>NC_079339.1:25802426-28273658 GCF_029582105.1 Oenanthe melanoleuca
CAGTATTTTCCTTTATGAAAAAATATGAACTGGCTAAATACACTGCAGAACTCAGGAAAAGCTTTCCATTATAGAAAACATGAACAACAAAACAAGCAAATACCTCTGGTCAAAAAACCCCAGTTATAAACTTAAAAATTTTGTAATTTGTTTTTAATGTATTTCTAAAGATTTTAAAGAACATTGGTCAGGAATTGGTAAAAATATACTCAGTGTTTCCACCTGCATACAGATAAATATGTGTAAGCATCAGTCCAGTTTTGTTTCAGACACAAATTTTTGTACTTAATTACTATTTTGCAGTCAAATAGTTGTAACATTATATGACATATGGTGTCACCAGCCTCAAATACTTCACTAAAAAGTCAAGGAAAGCAAGAAACAGCATGGTAGATGATAGAAGCTCTCAGCCTGCATAGCCTGGTGAAATGAAAGTGCAAAGACAGGTAAAGACATCTCTTCATGGAGGAAAATACCCAGTATAGTGCAGTATTATTTGAGTTGCTGGTATCAGCACAGTATAATGTTAGGTTCAAAGTTAGGAGGTCCAAGGCATGACTTCAAACAGGTGGGAGAGCCTGCTGTACAGAGCAGAGCTTGGCAGCCTCCTGGAAGAACAGGACACCCCAGTGATGAATGGCTGAGATGTCTCTATTGGGTTGTCACCTCTGCTGCCACCACTGCAAGGAAGCCCAGCTGCTGTCACTTGTTAGTTACTCCCCACACTGCTCTTTTAACTTTTGTATCCCAAATTTCAAGGCTTCTTCTAGTAACAGCATAAGGCAGATGCTTTAATTTTAATTTTTTTTTAACCTGGTGGTCATACTTTTGTTTTAAGAGCAAGGGCACTCATCTTTCTCTGAATCTTAGGAAATTAGCTGTGCTAGAAACATAGCTGAGCTGGGTGCAGAAGAGCTCATCTTGGCAGGGACCTTGGAGTATTTTCCCTGCTTTTGGAGCACTAAATAAGTTCCACTAGTTGGGATTAGCTGGTAATTTCTCTGACAACCAACCTGCTATTAGGCGGCTCTCATCACACAGAGCAATGCTCCTGTTCTCTGCTCCATCACAGTTTGGGATTTTGTGATTTGTGCCTTTTTTTAATTGCAGACCTCAGAAGAATTGGGAGCATATTATGGTCTGTAGCAGGGAAAGACAAAAAGAGAATCTGGGCATCCTTCCTCACTAAAAGTCTGTTGAAGGAATGCCTAAGGATGCAGTGGACTCTATGAGCCCAGGGATCATTTCCCAACACCTGGTGTAAATCAAATTTCTGCCCTTTTTTTAATGCCTGACTTATAATGAAATGGACAGTTTTGAATAGAACTTACAGAGATTCTTATATTGCAGCTGTCATTTAGAACAGGCTACTGTGCTTCATTTCACCAGAGAAACTGGACTTTTTGATACCTATCTACAAATTTTGAATTTTCCCATGTCAGATCCAGCTTTCCCTTCCTTTAGGAGCTTCCATAATAATACAGGCTACTTTTCTGAGCTTTCTGACAACCCAAAACCATGCATGGTGGATGGTACTGTTTCAGTAAAGAAAGCTGCATTCACCTCAAAGGTTCTTTCTTAACTTTAAACTTTTGCCTTCAGCGCTCCTCATATAAACACAAATACAAACAGTGTATTTGGCCCCCAATTGATGGAGACTCAGCCTGAGGGTTTCTCAGCAGTGCTAAAGCCAAATGGCTGGCATGAGCTGCTGGCTCCCCCTTCACATGAAGAGGATTTCTCAAAATAACACAGCAGAACTACAGAAAGAAAAATAAGACTTTTATTTTCTAAAAATCCTGCTTTTGCCATATTTCAATAATTAATATTTAACTTTTATACAGCTTTTTGTACACCTATTTACATTTATTTGTGTTAAATGGGCTTTGTTTTAAATATAATCTTTCACATTTGAAAAACAAAGGGAGAGGGAGTGGAGATGAAAGGTTGTGTAAGAGTGGTCCTTCATTCTTTTAAGAGTTGTTAGGGATGCACTTCCTCAGCTTCAGACATCTGAAAGATAAAAGAGGCCAAAAAGGAGATCAGCAGGTACAGCAAATACCCTGGGGCTCTGAGACCTTTCCTTGGGAACTCAAGTCACCTTGCAGTTGCCAGAGGCCTTTTGGTGGCCCCTCAGTGTCGCTGTGGCTTCAGAACAAGTCGGAGGGGAGGGGGAGGTTGAGCGAGCGCAGCCAGCGGGACCAGCGGGAGCCCGTCCCTGTGGCCACACGGATGGGCTCATTCTGGTGCTGGACCCTGCAGGGGAGGCAGGGAGAAGGCACAGGTTACAGCTGGCAGTCACCAGAACTCAGCACAGCAAGCACCAAAGCACATGGGGCAGCAACCTGTGTACAACAGCCTTACCTTGTCTGTCCCTGCCGCCCAAGTGCAGCGGCTCTCACGCCAGCTGGGCTGGTGCTATGGGCCCAGAAAACTCTGGGCAGGCACTTGCAATCCCTTGGCTTGGCTGCTGGTGAAAAGGCACCTGGAGGAAGGAGCATGCCCTCCTCTCTGTGTTGTTAGCATCAAACACCTGGCCCTCAGTGCCTGCCCCTCTGCAGCAGAGGTGAGCGCTTGCTGGTGCTGCAGCAGTGGCAGAAGGGCGAGGCAAAACTAGGGAGGGTGCTCATCTTGCTGTTGTGGAAACCCACTACCAAAATGAAGCTTTTCTTCCATTTTAAATAAAATGCAACAGGAATGGATGCAGGAACATCCGTACAGCCTCCAATGTAGTATGAGATCATTTTTATAATGTTCTTTTTGGTAAAAGTAACAAAACACAACCTTTGCAGTGAGCTTATAGGCAAACAAAAACAGAAGTGGCAAAGCCACTATCATAGGTGCAACCCAGGAAACATTCTTGGCCTGGGTTTACACTTTGTGTGTGGTATTATTCATTTGAAATGCTGGAAAGAAAGAACAAGCTAATGCAATACATCTTGCAGTTAATAAAATCTAGAATGAAGATGAGGAAGAAATTAAAAACTGGATAGAGAGCATCAGGAAAAATTGCCAGTGGGAATAATTATTAATTTCAGAAATAAACTGTTGTATGGCCCCTCAAAAGTATGTTCTCATTGTTCCCATCACAATACAAGATTTCTAGAAACTATCCCACATGCTTAGCTGTGCTCCTCATTACCAGAGGGCTCTCTCCCTCTGAAAATTATCTCTAATCTCTGTCAACACTTCTCCCATCCAACACTGATAAAAAATCTTGCCAAAACCTGCTGAGCTTGTTCAACACCGAAGAGGTTTGTTTGGATCCACAGCTTTCTGGTGACCCATCTCAACTACCTCTCTTCAGCTGTTCAGACCTTTCCAGGGCTCTCTAGTTTATCTATGCAATCCATTGTCTACAATTTTAGTAGACAAATCCTTTCATTAATTACTCCTGACATCACACATTCCAAAGTGAGGGAAAAAAGACCCCCTCTCAAAATCCTACCAAAACCACAATATTTAATCAATCCAGATGTGCTTAGACCTGCATTCCAGACTCAGCAGAACAGCACTGAATACCACACAAATGCAAGAAATGTGAAGGAGGGATAGTAGGGGAAAGGTCTATCTGGCTTCTGGCAGGAAGCCCATTTTCTCAGTCCTACTGTGAGCTCACAGGGACATCCCTCACTTATGATGCAGCACCTTCTTGCCTTTGTATGTGGAGCTCTTCAGGCCACAACTATTACACTGGTCACTCATCAGGAACCACACTATGAATGGAGAATAGTAGATCAGATGCCTTCTTGCTGGAGCAACTGAACCATGAACTGAACCTGTCATGCTTCTCCCCTGAGATTGCAAAGGATCCTTTTTATTGGCACAGTTCCAACCATCACCTTCCAACCAGTAGAATTTCTGCTCAGGCATCACTTGCACCAATTGTCCCATTTCTGACTTTATTGAATGCAACTCCAGGAAAAGGCAGTCAGCTGCAAGGTCAGACAGAAGAGTTTGGCACAGAATTGATGGCACACATGCTCCAAGACAAGTTCCAGCCTCCATTCCCATACACAGACCCACTTGTGCACAGCATCCAAGCCAGACAACCTACCCCCATTATAGACAGGATTATCAAGAGTATGATTCTCTGCACCAACTCTACATAAGCCACCCTGTAACTTGCAAAGGAAGGAGGACCCTAGACAGGATATTTGTGATGCCTGCTGGAGCTTCCCATTGCCATTACTGACATTGTGACACTCCTGAGATGTGACAGGCACTGTTTGTCCTGATGCTGCTGGGCCTTTTGCCAGATCTGGTGCACAGTAAACAACAAACAATCCAGCCTGATGAGTCTCCATGAATTGTAAAAAAAGAGATTTTGAGACTCTTTCAGCTCTGACAGCTTTTTCTTCTGTATGAACACTGAGTTATTTCTTTCTCTAGTCTTAACATGGAGGTACTGCTCATTCACCAGCAAGTTCTTATTTCCCCTTCTGTGAGGAATTCAGTGCCCACCCACGTGTTATACTTCTCCTGAAGTGCCCCAAATGCCTTGAGAAGGTTCCAGCAGTACCATCTAAGAGCAGCACCTTCTCTAGGTACATCCTCTAAGTAGTAAAACTCCACCAAAAGCTTTCAAGCCTACCAAGTGCAGCTATTGCTGCTCCTCCAGCTTTCCTGGTTCCTCAGACTCCCACAGTGGGCTTTGGACCTTACTTTATGCAGAATATTTGGTTCCTTTCTCTAGCACAGCTCCTCATGTGTAGCCAGATGAATTGAACAAATCATCTTACAGAAGAGCATTTCATAATGCTGTGGATTTGTAAAACCAGATTCCCCAAGAAAGGGGTAATTAAGGCATTTAGGCTTGGCACTCCTTCTAATGGTCAAGACTTCCTGAATATTGTCATTGCCCTCATACCTCCTTGTGCATCTCATTGATTCAATGAGGAAAAAGAGAACAGGATTGGTGCCCAAGAGGCAGAATTCAAGCAGGGAAAAGATGACATTTCAAATAGTTGAAATCTAAAAGTATGCATTCTAAAATACCAGACTTGAATGAATACACCTAGATACTTCTTTTAGAGACTGCAGGTTTAAGAAGCACTAACACATATGGACCAGCTTTTCAGACTATTTTTATACTGAATATAACACTTTATTAAGAATTTAGGACTCTACTCACGTGTTCTGCAATGTGAATTCCACCTCCAGTTCCTCACGTGCCTGAAGAAAGGAGATTAAAAAAAAAGACTGATTACTTATTTTTTCTTCACAGCTTTCATCATACCATTTACATATAATTTTTTAGATATGTATTTAGAATAGAACTTAGGATAATTAATTCCCAGAATGTAAGAGAACCCAAGTGTCGACTGAAGACACTGAATTTTAAGATACTGAAAAAGCAATTGCTAAAATGAGTTTTTGAAATCTAAATGCTTTATAAGCATGTCTGCTTAAGAACTGCTATTTTGCTAAAACAGCCATTAGTTCAGATTTTAATTCCCAACACAAAAAGAATAACCCTCTTTAATACTATTACAGTTAAAAGGAGCTGAAAATTCAGAATTTACACCAAGAGCCAACAAACATCCCAGAAATATTCAGAACTAAGGCTCTGGATAACTAGTTCTAGCTGATTTTTAGCATAGATATTTGTTCTCAACAAAAGTTAGCAAAAAGCATTCATTAAAGTCTTAGAATAGCAGCAGAATACAGTTCAAGTGATGAAACACTGTAAAAGGATCCATTGAGACGGCAGGAGAGAATTAATTTTGTTCTCACCAGCTCCACTACTCACCTGTGGATTCAGCTGGAACTTCACGCGGACAGTGCGTCCTACAGTGAGTTTATCTATGTCAAAGAGAACTGTGCACAGCTCATCATCCCTGGTGACCGTGTCTTCATCACACACCTTCAGCTCCAGCACATTCTGCACAAAGAGGTTAAGAGTATGATTGAATTACTGCTGTATCTAAGAGCTCCATTAGGCAGGCAAATCTCAAGACTAAGTTTTCTTTCCTTGCTCCTCCAGTTTCGTGGGAGGGAGGAAAAAGGAGAAAGGGAAACAGACTTGGGTTTATTAGACATCACATTAGTGATAATTCTTCATACAAAAAGGAAGCAAGACTGTTTCATTTCCCCAGGCAGACAAGACAAATAGATCATGAAGAGCATTAAATGTTTCTACATTTATTATATGGCCTTTGGTTCTAAGTGTATAAAACAGTCACAAGTACATAAAGATGGTTTAAAGGATTTTTACAATACCTAGAACTGAGTGATTTTTCTATTATTTTTGTGTGATCATTTTCTTGGGTTTTGCTTGTATATATCAAGATTGGGGATAGGATAGCAAGGCTGTATTCTGAAGGGCATTTAATTCCTTCTTATTGCAGTACAGTAAATGTTTAAGTAACAAATAAATGGAATATAACAACACCAAGGAAGGTGTAAACAACAGGGGTTTTTTCCCCTGAGGAATCTGTAACATCTTCTGTGTTTGGAACTAGCTATGAATGTTTACTGTAGTTCTGTGTAATCTAATGGTTCTCTGCAGACATCACACGGTGAAAAGAATTGATGTTGGTTACCTTGACTCGGCGGTCGATCTTGTAGCAGAAAGCCTCATTCCAGACGGGGTTTTTGCTGTTCCTGATGGTCCTGGTCCGAACCTTCTCTGCTGAGGCAGTGGGCAGCCACAGAGTCACGTAGCAGTCTGAAAGGGTGACTGCACAGGGAGAAGATGAGCACAGTTAAAAGGTGTCTGGAGAAAGAACTCGTACACAGTGCCCATTTAACCCTAATAACACAAGGATAGCACAGCTGGGGCTTTCTTCCTAAAATACACAAGATTAGGAGTTAATAATGCAATGAAGCACTAACAGGAGAACAGACATCCTCACACATTTGCAATGCCCATTTCCACCTTTTCACTCTTAGTTAGATGTACTTCTTTTTTTTTAATGTTTATATTTGAAATTGCACTGTCCTCTGCATCAATACATGTTGCATTTAGCTTTATCTTCATGATTATCAAAATGGCTGGGACAGGCAACACGCTTCACAACCTTCAATTTGAGCTACAGAGAGACTTGTTCTCTATAATTTCTTGCCCAGATTTGGTACCTTAGCCTAATGAAAGCATTTATTAAAGTGCTGCCTTAACTAATGAACAGATTTTTTTGATGAAAGGTGTTTTCCCACCAAAGCTGAAAAATTTGATTTCTTTATCATGAATCAGAATGTGCCTATTCCTTATTCATTCGTATATTTGACAAAGTTTTTAGAAGCTGTGTGCTTCTCAGCAGTTCTTTCAGAAAACCAAATCTGTTTCATCACCGTAATCAAATTTCTGTGTGTGCAATTCCTTTGTACTGCTCTGTCTGCAGACTGGAAAGATGCTGCCACCACTCCTGTCTGGGGAAGGAAGCCATGAGTGCCAATGAAGACATCAGCTTCTCCTATATTCTGAGTCAAGTTTGGAGGGAGAACCCCAGGGAGTGAGACTTAACAGAAGCATGATACAGGCACTGATGGCCTTTCTCTCACACCTGTAATGCCATCTCCCTGTTTCACATTAGCAATGCTCAACCAGTCACCTGCTTCTTACAGCAACCCTGTGAGTCAGAGCAGGCCAAATAATTCAGCTCGTAGTCAATCCCTGCATCATGCTCAAAAGGTGTAACAGTGTCATTACATCACATTAAGAACAATTACTTCATGTATTTCCTCTTTATCTTTCCATAACAATCACAGATTTAGGTTTTCCTACAAGCTGAGCTGTGCCTTTATAGTGTAGTTAATCGTGCTACCACAATCATCAAAATCTGGATTATGACTGTGGGAAGGAAAGCATTTCCAGAAAGAGGCTTGAGCCACACCTGATCAGAAGACTGTGACTGATCAGATGTTCAGCAGAGGCACAAGTGTAAGCAGATGAAAATGCAAATGGTTAATGATGATTAAATGCTACAGTTTCCATTTTCAAAGAGGATGAGGCACTCTGATTACTTCACAGTAGCAATATAAGGATTATGCAAGTAAGTACACTGAGAAAACTTGAATTTCTTGGAACTGTTCAAGACCATCCCCCATCCCAGACAGGGCTTTGATCAACCTGATCCAGTGGAAGGAGTCCCTGCTCATGGGCAGGGGTGTCATTTTAAGGTCCCTTCCAATCCAAATTATTCTATGATTCTATGCTTTGCCCAAGATCCCATAATGCAGTCTATGTCAGGGTCCAAAAAAATTACATTAGTAGGGAGGAATACCTTTAAAGAATTTTTATTTTTCGCTGGTAAATAGGAACATGAGAGTCAATGAACAAGAAGAAATGTTCACTTCAATAAATAAAGCACAAGCACTCCAATAATGAGAAAATATACAGAAGAGAAATAAATAGTCATAGGGAACACCAAGATTTAACCAGTAAAATTGGAAAGCTAAAGTGGAGGAAATAAATGCTAACTCAGAATTTTTAACAAGCATCATATTTTTACCATTAGAAACAGGTAGAAAAGGGACATTTTCCTATAGTTGAAAATGCTGGGGTTTCAAGGAAAACTAGCAGAAATGTTTGCCTCTTCGATGCCTCAGAAAAAGCAAACACTGTCTGAAAAACCCTCCCACTGCAGACAAAGAAATGGATAGGTTTTTCACAATAATGTCAGTTCCTTCAGACAATAAATTTTCTGTTAAGAAAATACTCTTGCTGGAAAGCTTACAAATCTCTCAGCCAGATACACTTTAAAGAAATTATTGGGATGCTCAAGTTCTGAATTTGGGGCATCTCAAGGGGATCAAGACATGATACTCATCTGCTCTTGAGACCAGAACACCAAGTAAGAAAGCCAAATGGTGTGGCAGAAATACCAACAGGTTTAGCCAAAAAAAGAACCTCATGATTCACTTTGATAAGGAGTGACTGTGAGCAATCTGCCCTGAGGAAGACAGCCATGAGGGAATGAAACACAAGCAGACAGTGCAGAAGTACAGGAATGCAGAAATGCACACTCAATTGTTCATGTGGGTTCCTGGATGCAGCTGCAGCAGTGGCCTAGTCAGATAATGTATTTGGTTGGTGCAAAACAACCATTTAGGCAATCTAAAATTTGGATTTCAATAAATAAAAAGTTGTACATGCAACTATAAGCTCACAGAATGAGTGCTTCAGTATATAAAAATAGAACTTTAAGAAACCCCTAACTTCACACCTTATAAGGTGCTCTCACTTTGTCTAATGAAACAAAGGAAAAAGAGAAATGAGCACAGTAGTATTGCACTGTGGAAGATGCCTAAGTAACCCAGAATACCACATAAAAGTGCATCAGAGATTTCTTCCCTGATAGTAATCAGTAATTGAAAAATACTGTTGTTAAGCACAACTTCCATGTGATCTAACCACAACCCTCCTGCCAGAAACCACCAAATTAAACCTCTTATAAGTTTTCTCTCTACCTTCCATTTAACCCACCACACAAGTTAAAATCTCAAAATATAGATTGCATTAACTAAAATTTTCTTACAAACTATGATGTGCTGCATGAAATTCTAAGCATACCAAAAGAAAATTGATTTTGAGCCATGTTCAGCAAGATTTTGGCAAATATAGTGTGGACTTCTTCTCTTTGTTTTGTATCTTTCAGATTTGCTCCTGTGGTCCTTAGATTTTAATTCTCTTATTCTCTTTGTCTTTATTTCATATTTTTCCTTTAAAGTCTCTATTCTAGTTATCTTTTTTCCCCTCATTATCCTTCACTTAAATTCCTGTCAAGTGCTCAGAGTATTGCTCTGTTAATTTTTTTCTGACTTTTAAATGTCTTCATTCTGTAACTTAAACAAATTCCAAGACACACTGGATTTTATCATTACTTCCTGCATATGTACAAATTCTGCAGAAGTAATAGAAAGCTTTTGCTTGTAAAGTTGTTATTTTCATAGTCTCTCCTGCTACTGCTGATTTTACATTTGCATTGCCAGTTCTTCCTTTCGTCCAGAAATTCTGTAGAAAATACTCAGTTTTCTTATTTAAAAATAAAAGGATTTTCACTGTTTATAGAGCAGACCTCAGATCAGCAGCTAAGTCTGATGTCAGAAAGGTAAGAAATATATCTTATACAGTAAGAAATGAAAAAAAGACATAAAACACATCAGAAAGCAATTCTTCAGTATTAAAATCAAAATAATTCTTGCAAGCTTACAACAATAAATGTTTTTATACACTATTTGAGAATAATAACATTGTCCAAATATTTTCATTAAAAAGTTGCAAGAACCATCCAACATCAGTAGAAGTACTCACGAAAGTCTGCCTTCCGGACATTCCTCACTCTCAGTATTTTTACAGTGAGCAAGTTGAAAGGTGATACTGGTGCCTGCACAAAAATTCAGAAAAGGAGAAAAGAAAAAAAAAAAAAGACATTATTATTCTAGTCTATAGTAAAAGACTATTGTAACCTTGAAGTTGTAAGGATGTAATAGAACAAGGTTTTCAAGGTTGAGCCAATATAATTCATCAAACCAAGAGCAGCAGTCAAAAACCTGTACAAATTTTTGGCACAAAACTCTCTTCAGGCCTGAAATAGAAGCAATACATTTCAAAATCACTTAAATTGATGATAGGTGCCAAGAGTTTGGTTTGATAAAGATCACATCTTCGTATCTCTGCTCCCTTATTATCACAGTGAACACCCCTAGAGCACACCCGTGGGTGTCCTCACCTCTTGCACACCACTGCCTGCAGTGGGACAGATGGTCTCTGGGACACCAAACACTGTCACAGGAGCTGTGAAGGTTGACCTGTCTACCATGCACCAGCACAAACTTCTGCACAAAGCCAAAACCAGGAATTCAGCTGACAGTGATGAGATACTTCTCTTGAAGACTGGTGGGGCTCTGATCCCCAGCAGAAAGCTACAAAAACCATCCCAGAGTCGATCTTGGGAATTAACTCACAATTCCACTAGATATCAGGAACCTTGAGCTCAGAGATATCAAGTGTATAACTGATAACCTCCATGGCTCGTACTAATGAACCTTCACGTTCCTCAGGCTATAAATTAACCTTTTCCCCATATCAGCTTTGAGATAACTGCTTAACTCCTTACTCACTCTCACATACTAATATCTCCTCTTTCATATGTATCTCTCTTTCATCTTCCATTTTAAAACCAATTTACGTGCAGATTCCATTTCTCTCCACACTTGCTCAAATTGATATTTAGCTTTCTACTTGCTGATTCTGTTTTAGAACAGAAACAGATTTTATTGTGCCCAAAAATGTCTCTAACCTTTCTATCTCTACCAGTTGGTAAGAGCAAGATACTAATACAGCCTGGGGAACAAGGTGCCAGAAAGCAGTGCCACAGGAAAGGTACATGGGGGTCCTGGTCTGTGGCAAGCTGGATGTGAGTCAGGAGTGCCCTGGAGCCAGGAGGGCCAGCCCTGTCCTGGGGGGCATCAGGCACAGCATCACAGCCAGGCAAGGGAGGGGATTGTCCTGCTCTGCTCTGCACTGGGGCAGCCTCACCTCCACAGCTTTAGTTTTTGTACACATATTGTGGCATATTTAGCCACAATATAAGACAGACATGAAACTATTTGAGAGTCCAAAGGAGGGCAACAAAAATGGTGAAGGATCTTGAGGAGGAGCTGTGTAATGAGTGGCTGAGGTCACTTGGTCTGTTCAGCCTGGAGGAGACTGAGGGGAGACCTCACTGCAGTGTGCAACTTCCTCAGCAGGGAAAAGGAGGGGTGGACACTGATCTCTTCTCTGTGGTAACCAGTGACAGAACCCTAGGGAATGGAATGAAGTAGTGACAGGGGAGATTTAGGCTGCATATTAAAAAAGGGGTTTTCACCCAGAGGGTGAGTGGGCACTGGAGCAGGCTCTCCAGGAAAGTGGTTACAGCACCAACCTGACAGAGTTCAAGAAGAGTTTGGACAATGCTCTCAGACACGTGGAGTCATTCTTGGGGATGGTGCTGTGCAGGGCCAAGAGATGGACTTCAGTGAGCCTTGTGGTCCCTCAGAATATTCTGTGATTCTAGCTCTACCCATAAGCCCTCTCTCTTACTTTCATAGATATACTCCACAAAATTAATACACTGTCCTAACACAAACACATGGGCTATTTTTGCTTAATGCAGGCATCAGAAGGGCCTGTATTAATTATAAAGCAGCAAAAAGGAAAGTTATACACAGATGTTAACTAATAAAATGTACCTTGCTATTATTTCCTTCCCACAAGCTATACATTTTGCCAAATCATGTCTTTTCAGAAGTATCACAGGACTTACCCTGAAGTGCTTCCCAATGCTTTGCCAGAGAGTCAAGCAATGGGGAGCAAGACGTGACATTGGGCAATAAGCCAATGCAATGAAGGAGGTCCTTTTCCTCACCAATAAAAACCTCAGCACCTCTGAAAAGTCAGTAGGGAACATGAACCACCTCCAAGAAATAACCTGAGTAATCATCTTGCACTTCCCTTTGAGCTGACAAGGGGTCTGAAGATGCAGAGCTGAGAGGCACTGAGACAGCAGCAGGGGCGTCAGAGCAGTCACTGACATGGGCACATGTGCTCTACATATCTGACCTGAAAGGGCAATTTTGTGAAGCAGTTTGCAAGCCCTGGAATTGTCAGGTGTGGGACATTTCAGCTGTCACAAAGACTAGATCACACCTCTGCTCCATCATTCCAAATATATCCACAAAGGATAATTTGAATGGACTCACCTTGAAAGAAAAAATTCTTTGACGGAAAAAAACAAACAAACAAACAAACAAAAAGGATGACACTCTCCAAATAAGCAACCAAAAGATATAAGGCCCAGACTAAAGAGCTGAAATTCTACCACTACTTTTCTATATTATTTAAATAGAAATGGGTAAAAGAGAAAAGCCCTCTTAGACACAGGGACCTGCAGCCAAGGCTTGTCTACCCCTGGCAAATCTACTGACATATTTTTATATTTATGTTTGGTTCCTGCTTTCCCCATCCAATAAATTTTAAGTGGTTTTGACCTCAGATGTGTTATTTCAGAAGATGTGGAGAATCTCTCTAATGCAGAAAGAAGGAGGGTTGCATCCTTTGATTACAAAAGGATGGACTTGGGCAGAAGTTCCCCATTCCATGGAAATGCTATTAATTACTGGGCTTGACACCATTTTAAAGAAATAACCTTAGCTCAGCTGTTGGAAAACAAGCATTGAGACCTTTACTTTGTGAATCTCAAGTGGACAGTTATAACTCCCTCCCTGCAGCCAAGTGCCACGTGGAAACAAGAACTATGAAAGTTGTTCCCAGCTGCATCCCATAAATGGATGTACCATTTATGCAATTCTCTGCTCAGGTCTTATAATTCCATTCTGGTGTATCTTACTCTCCAAACTTACAGAATCAATCCTCAGTGCTTCACTCTGGGTGTGGAGTCCATTCCCATACTAAAGTCCTGGAAGTCCAACCTTACAACTCCTAACTTTTAGGTGCCTGAATGCTTTACCAAGTCCAGCTGTCAGAAACTTACTCAAAGTTACAAAGAAAAACTTGTCCTAAACTGGATAATCTCCTTTCATGTGATGATGTCCATATCACAGGCTGGCTAAGTTCTGAGGCCAGAAGTCTCCTAGGTCAGTTATTACACACACTTCAACTTTCAGCTTCTATATTTATTTCATCTGCGACATGAATCTTACCTCATAAACCGGAAACACAGGCCAGGCATTTTAATGATCACTTTGGAAATGACTTAAATATATGAGGCTGCAAATGCAAGACTTGGTCACACTGTCCTACGTCAGATAAAAATTCAATTAAGTCCTGTGGCACACTTGTGCAATCCTCACATATCTAGTCCGAGGGAAGTGAATAGGAGTGTTCCCATATATCAGCGCTCATCCAAATGAATTAATTATATAACTGGTCTCTAAAACTGCTCTATTTTAGTAAAACTCCAAGCTTAAAAGTCTTTCACAGAATTTTTTTTTCTTGAGGAGACAGTAGTGAAACTCATACAATATTCCCAAGTTACATAAGAGAAAAGGCAGTTATCAAAGTGTATGTATTTGGAGGAAAGCACTCTTCCCTTAACTTTCTCATCAAAAAGGAATAGAAGTCTCATCACTGCTTTAAAAACCGTGAAAAACAACAAAGAAATCATTCACCCTGTCAGAAAGAGCAGCAAGGCTTTAAAACACAGATCACTGCCTTGCTTCTGACCTGGGTCAGGTATGTGGCACCTTTTAACTTCAAAGAATTCTGAAGCCTCAAAGGCAGGCAGGATTTCATTACAATACTATGTCTACCACCTCAGGCAAAGTCAAATGCATAAGAAACACTTTTCCTTGTACTGCTAATTTAGTATTATTTCACCCATTTTAAAATACCCCATAGCTGGGTCTTATCAAGTCAGTAGAAGTCCCCAAGTTTCAGAATAAAAACAAATGGAGCAGCACTGACTCAATGGCTGCTTCTTTCCACGAGCTATGCAAAACTTCTGTGGCTTTAGACTGCAATTTTCATGTGGTTTTTTTTTTCCCTCTTCCTGTTTGCAGCTTCACAGCTGGACATGTGTTAAAATGAATCCAAATCTTTTAAGAAACCATGTCAAGTATTTCTACAGTTCATTGTGATTTTTATTTCCTCAAGACTACACCAGTCTTTATCAGTAATTTATGTGATCTAAAATGTGTTACTCTTTTGACTGTCAGTATGAGGGCGCTACCAAATTTTTCTCACCAGTTATTTTACATATTCTTTTAAATGTATACAGCCACTCAAATTGAAATCCCACACAACCTATCTGTTGCCCTGAAACTCATTCTGACAATGAAAACTCATTTCCTTAACTGAGCCACTGAGTAACAAAAAGCAACTCAGGTATACTAGGCTTATGTACTTATCATAAATACCAACTTCCATGAGAAAAAAAAGGAAAAAAGTTCAAGTCCTTCCTGAATTTTATCTCTGTGAAACTTGGAGATTCAGGGCAGAAAGAAGGGGCTCTGGGTCCTATTCTAAATTGTAGGTACTGTATTCAGGTCAGTTCTGCCATCCTAAATATCATGAAGATAAAAGGAACAATCTAAAGCCATGCAATTGTACAGGTTGCACATCTAGGGACCTACTAACAATGTAAAAAGCACTACAGATTAAAAAAAAAAAAACAGATTGATCCTCTAAACACAGGCTACAATTCAAAATAAGAATTTTTATGATTCTAGCTTAACTCTTAGGGCTGCAAGATTATACACAGAAACCTAAACATCATTTTAGAAGCTAGTTTTTTAAGAAAATCTGAAAAGTCTTTAGCACAGCATCTCACTTCGAACAAAGAAAATAAATTAAATAAATCTCAGATACATACAGGCATCAGATACTATCAAAACCAGGAAATCTCCACAAATCAAACAAAATTTACCACCATTTAAAAAATTCTCTGTATCACTCTGATTTGGGTAAGTGGGTGCAAAGCTGGGACACCCCCACATCACTGGATGAGAGACAGAAGCCCATCTTGCAAACAGATCCCCAGAGAGTTGCAATTGATACTGGCAGCCCCAAACCTGCTGCAAGTGCCACTGGCAGCCTCATCCTGCTGCCAAAGCCGTTTGTTCCCATTCACTGGCTCCTAGGAGCTGCCCTGATATATTTTCCTTCATGCTAATACCTTTAACATAAATGGCTGCTAATTGTCCCACCATTTTTAATTTGCCTGTGCAAAGAATTCATCCTCAATTCAGCCTTCACAAAACGCCTTTTGCCCTTTTTTCATCTTCAGAGAAGTTTGGGCAATACTCCCATTCCTACTAGGCTGATAAGGTCAAGCTTGCCAGGAGACTGAACATGCCACATTTATTCCACCATTTTACTTGTAAATGCTGTGCTGCACAGAGAATTGCAAGCTCTAGGATAGATCATCTCACCACAAAGAAAGGCTACAAGGAATACCAAGCACTAGGAACAACCGGAAGACCCATATAAAAGTTCTTCTTATAAAGGAATAAACTACAAGAAAATGGTAATATGTCATCCAAAGAAATCAAAACACAAAAGAAGGGAGTAATTAAGTAATTGGTATAGTTGAAGTACAAGCCAGCCCAGATAAAGTGCAACACCAAGCATCAGACACCAACGATGGCCAGACAATTCCATCTACAGAGCTGAAGTCGCAGCTCAGCTTTTCAATGCCCAGTAAACTTTGCAACACAGTTTTCCCCCAAGCCATTGAATTCCTAAAATTTTTTCTGGTGATCTACATTCAGCACTGGACAGCATTTAATGAAGGGCCAGCTAATTGCTACCTACCGTTCTCACCGCTGGTGCTGAGGTGCTCGTAAAAGTCTAGGAAAAACAACACAAGGCAAAGTTAAGAAAACTAAACTACATGTTAAATGCTTACTTTAGGCTGACATGTCAAAACATCTCACATCTCAAGGACACATTTAGAGCTATGCTCTTTAACAGCATCATTAGGTGCTTTACCGACCACCGTCACAACTCTGCCAGCTTCTTATTTCCTTTTCTTGTGTTTAGGGAAGCATTATAAGCAATGTTGCTAGACCTAAAATGTAGCCTGAAAATACAGCTGTGCCATGAGGTTCTGCAAAAGCCTAGACAAAGAAAGCCATCCTTGCAACAAGACCTGAGGAACAGCAAACTGGCTTTCCCTGGATTGCCCATATAACACAAACCACTCATTCTCCTCTGTGATCAACTTCACTGGGATAACAGCCTATTTCACCCCCTTTACACTTGCTATCACCTTCTTTTACTCACCTCACTTGTACTTAAATTTGATCCCATTGCAGCCCAGTTGCATGTAAGTCCAGTGTTAAAGTTTACTGAGTCGTATGGCTGGCAGGAACTCCTCATGCAGGTTAGGGGTGGAGGAAAAGGGATTTTATGACGAGGCTCTCCTGCCCCACCCCCTGATTATTCCCAGTCATTAGGCAGTCACCTCCCTGCTTCCTGCAGCCTATTAGAGCACCTCAACTGAGTCAGCAGAATGAAGAGCAATTCCTTTTCTACCCACTGCGATGTTTGGGGAGGATGCTGAAGCCCCTTTCTGCTCTCTTGAAATACTACTGGTAATGAAAAGTTTTGCATTTATGCAACAGCTCTAACCTCCAAGCAAAGTGCTTCTGACTAATTAAATCACAGCTCTCAGAGTATCTCTACAGTGCCACCATCATGCTGCAGGGCAGTAGAGAGAGATGTCAGCAGCTTCTTCCCAAACCATAAACTCAAATAGCTGTAGCAGTCTTCCCATAGCAGCACAGTTTGGGTAGGTAAGTCCTGCAGTTCAGCAAGGTGACTCAATTGTGATGCCACAACTGAGTGACTGCAGCAGCCATGCTCCCCTGAAGCTACTTTGGGCATCTCTGTGCTACATTTAGCAACCTCAACACATGCTGAGTATTCTTTGTGTGTATATATATATGATATTAAATCAAACAGGAGGGAAGGAAGGAGCTATTAGGAGCAGGTGAAACTTGGGAGTGGAAGGGTGAGGCAGGAGAGAGGGCTGTGCTGTCCTGCGTGGGCCCAGGGAGCAGAGCAGTTCACCCAGAGCTCACTTCAAAGAGATCAGCGTGTGCTGGCTACCACAGCAAGCCCAGCAGACACTGTGAGAAACTCCAGGGCACAAAACCCTCCCTGGCTGCTCTTCACCCCAGTGCACAGTGACTCACTGCCTCGTAAAGTGCTTTAGAGCAGCCCTAAACTAGCATACATGTGCAGGCTGGTAGATTTTGGAGCATGCAAGAGCAGACCTGGCTCTGCCAGACTCTTTCTGGCCTCTCTGGTTCATGATAGGAGGCAGCAAGTACTCAGTCTTGCATCATGACATTGAAGTGATTACTTCAAATCAATCTTCCTGGTATTGGTGTTTAATTCACTTGATGCAGGCAAGGCACCTAAGTGCACTCCCCGTACCAGGGGGGCTGGTATCAAAGAAATTCTGCACAGAGGAAGAGAGGAGGTGCTGTCCAAGGAATATCACTAGAGTAAAATTCTCTTTTTATATACAAGTCCCTTCCTTCCATGTTGATGTCTGTGTGATAAACATATGTGATGGCTCTTCAGAAGATCTTATTCAAAATATGCAGTGGTGTTCTCTGGTGGTTTCCATCTGAAGTATTTAATGGCCAGTTGCTTGTTCCATAGGCACACTTTACACTGTCTTCTCTGAATCAAAGGAAAATGGCTCATAAATGTGAATCTGCAGCCTCTGAAATGCCCCTTGAAGAAATGACCAAAAGATACTTCCAATGAACATATGCATCTCTACCCCAAAGACAAAATATCTCCTGTAAGTTCTGTCTTTATTACTCTATATCTGTGTTAAATACTTAAGAACAAGTTCAGGTGGAGCTGTCACAGCTGAGAATCACTTGCAAAACTAGTTATTTCCAGCTTCTGAAAGAATGTTCCTTGGAAATATTCCTGTATTAAAATTTAAAGTAGGATCTGTATCCATTAAAAACATCTTCAAAACATCTTTTATCAATGGAAAGAGGGTAGGCTATCCAGCTCAACTTCCCCAAGCTGTCCCAGCAAATATATACATCTATAGACATTAATACCATCCCAGATGTTTCACAGCCAGTACAAGACTCCCTGACACTACATTCTCTTACCCACACTGTTTTTAAGATCCATACAGGAGACAGCACTTCACAATTTATAAAATTATTCCAGAGTCAGTGCATCTTACCAACTGAGTGGCTTTCTGACGTTCAGACTGTTTTCCTCACCTCAAAATAATGACTTCACTGCCATACCCAAAACACATTCCTAAACAATTCTCCCTCTGCTGCTCATGGCTACCACCAAGTTTTTAGCTGGCATTGTCTCCCTTGACCACTTCTTGTCTGTGTCATACAAGAAGGCTTTGGAACACATGATCTTTTAAAGACCTGGCATCTTTGTAGCAGCCAAGAATAACGACCTCAGCAGCTTTTCATTCATGCAGTGAATACATGATAGAACCAAGCCCTGAATGCTCACAGCACCTGTGACAGTAATTCCTTGTCAGCACTGAGAAAACTTGATGGCTTATTCGCTGGTATCTACTACATCACCTGCTTAAAATAAAAATAATGAATTTGCAGTTTGTCACACTGGACTTGTAGAAGTAGAAATGTGTCCCTAGGATTATAATTTCAAAAATATTACTAGGTCATATATTGTGTTGGGTTTTTTGCATTGTTTCATTAGTTCTTCCACAATTCAAGGACAATTTCAAAAACAACCATAAAGCATGCATTAAACAAATGCATGTTTGAAGCTACCCAAATTCTAAAGAGCCATATATTGCCTCTTTTTAGCAAACACATTTCCACAGTAATAATTTTACATTGCCAGAGATCATCATATACATACTACTTACAATCTTACTTGGATTTCTGAAGATTAGGGAGACTGTGTAATTGATGACAGAACACTAAACAGTCTATTTAAAGCTCTGAGCAGTAACAAGGAGAGTAAAAAGGAAGATGCAATTTTCTCCTGCTTTTCATGCACTTTCAAGTGCACATTTATATGCACATGATTTTGCATCTATGTATTAATTAAGGCAAGGTGGAGAAAATATATCATCCTGATCTAAACTGGCCTGCTGCAAACACTAGCTTCACCAACATGACATTCAGGTAATTCTATATCTAAATGCAAGAGGTTGCAGGGAGGAATAACAGCTGCTTCCAATACTCCACAATTACCCTGTGTATCACTCTGTCACCTTCTGATAATCCAGGACTACAGAAGTGTATGACTAATGGGGGACTTCATCTTATTGCAAAAGAGTATTCTTGTACCACCCTGACAATGGGAGTGGTCATCATTTACACACCCTGAACATAACAAGAGAGGTAAATACTCAAAGCACATGCTAGAGGTGTTAAAAAATTATAGCCAGATGTCACATTAGAAAATAATTACTCAGTATTAACAAATTAGGCAATTTAACAAACATAGGGTCAGATCTGTAGCTGGAGATATTCCCTGGGTATTGCCTTTCACTTTGTTTTCCTTTTTCTGTATAATGTTTCCACAAGCCACAAAATCTCCAAAGACCTCATCCTGCCAGTCAAACACAAAGGACTTGAGCTCAATAATCTCCACGACAAGGTGTACCATGTGCACACATTCCTATCCCAAGGTGTCAAATTTCAGACTCTCAAAAATTTAACTTTGGCTTGCTAATTTTTGGCCTGACACTAACTAACTTTAAGGAATTCTTTGGTATAAAATAACCAAACAAAAACACCCAAAACCAAACAAAAATACTCTCCCATATGTATATATATAATTCACATGAATATGATTAATATGTTGGCATTTAATTTTCAAGTTTCTATGTACCATGCCTTCAAACACCTGTTCCTCAAAACTCTACCAGATTCTTTCAGCCATTGGAGAGATCACACTAGGTGGAGGCGTGGGGGGTGACATTTTTGCTCAAGACACTGTTCTGATTATGACATATATGAAGGAGGGCTTCTGCTTTCAAAAGACTATTGAGAAACTGCATTAGAACAACTCCACATGCCCTTGATATGTTTTGGAGAGATAAAATCTCACTCCTCCTACTCACTCACATGAAGTAACTGGGCTGCTCTACCTTTCAAAAATCATCACTAAAGTGTTGGCCCATCTGCTAATATATGCAACCCTACCTTCAGATTTGTTGCAACAGAATTTAAAATGCAATCCTCACCTCAAAAAGCAGTAGCTCAAAACCTTTATCTCTGCCCCTCCCTGTGCTCTGTAGATCTGAGCATCCAACAGCACCTCTACCTTTGCAGGAGCACTCACCTTTCCAGGTTCATTCAACACTCCAGGCACTCTTCAAGCAGCTGCTTCACTGCCCTAACCCCAACAGACCACAGGTGTGAGGATCAACAGCACCAGCCTGTGTCAGCTAATTACCCAATAATTAGGGAAGACACATAGCCTAGGACCTTTACAGGGAAATCTAGAGCCATTTTCAATCTGAACCAATTCTCAGAATATCAGGAAGTCACCTAATATAATGAGCTAATTAAGGGGGTAACTTCATCTGCAGTCAGCCTGAGAGATGTTTGAGCTCTAATAGAGACTGCAAAGATTCACAGCTAATTGTTTGCAGGATCATGACATTACATTCAGCAGAGCTTGTGTGACAGGTCACAAACAGGTGTTTTCAAAAAAATAAAAAAATTGCTGCTGACCTAAGTGGATCCTAAATAGAACAATTGCATCAATGCTGAATCACCCTGAAAAATCCAGCTGATATGTCAGGCCTGAGCCTCAGCTCCATCCTTTAAAAATATCACCAGTAATAATGAATATGTCTCCTTTGTTATTTTTTATTAATAAAGTGGCAAACCACTCAAACAAATATCTCTTCCCCTGTCCTTTTATGCTCCCTTTCACCACACACCACAGGCAAGATTCTGAAGTACCACTGTAATGTTTAGATCATCAGTGGTCTTTAATAGAAGAAGCCCTTTCTTCCCCAAACAAGAAACTTAAATGAGTCGTTTTGGAGAAAACTCACAAGCCATCAAGGCAAGACCATTAAGCTTGGCTCTCCCAGCTAAAACATTAGTTTCATGCAGTGTTAGATGTTTGGAGCCAGATCCCAACATAAACACCAGCATCTCTCTGACTTAAGTCAAAACACTGAGCCGTTAAACTAGACCATTTAGGCAACTTGAGATTTTTCAGTGGCTTGCTAAATAGACCCAGATTTCTGAAAACAGACTATCTTTCCTCAGCTCATTCTAAGCCATCCTAATTTTCCAGATGAGCTGCCAAAAGCACACATCATCACCACACCTTGGGTGAGTAAAGCTGAAAGCCCAGCACCAAGTGTTGCAACCACCAAAAACCAGTGGGTGGAATACACCAGGCACACACTGAACTGCTTATATTCATTCTTCCTGGAGCTCTAGTAATGAAACTTGAACATTGTTTCAATACTTGAGATATTTTGCAAAAGAAAATAATCACATTTTTAAACCCTCATTTCGTTATTGTTTAAAAATATACTCATTAGCATAACTGAGCTATCAAAATGACATTTTCCTTTTCTTCTTTACTCACAGAAAACTATTGCAGTCTTACTGGTGACACATAATATCAAATTATCCTAACTAAGGGCAAGGAAAGAAGGTGAAAAACTGGCTTTCTGCCTAAGAGGGCTAGTGAAACAGAAAGATCTATCAGTAACTGAGGAAAAGGAAAGTTGTTGGACTTGACCACCTTAGATCCATGTAAAGGAGATGCAAAGGTTTCTGCTAACAGATTTCTCTTATGAAGGAGAACCTACTGGTTTGGTTCGTATTGCAGCAAATCTTGAGAGACGCTGCTGGTGTTATCTCCTGTTAAATGAACTGATGCACACAAAAGGACAGTCTTAGAGGTAACAACACAGTGTTATCTCCTGAGTTATTGTTCCAGTTGTCTGCACTCTTGAAAGCAGAGTTTCCTTCCATTTTTCATCTTCCACAGTTAAAGTTACAGCTTTTCTTTCATCTTTCCTCAAAGATTATTAACAAAGCTCAATATTTGATTTCTCAGTATTAAAAGCAAGAGCAACTTTTTCCCAGAACAACTCACTAGCTGAGCTGAGTCCACAGAATTTAATAACACCCCCATACATCAATGACTTCAACTACAAAATGCTTGTTTTTAATAAGATTATGCATGGCTACATAGTATCTGAACAGTAGGTATTTCTCTGCATGTATATTTTTGCATACAATAAGAAAATAAGATCTAAGAATGACCAGTTAAATATACTTTCTTAAGAAACCACTTTTTTAAGATAAATATGTGAATCTCATGAACACTGCCCAGTCTGTTATTTGCATGGCAGTGGGAATAAAACTGTAGCAGTAGCTACACACTGATTATCTCACTGTAGCAGAAGTGAAAGGAGCTGGTATCACAAATTCTGTTGCCATCACAAACTTCTGTGAGTTTGCAGCAGGTGAATATTTATTAGTTCAGTGCTAGAACATTGGTGTATCTCCTTGTGGGGAATTTTTTCAAAATGCACTTTAAGTGTGTTTACTTGAATTAGGCGATGAAGAGTTTTTAAGTTGCTTCTTTCGCTCCACCGCAGTTCGCAAAGCCTGGAGAATTAAGTGTTTATTATTCAGGATGTTGTAGCTGCACAGGTTAAGCAGCTTGTTGAAATTCTCCTCAGTGTAGGTAAGCAGGCCAGTGCCATAGGGAGCAGCACAGCTGGACACGTTGACTCTTCCCTGCTCCATCTCTGCGGGACTGCGCTCCACATCTGAAATCAGAACAAAGCAGCACAGCAAAGTTTCTGAGGTGGGAAACTGCTACCAGGCAATGTAAAATACAAACTAACAGACACAAGAAGATGAAGTATCTCCTGAAAATAGTTCAAGATTTAATTGCTGTATGGTAACTCTGACAGCTGCACTAATAAAATTCAACAGTTCGCTGCTTGACTACAGTCCAGAATTGGCCAGCAGGCAAATTTTCCCATGCAAAATTCTTTCCTCTCTAAATTAAGGTTTTGCATCACAATATTTAATTTTTTTAAGATTTGGAATTTTGTATATTTAGCTTTTCAGCTGAGTTCTAGGATGCCAGCTCTTTATCTACTAGTTGGTAGAAAATTACACCAAAGGGCTCCTGAATTGGGAATCCTCCCTCTCAGGCAGCTGAGGTTTTAAGCACATGCAGCAGAACAAATAAAATAATGAATAGCATGAGGTCTTTTTCAATAAGCTGGTACATGGATTTTTGTTCATTTTCTGAGGAAAATGTCCTAAATCATAGAAAATTAGGAATAAAAAAATTGGAGTTGATGCATGTAAAAGTATTTGTAAATTGAAACTGAATTTGCCAAGTAGGTTTTCTAGTGAAAATATTTCTTCTATTGCTGAACAAAAGGAAGCAATCTGGCAACTTTTAAAAATTATAGGTATCCAAGCAAAGCTTTTCCTTCATTACATATTTTCAGCACTTTCTATTCTCATTTTTTTAATATAAAAAAAGTGATTGGAGAATTCTAGCTTTGTTAACCAAGAAAATACTGTATCTCTTCAGGAGACTGTTAGGAGACAGGGTAAGCTACCGGGGGATATAACTTAAAAGTTGTGTCCTCTTCTTTATTATCAAAGCTACATGACCTGTTTCAAGTGCCAGAGGGGGTTTCCCTCAAGGTACATCTACTCATGCTTTTATTTTTAAACCTCTTCATTCCAATCCCTGATTAGCTGGCAATACTATGTGCATCACACCTGGACTGAGAACACAGTAACTTAGCCAACTCAGAAGCTTGGCAGTGTCTTGTTTTGGAAGAGGAACAACTTCAAAGGATCAAACGGATGATAAAATCTCAAAAGATGATCACTGCTGTCAACTTACTCGGTGCCTTGTATTTTTGGAAGGTATCACACACCAGTGGAAAATAGGCCAAGATTGGTGCCTCCAAGCTGTCCTCAAACACATAGCACTCCTTCAGGTGCTCCCTGTCTTCCTGGCTCAGCTCTGTGCTGGGGAATGGGATCCCATGCTCCAAACAATACTCTGAGAATAGGTCCAGTGGCTGACTCAACAGAGAGGAGAGATGCAACACAAAGACAGCTTGAAGTAAGACCACCAAACCCCATAATATTTTGCTGCAGTAGACAATCTGAGATTGGTTCTTATATTTATGAATAATGCTAACTATGCCCTGCAACAAACATATAATCTTAATTTTAATATATGCTGGGTAACAGAAATTTGGTTGATTTGCTAACACTTTATATTTTTTAAACGGTGTTCTATTTACTGAATTTGATATGCCATTCAGGTGATTTTTGTGATTTATGAGCACAGTAGAGGATATGGAAAAGGAAACTTTGATTACATGTGGCTTCTCAGATTTTTAAATATTTGCATTCAGTGCATCTAACTCTCTATGTCTTCGTGTCCTCTTACAAATAAACTACATTAATTTCAGTCATATAAGCTATTGAGGAACTTGTTACCAGGGTAACAGATACATAGAATAGGACATCTTCTGTATGTCTGTGTTCATATGCCTGTCCCAGAAAGACACTGAAAACAGCCCTGATAAAGGCAGTAACATTATGATCACAGCTGTGAATAGTACCATTGATGTGATCATTTAAATCAATAAAACCAGACCATTTTCTGGAGGGGAAAAAAAAAAAAAAGAGAGAGAGAGAAAGCTGTGAGGGTAATTCAGCTGCTGGGGTCATACAGATAAAGAATGGCTGCTTCAAAACATCACCAGAGTCTGTGATCCTCCACTGTAATTTAAATGGAGAATGACATCCACTTTTCTCTCTGGCCTCAGAATGGGTGGGCAGCTGGTGTTGATGAAGAAAGCTGTATCTATCAGCTTCAGGTAGTCACTCATTTCATTCAGCTGGTTGGGAGAAGAATCCAGCACTGTGTCTGAAAGGCAAAAATTTATATTATTAATTACTGCAGAGTCAAGTCCCCTTTTTCCCAAATCAGCATAAAAGAAGAGGAAGAAAAGACAGTTGATGTATATTCATCTTTGACACAAAGCCCACAGTTAAGTATTTGTCTTTGGCACAATTTTAGTGTCTAGAGCTCAACTCTGAGATCAGTAAGAGGGAGCAGTTTTGGGGCTCAACTTCATCCAAAGTGATAGATTACTCTTCTTTTTCAACAGGTGTAAATGTGTGGCTATTTAACTTCCATGGAAGCTTCAAATCACTCTTTGATGGCTTTTGAGAACACAAGCAAACCTGCTGTCCTTTCTTCAAGACAAAAATGAGACGAGGAGTAAATAATCTAGGGCTTATCAAAACCCATTCCACAAACATGTTAATCAAATAATATTAATCAAAATTTGCCTTTTTGATAAAACTCAACAAATATTTGTCCTCAGTAAGTATCAGCACTCAAGTCTCCTTCAAAGATATAACTAAAACAATTTCCAATTACCTTTCCACATGCAAAAGCTCTCATTCTCCAAGTATTTGTTATGTAGCTGCAAGCCCTTGAGGAAATTATGGTAAGTTGAAACCACTGGCCGCCCAGTCATCATTTCTCGAAGAGTTTTGGAAAGGCAACCCTTGGGAATGGATAAGCAGGTTGTCTGCTCATGAGGCTTCTTGGGCAGAGCAGGATGGTCCTCTGGAGGAAGAACAAGAAGAGGGTATGTCTCTGCATTTGGTCAGGGTCTTTCATTTCAAATAATAATAACAACCAAACCACCATGACTGCCAGCCCCATCTGTGACCGAGTGCACATGCAGAGTGCTCTGGGCAGTGGGTTTCAGTGTCACACCATCACCTTGCTCTTCCCTGTATGGCCTCTCCCTCCCCAAAGGGCTCTGGTAACCCTCTCATGACTAACAAAACTCCCCAGGGATGTTGCACAGTGAGCAGCACAATGAGCAGCATGATTTTTTTTCCTGTTTTACAGCACAGCTGTTGGTCTCCTGCTTTTCCTTCATTCTCAAGGGCTTGGTGTTCCCTAAGCCAGAAATAGGACACAAAAACAAACCCTTTACCAAATGTCAGGTTTCACATTTCAGAGAGGTGTGAAGAAAACACAGATGCAAAAGAAGAGTGATCTACAGGACTAACCAATGTCATGCTCAGTGTCTCGAGTCCATCTGTGCCAGAAGTGTTCTGAATGACCCGAGAGGTAGACAGCATCCATAAAACTCTGGGAAAATATATTGCTCCATGTGCCTTAAAAATAAGAAAAAAAAGTGCCATATTTAGTATTACTTTGAATATTTAGAGCACAGCTATAGCAACATACTTGGATCCAGTTTCTGGTTTAGTTATGAAATATTATGAATTTTCCTATAAACATCAAATGCCAAACCATTCCACACAATGCCTGGATTATGACCAGGCCATTTTCAAAACCTGGCTGTCAATAGAAGTCAGGCTGTGAGTTTAAACACTTCAGATGATGTGTGTGCATGCATGTGCTCTGTTTAGGTCATTCAGCAAATTAGTCACATTTGTCTCAAAAATTAGTTTCCTCTTTTGTCACTTTTGGCTGGTTTATTTGAGATTGAAATTGCATCAGATACATTCTCTAGTGTGCTAATATTGCAACTTGCAGACCACCTCTATGTAGCCAGCTCTTAAGGTGATGTTTTCTTGAGACAGTAAATTACCTTCCAAGAAGCAGATGTGGGATTCTGGGATCTTCTTCATCCGGCGACCCATGAAGAACTCGCTACCAAAATCCTCTGAACGAACAAAGGCTCCATACTTCAGGAGACCCACTTCATAAGGTGTGAACTCCACCCACTCTGCAAATAAGGCATCAAACTGGGTTTATTGCAGCCACATGAACACATGTAAAACTCAGATAATCAGAAGCTGGAAGAAGCAATATAGCTTCACCATGGTGGTGACAGTCCAAACCACCATGTTTTGGAACAATTCAGCATACATGAATGCAAGAACCTAAAGTCATCTTGTCTGCCAAAATCCATTCATCTTGGGATTCAGGTCCTTTACTGCACTAAAAAGCAAGACCTGGGCTGAAAGTCCACTGATTGCAAAGACCCTGCACACAAGGTGGCATTTTGAGTTCCTCTGAGTCAGCAATGACACCAACTACCATTCATTCCTCAGACTCTTGTAATCAGTGCCTTGAGGACAAAAATCTCTGACCAAACCCCCCTCCCCACACAGAAACCCTGGCTGGGTGCACTGGGACTGCAGCTGTGCCTAGGAGCAGATAACCATGTTCAGTTTCAGGACCTCCTGCTTCGTTTGTGCTGGAAACACCATGGGAATAGGGATCAGGATCACTGCTCAGGGCACAGAGTACTGCCCCTCCTCAGATCCTTCTCTAGCTGCTGGGAGCCAACTCCTGCTCTGAGCCCTCTCCACCTTCCCCTTTCTCCTCCCTTCCATGCCCTCCTCCCCACTCTTCACAGCTCTCTTGGACTCATGCTGCCTCAGCAGAAGATCCAGCAGCTGAAAGGGGCTGTGGGGGTAGGTGGGGACAAGAAAGAAAAGAGCAGCAGTAGTGGCTCTCAAGGCCAACAGCAAAAAGCATCTCCATCTCCCCACCAAGCAGTGTCTACAGCACAGACATCTCCCTTCCATAGTATTAGGATGCATGTTTTCATCCAAGCCAGAAACCAGATATGAAAACAGGAGAAAAAAAATATTTTAAAGATTTATTGGCTTGGCCTTACAGTAAAAAGTTTTGGCATTCAAACAACCTTAAAAGGAGACTCTTCAGAGTTATAGGAGGGTGTATGATAATCTATACCTTTAAAATCCAAAGTGCTGAAGTCATCCTTGACATTGAGGGACAGGTATATGGGGAGTGGATTCTGCCCCTGATTTACTGCTAGCTGCTGATCCGAGAGTTTGTGAGCACTTTCCTGTTTACAAAGAGCAAAAGTCACTGTAAAAAGGTGACCATGATGCATGGACTTACAACAATATCTAAACATGAACTGTCAATGAAGTATCTGCTAAACCTCAGCAGGTTTTGTTCTGTTTGGCCACACAAGTGTGTTCATGTCTTATCTGCCACGAGCTTTCACCAAGGCATTGTGCTAATGGGGGTTTTGGTAAGGGGGACAGGGCAAAAATGCAAGAAATGTGTCTGTACAGTCACTAGGATCTGATTTGCTTTAAGAAACAAAGATAATTACTCAACCTGGACCCATTTCCTTCAATACAGCTTATGGGTATACATTGCTATGCCTGAACTTATCTGTCAGAGCCTTCTCTCCTCTGTGTGTTACTAGAATGATCACCTGATCCAAAATTAAAGATGGAAAATCAGTTTCCTTAACATCTGGAATTTTTACATGCTCAGACATCTCCTGTAGATGCTCACATTTTAGGATTACTTTGTTACTTTTATTCTAACAAGTCAAAGAGAAGTCCTTCAGGTGTTTTGAGAGCCTTTAACTGAATCCACAACCTTAGACATGCTAAGTTAGAAATCCTCTGAAATAGGAGAGGGAGAGAAAGAATATAAAATACCTGATGATGTAGCATACAATCAATGAAAAGTCCCCATAAATCTGTAAAGGACACCTTGTGCCCCTCTTGCTTTCTCTCACAAAGCTTATTTTCATAGTATTTCATATGATCCAAAGAGAAACAGTGCAGCTTGCTCTCGATCACGTGTTTCCTGATACCATCAATTGGCTCACTGAGATCTTTTTGTGACCAATTTGCATCTTCATATAACTTTGACATGGTCCTGGAAAAAAGAAAGGTACTGTGGTTCATCACAAGGGTACATGACAATTCATTTGGCTAATCACACACAAGTGTTTTGTTTCAGGCTACACAAGGCTTTTGCCCTCCAACTTTTACTGGGAAGAGCATTTCAAAGCTGGGGTATAATTTACACTGTATAATGATTTCTCTTTTTTTGCTGTACAAATGCATTCAAAATCATCCTAGCTCGTTTGTTTTTCAGAATCAAAAGAGTAATAAAGCAACACTGCTAAATCAAGATTTTGCCACAGCTTCTGAGGCCAGTTCCCTAGGTGGGTCAGAGCCTGTGTGAAATGTGAAGCTGCAGTTTAGCAGTGACTATTGCCCTGGCAAGCATGAGAGCCCCTCCTTGGGTGTGCAACAGGGGGGTCACTTCAGACTGCTGGAACACATAAGGGCAAGCCTGAGCTGCCAGTCCCCAGAGCTCAAGCAGAATCCAGTCATCCCCTCTCTGTTCCAATTCTGTCTCACATACTTTTAGAGCAGCCCTTCAGAGGCAAAATGTTTTAAATCTCTCTACCTCTCCTAGTTTGTGCAAGGCAGTCACTACTGAGTGCATGAATGACACTGTGTTTCTCAGGGCTGCTTTTTTAAAGCCTGGTTTCTGGAGATGTGTAAGAGTTGGGCCAGACATATATTACAAAAGGATTTTTGAAGTGCTGCATGCAACAAGATAAGTTACAAACCCTCCCAGTTTGTGCTCTTTTCTTTTTAGACACTGAGTTACAGAAATACTGTAATTCTCACTAGATTTGTTTCTTTTAAGAGGACAGCACTGAGGTATCCCATGAAACAAGTGCCAGAAGGAAGCCAAGTGCCAGCCTCAAGCTGAGTAAATTCATCTGTAAGGCAAAATTGTTCACCAGGTTATCCCTTTGCTAACACAAACAGCAAGTACAAGCCCAGCTCTCCTTACCACGTTGTGGCAGATAAACCACTGATGTATGACACACAGTCCAAGACCCCCAGCTGCTGGAGAGCCAGAAGACTGCCAAACAATGCTGTCATGGACCTCACTCCCCCTGCTGCAGTCACCACTGCCACCACTGGCACCTGCCCAGCACACAAAGAAAGGCACAGAGTCACATCACCAGATGAAGTACAGGAATGATGGCCATGCACAAAAAACTAACAGCAACAACTGCTTCAGGTAGGTTTTGATTAATTCACCTTCTTCAGGGCAGTGCCTAGGTGTGTGTTTGAGTTGTGGAAACTTTGGTGTAATTCAGTGTATGCTGAAAGAGTTCTCCTGATCAGTGATGCTTTAGAAAGTCAGAAACCATAAGTACAGTTCTTCTATGGGAAAATATGTTTTCAGATTTTCTCAATGTATTTAATTTTTCCTCAACTCTTTCCCTCAAAAAAAGAGCTCTGAGTACAACTAAGAGCAGCACAAAACCTTCTGGCATAATTTTCTTCTCCTCTACATTTATATGAAACATTTGCTATTCTCCTGGTAGATAATGCCCAGCTTTATAGATTTATTTTAACACCCTCTTTCCAGCCCAGATTACCTCTGCCTTCCCTGATATCAGTGCCATATGTCATTTGGTTTTACTTTCTTCAGGGATGCATCAATCCTGTTATTCATCCTCCCTTTTCTGTATAGCAAAAACTGATACAACAGATATTCAGGTTTTGGAACATATGATGCCATTACCTTTAATTTTGTCTTCACTGTATTTTACCATCTACTTGTGGTTTTGTTGTTTTGATTTTTTTTTTATTAATTTGGCTCAAAACCCCTTTTATTCTCATTTAATAATAACAAATCCTACTCTACCTGTTACTTAAGCTCCTGAGCACTTTAACTTGGTTGGAAAATGCTGTCCTGCACACATGATAAAGGTCTGGGTGTGCTGGGAGCTGAACAGAGCAGTGGAGGAAATAGCCCATAGAGGAAATACCCCGCAGACTCTTGCTCCAAGCTCCACAGCCCTATAACAGGTTATTGTCCTCCAGTAACAGAGCAGCTACCTCTGAGTTCAGGGATCCCCAGGAGAGGAGCAAGCAAGAGGTAACACCAAAAAACACACAACCCAGATGTTACTGCACCAGTGTGTTATGGGAGAGTTGCAGCCTCCCCTGTGAAGAACCTTATGGCAGCAGAGAAAAGTGCCAAAGAGGAGAAATGGTCTCAGTCTAAGCAACCAAATTTCACCAGGCTTGGTCATACACACCAGCAAATACAGCCTTTGGGTGGCCCTGAGTGAGGACAGAGGTTGGCAGAGAATAAAGGAGCTATAACTGGCCTCCTGACAGCTCCTCTTTCATCCTCTGTGCCAAAAGCTTGGATATGGTCTCAGGTGCAAGTGACAATCTGGCCTGTACTATTTAGTCTGGAATGTGTGGAAGAGCTATATGGGTAGTCATGCAAGTACATCACATCCACTTCTCTCCAAGTGGGTCATATCACTTCAAGTTCCCAAGATGCTGTCCCACATACCTCATCCTCCTGCAGGTCTTCATCTAGATGAAGAAGATTTTTCAGAGCAGCAGCAACCACCTTCTTCCTTTTACAGATGAAATCCTGCTCCTCTGTGCACAGATCAAACCCCAACCGCAAATCCAAATTCTTGCAACTAGAACACAGGGACAGCACAAGGCACTGCCTGTAGCCACTTCAGCTGGAGACATTCAGCAAAACCAGTAACAATAAACCAGCTTAGAGAAATTATACTTCCATGTATATGAAAGTCCCCCTACACAAATGAAAGCAAGTATATGGATATCCTATATCCTATATTTGTGCTTTCCTGTGGAGACTTTAGATCAGATTTGTGTCCTGAACAATTTCACACAATCATAAGGAGGTTAAATAAATAAAATCAAGTTGTTTCATATTGAACTTTGGTATTTGGATACCTCTTCACGTTCTCTTGCTATGCATGTGTTTCCTGAAGCACAAAGGTAGCCCTAAGTAGTTATTTAAACTTAACACACTTCAGTTAAAAGAACCCTAATACTGAGTTAGGTTTATCTCTACAAAGAATTTGTGCTCTAACTATTTGAGTCAGAAGATGTCTCTTAAATTTATCCCTTCTGTTCATTAACATAAATATCACGTACATTATTCATTCTATAATTTATATTTTCACAGGGTTCCAGTTTCAGAGGTTTTTTCAGGAAAAAAAACCCACAAAACTTCTCAGTCTCTTCTCTGAATACTATTCAATAAACCCCTCTGACTTATCATTCACCTGCAACTAAGGCTTGCAATGGAGCTAACTCATCAACAGGGGGTAATGTTGCCCTTTAGATAATCTCAACAAGCCAGTCAATCAATAAACTACTGTCCATGTGTTTCATTGAAAATGACCTGTAGATGCATAAAGATGTTAGACATGCTAGAAATCTGGTACACACAAGTATGCACGTATTGCAGATAAAGGTTACATGACAGAGGGATGTTTATGTATCAAAATTACAAAGCATCAACCTTAGGAAAAACATTGTGATGGTTTATAGCCCATAACTAACTACCACCTATCCTTTTCTAAATTCTTGCCAACCAATTTAAAAGCTTTAAAGCATTTTATCAACCATTCCCCATATTTCAGTCATCTTTATTCCCTGTTTTGAAATTAGCTACTTTAGGATGTGGCTTCCTTTCATCCAACAATGATACTATGAAAGGAGAAGAGATAGCCTAAGTAATCATTCAAAAGCAATAAAATATTTACCTATTTTCCTCATTCACAGACACCTCATAAGAGTCCCCCTGAAAATCAAGAATGAAAGCACCATAAATTTTAAATATAATTGAAATTTTGTAAAAGCAGATTTTACAGTATTAGCAATTATTCACATATATAGCCTAATGACAAATTGTTGGTCTCTTCTCAGGCTTGCAGCACACAATCCTCATCCTGCTTTTAAACTACTCTTAAAGCAGCCAGAAATTCTGAATATCCTATTTTCTCCTAAACCAGTTATATTTCTAAGTGTATGCAGATCTAAGCAACAAATAACTCAATGCATTTTTAGTAGCAAAATTATTATGTGATCAGATATCACATATACACGGTTTACCTTGTTGAAAGGACTCCAAATACTGCCAAAGGATACTCACTCTCATAACTGTCACTTTCTTTTCCAAGTCCAGAGAATGGAGAGGCACAGCCAGGGGACTACTTACATCCATTTCCCTCCTTCCTGAGCCAGGCTGATTTAAAGAGGGGGAAAAAAAACTTTATAAGGAGAATATTATTTATAAATCCTAGACACAGAAATACCAGATAAGGGTTAACTCATGGTTCTTCTCTCAAAATTTAGATTATGCCTAAATTTAAGTTAGGTTATCACCTTAGGTTATCACCACTCATAAGCAAAACGTACACAACAGAAAAAGTGCTCCTTTGGCAGAGTCATGAGCAGTCTGGGTTGGCTGTGCTTGATGTAGTGGAACCTGGTGGTTTCACTGCTTCCTGGTCTGGAGTGAGGACCTATGGAAATATCCTGGGTTTCTTCATAGGATCCTTTCATTGTGAAGGTGAAATCTCTCCCTAAGAGCAAGAAGCAAACCACAGGGAGACATTTACTGCTCCTAGTCCTGAAACTGGCAAATAAAAGTGCCCCAAGGAACATTTCAGCCTTCCTGCTGCAGGCTTAACTAAGGTTAAGGGGAATTTTAAGCAGGCACCTATGTACATAATTCTTTGTGGTAAAGCAATGTGTGAATTTATTTGAATCCCCCACAGCAAGTATAATACAAATGTTACCATCCTAAATTCATAATTAAGTTGCTTGTTGTAAATCCCATTGAACTGCTTTGTAAATGCTAAGTTACAGGATGATTAAGTGCTGCTGAATCCTTTAATACAAATGATCAAGTCTGAGGCTAAGTTTGGCAAGAGGGCCCACTCTGAAACTCTCAACTTAGTGTGAGGATCTTCACTCCTGGCACCCTTTTCTTTTCCCTCTTTTTCCTTTTGCATCCCCGGTCTCCACATCAATAATTCTAGATTGATTCTAATTTGATTTTTCTTTACATGTTTCATGCATGTAGTAATAGAGTGAACCTTGCCATCAAACTTAGTCACACTTGTACAAATTTATATTAAACCTACATTTGCTGATACTCTGCCAGTGATTCTTTAAGTCAGCTAAACCATTTGTGACGCCCTGCCAAGTGACAGAGGGTGTGTGCTACACTTGTGGATGCCTCTAACAGCATTCACATCTCCTGAGCTTTTACTGAAGTCTTTCCCCTCCTGAGAGTTCTCTCCCTTCTTTTACTTTCTGTTTTCACCAGAAAACAGAGGCAAAGGTATTTCAGTTCCATCACACCGCAGTGATGTTTCCAAGTCTCCCAATCACCTCCAGTTTTCCTTAAGCTATACAGTCATGCTGATGATTCTCACTTTTAGCAAGTAGGTAATTCAGGAAACACTTCAATCCCCAAGAAGCCCTGATGCAGACAGACACTAAAACAGACCAAATATTTATCTAGATTCAGCTGTGTTTCCCATAGAACAAAAAGTATTGATAAACAATTTAAATCAGCAAACTCACTTTTGTAAGAATTCTTCATTTTTGTTTCATTCACATGTACTTCCAAACAGGAAATTTCACGAGACTGGAAGAGAGAATCAATAAAACCTCTGGTCACAGAAACAGTTCAGGATTCTCACTGAGGTTCTAGGGTCTGTAGAAACACAAAGCTTGGCCAGGATGGTCTGTGGATGTGAAGAGTTTGTAGAAACTGAGTATCTTGTATAAATCTTGCAAGCAGTACTGCAGTTAAGGAAGCCAAAATAACTGGGGATCTGTCATTACATTTAAATACCATTCAGTCCCCAACAATTAACACAAGAAATTTTTCTCTCTATCTTCCAACCACATCCTTCAGCTCTGCCCTACCATAAGACTGGCATACAAAAAAAAAAATTTACCACTAGTACGCCATTAGTAATGATCTTCTCAGATACACCTGGTCTGAAAAGCAAAACCAAAAAAGTTTATTTAAAAGTGGGTATTTAAGTAATAAACGTTCAAAAGCAAACAATTCTCTGAGCTTAGTTTTTCTAGCTGGCAAGTACCATCAGCATTTCTGTCTTTCCCCTCTGTCTTGAAGCCTCTGTCAGATCACATCCCAAACCCCCCCAAGGATGCTCCTTTCTTATGTCTCCTGATAAGCATCATCTGTCCTTAGGCTGAATCACAAAATAAACAGCCATTCTCAGCTGTAAATTGTATGTGAGACTGTCACTCAAATTCAGGAGAGAAAAGCAACAATGGGGAAGATGCTGAGATGGGGTCTCTGAGCACAGGTACATGGAGCCACTTCCCCGATGCTACATTATCACTCTCTCTAAAATGCAGTTTTCTGATGACAAACTCTACAATATTTAGGTTTTACTTACATGTTTTCCAGCAGAAATTCCACTTCTAATTCTTCCTGATTCTGAAAATAGGACAGGACTTTTTTTTTAATTCATGAATGAACAATTATTTTCCTCTGATACAACTCTGACAATTTATTTATAATTCTCCCTCTGTTCCCACACCCTTTACATCATAATATGAGTGGATGCAGTTTTCTGTGCCCACACTTTGATTTCACCTCTCCACTGCTCTACTGTTTACAAAACAGCTGTCCCATTAAGAGAAAGAAAAGATTGCATATCATAGAACAGGGAGCAAGGATCTTATTATTAATTTGGTAGTAGGATAAGACATGGGGTCAATCAATGCTGGGGAAGGGAAGAATAGCAGGTGAATGATGTAGGAGAACATACTTCAGAATGAATGGACCTAGTACAGTGAATAAATAGGGTGTGTACCTTGGTTAAAACAAGAGAATTCGCAGAGTAAAATCATTAAACATTAAAAATAGGGTGGGAGAAGGCATCAACTTGGAAAATAAAAACTGCCAGGGTGAAGGGAGGAAGAGAGAAGACTGAAGCTATGGAGAAGAATTAGGGAAAGAGTTCAGGACAGACAAGTCAAGAGGATAAGAGAAAAGTATGAGAATGAAACAGCAAGAGAGTAGCACACCAACAGTACAAAAGAGACCAAATGACTGTATTAATTCAGCCACTTGATGCTCTATGGGATGCAGCCAATCTAGGAAATACCACACTAAAAAGAAGTATATCACAGAAATCTTCTGGATCACTCACAGGGAGGAAAACACTAGTTAAGGGTGATATGAATCTGTTTCTAACAAGTGATGGTAACACTTTTTAATTCATATTTGGAACAGCTAACATTTACTGACAAATTTCACTTCTGTCCAGCTGGACATCATACTTTAACACTGTGAATTGACTATGAAAAACATGCCAAATCTGACAATGCAGCTGCCATGGGAAAATCATCTTTACAGCAAAAGTGAAGAGCAATTTTGTATTTACTAGTTCACATCAGTAAATGAGACATCTCTGGTGGCTTCTCTGATAGCTGCATCTGTGGAAAGTAATGCAGAAGTAGGAAGCTGTGCTTGCTTATTTCTCTCAAAGTCTCTATTTCATGTGAATTACAGTGGTTGCAAGTTTGTAATAGAAGGCTGGGGCACAGATTTTAGAAAGCAGTCACCTTGCACAGATGCAAGACACACCATATCAAATATCTAATTGTGCCCAGAATGTACCGTCCATACTTTCATGGTCTGTTACAAATTTGTCCAAAGAACAGCAGAAACAAGGTTCAGAAGCACCAGGCTCACAGCATCTGCCTAATTGTGCTTGCTTTATGTTCCCATCATTCCTAAGCTGTTTTACACCCACACAAGTTATGTTTCTATGAAGTCCCACTCACATAGTTGTGGGTGAAAAGCCCAGAGTACAGCAGTGGCAATTCTTGTTGGGTCACAGAGAGCAAGAGGCACAGCAAAACAGCCCTGCTACTCTGACATTTCCATCTGACCTCCTCAGCCTTCCTGCTGAGATATCTTGGTAAATGAATGAAATTATTATGGGCAGAGGTGCCACTACAGCCTATTATTAAGATTGCCCAGCCTGTCACATTACTAAGTCACTTTCAAAAAAATAAAATAATCTAAAGTCTTCTAAAAATCCATGTACAGCTCATAACCTGTGATGCCTCACAGGTGCTGGAATCATCACAAACTGAAGAGGGGTAGCTTGACCAGGATGTTCCTGAGACAGCTCACCTGGCCTGACCTCCACCACTTCCACCTTGCTAATGGGCCAAGACAGCTCTGCACATGCCTCACAGCAAACTCAGGGCTTGAATCATCTCAGCCACATGAGGCTTTTTTTGAGGAAGGCTGTAGCCAGATGGAACAGGTTTAGTAAGCAGTCGTCAGTAAGGATTAGTCTCCTAAAAGAGTAGTTAATAAACACTCTCCAAAGCAATACAAATATAAAAAACAGGCAAGAGTGTTTTCCAAAAAGCCTGGCTGACACAGTGATTTAGAAATAAAGGCAACACACCAGTTCCTGGGAGCCATAAACTGAGGTCCTTGGCAGAAGTATGAGAAAGCCCTGAAGTTGTCACTACACCCTCCCAACAGAGAAGGTGTCACATTGTGCAGAAAGTAATCTGAGCACATATTCTGCTCTCTTTGAAGATGAGCATGATTTCTCCACCTCTCCCCTCAGCAACTTCCTCTACTCAGTGTTTCAAAAGATACTCTTTATCTCCTCTTTACTACATGCAAACACAGTATTTTTGAGACATGCAGCAAATAAAACTCACTTAAAGGAAAGAATTAAATACTGATTATATTGTCATTCATTGAGGTCTGCCCCTTCTGTGCTGGCTCAGCCCCTCTAAAATAAATTTGTAACCCTGTAACAAAGGAGCATAAGCCAACTTGCTGAGATTTTTTTTCTTGAAGTTGTTTAGTAGAGGAGAAAAAAAGCCCTAAGAGATTATCACAAGAATTAAATGCTTCATTTAGCAAGCACATAATCTGAAAGAACAGGCCAAAATCCCTGGTGAAGCTGAGAGGAGATAGCCCTAGTGAGCTACTGGCCAAAGGGTAAGGGCAACTGCCTGAAAAGGGGGACAGGTTCATTCTCACCCCTGGTCTGTCCATCTCCTACAACAGTGATGAGACCTCTTAACCATCAGCTTCTTCATTTTGGACTCTTTTGCTCGCTGATTTTTCAAGATTTATTTTTGAAATTAAAAGATAAAATTAGGAATATGAAAAGTATTTTGCATCTTATTCCAGTCACAATAGCAGATGTTCATGACCCCTCTCCTAAAACCCAAGAATTTAACTTTTTTTAGTAACATCCTTTTCAACAAAGTCTTTGAGTATGAGAACCAATTTAATGCTCAATAGAGGTATCAACTTGAGACAAAATTCTAATCAAGAGTGTTATTTTCTCTAACCACTCACGTCTGGATTCAACTCAAAATTCAGGTGAACTTTTTCTCCATGTTGGATTTTAGCCACATCAAAGCGAACAGTCATAAGATGGTCATCTGGTGTAAAAGTATCCTCATCACAGACTGTCAGCTCCAGGACATTCTGAGGAGAGGCAGAGAAGGATGTAAATGACATTCTGGGACTACTGAGCCCAAAAGGAAGGTCCAGCAAGAGCCAGCAATCATTCCTCCTGTCCATGTGGACAGACTCCTGTGACAGCACAAAGCTCAGCTCACAGCCCATGTGGCTCAGATAGCAGGGTCAGGGACTAACCCTAGAAGAGGTAAATCATCAGATTTGGTAGCCAAAACGAGCTCCAAAAGAAGAGGAAACATAAGTGACATATATGATGGTAACATGCACCAGACAGAGTAGAGGTTAGACATTCTATTCCTCAGATGGTTTGTGGATTCAAAATTGCTACCTTGAGAAATTTTGGCATTTCATCAGAAAGTAATAATAAAGGGGGAATTCTTAGCCCTTTAAAATGGAAGTTAAAGAACACTATTAAACTCTTAACAGGATTTGAATTACAGCAATTCCCCTAGCAGTTCCTCAGGGCTCAGGTTATCCCCCCTTAGAAGCATGATAAGATGCAGCACTAGTAGACTGTGAGAAACTGATCCAGTTTGGACTTTGTATCCCTTTTACTCTGACTGCTCACCTATTTCTGCTAATTCCATAAACACTTTAACCGTTTTTTACAACTATTCTGGGACACAAAGAAGCATTCAACATTATTCCATATATTCCTTCTGAGCTTAACCTACTTCTTTCAGTCAGGATAACTGAGCTCAAGATCCGTGTCAGCCTCAAGCCCCTCAAAAAGATTCTGCCCACAGCAGGTGAAGATGTCCCCTTCAGAAAGCACCTGCTCACTGTCACAGATCCCACCTTTACTTCACTCTGAAGCACGAAGTGGAAAGTTTCATTCCAGACAGGGTTTCTGCAGTTGTGTACAGTTCTTGTCTGGGCTTCCCGACACGAAGCTGTTGGCAGCCACAGCTTGACATAGCAATCAGTTTGGCTCCCTGTGTTAACAACAAGTTGCTTAATTAGTACAGCAGTACTTGGTCATTATTTGATTTGCCCAGCCAGGAAAAGAAAAGATTAACCTCTGAGGAGTCCTAGATATTTCATTAGGCCCAAAGGAAAATATTCTGGGTTTAGAGTTATTTAACTTTTCTATTTAGATTTATATCAGTTTCCAACAAAGTCAATTTTAAACCATTAATTCTATATGACAACAAGAGCAAAAGTACTTTATTTCAACAGTACTGAACTAGGTACTCTGTCTCCTGTGATTTTTTAAATCCTATTTTCAAATATTTGCCAGTTTTCAAAAGAACTCATATGCAACTTCTAGAAATGGCCTTTTTTAAAATTAAATAAAAATTTTATTTTGGGGTATTTTCATCAATTTGTAATGCACACAAGTCATCCACGCCAACAGAACAGTGAAGACACAAACACAGAAACATCCAAAGCAATTGCTGATTTTTCCTGTATCTTTCACAAAGATGTTCCTTTCAAAAGGGAACTGGGCAACCTGGAAAAAGGGACACTGAAAAGTTAGGAGAAAGGGAAATACCACAGAGCAGCTGATAAAGGAAAGGACAACTTCTTCTCCAACACAGAATTTCTAGTCTACTTTCTTTCCAGGTTTAAGAGTTTTCTAAATAATTTTGAATTTAAATAAAAATAAATACAACTTTTTCAATCAAGCCCCCTGAAATAGTACTGTAATCCAAGCAACAGATGTACAAGAGCATTAAAATCAGGTGGCAGTATTTTAGTTGCTAAGCTATAAATATGCCATCAGTGATACTTACACAGATCTGCTTTGCGGAGATTTCTCATGCCTATGATTTTGACAGAAAGCCAGCGCAACTGAGGCACTTCTGGCTGCAGAACAATGAGAAAGATACCTTAATTATTAGCAATTAACTCAGATATAAATAACATAGCTTATCCTATAACACCACAAAGGCCTTTTTGTCATTATAATGCAGTGAATTTAATTTTAACTATTTGAGAATTTTCTGAGAAGAAATATTTCCTTGTGATTTGACACTGAGTAAAAATAACCTGTCATTCATAGCTAGGGTCTATATTAATCAAAAGGAAATCTCATTAACAAAGCAAGCAGAACAGATACATTTATATAAACCAGGGAGATTTTTTTAAAGAACCAGAACAGAAGAAAGCAGGAATCACTAAAGTTCGAAACAATGTAAGAAAAAAGAAAGCTGAGGACACAAAGTAAAGTTGGCGGTGTGATAGATTACATAATTAAACACAAATAAGCAACAAAAGCTATAATTGTATGTAAATGCACATACAACCAAAAAAAAAAGGCACAAAAGCACAAACAGGTGATTCAGAATGTCTTGCTTTAATCAGGACAAACCTAGGCTGACCTGATTGATCTACCAAGGAGAAGGCCTGAAACACAGCAATATTGACAACCCATAGTGTAGGGTTCTACAGGGGAATAGTTTGAAGTCACCACAACTCTTTGTTTTTCCTGTTCTCCCTCCACTCCCTATCACAGCTACACACAACCCTACACTTGGTTACAGTGTTGAAGAATGTCGAGAGTAAAATACTACATACAGAAGCAATAGCTCCATTAATTAAATTAAAAGCAGCACTTAAATCTCCAAAGAATCATGATTACTGAGAAACTGTGCTTAGGACCTCCTTGTGTACCTTTTATTTTGATACACCCTGTTCTGACAGAAGCAAACTAAACATCTAGAAAGCAGTAAGTCACCAAGCCAAATCTTATTTACAGCCAACTGGAAAGATCCTCAACTCAACACTTTTCTCTCAGAAAGTGTCACCAGAAGGTCTGAAAGAAGCCCATCAACCTCAGCATAATTTTTGGTAGCAGTGTTTCTGGAGATAGAGAATGAAAGAAGTACATGCTGAAATTGCTGAAAGCTCAACATTTCATCCCAAATATAGAGGACTGATTTTTTTATCCTCAGCTTTAGTACCATCCATATCCATGAGTTTGGAGAAATCTTATTCATGAGGTGACTTAAATACTAAGCAACTATACTGACACAAACCCAGTTATTATTCCATAGTGCTAGCAGTTAGTGAATTTACTGCTCTCCGAGATCTAAGAAAGAGTTAGCTTCGTATTTTTGCACTGAATACAGCTAGGGAACAGATTGAAAAAACCTAGGAGCAGAAAAACATATCATACTATTTTCATTTTTCATGCTATTATATTTTTAACCAACCATAAAAGAGAATAATTTGTAACGTATCTAGTGTGTACCATATTCAGTATTTTCCAAATCCAGTTCATCTCCATAAAAATCAGTGTTCAGAAGAATGTCAAACATGGGAGTAAACCATTTTATTTGCTGACCTGCCTCCATAAAGTAAAGTAAAAACAATTTAAGGACTAAGCTTTGAGTGTTATGAGGTATGACTACCATCATATAATCATACCACAGTAAACCAAGACTAAAATCCAGCTCTCCCAGTTCCTTGTCTAGCATTTAAACCACAAGTTCATTATCTTCCCAACCCCTAAGTCACAGTGAATGCTTTGCACTCTAGACAGCACACTCACAGAAGAAGCAAATATTCCCTTAACTAGCTGTTAATAAATGCCACCTCTCACAAAAACAGTTAAGCTTGGGGAATGACTGGAAAGGCTGACAAGACTGCAGCTAACACAGCCATCCTTTATGCCCTGCAGCTCTCTCCTTGCAACCCAGAAGCTGCTTTCTATACATTACCTCATTTTCAGCACTGTATGGTCTTTCATGATTCCTCCTCCTGATTCCAATCTTCCTGTGTGGGTTTGCTCGGATGAACCGATCCTGGGAACAAAGAGCCAAAAGAGGGGCCAGTGATGAAACCCAGCAGTCAGTAATTTTCAATTTCTACTCAGATTCACGATGGGAGGAAACCCCAGCATTTCTCCTCTTCATGATGGGATATATCCATCTCACCAAGACCATCCACCTGCTGCTTTTACTAATAAATCTGCCTACTGTAGACACACTTGGCATTAAAGGATCGAAATTCCCCAAGCATTTGCTTTTGATGAATCTCAACCAAGACAGACAAACAGATTCTTCTGCCCCACCGCTGATTTTCTCTTACCAAAGGTGAATAGGCTGATGATCCCATCAGTGTCTTTGTTTCATAAAAGGCACCACTATAAGGCTCCAGTCTGTGTCTCCCAGCTGGTAGGTGCTCCTGGACCACAGTATCTTCCAACCAACTGTGGCCAGGAAGAAGAGTTGTATAGTTTGACTCATGGCTCCACCTCCACTGATTTCAAAAGCACAAATGATGCACTTGTTCTGTGCCACATGAAGATTTGCCATTTCTTTTTTTCTTTTCTTTTTTTTTTTTTTTATAACACCACAGTGATTTAGGGAAAAAAGGAGATGGGTCAAGCATTTTATCACAGGCCAATCCCAGAGTCAAGTCATTATCCAAGACCATAAGGTCTGAATAACTACACACAGAGGGATCTCCTGGGGCAGTTCCAGCCCCCATCAGCTTCTCCAGTCAGGTGCACAACAGCAAGGATTTTCACCAAGTTAACTACAAATTACAGTCATGAAGTGGAAACTGGATCTCACAGATACTGGCAAATAGTTAAAGAAAACACTTTTGGAGCTTTTTTCTCTCTTATTTGGTTGCATAGAGGAATATTAAGGGGTCAGCAGAGCCAGCAGGAGCTTTTGTTATTGAAATGTTTTTTAGCTGAAGTGCAGCTTTCAACTAAATGATGTTAGAATCTCATAAGCTTTAACAAAAATAACTACACATCATTTTTTTGAAAGTCCTTAAACATTCCTGTTAAAATTGTCAAGTCTGATCTCTTTTTAATTTTATAATAATTTGCCATTATTTTTCCTGTAACAGCACTCAACACATAAAAACAAAAGGACCTAATACTATTACGAAAATACAAAAATAGCACAGAAGCCAGCTATTGCACTAAACATTACAAAAATAACTAAAAATAGGTGCTATTCAACAGTAAGAAATTGCAGTTGAAATAAGTTTTTTTTAAAACTCTTTATTTTTTAGAATTCTCAAATTTCTAAGTCCAAATAAAGACCCTCTTTAAAAGCAGCAGGACTTCTGACCTGATTTTTCAACCATTTCTAATAAAAGTATTTGAGTATTCAAACTGTCCTATAAAGAGCTACCTTAGATGAGATCTACCTCAGATAAAGTTTCAAATTATTATTATAATTAATCTTGCCTTTCAATAGATTCAGGCATTCAATGTATGAATGTTTCTGTTTTAGGCTGTACTACCACTTATCCAGAAAAGTCAGACGACTTCCCACCTAAAGATTTTTTGTTGGGTTGTTTTGTTTTATAATGGAGCAGGCATTAGAATAGAGAATTATTTCACTTTGTTTATATAATAACATTTTTGCAGTAACACTTTAAATTGAAACAAAAGATCCAGCTCACAGGGTTACAAAAGGCTGAACCCAAAAGCCATCCCATAACTTACTTAGGCTCTGAAGCCCTTTTTTTGTGTCTCAGTTTGATGACAGTGGATTCCCCTCTCTCCTGAGGGACAAAAGTTAGCCATCCACTTGGATAACATGCCATGCTCCCCACTTGCACCTTTCCAGAATGACCACATTTGGGCCTTTTTGTGGATTTCACAAATCAGATTAAGCAATATTAACTGCTGAATCTGCTATGTCATTACACTGCCCCTGCTTACTCTGCAAGAGAGAGTCCAACTAAACGACTCTCCCACCCAAAAGCAGATGTAGCCCAGCAATATTAGTAAATGAGTTGATAACTAGACATTGTGTATCACAAACCACAGTGCAGGTGAGTCACAGTCAGGAAGCCACAGGCCAGAAGACAGGGTGGTATTTCACCAATTCTATCACAACAACAGCAGCCCACAAACAGCACTGGCTGGGTGATGTGAGGTCTGGAGTCACACAGGCCCTGGGACTGAGCACACAACTTGCAGCAGGGTGCCTGGGGTGGCAGAGGAGCAGAGAGCTTGCAGCTCTCTTGAGAGGCAGCTGCAAGAGCTGGAGATGCCCATTTGCCACCAAGATCCCAGAACACTTCTGACACAGGCTCAGAATCACTTTCCTCTAACAGAAATTAGAGACTGATAATCATTTCTCCAAATTCTCACAGGGTTTCTACAGATATCTGACATCAAGTATTTGATATCCATTGTGAAACAAACAGGAAAATAGCCTTCAGAGCCTCCCAAGACTGGTAGCTTCTGAGAGAAAGGTGCCATGATCAAGAGGCAGAGACCTCCTGATCTGAGCTCTGATACACCAATGCAGTCACAGGGTCCAACCTCATTTCTAAAAATACTTGTGCTTTGCTCTTCATAACCTGCTAGGGCAAAGCTGTTGGGCATCATCTCTATATATCAGACCTCATTTACATAATCCAAAAAAGCCATCCCAAAACTGAATAATAATCCTTTTTGACCTAGATTCTGACAAAACCAGAAGTGACAGCAAATGAAATCCTTAAGAAATTTAATCTTCATGCACTTTTCATTATATAGCATTTGGGTAAAATGAAGAACAGGGACATTAAGCTTCATTTTCTGCTTTGATAATACAGAAAATTCCACAGGAAACATCTTTCTTGTGAGACAATAACAAATAAACTGCTTTACTTTATATTGTCTGCTGCACAGAAGTTGCACAATTGTAGGTATCCTGTTAAAGTTTCAGTCTAATACATTATTCAGTATGACTATAAAAAATATTGACAAAGCAATTGCATCAATTTTCTCAGATTATTCCATAATTACATCAACACAATCTGAGGTCAGTAGACACAACTGACAGTAGCAGCAAATAAACAAGCTTCTTTGTGTTACTGCTCAGGAGACAACTCCCAAGCACTGAATTACTCAAGAGCACCTTCCCCTCAAATGATGCTACTAGGGTGACCCCAACCATCACTGAAGGAATATCTAGTCACAGCACCCAGAATACACTCTCATTTTCAGCTCAGACCAGAAGATATCACCTGTTTATCACTGACTCATAGGAGACAAGGTGGTCCCATATTAGAGGCTCTAAAGTTGCATCTACACCACCAGCCAAGCATGTGATTGTGTGCATGGGTTAACAGCCTGCAGGCAATGCAATTTATCATGTTCCTAAAGCAAAAGAAGAAAAGATTTCAAGACATATCCAGTGCTTTTACTTTAGTAGCACTCAGTGTTAACACTCTCTTTTAATCACAGCTGTGGGCTTTTCCTACAAAGATATGGGAACATAGATGCACAGAGGTAAGTATAATATATGAGTTTGTAATTGCAGCTGAGTCACCATCCCTAGTTAATGAAAAGAAACAGATCAAAAGATTCTCTGGTAGTGCCCAAGGCACCCAAGGGGGTGAAATGCTCTTTGGAAAGGCTCAGCTCTCTCCAGTGACTATGGTTATCATCCTACACACCACTATCATGGATATTTACTTACAGTTAGAAGCATTGTTTCCTTTGCCCAATTTTTTCCTTTTAAAGCATTTGTACACAGTGTAGCAAAGGAAGGCAGCTAGTATGTCTATGGAGAGGGTAAAAATGCCCATTAACAATGTTCCAACTATACACACACTTTATCTGTACTCTTATATATCCATGATTGGCAGTATGCCCTGGTAGCCAAGGAAGGCCAAAGGCTTCCTGGCTTTTATCAGAAACAGGATACAATCCAGGAAGGACCAGGGCAGTGATTGTCTCCTTGTATGTGTTTCTGGTGCTGTCAAACCTTGATTTTTGGGCCCCTCACTACAAAAAGGACCTTCACTACCTCTGCTGCCCAGGTCCAGAGATGGACAACAGAAGTAGTGAAGGTCTGGAGCACGAGTCAGAAGAAGAGCAGCTGAAGAGCTGTGGTTGGTTAGTCTGGGGAAAAGAAGGCTCAGGGGGGACCCTATCATTCTCTACCACTGCCTAAGTGGAGGTTGTAGCAAGGAGGGACTCTTCTCCCAGGTAACACACAACAAAACAAGAGGAAATGGCCTCAAGTTGCTCCAGGGCAGGTTTAGATTAGATATTAGGACAAATTTTCACTGAAAGGGCTGTCAAGCATGGGAACAAGCTGCTAGGGAAGTGGTTGAGTCACCATTCCTGGAGGTATTTAAGACATGTAGACATGACCCTTAAGGATATGTTTTAATGGTGGATTTGGACGAATTGTGCAGTTGATCTTAAAGGTCTTTTCCAGCCTTAATTGTTCTGTGATTCTACATGGTCTTTAGACAGGCTGCAAGCAAGACTGAATCTCATAGCAGTACTCAGGTAGGCCTGATACTTCAACTTCAATATGGTTGGTCGTGGTCTGGAGCAGAGGGAATTAGGACTTGGGACATTTACACCTTCTGCTTTAAGTCAGAATGAAGAAAATACCTCACTCAGGAAGATTCACATTATACAGTCCTGATTTCAGTTATTGGCATATTTCTTCCATTCAAAAGCCGTGCAATAGGCCTGGAGTACCTTGTCTGGGTACTTATAAGATGTAGCTTGTCAAAATAATCCTTACAGTGCATCATATTCATTTCTTCAGACAAAGAGCAGCTGTTAGTTAGAAGGACCACTCCTTCTGCCCACACCCTCAGAACTGTGCTCTGCTCCTATAAAAGGGAGAAGGAAACATTCCTGTTAGTAAACTTTCAAAGTGGTTGCATAACTGGTGTCAGTCTTGACAGCACCTCTGCTTGTGACTGTTACAGGCAGTGCTTTATAAAATGAATGCTTAGTGGAGATTTCTAAAACAACAACCTCATAAGTTGTGCTCAAGGAGTCATCAAAAGAACAAAATTATTCTCATGCTTATCTCCTTCAGGAGTTGTGGGTGATGGTTGTTTATGAAATAGATAGCATCAGTAAGGCAGAGTTGTCTTCCAGTGTTATCACCTGGTCAGGGAGCAAGTTCAGTTGCCAGCCAGGAAAGCAGACACTCACTAGCAGAGCATTCAGAAGTTTTGTTTGTTCTTATCTTCTTTGTGCAAGGAAATTGAAAGATCTCTGCTCCCCAGATACAGGGAGCCATGAACATCTGTCTCCATCACCATCCCTTTACCCCACCCTAGAATAACTCCTTAGAGTAAAAAAGAGGCTTTGACCAATTTAAATTCTACCACAGTGGAATATGTGCCACAAAAGTGGAACTTTAAGAAAAAATTCAGATATTCAGATAAACTTCAGTAGTTCTACAATTCCACCTTACAAAAAACAATTTCCAAAATACTGGATTTTTCCCATAATTCCACTAAACATAACTGTTTATTCATAAGTTCCGATGGGATGTTCACAGATGACATTTTACCTTTTTGATGTAACTTACAGTGATGCATTAAACTAATGAGCTCATCCAATCACAGAAGTGCGTTTTCCTTATTTGCTAAAGGAAATACTTCAGCCCCAGATCAACCAGAGTTTGTTTAATGAAGTCACAGTGCAACTTCTCATTAATTTTACTTTTCTCTTAAATAATTCTGGGGAGGTGCAAACCTCAACTTCTTTGATCCCCAAACTGAAGGAGACTACAGACTGTGTTTGTCAGAGGAGGAGCATGTGGATCAGATGCTCTGGACAAGCAGGCATGTCAGACTTCCAAACAGACAGCAGCATCTCCAGGGCAGGCTGCAGGGTGAAGATCAGGTGCAGGTACCCAGGGGCAGAACTCTCCATGACAGTGTGCCACTGCCCCCTGAGGGCTGCCTGGAGGAAGAGATGGAGCACACAGGAACCAGGATTTCCATGGGCCTCAGAGATCCTTCTGAATTATTTAAATTATTAATGAAGTAATTTCACTGGACTTAAAAAAATTGATAATCAGTGGATTTACCAGTATTTCAGAATGGTGAAGGGACCATGGTGATCTCCTCAGATCTGTGTCACTATCAGTGAGTGGGACACTGATAAAAACCTCAACTGTCTATTCAGCTATCTGGTTTTACGGACCACTATGGATATTTCTTTGATAAATAAGTCAAATTCTGTTGGGATTAAAAAATATTAGAGTAGGATACACGAGCATAGGGAATAAGAACTCCAAAATCTTGATGCCTTTAAAAAATTAAAAAATAAAAAACAAACAAAAAAAAAAAAAAAAAAAACACAAAACCAAAATAAAAAATAAAAAAATTACAGGTTACATTTCAATTAGCAGCCAATGCCTGATTCTCTGACAGTTAAGAGAGGTAGGGAATTTTGCCCTCAATGCCTGAACAAATTATAAACATCCCATGAGACTCAGACAGAAAACAAAAAAAGAGAGAAAACTAAATGGCTGAAAATTGAAGGGAGCTGACTTCCATTTCCTGATGTGTACTCTACAGAGACCTCCACGTGTAACCCAAAGTATCATAAAACCATAGAATGCCTTGGGTTCAACCAGAATACATGTCTTTCTGACTTTTTTTTACCCTATTTCTTTCTGACATATTGCTTTAATATGGTTGACATATTATAAATAGTGTAATATTATCTTTAAAGCATCATATGCATCGTTATGCAGATTCCAGTAAAGGTTCCACAGTAAAGCCCAAGGTGAAATTTGCAGATAAAACTTGCTTAAACTTGCCATGTTTCACAATGGACTAATGAATGCAGCTGTCCAAATGCCATTTTCCTCATTACAAAACAGGGGCTAACTTCTGCAAGCAAAGCATTCACATAGCCCTTGAAAAGTACAGTCCCATCCACTCTGATTCCTGTCAAGCTTCTCAACTATAGCTCTGCTTTCCAACTTCCACAATTTAAAAAATAAATAAATAAATAAATAAATAAATAAATAAATAAATGCCAAAAATCCACACAAAAAAAAAACCCCAAAAGAGCAAAAACAAGAACAAAACCCAAACAAAGAACACAAACACACCCTTAAGAAAAAAAAAGCAAAGTGAGTTGGGAAATCATCTTAACAGCAGGGAACTTCCATTTTTCTACCACACTAGTGACTGACTGTGATGGAATGATGAAGGAAAAATATCCCCACACCCTACACTTAAATCATGGATGTGCCTGCAATGAGTCTTCTAATTCTGACTGGGGCATGACACTGCTGCAGTTGTACAGTGCTTACTCTACAGTTTATATTCAGAGGAGTATAGCTGCTTTCCAACCAGAACTTTTAGCAGCAGAGATGGAAAATAATGTATTGCAAAGGTACAGAGCCTGGTTAACTTCACAGAAGTACTACAAAACCTTAATTTCTATTTGTTACAAAACGAAATGCTTGTGATGGTCAAACTGGGCAGGGATAGTAACCATAATTAGACTTTTTTAAAGATTCCCCACCACCCACTGCCCCCCACCGGGATTTTGTAATGATCAACTATAAAACAAGCAAAAAGTCTCATGTAAAATTTAATTACCTTTATGATATTGTGGGATTTTTAAAGTGAAAATAATTTGAATTTTTGTCCATAATTTTCTGAGCAGCTTTTTTTTTTTTTAACCACACCTAGCTAATCAAGCTTTACAGCTCCTCGTGTTTACCCCTAAGGTAAACTCAGCCTGATATTTACATCAACACCCTTGGGTTAAAAGCACATAAGGCATGAATCATAGTCTCTGTGGAATTCTCAACAGAAGCTCTGGTTTGTGTGACATTATACAACTCTTAGCTGACTTAATTGTGATGGTCAGCAATGCAATAACCAGTTCAGAAAACGAAAAACAACCACAACCAAAAAATCCACCGCCTGGATGCGCTGTTGAGCTTCACAGCAACCATGGACAAAAAAGTGTAGTAGTCAAAAACATTGGCATGATTACAAACCCACAAAACTACAGAAGGAAAGATGGGGTACATGACAAATAACTGATAATTCACGTTTAAAATCTACATATTTTATATATCTATTTATGTAGTAATGATAATCATTTACAAAGCTCATTGTTTGTAACAGAATGTGTTCCCACGTCTCCCTTATGGCTAACCCAAATTCTGAAGTATTTTGCCCTGAAATTGAAAAGTCCCTCTGTCAGATACATTTCGAGGAAATAAGCTCGTACCAAACACCATTTTACAGCAAGCCTGCTAAATGTAGCAGTCTACTCCAGCTCAAAGTCTTATCTTATGATATTTGAAGATTATAAATGCAGCAAGTGATGCCTTGAAGAGTAGATGGGGAGTCATTGCTATGTCATGTAAGAGGGCACTGCTGCATTTAAAGGATTCTACAAATGTGACAGGTATGGAAAAGCCCCCAGGTATGTGTGTCAGTGCACAGACTGTACTCTAGCTCCTGCAGGACGTTTTTCCAAGGATAAAACAACACAGGCTCCTGTTGCTCAAATGGAGCCTAGGGATGTAATCAGCATTTCCCTTCCTAAAAATTGTTAGGCTCTGATCACAAAGATGTGAAAACAAGAGAACACCTGTTAAAAACATTGGCATACCTCTGTATAAATTATTTGTTCTATCTATTCATCAGCTTCTTCCTTTTGAGGTGTTTAAAGTGCCTTGATGGGCAACTGAACACAAACGTGACGAAAAGTCTTAGCCTGGTGTATTTGCCACATCAAAAGCAACAGAGTTAGCAATACTTCTGTCCCAGTTTAAGATTTTTAGGTGTGGCTCCAGATAATTTTTTCATCTACTAGAATTAATAGACTCTAAAGATTTTGCACTGAATTATAAAAAAGTAAAGTTCAACATAACATTGCTTGGCTATGAACAAATTTGGAGATATTGGAGAAATGGAAAAATTTCTTCAACCATTCTATTCCCAGGTACAGCACCCTTAAAATCCCACGACGTTTTTTGTGCTGTGCTCCCGCATTTTCCCAGGCAGTGCTTTTTCTGACACTTTTACTAAAACTTCTGCTCCACAGAACTGGCTTAAACACACTCAGCTGCCAGTGTTTTGCCACCAGTGGTTTGCCCTCTCTGCTACCCCACCACAAGATTCTGTTCCCTCCTTTGCCATGAATTTCCTGTTTAGCTGCTGCTGCTGCCATGAGCAACCTAACAAAGAAGCACACCTTCTACCTTCAGAGCATTATGGCACTTGCATTTTAAGTTTCACTCCTCTTAGAATCACTGCAGATACAGTAAGACCTGTGTTAGGGAAGTGACTGGAGATGCTGTCAAAAGATCTGCTGCCACACAGAAGTTTGCCTTTCACACTGCAAGAGCAGACAAAAAAGCAGATATTTTCCTAGGAAGGCACTGTTTTCTTATTAAATAAGTATGATATCCCCTTAGCTATTTTACATTATTCCTTCACTACTTCAGGATTCAAAAATCTACAACAGGAACTATTATAAAAATCTTCCAAAGTATTTTCTTTTTAAAAAATTAAGAATTGTTTCCTTATACAACAGCATCAACAAGTGAACTTACAAAAATCTTAGTTGCTAACCACTTAGTTGAAAGGAAGACTCAACTAGAGCTTACTTAACTTCTACTTACCAATAGAACATGGTCATCATCTGCAGAGGTAAAGAAACCCCTATTATTGTGAATGCAAAATGATCCTTGTCTGTGGCAATGTAGCAACTCCACAGAAGGAAGAATACTTTACTTGTAATATCTGTTGATGTGAGTAGATGGTCTTGCAGATGCAGGCAGTGTGCTCTTTTCCCAGGGTCATTGTAATTGATCAGATCAGAAGCTGATGTGTCTCGTTAATTCACTTAGTCCAATTTAAAACCAAGAAGTTTTTACAATCTCTTTTTTTAAAAAATCTCTTTTTTATTCTGCTGCAGAACACTTAAAGCAAAGTGATTGTGATTCCAGCATGAGTCCATTGAATTCACCAGCACAACGTCCAACTCTTACTAAGATAGCAAAAACCACAGTTCTTGACCTTGAAAACTTGGTCACTTTCAATTTCTCACTTGAAATGGGTTTTCCACATATTTAAGACTCTTTAGAAAGTAACTGGTATTACCTTGCTCATCCTCCCCTTGATTAGGTTGTCTGTAGTAAGCAGCAAATATAAGGTTTTCTCCTTTGGCTCAGCCCCTGATTTTCACCTGCAAGCTCTCATCCTCTCTGACAAGTGTACTTAAGAAAAATTGTGAAGAGCATGTGAGCAAAACTAGTATTTATAGAAGAGAAACATAAAAAAAGGTCTCAAGAATAATACCTATCCATAAGCCCTTACAAAATTTTGCAAGGGAAACTTCAGTTTTTATTACAGAATCAGTACATTCAGCTCAATGTAAAAGCCACAGAAGTAACAGTGCTCGTTTGCCACTGTTCTGCATTACTATTTTCCAACTGCATCCTCAGTACTTTTCTCTGGGCTTTATGCAAAGTGAGGTGAACCCCATCCCACAGCACAGCAACATCTGAAGTTATTTTATTAATTCACATTTCATAAGGTGTGCCTACCTTGACTATTGATGTTTCCAAAATACATAGACACAAAACTTCCTTCAACAAAGGTCTGGGTGAATTACAAGCTGAAGTACAAGGAAAAAATATCTAATTCAAACCCTTCAAAGGAGCCTTCTTTCCTCTTACACAGAAAGAGAAGGCTAAGACTTAGGGCATTTTCATCATCTCGTGATGATCAAACTATAGGAAGCAGTAACAAAATCCCACAATGTGTTTTTCTTGTTAAATACAAAAAACCATTTATTTCCTTGAAAAAAAAATAGTTTACCAAAATAAGATACTCTGTATAGAATTTCTGAGAGACTAAAAGACATTAAAATTCTTGAGAAGAGTAAGAAGAAAACTAAAGCCATGAATGGCAAAATGGGAAGCAGGTAATAACTATTTAGTCTTGAAAGTACATGGGCATGAACCAGTAGCAAACTGAAAGCAAAAGAAGACATTTCCTCTCTGTGTGTAGTTTTTATCTGTGGAGTTCTTTTTAAGATGATGTAAAATGTAAATGTTCATGAAGGGAGGTCCAAAAGCAAGAGACAAAAGTGCAGATGGAAATCTGTTTCTTCAAACACCAACACACCTTTAATAAAAAGAGGTGCATCACTCAGTAGAGTCTGGAAGATTATTCTCCAGATGCTTCAATGGTTTGGATAGACCGCCCAAATCATCTGGAATCAGCCACTGTCATTTGAAATACTGAGCTAGGTAATTCCTCATTCTTTCCACATGAGGAAGCAACATCCATGTTGTACTGTACATCCCTTGAGTTTTCATCAGAGCACATAACCTGGAATGAGTTTTCCGTGTCAGGTGTACCACTCCCCCAGGAAGACAGTTTCCAGCTATTTGCTTTCAGTATTCTGTCTTGAACCTGCAGCCTCTCTGTATCCTAGCCTTGGAAATTGCTCATGTATTTGACTTATTGATGACTTTCTTCAACTTCCTCCTTTGCAGAGCCAAGTTTAGGGTTTTGAGGAGAGTGTCCCTGTTGTTCAGAACATTGTAGCGATTCACTTCCACTAACCTGTTGAAATCGTACGGCTCAAAGGTGAAGTTCAGTGTACGGTAAGGGGAATCTTTTGACTCAATAATAAAGTCACCAAAGGATTTCTCTTCTTCTGTCTCACGTTCAACTCCTGCAGCAAGAAAGAAAAAAAATAACATCACAAAAAACCCTCTGATGTGGTAGAATCATTTTAGCTAGGAGGAGAGAGAATTCTGTTTAAACTTAACCTTTTTCCCATGGGAGATATCAGCTCCTTCCAAAATATTTGGAAGCTGAAGGGGCAGAGTATTATTACCCTTTCTACTTCCACTAGGCTTCAAAATACAATACTAAAATACATTTTCATTGTGATAAATTGTTAAGTTCATCTTTGATTATTATGCTCAAAATAAGGAATATAAAGCTCAATTCTCCCTGGAAGTGCTGCTCTACACTAAAATGAAAGACAAACCTCAAGGTCAGCTGGCCCTAGGAGTACCTTGCCCCTTAAATTTAAATACCAGTCTTAAAAGATGAACATTAAAGTAGTTTACTACAAACACTTTTGTGGAGGAAGGGGGGTTGTGAGCCTCTTCTCTCATCCTGCCCTTCAAAAAACTAGTGGAAACTGTCTCTGCCTTAAATGTAAATAACAATTTAACAATTACAGAGTAATATTAAGAAGAATTAAAAGAGGAACATTGACCTGAATTTTCCCCATCAGTACACTCAAAGAATTGTTAGAAGAGGGCTTTAAGATGCAGCTTGTTTACCTGGAGCTTTGTATTTCTGGAAGGTGTCATTCACCAGTGGGAAATGGAGTACAACTGGAGCCTTTGGATTACTATCATCCACAAACATGTAACACTCTTTTGGGCTCTTTTCATCTTCCTCACTAAATCTGATTTTTGGAAAAGGAATTTCCCGCTCTTCACAGTATTTCTGAGTCAGCTCTAAAACCTGTTGTAACAGTAAAAAGATAATTGCAGTAGAACACCAGCAACACTTCTAAGATCATCTAACTACAATCTTCATAAAGAAAGAGACTTTCATTTTTAAAAATGGAAAGAAATGACAGGAACTCAGATGCAAATTAGCAGAAACAATTTCTTTGACTGGTAATATAAAAGAATGAATAGCACAACTGCAACAAACACCAACAGATTGCAGCTGAAATTTTTTATGCTTTCCTACTCTAAATCTATTCACCTTGACTTTTCTGCACTTAGTAATGAACACCTGTATGTACAGAAAATAACTTGTCTGCATGAAGAAAATCACCAATAGCCACTCTTTCTTTAGAAGCACATATCTAAATAACAGTGATCTTATGTGCCAAACAAATAATCTTATTTTACTTAATCTGTTTAGGCTTCTGAAAATTTTTAAATTTTCTTACAGCTGTCAACTTTCAATATTTTCATGACCTTCACAGGAAAAAGCACAGCAAAATAACATTTGGAATGTCTTTTCATAGGAAGACAGGTGAGAGAGGTGGGGCTGTTAAGCCTGGAGAGGAGAAGGCACCGGGGAGACCTTACAATGCCTTCCAGTGCTAAAGGAGGCTTACAGGAGCTGGAAAGTGACTTTTCACAAGAGCATGAAGTGATAGGACAAGGGGAAAATGGCCTTAAGATGAAGGAGGGTAGGTTCAGATTAGATGTTAGGAAGAAATTCTTCACCTCTGAAGGTGGTGAGACACTGGCACAGGTTGCCCAGAGAAGGGGTCCCCCTCCCTGGAAGTGTTCAAGACCAGGGTGGATAGGGCTTTAAGCAAACTGGTCTAGTGGAAGGTAGAGGCTGAATCAACCCATGACTGGCAGGAGGGTTGAAATGAGATGATCTTTATTGTCCCTTCCAACTCAAACCATTCTGTGACTCCATGGAAGATACAAGGATTTCCTTTCATTCATTTGTCCATTAGTGCTTGTATTCAGCTTCAACTGATCTGCTGCCACTGATTCTGTGCTTTTATGTTCATAATAATAATAATGCTCAGCTACATCTCTCACCTCAAATGGAGCTTCCCAGGAAAAATTGAATGACAAGATAACATCCACATCTCTCTCTGGATCAAGTACCAAAGGAAAGGGAGAGTTGATGGAAAAGCCACCATCCACTAAATACAAGCTCTCTTCCATGGGAGTCAGCTGGTTGGGAAATGCATCCAGGTGAGTACCTGTAAGACACTCCAAGTAACACAAGTAACTATATTGATTCACTACAAATGTCTTGGCAGAAGAAATAAACAAAGCTCATATTAGTGATGTAAGAAAAAAATAGACATTCTAACATGAACCTTCATATGAGACAGATGTATAAAATCTGATTATGAGCTTGCCTTATATGACAGAACAAATACAGTGGATTAAAATTTTTGCTATGGTGTACGAAGGGATATATTTCCTGGCTTCAGCAGAACAAAGTCAAGCTCACTTATGTTCCGTGACACAGGTATTATACAGTGGTTAATATTTTGTGATAGTCAGATACACAAAAACTCCTTTACCTCTCCAAGTCACAAATTTCTTGAAGTTAACATAATCTTTATGAAGATACAATCCCTTCATGAAGTTGAAGGTTTCTCCACATGTGACCCGGGACTTGAAGAAATCCTGAAACATCTGTAACAAGGGGCCCCCAGGTATAACCAGGCGAGTCTTCAGTCGGGCTGGGTCTTGGAAATGGAATCTCCGGCCGTCATCTGCAAAAGCCACAGAAGGATGCAGAACACACACAAAATGCCAGCTCCAACATTTCAACCAGACCTTTTCCTACAATATGTAACCAGTTGTCTTAAGGCTAAATTTGCTTTCTAATAAGGGTACTGTAATGAAATTTTAATGAGATGCATATTCCATAGCTGGGTGATTTACTAGCCCTGTTTAACGGGAAAAGCATTATTCATAAAGCACTAACCATATTAATTTCAAATCCATACAAAGAAACCCTTGTTACCAAGTGACAACCACTTCTGTCACGTAAGACATCTGTCAATCACACACAGTAGCATTTATAACTACACAAAACCAAAAGAGTGGGGTGTGCTGGGGAAACTAGGGCTGAAAAGGCAGAAAAAAAAAAATCTCTTCTTCCACTAATTACTGTAGGGCCATAATTATGTGCATGAACAAATCCCAGTCTCTAAAACATTTACTTTTCTCTGTAATGAACAAATGGAGATCAATGAATAAGCATACAACCAGCTTATCCAGTACTACAAAAAGCAGACCACAGGGGAAACTGAAAGCCTCTTTTTCTGTTTCCTGCTTAGCAATCCATATTCTATTATTCTTCTCAGGATTATGATGCCTTCACTTTAATATGTGTTTAAGACAGCTCCCAGAACTAGCCCAAATTTATAGTTGAGGTCAGATACAATTTCTTTTTTAAAGAAGAGGATTTTTGCATCATATTATTTGTGGCCACTACAGAATTAGAAATCTTTTGAAAAGTCCAATTATTTTTATGTATGTTCTTACCTAGAACTTTGATAACATCTTTGAAAGAATCTAGAAAGCTCAGTCCTATACCAACCACCTTCAGGCAGATATCATCCAAGCTTGCAGCAAAGGCACTGCCCCACATTCCTGCAGGAGAAATGAGGAAGAATTTAACACTCACAAGGTTTTTCACAGTGTAACCAAAAGGCCTATAATTCACCTGACATTTTTCATGGCAGAGAGCTGTCACTTGATCCCCACTATTCTAAAAATTTGAGTTAAAACCCCAGCATTAATCATGTGACAAATTACAATGCTACAATATAATGCAGAAAATTTTCCAGGAGAAAAGCAGGAAAAGACAGTAAGAGAATAGAAAGACTGACAGTAGACATTTTTGACAGACAGCTATAATAGAGTCATCTTGCAGACTCAGGACATCAGACTGTAACACTATGAACCAACTATGAAGCCAAAGCCCTGGAGAAACACTGGACATATTTCTCTTCTTCAAGTTCTTCTGGAAAGGAAAAAAGGCACGGACTTGAGTTCATAAGTCCCCAGAGCAGCCAAGTTCATTTCCATCTTCTTATAAAATAATGTAATATTTATCATAAGATCATACCTTGTAGAAAACAAATCCTGGGCTCTGGATGTTTCTGGACAAGCCGTCCCATGAAGAACTCGCTGTCAAAATTCTCTGTTCTAACAAAAGCTCCATATTTGCGAAATCCAACTTCATAGGGAGTGAACTCACACCATTCTAAGAGCAAGCCAACAGGATATTTACTCACCTCAGAGCAAACATAAGTAAAAATATTTATCTTGTATTTGTTCATGCAGGGAAGACAAGAGACTCTTCCCCCACTTTTCACAATCACTATGGATTTCTCTGCCCCTCTTCTCTAGTATCTGTGTACATATAATTAACAAAAACTCTTGTGAAGGCTTTCATTCCACCTTTCTTGACTTTGTTACTACAGAAATAACCTGCCTATTTTACTTTGACTTTAAACCATTTTGCTGGCTCCCTTTTCCATCCAAAATGGAAGCTACATTATTTTTCTCATTTTTTCTTTGCACTACGAACCATCTCCCAGAAACTATGACAGTACTGGCTTGAAAATCCACTGTGTTAGACTTCATTTTCTGTTTATCCTGCCTCCTCATGCTTGAAATATTTCCAAAGAGCTGAAAAAGAAGGGTCATCCAGTCCAGCTCCTGGCGTGTACAGATCAACCCAACAAAACACAGCATGCATCTGCAGGCATTATCCAAATGCTTCTTGAACTCTGGCAGGTTGAATGAAAGTGATTTCACTGCCATACACACACACTCTCCTCCAGAATAAAACAAACAAGTCCCCCAGTGGTACACAGATGGACACAAGCATTTGTGTTCCTCTCTCTCATCTAATCCCATTTGTTGCATCATATTTAAAGCTTCAATGAAGGACTGGTCTTCACATTTTTACTGTAAGAACTGAGGCCACTAAAACCTACAATTTTGATGATGCATATTAAAAGGTGGTCAATCCATCATTTTACATGAATCCTACAGGGATTTTTTTATCTGAGAGTATAGAAGAAAGTGGTTTCCTTATCAACAAGGACTCTAATTCTTTGATTCAGACAGAGACATGTATTACAGGAATCTTTTCAGCTCCTAAAAATTTCAGGCAGTTTCTAGCAAAATATGTGGAGTGGCCAACAGTTCTGAATCTCATTTCTCCATTTTAGCCACAAGGAAGGCATTTGCTATCAGGATGATAATATTTTGCCAATCAGTTTCCTACTGCCTTTTGCACTACCAACTACTGCTTGAGCCATATTTCCTGTTATTAGCTGTTCACTACCCAAGCAACTGGATATACAAAATAAATTTATGGACTTCAGCAAACCAAAATAAACTTCCATGTTCATACCTGCAAAGTCACCACTGCTCATATTGGGTCTCACATTGACAGCTGCATAGACAGGGTAAGGGTTCTGGGCCCATTTCACTGCTTCCTGCTGATCAGACAGCTTTGATGGATCATCCTGGTCACAAGCAAGGAAGGAGGAGCCCACTTAAGTTAGGTAAATTCTGTGCCCATAGTTTGATAATTGGTAGCCACTGCTTAGCATTTCTGATTAACAACACTACTAATTCAAAGTCTCTTTTTGTCTCCATTGTCCAAGTATATGGTTAGATTTGTCCAAGATACTTCTGCAGTTGTATATTTAGAATGCCTAATGTTATTGATAAACTAGCTATCCCTCTGATTTTCAATCTCAATTACACAGAAAATACTGCACAGTAACTCCATTCAGCAAAACCAGCATCATTCTGTCAGGCTTAACCTGCACAGTACAAAAGCTATTCTTTCAAGAACAATCATTCCAAATAAACACTGCATTTTTCTGTAACACTGATTAAAAATTAAAAATTCTTTCCTAAAGAAGATACTGTGTTTATTCCACAGCACTGTCTGTACAAAGGTGGAGAGTATTTGGTTTCTTGACTCTAAACACATGGGTCAGTAGAGTTCCCAGCTGAAAGATAAACAGCAGTACACATCCAAACATTCATTCTTTTACCTTCTGTTGTAGGAAATATTCCACAATAAGTCCCCACAAATCTGTAAAGGAAACCTTCTGTCCAGTGATCTCCATGGCATTCAGCTCCTGGAAATAGTACTTCAGCTGTTCTGGGGAAAATGCCCCTGCTTTGCTGCTTGATACAGTACTCTGGGCTCTTCTGATTGCATCTTGAAGGTCTTTCTGTGACCAGTCAGGGTCTTGATACAGTGTTGATAAACACCTGAAAATGCTTCTATTAATGTCATCAGTAATAAAGAACGTCATGTAAACAATAATTTTAACTATTTATAATTAGTACTGCAGCACTTGAGAAGTCTAGGCAAAAGAAGAGTCAAGAACCCATAAATAAAAGGTCTTTGAACTCTGAATTGTGCTGAAAACCCTGACACCTACAGGACATCTTCATCCTGATTGCTAGCCTGCCTTCCAAAGATGTTCCAAGCATCCTGTGCTAGCATTCATGAACCAGTTCATAAACATGGTAACTCCAGAACACAACAGCCACGACATGCTGGCTGATGGCAAGGGTGCAGCATGCAGCAACAGGGGCCATGGCCTTCACCAGAAGACAGGTCTGATTAAAGGCAAAGCTAGTTTGGACCAATGATTATCCCTACAAACAGACGCCCACATTTCTTTGGAAGTGTCTCTGAACCAAAAGCAGCAGGAGAACTAGGTACAGAGGAGTTAATTTAACACACAAATCCTGGAAGGATTATGCTGTCAGGTTGCACAACTCCTCTACAAAAGGAGTTTTGTTTCATAATAACAAGGGATGACTTCATCACAAACTCCAAGAACTGAGAAATTGAAATAGTCTAGCCACATCTAATACTTCAGAACATTGCTCCAGTCCACAAAAGGGCAAGACAGTGCTATGCCTCTCTTCAGCCTCTATGCCATTTTGGAAGGTGATGATGTAGTGGCCTGCATGGACATGTTTCCAGCGACTAGCACCACCTCAGGCATCTTCTTGGCAAGAGTAGGGGAATGAGGAAGGTTTTTAAGTCAGTGCTCTGAGGTACTATTCAGTTTTAATCATATAATACTTTCTAATATTCAACTGTCAGACTTGCACAAGCAGCAGATTCATAATTTTAGCCATTAGCTCTATGACATGATATTGGATCTCTTAGACTCTTCAGGATCCCCAACAGAACTCACAGGTGACAACTGGTAAAATACTTGATTTGCTGTCTGCCCACAGATGGCACAAATGTAATTTTGGCCTTATTCTGCTTCATCACTACCATTTAACCTCTTAGTTTCTGAATCCAAACTGCATGTAGCATACCAAGTAGAGCCAGAAATCCCACAGAGGTATATTGCAGCATCCAGAAGGCCCAGCTGCTGCAGCCCAGCAAGGCTGCCATAGAACGATGTCAGTGCTCTCATCCCACCTCCAGAGCCCAGTATTGCCACGACTGGAACCTGCAGACAGCAAACCCAGGAGTCACAAACACAGGCTTCTGACTGCCAATAAATTACAGAACTAATCCCACTTCAGTCTCATTTGAATAAAAAATAGATATAAACTTCTATTTCTAGCTACATTACAAGTAATTTTGGGTTTGATTTCAAGCTGAACTTCTTTCCCTACTTTGTAATTAAAATATACTGCTTGCTATAAACCATAGCACGGTCATCTTAGGGACAGTCACTTACTGAAATTATGATGTATATTATCACAGATTTACTTTCATTCAATACACACATAAGAGGCAATCATTCTTGTAACAGCAGCCAAATGCCACTAAGCAAGGTATTAGGATATGTAGATGTAAGTTTACTCAAACAAGCAATTAAGAATCTATTCCTGTGGTGCAAGTTTCATTCTGAAACATTCTGAAACAAAATTTCCCATCGCAAATTCCAAGCCCAAAGCCCAAGATACAAAAGTTCCAGTAAAGTACATACATTCCAAAATTTCAGAATTTCACACACACACACACGCACTCCCTTAAAATTTAAGAAATATAACATTTAGACTTCAGCACTGAAATGTACCAGAGATGTGTCTCACACCATAGTGAATGCAAACCATGTTTCTTGTTAGTTACAAGCAAGGATTCCTACACTGCCTAGTTATCAACCAGGCCTAAAGGATTTTACCCATCTCACCACAGGACTGTGCTCAATACCTCATCTTTTGGAAGAGAGTCTTTTAAGCGAAGAGTCTTCCTCAGTGCCTCAGAAACTATTTTCTTCCTTTTGTCCAAAAATTCTCTCTCCTCTTTACAGAGATCAAAACCCAGACGTATATCAAGATCCCAAGTGCTGAAATAGAAGTTAAGGAAAAAAAAACTCAAAATTTTGGGGCATTTGTAATAAGTATGGAAAAGCAATTTTTGAGAACACACAATCTAGGTGCAGATCTGAACTGGACCAGGTGAAATTTTAGTGTATACACCAGCTATTTTGTATAAGACCTTTTGGAATTAAAAATTAAATTCTCCATATTGCATTTCTCCTTTAATGATTAGATTTGAAGCTTCTGACAAACAGGACTCAGATTCAGGAATTTCACAAAGGAAGAAAAGATTCTTAGTAGGTCAAGACTTTATGAGGAGCAACCGACATCACTGTATGAACATGAAATGAGGGGAAGAAGGATTTTAAAATGGAAGATTCTGGACTTAAGAGGCAGAATGCAGCAACTGAATACAATTAACTTGCTACAAGTTTGTAAAAGAGAAGCAGGATCCTCAGTTGATGACTGGATACCAAATGACCCCACCAACTTACAAGCCAACTTCTTGGTTTTCTGTTATTCTTACAGAGATGCCCTTTCTTATCTCTCAGGACATCACTGCACATATTCTGGGAAATACTGGTGTCTGACAAAACCACTTAATATTTACACCAACAGCTATTTTACATCTAAGTATTAGGAACACATAATTTGTAGAGATGTCAGCTGGATTGACACCAGTCCAATAAAAAGTATCTGCAAAGTGAAGAGTCACAGCCTTCAGGAAATTCTTAAAAAAATATCAAATATATTTTTCTTTAATTTATCCCAGTAAGTCAATAGAGGAACAAAGGCTTTCCTGATTTTCAAAGGACTTTGGTGCTCCCACTCACCTCTCTTCAGTTTTCAGACTCATATCCAAACTTTTTCCCTGCAAAAAGAGAGAACACATCTTGAAATTAATAGCAATTACCCAGGTAGAACTACAAATTAGAAGTTACTACATCAACAGAGTCACCACTTACTATCCAGAACAGCTCCTCACCCACAAAACATCTCTGGAACACCTTTCCTTGCACCTATTTCAGACATTTTATCAGTCTCTGCACAAAGCAAAAACATACTCAGAGAGCAGTGTAAAAGAAATTATTTCTTCTGCTATTGTCTTGCTTTTTCTCTCCTCTGACATTTTTCTTTCACACCCTGAGAAGATTTTTTTCCTTTCAGAAAAATTTGTTTCCTTCCTTCATAATTTATTTTGCAAGACCCAACCATGAAAACATATTTGGAAGAATTGCATTGAGTAATCTCATTACTTCATTCTAGACAGCCAAGAAAACAGCACTCCTGAGAATCACATGTTGCCTAACTTTCCAAACACCTAGAGGCAATGGAGGAAAAGGTTATCTCCTGCAAATTAAAGCAAAAGCAAAATATTGACATTACCTCTCCCAAAGAAATGATTCTATCAACTTTTTCTCCAATAGGAAGGGAATTAATTGGTACAGTCCCCAATCCCAGAAGTGTAGTATGCTTTTCAATATCAGGGTCCACACCATCCTAATAAAAAACAAAAAAATCTTACTTGATATTCACAGAAAAAAGTTTTTAAAAATATGACTTTCATACCTTGAAAGTGCAAACAATTCTTCATATCACTATAGCTAAATATTTACCATAAGTACTAGGATTGTTGAGGGCATCCTGCTTTCTGCTTGACAGGTCCTTGCAGGGGTATTTCTTTCACTCAAATAGCCTCTTTGTTGTTGTTCTTTGATTTAGTTTTAGGAGGGTTTTGTTTGTTATTATTGGGGGGTTTTTAATACACTTGCCAGCCATAACTAAAAAATCTTCAAGTACAAAATTTCCCCCACAAATAATTGTGTTCTGGCATGTGTCAAAAAACTCAATTACAAACTTGTATTCCAAGTAAGATTTGGAAAAGATAACCAAAAAAGGCAGCAGCATTAGACATACATTAAAAATACCCCAAAATAAGAAATAAGATAATCACCAAAGCGGCATGTGGCAGTATGGAATTTTAAAAAAACCTCAAAAGCAGAGCACATTGGAGCTTGTCAGGAAATATCTGAGTTTTTTTGCCATGTAGCAATGGCAAGATCTCTTAATACAGAGCTGTGTGCAGATTCCTGAATGTAAAGAGGCATATTAAAAACCCCTCATATCAGAGGGTCACACAAGCCTACAGAGCCTCCAGGTGGGCTGCAGCCTACACATCAACCACAGGGCTCAGCCCTCAGGGATAGACTGCACCTAAGAGAAAAAAACAGGCTGTCAGCCTTCTCACACCAAGGACTGAAGTCAGACTAGCAACTACCCACAGACTTCACGTGTCTTCTGACCAATAACTCCTGTCCTGAGTCCAATGTCCCTCTAAGCTCACTGTCCTTCTCCTAACAGGGGCAAAAAACATGCATTTAGGTACAGGGCAAGCAATGCTGCAACGTTCCTGGCACTCTACTACATCTGATAAGAAAGAAAAGGTCAGACTGAAGACTTTTGTCGTCTGTGCCACTTGCTGAAGGAGTACGTTCTGCTAGCTACCAGAGCTGTTTGGCTGAGGTTTACCACCTGGGGCAATCTCCACGGTTGACCTCTACAGTGTTTTTGCTTGCCTGGCTCCAAGTTTTTGACCACTCAAGCCCAGGTCTCTCTCTTCAGCTCATGTTTGCTGCCTAAGGAATCCCCTGGCAAAGCTGTTCTTCCAGATTTGTATTTTCTTCTCCACAGCTGCCTCTACAGTAGTCAAGATCACCATTTGCAATCATGCTACCCAATTGCTTGTTGGGATAAAAAACACCATAGAATAAAGTGTTTCCTTCCTCTCATTTTTGGAGGATGAATATTCAGTCACTACATATTTCAGGTACCTGGAGAGACTGCAAAGTAAAAGACAAAGCTAAATAAATCTCTGCAGGTGGCAACTCTACAAGTTTCTAATAGAAAAGAGCTCCTATAGAATATCTTAAAAAGTGAAAGTAAAGCATGTGCAGAGTAACATTTTCTTAATCCCCAAGTTTGAACAGATGTTAAATCTTCACAGAGCATAAACTCTTAAGGTCATTTCACCTCCTTACACAATGTCAAAAGATCCAAGGCACAGTCCAACATTTTTAAAACAAAACAAAACAAAAAAAAAAGGTAGTGTTGTTTATAAATGAAAAGATAGTGTGCAAAAAACAACAATAGAGAAAAACTTATCTCTCTGTAAGCTTTGTGGAATCAGCATGGATGTTTACCTGTAGGACAGATATGGTTTGCTCCAACTCCACTTGCAGTTCTGGACATATTTCTTTATCCACATGAAAGACAAATGAGGTTCCATAATCCTTCTCATGGTCTGGTATCCAAGGAATAGACAACTGCTTTTGATATGCCCCTGGGACAGACACCTTGACCTCACAGTATCCTGTGCATTAGAAAAAGAAGTTTAGACCACAGAGGCCATTTGTTGAAAATCAAATATTTATTAAGTGTAGCTGAGACCATGAAAACACAAGCAAAAACTCCATTGTGTGGTACCCAGTAGAAAACACACAATATTATTAATAATTGAAAATATAAGCAAAATTTACTTTAAAAATCTATTTTGTAGTCAGCAAATTAAAATGCACTGTATAGGCAGAGAATCAAGTCTCCCCTCTTTCTCAAGCAAAAAACCTACTGAAGAGTAATTCTGACTTAAATTCTCTAGGCAGCCCTACCTTGCTGTTTCTCTTTTGTACTTTGCTCTTTGTTGATAGTGCCTTGCAGACACAAGCAAGGATGAACCTGTGAAAAAAAGAAAACAGCTCTGGTCATATAATTTTTAGTTCACTTCTTTGTTGAAGTTTAATTCATTTACTATATTAGTTGTAGGATTACAGCTGCAAAGTGTAAAAAAAAAATTAGGCATTGTTTTGTAATTTCAAATAAAGCTCACCTTTTATTTCAGTAGGACAGGATTATTAGTTTCAAAATAAAAACCACCCTTTCCAATCCAGGAACTGGGGCTTTTTATAATCAGTACTTCACAGTTACATGTTATCAACACCTGGGTTTTTCTGGGTTTTATCTTTTTTAAAAGTATGTATGAGTACCTATTCAGAACCTGTTGAAATCCAAGCAAGCACTTCATAAATTTCTGTCCCAGCTTGTCTATGTCCTCATGAAATTTAGTCTCTCACACCACTCAGCCATCAGCTTACTCTCTAGGACAGCAGATGAGAGATTGATTTCGACCCAAATACCCTAAAAGATAAGAAACTAATCCACTGCTTGAATTAAGACTGACTTGCTAAGGGAAATTGGAACATTTCCTATGAAACAGTTTTAAGAACTGTGCCATTTAATGCCACCTATTTCTCAGGGGAGAAAAAGTTAAAACTCCACATTTCAACCATTATCCTTTTCTCCGTGAAAAAAAACATGACTCCAGTCCCTTTTCTTTCAAGGGCAGTAACACTTACTTCTAATGCATAACACACTGATTTTTCTTAGATGAATTAACCCAAAAGAACAGGGCGTGATCCCCTACTTAATAATGGCATTGATAAAATCTTAGCAATAATATGTGTTAAAACAAGAAGAGGGACTCTCCCTAGAACAGCATCTAGTCTAGAAAACACAGTACAATCTTCAGGACTCACTTGCCTGCTGAAGACATTTTTTACCATTTATAGCAACCTTACAGGGAAAAAAACAAACACCTCAAAACAAAAAACTGCAGCTTTCTGTAAGTTGGCATCAAGTTTAAAAATTGAGAAAGATTTTTAAATCAACAGACTGAAAAAGAGAGGCAGATCTTGGAGAGAATAGGAGCTGTTTGGAAGTAGGACTGTAATTCTTAACAATCCTTCTCTTGCTACTAAAAACTTACATTCAGGAGTAAATCACAACACACATGATTCTGGCTTCCATGTACTCACCACAAGGACTCCATTGGTCAACACTTCTGTAGGAGCATCTGAGCTGTGAAAGCAAGAGGTTTATTGTAAGTGGTGACAGGCTTTAATTTTGCTTCATCCTGCTTTACAAACCAATTGGCTGAATAAGCAGTGCCATGAAAAGGTCCTCAGTGTGGGAGATCCAGGGAAATACCAAGTATATTTCCCTTCCCAAAATAAAGGGAGCTTGGAAAAATTTAAGAAAAAAATTTGTCTGCCAATATAAACATGTGCTATAAGATCTCCCCACATCAGTTATTTTGATAACCTAGAGAAAAGGTGAACTTAGATAGACTATCAGATAAATAAAGTATACATTTGTGTAGTTTGCAAGGTTAACTGAAAACTTTCCACTCCTAAATAACTAATCCATAAACTGCTCACTTACTTCCCACGAAGTCCAGCAAAATTTTATTACTTTATTGGTACGCCAAAAATTTTGGTGACTAGAGTATTAAGGATAATTTCGGTCAGACATCAGTGAATCAAGTCAATCACCACAGAGAACTATTATTATCCTTTTTATGAGCAAGACAACCCCCAAACAGAAAAAGCAACTGCAGAGCACAAGTCCACTCAGATCTTCAGGTAAGACTCACCATTTCTCCAATAAAAACTCTACATCCAGCTCTTCATTAGCCTTTGAAAATAAAAGTTGGATATCGGTGACCCTTGATCTTGAATATATAATTAAGATACATTTTCCCAAGAGATTACGCTTTTCTCCTGTCCCTAACTTCAGTTAAAACAACTGGGCTTGTTCCTTTTATAAAGCTCCAGTTAAATTTGGAAATGGTTAAATGTAGCCTTTAAATATTCCTCTTCTCCTGGACATGTCCTATATACCACACATCTACATTTGAAGACACAATCACACAGAAGTGAGAGTTGTCTCTCAGATCCATTACTCTGCTAGTGAGAGGAAAAAACTTCCTCTGGCTCAAGAACCACTGCAACATCATCTCTGCAAACAGCTTCTACATGAGCCTTTGGGCTTCTTCCCAATTCTTATTTCAGAAGCCAGCACTCTTAGCTCCTTGCTGTCTTTTTCCTCTACAAACTTTGTTCCAGCCAAAGTCTTTTCTCCTCCCATAGCATACTGTAAATATCGGATACCAGACCTAACACAGCTTTTTAAATAACAAAGTAGAAGCTGATTTGGGTGATTTTTTTTTGCTGAAGTTGAAATTTCCAGTCTCTTGACTACAGATCAAGAGAACTTAAGAATTCAGCAAACGGATAGAGCTAGTGGGAACAACGGAATTACTAAACCTCTCTCCATGACTATAAATGATATGGCACTGCCCAACACCTCCCTGTGAACTGCACACCAGTTAGTCTGCTTCTGACCACACCAACAGTACTGAAGCCCAGTTTCTCAAGAAAACACATCATTAGCTCACCTTTAACCCAGACCTACTGTAGCAATGCATTTGTAGCATTACAAAATAGAGCAGTCTGGTGATGTGGCTCTTACCCACATAAAACAGGCAGTCTTGTAAGTCAATAAACACATGAACACAGCTTGAGAGCAAATGATCACCAATATCATCCACATGAAGCAGAAGTTAAATGTAATGAACATAGTCCAGAGAAAATAAGCTTCTCTTATGCTTTTGACTTATTAGATATAGAGGTAACCTTTGCAGCAATGAACTTGGTTTTTTACAAACTGATGACACCAAATTACATAAAACAGTCCCCACAATGATTACTGACTGCAAACGCCTTTCATTTTAAAACCAGTTTATGTTCCTCTAAGTCTCATGAAAAACTAATTCTTTTTAAAGATGCCTTAACATTCCTGAAAGACAGCAGTAACTCCAAATTTTATTTAGCTGGAGCATCCCAAAGACTGTGGAAAACACACAAATACAGTTACTAGAGTACTCAGAAACATCTCAGTTGACAGTAAAACCGTATGTGCTGTCAGCACCAGTTGATTCATTTTCCCTTCTGGCGTCTCCCACTCAGACAAACAGAGCAGCAGGCACTGCCAGATGTGTGCAGATGAGCTGCAGCCCTCCCAGGGACCAGGGGCTCACCTCGGGGTTCAGCCTGAAGGTGCACAGCAGGGGCTGGCCCAGCCCCACGCCCCCCACGTCGAAGACAATAGAGGTGAGCTCATCGCTGACAAGGACATCCTTATCATAGAGGGTCAGCTCCAGAATGTTCTAAAAGCAAACAGAAGCAAACAGCCCAAGATGAAGGGGCAGAAACACTGACAAACCTGGACAGCTTTATACAATAGATACTTTGTGCATTAATCAACACCCTTCCCCTTTCCCAGAAGTACAGTTTTACTGATGACAAAACTTGACTGAATGAACTATGTGGCAGTGAGTAGAAATTTAGTTCCTGTGAAAGAAGAAGCAAACATCAAATAGAAACTTGCTTAACCAAGGAATTTCCTTGAACTCCACCAGGTAGTGCCATAACTTCCCTTTCCTGAGATGCTTCACAAGGATGTTTATGGAAAATCCTAGCTGCAATTTACATGAGAGAGCTGTTTACCACAGCAGTTTGGATCACTGAACATGCACAATACAGTTTTTTGTATCACTGAAGACAGCTGACACCTTACAAACAACACTAGTTTTGAGGGTAATGAAGACCCCTTGGTTTTGAATGGAGTATCAAAAGCAAGCCAGTACAAAAATACAGGAAGTCCAACCCACCCCACACAGTGTCCTTACCTTGACAGCACCATGGATTCGATACTGGAAAGTTTCATTCCATTCTGGGTTCTCAGAGTTGTCAACAACTTGAGTTCTAGAGACACTGGGAGATGCAGTGGGCAGCTTTAGTTCCACATAGCAGTCTGCCTTGGACACTGCAGCAGAGAGTGAGAGACAGGCATCAGAAAAACTTTATTCAAACATATCCTTTCCCATGATCTCCTCATTTTCTAGACCTCATTTCATCATAGAAAAGTGCAAGTTTAAGGCTGGACTTCTAAAGCAAAAGCCTTTAACGAAGTAAATGTCCTTAAACAGAAGCAAATTGAATATCAGGTGCATATTCATCAAAATCATAAAGCCCTTAATAAAAAAGGCTAGTATTTAAAGATAGGAAGATCAACTTTTGTTAAAAGATTACTGCTGATACCAGGCCTTTTGCCTCTTGTCCTATTACTGGGCACCACTGAAAGAGCCTAAGCCTACTAAAGTCCAAGGAGACATCCACTACTGCTTGTTTAGTCTGGCAAAGAGCTAGGCTGCCTGTTTCCATTCCCTGAAAAGAAATTATTGTCTCAGAGTCCTTCTTTCATCTATTTAGGGCCCCTTCAACAATGCAAATATAGAGACAATTTTCACTTCAGCTGAATAGACAGGCCACAGAAAAGAACTCTTCACAGCATGATTCTAGCCCTCAGCATCTCGGGAGGCTTTTCTGTTCCCTGAACAGCTATTTGGCATTCCAAGCAGTTCAATGCTGGATGCCAGATATACACTTAAGACAGACTACCTTACTCAATTTAATCTGAAATAATTTAATATAGATTAAAGATCCAAGCACCACAAACTGCCCTGAGATCTTTACACAGGTGTGTAAATGGAAGGGAATATGTAACATGCTATCAAACCCAGGAACAGATAAAAAACAATTTATCTTGGAATCAAACATCTACTTCCTTTAAAGTCTGCAATGACAAACAAATAGCAGGTACATGAAACAAAGCAATACTACAACAGAGAAAATAAATATTTGAATTTAGAGATTTGAATTAGAGATTTCTGCTTCTAGGTTCAGGAAGACTGTTCAGCAGGAGCAAGGGGGAAATTTGCCATAACCAGAAAGAAGAAGGGAAGTAAAACATTACCAGGACTTACTTGATCTTGTTCTGCAAATTAAGAACAGCTGCAGCTGCTTAAGCTGCAGATTGGCTTCACATAAAACTTCTGAAATACATATAATATACTTTATATTATATATCTAATGCTTTACCTGACAAGCTTTTTTTGAGCCATAAAGGCAAAGCAATATGTGGAGATAAGAGGCTCCCTTAACAATCCTCTCTGTGCTAGAGATATGCACCAAGGAACTAGCATGTTTTCATAAAACCTTGAGTAAATACTTACACACATCTGTACCCTTGATGTTTCTGGCTCGAAGGACTTTTACTGTTAGGTTGTAGTAAGGGTGCTTTTCCCACTGAAAAGAGAGAAACAAGCTCAGCATTTAGCTCAATTGCAATGCCTGTTCTCTAAAAACATTGGTATTAGACCAGAGATATGGATCAGAACCAGGCAGCCCAAAACAAGCTATTAATGAATCAGTTTGGGAATTCACACAGCACTTTCAGTGTTCTGGAGGATGACTAAAGCAGCCTAGAAGGAAACTCAATCCATTTTGGCAATGCAATGAGCTGTGTCTTAGGGTAACTCCTCATGGACGTCAGAAAATAAGTCCCTTATTTAGGATTCTCTAATTATAGATCAGATTTGAATTGCTGTTTTAGTATATTGTTGCTGAGGGAGAACAGATGCTAAAGCTGCTCTAACACATTCACGACAGCTAGTTCAAGAGGACTGGTCAAGGGCTCATGAATGTTTGAGTAAAAGCAGACATGGCAAGAATCTGAACATGTCTAAAGACATAAAAGGCACACACTGTTTACAATGAGAAAGAAAAAAACAAAACAAAACACTTTCTTGCCAAAACATGGCAGTTTGAGTTGGAAAAGACAAAACTTAAATTCATTTTCATTCTGGACTGTTTACTGGTATCAGAATTCTAAACATGCATGTCACTTCACCAGCACAGATAAAAATGTAATCCTTTCTCTTGAAAGCTTCTGGAAGACTATTTTTGGAAAGTAATATTAGCATCTAAATGCCAGGACGTGAAGTGGAAAAAAAAAGTCTGACTAGATACTAGGAGAAGTGGGGGGAGGGCTGGAGACAAGAAAAGCTTCAGGTAATTTAGTACAGAGACTGCACAGAAGTAATTGTGCAAGGTTCAGGAACAGAATGGGATTCTTTCTCATTTTCATCACTGAGGAAATCCTGATGAAATCCCACAATCCTAGCCAGCTGAGAACTTTTCTTAAATCCCATTTTCAAAATGCTTTTCACAAATGGTTATTACTTCATATTCACAGTTTTCAACATGGTTGGCTTGAAACCAAAGTTTAATTTTAGATAAGCAAAGTATTCATTTACAATTAAATTCAATAGGACCTTCACTTACAACAAAATATTGCAGATTGACAAATGAGGCATTAGAAGAGGTTGACCAGAGAAACATGCCCCATTCCTGGAAGTGCTCAAGACCAGGCAGGAGCTTTGAGAAATGTGGTTTAGTGAAAGGCATCCCTGCCTATGACAGGGGGTTGGAACAAGATCATCTTCAAAGTCCCTTCCAATCCAAACCATTCTTCAATTCCATGATTCTTGAAATATTACATAAATATGTAGGGCCTACATTATCACTGACTGGGATCTCACAGAAACCAGCAAATCTGAACTCCTCTTGAACGTTCCTTATCTGATAAATGGAATTTTACTACATTAAGCAATCACATGCTTGGTGAGTCTTCCTTATTTTTCATCTATTGGAGATACTTAACCAGCTTTTGCAACAACACAATAAAACTAAGACATACACAGTATACTGAACATTTTTGTATTAAGCAGGGACCATCCATCCTGACCAACAATCAAAGAGCAAAAACCACGAGTCACCTAAGATTTCTCACACGCAGGTACAAAATTAAACTTGAGCAAATAAACTCCAGTTATACTGTTACTAATCTTAAAGACACTTAACTACACAAAGTACATGTAGAAGTTATTCATTCCTTTACTTGTTTCTTTGCACAAGACACACCTTCACAGTGAATTTCACCATGACTTCCACCCTTCAGATGCTAGCTTCTTTCCTCTTTAAACCTTTCCTAATCACCTTTCTTTTATTTAATCCCTGGCACTAGTTTCTCAGGCAAAAGCTGACCACCATTCTACTTCATCAAATTAGGGAATGTGCTATTCTCACCACCTTCCTAAAGCTCCTGAAACTCTTCTGTTTGTTGAGACATGAAGCTACATAATCACACCCCCACTGCTGTGAAAGCAATCTTCACTCACACAGAATGGCTCTTGCCTGGAAATCAGACACTATCAGAGCAGGCACAGAGCACCATGAAGATAGCCTATCCTTCTTTTATTGCCCACCCTCTGTCAAAAATGTACTTACAAGCTCCAAAGAAAGTTCTTTCCAAAGGTCTCTAATACAATTGATTTGCAGCAGTCATTACACAGCTGAAGATATATTTTCCACATCCAGATCATAATTTAAGGGCATATAACTCAACAAAAGTTTCACTGTGCTCCCAAGCCTGTGTGATCAGTTATGCCAGAACCTCCTCATATGCTCCTTGTGCTTATCTTTCAGCAAAGGCACAGCAAGGTCACAGCATGCTGCCAGGTGAGTTTGCAGATTAATGAAGCATGGGAGTATCAGATATGCCCTATCTGAATGATCAGGGAAAAGGCATGCAAGAAATCCATATGGGAAATGGGCAAAAAATACTGATGTACCACTTTACATGACAGCACATCAATGTACATGACTGACACAAGCAGCTAACTTCTGCTTTGCATTTTAATGGTTTTTCAGAATCACTGCTTTTCCAGAGCTCAGGAGTGCATCTGAAGCAAAAAAAGAAAAGCCCCCTTTAAACCCTAAAATGAGGGTACAAGGCTGAATGTTCACATACTTAACTTTGCAAACAATTGTCTGTACATTTCATCTAAACTGACGATTCTGATGCAGCAGGAAGCGACTGTAAAACGAGTTGTGCCAGCTACAGGACCCAGCAGTCTTTACTTTCATATAGTCCAGGATAGCTGCCTTGACACAGTGGGATCTAAGTGGTGGGACCCACAGGTCTCAGTGCATGTGGAGGGCTCACCATAAGCCTGCCAGATTCATTACAAAAATGCCATCACAGCAAATAGAAACACAACTTCTAAGACATATTCTGTTCACAGCTATTGGGAAAATTAGGTAGCTCAAAGGAATGTTTGGTTTACCAATGGAGCACGTTCTCCCCATCTTGTTCCTGCTCCCAGACAAGCACTGCTGCACATCATTCCCTTCCTTCCTTGTCGCCAAAGTGTCCCAACTTTGCTTATAAACCCCAGAGCAAACCCCTGGCTTTCCTGGACATCCTTGCACTGTCCCTCCTCCCTCAGGAGTGCACATCTGCAGTTGTGAAAGGAGACTGACAGACCCAGCCCTAGGAACCATGTGCTGGCAGGCAGGATTTACAGAAAGCCAGGACACAAGCAGTGCCAGCAGCTCAGTAACAACAGCAGTGGCAAACACTGGGCTCACTCTCAGTTCATTGCTGTTCGCCTTTAGAAGTGAATCTAAGGCTAAACTCTGGAAAATTAAAGCAGTCTGATCATGTTAAATTTACCTACAAAGCCAAAAGGGTGATCTACTGACCTACCCCTTGCTCAATTGCTATCAATTAGTCAATACAAAAATCTCTCCCTACAGCTAGCAAAACTTTGGTAAGTAATGTTATTTTTTTAAATTTAAATAACAAGCTCCTGAGGCAAAATATATTCAATGGTTTACAAGTTAATGGAAGCTAACATGAGCCCTTTCTAACCTGATCTAATAAGTACTGAACAATAATATTAAAGTTTATTTTTATCACACAGCAAGCAGAAATGCAGAAAGCTGTATCAGCAGCACGTTGTCTTGTGACAATTAATGGTCACCTCAATTTTAAGCTGTATATTGAGGAGCTGGCATGATAGGATATGACAAGAGCGATCAGCTTACAGATGAAATCTCCAGTCAAAAGCTCCTTCAGAAACATTTAGCTTAATTCAAAATTGAGGTTATTAGCCTGACCATCTTATACAATGGAATTATTTCACTCCAGTTAAGGGACAAACACGTCAAAACCACTTTATCTGTTGTGGTTGCACTGCTTTATGAACGGAAGCTGAAGCCATCATTAGTCTTTGTCCACTTGAGATCATTAATCCTGTAGGATAAGACAGAAAGCAGAACAGAAGCAACTGTAGTCAAGGTTACTTTGCAAGAAAACACCTAAGCATGATCTTGTCTCTACTGATGAAAAATACAGTATTCTGGATTCTCCTCCCAAAAAAGAACTTGGCATCAGGCTCAATTCTGCTCCCCAAAACCTAAGAAAGCACAGAGCTGCTCAGGATTTCCTCAGGCAGACCCTAAATTTAATAAAAGCCCGAAATCCCCATTGACGCGATGACTAAGAGCAAAGTTCGGGTAACAATGGACTTTAAATCCCCGCGGACGGAGGGGCAGGTTTCCCACAGGCGCAGCCGGGGCTCCCTGAGGGGCGCCATGTCAGACAGCGCGGTTCGTCTTACCCGCCAGGGAGGCAATCCGGCGTCCTTCCTCTCCTTCCTCTGGAAAAGCACCGCTGCCACAAAAGGCAGCGCTCTGCGTGGGAAAGGGCCCCGCAGCACCTCATGGAACATGGGAAAGCCGTCGTGCTGTCTCCGCAGAAAACCCGACGGGAATCCCACAGACCGAGCACAGCCCTCAGCCCGGCCGCTCCCCGCTCCGGGCCCATCCGAAGCCTGGCGCACACCGGGCTGCGCTCCCGCTGGGACAGGCGGAGGTGTGGCCCACACTTGCCGAACAAGCCGGCTCAAAGCCTCGCTGGCAGGTTTTTCCGACATTGCTACAAGATAAGGGAGCAAAGCAGCACCAAACAGGGACGCCCTGAGCAGGAGGAAGCATCGCTTTGTGATCCAGCCACGACAGCTAAATCCCCAGTCGGGATTTTCTTTGAGAGCTCCAGCAACCTGATGTGCAACTACGGCCACTTAAAATCCTTTTCAGAGCTTCAGCACAAGCTACCAGTGTTTTTAAATAGAAAGAATTTCCCATCTCACAAGCCTGAAGTGACACAAAACCTGTCAGTGACTGCAGCTGTTCAGAGCAGTTCCAGGGAGGCCAGAGCAGACACCACAGGTTGTTCTGCCACAGGATGTCCCAGGGAATATCGATTCCCCACCACACCTCCCCTCTCTGAGCAGCCTGCAGGTCTCCCCTTTTCCTCATTTCCATGTAATACAGTCATAATTCTTCCACCAAAGGTTCTCAAAAAACTGCACTAGACACGGGACAGGTTTTTTAAAGAGGCTGTCACACTTCAAAAATAATGAAGTAGTGAAGGAAATAGTTTAAGAAAAGCAATTAGCTTAGCAGCAGCTGCTGACAGTTGCCTTGCTGGAGCTTTTTGTCAAAGAAAGAGCTGAAATTTATAAACTGGAATCGCAGACCAAGTACCAAACTTTAGCGTTGCAACAATTCAAGTGGCAGAAAATGTATGAAAGCCAGTAATGCAGCATGTCATTAGCTCCATGCAAACATGACAACGTGACACATTCTCAGCAAGGTCCCATTCATTAATCACTTCCTGTCATTAGCGTCAGTCACCAGACTAGAATTCAAGAAAATTAATAAAAGCATTAAGCACTGACATTTCAAACACAAACAAGTCAGCACTAGGTGATGAATTCACAGAAACAAGTCAACACACAAATAAAAAGCAAACATACTGCTATTGTGAAACTGCCAGCAACTGCTGGCACAGCAGACACCGAGCTGAAAAAAGCTGTTTCTTGCTTTTCTACTCACCACTGCACTGACAGTGAAGGACTGCAGCACTTCTCCTATGAAGAAAGGCTGAGAGTGCTGAGGCTATTCAGGCTGGACAAGAGAAGGCTCCAGGGAGACCTCATAGCAGCCTTCCAGTATTTAAAGTGGGCTTTTGAAGAGGGAGAGTGACTTTTTACACAACCAGATAGTGATAGGACAAGGGGGAATAGTTTTAAAGAGGGTTGATTGAGATTAGATATTAGGAAAAACTCTTTAACTTAGAAGATGGTGAGGCACTGGAACAGGTTGTCTAGAGCAATTGTGGAAGCCTCAGTCCCACAAGTGTTCAATGCCAGGCTGGGGCTCTGGGGAGTTGAATCCAGAACATCTTTAGAGTTCCTTTCAACCCAAACCATTCTATGACTTTCATATCAGGTTTTATTTATCTTCAAAAAGATTGTAGAACTATAAATAAAGTGTGCTTTTTTTTTTTTTTTTTTTTTTTTAATTTATTCTAATACAATTTGACTATGAATTACAGGAAAATTGAGGTGGCCTCACAGTACAGTAGATGGAGAAGTCACCTTATTCTAGTTTATTATAGGCAGTGTATAAACCCTTCATTTCATCTTCAGTGCCCAATTGCATATAAATTTGGCTTACCTGCCTTCTGACACTCTCCTCGTCCAATGAAATCTCACTCAGCACAGGCATCTCACATTTACAGAATTTCTCTTGAATCTCCCAGAAAAACTGAAAACTCTTTAGAACACATGCTTAAGAATTGCTTCATAGCCAACAGATCACCCATTAGCAGTGTCTGCATGCACTTTTAGACATCTACAGACACTGTTATCAGCAAACTTAATATCCAAAGAGAAACTACTTGGTTTTGCTACTTCCCAGCAGACTAAGAAAACAACCAAGCACAATGGCATCAAAAGGTGAGGCAAAGAAATCATCCCACCTGGTAATTTTACTTCTGCTTGGATCAGCATGCCCACAGGAGTAAAGGTTGATGTATATCTACATTGCAGTTTTGGCATTTTTTGGTCAGAAAGCATTAAATGACATAATCACCAACAGTATTATGTTATTTAAAATGTGTGTAGATATCACAAGGGACCCCTTTTGGTCCCATTAGCAGCACTATGAGGAGAACTGAGATGCAGTATATAACTAGAAGAGATAAAAATTATAGGATAGGATTTGTTTGTTGGGAATTTTTTTTAGTTTTCTCCAGAAACACCAATACACTTAGTTTTTCAATTTATTCATCGGTGACTTGGATAAAGGAGCAGATTCCTCCTCAGCAAGTTCACTGATGACACAAAGCTGGTGCCCCAGAGGGCTGTGCAGCCCTTGAGAAGGACCTGGACAGGCTGGAGAGATGGGCAGGGAAGAACTGTCTGAAATCCAACAAAGGCAAATGCAAGGTCCTGCACCTGGGCAGGAATAACCCCAGGCAGCAGCACAGGCTGGGGGCTGACCTGCTGGAGATGTCTCTGCTTGAGCAGGGAGCCTGCACTTAATAACCCACGGTGTGTCCTCCCAACCCGACCCATTCCATGATTCTGTGAATGTGGAGACAAAAGATTTCCTCTGTGCTGGTGCTTCCCATGGCTACAGAATGGAAAAACTGAGGATCTATATTTGACTTCCAACCCCAGACTACTTTATGATCTACAGCCTAAGCAAGTGCAAACCTGTAAATCTAAACATTTCCTGATTTGGTCACACAGAGCTCAACATCCCTTCCCAACATAAAATACCACCACTGAAAAAAAGGTCAGTAATTTTAGTGTTCTCTAGTAAGTACATATTTAATGGTATAATGGTGTAAGACTTGAAAAAACATTATTTTAAGAGATAATACAAAAGTAGTTTTAGTAGGATTTTGAGAACATTCACAAGCATGTATAAACTTGTAGATTTAAGAACCTACACTGAGAACTGATGACATGGCCACACTTGATTTACACATTCTAAAGCAAGAGGAATACCACATTGGCTGTGATGTCAAGGAGAAAATGAGGTCTAATATACAAATAAAAAATAAAATCTTCATCAGCCCAGAGAAGCTTAACTGCACAATGACTGAAACACACACTGGTTCACAACATTTATTACAACCTATTGCTTTAGATAAACCTTCTGTATGGTTAGTAAACCCAAAGCACATCACATGAACCAAAAAAAAAAAAAAAAAAAAGTACAGCACAAACCACATCTCTATAAAAGGTATGCAGTAGAGATGAACAGAGGCACGACTTTAGTCTTGTAAGTAAGAGCACAATGAAGATCCTGGTAACAGATAATGAAGGCAAATAAAATTCATACTACCAGTACTAAACAAAAGATAAGTAAAAATCAGAGTAGCATTGTTATATCTGTATACAAAGAATGCAGGGTCTTTTTAAATACCCTCTCTTCATTCTCTATGATCTGTAAACACAACTCTCCCAAACCATCTTCCCTCCGTACCTGAACTAGTATATAAAGATCTATACAGAATGTGCAAATCTAGTGTAAGTATTTTTAGGCTTTCTTCTTCAAACAGAAGAAATACAAATTTAAAAACATTAACACCACAGATTCCCTCTATCCAGCCTCTGCAAAAAGACTTCAGTAGCAATACTGCCCAAGACATCCAAGCAAAACACTGGACTAAGAAATCCAGAAGAATGCATGAACAATAAATACAAACACATATGAACAAGGAAAACACAGTTATCAAGGGAAACTATTAACACTGGAAAATGAAAATGAATTAGGACTCTTGTCTGCCTACAGCAGATCTGTTCCTAAAAGACACTCACATGATTTAAGTAAACCTATGATGTTTACAGAGGTTCAATTACACTTTAGGAGGACAAGATTTATCAGCTTGTTCTTTAAGATGTGATACTTGGTAGTTACATATCATGCTCCATACTACTTAATAATGTATTATAAATAAGTATTGCTAGACCAGGATGTTGGGAGGCAAACAACCCCTCTGTTGTGTTATTTGCTACTGCTGCCTTTTCATTACCACTCCACAGATTCTTTCTGCAACAAACATTTTGTCCCTCATACCAATCTGCTACTGATTAATGTTTCTGAAAAAAATAAGTTAGACAAAAATATTAAAGTCTAGAGTGAGTATGGTACAATTTAGCTCTTGTGTTAAGACTTCTGGAGTAATTTAAGAACAGTACCAGCCTGAGCAGAATGCAGTTCTAGAACATTTAAAATACACAGGTGTTGAAACAGTCTGGATTTTACTTCAATGTTGGAAAGTGAACCAGAGACTAAAGGATTTATATACAAGTCTCAAGCATAGTCCAGAAGCTCAAACAGTAACTAGAGTTCACTCCTTCCAGAAATTGCTTTACATGGTATATCTGCTTTTTCCTTTGAGGGCAGATGTGAACTTCTTCAAATCTTCCACTCACACTAAGAGTGAGTACAGTCAGTGCAAACAACACACAAGTTAATTCCATTTATAGCTCTCAAACAAAAAGGGGGAAAAAAGCTTCTTAGTAGTATCTGCCATTTGTCTGACTATCTTCTGCGAAGCAACTTACCAGAAGGTCAGGCAAAACCAATGAATATCAATAGAGAGTCCTTTGGCCAGCACTTAAATAATTTCTGTTGATGAGATAAAAATTACACTTCCTACGTCTAGAAACAGACACAGAAGTCTTCTCTATGACAAGCACGTGGTGATCTCCATGCAACACTGATCTGGCTGCAAAGACTTTCAGGGAATTTTCTTTTTTTGTATAAATACTTACATGCAAGGCCAATTCACAACATTGCCACCCTAAGAAAGTACATTTTATTGTAAAACTTGATTTGTGGTGAACATCCAAGAGTTGTCTAACGGTTCATTTGCAAGGCTGGAGTGTATTACAAAACTCACTACAAAAATCAGTTTCTATTCTTCATCTGAGGACTGAGAGGTTCAGTGTGGTTGCCAGCACTGTAACAACATGGTTTAAGTCTTTTTCTAGTAAATCAATATTGCTGGGTAGGTACAGTCAGTCCACAGATACAAATGACTTCCACCCAGTGTAAGAGAACCTAGCAATAAGTCTCAAATCTCAGACACATCAACTTCTTTAGTCATCAGTATTGAATTTCATATGCATGTTGGTATTATTGACTGTGACAAGGTCAGGTGTCCAGTGTGTTGACTTCTTTGGAGCAGAAATAATGCACGACTATTGCATTAGGGTATCGAGCAAATGCACTGTGAAGAGAACAAAACACAAACATTAGCTGTCAAGACCAACAGTTTTCCATATTCAAACAAGAGCATCCAGGTTGGGCAGAATCAGAGAGACACATGATGGTGACAATTTTTGAACCTATACCCTGATCATAATTAAAGAAAAAACAAGACAAAAGAATTCTATGTATTTTTAAGAGGTTTTTCAAATCTATTTTCATTTCTGTAAGCACACTTTACTTGGAAACTGGTAACAAGTTAAAGACTAGGGGACATGCTTGCCCTTCAAAATCTTGCTGAACTTAACAGCAGAAAAAATTCTGGACAACCAAAACAATATTGCATATGCAAATTTCAATTCTGATGCTACATGCTGCATGTTATGAGCAAAAAAAAATGTGTAGCAGTATTTAGAAGGATGTTTATTAAAATGTTTTGGGGAAAGAACCTTTACCTATCATTGTTAATGCTACTGATATCTCAGAACAGCTCACTTCAAGAAGAAAATAATGACTAAGTCATGTAGCATTTCCCTCCAGTTGAAAGATAAAAAAAACCAAAACAAGTGCAAATAAAATTTGCTTTCTATATTAACACAAAATTATCTACTAGGAATGGTAGAAAAGTTCTCAGAATATTCTGCGTTGGAAGGGACCCACAAGGATGAGAGACCAACACTTAAGTAAACGGCCAATACAGTGGATTGTGGGCTGAACCCACAATCTTGGTGTTATCAGCACCATACTCTAACCATCTGAGCTCATCTCAGTGTCACTGGCATCCAAATCATCAAGCAAATTAGTTCTGCTTTTGAACATCCTATTGCATGTACAAAAACATATATCAGTCAGGAAGCCATAAAGCCATCAGATATAGAGAACTACACCTGTAACTTAGCTTAAAATTCTTTATATCATCCTCTTCAATTCTATTAAGAAGCAGGTTCTTAGGAAAGCAGTGTTCTTACAAAGTTTTCAAAATTCAGTATGAGGACTGAATGTGTGCCTTCTAGAGTTGTGAAATAAGACTTCTTGGGAGTTTCTGAAGGTGTTTTATACTCCTTTATTGAAAGGAGGATTAAACTCTTGCAGCAAATTCACTGACCAAAGCTTTACAGCATTTCTAACCATCTAGCTAAAGAATGTAATTTGTAATTCAAACACTTTTCAAGTGGCTCCCTCATTCTCTCTGGCTATACATATATTCAGTTTTCCAACATTCTTAGTTTAAGTGTACCAGAATAATATTTGGTTCAGTTTACCCAGCTCTCTCACCTGTTACCTATCTTCTTTTTACAAACAGTGCACACCTTCTCCTCTGTAATAATGCACTTGACTTGCTGATGCAAGATCCGCTCCTCCTGGACCTAAAGAATAAAAAACCCAAGCTGCTCAAAAAGCAATGCCATGCCTTGGTCTAATGAAACTGCAAACAATCACAACATTTAACTGTCAGTAGCTGTATCTACATTACCAAGTTGTGCAGCACAGAAGAAACTGCACAACTTGGTAATGTCTGTGAAAACCTGTGAAGCAGACCAGGTGGTGCTGAACACCCAAAACCCACACTGTATGAATTGTAGGGTTTTACTTTCACCTTGGTCCACAGTTGAATGCCTTAAACCACTAAAGGGGGGGTTAAGGTGAAAATTAAACTGCTTCCTCTGGTTCACTTCATTTGAAAGAAATCCAGCCCAAGCTGAGATGATTCTGCTGTGCACACCACAGCACAGTGAGCAAAGGAAAACACTTAATCCAAAATAAAATGAAAATATACACTATCTTCTGCAAAAAGGATGTTCAAGCTATATGGTTCCCATTTAATTTCAGCTGCATTACAGCTCCATCTAGAGGATACCTATCCCTCATAAGAAATAGTAAATCTCAAAATTAATGTATTTTAAAACATCATTCCAAGAAATAACAGGTGGTGGATGCTTACCCTCAGAAACTCTGCATGGAGAAGATTCTTGAGCACTTGATTAAATCTTTTCTTCTGAGCATTTTCTTCAAGTACTTTCTCTAAGAAGATGCGAATCTCACTAATCTGGGTATTTGCTGGGAGTAGGTTTATTGCCTGGAACAAAGTTAAAAAAAGTTAAAGAGGAATAGAGACCAAAACAGAAGAGAAACTGACACATTTAGATTGACACAATCCATTCACTTGCCTACTCCAGTACCTTCTGTAATCTCCTGCCAACAGCACAAACTAAGTACTTACAGGACTGACTTACCTTAGTGGTATCCAGTTTGCTGTGGTGCAGTTCCAAAACCTGCAGAGCAGCCTGCAGATTGGCTTGAGGCTCCAGCACCTCCATCTTGATGGGTCCCAGGCAATGAACACTGGGTGGGGAGAGATACATGCGGAGCAGGGACAGATACACCTGTAGCACACAAGAGGGAAGTTCTAAAACCACTGCAGGTATCCACAACTGACAGTGCTGGTAAAACCCAGTACTTTAGTTGCAATTCTCAACAAAAAACACCCCACGATCATCTAATAATTCCTAAATTCCAAGAGATTATACATAGGCTCCCTACACTACACAAACCCTGAAAAAGTCTATACAGAGCAAGGAATTTCAAGTCTCAAACAAGATATGAATAGCTTTCTACTTCCTTAGTGAACAAGAAGCTACTTACATCTTTGTTGCCATCTTTGTTTCTGTCATAATGTTTATGGCAGTAGCTAGAAGAATCAGATAAGAATCAAGTCATATACAGAAACAGTTATAGGACCCAAAGAATTAGTTTAAAGAAATTTAAATGCTCTGACTACTGAAGTCATCCAAGACACCCATCCAGTACATCTGATTCAAATCAATTCACCAACACAGCATATCAGGATTACACCATTTACTTTGCATCACAATGCTGAGAGAAGCAAAGTTTTATGCACATCTCCCACTTCCAATCAACTTAAAAAGCTTTAATGCAGAAGTCAAATTTAATTTAGCTGTTTAAGAAAAAGGGGGGAAAAAAAGATATTTCCAAACAACACATCACAGCATAAAAACCTATGTGTAGATATAGCTAATTAGTGAGTCCGAATCACAAAAAGAAGCTGTTCATTAGTGTACACTGCATACCACAAGTGAATACCTCCAACAAGAATTTGCTGAAAATAGCTTTAAAAGCAACTATGTTGAACAGGTCCCAGTGTCGGGAAATTCTATTTTTACCTGAGTACTTCTGATTCACTCAGGAGGTTCCCTGGCACAAAACACGTAGAAAAATGCTTAACCTTTACTAAAGAGGATTGTGAACATCTCTCCAAACAGAAAGGAAGCAAAACAACACACAGGATCACAGACTAAGGACAGGTGGAAAGTAGTAACTCATTGATGATGGTGATACTGCTCTAAAGCAAAATGACAGAAGAGCATGAAAAGGCAAACCTCAAGGGGAGGCAACAGCATCTCTAATAAACAGACACCCAGAAGAGTTGATTGGTTTTTTTTTCAATAAAATGCGAAAACCCAGAAGATCCTGTTCATGCTCCACAAAGAGCAACTTTTCACTTTTCACTACACACCCTATCCACACAGCAGTCAGCAAAGTAAGTCTTGCAAAAACGCAAAAACATAAAATAAGATAAAGAAATCCTTACTTTTCAGCCATGTTGGTGTCTTTCAAAATATGAACATATATAAATAGAGCTTGCTCATGTTTCCCCATTCGACCCAAGAGCAGAGCACGTTCTTCTAGGAGACCTAGTGAGAGCATGAAGGATTAAATCAATAGCTATACAGAGAAATTACAAAATTAGTGACCAGACTAACAGAAGGAAATACTAATATGTGCACAGGCCACAGTATAAGTTACACTGACAGTGTAAGTCTACATTTCACACTAGTCTCAGAAACCTTTTAGGAATTCTTAAGAAACAACAACCTTCAGATCTATTGAGCAATTCAGAGTCATCATAAAGTCAGGCTAAATAGCTGGGAAATGCCACAAGGTCTTAGGCCAACAGTTACAGGAACCCTGCAGAAACTGGGAAACCCAACTGTGCCAGCAAAATCAGAGCTTGTAAACACACCAGTGGCCTACAACTACAGAGAGTCATCTTCTCCATTTCTAATTACCATGAATCTATGATAAGTGAGGAAGCTGTACAATGCAATAAGCTAGGATTTAGTTAACCTATGGAAACAGAACTCACCATCAAAGGGGAAGTCACTAATAAGTCGACTAGGTTCATAGCAGCTAGACTTCTCCAGAAAAAGAAGCAGCTTTTTCCTGTAATCCCCCAAGTCTCCTCCTTCCTCCCCAGCAGACACTGGAGCTCTGTCTATATGAAAGAAAACAACATAAGCTAAATTATTACAACTATTTCACTACACTAGTACACAGAAGAAGATAAACCAATCATTATGAAGAGGAACTAAATGGTGATAGAACTGTTACATGTGTTGGGACTGCCTAGCACCTGCCAAAATAACTTCAGCTCCTAAAAACACATCACATGGCTGGTTAAAGCAACACTCAAGTTATTCAAAACTCTTCCCTAACCTTAACATGCAGAAGTCAGGGAGCAGTAGCTGCCTTTCCACTTAATTATGAACAAAGTGTTGCTTGGTCCCTTAAGATCTCTTGAGAGGCAATAAACTAGACTGCCCTACAAACCCACAACTTCTGTTTTCCAGTTCCTTCCATCACTTAGGTTCCATATGCTGTATCTCAACAGTGAAGGATTACAACAAGGAATATGAAGGCTCTCCTGTGCTCTGCCATACCCTTGGTCCTCCCACCAGAAAAGATTAAACATACCTGCAGGGAAAGAACTGAGATACTCTTTCATTAAGCCCTGCACTTTCTCACAGTACAGCTGGATCAGACAGTTGTGGAAGTCTGCACCGGTTTCTTCCCAGACATGAATGATGTGTTCCTGTAAATACATGTAAAGGCTCAGCTGCAGACACTTCCTCCGAGAATTAATTCTTTATAAGCAACAGTTCCATGCTTGCCTTTACCAAGCTTGACTTCAGGATTTAGTGTATTTTAATTATGTTTTCTTTGCACAACTTTCAGCACAGATAGCATTCTGTGGGACAGCATCAGGCTCCAACTCTTGGAGAACTAAAATCTTACAGGTAACATTTTGCACTGAAGGTAAAATGCACTAGTAGAGATTGAGTTCTTACCAGGTAAGGAATAGTCAAGCTTTTAAAATTTTCTATCAAGAAATTGAGCACTTTGTCTCGTGGCAAAGCTTCTACTTCAGGGAGGTCTTCTGTAAATATCTGTTAAATAAAATTTTATTCAGATTGGTGATTCTTTTTTTAAATGCCATAGTATATTTTTCTCTGGAGCCCAACATATCATGTATCCAAAGAGTAAGCACAAGAAGTATAAAAAACATCTGAGCAGCTTATTTAGGCACTGAGAAGTTATTTCACATCTGAAAAGACTAACAAACATCCCCACTTCTGCCCTAGTGAACGCTCTTCTCTTACAGAGCCCAACACCTCCCAAATACAGGGAATCAATTTTATAGGCAAATCAACATTCGACATTTAAATACTCAATTAGGTTCTTGTGCAAAAGTGTGGCATCAATAACATGAAATGTTGTATCAAAGGTTCCTAACTATTTATTATAAGGTGTTCCAAGAAAAAGTGAAAGACTGACCTGCTTTACCTACTGCTAATATTAGCACAGTACTGAACACAAAAAATACAAATTAGGTATTTAACTGGATTTAGCATTCATCAGCTTCTTACAATGATTCATCTCAATTCCATATACTGCACTAAGAATGCCAACAACAAGGTACCTCTTTCAATCACACTTACCTTCAGACCATCTTCAGGAAAATCTCTTAGCACCCAGACAGAGTAGGAAAATACCAAGTGCAAGTTCTCTGTGCCTGGAATACAAAAAGCAGCAGTGCTCAGTGTTAAAATCCTAAATATCCATCTATTCACAACACAAGCAGATGCTTTCACAGCCAGCAAAGCTTAATTTACATGAAGAATCCAGTTGTTGCTCAAGTCAAGCAAATCACTCATTCCAAAGCCACAATTTCATTGCTTCACAAACATGATTTCAAACAGAAACAAAAATCAACCCAAATACTAAGTGTCACCAAATGTAAAGAATTCAGCCCAAACCAAGATTGGTTGCCTTAATTACATTTCAAAAGTCTTTCCTTTCAACTTCTTTTTATTAGGGTAGAGAGAGAGTGAACTTTCCACTTGTGTAACTTCCTTCAGTCCACTTCCAGCCTGTCAGTTATGACTTCCACAGCAAATGGTCAAATACTTTATAACAAGTAGTAAAGCATCATAGTACTGAAGAAACTGGCATAGAAATTACAGGACAGGCAACAGCTTCTCAGCTTTTAGCAAAATATAGGATACGCCCTTTTAAAAAGAACACTATAGTTTGGACATCAGTAATATATACTTGATGACCTAAAGAGACACAGGCTGGAGGCATTTGTAATTACCTAAGAACTACCTAATAATATTTCATTAAATGCCCAAAAATTGATAGAAAAGATTTGACTAAAGAAGATTTTCTACTTTACTCAGAATGATAAATCATCACTGGAAGAAAATTCAAATTACTATGGCCCATTTCCTCCCAGTGGATAATTTAATCAGAAATAAGGAATGTTTTCCAATAAGATATTTAAGTTTCAACAAAACTTGAACCCCTTGAGCTAATACTTGAAGGTTGCATTATACAAGAAACCAAACAAGGTAACATAGATACCCTTTCAGCTTGATAGCCTCCAGAACACTGCCAAACAGTAGAATAACTAAGCCAAACAAGAATAAAAACCTCACAAAAAAACTGTTCTTCACACTCACCCAAATGCTGCAGATATTGCACTGTCCTCTCATGACCCTTCAAAGGTGAGTTAGCTTTCTTTGACTGATCCACCAGTACCTGTAATGCTTTCAAAACAAAAGTTAATTCCTTTTTAACTGCTAGTTCCAACATGAACCACAAAAAAGTGCATTTTTCCTGTTATGCTACTGAAGACAAAACAAAGTTTTGTTTTGAACATACAAAATAAAAATTACCAAACTGTAACAGGAACAAAGACAGATTTAATCACAAGATAGAAATTAAACAGCCTCTTCAGAATACTGCCTGGTCACTGAAGTCCAAACACAATGCAAAGAACACATGCTTCTACTCTTTCTTCTCTCCCAACCTGATACTTACCTTTCTCATGCAGACCTTTTTTCTCATACAGTATTATCAGCTCACTGTATTTGTGTGCCTTCTTTAGGACATGCTCACTCTCCTCAATATGGCAGTGATTGTTCTCCAGACGTAGCAGGGGTGCCACCAGTGCTACATTTGTCTGCAAGCAAAAAGGGAGCACTTAAACTTCCTTGGATGTGCACCTTCTAAGTGTACAGAACAAAACTCAAATTGGAAGGGGAGCAAGGGAGGAAGGAAGCCTCATGGTCTAGGAAAAATAAGCAATGACAGTTTAACATCTCACAGTAAGTAGGATATTAATTTCCATAATTTTGAGGAGAGAAAGAAAACAACATATCAAAGCTACTTCCCTTCAATAACAGAGGTCAGGCTTTGAAAAACATCCTAACAGCCAAGATCATACCTTCCTGCTTTTAACAGTATAAGGCGATAAAAGCATTCATTAGACCTTCAAAATACACAGACACAGCCACTTTCTTTTGACAGAGGCAGCAACCAGGAACAGACACATCTGCCTCATTCCCTGAAAGTGCTTCCTGACCAGTTAATGCTCAGATTTTACACATTATTTTTAGATCAAAGACAAGACACAGTTGTGTGAGCATTTCTGAAGTAGCTCCTTATCTTCCATCTTAAACGTTTCAGTCTGAAATTCCAACAGAGCTCCCATGGCAAAGCCTCTAGGTCAGACAGAAACTCACATGCAGGTAACACTTTAACAGGGTGGTATCAATGATTTGTAGCAGCTTCTTTTTGGATTTGATTGTGGGTGTTCCTTCCATGAGGGGTGAGGTACTGGACTGATGATCAGAATCATTTAGCTTCTTCACTAGCTGACTCCTTTTCTGCAGGACATCAAATGAAATTTTAACAAGAAAAGGCCATGGATTTCTACATCTCACCTCATCATATATAACCCATCAACTACAAAGATTAAATTAAGACAATTTAATAACTTGTCTTAATCAACTGTTTCCCAAAGAATTTTATTGTCACCAACTAGTCAACACAAACTTTACAAACATATTCTCGTGTATACATTTGTTTTGCATATTTATAGTCTGACAAAATGTCTGGAGTCCTGAAAAATTTTTAAGAAGGAAATTCTGTTAACCTGAACAGACATTTTAGAGAAGTCAGGGAACATTTAAAACATCTGGAAAACAATTCAGATTTTACACTACTAGACACAAAACCTATCCTCCTTCGGGCACAAGCTTCCTTTTACTCTAGTAAGGATGGCAACCAAACAATTCAGGTTCCAGTTATGACAAAATAAAGAGGGCAGGAACTTACAATGTCATTAATTCCCAGTCCACCTTTTACTGCATGCCCTCAACCTATCTCCTGGACAGAGTGTCCTTAATAATAATCAATGACCAACAACAACAAAAAAAATTAAGTGCTCAAGTCCTCTGCAGCAGGACACTAGAAATAAAGTACTGGACTTGTATTCAGATCCAATCCATAAGGAAATTTTGTCCAGTCACACGTGATTTTATCCACATATCCGTGGGGTACCTCACGTGTCCCACCTCCCCTGCTCACTCAGCAGCTGCTGCCATTTTCCAGCCATGAAGACAGCCCATTAAGGCTAGCATGACAGAGCTGGACAAGGTGCACTGCTGCCTGCACATCAAAGTTAACCAACAAAGCACGCTAGAACTAAATAACCCTGCTCTAAAACCAGGTAGAGGAGCACTCACTTGAGTTAGGTAGTCTATCAGAGCTAAATGTGCCTTCTCCAGCTCTGCCCCAGAAAGCCCTGGCAGGGGGTTGGGATACTGTAGCTGTTTCCTGTAATCTGTGGGCAGGAGGTCAGGATACAGACCCATCACATGAGTGGGATCTATGCAAAAAATAACTGGTATTAGTAACCATTCATATTACTTTTGCAAACTTAGAGCAAGCTTATCTTTCTAACAGAGCAGTCTGGAGTCTACTTGTACATCCACAAGGCTCTAGAGCCTAATCAAAATTTACTCATTACAGAAAAGAAGCTATACCAATGCAAAAGAAGCAAGAATAAAACTTATTTCTGAGTCCAAGCACAGGCATTTCCAACCTGTGCACTTGGCACACTTGGAGGACAAGCCATTATCACAATTTTACTGCCCTTCTTGCAGAATCCTAGCATTAACCATTCTGACAGTTAAGATAGGATTTCTAGGTACAAGCAATTTTTTAAGAGAAGATTTACTGTGGTTTTTAAACAAGAACTAAATAATACCATCTGTAACTAACGCATGCTCGTTTTCACAAAGTTTAAGCAAATTCAAAATTACTATCTTCCAATTCAAGCCCAAAATACTTTGAGTTCTCAATCCTTCTCTTTCACTGCAGTTTTGCAACGTAAAAACTATGTAAGTGTCATGAGAATAAGTTCTAGGTTTAAATGCTCACAAGAATTCTGTCACCAATAAAAAGAATCTCAGTCTTCAAGTATTCTTCCAACAGCCCTAATATGACCTAGTATCAGACTACTGTGACTTCCAAAAACACAGGAGTTTCCTGGTTTCAGCATCTTGGGTAAACCAAGAGTTAAGGGCCCTCATGTGAGTCTAACAATTTTGAAAATCTACAGATGTTCCTTCTTTTTTTCCAAGCTACAAGTAGGCTTTTAGCAGCTGCTGAAACATTCTACTTTAAAGGGTCTGTGCACATGCTGTGCATGCTTTAAAATACAAATATATTCTGTAAAAAGGGCAAACTCCTGACTTGACTTAATTTACTAAGTGTAGTTAAGTATTTAATTGTACTTATTTGTGTAGTTAATTAAGTTATTAAGTAATTAACCACCAGCTCCACCAAAAAAATAACTCAATTGCTGCCCAGGCTATTTGCTGTTCAGAGGACTGATCTGCACAAGATAGCACTGTTTTAAACTACAACAAAACAGAAAACAAACAAAAACCACTATAAAATAGCCAGTGCTATTTTACAAGCACTTACCTGTACCAAGCTTGGCAAAAACTTGCATGGATTCATCAAAACGCTTCTGGCAGAAAAGGTTGAAGGCAAAAAGGTTCTTGATGTGGTGAATCTGCTGTCGCTTCTCACTATCTGAATCATCTTTCATTTCCTGCATACATACAAATTAACAAACATTAAAAAATCTCAGGCCTCGTATATGAGAGAGAAACACCCTAGAGAACTAAAGGAGCATTATTCTGTGGAAAGAGTAGGAAGAAAAAAGGATCTCTCAAAGTGAACATTGATGGTGCCTGTCTATGCTTGCTGTGTCACTGAGATAGCCTGGAAGGTCTGAAAGCTACCTCTGGTTACCTGTATACCTGCTCCCTCACAGCAAATCTCTCTTCACTCATTTGCCTTTTCAGATTGTTTCTTCCAAATCAGCAATTCAAAATGCAATTAATTAAGGGGAGTTGCCAGAAAACAAAAAAATCTTCACACACTATGAACGCAGTAATTAAAGATACTGCATCAGTATCTCTAACAAATTATTGTTTCAGGAGTAATATTACCCCCCAAAAAAGGTCATGTGACAAAAATCACAACTCTAAAATACACTGTTTACAGGCAGTCTGAAGACTCTGAAGCTCAAATTATAAAAGAAGGTAACCAATTAAACAGCTAAGAAAGATAATCTTCCATATACAAGATGATTTCTCATAATCTATGCCACAGTAAATCAATATGGAATAAAGGCATCACAAAACTAAAACTTCAGTTTAAAAAGTCTACCAGTTTGTGTAAAGGGGACAGCTGGGAGGTTACACTGACTGACTGATTAGTGGACTCACTACAGTTAAGATGGCAAGAATCCTTTTGTGTACTTCTGCACAATTTTATCCACTGCAAACTCAAGTTTTTGAGTACTTACTGCCAACTGCAAAGCCAGCTCAAACTGTTTGTCCTGCAGAAGCTGCTGGATCTGTGTGGCTATGGACACTGGAATGAGCCTCCAAACAAAGTGATTACTTGCCACATATATAATGTTTGTGCTGTAAACAAGAAAAAAAAAAGTCAACTCTTAAACTTCAGTGCTCAGAAAGAAGCAATATGCTATCTTAAAAGAAACCCAACCCAATAATACAAACATGTATCAATCCAAGAGCAACCTGGAGCATTATTGCAAAGCAAAAAGAAGACTGTATCCCCAGTGTCATAAATTCTTAAAGACCCTCAACTCCATCCTTTCCTCCTCAAGGTGTGGCCTCCACCAATCTCCATAAAAACCCAACAGGTTGCTTCAGTGCTACATCTTAAGGCGAGAGTTAGAAAAGCTGCTCTTATCCCAGTTTACAGAGTGCTATTAGAGCCAGCCAGCCTGAGAGCAGTGACAATGAGTTGCATCAATACCCTCCAGAGGTGATGAAGCGTGGCCTCTGCAGCTCGATGCTCTGCACCAGCAGCCGGGGCTCGAAAGTGCGGATCTCCACGTACCTTGGCAGCACAGCAATGATGTAGGGAGGCTGGTGTTCTATTCATGAAACAAGTAAAAATTTCAGTTGGTTGTTCTCAAGTATTCCTTGAAACAAGCTGTGATTTAAGGCTTCTCTTTAACTTTTCATCCCCTTGAAATGTGCCCCTTTTTCATATTCAAAACAAAACTCAGTGCCCGACACTGACAGCAATTTGCTAACAGACTACTACCAAGCCTTCTGCTCATCCTTCACCATTAGGAAATTCTGAGGCACCCAGGTGCCCAGAACTACAGTGCTTTAACACACTACCTTCCATTTCAAATCTTGTCCCTTTATAAAAGATATGGAACACACTAATTTTATGAGGAGAGAGACCCACAGACCACAAGCAAAAAAGGCTAAGAAGAAAAAACAAATGCATGAGACCTTCCCCAGAGTACAGCACAGAATACTGTAGAAACTTTCACACTCAAAATACTGCAAACGTAAGTTTCACACACACAAGAGTAAATAAGTAAATTTAAACCAAAAACAAACTGCTACTTCTCACCCATGGCTATAGGAATATCTGTCCAATTCAAGGCACATTTCTGCGTACAGACCCCTTCTTCATTAAGAACAACCGTCAGATCATCTTGGCCAACTGCAACTTTTCCATCTGCTACAGGAGCTACCAGTGGTTCCAGCTGCTTCCCTGTGGGAAACAGTTCTTTGATGGATCCTTTTCCATCCACCTAGGATAATAAAGAACATAAAAAATTTTAAAAAGTGTTTTGCAAAATAACCTTGTCTTCAAAGCTGCGTAAGACTAAAGAAAAAGCCCCTATAGGGATTTTGTAGCCCAGGCTAATCACTAACAGGACAATGCAAATTTAATGAGAATCAATAAAAGTATCTGCACATCATAATTTATCCTACTTAGCATTATTCTGAAATAAAAAATTACTATATGTCTGAGATTATGATAGTAGCTAACCGCATAATTCATACGAATTTATAAAATGCATAATAGCAGAGCAGCAAATCAGCTGAAGTGTCCAAACATTTCATTTAGGCCAAAACTCTTAACACTGTTTTATTCTGGCATGACTGCACACTGCCACTTAAAAAAAACAAAAACCCTAACTAAAAGCCTAGAAACCTGCCTAGCCATTTTCCCTTATTATTCTGGCCACATGCTATAGCAGGAACTGAATTCGCACAAAAAATTGCTGCTTCATGAGCTGATGTAACAACCAAAACCCAACAGAATCTTTCTTCAACTCCAGCCACACATTCCTGCTGCTTCCCTTGCATTACAGCTCAAGCATGTAATAAATCAACAGCTAGCCACCAGAAAACAACAGCATAAAAACACATACTTTTCCTGCCTATTTAGTAAAATTAAATTATTTAAGGACAGGTTAGTCAAGCACCAGAACCAACCCAAAGTAAACACTTGGACAGCTGGTCTCCACCCAGGTTGCTTGAGCAGCTGCACAAGTACTCCCATCACTAGAATGGCAGGAATCAATATCTAGGAGAGCACTGCAGAAAGACACCCCTTCTTTTGTGAGCAGCATCAGTTTTGTGTGCCTGTAAAAATGTGTGGTTTTCCTTTTGATTACAGATCAGTGTTGCCACCCATGTACGTACATCTTCATCTTATTTTCCTATAATATCTGCAGAAGCCAATTGCAAAGGCAGAAAAAAGAATAAACTACAGCTGTAAATGAAGTCTAAGTGGAAACAGTAATATTAAACTAACAGTAAGTTCTGAGACTTTCAAACTATAACAGCTAGAGAGTGAAAAATTAAAAAATGGTCAAGCTTCACTGTATGCCAGATGAGTTATTTTTGCTCTTTGTCCTTTTAGAGCTAATCTCATTTATTAATACAATAAATAAAATGCAAACAGAGCTTACACAGACTGTTGCCAAAACAAAATGCATCTTCTCCAATTCCTTTTTTCTGCAAGAGCTGCAAACGCTGGTCTCAACAGCAACAAACAGAAGATCACTTCCTGACAAAGGACAGGCTTACACTGCCCTTTCCAAAACCACAAATAGCAGGAGTACCAGATGCTGCTTTTCATAAAAGCTAAATGTTTTTCATGCTAGTGGAATTCCTGGGCACAGGAGCAGCCTCCATGTGTCTACTGCTACCCAAATCTTCTTAAAACAACTATTACACAGCCCCATCTTACCCGTATCAGGTAATAGTCCCTCTTGAAGCCTACACAGATGGAGTTTTCACACCAGGCCATAGACTTGGGTACATCAGGTACACTGAAATCCCCCTGAGGAAAACAGGTTAAACTGGTTGTTATGTGGGAAAAGCAAAAGCCAAATCTGGCAAACAGTGTTACAGGCTGCTCTCTTATCCACACCATATTCCCCAGCATTTACTGCTCAAGGAATGGCAGTACTCAGCAAAAAGACTAGACTCATGTGCAGTAAAGAGATGTGCTCTGAGTTAGCTGATAATTTTCTAGTAGAAAATTTTCTAGTAGAGCATTGTAGCTGAAAAAGCCTCTACCCACCTCAATTAGTTTTCTTTTTTCTCATTCCAGTATTCACACCTGTAGGTCTCTACACTTGTCAGTCAGTAACTATCTTCTGACTTAAAGACATGCTTGAAAAACTTCCAGTAGAAGTGCACCCACTTCCATAATGTTTTTGTAAGGTATGCATGCTAATACATTTCACTGACTTAAAAGTCAAGTACTTAAAAGTGTACTACAATCAGAACATTAAAATACAGGGCACAGCCCTCACTTTGATTTTAACTTATAGACTGTATTAATGCCATTAACTGTGGTTTCAGAGATTTTCACTTTAATTTGCTGTTTCATTGTTAAATCTCTGCAGAACCAACCACCAATGCTTTGGAAGTCAGCAGTGCCTCTGAGTAACAGGGACTGCATGGCAAGCAGTGAAGAGCAATTACCCTCCCTGCTGAGACCTCCCGGCTACAGAAAGAACAAAACTCACCTGCAGCTCATGGAACTCTCTGTCCTTCCAGAAATAAAGCTGCAGCTTCTTGCGCACTGCCACACACATCCTCAGCACCTCTTCCCCTGAGTCTGACTGCTGTGAAAACAGACAGGCCTAACTCACAGGCACTCACAGAGAGGCAAGGAAGGCAAGACAAGGCCAAAAGAAGCCTCTGCTAGAAGCAAAGCTGCCCACTGAAGAGCAGCTTTCTTCATCCATGCCAGAAGGGCATTCCCTAAGAAAGGAAGCATGGGAGGGGGAGGAAAGTGGTGGGAGAGGTGGCAGGATTCTTAAAAATGAACTTTGACAGGGATTGTGACATCAAGAAAATAAAAAAAATAAAAAATAAAAGAGCACCAAAGGCATATATACACACACATAAGCAGAAGATAAGTAGAGAACTATCAGTCTAACCCTGAAACTAGGATAAACAGCTGGAACTCTGTGCAATATAGGAGAGGTAAGGAAATGGAATAACATAAAGAATGTGTTACACTAACAGATAAAACCTAGTATTCTAACCTGTTGGAGAAGTTTCTTGACAATAAATACCAGGAAAGCTAAGTGCCTGGACACACAAACAACTTTGCAATGACCAGATGTAAAGGTGCTTTGAAAGACACTAGTTTCCATGTCTAGAAAACTCAAGTACTTCCCAGAAAATATTTAACACTAAGCTCCCATGGGGCAAAAAGATAAAAAATTATGAAGAGCATGAAACCATCTCTTCTGATTAGGTAAAAGGTGTCTGAACAGCATGGGCTAAGAAACTCACTTGAATAGAAATTAGTCACTTAATGAACCAGAGCATATGAACAGACAACTGCTACACCTCACAGAATCATTTTAGGGCTTGAATCTACCACAGCTGCTCTAGGACTCATTGGGCCAATAAAGAGAAACAAAAATGTTAAAAAAAAAACCCCAGTGATAGAATTGCTTGCAGAAGGAAACCACAATGAGCTACTACACTGGCAATGCAAGGAAAGGAAATGGCTTTTATATTAAGGGGACCTTTCAAAAAAGAAGAGTCAAAGTTTGTACAGGACAAAAACGCTTTGAAGTCTTGTATCAAAAGCTACAATCACAACAGGCACAGGAAAATACCTTGTGAAGCAGAGTAAGAAAAATAAAAATTGTTGTCTTAAGCAAATGCAGTAAGTACTAGTTTTTAAAAGTACTAGTACCCAAGAAATTTTCATCTATGACAAAATTAACAAATGTAATGTATACAGCAACATGACAAAGGAAACCTTATTACAAACAGAAAGGAGATCTGTGCAGCTGTATTCCTCCCTTACCTGGAGATCACAAGTGAAGAGAGATGCACCTTTTGCCTTTGAAATTGTGGTGATTTGTTGAAATGTCAACAGGTCATGGACATAAATGTTATTTTCTGTTTTAAACAAAATTCCAAATATTATTTAATATTTACTACATGTAGAGTCATTGCTAATTCAAACAAGTTACTGTATTTTATGTTTATATAAAAAGAATTTGTGAAACTAAGAGCTGCAAGAAAGGAAAAGAAGTGTTTTCCCAGAAGCTGAAAAATGTTAAGGCACATACAAATACAATGCAGAAAAGAAGACTAATACCAGAATCAATAAAACTACAGAGAGGTTCTGCTAACCAAGCAGGGGAAGGCAGCATGGAAGGGACAGCAAGCAGGCCAGAACAGAGCAAGTTCAGGATGGAACATTGCATGAACAAAGATAATTTTGAACTGGCTCCTGAAATTAGTGGAAAGTGAACAGCTGAAAATGTAGGGTAGTGTGGCCATGCATGAGGATGCAAGCAGCAGAAATCTACATATGCTGAATCTGGAAGAGCTGGGACTTGGAGATCATAAAGAAAGGCACCCCAAGCAACACCAAGCAAAAAAGATCCTAAGTTAAAGAAAGCCAGAGCCAAGCAAACTTAAATATTCCACAAAACATTACAAGATCATGTCTGAGTATAAAGCAAATTTGGTACAATATATCAAATTTGATACACCAAGCAAATTTAGTCAGATGCTTCGGTTCCTATCATACAGTACACACACATACACAAGCATGCATATATGTGCACATACAGATGCCAATTCAAACTCTTTTTTACAGACACTTTAGAGCATGCATGTACTTCTTTATTCCTAATCACAAATCAGCATTAAAGCTTTTTCTCCAAGCTGGCAAAGCTGCTTCTCAATCTATGCTGCTTAATGCTTCCTCTGCAAAATTCAGAGCTAAGTTCTACACAATGACTTCTCAACAACCAGACTACTATGCAGATGTGTGGAAAGGGTGCCAGATTCAGACAACTGCATCAAGAAGAACTCATTAAATATAAAACACTTTTCTTCACTTACCTAATAGACTGACCAAAATTTTAAACTGAGAAACAACATGGATCTGAAAAGGAGAAAGCTATTAGTGACTCCATTCATAAACTAAAACTCCGAACAAGGCTTGATTATAGATAGCCTAAAAAAATCTCAAAATAATGAGAACAGCAAGGCAGTTTTCCATGCACAACCTTCCTTCAGCTATTGCAGCACTTTTTACTTACACTCACTTTTTACAAGCTGGCACACAGCACTTGCAACCTAAGCTAGCAAACACTGGTATCTTACTAGTACAAAAATACTTATAAAGCATACATAGAGTATTTAATCCTGAAAGAGGATGCATATCTCTCAGGTGTTTTTCCTGGAATCAATATAATCATTGAGTGCAAGTTCTCAAAAAAAAATGGCACCAAGACTGGCAGTTACTTTACATCTACATTTCAAACAAGTGGAATTACAATCACATTCCTGTAGGATATCATCTGATAGTCAAATAATACATTACAGTCTATTGATGTATTACCATCATTTCTACAAATATTCTCAGTCAGAACAACTGAGGACACATTGCTAACACAACAAACCTTCAAGTTCCAATTCTTTGGTTTCTGCTTTAGCAATCAAGCCAAGCTTATTCCTGTTATGGAAAGAGTGGGCAAAAACATCTAGCTGTTACACTTCAAAGAAAATTTATAGCTTTGGGAATTTTTTTTGTTAAGCACAGCAGAGATTGCAGGTGTACATTTGGTATTTCATTTATTGGCTGAAAACTGTCCCCACATCAAGAAGATGGTATTTCCTACCTGCTGAATCTTCTTTGAGAAGTTCTTGTTGGATTTCTCCAGTGTCACTTCAAACCTATTGCAACCTAGCAAAAAGATTGAAGAGGGTTTATAAACTGAAGCTGTTCACGACTGTGTACATCTTACACTGAGTAAATTGCAAATAATTATGAAAGCAAACTTGGCCACTTAACACTGGAAGAATGACACTAATATATCTGTGCTAACTTTTACATCACTAAATGCATCAGAAGGTATCCTACCTAGTCAGGTGAAAATTAAAATACACTTCTTGTACCCAGATGAGGGCCTCAACAGCAGTTACATTTCTGTCTTGCCCAAGTTTTACATTACAAGCATTATATTTAAGTAATTTGAAACCTAGAGATACAGAAATACCAATAAAGACTTCATACACATTAATCAAATATCAGCAACTTTAATTGCTAGGGTGCACATCACTGCAAAATAAACAAGGAATAAACTATACACAACAAAGGTTTAAAAGGAGTTTCAGGGAGAAAGACTTACAGACACTTTCTGATGACATAACCTCTCCTGGCATTGATGCAAAAAAGGGGGAGAAATTTACCATGTGAGATAAGACACTAACAACTCAAGACCAGCATGTTCCAATTGGACAAATATCTTGCAAATTTCAGAAAAATCAAGCTGAATTCACTCTCTAGAATCCAAGTAGCTACAAATGAATATATTTCCAGCAGCTGATGAACTTGGAAACTTACATTTGGTGTTTACTTTCCTGTGCCATGCTACAAAATATTGCAGCATTCAATAACATCAGTTTCTACATAATAGCAGGCAATGTGAAATACAAACCTCTTTAGTGAAAATCGATTTTAACTACACCAAAAATAGAATAGCTCTATTTGTGGCATTCCTAGAATAGACTATGAGCACTTAGCACTGTCAAAGAGGCAGGGAAAGGGTAAATACCCAACAAAGCTAGTTAGTATTTATCCCTCTTCCCCACTCATGATGCTTATGGACCCACTGAATAGATTTGCTCTCTCATTAATCCAGTCTGTCATTAAAAGATGGCACACAGCAAAACACTGGCAGCTCGCACACTGCACTGATTTTACACATATTTGTACACCATATGCATAAAAATTACAGCCACTAACTATAAATTTAAACACAGAGAAATCTGAAAAAAACATACTTTACATACTTGAAATTCTATATAGGAAAAAATCAGCAATCAATCACACTAGTGTTAAAATTACTACAGCCTCTAAAAGTGCAGGAAATAAAAATAACAATCAACTTTTTTGTGCCATTCTTAAAATCAACTTACCTACATCTTTCTTGATCCTGTAAAGCAGAAGGTGCCCTTGTTTGGTCCCCACAAGGAGCCATTCCTCTACAAAGACAGAAAAGAAAGAGTTTAATTAGTTCAACAAATACTGCCCTTCACAGCTGTGCTGGTTTTGGATGGGGTAGAGTTGATTTTCTTCACAGTGCCTATTATGGGGCGATGTTACATTTATCAGAACATTTGGAAACTTGCTTCAAACACCAAAAAGGACTTTCTGTAGTGACTATACAGGTCTCCTGTAATCTCTCCAGTGGAAGTGCACAGAAACAACCTTTAACTCTCAGGATAGCCAAAGATAAGGCAGTAAAACAGAATAAACAGCCTGACCACCACATTCCACCAGTTCATATAAAAGTAAAGAAGCAAACATTCATCTTGTGTGCAATCAAACAAGGCAACAAACTACTGTTCAGCCATTATTATCTCTCAGAGAGGAACAGTGCTACATAATGGGAAGTACTGTCAGAAACAAAAACAAGGAGTTTATGTGGGTTTGATTGTTAAAGTCAGGCTTTTAAAATGTCTCTCTGGAATAGTCAGCTATGTTTGGAAGGACAGTGATGGATTTGCTTAGGTAACATTTGGATTGGTTGGACAACCAAGAGTCATTCAAGATTTATAAAAGAGGGCCTTTATATACAAACTCTGTGGCACAGTTTCAGACTCTCTTCTTTACAGCATTTACACCATACAAAAAACACAGAATCTTTACAGGCTCATGAAATATGACTGAATTTCTTCCTCACTGATTATCACATAGGAAAGCAGCATACATTAATATTTCCTTCTACATCTAGTACTTCCTCATCACCAAAGAAATTGGCATTTTAATAAAATCTTATTTCCTGCAAGACCTTTCTTCTACTTGGTAGAAATACTGTAGAGACAGAGTTACACATCTTTTGTACAAAACCATACCGCTGCAAGTCTGTATGTTTAGGCTTTTTCCCTAGTTCAGCAAAATAAATATTTTCAAAGAGAGAAAAAGACAAAAGCTGCATTGCAGAATAAACTGTTTTCACATCCTCTCCAGTACATAACTCCATCATAAACAACCCATGTATAACAGGAGCACTATCATTCAGGATATGATTTTTGAGACAATTAACCAGGGTCACAGTTCCACAGTACGGATCTATTTAAATTGCCGATTTGGCACGCTGGCAGTACATCCGATGGCACCTGCTCGCAGCTGTGAAAAGCCTTACCAAGCCTAATCATTGGGACAGCTGGTGCAGTCACCTGACCCAAATCTTGACTCTCAAATATGCCCAAAAATATAACCCACAATTATATATCACTAACGGCTGCAAACATATTCGATATCTAAGACGGCAACGCACCACCGGCCCTCCAAATTAAGTTTAAGTCAAAACATAGGGATTGCTTTTTTAGGAAGAGAGTAGGCAGCGGGGTTACAGCCCTGGCAGCCTCCCGCACGGCCGGGCGGGCAGGGCAGGGCCCGGGAGCGGAGCTCGGCACCTCCGGCGCCGGGAGAGGCTCCCGGGGGCAGCTCGGCCGGGGGGCGGCAGGGCCGCGGCCGCTCAGGGCTCCGCCGGCCGGGGCCTGGCGGCGCTGCCACCCCCGGCCCGCCGCAGGGCAGGGAGGGCAGGGCAGGGCAAGGCGCGGCAGCCGCACGAACGCCGCCCGGGACGGCAGAGCGGAGCCCCCCGGGCTGCGGCGCGGCCCCTCGCTCACCCCAGGCCGCCAGGCAGTCGATCTGCAGCGGCAGCTTCTCCAGGATCGGCACATGCTCGAAGGCGTCGTGCATGGCGGCGGCTGCTCCGGCCCAGGCAGAGGCGGCAGCGGCGGCGCGGGGGAACGGCCCCGACGGGAACGGCCCCGCGCCCACGGCTCCCGCCCCTTCCGCCGCCGCTTCCGCACCGCGGCTCCGCCCCGCTGGTCCCCGCACCGCCCCGCTGGTCCCGGCTCCGCCCGCTGTCCCCGCACCGCCCCGCCGGTCCCGGCTCCGCCCCGGACTCCACTGGCACTGTCCGGGGGTGTTCCACCCGGAGCGACGCGCTGTTCCAGCCTCACAAATGGGGCTCCGCCCCAGGGGCTCGGACGTGAACGCGGAACGCGGGGCGCACGGCACCGAAGGGACCCTCATATAAGCCTCGTGCATCTTCGTACACAGGCTGTAGGAGACACTCTGCCCAAAACGTCACTACGGGAGGTGCCCGGTTGCCACTGGCTATCATAACCAGAGAAAGTAGGGAAGTCACCCGGGATGCAACGACAAAAATGGACCTGCATTACCTGCGGCAACCAGGTGAGAACAGCGAGGCGTATCTTGAAAGCAAATATCTATTTTTGAGATCGTAAGTTTTACTTTAACGAACTTATCCTATGAACTTGGCCAGTGAATTTCAGTCTCCACGAGGAAACCTTTCTTGTTAGTTTGTCCTTTCCAGAATCGGCCACGGTTGCATTTATGTTTGTCATGGAGAGGTGCAACATTCACAATCGCTGACCTAGAAACTAAACGAACTAAACCAAATTCATAAAGCACATGGTACAAAATTCTTCAAGCATCTTTACTAACAAAGACCGGTTTTAGAAAACAGGGACTGAGGATGTTCTGTGCTAGAAGATCAATAGGAGAACAAGCGTGGCATTCTTGCACCCAACTTCTTTCCTGCTCAGGAATGAACATTTTGTGCTAAAGCACAAAACTACGTTAAGTCAGATCCCTCTTCACAGATAGCAAAACTGCAAAGTGCCAAAGGTGTTATGGCTCAGGCATATAGCTGTGTTTTTAATCAAGGATCCCTACAAAAGGAAAAGGAACGTGGCACCAATTTAATGAAAGGAAGTGTTTCAATAACACTGGGTAATAATGACTTCACATAGTTGTCTAGGGAGCAAGTGATTTTGAAACAAAGACGTTAGACTTTAAGACGTAGCATACAACATAAAATGCCATGTAAAGTGAGCATGAGGACAAACAAAACCCACAAACTCACACAGCCCTACATCTGCAGAATAAGATAAGCATAACCTTCCCTAGGTCTTGTGATCCTGACTCACTCTGTACCTATCAAGCCTCTTGCATTTCTTTACCAGGGCATGTGATCTCTTACTCAGTGCCTCCTTTGGAGTCCCTAACAGGGATATCTTGTCACCCTAACAAAAAAGTGGTCAACATCATCTTCTTCACTATGTTCCCTATGTTCCACTATGTATGCAGATATATGCTACAATTCCAACAGCCATTTGTCACAAACAACAAATCCATACAGAACTAATCAGGCACAAGAACTCTAAAATACTCCTGTCAGACATTTACTTTTTCTGCAAGTAGAACATTATTACAAACAGCTTTTTGGAGAACTCTTGCAGATCCCAGACCTAAGACTAGATCTTTTCTCCCTCTCACTCACCAAGTCTTCAGAACAGTTTGCATGGTTTACTTTTAAAAGAAGGGGTATACATTTGAATTGTCTTCCCTGCCTACATAATTAAAGCTAACAGCCTGCAGGATTTCTGGTTTCAAGCATTCAAGCAAGCTAGCTCACTGAAGCTTTCCTGAGTTTTCCCAAGTCATGGAGCCAATATGACTTTAGGAGGAAAATCAAGTTTCAGAAGAGGCAAACATCCCTCAGAACAGCATACCTGACCAAACATACCTGACCTCTACTGAGGGAGAGGCCACCTTGCTGCAACCTGCAAACACACCTTTTGCTCCTCACCCACGTCTCAGCCACTGCCATCTCTCCTGCAATGACAATGCCACAGCCTGCACAATTCTGTGGGAGCTGGGCTCTCACACAGCTTCTCCCTAAGACTGCAGTCAAGTCCCAGCCCTGCCTGCAGATGCTACTTTCCAACAATACAGAAACTCTGCTAAACAAGTGAAAAAACAATTTGCTAACTAAGGTGTCAACAAGTTCCCTTCCAAAACTTTAAATACTGCTGGAACTGAGTACAAGAATGGAAGGGTAGGTCTGCAAGAATTGCCTAAGACCGCTGCAGTCAGGGACTGAAAGCACCATGCTGCTACTATGTTTATTTTAGCTTTTAAATTATTAATTAAACTATTAGGAATACAATTAGGAAAACTGGTTGGTTCTTTAATTTTTTTTCAGAAATTTATGACTTGCCCTATCTCAATTAGCTTTTCAAATGACTGACTTCATTTTCAGTCTTGGAAAGAACTATTGGGAATAACTGCATCAGCTTTGTGAAGGTGGTAACAATTCTGTGAGAGAAGAGAGATTAAGAAACTGGAAGGACACAATGTGAGCCTTTCTACTCTTTGCCTAGCCTTTATTAAATAGTACATACAAACTTTTGTGCTTGCAGTAGAGAACATTTTCACCTATTTGTTTCAAAAAACCCAAACAACCCAAAACAATAGGATTTCTTTAAAAATGAAAACAAAAAAATTAAATAGCAAGCTTTGTGTAGCTTTATTTCACAAAATTTCCTCTCCCCAAAAGGACATGGAGGTAATATTTTTTCCATCTGTAGAATTAAGCATAGCAAATTAGAAGTGTTTTCTAATTAAAGATTCTATCTGTGGCCTGAAAAGTATGGCAGAAGAGCTCCAGGAACTCTTGCAGAAGCAGTGAAATGCTACAGCCACAGCTTTTTTTCTCTGCCCCTCTGCCCTCCCCACAACACAGCTAGCAGAAGATGCTATGTCCTAGTGCCTCAGCTACTGTACTGTAAAGTGCCATGTTTCAGCTTGAATTGCTGATAAAGGGGAGCTGCAGCTAAGCTACCAGACCTTACAGTGAAATTAATGAAGTACAGGCACATGTTCACTTCTGCTGACATAGCTATGAGAAGAACCAGAAAAGCTGATGCTCTATGCTGTTCCAGCAGCAGCCACATCTGCTTCCTAGATACCCATCAGCTGCTTGCCTCCTAATCATCAGTTTTAAAGGTTATGAACCCAAATTAGAGCTTTTGTCATACAGTCCACCACAGGTTTCCATGAGGAAGTTATTGCAACTTCAGCTGCCACAGCCAAGCAGAAACCAGAACATTGTCCAAAAGCTCTTTTTCATTTCAAAAGGAGAAACAAAATGCAATTATACAGAATAGAAACCTGCAACTTTGACTGAAACACAGTGATCTCAGAGTACCTCTTGGCCACAGGGACCAGTTGGGACAGGAAAGCCCAGCATCAAATCACTTACATGGGAAGCAATTCCAGACAGTGGGAAGAGAACTATCCCAACACTGTGGACTCCCTGTAAATCCTCTTTCAAGTAAGGCAGGCAGTGCTCACACCCTTAGAAAGCAATGCCATCTTCTGTAGAGGAGTGCCAGCTTCTTGGTGGGAGATGTTACACATAAAAGGGGAAGAGTTCGGCTGAAACATCCACTTAATTTGGGCTTAACATGTAGTCAAGCACTTGTGGAGCACTGCAGGAGTGGTTCTGGTGATGTTTGCTTTTGCTGTTTTATTTGTTGGGGTATTTTTTTTTAAAATAAATCATGCAACACATGAAAGGTAGGGGCAAATAATTTTTCCAGGCATCCACCACATTGCCGGCAATGAGATGTGCCACAACAGCAAGAGTGTTAGCTCTAGGCAGCTGTTACCTACAGGTCAATGGCATTTAAAATAGAAAATCTTTCATACACAGTGTTATGAATAAAATTGCACTTGATTTAGTTAAAAACTCATATCACTGTAACTTTTCCAAATATTTCCTTTCTGGCATCTTAATTTTCTTCATCAACAGGAGCTTCTCTCTAAAACTCTCTCATGCATAGTGAACACATGACATACAACAGCAGTTGTTATCTACCAGAAAATGGGTCTGTTGTTTCTTCAGTGCTTATTTCTATCTGTTGCCACCCTCCGCCCAAAAAGGTACAGGCAGTTCACCTCTAAGTGTCAATTGTAACATTGAAATATAAACTCCTCAGGCAGACATTAGGAATTTTAGTTTCACAGATTAAATATTTGAAAAGTTACAGAAGGTGCTGGAATAGTACACGTGTCAACTGCTTAAAAATCCAAACTTGCAGCAACTTTAAATTCAAATTTCCAAAAGGTTTATAATGTCCTTGTGAACTTCTTCCACAGCAAGACACCCTCCATGACATTAAAGCATCAAACTTTCAAGGCTGAGATCAAGAGACAAATCAGCAGGATGCACTTGCTCCACCAAGCAACTTTACCAGAGGTGTCTCCACTTCCAAGCGCAAAAAGCTACTCCTTCATTCCATTTTGGACCTTTCAAAGTGGGTAATCATTCTTTCCTGGAAAACAAAACACCCAGTCTCGTCATTTCCCCCAGGAGATTTATATTATTCGGAACATGCACATTCATAACAAACTACACTCATACGCATTTTAAGTCAGGAGTCCAACTTACACAGCAGATACACCACTTATTTTAGAATAAATATTTAGAATACATTTGTACTCTAAGAAGTTGTATCATGGTTGTTCCCACTATCCTTTCCCTCTTATAGTATTTTACTGTTGCATGACATCAGCAGAGTTCAGTTCTAATAAGCCAAGACCTTATCAGCTGACTCATGACTCCCCTGGAATGTCAGAAGACTAATTTGAACTGAAGATTTCTTTACTGACCTCATCTGAATCCAGAAGAGCTGGAAGAGCACTGCAGTGGGGCAAAAAAGAAGTTAAAATAATTAGAACACATGCTAAGACCACAATCACAATCATTTTCAACCTATGCTGCTTTTTAGGGCACAGAAAAGAAACAATGAAGACAGACCTTTCAATTTAACAGAAATTAGAGAAAGACACAAAAAAGCCCAAGGAGTATTCTTAATGACCTTCACAGTTTTAAAATTCTTTTTTATTATGATGTTTATTACCAACTGAACAATTTCTAAGTTGCCATGAAATAAGCTGCTTCACTCGTACTGCTGAATTGCACTGAAGACACTTACAATATGGGACCATGTCATAAAACGTGTCCCAGAAGTCAAACAAGTTCCACTGGCACTTCAGCCTTTCCAGCTACAACAGATCACCCACCTACTGGGATCTTAGCTCTCCACAACCCTGATCACACTCTCAGAAACAGAAAAATCTGCAGCAGATTACTTCAAAGTGCCCTTTCCTAACTTATACCAGTCTAGTCCTTCTTTTCTTAGGGACTCCTATCAGTCTTCAAAAAATAAGTATTAAAACTGGAAAAACCAAATTAAATTGAGAATATGCACTTTTTTCCCCTCTTAAAACTTTACCGAATTTGTGTTCACTTAATTTGAACCTAAGTTCAAACAGAGTTTCATACTTCAATCCAGATCCTATGCCAAAATTATCCATTTAAATTTGCGAATGCACTTATCTATGAACTTTGGTTTTGTTATGAAAAATGTAGACACAGGCACCGACATTTCTAGCATGTAAGTTATTAAAAGCAGAAGAGATAGAGGCAATGTACATAGCTGGCTATACTACCACAAGCACAAAAAAGACATCAGATGTTACAGATAAAGCTGAAAAATGGATTGCATTATGCCATGGTTGACATTCAGCAAGATACTCAAAGGTCTTTTCAGAGCACTAGAAAGGAGTTTGTTAGTTCTTTGTTTCCTGAATTTATGTATATAGTTTTAACTTTAGTAAAATGCAGACCAGTCTGTGGTTTCACATTCCAAGAGACTTTGCCTTAAGTCAGTCTGTGTGCAACTCCAGCAGACTGCATACAAGGGATCAGAGGCCAATGCCAGGCTGGACGATGGAAGTGCAGCATAAAAGTGATAAGGCATTCTAAAGTATTCCTGTGGGAAAGGAACCTGCCTTTATTGTGACTATAAAAATACTCACACATCTGTCACTGATGAAGGAACATTCTCCTCTACCCACTTCAGGTCATCCTCTTGCTACAAGTACAGAAGTTAAACAGAAAACAAAAGTCAGTTTTTCCACATTGCTGTCATATGCAAGCCTTTTTCTTCTCAGCCTACCTAACAAAAGCCAATCTATTTATATCAGTTAAAAAATTTAAAACCAACAAACACAAAAAAAAAACTACTTCAATTTCACTTTTGGACTAGAGAAAACACATTTCAAGGGAAAAAGAAAAGTAAAGAAAAACTCAATCACTTGCTCTCTATGAACTCTGTAGCAGTCCTTACCACTACCCTCTCACAAAATAGGAAAGTTTGATTTCATCTTATCTATCCTCAGGTAAGTAGTATACAGCTACAACCAACTCATGAGAAAAGCAACGCTAATGACAAAAATATGGTTGCTATTTTAATGAATTTCTACAGGTTCTTTCTACTTTTAAATTTATGCATGCATTCTATAAAAGATTCCAAGACATAATTTAGGCCACCTAGATGAATGGGAAAATATCTTGCTTATAAGCCACATGGAAAAAATGCATCCTCCTCCAAAGTATTTAGGTAGGTACATAAAAATATACACATCACCCCATTCACGTAATCAATCAAAAATCTCAAAACCAGAGGGAAATTTATTTAAAATATAGCTCAGCCTCCTTTTCAAACTGACAAACTTGTAAAACTATGCATTAATCACTGTCAGAATATTGTATTATACAGTTCTATCTACATTTCTACAATTGTAAAGAACAGGGTGAATTCTTAAGTTCCCACTGTATTTACAGGAAATCTCATGAGAAACACCTATTTACTTTCTTTTCAGCAGTACTGTGTTAACTTATACTTTGACTAACTCCCACTCTGAAGCAAACAAAAAAGCCCCTATCTATTGCCTCCAAAGTTGGCATATTTGTGTGCTCCTAATGGCAGTAAACAAAGAAGAGACAAATCTTATATTTGTTGAGGTACAGAGGTCATACTCACAACTTTGTTTGCTTTTACATTCCCATTTGGTTCTTGCTTTGTACTTCTCATTTTCATTCCCTCTGAAGACAGAAGAAAAAAGATTGGGGTAACTGAATTATAATTGTTCATAAACTGTAAGTGAAACTGTTGAGTGTTCATTCAGGATATTTAAAAGCTGAGAAGCAACATGCATCTCCTAGTCTGGCAGACAGCCAGATAGTGCTTGTTTGCCAAATGCACCTAATGGATTACACACTTCTCCTCTGCTCCTAAACAAGCCAAACAGCACTGATACATCCCAGCATAACTGATTTGTGGACAGCAGCAGGCATGTAGCCCTATCTTTTACACAGCTTATAAAGAGAGATATTACAATAGACAATTTCATGAATAGACATATTCACTCCAACATTTACACTGGACATTTCTATGCTAAGTCCTAATGTAGAAAATGAAGATTTCAAAGTTCAGAGAAGAGATAATAAATGAAAATTCTTAAATGGGATTTTAAAAGAGAACTGCACACTAAACCACTGCCTAGCAACAATATCCAAGAGATCTTTGTCATCCTAACTGGATTAAAATCAAAGACATATTGAATCAAACAAAGTCCATTGGACATGGCAAAGCAACCACAGCAGTAGCAGTGTTTTCAGTGTCAACAGAAAACACTAGAATTAAAAGGGCAATGTAAATACTAAACATAAAGCCTGTATTTCCTCTAGAACTCTATGTATCAATTGCAATTTTTTCTAGAGAGCAAGACACCTTCCTCCACAAAACTGTCTTCAACACTGAAATTGAGTGGAAATTTTTTTCTCTTACCAAAGCTTTCCTTTAACATTGGCTCTTTCTGCTCATCATCATCATCCTCTTCTGACAGTGGTGAGAAAGCAAACCTGTAGAAGTGAAAGAAAGAAAGCTACCTTAGTGTTCTATCTCTTGTCTCCCAAGAGATCCATTATCCCAACATGTACATGGCGTGATTATTCTGTGTAGCTCATTGATTGTTTAATATTAGTCTTAAAAGCAGAGTTTAAGTTACTTCTTTTTAAATAAGCTGAGCACCAGGAACAGAATGGATTTTATGTATGTAACTTCTCTAGGTTTACCTTTCCCTACATACTCTGTTAGTATCCCTATTGATCATTGTACAGCAACTAAACATCACCCACCAGTACTTGCTGAATAAACAAGCATTCCTAAAATCCAGCATTTTCAGGAAGAGGTAAGAAAAGACAAACCTTTGGTTGTTAGCAGATGGTCTCCACAGAATCATGATGACAAAAAGGATCATTGAAAACAATAAACGCCAGATGGCATCATCCACCCATAGCTCCTGCCAGTCCTGTCAAGAAAACCAGCAGCACAAATGAAAGATGTTGTGAAGCAAGAAATTTCGTGCTCTCATTGCTTTCCAAGGCTGAACTATAGACATCTATCACAGAGGCTCATTACCCACAACAGTGAGAATTTTAGCCTGTGGTGCTATGTGCCAATCTCACTGCCAAATATAAACTTAATCAAGAGGCAGCAATTGTAGAAAGCATTTAATATAAACTCACCGACTGACAGTCCACCAGCCTGAACTTCATGGTTGTCCAGATGATGAATACAATAGATGCTGCAATATTTAAACAAACAAGATGCTTATTACTACAAAAATGCCAATTCAAATACCCCACTGACAGGACCATATTTCCCAAACAAAGATAGAAGACCTGAATACTCAAGTCTTGAAATTCAATTTAATAGTTTTGGAAAACAAGAGATTGATCTATTGCACTGACCTTAGACAGAAATTTAGGCATATACCAGTATATTTTACTCATGTGTCTTCACATACACAAGATATAAATCAAATATGGAATATTTAGCCAACTCCTAATCGCCATTCATTACTCTTATTTCTATATAAGTACATTCTTACACTTATCTAGCCCTCAAACCATGGTTTCATTATCACTTGAAAAGTGAACAATCTGATCTGCTTGAATGCCTTAAGCATTCAGATCCTGACTCACAACAGCTCCAACACTCAAACTATGCTCTTACCACTATGCTCTCCACTAAAGTATTTTAAGATGACTAAGAACCAGGTGCTGAAAGGAATTTTATCAGAGCTAATCTTCAAAAGGAATGTACTTTTTTGCTTTTTTGTTTAATTAAAAAAGCACAGTCTTTAGAAATGTTCCACTCCTTGTATTGATAGCAGAGAACCTGGAAACATCTATTCTTGAAATTCAGTTCATCACATATAAATGGAAAAAGAAACTGTGTTTTTTCCAGAATAGAGAGCATTATTTTATAAAACTAAGATACAGTTTTTCCAAGAATCACTCTGACCTTCAGACATCTCTAAAAATCCCACTGTATACAGTGATACTGCAATTTTGTCAAGAAGTATCTCTGTGAAGTTAACAGCATAAGATAATAAACTTTTGCCCCTGGCAGCTTGAAGTGGGGAAAAAAGTGGTCTGTTAGAGGAGCTGCATAGAACTACTGATCTTGTTAACATGAGGACTAATAATCCACTGTCTCTGAAATATCAACATAACACTTGGCAAAGATGCGCTTTAGAAATGGTCAAGTATTCAAAATACCACAAATTTTGATTGCACTTACAGAAAGGTCACCAAACATAAAATTTGCTCTAGTGACCAAATCAAACCATATGAAAATGAAACGTGGTTTTATTTAACTAGAATAATTTTCTGCTTACCTGCTACTGCCAAGATGAGTGTGTTGGTGAAGTGCCGATACAAAGACAGTTTCACAACATTCCTTCGAAGTTTTAGCAGCTTCATTGTTTGAGTTAAGCTGATGAATATGTATAGAAAGTCAAGGAAAAGTGTCTGAAGGGACAAGCTGATCACACAGACTTAGGAGGACACAGACCTTATGATCAATCAGCTCTCTCAGTCACACACAGAGCCCTCCAAAAAAAATAGACCATTCTCAGTAGAAAATTCATCCTATGACAAAGGTATCAGAGATCAAAATCTGTCCTTTTCATGTTGTTTAGTTATCTACACACACCTAAAACTCCTGTCACACAAAGATGGTATCCAAACCTCTATTTTGGACTACAGCACATTCCCTCAAGAAAAGAGTTGGCTGTGCATTTTATAAATCAATCTAGAAGTTCGTTAAAATCTATTTAATGCATATGAGTGCCTTCACATTTTCTTTCATTTCTACAGTGACAAAACAAGTGGTTAGGAGAGATATCTTGATGGGGAGAACTGTGGTTGTCACAGCTGGGCAGCAAGCTATTCACTCTTCAGATAGAGTTTTTGTGATTGACTTTAGCTAAGAACACTTAACAGGGATTTGGCTATAGACAAGTTCAGCATTTGTTGCCAGTTGCTAAAGTCACACAAGATTATGGTTGCTTGGAATGAATATGTCAAGACACCAAGAAATAAACTGCCTCATTTTGTCACTTACTTCAAGACTAGTTCAAATTTTACAGAAAGACTTTTAGGTTTGATGTTGCTAAGCAACCTTCTCCCCAAAACACAAATTGAGTAATTTCTTCAAAGGCTACTGCTCCAGTGCCATGACATGCTACCCTAGTAAAAATTACTTTCATACTCAACAGAGAGAGACTGATAACAGACAGACTATATTCTGGAGCAGCTTTACACAGACAAAAACTAGGTAAGCAATAGGCAGCTAAAGTTAACCTTAACACTCAATTACAGGACTTTTATAACCTTTACCAGAAGTAGAAAAAAATAAATACTTGGATCTTACTTTTAAAAAAAGTTCAGCCAAAAAAGACTTGGGGGGGAAAAAAAAAAAAAAAAAAACCAAACAAATTAAAAAGAAAACACATCCCATCAAGTAAAACAGTGAAGGATATCCACCAGCACAGGGCAGTATCTAGGAAAGCCAGGGGAATAAAAGCCAAGGAGGCAAGATCATTCTGGGCCTGGAGACAAAGAAAGAGCCAATAAGAACAAACTGAAAAGAAAACAAAGTAGAGAAGAAGTAAAGAGGGTCAGGCTGTTTTATGAGAAACCACTAATACACCACCATAACAGTTCCAAGTTTTGCTACAGAAACAGAGGGCATGAACAAAGAGTTTAGTCCAATGCACAGAGGGGAACTGACAATAGTACACTGTCAGTTCTCAGTTCTCCACCAGCAAGGCAAGAAGCAGTTTTCCAGATTAGGTCAATCTAGCACTGTTAAAAGGAGTCTCTGCTGAGGCAGTTTCTGTGATTAATTGCTCTGGCCACTTGCATTACAGGAAACTAGCAACCAGTTTGTTAGAGATGCAGTAATTAAACCTTTTACACTATACATGGATAAACTGATAGCTCCACCGGCAACCATGAGTTTGACTAAAAAGGCAAAACTTGCCTTTGTGTGTAGATCATAAACTTATCCAAGTCCTAACAGAAATAAGCAAAACCTTTTATTCCTTTCAAGTATAAGACCAAAATAATGAGCTATGAATAAGGTCATACATTCTGCAGTTTTTAAAAGGATATCCACAAAATAATACAGGCATCAATCATGGACAGGGCCAAGTTTGCTATCAGAGCCACAGTGTCATAGAAAAACTGGAAAAGTATCAAATATACAACAGATTAAATACTTTATCCCAGAAACAGAATAACAGAAATCTACATCCCAAGATGCACCTAACGAATCCAGCAGCAGCACCATTCACACACACTTCCCCAGGCACAGCCTCCAAAACCGGAGCAGTGGGAATTTGGGTTGGTGGTTGTTGGGGAGGGGGAGAAAAAGCAGCTGTTCACACAAGTACAGACAGCCAATAGTGTCTGTAACCTCTGGTAAAATTCATGCAGCTGTTACTGACCCCTGTGACTCTAAGAACACCTTCCATGCCAGAAAATAACAGATAAAGGGCTCCAGCCATAACTACTTTGTGAAGAGTCACTCCAAGGCGAGGCCTGTAGGAAACAAAGCGAATCTCAGATTAAGTGGGGAACAAAAAGTGAAGTCATGTCAACTTGATTCTAAACATAAGGTATGAAGCATACAGTCACATCCAGATCCAGAAATAATATGGTGCTTGAAACTTACTATTCATTCTGATTTATGGTATGATGTGACTAAGGAAGAGACTGGAAACAGTCCTGTTTCTTAGTTAACCTGTTTAGCTTTTCATGACCATTTCACTAAGTCTCAACCCACTTCTTCACCAGTTCCCCTAGCAAACCTACACTTGCCAAAAATTCCTAAAGCCACCTAGCACGTGTTTTTACCATTGAATATAGCTGTGGATAGACAAATGAGCCACAATCTCACTGAAGCAGATCCCTCCCCCAACAGTGGTTCTTGACCTACCACATTTATAAAACCTCCCCTCACCCAGAAGGCAGGCCCATAAAGCCCCCATTTCAGTCAGTGGAGCATCTCAATAATAACTCAGAAATCTACCCTACAGTAGCACACAGAAGCAGATGGAAAGAAGAGTAATCACAGTATGGAACGGTCTCTGTTTACTAGTGAGGAAGTCTAGATCTTAACTAAAGCACCTTTTAGCGAGCGAATTACAGGGAGATGAATACCACCCTAAATCCTTAAAAACCAAGAGCAAAAACGTTTTAAATAGAACACAACAAACCCATAACAGAATTACTCACTTGACTATCCCATATCCCAGGCTGACTATAATGACCAGAGTTCGAGCCAACGAGCGCTTCACAGCGGAAAGAAGTTCTGCCAGTATTACTGCTCCTTGAACTACCAAAAGCAAAGAGGAGGAAATTAGCTCATTAAAATATAATATCTGTCTTATTAGCTACTGCATGCAATTATAGTACAACAGCAGGCATATAAAGTAGGCTCTTGAAGTGCCTTTTATTAGTCTTTTTCATAGTCTTTTTATTATCTACATCTGGAGTTAGCTTTCAGAAAAGACAGGTCACTTGGCAAAAAAAAATATACAAAAAAATTTTATACCCAGTCTAAATACTCTTCCAAACAAGTCAACCAACACAACTTTCTGCACCATGCTAACTAGGTATGGCCAATTAGCAAAGTCATAACAACATTTTACCTGCAGAGTTTCATTTGTATGCATCCAGTCTGAAACTCAAAACTAGAGGAAAAGAGTTTTACGTAAAGGGAATCTCTTAAAATTCATTTTGAGGCTACAGGCTGAACACTAAGAGTTACCTACATTGCTCTCATGTTGAACAAGGAGTTTCAAAGTATCTTTTCAAGGCAAATACCAATTGTGAGAAATTAATTACAGGCGACACTGAGCAAGTCCTATTTTAAACTTAAAACCAGTACTGCAGCACAGAATGTAGCATTCTATGTACCTAAGACACCACACTGAGGAGTCAGAGAAAACAACAGCATTTCAGCCCTAGAAGAACACAGAGCATGATGTTTTACAACATATAAAAGTACAAAAATTCTGGCTCCCTGTTCTTTGTTTTGAAACGATCCTCAAGTAATCATACAGTTAACATGTATCTGCCACCCCAATTTAGCATAAGGCACTAGTGCACAATGCAACTGCCACCTACCAGATTCACCCGTGTAGCGGATGTTCTGGAACTCGGCATAGAAAACTGCTTTCTCCAGCATTCCCAGGAAGATAACGGCACCAATCCAGAACTGGATCCTCAGGAGATCCCGCCAGTAACAGGCTGACCACGCAAGCCACAGAACCCCGAAGAACACGTACACAATACACATCACCATGAAAAACTATTACACACAAAGAAAAAAGAAATAGGAACTTTAGACCCAGAAAATAATTTCCTTGTTTCCATTCCATAGCTGTGAGATAACTCTATTTTCTCCCCTAGGATAGCAACTTCGGAAGTTTTTAAACAGACAAGCCTTGTTCCATTTGTCCTCTCTGGACTATTTAACAGTGAGAGTCTAATTTCTCACTATGAACAAAGGCATGGAGAGAAACTGAATTTCTGCTCACTTTCTCCCTTGAAGAATAGTCTGCCAATTTATTCACAGGCAATTTTTTCTAAGGAAGACATATGCTACTAGATTCCAAAAATGTAATAATTCAAGCAAATAATCAAGTACTAGAAACTTTATTTGATCCCACATATTGTTCTATTAATAACTTCATCATACATTTACAGTACTCTTCAAATAAATTCACAAGCTATCTCTAGATACCGTTCCACAGAGCAGAGAGAATCAACTAATGTTTGTATGCCCTGTGTTCAAATAATCTGATAACTTTTCTCAAAAGTTAATTTCCAGTAAACTCGGGTTTTGACCAAGTTTTAGGCAAGCATAAAACCTACACTGTGAAAAAAATCCAGATATTCATTTAAATATTCATGTTTTGTGGTGTTTGTTTGGTTCAGTGTTACTTGCTTCAGAAGAACATTGCATGATATGTCTTAAACAGTAAACAATAAGCTTAACAGTGTTACTCAATGCTGAATTTTCTAATCATACCAAAGCAATTTAAAAATTTCAAGAGGACACTAAGATTAAGAGGAATTAAGAGAGAATAAGACTAAGTGAATAGCAGGAAGTAGTTAGCCAAAGCATAGGATAGTGCCTAATAATCAGTCTCCTCTCTCAGAAGGAAGATTTAAAAAAACCAAAAAACAACTAAACATTGAAAGTAGTTACACAATCCATCAAAACTTTCACAAACTGAAAACATCTTCCTTAGAAGAGCAGCTTACTGATCCTTACACATTTTCACACCTGACTAATCCATGCAGCTCAAATGATAAGAATCTAGACAAGGTAGTTGATATGCAGAAGCTCCACTAAGAAAATACTTAGAGATATAGATTCTTTTCTGGTCCTGTCACATGGGATACTCACACTGGTGAATTACATTTCAATACAGCTGCTGGAGGATTTTGCTTCTGCAGGAAGTAAAATGTGCGTTTCAAAAATGTTGCCAGGCTCCACTATCGACAACCTGCTCTTGCCAATTCAGTCAGGCTAGACACCTTACTTGTTATTGATCCCCAGCTAAAGTCTGTCTTCACTACATAAACATTTTAAGTTCTTTTATTGTTTAGCCTTCTCAGCAGAAGAAACTAGAAACCAAGTCAATAACCCCTTTGAATAAAAAGGGGATTAGCTCTTTGTAGCTCAATTATGCTTTCACTGCTAGGCAGTATTAAAGACCTCCTCATGGGATGTAAGACAGCTGGTGGAGGAAGCAAGATTAAGCTGTAAAAGAACAAAGAAAGCAGTGACAAATGAAAGGGTAGCTGCAAACAAAAGCATAGAATAGCAGACTTTCTAATATATGAGTTAAGGAGAATAACAGCACCAGTAAAACTTCTCAGTTTAGAGCTAATAAAACTGATACTTCAGGAACTATAAATTTACAACATTAATCCAAACAATATAGAGAAGGACAAAATTGACAGTATATGCAAGCAACTGATATCCGTGTTTGTTTACTTTAGCCTGTACTCAGTACAAAAAAAGCCCAAATCAAACCAAGCCAAACAAAAACAACAAACAAACAAACCCCAACCAAACAAAAATAGCCCATCAAACAAAAAAACGCCTCAGGTAAGTAACTTTTTCTCCTGAGAAACTGGCTGTGCGCTTCCTGAAGTATGACAGCAGAGTATTTAACTGACATTCAAATCAACTGACAATTTTATAGATCAAAGAAAAGCTGGTTTACTTACAATCATCAGAGGGTAGTCTGCAAGTGAAAGATACTCATATGGCCCCTTCAGTTCTACTGTCACTGTCAAGAGACAATCCAAAAATCAAATCAAATAAAGACCAAAAGGAGGAAGCCAGGACTTAAGTGACTTTCACTAAAATGTAAAGAAATTCCACATCTTCACATGGCCTTTAAACCTAACTTGCACTTTAATAAAAAATGCTAAGACTCATACTCAGCCAAAAGCATGCAATTAAAATCACACACCCTATTCCTAAGTAACTCATGGCAGGACTTTAAAGTAATTTTTGCTGGAGATTCATGTATAACAGGAAAAATTCAGAAACATATGTAAATTCACTTTTTAAGGGGATTTTTAAACTTCTCTAAAGTTTGAATAGGTTATCAATGCACTGTTGAATATAATATCAAGGTGATAATTATGATCTTTGTACTCTAAGTTTTGACCTATTAGTATAGATTATTTCTGAAACAAAACACCAAGCCTCAAAATTTAAATGCTTGGGATTGACTTTTCTTTATTTCTATCAGTAAAATTTCTATCCGTAAACTGACAAAACAGACTTGGCATCTTCAAGACAGAAGAAATTACCTCTTTGCATAAATGAGCCATAGCACTATTCTATCTATGTGAAGTGAAAGACAGTGTCTTATTAAATTGAACCATACAGTATATATTAAGAGTACCTTAGAATACTTAGACTGTGAAAACATCAAAAATGGTGCTGTATTTTCAGTTTACTGTATAAAGAGCTATCTTACTTGTAAAGGGCTTGTTCTGATATGAGGAAGGTGTTGTTCTCTCAGTTCTTTTAAGTCTGGCAGTAGAATCCTTTGCAGTTGTAAGTCCAATTTGCACAATAAATATATATGGCCCATCTCGCCAAGTTTTGATAATAGCATTCATTGCCTGAAAATAAAACATCTCCACGTAAACAGTGCACAGTCAAGAAGACAAGAAAAACACAGATACAAAAGACCATCTACATGTATTACCCTCCCATGACTACTGCAGAACTGCAGCAGAGATTTTTTTAATAATGGCCTCTTCAAGAGAAATTCAGAATTAAGAGAATGCATTTCTTTTAAGAAACCTTTTGACTACAAGACCCAAGGCAAGTAAAATATTATATATAAAAAACCTTTACGCTAATATTAACTAAACACAAAACTTAGAAACACAGTAAACTTGAAAGAAAATTGGTAAATTAATATGCACAAACATTGCCTTTAAAATATCACCTTTCCTTACTGCATTGTTTCTTTATTTTGCAACTGCACACATCTACTTATGTTTTAGCTTTAAAATAAATGGCCCTTTAAGTACACAAGGAGTAAAATAAATTTTCTTTCTTGGAATCCAGGACATTCAATTTGAAGTTATTTTGAAAATTGTTCCTAGTTAATTCTTGAACATAATATATAATAAATATACTCAGGGACATGAAAATCAAAAGTAAACAGTCAACTTTTTAAGTACAACGTTTCAAAAACCTGACTGAAGACAAAACCAAATGTAGTCTGTAAGAATTAGACATCATTTAAAGAAGAATTTCAATTAATATTTTAAAATAATGGAAAAATAAATGTAATTTTTAATTTATACCATTGGTTTTAATGGTATCACTTCTATATATCATATATAGAAGAAGCAGTTATTCTGTTTTTCCACACAGCACTACCTAGTTTCAAGCTAAAAAATTCCAGGTGTCAAAAAACCGTAGAACATGCTATCAGCCAATTATTATACAAAGAAATATAAATTTTAAAAAATCAAACCAAAACAAAGTAAGACCGCTGAATTACATGCCATGCTTAAAGTCAGTATACATACAGGTTTATCTGTCACCATTGAGTGATTTCCTGAACTCTCCTTCTTATCTTTTATGCCCTTAGGGGGAAGAAAAAAAAAAAAAACACAGAAAAACAAGTAAGTAAATATGCCAAAAGTACCTTTTCCATGACTACACTAATTCATTAGAAGGAAAGGAAAATTACCTCTTGTTTCTCAGGAGAGAGAGGCTCTGGATGAACAAATTCTTTATAGAATATCTGCATGATATAAGAAAGGCAAAGAATTTATAGACACTTTATAGGCACTTCACACCTTCACATGACATTACCAGACAAGCTTCCAGTGAACACCATTATTCTCTGAACAGCAGTATTGGAAAGCTTTCATTTTTCTAAATCAAGCAATTGTCCATTTCTGCAGGGAGTCTTGAATACTTAATGTTATGCAATTTGAGAGTTACTTTTCCTCCCCTCAAATAACAGGTATCTATTTTTAGAAACCAGATATGATAGTAGTGAAGTTAATTTCGTTTTTGAAATATGACTCAGTTGGGTATCCCCGTTACATACACAGAAACAGGGCTTTGAGATTTCTGCCTTAATCTATGCAAAAGTAAGTCCCTAGATGAGTGAGTGCCTATTAGAGATCCAGATTTTCCAACTCTCCTGAACCATTTAGAGAAGAAATTGCTGTGAAACTTCAGAAATTCATATCTGACAAGAATATATTGTTAAGAATTCCACAGACTCTCCAGAGGAATAGGATGAAAACTTACTCAAAGACTTAAAACCTTTAAGACTTTCATGGGCATATTTAGTTAAGATGCCCAAGTCCATATTACACAGGTAAATACAAAAGATCTCTTCTACAAAATCCAAGCAAAAGCAGAACTGACACTTCTCATAATATTAAGCATAAAAAGTATCATAGAATTTTTTCTTTCTTTTTAAAAATCTTTCAAGCTATCTTCACACATCAAAGGAATTAGAGGCATGCAAGGAGATTATTAAAAGCCATATTTAGGCATTAGGTTTTTTCTCAATAAAAAAATCCAAACAACCAAAAATACCAAAAAGCAACCGACAACACTAGGTTCAATAGTTATGAGACATTTCCCAGTATTTTCTATCCATAATCTCTTGTATGAGGAATGGCTGAACAGATGCAATACTCTATAATTTGCCTTCAATCCTTAAGGATACTATTAAATAAAGACAGCAAATTAGAGTGATATTATCATCAGCCTGCTGATATACAGCTGGTGTAGAGCTGATGTCAGCACATTACTCCTGTATGCTAATTTTGCATTGTCTTCTTGCTTTTACATGATTGTTTTCAAACATATTCTAGCACTTATGCCATGAGTGCTTAAGTAATACATTTTTTCAACACTCATTTCCATTATTCTAAATAAACATTATTTGAGTAATAAATGCCAGTCCTCTATTGATTCAAGTTTAGTGGGATCTTTACACTGCTGCCATTTCAACGCAACTAGTGGCAGCCTCCTGTAAATGAAACAAAGCGAGAATACAAAATCACAAACAAAAAGAAGCATTGAACTGTACAGCCCTTTTACTGTAATTTGGTTGGGTTTTTTTCACTACCTTGAGCAAAACGTTGAACAACAAGCCAGGAGTGAAGGAAAATTAAGAAATCATCACCACAGCTTGGTTGTCAAACAAATAAAAAGAAGTATCTTCCCAATGTAGAGTGGTACTAACACAGGATGCCAATAAGAGGAATTATCACCCTCTCTATATAAGACAGCAGAGCAAATTCTGAGGTTTCTACCCATACCTGAGGCCTGAAGAGCTCAGAGCAATTTTGAAAGATGAGAGAAGAAGTGGCATAGTAACCAGACCAACCCGGATGCTCTTCAGCTGTAGTCCCAAAATAGGTATCTGCTTGTTCATCCTGCCAAACAGAGTAGAACTTAGGTTAGCATCAAGAATTTCAAATGGTTTATCTCAGTAGACAGCTGCAAGATCTGGAGGGCTCCATCCATAGTTTCACTATGCACACACACTTGAATCAAATTTAGTAGAATAAAGTCATCAAAACAATGGTATACAGGCTTTGAGTAAGAATTAAAAAATAGAGGTGCAACATAAAATATAAACTTCAGTCTACACAAACTCTGCATTATTATTTTAAAGAGAGAAGACTCAGCCCCTGTGTTAGATCTGTGGTTACAACTGTCATAATTAATAACTTAAGTAAACATGGAAAAGTATTAACCAGAGAAAGCACAATTATGTTCTACCACACTTGACATTTTGTACAGATTGGTAATGCTTGCAATGTGCATCCACAAAGAACAGAATTTAGACTTAAAATGTAAATATTCAATTTTTTCTCTTCACTGTCATTAAGCATTCCTGCAAATATTTTCAACTACCATAAACTCACTCATTTTAGAATCAATGTATTCACTTAAGTTCCTGGGTTTAAAACAATTTTGACAAACACTTCCACCTGACCCAAAACCCCAAAAAAGTCAGCAATTGCAGCAAGCTGTTGATCATTTTAATCTATTCCAGATATTTGTTATCTTCCAGTGGAAGAATGTGTCTTTAAAGCCCAACTTGCAAGGTAGACACAAGGGAGACATCTCTAATCCCCTCCTCCTGAGATCTGCTTACTTCTAAAAGTCATAACCTAGGTTTTTCCATTGAATTCTTACCCCAAAGTTGAAGACTTCATTGTAGCAGTCAGAGTATCTTAAGTACCAAGTAACATTGAAAATCTGGGAGGGCTCACAAGCTTTTTCATCTCCTTCAACTAAGGAAAAAAAAAACAAACGACCAAACAACAACAAAAATCAAACATGAGATATGTAAAACACCATCTGCCTTCCACTCTGTGCAAAACTAACATAATTAAATTTTAAACATTAAACTGAAAGCAAAACAATAGAAAATATTTTTCTCAAGTAATTCATTACTATTCAGTGAAAGAAAGAAGCAAGTGAACAGAATTCCATTATAACATTATACAATTCTATTAAAGAGCTGAAGATAATTTGGAAAATTTTTGTTCTGAAAACAATCAAGGATGTTTCAGCAACCGCAAATATCAAACAAGGAGAACAAGGACTCCAGTACACAAAAAAGACCTCACTTTCAGAGACAGGGGCAGGCAGAGGATGCTTGGAACAGGATAACACTAAGCAATTTCCACATATATTTTAAATATACAACATCATCACCAAGGAAATAAAGGTAAGATTGTGCCAGTCAACACCCACCCTCCCAAAAGACAAACAAGATATCTATACATTAGCCCATGCTGTCAAAGCTGGAATGCTACCTAAAACAGCAATAAGACAACTTTCTGCTTTGATTTACTAAATAACAACATGCATGGAAAGTAAACCACAAGACTTTCTCCCTAGTCAGGAAAGGTTGTGCGGGGTTTTGTGTTTCAAATCTCATTCTTAAACTAAAGCCCAATGAAGAGAATTTGGCGTTAAGAATGCAAGCTCAACCCTTAAATAAAATGAGCAGTGACTATTCAGAGTCTTGGCAGAGCCATTTAGATGATTACACTTGTGTTTCCCCAGTCAACAACTGGCAAAACTCTTTTGAGTTTACACAATACTTGCAGTGCCTAAGAAGTTCCCACAACTTTACAGGCAACATTCATTTTAGAGGATGCATCCACAACAACTTTCTTACATGTATACTTTCAAGGAATGTTTCCATGCTGACCACTGCAGGTAGAAAAAGCAATTAGAAGGGAAATCCTGCCACAGGGTATTAATTGACTAATCCCATTTTACACTTTGTGAGTACTAAAGCATGGATACATACAGCTAAAAACTCAACAACTGAGTTTCTAACACCAAAAATTTAAGCAAAATCACTGAAAAAAAAAGGAGTTTCCTTATGAGACCTTCTGGCAAGCATGAAAACAAGGCATACAAGTTCCACATTTCCCTAAACATTGCAGGGGGCACAATAAAGATACTAAAAGGCAGTACAAGCACTGCAGTGACAAAAGCAGATGGTAAATTCTTTGATGACACAACAAATTCTTTGATGATAAAACTGACCAAACGAGGAGCATCTCAAAAATGTGCTAGAAAAATATGATTCCAAAATACCTTTTAAATACCTTTTCTTCTGTGAAAAATAAATAGCAACTACATATTCAGTGCTAGCACCCATAAAGGTAAAATAGGTCATAAGAACAATCCGCAGTATCTGCAAACATCAAAATTACAGAAACCTTGAAAAGTCAAAAAAAGTATCTGTGGCATTTACTGAATTCAGCAATATGGAAATCTGAGTTCCTTAGCCTTCAAACAAAAGCCAGTAATATTCAACTTGAATGCAGTCTTGTACTCATTTACAGAGAGCAGGATTTCTATCACGATCCCATACAAGAAACTAAATGCTTTTTAGAACAGCACTTCAGAAAAGTAAATAAAAATAAATTCATTATTGACAACACTACATCCCAGCAGCAATCTTCCCAGTCAGAAGCAGAAAGCATCAGACACTAATATGCCATACCAATCTAAAAAAAAAAAACAAAAACCAAACCAACAAAAAAAAATAAAATCAGTAAGAGGGGGAAAAAGGAGATAAGGAGATGCAGGTGTTCAGGAAAACCATGAACAACCCATGAGCAAGAAGGGTCATATTGTCCACACAAACACCACACAGCAGATGGAAGAGGCAACAGACAGGAAATGAAAGGAGACCAGTTTCCACACAGGCGTGGGCAGAAAAAACATGTAAAGTTGAAGCTTCCCAGTATCAGATGCAGTTGAGGTTTCACCTAGACTGAGAAAATGAGTAAGTTCCCAGCCTTTGTTCCTTCCTCTTTCAGTGATTCATTTTCCAAATTCATGTAAATCTTTTAATCACGCTGGTATGTAAAACTGGTGTCTTCACTAAAGAATTTTAAGGCTTAATGCCTGCTTCAACGTTGTAATTCAATTGTAATTCAACAATTGTATAATTCAATTCCACATCAGGAGCCAGGGGGTCGAATTCTTACTGGCAGATCTGCCTTATGAGAAATTTTTTTTTTTTCCATGCCTTAGTTCCTCCTCTTGGTTATTTTGGCACAAGTAGATTCACCGCACACTTCACTTCAGACACCGGTATCTCAGATGCCATGTCACTATGAGTACACTATTTCCATTAAACTTTAGACAAGAAAGCCTAAAACCTACCAAAGCACCAAAATGCCCTTTCAACCCCCCTCCTTTTCCCAAGATTTCTAATTTTGATCCTGCAGCTGTACTTTTGTAATTGTCTCACTGCAAGATGTGAACTTCAGTGCCTCAGCTACACTTGTCAAGGGGGAAAGCCCTAACACTGAAGTGATGGATCTTCACTAATAACCACTGAAATTCTACCTTCCTATTTTGGATTCATGTGTGATCAAGAGAGGCACTTCAACAAACTCTCCTTGAAACACTCTGGGCATGGATTAGAAATCAAACCTGAAAAACAAGGCGAGTACAGACCAGATGGAGATTCAACAGCTTTCCCTCACAGTAAAAACTGGTGCAAACAACCACTGAAAGTGTTCAAAGTGCATGGCAAAGATTTCACACCTTTCTAAGTCAGCTACTCACTCCTATACCACTTTATTGCCATCTAGATGCTGTCCTCATGTTCACAGGTAAGAGGGTATTTCACAGAAACTTCCCTTGGAGCAGTAACCTACATAATTCATAGACTTGGCCAGATCAGCAAAGAGCAATACAAAGAAGAAACGGGAAGGCTGCCAACATATCTGCTCGATAGAAAAAACTCAATGATCCCACTCACACACTGGGATCAGGAGGAAAAAACACCTCTCAGGAAAGTTCTGTTGCAGTGTGCAACATTCCCTCACCACACCCAGAAGCACTCAACTAAAAAGGAATAAGGCTTCCAAAAAACTGCCTTCTGTATTCACATCACTATACAAACAGCCCCTGTCCAGCTGGCACCAGATCTCCCAGACAAGGGAATTTAACAGATCTTAGATAGGAAAAAGACACTTCACAGAAGTGTGCAGCACATCCCACACATGATTTTCCACTGTCTGAAACAAAGTGTTGCTCCCACTGCCCATCTTGCCCTCTCCACAGAGAGCATGAATAGAGCCATTCATTTCTGCTACCACTTAAACAGATCACAACTGGGAAGCTCCAAGGCTGTTAACAGATTCAACCACATCAGAGCTGTGGTTTTCCTGCAGTACTAGACTAGCTGTCACTGCAGCCAGTGCAGTTACACACTTCACAGTGCTTTGAGTCCCAAATATTAAAAATAGACAGGGCACCAAAAAGCAGAGAGCAGGTTAATCCCCGTGACCACTTACATCTCAGGAAAATCGTGGTGTTGCTGAAGAGAATCTTCCCAAAGCTAAACTTCTTTCCCTGCAAAGGCACAAAAAAGGGAGAGATATTAGTGGGCTTGATGCATTATCAGCCCTAAAATCCAAAAGCCAAACAAGTTAGAAATTATAAAAAGCAGTTACCATTTATTGACAGTCTTCTAGGTGAACTTATAGTGGAGTGCACACCTGAGGTAGGGCTTGACACTTTTGTAAGTTTAGCAAATTAGCATAATTGACAAGAATCCCCAATTAAAAGTCAAGCTAGTGAAGTAATTCCCCTCTTTATTCAAACCCCTACTGAAGCCTTCCCCTTGCTTCTAGGCCCACATTATTTGTCTAAATATATGGGAAAGTGAAATGTCCTTGGTTCATTATGAAGCGAGATCATAGTAGGATTCCAGGAGTGTGTTTTTCCAACCTAACAGGGTAGGAGAAGTCCTGAAGTTAACTAAGAAATGATAAAAGCACACAATAATAGTCCACAGAGCTACTAATAGATGAAAAAAATATATAAAATGCAAAAAACTTTTGGCTTCACGCTTAATGTCAGTGAGCTTAAGTAAACACAATCTTCCATTCTAAGTCAATACAGTAATGAAAGTGAATGCCAAATCTGGAGCCAGACTTACTGGACTTTCCAGTCATGCTTCACCACCCTTCAACATTCTCCTAAAGACAGTTTAAGAGCCTTGGGGTTTTTTGAGCCACAAGCAGAATCAACTTCACGTTGACATTTGTTGAAATTAGGACCATTTTCTTGCTGATGAGATGGTCTGGACCATCCAACAATAAAAAACAATCTGTTCTAAGAACCAACAGGAGTGTTCACCGTGATCCTTCAGTTTTGCTCCTGAAGCTCAAAAGCCTCACAATAAAGTGCATATTACTCTCACTTCCTGATGAAGTCCGATTGGAGGCACACCAGCTTTCCTCCACGCAAATCCAAGCACGGAGGGTTTATCAGAAGTGACGAAATCCCTTCACCTTCCCTAAGGCCCACAGCTCTCTCGGTCCATCGCTGCACGGCCCGGCTCTCCCGAGGCCCGGCCAGGGCGCTGCGGCCGGTGTGGGCCGCGGGGCTGCCTTCCTTCCCCGCGCAGCGCCCACCGGGGCCGGCACCGCCGGGGGACCTTCCCTCCTTCGCTCCCTCCCACGGGCCTCACAGGGGCGGCTCTCCCTCCGCCGCCCACCGCACTATTTCCCGCACAAGCCTGCTCTCCCCTGCCGCCACGGCCGACCCGCCAGAGAGGGCTCAAGCCCGGCAGGAGGGCAGGGGGCAGCCACGGCCCCGAGGCCCCGCACCAGCTCGGGTCAGGCTCCACAGAGGCGCGGCCCGGGCAGGGATGTCCCCAGCCGCGGCCTCCGGCTCGCACACGTTCGCTCCGACCGTCGCCACACCGGCCGGCCCGGCGGCCGCAGGCCCGGCCCCGCTCCCCGCACTCACCAGCAGCACCGGCAGCCGCCATTTGGAGCGCTGCCCGGCGCCCGCCGTGCCCGCCAGCAGCAGCACCGCCAGCAGCCGCAGCAGCACGGCTCCGGGCCGCCGCCGCCCCCCGGAACGCGGCGCCGCCGCCATCCCGCCGTACGGAGGCCGCCGCGCTGGCCGCGCCTCTTCCGCTCCCCGCGGAGGGACGGCGGCCGTGGGCCGGCCAGAGCGGCGGTGGGCGGAGCGCTCCCCGCGGCCCGGGCTGTCACCGCCCCCGGGTGTCGCTCTCCGGCCCGGCCGCGCTTGGGGCCCGCGGCGCTCCCGGCTGTGGCGGCGGGTCGCCAGCCCGTGTCTCCGCGGGGGTCGCTCGGGGCAGCTCCGCCATGGAGGCGGGGACGCCGGGGGCAGTCAGGTAACGCAGCCTGGGAGGCGCTCCTCGGCCGGCGCCCTCCTCGCTCCCACTGTTCCGGGGAGGGCGGGGTGCGGACCGCGGGGCTGGGGGGCGGGCGGTGCTGGGCTCGACCCTGCCCGGGCACAGCCTGCCCGCGGCCGAGCGGGCGGCGAGCGGACCCGCCGCGCCGGGGCCGGCTCGGGCTGCGCCGTGTCCAGTGCGCCGACAGAGACACACGAACTTGGAGCAAAACCCGAGAGGATGGACGTGTCTTCAAGAAAAAATGGGAAGGGCTAAATGATCTAAATATACGGTCACTGTGAGATCTCAAATAATAGTCCAGGACTTGTAACTGTGACTGAGCCCCAGTGGATGCCGTCTGCATTTCCTATGTTGCATGTATATAATTAATAAGTATTCCATAAGCATCTGCCAGAACTAATACCTTATTCCCTTCCATCTGTGTCTGAATCCAGCATGATCTGGGAAATATTTTGATGATAGACACTACCAGCAGCCCATTTTCTTTCAGGCAAATAAAAAATGTACTGTTATCTAATAAATCTAAAGGTTACTTCAAGCCTAAAGATAACATAGAGCTGTCAGCAGGACCATTGGAAGCCTCTCTCCTTTGACAGTCCCATTGAAGGTTGAAGAAAAGGGTGCAGGATTTCTTTTCTGACAGTCCTCCCCATTTCTGGGGAGTAATATTTTCCATTATTACTGGAAAATAATAATTAACTGTAATGACTGCAGAGGGAGGCCTGGCTTCAAAATGCAAATTTATAAGAATTCAGCTATTCTGAAGTTCACCTCTGTTAGCCACAGACTCAATCATTTCTCAAAAATTCAGAGTTTAAAAAGGAAATGGTTCAGCATGAAACTGAATATGTAAGAAACTCTTCTCATGTCTAAACACAGTAGTTCAAGGTCCATCACATTTTACGTTGGACCAGAGTTTTCTGCACTGTCTTTAATCCTGACCCTTCTTGAAAAGGACCCCCATCACCTGATCATTCAGCACGTATTTGATGGACACATTTAAACCCTTTCTGTATCTGCTCTTTCTAGTGTCCAAGATGAGGCTGTGGACAAAAGCAACTTTAAGAAATGCAACCAGATTGCTTTTTACAGGTATGGAGAATTGTAGTGTGGTGGTTATTTTAAAATTACTAGTAGTTTAAAAAGTAAGTTTTATGGAAGGAAGTAGTTATTCATTGACTTTTAATCACAGCAAGTCTGCTACTTTCAGGATTTATCTTTCAAAGGTGAGCATTCTACTTACCTATAGTATATATATAATAATCAGCAGACTTTAAAACATGTAATCTTCCACCCAGAATGTCTTCTGTTAAAGTTCAAAAGGATCAGTCCTCTCATCTGACAAAGCCCCAGCAATATTTTAAGTGCACTCAGGTGCAGGTTGTTCTCTTGACATGGATGTTTCTTGACTATTTGTAGTTCAAAGCAGCAGAACTCTCAATAGAAATCATTAGTCTGTGACAACAGCGTGTGTGATTACAGTACTGTTGAGTAAGTACCTTGGCCAAAATTCAGTGTCAAATCTAAATTCTAGGTCACTAGTCTCTTAAAGCTAACCTTATGCTAAGTCATGTTTCTCATTCCATTTCTAAGTGTGCTCTCGACCTTTTTCTTCCCTCCATTTTGTTCCTTCATTTACTGACTGAAAGAAATTATTGCCCATTGTTACACCAATTAGTCACTGACATATTTGGTTTATTAATGAAGAAGTTTGTCTTTATGGTAGCCTCCAAGACACTTATCTTCAAATAGTTCATAAAACCTGGCCTTGGCACAGAGAATTCTACAGGTAATTGAAAGAGCTTTTATTTCAGAATTTCTGAGCTAAAAACATTATCAAGGCCAAAAGCTGTAGTCAAAACTTTTTAGTCATCAGACTTATTGAGAAACTATTTCCTTAGTGAGTATTTGGAGGTTAAAAATTACAAACACACACTGTTTCATCACCCCAGAAAGTAAAAGGTGTTCATTGGGGAGTTTCAGGGATATATGACAAAATGAAAAACGGAGTATTCAACTGAAATTTTAGGGATAAATGAAAGAACAGTAATGTAACTGTTCAGCTAAGAACTGGACACTTGAATTAAGACTATTATTCTTATTAAAAAACATGTAGAGTGGTAATGGGTGAACCCCTGAACCCCTCTAACATCTCATTTTTAAGCATTTAGGTGTGCTCAGAACTATCTTGACTTGAGGTGCTAATAATTGTTTTTGAAAAAATTCAATACTAAATTATTAAGTAAACATTTCTAACAATATTAGGTCCCTCTGTATGATATAAGCTACTGGGGAGCTTATATCATACATGTATGATATGAGAACTAGGGAGACCAAAACCAGTTTTCTCTCTTGACAGGCGTCAGAAACTTCTAAATCCTGGAAAATCCTTGTATCGAGTGTTGTTGGATTCAGTCACATTAAGTGATGAGAGTGTCAAATTCCAAATCATTCATGAGGAGAATAAGGTGAGATACCGCCATGCCTAAGAAGGTGCTTACAGAAAGAGCAGTGAATATTGTCAACACGACTGATAATATTTGCAAGTTTTGAGATTCTTCAGTGATAGATATTGGAGAGATAATGCAAACTGTCAGCCTTAATATTTCCTTACTAATCAGCATTTAACTTAAATTAGTTAAAAAATTAATGGCTTTACAAAAAAGAGGCTTCTGAATAGAACACTTTTTATCTGAAAAATTTTTTTAATTCAGAGTTTTCTCCACTATTTCAAAATAATAAGTTATTTTCCTGTAATGCTAGATATCAGATGCTTGAAGATAAAGAGTTCACTTAAACGGCATTGCTTCTTCAAATAGGTAAAGTAGAATTAGCTGGTGTAAATTCATATGGATGATGATTTGTACTCTCAAGAATAGTAAAGAACATTAAATCAGAAAGCAGGCATGTTTTGGTTTTTTTCCAGATAGTAAGTGTTTGGTGATGCTGTGTTAAAAATAAGTATTTTTTATCCTTATGAGTTTATCTGTTTGTTTGCTCATAGGTTCTTCTACAAGTAGAAATTTATGAAATAGAAGGCAATATTTTCAGGCTTAAAATTGATGAGACATCTCCTCTCAGAGCAAGATACAAAGTTCCTGATGTTCTTATAAAGGAACCTACCACCCAGAGGTAAGTGATGGGTGAGTTAAGTGATGATGATTTAGCACCTTAATATTTTACATCTTCCTCCTTTATATTACAGCATAGTTGTCTCTCTACAGTATAAAGTTGTTACAGGAAGAGAAAACAAAAATGCATGTGGTTAATTTACTTTCAAAAAATGATGTTAAATACATAGGAGTAAGCTTTATCTTGCGCGTAAAAAATCTGAGCCTGTTTGACCCAATCAGAAAATAACCTACTTGCTCCAAATGCAAAGTTTTTGCCTAAGGCATTACCTGTAAATGTGAAAGGAATGCAAGCTCTGAGTAGTTTTCATGGCAGTTCTGTAGCCACTTTGCACTATGCAGTGAACGCTGAGCACAGCTTGTATTTCTGGCCTTCTTTGGCTCAACATTAGCCTTGAGGTTTGTGTAATGTATACAGATATTCTTAGCCCACCCTTTGTATCAGTTGTTATTTAGTTACAGTGGATTTCATGTGCTACTGAGTAATATAAAACTGTTGTTGCTTTTCACTTGCCAGACTGTTCATATCCCACAAGGAGGCAGGTATTTTGGTATTGTCAAGTGTTAATGAGGACTACAAACTTCAAGTCACAGCAAACCCTTTCCAAGTTGAGCTGCAGTCCAAGGGTGAGACTGTTATGAGCATGAATTCCAATGGGTTGTTGTATTTTGAGCACCTACAATCACCTCCCAGTGACAGGTACAGCATTTGTCTATCACATCATTGTATATACTGGTCGTGCTGTAGCTGAAGATAAACAATTCTATGGAATTGCAGTTTCTGAAAGCTCTTGTGCCCTGAAACATGGCTTCTCTTTTACTTCATAAGTACACTAAATACAAGTGGAAGTTTTAACAAATTCTAGATCAATAAGCTGCAGACTGCTTTAATCCCTTGCAGCAGCCATGTGCAAAATGCTAACCTTATTTATTCACCAATTCTGCAAAACACTAAAGTATCCAGATTCCCCTTGTCTTTCCTGGGGAATAAGTAATGGTAATATGATAAGGTTATTAGTTTCATATTTTTTTTATCCCTAAATTTACTCTTGAAGTAAGTTATTCACTAGAAGTCAAGTTTTGTTCAACTTGCAGTGTGCCATTTAGTTGCAAGATGTTGGAGGTTAATCACACTGCAAAGTGCTGGGAAGATGAAAAACCTCAGTGCAGGATACGTGATAATTAAAAAATGGGCATAGCAAGCATGTCTCTTGTGGAGCATCATTTTGAACATTGAAATTAACAGAGAATAACAGAATGATAAAGAAGTGAGGATCTTCTGGACAGGTAAAATGCTGATGCAGATAGAAATACACATGAAAGGCTGACAAATCAACCTAACTCAAGTATTGAGCGAAAGTTATTTTAAGGCATTAAATATTAAAATTATTTGCAAGCTTGCACCAAAAGTCTTACATAATGTACAAAGCAATGAATGGTGCTGTTTTATGTTTCTGTTTGAAAGCCTTGCTTATGTTAACAATAAACTGATTATTTCTATGTATTTATTTTCACTAGAAAACCTGCAGCACAAAATGAGGAGGCAGCAAGTGATTCCTCCAAGGTAATCCATGTTTACTGCAATTCCAGCAGGAATATTTTATAAAATGAAATTAAATTACATGTTCATTTTACCCTATCGTATATTTACAAATACAGTCTAACCACTTTTTAAAAGGACTTGGTATAATGTAGTGAGATATTTTACAAATTCATAGTTGAAGGAAGGTTTATGTGTTTTACCATGTCTGTAGAAGGCATCCATCAGGTAGATTTAGCACAAAAATGTTTTTTTCTATAGCCTTTTTACTATTAATTTATTTCCCTTTTGTTCTCTTATTTGATCTGGAGTAGATGTGTAAAAGGGAGTTTTGTGGCGGTAGTTGTCGTTTTCAAATTCCCTGTTCATTGCAAAGAGAGTTTCAAAAGAACAAGACCTTTCTTATAACAGTTAAAATATATGTCTCCGCATACATTCAGGCTTAATAGAAATAAAATTCTCTCTTAGAATAGACCAGGTCCTGGCAGTGCATTGAGGCACATGGCGGTTTTCCCAGGAGGCTGAGCTGTGTGTGTGATACAATTTTAGCCTCCTGCACATGGCTGCTTACTCTGGTATCCTGTTATAAATGGCAGGAGCTGTGCTGCCTTCAGCATACTTATGTCTGAGCTTTGATTTCTGCCAGGGAAGTCACATAACTGCAAGAGGCCACGTCCACTTATTATGGGATCAATGTAGAAAAGAAAACTAGGGAAGACACTGCAAGAAGTGTAAATTCTACAACAATGAATTACAGGACAGAAGGAAGTTAAAAGTATCAGTTACAGGCACTCCAGAGTGTGAAGAGCTTTTTCTGTTGTCTGACCTTTACTATTTGGGGGGGTTTCTGTTTGTATAGTTTTTTTTCTGTTTGGTTCTATCCATGCATTTAATAAATTTATTCAATATCGAGAAGAAACACATTTATCACAGTGAGAATAATCACTCACTGGAACAACCTTCTCAGGCATAGTCCCTATCATGGGATGTTTTCAAGATTTGTTCAGACAGGTTGATAGATAATCTCATCAAGGCTCCCTTTACTATTAAGGGGTGCACCAGGCAATCTTTTGAGGACCCTTCCAAGCTGGGCTATTCCATCATTCTGTGATTCTATCCAAGACCTTAGATATTACTTTTATGCTATAGCAGACTACTTGTGTACAACATACACACATCAGTTCTTCAGTGTAAGTTCCTGCAGCTGAATCTGATTTCTGTTTTTGATTTATTCATATTAGCCATATGTGGCAGAAAAAACCAAAAACAAAACAGTATAAATCTCATGTGAATAAAAGTATTTTTCTGAGAAATACATGATGTGAGCGGTTTCATCTGCTAGACTTAGCTATTTCTATTTGTGCAGGAAAAACAAGAGGATCTAGGTCTCTGGCAAGAGAAATTTGGCAGTTTCTTAGACATCAAAGCTCATGGTAAGTCTGCTTTTCAGTTGCCTTAACTTTGTGTTAATCAGTGATGGATAACAATTTGACAAGAACTCTGCAAATATTCATTGGATCTCTGTTTAGGAGGGAGCACATTAAATGTGACCCATTTCATCAACTCACTGTTTACCATTCATGACACAGCATCAACACTATCTGCATTGTCTCACTTTACATGTCTATATTGTATATAATACATTATTTACTTTTTTTTTAATTCTTATTTTTTTAGTATTAGTACATAACATTGACTTCAGCTGTAGTTTATTCTCATGATTTATCAGAAATCATGATACCTAAGCATTAATAATTGTCACAGACTTTTTGGAGTGTGGACTAAAAATGGAAATACTGAGTAATCTTAAGTGATAAAGATGATGGTTATAGACACCTGAGAGCAGTAGCTCAAATACAATTTAAATTATAAATTACCAAAATATATGATGATCTGCTGTCCATCCTGTTGTATTCTATATTAATTAAGTTGGTTAGCTATGTCCATTATCATGCAGACTTTTATGGCAACCAGCACTACTCAGCAGCTGCAGTAGGAAATGGGAAGTCTGAAAGCAATTTCTTTTGGTGACAGAAACTTCCTCAGTTCGCAGTCAAGACCCAAAGGGCAAGAAGCTGTTGCCCTTCTTGTTCATGATATTTCTCATGTCTTAGGCCAGCATCATGTTTTTTTGTTTTCTGTGTAAGAAGAATAAAGTCCATATGGTCAGATTCTGATCCTAAAGCCTCTGCTTGGCAGTCTGCAGGATCTCTGGCTGCCTGCCAAAAGTTGCTCTGGATTCAGGAGTGTGAGAGGATGATATCAGTGGTAGAGACTCTTGTGCATGCTACTCTCCTGGCTGAGGCTGAAGAGAAGACCAGTGGGAAACAGACAATTCCAATTCTGAAGTGCACCTGTGCTGCAAAGTTTGGCTTTTTTTTATTTTTTCCTATCCCAGGTACTGGGATAGAAACAGGAGATAATTTTATTCAGTTTCAATACTGAATAAAGAAGAGACCTGTGATTACATGGATTTGGGGATTTTTTTCTGTTAAAATGATTAATTTTGTCTTGTTAAGAAGTTCAAAATCAGAAGAAATACAATAAAATCTTTTTCAAACATTACCTCTATAGAACAGAAGTAATAATGGAAATGAAGTTGAAAGGAAGCATTAAAGAGCTAATTATTGAAACATTAAAACCTACTTTTCCTTTGGTTTATCCTTTCAGATAAGCTTAAGAACTTTGTGTTCTCATAATTTAATATTATTTCCACAGGTCCTACTTCTGTAGGTGTGGACTTCTCTTTACATGGATATGAGCATGTTTATGGAATACCACAACGCACAGAAACGCTTCTTCTCAAAAACACCAGGTAAAGTTGTCAAGGTGCCAGGTTGCTAGTGAATGCAATATCTTCTTTTTTTTTTTTTTTTGTAGAAGAGAGCTATGACATTGTATTAATAATTCAGTGCAGATATTTTAGTTTAATGATACAGCAAACTGAATTGTAGCCCCTATCAATATGGAGTAAGACGTTCTGCTTTCCTTAGTGTGCAATTTCATGAATGGCCCTTTGTTCTCTCCTGATTTTCCATGCAGTTATTTTCTGACCTTTAGTATTGTTTATGTTTTAGCAGAACTCACAAAAGAGTAATTCTATGGGAGGATGGGAGAGTTCAGAAATAATGTTTTAGGATTTAAAGCAAACACACAGGAGTCTCACTGGCATTTTCAAAAATCTTGTTTGCTTCAGATAGTGAGGACCAAAGCAAAGAAGCGGTAATCTAGGCAGTCCACATTTCAGCTCTGGATGCTACACAAAAGACCAGAACACAGAGCACTCACAGAGTATTCAGCAGGTTTAGTGGGACAGCAATAGATTTAAAACTAGCCCAGTGCAAGATGCTTACATGTAACAAACACATCTGTTTGTTTGTCCTAGTGATGGTGATGCCTACCGGCTTTATAATTTGGATATTTTCGGCCACAAGATACATGACAAAATAGGCATTTATGGTTCAGTACCCCTTCTCTTAGCACACAAGCCTAACAGAACTGCAGGGATCTTCTGGCTGAACTCTTCAGAAACACTGGTGGATATTAGTACAAAAGCAGTAGCTGAGGTGAGCGTTATTCACTTTCCTCAGAATTAAATAACAAAATAAAACCCTTCAGGACAGGGCCAACAGGAAAATAACACTATTGGAGATTTATCTTCTGCTCACTAAGGAAGAATTGTCAGTCTCTTCCTCCTGTCCTCCTTATTGCTAAATTTGTTGTATTAAAGTGAAAGAACAAAGAAATTACTCCTTTCAAGAGCCATATTATGGATCTTGTATCTTAACAGGTCTACAGAAGGAGGCAGAGAGAAAATACATAGAAAAAAATCTACACAGATAGATGTAGAAGGCAGAAAAAATGAACAAAAATCTTGACATTCACATGGATTTGAGAAATTATTTTATGAGTGTTTAAATTCTTGGAATTGCCAAAGATTTCTGCATAGCAGGCTCATTCTTCTGTGGAATGTAATTGACCTTGAAGAAACATAAAATGTTCAGGAAAGGAACCAACTCTTGAAACATATGAATTCTGTTAAAAATTGAAACAATGACAAAAACAGCAAATCTTGCTTTTCCAGCACTGTGTTATGTGATTAATTTTTTTTTTAAACTTACGCTATAGACATTACTCAAAGACCCTACAGAAAATTCACAGTCTTTAATTATGGAAATGCTTTAATTATTTTTATTATTTTATTTTTAATTTTAATTATTTTAATTATTTTTTCTCGTTATCTGTCACTTTACTGTGTGTAAGTGGTATGCAAAGTAAAGGATTTGTGAAGGATATATAAGAAACATTCAGTGTGTGTTCGTAATACCTGCCAGGTATGTGTTAGTGAATTTTGTGTGTTTCCCTATTTGCTCCTTCATTGAATAAAAGTTTGGTAGAAAGGGAGATTCAGGTTTACCTTGTTTTCCTTCTAAGCACACTCCATCCAGATCTGCTGCAGAGACTGCTAAGCAGAGAGCTGTGCCTCTGACTGATGTACGCTGGATGTCAGAAAGTGGGATCATTGATGTTTTCTTGCTGATGGGACCCACTACATTTGATATCTTCAAGCAGTTTGCACAGCTGACAGGTACTAACTCACATAATTGGAGTCAGAATGGCACACTTACCAGGAGATTCTCTGAGGAGCATGCTGTACCCAAGAGTGGGTCAATATTTACTTAGCCCATTGTGTGCAGGCAGCCAGTTGTTTCCAAACTGCAGTGTGTAGATCAAAGGCTCGTGCCTTGTGAAGACAGGCCTCTATCCTTGTTTTTCTTAGCATTCACAGGTCAAACTTAGCTGTAAGCGAGAAGCCAGCATAATCACTGCTACCTGACACTACACCCTTAGATGAAGTGGTGAAACACAGGGGCTAGAACTGCCAATCACTATCAAGACAGGCCGCCTTACAATGTAGAAAGACTGAATTTATTGACAGTTTTATCTTCATTCATATACTCTTTCTAGGCACTCAAGCCTTGCCCCCACTTTTTTCTCTGGGCTACCATCAGTGCAGGTGGAATTATGAAGATGAGCAAGATGTCAAGGCAGTGGATGCTGGCTTTGATGCACATGACATTCCTTATGATGTCATATGGCTGGATATAGAGCACACAGATGGCAAGAGGTATTTTACCTGGGACAAACAGAAATTTCAGAACCCCAGAAAGATGCAAGAACATCTCAGGAAGAAAAAACGCAAGGTAAATAATATTGCAGAAAGAAAGACAAGATTTCTCTGTACTGTGAATCTACCCAATCTAGCTTTAAGCAGGGTACTTCAGATACTGTAAACAGGTAAACTACAACAGAATAAATTAGACTGTGTTGCCATCTGGTGATGCGTCCAGCATGCTATCTTGTTTAATTCAGCTCCTTATATCATTTTATTCTTTAGTAGTTTGTTCTGTATCCTGAAAATCCAGCTAAATTTGCCCCATGTGAAACTCCATGTTACAGAAGCAGCTTGGTGCTGTCATTGATGAATGCAGCAGAAAATTTTTCTTAACATGAGCTTTTCTGTGGTTGCTTCAGCTTTTCTTTGTGTTTTTATTTTACAGCTAAAATACTTTCATTGGAATTACTGAGTTGTAGAATTGCTTAATGCTTGATCTTTGCCAAAGGTCAATGAACAGAGGATTGTTGAAATAGATTCAAGTTTTATAATCTCTCAATCGGAGCTATAGTACCTTCTTACCTCTGCAGCCAAGCAGCAGAGTGTAACTGCAAAATACAATACCTGTTGCTGTTGTATGCTATACAAACTAAAACTAATTTAAATACCTTAAGGCACATGATTTTAAGCAGGCACATGAACATGGAAGTCAAATATTTTTCCATTAGCAGAATACAGCAGTGAATTAAACATTTTTTTAGTGGTACTTGCTTTTGTGTGAAACAATGGGTTCTGTCATTTATTTTAGAGGGCTGAGTTTATGCACTCCTTTTAAGTTCAGGTCCTGAACAAATGTCTAACACAGTATATAAAAAACTTGGTATCTAACTAGGGACACAGCTCTCTTTCTTTATCTGAGATGAAGTCATTCTCTGCCTTTATCAAAGTGAACTCTTACTGTTTTATTAAGCACAGCTTCTGTTAATATGTGTTTTATTTTCTTACCCTGGCAGCTTGTGGTCATCGTAGATCCTCATATTAAGGTTGATCCCTCATATACTCTGTATGCACAGGCAAAAGAAAAGGGATATTTTGTGAAAGACAGAAATGGGAAAGATTTTGAGGGCATCTGTTGGCCAGGTAAAAAACCACTCTGTCTTTATATTTTAAGCTATTTATTTTTAAAAGTTTGCAGAATAATTTAATTGGGATCCATGGAATCAGAATTAAATTCTTGTATTTGTTGCATGTGTTCTAAATATTAACAATTATAGTAGTAATTAAAAATTAATATAATTTGTAATAATGGAGGGGTTTGGTATAATCATGTCCTGATTGCCTCAGCTCTATAGATTGCCTCTGTTACTTCTATTAGATCTGCAGATCCCAGTGCTTAGAACTAAAAGAGTTGGATTTATTGATGAGAACAGCCATTCCACTTCCCAGCTTGTCTTGGACACACAAATGCAGTCCAGTCTGTTGCAGTGAGCACAGCTTGTAGGCTGGATGAAATTTAGGGAACCCTGATCCTGAAGAGTTTGATTCAATAATAATACTGTGATTTGACATATTGTGTTTCATGAGAATAGGTCATTGCAGGGAAGCAAAGGAGGTTGTCTCCCTTCTTTACAGACAGGAAGCCCACAATCCTGGCAAAGGGACGATTATGGGAAAAATCAAGGACGTATTACAACTTCTAGTAGCATGGCAGGATATAGTTATTCAGCGTCTAACTGACAATTTTCTGTTTGAGCTCAGAATACCTGTGCTGTTATCTTTCCCTGACTACTTGCTGGCTTGTGAACATATTTCAAACTGCTAGCAGTCATCCTTAAATGATTCTGAATTTCAGGCCTCCTGAATCTAAGTGTGTTGACCTTCACAACATGGCAAGGAGTGTACCAAATTCCAAGTCAGCCTGGAATTTGCTCTTGAGCTTTAATTTCAGAAAAAATAGCAACTACAGTATTGCTGCCCATGGAAACCATTGTAGCTTTAGGCCATTGTATTTTAATGCAAAGACAATGTTCTTAAAATCTGGTGAATAATTGGGATCTCCCACATCACAGGTTCCTCTTGTTACCTGGATTTCACCAATCCTGAAGTGCGAAAATGGTATGCAGATCAATTTGCCTTCAAAACATACAAGGTTTGTATTTATTTGCTCTGATCTACATACCCCAGAAAGCCTGAGAAGAGATAAGATACTGTCTAAGCAAGTTGTTGGCCTTTGTAGCTCTATTATTGTAGTGTTGAGGAAAATACCCTGATAAGCTGAAGTACTACAGAAGGATTTTCTCCCTGGATTTATCTACACTAAGTCAGTTGGAACCTATATGCCACCAGTGAACATGTGCACTTAGTTGGAGCAGTAGAAAGGATGAACTTCAGGCATTTTAAGAACCCATAATATAAAACAGCTGCTGATATTCCAGCCTTTACTACCATGATAGCACATAAGGAGTGATGTGGGAGAGCACTCTCACAGCTCAGTCACTTCATCCTGACCTTCCTACCTAGTGCTCAAAGTGTCCAGGTGACCATTGCTCCACACCTCCAGTTGCCCTCACCCAAAGTTCTGGTTTGCAGTAGAGTTGTTGAAACCACTTCCCTAGTAGACATACACAGTAGATATTTCCCGTGCTGCTTTTCCTCTCCAGCTTTCACATCTGGCCTTCTCTGATTTTTCTGCATGGCTGTTTTATATGTCTCTTTTCCATGCCACTTTTCCCTCACCAGAAAGCAGGAATAGCAAGTGCCTACTGAGTTTTATAAGAATTGTAAAGATCAAGTGGGATTGCAGGCAGCTACCCTGACTAGAAGGGCCTCTAAGAGGGATGAGATGAATGACTAGGAGCTTTCAAGTGACCTGAGAAGTGTAATTACCGAGTCTTGCTTTTGTGCTGCTGTTTTTATTCATACCCCAGACTGGCCTGACACCCACTTGAGATAAACACTCAGTCACAGGGTTGGCTCTTTCATGACCTAATTGCAACCTTGTGTCACAGGCATCCACTAATATCCTCTTTGTATGGAATGATATGAATGAGCCTTCAGTCTTCAAGGAGGCAGAACTAACAATGCAGAAAGATGCTGTGCACTACAATAACTGGGAGCATCGGGAAGTGCACAACCTCTATGGATTCTACCAGGTACAGTATCTGGAGACACAAACAGCAATTATTCTCATGGAGTGCGTGCCATGAGGTACTTCACACAGTAGTAGGTATTCTATAACTTTCATCAATGCCTGAAACTCCTGGATATTGCAATATTTGAAATAAGCTGTGATTGGTCACAAGAAAATGTGGCATCATCTGTGCCTTACTACCATAATAAGGTAAATTGCATTGGTTTGTCTTCCTGACTTTTCTATTCATAATTTTCAGCAAATGGCAACTGCAGAGGGACTCATCAGACGTTCTTCAGGAAAAGAGAGACCATTTGTCCTTGCACGATCTTTCTTTGCTGGATCACAGAAGTATGGTAAGTAAGGATCAGCTGGATGCCTTCCTTGCTGCTTTGTTCTATTAAGTTTGATGGACAGTAGTCTAGAGAGGACAGAAATTGTTTTAGAAATACTGATGTGTTAAGCTCACAAAGAGTGCAAGTGATTAAAAAAATCAGGAAAGGCTGGCAAGGTGTATACCAGTCAAAGGTAGAACAGCAAACTGTGTCCTGTGACAAACCAGTATCTGCTTTTATTGCCTATTTCAGAAGCATGCATGTCTAAAGAAAAAGAAAAAAGATGCAATGTCTTCTTTCCTTAACTGCAAGCATAAACTGAGATATACATTCAATTTTTCTGCATAATGCTGAAACTTGGTATTTCCAGGGGCAGTGTGGACTGGAGACAACACGGCAGATTGGAGTTACTTGAAAATATCTATTCCAATGCTTCTTACCATCAACATGGCAGGGATTTCATTCTGTGGAGGTAATGTGTTTCTCACTGTGCATAAATGGTGCCACCAAGCTTATATTCCCAAGGCAGTCTTCAACACAGACGGTGGAAAGCTCAACAGCCCTGTGCATTTCCAGGTGGTTTCACAGATTAGTCTGGTTTCAGAAGCCTGAAACCTGGCTCACACAATCATGTCTTCACTAATTTTTGTGCAGTATTTGTGTCCCATCTGGACCAGCAGGCCTCAGGTGGTGTTCTGTTCACAGCATTGCTGTGACAGTCCTCTGTCTCTGGGAAATCCACTCATTTAGACTTCAAAATCTCTCTAGAGATTTTTTTTCAAAGCATAACTTGTCACACCAGGTTCTTTATTCTTGTTTGGACAAGCAGCTGCCCAACAGAACAAACTGTGAAATGCATGGATTCGTACACTTGGAATGCTTGTTAGAGGAGAGCTTCACATTTTCCAGAGCAATCTCCACAACTGTGTATTTTTATTTGTCTGCGCAATATCTAGCTGATGTGGGAGGGTTTATTGGAGATCCAGAAGCAGAGTTACTTGTTCGCTGGTATCAGGCAGGAGCCTACCAGCCCTTCTTCAGAGGTCACTCTAACATGGAGAGCAAACGGCGCGAACCATGGCTCTTTGGGGAGAAGAGCACCCAGATCATCAGGAGAGCCATTAGAGAGCGCTACGTCCTCCTGCCCTACTTATACACTCTGTTCTATCGGGCACACACGGCGGCCGAGCCCGTCATGAGGTAAGAGCATGAGGCCTGGAGGGTATCTGCAGGAGCTTACTTGGAGAAGGGAAGTTAAATCACCCCCTCTTCATTTTGCAGTTACTTATTTGACTATTAAAAGGGAGAAAAACGCACAAAAGTTCTAATACTGAATTCTCTTTTCATGCATTCTCCAAGCTTTGTTAGGGCTCTCAGAGGAAAACTATGTTTCGAGTTTTTTCCCAAATGACACCTGGAACACACTAATTCAATAAACACATTGCAGTCTTTAAACTTTCTAAGGTATTCCGGACTTCAGACTTTTCATCACGATAAAGACGTAGTAGTCCAACCAGTACATAGAACAGTGCTTAATGGACCCTGAACTTGCTGACCTAGAAATGTAAATGCCAATTTGCCTCATGAAAATATTTGTTACTGCTTAATTGTTATTGTTCTAAAATCTTATTTAATACTGACAGTTTTATCTTTTAGTAGAGAATTTAATAATCTGGAACAGAAATGAAATTAGAAAATAAATTATTTGTTCTGTTGCTCTCTAACTTCTTAAAAATGTACCTCTATGGAACTGAATGCAGGAGGAGATGAATGTAATTGATCTCCCTGGTATAGATTATAATCTGTGTGCTTTTGGTTGCCCTAGAACAAATGTGTTCTTTTGCACACATTTATCTTTATATTTTGTTATGCAGATACATCTCATAAGTTTTTGACAAGGGTTGAGTGGTTTGAGTTAAGAAGATAATTTGCATTGCAGACATAGTGTGCCTGTCTGCACGTATATAGGTGTAAATGCACCTGTTTTATGCACTGATATATACTTGGTTTCTCTCTTTCTTGAAAGAAAGACTTGATATAAAAGCAGCAGGGAGCTGTTAAGAATAGGGACTAGATCATCAGGGGCCAGCCTTGCTGGTAGACTGGGACACAAAGGCTCATTCATCTCTCCTTTGATAGAAGGAAGGTGGATGTAGTGCAAGGTTGTAAGGAAGAAGGCAGGAGGGAAGAAAACGAGGCCGCAGATGTAGAGATAGGTATACTGGAGTGTCTTAACCCATGCTGTGCTGGGGACCCTCAGCAGTGACTCAGAGGGGCACTTTGAGTAACTGACACAAAAAATGATCTTGCCCTATCTTCAGTTCTTGATAACTGTGCCTTGTAAAGAGAGGGAGAAAGTAGATCCTGAAAATGCCAGAAGGACTTAAACAGGTTGATCAGAGAGGAAAAATGTAACTGAGTTCCATTATCTTTCTTTTCTCCAGGGCACTCTGGATAGAGTTTCCAGGGAAAATGGAAACTTTTGATGTGGAAAATGAGTACATGCTGGGTAAGCAGGTGTCTTATTCTCTGGAATTTGAGTTAAATAGTTTTGAGGTGTTGCATGATAAAAAGAAATCATGAAAACGCTGCCCAAGACTTAAAAAAATTATAATTGAATATAGAACTTGAGACCTCTTTAAGGGACCTTGTTTAAACAGCACTTTGAAAAAAGAGGACATAGGAGATGCAAAAACTCAGCTGTATCTTACTAGTCACTTTGAAAAAACGTGACTGATTTGGACCTGAAACATCAAGTGCAGTGGGGCAGCTAAGATCACAGTCTGCTTCAGAAATGGCAGTAGTAAACAAACATCATTGGTTTTTACTGTGATATGACTGGCTGCTGAAGTCAGTCAGCCATCAGCCCACTACACAGGCCTTTTCTTCAGTAGAAAGCAAACCTAAGCATATGACATGACCAAGCAAGCTCCTGAAATGGCTGTGGGAAGTTGACAACCCCAGAGCACATAGGTTCTGCTTTGGGGACATGCAGCCTTGAGGACCATAGCCATGTTTATATTTTTCTCCAGGCAATGCTTTGTTGGTGCATCCAGTCACAGAGAAAGAGGCCAAGACAGTGACAGTTCTGTTTCCAGGGTCAGAGGAGGTAAGGATGTATATAAATTATTCAACTGTTCAGCCCAAAGAAGTTCTTTATGCAGAAACCTTCCAGTTCCTCATCTAATCACTGCTGAGCACTGCTGCTGTGGCAAGTCTTGGCTGGCCATGCTGTGCCACTCTGAACCCTTCCTTCCATCTTGATGCCTTGCTTGCTTGGCTCACAGTAAATTTACTTTCTTGCTTTTCCAAGAGCTGCTGCACAAATTTCAAGTCGCCCAGTTTAAATCTCTCTTCAAAGCTTGCTGTGTCTCATCAATCACCATGAAAGAGCTTCTCTACACTGTCAATATACTTTCCTCATGTATTTCTCTTTCAGTTAAATTTCTCATTTTATATGGGGGAAAAAGGGAACTTTGAAGAAAGGTCAAAAGGAAATCAGGGGAAAACTGTGGGGAAGGAAAATTTTAACAAGGAAAGATAAGCCTCAGTAGCCTCTGACATGTATAGCAAACACTGACACATACAAAGAACAGTTCCTCTCTGAAGGAAAGGTATTTATCCACAGGATGGCACAATGGTCCACTCCTACAAAGAGCATTTGGCTACAGCAGCTGTGAAGCGGAGGAAGGGAAATGATTTGGGGAAAATAGTTGCTAAGGGAAAGCCTGAGACTCTAAAGAGTAAGCAGCAAAAGGGAATGTATGAGACCATGCAGAGTCTTGTGACTCCACTAACGCACCTGAGAACACTTAGAATTCTCGTCAGTTTAAGGAGAAAAACAGACTAGGCTCTTCAGAAAAGTTAAGGGAAATACTTCTATCAAGATCTCTGTGGCAATTGACTGCTTGGCACACTTAAAGCAGTAAAACCTGATGGCAGGTGTGGTGTGGATAGGAGATTCAGATGCAGCTCTCCTATCACCTGTTATTAGCAGCTTCGTTAATTTTCACTTCAATACAAATATGCTTTTTCAAGAACTTGATTTAAAAAAAAAAAAAATTCAATGTTTTTCATATTTCAATGTTTTTCACTTCCAGATGTTTTAAGACATACAAGACATTGTGCAGACATTTCTACATTCAACTGATTATTTTTGTGTTTCAGAAATTATAATTTATTCTTTTCATCCAGGAAGTCATTTATTTTAAAAATAAATGCTTTTTCTTGTATATCAAATAGATTGTTTGGAATAGTGACAGGTTAAGCAGGAGAGTAACTGCATCAGCAGAGGGAACAGATCTTGCCATATGTGTAATGCATGTTCTTTTTTTCATTTTTTTCTAGATTTGGTATGATTTCAGAAAATTTAGGCGAATGGAAGATGCAGGCACAGTGAAGATCCCAGTAACACTGGAGAATGTATGTTTTTGTTTTAAAATGGTACTTTCATATGTTTTGTCAATAGTCAGAACCAGAAAGTGACAGTTCCATTTCCTTGTAGAAATATAATCTAAAATAGCTTTTGTATAAAAGTCTCATCTCCTTTAATGTTAGATTGAATACTACTGTGTCCTGGTGGTGAAGTGAGGAGATACAAGGATTGCTTTTCCAATGAAAATTATTTTGCTTATATACATACAGAAGGTTACTACTATTCCCATTGTTAGTAAAATAATTTTCTTTATATATTTGTGTTAAAAGTTCATTTCTAAGTTTTGAGCAAACTTCTGTTACCTCTGATCCTTGTTAAAATAACATTATCAGAGTATAGGAGCTCTTCTGCTCTGGCTTTGTGTTTTTGTAGATTCCTGTATTCCAGCGGGGAGGCACTGTGATACCACTGAAGACCACAGCTGGAAAATCCACTGAATGGATGATAGATATTTCTTATGAGCTCCACGTGGCTTTAGACAAAGAGGTACTTTGAGATACCATTCCATTTTTACAAAGATCTCTTCTACTCCATCTGATCTTTGTAGGCCCTTGCTACCTGTTCAATCAGCCCAATGGCATCTACATTTGAGTGCCCAATGGCTCTTCTCTACTTGTGCTGTTTGAGGGGACTCAAACCTCTGCCCCACTGTCTTCTCTGAGCATAGCAGAACATTTTTCTGACCTTTTTCAGCCCTTGTCTAGTCCCTGGGAGGAAGGAGCAGAGAATGAGCAAACCACAGACTTCCTCTCTTCCCCCTTGAGAGGGAATTTCCCACAGCTGTCTTTGCTAATAAAGAGGTGACACGTGGCACCTGCATCAGTTTACAAAACCAGGATGTCCAGCACTCTCAGGGCTGCATTGCCTGAGCCTTCCAGGGATACAGCTTGCTAAAGAAAAATAAACACCTTCAATGTGAAGCATATAGTGAGAACAGTTTCATTATTCAACACTAGAAGCTGCTGTTAATTTGTGCTCTCTCTGGTGATTTCACAGGCCTGTGCCATAGGTGAGCTCTACATAGATGATGGGCATTCATTTCAGTATCTCCACAAGAAACAGTTCCTGTATCGGAAATTCACTTTCCACAAGAACGTTCTCTCTTCCAGGTAACAGCAATTATGGACAAAAGCCACTAACACACTGTCACTGGAAATGCCTGTTCTAGTTCATGAGGCCTTCTTACAAATGTGGCAGTATTAGTCTCATCTATTGCTTAGTGAAGTCCAAGAGTGTGCAGAATCTGTTGTAATACTGCAGAGGTACACTGTTCTACATAAGTCTGAAGGCAGTGACAGATGAAATACTGAGTCTTATATTGTTTCAGCCTAGTCAAACTTGAGATTCTGCAGATTGACACAAATATAAAGTCCTTAGAAAGAGCAAAAGCTATCAGAGAGACAAAAAAGATAAATTATGAGATTTGCAAGTAGGCAACACCTGGAATGTTTGTATTTTCTAAGATTTGTTTTCTAACATAATCTTTGCAGAGAGAGTGGTCAGTCACTGGAACATGTTCCCCAGGGAACTGGTCAAGGCATCAAGCCTTTCCTAGTTCAAAGTACATCTGGATAATGACCTGAGCCACATGGTTTAATTTCAAATAGTCCTTCAAGGAGCAGGGAGTTGGGCTTGATTCTTATGTGTCCCTTCCAACCTGAGGTATTCAATGCTTCTGTCTGGGAACCAAAACCCCACACCATTACAGTCTTCCAATGTAATCAATAAATTCATCATATATATTAAGATGAAGAAAAGCACTTGAAAGGAGACACCACATGCAAAGGCTCAGTGACAAAACCTAAAAGCCAAAGAGATCCTTAGCTGCTTGTAAGGAAAGAGATGACAAATATGTCACTGTAATGCTTCTACTATTGAGGTATGTTGCACAGTGTAGTGCATAAATGTTGGTTCTACAGGTGTTTTTTAGTCCTTCAAGCTTCAAAAATATGCAGGAGTTGGTCCTAAAGCTACAACATTTAATAGAGAGCAAAACTAGTTTAGCTTGTATAATGTGGTTAAAAGTATACTTCAGATCTCTTTATCTGGAATATTAAATCTGAAAAGCTTAAAATTTCAGGATAAGAAAGGAAAAACATTGCTAAATTGCTAGTGAATCTAGAAGTTGGAAAAAAGTCATTTTGAGATTAATGATATAATATTCTGTTCATTAAGAGAGTTGCATTTTGATTTGAGTCTTTTTAGAGCTTTTTAATAAAATTTAAATTAGTTACAAAATTAAACATAATTTTGTCTCAGATTGAAATATCTTACTTGAAAAAAATGTTAAAATTAGCTTTACATTTATATTTATGGGTTGTAACTACTGTTTTCTGAAAATCCAGAACTTTTCTGGTCCTCAAAGCCATGCTTTTTGCCATGAAATATCTTTTCAAGCTGTTTTTCTTCTGACTGTGAAATCTAATATGCAGTGAAAAAAATCAGCTTACAATGGGAGAAAGTTTTACTTGATTTTAAGAGAAAGGTAAATAGAGGAAAGGAAACAAGTATAGGAGCTTTCAGGATGAGACCAAAGTAATAATATTTGTGTGATACTGAACTAATACTGATGGGAAGAAATTGATGTATATGAAATAATTTTCTTTTTTCAGCTGTTTAGATGAAAGTGGACAATACCACACTGCATGTGTAGTTGAGCGGGTGATCATTCTGGGATTTGGAAAGCAACCCACGTTTGTGACAGCCAGTTCCAAGGGTAATGAATTGACTTCTATTTTACTACAATTTTTTGAAATTCTGTTGTTCTGCTGCCATTCACTAGAGGTGTCAAACTGACAGGTCTACAATGGAAGTGTTACAGCATAGGAAGCCTCTTTGTTTAGTTTGCTTTGCTACTTTTTTTATATCAAGGACAGAATTTATTGAAAGGAACTTGCTAATACTACATGCAGAACTGAAGAACACTGACTTTGAAAGATGATAATTGCATCAGTAAAAGTGGTTTGGAATGAACATGTTCAGACAACATTGTCCTGTGCAGAACATGAGCAGAGACAGTACTTCAAATGAAGGCCTGTTTGCTCAGGTCTGTCAACCTGCCTAGTCTAGAACAGGAAACTTGCAGACAAACCCAGATTTACTCACTTTTCTGTTTCCATGCTCACCCAGAAGCTCTAGAGTTCCTGACTATATGGGGATCTCTAGAAGTTGTGAGATATCCCATATGGATAGGCAGTAGCATCTACAGAAAGGGCTACAATTTCTGGTTGCTTTCCAAGCATGTCCCTTCACTTTGAGAGTCATGGGGAAGTGGACTTTTTGCCTTCACCTGTCAAAGGTGCTTGGAGGGACACACCTGTGCAGAAACCAGAGTTATTTTTACAGAAAAGTCCTTGAGTAGTTACATAGTTTGAAAGATCAGAAAAAAAGAAATAGTTACTTTCTTATTCCACTGCATTCTTATGTGTGTGCTGGGAAGATTTGACTTTTATTTGTTTTTTAATCAATCCTTTCCACCAGTGGTGGGGACAGTCAGAACTAAGAACTGTAGAATCGTGTAACTGTGTTTGAGAAGGATTCTTCTTAAATTAAATAGAAAACTCTCTTGTCCTGTTCAGATGGGAAAAAAAAAGAAGTGGTTTTCACGTATGATATGAAGACATCTGCACTGACACTGGAAAACTTAGCCCTGAGTGTTGATGCTGACTGGGAGATCTGTATCAGCTGAAAGGAAAGCAACTTCTTCAGATAAACCATTCATTGAGAAGATGAGGAGAAATAAACGGGGAGGACTTCAAATGCTCACTTGAATACAGTTAAATCAACAAACATTTTCCACCAATACACCCAAACTAACATTTCTTACAACTTTTCTATTCAAGTACTAATTTGGACTTGGATAACTTTTCTGTTCAGCAAAATAATAGCACTAGGATTGGATCTTTGGGGAAATAAGCTAAATACTATTTGCATTAGACTAGCTTCAGTTAGGCATTAAGCTTCAGTTCTGCCTTTACTTGCAAAAAAAACCTATGAGTTGGTGGGGTGAGATTGTGGCTTGTTGGTACAGCTTTAATGTAAGTATTTGAAAATCCCAGTATTCAGAGACTGGAGCATTTTAGAAGATCTGGGCCAGTTCAAAAAACAGAATCAGCAGCTATGACAGACACAGAGGTTATCACCAGAGTTCTGCCTGCCAGCTGCCTTCCAAAAACGAACATAGAAGGAGCCAGCCAGCATGATCACAGAAACTTCTGCTTTCCAGTCCTTATGACAATGCAAAATTAGCTGGTCTGCACAGGAAAGCAAACAGCAGGCTCACCAAACAGCTCAGGCACTGGAGGTGAGGGTTGGGTAGCTTGTGCCAGTCAGTTGTGCAATAGTAGAAGACAGTAATGTGGTAAAATGGTACAGAAGGCTCCATAACAGCCAGCTTAGAAACTTGGATTTCAAAAAGGCACAGGTCCTCACAGGTGCAGTACTGGCTTAGGATAGCAGCTATGCTCACACAAGAACACTTTCCATGTTACTGCTCCCCTCCATCTGCAAGCACTGCTTAAAAAAAAAAGCTTCCTGTTAGGAAAGAATTGGCATTGATGATTGAATGTCATTGATTAAAGCCAGCCCAGTGAAGGAGCTATGCTTTTCCACATCTTCCAAGTCCTGCCAAGTTTTGGCTTTCTTTATACAAGGTTTAGTCACATCAGTTTTTACTATCTGGCTGAGATTTGAGCTAGGCATTTATGAAGCAAGTTTTAATTTTAATGGGATTAATTCCATTTAGGCGTCCCACTTTATGCTTATTTCTCCTTTCTGTTGCAACTCAGCCTAATGTTCCCTTGCCTTCTTTTCTCACCATCTCTGCAAACGGAACTGGAGTGTTTTAATGCTTGTTTTGCTTGCAAAACAGACATCCTGAGTCCCACATCCACTGAATCCTGCCTGTTCCCTCAGACTTTTCCGCATTAGGCATCTCTTTTCACAGGCTGCCATTGCTCCACAGGGTTTGTTTACCATTTCCATTTGCTACATTTGTCAGCTATATTATTTTGAAACCAGTTCTGCTTTGAGTCAAACCTGAACATGTCATCAGTTGGGTTTCTGGTTTTTCTGGATTTCTAGTTCATTTAATTTCTTTCAGTAAGATAAGGAAGAATTTTCTAAAAATATCAATAAATTAACTTGTAGGAAACAAGAAGGATGGTCACCATTTTTCCAGCTAAAGGTAACATAACATTAGTAATCCCCCCTGACATTCCCACCTGCTGCTGTTTGTCCTGTGCAGGGCAGATTTCTGGGAATAGCCAGCATGAGAGCAAACTGAGTAATCTGCTCTTGACTACTCAAGTGTAGTTTGTTCCCCACCAGACCCACCCTTCGCTTCCTTCTTTTTTATTCTGCAGAGCTAATTGTTAGCACCTTCCAGGAGACAATGTGAGCCTCCACTCTAGGAACTGGCAGCATAAATACTGTTGTGCTTAATGCAAATGTGTTAATCCAGGTAGAACAGTGGCCAATAAATCTTTCACGTCTGTGAAAAGAGAGACAGATCCTATTTTTCTATCAACTTCTAAGCTTTGATTGATGATTTCTTACTAAAGCTTACTTAAGCACAGCACTGTTTCTAACAGAATACAGTTATTGTCTTGGGTAATTTAATAAAATATTTTAACTGCTATTTCTGAAATTGGAAAGTGAAATAAAGTAATAATGAAGCAGGTTACATGCCTTTTTCCTTCCAACCTTCTTTCTACCATTAAGAATCACTAATGAGTATTCTTCCAAGGGTATCTGGTTAAAGTGAATGACTTGCTTTTATTCTCTGGCCCTCAGTAAGATATCTGCACCATAGTAAGTACTCATAGGTCAAATTTTCAGTGGTATGATGTTCCTAATCTCTATGGATTTCAGTAGCAATTAATTGTTGAAAATCTTAGCAGTTGTGTCTTTAGAGCTGATAAATTTCAAAGAATATTATTTACATTGCTGTTTGTAGTAATTCACGTATTTTTCCACATATTTATGCCATGAATGAGGAAATAATTTTTTAGTATATCTTTACAAAAGAAATAATTTAGTTAAATTAGTGAAAACAACTGGATGTGTGAAAAAATACATGTGCAGAGTCAGATGTTTCCTTTAACTTTGGTATATCCTAACACACAGAGAATGGCCCAGTTTCCACACTGAACTCTATAAACTTCTCAGCCCCTATACAAAAAGTTGTTTTTTTCATGGCAGTTAGCTATTACAAGGTGCATCTTAGTGTTGCCAAGCTGCTCTCCAGGGGAACCCAAATCATCTGGCAGGTATTGACCTGATCTCAGTAGCAACAAATAGCACCTCTTTCACCATTAGAAGTGTCATCTGATCATCTTATCTAGTAGTAAAAATTTGTCTATGTCTTTCCTGCCACAAAAGGTAGAAACAAGTCAAGTACAACAGTTCTTTCAGTAGTGTCAGGACCACTGCCTGGCAGCAGTTCGTAATAAGGTTCCCAAGCCAGCAGGGATTTAGCTTCCAGTTTCACTGTTCCCTCTACTTAAGGAAAAGATGAACTGCTTGCACCAGGAGTCAGTCTACACACACAGCCTGTCCCAGGAACATGCCTGGCCTCAGCACAAGCTGCACAGAAGACTGACACCATCTCACTAATGCCCCCTCTCATTTTCCCTCTCTTTGCCTGTAGTTATTTTTAGATTTCACAGTTAAAGCTTGTCCCTTCTGGACACTTACGCAGGACAGCACACACGCACGCTGTAGATACAACTGGGATACAGGAGTGAGCCAGCTGATCATTTAGTCCCACATCAAGGAACAAATTCCAGTTTCTGATGACAAAATACTGCCCTTTAAGAGGATGCAAAACCACATGGAATTTTCTGGCTTGCAAATTTGACTAGAAGACTTTCAACAGACAGAAAAGACGGTTTGCACAGCAACTTCCTCTTTTCTGACATTTCCTTCCAGTTTGCAAGATCCTGCTGTTTTTCAGCGTTTGCTGTAAGCCTGATTCCCATGCCGACCGCCATAAATGCGGCCGTGGCTCGGCAAACAGCCGCTGGGTCAGTCCCCAGCGCCACTATCGGCACCACGGAGGGGGCAGGAGGGGGCACAGGGGGGATTTACTCTGCCATTATCAGTCGCAATCAGCCTATTATCAGCACAAAGGAGAAGACCTATGAAGAGCTTCACAAGAAGTGCCTGGAGAAAAACATTCTCTACGAAGATCCTGATTTCCCACCAAACGAGTCGTCCCTTTTCTACAGCCAGAAAAGCCCCGTCAAGTTCGAATGGAAAAGACCACGTGTAAGTAACATGTTTGTTGATTGCCCTTTTTCTGTAAATTGAAGTGTACACCCTGAGTTTACATTTTTGCGGAAATTGTGTGTTGGAGAGGCGGGTGGAATAAAACTGAAATATATTTCCTTAGACCTCTTCTGGGAGATAACTAGCTAGGACTGTGAAAGGCAATGTGTATATAATGACTAAAATGCAATAAAACAGAATGAAACAAGAACAACAAAAGAGATGGAAGGAAATATTTGGAAAGAGATATGGGGAATTTAATTTTCTTCTTGCATGGTTTGCCTGGGATTTTCTTGTCTAAAACTACCAAAGAAAAACTCTCCTCGTTCTGCAACAAGATAGTGGGTTTGCTGAGGCTTAATTCTTTTAACACTACTTTGTTTCACTTAAACCTTTATTTTGGTATTATGCCATTTTTCTCATATGTGAAAATAAAAGGACAGGTTATGATCTAAAACGTGCTTTTAGTCAGTTGTTCCCTGCATTGCTTATCCCAGCTACCATGAATGGGGGTATTCTAATCATTATGAAGACCCACTCTTGGCTAGTAATCCCATTCATTTTCCTATTTTGTGGGTATTCCTCAGGCAGCCTTCTTCTACTTTTTCATCTTTTTTTTTCTCAGTCTCTCTCACTGGCAGAGGACTAATACCTCAGGTCCCATTTGATTCTCCGTCCTGCTTGAGGTGTTACACTGTCATACCTGCTGGGCAGCTGCTCCCCTGCAGCAAGGCAGCCCCTGGGACAGTGCCTTGGCCCTGCCATCCCCTGTCTGACAGCAGGGGTGTTGTTCTGAGGAGCCTCCACAGTTCCTTCTCTCTGGCAGCTTTTAGCAACCTCTTCTATAAATTTGTCATACTTCCCCTGTGCTCAAATCTGTGCTTCAGTGGCAAAGTCAGTGGTGATAAATAAAACTGGCCACGGGAGTGTAACTGCATAGCAAAAGACCACAAGCTCTTGTGGGTGGCTCTTACAGACTGGAGGAAGGCCACGTGCTTCTGTCACAACAACAACTTGAGCAATGTGGAAGGATCAAAGTGAGTCCCCCATCTGCTGTGCCCTATGCATTAGTGCCTTGTCATTCCTTCATCATCACCACGGCTGCATCAGCCTCTGGAAAAGTTTGTGAATGATTAAAATGCAGCCCCCAGTCAGTCATGTAAAGGGATGGGATTTCCCCTCTTTCTGCAGAGGGAAGCTGTACAGCAGTACAGCGGATGAGTGCCAGCACCCTGCAGCAGACACACTGCAGGTGTCATATTAGAAAGCATCAAAACAAGACGAATGCACAATGTAAACTCAGAGTGACTTATATAACTGTGCAGGCACAGATCAAGCCATTATTATTGGAAAGGTCCTCACCAGGGTCTTAATTCTTTAAGTCACCCATGAATATATAAGTTTGGACTCACTATTCATGTGGTAGCCGTGGGCTGGGAACCATGTAAGACTTAAAATACAACATAAACTTCAAACCCAAAGCAGTCTGTTTGGGGATTTTTTTGATACAAGCCAAGACTTTATGAAGTCAAATGAATATGAAGGAGTAATACTGAGCTAAAGAGTATGTTGCTAAGATGTTAAAGCAATTATTGAAGCACATTTAACTCATATACTCAATTGCACAGTGTTTTGTAATTTCTGTTCTTGTTAAGTTGCAATTGGCTTTTTTTTCCCCCAAAGAAAGAAAGTAGCTTATAAAATATACTTTTATAAAGCGGTAATTTTAAGCACTTTGAAATTGAGGCGAATAGTTGAATAAAATATGTACTCTAAAAGAAAAAATAAACAAAACCTCACAGTTCTGAAACCCTGAAAGAATATCCTAATGCTGACCAGTCTAGATTCTTTCCCTGTGGCATTTTATGTGCCACATACCTCCAGACACAGCAAATAAACATGTGATCAATGTGCTCTATGATCCCACTTAAAACAGAGGGCTGGGAAATACTCAACCTATTCCTGACTCTCTGGCTTCCTGGGGCTTCACCTCATCAATTTATATCAAAGCCCCTCTACCCAAAGTCAGGTCCTCCTCTGCCACCTCCCAAAATTCTTGTCCTCTGCTGCTGCGAGGGCAGCGAATGCAGGAGGACTGGCCTTTTCCCTTACCCACAGAAGGACAGGTGCTGTGCAGGGCAGCTGGCAGCCCTGGCATGGGGGCAGCAAAAAGGCCTTTGTAATTCTACCCAGATAGTGACTGCCATGCCACAGTATGAATGCACAGAGAAGACCTAATACTCAATTCAGACAAAAGCCAAGTGAGAGCCCTGAAAGTTTCCTCCAGTAAAGACTGCAGGATCCCTCCCTCCAGTGTTTCTGTTGAAAGTATGCAAGAACATGGTTTAGATACATGAAAGGAAAATTAAATCCCCCTCACTTAATGCAAAATATTAAATTATTCACTCACCCACAGCAGGTAAGAGAAACCCAAAGAGCTGTTTACACCTGCAACAAGTTATATGCAGCTCATTGACTGGCTGTACCTCTCATAACTATGCTGCCTGTGGGAATTTCTTACAGCTGAGAGCAAGGATGAGGCCACTGATCTTTGAGATCTGAGAAAAAGTCTGTTAGAATATTAAGAGGTCCTGCTGCAGTCCTGTTTGGATCTAATGACACCAGGGTATTGACAGGAAGGCTGTACTGTGACACTGTGCTTTCAAATGAACCATTGTCATTCTCCTTACTCACAGCCAAGTCACAGCATTAACCACCAAATTCAGTGGCTTCCCTATGGTGATCCTCTCCATAGCCAGGAAATCACCAGGAGGAGCTTTCCTTTCATAATGAATATAAATAAAATCAAGTCAACAAACTATTGGATTTTGCATGGAATGAAAATTAATCAGTCAAATCATCTACTGCACACACATGAAGCTGTTTGCATTTATTAATGACAAAATATGGGCCTGTGCAGATCGTATCACAAAGCAAAAATGGCAAGTTAGTGCCACCAAGATAGAACTTGCAAATGAAGTAATCCAACTCAGAGGTTCTAAAACCAGCTTGGTGTCCAACACTGAGCTGTGCCTTGAAGTGTGCAGCACAGCCATTTAAAAGCATGATCTAGAGCACAAGAGACCAAGAGACAATGAGGCTATAAATTGCCTTAGGCTAAAAAAGATCTCTGTTTGATACGATCAGTTTAGGGAATTTACTTAGAATGCTGTAGTTTATTAATGGCAGTTTTTAAAGGAATGAATGCCTTTTGCTGCAGCTGTATAAGACTGGCAGATTTCTTCCTGATAAAAAAAAAAGAAAAGCTAATGAAAATGTAACAAAGGTCAAATGCCATTTTTAGTTGCATGCTGCCTTTGCATTTTCCAGTGCTCCCTTCCAACTGACTCATAAGTAGTCTCTTCCCAGAAAGCTAGGTTTTTCCTGGGATTCTTTGTTTTCCTTGCTGTAACTGACTCTTTGTAATGAAATTACAGTCTGAACTGGATCAACTGAAACACAGCTTGCTGGATTTCAAAGCTAGTTACAATAAGAGCAAGATCGAGCCAAAATACAATAATAGAGTTGGAAAAACACAAATCAAAAACCTGGCATCTCAGACTAGTTTTCAGCAGAGTGCCACAGCAATGTAAGAAAGAATATTTTCAACAAAGCAAGTGAGTAGAGCAAAGCATGAAGGTATCTCAAACATCTGCTTTGACAGAACTGGACCCCAGCAGCTGACCAAGGCCCAAAATAACAGGACAATCCCTACATCCCTTCCCTCGAGGAAAATGAAGTGCCTGCAGAGGCTGGTGGTTGGTGGTAGGGAGGGTGGCAGAAGATGGTCTCTGTCTGGCTGTATGTTTAATCCAAATACTTACATCAAAGCAACTCTTCTGATAACTGTAAAGGAGAAAAAAAATGGGTTTCAGCCAAGTGAAACTACTAGATCTACAACATGAGTCTGGGAAAGTCCAGGGCTACCCTGATGATATAAGTAAAAAGCTTTAGACTGCAGAGGTAGCATCAGCTTCCTGTGTGTGCTGCCACAAGCAATTGTCAATTGTTTGGTCTCCTTCCCACTCTAGTCCCAACATTTTCAACAGATTGGGCTCTTGGACTACACTTCGTCTTCTGCAGCTGCTCAGGACAGAGCTCCTCAGGTTGCAATACCATTTTTTCCTTACCCTCATAAGAGATGCATCCAGAAATTTTGTCTTCTTATTCTTCTCCATACCAAGTATTTGAGTATGAGAGATGGGATAAAGCAGGGACAGTTTTTACTCTGTAAGACAGGCTATAGCCACTACTTTCCTTGGTTTTCCTCTACACTATTCTTTGTCCATTATAGAAAATGGCTATGTAAGCCTACAAGTGTTCTCTCCCTGCAGAAATATCTTAATTATTTATGTCTGTACAGCATCTTGTACCCATTCTGTTCTAGTATAAATACAGACAAGCCCAATACATTTTGCAATATACAGAATGAAAGAAGACCTTCCTGTTCTCAGAGATGATATCTCTACACATTTTTGAATGCAGCATTGCCAATTCAATACTGCAACGTGAGGAAAAGAATAAAATCTCTTAACCAGCAACGGATTATTTCTGGTAATTAAACATCTGATCCTTTAATTTTGAGAAGGAGCAATGCTGGGGTTCATTCCCAATGAAATGCATTCTTCAACCCTTTTAATGCCCCAACATACCAGTTACTGCAAATTGGACATAAGATTATTTTAAAATAATTTAATCTGCCCCCCTGATGGTTTTTTTTTCCATCTGCTTGCTCTCCAGTCTCCTCCAATGTTCTGTTTTTTTCATTACTGTGCAGAAAAAAATGTTTCTCCTAATTCTTCTCATTTCAATGTGTTTTCACATTACAGTACAGAGGAAGCACCCCAGGCTCAATATTACACCCTCTAGAACCACAGAAGTCTGGAACATCCAAATTCCAAAAACATTTTCATAGTGAAACTTTGCAGAGGAAAACTGAGAGAGGTTTTGACACTACAAGCTATGCTATAGGAAAATGTTCTAAAACTGCCTTTACTTGTTTGCTAAACAGGCATCATAATGCACACTTTTCCTGCTCATCCATCTGTTTCTGTTTTGCAGGAAATCTGTGAGAATCCACGGTTTATTATTGGTGGAGCCAACAGAACAGATATCTGCCAAGGAGAATTAGGTATGAAATTCTTACTTCATCTCTGTACTTTTTAAAATCTGCATCATGGTTTAGCTTAATTCTCTTCTTAATTCTTCATTCTTTTTCATCTCCAAGGTGATATCTGAAATCCTCTGTCACAGTGATTCCTTTAAAATGTACAAATTTTTGACATCTGCTTAGTAGCAATCTAGGCAAGAATTTTTTAGTGAAATATTGACATGACACAGGGAATTCTTAATGCAGTTAACAGTGCTCATCAGATTTTAGGCTTTTTCTAAAATACAGGGAGTATCATCTGTTTAGCCTGTGTATACCCAGCCACGAACAATGCCCATGAGCATTTCTAGAGCACAAATAGACAGTGCTAAAGTACTGCAGAACACTGATTCTAATAGCTCTCTCCCTTCATTTTGTCTGCTGCTTCTGCTCATTCACAGGTAACTGCTGGTTTCTGGCTGCCATTGCTTGCCTGACACTAAATAAAAAGCTACTCTGTAGAGTCATACCTCATGACCAGTCCTTTATACAAAACTATGCTGGCATCTTTCACTTCCAGGTGAGTCGCTCCGTCTAGTGGTAAGCATATGCATTGACCCAAGGTTCAGCTCTTGGCATGCTCTTCCCTCTTTCTCCACCCTTAGGAGTGACAGCAGGGAGGAAAAGGGATTGAATTGCCTCACCCCAAATGCTTCCACCAGGGCAGTCACAGAAGGGCCAGCCAATAAAAGCAATTAGGGAGCATTAACCCACCAAGGAAGCATTTGCAGATTGCAGTGTCCTGGGTGTAACAACAGGTGCCTGGTCCTGCCTCACTCTTCAGATGCAGCACTACATTCAGCACAGACATGCAGGCACTTGGCAAGAGCAGCTATTTTTAGCCCACAAACTGCTGGTCTGTCAAAACAAGTTAGCAAAGGACTTCTTATTCAGAAAAGATTGACTGCTTTCCACATTTCCTTTGGTTCTCTTAAGGAATGTTTTTGCTGAATTCAGGAGAATTCAGTACAGCTGCCTCCCTCACAGTAGCCATCAATTCCAGCCACATTACAAAGCAGTTAATTTCCACGTTTCTCCTCTCTCAGCCTGCCTTTTCAGCCAGTCCTCCCTGCTCCAAGTTTGGTTTTTTGTTTTGTCTTCTTTCTGTTTGCCTTTGGGCAGTTCTGGCGCTATGGAGACTGGGTGGACGTTGTCATCGATGACTGCTTACCCACCTACAACAACCAGCTGGTCTTCACCAAATCCTCCCAGCGCAACGAGTTCTGGAGCGCCCTCCTGGAAAAGGCCTATGCAAAGTAAAGCAAACTGAGGGGCTGTGTGTTAACATAGATGCAGTTATACATACACAAGATGGATATAAATATATAGGTAGGTATCTATACCTTTGTAAAAGAATATTTCTCTTTTCAAGACTCCATGGGTCATATGAAGCTTTGAAGGGAGGCAACACCACTGAAGCCATGGAGGACTTCACTGGAGGAGTCACAGAGTTCTACGAGATAAAGGATGCCCCTAAAGATATCTACAAAATCATGAAACATGCCATTGACAGAGGATCCCTCATGGCCAGTTCCATTGATGTGAGTCCATATGAACTTTGCAGATAAGAAATGGCAGAGGAGAGAGACCTCTCAATTTGTAACCAAATATATACCACCTTTGGAACTGCTTGGTTTAGGCCACATAGAAAACATTCATTTCATGGAGATGGAGTAATCCCCCCTAGAGACCAGCCATTAGCAAACAGTGAGTACCAAAAGGAAAATATATGAAACAGAACATGGAGGTGGAAAGAACAGTGCAATCAGCAAAACCAGCACCCCTTCCCCTTCAAGACCCTAACCCAGTGAAATTAGGTTAGTCTGAGCGTGCTGCAACTTTGTTAAGACATAAATCTTCTTGTCAAAGGTGTTAACTGCGCAAATCAACATTCTGTTGTCTACATGGCCTCAGACTGTCTTCACTTATTATGGTAAATTTAACAGTTAAAAAAGTAATACTTTATGGACTACAATATTTCAGTAGGGGTGGGACAACAAACAGTGTTATTGACCACTCTAGATAAGTATGACATAATGAGGGAAAAGATAAGCAATCTAGGCTATCTTTTACCACTCATCTTCCTGCATTATACTTTCCTCCCATTCTCTGTGGCAGGACGACCTAGGCTTTTGCTACGGATCAGCTCCTCGGACCGACATTGGGGAACTCATTGCTCGCATGGTGAAGAATCAAGAAAACGCACAGATGACTCAGTCCACTGTAGACTACCAGGGGTTGGAGGAGAGGCCAGCCTGGGTAGGTCTCCTAAGCAGTTGATTTCAGAATGTTTTTATCTTTTGAATCTTTATTAAATTTCACTATATAACACTAACAAAATGTTCTTATGGATGCTGTTTGATGAATGTGTTAAAAGACTTCAGTGCTTTCCAACACAGTGACTGATACTAGAGGGCTTCACTGATACTTCACTGAGGCTTTTAAGGGCTGTTGGCTTGTGACACAGGTTTATAATTTGCAGAACAAGAAATTTATTAGCAGATTTTATCAAGTCTCTTGCTTGGATAGGGTGGAGAGAATGAAAAAATTAAAATACTAGAATAGAATAAGATCCTTGAGTGTGCATGAAATGTCAAAGAAAGAAAAAGCAAGCTCTGCATAGTTCTGTCTCGAGGGAAAAAAGCTCTTTGTGAACTTATTTTGAGAGCTTATTTATTATTTCTAGAATGCTCTATTCATTAATGGAGGAGAGTCTGCTCTAGGGATGCTCTTTTTGGATTACTGCCAACAAAGTCCTCATTAAAATGCTTAACAAGGAAAAGGAAAAACATGCTGAGTTTTATATGTGTGATGAAATTCAAACTCCAGCATAACCACCTACCTAGCAAAATAAAGAGGGATGTTAAACCCTGAGAAAAAAATCTCATACAGGACAACTTAAAATCTTTAAAATCTGTAGAGGGACATTTTGCTGCCTTCTCCGTGTCAGGCAGCTGTCATACCTTGCCCTTTAGGGAGCTGCATTTCCATGACAATGAAATTACATCAGGGGGTTTTACAGGGGTGTGGGGAAGGATAGGAGAAAAACAAAAAGAAAAACCACCAAAGAAAAATCCTCCATAAACATCACTCAAAACTTTTGGTTCTGCAAAATTTCTTCCGCATTTGCAGCTGAAATAGCTGATTTCTTCTCTTCTGACATCCATATTTAGCTCTTCCGAAAAGATTGAAATGGTGTCATTCTTTGGGAAAGACCCGTATGACCATCTTGTTTTGCAAGTATGGTTGCCCCACCCATGTTTGGTGGGGGGGAATTTCCTCCTCAGTGACTGTCTACTATAAGGAGATTGCAAAATCCTTTCTATACTTGTTTTCCCTGCAGCAGTTGTGCTGCTGGTTATTGCATGCTCCTGAACCAAGAAAAAAAATCGTCAGGAAAAAAAAATCAGGACTCTTGATGAAAAGAGCCAGTTGAAACATTTCCAGAATCTGCACTTTGAGAAGTTTTCCAGGGCACCAGCAGTTAATGTTCTTAAACAGAAAGAAAAGGGTTCTGACAAGTAATGATGACAAAAACATGAGAAGAAATGACTAAAAAAGGAAATAGGTGTGAGGTTATAGTAGGAAAACAGAGTAAAGGGAGAAGAAACCAAATAGGTGGTGAAGTGAAATGATGGAAAACAATTGCAATATTCAGGAAATATTTTAATGAGATCCTCCCTGTACAAGCTGAAAACATTTCTGTGTGACCTCAGGATCCAGCCCTGCCTTTTTCAGGATGACAGAATTACTGATAGGACCTTGCAGGCATCTCTCAGCAGCAGACACTAAGAAGGAGAGGAAGTTTTGCTCGTGGTCCACATGCACATGGCAGGGTCTGCCCCTCTCACCAATAGTGGAGATCTCTCATGCAATACAGCAGGATATGTGCATCTGCCATCTTGCTCCCAATTCCAGATCTCACAGATAAACAAGTAAAAGTCCATCAGACACTCTAAAAGCTGATGACTAAGACAGCAAATGTATTTACACCTGAGTAACACAGTTATGCCCTTCCTGAAAGTTAGATGCAATAAAATAGTGTCCATTAGCAGAACAGTGTATTAAATAGGGTGTTTAAATGTCATTGTGATAAGATAGCAGCCATGGGGAAAGATGAAAGTATTCTAGGTGTTGATTTGCTCTGATGTTTAATCAGTACATGTGTAATAACCTTACTGAGCTATACAGGAACATACTATCCTAGAAAAGACTGAATAGTCCTTCTAATACAAAAAGCTAATTATTTGATTAAGCGTGCTGTATCCTGCCATGTTCCAAGTGCAAAAAGCAATAGCCTACAAAAAATGGAAAAATACACCAGAAATGGTCCTTTCCAATTGATATTATCAACTTTTCCCATTTTTAATACCTATTTCACTCCTTTCTACCAATCAACATGAATTCAATGGGTGCTTAGCTTGACCACCTTGACAAACACAAAGAGGAGAACAAGGCAAAGGCTCCTGTAACCTGAACGGTGTTACTCTCCCTCCGAAAGCCCTGTGCGGCAGCCTCTGCCCTCGGGCAGACAGCTGAGCTTTGTGAGAGCCCCATGGGCTTTCCTCTCTGTCTGGCAGACCATCGTGCCGATGCAGTACGAGACTCGGATGTCCTGCGGGCTCGTCAAAGGCCACGCCTATTCCGTGACTGCCGTGGAAGAGGTTCGTGCATCCACCGCTCCCCGCCAGCTGCGCACAGCTGGAGCCGCCGCTGGCCTGCAGCGCGGCAGCAGCGCCGTGAGAGGCATGAAAAGCGACACAGATTGTGAGATAAGGAAACACAATTATATTCCAATAAATAAAAATCTTGTGGGCAAAGAAACCTATCCAGGTTTTGGCTCTCTGGGGAAATGCCCGCTTGGGCAGAGGTGGCCACAAGCAGCCACCTCCTGGTCTTAGAGCCTTCCCACAGTCACTCCGAGAAGATCAGGCTGGGGTATCGCCCAGAAAAGCACCATCACCGCAGGTGTGGTGACAGTCAGAACATTTCCTTTAGAACCTACTCTCAGTCTATTCTTGTTGCATTCTTTTTTTAATTAGACAGTATTTAAAGGGGAGAAAATACGTCTGGTAAGGCTGAGAAACCCCTGGGGCCAGGTGGAATGGAATGGAGCCTGGAGTGACAAGTGAGTAAAACAGAGCTTCACATTTGAAAAAGAAGTTGCAGCCTTATTTGCTGTTATGCAGCTTTCGCATAATCCTAATATTCAGTGATGAGGTATCTGAATTGTCTTTGTATTGTAATTTTGAAGTTGATTGAGCGCTTAGCTGAAGCTGTAAAAAAGAAGGGAGTACCTAGTAAGATGTTAAAAGAAGCTTTAATAAATGGAAATAAAGACAGAACCCAGTCTAATGATGCATTAAATCTGATTTTACTGTCCATTTTCAAAACAAGATGTGACAGTAGAAAAATCTTTTAAGTTATGAAAAAACTGATTGAAGCAAAATGTCAGTGTTTTCCTTATAGAAATTTCAATAGGTACATCAGCAATGATAATGTGCAAACACCTTTTTCTTCAAGCTAAGCAAAATTAACACAGATCAGCAGATGTTTGAGAGCTGCTGAAAGGAATTCTAAGAGGAAGGCAGAGATAAGCAGAACAATTGCTTCTTTTCTTTGGGCATATGGAGAAGAGGATAGATTCAAGAACAAATAGTTGCAAGGTTTACAAAGGAAAAGTTATGTGGACTTTTGATTTTTCACTCTATGAGGCTAAAGTGTAGAAACTTTAATGGAAACTGCATTGCAAATCCTAAGCTAACTTGTTTACTCCTTTGAAGGTCAGAGGTGTGGGACTCTGTTAATGAAGAAGAGAAAACTCGCCTGCAGTACAAGGTCGTGGAGGATGGGGAGTTCTGGTGAGAGCATCAGTCAAAAACCAGTGCTTCTCTAGGAAATATGCAATCATAGCAAAAATGAATGACACTGCACTATTACAGATCTGCTAAAACCATTGTAGTGATCTCTGCTGCCCTTCATATTACCAATAGGTCCTGCTCTGTGATCCTCTCATTCTCCCACCAGGGATTATTCAGAGCCATCAGCACAGTCATTCTAATTATGCTACACTTCCACAAGTTCTCCATCACCTTTCCTACATACCATCCTCTCAGCTCAGTTTCCCTAAGTTTGGAGCTGTACCTGTGGTAACTGACCAACCAGCAGACCAAAAGCATTTGGAAAACATGGCACTCCCACTGCAAACTTGTCCCAGTACTGACAGTGCTGCTGGTCACCATCCTCCACCTCCCCAGAGTCTTTCAAACTGCCAACCATGTAAATGCATTTGTGTTCAATTTCCCCTCAATTCCTCCAGGATTTCATTTAAAGATTTCATGAGGCACTTCACAAAGCTTGAGATCTGTAACCTCACACCTGATACTCTGGAAGCAGATAAATTCCAGACCTGGACTGTGTCAGTCAATGAAGGACGCTGGGTGAGAGGATGCTCAGCTGGAGGTTGCCGCAATTATCCAGGTGAGCAAAGGGTCTTGAGAGATACAGCCTCTGATGGGGACTTGGTTAGATCCTAAAGGCTAACAGCCTGGTTAGTGCTCAGCTTCTTCAGTGGACAAGGCATGTGATTGGTAGCTGGAAATCTTCTGTCACTATGCTATAACAGAACATTGTAAGCCCAAAACACAGCCCTAGCAAAGATAAATCATTGTTCAAATACTTCCCAGTGCCCCAAGTAAAAGGGATAAATTTCACCCTAACAGTTAGACTTCACACAGGAAATTCACTTTTGTGCATTAGCAATAGATTTAAGGACTTTGGAAGTTTATCAGATGATAGTCGTCCCTATATCCTCATTTGCTATGCAGTTGTAAGAACTAACAGCCATAATGTGTAAAAAAAAACCAAAAAACCATATATGTCTTAGCCCAATTTTCACCTTTCCCTCAGGAGCCATAAGCAGGGAACTTAAAAGGTCTCTGATCATGAGCATCATTACAAGACTGAAGCTTTACATGTTTTCTTTGGGTTGCTGGTGGGACTTCACAGATACATTTTGGACCAATCCCCAGTATCGCTTGAAGCTCCTGGAGGAAGATGATGATCCTGAGGATGAAGAGGTTATCTGCAGCTTCCTTGTCGCACTGATGCAGAAAAACAGGAGGAAAGAGCGCAAGCTGGGAGCCAACCTGTACACCATTGGCTTTGCCATCTATGAGGTAACAGCTCTAGATTTTGCTCTTTGCACTGTGGTAGCAAATCCTGACACTATGCATTTATCAGGAGTATCGCTGAATCATTCAGGCTGATTATATCAATTACAATTTTTTTCTTAGCAAAGAAGCCAAAGAATCTGAAAAAGAGGAAGGAAATTCAAGTCTTTCTAACTGCTTGTACCATAGTAATGTCAGGGTTTACCCATCTATTAAGTAAGATGCTTTTTAGGCTTTTATAGTGACCTAATGCCAGATTTTAGCATATTCTTTCCCATATATTCTTCTTTATCCTTTCTGAAACTAAGCATTTAATTGGCAGAAGAGTGTGAAAAAGGAAACAGACATCCAAGACTTATACATAGCAATTAACCTCTGTCTGTGCTATTGACTTGATGAAAAAGTCAATGTACTCAATCCTTTGCACAAATATAGTTGGTTCAGATTTTAGCTGATTTCATGTAGACGCCAAGAAACCTAGAAAGGAAAAGGGAAAGTGCTTATCTAACTAATTTTAATTACTGTGTCCCCAGAACTCCAGGTGAATGCCCTTCTGTATGACCTACAAACATGCAGACTTTCCTTGAAGCTCTGACTGTTTCTTCTCTCTGTTTCTCCCTAAGGTGCCCAAAGAGGTATGCGCAGAACGGAGCCAGACTGACATCTTGGTGTATACCCACAGCTAGTGTTACTGTAGTGCCTGTCAGTAAGTCAGCAGTAGACTGCCCAGACAAGTTTGTTTTCAGGGATGTAACAGCAGTAGAACTGCTAACCTTTTTGCTTTGAGTGTTTATTAGTAACATTTTGTGAGTAATTTTGAATTCCTTGTCACTTGCACCCCATTTTCACTTGGCCTTTTCCTCAGTGCTTCTTTTCTTTTCTGTGGTGGCCTGGCCATCACTTGAACAGTTGGTCAGAGATCCAGGAAGCAGTGCGTCTGAGGGCTTAGCCTCTGCACTCCACACAGAACCACCCTAAGCCACTTGCATTTCATCCTAAAAATAATACAAATGGTCTACATTCTGCAGTCACAGTTTTCTCTGTAGTCTTAGAATTTGTTTAGAAAATGATTGGTATTTACAGACCATTGAAGAAAGCTTATTAGAAGTACACAGATTACAAAAGTATGAGGTTGACAGACTGAATGTTGTTTTTGCCAACTATCTTACAGATGGTTATTTCTGAAAAAAACAGCCTGCAAGTGTTCTCAGCCTACAACTCTTGGCTTAATTTTCATCTTTGAGCTAATGCCATGTTTGATTGTCACATTTGTTTAGTAGATAAAGAACTTATGTTTTTTCTAGACAAGGACACATTTCCACTGAAAGCAGCTTCACTTTACCACTTTGCATGTAGGAGTTTGCTTACACCATTCCTTGCCATACACCCTCCAAGGAAAGTGGCTGAGCTTCAATTACACACAACCCAGCATCTAGCAAAAGAGTCAGATACAAATGCCTGCACAGCAGAACTCAGCCACACAATCTGCAGGTGGGCCCTGGAAAAGCCAACTAGACTCAGTCAGTAGCAACTTAAAGGTGACAGACTGTACCTGCCACCAGCTACCACCACTCCTCAGCTCCCTGCCTGCTAAGCTGCTGTTTCATGGGTGTTTTCTGTCCCAGCCATGCACTGCCTGCATGGCAACCCCCCTGGGCAATGGGCAAGACTTCCTTGAAGACAAATTTACTAATTTGTTCTACAGATGCATGGTACTAAGCACCACTTGCAGAAGGATTTTTTCCTCTACAACGCCTCCAAAGCTAGAAGTAAGACCTACATAAACATGCGAGAAATCTCTGAGCGCTTCCGGTTACCTCCCAGCGAGTATGTCATCATCCCCTCCACATATGACCCCCACCAGGAGGGAGAATTCATCCTCAGGGTCTTCTCAGAGAAAAGAAGTCTGTCAGAGTAAGTTGCAGGGACATTTCTGTGGCCACATAGGTGGAGTGACCTTGCTACTCTGCTGAAGTCATGTTAGCAGTTTGCTACACCGTGCTTTTTATTTTCTTAACCTCATTAGAAACTCCAAGCTGCAAACTCATTTCCACAAGCTTGCTTTGTAGACTAACAAGAACTTGCTTTGAATTGTTTTTGGAGAAGCTTACTGCTTGCAGGAGGATATCCTTTGCAAACAAACCATTAGCCACTTACTAAGGCCAAAGAATTTCTGTTTTACTTCCAATTCACTGTTATCAAGGCTCTTTAGAGGGGTAAGCCAGGCAGCAGACATCCTGGAAATGGTACTTGGGATGTTCAGGTCAAACTGGGAAAAAGCTAATCCTAGAGCCTGCAGCTGTAATGCTGAAAGCCAGCCCACACCACTGGCTGCTTGGAAAGTTCAAGTGGCTGCTTAAAAAACACCTAAAGAAACAAGCATCTTTGGGAAAAGTCACTTTCCTGATTTGTTTGTTTTCTGCTTTCTACTTAGGGAAGTTGAAAACATGATTGAGGCAGAGCGTCCCTTGGTAAGTACTGTCCTGGTCCTCTTTTGTGTATAGGGGTAGAGAGAAGAGGAAGATGATACCTAGAGAAACCTACAGCAGGAAACTATTTGCAGCTACATGACAGCACTTTTATCACAAATTCTCATCTTTTTTTCTCATCGAGATACTTCTGTTGACACTTGCTTTATATACGCTATTTTCTGAACTTGATTCAGACCAAAATGGTTTTTCAGATTTGAAATCTGATCCTGGTATAAAGAAGCTAGATGCTGAACATGGTCTTTGCTTCCATGAATGGAGATTATTCATTTGCCAAGGGAGGCCTAGCCTTGTGCCCTGAGATACATTCTTTCTGAAACTGGCAAATCATCTAATAAAGAAAAAGCTTATTTTGAAGTACTTGCTTTCTGAAAAGAGATCCTAATAGCACTCTGACACAAAATAACCTCCATGACTAGTTCTAACTCTTCACCCTGGAGTTTTACACATCTTTGTGAGAGTATACTAGAGCTAACAGGACAATTAGTCTTGAAAAAATAATGAGAGGAAACACTGCTGCACAGAATTGAGTTCCATCAAACCTTGCTCAGAAATGTTCCCCCTTTGTTTGCTGTCATAGTGAAAAATAACTGTCCAGATATGAGGGAATTAACTTGTCACTTCAGATATCATTGATCTATAAACACAGAAGTTAAATCTCCACTGCACTGACAGGTTGGGAAAAAGAAAAGGAATACTCAGAGCTAAAGAGATTTTATTCAAGCAGACAAAGCCCCAGATAAGATGAAACACAGCTTTGCTATGGTTTCTGCAATGTGTTTCTTTCACTATGCCATTTCTTGGTGGGTGCATGTTCCCTCATTTTTAGTGATTTGAAAGCTGTATAAATATAGGAAATGGGAAAATTTGTATGAGTAAAGGAACTGGAAAAATGAATATGAGAAAGGGAAAAATAATAAAATAAAAGTTTGCCATCAGCTCTGCATAATCTAATCAAACACTTTTTAATTTTGTCTCTTCACACAGAAGAAAAAGGGCAAGGTAGGTACCTGTGCAATGTGCTGGGTGCCAGCAAGGCAAAGAGCATGTGTAATGCATGAGCAGGGGCAGAATTCCTTAGTATTATAATTTTCTCTCTGTTGGAAACCAACCTAATTAGTGAAGGTCACTGGATGCAAGGCCATTTGCATGCAGCAAAGATTTTGTCTTCCTACATTAGACTCTAATGAAATAGCATTTGCATCATAGACCCCTCTCACTCAAAGGGGTGGTGAAAGGGTAACAAACTATTCAGTTTTGTCAGCTCAGTCCTCTGGGTTACTCAAACTGTTCTTCCTTCCTGCCCCCTTTGCAGGCAACTTGACACCCCTTGCTAGTGAAAAGCAGCCCTTCTCCAGACATGTGCCCTCACACTTGCTTTCCATTGCCTAGTGCAGCAGCCACTCCTCTTTCCTGAAGTTTCTGCTCACCGAAGTCCAGGATTCTATTTTTGATTTGGCACAACGCATTTTGGACCTTGAAAATGTAATCAGATATTTTAATCCCAAGACAGACCGATTGTAATTAATACTCTAGAGTAATATATTCTCATCATGTAGCAGTTTTTTCCTTGTTTTAAATACACCAAACCAGAACAATTGCACTTAGCTGCTTACAGCTGAGTCAATACAGAGAAAGAACATATGCTTCACATAACTAACAAGCTCCTACACAACTCCTTTTCTGTGTACAAGTCACATTTGGTTTGTTTTCAGTGCTACTGTCCTTCACTGAGGGGCAAAGCTCATCAGTTTAAGTGATGAGAATCTGGGAAGCTTATATTGCTTAAAAACAGGGAGAAAACCCCACCAAAAAATAATTTTAAAATCAACTAAAACACCAAAAGAAAGCAAAACCACACTAAGAAACATTAAACAAAAACAACAACAAACCAAACACATTCAATTACTGTCTTTCTGATAAGGAAAGCTAAAAATCAGAAATTGCACTATTTTGTAAAAAAAACTTTTGCAGCTTTTTTTAGCATGAGAAGAACAATAACAGCAGAAATTTTTCCACCTTTTTTTTATTCTTTCTTTTCTTTCATTCCAAGAAATGGCTTCTCTTATCATACTTTCAAGAGCAGGAGTTGTTGCTGCATGCACTATCCACGGAATGCTTGTAACCAAATATTTTTCTTTCCACTGTTTCTTGTGTAATTTCCATTTCTCTTTTGCTCTCTTCTTCTAGCCTATCATCTTCGTTTCTGACAGAGCGAACAGCAATAAGGAGCTGACAGCAGATGAAAATGCTGGCAAACATGGTGAAAAAACCCAAGCAGATGGGAAAAAGGTTTCTGCAGCAAGTGGCAGAAGGGGAAATAAGGCTTGGTCTGGCTAGCAGGAAAGAGTGGCTGAGGAGAGCATAGAAATAGGGCAAAGAGGTCCTGAAATACTAAACAGCTTCTCATCAAATCTTAACACAACTTGCATCTGTTTTATGTGGATCTAATGAGCATGACCACAGAGAGACTGTCCCTTCAGTTATTTAACAACTCTGTAGGAGGATTTAGTTGCTTGAAAATGTCTCCTGGTTGCTCTCTCATACAAGAGCCTGTAGAATTTGTAGTTACAAACTACACACTTCTATCCTAGTCCGTGTTGGTCAGAGGATAAAGGACAGGTAAACCCAGGAGCTCTAAGCATCCCACATTTACCCTCACTACCAAAGAGGAGGAAAACAGAGTAGTAAATTCAGAGTTTCTTCCTGCAGGTGGGTAAGATTCAACATATCTAGCAGCCAGATCCCACATCCAGGCTTGTGGCATCTGGAGGCATGGCCGGAGCATCTCCTTACAGGGAGGGTGCTGTTCTGCCTCATGACTGCTGGAGCATGCAGGTGGTGAAGTGAGAACCAATCTAAACTTTCCTCTGTGTTTAGAAAAAGGAAAACAAGAACTAAGCCAAGAATTTCACTTTTTTACCTATAACTTTCATTTCCCTTCAGCTTCAAAGTTCAGCATTGCACTTTCCATGTGTCTGAGAAAGCTTCATGTTCCTTGTTTTCCTCTGTCTCATATGCTATTTGTCTTCAGTGAGGGGCCCCCCACATCATAAAGAGTTCTCAGTGGTCATTTATAGCCTACAGGGTAGCTGTGAGGCAGATACTGCATCCCTGCCCATGGCAGGGATGCTTGAACAAGATGATCTTTAAGGTCCCTTTCAACCAAAACAATTATTTGATGGTCTGATATGCTTCTTCTGCTCCAATTTTCTCTTTTGCAACATTTTGGAACAAAAAATTAGAACATAACTGCCAGTGGAAGTAATTATTTAGGCTCCTTCAAATAGAAATGAGAACAAATGGATGAACTTAAATACTTGGCTGTTTTAAGGACCAGAACTACCAAAAACATGGGGAAAGGAGTGGACAACTCATTGCTCCAAAGACTTCCAGATTCACTAAGATCCCTCTCACAAGGAAAAGTGAGCCATCCAGGCCCTTTCTTTTCTCCACTGGGCTCAAGATGTCTCTCTTCTTTTCTTGTCTCTTTTCAGCATTCTTCAACAAAAGCTCATGAGGAGAGTGAAGAGCAAAAACAATTCAGGAATATTTTCCGACAGATTGCAGGGGATGTGAGTATGCAATTAATTCCTGTCTCTGCCCTCAAGGCAGCCTGGCCACAAGAGCTCCTAAATCAACTACTCCTTAGATTCAAAACACTGAATATTAAAATTTCCTTTGAATGTCCTCCCATCAAATTCTCTTTGCAATTTCAAGATAAGTAAAATAAAATAAAAACCCCATTAAGTATACAGCTATCCTCATATGTATGTATAAGCTATTCCCACTGTGTCTGAGGGAGTCTTATTTAAATTCAGCCTTTTTCTTCTATCTTTCCTACAAGGTGCTGCTTTGTACAGCAAGTATAAACAAGTTAGAAATGCAGTGCCCTCTGGTACATGCTTAACAAGGGAAGATAAAAATAGATCAAAGAACTGCATAAATCAAGTGGCTGCAAATGGGATACAGGAATTTTCTGATTTTGCCATTATACACTGGCTTGAAATTAACAGTCATTCTTCTAGTTGTAGTTTAATGACGACTGTATGGTAACTTTAGGTCTACCTTGTACTGCAGCCTCAAGAAAGAGTTAGACTAATGTTCACTTGAAGTAGAATGCCCTCTGGTTTGAAACATGTACATGCCTTACTGAAAAGTGACCAAAGACTTCATACTTTTAGTATATCCATCCATAAAATTGTATTTCATAAAGAATGCTGTAACCAATGATATTCTCACCACGTTTCCATCAGGACATGGAGATCAATGCTGAGGAACTTAGGAATGTTCTCAATAATGTCGTAAAAAAACGTGAGTTTCAGCATGTTTTTACTAACTCTAGGCAAAGAAATCTGTAACAGAGCATAACTCCCCACCCTGAGTTATAAAAACTACTGTAACAGAGCATTAATTCCCCATCCCGAGTTACACTCTAAAAATTATTGATATTTTCAGACTCAGAAATTTCCTAGTTACATTTCCATGGACATTGCATCTGAGACTTTAACAAGCTAAATTTATCACAGATTATCTCTACAGATTATTATTACTGATAATCTAGAAATAAGCAGATGCGTTCATTGGAATTATCACATGGGAAAATAATGCAATTCTCACAGTCTGCAAGTGCCCTTTAAAAAAATACTGGAGACCTTTCTTCCTGTTTAGCAAGCTTTACCCTTCAGACCCTGGACTTGCTTAGCAACATAGAAGTTAGTTTAGAGCTTTCTAGAGCTTTTTATTGTATACAACAAATCAGGAAAATTAATATCTAATTCACAGACAATAACATTACTGAGAGTCTTTTCAGATTTCTCTACCACTCACTTCTTACTGGATGAAGGAAGTAGGTTTGGCTTTTACTTTGATTAGAGTTACACCTGAAAGGAAAAATCACTTGCTGATTTGCTTGATTTGTATTCACTGGGATCATTTGTTTCAGATAAGGACCTAAGATCAGAAGGGTTTGAGTTGGAATCCTGCCGCAGCATGATTGCTTTAATGGATGTATCCTTTTTCTGGTGAAAAGGGAGTGCTTGGAACTACTTAAGTTCACTAGTTCTCACCATCGCACACACATGCAGAATTTAGTAAGCCAGGGAAACAAAACAGCAAAGTAGTTGTAGTGTGTAGTCAGATTAAAAAAGCACTCCTGTTTTGACACATCTGAATTCCAGTCATCTCAGTATTAGCATAATTGGTAGAGAAAAATATCCCCAAAAAGAAAGCTACAGAATAAATCAGTCAGTATGACACTCTTCTTTAGGTATCAGAGACTGGCCACATTATGTAGTTAACCATAATTTTTTGATTACTATATTTAAAACAAACTCAACATAATCATAGTTCTTGCCAATAAACTTACTATATTTATCTCTTAAAGTTTATAATGTATCACATACTCTACTGTACACTCAGCTTGCAATGCAGGCAGAACTTGTCTGCAACAAGTGCAATAAAACACACTACAAGATGCCACATGGTTACTCTACCACAACCACCCTCAATTTTCGTGTTTGACATAACACAATTTTGAGAGAAAGTAAGTGCATTCAAACATAATCAGAACAAAAGTGTAACTATAACCCACAGCCATAATGGTTGGAGCCTAAACACATTTTTGAAAAGAGCTTTAGTCAGCCTTTTGCATATTTCTTAATTCATTTGAAGCAAGGCAGAAAGAGCTTCACTCCAGATTAAAGCTCAGTTGTCTTAAAAAGCGTTGGGAGAGCTTCATATTTGGAGGTATTTCAGAAGAGCCCACTAAAACTTCCTACTCATGCACTTTTAGAATAGTTCCAGAGGCAAAGCGGTGTCCTGTAACAGAAGTTTGCTTCTACACAAGGCACTATGTTATACAGAATAACCAAAATGTTTACAAATGTTACTGCAGAGCTGAATCAACTCCTAATCCTGAGAAGATCTCCAATACAGTTTCACATTCATCCCTTCACCAGTAGTTGCAGACTTAATTCATTTAGTCCTAAAAATATTGTGGGTTTTTTTACCTGAATGTTTGCATCACAGACAGATGGCTCAGGGAAGATTAACTTTGATGAATTTCGACATCTCTGGGACAAGATTAAAAGCTGGCAGGTATTGCTGGTATCTTCACAGCTCTTTTTCACAGCTTCTGCAGTGCAAAGGTTCTACAGGAAAATTAGAACTCTCCACATACACTCCACCAAAAAGAAGGCTAAAAAAATAATTGTGAATTAGCTTTGAAAACAAAATATCTCTCCTCATCCTACTTCACAGCCTAAACAAACAGCCTGAATCTCTCATATACAACCTTCCCCCATGCAAATAGCACAAAGGCATACAAGCTGGAGGAGAATGATGGGAACTACAATCAGGCCTCAATAATTAGGGCAATTAAGAGGGAGGATTACCAGCATAAACTCAAGGCAAACAAGGAGAGTCTCAAGGGGAGAGCTTTTTCGCCTCCCAGAGATTGGATCTAAATTCTTTTAATTTGCAACTGAGATGAACTCTGTTATAATAACCCAGACTCCCCAGCAGTGGCAATATAAGGCACGTGGTAAAGCCTCCAGGTGCCTGAGGCACACATCCCATAACCACTCAGTGGGTACATACAGGAGAAGTACAAGTTTTTATTACCATTGTGTATGTGTTTTTTCATTTTCCAGAAAATTTTCAAGCGTTATGACACGGATCATTCAGGAACCATTAACAGCTACGAGATGCGCAACGCTGTCAATGATGCAGGTACTTTCCCTGTGCAGTGTCCAACAGAAACCTTGTTTTGATTTGGTGCATCACAGGGTGAGATCACTGAACAACCTTGTTTTGTTTTGGTGCATCACAGGGTGAGATCACTGAACACAGTGCTGCCTTTTAAGGACAGATCCTAGAGAAATTATAGAATATTTTTTCCCCCAACAGAGCTTCTCAAATATCCAAATGGCAAGGCTTGTATGTCTTGCCAGCCAAATAGATCTCTTCAGCTCCTCTTAAGGCAATAAGTGATGCTTTGCTGTCTTTAAGGATCTCCTACTCAGGGTGCTGCTATTCAGGGAGACCAGGGAGTTCTGAAGACATTTACTCTCATTTAAGCTGTGGATTCTATACATTTGTGTAAGTAACAAACAAAGAACAGTGGAAAACCTTCAACCTAAGTGTACAGGCACTGAAACTATGATGGAGCAGGTCCATGTCCAAGGACCTGCACATCACAGGCAATTGGGTGGACATTTCTTGAGTCATGCTAATGTTCTCCAGTACTGAGCCACTATGGGTTCAGTCTCTTCTACCTGCACAATAAGAAAAAAAGTATTTTTGCAAAACTTGCAGTTAATGAAATTCTGAAAAGAGAGACTTTGGATTTTTCTTCCTTGTCTCAGACACACCAGTGTGCTTCTTCCCCTGGGGAGCTGGCCTCCCCCCACATATGTCTTTACCAGGTTTCTAAGAGAGTGAGACAGCCTCTCTGATCAGAAAATCTGTAGTTTCACAAAAAACCTAGATAGGATAATTTCAGTGATTTTTGTGTTCAGTAGCATTTTGGCACATCAAGGAATAGAAACAAATGACTACTTTGTACTTTACAAAACCTCAGTGATTCTGTAATCCTTTGCCAAAGACAAAACTACACCTGGATTTGGACTTCTGCTGTGGTAGAAATATGGGTAATTTTTATTTTCCAGATTTCTGTTCTCATCACGGAAGTTGCCATAGTAAAAAGAGAAAATACGTAAATATCTCCTGGCCTGACTTTAGAACTAAGAACATTCCAGTCTTCCAGCACATGAGCTGTGCATGACCTTGCATTTAGCCAACAAACAGCTGTACCCAAACTGTGGCAGACCCTTTCAAGGCACAGGCTGCAGCATTCAGTGACAAAGTTCAGTCCCACCACACCTCCTGTCTATTTTCTGACCACTGTTTAGTTGTGTTTTTACAGCACTTGTGTCCCTGTTTTAGCTGATTTGCTCTCAGCAGGCCCAGCTGAGCCACCAGGCCTCTGGGGCTGCAGCTCTTCTCACTCACAGCCTGATGCAACTTGTGTGCTAAGGGCCCCCTCAAAGCATAACTTCAACACATTGCTGCTGGTTTGGGAAGGCAGCAGGACACAGTGAGGCTCCTTGTAGCTTTATTCCATTTTGTTTAGCAGCTGCAGCAGGACATCCTGCCCGAGCCTCCCTGGGGCTGGGCCAGGGGAGCGCCTGCGGCCCGAGCCCTCACGGAGCAGCGCTTCCCGGCCCGAGGCCCAGCTGTGCCGTTTGTGCTTCCCTGCAGGCTTCCGGCTGAACAACCAGCTCTACGACATCATCACCATGCGCTACGCCGACAAGAACATGAACATCGACTTTGACAGCTTCATCTGCTGCTTCGTGCGCCTGGACGCCATGTTCCGTGAGTGGCTGCCCCGGCTGCACGGCGCCGCCTCCCTCCCGCCCCAAACACAGCCGTGGATACATGGAATGGCTTGGCTTGAAAAGCACCTTAAGGATGATCTGGTTCCACTTCCCCTGCTGTGGCCAGGGACACCTTGCACTGCACCAGATCGCTCAGAGCCCTATTGTACTCACAGCCAAGTTTGTTCACAGCACTACTGCCTATGTAGGGTACTAATGATCATAGATATGTGCTCAGGGAATCTAAGATGACAAGTTGTCTCACACAAACACAAACTACTATGTCTCTCCTTGAATTAACTAAGGAAAAATGCAGCAGAAACACTGGCTGACCCCACAAGTAAAGACCTGAACCAGTTGGCATTTCACAAGGGGAGCACCATTTGATTTCCTGTCTGGGAATCATCGTTACCCACACAGTAACCTAATTTACTCCCTGTATTTCTGTTTCCTTTTAGGGGCATTCCATGCCTTTGACAAAGATGGAGATGGCATCATTAAGCTCAATGTCCTGGAGGTAAACTGCTTCATGAGAGTATGTCTAACACAATGTCACAATACTAAATCTTAACGTACCTTTTTTAAAATCACTGTACACGCTTTCAAGGGAGAACTCTATGAATAGAGTTCATCTAAAATTGTCACCCAATTGGTAAGAAACACCAAAACCTCCTAAAATTTTGCTACCAATTTTACACAGAAAATATCCATGATCTGCCAGTAACAGCTGCTCTGTAAGACTCCAGTTGGTGCTGAAGAGCATGGCTGCGGCCTCCTAATATCATCTTTAAAGACCATCAAAAAACTTTTGATTTTTTTTTTGTTTTAATGAGGCAATTTAGATCAAACACAATGATATGGTGTTAAATGATAATGAGGCTGAGCATAGGTCTTTACTTTTAAAAATCTTATTAAGAAAGTTTCAACTTCAAAGCGTGTCCTCTGTTAGGGAGACCATTAAAAACTACCTTCACTTTTTGCAAGGGAAGGAAAAATAGGAACAAAATACTCAGGAAAATTCCCCACTTTATGCTAAGTGACAGCAAGCAGCTGCCTTCCAGCTAGAGATGGTGGTGTCCTCACACAATTTGTGGGAGGATGCCAACAACTCTTCCAACCTTTAACTCTTTCAGTGGCTGCAGCTCACGCTGTACGCGTAACACCGGAGCCAGCGGCCACCTCCATCAAAAACACACTGAAGATTTCCAAGGAGCTAGCACCATTCATCCCAAGGAAAAACAAGAGTACTTCCTAATTATGTCATTCACTTGCCAAGATGAACAGCACATGGGAAGAAGCCCTTGGAAAGAGAGACAACCACACTTCAGCAGACAGGACAGTGCATGTTTTGTAACTACTCTTACAGCATCTTGATATTTTTCCTTTTGGGCGACAAGGATTAATTTATTGATAACTGAATTAAACTTTCTCTGCATGGTGAAGACATGAAGAATGCATAATTGTTCTTCTTGTGCTGACACCTGGAAAGGTCTTCCCTCAAGTCAGAAACTAGGAAACTAGGACTGCATCTAACTGTGAAAGTCAGAGGTGTTTACTGCCACCTTGTAATTGGTCATTAACTGTTTGTCCTGCTCTTGGTATTACCCTTTCACCTCTTTGTAATGTTTACTGAATATTTCACATGAGATTGTGCTAGCTACATTAATATTATGCAACCCAATGACTCAGTTACAGATTTGGCTGTGCAGGTTGGATCTCTGCTATGTAGAAATGAGAGTGTAAGGCATAACAGACTGCAGTATCAAAGTACAGCTTCATCTAATGCCTCAGCAGAAGTACCAGAACTAAGCAATTGGCTCTCATTTTTAGTACCCATCCTAATTACAAATGTAGACATCATAAGGGTTTTTCATTGTAACTGCATTTCCTCTAACACTGAGAAACTTATTTGCAATTCAAGGCAGAAAATATCTTACACATACAAATTTATACATCTACAGACACATATTTCCCCCACTCCAGGTGCTATTTCCCACCACTACCATGCATTTCTTTATTGCAAGAGGTGACTTGTAGCAGAATCAGATACTATGTCAGCATGACCACTTCAGGAATATTATTCCAATGGGCGAATACAATTAGTTTAATGGAACCAAAAATAAAATCAACCGCATTTTGGCCTAGGCTTTTTGGTTTTGTTCTGAAAGAACAGATGAAGATGAAATATTGAGCATTCTTCCATCATTGTCCTGAATATACAGCAGTTTTTGGAGTTTATGGCAAGTGTGAAATTAGCTTAGTATCTCAAACGTTTGCCCGTTTTCTCCTTGAACACATTGGGGGAAAAAAAAAAAAAAAAAAAAAAAAAAAAAGCACTTAAGAGGTTCCCTTGCTACCAGCTTAAAGGATGACAGGTTACTTAGTTCTCTAGTGGCAAAAAATAGCAAAGATATCCACCAATGTAAAGCAAAATTTAAAAAAACAAATCATAGTATCCACTCAAAGTTATTCCGGTGAGTAGTAGATTTAAATGAAAGGCCACTAAGAAGCAGAAAACCTTTTGACTATAAAGTTCTTAGTATTGTCTTGCAGTGTAACTTACTCTGGAAGAGGAAGAAAATCCTACTGTTTATTTAAAGAAAAATTTTTCTCCTTCAAATTCAACTTTTTAAAACCCAAATAATTTTTAAGATGACTGGAACACTTGGAGCCCTGGCTTCCAGTCATGCCTTACCTCCACTGAGCTATTATTTTCCATACAAATATGGCAGAGATGCTCTTAGTTGGGATGTTCGGAGAAAAAAAAAAAAAATCTATCAGTCAAAAGATCAAAATTGGGATTTTTAATTGGCCACACAAAGCTGGTCCTTACAGCTCTGCTGAGTGAACTACCAACAAGTTCTCTAGAACTTCCCTTGCAATGGGCCATGAAGCAAGGCAGGCAGCACATCTGGGAGGCATCAACTGGGTGGAGAGTTTCATTTTCCTGCCAAATGACTAGGTTTGAGGTTCCTGCATACCTGTAACACTCCTGCCAGTGCTGAAGCTTCAAAGTGCCCTGTCTGATTTTATCTAGCACTCAAAATAACAAGGAAAAAAAATCCAGAACAAAGTCAAATTCTACCAAATCCTGTGAAAGAAACATTCTACTTAAAACAAAGGAGAAACAGACAAACCATAACAATATAAAGAACTTTATTTTTTTTCATTTCTTCTTTTGTCATGTAAAGTTTCATTATTACACTACAGCTTTGTACCAAAGTGAGAGAAGAAAACCACGATCAATCTGTGCACATGTTCTACACAGCTTAAATTATTAAATATTCAATCAAGTTGTTTAATTCCACTTCCATTCTGTTTAACATTACAGCAAAATGAAATCTGAGATGCTGGCAGGTGCATATAACAGAATATATACCTACACAGTTTGCTCTTTGAGGATTAATTATTTTACAAACAGTAGCTGAAACCATTTCCTTATCCTTCCTCACATATTCTGCAACTCTGGACAACTTAGACTGCTTGAATTATAGTACAATACAAGCCTGAAAATCAAGATTCAGCTGTACCTATGTCTTAATTCAACTTAAGTGAAAAATATTTTCCCAACAAAAACTTTTCCCCTACCATTTATTGCAAGTTTGCTGTTATCATTTACCTTGATCCAGCATGATTGTACTGTTTGAAAACGTGCATTTAGAACTGCACTACTTCAAACACACCATACAGCCAAACTCCTGCTATTTTGCAGAAGCCAACTTATGTGCTGATAATATGTTTAGTAATTCACATGTAAGTGACACATGGTAAGCAGAAGCCTGGATATTTGATGCATCTTTGTACCAAGAGATGCAGAAGTTTTCCCTCTGTCCCCTTCTACGTACAGAAGCAGCAGTGTTGGGCCAGAGTGTTTTGCACTGCCAGACAGCTGTTATTTTTCTCTGAAATTTGAGGGAGAAAAAGAGAAACTAATACAAAACAATCCAAAAAGGCCCCTAAAGGGCTGCTGTACGTAGTCAGCCATACAGCAAGTCCAGAACTCGTTTTTTAACACTTGACTAATAAAAAATCCACAGCTAACCACAAAATAAATCCTCACTCTACTCACTCTTCCACCCACAACTTTTACTTGCAAAAAGAACAAACCAAAACCAAAAATAAATAGTCCTGAAACTGGCTTCAGATGCGCAGTACTGCTTTTCATACAAATATTACTGTGTTAAATGTCACAAACCACCAACCTTCCCAAAGTTATTACATTCTTCAACTAGAGGTATATCAGGAGTCAAAACCCTAAGCTGCAAGATCAGAGGTGATCTCGTTAATGAATACCAACAAACAAACATTAGTTTGGCATCTCTCTTCCTCAACTGCCTCCAGAAGTAAATGGCCAATTGCGAAATCTGCACTAAATTCCAGCTGAACAAATAGGAAACCTCTCCACAGAACTCCAGAGAAGCCCAGGGATTTCCACAGCTGCACAGCTTTATAGCAAATCTTTTTAAGATATCCTCATGACAAAACAGTACAGCGTTTTCCTCTGAACCCCTGGGGATCTAAAAAAATTGTTTCTGATTCATGAAGCAAAATTTGTTACTCCCACCTCTTGCTCATTTTAGGATTCTTACAATGTATCTGAAATGACCTACAAAGTAGCAAAAGACACACTGCTAAAGCCGGACTGCAGAAGTCCATACTTCTCAGGAGGATTGTTTTCAAGACAGATAGGAAATATCATCGACCACACAAAAAGAAAGACCGCTTCCACCAACTAGAAAAGATAAACCCAACAAGCAAATGGGAATGCAAATAAGGTGTAGTAACTGCGTTTGTTGCAACATCTAGTGAGAAAAATCTTTGTATGTTCCTGAAAACAGCAGAAAGAACATAAAGAATCACAATGGAGAAGTAACAAAATCTACTCTCACACGCATTTTTCAGAATGCCACTACTGCCTCACAGGCTGGTCCTCAGGACACACCTCCTCACCTTCACTTGCAGGACAGTCCACAAAGGACAGCTTAGGATGCCCACCCAGTTTATGCCACACTTATATGCTTCCTCATTGTGGTTCAAAAAACTGCCAGAACTCCTGAATATCAAGACCTTTGGAAATGGTTTAAGTATTATGCAGTCTTCTGCTTTTAGGTCATGAAAAAACCGAAACAAATGCTCTCACACTTTAGAGCATTACACCCGGCATCATAAAACACCTATACTGCTTAAAGAATCCCCCAGACTTGATTCTCTATTGAATTGCTTCATCCACAGCCCACAGAAAGAAATATTAAAAAAGTCCAATACCAAAACCACAAACACACATCCCCCAAAAACCAAAACAAGAACACCCTCAGAACAGTCTGAGGTCTGAGCCACATATTGGGGCTTTCTGCTATCCACAAACAGCTTAATAAAAAGTAAACAAACAGAATCAATCACCACAAAAGCAGTGGAACCTCAGAGATTCCCATGTCTCTGAAGTAGGATGCTACTGCAACTCATTCATATTTTACTCCTGTCTCACAAAAAATATTCATCAGTGTAAGAGCAATTCTGTTTGTCTGCTAAGATAATACAAAACCAGCGTGCTCCAGAGAAGGCCCTGAAGTTCCTTGATTTGATAGCAGCGGAACATCCATGGGCTTTCCTGAATCATTCACTTTCTTGGCCTAAAAAGTCTTCTTTACAGCCAAAGAATGAGGCTATAAAACTTATTTGGTCTATGGTTGACAGGTCTGAAAGTGGCTGTGAAAAAGATACTCAGTAAAACCAGGCCACTCAGGTTTATTGAAAAGCACTGGATTAGTGTATAAGCAGCTCAGTTCGCTGTCTTTGCCTTCTCTAACAGCTTAGGAAAACCTCTGCTTATTTTGTCCTGAGCAGCAAGTTAGGCAAAAGTGAACACAAAGCTCCTTGCTAGATTAGTCTCAATGTCAAGAGGGCTCTTCACTGGATTAGTGTCATTAGGGGAGAGAGGATGGCAAGTGCCAGAAGGGCATTTCACTGAACTCCACAAGATGAAGCGATCCCGCTCAAGGGGACACCTGCAGGAGAACCCTGACAAGTTCAGTCTTTCCTTCTGCACTGGCCTCTGTGGTACTTTCTGTGCAGCAGAAGAAATAAGACTTTTACATGTGATATGCATTTCATATCCTCAGCTTCTGCTTGAGCACTTTAAAATCCTGCTCCATTCTTTCCAGTTGAGTTTTTGTGAACTTCATCTAGCCCAAGCCAATTAAGCCAGTTCACAACAGAAACAAAACATTACCAAAGTGGATGCACTCAGACACACAGTGCCTCTGCATTTCTCTTGGTTTGCTATGCCATGAGGATATGGGACTGCAAAGCTCAGTCACTAAGATTCCATAAAATCAGCAATCCAATTATAGTGTTTTATGAAGACAGCAGTGGTGGTTTTGCTGCACTTTAACTAAAAAAAAAAACAAACACCACATACTTCTTTCCCATACATTAGGACATGTACTGAAAAAGACTAAGATTGCAAAGCATGTGAATAGAGCCATTGCTCTGGCTGCTTTGCTGCTACTGGCATCTCTCTCAAGAAATAACCACTTTCCTCAAAATAAACAAAATACCTCAAGAGGTATAGTAGCTATCATTGTATATATTGTGCCAGTTATAGCAATTTTTACACAAGGAATAAAAAATAAGTTACAATTAACATTAAAAAATTAATTTATTCCAGTCTTCATATAATAACTTTTCTTTTTATGAAGAAAGTAAAAATGTACACTGGATATTCTGGTTACATTGTTAAAATCTGTGATATTCTGGTTTTCTGGAATTTTATTTAAATCAGCTAAAAAATTGGATACAACAAAACCAGACACGTCTTAGACAGTTAACAGGCTTCAAGCTGAGTTTGCAAACAGCAGCACCTATTGTAATCTAAGTTTGGACTTTCCAAAGACTATGCTTCTTAAAAAAACAAATAAAACCACCAGAAAAAGACAAACAACAAAAAAAAAAAAGGCAGACAAGAGGAAGGAATATTCTTGTCCACCAATGAATTAAAAACTTGCAGGAGCTTGGGCTAAGTCTTAATTACCAGCCTTATTTCTGCAGAGTGCAGCACAATCTGCAGTCTCTGTAGCAATGCATTTCAGCCCCATTCAGTTTTTGCATTCCAAATGGGAAAATAAAGAGGAAAGACTGGAGTAAGAAACTGATGTTATTTGGAATAATTCTGACATACAAAATTACTTCCCAATGTGGGAGGTGAAAAGCTTCATGAGTCAATCCTGCTGTCATCCTCAGCATGTTTTTCAATGTGTCCTACAGCATCCTATAAAAGAACCAGAGAAGTCAATTGAAAAAAATCATTATGATTATCACAAAAAAACCCACAAAAAACTTTGCCAAAGATTCTAGAAGCCTCAGTGAAAGTGATTTTCTAGATAATACACATTTATTTGGCTTAAAGCTTCTAAAAAGATAAATATTTATCATTGTCAAGCTATTATCCAAATCACATACAAATTAAATAAACACATCGCATCCAAAGCCAGCAATAGAAATTAAGAATTCTACTGTTCATTAACTGTTGAAGAAACCTCCATCCTCCCCTATTCTGGAAAGCATTCAAAGGAACGCAGTTTATATTGCCAAGGACCAAAATGTAGATTTTATCTGCCGGTCTGTAGGTAACAGCTCTCCTTAAACCAATCCCCCAAATCCTCTCCACATCACTTAATCCAATTCTTATGCCTTCTTCATTTTTTCCCCCTTCTGTGCAACTTTTATCCAGAATTTTATGCACTACTTATTTAAAGATTGGTTTTGCTAACAACCTCACATGAAAAATAAACAAGAAAGAGGTAGCAATGGGTAAAAATTAAAAGGATAAAAACCTATTTTCAAGGCAGAAATCTTATAAAGACATTTTTCCTTCAAAAACTTCCTAATATCCTGAGTAGAGTATCTTTAATATTTTAAGAACTCTACCATTTCCATGTAATATTTTAGGACCAAACTGTTTTAAATTGACCCTGTGTCAAATTACCATAGCTGCACTGCTCGTCTGCCACAGACTGAACTGAACCCTGCTAGTCTTGGATGACTGTGACCACCTGCAGTCAAGCCTGCCAAAGCTAGAAAAATTTAACCCTTTTTAAGAGAAATAGGATCAAATTCATTAATTGTGGTGACATAAAGTACTTTACACTACCAAATACAATCATGTTATTTCAACCACTTACCTGCTTGGAACCTTTCCTGGAAGTAAAGAAAGCATCACAGTTCTTCCAACGGCATTTCAGGGTCTGAAAATTTGGATTGGTGTGGTCAGTTAGCAGGTGTTGCTTCAGATGGTCCACAACTCCAAAGATCAGTGAGCATCCGTGCCACTGGGAGAAAAAAAAACAACATACCAGAATAAGCCAGGGAAATACAATTTTTTGCTAATGCTTTTCTTCCTGCAATTTCACAATATTCTTCCAAGACAAGGTAAGAATGCCTGCCAACTCCTGTAAGTTTTTATCTCATGCAATTTTCACTATCCATGGTATTCCCATTTTCCATTTTCAATTCCTTTAATTACAGCTTTACAGAAATTTTTCCTGCCTTTAGCCAAACCTAGATCAACAGCAGGAATGGTAGGAAGAAGAGACTAATTAAGTCTTTACAAGATTTAAGGTTACCATGACAGTCATTTGGAATTTATTTAAACTTATCTAGCACAGTAAATCATCTTTTCTATGTCACTCAGCCAAAGTTTTTGGCATTAAACAGTCACACATCTAAAAACTGCCAGAAAAAACAGTAATTTACAGTAATAACTTACCCCAAAGTGCATATATGTGTGTGTGTATATATATATATATATATATATACACGCACACAGCAAAGACAACAAAAAATGAATCTAGTGATATATACCCAAGTAATACAAACTTTAAGAGTACATATACATTTTAAAAAATAATGAATTATGAAAAATCTAAGGTCCAGCTACCCAGGACTAAGTGACTAGAGACCACCCCTCAGAAAATTCAATAACAAAGGCTAAAAAACAATTGCTAATTACCCAGCATCGATAATTTTGCATCAGATTAAGCCTCACAGCTCTGACACTGCCATCATAGCATCCGGTGTATATCTGTAAAAGAAACATCTATGGATAAACAAGCTGGGAATAAAAAGAAAAAAAAAAAAACAAGAAGTAAAATTTTGAAGAAGACTTCAGTGTAGGTAAAAACAATGAAATATCAGCATGCAAGGCTTCTACTTTTAAAAAATAGATATAACCAAATTCTCTTAATATTTGCATTCATAGTTCACAAAAACCAACGAATTAATATGAAAAGCTTCCATAACCTCTACTGTTGAAAGTGTCATGTGTTTAACATTAAGTTTAAATTATGGTACTATCCACTCAAGTTAAAAAATATGTAGGTGTAAATGTCAAGTTGAATGTAATTCAGGACTTAAGCAGTAACAGCTATATCAAAAAAGGATAGACAAGAAGAGTGTGGAAGAACACCACAATTTCAGAAAGACTGAAATTCAGATGCAGATCCTTTCACTCATCACTAAACTTCTCATCTGAACCCTTCTTCAATTTGAGAATGTCCACAACAGACCACTGCTGGGGCACAGTTTAAGCCTCAGGTTGGACTCATATGAGATGTGATGCTTGGGCAGAATGTATTCCAATTAGTAGGAAATCTGTTCTTTTGAATTTATCTTTTCTGTAATTACAGATCACTACTATACCTTTCCTTTTACAGTCTCAAAGAAACTCCTAGACATGCAGACAAATAAGTGCTTTTAAAGACTATTTAAAAAAATATTTATCCAGAAGTGCTTTTGATATTTATCTTGCAGGCAGATGTATGAAGAAACCTGTACACATGAATCAACTGCACACCTTTGTTTATGTTCTCTCAAAGGTTGCTAGAGGTTTGGCTGTGGGTGAAGTTTTTCTCAAGCACCTGAATGATTCCTTTCAGTAAGTCAAACAGGATTGACACTTGAAAAACCAAAAGTATTTTACTATTTCTAGTGTCCTCACTGTAATCATAACTGCAAAAAAGAACTGTTCTTTTAAGACTACAGTAAGCTGAACAGTGATTTTCCCCCAGACAATAATATTACGTGAGTATAAAGGTGTTATAGCCACTCAATTTTTTGACTGAGAACAACTTGGAAATGCAGCCAAACAGCAGGCTGATTTCTTTATCTGAAGAAATTGAACTGCCTTGTATGCACCTATAGCAATTACAACCTTCTCTTTAAGAACAGTGAAAAGAAGGGAGTTACCATGCTCTTATGGATGGTCATACACATGATCATATCTGTGTGGCCTCCATAGACTTGCAAGCGGTCATGTGACTTGAAAGAAACAGAAACAGACATTTAATAGCATGACATTTTTTAAGAGCCATTTTTCACAGACATGCAAAGGATAATACTTTCAAGAGCAGTTTCCTTGGTAGCAACTAAACTGTTACGGTGGATTCTAAACTTTACAGCCACCTTGAAAGTTCACTTTTGTTTATGTTGCTTCTGGGAGTCTTTTTGTCCAACTAAGTACTTGTTCTCTCAGCAGACAAAAATAACATTTTCCCACTTCTCTGAGCTGTCATTGTCTTGGGATAACCCAGGTTCTAAAAAATGGTTTAGATTATATACTTTAAAATCCATGCATTTTGACTGGCGAGACAACGATTTATACTGAGTTACAGGAAAAAGAGGGATGGACAAGAGACCAGAAAGTACAAAGATGACTTCTATTTGACTTCAAAATCATTAATTACATGTTAGATAAAAGTCATTAGTAACCACCTATTTTCTTACCTGTAGTTCATAAACACGAACAAATTTATCCAGACATGCTGTCACCATGACTTTCCCAAGAATGTTCACAACTGTTACTGCGTGGTTGTGGCCCTTATAGATCCGTACCAGCTCTCCAGTCTGCATCAAGAAAAAGCAAAGGTAAATTGGTGCTTGGTTTGGCTTTTCTTAAACAAAAGAACAAAATGGTTTTACCTAACCCCTACAGGGCAGCTAGCTTCAATGCTCACTACTCAAAAATGGAAACATCCCTTATTACACTTCCATTCCCTGTGAAGGTACTTACAGATTATGATCAAATACTACTTATCCTTGTGTTTTCCCATCCTCACACAGAGCCATTCCAGTACAATAAAAATGCATGGGTCTGTGTAAAGTTCTCTTTCTCCTCTTCTTCTGCTTCTGAACATGAGCCACCAGAGTGCCCAGGTGGCCAAAAACCCAATTCCTGGCCTGTACCATGAATACTGTGGCCAGCAGGACCAGAGAAGTGATTCATCCCCTGCTGGTGAGGGCACATGTCAAGTGCTGAGTCCAGATTTGGGCCCCTCAGTTCAGGAAGGACACTGAGGTGCTGGAGTGAGTCCAAAACAGGGAAAGAAGATGGTGAAGTGTAATGAGAAGCAGCTGAAAGAGCTGCTGGAGAGGAGGAGGCTCAAGGGGACCTTATCATTCTCTACAGCTCCCTGAAAGGAACGTGTAGCCAGAGGGGAGTTGGCCCCTTCTCCCATGCAACCAGCAACAGGATGAGAGGAAATGGCCTCAAGCTGCACCAGAGGAGGTTGGACACTAATAAGAAATTCTTCACAGAAAGGGTGATTATATTTTCAAACGGGCTGCCCTGGGAGGTGTTGGAGTCACTGTCCCTGGAAGTGTTTAGGGAAAGACTGGATGCTGACAATGCCATGGTCTAGCTGATATGGTGGTGTTTGGTCACAAGTTGTTTTCTATGATCTCAGACGTCTTTTCCAACCTAATTGATTCTGTTTCTATCATAAATTACATATTGCCACCCATCCTGAAACTAGTACCATGCTATTAGCAGTATTTATGTAACCACAAGGATCAAATAGCAAATTCAGCTAAATACACAGAAGTATACTCTTTTTACGTCAACTAAAATTTCCCTCTGGTAAGTTTCTTAATCTAACTTATTGCATAGCTACATGAATGCTTCTGCTAGGACTAAGGGACGATGGTGTAAAAGAGGGAGAGAATGGTAAGCTAGAGACAAAGCATTCATGATGCTATTGAACCATCTAGCTTGGAACACAGTGCTCCTCAAGTTCTTCCAGTAATAAAGAAACTTTCCCCACCAGAATACCTCACATGACTTTTCTCTGAATCTTGTCTGTATTATCAGCATTTTGTAGTTATGTATGAAAAACAAGATGCCCAGATAAAAAGACATTGCCTATCATGTGACAAGAGTCAGCAGATTTATGTAGCCTCTTCATGCCTCCAGAGTTACCTATAGCACACAGTCCCATTCACAAAATCACGAGACTTCCTTTTCTGGAAACAATCTGCCCCACTAGTCAAATATTCTGGAAATACTGACTTTATAGCACAGAAATTTAGTGCCTTAGTAGCAAAAGTAATTCCATTTTCTCATATGAGACTTACATGTATGTTGTGGGCATGGACAGATTGATCACTGGAGCCACTGAATACCAGATCATTCACAACCTTACCAAAAAAAAAAAAAAATTTTGTAACAGATATGGAAATGGGCAGGCAAAATGTTTAGACACTGTTCAATTTAAAGTTGTACTGTAATATTTCCTAAAACTGAGAGCCTTAAAATCAATCAAGAGTATGAAAGAAAAATCGTGCACTGAACTCTTCACGTAACAGCTAGAAAATGTATTACAATGATTTTTGACATTTCACAACTGACGTAAGAAACTGTTAACTTGCAGCCCAATAACTCATCCTACTTATGGATTACTCTCATGGACAGCTCAGCAGCAAATCAGGGACCATGCAAACTGAATACAGAATGCTGCTCTGCATGTGCACAGTAAAGCCCAATTTGGACATGCTGCATGCTTATATGGTGCTTATATAGGAAAAATGATGCTCCTAACCCCCAACAAGTGACAAGAGAAAAAAGCCTCAGGTTGCACCAGGGGAAGTTAAGAATGGGTATTAGGAAAAGTTTCTTCACTGAAAGGATGATCAAGGCTGCCCCAGGAAGTGACAGAACCACTGTTCCTGAAGTGTTCAAAACAGACATAGATGTGGCAGCTGGGAACCTGAGATATGGCAGGCAAACAGAGATGATTTCCCTATCAACTTGCTCAGTTTTTATAATTTAAAATAGAGAAATTCCCTACTTCCTATCACAATCTGCTCATTATTTTAAGCATTTTTTGTCCAAAATGTATTTTCAGAGACTTGCCTTCATGCAGAGAATAGTCTTGCTGTGACCTTCCAGGGTCCTGAGGAGCAGCCCATTCCTCGCGTCCCGCACGCTGATGGTGCAGTCATAGGAGCCCACCACCAACAACTTGCGTGCTCCTTCCTGAGCTGTGGCTAAACAGCTCACTGCTCTAGGGCCGTGGCATTCAAAGGTATCAACCTGTTTATTATTCTGGTGGGGGAAGAAGGACATGAGATTTAAGAATTAAAATTTTGCTGTGACACTGACTAGACCATTGAGTCCTTCTTGCGTTGTGCTTGCTATATGGTATCTGATTTCAGTTCAGTAACACACAAAATAGCAGTAGTAAGAATTGTATCTTAATAATTAAGTTCCTAAATTATAGAAATAACTCCTTATGTTATTAGACCAGGAGGAACTTTAAGGAAAACCATAAAGTTACAGCACCTAAAGGTAAAAAAAAGACAAGTAGATGGGACAGCTTCATGCATGGACAAAATAAACAACCAAAAGGGAGCAGCAGTCATCGTTTATACCAAAACGTGTTCATTTGTTCATTACAAATACATTTACTGCTGTAGATAAAGAATGGCAAGAAACACAGAGGAAAGAAACAGCATCACAACAGACTTTCAGGTGCCAATATTTAAACAAACTAACCTTTATGTTGAAAGTAACCACAGTGCCATTTGCAAGACCTGCATAAAGGATCCGCCACCTACTGTGTAAACAGAGCACTCGATCTTCCAATTTAAACTGTTCCATGCGCTCTTTGGTCTGGCAATGGAAAGAAGTACATAAAGATTTTCATTAACTCTAAAGAATTCAAGGAAAAAAGCCTGAAATGAATGATGATTTTCATTTTTAAGCCAACAGAACTGGAGAAAAACATTTGAGAGTCTGGTGTCACATGACAGTTTGATCCTGATTTTAATCAGGACCATCTCTAAGGCTTGACTGTAGTTCAGCATCCAGTTATAACCCTAAATACTTTGTCCTAGTCACAACCTTTCATGTATATAAAAATTTAGACTACTGACTATATATCTATATACATACACATATGAAAACGATCTCTCAAATGGTTGAGGATTCCCCATTGTTCCCCATAGGGAACTTAAGGGTTTAAAACCTCTGGCAGTTTGCTCCCTGAAGCAGATATTTGCTCTCTAAGCCCTTCAAGTCACAAGTTGGGCAAGTATTTTTATTATTTAGCCTCAAATATCCAGCTTCAGGAAGCCTCAGACTGCTCTTTCACATGCCTTCAGAATAACAGATACCTGTTTTCTTTATGGCTGCTCTAAAGATAAAGCAGAGAGCAGTGCCTTCCATAAGCAACAAAGTTAAAAATACAGGAAGACAAGTAAGATTCATAGCCAATCAGCTACCCTGCACTTTGGTGCTCCCAACATTTGGGGATTATGCTATGCTGTTCTGGCAAAAACTCTACTGACAAGCTAATCAATAGATTTGAGCAGTAAATCAGTTAATGGTTTGCTGTTTTGTTTGTGAGGATTTTTTTTCCCGCTCTACTCTAGAGGTATGAAGTTATTGGTGTTTGTGTCCAGATCATATGGGTTTAAAATGCTTTCACAATTTGTATTTGTAAAGAAACATCTGCATAAAATGCAGCATATGTAAATCAAAAGAGAGTTTGAGTACCTTGATATTGTAACAGTTGATAGTGTGGTCACTTGAGCCAGTATAGAGTGCAGCATTCTTCCCATTTGTCTGAGTGACCAGAAGGCAGTTCACTTTTGAAGTATGTCCTTCAAAGATGGCCACACACTTTCTGCTCTAAAAAGGAAAGCATAGAGTCTGTCAGCATAAAGGCCCATAATACCTCTTGGGATATGCACCTAAAAGAACAGGGTAGGGCAGCTAAAAAAGTCAGGATACATGTGGCAATCTATCTACCTTCCTTTGTCCCTCTCATAGGGCAAGTGGGTTGGGGAGGTGGAGAAGAGGTTTGAAGAAAAGAATAGTATAAAATGAATTAGGGGCTTGAAAAATCAGCTGCTTCCTTTACTACACAGTAAGGCATTACAAGACAACTTTGTGACTGGAATTAATGTAACACCACTCCCACAACCTTACTTACAACGAGATTGTAGGCACAAACTGTTTTGTCTGCTGAGCAGGTATACAACAAATTCCCAAAAATCTGAATAGCATTCACTGCAGCCAAGTGTCCCTCAAAGGCTCCCTCAGTAGGTTCTTCATCCTCACCTGGCTCCGAAGACACTTCTGTGGGACAGAGACATGTGTACTTTCGACTATGGGAACATGGTCAAGAAAACACACTGCTGTGGTTTGTACTGCCAACCAGCAGAACTACTTCATGGGCTCAGCACCTTTAAGTCAAATTTCATTGTGGATTCCAGCAGGACTGTGAATGTGACAGAGGGCAATATAAAGTGCTAAAAAGACCTTCATATGACTAAGTCCAGAACTATCTTTAAAATTAAAAAGAGATTGTATTATTGTTTGTCCTAGAGCTCTACAGAGACTGTGGAGCAATAGCATTCATGTGGGAGGGGCAGGGGGATGTGGAAGAGTCAAGACACAAAGCATTCAATATAAGATGGCATAAGTGAGTATGTGTCACTTCCCACTTCAGTTTTGAGTGCAAGCTTTTATCTTCAAGGCAAAATTCCCCTATGGAAGCAGGCTGATAAAGACTTAACTCAAAGTCCTGCAAGATATTACACACAAAGCATCAGAAGGAAAGCATAAAAGATATACCTGAGGAATTCTTTGATCCTTTCAGGGATGGTGTGAAAGACTGTGTCTCAGCCACACTGTAAGACAAAAGGAAACAGTAGTAAGATTGGACTTTGCATGTTCATTTTAAGACAAAATATGGGGGTAATACTCCAAAACATATGACACTGCACTTAGTAGAAAATATGCTGTGACAGGTAAGCTCAAAATCAAACTGAAAAGCCCTGTTCTTGTATTAAGAGAAATTAACAGTTAACAAGACACATTCACTTGTTGACCAAAAAAGCCAAGTCAGTTTTTATTTTCTTTTTTATTTCACTCCTGAAGTCACTGCTATAAGACTTTCTGAATGAAAAAAAAAGAAAGAAAAAAAGAAAAAGAGAGGCCTCTCATGAATACTATATAATAATAATAATAATTTTACTTTTCAGAGTAAAAGAACTTCAGAATCCACAATAATCTCACCTTCTTTTCCCATCATTCGTATAATTTGTGCCAATCTCACTGGTGGAGCTTACTTCATCATAACCAGAGCAAGATGCCTCTAGGACTGCTTGATCCACAGAGTTGCATGGATCCCTCTTTGATGGACTGTCTGGTTTCTCATCTCCTGACTCTGATGAACCAACATCAACCACCTCGCACTGAGGTGTTGAAACTTCCACTAGTTCCAGAGAAGTATCACTATAATTCTCGTCTTTGTTTCTTGCTGCTTGAGCAGTAACTCCACCCTCCTCTCTTGGTGGAGTAGATGTAGTAACTTTTTCTGCTTTAGGAACCTTTCCACCCTTGACTTTCCGGACAGGCTTGAAGTCAATCATATCCTGCTCTGTATCACTGTTGTCTGGCACATGGGCTGCCCTCAGAGTTTTCTTCTTCCTCAACCTTCTCCTCCTTCTATTCCCTTTCTCTGCTGGGACTGCAGCCACTGTCAAGTGCTGTTCAGATGGTTCTGCTGACAATTTGGGGGTTTTATCCATTGGCATTTCCAGAAGGAGCGAATGCTTTGAAAGAGAAGTGCTACACTGATCCAGTAAAAATCTTTCAGCAGCAGTATCATTTTCATTTGCTTCTCTCTTGCTGAAAACAGACCCTGAATGAGGAGAAGAGTTCTCAGGAAGCCCAGATGGTCCCATATCTGCAGAAGGCTTGTGGACATCTTGATTAGTCTGCTGGAAACAAGATGCCAGCCCTGCTAGGGATATGGTTGCAGTGATAACTGGATACACTGAAGTTCTCTGGTTGGTCTCTTCTAAAGAAAACAACCTAGTATTACATTCAATCTGTACAGCAGTAACTATTTATGTAAAATGTCCCTCCCTGTATTTTCTGTTTACACATAATTGTGCATGTGAAGTACATATTCCGACTTAAGATGCTACCACCCCTCTCTGTGTGCTCCCTTAGCAGCTGTCATGACTGCTGTAGAAATTACATTAATTAATGTATGCCAAGTACGACTCAGTTGTTCAGTGACAGTTTGAAAATCCTGTGCTTAACCCATCTGAATTATTACAGCTATTATAAAAAATTATTTCTACCAAGTTACTTGGACCTAATTCAAGGTGGGTAGCTATGCACAACCCACACTGCAGCACTGTACCTTTATCCTGGGAATAGCAGCACTGGAAGCCATGAGGGTAGGCTTTATTTAGTTAGTTCATCTGTGCTGGACCATGCAATGGGATCAACACACTCTCCCGGTCATTTAATTGTGACTGAATTGATATAAACAAAATGATCCAACCTCTCAGATGAGATAGATTAATGGCAGCATCTCACAGCTGTTACCCACACCCTAAAAATTCCCCAGTTACACTTGCAATAACTACAATCCAGAACAGGATGTTTCAAGTTCACTGCATTGCTGGGTCAGGATCACGCAACACAAATGGGAAGCTGGCAGTATCTGAAACACTTCCCTCTTCCATCCTCTCAGAAGCCAGCAAATTACACTAATGCTTGGCCAAAAGCACATTAAACATCACAGGACAAATTTGGAATTACGCATCCAACTACGACACAGCTAAAATGAGAACCTTCCTCAGGTGGGGAATTCCAAGATAAAACTAGAACTTGCTGACAGCATTTTAAATGTAGCACATATAGAAGTTCATCAGTACCAAAACTACGGTAACTTTACAAATGAACATAAATTCTTGCTTTTAATACATCAAAATTAAGTTTGTAGGAAACAGAAAAATAATGTGATTAAGAGCTTTCTGAAGTAATTATTTAAGTAACAAATGCAGCAATACACTGAAGGTTCATCTTCATAAAAAAAAAATCCAGAAACCTCCTCAACTTCTCTGCTGTGAAATTTCAAGATTCTGCAAGAAAGACACCTCATGCCACTGCAGCTAGTGATCACTAAACCTCCCCTTAGAGCTGGAAAACTGAGAATAAAAATGACACTGATACAAATAAAAATAAAAATTTCACTGATGTTTAGGCACAACAGTACAGCATATGCCAATAAAAACAGGAAAGCAAAGGTAGTGGCTTCCTAAAAGTTGAGTCTTAACAATGCAAGCAAACAAAAAAGCTGATTGTTCCCCTGCCCCAAGCTAACTTTAGTGAATATCCCTAGAGCTTCACATTACTTGTCAAATCCTCCAAAAGGAGATGAAGCAAAACCCAGAATTAATGTATTTTACTATATTAATGTATTTTAACAGAATGGAATAGAGGGAATGCAATGGTGATTAAAAAAAGGCACAAAAACCACTAATTATATGCAATTCTACAGCTAAAGCAAACTAAAAACCATAAAAAAATCAAATTATTTTAATTAAAGAAGTCTGAACTGCAATTCAGCCAGCATTCATCTTTTGCTTGAGATAAAAAAAAAACCACTTAGAAAGGTAGAACATGACTTTTGCCAATAGCATTTTGTACATCAGTTGGAGGGGAAAAAGTTGTGTCGGTTATCTTTAACAAGGATCAATCTTTCAAATGTTTTTCTCAAATTATGTAAGTTAAATGTCTGGGTAAGTGACATTGTTATGGCAGGCAACTGTCATTAGAGTCACCATGTTTGACTTCAAAGGCTCTTAAGAAAGTATGGCATGAGCTTTTAATCTTCAGTTTTTATCTTCAGTCACAGTAGCAATTTGCAGAGGAAACTACCAATAGCATTTAATCCTTTGACCACAGACTACAGTGCACAAGTTTTATGGAGTTTGAACTGTCTAAATAAAGAATTGGCTATTTCAGCTGTAATCATTAAGATCTCACTTTGATGAGGCAGGAAGTCTCCCAGTAGCAGTTCAATTAATTCAGCAGTTTCTCCTCCAGATAAAAGTAAACCCCTATCTTCAATGCTAGCCCTCCTATGCCCCTCACATGAGTGAACAGTGCCTAACAGCCAATTAGTAGAAGACGTAGATTGTTACTTCTAATATTACAAGTCATACTCTTTGTGCTTATCCAGCAGAGCCCAAGAAAAACACACAATAATCAGGATGTACCTGTTCATAATTTTTTAAAAAATATTTTCAGGCACATCTTTTTCCTTTGTAGACAGACTTTTTGCTACCAGTGCTCATTAAATGATGCAGACTAGAAGACAAAAATCATAGAGGATTCTCAGGTTTGTTGGTTTGTGTCAGTTATGGGTTTTTTTAGTTAACTAAATTATTCTAAGAGGATGTAACCGCCAAATTCATGTTTGTTCTGTTTTCAAAGCAAAAGTATGAAGTTCTACACAAGTTAATGAGAGTTCACCCCTGCATGACACACTGCAGGCAGGTTGAGACACAATTTACATTCTTTTTGGGAAAAAAATAATTTCCTTATTTTCTTATAGCTAATTATCTTAAAGTGAAACTACAAAAATACCTTCGTTCTGTTCCACCTCTTCTGTTTGTGGAGCACATGGAGAGCTCTGGAGCACAGAATTCACATTTAGTTCTGTGCCTTTTGGAGACACAGGTTCTCGTTTAACCTGTACTGAGGAGTCAGGAGTATCAGAAGGTGTACTGCCAGAAGACTGGAATGGTGATGGCATGGTTATGGGAACAGAAGCTCCTCGTGGAGGTACAGAGGAAGACAGAGTGTCCAAAAGGGGCAGGAGAGAGCCTGAAGGAATTGAGTCAGCTGCCATTTGAGATTTGCTGTTTCGTCTCTCAGTTACGGCACTGCAGCAAAGTTGCTCTGAGAGTTCAGAAGGTTCATATGTTTCTAATGGCAAAAGAAGAGATACATTAAACAAACAAACAAATAATGCAACAAAAATATTTATATTTTACAATAAAATTTAGTGATGCCAGGAGCTCATTTCTTGTGGACAGAGTCAAGGAAGAGATAAATTTGAAAAAAAAGACACTAAAGGGAACGACCAAAACTGACAGCTCACACTTCACAATAAAGGCCTCATTTTGAAAGTCTACAATTTTACTGTAGCTTAAATGAGCAGATTCAAGTTAAATACAGTTTTTAAAAGATTCTGAGTTCAAAGATTACAAGAGTAAGCATTCCACTGTTGTAGTTCTATGGTATCCTGTACCTTGTAGCCCCTGTAAGATCTGGATTCTCTGACTTCTCAGTGTACTCATTTCCATAGTTATCTGCAAAACAGTTGTGGCTCACATCAGTCCCACTGATTTAACAGGCAGTTCTTCATGCTGCTAACCTCTAGTTCAGACAGTTTCCAAAGCCCACTGTTACCTGTTGCTTTAACATGAGGAACCGTTGAACCTCAACATAGGCAGCCTGCAGGGCAGCCCTTGCCTGCAAGAGGGTGCTGTCCACACTCTGCAGGGACTTGCTTAACTCTTCTTCCCTCAGAGAAATGGCCAACAACTGGTCTACCTGAGAACGCTCTGAAAAGGAAACAAAAGGTAGAGTCTCACTGCACTGAACAATATATTAAGATACATTACTTGTGATATCACAATAAATATTCACCTCAGAATGGAAAAAGTCACATAACTCAGGTCAAGCATTCAAGCATTGATAATTATACAAGCTGAAAAGGAGTATTTATGAACAGGACTTGCCATGTCTACATGGGTGAAGGGCAAAGTCAAGTACACCCCTTTAAGGAATCTCAATCTTGACTCCAGTAATTAATTCTATTACAGCTTTGCCAGCACTGATTTAGTTTAAATAAATGAAGTAATTCTCTTCCACAAAGATCTTTTCTTGAAGTACATGTATATAAAAAGTTCAAATACACACCTGCCATTAATGTAATCAAAAAGGCAAAGGCAACTTTAAGCCAAAAAATATTTAAATTATTCTGTGAATGCAAAGGCCAAGGAAAAGCTTTTTCAGAGAAAAAGAATCCAATTATTAAAAACCCAGTTTAGTACTCAAGATCATTTTGGACCATGAGACTGGTGTTTGCAATCTCTTGAGAAAGAGAGCACTGTACTCAGTAAAAGATCCCCTAGCCCTCCTAGAGACTTTTGGCATCACAGAGATTGTCCAAACAAATTTCCATTTGGGCACTGCTTAATTGCATTCAGGTTATAGTTTTCTTTAGCAAATTTACTACAATAACAATCATTTTACAGAAAAGTAATGGGAAAGAGATTTTACTTAGTAAAATGTGTCATTAGTCTCTATAACAGACAATGGTCATTGAAGATATAGGCTGGTAAAACTCCTCACCTTTTCAAGTAGTGAAATATTCATTCCCACAGAAGAGTCATATTATTGCCCTACATTACAAACAACTCTTAATATAAATAAATAATGAAAAAAGATAATTGGAACATCTGAAAGCCATCTCTTGGAGCCCAAAGCTCCTAGAAATGGTTTAGTAATAATATTCTGCCTAAAACACAATAGCTGGATGATTCATTTTGAGACATGGTGATGAGGATGTTTTAGGCATGTTTGAGAAAGATCTGTCTAATGCCAGAATAAGAGTTTTCTTTGGTCAGGAGCAGGAAGGAGAGAAGTATTCCACACTCACTTCCACTAAGGACATTAAAAAAGTAGAAAGTATTGCCAGAGATGTCAAAAACAGAACAGAGACCAAATTACCAGAATACAATTTTTCTGGTCAGACCAACCAGAACTAGAAAGGGAAAGCAGCATGGTAAATTAGAAGGAAGTTAAATGAGGACTTCTCCCTTAATAACTTCCATCCTAAGAGTAACAAACCTCACTACCCTGTACAGGGTGAAAGCAAAGGTCCCATTTGTACAATCAGGAATATGAACTGCAGGCACAAAGGATGCACATACCCTTCCCTTAGAAATAACTTACGAAAAATAAAGATAAAGGTCTTCAGAGAAGAATGTGTTGTAGATTTGTGAGAAGTCCACATTGCAAACTTCAGTGAAAGCCCAAGAAACAGCATAGTAACACTAAGGAACTACTACTTCACCCATGTCAAAATACTACTGGGTGTTTATAGCTTCTACACCACATGCACACGTGCATGATATTCACTCACCTTTTCTACCTTTGATTTTTCTTCTTTTATTCTTTCTTTCTAGACTAGGGATTTCAGGAGAAGATCCCTCCTGCAAGTAAAATCATCTATTAAAATGTAACAAGAATAATTTCACCTAAATCAAGAAGTTGAACATCCAGCATCTTTTCAATCATTAGTTGTAGGCATAGAGAAGAATCCACAATTTGCTTGCAACTCTTGTATAACTCATCATTTGCTCTGCTCTTAAAAGAAGGAGGACAACCTCCCTTAAAAAGAGGGAGTGCTATGTTTTCATCTCAACCATGAAGAAATATTAAATTAGCCAACATCCTTCCACTTGCTCAGATGTTTAAGATCGCACTTGAATCAGTTTCTGCTCTACAGTTTTAGCTGAAAGTGTAGAGGATTAAACAGTGAGGAATTAAAATTATTGCTTTCTGCAAAACCATTTTGTGAAATTGATCGACAAGACTTTTTTTAACCTTTGGTAAGTCTAAGACTGGACTGTGAAACAAGTTCATACTTAAGGACATAATTTTAGATATATAATTTTAAAAATTGTTTTTATTTCCTTGCTTAACCATAAAATCAGAAACATCTAAGGAAAATAGACTTCTTCTACAGGCTAGCTTACATTTAAATTGTGTTGTGAAACACCAAGATTCTTGCTAAAAAACCTAGTACTTCCACAAAAATATTTTAACAGCTCTTGCTTACCAACATAGTGTACCAGGTAGCAAATTAAAAAAAAAAGAAAAAAAAAGCATTTGTCATTCCTACTAATTACAAAAAATTATCAAAAGTCCTGTACTGTGAAAGCAGAAATTTAAAGAAAATTAAATCAAACAAGAAATTAAATTTGATGTTATCAATGTACAAGACTATCAGATGGGGAAAGTTCTCCTTGCACAGATCATTCCAAAGCTGAATGACCACTGACAGAGAAAGAACCTTTTCATCAAAGCTGGACAGAACTGCACACTTACTCCAGTTGCTCTTCGCTTCTTTCCAATTCCTTGGCTGTCATTCTGTTCAGTACCAGATGTGCAGCTACTGTCCGTAGCTGCATCAATGTTATGAGACACTGCCAGACGTGAAGCACCATTTGAAGCTGGACGATTTTCTTCTGAGATCTCTAGTACATTTTGTTTTTCAAGAAGAGGCGTTTTCTTCTCTGGGCTCTCCTGGTCTTGTTCTGTGAGGCCTGTGATCTCAGAGGTGGCCTGTCGGCTGTGACTTCTGCTAGTCTCAGTTCTTTCAGACATAAAAGGTAACAAAGCAAGAGGTGGTGTCTCCTCTTTCTGATCAGCCTCAATGTCAGTGCTTGCCTCATACCCAGATGTTATATGATGTGAGTGGCTGGCTGCAATTACTTGCCTTGGCCCATTTTCTTTAATTTTGGCTTGTTCACTGAAAAAGCTATAAGCAGAAGGATTTCTGTCTGCTATGACACTGCTTTCAGAAAAGCTACGTTTTCTGGCTGAGGCAGACACTGCTAAGGAAATCCCTTCCCACTGGAATCCTTCTAGAGTAGATGGATCAGATTCTTCACTGAGTTCTTGCTCATTTTGAATAAGAGGCACCATTTCTATACCAAACCTTTAACAAGATAAAAAGAAAAATAAACAAGTTATAAGCCTGCTACACAGAGAGAAAAGCGTCCCACTTGCCCAAATGTATATTAGTGCTTTAAGCAGTAGGTTTAATAGCATTACACTGGTATTCTGTGCCTTCTACCTCATATGGCAACGGAACATCTCCTGTGTATCACATAACCAGACTTGGTGGCTAAGAACTGGCAGCATGATTTTCAAGTCAGAAATCATGTTATTATAAAATATTCCCAAGCAAGGCTTGTATTCAAAACACTTCAAATATTCAGGTTTAAAGAAAGTTTCAAAAATGCAGTATTATATAACTGCTTCCTTAAATACAAAAACAAACTGCTTATCAGAATAAAATATTAACAAATGAAGAGTGAGCATTTACACTGCTTGCAGCACAGCAAGCATTTCTTGTAGTCCTAAATAAATGAGGAAATAGCCAACTGTCACAGCATTGATCCCATCCTGATTGCATTCTTCCATTACTAGAACTTGAAAAGAAACTAAATTGTTACCATCCATATTCAGATATAAAAGCAACCATTATGAACTGATTAGAACCTTTTCTGAGCAGACAACTTTTACTTATCTATGGACAGACATTCATTCATAGCATCAATCAATAAAAACCCTGCATTATTTGCAAAAAATTGGCATCATTTTCAAAAACTGCAAAAAATCATGGCATAGCAAGCTTCATTATGAACTCTTAGTTTTAGGATTTTGGATTTCATTTCAGATATGGAAAAAACAAGCATGCCCTGAGAGGCATGGTCAGATCTGAAAGCTACCAACCTTGGTAAACCTTTGCCAAGCTCCTGCTTCTTCTTGGTTACCTGCTGGATGACCTGATCCCAGTTAACATTTCGCCGGGAAGCACTAAGAATCTGCCTGAGGGTAGGTTTCAGCCCTGACTCCTTCTCCGTCTCACTTCTCCGAAGGCAATTCACGTTCCGAATGCGACGTGCGTTATTGAGATTGGGCTCTGGCAGATGTGTCCCGACTTTGCTCTTCAGACTGATATGCCGTGTCAGGTCTCTTTGCAGAGAAGCAGGCAGGCCAAGTTTGCTTAAATCTGAAAGAAGGCCTCCTGACTGGCTTCCTCCTTTCTGAAGCTCATTATCTGAAGGATTTTCAAAACCTTCTATTTCAAACTGATCATGTGACTTGACACACTCTTCATTCCCTTCCCCGTCCTGTGAGGCTTTCAAATCCACATGCAAACGGTCCTGACTGCTTGATGAAGAAACTGTGGGTTCTATCCGAAACGTGAAATTTTTTAGCTGAGCAGAAGCAATACTTGAAGCAGACAGCTTTTCATCATCTTTCTTTTCAGAGGCGGTAGTTTTACCTTCAGAAGTGTCACAGGGTAAACAAGAACCAACTGAAGAATCCAATTTTTCAACTCTTGCTTCTGACTTTTCACTTCCCATTAAATCATCACCACTCACATCTTCTAACGAATCTAGTCTGAACTCCTTCCTTGGCAATGCTTTCCCAGTTTCTTCCCTATTCTGGTCACTTGTATCTTTGCAGGAGCTTAAGGGAGTGTTTTGCAAGGAATTGTTGGACTGAACACCTTTGGGATTTTGTTCTGCTTCACTTAAGCCATTAATAGGCTCTCCAAGCTTGCTAGGAAGTAGATCTTTGTTGTCTTGTAAGTTACCAACACAAGCACCATGCAGCTTTGATGAATAAGAGAAACTGTTTGTTCCCAAGTTCACTGCATTCAAATGATTCTGCTCTTCACCACTAGTTGAGGATAACAGAAGCCTGACATTTTTTAAGAGACTGTTTGTGTCTTGCTTTGTCAAAGATAACTTCATATCTGTGATATTCAGAAGAGGGGATTTCAGTGATGGCATCTTATTACTTCTGCTATCATCTCTGTCAGGCTTTTCACCACTGGAAGAGTCTGTCATAACATTGCAAGAATCAAGGTGATCTGAGGTTCCATTAGAAGGGGAAGATGTTTCATGTTTAAGTTTTGAAAGGCTATCATTGGCTTCACGAGTTTTTCCTTTCATTGATGAATCAGTAAGAGGCGTAAGAACAGAATCCATTTTATCTACATTATCTTCAGACCGTGGTTGCTGCTCTGCAGTTTTCTGGGATGGGTAGGGAGTCCAGCGATATATTTTTTCTCTGGAAGGACTGACACTTTTCCCACTGGCTCTTGAAGTTTTGCCTTCTGGTTGTTTCAATGTACCAAAATCCAATACCCCTTCAGCAGCGAACTTATCACTAGTAAAATCCTGACAGTCATCCCTCTTTCTCTGATTTCTGTATGGCAGAACATCACCTTTCTCTGGCCGCTGCCATGCATACCTTTCCTTACTGTATACATTTGGCTGTGACTGATAGCTTTGAGAAGCTCCTGAGTTTCCAAAATTCCAGCCATTTGCACCATGAGGTTTCCAGTTTCCTCCATAACTCTTGGAATTCCAGCTAGAAAAATGACCTGTTTCTTCTGAGTGCCAAGTAGGATTTCTTTCCCTGGCACCATGATGCCAATTTGATGTTCCTCCTCCGCGCCCACTCAGATGCCAAGCATTTCCAGAATTCCCACAGTTATGTCGCTTTAAAGGGCTTCCTGAAACATTCTGGTGCCACCCAGGGCGCCCCCTTGCACCACCTGAATGTCTGTTTATATTAAGGTTCCTCTGAGAGTGTGAAAATTTGCCTTGTCTAGGGCTAACATAATCATCCTTTTCCCACTTCCAGTCCCTCTGTGACGCATTATGATGATGCCACGAAGACTGATCATAAGCTTCTCTTTCTTTGTAAGCAGCTCTTCTCTGTGATCTCCTGTCATCACATTCTAATTCTTGATTTGCACAACTTGGTTCAGCTTGCCTACAAAAGAATTAAGAAAAGCCTAAATTCTGATGCTATTCTACTAAAATACAACAGTCCGCAAGCTTCATGAATTTTATTTGCACTGGGAAGAAAATATTTTTCAAAATTATTTATTATAAAAAGAAACAGACACTTTTTTAGCAGCTTTGCTGTTCAAGCTTCAGTAATGTTTGACTTTCAAAACATGTTGTATCTTTACTTAAACATGGTAATTTCAAAATTTCTCTTACAAGAACAACTGATGAGGTGCAGGGACAGTTCAATAGACTAATTCTCAAATACTTCTTTCTAACTTGAAAGATAATATTCCCTTATATTTATTATTGGACTAATAAGAAACTAACAAAAAGAAAGCTTCTTTACGTTACATAATCTTCATAATTTAATCTTAGTAGACAGAAAACTCAGTTATGAGATAATATTTTTTCTGAAGACTATTCTGCTTGTGTTATATGGTGTAACTAGAGTGAACTGATACAAAACAGAGGAAAGCCAGGCTGCAAAAACTGTTATTATCCTTACTGGATGGAACAACTGACATGATTGCTCTGTATATAAAGGTTAAATTAAAATGTAAAACATCCACAGAAGATGTACCTAGACACAAAAATAATTTGTCTTCTTTTAATCAAGAGACTGGAACAGTCCACAGCATGCAATGCTGAGTCTGTATGAGCCTCCCAGCAGCACTATCAACTGCCCTTTGGATAGCCCTTGTGCTTGGCAACTTATCACAAACATGTGGTAAACTATCACATGAACATTTAAAGACAAACGCTACCTTAACAGCTACAGCTATGCCCAGGGATCAGCAGTCTAAACATTCTGAATATTTATCCCACCAAATTAAGAGCTTCTATTGAAAGTTTTTTGCAGAAACTGATCACAGAAATACATTCATTCTGGATCCCTGGACAAGAAAGACAGTAAACTTTCACACTACTACTCAAAAACAATTGATTTGAGTGAACTGAAGATTCCTATTGTATCACCCTTTATGTTTTTAATACATTCCAGCTCTGCTAAAAGATTCACTAATAACTGCTCTCTAATGGAAAACTGTCTAGTGTGCAAAATATTCTGAGTTCTAAGACAAGAATTAAAAAAAAAAAGTCAAGTGATATAGTAAATTCTAAAAGCTAATTATGGGGAAAAAAAAAAAGCCAATTAGATTATGATCTAATGGAAACAATTTTGCTGAATCAGTAACTTAATCCTTATACATTTCTGGTTTTCCCTCTCTCCAAACCAGCACCCAGTAGAGATTTTCTATGGCTTTAGCTGCCTCAGAAAAACACTGCACTGACAGCATTACTGCTTTTCCATAAAACAAAAAGGGAAAGTGATGTTTTTGCTACCTGCATTAACAAGTATGAAAACATTACCATTGCACAGTGCAGGGACATACTAGTATGACAGAGTGATGTCAAAACCTAATAATCTCCACAGATTTCAACATCTGGAAACACTAATTCAAATTTCTAGCCAGAGAACACAACAGCTTCTTTTAAAAGTCATATGCCCCTTTAGTACCATCACTATGCCATGAATCTAATCAAATAATATATTCCAAACTGGAACATAACATAAGCAATGCGCATGTACAGATTGTCATGTAAAATTAAAGGCAATATTTATTACTTTCTACAGCCTTCTATTTTATAGTGAACCACTGGAACTATGTTTAGCTAATGGTAAGCAGCAAGGTAAAACAGGTAAGAAATTTCATTCAAGGATTAGGGGATTTCAGTGTGACATTTACAGAATAATCCAATTCATTTTATAAAAAAAACATGTTCAGCAGCAGTTTCTTAAATGCCAAGTTCCAAGATAACCTCCTCCATAAACAATAGTAGCACTACTAAGCATTCAGTTAAAAAGGTATCAAATATTAAAATAAAAACATTAGAGTTCTCACAACACAAGACTGTTTTTACCCATAATGGAGAATTATTCTATTTCTGTACTAGTAGTAGAGGAACAAGACAAGAACATTCAGCAGAGTCATGCTTACATGTTGAAACTACGATATCCACACAGGTCTCTTGGGTTATTCTCACAACACTGGCTACAAGCAGTTTACACTTCTTGAGCACCTAAACCTCAGTAGTGCATCCTCACTGTGTTAAAAGCAATTCTATGACCCAAGTGGAAAAAGGAAAACTCACCGGTTCCGTTCCTTCTTTTGCTTGATTAGTTGAATGAGTTCTTTGTCTAGGTATTCTTCTTCTGCCTCTTCTTTCTCTTCCTGTTTTCTGTCATGGGCATCAACGTTGTCTTTGTGCAGCTGACTGGAGATGTGCTTGGCATATGCTGACAAACCCACCAGCGTCACCCTGCACACCCGGCATTCATGGCTGCTATCCCTAGGAAGAGAGGCAGAGGGTGGACTTTCAACTCTGCCAACTGGCATGGCAGATAGCTCTGATCTTACTTTGTTTCCTCTGAATGTGCTTGAGTTCAAGGCAACTAGGTTTTGCTCAGTATATTTAAGTTATTTGGATTCTCTGGCTTTTTCTTTCAAGGTTTAGTTTTTTGATGGTCAGTTTTTACAAGATTTTTTTCCAACAATCAAGAGGTAAAAGACTTGGTAATAAAGCTGTGTTAACTGGGAGGAGGAATTCTTCTTGAATTGTTGTACTCAAAATCTATTCAGAGGAAACATAGTGAGCGAGGAGGCAGAATGAAAGGCTTCCAGAGCTAGCAGGAGCTCTGAAGCCCATCCATGCTGCCAGCTGCACTGGGGAAGCCTGGTGACAGCTTCTACATTTAATCCTTGCTTGAGCCTTCCCCCAGTGAAATTTAGAAAAGGGAGGAGGCAGTACATGGATACAGCCAATCCTGATACAACATAACCTAAACTGGGACAGCTGAGACTGCTGCCTGGAATCCAAAGACTCCACAGCACAGTGATGATGGGAGGGTGTCTTCAGTTCACTGTACTTTATTTGGTTCAAGTGTGCATGAGGTCTGCTTTCTACTTTAGAGGACTTATCTTAAAAAATATAGAAATAATTTCAGCTGGAGAAAATTGACAGCTGTATCAGACAAATGGCTTTACTCATGTTACTGGATTAAGGTTGCAAGACTTTAACTTCTTTTTTCTTTTTAAAAAATTCAGATTTCTAAAACCACAACACTTGTTCTTCTAACAAATTCTTTCAATACTCCAATGTACTTAAAGAAGTACATTGTTAACTTCCTAAACAAGGAAAATATGTTCACCAGATTAAAAAAAAAAATATCAGAAAAAAATTAATCGGAGCATATTCCACTGCAAATAACTCAGCAGGACCAAGATGGGATTCACTGACTGCCTCCACAATGCTGCTTTCAATTCTGCCAGTGAATTCATAAAAGCAGATCTCTATGTACCCATGGAGCACTTGACACCAAGGTCACAGAACAGAAGCATTGTAACACAACACACAGTTCATGACTAGTGTCAAGAAAATGGGATTCATAAAGGAAAAAGACAAACATGAATTCTTTTTTTTTTCAGTGAACAGTTAAAAATAAAATGAGAGAAAGATCAAAAGATGCATATTCACTCAAGGTATTAAGGCAACATCTTTATTGGAGTGGTCAATCAAGTGTCATCAGCTATGTTTTATTTATTCTCGGTATCAGTAGTTTTCTCTATTAATATAGCTGAGATATTTATTCAACACAGACCCATCTAGAGATGGCTTTATTTTAAACAGCTTAAGTATTAAAAAACAAATTTTTTTATGTTTAATTATTCTGTATGTTGCAGCCTAATTAATTTCAGATTAAATATTAAGATAAATTTCACTTATTACATCAGTATCTTCCAAATTTAGACTGTAATTTCCAGAACTAGGTGTACTTAATTTTGTACATGTTCCACTCACTAATAAATATTCAAAGCCTATATCCTATATATTGTACTTTGGGCTATCTTATTAATGCAATAAAGATAACCAAACCAGTATACTTTATTGACTAATGTCATTGGAAGAATCTTCTTCACACTCATAAATGGCACAGCTGTGCATAGACTTATTTTTAACTTAGATCATCACACAAGGCAAACTGCAAATAGAAAGTTGGCTTCTCACTGAAAAAGATGCTCTTTTTACATAACATTCCACTTCAATCATAAGGATTCTCAACAAGAAACACACGCCAGTGGTTCTAATGCGGTAGTAATTAGGTTTTAAAGAACAATCCACATCCTTCATAAGACCCATGTTTCAATTATTTCATAAAACTTTTACCATCCTCATTTATAGACTAACTAGCAAATGCAAAGTTTTATTTACTTTGGACAAAGCCAGTGAGTAAACAACAGGAATGAGGACAAAGAACTTGTTTCTACCACTTCTAACTTGCAAGTTATTAATTACAAAACTGTGGTTCTTGCACACACTGACAGTCTGAAAAGACAAGACTTCCTGACCTGCCGATAATCTATAAGAGCCTAAAGAAAAAAACTAACACTTTTTTCTTTATGAACAACTGCTTTAACTGAAGATAAACTGGCTAGGAGTTCAGATAGAGACACTCAGGGGAATTTACATTTCCTGCAGTTCTATACTTTTCCTATATCCATTAATGCCATCCAGATCAAGCACAGTCCATGACACACACTGATCATGTCTATACATTCCCCTACCATACAGGAGCACCATAGAATCTTAGTTGTTCAACAAGACAGCCAAAAGAAGTTTGAGGTAAACACAACAAAAGCACTCTCAGTATGAAAACATCCAAGAGCTTTATTTACTGTGTGCGTACTTCAGAATGTAGATTCAATGTCCCTTGTAACAAGAGCACCATTTCACTTTCAACTAAAAACAAACAAAACCCAAATATGCTACTGCTTTGTACTTGGCATCCAATTCTGCTTATACATCACAAAGAGTAAGACTTCAAGAAAAGGAGAAGAGTCTTAAAATGTTTCCAGAAAATTATTCTAGCCCTTGAGATTGCTAAGCTAACTTCAAAAGGAAAAAAAGTAAGAATCAATGTGTGCATTTCCTTTACCTCTTCCATATAGGAAGTCTGTACAGTGACTTCCAGTTGGATACTAAATTTCAAGGTAGCAAGATGTTGATACTCTACACACTTTAATGTTACGCAATGTTACACAATTCAGCCACACTCATGAGACTGTTGCTTTTGCTTCACATTTTCTTTTTGAAGTATGCTGCTGTAAAGGACTCCTAAAAAGCTTCTAATTAAATTTAAATGGGAGGAAGAAGAAGGGGCACAAAAGAGAGAACAAGGCTGCTATTCCACAGTGACAAATTAAAATCATCATTCTGAGAACAAGCATCTTCTATGCATTCTTCTGAAAGAGTAATAAGGACAGATAGTTACATTAGTAATAAAAAATGTAATGATGATGAACATCAGTCCTATGGAAATGCAAAACCAAAAATTGTCTATTAATTTGCAAGCCACTGCAGACACAATATATAACTTCTAGAAATTCATGTTACTTTCCAGAGCCATAACTAAACTAAAAACAAAAATAAAATGTAGAAGGCTAGAAAAAAGATGCCAAAATAAGTGAAATTTCAGAATCATTGTCAGAAGAAGACAATCCAGAACAGAAGTGCTCCACAAGTTAGCCGACCAGAAGCCAAAAGTCAGTTTCTAGCACAGAGAGCATTCTGGCTTTTTTCCCTGTGTATAAGATAGATGTCTTGACAAAATGAATCCCTCACACCTCAAAAAATAGAAAGAGGATTACCTTCAGTCCTTTAGAAGGTGTTTTAAACAGATTTGTTATTTGTTAAAGTTTGTGCTGCAAGATGATTAGAAATTAATTTGTAGATCAAATACTCAAGTATTTGACAGTATCTAATGTCTGTGGCCATCTCAAAATCCATACACCTGAAATAACTTTTAAGTGTAGTCTGGTTGCAACCTAATTCCCTGCTATTAGAATGATATTTGAATATCCCTTAACTCCCCTTTCAACCTTCTAAAGGTTTCAAATACAACAAGGAAATCTTAAAGAAAACACCATCCAGCATGGTTAGGCCTCTTAATCAAGCAACTGGACCATGGTGCCAAATGATAGTCACTCATGCAGGTATCATTCTCACAGTGCTTCAAAAGACCAACAATTGTTTTTACATCACTGAAAACTTAAAAAACCCAAAAAAATTTTAAAATAAAAATACCACTGTTCCTAATTCTGACAAAGGCAGAAACCAAGTGCTTGCAAAAAAAAAGAAGTATGAAACTGTCAAGAATGAAGTAATTTTATTTCACTGATGTCAAAGCAATGCAGGTGAGCTACCTTTCATATCACTGTTTGCCTCCTGAGTTTCTGACATCATGAGAACATGTTTATAGCCAGCTGTACAACAAGGCATGCTAATAAAGTGAAACGTAAAAATAAATTGTGCAATTCGGCTTGTATGGGAAATAGGTCAGGAGCTCTTCCAGAAAGTGAATACAAAATGGCACAAGGAAGAAGGATGCAAGATTGTTCTCATACCTTCCCTTCAGGTTTTCCAGTTCTCTGTGGTGAAGCATGCTTCTCATATGTTCTTCCATCTCCTGCAGAAAAAAAATGATTGATGGAAACAAAACACTGTATCATGTCTGAAAAGCTCATTTTTGAGAATTCTCCTGCCTTGCACAAGGGTGTACTCTACTCCTGCAGGGCTGTAGCAGTTGCCATTCCTGTTTCTGTGACAATGAAAGTACAAGCAGGCACACCTGCAGGAAGTTATGTTACCTTTCCCAAGAAGAACACACGTGAGCCATTAAAACTCAACACAATGGAAGCAGAATTCCAAGAGAAAGTCAAATAACAGTGCATGTAGCGAAGTTTATTAGACTGATTTTTGACAAATTACTGTTGAGAATAATTTTAATTAAAAGTCTCATTAATACCACTCTTCAGTACCACAGTGCCTAAAACAGTTTCCCTGTGCAATCTGAGCAGTTTCTCTGCATTTGTATTATAAGACAGCTGTAAATTCATCATCACATACTATTTTATTCAGCTAGATACTTTAGAAACTGATCAATACATGTCAGCTTGCTGTTTACAGCAGCCCTGATCCATGAACTGCAGTACTGTTATAATTATTTACTATTGAAAGGGAGCTGCCAGAAGAGAAAGAATGTTGATCACTCAGCAAAAGGAAGCAGTCCAGACGACTTAACTTCTTTTTGGTGCTTGACCCAAAGTGTTTGGAGGTTTTCAAAGACCAGATACTAATCGCTATCCTCTTTAGCCCTTGAAATCCTATCTGCAAAGGGAAAACCCTGAAGAGTTGTGTGAATTAAAACACTGGCATTTGCCACATCTCTACATGCCATGTGGCTAAACAGTACATGAAGGTCCATTAAGAAACACTCAGTTTCAATGCAGACTTTGCATAAATACACAGCACACAGAAAATGGACACCAAGCTGACACATTAATGAAAACACATGCTGTGCTACACAATTCCATTTGGTTCTTCCACATGGAAACACACACTTCCCAAAGGAATCTAAAAAATCATGTATTACATATTCTTCCCATATCACAATTTACAGCCAAATAGTGCTTTTCCCTTTAGTATCTTTATCAAATAATATAATAAACCTCAAAGACCTCACTGTTTTTAACATTCAAAATCAAGCATACTGTACAGCTCACTTCAAGAAAGATACTTCAAAGCAAATATATTCTCTAATTTGAGATAGATTTAGGGGTGAAAGGAAATTGTACTTTGCAGAATTTTAAAATGGAAGCATTTCTCATTCATATTTCATATTAATATCTACTGATACATGTCAAGCATTAATTATTTACCTTTTTTGAGTTGTACACAATGTGACATAATGCACATTTTCGTTGCTGAACCATGCTTATGACTCTGGAAATATCTTATCCCATACCTGCAAATAAAAACAATTGTAAAATAACCAACATTCACAGTTACTTATTTTATTAAATAAAGCAAGCAAAGTTACTATTCATGAAAACTATAGTGCTGAGCTTAAGAGAATACATGCCTCTCGTGTACAGTAGAATTTTTTTAATACTCGGCATTTTTGTATTTGCACAGAAAAATACAAATCCTTTCAAGTTTAGCTATCTTATATTAGGCAACTTCAGAGCTAATTTAGTTAATAGCATCAAAATTAACCAGCAAGAGCCTTCTTCAAGAACTCTCCTCCATAACTACAAAGTTAATTCTAATTAGTCAACATTGACCTTCTTTATCAGGGGCATCAAGACCTCCAAATCTGGTACTGACTAGAAGCTGTGAGCAAAGGCAGGAACAGGATTTTTACCAAATCCAGATTACCTAGTTAAAGCAGGTCTGATATTCAGTTGTTTTGTCCAACTATAAACAAAAATCAGCAAGTAAAACCACAACCCTTTAAGTCCAAAGCATAGCTTTTTGACAAGTTACTCTTTCCCTAAAGATCTGTATGTCCATCTACATATAAGGTACCAGCATCTGTCCAGGTCAAAGGGGAAGAAATTGAGAGTTGCAATAGCATTTTCACCATTAGACAACAGAAAAGGAGTTTTCTCCCTAATAAAAATCCCCATCATCATATTAAAACACATTTAAAACACAGCAGGAGATTCAGTCACCTTGTGTTCCCTAGCCACCATTCTTGATCTCCCTGAGACATCTGACAAGTATTTAAATATGCATTTTTTAGCTTCATCACATGGGCATCTGATATATTTGAATCATTAGTAGCAGCTATTTATTTTGACATATAATCCCCAACAAAGATCTAAGGTTATTCAAAACTTTGCACCAGCCTGCATATAAATTCATATAGTGTCAGTGATGTTCATGCATGCAAAAGCACCTGCCATCATGGAAGGTCAGGATACAGAAATACAATCTTTTGGAACAAATTATTTTGAAAGCATTTATAAAGACCATAACTTAGTTTTAAACATATTTCAACTGAGACAGCAGTTAAGGAAAATTTAAGCTAATATGAGTAGAGACAGAAAATAAGATATTGCAGATTCCTGATTCTGTTGTGAGTTATTAGGTGAATGTAGCAGCACATCATCAATATACTCTTTATACACAGATCTGTGCATCTGCAACAGATCTAAAGGAATTATTAATGATCATACACAAGTGACAAATATTTAGATGCCTATCCAACATAGTACAGCTGGTTTAATGCAATTAATATGGAAGTGCTCATGGAAAGCAAGGCTGCTAATCCTTGCACCAATTTCAGACACTTCCTTTTACATTAAAATATTTTGTACTCCCCCAACATTCTTCACTGGCACTACTTTGTAATTTAGTGGAGTAATACCCTACATGTGCCCAAGATCTCAAGATTACCCAAGTATTTACAGAATCCCTTCTGCACTGGGCTGAAGGCAGCATGGGACTTAAATCAGGAAGAGCAGGCCAGTTAGCACGAAATATTAAAAAGCTTCCACCAGCAGAGCTAACATTACACCTGTTTTGGCTAATTAAAACATATAGTAATGATACACGATTACAGGAAGAGTTTTCGGCAAGCTGCCCAATCAGCTGGGCATTACTTATGCCAGAGTACTAAAAATACTAATAGAATTCAAATGCTATTGGCTGTCACTATGAAAAGGGAAACTTTCAACTCTATAGAGAGAAGCCCTTGGAGGCATGGATTCAGAAATAAAGAGATTTGGTAGATGTTACAGGGACTGGGAGAATACAGACACACATTCTATTTCCAGATGACCTCCTGACTTACTGTCTTACATAGATATAAACCACTTCCCATCATCTTTAGTTTTCTCCCAAATGCTGCTAAACCTATAAAACCCCATGGTTCACTTTAATCAAGTACTTCAATTTTACTGTAAAAGAACTTCCATGAAGTAATTTGAATAACATAAGATATCAAAGATATTTCTTAATCAAAAAGAATCAGACAGCTTTTGAAACGTAGTCACTGCATTCATCTTATCATATACTGGTCTGTTCAATCTCAAAACTTCCATTGTTCATGAAGAAACTTCAGAAACAGAGCTCTCTCTAGATAAATGGAGGCACATTTAAATTCTTAAAAACCTCCACATGCTTTAACAACTTTCAAGCTTTTATCAGCTTTAACACCTTTTGCTTTTGAAATCATTAACTTGCCGTGTAACACAGAAAATAACTTTTTAAGAGACTTGAGAAGGAAGATGAGCTACTTCAAAAATGAGCACACTGCAAGCAAAGATAAGAATTTGCCAAAAAGACCCCACCACCATATAAAAAGAACACATCTTAAGAGCAAAATGTAAAGCCTTTGAAACAAATGAGATATTACAACAACTTAATATTTTGAGGGAATGTAACTGTTCTATGGATGATTTATTAATTTGTTTTAAAGGCAAGGGATGTACTTTACAATTATGCCATGTAAACACAACCTGCCCATAGCCTGAACTTGTACAGAGCTTGGAAACACCACACAGTTTTCATTAAACTAAGCAAGTCTGCTACAGAGATTTTGGAGAACCTTCCTCACAACTAAAAATAGTCTAAAAAAGAAAATTAGGCATTAGACTACTTCCTGCTACAACATCCATTTGTCCATAGTTATTCAATCTTACCGGATAACATACATTAAAAATGTACGTCAAGATTAAATCTGCTACAGATTAGTGGCTGAACACTCTGACTATATAAAGCCACAAGTGCCAAGGAGTGGGGTGTGCAGCCTGGCATTCCAGCTGCCTAGAAATCCTCAGGAGGCTTCAAAGAGATCAGCAGTGCTGGCCTGTCTAAAGGCCTGCCTAAATGCTGCATGTCCCTACAGAGAGCAGTGGAAACTCAACACTTAAGAACAGGAGGCTACAAATTCACCGTGCAGAATGTCCTGCAGCAACATGCTCAGCACATGCTCAGCTCCTTGTGGAGATGTCACTACTTAGTGCCTTACTGTCCTGTCTCCTGCAGTAACCAACTGCACACATACCAGCTGAACTGCAGAATAGTAATAATACAGAGCCCTAAGCTCCAATTTCACCATCTTCAGCAGGATTCACATGGAATAAAGCACCAGCATTCACAGACTATCTTCCTTTCCAAGATTCATTGCCCCTGAAGCATCTGAATTCACCATGCATCCCCTACTAGACCACAACTTCTACTAATAACCTTAGCCCTCCTTCTGGGCACATGTGTGAGGCACTAACTTTCCTTCTGAGATATTGACCTGTGCACCCTAATCCAGGCAACAAATGAAAACTTAAGGACTTACTAAAGTTAAGTCATGCCAAACAGCATGATTCTCCTCCAGCACTCTGTCAGGCACTGTACAAACTACTTTGTAGTTGGTTTCTTACTTGTACAGGCCAAAGGAGAAAACTGTATTACACTCCAGAAGTTAAAATACTTGTACCAGAAGCAAAACTTTTAAGGTAAATTTCTCCCTGCATTCCAAGATTGAATTTAATCCATGTGATAAACTAAGGGTAGTCTAGACCCCTGAGCACTGAATCAGCACCACTACACAGAAAATGTTTTAATTGGGCAGACAAGTGCTCAACTGTTTTGACATCAAGCCAGGAAAGAAGAGTTATTTCACAGACCAAAGTTCTTTAAGCTCTGTTAAAAGCAATAAAATTTACCTCACTAACTAGCCTAGAAAACATCTAGCAGACTGTTTGAATATTATCCCATGAGTATGGCTGGGATTTTTACAATATACACGGAAAGTCTGCTGAAGACAAGGACACCACAGAGAAACAGCTTAGATTAGTGCAGGCACAGAACACCTGGCAGGAATACAGAGTTTTCACTGACTACTGTTTTTATTTAATGTAAATATAAGGACAGGGCACAGACCATAAGAACATATACACTTTAAGCTACAACCAAATCTCATCTTTCCAACTCCTATACATAAGCAATGCTAATAATTTCCTAATATACAAAGTAAGTTTCCTTGCTGTAAATCAAGATAATTTCTCTCTACTGAAACGAAATGTCTTATCCACAAGATCTTTCCACAACTAGAAGATTCAGGAATATATTCTGTCCAAACTGAAATGGAGAGCTGTTCAGCATTATTGCTGTATGCTGTCATTTAGAACACCTAAAACCCACATACCTGGAAAGCTTCTGTTTTCTCCCACACTCCCTATTTGGTTTAAGGCATATGCAAGTTTTGTTTTCTTCAGATGTTTTCCTCAAACATCACACTTCCTGGGCTTACTAAAATAGCTATTCCCCTTTCCAAACTGCCCAAAGCACTTTAAAAGAATCGTTCAAAACTAGACACAGTACTCCAGCTAACACCCCTACTAGCACCCATAGGAGAAGGGAGATGTCTGTGTATCCCTACTACTATTACAGCCTCAAACATAATTGATAATGACTGAGACAAAGCCTTACCAAGAACCAACACAGTGATCCACAAGATGTGGGGGAAACAACCTAATTAAATATTCTGTTTAAATACTTTAATCTAATAATTTAAATATTTCTGTGACTTACGTAAGTATTCACATCAGCTTATTCTGGCAACCTTGAGTCACTTTATAAAGGGTCTTCACTATACAGACCCTTTTAAGAATGACAGAAATACCCAACACTTATTTTTACACTTATTTCTGTAACATTTAGTTGTATCATTTTTTCCCCTTCCTAGGCTATTTAAGCTCATCATATCCTTCACAGGTATGCATATGACGTCTCTTCCACTGATAATAAGTGAAGAAAAAGGACTCAAAAGCCACATCAAAACAGATTACTCCAGACACCCTATCTATTGCAGTTAGACAGAAACAGGTGCCTGGCCTTGTCAAAATAACTCAAGACTCCCTAAGAGAGATCTGTACATACACAAGAGAACAAGCAGGGAGAGCATTCAGTAAGTAATTGGGCTTCTCTTATTTATAGTGGCATTACAGAATATGAAGAATCACTGGAGAGTGATTTGAAGCACTCAAACCAAGGCAGTCCAGTCACTCTTCAGTATAAAAAGCTTTCATGCCAAAAATTTCAAGTTAATGATCTCAAACATTAGATACTAGTCATTAATGACCATGTAATAGAAACACAGGGCTCTGCCTAAATGATCACATCTCTGTAATGCACTTTGTCCCAGGGCTGAACCCCAGCAGCTCTATCACAATAGGATCAAAATGTAAAATAGTCTAGGACTTGATGAAATAAACCCAAAAACCTCACATTATAAATATAAACCACAGTTTTATAAAAACAAAGAAGTTACTAGTAAGGTATAGTATCCTCTTACTTTGCTAGAATCAGCTGGATTCAGGTAACACCTCAAATCTTATGACACCATCTGGTGGCAGAGTTCACAGAAGATTACCAGATGTTAAAAAAGAGCTTTAACAATTTGAATTTGATTCTGAACAAATTTAAATTTTATTCTGGATATCTTATGAATTATTTATTTTTTAGTACAAGTGGCAGTATCTCTGTACACAATTTAGGTACACATTTAGAGGACAGTGACTGCTGTTACTCTGTACTGGATTCACAGCCCTGCAGGAATGAAGATGTCTTTAGCTGACATCTCTTCAAATACATGACATTTTTGAACATAGGGTATAGAAGCTACCTGAAGTTTGGTCACAGTGACCAAACAGACTTAGCTAATAATAAACAAGCATAATTTGGGTAAAACCCGTGTCTTGTTCCAAACTGAAAATGCCAGAGTATAGCACCTATTTAGCTAACTTTACACACAAAAATCACTCATTAGTGGAACATTAGTGCAAGTGCAATCGCCTTATACTGCCAGTTCAGCTGAAGTCAAGCAAGCACTTTAAAAAAAAAAAAAGCCAAAACATTATTCAGTTGCTTTTAACAGGAGAGACTTCAGGATAAAAAAAAACCTATTTTCCAAGGTAAAAAGTTACAGAGACACATTGCACAGGCCTTAGAGCCTACAACAGTAAACCCAAATACTGCACTGTTAATGGGAATAAGCTTCTAAACTTCAGAAAAGCTATTAATCAAATTTTTGGAAAGCTTAAGAGTTTGGAAGGGTTTTTTAGGCCAGGATCTCTCAGCCCAGCAAAACAATCAATTAGTTTAATGCAGCAATTGATATTTAAATGAAAGAAGCAGCAAATAACTGAAGAACAACAATAAGCAGCAGAGATATAGGAAATGCAATCCCGGAAACTCATGTTGAAAACAAAGTCCACAAATTCTCAGTCCTCTTCTCTCTCAGGTCACACCACCTCAGAACCTATCTGTTCTTTAAAGTTGCACTTCATCAGATGTAGGAGGGAAGGTGAAAAGGAAAGTTTTCTACTTGCATGAGAAGATTGTTACCAAACCTCCATCAAGCAAGAATACTGAAGCATGAACCTTAATCATCAAAGCCACTTGTATCCAATGTTACGTAAACTTTTACGAGTTGACGTTCACACGAACCCCCGAACAGTTCTTAATGTAAGTTTGGATTTGAACTACTCTGTGTGCAATGATAAATGATTAAATCCAAACACCTCATATTTCACCATACTATTATCACCTGTTTCAGGCTGCCAGTCCCACTCCTTTTAAGTTACCAGATATTTATCATTAAACTCATACATGCTTTCAATTCAACACATTTTTAGCTATTTGCTTATTAGGAAGGCAGCAACTCTGTACTCATTTACGCTTCATCCCCGGAAACATTTCTGGCAGGTATGAAGAGGCAGCAGGGCAGCTACACACCTGGGACAGAGTCCTCCGCTCTGCTCTGCTGTAGAACAGCAGAGCATCAAAATCCAGGGACCACTACAGCACTAGGGGATGCTCACAAGGCAAGGCAAGGCAAAGCAAAGCGCATGCCCGCCCCAAGGCGAGATGCCCGCTGCTGCAGCCCCTCTAGGCCAGGCTCGCCCTGCTGCCCTCCATAGGCCACCCACTCCCCATCGCCCCCGGCCGCCACAGCGCTCCCCAAGCCCACTGCCCCCTACAGCCCCGGTACTCACGGATCGCACCCCTCTCCAGGGCAGCGGCCCGGCAGCCCATTCCCCTGTGGGACCGAGGAGCCCCGGCCACCACCGCCCCGGGACCGGCGGCCGCACGGCGCCCGCACCGGGCCCAGCCCGCAGGACCGCGCGGTTTGGCGGGGCCGCAGCACGGCCCACCAATGGGCGGGCGGGACGGCGGCCGCGCTGCACGCTGGGAGGCACGCCTCTGCGTGCCCGCGGGGCCTGCCGGGAAATGCAGTCCTGGCGGCGGGGGGACAGAGGTGGGCAGCCAACAGGGGAATGAACTTCATGGCGAGGGCAGCGGCACCGGCCAGCGGGGGGCATTTACCAACAGATAATGATAACAGCCGTTATTGGCTTTGTGTGTAAAGGCAGCACGTAGTACCACGGGCTACCGCTCTACAAATCAGGTTGTAGACGGCGGGTATCCGAGCAGCGAGACGCCGTGAACATCACGCTGGGCCGGACCGGACCGGCCAGAGCGGCTGCGCCTGGGAAATCTGCTCCGGGGGCGATTTTTAAGGCAAGAGAAGAGGGGGTGGGCTGTGCAGTGTGCAGTAAACCTTACTCCAGTGGGACCTTTCACGAGGCCAAAGTCCCTTGGGTGGGACTCCAAGGGCTTGGAGCGTCCCGAGATGCTGAGAGAGAGAGGAGAGAAACCAAGACCTGAGGCTCTGAGACCGCAGCAGTTTCACTGAAGAGGGACTTTAGGGGTAAGCTAATGCAGGTACGCGATCTGACAGCAGCCTCAGGGAAGAACTTGCCCACACCCGAGAAAGAATATACTGCAGGAAAAGCTGCGCGGTTCAGCTACAAAGGATTAGGTCGGTGATTGCGAACAGCAGCTTTCCCTTTCTGCACTCCTTCTCCCCGCTGGTCACAGAAGGGGGCTGACACGCATCGTCCTAGTAGGGAGTATTAACTGGAGAAAAACCCCACTGATACAAATAGGCCCACCTCTGCACTGCGTTTGCTGCCGCAGCTCCACACGGCAGCCCGCAGCCGGCACTGACAGCCCGCACACGCCACAGTTCCGCGCCGTCTGCCCCGGGGGAGCGACGGAAGCGCAGCAGCGCTCCCATGGCCATGCTGGGCGAACACGGCCGGCGCTCCCGCCCTCCGCCGTGTGAGGGCGCCGGGGGGGCTCCGTCCCGCCGCCACATTGGGCGCGGTGGGCGAGCGGGGCGGGGCCGGCCGCGCTTCCGGGGGCGGCGGTGACGCGCGCGGGCCGGCGCTGGGCAGCGGCGACGGGCGCGACATGGGCGCTTAAAGGGCGGCCCGGCCCGGCGTGAGGGAGCGGCGGCGGTGCCGGTAGGTGTGTGTTGTCGGGCTTTGGCAGCTTGCAGCGGCCCGGGTCGGGCGGCAGGCTGTCCGCTCCGTGTGCTCCTGCGAGCCGCGGTGCGCGCTGTGCGGGGCGGGCTGCGCTGCGCTGCCGGCGGCCGCTGTGGGGCGGGGCGGGCCTGGCCCGGTCCGGCCGCGCTGGCCCAGCGCTTGCCGCCCTGTGTCGGCTGCGCGGGGTAATGGGGCGCCGAGAGTCCGGGCCCACGATCTCCGAGCCGCCGCCTCGGCCGTGGGCTGTGCTCGCCCCAAGTGTGCAGGGCGGCCTCGTGGGCTCGCCCCTAGCGGGGGCGGCAATACCATGTCCAGGTGGTTTTTATTTGCTTGGTAAGAGCCCGTGAATTGCGCTGTTAGCAGGTCCAGGAGAAAACCAACCTCTTGCTGCTTCTTCTTAAACATGTATTGTGTCCTGCTGTCTTTAGACTAATCTGTAAGATGCTGTCGTGTTAATGTCGCAAACAATAAGCATCGAAGCGCTTTTGTGCTTCTTTCACTTGTATGTCTCGATGTCCTTGGCCCTTCTGGGAAGCTACTGACGAGTCAGCTTTATTTTTCCCTTTTTTTCCTTTTTTCTCTTTTTATGTCGTTTAACGTGAAGTCAACAAATGACTTGACACTGTAAGTAAATGACCTAAGGGAACTTAGGAAATTTCTTTGTGCAACTTCTCTGACTATTTGCCTAACTTTTTTTTTTTTTTTTTGTTCCCTTAAAAAGGGCACTAGATGCTCAGTGTTTAGAGCTAAGGGTGTTCTTTACTTCCCCTTCATAAACAAACGTGATTCTGTGATGTAGAGGGAACAGCTATATACAAAGGTGTTTAGAGATAAAGAAAAAGCCACTTGTGATATCAATTGCTTGCTTGATTGATCTAGTTAAGCACTTTATTGCCTACTGGCAGTCCAGTAGCCAGTCTATATGTCTGACCTCCTCTGTTCTGCAGTTTTGAGGTAGGTTGTATTGGCCAGTACCTGATTCAGAGGAGGTTTCATGAGGCTTTTTCAGGGACATAAATGATGAGATGTCGTGGTGTGTAGAACTGAAAACAGTGCACAGAGGAGGTGACATTGGTGTCGCCTATTCTTTGTGCTATCACCTCTGTGCAGTGTGTTCAGGAAGCTGATAAGAGAAAGCAGGAAGCATGCAGAGTTGTGTCTTGGTCGTGGGCCTTGGCCTCTTCCTCCAGGGTTACAGATGCTTTATTCATTTATCTTGTGGACATAATTTTCTGGGGAAGTACATTCTGGTGCTGATACCTTGTGCTACCCTGCATTAGTTGGGCTGAGTTTCAGCTAACTAGCAAGGAGAATAGCTGTTTGTGTTAAGGAAGGGTTTTGAAAAGTCAACTTTTCTCTATTAGTGATATGAAGAATTGGAGACAACAAAAAAGCCTCCATTACTCTAAACACAAAGCTGTCTAATGAACTGTGTAATTTTGACCTTTGCAAGCATGCACAGGAAATTTATACTTAATATTCACATATCTAAGAATATTGTCATGAATTCTCCCATCTTTTGGGGAAGGCAACAGCTCTCCTTACAACAGAAGGAACTGAGAGCTTCTGCAATCACCTGAGGCTGTACCAATTCACTGACAGCTAAACATACAGCTCATGAGATACTGCATTTCAGTGAGTTGCTGCAACAGCAGGGTTGTATCACCAGCTAGTTCCTTCTTTGTGGTAAGAAGGCATAGGCTGTATTTCTCAATCATACTTGTAGATGCACTGGATAGGCTATTTCCTTTCCTCCCCAGTTTCCAAGTTATTAGTGGAGGAGGAAGAGAAGTTTGTGACATTGATTAAAAGCATAACTTTTAACATAACAGCAAAAGGGGTAGGTGCAAATAGAGGACCTTCAGATGGTGAGTAAGGAACTAGTTTATGATATGTAGCAAATGTAATGGATATGTCACAAATTTCTCAAAGGCATTCAGCCTATCAGAGGTACAAAACTGCTGCTTGTCAGCTGGAGATGCAGGACAAAATCTTTTTCAGGGTGGATTTGTGAAAGTGCCAGCAATCAAAACAACATTGGTATGGTGCAAGTAGACCTGTCTGGCTTTAGAAAACTCATCACTTTTGTCAGCCTCTCACTGTCCAGGTGTAGATGGTATAATAGGAGTTGAACAAGCACTTTATCAGGCCTTGTGGCACCCTGCAGTTAATTTAAATTCATAAAGATCAGAAAGGGTTTTGAGTACTTTGGACAGCACAGCCTTAATGTGCTGTAACTGTTATAAAGCAAGGAATTAAGTTTTCTTTTTTCTTAGAGACAATAAGCATCAGAATAGCTTCTCAGCTAAGTGCTGAAGAAGAGCATATTTAAATCATGTAACTTGCCTACCATGGCTTTCATTACCATGGAAGTGTCTTATAAATCCCAGAAGATTATTTGTATTGAAAAAAAACCTTGAAAATGCTGTGCGAAATCACTTTGTAATGGCTTTTGAAACTTTTTTACATTGGAAACTGAGTGTGTTGGTATAAATAGCTGGCTTCCAGTTGGCAAGTAATTCTGAATGAAAAAGAAACTCCACTGCACCACTAAGGGTTTTTCTTGCAAGTGTTATTTTAGGCCAATGAGAGAGACAGCAAAAGAAGATTTTGTGTTAATTTTTTATAGTGTGCTCTGGGAAGGTAGGTTGCAGAGATGATTGTTGTTGCTGGCTGCATACAGCAATGCTTTAATTCCAAGGGTCTTTGCATTCAAATGCTTTATTGCCTTCTTCCCAAAGTTTTTAATGTGTCTTTTGTCAGGAAACCCAGCTGTGAACTGCTGTTGGATGAAGTGATACTTCCAGAGCTTTCTGATTACAAGCAGGTATTTAAACCTGGGGCCTTGTATGTGTAGACAGGTCACTATGGGTACCTAACACTGAATTTCCTCCTCTCCCACTATGAATGTTCTGCCTTGGCAGATGTTAGCTCTCAGTTCAGTAGCTGGAGTTAGGACAGAGCTCTGCTTGTGACTGATCCACCTCAAATGTTGCAATGTGAGCAGTGCTTTTCCCAAGCAAAAATTTGCACTGTACTGTCACGGGATCACCCTCCTGCTAATAGAGACATAGCCATAGCTCACATCAGTCTGTCACCTTCCACTGACAAAGTTTTAGAGTTAGGCAAAGAACTCACTAAAATGCTTCAGCTGCTCTCTGAGTGTTGATTAACAAAATTAAGATCTCTAAGCCAGTGATACTTTGAATGGACCATGATAAAATCAGCCCAAAAGTGCTTGTTGTGTCCTTCATTATTTTGCAATAATCTTTGCTTAGTCTTTTTCTCAGTCCTCTCCAACCTAACAACTTCATGGAGGAGAGCAGATTAAAAGGTTTTCAGGGTTTTCTGAGCCATGATTAAATGGATAGTAAGTGGGGAAAAAAAGGCTGTGCAGATATAAATTTGTTGCCTCTTGTTCAGGAGATAGAAGTAACTTAAGCTTAATCCATCCTCAGCTGGTTTGGACAGCAGTGTCATAGTTATGTTATGCATTATGGTGGTGAGCTTACAGGATGGCTTAGACCAACATGAGTAGTCTTGTGAAGAGATCTAAAACTTTACGTTGGAATTTCAAAGAACTCTTTCTATCTTGCACAATCTCCCAAATAAAGCATGGCAGTAAAAATCAGGTTCTTATGATTTGCTGGCCATGCATTTATTTCCTTGCTGCTCAACAAATCTTCCTTTTTATAAGGCAGTGATAGTTAAGGTAATGAATGTGTTCTAGTCTGTTTCCTAGTAGAAAAGTTTAATGAGCCAAATTACTTCAAGAAAATACATTTTTGTAGCAAGTTTAGTTTTGCATACTCTGCAGGTATCAGGCCTTCCTGTGAAAGGGGCAGAAGGGGAGTTGAACTGAAATGTGTTTAACTGAGCAAATACTGCAGAAAACTGATAATAAAAAGTAAACAAAGCTGACATCACATCCTTCCTTAAAGGAGTACTGCTTTGTATTCAGGCAGTTTAAAACTTGCCTGTCTAGAAAGAAAACTAAACAAAAATAGCAGAATATTGTTATGATTATGAAATATCTTTGTAGGCTGTTGTCTTGTTACTTTGTGGCTAGAATTTTTTAAATGGTAGGAGAGGGAAAGCAAAGAAATTAGACATTGATTCTCAATGTTAACATTTGCTAAGGCAAGCATTTAGTTTATCATAGCCATATCAAATTTTCTCTCTGTATATTTTGTCTTTTTTGAGTAATCTTAATGCCTAATATATAAAACAATTTTGTCACATACCATTAGCATAAGAGCTGAATACCTAAAAGGATGCTTTATGATTCCTAGGCAGAAAGATGGGGAAACAAGAATCCTTTATGTATGTATACTGTGGTCTGTTGGAACAGCTGAGTTATTTCAGTACAAATGGCCTCATCTTGGCTGTTAAAATTTTTTTTGAGGTGTCTTGCATGAAAGGCACCTGCTATGTTCAACTATTCCATTTAGACCTGCAACTATTGAGTGTGTATTTACATCTTCAGAAACAGCCTATTTTGGAAACGTTTTTTGTTTTAAATTAGTGTTGTGTGCTTTTTCTAATGTTTTAAACTGCTGTGTGGTGAGAAGTTTTTATTGCCTAGGGAATGTATTTTTCTATTCTGCCTTATGACACTATCTGCCTCTGCAGAGCTTCTATGTAGGTTGTCTGCGCTTACAAAAGCAGTGCTGCAAACTACTGGTACTAAAACTGAGGTTTTTGAGTATAATGGATTTGGCTTGGATATTCAACTTCAAAAGTGTATTACAATCAAACTAATTCGAGGAGCATGCTTTCTTATGCCTGCCTTAATAAGGAAGTCTAAATATGTCTTGTTTTACATACTCTAAAGGCAATGTCTGAAAAGCTTGCTGGGAAGTCTGGAGAAAAAGTCCTCTCACTTTTCAGTGACATAAGACCTCAAGAAATTATAAAATTTTAGTAAATAGCTGAATCCTTTATGATAAAAGGTTGTCAGAATGTTTCTCTTAACCAAGTGTTCTGAATTGTTTTACTTAGCTTACTCACACAGGTGATTTATCCTAGCAATTATATGAGCTATCACTTTAAATTATGGTTTAATCTCACAAGAGGCAAAGCACTACAGGTATCCAAATACGAGCATCAGACGATAAGCACACTCACACCTCTGTGTTGGAAGGGTTTTTCCTCCACATCTTGAAGCTGGATTTCTTCATTGTTAGATCAATTTATAAACAGTTTCAAGACTAAACACTATTGATTTAGTGCAAAAGTGAGTGGAATGCTGTGTGTTTCTATAGAACTTGTTGCTGGTTGGCAGTGGAGCTGTTCAGGAAGATATGAGCAAGCTAGGGGAACACAAAGCCTGTCTGTCAGTTGTGGAACTGGTTTGATGATGACGTAAAGCTGGGAGGAGTGGCTGATACCCCAGAGGGTTGTGCAGCCCTTGAAAAGGACCTGGACAGGCTGGAGAGATGGGCAGGGAAGAACTGTCTGAAATCCATCAAAGGCAAGTGCAAGGTCGTGCAAGGTCCTGCACCTGGGCAGGAATAACCCCAGGCACAGGCTGGGGGCTGACCTGCTGGAGAGCAGCTCTGCCTGGAGGGACCTGGGGGTCTGGTGGACAGCAAGGTGTCCTTGAGCCAGCAGTGCCCTTGTGACCAAGAAGGCCAATGGTGTCCTGGGATGCATTGCCAGCAGGTCCAGGGAGGTGATCCTGCCCCTCTGCTCTGCCCTGGTGAGGGCACATCTGGAGCACTGTGTCCAGTTCTGGGATCCTCAGGATAAGAGGGACATGGAGATTCTGGAGTGGGTCCAGCAACAGGCTGTGAAGATGATTGAAGAGACTGGAGCATCTCTTTCGTGAGGAAAGGCTGAGGGAGCTCGGCCTGTTCAGCCTTGAGAAGAGACAGCTGAGAGGGGACCTCATCAATGTCTGTCAGTGTCTGAAGGGAGGGTGCCAGAGGATGGAGCCAGGATCTGCCCAGTGGTTCTGCAATGGGCAGAAACTGATGCACAGGAAATTCCACCAGATTATGAGAAGCTTTTTTTACTGTGCAGGTTGCTGAGCATTGGAACAGGTTGCCCAGAGAACTTTAATCTAATTCAGTGGAAATAGGTACTTTCCTCCCTGTCCCAGGTTTACTGGTCCTTAGCTGTGCAAATCAGCTTGAAGGTCATTCACAAATTCATGGTGTGTCGGGACTTCAGTTATGACCCTGTGTTTATTATGAGAGGTAGATTAGAAAACTTTTGCTACAGTTGCAGACACACTAGTTAAAACTTGTGGTTCCTTTTGCATTTGAGGAATTCACCATACAATAACAACCATTTCTAGAGTGTTACTTGGAATCATTTTGGATGGTGTTTTGTCTGTGAAAATGTTGCCCTTTTTCTGACTATTGAAATTCTGCAATGGAAAGGACACTTAAAGTTTATTCCAATAACTGAAATGTCTTAATGAATTAATTTCTAGATTACTGGGCAGGTCAATGTGTTTTTCCAGCATGGAGAAGCTTGTTATTTTAAGACTTTTTCCTGGTTTTTACCTAACTAACAATAGAAAAATTTCAAAAATGTTTAGGAAGCCAATTCTTGGAAAGAAAACTGTTTCATATACTGATTGTTCCTGTATTTCTTTTAGCTCCTCAGTTAGGACATATCAGCTTAATAATTATTTAAGCATATTCTAGTCCTAATGACATGTTTTGCTATGCAGAATAAAATGTATAGGCACTCATTCTTTGAACTACCCTCTAGTTTCAACTCAAAATACTGATGAAAGGATAATTCTGATGCTTACTTGTTATCTGTTATTACAGGGGGAAGGTTCTCTTTAACGTGATTACTTACAAGTAGTATTTCGTCATGGATGAGCTATCACCTGAAGAAATTCAGCTGAGGGCCAACCAGGTCACTGATGAGGTAAATACTACAGGAGGACATCTGGGATTACAGTACTTGTGCAACAAGATTAGAGTATCTTTTAAAAATAAAGACAGAGCAGGATAATGATTCTGCGAGGTTATGGCTGAATGTTTTAAATTTTTACTGTAGTTGGTGAATACTGAAGACTACTTCTAAAAATAAGAATTAATTTTAACTGCTGAATTTTAAAGACACTTAACTGAATATTGATCACCCAGTCCTGATTACTGACAGGAATTACTGATGGAATTTGGTTGCCTACAGCACTGTTAATCGTATTGATACTTCATGGCTGTCTTATTTAAAATTCTCTTGAATGTGTCATCTTTTATAATGACTTTCCAAGAAAAATAATAGCAAGGACTAAAAGCCAAGAAAAACTAATTTGTTGCCAGTAGGAGCATGTTGTAGCATGTATTAAATATAGACAAGATGATGATCCTTTTGTAAACTGTTGCCTTACTACAATGAACTGGCAGAGAAGACTTTCGCACACTGATATGTATGTAAATAACACACTCACTTAAAAATTCTCTTTCTAGTCTTTGGAAAGCACAAGGAGGATTCTTGGCTTGGCCATTGAGGTAAGAAAAAGCTTTTGAATTCTCTGGATTTAAGCGTAAAAAGCAGCATGTTAACTGCCACAAAGTGATTTTAAACAGTTTTTTGTCTTTCTTAAGACACACACACATAATTCATAAGTTGCTGCTTTGATTCAATAGTAGCATTAGAATGATATAACCTTAATGATTTTCACTTTGTATCAGATTACAGAAGAATCAATATCCTTTTTACTTGTTTTAAGCAAAAGGATCTAGTCTCCAAATGCTGTAGATTGGTTGTAAAAAGTCTTCTGGTGGTCAGTTATGTCTTTGGGTGTTGCATAATTTGCTTTTCATAACATCTTTCATCTTTAGTCTTTTAGCTCACTTTGTCTTTAAACACTGAAAGCATTTTGCTATGAGGACAGTAGGGCTTGGTTGGGTGGGGTAGTAGAGTATGACTGCTCTTGGTTCTAAACAAGTAATTCTACACACATCTTTTTACAATTTGTTCATCAGTTTTAACTGATAATGAAACTCTTAACATTGCCTTTTACATGATTTGGAACAAGTCTGTATTTTGGGTTTATCTAAGTAAAGTTATGAGGATCTACTCCTCTGCACAATTCTGGCTTGCTGAAGATGCTACTGTTACCAGAGATACAGATGTTACTGTATTCACCATAGCCTGGTGAATACTCCTCACACACAAGTGTTAAGTACATGTCCTGTGCCAACATAATTTCTCTTGGAGTCATAGTTTGGTGATTCATTCTGTGCTGCCAGTTTACAGTAAAGCATGGGTGCAACTTGCATGCTAGGTCCAAGGCTGAGCCAGCAAAGAGCTCTGTTGTAGTATATTCCTCACTGCTGAATTCTTAGGAATGGTTTTGGAGGCTTTGTTTTGCTTTCTTTCATTCTGGCTCCCAGGACTAAAGGCCTTGTAAGCCATTATGAAGGATGTAGAGATGAATGAACCAAATGCTACTTCTCAAAATGAAGCACAGCTATGTTTACTGTTCTAGCTAGACATTATCACAGTTCAATCTGTGTATTACAATAAATTTTATCATCTTGTGACGTAAGAAAAACCTCACAAAAACACCATGAAAACACCACTTATTGAGATAATCACCTTACCTATTACACTAACTTATAGCTTATAATAGCACTATAGCTTATAATTTGAGACTTCTAAAAGCTTTACTAGAGAAGTTATTTCAAGTACAGTTTTTTATAATAAAACTTGGTTGGATTATCAAACTTGCTATCCAGACCATCTGATTTTGCACTGCGAACTCATTTTATCTGCAACTAAATTTCTTTCTGCAGTCCCAGGATGTTGGCATCAAAACTATTACCATGCTGGATGAACAAGGAGGTAAGTTCTTCCCTAACACTAGAATGTAATCAAGGTAAGAAAATAACTATAAGAGTTGTTGCTGAAACTAAATACTTATTATTAAAGACTATTTAGTTACAAGTGAGATTTTCTAGTTGGTTATTCCTGTGTTTTTGTAGTATTTAAGAGGTTTTAAAGTAGTTCAGAGGTCATGATAACTACAGTGTAATACAGCTCTGCTATAGAAGCTGCTTCTTTCCACCACGGCATGAATGTAACTATCTGTAAAAGTAACAACAGAAATGCAGCCCTAAGGATAGGGAAGATACTTGCAAAGTAGTAACCAAAACCTCTCACTGAATCTTTTTTAAAAATTTAAAAAACAAATCCTAGAAGGCAGGAAAGAAAAGTCTTTAGTCTTGGTATAAAGATAGAATTGAAACTTGTTCCTGATATAAAGAAATGTTAATTTTCCCCACCTTTCCCCAATCCATGCTTATTCAGGTTACTTGTTTCTCTTCTAGAACAATTAAATCGTATAGAAGAGGGCATGGACCAGATAAATAAGGACATGAGAGAAGCTGAGAAGACACTGACAGAGCTAAACAAATGTTGTGGGCTCTGTGTCTGTCCATGTAACAGGTCAGTTATATTGGTATGTGGGCCTGGAGTTCTGGAATATTCCCACTGTGCCAGGAGATACTAACTCATAAAAGAGCTAATTAAATAATGCTGAGTCTCTCTGTTTGGGTTTGTAGAACTGCATCCTTTTAAAATTGTATAAGAGTAACTAAAGCTTACTTGTATCATTGTGCCCCTTTTGCTGTAAATATAGCTACTCTGTAACATCCTGCACAGTTCTGTTCTAATATCTTAAGACTTCTATTTAGTAGAAGACTATCAATGTCCATGCAGATGAGACCAAATTGAACTGCAAATAGCTCTGTATAAGTGCCTGTCTGTTAGAAATTTGATTCCAAAAATCTTTTTCTCAACAGTACTTTTGTAGTAATTTAAAAGCAACACAATTTGTGTTTTTGAGAAGGAAATTAATATTAGTTCTCTAAGCATTTGGAAGATAGTCATGCTTTAGGGATGGTGAGAACAGAGCAGACACTGGTGTTAAAGCTTTTGTCTTTTCCCTAGTGACTCCATAAAGTCTTGCAGACCTGCTTCATGGTATCGTTATAACATCTGTGTTATGGCTGCCATATGTAACCTTTAGTATGGCACTGGATTTGTACTTTTAAACAAGTAAACAGCCTGAACAATGTCAGAATTATTTTTGATGGTGTCCTAGCTTTACCTTTAAGCAGTAAAGTATCAAATTGTTTGTGTTAATTGGATGTGATCATAACCCTTTCAAATGAAGAAGGCACAAATTGGATATGATGACTGAAGTGAATAGTGTGTGTGTTTGTTGGTTTTTCCTCTTTAGCATGAGCAAAACCAGATATCATTCAATGGAGAAGTAGCAGAAGTTTAGGTAAAAATTCCTTGGAGTAGCAGAGTCTACTTAACCAACAGAATAGTGCTTTAAGGGTCATTTAGGATAGTTGTGAATGTGAGTTTCAGGGCTGAAAGTCTTAGTACTTTAGTCCCTTGAAATGCAGATGTCCTGAGCTCTGGGTAGGTATATTTACTGCTTTATATTAGTTGGCTCAAGCCGGTGGACTTTGAGCCTTTTGACACACTCAGTCTTTGTTTTTTGTAGTTGGTAGTCTTTTTTCACTGAACCTAAGCAGCTTATTGACACTGAGCAAGCTCAGAATCTGGGAACTCTTGTGACATTCCAAGTACACAGATAATGAGAACATAAACAGTTGTGTACCAAACTGGACAGTAATGTACAGAAAAAATGGGTAAATAGAGGGCAGCCAGGAAGAAAGAGTGAATGTCTTTCATTTGTCTGCTGGTACACCAGCCATTTTGTCAATGTCAGACTTATTTGTCAACCAGTTACCTTCACAGCTTTTCATATTTTTCATAAAAGCATAAAGCTAGATAAGCTGAATTGTTGGGGTTTTTTTAAATTTCTCCTAGGCTTAGATTATTTATAAAAAGTTTGTGAAAAATGCAGAATACTGGCAGTTCTGTTATACAATCTGTGTACTAATAACAATTTACCTTTTTGTTGATCTTTACTACTTTCTTCTCCATTCTCTCCTAACACTGATGCTTGCTTTCTAAAAATGAAGACTAGGATAAGAAGCTGTATTCACTTAAGCTGGTGAAAGTGGATTTTAGGACAAGGTCAGTGTTAGTAGTGCAGATGCATATTTAAGCAGCTGTCTGAAGTGGTGTTTCTATTGCATTTGTGCTTGCATGCGCATGATGTCTGTCTGCATGCGCTTCTCCTTGTGACTGTCATGTTTTGTAATACTGACGTGAATAGAAAATGTCCATTACTGCCGAGGGTATTATTAGCTGTGGAAATGGTGAACAACTGCTTGAGCCATTGCTGGTTTGACAGGTTGTGTAAATTGCCTTAGTTTTGCAGAAATGAAATTTGAGAAATGTAAATGTATAGTAATTTGAAAAACAGCTCTTAAAAACGGGTGGTGAGATGTTTTATTCTTAACTGTGCTTACTTTGAACAATAATTCTTTTTCTGGCTATCTACTTCACGGGTGTAACTAGTCTTCAGGTCATTAGTTTTTTGTTAATAAAGTTAACACAGTTAACAGTTGCCTCTGGCACCTAAGACTCTGCTTCTCCAGCAAATAGATCATAGAAAGATCTCTTCTAGTTATGGCTTTAGTATAAATGAGATTAAAATATAGTGCTCAATCTAGTTGCAGTAAACTTAAATCTTCAGGCCTGTGTATATACAAGGAGCTAGAATTGACTAGTTTAGGTTTCTTCAGGGTTTTGTTGGGTGCAGCATTTCTGTTATGAAGTGAGAAATTATTCTATTTTTTCCCCTTTAATATATTAATTCTAGATTACTTCTTGGGGGAGACATAATTTCACATATTGAATACATAAACACCAGCAGAATGAGGGGGAATATTTGTTCATTGCAGCTAATTTCACAACTCTTCAAACTTCCAGGTTACTGAAAGGCACCATACCACTAGAAATTGTCTGTGATTGCAAAGTTAGATGTACTGAGAGATACAGATTTCCTTTCACAGGTGTCTAAAGAAGCACAAAAATGGCAGTGTCTGGAATGTCTAACTTAAACCTGAAAATGCCATAAAACAAGGTGAACATGAGAACATTCTCAAAATAAGTTTAGGATTAATGAGAAAAGACCCCAATTTAGATAAGTTTATTTTGTTAGATTTCCTTCCCCTTTTGCTTTTATGGCTCTGTGATTCTTGAGATTTGCTTTGTGTCAGTGTGCTTTTCTTTTTTTTTTTTTTTTGTTTTTTCCTCTCCTATGAATTACATGGAAAAAGTGTAATGGTAAGTTGGTTTATTGATTTAATGGAGTTAGTACAGTTGAATTGGAGAATGAAAGAGCTACTTCAACATGATTACTGTTAATTCATAATCAAAGTTAACATGAGAAACATTAACTTTTTCTGTTGCCAAGTAATTTTTTCAAGGTTTGAGAAAGCAATAGCAACTAATGGTTTTCTTGCATAGTATAGGTATTTGTTTGAGGGAGTTTTTGCATTCATCCTCATTTCCTCCTGAAAGGTAACCAGTCTTGACTCTAGATTAATTCCTGTTGTAAGTGCAACCCTGTTTTATGACAGGGTAAGCTTTCCTGTGACTGTCATAAGCTTCTGTCCTCTGGTAAAGTATTGCTTTAAGCAAATGACTGGTCTTGTATTAAATCTTAAGAGCAAAGTAATCACTGTCCTTAGAGTAACTCGGTTGTCTTTGTACTATCAAGATAAAAAATATTATATAGACAAAGTTTTATCTATACAAAATTTAATCTCTTTTGGGCACAAGACAAATGTTTCTGAAAATTCTAGAATAATACTGAATTTCAGTCAGGAAGCCATAATTCTGATGTAGTGGTTCAGATTTCTTGTTTTTATGGAGTAGGACAAAGAACTTTGAGGCAAGCAAAGCATACAGAGCAACCTGGGGAGATGGAACAGAGAACTCAGCAGATCATGTGATATCCATGCAACCAAGAAGTATAAATCGGCAGCAGCCTCAGACTTCTGGAGGACCAAGTGGTGGATATATTACAAGGTTTCCTTGCTCATATTCCTCAATCTCAAATGCACAAATCCTGTTACTAGTTGTCAGCAAATCCTGTTATTCTTTTGGGTGCATTTTAGGTCAAGCCGCTAAATAGAAAATTTACTATTGTTTGGAGGAATTGTGGAAATGGCAGATACCTACACCTTCAGCTGTAGTACTCATCTTGCACTTCTATTTTTTTTTATGTAGTGGTGGTATTGTCAGTCTGTTTCTGGGTGTAAGAGCTATAAGGCTTAGTACTCAGTTATTGAGGAGACTGTTAAAAATATCAAGGCCTATTACTGTCATAAAGTCTATTTGAGGGAAACTCATATCTTAAACTTCAGATGACTATTTTAATTTTTAAGGGTAATTTTGTAGTAGTGGCTAGCTTAACACTCTTTTATTGGTGAATGCTTACTTGAAATACAGGGAGTTTTAAAGGGAAAAATATACCTTGGTTTTAATGCATGTTGCAACAAACAAGTTCTACTAGAGTAAATTTGGGCTAGATGAAAGCTAGTTCTTGATTCTTGAAACACTGTCTTAATTATTTGAACAGGATAACCAATGATGCCAGAGAAGATGAAATGGATGAAAATCTTACTCAAGTTGGAAACATTCTTGGGAATTTGAAAAACATGGCTTTGGATATGGGCAATGAGATTGATGCCCAGAATAAGCAAATAGACCGGATAAATGTAAAGGTGAGTGCCAAAGGTGTTGTTGAGTTTTGGTAGTATTATGCAGGACTGCTAGTCTAAATCAACCTGTAATGGAACTTACATTTGTGGATTTTTCTTAGAGGATGACCTAATAACTAGATTAGTGTTTCTGAAGTGTTGTTAACAGATCAGAGTCCTCCTTTTCTATAGTAGGTTTTTGTCCCATCCCCTCCCCTTGGCCTGAAAGGCAGGAAAGAGAGAACAGGAGGGAAGGACTTGAACTACAAGTGTGCTCTGCTAAAGCCATTGCAAGACAAAGATGTGAAATGGCTAATACTTGGCACAGGTTGAGCTTATTAGGAGTTCCACTCAGGGTGAGGGCAGAGGCTGGTTTTGTGCTTATGACACTTCCTGCACATTCCCTACAGCACACTGCATAATTGGGGAATTACTTATAAACTCCTTATCATTCCTTTCAGTAAAACTGTATTTTGACACTTGTTCAACCTAGATACCCTGACCTGACTTTTGATGCTGTATTATATGCTTTAATTAAACAGTAATAAAATCTAAAGCATGTTCTTAAAAATATTGCAGCACATTGGAGGGGATGTGAATGAAAACTATGTATTTGCACAAAGCAAAATAAATCTGACTTCATGCCTATAGGCTTGGTTTTGACTACTAGCTCAAAGCATCCTTGTTCCTCTGTAGAGGTCATTAAGGTGTCTAAACACTGGGAGAGAATTTTTATTCCCTTGTTTTCTTAACATGCTTCCTGACCAGCTGAGGCAAGCTGCTGTGTTTTGGAAGTCAGCTAAAGAGTAAAACCTTTTTCTCTTTGTTGTTTCTGCCAAAATTGGCAGCATGTTCTGTCTAGGGGACAAAAAATTACTTCCAGCATATAGAAGTTGCTCCCCTTCTCTCTACCATAATGATGATACCTTGTGATTCAGAAGTTCACACCAGTTTGAATTTTTAAATTGTTTTGCATCAAGTCTGCAAATGACCTATGAATTTCTCTCTTCCAGGCCGATACAAACAGGGAACGGATTGAGCATGCGAACATCAGAGCCAAGAAACTAATTGAAAATTAAAGCCTGCTGTCATTGTTCAATGACAGCCTCTCCAGCTGCAAGCCACCATATTCATGGATCTGTGAAACTTCTATTCTGAAATAAGAGGGGCTGGGAAAAATGAAGCAGTACCCCTTCTGTAGGGATTAGTTTTCTTTTATTGCTTCATGTAAACATGGCCTTGACTCCAAGAAAGCAGCCAACTTCCTTCTATTCATCTGCCTTCACTTTCTTTAAACTGCTCAGGGCTAAAAGTGTTAGGGCTTTGAGAGTCTTCTTGCATGTTTTATTCCCCTTCCCAATTTCTTTTTATATATATATATTTTTTTTTTTCTGCACCGAAAATTCAGTCCTTTATTTAAGTTGAACAAGCAGGGTAAACTGAATTCACAGTTGTGGAAAGTTGGAGAGGGCACTTTGCACTGTTTGAAATACCTCATAAGTTGAGTGTCTTCACTAAAATAGGGACTAGGTGAATATTGTCTGATTTGTATCTCTAGCATCTAACCGTAGTTTTACAATCCAAACCACACAATTGGTTTGGAGTTGACCTTGTGAATCACAGAATTGAAGAGGCCCATTACTTACAGCTTGTGGGTTGAGGGCTTTAAAACACTTCCTAACTACACAAACTTTAAGGTAATGGTAACCAGAGGGATATAAGTTTCCATTTCTTTACTGTAAATTGACATCAGTTTGGAGGCCATGACTAATCATGCTGCATTGTTCTGATAATATTTGTTGTGTGTGTGTATATCTGACCTAAACCCCATGCACACAAGTAGAAGATTATAAAGCTATCTCTGCAAGGTATTTGAAAATTTTACACCCCTCATCTAAAAGCTTTTGTTTGAATGATGCATCTGAACTGGAAGAAACTGAGTAGAAAAGCATGCAGTTTGCTTGCTTCTCATATCTTATTTTCTTGTGACCAGTTTTCACTGGAGTTGCAATTGAGATCTGGTGCAGAATTCGCTCTCAGCAGTAGCTTTGGGAGTGCTTCTTAAAACTACCAAAACCAGAGAAGCTTATTGTGAAACTTTTTTGTCACAAGTCTGAAGGAAGCAGTAGTTATTTAGGAACTGTAAGCTAGTTCTAAATAAACTAGTTCTAAATAGATTCCTGGCTGGTTTATTATTGCAGACCTTGGGACTGGCAATTGGAAATACTACATATCCAAGTTGCTTGCAAATAAAATGGTATTACTCTGTTGCAGAATAGAGGAGTTTGTGACCAGGTGAGGTAAAGCACTTTCCCATGAAGAAAAATAGTTCGTTTTTACAGCAATATAAAAAGATTTTCTTGAAATCTTGATAGTAATTAAATTACAAGTGACTTAAAATATTGTAACTCCACCCAGCAATATATTATGCCTCTTTTAAAGTTGAAAATTATACTTTGGACTAACCTGTGATACTCAGTGTTGGATGGCAGAAATCTTCAGACTTAATTGATAGGAGGAATAATTAAAACTGTTAGCATTATGGGGTGCTTTTTTGAAGGACAGTCCACAAATACCCTGTAGCTACTAATATTGAACCCCAGAGTCTGAGATGACACTAATCCATTGAAATACAAGACAGTGTTTGTTCTGTTTTCTTTTTAGTAGAAATATAGTCAGTGTTACTAGTATATTTTCAATTGGCTCCCAGGATAACTTGATATTTAAAGAAAAAAATAACCAAAACCAAGAACCACACGCACAAAAACCCAACCAAACAAAAAACCCCAAACAACTGACCAAAGGATGGGGCAGCTGCATGTAAAAATAGGCCAGTGGCAGTTTGCCTGATGTGGATAAGGTAGAGTCATTTTTAGGGGACTAGATACTTGAGTAGTGTGGGTTGGCTCCTCTCTAGCTTCCGGTAATTGTTGGAATGCTAATGAATTTCAAAAGCTCACTAGCTACCCAATCAGTGAATGAAGATTGTGCTTAAAAATGCAAGTAGCAAAGAAGTACTTCAAGAACACAGTACAGTAAGCTTTCAACAGCCACCTGCATGTGCCCTTTTTTCCTTGTTAAAAACTTCAGATTAACTTAAGGAATATTTGCTGCTAGTTGTAAAAGCAAAGTATGTGTTATTTATGATTGTCTCCTGGAACAGAAGAGTGAAGTGGTTACCTTATTCTGCTTACACAGTGCAAGCCTGCTCTGTAGCATTTGGACATTCTAAACATTGGAATGTCTTTCTCCCTTGCCATTGCAAGTCCTTATTCTTGACTTGCCTGCACTCTAATGATAAATGAGCATGTTGGCTCCTGAAATGCTGTGATTGGTATATCAAAATTGTACTATTGCAGTGAATACTACACAAGGAAATAATTTCTGAGACTCTCTATTATTATAAGAGTATCAATACAATTTTCTGATGCAGCAAGAGCCAAATCTGTGAGGGAATTGGTGCCTTTGTTAGTCAAAAACACTTTGCTTCTTGGATGTCTTACTGTTGTCTATAGAATAGATGCTTAATTTCCATATCTGTGGTATGAAATCGATACTTGTACATCTTTGTATGTCTGAATGCTATTACGAATGAAGGTTTACAGTTTCTGCTTTTGATTGTTAAGCTATATATTGTGCACAAAAATACATACTTTTATAACTGAATGTGTTTTAAAACTCCTTTCTCTTAGAAATGTCTTTGTTTAGTTTCCTGTCCTTGAAAAATTTGGCAGAACTACTTGCTGCTATGCAACTAGGAAGTTCCTCTTCTATTTTTATTTCACAGAAATCCCAATGCTAAGAAAAGAATGGGTGTGGTTGGGAGGAGTATTGTGGTCTTTAGCACTCTAGTTTTGATCTCCACATAATCAGCATCTCTTAAATTCAGACAGTGAACTGTGTCCATCTCTTCTTTGAAACACCATGACCTACATGGGAGTGTACTTAAGGATGATAAAGGAACAAAGTAAAGTAACTTAAAAATTTCTAGTTAAGTAACAGATGCCAAGCAAATAACTAGTCCAGTAGATGAAATGTAGTGATATAACCTACTGCAAATACAATTTCATTTGTGAGGCAATTTAAATTGTATTTTTCTTGTACCAGAATCTCAGATTCCCAGGACACTCTTAAGGGGGGGCGGAAATAAAGATTTTTGTTGACTTGCAACAGTTCTGAGCTGCAAGGGAGACTAGCAGACCTAGGAACAGCTTGAAAGAAGTATTTCTAATGTACTATTTCCACTACCTAGGAAAAGAAAAACTAGGGACAGCCTGCTTACATGATTAGTATGAGGAGGCAGCATATGTCCCATGGGCACACTTAAAGGACAATAATTGGTAAATTCAAGCTAGTCTACTCCTTGATAAGACAGCTTTTTAGCACAGCAGTAGTTGTAGTATGAACTGCAGCCCATGCTGCTTGTACAGCTACTTTAAGAACTCACTTCTGTGAAAGCAATATGGTGAAAGAACTCACTGTTCACACCACACTGACTGTCAGTTGCTAATTGATCTTTGCTGCATTTGAAGCAATGCAGTGTCTAAATGGTGGTGGAATAGATGGATGAAACGTGTGCAATGCAATGGAAAATTGGAGAGCAACTGATACAGGTCTGAAACAAAATACAAATTATTTATATTGTTAACTAGGGTAATGTCTACCTCAGTAATTCCAAAATTAAAAAGCTGCAAGCATAATTGTGCACAGAAATAAAATTGGTTTATGGCTTCACTTGTTGCAGGGTGGGGGTGAGGAGAAGGGAAAATGGGAAGTTCCAATATAAAACTAATAGGTCAGAGTGCTGAAATGGCTAGAACAGCATTCTACTATGTGACTTAGTCACAGTTCATTGCTGGGAGTTAGGCAAGGGCAGTAGCCAGTTATTTTTTTCCTTGCAACAGAAATGAGTCTTCCTCTGTTCTAGAACAAGTTCAGTTAATTAGGACTAACTCAGTTCCAGTCAGTATTTTATGTGGTGCTTTCTCCATTTTGCTCTACAAAAGATTTGATAGTTCACAACTCTAAGGCAGTAAAGGAGCCTAACACTGAGCAATTTAAAGGTTTCTAAATGTACTAGTGATATCAAAAAAAGAAATGTTTACTTACTTAAATACTTCCCACAATAGTAAGATTTTTTTTATAGCAATGCTTACTCCATAATTGTCAACAGTTCTGTTCTACCATCTCTTCTTACACATTGTTGAATAGAAGAACCCTTGATAAACACATGTTAAATGAGAGAAGCAGCATCTCTGAGCACAGATACTTTCAGTAAAAAATAATGGAAAACCAAAATGCCACCACAGCCACAGTATTGCCAAGTGTGTACATATTGATGATAGACCACTCCTTTGGTGAATGCAAAGGGGGAATTTGCTAACTGATAATTTGTTCTGATGATGTCTCATGCACAGCGAAGCTCTAAGAAAGCAAGCTAGTATTTCAAACAGGATTTAGGTATCAAGTAGAAGGAGCTAAAATTTAAAATAAGTGTGGAGGCTTTATTCACTACTCAGTTTGCATGTTCTAATCTGTAGAATCTGTTAGTATGAAGTTGAATAGATTTCTGATTATACAGGGCATTGCATTATGGTAACACATAAGGGTTCTTAAAGCACTTCCCTGGTTCTGTCTTGCAAAACAAAGTAGTCTTATAAACACTGTCAGCTGCCAGCTATTTCTGTCAAGAAGCTAGTAGGTTTTTTTATTAAATAATAGCTGGAATGGGGATTCTTAAGCACAACTGTTAAACGATGAATTTCATCCATCCTTTGAATAAGGAGCTGATGTCCCATAAAACTCTTCTTCTAGGTATTACTATATAAGAATGGAAATGAGATGGCAACAGGGTCAGGGAAATAAATACCTATCTGAGCATCTCCCAAAAGAACCACATATTGCTAATCATAATTATGGGTGTGATGTTGAAGTGTAGCTGTTACCAACAACTGACAGACTCAAGTAGCTAAGTGAGGGCTTTCAGTACATCATAGTACTACTTAATAAAATGACAACAGTTACACCAAATAAACTTGAACTGATTTTTTGAAAATAATTTACTAAAATATACAGGTACATTTTCCTTTTCAGTATAAGTTACATAATTGCATACATGTTTAGCTCTTTCTAGGTGCTTTTGGTAATAAGGCAGCAGTGCTGAGCTGACGACTAAAACCTTCAGCATTGCTCTGTACACAAGGAGTCAGTGCAAGGATATAATATTTTCTAGCAATATACATTTTTACTGAATACACTGAAGATGAACCTAATTTTTACTTGATACAGCTCTAGCAAAAGTGGACTGTAGTGCAATTCTTGCTTATGGGAAAAGAAAGCATGTAGAGTAAAATATAAATTAAGGATGCTCAAACCACAATTCATTTACTGGAAGCTGTTAATAAAACATTTAACTTAACCACAACTATTTGTGCTTCATTAAAAAAAAGAAAAAAATTACCCAAGTTATAAACTAAAATCTTATTTGTGAAAGTTCTTCTCTGCAAAACAGTGCTTACTGCAAGACATACAGTGCTTTGGTAGTAGAACTTCCATGTGCTATCACAGAAAAATGTTTCCAGAAGAAATAATCCTCTTACAAATCAACAGCCAGCTTCCTGACAAAAGGGAACTGGCAACTTTGAAATGCTTGTTCCCTTTCTCTGTGAAAGAACAAGCCCTGACAAAGGAGAACATGTACTGTGTTAAAAGCTATTGTGGCACAAAAATCAAAACTGGCCCCTGGGCAGGTTCATCAATTCAATACCTATATTCTCTAGTTCAAGTTTATTCAATGTGGTCTTAATAGGCTCTTTCAGACTACTAGAAGAGGAGTACTCTGATCATTTCCTTCATTGATCTTGGTTCAAGTCAATGAAACAGATGCTTCTAGTCTAAGTCTTCTTACTGATAATATACAGGGTCAGAATAGTGATCATGCAAACTTCTTCTTCGTAGCTGTAAATCGTTCCATGTACTACAAAGAAAACAAAAAAACTCAAAGATTTTTTTCAGAAATTAACAGAGGATTCATTACTACTAAAAGCAGCTGAGTTTCTGCTCTCAAACTCAAAAACATTCTGCATCTAAAGCATATTTTTATATCCCAGGCATAACTATTAGAGCTTTAATTTCAAACAAAGACACCCCCAAAACATTCCTGGCATTTGCTGCAGTTCAGATTAATGGTCAAATCTCCAGTGTTAAGGATGAACTAAATGCTTAATGAATGCTGTAAAATTCGAAGCATTTTTTGTCGCATCAAAGTGAAGACGCTTGTCATTATTAGCTACCTTTCAAAAGGTGCTGATGAAAGAACACTGACCCCGAATCCTACTAGGAAGTTACCTTTGAAGAACTCCTGGAGTTGTTTTCAGGTTAGTTATGAATCCAGTAGCAATGGCACCACCAATGGACTGTTTAGTGCTTTTATTCACCAGCATAAATGCTTAGTATTCTGAGTAAGGACTTCACCAGGAGTTTCTTTTAAAAAAAAAAAGAAAAAAAAAACCCAAAACAAAACAAAACAAAACACAAACCTTGTCATAACCTTCCAGTTCTCTGAGTTTCTTGATTTCAAAGAGGTTGCCTTCTACTGCAAGCAGTGAGATCTGGGAATCACTGAGGATACTCTGAGGCAGCATGCTGAGTTCTAGACAGTTTTCTTCTAAACGCAAGACTTTGAGGCGCGGACAGTGGGAGATCTGCACTGAGATCTGGGAAATCTTGTGGAAATAAAAAGAGAAATACGATTTAAATGGTAGTGATCAATGATTATCTGTTTCTGACTTATACAGAACAACTACCATATAACTATAAACTGCATTAACAGTAAGTACTTAAAAACAATACGTAACAAATTATCAAAAATCAAAATAACTTTTTTTTTATTCCATGATGACAAGCAACCTACACATCTGTTTATCACATTCCTACTCAAGAACTGTTCAAATAATTTTCTGCATGACTAAATTCAGGATTTTTTAGTTAGTCAAATCAGGCAGTTGGATGTATTGGTACACAAATTCTAGTTATGATTCCTCATTTGTGTTGTGTCCAGGAGATGTCTTTTAGCTATAAAGTTTTGACGGTCTCATCTTATGTTCCATGACTCTACTAAGTCCAAGATAAACCACGTCCTAAATCTACATTCCCACAACATCTCAGTTACCAGACCTGATTCTGATTCAAATTGAGCTCAATAGCCTGCAGTTCTCCCACAGTGTCAGGGACATTTTGGATCTGGTTTTTTGAAAGATCCACCACATCCAAATGGCGAAGACCAGAGAGTTGTGTAGGCACAGTTCGAAGCTGGTTTCCAGAAAGGCTCAGCGTTTTGAGAGCCGAAAGTTGTCCAAATGCAGCCGGTAGCTGCCTCAAGTGATTGCCATTCAAGTGTAGTGTCTCCAGTTTTTTCAGTTTACACAGCTCCTCAGGTAAAGCAGCTAGAGAAAAATTACAGAAAAACGTATGACCTAAGGAACGTTAAACATTCATACCCACTTAATTCAAATAAGCTTCTGCAGGGAGAACAGTGCTATATTAAGTCATTCCTCACTGAATTCCTCCCCAGTTTCCAGATTCCTGCACAGAAACTTCAGCCCACAGACAACACGTGTTTTTTAACTATCACCCATAAATGTATTAAAAATAATCTGCACACAAGGCAGACCTTAAATCAGTGTCTGAAATCACTGTTTGGAAGATTACAGCTTGTCAGGTACAGTCCTTACTAGCATTCTGCTGTGTGTTCTATGACACTTGAAATACCACAAAATTCACAGCTTCACCTTTGCCCTTTAAAAGTATTACTCAGCTTACAGAAGTAAATTACGAGATAATTCATACTGGGTCACACCAGCATACAAATATCACCAGGTAAAGTCTGCTGGCATCCATTCATCCCTCCTTCCACCTACACATGTGTATAACCTCTAACACTCCTGAGCTGCACTAGAGTCAATGAGGTTTGTAAATTACCTATGTTTTTTTCAAAAAGGCAGAAAATATATATTTAATGCATAAAACCCCAAGTGTCTTCATTGTGATTTTTCCATAATGACGGATGTTTGTTTAAGAGAAACAGTAACAACAGATGAATGGCCAGCAACATTGTCTACAGGTCATCTTCATTACTTGGTTCCCTAGGCAAGTACTAAACCATCTGGCACTGTTAAACCCTCATGTCAGGTCACGTCACAGCACAAAACCTCTATGGGTTTAAGTACTCATGTGTCATTGTAGAATTGATAATACACTAAATGGCAACTAGTTTTGTAGAATTTATGAGAGATTTTTATCCTGTACATGAATTCCAAAAATTTCAGTTTTTATGACTAAACTCCCCATTTACATCTTGCGAGAGTTAAATAATTAAATTTAGTTTTTGATAGAGAAAACAAGTTATTATTTCAAAAATCAGTAGAGATATTAATTAGCAGGCATACTCAGTTTGTTGTTGTTTAGAGCAAGGCTCTTCAAAAAGGAAAATTTTCCAATGAGAGGTGGCAAGAGCTCTATTTTGTTGTTCGACAAGTCTATTGTCCTTAGGTTGCTTGCTAGCTTCTGCAGATCTTCAGGAAACTATTGAGGGGGAAAAAGATACAGCATTTAAAGAGTTGATACAAATTTGAATGTTCAAGTTGTACAATTAAAATTTTAATTGTCTCACTGTTACATACTGTCATATGTATCATGATGTCCAATCACCACAGTGATTCGCAAATTTGTTTAACATATCTTTTTAAAAATATTTTTTCAACTGGGGAGGGGAAAGGGGATATAAAGAAAACACTAACATCTAGGAGTACTTTTTCATTCAAATAAGTAAAATTAAAAACATTACACTTTCATCCTCTTATGTGCTTCTCTTAAACATGCCTGCCATTTAAAATACTCTACAGCCAGTTAATAACTCTATATTTTAGCAGAGTATGATGTCAAAAGTTTTCTCCTGCTTTCCTTTTCAAACAATTATGTAAACCATTCTTCTTATTCTTATTTACATCCTGTACTGAGTCTTGGTACTCAGGAGAATAAAAGAAAAACCTGACAATCACAATCAATGAGTCCTGGTGAATAAACCAGTGGTTTTGATCCTCCTTTGGCTTGACAGAGAAGAAGTGAAGAGAAGATGTAGGACAGTGGAAGAAGGTATGTTAGAAAAGGCTTGGAAAATTACTGCAATATAGAGTTATTTTTGGCTATCCTGTGAATTGTTGCTTGACTTATGGGTTCCAGGACATTCTGTGTTTTTCTGCAGTTGAGTCTAAGTTAAGGTAATTTCCAATATCATAAACTTTTAGGATGCTTGCTGCCAGCTCAATGAACAGCCTGTACAGACAATTCATATGGCTACAATTAAATACAGCATAAGTCCCTAAATGTGACAAATTGTGGAGTATCTTTCTAAGTTACAATACGGTTATAAAATTTATATTATTCCCCCCCAAGTTTACAACCATTTTCTAAAAGCACAACATCATAAATAGTATTTATTGAACCTATATGCACTATAAAGCTCATAAGCATACAGATAAATCCTGAATCAGAAGACAAGGCAAACAAAAATGGAAAAAAAAAAAATCTTGAAATCTTTTCCATGACTGCTGTTAAGAAATACACGTATGCAAGTGCATTATAACAACAAGTGGGAATTTCTCTCTGGAAGTGTCAGTCATACACACAAACAGCCATGTTATTACCTCAGTAAGTCCTTTTCCTGTTAGCTGAAACACACCAGTTTTCTGTGCTGTCTCCAGGTGGGCTTTTAGTGCACTATTTCCCATCCTAACAGTTCTCTGTCAAGCACACGGAGCCCGAGCGATGGTGTCAGCCAGTTTTACTCCGGGCTAGAGAACTGCAATCCAAAGTCTCTGTGATAAAGCAAACGGAAAGTCAATTCACGTGCACTGCCCTCAACACTACAAGCATCTGACACACCGAACAATTTCACGGCTGTGTTTTCATCTCCCTCATAAACTAAAACCTAGAAGTCTAAAGGTTTACCTAGACCAAGGTGTCTTCCTTACAGCAGTTTGATTACTGAAACTACAACAAGCACAGAACTAAGTGGGAAAACTGCACATTTTCTATATTGTGCCTCTTTCGAGGCCCCGCAGCATAAGGAGATTCTCCGCGGAGACGGTGGTATCTGTGATATCTGCGGCATCTACCAGCGCTGGCCTGCCGACAACGCTACTGTTTTATCTGCTTTTTTCGAGACCTCAGCTCTATTTAGAGAACCGACTCCTCCGCGGTGCCTATTAGCAGACACACGGCACCCACCCCGGTAAGCCCAGGGGGTTTAAAGGCAGGGCGCGCGGGTCACAGGCCGGGATTAGCGCCGGGCGGTGCGAACGCAGCCTGGGCACAGCACGTAGACAGCCGCCCGCAGGGGCGAGGCCGGCACGGACCCGCAGAGCCCCCGCCCGGCCCCCGCCCCGCACCGCCGGGCCCGGCCCAACCAACCTTCCGGGCGCCGCTGGCAGACGCTCCGCGCCGGCGGAGCCCCGGCCCGTCCCCCGCGCTCCGCCCTTCCAGAACCGCCGCTCCGGCAGCGCCGCCCGGAAGCGGACGCGTGTCAGCGCCGTTCCCGCCCCGCCCGCCATGGCGGCGCCCAGGCGCTCCCTGTCGCTGTGGGACAGCGGGACCCTGCGGCCCAGCCCCAGCCCCGGGCCCCGCGGGGCCGGCAGGCCCGCGCTCGACTCCGACTGCGAGCTGTACGGCGATGCCGAGCTGGAGCTGGAGGGCAGCTCGTGCCTCGGCCTGGAGAGCGATGGGGAGCAGGGCGGCAGCGCGCCCTGGGAGCCCGGCGAGCGCTCGGCCGTGGCCGCGCTGCTGGAGCGCTGCGTGGCCGCGGGCGCCGTGAGCCAGGTACGGCGGGGACAGTGGGACAGCGGGACAGCGGGACAGCGGGACAGCGGGACAGCGGGACAGCGGCAGTGTCACTGGGAGCGCTGCTGCGCTGCGGAGCGCCGGGGAGGAGCTGCTTTAAACTGCGAAGCCTTTACGGAGCGTTTGCTCGCTATGTTCGTGCTGCTGACTGCATTTTTTCTGTTGTCTTACCTTCGAAGGAGTCCTTGGATTTAACTTCCAGAAGAACGCCATGCTTTGCGAAATTCTCAGAGATGGAAGAAATGGTAAACATGGAAGCTGAAATCAACGAGGTACAGCCTTTTGTCACGCTATTGTCAGTGTGCACTCAGTCATTCGATACGGGGAGGTCATACAGGGCCCCGATGAAATATCAGACTGCCACGTTGTTTCATGTTTTGAAGGGTTTGTTAATAGTTCAGCTGTTTATTAGTTGGCACTTTTTCCCCCAGTGGACTGAGTTGTCATAAAGAAAAGAAAACTATTAAACAGAAGTTTGAGGTGTAAGTAGAAGGACTCAGCAGGCTGCACCTTTGACTAAAGTGTTACCTGAAGTTTCTTGAAGAAACTGGACAATAAAGAAGAATACACAAAAATGTGTCTCTTTATAGGCAGTTTTGTTGGTTAGCAGGTGGTAACCTCAGACATTTCATCCTGCCTTAATTGGCTGTTGCATTTTGTATTGTATTGGCTGTTGTATTTTGTAATGTTGGTTTAGACACACATAGACTGTGAAACTGCTTTGTAAGAGATGTACATAGGAGAGACATAGGTTTGGAGGGTAGACTGTTCAGTGGTTAAGGAATTGGCAGGAGAAGAGCGCTGGACACAGCAGAAGGATGAGATACCATCCAGAGGGATTGGTCAAGCTTGAGACGTAGGCTCACAAGAACCTCATGAGGCTCAACAAGACCAAGTGTGGGGTCCTGCACCTGGGTCAGGGCAATCCCAGACTTGAGTACAGACTCGGAGATTGGGAGCAGCACTGTGGAGAAGGACTTGGGGTTTCCTGTGGATGAAAAGTTGGACATTACCTGGCAATGTGCAGTCACAGCCCAGAAAACCAACCCCATCCTGGGCTACATCCAAAGCAGCATGGCCAGCAGGGGAAGGGAGGGGATTCTCTTCTTCTGCCCTGGTGAGACCCCACCTGGAATATTGTGTCTGGGTCTGTGATCCTCAGGACAGGAGAGAAGTGAACCTGTTGGAGCAGTTCCAGAGGAGGGCCATGAAGATGATCCAGGGGCTGGAACACCTCTCCTACAAAAACAGACTGAGAGAGCAGGGGTTGTTCAGCAGCCATCCAGTACTTGACGGGGGCTTAAGGAAAGAGGAGGAGTGACTTTTCCCACAAGCAGATAATGCAAGGACAGGGCGGAATGGTTTTAAACTAAAAGGAAAGAAATTAGATTAGATTAGATATTAGGAAAAAATTCTTTACAGTGAGGGTGATGAGACACTGGAACAGGTTGCCAAGAGACGTTGTGGATGCCACATCCCTGAAAGTGTTCAGGGCCAGGTTACAGGGGCTCTGACTGAGCCACCTGGCCTGGTGGGTGATACCTTGCCCATTGGCAAGGAATTGGAAATAGAAAATTTTTAAGGGCCCTTTCAACCCAAGCCATTCTGTCATAAATTCTGTGATTTAGGAATTAATTGCAGGGTCTGTCTTTTCCAGCACAAATCTCCAAATTATTTAGGTAGGTCTTTTTAAACAGTCTTTTTCTTATTGACCAATAAAGCTCCACCTAGTAGTAGAAACTCTCCAGAGAGCAGTTCATGTTCTTGTGCTAATGCTCGCTGTCTTTCACACACATGCTCTCCCTATGCTGCCACTTTTTCCCTTTCTACTTTCTCCTCCACCCCAAGAGAGTCAACAATGTCTGGATAAGTATGTTAAAAATGCATTTTCATTTGATGTTATTATTGTTGTAGATAAAGCTGAAAACTGAAATGATGCAGTTGGAGAATGAGACAGCAGACATTACTCACCATTTTTACTTAGGTAAGTGCAGTTGTACTGTAGAAAAACCAAGAGTCTTAAATTAGCAGCAGATCAATGTTTCATCTGAGTGCATGACACTTCTAGAAGTTGTTGCAGCAGTCATCTCTGAATAACTCGTTAGAGAGCATCAATAACCATTGGTCTGCATGTGCTACTCTGCTTCTTTTCCAGAAACTCAGTGTATTTCTGTTACATCTCTATTCCCCTAAACTTACTACATTTTTAATGTAGCACTTGGGGAGCATGTGCATTGATTTCTTTATTATTGCACACTTTGTCCCCTATGGTTTTATGTGTGCTTAAAAACATTCTAGCTTGCTACTGTTGTGCTAGACTAGTGAAATTTGTTGTGATACTTCAGTGCTATAGTTGACTTCATCTCAAGGAGAATTTACTTAAAACTATAGATAATGTAAAACAATTGTATCTATCTCTAAAATGTAAGTATTGTGACTTTGAGAGCATCAGGTACTAAATCATATATGCTCCAGGAAAAGCCATTCTGATTAATGTCTCTTGAATGTAAGCTGTCCACTGCAATAGATCAGTATTCTTCTTTCAGTCTTCAGGAGAAATTTTGCTCTTGTTTTAGCAGGACAATAGGTTCAACTTTGTGATTTTATTTTATAGGGAAAAAGTGTGAAATTTTGCAAGATATGAACAGGCACCTGGAAGCCATACTGAAAGAGAAGAGGGATCTCAGAAAGAGGTTGATCAAACACAGATGTCAAGAAAGCCTGCCTATTGAGGCTGCTTTTCACAAGTAGGCACACAGAAAATAATTTTTCTTGTTTGCATGAGTCCCAATTAATTTGAACTAACAGACAGTAAAAATCATATGTTTTCAATAATATTTCCACTGATAAAAATAGACATAAAAATGGTAGCAGAACCTCAGGTAAAAGCTGGTGGTTACTCATTGATAAATTCATAGAAAGGTAGTGCTATATATTTTATGCATATTTACTAAGATTATTGGTATTGTCTTTAGAAGTCTACAGAACAAGTTGTGATGTCTTGTTTTAAACAAATGTGCTAGGTGCTGGATTTATGATGCTTCTCCCAAGCAGGAGTTGTTACTTTAGCACTGCATGTTTTCCTTTCATTGTTGTTTGCTTAGAACTAAGCATGAATGATTCCCAGACATGCAGAGTGCATGTTTTAAAAGTAGAGGCTTTCTTCTTACAGTCTAAAAATCTAGCCCAGGTAAATTTACTGAAGGAGTGGCTATTCACTTCTGTAATTCCTGCCCGGCTTGTTGCTAAGAGTCATACAAGAAGTGTAGTTGCAGAAAAATTAATTTAGATGGTTAGGAACTTGCATAAAACTGAGAAAAGGGACTAAGAAAAGCAAGGCAATGAAAAAAAGACTTGTAAGTATTAAACTCTTGTTGTTTAGCACAACTTTTGAGCTCGTTTTTGGTTACAGGTGTATAGTAGAGTTGTTGACTGAGGCTGTGACTTTCATTGAGAAGCTTGAAAGCCATTTGCAGTCTGTGAGAAGCATCCCTCAGATACCTCATATGATGAACAATATGGTGAGTAGTAAAAGACTTGAGCCAGCTGTCTTCTCCAGCATGAAAAATGCAATGCTGTTCGGTTGTTTAGGTTACTTTTATGTCCTGATAGACTGGCAGGATGTATGGAGACTAAATCCAGCCCTTTTCTGTTTCAGGACAACACTTTGTCAAAAACAGAGGTGCTCGTGATAGAATTGGAGGAGCTGACAGAGCAAATACTGAAATGGAAAGAACTGCAAAAGGAAGTGTATGCTAACAGTGTATGCAATACTGCTGACTTGGACTTTGGATTGTCTTTAATGTAACAAATCATTTTCCTTAAATAGGATGACTACTCAAAGAACTGCATTCTTAGGGTCTTCTGTGAAAACTGCAGCATAGGTGTCTTTCAATTAAACAGAGACTTTGTAGGTAGTTATATTTCTGTTATTAAGTAACAGTTCTCCAACTATTTACTGAAAAAAAGGACAAGGAGCATTAAATCATAGGAAGACAGGATACTGAGAACTCAGTTAAGGAGTTCCTGTTTGAAATAGTTGGATAAGAGTCCCATGGAGCCTGCATCTTCAATGGAAAATTGTTTCAATTTTTTTTGCACTTGCTATAATATCTTTATTCAGTTTTGTAAGCATTTTGATAAAACACTGTATTTTGTATGTTGCCTTAAAACTTTAATAAAATTACTAGATTTCAAAGGCTCTGTTTTTTTAAATTTTGTTTAAAAATCCTATAATTAAAATTACAGAGCAAAGTCTTAGGTCCAAACTTATTCTTCTATAGGAGTTCCAATCAAGAAATTAAATTAGCTTTAAGTTACAGTTATTATGACTGTCATTTTGTGGGAAAGGAGGAAATGGACTTGATAATATGTGGCAGGTCTACTGATTTGCAAACCATGCTTCAGTGATAGTGATAAATATATTCTTCAGATTTTCTGTTGCTTGCCCAATTTTTGGTGTCCCACTTAGAATAAAACCCTTGTTCCATTAGTAAGACTGACAGTTTACCAAAAGCATTGATTGTTCCAGCCTGTAACCTTCATGAAAAGATGGGTTAGTACAATGTCACTGGCAGGACAACTTTAAACCAGAGGGTTTTAGAGGGTGCCCAGTTTTCTATTCAGGATAAGGAGTAGACTGAAGTGCTGCAGATGTATTCCTTTCTGTACGTATCATTTGCTACGTGAACATCCACCTGTTGATTTCTGTTGCTGAAATAAGAGCATTTTGCTTTTGCAAAGTAACCACTGGGTGGCCCAGTACCACAAAGTTCACAAGTCTCTTTGATTATTGCATATAAACTTAAAGCAGAATTAAGGAAGAAATCTTTGGCTCTTTGTTGAGCACACTCTATTATAACTTAGTCGTATTTGGTCTGTTTTATATTTGAACTTTTCTGAGAATCTTATTTTAATCTTTGTAACTGTTCTGCAGAGTATGATGACAAGACATCCAATTTAACAATTCTCTAGTATACTGTGTAAGCTATAACTGGTGTTCCTCTGCTGCTGCTGAGAAAAGTTAAGAGGATAGAAACAGGGACAAAAAACAGTGATCATAGACGGCTCAATGAGCCGAGTCTTTCCCAACCTAATTGGTTCTATGATTTTTGTAAATCAACATCTATCTCTACATCTATTCTAGGCTTAGCCTTCCACTCTCAATGTCTTACAGTGCTGATTTAGATCAGGCATATTAAAGCTGCTGTAGTTTAGAAATTTTAAAGCACATTCTAAAGTCAGTTTGTTCATTTGAACGCTTTGAAAAACGTGGTTTTGCCATATCCTAAGAGTTCTTCTTTTACTCTATCTACTTTTGAAGAGTTGACTGTGGAGTTGGTAGAGTTTAGCTAATTGCCATTTGCCAGTGATGTGTCAATTAATTCTTTAGTGTGATTTAGAGGGAAAAATCTATTGAAATTTACAGCAATTCACAGCTTGTAGGTATTAATTTAAGCATCTCTGTGGTGAATGGAGTATTGGGTCCCAGAGATCTATCCCATTATAAACTTGGGAAAACTGAAATGTGGTAACTTTTTCATTTAGATATAACACTTCTGGAGTTTAAGGCAAACTGTCTTATGAAAAGAACTGTACTTAAAGTACAAAAAAAGCAGTTAAAAGTCAATTTAAACTGAAGTTGTTAAATATAAAGATGACATAGGACTCTAAAACTCTCATACATGATATACAGATGTAACTCAATTTACTATATTTTGAAAAGCAAAACCAGAAGTCCATTTAAAAATTTACTTTGGCAAATGGAATTGTCAAAACCAGACAGGATTTGCCCATTGAGCCTGGCATCTTTATGCCAATTCTCCTTGCTCTTGCATCCTCCTGGTAACATCAATAGCTGACAGAGACAGTATTCTAAAAGAAATTTAAAAAAAAACTTTCTGTGATTTTTACATTACTCTAAGCCAGAAACTTTTATCAATGCAACAACTAGATACAGAATTCAATTAAAGTTCTTTGGAAGTTTCAAAATTTTCTTTTCTAAAAGTACGACACACACAAAAATGGGATGTTTCCAAAGGCGTCGAAAACACTTGAGACCTTTCCTTTAGCACTGATAAGGAAGGGATACTTGCCTTCGCTAAACTCCTGTCAAATTAATGTGGAGGGCTTACAGTACTTGTCCATAGTGAGCGCTTTAAGGGCAGCACCCTTAAAAGACTGGTGGCATTGGGTAAAACCCGCGCTGGTTTGCTGAGGGGCAAAACAGAGTTTGGGGGAGCGCGAAATCCCCGTCTCTTTCTCTGGGGGTGCCGCTCTCCCGGGCAGACCTGTCTGAGGCGGGAAAGCGCGGTTTGGATGCTGGAGAGAGCCCCAAAACGTCTGCTCTCCGCCCGGGAAAGTTTCCGTGCGTTCCCTCCGGGGGCTGCCCGGGACGGGACGGGACGGGACGGGATGGGATGGGATGGGACGGGACGGGATGGGACGGGACGGGACGGGATGGGAGGGCGCGGGCGGGATGGGACGGGACGGGCCGGGATGGGAGGGCACGGGCCGGGGCGGGCGGCTCCGCTCCTCCCGCTCCTCCCCGCGGCGGGCGGGGGCGGGATGCGGGGCCGGGCGGCCGCAGCCGCGGGGCGTGAGCCGAGCCATGGCCAACGTCAAGGTCGCCGTGCGGGTCCGGCCTCTGAGCAAAAGGTGCGGGGGGCGCGGGGGGCGGGAGGCTCCGGCAGCGGGCGGTGGTCGGGACGGGATCGCCCCGGAGCGGGGCTGAGGGAGGGACAGAGGGCTGCGGAGGGAGCTCCGCCGGGAGGAGCGGCAGCCTCTCGCCGCCTCGCTACACGCCTTGGAAAGTTTGCTTGGAAATATCACCCCGTGGAGCTGTTAGGCTGACTTCCCTCTTCCTGAGCTCCCCAAAGCAGGACAATTGCATACAATGTCCAGGAGCCTTCCCTTCCCCTTCTGTCGTTGCTGTTTTTTCCAGCGGGAGGCAGAGCCGGATATTCCCATTGTCGCTCAGCTCCGCTCCCTCCCCGGCTTGCTTGGCTCCAATGGAAATCCCAAAAGCTGCATGTTACAGCTCGAAGACAATTCCCACAAACAAGAAGATGCCGTAGCGCAATGCTCTGGTGTTATTTGTATATTATACATGCTTAAAACCCCGCAGACCTTGGAAATTCGGAGCAAAAAAAAGAAAGAGCTGACAGCCCAAATGTCAGCGGCTGGTGATTTACCCCTCCTGTTAGAGAAATGCTATAGCGCTCCAGACAGGAATGGTTTGAAAAGTGGTACAAGCTCTAGGGACCAGACTTTGATTTGATGCTGCCTTTCTTTTTGGCACGAGTCCCTGACGTTGTCTTCTGACTGCACGGACTTTTGTGATAAATAACTCTTTTTCATGCAGTGGAGAAAATGATTCTTGAAGAGTTGCCCGGCCAGAAAACTAGCCTAGTCTTTTAGCCAGCAGTACACTAACATGTTTTGGACTATTTTGTTCTTATTTGGCCATGAATTTTTATTGAATTTTTTTTCCAAAAAAAAAAAAAAAAGACACCAGAGGATTTTGAAAAAAATTAAAAGTCCCACCCAAAACAAGCCTGCTGGTATTAATGGAAAAGGGAAAAGTGGAAACTAATTTACAGGTTTTCAACACATTTTGTCTTTAAGTCAAAGCTAACTGATTTTAAAAATACTCTGTCCATAATTTTATTTAAAATCATGCTAGGGTTATGTAGCTCTGATTTGTTGTACAGCTGTGGATGGAACAGATTTTAATAGATACTGGCCTATTTTAAGAAGAGTTGCAGCATTGAAGTAAGCTAAGCTTAACCTTTTATTGCTTAGTGTTGCCCTAGTGGTAGATATATGATTTGATTTTTATCCATATCTCCCCTCTCACTAGAAAGTGTGCTGCCCCATATCTGTCTTAATGTTTTTCCTGGGTGGGTTGCTTTAAATAGTGCATAATAGTGAATATGTCATTATAGCAATAAACAGCATCTGTGACTGACAGATAAGGTGTGATAAACAGGAAAACCTTTGATGTAGTCAGGGTGGGCCAGCTGTTTGGTGAGGAAGGTAGTTTGGAGAAGAGGGTAGGATCAGAGAAGTGGGCAGCTTCCTGCACATGGGAGGAGCTAATCTGAAGCTGAAACAGATATGTTTGTATGAAGATGAGAGTGGAAACTCCAGGGGTAATGCAGGGAGAAACTCTTCAGTAATTCCATCTACTCAAGTTGTGATGGTGTAACAGATGGGATGGGAAGGTTGGCAAGGACCAGTCTTGTGGTGTTTGACCCCAAAGGATATAGGCCAGTTGTTCCTACTGTGCTGCCTCAGCTGCAAAAAGCAGCAAAAGCATTTCAAAATGGATTTTCATGTTTTATAAATGGGAAGAGGAAGTGGTTGTATATTCTCTGTGAAGACTCTGACATGAGAACTTGCTTTCTAGCCTTGAACAAAATTGTTCAAATGACTTAGAGCCAAATACTAAATATATGAGGGTTTGAGTAACCTTGATAGACATTGAAAAAAGCTCTCAGTGGGCTTAAAGGTCTGCTCTCTTCCAGCTTCTTATATTGTTTCCTTACTGTCCTCACACAAATCTCTTGCTATCTTTATATATACACTCTGCAATTGCCCCAACAGGGCACCCATATTGCCTCAGCTTCTATGATCTTTTAGGTGTTTTAAAAAAGGAAGACTTCCTGCAGTGAAAATTTCAGTTCAACTGGAGTCAAGTAGTGTAATTTGTACGCTCTCAGTTCCAGCCAAAAATACTAAACCTGGCTTTTAAGAGTACCAGAAATTGGAAAGCTGCAGGTAAAGGCTAGAACTCATGGGTCAGTTGGTTCTTTCTAGACTATCATGCAAAATTCCTCATTGCTGCTCTTCATTTAATTTACAATAGCAGATGAACCCTGGTTTTGCATCTGAAAATTTACTGAAAATTCAGACATTAAAAAATGTTAATGCAGGAGCTGTCAAAATTTTTGTTATTTGGCGTAAGGCAAAGAGTGGTCTTTTTGTTCTGCATTTATCTGTGCCCATCTGTGCATTCTTTGACAGAGAACTCCTATGCTGAATAATCCATGACAGATATAAGGCAAGCATAGTTACACAAAATGCAGTTTTCCATTGCCTAAAATTTAAACAGCCTGTAGCCAGTGTTCTTCATAATGCTATCAGTTATTCTGTAACAGTCTAAATGATTTTTTAATCACCAAAAATATAGTATTGGGTGTAAATTCAGTCAAATATTTTCCCCAGAGTAGCATTTAAAAGTCTTTATTACACATTTACTATTCTACATCCTATAGAAGATTTGTTACTTTGTAGTTACATGGATACTTGCTTTGTGTAAATACATTTCTCCTTTAGAAAGAAATATGGAAGCCTGAATGGGTTCCTTAAATTGTCATATAGCCATAGGTAATAGCCAGGTATTAAATAGGAGCTGGGAACTGATGAAATCCCTTTATGGTTTATTTCTGAACATCTTAATGCTTGGTCTATTGGATGTCAGACTTTGGTAAAGAGACTGTAATGTTGTTTTTGGCTGTCAGTCAGAAGCTGTTGATGGAAACACTTTGAATGCTAGCATGTAACTATGTGGACTAGGAATGTTGTTCCTCTTTCTTTTTTGATTGCTCTGTGGAGGATGCCAGGCCCTGCAGTCTGCAGTGTGATGCTAAGATAGGAGACCTTCCCCTCCAGACTTGGAAAGGTGTGACTGGCTGAGAAAGGGCTCTCCTTGTGCCTGGGTAGCTCTCTTAATATTGTGTGGATGTTTGTTTGCTACAGAAACCCCTGCAGTGTTGGACATATCCTTTTACATTTTTATGTAGGCCAGCAGAAACAAATGCTAGTTTTAAGTGCTGCTAGATTCAAGCATGTTTGTCCCTTTGCTGTGATAACCCATCACTCTTCTAGTACCTACCTGGGGCTGCTGATTGCTCTTATTGAGAATCTCAGCCCTGTGTCAGATAAGAAAGAGGGAGGGCTGTTTGTGCATGGGACCCCTCTGGGAACAGGGCAGTATCATGTTGGGACCAGGATGGAGCACAGCAGCCTCATGCCTTTCCCTTCCTGAGTCACTGCATCTTGTGCCCTCCATCCAGCTGGTCTCAGCTCATTCGTGTGTCCCCAGGATCCAGTCCTTTATCACAGTGTTGTTTGAGAGCTGCTGCATAGGTCAGAGATAGGAAAGAAGAAATTTTTTTAAAAACAGTGGTCTATACCTCAGTGAAGAGTCTCATGCATTCCTATAGGATTCTTTTCTTAGCATGCACCAGTGACTAGAAGACATTGCATTCCTTCATGAATTGTGGACTGAGACCTGAGTAAAATCATTGACAGCAAATTTGTTTGATTCACTTATAAAGTTATAATGTTGTTAGTTAAAACCTTGACACTGGGGCATTCAAGTTGTGAGGCTTCTGAAACTTTAAAGTACTTTGCTTCACAGATAGTACCCTGAAGTTTGGGAGTTACTTGTGCAGGACTGAGCAAAATGTAAGATACATTCTGGTGTTGTAAATATCATCTCCACTTTTCAGCTGCTTCTCTGGCCTGGAAAAGGACAGAGCTCTTACTTGAAAGAGTCTTTCCTGGTGTTTTTACTAACTCACCATAACTTTCCCATCCTCTATGACCCTCACAGGCATGTGACCTGAAAGAGTTGCTGAACAGGTCGATTGATCCAAAAGCTGCCCTTTGTCTTTTTTCTGCTTTGCATTGTTTCTGAATTGTTACCTGAAGCCTCCTGGCCAGCTGTGTATTCCCCAGTCCCTGTTCTTGACCGTGTCCTCCACACTCTGACAAATGAAAGCATCAAAGAAATGTCTGGGTAGCCCCACGTGGCAAAGCTGAACCATACTTCCAGCTGTGCAGGTGTTTGCTGTCATAGTCTGAGCTGCAACAGTTGTTTTCCTCATTACTGCTGCTCTGCATGACATATTCCTCTAATTGCCTTCCTGCAATGCAGCAGTTAATGAGGCTTGAGGGTAGCATGGGAAGGAGGAGCTAGCTTTGAGGTCCAAAGAACTCAGTGAACAAGTCCATTCCTGGGAGGGAATTTTAGGGAAGCTTTCTTACTTGGAGTTTCCAGAAAATGGCTTGGTGTGGGAGGCTGACCTCAGCAGTGTGCTGAGCACAGCTTCACTGAATAGCTGAGGAAGGACCTCAATTGATGGGTGTATCATGATGTATTTTAAATCTATTCCTATTTTAAAGGAAGGCTATGTGGAAAAATAAAATTTATTTCAGATCATTTTAGAAATGGTGCAAAGTAAATCACTATTGGTTTTACTTTGTTAACTAGTCTTTGCTGTGCTTTATCTCCTTTGTTCTTTGTAATCACATTATAGTAAACAAAGGAAGGATTATTTTGCAAGAAATACTTAATGCTGTTTTATAGACTGTGCTATTAGCTATTCTACATGTTTGTGTGTAACCACAAGAACTTAGATACAGCAATGTGGTTTACTGCTGACAAGAGTGATAACTTGTAGTAATGTTTGTAGAAAACATTTGTTGGGGGGCAACATTCCTTGAACCTTATGCATAGCAGATGTTAAATGCTTTATCAAAATAAAATTAAAGCAACATTAGATTGGAGCTTATTGTTGTCTTTGTATATTTTTGTATATATATTCCTTGTAACTTTGGTGCTGTTGCCCCCTCACACAGATAAATGGCAGATTTTCTTCTTCTTTTATCTGCCGTGGTATTTGAGTGAGTTGTTCCTCTGTATCCCTCTGTTACAGAAGAGTTTTTTCTTCAAGTAGTGGTAGTTGAACTGTGTCTCAAAAGCCCTGGGTTTTGGGATTGGTACCTGATGGTGGGAAAGGGCTGTCTCAGACGTCCAAGAGTCTTTTGCTCCTTGAAAATCTGTGTGAACTGCATTGTCTAAGCATTGCTCATAATTTCAAGCTTCTTTGCCACAGTAGAACCAGGATTTTTAAAGAAAAGTTGAGATTTTAATTTTGGTTTTGTAAAGAAAAGTCTCTCTCCAAACAAATGTATTTTAACATTTGTAGATCCTGTTAAGGTTATATTGACATTTCCCACCCCCCTCTGTCAAATTAATTACTTTCTTTTACTTAGTCTTATTTAAATTTTCATGTAAGCTGTAATTGAGGTGGCTGCTCATTTCTCTTAGCATCAGTACTTGGCATTAGCAAGTGGTTTCCATAAGCCACATCTGTTACTTTATAAAGGGTACTGCATCAGCAGCTTTTCCCAGATGTATTTTTCTTGAAGTTGGATGAACCACGTTTTCTAAGTTTGATAAAGGGCAGACTTTCTAGCTTCTTAAAAGTGCAGAACTCTTTATGACCCTGAGATGAGCTCACTTGGTCAGAGCATGCTGCTGATAACCCTGGGCTTGTAGGTTTGATCACTGTATGGACCACTCACGTAAGAGTTGGTCTCAAGGAATGAAACCTGACTTCTGTATCCACATTCTGGTTTGCATGGAAAACATGGCATTTGTACAGGATTCCTTTGATGCAAAAGTCTGAATTATACTATGTCATTGCTCAGTAAACAGCTGTGAAATCAAGGGTGGATGAAACTACACCGACTGGACTGTAGCTTTGTTTTAAATCCTCCTTATTTCATGCTTCTTTAAATGCTGGTGGTGTGACAGATGAAAAAGACTTTTTCCTCTCCTCTTGCCTCCTCCCCTCCATGTCTCTGCATGAAAAGAAAACATAATTATTCCACAATTCAAAGCACTGCTGTATAATCAGGAGTATTTTTCACTTGGATTTATCATGTCTTATGTTTATATCTGCACCAAATGTTCATATTTTTATTGCCGTATAGTATTTACAAAGGAGAACAGGGAAAACCACACAAGAATAATATAATCACTAGGACCAGGGCTTTTTAACTTTCAGATTGTGTTAGGCATTATGAGAGCCAATGAAAGCTCCATGCAGCTGGGAGTAGCCTCAAAAAATTACTTGAGCAGCATGTCTCGTATAGCAGCGTGCTGTCTTGGTGAACTCTGTGTACTTGGCTTCAGTAGAGAGTTTAGAATTATTTATAAACATCTGTTCTGAATTTGGTCAGAGGATTGCTGACCAGCTGTACACTCCCATTTGCAAGACACAGTGAAACAGTTTTGACTTTAAGGAGAGATATCCAAAATGGTATTGGGTAATAAGAATAATGAGAAACACTGAAAATTAATCTTAGATGAATTTATTTGATTGTTGATACTTTATTTTTACATATTAAAAAGTCCTGCATTGGCCAAAGTGAGGATGTTCATACTATTAACACCTTGACTTTGATAAGTCACAGCAGCAGGTATAAGGATATATATCATGCTGCTGTTGTGGAGGGATGCTGTGTTTGGGAAAGTTGTGGTTGGAGGTACCTTGACTTGTCAGTAGAGAGCAGAAGCTCCAATGGCCAAAAGCTTTGACATTCTCTGCAATTTTTGATGCAGCAGCATGGTCTCTTGGTGCTCTTCTCATTGCACCCTTGTACCTCCCAGGTATGTTCTGTACCCAGCAGGTATGTTCTCAACCCATTTTCCTGGGGTAGCACTCTCTGAAGACTGGCAAAGATGAGAAAAAACCCTGGGTAGTTTGTTTCTTTGTTTGCATGGCCAATGTTGGTCAGATGGCAGCTTCTCAAAGATATTTCTGCCAATAAACAAGGGTCAAGGACACTGTACAACCTACTGTTAATGGAAAGGAAAGATAAATCTGACTATCTGAAGTTTTCCCTATAAAATCTTTAGACTTCATGACCAGGGGAATACTTGGCCTAGATTTTTTTTTTTTCCAAGATAAGCTACTGGCACGGTGATTGCATAGGTGTGCCATTAGATGGCACAAAGTGTCCCCAGGCACAAGTGGTAAATGTCTGCCTTATCTACAGGTTGCCATGGGTATGGGTCACATCCTGGGAAGTGACAGTCCAAGAGACAGCAGGAGGAACTGCTGGTATACATCCTGCCACAGAAGGCTACTTTTTTTTCTGGAAGAGCCTCTGCAAGAGGGGAGGGATTGCTATTCTTGGCACACTGCTTTTGAGGGACTATATTTCAGTAGAGGTTGAGATTGGGTTTGGAGTTAGCTTGACTGGTGGGAACTGGCAGGAAAGCATTAAGTTACTTACTTCATTACTTCCAGGGTTACTTACATGATTAGAGTGCAGGATTATTTTTGAAGCTTCTTTTAAAAATCATTTAAGAATTTTCATGTACTTGAGTTGTACATTTGCTTTGATATATTTCATTACTTTTCTAAGTATTTTGCTAGCCTGTATTTGTAGAAGCTGTTTTGTTGCATGACATGCCTACTGCTAATGACTACAGTATTTTTGCTTTATCACATGTACATGTTCCTAAAACAAACAAGCAACTTTTAAAAAGTCAGCTTCCTTTGTTCTCCAAGTGCCTGTCATTTGAGAGGGTGGAGGAGAAGTGGAGCAAATTTTAGAATGTATAAAAAACCAACTTCCCCCTTTCTTTCCACCCACTGCTTCCTCCAGCTCTGCATACCTCCTTGCACTTCTGTGCTGTGTATGAACTCATGTCACTGAGATTCAGCAAGCTGTGGAAGTGTCCCTCTCCAGATCTTGATCCTCCCATGATTCTTTCCCACTGGCTCATTCTTGCAGAGTGTCTTTGTCCCTGGGGGATTGCATTAGCTTTACATCTTGACTGCAGAAATGATTTTTCATAGCAACAGCAGATGGAATGAGATTCCCTTTGGGCTGCTGCTATTTTCTGGACTGTTGCTGCAGCTTTGTTTCTGCTGTGTCTCCCCTGTAGCTCCCAATTACAGCCCTGCCACTCCATTCTGTACTTATGTCACTGTTCTCTTGCTGGGTCTGCATTTCTCTAAAGCTTTCTGTGACTGAGAAGATGCAGGTCTTTCCTGGAACAAGCACCATTAAGTGGTGTTTCTACGGCTTTTGTACAGGTAACTTGTTTTCATGGACAGTAATTTAGGAGAGGCATTTCCCAAACACAGTGTGCATTTTTCAAGAAGTGAGGGAGAAGAGAGGATTGTGAAACTAAATGTTAGGAGCACAGTGACTTCTGAGCAGCAGGAGTCACACATGTTACTACAAACTTGTTACATGAGAAGTGTAGTTTGAAGTTGATTTTATTGGTACAAAAAATACAGTTTTTTTTTTTTTTTTAATATAAATGCTTTATCATTCAAATGTAAGCTGTTGCACTAGTGTGTAAGACTGTACTGACAAACACAGGTTTTGCTGAGGGAGCTTTTGTAGTGTTTGCAATTTGTAGTTAAGATTAAAACATCTAGAACAGCTGTGAGCCTGTTTTTCCTCCTGGGCTTAGATAGGAAACTGTGCTTTCTTTCTCCAAATTCTCTGTTTTGCACCAAAATGAAGCATGATATAAATGTGCATTTTCAGAGAGTTCAAATGCCTGGTCTGTAGAGCTGGCAGCTGCAGGTTGCTTTGTTCTTGCTCCCTGGTCTCTGGCTGTAAGCTGCAGCAGAAGGGAAGGGTCTCATTCACCACCACGTGCTCCTGCCATTCTCTTGCTTTGGCTCAGCAGGTTGTGTGACTGCTGGGCTCGGTGCTCTGGAAGGGCTTGAGAGTCCTGTGACACTTTGATTATTTATTTTGGTGGGGGTTTTTTTCCTGATCACAGCTGATCTGAGTCATTTCATGGGTGTGTGATTGCTAGAAAGTAGAAACACATGTGGGAGGCTGGAGCAGAAAAGAGAAATTGCATCTTTCAGAAACAGTCTGGAGTTAAGATAAAAGCCTGGGTGATGTGAATATGCACCCAGAGCTAGGGGAGACTTTAGTTCTGTCCCTGTTCTCTGGTGGCTTTCTTGTTGTGTGAGACTCAAACAGAGATACTTGATGCTGCATTAAACCTTACGACTGCATAGTGTGGAATCTTTGATACCCTCTGGTAAAAGGTGGCAATTTCATTTTGAGCTGTTTATATTTTACTAGTTTTATGTTTAATTCAATATAAATAGATATGTAAATAAAGGTATAATTTTTTTTTTATATCCAGAACTTTTTTGTATCTCAAAGATTTTATTTTTGGAATTTCTTCTTTAATCTTTAGTAATGACTGCAGCCTGTGAAAGTATCAGTCTACAAGAACACACAGAGTAAAGTCACTTTTTCAGAAGGTTATGTGTAACATGTGTGGACTGAAGGCAGTGAGTTTCATGTAATCATTATAGCTTGGGTTGAGATCACAGTTTGTTGTTGAAGTTGCCTTACTTCTGCAACTTGAATACCCTGGCATTTAAAAAGATTAAAAGCTTTCCCAGATTTCACCCATTTGAACACAAACGTTCTATTCACAAATGTCTGTTTCAGACTAGGTTGCTTACAATTATTTCTAAGCTTCACCCAGAACAGTTCAGCTGCTGCAGGAGATAAGTTCATGGGGAAATTATGTTTAAAGACATATAAAAGCTACTACCTTTTGTTTGAATTCCCCATTGATTTTGATGTGACTCTCCATTTCTGCCCAAGTTCTAAATCATTAAAACTCTTTACCATGCTCACTGAAGACTTGTAATAGTGTAGCAGGTAAAAATTTTAAGGGATCTGCTTTCTCTCAGCTTGAATTCTTTAGTGTTGACCAAATGATGCTTGCATCATCCCCTTAAGTAAAAAAAACCTCATTGTTTGAGCATTGCTTCAATAAGTTGAGCTCAGTGTTGTCCAAGTCACAATTGAAGCCCAGGAATGAGATCTGAGAACAGGGTCTTCTCTCATTTGTTCTCAGTAATCTGTTTACTGACCTCAGCACACGTCCAGGAAGAAACACTGATTTACTTGTGGAGTGTACAAGTACACTTGGGTTAGACACTGAAAGAAGAGCAAGATTATTTATCTTTGGAGCAGAGACATCAGCCTATGAGTAGCTACAATGCAGGGGGAGATGGGACACAGGACTTGCAGAGCAGCTGAAGACTGCCCTGGGCAAGATGCACATGCCAGTGAGAACACAGCACATACCTGAAGGGAATGATGTGTGAGCATAGGAGGAGGATAGGAACTCAGTGAACTATTTAGGCTGGTAAGACTGGAACATTAAGGACTGAAAATTAAGGATTGGGAAGCAGGATAGGGCAAAGATCATACTTGGGCAGTGAAAGAAGGAGTATGTGTAACTAAGCAAGCTCCCTCCTAAATGATCCCTCTGATTTTCTCTGTCTTCTCAAAACATTGTGAATTTCTGTCAAAATGTCCCATTGCCTCTTAAATCCCATCTGCTGTACAGGGTGATTTTCAGCTTTGTCCATTAGCTCATCTGGCAGAGATTGGTACATGGATATCAAAGCCCCCTAAGTAACTTACACTGGAAAGTATTTGCTTGTCAGAACATCTATGAAGTTGCACATATCCAGGTTAAATGCATCAGTTGCACATCTCTAGCTTAGGTACTCACAGTCTGTGTCCTTAGGCACTCTTCCTTGTTCATTTGTTCTTTAGAGAGCCTTGTGAGGCTCCATTCTGTACTCAGCTGTAATAATGTGTTTCCCTTTCTCTTGGGATCTGACTTGGGTGACTGATGTGCTGAACAGCTGAACACTCACAGCTTAACTAAAATCTCTGGGAGCTGTCCTTGTATCTTCTATGTGAAGAGTCATGTGCAAGTATGTACTACAGGAAATACCAAGTTCAGTCTGTCTCAAGGAGGGTACCTCAAAAATCAGTAATGTGAGGCAAGAGACTTTAAGGTAAAGCATCATTTCTATGTGCAAAATTGGAACAGCTATGCTCAGAAATGTGCTTAAAAACTTTTTATGCTTGGAAAGCTCAAATGCTGCAGTGATTGTCTTCATGGAAGCCTTAAGTGCCCTAAGGCATTGTGTTGAATCTTGTTTTGGAACAGAAAGCATGGGTTAAAAACTGAGAAGTAGAGAGACCCAAAGGCAGATGATGTGCTTTGGGCCACCTGGAAGTTAGAGCCCCCAGTGAAGGCAGATTGTAATTGGTGGGGGACTAAATACTTCTGCACACATATAAAGGAATCTGTTAAAGGTCTTTGGGCCAGGAATGAGCAGTTGTCAGCTGGGTGTGAATTTTCTAACTCTTATTTTATCTTGCCTAGTTTTTAACTACCTCATGATACTGATCCAGCTGATTATCAGGAGATATATATACATCTAACCCCAAATGGCAGTGTGTCTTCACCTTAATCTTGATACAATTTGGCAAAACTGCACTAAGGACAAAATTGTTTTTATTTCTAAACCAATTTCTTACAGCTTTACCAGAAAGTTGCATCTTACAAGATTTGTCAGTATCATACCACAAAGCAAAATATAGAGGAAATATAAATCATCTTTGTCTTGTTCTTAGCTACTCAGTATCAAAGTTGGAGAAATAGAACACTGACCTCTTCTTCCTCTGTTCTATCCTATTATGTATAAAAAAACCAATGATTATTATTGAGAAGGATAAATAAAAGCATCCTTATCTTCAGGTAGCTACCCTGCTGTCAGCCCAGAAATGAGATTAATTTGGTTTGAGTTTTTTGTTTGTTTTTTTGTGGAGGTTTTTCTGTTTGTTTTGTTAACTTTTTTTTTTTTTTCATTCTCTAACATGACTCCTTTTGGATGTGGAAGTTGTCTGTAGTAGCCAGTCATAGCTTCTTCCAGCGACAGGTTGAGAGAGTATATATGGCTGCATGGTCCTTTGTACATAAATCCTTGTCCATTTACATTTCAGGACAGTTTTTTGGTTTTATTGTTTGTTTGGTGCATTTTTTTTCCTAAAGATTACTTTTCTGAGTACTACAACAAACACTTTGGATTAAGTGGGAAAAAATCAAATGGTACAACCTGACAACTCTTGTGGCTCACAAGTCTGAGACATAGATCCCTACCCCACAAAGCACTGCCAGTATACCAGTGCTCCACTCTACTTACTTGTAAAAGTAATTTAAAGCAGCAAGTCTTGGACAGAAAGAAAATCCTGACAATTATTTAGGAAAAACACTTCAAAGATCTTTAATCACCCAGTCTTGGGGTTTTTTTAGCCCCTTGCTATTGAGATACCTGAATACAGGTCTGCAAATGGTATTTCATGTCACAGAGTCTTATCTGTGTATATCTGATATCTGGAATGTGTTTCATAGCTCTGATTTGCAGTTTGCTAAAATAAACACAAATGTCTGATGTTTAGAAATTTGACATGCACCTTTCTGGTTTTTTATATTTTAAATTGATTTTTTAAATGTATTCTGTTTCCAGAGAGAGAGCAGAAGGAGGAAGAGTGATTGTAGAAGTTGATGACAAAGTGGCAAAAGTCAGAAATATAAAGGTATGCTTTTTGTTGTCTCCTCTTTCCCATATAAGAATCCTGATATCCTGAGAATTTTCTCTGTTTTCTTGGCTATTTGATCATTTTAACAGAAAGGGGAAACTGGGGAAGAGATCTGCATATTCAAATATGCAGTGGGAAAATTGTTTTCTTCTTATCACTTGGCACCTCATTTCTGTGATGTGGTTCTCTGTGAAGCAGAAGAATTTCAGAGAAATATCAAAACGTTTATAAAGCTTTTCCGCCAAAAGAATTGATGAAGATTAGCTGAATTATGCCTATTGTATGTGTGCTGGAGAGCCTTAGCTGTAGTAAATGAACCCTTCAGTAAAAATGATCTAGCAGGTTTGTCATGGATGTCTCCACCTCACTCTAAGCACCAAAGAAAATTGCATAAAGAGGTTAAACTCTTAGCTATTCCTTTTCCACAAGGCATATCCTAGATAAACTTCCCATTGACTTGGAAATTTTTTTTTTTTTTAGGGTCAGCTTCAGAGTGATTTGATCTTTCTGACTTTTTCCTTTTGTTTTCAGGTTGACAGTAGTTGGGACTCAAGAGAAAAAACTGTGTCCTTCAGCTTTGACTACTGCTACTGGTCAGTTGATCCTGAAGATCCAAAGTATGCATCTCAGGAAATGGTGAGTGATGCTTCACATCCCCCTTCCCATCCCATTTTGTCCTTCATAGCCACATCTTCAGGAGCATATTGAGATATAGAATACGACATTTCCTTCTCTACTCTGCCCCATCTTTTTCTTATTTTGTTTGTAATACCACAGCACTCAGTCCTTTTGTCTGAAGTAGGTGCAGTAGGAATGCAATACCCTTGTTTGTCAACCAATGCACACTTTCCTTAGATGTGTTAAATTTGGTAGTGATCATTGATGGTGATGATCTGAGGACTCTAGCTTAGAAATGAGAATTTTTTTCAGGAGCAGGTATCAAGACCTAGAGGGAGAAAGCAATGAAAGAAAGAGTGTTGAGGTGATCCTTCTGAGAGGATCGACAGTGAAGTAATCACAAATTAATGGTAGAAAATTTTACTTTTACCCTTTTGTTCAGAGATATTTTCCTTGATAAAGCATCAGAAATCTCTTGTAACTAATGGAGACTCCTCCTGTCTTCAGATCAGAGCATTGGTTGATTGATTAAAAAAGAAGATTGAAGGATTTGGTATTAAAATAGAATGACATTGCAACTCTGTTAATAAACAAAGAATTATTAAATCTACAACTAAATACAGTGCAAAGCAAAGCTATCCAGATATTTCATTATATAAGCATATATATTTTTGTTTTACTGCTATTTTGTCATCAGAATTATATAAATTTCGTTTCTGTCTGTTGTCAGTACAACTGTTCCTGAAATTTTGAGCTGTATAATTGTGTTGTTTTTCACAGAAATTATCATTTAAGACCAAGTTATTCCTATACAATTTGTATTTCTGGTAGTGATGAGGCAGGATTGTTCTTACTTTTGGGAGTCAATATTTGAAAAACTGTCACATTTGGCTATTACCATAACTGTAGGTGAAATTCTCGACTGTGCTTTATTTCCTTCCTGGTACAGCAGTGTGGAAGATGCTTTGTGAACTTGGGAAATGTATTTAGTGTTTAGAAAAGAAAATTGTCTTTCTGAAGTACTTGGCACCAGATAAACTTCTATTTTAGGCATTACAAAAAAACAAGTCTTTAAATGTTGATCTGTTTGTGTTTTCCCCCAGCCCTGCTTATATTTTCTTGTTTGTTTAGATTTTGTGTTCTTTGTGAGTTTGTCACATATACAAGTAGAAGCTTGCTTCTTAAAATAATTTAAAATATAGTTAGCTTTCTAGCTGGAATGGTTTAGTAGATGAAGTGCTGATAAATCCAGCCTGCCAAGTCAGTTTTAGCTTTACTCTGTGAGAGAAATTATCAGGACTGCCAAATGGAAAATACAAATATTGGCTACAAATGTAAATTTTTTTGTTCTTGTTGTTATTAAATACAAGTGTGACTGAAAAAGAATGTAAAATGCAACATAAACAGTGCAGCTTCCTTGCTGAGGTTGAGTAGCTATTTCAGATGCTGTGGAGAGCTTTGTGTTATCCTGCAATACAGTTTTATCTGATAAAAACACTGAGGGGGAAACATGAACTCCTGGACCACAGAAAATGGAGAAATGGGCAGTAGTTTCTTTACTTGTGCCTGGTGCTGACTGAAAGGACACCCAGGGCTGCTCTGTGTGACTGCTGGGTTAGGAGCCTTAGGCATCCCTTATGTGAGATAAGAGAAGTCAAAAGATGGACTGGTGTTTTGGAAGGCCTGGAGTCACAAGAGGGTTCCTTGGGCTTTTTGCCTGTCTTTGTGACTGTAGAACCAGTAAAATGTACTTCAAATGTCCTTGAGAAGAGGCTGCTGGAATACTGCAATCTTACCATGTTTTGGGGAATTTTTCTGCTCTCTTCCCCTGCATGAAGGAATTTATTGTACTGATGCCGTGTTTGGAGCCGTTGCCTCAGGCTGAGCTGACAGCAGTGATGTTATCAGCAGCCAAAGGGGTTCAGTGCCACTGGCATCCTGTAAAAGCTTGCTTTCATGAGCTGACACTGGATTGCTTTTCCCTTGAAGATGTCCTGCCAACTGTTATCATTTGTGACTGATGTATTGGTTGAGGATGAAAAAGAGATAAAAGTATCTGTCTTGAGATTCGTTTTTGTAGAATGCCATCTTTTAGTAAACTGACTAATTTTTTTCCCCCTGTAGATGGATATATAAAAATCAAGTCCTCACAATTTCTTTGGTTAAGGACTCTGTGATAGTGTAACAAGAGTGGGAGGGTTGCAAATCCTAGTGTTTAAGTAGGATTTTAAAGATACAACTCTGCTTCTCTGAATACTTCTTACAGTTTCTTCCAGATGTTCACATTGCACACTTCAGATTCCTCTCTCCTGCATTTCAGAGACATGTACACACAATACATTTTATTCCCTATGTATTTTGATCAAATACTTCCCAGGCACTTGAAAGAGACTTAAGCCACACATGTGTAAGTGTTTCAAATGTTTGGAAGATGAGTTTGGATTTATTGTCCTGTTTATAAAGACACTTCTTTCTCTGCCACCTGTACTTTATTTATATTTTCCAAAAGGGCACTACATGTTGCCTGTCTTGTATGTTTTTCCCAATACATTCCTGTAAGTACTTTTATTAAAAAAAATAGAGAAAGTTTTTTTTCACTTGAATTTGGGAAAAGCAGACCTTGCAGTACAGTAAACTGAGGAGGACCTATGTAGTAAAATCTGTAAAGTTCATGTGACATTATATGCCTTTATTTTTGAATAGCACTGAAACCAGAAGCTCTTTTCCCTTCAAAAACCTGGACCAATAATCAGAAACATAAATTATTTTTATGAAGTGTTATTGAATACATATTTATTAGGGCTGAATTTTAAAAGTAATTACTGTATTAATATATATATATATATATACAGACAAGCTTCCTTGACTAGGATTATAGAAATAATGTAAGCCACCTTCTGTCTCTGAAAAGAGGAAAGTTTGCTAAACTAAAAACAAAGTTGTTTTTGACTACTGGATAAAAAGCCCATCACTGCTGGTGGCTGGGAAACAGGTTTCTTAGCAGATGTAGCCTGCTGGATAAAGGTTGGTTATGGAAGATGGCTTCAGGAACCCTTGGATAGTCTACTGCTGTTTATGATTATTCTCCCATTTGAAACATCTGAGGAACTAGATAAGAGCCAGAGTTCTGGTTTCTTTATTTCTCTCCTAACTGTGGTGAAATACGAAGTTACATACTGTTTCTAATGATCATCCATCCAGTAATTTATAATCTTCATTTAGAAGTCCAGTATAAGTGGTCTGAATTTTTAGGTTTCATTTAGAAGTTGCATAAGTTCTTCACAAAATATAAGAGTTTTGAAATAGATCAGCTGTACAAGCATTATGTCATTTTCCAAATAAGCTGAATTTTACCATGTAACCTGTGGTTTTTAGGGAGCTACTTTGGAGATCCTTGAGCCTGTTGCTTTTGTTTTCTCACTGGGAAGTTGAATATTTTGTGTTGATAGTGAGCTGAGGTTTTCATCCTCTTTCACAGATGAGCAATTCTACCTTCTTGTTTTAAAGACTTTTGTCTTGTTTCTTTTCCTGCCATTTTTGAGACAAAGTGTAGATTTCCTCTGTCAGGTTGATGCAGAATTAGTTCAATCTCACAGAGGGAAAATGCTGATTGTCTGCACCTGGGTTTTACCACTTGCAAACAATGAAGTAGTTTTGTCATGTCTCCCTGTTTTCTTGTACTTTTCTTGGTTTTTTGGGAAGCGATTTTGATTTAGTATAAAAACTTCTATTTTTTTTGTGAAGGGAGGCATTTTGTGTGATTATTGCTTCCTTCCCACTCTGTTCCTCCCCAGATGTCTTCAGGAACCTGTGTGTAGTTCAGGATTGTTTTCCAAAGACAATGTTGGAAATCCATCCTCCTTTGGCAATTATATAATTATGGGACTATCCTTTCCTAGAGATTCATTACATATTTTCATTTTGTAGTAAAAATGCTGTTTGATAATGTTATTTTAATGTTACTTAGGGTTATAATTTTTATTCTTACAGGTAGACTCAGGCTTTCTGATTCTTTCTGCTGGTTGAATGTGATAGTATATAAGTGCTGTGAGACATTTATAGTTGTCTCAGAAACAAACATCTAAATTCAAATTTACTCAAATTTTTGTCTGCCATAGAACAGCACATTTCAATCTTTTGATTGAAGAAAACCTTGTAAAACCTAAAGTAGCTCTTAGTGAATGTTTCCCTGAATCTGTTTTAGCTCCACTAAATATAAGAAAATGTTAAAAAATGCTGTGAAACTTATGTAACTGCTCATTTAAATCCTACTGATGAAAAAATACATTTCAGCTTGAAAAAAATGTTTCAGCATGCAGTTGAGCAAAATCATAAGGGTATTTTGCAGAAGGGTGAGACACACAGGAAGACATGCAAGCATTAACTGTTCCTGTGGCTGCAGTTTCAGTCCTCAGCTTCCCTCCAGCCCCGTTTCCATCCGGGCTTTGTGTGCCCGGTGCCCGCGGTGGGCAGTGACCCACAGCATGTGCCAGCAGGTATTTACACCCAGGCTGCCACAGATGGCTGTCTGGAGCAGTCTGTTCCTTCTGATAACAGCAGTGTGTTCCATGACTGACAGGCTTTGAATGGTAGGTATAATGAAATCCAGAAAAGTCTTTAAGTAAGTTCCCAACCAGCACTGATTTCAGTGGGATCCTAAACTCTGACTGGGTTTTCCTGAAACACTTTCTGTAGTCTAATTTTTTTGTACCTTAGTGCAATAGTTTAATGGAGATGATAGTGTTTATAAGGGATACAGTAATTTAGACATTAGAATTTTTTCCTCAGGCTTCCTAAAGAGTTAAATAAATTATATTCATATTGGTCAAAGAATTTTACACTTCTGGGCTTGGCCTGATAAGTGTGTCATTTTGGTTTGATACAGTATATTGGGTTTATGGCAGTGTGAATATTCCTTCAGTGTCTCCCTGAATGTTATAATTTCCAGTAATACTGTGACTCTCAATGGCTCTTCTAAGATATATCCATAAAAGCCCTTGACCAAAAAGGCTATGGCCAAACAAAAAGATAACTGGCTTTGAGGTAAATCTAAGAAACATAAGAGTGCCCAGAGGTTAAATAACTGAGTGATTACACACCCTTGCATATTTTTCCCTGAAGGAATACATGGTCTTTTTTGAAGAGAGGTATCTGCCTATTAAAGAATAAAAAAAAAAGTATAGTTTCCAAGATTTTGTTATGGATTTCCCTGTATGTGGAGGATACACTGTGATGTGTCACAAGAAGAGTATTATCTTAATAAGTCAGGATGGCTTTACAGTAAGAAAGCAGTAAGAGTATAAAAAACAAATCTTATTGCAAATCCAGTGACTGCTCGTAATTTCTTGACCTTCTCACCCTGTGCCTCCCTATTCTTCAGCACTGGCTTACTAATGGAAGTGAAAAAACAACAATGATCCTTTTTTTGGTGCACTTCCACTGTGCATTTGAACCACTGAGAGTTTTACAAGATTGCTCAAAAGCAAGACATGTTCAGTTAAAGGTTGGTCATTTCTAAACTTTATATAGCAAGCAGCACAGGCTCTCTTTGCCTGTCTGTCCATTCCATATGTCTAGCTAGGAAGAGCTCCTTTCTCTTCAAGGATATTATCTAATTACTTCTGTCTTTGGTTATATATATTGGAAAAATTATTCTTTGCTGTGAAGGCAGAAATGGGTGTTACTGATGGCTCATGTGATAGAATGCATACGAGCCCTGGAAAGAGTTTTTTTTCATTTCTTATTTGTTTAAAAAGTATCCTAAGTGCTTTCCATTATGTCTGATTTTATATTGGGTTTTATACTATTTAATGTTAGGTTTTATACTATTTTCAGCTAAGAAAAGTTGTTGGGGAAAGGGGAGACAGGCTTTTTCTTTATTTGCTTGTCAGAGCATAACTGAGGAGTGAATTAAGAAACAGATGTTTAGGATGCGAGGTTTCCAATATGGCACTAAGTTTTTTATTTTTTTTTTCCAAAGGATTTGTTTATTTCTTTTACATGTTAACTGCAAAAGCTTAGAAAAGTTACACAACAGTATTGTTTGGAAGGAAAATATTGCAACATACTTTCCAACTCTTCATCAACATAAGTTACTGTATTCCTTTTTTTTTTTTTTTTTTTTTTTTTAAGTGCAGACAAAGTCATGTTCTAAGAACTTTACCTGAGAGACCATTCCTCTCCAAGCTGAGCTTTGAAACTTCCATGTCTGTGCATTTTTTGCAAGATCAAAGTTTTAAATTGTCTTGTAAATTATCAGGACAAAATCAAAATCTGTCATCTGTGATTCGAGCCTAGTTATTAAAAATGTAACACAATGAACTTCTAATTTAAATATCTTGAAAAATTCTTCAGGTTTTTCTTTCTCTCTGTCCTCTCCCCCTCCTTGTCTTGTAAAAGAAGGGAGAAAGAGAAGGCAGCAGCAGCAGCTGTGGGTGTAAATGGCATTTTCACACGAAATATTTGAAAAGCAGTAAGCATTCCATCCATAAGATTTTTTTCTCCAATCCAGACTGAGACAGCAGTGAAAAGGAGAGTGTGCTATAAGAAAAAGGCTTTTTGTGCAATAATTGGATCAGTATATAGTGGATTATGATGGAGGCAGGGAAGCTACCATGAGTGCATGTTATAGATCTTCTGCCAGCAGCACAGCTGCTGTGTTCAGTTTGTGATCCAATAAGGTCATTCTTTCTGGCTATACCAAGACTTCTTTGCTGAAAAATTCTCTGGGAAGGATTGTGAATAATTGCAAACTTCAAAGCAGGCTTTGTTGGAAAACAAAAAGAATCGAGTTGATAGAAATAGTTGCATACATTCATAGGCAACTATGGCCTAAAGCAGATACATTTCAAATATGAAGCCTAAACAGGAGTACATGAGAAAGAATTAGGCTGAGGGAAAGCAGTAAACTGTTTAACTGTTTAACAAGCAATGAAATGAGACATTTTCTGACTGTTCAATCTGCTAGTAATGTTTATGCTCACTGATGGTTTCCCTGCTAGGCACTGGCCACTGCCTACTAGATACACAGAGCACATTCTCTACAGTAGGCACTCAGCATAACCCACTAAATAATATTGAAAGGATCTGTAAATGCCTTCAGCAACTTAAAAAAGAATCAAGTTCTTTGTGTTGTCAGGTGTTGTGCATGTTTGCAGTGAACCTGCACATTTGCAGTCTTGAGTTACTTCTGCAAACCTTGTGATTGTTGCACGTCTTACAAGTAAAACCAAGGACTTGTACAATGATCTGCAATATTTCTGAAGTCACCTGCAAAATATGCTTATTTGGATGGACAATTTTTTTATTATTTTTAAATTAACTGTGGTTAACAGATGCTTTTAAGAAAAAAATATTTTATATAAATAAGCAGTGTGTGAATGTTGATTATTCTTTCTTACTTGCATAAGGACATTTACAGTTTAAATTCCACTGTGTAATCACACCACAGTTTTTCCTCCATGTTCATAAAATAGTGACATTTTTTCCTTCTTTTAATCTAATATAAGGACTATTCCATACTCCTCCTGTTTTGCAAATGGGATCCCTTGTTCATCTGTAAGAATTTCCACAGCATGGCTACTCACAGAAGGGAAGGTCATATTCATGATATTTCCAAGGTTGCAGATTGATCCAAGATTAGCCTCTGACTTGGAGTTGTTTCTCCAATCATATCAATGCTTTGTGGACTTTGGTTGGAGTTGTCTTTTGGGAACTGAAATTATTGAAAAATTGTTCTGAACTTCAGCTAAGTCTCCAAGATCATGAGTTCTATAGTCACTGGATAGAAGGATGTTGATAGACTTTTGCTGGGAGACTGGGCCAGGTTTGGAGATTTTATTCTCTGGGTATGAGGTTTTATTTTCTTTTAAGAGACAGCTTCCTTATGAAAGATTTTGTTGGACAGGGCTGTGCTAGCATTGAATAGTGAGATGTTTATTGCAACAGCTGTGATTGAGTTCCACACAGCCAGTTTATTTATCTCTGAAAATGAGCCATGTTTCTGACATGTTGGAGGCATGAGATTGGACTTGCACATATAAGTAGCTGAAGTCTGATAAACCTAAACAAAATGCATGTGTCCAATTTCACTGTTTATTAGAGTGTTTGATATGATCAGCAGTTGATCCCCTGTATTATAGCAAAAAAACAACCCTTCCCTTTTATGTAAATTTGTGCTCACTTTATTTATCTTCAATGGTAGCTGACTTTTATATTTTTCTGCTAACTAAGATGATATGCCCCAGTGAGATGTGTGTGTGGCCTTGAACACAAACTGAATGAATCATCTTTTTGGCTGTATCTGAGCACCTGCATGTTGACTCCCTATTTGGCTTTGTTTTCAATCAACCAAATAGCCTGCCCTTGAGATCTTGTATGTGAAAAGCAAAATTAACATCTCCATTCAGTTGTGGCTTTTCTGACAAAGTAGTTCCTGGTGGCAGCTCCTTTATGTTGTGTAAAACAGAATGAAGGTGAATAAAATTAATTCAGTCTAGAAAAGCCTACAAGTAGCCTCAGCTTATCAAAATTGAAATTCTGAGTGTCAGTTTAGGTTTCCTCTCCCTCAGATGTATACACCAGTATGGGTAAGTTCTCACTCTTTATAACTTCAGTGTTACAGTGTTAGGACATTCTCATCTGAAGGAGGGGAGTTGATGTTCTATATTTTAGATTTACAAATGTGTTTTGAGGGATGCCTTACCAAGCTGCACCACTGTCACGTGAAACAGTTGGTTGATAATTTTTGGAGTGCTGGCATCTGTTGGCACCAGCTGTTCAGCTGATCAAGCTTGCATCAGCAGGTCAGCTGTTGGCATCGTGGTCCCCAAGCTGGATCTTTCTTCACTTGTCCTTGGAGCTGTACCTGCCTTCACACTCCATCCCAGGACTCCCTGTACAGAGGCAACTGCTGGTGATGGTGGGTAACTAAGGTTACCCTGCATCATGCATGCCATGCATGAAGTCCTCACACTGCTTTAGTCAATCCTCTAAGGCTGTTTTTCCCCCAATTTTGATGGTCTTAGTTGAATTCTGTTTCTTAGTGACTGGAAGTAATGGCCAGTGTAGTTCATCAATGACTAATATATTTCTTATTGAGGCATGTTGTAGCCTGCTTCCTAACAGAACACAAATTCTGCTTTGAAATGTATGACTCTGGATTTACTGACCTTTTCATTACCTAAGCAAGGTCTGAAACCTACTTGCTTTTGTATTTTTATGATTTTTCATTTGTTTTGTTGGTTTTTTTTGTTGTTTTTTTTTTTTTTATTAGAAGGAACAGCATTTCTCATAGCTCTTTTGAAGTAGGAGAAAAGATGGAATCATGCTAAAGATCTGAAGAGAGGGTTGATACAAATTTATCATTGAAGCAGTGAAGGTTTTTTTCTTATTCTAGCACATTGAAATTCCAATCAAATGAAAGGGTTTGGTGGAGCTAGTTATCATTTAAAAGCCAAAAATAATCTAATATCTACAATGATTGGGAAATGTTCTAGTCCACAACTTCAGGCTGTTACTTTTTTGATTTTTTTTTTTTTTTTGACAGCTAACACAGCTGTATCTCTTTGTTATTTTTAGTGTGTCTGATAGCTCTAGAGCAAGAAATTGAAACTGAATTTTCAATTTATATTCAGAAAATTAGCAATTATTTTGATTTTTATCAATGGAGAATAGGATAATTTAAAGCCTGGGCTCAGGTAGCTTTTATATTTTTAACTTAAATTCAGCAGAAACTCAAAAGAACTGTCAATGTCTTGAAGATACATTTAGTCTGAAAACATAAAGATTTTGGAGGATTGCAGAAGCTTGCTTTCAGCTATTCATGTCCTCCTTTACATAATTTCTGTGTGTTTGACTCTGCTCAGTACACCACAATGCTTTTATTGTCTCACTTCCTACTGCATGTCATTTGCATAAATTTGTTGCTTATTACAATATATGGAATGTAATCTTTTTCTATTTAATTTATTAAGAATGCAAGAGGCTTTCTGCCACTGAATTTCATTGGCATGTTGAGTTGAAAGAGGAAGCAAAAGGGATCTTGACTAGAAGGTCATCTTTTGCCCCTCATTTTATCAGAGCTGGTTTGTTTGGGCTTTTTTGTTTGTTTGTTTGTTTTTCTTATAGTAAATTGAAGCTGTATCGGTACAGCTGTACCTGAGAGCAGGGAATATTCCATGAGCACAGCAGCTTGGTCATCCACAGTGCTAAACTGTTACACTGGGTCCTGGGGCTGCTTGGCCTGGGACAGCTGGTACTCCTTGTAATGATTTGTAGGCACAGCCCAGGAGCTGGCAGGGACCAGGAGCATTCCTGACTGGCAGTTTTCATGTGGCCACCCTGCCTTGGAGGCTGAGAGTGCTTGATAGTCTGAACATGGGCTGCTCTGTGCTGTATGGGTTGGGCATGTTTAAATTGCTGCTGGTGGGAGCTGGCTGAAGAGTTGTGGGTTGTGAGTTAATTATGGGGCTGAAGTTTGTTGCATGCAGTTTGGCACCTTTTTTGCATGGCTGTGCTTCATAGTGAGTATCAATAAATCAATAACTCTTTTTTAAAATATGTAGTCCACAAGATAACTAGCAGCATGCACATTGTAATGTTTTTCTGGGAAAGAATCTCAGAGTCTGCCTTTCTTGCAATCAGACTTTGATTAACAGATTAATTTCTAAAAATGAGGAAATTGGGGAGAGAAATTATTTGATAACAGAAATAGAGGAAACAATCTTCCACAGAGAAAAATATTGTATAAATATGGTTTTAAAAATCCTTTTCAAGTCAGGCTTTGATTTTTTCAAAGTGATTGAGGGACTAATGAAAAAAGTGTTAGAAGTGAAATGCTTTAAATTGTACAGTGCATTGTGCTACTCTGACCTGTTTGGGCAGCTTTGATCAAAGCAGGCAACCATTTTTAAAGAATTTGCAGATGCTGTGGCCTTCTTTTGCTGTGTGAGCAGCATATACAGGTCTTGAATGTAAGAAACACCCAGTGCTTCTGCTGAAGTCATTACACTGAAAAGGGAGAAGTCTGCACTGAATTCCCAAGGAGATGGATGGTCATCTTAAACAGCACAGCTGTTTGGAAATCATTTACTAACTTCAGCATAGGGTCATTATATTCAATAGTCTTTAGAAACATAAACAAAATTCTCTAGTATCTGAATTTCTAGCTGAATCAATGATGCAACTGTTCTTTACATAAAAGAGAAAATAGTGCAAATAGAAATTTAGATTAATAGGTTGGCATATTTGAGAACATCCTGAGGTTTTATGTAGATCTTTTCCTGAATCAGTTTATTGTAATGAAACACTTGTATTAAAAAAGAGCTGTGACATGTTTAAAATTTATTGATTTAGCATATGTTAAATAGAATAAATTTACATTGGGGGTAGAACTGACAATTAAGTTGCAACCGTAAGTGACAAAATGTATACCTCATTATAGAATATTGTACCCATAAGCTGAAAAGAATATGTAGAAGGTTGGCTAGTTACTTAAATCCTGCAAATGCATTAATGTCCTGCATTTCAATCCTTTGTGACTATGTCTTCTGAACATCTAGCTATCTGCCTCTGCTCATTGCTTGTTCATTTCTTGCACATTTTAGTGGGCTGCATAGCATAAAATCTTAATTTGTAGAGGAATTAAATTTAATGCATCTTCAAGAGCTTTTAATGCTGATGAAATTCCTTCATTCTATCTCATTTTTCTGTATCAAAACCTTTTATGTATTTTATTAGTTAGGGGGAAAAAGATTCTGGTTTTCTTAGATGATCAAATATGTTCCTCTGAATATTTTAAAATTTGTTTGTTTTTTTCCTCCCACCCAGAAAACATCATGTCTGAGAGGGAAACTCCAGTATTTTCTTCACAGGCAGCACCTTGCCATAATATTATGATTTTTTTTTTTTTTTTGACAGCTTGCCAAATAGTCTTTGTTCATCTTGGTAGAACCAATGATTTGGTTATTGCCAGGCTTGTAATGACACACAAGTATGTGACCTTAATTGGGACATGGAGATTCCCTGGTTCTGATGCCTGGAGTTTTTAGCTGATTTTTAGAAGAGCTGCATGTTTTAATTTTTGAAAATATATGATGTTATCTTTTGCTCTATGGGGATAGCTGAGTTCTTCTCTATTTTACACTTTTTAGAAGTTTTATAGGTGATGTGAACCATCTTGCCTTTTGCTTTACGATGGTGTAACAAAGCATAGCATGAACTATTGAACCATCTTCATAATATGTCTTGCCCAGTTTTAAGGCTGGTGTGGTATGAAGTGAGAGGGGAAGAGAAGGACAGTATGAAGCAGTATTTCTGTACAACCTGAGTAATTTCTGCCCCTAGGAGAGCTTAAATAAAAGTAACTGATACTCTGCACCTTTTTTTTTAATGCAACATTTCTAGTTAGGTGAGCTGTGGCAGTTCATGGCAGCTTTGGCTGTAAACATGCAGTCCTTGTAAATTGGAAGTGAACAGAACACTAATCATATTGCAAAAGAGCAGAAATAACAATTTACTGAACCACTAGCCCTGTCAAACTTTATTCTTAGTATATTGTTCAGAACAGGATGCCAAAACCTCTCTCTGTGAATTCATTAATCACCTTGAATTACCTCCTGCTGTTTGGATTCTCCTGGAAACTGCTAAAAACCATAGAAATTTCAAAACGACTTTTTTTCCCAGAGAATTTTGTACAGCTCCAAACCATTTTTAATTTTTTTTTTTTTTTTTTTAAAGCTGTGGGTTATGCAGTGGAAAACATTATCTTTTTTCACACTAAAAGAAACCAAACATGAATCTTTAATGTTGCAAGAATTTTTGAAGAGCTGAAGGAAGAAAATTGCTTTTGGGGTTTTGAATGGGGGTTCTTGATCTTCTCAGTGTACTTTGAAGGCATACCTGAATTCATAAAAGTGTGTAGATTTTTCCTTCACATCCTTTTCGTGGACATCAGCTGCACTTTTAGTTCAGAGCAGTCAGGTAGGTGTTACAAGAGACAGGCATAGAATTAGTCCCACTTCTGTAAAGGAGCTCACTCAGAGGGAGTGTCACTGTTCCCTGCTTATTGCAGAATGGTGAAGTAGATGACCTTTAAAGGTCCAAGCTATTCTACAGAATTTTTAGGGTGGGTAAAATCTGTAAGTCCAGCTGTTAATGTTGCACCACCTTGTTCATCACTAGGCCACGTCCCCAGCTGCCCCATCCACAAATCTTTTGAACATTTCTAGGGATGGTGACTCTATGATTTTCCTGGGCAGCCTTTTCAGTGAAGAAAATTTTCTTGATACCTTCCCTGGCACATCTTGAGGCAGTTTCCTCAGGGCAGATCTTGTCCCTTGTTACCTGGGAGAAGAGGCTCACCCACACCTCACCACAGCCTCCTTTCACAGAGTTGTTCAGATTGGTAAGATTTCATTTTCTCCAGGCTAAACAGCTTCATGTTAAGTAAGCTAGCAACAGAAATAAAAACCTCTCTGATGATTATAGTCCTAAGTCTGTTGGCTGTAACTAGGAGGATATTTCTTCCTTCTTGTGAAACAGAATTAACAACTGTGTATTATAATAAGACCTTTAAACCTTCTCATCTCCCCAGTTATGGAGGCATGATTTCTTTTAAACAAGAAACTGCTGAAGTAAAATGCCAATGCTTCTGGTTTGTGCAGTAACAGCATAAATATAGTTTTTATAGATGACAAGCATTGCTTTGTTAACAAAGTATACTGCTGCAACTTGTTTAACATCCCAATTCATAAACAGAAAAATGAAATCTGAGGACAGTTAAGAACAGGCACTAATGAGTTCCATGAGCAACTTGCAAGGTTCCTCCAAGATTCAATAATGACAAATACAGAAAATTTTCTTCTAGAAGCATGATGTGAAGTATATTGGGTTGAGTACCATTAAAAGGCAGTCATTACTGATAGTTTTACAAACAGAATGTACCTTGGAGGATTTCTGCTGGGATTTTAAAATAATTATTGATATAAATAACTATTCTCAATGTCATCCCTTTTGTTTAATTTTTACTTTATTTTGGTGTCTTGTATGAAGGTGAAAAATGAGCTGAGTGCTAGGAAAGTTTATTTCATAGGCTTAAGGATTGTTTTCCAGTGTTGTAATTTCAAGACCTGGTGATCTAATAGCCAAAATATCAAATTGAACTAGATGACATATGAAAAGAGAATACCAATTTCCAGCTGAAGGGAAAATACCAGAAATCTTTCTTGATAGTGTCACTGTGCTGTTGTCTGAGTATTGCAAACAGTTGTTAGCCCTTAATGAACTACTGAAAAATTTAAAACTCTACTTTTTCCTTCTACCTCCTGGTAATAAAGTCAAGGAATAATATTTTTTTTATCTCCATCCTCAGTCTTCTCACAAAATTAAGGGGAATTTATTTTCAGAGACACAGATGAGAACTGGTATTTGTCTCTGCTGTCTTGTACAAAAAAAAAAAAAAAAAAAAAAAAAAGAGTAATTTTATGTTGTTTTTCTTTTCTTTCCTTTCACATGGAATCACAGACATCCACTAATGACCTGGGAACTTAGCCAAGAGCTGGCGGCGGTGGGAGAAAATGCAGGATATTTATAACTTCATTATAATCCACTAGTTATTCCTTGCTCTCTTCATTGCAAGAGAGATATCATTCAGTATTAAAAAAATCTACTTAACTCTCACAGTATTTGTTTTGCTTATTTAAAGAGGATATCAGTAAAACTGTTCTTCCTTTTTTTATTCTGATTTTTTCAGTAGTAATTCAGGCACAGATAATGACAGTAGCACAACATTTAAAGTGACAACTTGCATTATTTTTTTGGCATGAAGTGGTATCTAGGGCAGGGGAATGGGATGTCTAAAACATCTGGCCATGGAGTAAAACAGTGTGACTGTAGAGAGTATTGTGTTGCTTCTTCCAGCTGTGACATTAACCTTTGCTAGACCTTTTGAAAAGCTGAGGATTTTAGCTTCCCATGTACTTCCATCATTGAATGGACACTGGTTGAAGACACAGTGTTACTGTTCTGCTGTTGAAGATGCACAGAAATTAAATCTGTGCCTCTGACATCCAATCCAGCACTCAAACCTGTAGTCCCAGGTTTTGGGACAGAGCAATGAAACCACTTAGTTTCTCATCTGCTCATTAAGTGGTTTGTAGGCAGTGTTGCAAGTTGTGTGGAACTAGCCATTTGTTTCCAATCTTCTTCCTTTCGCTAAGGATGCTTACTGAAATTTTTACCTGATTTTGAACACCCCAAAATTTTATGTGCGGATCTTAAAGTATTCGTTAACAAAGCTAAAAATTGTCATGTGTTTTTCAGTGTAGAAAGCTTTATTATGATAAAAAGAGCTGGACTGAGCTAAATCAATATTGATGTAGTGTCAAATCCTGTAGTGTTTGGATTATGTGGCTATTACCTTATAATTGCTCTTCTGTAAATCAGTGATAACACAATGGGAGTCCCTGTTGGAAAGGAAAACACATGTGAGGTATGTGCTTTTGTACAGGCAGATGAAAAAATACACAAGTTGATGTTTACAGCAGAATACCAGAAATTTTATTAAAAAGAAAGGGAAAAAAGAGGTATAGAGCAGAGTTGTGCCCTTTATGATGAAGTTTAGTATTTTTAAAAGTTCAAGTTCTATCAGAATATTTATAAGTTAGGCTGATGTGGAAAGCATGGATTTTTTCCTTTTTTAAAATGAGAGATTTTTAAAATGAGTGAATAAGGTGTATTTTCATAATTATATAATTCAGTAATAAAATGGCAGGAATGTAAAGCTACCACTCAGCCTAATCAGAAGCTAATATTCTCCCTCCTGTTCCCTCCAGAAGAATAATAGATTTGTCACATATTATCTGTGACTTTCTCCAGTATTTTTATTTTATGGTTTCTCCTAAATACCTTAATCAAGCTTGAACTTCCATGCTGTTAAATTTAGTGTGTGTGTGTGTACATTACTACACAGAGCAGACAGTTTTTCCACTGAAAAAAAATTACACCTGATAAGATGAACAAAGAAATCATTGTTGTCTCTCCCAGGGAGAATTGAAGCACAGAGGGATTTAGGGACACACAGGAAGTCTGTTGGCAGAGCCAAGAACAGAAGTGTCTCAAGCTCTGGTGAAATGCCTCTGCCAGGGGCCAAGCTCCTTGAGCTGGAGAGAAGCCGTCCCTTTCACAGCCCTGCTTCCGGTCGGACTGAGAAAAAGAAACTGAAAAGGCAGGATAGAGAGAAGGAAAAGAAATAATCCTGGTTGTGAAGCTGTGCCCTCTTGTTAAGAGAGAAAAAGCTTTCCCAAACTAACCAAGCGATGCCTTCCCCCTTCCGCCTTATCCCATTGAAACCAGAAGTAATGTTGCTGAAGTAATCCAAATGTCACAGCCCAGGCTTCTGTGCCCCTGAGCAGCACAATGTGCTTCCCTTGGCTGTGCTTTCTCTGGCCATGCACAGACAGCCCTTGGGCTGACACTGGTTTGATATTTGTTAGGACAAAACACAGAAAAAGCCTTGCATTATATCCCAGATTTGCTTTTACATATTCCTTCCTTGCAGTCTCTTTCTGCCTTTTTATTTAAATTAATCTTGAGGGGTTCATAAAGATTGTAGGGCAAAGGCTTTCATCATTTTGGCAGGAATTACTTAGTTCTGTATAACTCTACTTAATGAAATCTTTTTTTCACCTTAAATCTGAGTCTTGGATGCTGCATTCGAGATGTAGCAGCAATTTAATTAAAGATAATTTAGTTGTAACCAAACAGCAACAGCTTGAGGCAAGACTCTGGAAGGAAAACACACCAGATATGAAATGCAGCATATCTGTGGCAAACAGATGCTGCAGCACTGAGCCTCTTGGACTTCATGCACCTACTCAAGGTGCCCTGCCCTGTTGGCTGAGTATGATGATGTTTGTACAATAAATAACAGCACCTCTTTAATACTTAATTCATTTTGTAGCTGTGTCTGCTGCAGTTGTCTTGATACTCTAAGCTTTCTATCTACTGATAAGGAAGTTTTCCCTTATCTTGTTTGCATGGCAAATCTTTAATGGAAATCAGGCTGTTGAGCTTTTTCAACACTTATAAAGTCACTTAAAGTTGGTTCTGTGGATGATACTAACTTTTGGCTGTGTGTCCTGCTTTAGTTGAGTCTTTTCCACTTTCATTAAACTGGAGTATTTTAAAGGCTGCTTTGAAATTGGGCTGTGCAAGAAGAAATCTGTCTTTTGATTTTGGTCCTGGTTATTAGCTGTGGGAATTTATCTTAGTATTCTAACTTTAGCCTAATATTTTGCAGTAAAACTAGATTGGTTTTAGTGAGTTGATGCTTGTGGATGATGCCTCTAATAAGCAGCAATTTTATGTATTAAAAATCCCTTTCTTTTTTTCCTTTACCAAATAAACTCTCTTGAAATTTCTGAGGTTTCCAGGTTTGGTTTAATGTCCTAATATACACTGACCATTTCAGACATTGTCAAATAAGAAAATAGGTGCTGTCCAAATAAGACTTGATAAACTATTTTATTAACTTGTTGCTCCTTAAAGTTGTAGCTTCCTCCTTCTGCTTTCCCCTCCCTTTTCCTCTGCCTAAGTTGGTCCTTGCTTGTTCATTGTTCTCAAAGCAAAATGCAAGTCCAGAAATTACTTAAGGCCAAAAAAGCCCCAAGTACCAGAAAATGCTTATTTATCAATATTGATCCCTTACATTTGCAAACTTGGCATTACATGCTGTACCTGAAAGTTTACTGGGATTTCTTTTTAACGTGACTCTGAGACTTGGTTTGAGTGACTTGAAAAAACATTCAATTTCCCACATTATTAAACCCCAGACCATTACAGTCAATTTACTGTCATTTAAAACAATTGCTTTTTCTTTCTTCTTGCAGTCCAGGCTCTGATTGGATTAAGAAGGGAAAGTTTTATGCTCAGGAAATTTATATTGCCAAATCTTCATTTCTGATAGAATGACCCCATTATCTTCAAAATTAAAGCATTTATTAGTCTGAGAGGGACCCTACCAGAGAATAAAGAGAGCCCCTTCCACTTCTAATTTGAAATATGTATTTGTTGTCATCAGCTGTGCTAGGTGTGTATCTATTCAATGAAGAATAATTAAAAGAAAAGTCAAAGGTACTGATATTAACTGAGCCTTGTGTTACAAAATAACAAAGTAGCATTAGAGGACAATTTAATTGCCTCCAACATTTTGGAGGAACAAAAGAAAAACTGACAGTCAACACACTTGTGTCTGTGTTAGTGTGTGTCACAGAGAGGTTATAGACTCAAGGGATTATCCACAGGCCATTGGTTTGATAATAACTAAGGAGTCAAAGAATATAAAAGAAAGAAGGTCTTTATAATATGCACAGGCAGTTGGGAGAAATAGAATATGCTAAAACTTCTTTTCAAAAATAAATAGGCCTTTAAAAAAAGAATTTGGAAACAAAAGGCTTCACACTTTTAATATCTGAGCAAAAATTTCAGTTTAAATTAAAGTCCCAAATCATTACTGTTAATAAAAGAAATATGAAAATTCTTCCACTTTTGGTTAGTAACTGGATATGCTCCATGCCATATTTTACTTCTTAGCAGTAGAACAAATATATTCCAGAAAGAAAATATAGTCATCTCTCTGCTAAGACATATTTATACACAGACATGCAGGTCTAATGTGACAAATGTGATATAATCTCAGGCTAATAAATAAGGTATTTTTCAGTGTCTTGAAAATTCATTATTTAAGAAAGATGTAAAAAACCCACTATAAATTTTGACTTTTAAGCTAGCAAAGGAGAGTTGAGAGAAGATTTCTGATTTTGCTGTCCAAATGGGAAAGAATCAGAACAGATTACTGCTTGCTTCTTATAAATCTCCTGGTAGTGAAAATACTGTTATGCTTATTACTCACAAATCTAAGTGCAAAACATATTTCCAATTTCTAAAAAGGAAACATTTTACTACTCTAGTATTGTAAAATTCACTTTATAAATGTTCATGCAGTGGGGAGAAGAAATATCTCCTGATACTTGGTCATCATTGTTTCCTAAGACAGATGGTATCCTTCTTTGAATTCTCCTAGACTTCTTCAATTCTTTTATCTTTTGGTAAGACAAGGTGCATTTCCAATTGATATTCCTCATATATAATTTTAAAAACAGGCTCTGTGGAAAGGTTAAAATTCTCAAGCATTCTTGAAGAAGCAACCCAAAACCAAGCCTCAGTTCTACCAAATTTTATTTTGTTTTGAATTGAGTAATAAATCCTGATTTTTTTGTCAAGGGTGACCTGACACTAACTGCAGATTTTTTATGTGGATTTACTTCGTGTTCCATGCTGACTCAGTTTATACTTCATAATTTTTGACTTCCTAAAGAGTTTCAGAGGTTATTTGCAGAGTGGCACATTCATTTAACCTCTAATACATTTGCATTTCAAAATAAATAAATAGGCAGTCTTTCTAGTCTTCAGTTGTAAAAAAGATTAACTCAATGGTGATAATTTGACAGTTGCCTTAATGCCCTCTCATAACTTTTCAGAAAGGCATGGGTTTTTTCCCACTGTTAGTGCTGTTGACAAGTGACAAATTGTAGAATATTTCACAGATCACCATGGGATATGGACCACATGCAGCTGGGCAAGTGCAGGGGAAGGACATGGCAAGGCCAGTTGGGGTTGGTTGAAAGGCTCATTCTTGCATGGGACAAAGTGAGCAGTGCCAGTCGTGCTGAGCAGCCATGCAGGGAGCACAGAGCTGGCTCAGCCAAATGGTGTTCTCTGCAGGAAACCACATCCAGCTCGTGTTCCTCGAAAAACCTCCTCTTCTGAAGCTGCATTTCAAATGTGAGACATGGAAGAAGTCTTTTCCCTGCCACCCCCACCCAGTGATTAGCAAAGTCTGTGATTCAATCTATTTTATCATGAAATACATTAGTACATATGCCCAGAATGATAATTAAAGGACTTTTTTTATTGCTGATGGGTATTTGGACTAATGCCTCTGATATTAGAAAAAGCTTTGATTTCAATTACTCTCTTTCCTTTTTAATCTAGTGATCAATTCACTGCTGTGCTTCACTTTGCCACTTTTCCTGCAGTACACCAAAACAAACAGGCTTTTCTGATTAAATTGAGGCTCTATTCAATTAAATTAATTGTAATTTATCCTCAGAAAAGGAGAGAGAGTGCAATTTACCAGAAAGAACAAAAACAAGACAGTACAAATCAGTTTTTAATAGAAGTTCAGTAAATAATTTTTTTGAAATTCTGGTGCATCACCATCCTAGGGCTATGTCTCTGTTTTCAGAGTATCCAGTTTTGTTTGTATTATGTCTTCTCTCAAGGCCTGATTAAAAGGTCTGATTTGAAACATGTTTGAATTAAAGTGTCTGAGTAACCATGTGTGTTTAATATAGAATAAATATAACAGCTTTAACTGAGACTTGGAGTTAGAGATCTTCTTTAAGAGAGTCCAAGGTACTCTTGGAGAGAGGGCATGCCCAATAATTTGGCTTAAATTGCTATGGATGTTCTAAAATTGCACTGAAACACTGAAATCCTGTGCATCTCTCTAAATATACTAACCAGCTTTCTATGTGAACAGTAAAACCATGAATGCTTGTGACATCTCTTTTGCAAGGCCAAAGTGTGCAGGGGGGTTGGCAGCCTGCCTGCTGGAACCTTTTGATCCACAATGCCCTTCCTGGCAAACCTTGCTAGGTGTCCTTTCAGCTGGTCTAGGGCAAGGCTTTGATGTCCTGAGAATTTGATCACAATGTGGGTCACCTGTGGATTTAAAAAAAGAAAAAAGAAAAAAAAAAAAAAAAAAAAAAAAAAAGGTGGGGGGAATGTAGAAGGAATAACTGGTCAGATCTTGCTGTATGGGTATTTTGGCAATGCTGGCCCAACTTTAGCAGCCACAGTAGGACCAGTGCAAGCTTTGGAAGTCCTGAGAGGCTGGCAAGAATTTGATGGCAACAAGTCCTGGCCCTACAATGACCAGAAAAAGACACATCACTGTGTGTTTGGTGTGAAGAGAAGATAAAGCATGCAGCCTCTGGTGATGTCACTTACTGACCAGACGGGTCAGATGGAAATATTGCTTGGGTGAAATCTGCATGCAGGTTAGAGTTGACTTCCAATATGTAATTTTGATGCTGAATTTCTGTAATGGCATCAAAGAGCCTTGATCATGCCTTTCTGCCACATTTATGATGAGAACTGTGAACACTCAGGGTAGGAAAGATCCTTGAGAATTCACATAGTCTGAATATAAAATAAGAGATAGCAGGCAGGGAAGCACTTGAACACACTGCTCCTTGTCAGCACTGTGCTTGGCATGTCAGTATCTGAAGGAAGATCTAACAAGTGAATGCTGAGCACTCAACATTGAGTTTGATAAAATAGAAAGACAAATGTGTGAAGATCCTTGTTCCCATGGAGTTATTAAAGGAGCAAGATCTGCAAGCAATGAAGAGTGTTTGCAGGGAGATGTATTCTTCATGGATTGTTTTATTTCTCTTGGTCTTTTCAGGTGTTCCAGGACCTTGGCACTTCTGTGTTGTCTGGTGCATTTAGAGGATACAACATCTGCCTCTTTGCATATGGACAGACAGGTTCAGGAAAAACTTACACAATGATGGGAACACCTGTGAGTTACACCATTCTTTTTAAACTTAGGGTGAGGGCAGGATTTCTAGCAGAAATGTTGCTTTATTTTTAAACTGTGGTTGTGGTGCTTGTTGAGCAGGATGCTTATACATGTTTTATTCAGTTTTTAAATGTATAAAATGTGAGCCTTTACATTTAGGTTAAAAATAGAGTATCAGGTAAAAATATTAGAAAGTATGGTTTAGTTTAAATATTTTTTATTAGATAATCTTCTTACTAGATATGAATCTTATCACAGAGTTAGAGGACAAAAAGAAATCAATACCCCTGAATAGTTCTGGATTTTAGAAACTGTAGCCAAAGTTAATACAAAGTATTCATTCCTTTGTGATATTTTGGCAATCTGATTTATGCTGAGATTAAGTTGCTTTCACAGATAAAACTGGGTACAATTCACAGTAATAGTTTTGTAAAAGGCTTGATTATCACTTGTAATATTGGCCTGTGGAAAGTAATACTTCACTTCTAGTTTTGATATACATTTGAGTGGAATTTACAGAAGCTGTTACATTTTAAGATTGTCTACAAGGCATCATCTAAAGTGCATTTTAATCTTGTTACTCAGATTGATGGAGTCAGTTGATGATTTTCTGTGTTTTGCTGCAACAGAAGGCAATTTGATTTTTATCCATGAGTATTCTTAGCTGTTGGTGAAACATACTGCTAAAAAGAAAAAAAAATAGTTTACAAAAGTGGACCAGTATTTTATACATCCATGGGATTCAATTTTTAAGGTGAAATAAGGCCAAAATGTGTTTAAACCCCAAAGATAAGAGTCCTGTTCTAACATAGACAAAATTTTGGATTTTTGAAGTTTTATTTTCTCAATAGACATCAGCAATAGGATTTAGTTACATTATTATCAGATTCTCTATTAATTTTATGTGAAATCAAGTTTTATGCCATAAAAGCCTGAAGAATTGTTAAAATTTGGGTGGCCAACTAGGATATTTAAATTACACTGGTTTGAAAATATCTTAGCAATTCAGAATGGCTAAAACTTGAAATTATCATTATTTTCTAGGAAACTTCTGGGTGTTGCGTTTCTAAGAGATTCCTTGCTTAAAAAATAATTCCTTTCCCCAGTGCAATACTCCTTTGAGCTGATCTTTAATAACATGTGTTAACTGTGAGACAGTGTTCTAGTGTTTGGTATAAACAGAACTTTTGTCCATGGTGGTCCACTTGATGAACTGGGATTTTCTTCTTTTAACACAATTTTAAGTGTGCTTCTGAAAAAAGTCTTTCATGCTGTTCAGCAAGCAGAATCCACCTAAGCCCTGGTGTCTTTCCCAGGGTGTGTTGGCACTGCAGTCACTAAAGTGTGAGCAAGTAAATCAGAAAGGGAATTCATCACACAAAACCACACTGTTATTTCAGTGCTGTGTAGACTGTTTGGGCAAAATTTAAATCACCTAGTCTGGGTATTGTTATCAGCCCCATACCCTGTTCTCTCTGAGAGACAAAATTTATAAATCTAGAATATAAAGCTGTTCCAAGGCTCCTTTGTGAACATAACATGAAGAAATAAACATGAAGAAATAAAACATGAAGAAATAAAAGTAGAATATGGAAAACCCAAAATTATTAATGAGCAATCAAGCTAGTTTGAGTGTTGGCCTGACTGAAACTAGTCTGCAACACCTCTGACATAGACATGTCCAGTATCACTACATCAAACAGCTTTTGGATTTAACCCAAGCCTCCAAACTTCTCATCAATGCTCTAAAATTACTTTTGGTACAAATAGCCATGCTGTTGTGAACTACACTCCATGGCTGTTTGTGTTGTAATCCACCATGCAGTCATTACTGCACTATGATTCTGTCCTTTTCTTAAAACTTCGCTTTTGTTTAAAAATAGGTTTTGCATGAGTATTAGAAAAGATATTATTTAATTTTTTTTCTGTTTATTTGAAGGCATCCATTGGGCTGACACCTCGTATATGTGAGGTAGTTTTTTTTATTTCTTCACTTGCATTTGTTTAAGAAGTTAGCTTTTTCTCAGTGCATTTTAAATTCACAAAAACTTCTCATTTGTGAAGGGCCTCTTTTCAAGGAAGGATGATTACTCAGACCAGATGGCATCGTGCAGGGTAAAAGTCAGGTAAGTGTGTCACTGTTTAGGACAACAATATGAAAGCTTTTAACAGCATACTCCTGTGATTGAACAAAGTAAAGGCTAGTCTATTTTGTTTCTGTTTTCTTAGAAGATAGTAGTTTTGGGATGAGGGGAAAAACACAGGTGAATGAGGAGAAAGTATGGGTTTAGTTTTCCATCTAAGTATAGTTCTTTGGATACTGTTTACTTTTGTATAAACAGCTGAAATAGAAGTGCAGTGAAAATGTACTTGCTGTGTTGAACTCCTAAATTGAGCCATAATCCTACATTCCAATCTTATTCCTTGTTCCTTTGGACCTAATAAAGCATTGTGTTTAGAAATCTCAGGATCTGAGCCCGCAAGTGCAAAAAATCTATGTAAGAGTCAGTCACATTGCCTAAATATACAGTTACTCCTTTTGCTTTGTTTGTAGTTGAGTGAATTTAATTTTCCTTTTTTTTTTTTCTCTTCTCAGCTTTCTTGAAATCTATAATGAGCGTGTCCGAGACTTGCTGAAGCAGTCGGACCAAAGGAAACCTTACACACTTCGGGTTCGGGAGCACCCCGAAACAGGACCCTATGTGCAAGGTGAGAGGGCTTCAGCCAGCACCAGAGCTGCAAGTGAATGTGTGTCAGGGGTGCATGTATTCCTGCAGTGACCCTAATTGCCTCTGCTCTTCAAGGGTTGCTTTTCTCAAGAGTTTTTCTTGTTGTATGATAATCCCTAGTACGCTGAGATCTTTGCCTCTATTACTCCATCCATCCATCCATCCATCCATCCATCCATCCATCCATCCATCCAATCTATCTACCAATCTATCTCTCTATCCATCCTATCATATCTCTGTTATCCTACTACCTGGATGTCCTGCACTCCCTGCCTTTCCAGCCGTAGATCATATGGGAGCCATATTATTTTTCTTTTATTTTAAATAAATATTAACTTAATCAAGAAATCTACCAACATTACCTCTAAATGGGTTCTCCAGATCAGCCTAAGGTCTCTTCATATATGTTTTATACCTTGGCAACAGAATATACATTAAAAAGAAAAAAGTAGATAAATTTGACTGTTTGATGTTGCAGAGCAGGCTGTGAGAAGCAATGAAAATCTCACCCAAGTGAAAACCTCATAAGCATGATTTTCAGTTGCCAGCTTTTTCAGTTGTCTTTCTTACTTTAGGTCTCACCTTCTCTCTCATTGTTTTTCTACTTCCAGTTTATTTTCAGTTTTGATTGGTGCTTTCACCTCTCTTACACCTTTACACTGCAGTTTGGCCTTTGGTATTTCGTAACTTGATTGGCTCCTACTGTAAAGTTTTCCAGCTACATTCCCATGTATCTGACAAAGAGCTGACAAAAATCACATCTCAAAGTCAATGTAAAATCATACAAAGTAGATTTACAGTGGAGATCAGAAGGAAGAGTGTTTTCCAAACAGGCGCTTTGTTTAGAAAGTAAATGCATACATTTACTTTTTTTCTTGCCTTCTATCCAGTGGACAGAATTCCAGATTAGCCTCTGATATCACTGACTCTGCAACTGCTTGGCTGGCCACCAAGTGAATAGTAACACCAGGGATATGCACTTAGTACACAAAATACACATCACATAGCATTTTATGGATCCACATCAGAGCAAATACTCATTTGTCCTGACTTCTAAATAGAGTCCTTGTCTCTGTTTAGTGAATTTCTCTTACTCTCTCTGGTTGACTTTTCTCCCTATTTTTCTTTATTTCACATCACATGGCTATCCTTCCTCCAGAGATTTAAGGAAGATGTGACAGCAGATAGAGTGACTTGACTGTGTGATTGGAAGGAGCCTGATTGAATGGAGCCCAGCTCTGATTCCTTGGACACCTGCTGTATTGGTCATTGTACATCTAACAACTCATGGTTGTTACCAATTCCTCCTCCCAAAATTTGAAATCAGCACTTGCAAAGTGTTGAGCTTTCATGGTCCTGTACACAACAAGGGCCTATCAGACATTCTGGTTCTTTCAGCTCTGCTTTTCCAGCACATCAGCATCCTCTTTTAAGGAGATTTGGAAAATAATAGATGAACTGATGGTCTCATTAATATAGCAAACATAATTGTTTGAAAAGCAGAATCATAGACATTTGGCTTTTATTGAGGGCTTTCCAAGATTCTCTTTCTACCTGTTTGTTATTGGAGAAGTTCATTGTTGATGGAGTTCAGATACTATTTTCTTTTAGCAGCTGCTCATTCACCACACAAGAAAGGGTCTTTAAGCTGCTTCCTTCCTTGGCAATTTCCATCTCTTTTCTCAGGCTTTATATCTCCAGTGATTCCTTGGCTGCATATAATGGAGTTTCCCTGTTTTAAAAGAAAATAAAGTTATAGCTTCTGCCAATGGGCTGGCTTGCCTTTTGTCACTGTTTTGTCTTCATCTGGAACCTTCCAGGCCAATTCTGTCACTTCTTTTTCAATTCTATTGTGGCTTTTGTTGATGTAGTTGTGGGGTTCATTGGGGGATGGGGTTGTTTGTTTGTTTCTATTGTGCTTTTTTTATTTACCCATTTTGGATAAGGATTTTATACTTAAATTTTTGACTGGAACAATTTTATGCTAGAGTTCTGAAATATACCAAAAAGGTTCCCAGTTGATTAGTTTTTGTAAACTAACAGGAAAAGATAATGGCAAAAGATTAAACTAAATAATATTTTCCACTTTTGGCCACAGTTGTAAATTCAGTTTGAATAATTAATTTTTGATTATGCTCTCCCTCTGTATATTATGACACCCTCAAAAAATAATTGTGTTAATGCCTGTAAGAAAATCTTTATTTTCAATGGTGTGATTCATGATTTTTTTTTTAAAAACTGATCACATGGGAAAAATGAAATAATTTCTCTTCTGAAAACACCATGGGGGTACAATTATATGCTGTTGTGAGACCATGTAAACTGAAGTAATTTCAGGCTGATGAGTCAGTGTCTTAGGGCAGCAGATGAGAGTTTGGGTTTTATTAGATGTGCATACAAATGCATATTAATAAATTTGCCTGTGCAGTTTATGCAATTGAGATTGTGACACTGCTTTACTTGAGACAGCCCTTGTATCTGTTGAGGACAGGGACTAATAAAGTGTGATGGAACTGCATTCATTAGCTCACATCAAAAATAAGCAGCAGTGACTTGAATGCAAGTTTGCAGTATAGGCAGCTTGATTTTAATAAGATCAAGTTTAAGGAAGCCTCTTGTGAAGAGGTTCACAACCCTGCTGGAAATGCCCTTCTCAGCTGCACTAATGTATTGCTGCACTCAAAAATTGCTGAGCTCTGTAATGAGAGTTTTCTGTGTGCTGAAGTAGTCTTTGGCAATTTTATATGTAGTCTCTCTGTGCAGGATCAGAGTGCAAGAATAATATTTCCAATGGCTGGACAGCTAAGATCAAAATTATCAGCAACTTCACTGAGAGCTTTGTTTGTGTTTCACTTCCAGGCAATTTAGTGTATGGGAGAAATGAAATCGGTGAACATCAGCAAAGCTCAGAAATTTTCCATTGTTTTCCATAGATCAAGAAAGTTAGGGGCTAGTATCTGAATTTGCATCATACTTCTTGCAAGCAATCAGCAATTTTAAGGTTTGCTGACTCTTAAGGTTTGCTTCTATGAGGAGCTCCTCAATGTGCATTAGTTTTAGTTGAGTGTTTGGTGTCAATGACATCCAGAGTACTGTGGTTAGCTGTGGATGAAGAATAGAGAGGGGAAATCAGAAAACTGAATCCTTTTAAGGATACTTAGATGCTCTGGGCAATGCATTTTCCATTTTTAAGTCCAGTCAGAAAGTCCCAGCTCTGAGCACTAAGTATTTTAAATGTTTTCCACCCCATCATTATTTCACATAAAGGCTGAGATTGTAGCCTTTCAAATGCTGAAAGTGTTTCAGTGCTTTGGATTGGAATCGTTTCAAACTTCTCCCTCACAGATGGTTGCACTGTTAAGGAATCAGCCTCTCTTAAATCAGGAAATGATGCAATCTATTTTATTACTCTGAGACAGATTTCTGGGGGAGATCCTTTCTTACTCCAAGCAGATTTCTAGATGAGCAAGTGGTTTTGATCTTTCTATGGGACTTGAAAATGACCTTTCTTTTTCTGGCAGCCAACATCACTTCTTTTCAAGCAACATTTAAAATATTTCATTAACCTTATTAAGAAGTTAACTGTTTTAAACTCTCTGCTAGATTCACAATTCCAGTGCTTAGGGAAATGCAGGCAGGTAAGAATTTCTTCCGTGCCTCCTTTATATAATGATATTTTTATTCAGTTAAACAAGACTCTGAAAAGGGGTCTGGGAAAACAATGTATGATAGTTTCCATATTCTGAGCTTTGAAGATCCCAGTGCGGCTGGAAAATAATGGGCCTCTTTCTTCAGTGGAAAATGTGATGACTTTTGGAATTAATGTGTTGTAAAGAGACACTAGAGAGCAGAAGAAATACTTTTGTTTGAAAATCATCCTATACTTGGTGTGTGTGCAAGTGTTCGTGCACGCACACTGCAGTTAGGGGGTGGGTGATCCAAAAAACTTTTTTCTTTATATGTATCAGTTATTAAAGGACTAAAGTAAAACCCCTTCTCTGCCTTAGGTTTTGTTTTCATTTGAAGTTAAGCAAGCTGTTATCATGAAAGGATAGACTCTAACAATATCAGAAGTAACTATTTCAGTCTTGTTGAATTTCATATTAATCTTAACTTACATTCTAGCTGTAGACAAATTATTTGATCCAAATAAATCAGGGTTTTTTTTCAGTTCTTTCCCTTCACCCACACTTTTGTGGTCTGTACTGAAACAATCCAAACCTAAATCTGCAGAGGGAGAGAAAGCTGCTCTGGATTCCAACAGTGAGATAAAACACTCTGCACAGGCATGTTCTGCTAACTATGGTATGACAAAGACTTGCTTCAAACTCAGGTGTTTTTTAAGGAGTCACTGCAGTACAAATGATAAATAATCCTTGGTGACAAGGCGTATTAAACTGGATTTATGGGAAATACAAGCCTGCTGAGGATAATTTCCTGCGTGTGCTGGAATTTGCACTTTGCCAGGAGCTGGCAGTGCCTCAGCACAGCAGCACATCGCCCTCCTCTGGGCCCCACTTGGTCATGAGCACTCTCCAACACAGCAGGCTCTGAATGTGGGATTCCTTTTATTTCTTTGGGGGTTTTCCCCCTCTTAAAAATAAAATCAAATTTAAAAAAGAATCAAATAAAAACCAACCGAAAACAAACTGAAAGGAGAAAAGGCTCAATGATTCATATCATTATTTTGGGAGATCCTTCAAAAAGCCCTCTGAGGACATAAGTGCATGAAGATTCCCAAGTGCAGGTGAAGCCTATTTAACTAAGTGGTAAATATTCACAGGAGTTGGTTCCTAGTTCAGTTAGTTGTGTGAGCAGAGCCATTATCCAGAGGCAATGGCCAAAATCTTTTTTATAGAATCTGTACCCAAGTAGAAATTGTGACATAGCTGAAAATTTATTATTATGGACTTAGAGTTATACTGGTTTTTAAGCACCATTGTTCTGCAGATGGAAAAGTTCTTATCTTTGAAGGTATGAGGTGTTTTTTTTTTATACTAATGTCACTGCCTCCGAAGTGATGTCCGAAAAAAAGTCTGAACTAGGACTTTTTACTCAATTTTTAAAGAAATGAAATAGTTGTGTTTTTAATAAAATTTACTCTAGTCAAGAGACTACTTGTATAATAGACTCTTATCTCAGCAGAACATCCTTATTCTCCTGATATTGGGTAAATTGTTGGATAAACTGAATGAAACTTCCTGAGAAAGCTAAATATTTAACTCTTCTTGAATCTTTGGCAGGTTTGACTCAGCATTTAGTTACAGACTACAAGCAAGTTGTAAAACTTCTAGAAGAAGGAATAGCTAAAAGGTATTTTACATAACAAACCAGCTCCATCTGTATTTAACTCTTCTTTCACTGTGTGTTGATTTCTTTGATATTTATTCTGCTGACTGGGTTGCCTGTGCTTTGTGATGACAGGATGTCACATTTGGTGATCCTGTATATGACATAAACATGAGATGTTACCTGTCATATTGTCCAGAGCAAGAGTTACAAGCACTCATGAAGTTGCTTCTTCAAAACTGATCCCATGTTGACTTACCCACAAAATTCCACCATCTGTCTGTGATAAAATATGCAAGCCAAGAAAATGTTTTGCTGTAAACAGACATCTGTTTTTCCCATTCATTTGCTCATGATACTTTAGACTGGATAGCTTTCAACTCACTTCATCCTGTAATTCAGTGATTTAAAACTGCTGAGAGTATAGTGTATACTTACTTATTTTCTAAAAGTACTGGGTTTGCAATTATTTGGTTTTATTTCTGTAAGTTCCTACTCCAAATTGTGTGTTTGCTGTCAGTGAGCTGTGGGACACTGGTGAAGCCAATTATTTTGGCTCTTATTAGTTAAGACACTTTTTAACAGGAAGCCTTAAATAACTTTACAGGTGCCATTACAGTAATGGAAAAGAGTTCTATTTGAAAGGATCCTCCAAATCCTAATAATACTTCCTTCCAAAATTGGTATTAAGTCTTATAATAAGAGTAGTCAAGATTTTAGAATAACAGTGATGCTGAGAAGAAAGTAAAAACTAAGCTGCATTATTACAAAAAAACCCATATAATATACATCTGGATTAAGTTTTGCTGTTTCTGCTTGTAGCAATTAATAGATGCAGCTTTATGGTAAAAAGAGGCTATTTCAATATAACAAAATTCCAGGTAAATACATGGGTTATGTGGGTTGTGAGTAAGTGAGATGTGAACTTACCCTATAACTACTTTGTGTATTTTTGGAGGTGAGGAGTGCTAACACTTCCTCCTCCAAATCTTGGAGCACTGTCTTTTTTTCTTTTAATTTATAAACTTGTGTGCTGTGCCCTTACATTCTCTGCCTGCTGTAGAGCTGTTTTCTGTGTTCTGCCCTTTAACTAATTATTTGTCTTCTTCCTCCAACATCTGGAGACTAGTTCATGCTCTCCTGCTACCTCAGCTTGCTTGTGCAAGATGTGCTCAGCTGCCTGTAGCTTTTGGCAGTGTCCACTCACATGACTGTGGAGGAGGTGTAGGAAGCAGAGAACAACAGGGAGGAGAGTCCTGGCTTTGCCCCCATGCCCTGGGCACTCAGCAGTGCACACAGCTGCAGTTCTCTGCTCTCTGGTGCAACTGGTCTCTGCAGTGCTCTGACAGTGGCCTTGTAACAAAAGCATGGTACCACAGCCCTTTTCTGGCACCACTAAAATGACTTGCTATTGTTGAAGGCAGGCTTGGCAAACTGGTGATAAAGGCTGCACATACAGCTGATACTCAAGGCAAGCTCCAAGGAGAAAAACCTGTGTCCTTGCTTTTGCCCTGGACAAAATCCTGCTTTCTTTGGGTTTCTCTAATTAAAGAAAACAGTAAGTAGAATTTCCAAAGGTTTTCATTACAGAGGCAGTGGGAGAGTCCTGCTGCTCCTTGTTCTGTGAGCAGCTCCTGCTTGCCAGAGTGCACTGGGTCAGAGCACGAGAGGTGTTTGACTGCTCTGTCTGTGCCAGAGAGCCAAGCAAATCCCACTGGGAATTATTACATGCCAGCATTCATTTAGCACCCACATGGGTGGACTGGTTAGTCTCACTGGACTCCTCTGGCAGTGTTGAAGAGCTGTATCAGGGTAAAGGAACCCACAGGAGGTGTATGAAGGATTTTGAACCCTTTGGAAATGCCAAGGGATAAAAATGGAGACTAATGGAGAGGATGTTCTGGGCTTGTACCCTGTGCATTGGGGATGAGCTGTTGGATACTGTTGCTGGCTGTACTTCTCTGCTCTGTTCCCTGTTTATGCCATACCTTATACCTGTGCTGTGAGGCTGCTTTAAGATATCTCCTCAGAGAGCTGTTGGTGGAAAAAACACCTCTAATTGATGCTCAGTTTCCACCCTTCCACATTCTCTGCCAAATGCCCAGGGAGCAGATCCAAGAATGCAGCCTGCAATATTCTCCAAGTTTCACATTTTTTCATTTATCTGCTACTTTGGTTGATTTTGATTTCCCTGAATACAGGGAAGTAACCCTTTGTAATTGAATGGTTTGTTCTTCTTTCTAGAATCACAGCAGCTACACATATTCACAATGCCAGCAGCAGATCCCATGCTATCTTCACCATCCACTACACTCAGGTTAGCTAAAAATAACCCAACTTCCTCTTCACTTTCAAAAGCATTGTTCACTGTGTTGTGCATTGTTTACTTGTCACTATTTTGTGCTGTTTGTAGTAATGGTGGAAGCTGTTAGTTATTTCCTTTGGATCACACTGCAGATGTGTTGAGTGTTTTTGAAGCACTCTGTTCCTTTGTGCAAGCTTATGGTCAGAAGTGATGCCAAGACCTCACTTTTGAAAGAAATGTTTTCAGTTTTAATCAGCCCTTTGAAATGCAATAACCCCTCTCAGATGCTGTGAAAATTACATATGAATATGTTTGAGGTTATGTTTTATCACACTCTTTTAGGATTCTTAATTGAAGTACAGCATTAGTTTACACCCAAATTTTGTATCTGTCCAGCTTTTTAGATGTGCTCATCTCTTTAGCATTTGGCATCCAGTACTCTCCTTGAGACAATGCAGCCTTTCTTTGGAGGAATTACATCCTTCCCTGGCAGGGAAGTTGTTCAGTGATCCAATAGACCTTTTCTATCTCACACTTCTAACATCCTGTAATCACAGAACATTTTGGGATATTTTTCCTTAGTTTCACAAAGGACCTTTGGAATACATTAGTGGAAAATAACTCTGCAAGGTCTACAAGAAAGCCTTTCACAGTCTCTAGGCAGTAAAGGTTTTTTTGAGAGGAAATTGGCATAAGAGGGTAGTTCTCTGTGGGGTGAGAAAGCTGTTGAGTTAGTGGTTTGAACATAGTCAGGGAGTCAAGGTCACAAACAAAGGCACTGAGACAGTCATATTTACAGCTCAGCTTCAAACAAAAGAGCACATCAATTTTATTTTCATTAGTTAATTAAGGGGAATAATTTTCCTTATTGATGTTTTTTCCTTCAGGCTATATTGGAGAACAATCTTCCCTCTGAAATTGCAAGCAAGATCAACTTAGTGGACCTTGCAGGCAGGTAATAATATACTGAAGGCCAAAGAGGTAATTTTCTCTGAAGATGCTGGCATTACTGTCTTAAAAGATGAAGTTTAAAAATATTTAACAATATTTTAAAAATTCGTTGAACTAACACTAAGCCTGACTTTATTATGTAACAGGGAATATTAAGCTAATATTGTCTTTGCCAATAGTTGTTCTGTACTGGGTATTGGTTTTCTCTGGGGAAGGGAATTCCTGGGTCCTCAGAACCAATACTGTGCTGTTGCATCCATTTAAGGTAATTCCATTCAGCTCTATATTCTTATTAAGTGCTTTTCCAGTAGTTGTTGTTGGAATTACTAAATCTGATCTTGAAAAGAGAGGGGAAAAAAGGAACATGTTCCTTGTGGCTGCCTAGCATGGGCAGGAGAAAATGGTTATTTCTCTGTTTATGTTCTTCATATTCCAAAAGTTCCTAAATCTCTGATCTTTGCTATGCATTTCAGTGAGGAACATACGGTTGTGCTGGATGTGACAGAAAACAGAAAGATGGAAGTTGTGCTGAAGAATTATAGAACAGTTATAGAAAAGGACTTTTGTTTTTTTGAGAACATAAATTACCATGCACATATGGTCAGACAAAGTGGCATTGAGGGAATATACAGACTTCTGTACTGAGCCAGTCTACCCTTGTGGAGTTGTGAAATATATGTTGGGTTTTTTTAAATTCAGAACCACTATGATTGGGTTGCCCAGTTCAGACTTGGGTTTGTTTTGGTGGGTCTTTAACATTATCTTTCACCAACAGCCTTTTCTCATGATTATTTGCGCTTTCTGAAATAGAGGGCAATATAAAATATTTGAAGTGTGTAGGTTTTTTAATTGCAAAGCTCGTAATTTCTGTTTTCTTGAAAACATATGATGTTTTCATATTGACTGTATGTTAATAATTAATAATTTTTGTTTATTTTGCATTCTCTTTTTCACTTTTGCTTGCTACAGTGAAAGAGCTGATCCCAGTTACTGTAAAGATAGAATTACCGAAGGTGCCAATATTAACAAGTCATTAGTTACACTTGGAATTGTCATATCCACTTTAGGTAAGCACATTAGTTCTTTATTCTGGAGGGTATTGATAAAAGCATATGACTCACTCAAATGTTGAGTGTAAATGTAAATTTGCATTTAGCTCAGAAAGCTCAACAGAGCAGCAGTGTGGTGTCCTCATAAACTGTAATGACTTCTAAGAAAATTAAGTGGCCATGATGGAAAAAAACAACCCCTTTCCCGAGCTCTGTGCTCTTTGTCCCTCAGCACAAAACTCCCAGATGCTCAGCAGCTGCCAGAGCATCAGCAGCCTCCCGAGCGAGGGGGAGAGCGGCCGCGTGGACAGTCCCCCCTCCGGCGGCAGCGGGAGCAGGCGCCCGGCGTACATCCCCTACCGCGACTCCATCCTCACCTGGCTGCTCAAGGACAGCCTGGGCGGCAACTCCAGGACCATCATGATCGCCAGTGAGTGTGGATTCTATCAGCTGTTTAACATTTTAATATGCACCTTTATGTATATACACCTGTATGTATATGCACCTTTATATGCACGCCTTTAATGTACGCCTCTGCTGCGGTGAGAAGGCAGCTATAACACTTAGAACTTGTCCTTGTAAAGATTTTCATAATTGCTTCATAGAATACTCAAGGAAATGAAAATGCATGCTGATAGTGCATTAAATTATGTTGAAGAGTCTTACCAAGGTCATAGCTTTGATTTTAGGTGATTCATTCAGTTATAAATACAGTCTGGAGAAGATGTTCTCTGTGAGCTTAATTAAATAATCCTAGGGTTATTTTATGTTTTATCTTTTAAAAAAGTAAGACTAAAAAAACCCCACCTTTTTGAAAAGTGATGGGTTGAACTGAATGCTTTTTTAAATTGTTTCATTTGTTTTCTGTCTATAGCTATCTCACCTGCCAGCTCCAGCTACAATGAGACCATGAGTACCTTGAGATATGCTGCAAATGCCAAAAATATTATCAACAAGCCTAGAGTAAATGAGGTGAGGCCTTAAGTTCTGCCTAATGTAGCCTATGCAGTCACAATTTATCTTCTTCTCAGTACACAGAATAATTAATCCTTTAAATACATGGGAATAATTTTGGCTACAGAACCCGAGCTTCATTCATTGCCTGTTCTAGGAATGATCCCTGACTTTATGGCAGGTTCATTTGTTTGATTATGCAGAGGTCCTTCACAGGATGCACAAGTTAAAGGATGGCAGAGTATTAAACAGACAGTCAAGTGCTGCATTGGAGGCCTGAGTTATATTGCTGCCCCTGCTGTCCCATTCTTGTTCAATGCTAGATGTTCAGATGCTTAAAACAAATTTTCAGTGTGTGCTTTTTTCACATTTTCCACACTTATTCTCAGTCCACATTTATCAAATGTGAAAAATGTAAACCATCTCAATCAAAGACATAGTGTTAAAACAGACTAGAGATTTTAGATACTATATTCATAAGAACCAGCATTAAAAATAAGTCATGGGGAAGTGCATAAGTCTCTCTTTAGCAAAATTCAAGCAGCACATACTGATCCAGATCTACAGTCACATATGCTGGAAATACAGAACTCTAAAATTGCTGCTCTGTAACTGAGCATTCTTGACCTGGAATTCTTCATGAGGCTCCCTTTACACATGATCTCATAACTTAAGGACTGAATCACAGTACATACATTTAAGGAATATACAGTGAATTTAGTTTTCAAAAAAAAGTCTTGATTCCAGCCATTTCCTTATATTTAATCCATTAACTTTACAGCCTCAGTAGTACTCTTTTTTGATTTGGCATGGGTGTATCAAGATTTTATTTTGTAGATGAAAGGATAGAGTTGTACTTCACTATTTGCTTTCCTAACAATACAATAAAAATTTCCTAACAATTACAATAAAAATTTAGGCAGAAGGTAACCATTCTAATTCTAGGTTTCCCAAGTTTAATTTGTGTTTTATTTACCAGTGCCTATAAGCAGTTCTCAGACATCAATAGTAGCAGCAATTGAGTACTTGGTTTTGCCAGCAGCAGTTCTCAGCTCTGTGACAAGCTAAATTCACACACAGCCTGTCAGCCTCCCAACTTGTGTACCCATCACTCTCCTGCACAGCCCATGCTAGACCCTTGACCCCAGCCCTTCAGTCTTCTTTTCCTCACTGCAAATTGACCTGGCAGCCCAGAAAAGCTGATTCCTGACTTCAGAGTTTGAAATGTCTGTAAAAGCTGTTTTCCAGAAACTGCCAGTGCAGAAAGGCTTACTCTGAAGTGAGATAAATGCCTCCACACCAAGCAGATAGGAAATTCTTTTTGTATAAGCTGTAAGGGCTTTTAACACCATCCTGGGTGACATTCTGACTTCATCTCCTCTAATCGGATTTTATTTGCTGGAATAAGTAGCAGCATCTTTCTTATGTAATGTGACTATTTTGAAGGTAAATCCTTAAAAGTAGTGATGTATCCATCTAGTCATGATGGGACCACATGCTGTGGTAGGTCTGTGTTTAGAAGAGAGAAGGAAAAATGTTTATGGTAAAAGAGAATCTATCAAAGATGAGAACACCTGTCCCTAGACACTCCTTCTCAAGGGACTGGCAGAGTGAAGCAAGGAGTACTGCTGTGAGTTTGCCTGTTCTCTTCTCGTCCTGGCTGTTGGAATATCTCCACATTGATTTCTTCAGCTAGAGTTTTCTTAAGACTGATTTTTCCAACAGTCTGTGTCTCAATGTTTCAGGATGCAAATGTGAAATTGATCAGAGAACTGAGAGAAGAAATTGATAGGTTGAAAGCTATGCTGATGAGCTTTGAACTGGTATGTAGCAACATTTTCCTGCTGGACCTTTTGTGTTACTTTAGGCAGCTTACTTTCATTTCATCTGTTTATCTTTCCATGTTTATTTTAACTGGAGAGAAATAAAGCTGTTCTCCAGGTGATTTTGCAATTATAAGGTTAACTGCTTTTCTGTAATTTCTCCTCTTTCTGTCACTGTACTGATGAACCTGAAGTAGTCATGTAATGATTCAAAAGTTTTTCCTTGCCTGTCTTTCATCAAGTTGGATAGTTTACCTGTCCAGAAATACCATGAAATAGAAATATTTTCTTTTTAAGGGTAGGGAAGCTTCAAGAGATTAATTGATATTTCACACTTCCTGCATGTTCTCTCCCCCTAAAAGAGTTGTGAACATCTGTGATCCCTCACAATGCAGCTGATATCCCTGGTTTGTTTTTTGTTTTTTTTTCTGTTGAGATAATAATAGTGTCTTAGTTTTCCAAGCCATGGAGAGAATGTTTTGCTGAGAGAGACAGAAATCTTGAAATGCTGGAGAGTGAAAGAACAGGCCTGCTAGTTGTGAGTAGGAAAACTAACATGTAGATCTGGGTTGTTTGTACAGAGAAATTCCAGTCCCTCTTGGAGTGATGACAGGGATGGCAATCTGACCGAGCTGGTCCTTCAGAATGAAATGAAGGTGTGTATGATTTACTGATGCTGCAAATATCCCCTGCTCCACTAGGCCAGGGTGATAGCATTGCTGGAGTTGTGAAACTACAGTGAAAACTCTTTTGTGTTATTCCTTTCCTTTTGGCTCTGCAGATGCAGGAGACTGCTGTCCTTAATTCATGTTGAGTGTGCTCTACCAGTTTGTGACAAAAGTCTCGTGTCCTTAGTGGGACACAGTCCATTGTGCATCACTAAGCCTGCACAATCTACATCTTGTGTGAAAGCTGTCTCAAGATATATCACAGCAATTCATTATACAGTCTCTCCCTTCTAACATAAACTGCAGTTTATTCAAATGAAGTTATTGTACACTTACCAAAATTACTGAGAAGATTTGTTCACTGCTAACCAAGAAAGGTTTTGCAGACTTTAAGTTTTGCCCAAAGACAGGCAAAATTATTTGTTAGCATGATCAGAAAGAAAAATTAGCCTGCTTAGTAAGTGAAACTGTTCTCTCTCCTATTCTTTAAGATTGAGCAATTGACCAAAGACTGGACAAGTAAGTGGACAGACAGGAAAGCCATCATGGAAGAATACAGCGTGGACATCAACAAGGAAAAAGCTGGAGTAACAATAGATTCTAATTTACCTCATCTAATGGCCATGGATGATGATATCCTCAGCACAGGAGTGGTGCTGTACCATCTCAGGGTGAGATATGGTCACTTGTCTTTTTTTACATTTAATTTGAAAATATTTGTTGTCTTTGGAAATGGAGGGAGATTCAGATGGCATTACAACAACAGCTATCAAAATATGAAGATCACAAGACATAATGGGGGAGAAAAGCAGAAAATAATTGGAAACTGAGAAGAAGAAGAAATCATATTAATTCATATGAATGCATGTGTAAAGTGTTTGATATTGAATTACAAGCAAAGTAAAATATTTAAATTAGTCCACAAAGCATGAGGGCAGCTATGTGTTTGTATATGTGGAAACAAGAAAGATGGTGCTTAAAGTGTTACAGACACCATGGTCCAAATTTTATTATGCATTTGTGTACTCAAGACTGGAATATTTGGATATGTATAGATAAAAGTAAAATTTAAGAAACAAAAGCTCACTTTGGCAATGACTTCTATACATTGCTTTTAACCCTAAGAGAGATCTGCCATGTAGATGCCAGGTTTGTAGCATAAAGGTTAATTACTTGTGATACTGCTTGAGTGGCTATTTTTGAAGATCACATAGAAATCCTGGCCTCATAGATACCATTTTGTTGTTTAGCTGCTAATTTAAGGCAAGGTTTTGGCTAAGAAACTTTTATAACATTGTATGGATATCACTGCACATTATGGCAGATGGTGTGCATGGCTGGGTCAGATAGTTTTAGGGGTTTTTGGTTTTTGATATGGCAAGTGCCAGGCTAGACTTCAATATTTTTAATGTTGTTTAAATGAATGGAAATTACTGAAATATCGATGATGCTTAATGTGAAAGAAATGTTGGATGGGCACTTCTACAGAGGTGCACTCATTGCCAAAAAATACATTAAATATGGTTGAAAATCATGTAACTGTCTACTAATAAAAAAATCTTTATATTGTGTGGTAACTGATAGTTCAAGGATTTTTTATTCCTCTTAAAAATGACAAGAAATAGTTAAAACAGAAATCTTGCTGTTCTTATATAATTTTGAAAGAGAAACTTGACTAATTTTTCTCATACCAACACAAAGAAATTGTACCAGGTAATTATTAGGGACAAAGTATTTATGTCCAGTACTGATCAACATAGAACTTCAATTCCTCAACCCTTCATTAACAATAAATATTTATTGAAAGCAACTGCTACTACTTAAATGTTTTTCTGTCATGTGCCATTGGGGAAAGATCTAATACTTTCCTATACTAATTTTGACAACACCTAATTTAAATAGATTCATTTTAATGACATTACCTGGTTTGATGGGTCACCTTCTGAAGTCATTCATGACTGTGTCACACTAACATCTTTGTCCCTTCTTTCTTTGGTTCTAGATGCTGCCTTTTCTTTTCTTTGTGCTTTACATCTTTTAGTCTCTGGTGTCTGTTACCTTCATCTGAACAGCAAGAAGGTAAAACATTAGTGGTTTCTTACAAGTTAGGGCTTCACCATATAACAGCTCTTTAGATTTTACTTCTAGAGAGAGGTCACAACAGCGATTTTCAGATCATGCAAAATAAATATTGTGTTACTCTTTTACTCCCCTGAGACTTCATAGTATAGATTGCACTAATTGATGCTGTGCCTATGCTTAATTTTCTGGCTTTCAATAATAAAAGATGTATGTTTTCCTGTGATCTAGCTGACCCTTTTTGCGTAGCTTAAAAACATGCAATTTGTGTATTGTTTCAGTAAAAGGTATACTTCATAACCTTTTTAGAAAGTTGGAGTACTTCCAGAACTGAAGGGGTAAAGCAGTCTTACTCTTTATGGTTCTGTAATGTACCTTAGGAATTCTACCCATTCTTACCCAAGAGGTACCAATGTAAAACCACTTCAACAGATGTGGAGATGTGCTGTGGTATGCTCAGGCCAGGTTGTGCATCTTTTCTTTTTTTCACGTGGAACACTCAATATTAAATTAGGAAAGAGTATAAATATTACAAATAATAGCTCAATAATAGCATTTAAAAATAAATCACAGTGGTTCTGGGGTATGGTTATTGTTATTTTGTTTTCTCAGGTTGAGTTGGATTGCTTGTATCATACCTGTACCCTTGGTCTCACCTGCAATTTTTAGTTGAATTTAAACTTACCCAGGATCATTCAACTGACTGTGATGCTGTTGTGAATTCCTGAGCCAATACTGCTCTAATACACTTTTCTAAATTAAATTTTTTTCCAGAGAGTTAGCTCAGCAACCTGGAAAAAGTTTCTTTTGGAATTACAATAACTATTTAATTGCTGAAGAAGATAATTGATAAAGAGGACTTCTAGGAGCTGGTTTACTTGTCTCTGAATAAAATACATGTTGTCAATTCACTTGATTGAGTGATAAAAGTCAAAGGCCATAAGGACCACAAGTTTTCTCGAAGTTGTGGCCAACCCAGGAGAATATTTTGCAGCTGAGTCTGATGGAGGTTAAACTGACATGGGACTTGGTAATTGCTTCAAAGCAGAGGCACAATCCAGCCCTCAGCCTCTCCAGCAAATGAAGTCTCAGCAGGGCTCATGCCTGGGGGATCTGTTAGTTGGTTCAGACAGCTGAGCTCTGTCAGGAGCTTTGTGATAACCATTCCCTTTCTGTCCAGTGCACAAACCCACTTGCATAACTTGGAGCAGAGAGTACATTAAATTTGCTCTAATTTGAATGCAAAATCACATTGTTTACTGCCCGTAATTAATTTTAACATAACTGAAAGGCTTGCCACTAAAGTAATTTTAGACTGCATTTACCAATCACTTTACCATAAACAATTACAGTGTCTCTTTAGAACTGGGAAATTATCTTGCTTTTTTTTCCTAAGAAAAAGCACAGAACTGGTAATGGAATGTAATAGACAAATGGTAAATTAATTGCCTCTTTTTTTGGCAGTTTTTTTTTCTTATGGTATTGTGTAAATTATTCTTTTTTTATTGGTAGTTGAAGGCAACCATAAACTTCTGTCTCACTTCCATTACTGACCTGTAATATGGTTTGAGTCTTCTTGTTCTGGAGACTTTTGTTCCTAGGCACTTCTTTTCTTTGAAGTTACTGAATCTTCAGGTTTGGGGACTTGCCCATATGCCACAAGCACCAGGAAGACTTTTCATAGATGTCATTTAAGTTTCAGAAAAAAGTTATTTGTAGTTAGGATGAAGAGGTAATAATGTATGACAACGTGCCCTTACAAATCAGGAATTCTTTTACTTTAAAATTTGAAAAGTCTGGATAATTGAATAATCATTTTGCATCTTCTCTCTTTCTGCATGGATATTGATTAAAAGAATTATCTCATTTCAGCAAACACCAAGTCTCACTGTAAAAGTTCAAAGCATCAGGATGTGTGTTCATATTCAAAATATTTGTCTCAAGCACAGTCCAAACATCATCCACTGAGGGTTACTTTGTCTGCTGGAGTCATAGAGCTGACAGAGCTGCAGGATGAAGAATAATTGCAATGCTAAGGGGGACAGTGGGATGAAATATTACAAGTACACAACATTTACTTCAAACAATTTTGTTATTCAGAGGCAATTTATTTTAAGATTTTGCTAAAATGATGTACCAAAGCTTTTATAAATAGTATATATAGTCTTCTTTTCTGTAACCAATTTTTAAATTAGTTCTTTTCTTGTTTTAGGAAGGAACAACCAAAATTGGAAGAAGTGACTCAGACCAAGATCAAGACATTGGTAAGAGTGATATTACAATTTATTGTGTGATAGGGTCAAGTCAAACAATGGGGTTACATTTGTCTTGTGTAATAGTGAGGTAGTGCTTCTATTTGTCAAGAAGGTAAGTAGAAGAGATTAATTACTAGTGTTTGCTAAAATATATGATTATTTTTTAAGAGGCCAAAAAGTCAGTGGACTTGACCTAATTGAGATCTCTTCAGAATTCTCTTCTCACTTGTATAATGCTACACTAGAGTTTAAAATCACAATCCTCTTACATCCAAATTCTCTGATGTTCTATCCTAAACTAGTGGCACAAGTAATCACAAGATATTGAAAATGCTTTTCAACTCTACTTGTTCAGAATATTTTAGATATAAAGTTGAAAATATTTAGAATATATCTTATTTAATTTAGTTTTTGCTTTTAATTTTAGCAGTCCATTGAGGAGCTAGATACTGTGATAGAGAACTGAAATTTTATATTGAAATTGGAAAATCTGTGGAATTTCAGGTTTGGTTAAGTTCTGCTAAGCTTGTTTGTGTTTGATTATTTTTTGCTAGTAGATTAGTCAACTATAAACAATTAGTACCATTATTCAGTAAGAAAATTCAACATAATGGAAGACTATGCACATCAGCTCACAAATCTGAAGGTGATATAACCAGAAATAACTCAATATTTTCAGTAGTGAGTTTCAATAATGAGTTTTTTCTATGATTAAGTATTTACTTGTTTTGCACGTGATATGGTTCTCTGGGGTATGCATAGTGTCAAACAGTGTGTGGTACTCCTTCCTGAGGACAACAGGGCAGCCCCAAGCCCTTCAGCAGGTGGGATAAATCTCTGTGCTGTAGTTCTGCAGGGCCAGTGGATTGAGAGGAACCACTGTTGGATAGAGAACCACGGGGGGATCGTGACCCTGCGGCCGGTGCCCGGCGCGCGCTGCTCCGTCAACGGCTCCGAGGTGTCCGGATCCTGCCGCCTCTCACAGGGTCAGGTTTGCTCATCCTGGGGATGAACCTGCCTTATCTCTGCTGTCTAGACCTAGAATTTATGGGACTTGAGCAAAGAAACCTCTCTGCTGCCAGCTCCACAAGGTTTGCTCCATGAGCTGGGATAAATCAATTAAGCTCCCCGCAGAAGTAAAATTAAAACTTTGGTGACAATATTCTGCCTCCTTTTGGCAGCAGCAGTCTGTAGGTTTCTGAAAAGGGAAGATGTGCTCTCAGAGACAGTATTGTGGAAAGTAGGCTGACTCTGAGCTGACTGGCCACTGAAAGGGTTTTTGGCAATTATATAATATGGTTGAAACAACCTTCAGCTTGTTCACAGTGTATTTAGGTGGAAGCTGGTAGCCACTAAGTCATGCACTATGACAAATGAATTCAGATTAAATGGATTGGGCTTCCATACTTTTAGGTTCTTTAAAGTAACAGTCCAGCTTCTGGGAACTTGCAGTGATCTAGATTCTTAATAATATAGTGTAAGAACAAGTTTTCAGCGGTGGGTTGGTTGTGGTTTTGGTATGAAGTCATGCTGGCCTTTAATGTGAACCGGGAATTTACAGTTAAATTTAGTCTGAAGAGAGATTCAAGATTAGTTTGCTTGGATGCTGTCATTTCAGATCAATTACTCTGCCATTCCACAGTGGCAAATTTTAAAAATAGTTCTCTGTTCTGTGATTTACAGAAAGCTGCTGGTCAGATTTTTAACCTACTATTCTATAGTAGTTTGATGAATTGTGTCTCTGTAACTAATTATTTTGGTTCCACAGGTGCGCTTGTTGTCCTTGGCAAATCTCATAAGTTTAGATTCAATCACCCAGCAGAAGCTGCTATCTTAAGACTAAGAAGATCAGTAAGTTCTAAAACTGGTTTTCTCTCCTATTTTTTTCCTTTTTTTCTCCTATTTTTTTTTCTTCTTAAAAGCCATCCTGATAAAGATAATATTTCATCTCATCATCATATTCACTTGCTTCATTTTTTCTATCTAATGGTCTGTAATGACACTAAACCTTTTGTGGGAGGACACTTCCTTCAGATGTGCTTAGCAAAAATGATGCAGATCCCTTGAATAATTTAGTGTTTCCTATTTCTAGTCATGACTACAGTAGGATTGAAACAAAAAGGCAGAATGCTGCTGTGAAAAGTTAAGAATCTTTCCACATTTGACAGTTTTCTGAGTTGTCTTCCATCTCTGTCGTTTCACTGTCTTGAATGAAGAAATGGAAAATTTATGGATTAAGTACTCAAGTGTTGTTGACTCTGAAAGCACTTAATTGTTACATCAGAAATAGATAAAATGCTCTTGGCATGTTAAGCTCAGGAACTAATTACTGTTGGATATTATTTGGTTGGTTAGTTCAATAATGTGTAAGAAATGGGGTAATTCTTAAAATTACTGACAAATATAACTAAAAACCTTACTTAAAAAAAATACAAGTTTTGTCATTTAGGAGTTAATCATCTTAACAACTGATATTAGCAAGGGTCTACTTTTTAAAATGGATTTTCATTTACTAATGTTTTATACTTTCCACTCTTAAATCCTTTTGTACTCACTTTGAGATAAGGGGCTTTACCTCTGTTTGTTTTCATTCTTAATTTCTTGATTAATGAAGCATTCAAATAGAGCTGCAAAAAGAGATGTGCTCAGTAACAAATACTTAATTTTGCTAATTATCAAAGACTAAGCAGTGTGAGATTATAAACTCCCATGGGAAGGATTATACAACCTTGCACACAGTAGTTAACAATGACAGTACTAATGATACATTGGAAGTTCCTGGGTTGCTGTGATTTTTAAAAATTCCTGTCCTATGTTGTGTGCTTTCTGTAGATTAATGAAACCCCACCCCCTCTGAGTCATGGAGCTTTGGACTGGCTCAATTTGGATGGAAGTTGCATCAATTCTCCACATTATATCCTTTCTTCTTTCTACAAGTAAGTTTAAAACTAAGGAAAAGCAACAGAACAAACAATTTCTCTTGTGGGATGATATCTGAAATAAGGCATTTGATTCAGACAAAAGTAAGCTGTATACAGAATAACATTCATCACGTTTTTAATATATATTATATATATATATATATATATATATATAATATATATTATAGTCAAATAAAAGTGTCAGAGAAAATACATTGGCCAGCTAACTAATACAGAGCATTAAGATATACAAGCAACAAACCTGCAAAATCATTTATTGATGCTCAGTTAAGAAAATGCCTCATATGAGACTGTCACCCTTAATTCAATTCACTTCTTTACAGCTAATCTATAATTTTTACAATATCATTGCTTCAATGCACAGAATGGCTTTTTCAGGATATGATTTAACCAAGTTAATTATTACCAATTGACTTTCACTACTAATTTTTTGTGGAAATCAGAAGGTTTGTTCATAAATTGCCTTTAGTTCAAGTCCTCATTGAGCCCTTCATCTCAGAAAGCCAATGTAATTCCTTGTTTGTTTTTTTTAAACTCAGCAGTAAATAAGGCTTATACTGCTTTCAGAGTGTTGAAGAGCTGCTCATACTCAGTGTTTAGGATTGGTGTGATGAAGGTAGTGATTAACATGTATCAGGAAAATGAATTCTGTTTGTGTTTCAGTTCATAACAGCAAAAATAGAATATTATGGAATTAAATGTAATTGGGTTATTTTTCCTTTTTAATTCTTCCCAGCCTGGCCCATTCAATTAACCTGTTTAAGGCAAGAAACAGCCATCTTCTCATTCATATCTGCTGATGGTTCTGCTTCTTGCTAGGGTGTTTTTGGTGGGTAACATACTGGGAATCTTTTACCTCTTTCTAGAGGAAGTATTTAATCTCATTTTTATGAGCATATAATATCCCTGTTTTAAATATCTTTCATGCTTCTAATCAAGTGGTTTGCTTTCCACCTTGTGGATAGTGTGGTTTTATATGTTCTCTTTAAGGTATCTAATCTCTGCATTTGCTTTTCATTTGCTGCAGTGCTACTTTCCTATACAAAACATTCCTTCTTTTTTTTCTTTACTGAACAACATTTTACACATCATTGCTATTCTTTTCTTAGGAAAAATTACAAACAATTTAAAAAATAAGGGTTTGTCTAATGACCTTCAAATATACACACCAAGGTGCTTTTCATGTTGCTAAAACATTAGTTGTGAAGTTTTGTCACAAGTTTTTTAATCAACCTAGAAAAACCCAAAGAAAGCCAGAAGCATTATGAATAGTTTATCACAAATGTGCAATTAGTGAAGTTTTCTTGCCTTTTTCCCCAAATACTTATGATTTTCTATTTTTATTTTTGCAGTCGAAAATGTAGAAACTGTGAAGAAAACAAATGTTCTCTTAAACCAAGGTAAGGATATCAAGGTGTCTAAATCATGATTAAATTCTTGACACCTTTAGCTTTGCCTTTCTCCTGTGCTACAGTGATTTCCTCTGGAAGAGTTGGAAGCTAAGACTTAAAGCTTTAATTCAAATTATTTTATCATACTGGAACAAGAATCTGTACATGAAACTGATTTACAGGCAAGGTTCTGCAACCATGTGAGATCTTGTGCAAATGGTTTGCATCTTTGTTGCATGTGTAGAGTGCATTTAAAAGCCATAACTCTTTACTCTGAAGTTGCCACCAATTTCCAATATAAAAACTCTAAATGTATTAGATTTAGTGCCAGTAGTAGGTACTAGGAGTACTCATTAGTATTTTGGAAATTGCTTGGATAAATTCTGGAGAGAATAAAACTGCTTTAGGGAAAAGTAAAAAAAAAAATTAATTCCTAGCATAGAATGTGGTTCATTCCTGCAAAGAAACACAGCAGCTGCAAACAGAAATAATTCAGAAATTGTTGAGTTTCCATGAGTTTAAGCTCCTTTTTCATCAGGAACTGTTGGTACTTTGCTTTCTTCTGGATTTTTTATTTCAGATCCTATCAATATATTACAGTAAGGATTATTGATGATATGAGTCTTATCTCCCATGCTGTCAGTATGATGACATTTTTCTCATCTGCCTTTTATGGGTTGAATTACTAGTTCAGCTTTTAATTGTACATTAAAATATTTTGAGAAATGAAAGGAAAAACTATTTTCTACCACTGCACACCCATATTGAAACTTTAGGCATTGTGAGTCATTATACTCTTACTTGGTTGCTTGCTCATACAACCTACTCATAAGAACCCCAGCACTACAAATTTCTAATGTTTGCAACATACAGAAGGCTTGTGAATGCCATCAGTTATCATATTACATCACCACAAATAAGTAGATAATATAAGTCTTTCTCCTGCCATTGCCTTAATACCATACTGCATATAAATAAAAACTCTGATTTTTATTGTTTTGCTGGTTTGGAAAAAAAAAACCCACAGGATTTTTTCCATTAGAATTCAGTGGTATACCAGTACACTAAATTATTTAGCTGCTTGGAACATGCTTGAAATCCCTTTCCTTGAACAAATCCCTTTCCTAACCAACACTGTTAAACTGGGAAGGGGGGTGGAATTCAATACAGCATGACCAACATATTTATTATTCTAATGTCGTATAGTTAACTTGTCCAACTAATACTTGTAAAATACTCTGAGTTCTCACTGACAGCTTTCATTTGAGAACCTCAAAGTTATCTAAGAAAACAAACAAAAAAAAAGGTTAAAGAAAACTTCTGCTTCTATTAAAAGATACCTCAAATATTCTATTTCACAGAGAAATGCACTGTGTCAGTTACAGCAACTTTACAATTTACAGCAGACTTGTGTATAGTGGATTAGCTATTAACTAGTATTATTATTAGCTATTAACTAACTAATTCTATACATAACTGACATTGTGAAGGGAAAACCTGTGTTAGCTGAACTGGAATTTAAAGAGGCAGCATTGACCTTTATTGGAGAATGTGGCTGTGTCTTGTGCCTGGGACTCTTGGCCAAAAAGAGGTCTGTTTCAGAGATATATTTAAAGGGGTGCCCTAAATAAGTCATTGCCTTACTGTTATTTTGGGGGCTTTGGCAAAGAAAAAGAGGTTTTGCATAAAAAGGCTAAAAAAACCACACACGAAACAGGTCAATGTGCTTTTTCTGTAAGCAAACCAGGTAATCTAAAATAAAAATCTAAATGATCCTTCACTTGATGATAATTTCTGTGAAGAGGATTACTATGTGTGTACATCTCCAAAGACCCCTTATTTCTAAAGGTTTCTGACTCTGCTGGCCATTTGGACTGACTTCTGGCTCTCACCTCCTGCCCACCACTGCCCAGCTTTTGCTGTGAATTCTGTGAGTGGCATTCCTTCGGGAGGCTGCAGGAGGTGACAGCACAAGGTCTGGTATCTCCTTCGTTGCTCTTCCCTTTGCTTTAGGGAAGAGGAGGGAGAGGTTTGGGCAGCAGCAGATGCAGATCCAGTGGTGCCTGCTGCTGCTCCGAGCCCCTGCAGGAAGAGCCCTGGACTGGACACAGGAAGAGGGGGAGGATAGGGCTGGGGAGGGTGGGGGAAGCTGTGTAGATGTGTGTTAGTGGATAGGCTTGTAACTCTAACTTGTGACTGCTCCCAGTGTGGGCTTTGCAAGGGCACAAAATGCCTAGCCAGCATCTCTTTTTCTGCTTTATTTTTAACTCTTTTTCCCCTTGGGAAAAATAATTTGTGAAAGACAAATAGGACTTGAACACTAGGCAGTCGAAAAGATGGAGATGCTAACTTGATGGATGTTTTCTTGGAGAAGACTGGCAAATTTCAGCTTTTACCAGAAGCAATTATTTTTCGCTGTAGTTTCCTTATTTGAGCCTTAGGATTTTGTTGCAGCAGGTATTCAGGCTCACCACAGAGCTATTGCTGCCATAGTTACTGGAAGCTGCATTATGCTGTAGCAGCCGCCAGCCTCTGCATCAGCAGCACAAGTGTTTGGGGAAGAGGGGAGGAGAATTGCACAATAGGATCCCAGAGAGCAGGCAACAAAACCGGCTGGGAAAAATGTGGATTTACAGATGGTTCATTTAGCATGCATCCTGCAAACTTTGGAGAGAAAAATGAGGTGGAAAAGCAACCCGGCAGAATTGGTATAATGTGTATGTTTTCTTAGTAATTTGTGATTATCTTTAGTTTAGGGTTGGTGTCTTTTTGTTGTCTTTTTGTTGTCATTTTACTTGCAGCTTTTAATGGTTTATTTGGAGGAGGGGGTAGCTGCTGACACTTCTTGCTGCATTTGGTACACCCAGAAATCTGCATGCTTTTATGAAATTCTCTGCAGAATTGCTTTTTTTTAATATGCTGTATGCTAGAGTATATTGATCCTGTGAAACCAAGACTTCATGTATGTCTTGATGCCTACAGAAATGAAGCTGTTTCTCTCATTTTTGTCCTGAGGTTGTTTTATTTTCTGCTAGAACTGTACTGACTGTAGATTGCTTATGTGGAAAAGCAGGAATATGAGCAACAGCATGCTGTGCTTTTTTGCTGTATCTCATAGTATTCCAGTGTTTCATGTCTGAATTTAACAGTAAATTTGATTTAAGATTTTTTAGGTGAAAAAAATCTCTCGTACTTCTTACAAAATCTGGCTTAATGCCTATGTTAACTGGTTTGATACTTGTTATTAGTTTAGTCATACAAACACATATTATACAAACTGATTGCTCTTTGAATTGCTTATTAGGTGATTCAGCTATGAAAAGTGCATGAATCTGTTATTTTCTTTCTGGACCATTCTCATTGTTTTTGTTAGTTATGTTATTTCCATAAACCAGCAGAAGTGTGCTGATATGACATAGCATGTTCAAAGGTAGAAAGGGAACATTCTGACTTCATGTTCTTGGTTTCATCAGTTTCTGTGTGAGACAGATCTGTATCCCAAACTAGCCAGTCATTCTGCTCTCATAATCAGTGTTTCCCAGCCAGAGGAAAACATCCTCTTGCATTTGTGTATTATGTAAGTGGCTCTGTGTGGGTTTTCATTATCTTTTTGTTCCACTTCAGAAAACTCTCTGTAAGAAGCAGCTTCATAAAAAGGTATTTAATGTTCAGTCTCTGTATTCAGACCTGGCTTTACTGCTCTGCCTGATTTTTGCTTTGTACTCTAAAAATTAGGAAATGAAGCAGAGACACTGAAATAACAGCAGAACTGAAATTTGTATATATAACTGGAACAACAGTATTTTATTACAGAGACTTTAACCTTACAGAGGGAGAATTGTACCAACTAGCTACATCACCTAAACAAAAGCAGAAGGAATACTGCAGTGATTGCTGTGCTGTGTTAGTTTTTCCAAGGTTTAAAGTGGAGTATGGCTGCTCCTCTGTACTCTGCTTTTCTGGGGTGTAGTCATGATATGGAGCTGTGATTAATACCATCAGTTTGGCCTGCCTCGTGCTCTGCTGTGTGCAAACACACAGGGCTGTTGGAAAGGATCTCACAGATTCATGATAGCTCAGCAAAAAGCCATTACTACACATGTGAGGGAATATGCTAGTGCTGCTGAGAGCAAACAGCACACTGCCACGTGCAGTAGTTGTATTGCTTATTCTCTTACTCTTTAATGTGGGGGTAGGGGCAGTTTCAGCAAGGTTGGAAAGTATAGGAAAACCTTGTGACCCAACTGTTAGATGTTACCTAACCAGCCCTGCAGGCATTGTTAGGTCTTTGGATTGAAATGCAACACTGAGTTGTTTCATGTACTTAAATGTTCTGGGTTTCAGTTTGTAAACAGTTTGAACTCTGATAAGTCAGTTTTATGGGAAGATTGGCTGAGAGGTAAAAGTCATGGTTAGGAAGAATGAGAGATATTTTATCAGAGGAATTTTATCTAGTTTTAGTAAGCAGTTGCAGAACAAGATTCTTTCTCTACTGTTTTAGTGTCATGCTTCTTTACAGCCTGCTGGCAATGATTTACTCACTTTCCTCAGTCTCATGCAGAATGATGCTAATAATGATAAATTAATAGAAATCAGCTTTCTGATATTTGACTTTCTGATGTTTGGTAATGCTAGTGGATCCCCATTACTTCTCTTGGATGAATCTACTTTGCTTCTTCCACACGTGTCTCAGACAAAGCAACCTGCCCAAGGTCATGTGCGACCAGTGACAAATTTAGATTCATATTTTTCAACTTTCATAGGGATCAGAGCTTTCATATGCTTGTTAGTAGAACAGGTGAAAGAGTATCTTGTCACCAGACTCTGCAGAGAGGCTGTCAGCTTTAGTGCAAAGGCATCTAGAGGCACTCCTCCTCCTGAAGACCTTGCAGGCCAAGGATGTGAAAGCACAGAAGTCATGTAACTGCTCCTAAATCAGAAGTGTTTTGTCCCAGATCAGTACTTCAACCTCCAGATTATGTGGCTGCTCCATTAGAAAACATGGAAGACAACCTCAAAGCTGCAAGGCTCCCTGAGAGTTACCATTGAAACCATGGCAGCTTTTCCTAAATGAGATACCTCAGATTTAATATTGTGTTTGGAAAGTGGTTCTTCTTTAGTGAACCAGTCTTGCTTTAACCTCTGAGTTTGTCCCCCTGTGGTTGGTGGTGTTACAAATACCTGAACAGCTGGAGATTTGTAATTGCCACAGGAGCCTTTCAGTGCTGCAGTGTCAATTCAAACCTACTTCAGCTGAATGAGAAATGAGGCATCCCACTTCTATTTCCTGGGGATCAATTAAAGTTTATCCAAGAGGGAAAAATTACAAATCACAGGGTATTGACATCTTTGTAGTTGAGCCAAGGACAAATAGATCTTGGACCTGCATAGTCTCATAATCTGTTTGTGTGGGTGACAAATAGACACAAACCATTTAGCAGATGGCAGCAGCAAAGTTTGTACTGTGTTTGCACCATGACAGACAGCTGAACAGAAGATTTCAGTTACTCTCAGCATTCCATTTACATAAACATTAAAACAAAACAGAATTCTGTTTTTCTTGTGTGAGCAAGATTCATAGTAATATTGTAAGTTATTGAAAAATATTAAAGCTTTTATGTACTGTGGCTTTCCTACTACTTCTTATGAAGTGAAATGTGTGTACCATGTAAAAGTACTCCAGGAGTTTTGTAGATTTTGGCTGCTTAATTATTTCATCTGTTCTGTTTGCTAAACTATGCCACAAAATCAAGTTTTTGCTGTGGAAATGGTTGCTTTCAACACATGCTTACATTTCTAAATCAAGATGGTAAATTATTCCTGTGTAGAAAAGGTCAAACACTCTTTTCATACAGGTGACCTTGTATTGGTAATGATTTTATAAACTACATTATACTTCCAAAAATTTCCTTTGAAATTATATTTTTGGAGGTTTTTTGACCTTCAGGAACTCTTTAGGATTTTGATGTCTTTGATTGTCTTAGAAGTATAATAAATACATTATTTACTTTCTTAGTAAAATATAATTAAAACATTTTTTCAAGACTCAAAGATTTAATTTTCTGCAGTTATATATAAAAATGCAGTATTTTGCAGGCAAAGATCATATATAATCTTTAGATATAATCTAACTTTAATGTTAAGAGTTTCTTGATGACAGCATGTGGAGAAGTAGAATATATATTCCTTTCAGAGGGCCAAGGTATCTTGAATTTTATAATGAATTATGGTTAAAATAGATACTATTTTGATTGTTGTTTCATGTGTGTAAAATTTTGGCACACAGTCAGGAGCCAAACATCTTGGAGAAGACTGTAAAGCAGTTTTTCACAGGCTTATCACTTCTCTGATCACAATTCTGCTCCAAATATAGAAGCAGTAACCTGATACAGTTCTTGCATCCAATGGAGATTTGGGTGATCAAGGTCTTTCCTTGGCACTGCCAGAGACTGTCACTGTAATCCTGATAATGCCTGTAAATATTTCTAGGTTGAAGTTTTTGATCTGAAAAAAATAATGTTGGCCATTTCTGTAAAGCACTTTGAAGTATTTAGATGACAAATACCTTACATAGTGGTTATAAAATTTTATAATTTAAAAACAACCCCTTACCCAGTTTCATTTATGGAAGACTATGGCAAAATGGAAAGTGACAATATTTTTTAAAATTCCTTTTACTATTATCTTTTTGGATATGGAATTACCATATCTGGATATATATACTAGATAATGGAATTACCTGCTTCACTAGTGGAGCTTTCATGTTTTCTGGTATTTATGACACTTAGAGGGTTGCAGCCTGCTGTGAGGTGCATAAACACAGCTATGAATTTTTGGCATGATGCATCCTCATTGAACAAAACAACATCTGGAAAGTTGTCTGTCTTTCTTTAGTAAGATGACTTGTTTTACTACAAATAATATTTGTTTCTGATTTAAATTCACTGTCAACATTTCTAACAGCAGAGAAATAGATGCTGTCCATGAAGAGTACAAGCAGAAACTGAGAGACCAGGAAGCTTTCCACAGAAAACAAATTCAACGACAGCAGCTCTATGTCGAGGACTTGAAGCAACAGATTCTGAGAGGACAGATCAAAGCAGAGCAGGAACTAGAAAATGACCAAGCACTCATCAACCAGCAAATCCAAGAAAGTGGGTGCCTGCCTCTTCCCCTGCTTCAGTTCCCTTCCATTACTGTATGCTTTCATCCTCTCAACATTTTTTTTCCGAGTGATGCTTTTTTTTATGAGTGGAACTTGTATTACGACTAATTACTGGATTTCTGCTCCAATTGCCTTTCCCTTGAGAGCAGTTACTGAGCTTTGATTAACAGAACTAAAGGGCCTCCTTTGCAGTGCCCCAGCAGCACTGTTTAATTAGCACTGCAGGTCATTGCTGGGAGGGACAGCACCAGCCACTCCCCTGCGGCTCTGAGCCTCTCCTCTCCCAATCTCAATCCTGCTTCCCTACAGCAGAGGTTCTGCTGTTCTCTAGTTTGTCTTTTAATGAATTATTTGATCTATGATTCAATGTCTCAGGCCAAAACTTATGCAGTCAGCTATCTTTTAATGATGCCAGCCACAATGAAGAGATTAAAAGGAAATTGTTTTAATGGGATATGGCAGAAGAATATGTAGACAGTATATCAGGAGATTTTCCCCTAAACATCTTTATTTTGTGGCTCTGTAGACTTGTTGTCTGCTTCCCTCTAGTTCTGCTGTTTTCACTGTGTTTATGCAGAGCTTAGCCAGGCAGGTAGTTTTTGCCAGCCAAATACAATTCTTTGCTTGGCAACCCACCAAAGTTCTTTGCCTTTTCTGTGCCCTCTGTGGCTCAGCTCCTGACAGAGGCAAGTTTGTGAGCACAGATTAATTAGCATCTTAAGCTTGCAGCTCTCTTGCAGGGAAACTTATCTACCAAATATTCTGCTTGCTAAAATCATGCTAGACAGAACACATCTGGAAACAAAGTTGAGAAAAAAAGTTTTGTGTGTAAAAACGCAAAACTTTATTAACATAATTTAACATAATGGCAAAAATGTTCCCCTTTTATCCATAGAGAAACTACAGAGCTAGAATTGCTACCTCTGTGCATGTGCTCTATGCAGAGCTGCCAACATAAGCAGGACAGGAGACTCACTGTGGTGGGGATCACTAATGAAGTGTGTTTAACAAGATCAGTATTCATCAAGCAAGTGATACCTACCATGTCTCTCTGCACTACTGATTTCTTGCATTAGGGAAACTTCCAGAGCCCCAAATTCCTCTCTTGCAGCTCAGCTGTGCAGAGCTGCAGGTAGCCCTCATTCATCACATCAAATTTAAATAGCTCTTAATTTCTGAATTAATTATTATATCCCTGAAAAAGCAATGAAACATTGCTCATTTAGTAAAGGACTGCACATTGAAAGTAAGCTCAGCCAAAAAAAAAAAAAAATGCTGCTAGTGAGACAGCAGTGCTTTGGGAAACTTTGGTTCTTTGAGAAATGCTCCACTTGCAAAGGAACTGGCCTGAGATTTTTACATTGTTTGTTCAGCAATGGATGGGGGTTTTTTGTTTGCTTTGAGAGCTGAATATGTATATTTTTATAGCAGCAAAAAAATCTGCTTCATTAAGAGAACATGCTCAAGCCATCAGATACAACCTGGTCATGGTGATCTCAATAATCCTTTCTTTTGTTACAGTTCATCATAGTTCAGATTGAAGCTGGTGTGCTCTGAAAAACCTCTAAGCACATCCATTCCTTGCATGGAATAAAAGTAGTCATTGCACCCAGGGTCTGAAACAAATCTGCATGGTTCTGTTCTATACTGCATCCTCACTGACTGCAAAGGTCAGGTTCTGAATATTTAGAGAAGACTAAGTGTGTAAGCAGAGGCAGCATATTTTGTTATCAAATTAGGTTAATCACTTGGTATATGAAGGTATTTTACATCTGTGAAGTGTAGGGGTCATTAACAGAAGAGAATCTAATTCCTTTTGTGGAGTAGAGTGGTAATTCTGTGAAAAATACACATTGACTGGTGGTGAGAGCTTATGTTTTTTGAATTGTTTTTCATAATAGCTAAGGGTTGTGTTGGCTTTGCTGCATGTTTGCCATGACGGTATTTGTTTTATTTCATGCACATTTAACTAGTTACCTTTAAGGTCCCTTCCAACCCAAGCCATTTAAAGATTCTGTAATTTTATGATTACATGCTGAGATAGTGGATTTCCATGAGGCTGTTTTGGTAAGGGCTCATTGGGGCAGCCACAGTTGCCAGAGAAAGCAAATTTGTGGCTGTTGCTCTACCACAGCCAGGTGCCACACAGGGATTGTTTTGCTTGGAAAGTCTTCATCTGATGCATGCAGAAAGGCTGTCAGAGCTCTCTGGCAGGTACCCATAGATGACATCCTTGTGGCCTTGTCTGTAACTCACTTGGAAGGCTGCATTCCCATCCTCTGGACTGTGCCTGTCAGCTGCCCTGCAAATGAGGCCCATCCACAGTGGGGCAGAGGGAGGTCCAGCCTCTGGGCTTGCTGAACTTGCCACCAACAGTGAGCACAAAAATTGCCATTTCCTGTGCTAAAAAAAATCCATTAGTATGGCTCTGGGCTCCTTCCTTTGCCATTTCCAGCATGCTGAGGTAAGTGAGAAAAAATACAGGTGGGTTTGTTTTCACTTAGCCAAGTTAAAGAGGAAAGCATAGGAGCAAAAGGGGCAAAGAAATGTTGGTTTACAAACATTTGTGCAACTTCATCCTCTAGTTCCCTTGTTAACACTGCTACCAGTGCACATATGTTCTTTCCCATACAAAATTTACAATATAACTTCAGAATAATTAAAGCAGAAATAGTAGCAGATTTCACAGCAAAAAACTCTAATGAAGTCATACTTCTCTACTGTGAATATATACCCTGTGTCTGAAAAGTGCACAGAGTTGAATTCATGTCTTTTCATGCTTCCACTGTATTTTAACAAAATTGAGGTGATATTAGAGAGTCATCTTTGAGAAACTTGACATTGTCCTACATTTTTCTTACAGAAAAGGTCTTAACCACCAGTCTTTTTAGCTGTATTGGCCAAGCCCCTGTTTATATTCTGCAGTTGCTCCCTGAGTCCCTAACCCAGTGAAGAGGCTTTTAGTTATCAATGAAGTAGAGCAACAGTAGATTTTTCTTGAAATAGTTTGTCAAGTCTCTACTCTACATGCATAAAGATTCTGTTCTCAAATGACCTCTAAAGGCAGATTAAATTAAGAAACAAGATAGTAACAAATAATATTTTCCCTATGATTTTTACTTTCTTTTAACCATTGTTTTGTTTACAGACCAGCAGTGGCTTATAAATGAGAACAAACGTCTGGCTGCTCTTCAGCAGCAGCAGAGGGAGTTTGCAGTGCAAACAGAGTCCACACTGTGTGCAGAGGCTGAGGTGCAGAGCATCCCTGGGCTGGAAACCTGCCTTTCCCTGCTACAGCAGAACAAGAAGAGACTGGTGCAGCTGGAGCTCTTGCAGAGGTACTCCTTGAAAAAGGCTGAAAGAAGCATAAGACGGAAGAAGGTCAAGTTCCGGCTGGAAAGGATAGTCAAGAAGCAGAAGCTGTTGGAAGCCAAGCAAAACCTAGAGCAGCTGGAAGCCAGCTGCTGGCTCAGTGAGGAGTGTGTGAAACACCCCCAAGCCCTAAGTGACAATATTGCTTCATGGTCCTCTTTGGATCACCACTTGCAGAAGAGACAGAAATGGTTGGGTTCCAGCTCCTCGCAGCACAGGCATTTGTTCTGTGACTCATACCTGCCCCAGGTACCCAGGTAAGTTAACATCTGCCACATCCTCTGCACTTTCACAAGTAATGTAAATTCAAGGTGTTTTCACTGGCCACCTATCATCCTGAATGCCTTTCAATGTATTGGAAAAAATCCCCAAATCTGCAATACCAGTGAATCCACTATATTGCATATCAAGCTGGACCTGTTTGTCCTTTTCCTTTGGGTCTGTACAGTACATTCCCTACTTATCTGTTTGAAATGGTCTTTCTCACTTTTTTACATTTCTCTCTCAAGTCTTTCTGCACTTTTTACCTCTTTGAGAAGATTTTTTTTTTAACTTTTCTTGCTGCCTTGTTCAGAGTGTTGGTAAATACTAATTTCTGAACAATTTCATCTTGATTACCATCAAACTCTTCAGAATACAGGTATCTTTGGAGTGATTATGGATAGGATTTTTCTACTGATCAGCCTTTCTCAAGCTAAATAAATATCTCTATGCAAGGCTAAAATGTTTGGATGTTACAGTGTCTATCACAGCATAGTCCTTAGCTATTTTCACAGCAGAAAATAGCTAAATTCTGCTAAGTGAATTTCTGTGACTTAGAACTTTCTTTTATTTTTAATTAACATTTACAGCTACTTGAACCTACAGAGATTCAATATGAAGCTATACCTCATATAATTGAGCTATTTCTTTGTGTGCAGAGCATCTTTCCAGATAGCAAGGGGATTTTATAATTAGTCACAGAGTTATTTTTTTTTTATTCCCTGCTAGAATTGGATTTTGGGAATGTTGCTTCATGAATTGCTATTTTTATTTGCAATATGTTACTGTGGTGGAAATGTTAACTACATTATTCAAGCAAGGATTAGACTTTATTTCTTCTTTATTTCCACAGCTGTTTTTCAAAGAGGGAGTCTGTCTCGAAGTTATCTACCTCACCAAATACTGACCAACACTGTAAAGGTGGTACAACAGGGAGGTTGTCACCTGTAGAATACCTTTACAGAAGTGGTAAAGACATTTCTGGGAGTGATGACCTTAATGATGAAAAGGGGATCTCCTTTTCAATCCAGAGGCAGCTAACTGAAAAACAAAAAACATCTTCAATTGAAAATAAAAAAGGAGCAGAGAAAGACTCTAATGATTCAGCTATTATGGCTTATATCAATAAAAATTATAAAAAAATTGAAAAGTTGCATGACAGCCCAGGGCAAGCTGGATTTCAAAACCAAACCTCTAAAAGTTCCTCTCCTGATCTCTTTAAAGAGAAAGATGAGCCTAAAACCTTTATTACAGGGAGAAGAATGACAAAATCAAAGGTGCTAGGAGATTTAAGTCAGCCTGCCAGTAGCAATGTAGCACAAAATAGAGCTCAGGTATCCAATAAAAAGATTAGAATGGATATCAATGGAAAAGGCCACGGGTCTTCTCCAGAAAACTTTCCTAAACAAATTAAGAAAACAGTGTATGGAAACCCACCATCACTGCATCTAAACCAAACAGTCAAGAACTGGAAGAGAGAGGAAAACTCAGTCTTGCCAAGTCATGAGAAATCATCGGTGGAACAGAAAGAATTTCTGATGGCAGCAACATCAGTAGGAAATCTCACTAAGATGAGCTCACAGACACCACTCTCTTATGTTGAAAAAAAGTGGCACAGTGCTGAGATACTAAGTGCTGGAGTGTGTAAGACAGCCACAGATGTGCTGGGGAACTGGCAAGAGGATGATGAAAATGAGATTTCTGATACTGACAGTTCCTATTCTGTAGATTCACTCTCTTGTGCTTATGCAAAAGCTTTACCAGAAAAACTGAAACTGGAAGATTTTGACAGAAATAAATGTCTTGCTAACCCAGAAGATTCTGAGAGTGATGACAGTCAAATGTCTCAAGATTCTCTGATAGAAAAGGAAAATAAAGCCAAAAAGCAAAATACAAGCCAATTTCACAAGTTAAAGGCCCATCATGAGCCAGTTAAGCTTTTCAAAAGCAGAACTGAGAACCATATTTCATCTTTGGTGACATCATATGCATCCCACAGGAGACTGGGAAAGGCTGAAAGAAGCTTTTCTCTGGACAGCTTAGCTGATGGAGAAGAGATGCCAGCAGAAGATCTGGTAGAAGAATCCAAATCTGACTCATCTGATGAAGTACCAGCAGAGATTTTCTGGAAGTTACAAACTCCTAAATTGCCAGCTACACAGATTGAGGAAGACCATGAATCCAAGACCTGCTACAGAGATACAGAAGGGACCAATTGTGATGTGAAGCTGAGCAATTCCTTTTATTTGAACACCAAGCCACAGACTGCTTCCAGTAATTCTTGCAAGCAGCTGCTGAAAGGGGCAAAAGTCTCCTTTGAAGAACAAGAAAGGTCTCTTGACAGAAGACTCTATTATGCAAGTGGAAATCCCTTGCTTACTGATGATGCCTGGTCTTCCTGTGACTCAAAGGTTGACACCAGCAACCCTAGAATAACAGCATCTTCTTCCCATGAAAACTTGGAATTTCAAGATGCTCATCTGTGCTCTTTGAGCAAACCAGAACTTTGGCTAAAGAAAGATGATCTAAAGCAGTCAGCTGCTGAGGTTTCTTTTGTTTCTGGCTCTAAGCAGATCCACAGCATTACTCACAGTCCTCATCTTGTAAACCAAATAAACTCAGTTTTCTCCTCTGACACATTGGAAGTACCTTTACCTGAAACAACAACTGCAAGTGGGACTTCTGAGAGTGCATCATTAAATAAGATTTTTAATGGATGGACAAACTCTAATGAAAATTCTTCCTTGGAATCTCAAAATATAATGTCCTCATTTGTTAGCTCAGTAGGACCAAGTTCCTCTTTTGTTCCTTCTTCAGCAGACCATGATTATTATGAACACTCAAGGTCACAGCATCCTGAACAAGAACGACTGGGTGAATTGTCTACTTACAGGTCTGCTACTGAATGTGCAGGAACATTCAGGTGTTTGGAAAGCACCTCCACTGCAGACTGCCTGTCACTGGTATCTAAGAAAGAGGAGAGCTCTCTCCCCACAACTCATCCAGAGTTGCCAAAAGATCACACTCTGAAAAAACCACCTTTTATCTCTGTGTTGCCCGTGCAAATTGTGGAGCAGGGGAATGGCTGTGCACATGAAGATTTAGAAGATGACTTAGTCCGAAGTTTTTCAAAAGATGAGCTTGACAATGACTACAATAACTTGATGACAAAATCAAGTGGGACAGATTCAGGCAGTGGAAGTGCATCTGTCAGTGCACCTGCTGCTGAGTGTTCTATGGGACTTGCTCATACTATGGCCTCAACACAGACACCTGCAGTAAAACACATCCAATTTGGAAACTGCGGGCAGCTTTTTCCAGTACAAAAAATACCAACGTGTTGTGATGAAGGTTTCTTTCTCAGTGACTTAAACAAGAACTGCTCTCTAGTGAGCAGTTACAAGCTTCAGACTATGGGTGGACAAGGAGCAGAATCAGCTGATACAGAAGAACCCCCCAGGTCTGGGGAGAGTAATCTGGAAACAATGCAAGAAACAGATCATGAGCAAACACCTGCAGAAGTAACAGCAGAGACAGACTTTTCCTCACAGAACACAACATATCAATGTCACCCTTTAGTTGTTGCTGTCAGTGCAAGCTATGACCAGTCTGCAACACCAATAGAGATGCCTCAAAAAGACAGAATCTGTATGGAAATAAGCACAGATAGCTTGGCAGACACTGTGCCAGAGGTGCCTTCGTTCAGTGATCATGAAGAATATGTATCAAAGGATGAAGGCTTGTCTGCACTAAATCATTATGAATTCAAATGCAAACCTGATTCAAAGGATTATTCCCCTGACTGTGCTCTAGCAGACAATCAGACAAGTTGCTTATCCCAGCAAATTTCAGAAAATTATACATTATGCACTGATAACATAAGAGAAGTAAGTAGCAAAAGCAAAGAACACAATGTATTGAATTCTCAGGCTGCTGTTCAGAAAGAATTTTCATCCAAACACAAAACCCCAGTGGTAAATGAAGCCAGTTATTTCCTGTTGAATGTAAATGGGAAAAACACCAAGTCCTTTCCTGCTGCTATTTGTGAGAATACAAATGATTTTCTCCCAGAATCTAATTCAAGCCTATTTTACAAAGTTTCAACAAAAGCTAATCTTTTTCAAAGTGCATCTGAGACTGAAAATTATGATAAACTATTGGAGCATGTCACAATAGTGAAAGGAGATTGTGATGCTACATCTAATCTTACTGTGGAAGTCAGTGTCACAGAAAGTTGTTCTGATGCACATTCTGGCTGCCTTTGCCCAACATGCTCTTCAAAATCAACAGGGCAGAAAAACACTACACATAAGACAACTGATATTTCTGCAGAATTTAATGCCTCTATTCTCTTGGAATCAGAAACACAGAACAAATCTTTAATTGAATCTAGAAAAGAGAAAGAAGCATTTTTTGAAAGTGATTGCCCAGAGGACATCTTTCATGTTGAACATGATAAAAATACAGAGTTGGGAAGGGTATTTGAATGCAACACAAATGCATCAGCTGCCATTTCTCAAGAGGATAGTTCATACAAAAATAAAGAATCCAAATTTTTCAGAAACAAAGAAATGGATACAGAAGAAGCCATGGCTCCTTATCAGAATACAGGGACAGCCAGGGATGAAGAAATAATAAAACAAATCAATAATCCAAGCAACTTAGAAAAAAGTGCATTGGAAAAGTGCATTAAATCCAGACACACTGAAAGTTTACCTGACAGACCAGCAGCCCAAGTCCAAAGTGTAACTGAAGACAGGAGTGGAAAGGATTTGAAAGACATCAGTCTAACTCAGAATCCAAAGAAACCTACTAATATTGCAGCTTGTGAAGTTCTCTGTGAGTTTAATACAAATCTGTGCCTGACACATGAAGAGGTGGACAAAGATGAACTGCAGGAAGCCAGCACAGGGGCAGAACATACTCAGGAATCAAAAGCTCTTGTGCATTCTGGCTGCCAACTTGAAACAAGCAGCTTTGGCCAAAAAGAAAAAAGTGAGAAAATAGAAACAGGTTTTTATTCAACAGAGCTCTCTGTTGTTCCCAAAACCACTTCTTCACCTGTGAGTTCCCACACAACAGATATTATTCAGAATACTTTGGGATTTCTTGATACTTGCAGAAGGCTTTCACAGATGAACAGAAAAACAAAGAATGTAGCTGAAACAGTACTAATCCCAAGGAGGCAAGGAAATATCTCAGCAAAACTTGAAAATGAGGGACAAATAAATTCTAACAATTTAATTGAGCATTGTCTACCAAATTGTTCGCCCCAGGAAGACAAGGTTAATGAATGTGAAGTGAATGGGAGTGAAGAACAAATTACCATGGCAAACACTGAGGAGCTGGTTATTATGAGGCAAGAAGACATATGCACAGAGGAAAATGTTTATTTTAATGAAGAGTCTCCAGCTCTGCATCAGATGTATGGTGACAGAGGGGACGAAGAAGAAATTTTAGATCAGTTTAAGATCCCTGAAAGGTACTTGATGTCTTCTGAAGTAGAACCAAATATACTGTTAGAAAATAACTCAAAATGCCATGACCCCTCTGAAATGAGTGAGGATGGTAATTCAGTGGACTCTGCTACAGAGATAGGAAATGTTGATGCATGTGAATATTCAGTTGATGATAGTGCTGGAATTGACCAACACAGAACTGAACATAAATTTACAAGTGTCGACAGACACAGGTATATGAGTTGCTCTGTGCAATCTCCTGAGCATGGCACTTCAGAAAACTTGAATGTGGCTATAAATAGAAAAAGTTCTGATATTTGTGAATTGGATCAAGTAGGCTCCAGAGCTAAGGAAGAGAAAGTGCAATTGATGAAGCTGGTAGAAATGGCCAAAGCAGATAAACAAAAGCAGATATTTGTAGAAAACATGGAGGAGGTAGAATTAATCTTTTTACAAAACCTGGATGAACTCTTCCCTGAAAACAAAGGCAGCTACCAAACGACCCATGGTGACGGCAGATTAAATGAAATATTAAGAGAAAGCCAATGGATATCTACCAGCTTTTCTGGAAATAATGAAGACATTAGCAAGCAACAAAATCGGCCAGCATCACAGAACTGTACAGAAAAAAACCAAGAACTTCAAGACTCCCCATGCCAGTCTGCTAATTTGCCTTTATATCCTAGAGGAAGTGGTGATTCCCATCTTGTTCAGGATGTTCCCACTGCACTGAAAGGATGTACAAAACTATCTAACAGCAATCTTGGAACTGGAGCTGATCTGCCTTACTACAAAACATTAATGGAGAGTGAGATTGGTGTTGGCACATCAGTTACTGCCAACAAAACAGGAGAAGATGAACATCTTCCAGGTAAAACACAAAGTAAGAGTGTAGCTCTTCTGCAAACCAGGACCATGCAGCAGAGGCAGGAGGAGGAATCCTCTGTATTCAAAAATGGACCTGATTATGCCATATCTGTGCAACCTGTCAATGAGAACAGCTCTTTCACTCCCTACAGTGCAGGTGGTCTTGAGTCTGGAACTCTTGTACTTCAGCAAAGGGCCAAAGGAAGCTCATTTTCCTTGGAAAAATTAGATTCTTCTGAAGATATAATACAAGATATTAATAATGCTTATGAAGAACACAGTATGGATTTAATGGTTAATAAATTATTAAAAGACTGTATTAATTCCATAGAAGATACAGCCCAAGAGGTAAAAGGTACCATTGTGCCTGATTCACTAGTGTTGGATACTTTAAACCTGCTGTCTTCCTCAGAGAAAGAAGTGATGGAAGACATAGGGGTGAGAAAAACCCACTCTTTACTAGAAAGCTCTACCCAAAAAATATTTCAGAATATTAATACAACTCAGAAAGTTCCTCCCTTGGGGGGCTCATCACTGCATGATGAGAAGACATTTTTAAGTGCAAGCTATCCTACAGCAAAGAGTAAATGTGAAAACACAGAGTTTCCTGGTGTAGCTGGGTATCAGCGTGAGCCCACAGAAAACCAGGAACAGGAGGCTTCTGAAGAGTGCTGTGTAAACCAATCAGGCAACACTCTTTCTGAGAAAGATTCAGCCCTTTCAGAAGGCTTGGACAAGTCTCCAAAGGAAAATCCACATTATAGTAAAGACATTCTAAATTATAATAGGAACTTGGGCACTTCTGAATGCTCTTCTGGTCTTCTGAATTGTCCAGCATCATCTGCAGGTAGTTTAATTGTCAGCAATGGAGACAAAGGTAAAAATGATATTGTTCTCTCTGAAGAAACGAAATACTTTGAAAGTGAAGCAACTGATTTGAATGTATCTGCAACTTTTCCTGGTGTTTCTCAAAAAGGAGATGGAAAGGAAACTAATTCTGCAGTTGCAGAGGCCACATATGGTCAGAGTAATAAACTCCCTGAAAAAGTTGTAGGAACAGAGCTAAAGGAGAAAATTGTTCAAGGTTATTTCCAGAACTGTGGTGACATAAAAGAAGATAAAATTGATGAGTTCTCAGAAAACTGCAGTAACACCAATAGTGTAGCAGAATTGGGTCTGCTCACTTTCCAGAGCCAAGGACAGACTGGCCAGGATGAATCAAAGGCTCTTCCATCACACTCTGCAGAAGACACTCCACCTGGGACAACATTTCAAAGCTCCAAGAGCTTCAGTGCTTTTAACACATCTTTACTTGGGGACTCAAAATCTCCAGTATTTAGTCAGCTTGAGGACTCACTTCAGGACAGTTGTTTGACTGAGAAAGCGTCCTGCAATTCTGCAGATGTGTGCTCTGTAAAAGAAGGAAATTTTCCCCAATCATTTGCAAGAGTCAACTACCCAGCCTTAACAGCATTTTCAGAATTTACTTTAACTGCAGATATAGGCCATGGTGAAATTAGCACATGTGATACTTCACATTCAAATATATTGAAACAGTCTCCATTTGCTGTTTTGCAAATGCAAGACACTCAGTCTGATAAAGCTGTGGTATTTGATGAGCCAGTATGTGCTTCAGGAAGTATTTTACTTTCTCTTGCAAAAGAGAACAGGCATTTTCCAATGTCAGACATAGATTGTACTTCATATGAAAATTCTACTTTAGATGAGGGAGCTGCATATGGAAGTAACAGTAAAAAACCTTACAGTGATACAAAAATTGATCAGCATCATTGGGATAAAGTTCCACCACAAGAAGCTTGCAACAAACACATACAGAAAATACCAAATGATGATTCTCTTTTTCTACCATCATTACCTTTTTGGGATACTAGAAGGGCAATTCCTATTAAAGAGGGACAAATGAAAAATATACTTAATGAAAGTAAAGAAGAAATGCATTCGAATAGTGAGTCTGAACATTTTACAGTAAAGACAGAGCAGAGAAAAATATTAAGTAGAGAACCTGCTGAAAAGGAAACTATTGTATCCTCAAATTCTCCAAATGAATTAACAGGCTCAGAAGTTACAATTTTGGAAAACCTATATTCAAGATATGTTCAAGTGGATCCTGAATACACCTGCAATTCATTTAGTCCTGCATATCCCACTTACAGCAGCCCTGATCCCAGGCAACCTTATCACACTGTCATGGGTTTTGAAAGAAACCCTGCAGATCTGCAAGATAATTGTCAGTATGTGCCTGCAGGTGAACAGATAGAACAGGTGCCAGATAGAACAAATACAGATGGTAGAAAAGAAATTTTACTTTGCAAAAATAATTTATGTCCAAACATCGACAGCCCTGCTGCTGATGCTGGGGCAGACACTTGCTCAGCAATGGGAGACACTATAATGAGAAATAATACGCTGAAATCTGGAGGACTCAATTTTTCTGTAAAAAGTAATGAAACAACCTCCATAAAGTTTTTGCCAAAAAACCATGATTTAACTCCTCAAGAATCCAAATTTATGCAATTCAGGAGCAAAAGATCATATTCTACCACACGGAGTACAAAGGGCTGTAAACAAAGTGAAAGACCTTATTTACAAAGTCACAGAGTATCAGCTCCAGCTATTGCTGTTTTCTCTGATACAGAATATACTTTGGAAGCTTCATCTAAGGCAGATCCTGTGTTATATTCTGCATCTAAATCACTGCAAGATTTGAATATGAGTGTAGAGCCTCCATCACCAACTGAAGATGATTTTTATGGAATTGAAAGATTTTCAAAGCAGGAATCAAAGAACTTTCTACAAGTTAAATCTAAACCCAGATTTCAGCAAAAAATAGCACAAACTAAGAAGCTTGCAAGCTGTGATCCCAAAAACTTACAAAATTTTGCAGCAAGAAGCCAAAGTATCCAGTCTTTGAAGGACTGTACTAGTCAATCTCCATCACCCTCACTGTCCACAGCTCGCAGTTCCGTGTGTGCAGAAGCAAATGTCCATTCAAAGAGCAGTTCTGTAGCTCAGTGTAGTGAAGGGAAAGGAGAAGAAGCTGGATACCAGACAGAATCTGATTTATTTTTGCAAGATAATAAAGATGTGATGCATTTTAGATCAAGTGATATCAACCCATACATTCACCCATGGCAACAAGATGGGGCCTGCAAGATTGGCTGGAAACAATATGTTTTTGGAAGTGCAAGTGATGTCTCTTGCAATCAAATTCCTTTGAATGTGGAAAATCGTAAAGTTATGAGGTGTTCCAGTGTAGACAATGGATTGAACTCTCAAAATTCTCCTTTTCGTTCTCATCTAAGTTCATATGCTACAGCAAAGGTTTTGTCAAGCACTTTGAGCAGCATTGAAGGTCTTCAAGAATGGGACAGTGTCAGGCAAGACTTTCAATCAGCATGCTCGAGTGACAGTACCAAGCAGTACAGCAACATATCCTGTGAAACATTGGAAACTAACTCAGAAAACAACACTGCTGAACTTGAGAATCCTTCTGCACAACCTGGTAACTCTTCAATGCAGGTCGATGAAATTGTACTATTATATCCTTCAGAGTCTGAAAAACCTTCCAAAAAACCACCAGGGATTACATGCGAGCAAGGAACACAAACAGCAACTACAGGAAGGTATAAAAGGCAGAGAAGACATCAGAGAAGCTACACAGATGTTTCTGCAAAAAAGGAGGAAACAAACAGAGATCTATTTCATCAACCTTCTTGGACTAGCATGCAGAACCTGTCCATGCATCTGTCACAGCTTCTTCAGAACACTTCTGAGCTGCTGGGAAACCTTTCCCAACAGAGTATTATAGATAATGAGCAGAATGCCAAATTCAACCAAAAAGGAACTGAAGGTGCTGTAAAGGTTATTAGGTCAGATAGCTGTACTCAAACTACAGCAGATGTAGGCACTCAGACTGAGATTTTGGAAAAACCTCAAAGCAAACATGAAGAAAAACAAGTGGAGGCAAAAATGGAAAAGGAATTGAGGACAGCTCATACAGTAAATGTTGATTGGAAAGGAATTGGTGCAGATACAGTAGGAGAGATTCCCAAAAGGAAAGAGGAAACATCCTCTCTTGAAGAAAGAACACAAGAACAAACAGGGATGAAAAACCTGGGCAATTCTGACTTCCATGACAGTCTTGACAGCATTTTGGAAGACTCCTTTATGCATCTGCCTTGTTTACTCAAAACTTCCACCCCTACCTTACTTTCTCAAAAAACATCACTAAATGCACAGCAGAACATTGCTTTTGCTGGTACCAGAGCTTCACCTCTCACATCATCTTTGCCAAGTTCAGGGCAAGATGGTTCTTCATGCACTGTAGTTAGCAGCCCCACTAATAGCACCTCTCAGTCTCCAACGTCTTACACCCAGGATAAAAGATGTGTCAACGAAACAGAGACTCCAGCTGAAAGAAAATTTTGGTACAAAAATACCCTGCTAGTCGACAGGGCCTCTTCCCCTATTCTTACTCTTAGTGCTAGTCCCAGCAGCCAGACTGCTTTTAGCAAGTCTGTCTGCCCTAGTAAGGAACCTCTTGGATACTCCAGTGTTGCTTCAAGTCCCCTTCACACCCAGAGAAAGCTGAGAGCAGGTCCAGAGTTCGGCATGCAACATCATGTGGACAGTTTTTCACAGACAGAAACAGACAGTGAATCAAGCACCTCTAGAGAACACAAGAGCATCAGAAAGAAACCTGGAACTTTCTCAGATAAGAAAGCAGCCAAAGAACTTTTAGGACAGGATGGTTCAAAAGGCTTGGGAGAGCAGCACAGCCTCAGGGTTGACACGCACACCACCATCTGTGCAGAACGGCTGTATCACTCCAGCAGCATGCTGGAGGTGTCAGGCCACAGTGCAGTTGTGACAGGGGATGTCAGAGACCAGGGCTCAGTGGCACATTCTCTTCACTGTATGTATGTTACCAGGGGTGGAAGAGGTTCTTCAGGTGGAACCAGGCACGAAAAGTACACCGGGAATTCTGATACTGCTTTGGTTCGTAACTACCCTTCTCCAAATGCTGACTTACTTTTTAATAAAAAAATTGGTGCTACTTGTTCAAGTAAGACAAATGCTGGCACATCCTCAGAACCTCTGGTAGAAGCATCTTCTCTCCAATTTCATGATTTTTTCTGGAAGAATGAGAACAGCTGTCCTCCCCCACTGTCTGATGCGAGCGATGTGCAGACATCCTTCCGAGAGGACAGCACAGATTCCGTCACTGGAAGCGAATGTGACACTGAGATTCCTCTCAGCAGGAACACGGCTCCTGCAAAGCCACCCAGGCCTCGCAGCTACAGTCTCAGGGACTTACCCATACACAACAAATTCAGCAACTGGTGCGGTGTCAGGAGCAGCCCCCCTCCCCTGTTACTGGGCTTGAGCGGCAGCGTGACCGATTTAAGAAGTCAGGCAGAAAAGAAGCCTCGAAGCTCAAGATCAACAGAAATGGAAGGGAATTACCAGTCCTGTGAGAGCAGGAGCAGAGAGATCAAGAGGCTTCAGAGAGAGCGTGCCCAGATCATGTCCAGCATTCACCTGGACCTGCACCAGCATCCCCTCACAGTGGAACTGACCGAAGCAAAGCTCAATTACGGCATTGGTGAGACAGACGCCCTGCTGAGAGTCCTCCAGAGAGGAGCTGCAGATGAGCCAGGGGCAATTCCAGTGAAGCAGCAACTTTATGAAAGGTAAATTACTTAATGCACTGTTGTTTCAAGTATTTTTGATATACTTCATGCATAACATTTAGTAATGAGCTCTTAATCACTTAGCACCACTGAATGAAGCATATGTGAAGAGATACATTATCAGGTTTATTTTAAAAACTGTTAAGCAATGCGTTTTGGACAAAATTTTGGTGTTACTCCAACAGGGAAAAATTATTTGGTGTAATTCAAATCTAGTATCGCCCCACTCTTACAATTCCTAGCAGCCACAAGAGTTATCACGTGTACCTAGTGATGAAGGAATATATTTAATTGATTTATTGCAATATAAAAATAATTGATGCATCCTATTTATGGAAATACCCCATTCATGCTTCTGTGAATAAATGTTGCTGTATGAATAAACAAAAATAATTTTTAACCTCCCATAAATACACCCAAAAAAAGTTTAAGAAATCAAGATAATTGATTCTTGTGATTGTAGAACTCAGTTTGGGAAACTGTTGCAACAAAAAATTGTGAAGCAGCTACATTAGTCTCCATCCTCAATTTGCCTCTCAGCCATTACTAGCAGTAATCCCAACCCTCTTGTACACTTCCTGCTGTCAGAAAAGCATTTTAGAATTTCTACATCATCTCCCAGCACGTAGACAAAGAGTTATTAGATGGTATTAGATTCCTATAAAAATTTTACATTACAAATCTATCTAATATTTAAGTGCTTTAAAAACTCAGAAAATGTAACTTTGCAGGGTGCATTTTATCTCTCTAATCACGTTTTTCTGACAGACACATGAGAACTATTGAAACTCTGAGGAAGGAAAGAGCAAAAAGGCTACAGAGATACCAAAGAAGCCGAAGCCTGAGTCCCCAAAAACATTTGAGTCTGTCCCAGACTCTGGATGCAAGTCAGAGAGATCTGGATCTCCCCAGCAGACGCCGGGAATATCTGCAAAAGCTGAGAAGAGATGTGGTGGAAAACACCAGGTAGGGCGTTAGAAACCTCTCTTCAGGCCTGGTGTTCATTTACAATGCTCACAATGGGTGCACTGTAATGGTTCTTACTGACATCCGAGACTTCAGGGGCAGAATTCTCAGTGTGGGTGCATTAACCTTTGGGATAGAAAATGCTTTCAGGAAAAACACATGCCTGATTTTAGAAAATATTAATTTAAACCTTGGGTCTAGTTTTATTTCAGTCCATAACAAGTGCCTAATTTAGTTTATGTGTATGATGGATGGGGATAGCCAAGTATTCAGTCTGGACTGATTAAAGACCAATCTGTCTTCTTACTCCTTGTTGTAATTTAGGAATGGTATTCTCTAACTTAGTGCTCCTGCTAAAATCAGTGCTGCTTCCCCTTCCCCTCCAACTGGAGGTACAAAGGGTAAAGATTATGGGTTGAGATAAGAACAATTTGCTGGAAATAGCAGTAAGATAAGAAAAAGAACAGTAACAGCAACAGAATTAATAACAAAAGGTGTAAGAAAAGAAACAATGCAAACTGAAAGCCCCCTGACAATAGACAATATGGGATGGCTCCCTCTGCCACTCTCAGCTGGAAGGAACCCCTTCTCCCCAGAAAAGTCCCTTTCCCCCCCACAGCAATGATGTGAGGTGGTTCAAAATAACCTCTGTGTCCTGGCCATGCCCCCTCCCAGCAAAATTAACCCTGTCCTGGCAGAAACCAGGACACTCCTTCACTACCTTAAAAGCCAGAGAGTTCAGTTTCATTTTAAATACCAGAAAAGCTCTGCTGCACTTCACTATTTAGAATTTCAGTTTCTCATTCCCCAGCATATTCCCCAAATGACTATTGCTTCCTTTGTGGTGAGGAGACAGTTATTTTCCCAACACAATAATCTTGTATGTGATATGCCAAAGCCATAACCTTATATCACATGGAGACCTGATTTAGAAACCACTGTAGTAATCTCAGTAGTAAACTGAACTTGCAATCTGAGTAATTTTCCAAGGCTTATATCTACTTAGCCTTTAGTGAGCAAAGAGAAGCTTTATGGAGGCGGATGTGGTGAGTTTTAATTGTTTTTCTGGCAGGTTTTCCTGTTCTAAATTGAAATAGGATTTTCTCATGGTATTTCGAGTAATTATGTGTGTTTCCCCTTACTTCATTCTTACAGAGTTCAAGAACCAAAAAGAAGAAGTGTTCAGCACCCTTCAGACATTGAACTGTTGCTCCGAGACTATCAGAGGGCACGAGAGGAAACCAAAACTGAAATTGCAAGAGCTAGGGACAAACTTAGGGAGAGAGCAGAGCAAGAAAAAAGGAGGATACGGGAACAAATATTTTCTCAGTTACAGAAGGTGAGCATTATATTGAAAGTACATGTAATCTTGAATTCTCACGATTTTCTTAGTATGTAATTTTTATTTGGTCTTCTAGCATTGAGTAGTTGCATTGGTAAAGTAAAATCTTCAGTCTTTAACAACTGTATTTGATCAGCAAGTTAAGTCATGGGCTTGAGAAGTAGACAAAGGGCAACAAATGGGACTGAAAAGACATCTTTTTATAAAACTTCTTCCTCTTAAAAGCATCTTAGCATTAGTTTGACAGTCTGAACTCTTATATGTGTAGAAAACAGCAAAAGCTGCATTTTCCCAGCCTGCCAAGTTTTACAGGGTCATTCACTCGATGGTTTATATGATCTTAGGCTTTCAAACAAACCTGCTTATTTAATGCTTTCTGTATGGCAGGTTTGTATCAACACTTCTTGAAAGAAACTGGGTTTCTTAAATCCCTCTTTCAACTTTCAGTGCTGGGGTGTTTATTTGGGCTTTTTTTGTTTGCAATACTGTGTTACAGGAAGAAGCAAGACTGAAGACTCTTGCAAGTACAAGCACTTTATGTACAGACTCCAGCCTCAGCCTCTCCTCTGGCCCAACATCTGGTTACAACAGCAGCAATACTGCCACATACACTGCAAATAACTTCAGTAGCCAGGAGGGGCAGGTGAGAAACCACTGCTGGGTGAGACTGGTGTCTCCTGATGCTTCGAGCACAGAGGCTAATGTAAGAACAGAGATGGTTTTGAGATTATTTTAATTCTGTCACAGCTATGAAGCAGGACAAGTTTGCATAGATGGGTGACATGGGGTGAGTGAACTTTTTGTAATTTAATTGCAAAGGACAGTAACATTTATTTTTCAGTTGTTTTTGTTTGTAATTAATAGATAAAAAGTCAGATAGTTGCTACTGCCTATGTAACTATCAGAGATCTGTCAAATTTCTTAGAAACAACAGGCCTTTCCTTGTGATAAATCTGATAACATCTGATATTCTGTGTGCCTCCCTGAAGGATGCATGCATTGACTTGAGTTTCCATGTGTGAAAATGGACTTTCCTGCAGTCACTTTTGAAGTATGCATCCATGCATCCTTACACTTGCTTTGCTAAATTTCCCAAGTCAAAGTATCATTTCATAACTAGGGGAAAGGCAAAGGGGTTGCCTCATGATAAAGAGAGGCTTCCAACCTTGTAAGGCAGATTTGCTACTAATATTCCACTGCCTGTGTAACACAGTTTATTTTTTCCATTTCAAATGAATGCTCCCACTTCTGCACTTTCTTAAATCAGGTTTCTTCTGGAAATACTTTGGTTTCAAGAGACACTCGAGGTCGCTCAGCTGTTAGAAATAGTCAGCTTTTTACATTAGAGCAATTGCACAAGGATTCAACGTTTGGTAAGTAAAACATACATTTGCTTCTTCTGAGTTGTATCCCAAAGCCTAATGAGATTTGTCATTTATGCAAATCAAAATCTAATTTGCAAGGATGTCCCTACCTTTACACTTCAGAAAAATACCACCAACCAGTAGCCAGAGCTTTCTTAGAATTTCTTGAAATATTAAATGGTGATTTGCTTCCTCTGAAGTTGGTCTTTTGATGTGGTAAACATCAAAGTACAGCTTTTTGAGATAATATGAGGATAATATTTTGAATGGAGGAAGGAAGCAAGGAGTGTGGGGCCCAAATCTCCAATGAGTACAAAATTGTGCAATCAAATTCTTATTTTTAGCTTCAAGAGTTAGGCTGTGTATTTTTCATTATCTTATTTTCTTACATGTGGCAATGACCATTAAAATTTCAGTACTGCAAGATATAACTGCAGTGTAATTAACAACACATAGAATGCCTAGGCAAGGGATGTTATCACTCCTTCATTAGGATCAGATGGACTGGGGGCTCCAGTGGAGAGTTTAAGTCCCTACAATTTAAGAATAGTGGTGGAGTTACATTTTAATTTTTTTATTCTTTCTCTGGCTTTTTTATTTCCTGCAGAAGCCAGCGGAATTCAGCCACCTCTTCCTTCAAGTGGCACCAGCTGTAGGTTCACTCATGGATTAACTATTTCTGTCAATTCCTCCTCAACAAAAGGATACCAAGATTTATCCAAACATATCTTAGCTAATGCTACCACTGAGGTAAGTAAAAAAAAACCAGAGTTTTCACTTATTCCTTCTGGAAGTTGTAGCAAAAATGGGTGGGACAAGTCTTGTTCTACATCAGTTACCTATTTGTCAGGTACAGATACACACACTGAACAATTTTTAAGGACGGATAAAAGTGAGCCAGGCTGCAGCCGTGGGGTGCAGAAGAGAGTGTGGGGTGTCAGCTGGAATGCTTGAGTGAAGCTGGTGTCATTTGTCATTGTTTTCTAAGGTAATGGCAGCATGCTCTCACAACCTGAGGAACCTCTACACGTGCCAAGCAGCAGCTGGGTGGAAGTAAGTTCATGGCAGGTCTGTGTAAGGGGAGCCTTTCTCTGTACCTGGTCCCCTTGTGGGCAAGTACCTTTTGTTTGCCTTTGACAGATATCAGTGTACAGAAGAAGAGGTGCAGGTGTACTACAAAGTCTTCCCTTCAGCAACAAGGCATGGATTTCTGGGAGCAGGAGTGATAGAAAGACCTCTTCCCTGTGTGTGGGGACTGGTGAGAGATCCTGGCAAAAGGCACCTCTACGACAGCTCTATCAATACAGCTCGAATACACAAGAAGGTGACCAGCCACATTCACCTAGGTGAGCATCCTCACACTAGCAGATGACAATCACCAACACTTCTGGATGTAGGCAGCCAGGAAGAAAGTTAAAGACATCCTGTTCCATTTCTTCAGGTGTAAATAAACAATTTCATTATTTAATATGGGAGCTTCAACTTTGACTTTTCCAAGGCTGATATTAAACACATCTTGCTGAGAAGTGCAGCTAGAGATAGTGGTTTGAAAGTAAAAAGAAACCTGAGGTGGCTTGAAAAAGCATTTTAAATTATATATTATAATGGTGGGGGAAATTGTCCCATGTTGAAGTTGTCAAAGTCTAATTTCCCTTTCTTATTTTTTTCCCCAGTATATTTAGTGACTGACACCTCCCTATGTTACCTAAAGCAGCCCCGGGATTTCTGCTGCATTACTGTAGAAGCCAAAGAGGTAAAGTAAACATTCTGTCTGCAGCACAGAGGAGGAGTTGTTCTGATATTCTGATTCAAGGATAAAGGAGAGAAAGAAGTCAATCTTTATATCTGCAGAAGTGCCAGTGCACAGAAAGGAAAGCCATGCCAGTATCACACAAGTGAATTTTGTGTAAAACCCTGTCGTGAGTGACAATTGCCAGCCAAGGTCCATCAGGCAGTAACACAAGTGTCACACAGTATATTCTGGTTGCAAACACAAAGGATTTTGACAAAAAACATGTTTAATAGATAACATGAAAAAATACTACTCTTTTAAGTAATGTGAGAAATATGCCTCATGGCATGTAGAAAACATTGCTATATGCATAAAATTTTTCAAATTGTCACCTTTACACCTTGTCATGTGCAGGAGAACTTGTCTGTCCTGGCTATTCAGTCTGTCTATGATGCATCCATGCCTCACCCTTGTAAAGAAGCAGTGAGAGGGGAAATTTTGCCAAGTGCTTGGATACTGGAACCTGACATAGTGAATGGAAGAGAGATCACCAGAGTTATTTACATGGCACAGGTAAGGATTTTTCTGTATGTCCAACTGTGAAGCAAAAAGCTCTTACACAGCAGAATACTTAAGAGCCAGTAAGCAACAAAAATTACAATCCTTATGCTATGCTCCATGAACCTTATGAAGTGACCACAAAGTCACCTCTTTCACACTTCTCAATGCAGAGACTCTTAGTAGGATTGTGTTTAAGCACATGTTCCCAAGCTTTTACAGTGTTCAAGGCTGCTTCCTTGGATATCAAGTTCTTCTGTAAAAGTTTATTAGCAATTTTAGTATGTGTTGTGTTCTCATGTGGTGAGCCAACATGGGGAGTCTTGTTTGCATTTTTGCCTTGCTGTGGACACAGGAAGTCCACCTTGGGTTATACCATTTTCAAAACCCCTGAAAATACTTGGTGCATTTTTCTAAACAAAGTCATTAATTCTTCACACTCAATAGATACAAAAGAGAAGTCAAGATTAGGACTCCAATTAAGAATAAGAAAATTATAATCTTATCATCCATTTTTAGACTAATTTGAAAAGGAGGCTCTGAAACAGGGCTACTAAGTGTTTAAAAATGTCCAAAAGAACATGCCTTAATGTGTAAAATTTATTTAAATGCTTATGGAGACATAAATGCCATTTAAACTCATCTATTTAAAACTTAATGATATTCTTAAAAACATACCCTTAATTAGCACATGCATTTTACAATGCATAGGTGAAGTATATATATGTGCATTTAAAATTTTTATACTGTCCTTTAGTGTATACATATACATTTTCAGTAACACTGTATGTCTCAAACTAGTAAACTTTAATCCAAGCTCAAACTCAAAAGCAATGTGGGTCATACCTGCTAGAATCAACATCAAATAGAAAATTCTGGAAGTCTGTGGAGTATTGGGAAGATACAAACCACACAGAAATGATGGCAGTTGGCTGTTAACTACTTCTGTGCCTAACACATTACATCAGAGCTACTCCAGACTGGGGAAGTGTTCTGTTCAAAACAAACCCAACATGCAGCCTTTCCTGTAATCCCTGCAGGTGGACCTTGGTGCCCCAGCCATCCCTGCCAGGCTCCTGAGCTCCTTGGCCAAGAGGCAGCCCCTGGTGATTGCTCGGCTGGCTCACCTGCTCTCTGCTTAGTGCTGCAGCACAGAGCCCCTGACAGCTCACAGGGACACACAGGTGTCACAAGGGTCATGGAAAATGCTGCTGCTGAGGCAGCCACCACCAAGCCTGATGGACCACATGGAATACAGTGAGAGAAAAGGATCATTTGTTTTAGCCAACACCGCTTATAAGAAACGCAGCAAGTTTAGTTGGGAACTTCTCCTCCTGGAAACAGTGGAAAACATCCATAGAAGAGAAGAAAGGTGTGCTGCTCTATAAAGAGCAGAGGCAGACACTCTGCTTTACAATAACCAGAATCTTAGAGTGTATTACCTAACTCCTGTTTCCAAGCAGCTTCAGAGATCAATTTCTTTCTTTAAGTAAGTTTAGGCTGCAAGCAGTATGTGTATGGCTTGAGACCTTTTACAAGCTCTTGAGCAGAGCTGCAAAGCCACTTTCTAACGATAAGTACCAAATGCAGAATTCCTGACTGTGTAGATAGATCATTTATCTGAGCTGGCTGCTTGTTCCCTTACCCTTGAAGAGGGAAGTCAAAGCAGTGCAATATTCACTAGTCATCCTACACCCTGGATAGATTCTTTCATGTAATTGCTGACTGCCTGCAGCCAGTGTAAGGTGTTTCAGATTGCCACTACACTATGCAGCATCAGTGGACACCACCATACCTCAGGACACAGTTTTACTGTACTGCAGAATCAGGTGCTTTGAAACAAAGAAACCAAATCCTTCTACACAGTGGCACTGTCATGGATAGGTAAATACTCAGTAATCAGCTTGTTTCTAGAATTTAAATCCTGCAAGTAGGAGTATTGGCTTTTTCCATCAGCCCTTCTACACTTTCACCCAAATGCATTAGGAGCTGAAAATACAAGCTGGTCTTACTGCATTTCTTTGTTCATAATGTGACCAGCTGTCTCACTGCAGCTAATACAGACTCTTCCCATTCAATGACCTCATGGGACTTCTGCAGCACTTAGTCCAACAATCCTGCTGTCAGGCTTTACATGTTGGCTCAACACAGTCCTTAGCTGGTTCACATATTTCTAGATTTAAACAAAAACACAACCACCTCAAATATCCAAATAACTTCATTCAATTCTTCAGCACAACAGTACAGAATCACTTTAGATATATCTAAGCAATAAAAGCTGCTATGTTATGCTTTCACTAGCTAAAAAAAAAAGCCCACGTTGTTCAAGAAGCTCTTGCACTTTGAATTTGTCAAGTGAAATGTGTACTTGAGCATCCACCCTACTGCAGTCAGTGCCTGCTACTTTAACACAGTTACTTTCAGTACAAGGTGCATTTTCCCAGCACATGGTGAAGTTAGCTGCACTTCCCACCTTTGAGTTCAAGAGCCAAGATCTACTTTTATCTTTGCACAGATGTAATTTTGGCTCTCAGCTTCTATGTTACTTCCTGTTACTAATGTAGTGAGTTTTAAGTAAAAAGACAATAGCTATTTTAAATTGATACTTAAGAAAATAACAGTTTTGATACATACCCACCCAAGGTTTCTTCCTCAAACTAGATCACAGAGGAAAACCAAACCTTTCACTCACAAATTTGCTTTGTTTCATCTTTGGCCAGTCATGGTTGCAATTTCAGCACCAATATATTAGTGTTCTTTTTTTGGTGAGGCACAGCCTTTTGCTAAAAACCTGAGCCACAGCATGGTTCACTTGAGCATCACACCTCTTACACAGCCCCTCAAGGAAAATGGGTAACTTGTCACAGAGTTTTCTCCAACTGAGCAAAATGACAGATTTCCAGATTTGCAATGTGTCAACGTCCTCCCTTCAGTGGAAACTCAGAAGGAAGAGCAAACAAGGCAGTATAGTAAAGCCCCAGGAAAAATTAGCAGAACCAGCAGCATGGGATATTGGCTCTGTCCCCAGTGCTGCTTCCATAGCTTTCCAGAGGAGGTAGGGGAGGTCTTCATACAACTCACTACAGATTTGCTCAGTGCTTTGCTTTTTTTCTCTTTGATTTTGGACACGGCACTAGTGATAAAGCAGTTTTTGTAGGAAAAACATCTCGGGGGATTCCTGTTGATCAACGATGCCAGTGCCTATGAAGGATAGTGTCTTATTGTACAGTGCATCAGATGTTTATTTTTATATATACTTAATATTTTTTTTTCTACGTTTACAAATTAAGTTATTTATATATGCTTGGTTTGAAGCGTTTTTATATGCTATCAAAGCTAAGTTTTATTTTTATCTGTATTGACTTAATGTAACTTTTTTTTAATACAATCTTCAATTGATACTAAAAAGCCTATTTATATGAATGTTTTCTTTTGCAAATACAACATTTTATGGTACTTGCTAATGTATGGCATTGGTTTGTTTGGAAGGAAGACAGGCCCAGCAGATATCAAATTTGGTAATCTAAAACAGGCAAAAAACAACTTCCTGTAAGTTACTGCTGAGCAGCAGATGATCAAACCAATTGTATTGTACCACCTAGGGTTGCATCTCTGCTCCTAAATCAAGGTTGCTATTTTCATATCCACAATAAATGGTATTTTCTACACAAGAAAGTGTGCCCCACCTTATTGTGCTCCAGCTAAGATACCCATCTATGGAACTATGCTGGGTAGAAAAAAAACAAAGACACAAGTTTGTGATAACAGATGTAGGACTCCTACTTACCTGCTGAGGAATGGGCATGGAATACAAACTTTTGGCACAATAATCAGGAAGCCAGTCCCTGCTTAAATTCGGGTTCTGTGACAGTGCTTTCTCCAAGTAAAGGGGGTTTTTTGTTTGGTTATTTAAAAAAAAAAAGACAGTTGGGTGGAGCTTCTTCCCCAGTCCTGTTACGCAACTCCCCAGACCAGCACATTCAGAAGGAAGTTAATGTAACACCGTTTTTCCTAATTCTCTTTTGAAACCTGTGAGTTTACAATAGGAAAGACTGGCAGAAGAAAGGCCACACCCTCAGAGCTGGTTTTCAGTGAGCTCCTGCTCTCCTGCCTGCAGCACCTCTGGCACCAGTGCCCAGGACAGAGGGACAATGCCCAAGGGACTGGCTCTGAGAGAGGGCCACTAGCCCTGGGGGCTGCAGGTGTCCAAGTGTCCACAGGCAGAAAACCTGTGCTCCACAACTGCCCCTGTGCTTTGGCCACAGAGTGGGGTTGTCTGGTTTTACAAGTAAATGTGCCTGGGATGCCCAAGGACCAGCACCACTGCATTAAGTGATAAGAACACAGATACAGAGGTGTTTCTTACCTGCTGGGTCCCACTGTAGAAGTGTCTTCTGCCCATAGGGCACAACTGTGTTCTCTGGCTGCTGGAAACTGCTCCTGGGGCTTGGTCACCTTTTAAAGAAAAACTTCCAAACACGATGTATTAGAGAAGGATAATTCCAGTATGCTGAGTTCATAATAACACCTGTGGCCATTATATCTATGCAAACACTTTTATGATACCCAAATAAAATCCATGTCAGAACCAGGAGCACCTTTTTTTTAAACTCTTATGGATTCCAGCTTCTTCCCCTTCCACCACCCTGCCCTCCCTTACCCAACAAAATAGATTTCTATTTCATCAGAAGCTCGACAAGCCAGACAGGAGGTCTGTACTGCACTTTCTCAGCCCCATGCTTTGTGGCAAGGTACCCTTTTTTTTCTTTAGCCTAGTATGAAGAGGTTCTATACTGACAGCTTGAACACAAGACAAGACATTTAATAATGTTTATTATAACAATTTCAAATGAGATCTGCAGTAAACATGGCCTAATACTTAACCTCAGGGAGCAGGTATGGCATAATATGGTGTACTTGCTCTTCCATCTGTATAAAGTTGTTCCATTTGTACTGCAGCATGCCTACTTTTGGGGACTCTTTCATTCACATCAGAAAATCCCTAAGAAGAGGAATGCAGGTGGAACCTGCCAAATTTTTCAATACAGCGCTTAGTAAACACGACACGAAAAATTACAATATAGTTCAGACACTAATGTGTCTCTATGATTTCTCTTTCTGTATCACATATTTTAACAGAAGCCACAGTTCTACCTTATGAACTGTAGTAGTTCTGTAGTAGTACTACCTAATGTAGTAGTAGTAGTCCTGTCTGCAGTTTTTCTTGAATCACTAACTCCAAGATGTTACCTTTTCTCACCTTATACAGGGAGGAGGTTAGTTAATTAGCAAGCTAAAGAGCCCTGGGCTTCACCTTGTCCAGAGGCTGTTTTCATATAACACAGAACTTGCTTTCTGGAAAAACCTACACTATTAGGACACCCACAGACAAGAGGAAATAATGTCCTCACTGCTTTGGGGCAGAGGCAGGCAATCCCATGAGACAACTGATGAGCACCTAAACATACTCTGCTACTCACCAGCAGTCCCTGCCCCAAACCTCAGTTCAAGGAAATACTTGGGGAGAAGGGAGTGAACAGGAGGTCATGCTCTTGGTGACAATATGTCTGTAAGGGCAGAAAATGCCCACTGTCCTCCAAGAAACAGGCCCCTTTCAAAACTCACTCTCCAGGGAACATCACAGTGCTTCTTCACTACTTTGACTGCTCTTCCAGGCTGTAATTCTCTTGCTGCAGCACTTCCTGGCTGGTAAAACTCAAACTCAAGGCAAGAAAAATTATTAAAAAACCAGTGAATAGCAGCAAGATGCCATTTATGTTCACAAGTATAAAAAGTGTCTTAAAAATACTGTCTTCAGTAAAAAATATAAACAGATATTTTATCCCTTATTTCTATTAAAGCCCTCGGAAATTACAAGTTCTGTTTCCAAGAGATGGAAAAACACTTAAGCATCTACATCCTTTAGGAACAATGCCATCAGTGGTCTAGTGGATTTATTTAATATGGTTTAACTTTTAAAATTTGTCTTAAAAAATTAAAATCAAACCTTCCACACTGAGCTTACAATGAAAAATAAATATAGGCACATCTCTGTGTCATATAGGTTCACCTCCTCCTTCCCCTGACTGTAAAGGCTTTGTTAAAGGACAACATGAGAAGTCACATTGAGTTAAGAGACAGCCACCCAGAAACCATCTCTCTGATCACAAAGTAACTTGAGTTGATTCCTGGGTTTGGTCATAGCCTGTTGTGGCACAAATACAAAAAGTGTCTCTGAGTCCAAGGAACAGCTGCTCTGAGATACAATCAAGGTGCTTAAAAAAGGCTTTTGACTTGGAGATCCATGTGCTGATGTAAATCCTTCAGCAGAGTCACCATGACAGAAAGCCCAGTGCAGGTTTTGCACAAAGTGACCTCTTATCTTCAGCGTACTCCCAGCAAAGAGCTCCCAATCCTTTCAGAAACACTGAAAATTCCATTTGCATCTTCATTAGTAATTTTTGTCCACAGAGTCCACTCCACCTCTGCTAACTTTGTGTGGTCACAGTGGCTAGAGATTGTCTGGTCAGCTCACAAGGGTTAGTCCTTGGCTTCTCTATCTGATGCTCTGATACAAATACTCGGGACAGCCTTTTCAGGTCTTTTACAAAATTCTGTAACAAAAAGATACAAACCAGAGAACGCTTAGTCATGTAATCAAAAGAGGCTGACTCAATTTTTCCATAAAGAACTTTACAAGGTTAAACATGTTGATGGTTTCCCAGTGCAAAAATCTAGATGAACTATAGAATTGACTGCAATGATGAAGGCCTGCAGACATGCTCAGTCTCCCCTCTGATCCCCACACCCTTCCCAGACAAGATCTCTGCCACAATTTAAATGGTTAAATCAGCTCCAACATGCAAGTGCTCACCAGCCTTGGAATCCTGTCCATTTTATGGATAAGGCATTTATGTGGATTGCTACATTTTGATTGTGGCCAGAATTGTGAGACTCCTCTAGAACATTCTAACTGCTCTCACACAGGCAGTGTGAGGGGGCACAGGGATTTAAGTGCAGGACTGGTCAGTTAAGACCCTTCCCAACACAACATTCTCAGCTGGAAGGCAGCAAGCACACCCAGGCTAGAACTGAGAGCTTGAAACTGAGCCAGCTGGTCTCCAAACCATTTTACAATTTTCTTGGAAATGTTTCCACTGCATGGGCAATGTTGGATTCACACAAGTACAGTTTTCAGCCAAACACTAGCAACAGAAACAAGCCTGTTGGAAAACAGTCCTTCCTTTGCATTAAGCAGGAAAACAGATGGGAAGGTTATGGGCCTTATCTATAGAAAACAGAAATACAAGGATTGTCTGTTTATATAGCTTTACTTTTTATTTCACTTATTGTTCATGCACATCTAATTACTTACTGAGGGCCAAGGGAGCTCTTCAAGGCTGTGCAGGCAACTCTGGATTTCACTAGTTCTCATTAGTTTATGTTCTGTAAGACCATGAAGCAAGAATAGGAACAAATCCCACTGCACAAGAGAAGAATATATCAACAACTCAAAAAGATATGGATTGTGTGCTTGTTTCTTTATCCATGCATAATTCACACTTTTCTTTTTGGATCAGAACATGGAGAAAAGGAGCAAGCACATTATCTATCTGTGTGTGACAATGAGGACAAGAGCAACATCCAAAAAGAGTGAACAGAATTCCTTTGGTTGTATTGTATTGATTATTGATTGTATCCTGTCATGAAGCCTCAAAATTCTGAGTTTATAAACATACCAAGAATTTATTTCCTGCCTGATCAAGAACAGCGTGAAAAAATATTTGACTTCTGAAATAAGCTGGGTTTAGCCTGAAAATAAACAGGGTGATTTGCAGCTTTTGTTGGGGTGCTTGTAACAGCAACACACACACTGAAATGCAAGCTGATAAAAGACACAAGAATGCAACTGATGACAGTCAGTGTGTCCAGTCCTTGCAACATCCCAGGCCAAATGGGCCATCTTGCCATTGGCTCCTAACCACAGCTGCCTTCCCCAGAGCCCCCCAGGCAGGCACGAGCCCAGGAGAAGCCCTGTACACATCCCTCTCTTTCACTGCCCTGCAGGAACAAGGCCAGCAGTGGCCAAACCCCACTGGCCTCAGTCACCAGTGAGCACTGTGGGCTGCAGAATTCCTACACCAGTGCCAGCCTGCTCCACACATCACAATGAGCCTCACCTCCCTCTGCTTAGCTTCTGTGAGATAACCAATGTTCTTCTTGCTGAAGATCAGCTGCACAGGCACAGATGTCCCAAAGTCCTCCTTCCAGATGGAGAAAAGCAGTTTTAGGAGGCCGGAGGTGGGATCGTTCTTTCCACGCAGCCTCTCAGGGCTCTTCTCTGGGGATTTGATCCCAAGACTCAGAGGAACACGATCTGAAACTAAGTAAAGGATGAATAATGAACTCCTATAGCTCCATTATTTCCTTTTATAGTCATCATCTTGGTTCAGCAGCACATTTAGGGAGTACAAACCAGTGAACCTAAGAGGACTGGAGTTTGGAAATACAGAAAATTATGAGCTTTGAAACTATACAGACAGTACGACATAGGGAGAGATTTATATCTCAGACAAAGAACACCAATTGGTTAGAATATAGCCCTGAAAGTCAGCCTAATATTTAGTCAAAGAGAACCTAGGTGTTAGAGTAACACATTAAAGAGTTAAACATTTAAGTCTATAGACAAACTGAACAGTTGCCCATAGTTTAGACTATAGGCAGAGTTACATGACTTCACACAAGTGAAAGTAAAGCTGAACAGTGCTTAACTGCAGATGAACATAAACAGAAGATACCAGTTCTTCCTTGGTACAGTCTAATGGAACAGGACAGCTTGACACTGCTGCCCCCAGAATAAATTTCAAAATATTCAGAAGTGAACTGCCTTCTGAAAAAACAAATTATGAATAAAACTTCTAAAGGTGGTTCTAAACCCACAAAATTAGAAGAAAACACCATGTCCATGAAGAAAACACCTGCATTGAGATCATAAGCTCCTGCTCAGATAAAAACTGAACGAGAGAACATCAGAGCAAGAGAAAAAAAAAAAAAACAAACTGAAAATGTTTGCAGGAATCATAATACACAGAAAACAAGTTACTTCCATTCTTTCCATAAAAAAGCTATAAAACATATTTTATTGGAAAGTCCCTTACTTTTAGGAAAAAAAGCCCAAACTCAACCACAATTTTTCATAAGCAGAAATACTGGAAAACATTCCATATTTAACTGAAGGTGTCAATAAATAAAAAACAACAGAGATGTGAAACAGATCAGAGGGGTGGTTAGTCACTGTACAATTCTGTTTTGCAAAATGTAAGAGGAAATAAGAACAACCACCCAAATTGACAGAAAAATCTGCAGACTCAGTGACACCAAAGAGAATTAAATATCCATGAGCTCTTAACTGTCTGACCTCAAGGATCTAAGAGAACTGTAATAACAGATTTCAGTCTTAAATAGCTTATCATAACTCACCCAGCAAAGAAGCCAACTCAACCGTGCACTTGGCCAGCTGCTGTTCTGCTGTGGGACACATGAACTGGAAAATACAAAAAAAACCCTCTGTTTTCTCTCCATACAGCAGACTGGACAAAACAGGCTTCACAAGGGATAAAAAAAATCTGAGAAGAGTAGGCAATTTAGCAGCAAGAAGCACAGAGGTGCAGTGAGGAGACCACTAAAGACTGAAATGTCATCTATAAAAAGGGGATTCACAAAGGCAAACTGAAGTAACAAGCAGATCTACACAGTGTAAAAAAATGCAGTGTAACATTGCCACATTTGAGCTCAAATAAAAGCCCCTCAACTGAACTCAGCTGTAAGGCAAGGCAAATTAAAAAGTTTACAGACATCAAGACAGCCCAAAGTGACTCAAAGGGGGGGTTTTTGTTGCTTTTTTACATCTTTTACCTTTCTGCATCGAAGTGTCTGACTCAACCTTCCCAGCAAGGACTCCAGCCACACGTAGTCAACCACTTCACCCTCCTCCCGTGGGCCCACAGCAACACAGAGCACATACTTGAAGAGAAAGACAACAGTAGCACACACATTAGTATCCTGCTCTTTCACAAACAGATCCTTGGACCTGAGAAAGAACAGTTCATAAATAGTTCTTGGGTCCTCATTAAAACCAGAACCTAAGTTGGTATATACATTTAATAAGACTGATTGAAGCTGATTTTTCACAACCTTACCAAGATCTCATTTTCTAGCACAGTCGTCACTAATGTTATTAAGTAAAATTCAATAATGGCAATAAATTCATCTTCCTCAAAAGTACTAGCACTGAAAGCTCTAGGTAAATTTGACAGCACAGCAAGCAAGTTCAGGGTAGAAATGCTACAGAAATCCAGAGCCATTATACTGTCAGGGAAGCTTCAGTGCTGAGGTTGCCTCGCACAACTTACCCTCCTTTTTTTTTTTTATTTTAGCACAAGCAAGAAAGCATTAAAGGATGTGAACTCATTTTCACACAACTGCTGGGAAAGCAATGACAGTGACAACCAGCATTACTCATCTGTCAAGCAGACAAACAGCTGCAAAACACATAGGCAGAATACATAACGGTGAAAAAGTGAGGTGTTCAGAACTCTTTTTCTTATGGGGTACATAGGGTTAAATGATTGCAAAATTGTGCACAATACCATGGTGTCCACACTGTGGTTTCCATCCTACTCATATAAAAAAGGCCACACTTGCCATGCTACCTGAAATCTTGTATTTGAGATAGCACTCCTAACAGGGAACTGTGATCTAGACACAGCAAGCAGGAGTTGAAAAAACCTGAGAACTTTCCATCTGCTTCCTAAGCACTCCCCACAGCCACCTCCTCAGAACCAGAACATTCTCTTAAAAAAACCCCAAACAAACAAACAAAACCCCACAAAATAACAATAAAAACACATCACAAAAAATACCAATGTGAAAAACAGAAAGGCAAGCCAGGAAGTGAATACTGTGTACCTTAATCTCATTGATCATCTGGGAGGGAAATGGAGCACAGTGCTGACAGCCTGGAGGACAGTCCCTTCTCAACTCCAGAGCATCCACACCTGGCAAGGGAAATCCTGGGACTTTCAGCATTCTGTTGAAGGTTGCTTTCACTTCCCTTTTGATGAGTGCTATGGAGAATAGAGAACAAATCCTGTCTGCTTCAGTTTTTGTCTCCACTGAAGCAGAGATTCACTTACAAACACTCTTAGCCTCTCATTCCAAGGGCCACAGTGAATAAGGAAAAAAGGCAGTTTACATTTTCAAACCCCTCTCTCTGACCCCCCACTATATTTGACATGCAGAGGCAGATGTGGAGAGGGTGTGCTAACCCACAGCTGTAGAAGGCAGCCAATCATCACTGCCAGGTACCACTGGCAACTCATCTTACTTCCCATAAAAATATTTCCATGAGTTTAACACAGTAGCTAAGCCAGAAGGCAATGCCTAAGTAGAAAGCTGATTCAGTGTGATCATACCAGTTCAACCACTGTGCCCATAAAAGCCATATGTCTTCTACCAAAATACATTTTGATCACCATCCAAAACACTAAACTCCTGTGGCTGCAAATGGTACTTGGACATTCTTCCCCAGGCTTTTGGCACAACTTCTTGAAAAAATGGATTTTCAGAGACTCTGAAGAGTTGCCAGAGCAGTATTACAGAATAAAAGGACTAGCTTTGTCTTCAGCCTACAGAAACACAGTCCTAGAAATGTTTGTTTCACAGATTTCATAAACACTCTGTACATGTGAACCATAAGGTGGTTTGAGAGAGCAGTTGTTTGTATACACTGGAAGTGCTAAGACAACTTCAGCCTAGATGACATTTCCAGAAGAATTTCCACAGCATTTACTCTCACCATCCTACAAGACTCCATAGCTAAAAATCACCACCATGGGCCAAGCCCAAAAGATCCCCAAAGAGGGTTCCTAGAGCTAGAAATCATTCCTATTATTCCAAAGCAAGGAGGGACAGAAAAACTGCATACTTTCCACTAGAAGAAAAACAAGCAGGACCAAGTACTTAATAACAGGGTCTGTCCCTTGACCTCAGAAAATACAATGCACAGGTTAGAAGCTTCAGTTCAAGGCAAAAAGACTTACCTACAATGTTGGCAGAGAGCCAGCCACAGGCTTTCTCAGTAGCCAGTTCAACAGCAATGCTTTCTGCACTACTTAAAACCTTTACAGGGATGATAACAAATGATAGATTTACTGTCAGTCACAGCACTGCAGTCAGTGAAAACTCAGAAGGAAGTCTAGAGGAAAAAAAGCTTAATTTTGGAATGCAACAATTAAACTGAGCACCATCTCCTCTATGGAAACTGCTGGTTTGAGCAATACAACTGACCCGTTTCAATTTTCCAAACCTCATCAACTCTTGTGGAAGTTGATGCTAAAATAAATGCATTATCATTGCAAGATAAATGCAATTTATATAACATTCTAGCCTCATTAGTCAGCTATGAGCTGGAGTATCACTTTACCCAGAATATGCAAGGCAGCCCAGTAGAAGTGACTCTCCTTAGCTTTCTTTCAGTCCTCCCATGAGGCAATCTATAGATTCACTTGACCTGAGCTATTAAGGGATAAGTGAAGCAGCAATGGAAAAAATGCTAATGATCCAGACTTAAAGTCAAAGCTTTTAATAAGTTTTAGGGAAAATACATACTGCTGCAGATGTCTCTTCTGGCAACAACACCCTTACTGCCTCAGGACCTTTTTTCTCACAAAATCTGCAAGAAAAGGAAGAAAGCGTGCCATGGGATTAGTCTAGGTTCTTGGACAACACTCAGAGGTTCATTATGTAGCAATGCAATAAATCAGACTAAAAGAACAAGACAAGGAAAGGGCAATTACAAGCAACTAAGCTGCAATATCATTTTTCCAAAGAGGGGAAATACAATAGCTGCAGTGGATGTCTGTTTGGAGTTGGATGCAGAAGGACACACAGCACCTTTATTATCTCTCACAAACACAGTATTAATTGGCTGGAGGCACAGCAGACACTCACCATAAGAAGAGCAGAGGGCATGGCTTATAATTACCAGAGCATGATAGGCCAAGCTAAATTAGGCTTATAGATTCTGATGTAAGAGATGGAAAGGCACAAATTTAAATAACTTTTCCTCCTTACTCTCTGCCTTTGATGAGTGCCTGGGCCCCTTCCTCATACAGATGAGTGCACACCTCTTCAAGCAGTTTGTCATGATTAACATCCTCCTCCTTCACTTTATCTTGCAACATGGCTTCAGCCCTTTGAACTAGCTCTGCTACCAGTGTTGCCCTGCAACAAAACCAAGAACAATCAGGCAGACTGAAATCAATACAAGAACAGTGCACACTAGCTGTACTCAGCTCTTCTTCCCAATTTAGGGGGATACCCATCTCAAATGCAGTAAGTCACTCTGCTAAAAGCAAATCAATTGTGCTGCATTTAGTACAGTATCATCTCCTTGTTCTGTATGTACGGAAGGAAACAGCAATGAAGACACCAAAATAGTACTAAGACTCAGAAGTCAAAAGCCTTTAGGTTTCACTAAAAACTTATTTGTTTACAGGTCTCCTTTCTGGCAGCAATACCCTTGTATGCTCAATTGATAGTTCAGAAGCTCATACTGATAGCTCAGAAGTTCAAAGGTGTCAGCAGCTGCCCATTACAACCACCAATCCTTAGGGGCTGATAGCATCTAATGGCTTCAGCAAACTGGACAACAGAACAGTGCAAACTCTGAGGAAGCTCCTGAGCTGCAGGGCAGGGCTGCCACACAGGAGGGCTGTGAAAGGAGGGAGAAATGGGCTGGCTGTGCAGCTGTACAGGCTGGGGTCTACTGGCTACAGAGCAGCTCTGCAGAAAGCTGGATTCCCAGGGATTCCCAGAACACAAGGTGAGTGAGTTAGGAGTGTCCAAAGAAAGCCAACCTTATACTGACAATAGCAACAGTGCAGCCAGCAAAGCAAGGGAAGTTACTGCTTCCCTCATCACTGTGAGGCTGCATCTGGAGTAGTGTGTCCAGCTTTGGGATCTCAGGACAAGAAAGCCATTGACAATTTGAGTAACTGCAGGAGAAAAGAAAAAAAAAATTTAAATAGCTGGGATGCTGGAGCACACACGTACAAGGGGGAGTCAGTTTCACTTAGCCTGGAGACAAGAAAACGCTGAAGGGAGAAGGAAAAGTTACAGAGAAGACAGAACAAGACTTACAGGAAGAGCACCTCTAAAGATTGACAGGAATATGCACAAGCTGGAACAATGGATATTCTAACAGAATATAAGGAAACATTTTCCACAAAGCCTGGGAAAATTAGGCATTGGAACATGGTAGAAAGAGGCTGGCAGAATCCTCATTCTTAAGAGATGGAAACTTCTCCAACTGGAAAAGGTGCCAATAAATCTAACCTGAAAGCTGGGCCTGCTTTGAGCAGGAGTTTGGATCAAGTGACCTCCAGATGTCAAACAAATTCCCCTTTACAATGGCAGATGTTGCTGGTCACAGTCTTACACAGCCTTGATGCTCTGCTATACAGCACACCCCAGGGAAGCTTCTCTCCCCCACATATGCATGTTTAAATGATCAACTCTTTGCCTAATTATAATGTCAAGTTACTTCTTAAGCCACAGAACAGGTGACCAGCACTTACTTGATGTGCTTAACACAGTTGGATCCCACCCTCTCTGCCACAAATTCCACTGTTCTCCGTAGGGAAGGAGGCTGGTTGTGGAAAAAGGCCTGTTCCAAATCTACCTGTTCAACAGAAAGCACTACAATTGATTAGAGCACTCCTCTAGATCCTCCTCTCACCAACACAGGAATGGACAGAACTACCATCTGGAGATGTATTAAAAGACAATTTGCCTCCACAAAACCTTCCAGTTTTACTCCTTATTCCCTTCTAATCACTTAACGCAAAGCTCATTATCAGGGTTTCTGAAGCTACAAAAGATCTGTGAAGGAGATGGGAGAGTTCTGACAGTGTTTACTAGTAGTAAGTCACCACACAGGGTTTGTTTTGGGAAGAACAAGCCCTTTTAATCAGTCTGGTAATCCTGTAGGCTCCTACACAGGTCCTTCTTCCAGTGGAAAGCATGGCTACAATCTAACCAAAACAAAGTATGAGAAACATACCAACATTTTTTTATGTTAAAGAAGTGGGAAACAGATAACTTAAGACTAGTTGTTCCAATTGCAAGAATGTTTACTGAGGTTATCTGGATTTCAGCACCCACACTGTATCCCAGCCACATGACTGTAACAGAAAAACAGGGAATAAAGATACCTGACTGTTAAACACAATGCTCCCCTGCCAGCTAGGTCTATTCTATTCCATGGCATTAAGAGACCACTGTGTAACCCCACACTCACACAAGCAAATTTCTCCTGCCCTTTTTCCCCTCGTGACTCCCTAATTTCATTACCTGCAGTTTCTGCTGTGTGACAGAAGCCTTGGGTGCTAAGGACTCTGCAGCTGTGGGAGTGATTTTCCTTATAAAACCACCATTTTTTCCTCCACTACCAGCCACAAAAGAGGCAAGTAGTTTACGCAGTTCACCTGTACAGGAAGACATGAAAAGCAATCATCAACCTCATAAGCATGGAGGAAAAAAAAAACCCAATATCAAAACTCAAGAAAGGGAATTTCAATTTTCCAGTCCTGTTCCCAGAGCAGATTCTCTCAGCTTCTACAAAAGCAGAAGCTTCAGTAAAGCAGAGGGGGCATCCCAGACATATAACTGACAGGGCACAGTAAGGCTCTGAAAAGAGAAAGCTTCTGAAAAGGCCCCTAGCACATGGGACTTGTTCAGACAGATGAAGGAGCAGTTAATTTTTATGCATTCCTTTTTAGTGTGGCAAGCAAGACCTATAAAGTCTACAGGGACAACAAGGCAAGCAGTGCTTTCCCTGCCCCTCCAGATTCAAGCTGTGTGGATCAATTATCCTGACATATAACCTCCCTCCCCCAGCTTCACCAGATACTATCCACAGCTGCAGGAGCTTCTGCAATACAGCTTCTTACCAAGGTTCTTGCATACACAACTGAGACCTTAAGTTGTGAGAAGGAGTAAGAAAGATCCAAGGACTTACAGTACCAAACAACAAATATAAACAACTGACTAAATAAAAGTAAATCCATACTAATATGTTTTATGTACATAGCAAAAATAAGTAAAATACTCACTGAGATAGGGACAGCAGGTATAAAGTAACTGCTGATCCACCAAGGGTACAAAGTCCTGGTGAGAAAATGAAGGAAATGCTGAAAGGATACAGCACAAAAGAAACAGTCTTCAAGTCAGAAATCCCATACATGCAGTCACAGGCAGGTTTCAGGACTATCTTTCCATGAAAACAATAGCTGGATTACAAATACGCAGTAAAATTATGAGAATGAGCTGCTCTTCATTTTACTAGTGTAGCTCAGCCTTTGCCCCTAATCACTACCAAAGCCCAGCTGAAAGCAACAAGACTGTTGCTACAGCTTCCATTCATAAGGGAGAAACCTTTCCATGCAGGAAAATAAATGAGGCACATCTGCTATGCATTACACCAAATGCCTCACTGGAACACCACACTGTGGAGAAATGTCACCTCAGTATTAACACAGCACAGGCAGGGCCATGGGAGGAACAGGAATTTCAGATCCCATCCACCAAAGCAATGTATCTTAGCATTGGAATATTATATATCCCCTTGCATGTCTAGGAATTATCTGAAACATCACACATGCCATACTCTCACTTCCTATCCTGCTTGTTCATACCATTTTCAGTTCAGCAGCCCTTCATCATGACACTGGAAAACAAGTGACCTCACAAATAGCAACCTTGCTTTTACAGTCCCATCTTTCTATTTCTGTTCACCACTACTTTTGCTTATTTCTAGGAAGGGTTCTATCAGCTCACCTTGCAGGAAAACAGCACATGATCCTCCAGCATAACTTGGCACCTGTTCTGCAAATTATTGCAGCAGGTGAGATGGCTCCTGCCTGACAGAAAACCCAGAGCTGTAACACAGAGTTCACAACCCATAACACAGTTGCAATTGAGGCACTTGGACAAACTGGGCGTCACATCCACTGGTCTCCATATGCTCAGTGCAGCTGCCCTGAAGCCAAGTTCCTGATAAAATCTTACAGCTCCTGAGGAAGTGATAGGTCCATCTTCCCCCACAGATTCAGAAGACATGCTGCTGCACTAACTCACCAAAGCCTGAGTGGACGTCACAGTATCCATCACAAATCTCTCCTGCCTGTCATCAGTAGTAAAAAACAACTCTTCAGGGACTGATGGAACCTGAAACAGAAAACACAGCAGTTGTAACCCAAGAGGCAGTCAGTAACCTCCACCATTTCTAACAACAGGACACCTTGCCACCCTAGCACTAAGGATCCTCTTGCCCTGAGGAGAACTTTCCATAAAATTAAAGACTTATTTTAATCACAGTAACAAAAGCCACCTTCCTTACCCTCCCCACAACAGCATCTTTCACATTTCCAAGAGGCTCCTGCTAAAGTAGTTACCTTGCTTCCAGCTGGAGACACAAAGAATTTTAAAAGTTCATCATACACCATCTCTCTATCAGACAAGGAATTCCCCAGTAATTCAAGGCTGACAGCTAGCACACCATCTTTGTGACAAGAGCCTCTAGTTCTAAAAGGAATCAGCTGTCAATTTTCTTATCTGGTTGCAGATTAGTAACTACAGAACGTGTTTCAGATGCAATTACAATTCCTAATGGAAAAAAAACTGTTGCTTCCCACAACTCCACTAAAGGAAAATAATTCTCCACTAAAATATAGTTATTCTTTAAACACCACACCACACACTCACAATAAAACAACAAACTACTGCATTGAATTGTTTTAATTCACTTCAGTACTATTTTGTATTGAGTTCTGTGCCCTGCTTGTTCTTCAGAGAAGAGTTACATGCACACAGGAGACTGTACCTGAAAAAGCCAACCCAGAACTGCAAGGATCAGCAGTTTGTTCAGGAAGCTCATCTCCTTGTCTTCAGAAAGGACCATTAACCTGTCATGCAGCAGAAGCAGCAAGATAGAGTGTCAGTTTTCAGCAGTTCAATTTTCATTAAGGAAAACATTCCCAAACCATTCACTTACCAATTACACTATCTATCACCATGAACACATTCCTTGCACGTCTGCCTAAAGAGAGTGAGCTCTACTTTTTTGCATGTACCTGCATAAAACCCTGTCTTAAGTTTACACTGGACAAGCCATTCTCTTGAATGTGCTTCAAATTTTCCTCATGTATATAGGAAAGAAAACTAGAAGATTATTTAGGCATTGGAAACCTTGTAGGTTTAAGGTCAAAATTCAAACTGCAGCTTGAAGGTCAATCCCAGCCACAGATGTAGAGTGATCAAGTGGGATTTAAAGATTTTATTTACTTAATAAAATATACATATATATACATATTTGAATCAAGTATTAAGCCTCAAGTTTAGGCTGTGTTCTCTTTGCAGCTTTATGTAAGATAAAAAGTACACATAATTTGCACCACAAAAAAAAAAAAATCAAACATTCACTGGAAAGTTCTTTACAGATATAGTTTCCCAGGCTCTTACCTGTATACCTGCAGCAAGAGACCAAACACTTTCCTGTAATAATCAAGGAAAGGAGCAACATGATCCACAAGGGAAAGGTACTCCACAATCCAAGGAATAGTGAGGATAGAACGTTGGTCCCGAATAGATTGTCTCAGAAGCTTTAATATATCCAGTACAGGCAGAGTCTTAAAGGACAAGAGAAGTTAAACCAGCAGCTTGAAGTTATCTTTTGATACTTACAGAAAAACTTTAATCTATATCTTGACTTTTCTTTCTAGGATTTAATCTTCTGCACTGGTGACTTCTGGTTAATGAAAACACTTCTTTGCCCATGACCAGAGGTAAAAACCAAATTATGACTGCAACCAAAGGTCCCACTGGGGCTTTCAAATGCAAGGCTAAAAGCATGACTATGTACAAAGCGGAGATGAGGTCTAATGTTTCCATTTGGTGACACACTGCTGGGAGGTGGGTGCAAAACTAACACAACCAGTCCTGGTAGCTGGATTTTACACTATAAATACAAGTTGTCTTAGCTAGGTGAAAGTTTTGGTATGACAGGCCCAGATTAGCACCTTACCATTGCAGCATTCCACCCTCTTTTCGAGGTTACACAAAGTCTTTTTTCCTCCGTTCCCAACACCAGAATATGCAGCAGGGACACAGAGCCATACAACACCATCCCAGGAACCACTGGCTCACGTTGAAAGTGCATGACTACCCAAAATCCTCCTGGGGCTAGAAACAGTGCCTGTCAAGCAAAAGGCAGTGCTCAGTTTCTTACCTGGTTTCTCAGCAGCAGTGCAGAATCTTGCAAGTCTGCGGCTGGCTGCTCCGCAGTGCGATAGGGCAGGAAGACAATAAACCCCAGGAACTTGGCCAGGAGCCGGAGACTCAGCAGGGCCACGGTGAAACGCTTCTTTTCATCCTAAAATGAAGAAAAGCAAGCTGAAGCAGTGCTACCCTACACTGGCAAAGCAAATGCCTATGCTAAACTTCCACTCCCTTCATGTAAAAGGGGAGCTTCATCACTGCTTTTAATAAAGGTAAGTTTCCAAAACACGTATTTAGCGAGTATTTTAAATTGCTTTTGGTCTCCATTGCTTCACTTCTTCACAAGGAATTATTCAAGAGCTTTTTAAAACAAGAAGCTGCTCAATCATATCTCTGCATTAAGAACTTTGAAGTCAATGAGAGGCAGAGCTGATCTCCCATTGCCTCCTTTACAGCACTACTACTCTGCAAGTTCCCATGAACCTTTAGCCTAGAAGCTGTGACACCTCTGATATGCAGATTTGAGTAAAGAAACACCTGTACACCTATGAACAGGGATGACTACAAATTCAATGTAACTAAAATTTTTCTATATGGAAAAGTAACAAGGAACTTACTGTAATGGGGTGCCACAATTGGACTTGGTTATTTCATTGATCTAACACAGGTCATAAAAACCTAAAGAGGAGGCTTTCACTTTCACAACTATTGTGCACTCATGACAGTTCCACGAAGCACCCTGAAGCATGCAAGTAAGTGGCAAGGGGCTCAGACAAATAAGCAAATTGCAGAGTTATGACAAAACCAAATGAGGAAGCTCTTGTCCTGTAAATACAATGGTGGAAGCTCTAAGCAACTCAATCAAGCCAGTAACTGACTACTGGAGAGAAATTCCTGACAGATGTGTTTGCACAAAGCAAACCTACCTGTTCCTCCATATCTGTTTCCCCATCACTGTGGTCATGCTCCACCAGAGTAAGGCCATTCAATTCAAGTATCTTCAGGCACAGACTATCCACAAGGTGCTGATTGAACTGGTAACTTCAGCAAAAGATGATGATGAGTCAGACTGGGCTGAAAACAGCAGTAAAACCTCAACTAACACACTGCAAAATTTTCAGCTTGTCTTGTGAGTTGTAACAAGCATCAGCAGACATACAACAAAACAGACTGACAGATAAGAAAACAAGAGAGGATTTAGGACTGGCTGAACACTTTTACTTCCACTCTTCTTTTGTATTTTTTGAGAGATGGTACGTAACAAGTCTCAGCAAAAGGATAATAAAATTGATTTGCCAAAAGAGGAAATCTATAAAATAACTGAATTTAAGATAAAAATCTCCCATAGATGACAATTCCCCCATGCTGTGAATTGTGAAAGACGCATTACACAAAACCAAGGACTTGGTTCTGTCCTGTACATCTTGGCTTCATGCACTATCCCACAAGAAGCACTTGTCCACTCATGTGTCCTTGCTAGGTAGCACTGCATGCCTCGGCACTAGGAAATACTGACAGCTCCAAGAAAATATTGTAGGTTTAGAGAAGAAAAATTATTTCCATATAATCTAGTCCCAATCTTTCTGGATAACTCCCTGCTGCAAGGGAAATGTGCTGGTGCTTCCACAGCCCACACAGCTCACAGAGGAAGCAGCCAGCACAGGCTGCTCACCTTCCAGCACTGAGGATGAAGTCCCTGAAGAACTGTTGGCACCCTGGGAACGAAGGGGGTGGACAAGGCCCCCTGATGCTCTGGGGAACAACAAATCTTTCCTGCAGCCTCTTCAGGCGGCTCAGATTATCAGAACCCAGCATATTAAGGACATCCTGGTCTGCAGTGTCTCCCCAGCTTGCACCACCACCGATAGGACCTTTGCACATCTGTAGGAAACAGAAAGAGTAGCAAGGTGGGATATTTGTAACATGGCATCACTCACTTTATCTCTCACCCAGCATATTATCCCTTCCTCACAAGTCTGCTTTTGCAGTAATCCAAGCATGACCTTTTCTGGTGCCCACATACAGAACAACTCTTTCCCATGCCAGAACATACTACCCACCTTGGCCGTAAACAGCCTAGATGGAATTCCAATCCTACACATCTAACTAGGACATATCTAGCATATGTGGATGTGTGGAGAGAATACCTATCACTCTCATGATCTTCATGAGCCACTCAGTAGGATTTTTAGCTCAGTCTCCAAGGCCCATGATGCTGCACTACACATTCCCAGAATAGGTTTTCCTGGAACTTCCAGAGAGTTAAATAAAATTTATAAATTAATTCCCCATTGCCTCAAACACACAGATATAACTCAAGACTCAAAAAATTACACAACTACAGAACTGTTTAGAAGGGGCCTCTTGGATCATCTAATCCAACCCTCTTGTTCAGTTAGGCTCAGCCTCATGACCTGTCAGTAAACACTACTGAGAAAAATCTCACTCTCTTCCCTCCCAGCAGGTACCTTTAAGCCAGCCTGGAGCCTTCTCTTCTCCATGCTGAACACTCCCAGCTCTCAGCTTCTTCTCTTACAAAAAAATGCTTGGCGCCTTAATCTTTTACATGATCTGGTCCTGCTCTAGTAAGTCTGTATCTTTCTTTCCTTATGCTGGTGAGCCCAAGAGTGGACACAGCACTCCAGACATTACCTAGCAAATGCTCAGCAACAGAAAAAGTTGACTGCATATTCCTACACCTAAGTCATGACAGTTTTAATGAGAGAGATCATAATAAAAAGGAACATTCAAGAATGTCTATCAAGTGAGCAAGTAGTAGGTCTGTTCCAAATGGAGCTTCCTCACTTCCCCAAGGGAAGATCTTGCTACACTTCTCTACCTCTAAATGATCAGGCCTTGACACAAGTCCTCAGTCTCAGTTCATTTCTGCATGAGTATCATAATACACACAAGATTCTGCAAATCACTTTCCAGACAGACACATTGGATCCACTGAAGACACCTGGAGACACCCAGTTACCAGCTTAGGCCTTTGGCTACCCTTGTGTCTTCGTAAAGAAGGCACAGATACATAGGAGAAATACAGCATTTAGGACTAAGTAAATCCCATTGATGCAACAAAACTAATCTTACCTCTTCCCCACAGTTTCCATGAACACACCCATACAATCAGACAGGACACTGATGCAAACTCAGACCTTACACTAGAGGAATTTACAACATTCCAACAGCTTGAAACTTTCTGGCAATGTGTGTGGGCTAGTACTCAAGGTGATGCTCTGTGGCTGTTTTGCTCTCCAAAGCCCACCAGTAAGCCAGGCATTTACAGAGAATACAGTGACTCTTCTCCTTCTTCAATTCTTAATTTACAATGAAGTCAGATGATGCTTGAAATTGGCTAAAACTCCCCCTCTAAATTACAACAGCAATACTGTACCAAAATCAGCCTGTTGAGTGTTACACAGAAGAACCAGAGGTTTTTTGTACTCATGCTGCTAACAAGCATAACTGGGAAACTCTGCACTTGACAAATTTCAAAATACATCCCCAAAATTTGCAGAAATGATAACTGTTCTGAAATTAGAATGTCTAAGTAAATAACCATGAAGAATGGTTGCTTATAGCTTATGATGTTCTCAGTGTGCTTTATTCCTGATTTAAAGAGACCTCATAGGTAATTTATCATTGATTATTTCTGAGGAAGGAAAGAAATTCCCATCCTGAAAACCTGTTTCTCCCCAAAAAAGTTTCAATAGGAAAATCTCCAAGAAGCTTACAAGACATGACTTGTTTCTCAGGCCAAGGAAGGATCAAATCAACTTTGATGTGTGCAGTCATTGAACAACCCAAGACATTTACCTGGATAAGCTGTTTCTGAAAGAGCCTGGCAAAACGGCTGTGGTTGCAGGTTGCAGACAGGTGAGCCATCATGGCCCTGTGAAGGAAAACATTATCAAATTCTGACTGGAACTTTGTGGTGCAGAAACAGTTTTCTAACCACAAACGATACCAAAAGCATAAAAAAACCCTACTTTTAAGAAAGCAGTCTCCAAAGGCCATTGAAAAAAAGCAATATCTTTATAACCCAGTTACCCAAGCACTGAGCCCCACCAGCTGCTGACATGGAAACAAAAATTCTCCCTGAGCACCTGCAGAGTTAACACAGCTCTAGAGATAAAAAGAATCTCTTCCTTTCCTTCAATAATGTTGTGATTTAGAACAAAAAAAAACCAAACTTATTCAGCTCCCACTCTTCCCTGCTCAGAACAGTAAGTTGAGAGTTCACACATAAGGAAGGAAGGAAACAGCAATAGTGCTACTTCTGATGCCCCAAAATATCTCAGTTTAAGCCTAAGCCTTGTTTTGCTCTGGTGAAAAAGCCACCTACATACATGTTACTGGAGTAGGCTGGTGGTTGAGATTAACACAGAAACCCACAAGGCAACTGCTTTCAATGCTATAATAGTTTCTTTTTATATATTGCATTTTGATAAAACAATACATGAATGAAACAGTCTGCTTTCCACAGAAGAGACACAACTTGTCTTGTTTTCAGAGCCAATGCACTAGATTCCCTGAGATAATTAGAAGGGTTAACAGCATCTGAACACATAAAATACTTGTGCTCACTTAAGAGGAGTCAGACATGGAAAAACATGACATGCACACACAAGTGTAGACAATAACAATGTTCAGACAACAATAGACTGGTTTTGAGAGTAGCTCTTTCTGTGATTTTGAAAGGGAAAAAGCAACATCAAGACTGATCAAATCAGGCCCTTACCACTTATGGCTTGTTTCTTTAAGATAATAGTTGATACTTTTAAATTCAGAAGCAAGTGTACATGGGCAGTCTCCTCCAAGCAGCACACAACCCCCTACAGATCAGTGTAGAAGACCAGGCAGAACATGGAACTAAGGATGCCAAGTGTAGTATGCTGGACCAGCAAATCAGCTACATTAAATAGCCAGCTGAAGTTGCATAAGACTCCTACCTGATCTTGCTCCCCAGAACTCTTTCAAAGTCCCAGACAGTTTTCTCATGGTTATCCTCCCATTCACGCAGAAGTTCATAAAATATATCCCTGTGAACCAAGACATTTAAGGGAATGAATTCATACTCTTCAAAATTTGAAGCAACAACTGAATATTAATTGCTCCAAAGCTCCCCAGCAAGAATCTATCTCAGATTAAATAACTCCAGCCTCCAAGCATTCAGATACCTTTCAAAAACTCATAAATGTTAGCAGTACTTCAGTGAGTTTCCATTTTCCATGTCTTTGACAGCAAGTGCTTAAGCTTGTTATGCCCAGTCTATGATGGAATGACCAAAACAGCCATTACCAGACAGACATAGTGAAGACTGAGAGGCAGGAAAGAATAAGCCACATGAAGTAATACCTATGAGAAAAAGAAAAGGACCAAGACAACTCGTCATCCTGCCCTCACCCTGTGGCTGCAAACATGGAGGGAAGCAGCAGGAAGAATAAAAGCATACCAGATTTATATGCAGAAGCAATCCAGTAGGATGACACACTGTCATTATCAGAAGTCCTGAAGAATTAGGCTGTTCTTCTCTAAAGACATTAACCATTTAGCTCCTGCAGTCAATATGGATAAAGACTTTTTTTCACTTAATTAGTGAAAAAAAATTCAAGATTTTTTTTTCTGCAGCATGTAACATACATGAGACATTCTTAATGTCCTTTGTTCATGATCATGCAAAGGTTATACCCTGTGAGCATCCAGGAAAAGTAGAAGAAACTTACCTCTGTTTCTTAAATACTTGAAATGCTCTGTCACTGGGAAAGTTAGAGCGATTATCTGTTTCTGGCTGAAAAGAAACAGACTGTACAGAGCATGGCAGCAGGAGAGACACCTGTTAAAAATATAAAGGCAGCCATTAAGCTAATGGAAGTCTCTAAACAATCTGAGACCCAGAAAACAGCAGGGAAAAGGCATAACAAGAAAACAAGTATCACTAGCCGAGTTGATCAGACACACTATTTCCCAATTGCTAATTACTAGCAAACCACCAGTTTTACAATCTACATTAGGAGAGGAAGTATCTGCCCTCCTTAAATCTGCTGAACAGATTGCAACCAGTATTGATACAGTGTGGAAAAACCCACAAACAGTTGAGGCATACCTTCAATACAGGGCTTGAGAAAATTCAGGATCCTGGCTGGCAATTTCTGTTACCTTACTCTTTCTCCAATTAAAAAGCCTGTTCTTCAAGTAAGAAGACCTTCATTAACAACTTTAACACTCAGCTACTGGCATGTCCCAGTCTCACTACACTGTCCTTTCTTTGCCAAGAGTAATTTCCTTTTTTAAAAGATGGATGAAATGACATACAAAATACATTTTTACCATCCAATTTCTACCAACCAAACTGGATCCCTAACCCAGCTGATCACACGAGGGAACCATTTTTCTCAGTCTGGATTCTGCTGTGAAATGTTGTTTCCCTAAAAGGAGTCCATATCTATGAAAGAAATCCACATCTTTGAAACTACCTTCTGATATTGCACCTAACTAATCATTCTCCTGGGATCCATGTTTATTAGATGAGAATTCCAAAAGCAAAATTTGACCCTATCAAAGTCTCTGACTGAGGTGAGGGCCTGGCACAACACAAGGCTAGCCAGCAGTGATTCACAGCTAACAATCACTGGACCCAGCAACTCACTCATCCACTGACAAGGACAAAAAAGTAGCTTTCAGACAGTTTCTAAAGACAACAATACAAAGTAGAAGAAATGAGATTTAACATCAAATAAAAGAACATTGCAAATAAAATAACAACAACACAAAGGCTTGAAGCAATGTCACTTGGGGTCTGCCAATTTTTACCTTGGCTGTGCTGCTTTCATAAGCCTGTCTGAGCCTCTTGTGCAAGGTGGGAGAAAACGATGCAATCCGTTCATTTTCAGCCAAAAGCTTCAGCATCCCCTTTTCTAAATGGGAAATAATTCTGCCAAGATAACAGGATGAAACTCAGAGAGACAGACAGAATAAGAAACACATGATTCCTTCTAAAGAAATGCTTATGCTTTGTGTTTTAGGATGTTGCCAAGAGTTCTAAACAACATGTACCCAGCAGGAAATCCTACTGGTATCTGCATTTGTTATCATTCTCATCTCATGACTTTCCTATTCTTGCACAATTACAACAAAGTTCAGTGGAGATATTCAGTGCAAGAAAACCCACAGACATTCAAATCCAGGTCAAGTTCTATGTTTTGAAGAAAAATTAACAACTTTATGCCTGTAACTGGTAAAGTTCTAAAACCCAAGCCCACTTGCTTAATCCCATACACAAATGCAGACACAAGCAGATGGAAAAAGAATTCAAGAACTTACTCATATTGATAATCCAAGACTCGAACAGCAAAATAAACACAGTTGTGCACACTTTCAAAATGCTGCCTCCCTGACACATCTAAGGGGAAAAAAGAAACATGAGACAACAGTACCTTTTACCATTTATAAACTAAAGGACCAACAATTAGCTTTAAAGGAAAGTAGGAACTGACATACCCAAAAATAACCTTCCAGATCCCTATTCAATTTTCAGATGTTCACATTCCCTATCCTTCCTATACTAAAGACAACTGAATTGTTTAATGCTGTATGGGAAAGAAAAGGCTCATTCTCAATGTTCTGAACAACATAGATAGAGGACAAGAAAACAGACCAACTACAAACAATCATAAAATGGTGTTCCCATACCTGAAGATTTCATGTTCCTAATCTCAGCCCTAAGAATGAGTAGCAAAACAAAGGTCAATCAAACTGAGGCATGTGTGGTGGAGGAGGGTGTGGTGGGTCTCATCCCAAAGCCGCTCTTTTGATTGTAATATCCATATCAAAGTACTAATTGCATCAAGTTTAAGGCTGAATTTGCCAAAAAACAAATGCAACAATATGGCTGGATCCTGTGCACCCAGATCCAAACCTGAAGCTTAATAAACACATAGCAGGTCAACAGCACATTTGAGTTGCAGGATTGATGGAGAAGCAACTCGAGCACATCTGTCCTTCTCTCTAAAAGTCAGTGTCAGGAAGTAGCTACTGCAAATCTCACATAATAGCAGATAACTAGATTCAAACAATATCTAACAACCCAGTCTATCCTACTGTGGAAGCACATCCCATACATGCATGACTTTTGTCAGCATCTCAAATGAGTCCCACAGTGGTAATAAGGCATTTTTATGTAATAAAAGAATACCTATCCAAGCCATTCTACAACACTGTCTCATTCCATTGAAGCAACATTCTTTCCCTTCATTACTACTGCTTACCTCTATTTCTTTCACTGATTTCAGGGTCACTATCCCCATCTTCTGCAGTAGAAGTGCCTTTAGATGTCAACAGTTGCAGAACAAAAAACAGTTCCAGAAAAATATTTGGTACCAGGTTTTCTGGGAGAGAGTAATTGAGATGTTAAAGGTGGATTATTCAATACTGTCCTGCTTTAATACACAAAGGTAAAAAGTTAGACTCCTGTTCTGTAGTAGTCAGCAAAGAACTCTCTCCCCACAACACAATCACAGTGCAGATCAGCATGGGAAAGAGGTGTTAGTCTGGTTTCAGATGGCACATACAACTTCAGAGTTTATTTTGTTTATTTTTCTAGATGTCATTTGTCTGCATGCTATAACTATCCCACAGCTTCCCCTTCCCATCTATCTCCCTCTTCCAGCACACATGCAAGTTCAAAGCTCAAAGAAAGGTCAGCCTCACATCTTCTGTGTCAGCCTCACATCCTCTGTGTCCTCACCTGCTATACATGATGAATAGAGCTGTGCCAGACACTCCAGCTGTTTCTTGCAGGAAACCTTAGCAGGATTTGCACAGGTCACCAGGTGGCTTTCAGCAGGAAGGCTAGCACTGCGAGTGTAGCTAGGCTTAGTTGGAGTAGCAGGATCAAAAGATATCCCTGCAGGAGAAGATGCCTGGTGCAGCAATTTGCATCTGAAATTCAAGAGCAGCAACAGAGCCATGTGACTGAGGATGATCTACAGCAGCCATACAGCCAGAAGAGCTCTTTTCTTCCAGTGCAGCATGAAGGAAATCCTGCAAACTGTGTCATTTACACTGACTAAAGCAGCTTTTAGCATGACAGTAATTCAAGTCATCTTCGTCTTACTGAGAATAGTTCTTGGGGTTAGCAACCAAAAGACTCTACAAATCCCATTCAAATTCCAACTCTGTTAAAATAGTGCAGCACTTGACCAAGTTAACCAACTAGCCTATATTATTGCTTCTCTCATCTGAACTGGCATTTGTTAAGGACAGGAAATCTGTTAGAGACCAGGTCCTAAAAATCTTCTTTGCATGTACAATTTCTGACAGTTAGGCATTTTAAAACACCTTTTTAAATAAGGTTCACATCTATCCCTTCGGTATAGATGTAAAGTAATGACACTGAGAAGACCCAACACCACATAAGTGGAAAGGCAATGCAACAGCTGATGAGATCCAGTTCTGGCAAGTTAAACAACAGAAGGAACAATGTAGCAATGTATTTGAATAGGTTAGGCCATAGTTCACACCAGGGGCATTAGATGAGCCACTTTTAGCTGCTTTTCTGCTGTTCTATCAAACACTCTGGAATTCATCAAGACTACTGAAACATAAATGGTGCTAAATTGGGAGAGAAGAAGCTGAGAAACAGAATACCAAGATTGGAAGAGCCAAGATCAAGGTGGGCAGTGAAGCACTGGACTGTAACCAATCACACTTCCTGCAAGGTGCGTGCAGAGCTCGTGGACAAGATATAATAAGATATAAAAAATGTGTGATCACAGGGACAGTGGTTTTAGAATGTATAAGGTAAAAGATAAACAATAAAAATCTGCTTCTGCATAATCACAAAAAAAAAAAAAAATCCCGAGTTCCTGCAAACTACTTTGACTTCTGGATTCTAAATGAACAACAATCACTCAGTTAAATATTCAGACATTGTACAAAACTGTGTCTAGAGAGGTCATCTAAAATGCAACACCAGAGTGGCACACACAACACACATGAGAAACAGGACACAAGGCAGTAACAGCAATATCAAATGATTGCCAAAGATTTCAAGGGAATATTTACACTTGGAACATCACACTATATCTTGCCACACCATCTCAAAAGTGAATGATTTAAGTCACTTTAAGGGCTTTGGGAAGTCAGAAACATTTTTAGCTGCAGCTAAGAACTTTTTCTATTGGCCTGTTTCTAGAAGAACTGCTGTGATGAAGAACAACTGGTCCCAAAATGGAAGTAGAAAGATTACCAACAGCTTCCTTGCAATTAACATAAACAACCAAGTGAAGAAAATTATTCATTAAGTACTTTGTCATCCCACCCAAGGCATGAGACCACCATTAAGTACTTTGTGACCTTACCCAAGGCAAGGTTCCAACAAAGCAGTTAGACTGCTTCACTTTTGCTCAGTCATCTACCTCAGGATGAATTCACCTTTTGCTCTTGCTCAGAGGGACCCAGCTGGCTGAACACTGCCTTACTTCTGTACCTCACATCACCACCGCTACTGAGGACACAACAGCAACTCCCAGCCTTCAAGCAGGATGGGTCAGATGAGAATATCACTTCATGGGCAAGATCCAGCCCACCACATTCTGCTATTTCACTGACCTCAGCTGATACACACTATTGGGCCATTTCAGGTAGAATTCAGACTGGAATAGGTGCTAGACTAAAGTGCAGAGAGGCAGGTTTAAATCCTGAGCAGTTCCGCCACAGGTTCAGTAAAAGCAGTAATTCATTAGACTCTGCTGGATGTGTTTCAGCCAGTTCTGGTCCCACTGAAGTGAACTGAAAAACTTAGCAGGAAAAGAGTCACACCCATGTGTCCTAAGGAGTTTCCCCAAGAACAAAACCTACAAAGAAAAGCAAGAGTTCTGTCAGCAATTATAAACAATAAACAACAGTGCAAACTGCTGCACTTTGGTTTATTTCTAAGACTCAATCCTCACAGACTAACAGTGATATCATTGTACAAGCAATGAGAGTCACACACTAACCAAACAGCAGAGACAGAATTAGACATCTGACAGCAATTTTCAACAGATAACTGCAGTAATAATCTTTAAAGCAGAATCTCAAGTGCCCATGTTCTATTTTCTCTGATAGCAAGCTCCTGTTAGTCTACCTACCTTGCAAGACCATTAACACTTTCCACACATTTACATCACTAACTCATTTTCTCCAAAACAATGTGCCTTGGTGCAACCTTCAAACACAGTCTAATTACACCCAATTGCTTCATCTGTGCAATCTAAGGAAAGAAGCACAGGAGACAGCCACACACGCAAGTCCATGAAAAGGAAATCTCATAAAAGCAGTGAGGACTGACTACACTTTTGAGGTGAGGGTCATTGTTCCAGAGTCAGCACACCTCTAAAACTGCAAACATGAGCTACATGCATCAATATCCTAGTCTGATACCACAGACACACTTGGCTTATCTGTTTTGGATATTCTTCTCTAATTTTCACTTTGTCCTGGCCATGCCCTCTCCTGACCACTGGCCAGAGCCAGGACACAAGGGAATTAAGAATCTCGGACTGCTCGGACTGTACCGTTCTTTCTTCAGCATCTCCCTCTCCTCTTGAAGGCTGTTGCTTATCCCAGATGAGAGGTTTCCTTCCTGGACAGCAGTAAAGGCCTCAGGGCTGGACCCAGCTGACCAGTGAGCAGCTGGAGACCGGCTGACGGGCGTGGAAGTGAAACAGGTCTTTGGTTTTGAGAGGGGCCGCTCAGCACTCACAGGGGTTGGGTTGATTCGCCTCGATGGTTTGCTTCTGCTGAAAAAAAGAGAAGCAATCCCACTAAAATCAAGCTAAACAACAGCAAAATATTTAGGTCTCAAGACAGATGTGCAAACAACTCTTCAAGAGGAATCTAATGTTAAAACAAAATGGATATTGAGTTGGGATATTGAATTTCTAAACTGTATCTACAGTTATCAATTTTATTCCGTCACTGAAAAAAATAAAAGTCATGGAGCTATAGCCTGCTAAAAACAGCCTGCTGAACGTATAGCAAAATTAATTATCAAATATCAAGCCATCTAACAGATTACATACAGTGCCACACAACCCTTCCAAATGTTTCTACTTTGAAAGGACATGATATGCCACAGTTTAGTCAGAAACTAAATTGGTGAATTCGTTTCTAACGTGATTACAAGGAAAAAAAAACAAAAAAAACAAAACCAAAATCAATCAAGTTGCCATTGTCTATCAGTGAGATTCCAGGTTTCCAAGTTACATTAGGCCCTTTAATTTCAGGGAAACCCATCTTTCCTGCACAGAATACTTGGATTTGTCCTTCAGGAGGAGACTTGTTAAAGTAGCAAAAAACACTAAAAAAGTGGAAATGGATACAGAAACATAAAGCATCATGGAAATGCTGGTTGCTACATATTAACTGCTAAGGTGTTCTCAAAATCGTTGTAACATTGATTTCCAAAGACTTGTGACCTCCTCCTTTTTCCTAGTTGAGCATTAATGCAATTGAGGAAGAGAGACTTGCTGTCTTTGCTGGAAACACGCCTTATCTCCCTTGCTCAAAGCATCATCTAGAGCATCATCCAGACCCTGCTTTTGGATTTGCTGTACAGACTTACACATTTTATAATTTTCAGCTGGAATTTTCCATGTCCAACTAGAAAGCCTCAATTTCAGACACCAATGACTGACACACAGAGCAAACAGGCTGACACAAAGGCTTTATATTTGGTAATGAGGATCTTAAGGAGTAAAAGAGAAAGATTGAAGGACTGAGGCAACCACAGCACAAAGAGCTGCCCAGAGGCTTAGCCAAAGTCGCCAAGGAGACCAGGGCTTGCTGCAGACCAAGGAGAACACAGCCTACTATTTTGTCCACAATTACACAGCACAAACAAAGCTGCACATTTGCTACCAGAAGCCACAGAAGGTCAATCCAAAGGCTTTTTTGCTAGCATCAGTAAAGCTGAAGAGCCTTGCAGGACAGCGCTTCCTTACCAACTGGAATTCTGTTATTCTGAGAAACATGAAGAGCCAAGATAACGCTGACTGGTTAGAACATGCAAGGACAAGGATGTGCTCAGCTTTGTATCAGCTGGGCTGTGCACTGGCAAGCTGCAGCAGCAGCACAAGTGAGAGGCTGCAAAGGTGTCTTGAATGAGACCACAGAGGAGAAACCTGACTCCCTGTCAAAGCAATATTCCCCTCCCTGCATGGTGACCAGAACAAAGCAGTTCTGACCACGTTTCCCAGAAGCCAGGTATTATGTGTTACAGCCTCTTCTGCATCTGGACACACACAACAGCTGGTCAAGGAGCTGCAACCTGTAGCACAATGCCAGTGAGACAGCGAGGCAGACTCGCTCTTACTTTGCCCAGCCAGAGGCAGCACCCATGGGTGGAAACTCCTCCAAGTTGTTAAGGTTTAGCTGGCTGGGTGGGGATCTGGCAGAAACAAGAGGTGCTCCACTCCACTTCCTTCTCCCTCCGCTCCACGGTGCACTGTCACTCTTCCCATCCTCCTCTTCAGCAAGGGAACATCCCAGATCACGAGCTCCCTGCCGGCCAGAGGCACCGACCGAGCTGCTGCCCCTCCTCCGGCCCCGTCTCACGGGCAGCGCTTCGGGCGTGGCCGCCAGGAAACTGCCCAGGCTGGGCTTCTGAAAGGACCTCTTCTCACCGTGGTGCAGCACAGGGCTGTGCCCGAAGCTGGGGCTGCTGCTGGAGACCACGCTGGGGAAATCACCACAAGGGCTGGACAGGTTGGACCCAGAAAAGGAGGAGGAGCTGCTGGATGCTGTGGCAGGAGAAACGCTGATATCTGTGGAGCAGGTGGTCACTGAAGTCCTTGGAGAAAAGAGCTGCACTCGGCTGCTGCTAGCATGGCCTGTCCTCCTTTCTGATCCTGTCCTTTGGCTCCCATGGGCCTTAGAATTAGGAGTCTTAGCAGGAGTAGAGGGTCCATTAGTCAGAATCTGGCTGGTCTGCTCCCTTAAAAAATTTAGCAGAAAAGGCACAAAATCTTTCTGAAGCGAGCTAAGAGATGCCAGCTTGTCATGGATGTGGTTCTCCTACAAGAGAAATAGACAAAAAATTAATATAAAGATGCTACCTGATTCTTTCTGTCCAAATACCCAGACACATCTAAGTAGTAACTATGGGATTTCAACACAAAATAAAAACCAACATGACTTGTCAAAGTAGGTCACTTAAATTCAAGCTACGATAGTGCTGATCACAGACCTGAAAATCAGCCTACACATAAGCCATTTTGGCACAAGTTTTCAGATGGACTCATTCACTTTGGTCTCTGACTGGAAAATAGTGGAACTGTTCCATGGAAACATCAGTAATACTCACAGAAGCAATGGCCAGGAAGGACTCGGAGCAACTGACACGCCTAAGTCAAACATTTTGAAAACATCAATACTGAAAGCATCTAATTCTAAAAGAAAAATCTAAAATCTGCAAGGTCTCTGTGCCCTAATTTTCTGTGAATGCCACATGCTCCCACAGAGGGGTGCTATAATAACAACCATTGAAGCACTTGGGACTCCTGCAGTGCCAAATACAAGACCAAAGCTGCTCTTCCATTTCATTTAAATAATTTTGCTCAAGACCTCACAGAGGTCTAAACAGAGCCTGTGTAACTTTAAGGTACATGAAGTTTATACTGGAGAAACTTAAGCAAAAACCCCACCACTGACTCAACACATTTGAAATGTAAACAGGTGGTGGTGATCTGACAAGGGTAAATCTAGACAAAATGGACTTCATGTTATGTGTACAGTTTGAAGTTTTGTACCCTGGGTAAAAATTATTTTGTTCCTAACATTTCACCAGGTTTCTGTTTCCTCTCAATGGGATTCAGCAACATTTACAACAATAGAAGAAGTTCTCAAAGGCAGCAACTTTTTCCTTACTAATACTGAAAGCATTGCATACATACTCCAGTAGTTATATTCACAACCCTACTAAATGAAAAGTCAAGAAATCAAATGCTATTTCTGAAGGTGCTTTCTGCATGAAAGAAAGCAGTGAAAGCATACCCATAACTGGACTCACACAATCCTCAACATCAATACTAAAATTCATATTTCGAAGAGTGAGACCAATCCAGCTCCTTGGAGAAGTGTGAGATTGTGACACAGCCTGGCTAACAGGCCAAGCAGCCAACAATCAGTGAAAAAGCACAGGTCAGAATACAACCACCATGAGGTGTCAGAAGACCATCTCCAGCCCAAAACCATCATGAGAGCTAGAGAAAGACATAGCCTAGCATTTCCTTCCCCTGGAATCAGCATAGGGGCACAAAGATGCTTACAGTGTTTGGTGTGCATAAGGTTGGGTAGTTTCTCCAACTTTTCAGAGTGCAACCTATTTCCATTCATCTTTCTCTAACCAAGTTAACCAAGGTTTGGTTCCTCCACAACTGGGTAACAGCAACCTGTCAACAGCTGCCAGCTGCAAACCCACTTGCTTTCTCTGCTGAAGCAACTGCACTGCTCCCAACAGCAAAAGGCAGCAAGAAGTTTCCTTGCAAGGGCAAACTTTTTGACCTCCACACCCCTCACCCACACAGTGCTAGGTGAGCTGCCAGGATCTCAAACTTCATAATGTCTGCAGGCCTGATTCTGCAACTCACAGCTGAAGAAATAACAACACAACATAAAAGTGCTGGTCCATTCTTCCCACACGTTCAGGATGACAGCAATACCCGACTAACTCATGCGTGTGACACCAGTGAGTTTTGCTTTGAATACTAGGTAACACTATGCGAGGGGCTCAGGTAGAAGACGCTTTAAATACCAATCGTTTCTCTGTGTTATTCTCTATGTGAAATAGAAGCACTCCTAGCCTATCTACAGTTACAAATGTTTTTATTTCCACAGGAACCGTAATCGTTCATTACAAACTCAGCCAATTAGCACCCTTTCCCAGCCCGCAGAGATCCTCCTCGCGGTCCAGGCGGGACGAGCATCCAGCCGGGCGGCGCGCTGGCGCCTGCACGGTGCTGACAGCGCCGTCCTTCTCTCACCGCTACCTTCCCTACAAAGCCGCGGGAAGCGTCACCCCCGGTGTCACCGCGGTCGCTCAGGACACCGGCCGTGCTCTGTCCTGGCACCCGGCAGTCCCGGCTCCCGGCGCTTCCCCGCGGCTCCCGGCGCTTCCCGCGCCCGCGGGCCCCCCGCTCCCGCCCGGCGCCACCGCCCGCCGGAGCCGCCCGCAGCCGGCGGCGCTGCGCTCCGGAGGGCTCAGCCCGCGCATTCCAGCGGGTTTCACACGCCCGCCGGGCAGATCCCGGCGCGGCTCCCGCCGGCGGCCTCGCCTTCCCGCCGCCGTGCCCGGAGCCCGCCCGCGCCGGGGGCGGTGCCGCCGGCTGCTGGATGGACGCTCGGCCGCAGCCGCGGCACGGCACCTGACGGGGCCCGGGCTGACCCACGCGGGCTTCGCCCCTCACAGCAGCGCGGGGCGGACAAACTTTCCCGCACGGCCCGGCCCGCGGCAGCGGAGGGCGCTGGGGGAGTGGCGCGGCGCGGGCCCGGCCCCGCCGAGCCGGGGCGCTGCGGGCGGGCGCCCTAGCGCGCGTTACCTCAGGCGGGCGGTGGCCGGGGCCGTGCCGGAGCCACCGCACCACGGCGCTGACCGGCACCTCCTCCTGCAGCAGCAGCTCCAAAACCGCCGCCATTCCCGGCGCCGCTCCCGCCGAGCACGCGCACAGCCCGCGCCGGGGGCGGGCCCGGCGTGTCCCCCCTTCCCGCGGGGGCGGCGCCGAGCGGGGATTCCCGCCGGGGAGGCGGGCGGGGGCCGCGCCCCCTCCCCATGTCAACACGCGGGGCACGGGGCGCCTGCGCCGGTCCGTGCGCGTCTTTTCCTCTCATGCGCGGTATTTCCTTCCCCAGCAGGGCTCGGGGCCCGGCCTAGCGGCGGCGGCAGCCGCGGGCCGGGGCGCAGGGAGCGGCGGCGGCGCCCGACCCTCCCCGCGGCTCCTCGCCCGCCCGCCCGCCGACACCCGCGGCGGAGAATGGCCGAGGACTCGCCCAAACGGCGCAAGGCAAATTTCAACGAGGCGGAGACGGAGGTGCTGATCGAGCAGGTGCTGAAGCACGAGCAGCTGCTGTTCGCGGCGGGACCCGGCCGCGCCTCCGCGGGCCAGAAGCGGAAGGTGTGGGAGCTGATCCGGCACAAGGTGAACCCGGTGGCCGCCTGCCCCCGCGACGTGGAGGACCTGAAGAAACGCTGGCGGGACCTGAAGCGGCGGGACCGCAGCAAGCTGTGCCGCCTCTCGCAGGGCTGCGGGCCGCCGGCGCCCCCCGCGCTCGGCCTCCTCCTGGCCCCCGAGGAGCTGCCGCCCGCCGCCGCGCCGCCCGCCCGCCGCCAGCGCCGCGCCTACGGCTCCCTGCTGCCCGCCGAGGCCGTGCCCATCGTGGGCGGCATCGACACGCTGGAGCTGCCCGGCGCCGTCGTGGGGGACATTGGTGAGTGCGGGAGCCTCCGCCCGGCGCCGCCCGCCGCAGCCGCGGGAGCCCCGGTCCGCGGGGCAGCGGCGCTGCCCGCCCGCTGCGTGCGCGCAGGGCACCGGCCCCGCAGGAAAGCGCTGGTTCGGATCCTTGGAAAGGCAGAACGTACATGCACGCACACAGAACTGTGGGGCTTCCTGCTCTAGGTCATAGAAGTGCCTGAGAACAGCACCCAAGAGTAAAAAACGCGTCTCGTAGCAGATGCTGCCCATCCACGAGCCGTTAGACCCGGCCACCGATCTTCACTATTGCATTAATTATTCTTGCAAATGCAAAAAGCCACGACAGCACGCAGGTCCAACCAGCACAGTATGTGCCAGCGATATTGTCCTAGCATGCTGGAATACCAAGGGATTCTTGTAATCACAGTGTTTCAGCAATGCTCTTGCTGTTTACTGTGTGCACGACAGAGCACGAAATGAGCTTGCAGTGAACTTTGGGATCCTAAAGCTCGGCTTCTGTGGTGGTAAGGGAGCTGTAGTATGCAGATACATGATTAGCTGGTGAATGCATATTTATGGTTTTCTTACCACCTATCGAGGTAATTTGTATTCTAAAATCATCAAAGATAACATAGTGTGAGTTGAGAGTCTTGTTTCAAGGACTAATGTTAGTGCTTAGTGGATGAGAAAATATGTCACCCCTGAGGTTATGAAGTTTCTCATGGGCTTTACTTTGCTTTTCTTCCCCCTGCTCCCCCACACCTCTTCTAGGGTTTAATGGCAGTCCTGGCCCATCTCATCAATCCAGTCTTGACCAGATGAACCTTAAAGAAGAAATAGTAGTGAAGGTGGTAGAGCCAGAAGAAAGCTCTGAGGACATGGTAGTGGTTCCACCTAGTCAAGAACAGCTGCCTTTTCTGGGGACATCAGGTGGTGGTTCCTCTGGGAAAGTAAAAGCCAAAACAAAAAGCAGGTCCCAGGCAGACAAAAATGAAATGACTGAAGAGGATCTACTGCAGATTCAGCAGACCCAAATACAGGTGATCCAGTCTGGCTTTGACAGTGTCAACCACAATCTTCAGCTGCTGCAGCAAGGCATGCAAGACCTGAGTAACAGCATCAACATCATGGCACATGCGCTTGTTGCTATCAAGAACGTCTATGTGAAAAACAACACTGGTCCAACCACACATGCCACTGCATCTACTCAGACCACAGCTGGGTACCTGAGCCCAGGATCCCCCCAGCTCTCCCCTGCTAAGGACAGAGCTAGAGCACAGGTGGCTGGAAGCAGCAGCAGAAGCAGCAGCTGCAGCTCCAGCTCCACATCACAAGAACCAGGTCCTTCTGAGTTTCCTAGGCCCCCCCTGAGAACCATTAAGAAAGAACATCCAAATGGCTGCTACTACTTCTGCTTTGCAGATGTGTAAAAACTTGAATATATGTAAAATGACTGTGTTGTTGGGTGCTGATGTATGTTCTGCTCCAGCCTGTGACTTTGAAGGAGTGAAGTGGACTTGCCTCCTGTGTTTTTCCCAGTGGGAAACATTTTGCTATAGGTGGCATTAAACACTAATTACCAGTCTTCAGTTAACTCTGTTGCAGTTGGCTAATAAATTTCTTCTTTTTTCTTTATCCTCTTTTTCTCCTGAAAACATTTATTTTGACTAAGACTTTTGTCTGTATCGTTGTTAGTTTAATGTCACCTCGTGAAAAATAAAAGGCATGAAAGTGGGGTAAAAAAGTAACATTATGGTTACTGCCACCAGGAGCTAGCTTACACAAGTTACTTGGTTCTTGGATTAAACAAACCTCAGAAGTACTTGGTTTTTTAAGTACTTCCCTTTTCTAATAGTTATAATGTTGGGGGTGTTTGTTTAGTTGTTGTTGTTGAGTTTCTTAAAGTCTGTGCAAGGCATCACATGAGGAGTTTGAGATACGTGCTTATTCTAGGAATGGTTTAGGACTGAGTCATTCATGAGTGTCCTCAGAATTCATACAGCATTGTTCCACTTAGCTGTTGTTCATTCCCAGCTTGTCAAATGCAACTTCTTTTCAGAGACACTGTGTTTTACTGCACTTGCAGGGTAGTCTCTTTTTTTTTTTGTCGGATGGTCAAAATAGAGAAATACAGAAAAATGAGGAATGGATGAGTGACGCCTGTTTCTGATGTATAGGTTATACGTAGGCTGTATCTTCATTTGATTTTTGTAAGCCTTATGGATTCAATACCACAGTATTTGAAATACAGAGAACAAAAAGCTTTGTATTGTTTTACATGAAATGGAAGTCAGATTTCCTGTAAAATTACAGGAGGCAGGGGCTCACTTCATTCCAAGCAAATGCTCCTGCATAGTTTAGGAACTTTCATTATCAACTTTCTTGCAACTATATAACGGAGGAAGAAGAAAGATGAGGAAGAGTTGAAGCAAAATGTAGCCTGGTGTCAACTCTGAAATAAGCAAAAAATCATTTTATCTTCATGCCAAAAAGAAAAATTACCATTTTTCATTTAGATAGCGAAAACTATTGTCACTGACACTATTTTGTGTTTCAGGCTTATATATTAGAGCCCCTCTACTTTACACAATTCAAAAGTAGCAGAGGTTCAATGTTCTTATATGTGGCAGAAGGCAAACAAAAACACTCTCACCTGAAATTTTGTCCAATTACTTGAAAAACTATTCAGGTTCTCTTCTTAAGCATTTATCACCAACATTAAAAAAAACTATGACAGATAAATTTGGCCTATAGCAATGACTAGCTGGCTGTAGTGTTACAGCAGTGTTAATTAACTGTGTTAATGCAGTTTGCACAAGCATTCCTGCTGCAGGAATTTAGCAAATACAAATAACATAGAGAATCACAATTAAAATGTCCCTCTCCTAGAAGCATAAGAATATGTAATCATAGCATAATGTATGGCACTTTTGCAGTCAGCTTTGACTGAATGCCACCATATGAAAATGTACTTCATTTCTGCCCTTACACCATTTTGGTGTACTGAATTAACTCCACCATATGAAAATGTACTTCATTTCTGCCCTTACACCATTTTGGTGTACTGAATTAACTCCACCATATGAAAATGTACTTCATTTCTGCCCTTACACCATTTTGGTGTACTGAATTAACTCACCTGCACTTCAAAAACCAGCTGCCTACTAAAATGTGAATACAGAGTAATCAGTTAGCAAGTGTACCACAGATGGGAGTAAAATATGCAAATATCTTCACAAAAATAAAATGTATGCATGTACAGCACAATGTTAATTGGGATTAATGCCTTGAAGAAGAGAAAGTTCTCTTTTCCAGGTTTTCCTTAACAAAAGAAGATGGTATGGGTGACAGGTACTAAGAATTTGCCGAGTTTAAGAATGGCAAAGAATGAATCCTTCTAAATCAGATTTTTGTGTCTGTGTTGTTAAAAGCTTTCCAAATTAACCTGTTGAAAGTGTTATTTCTCCCTCATCAGTACAGATGGGCTCTCTTGAGCAGCGTTTTCTGTATTTTGTTTTCATGGACAAAGAAACTAATTCATGCTACCATGACATTCCAGGTAGATTAGCAAATTAAATCTATGTGGTCCTTCTGGGCAGCAGTTTGAGCTTTGTCCAGGTTGCAACTGGCAGTTCTTACTTGTCTTTCTTTTCATGTTTTAACTGTTTTTGCAACTGTTAGTTCTTGAATTTCATATACTACAGCATTTCTTGGGAGAGCTGACTTGTGTCTGCTTTCTCGTGTTCCAATAGTGCTTTACATGAGAGGCAGCTACAGTGCAGTAGAGAAGTGCAGCAAGATCCTGTGAGCAGAATGGGCAGACTGACCCTCCTGTATGAATGAGGACAAGCCAGGCAATGCTAAAAGACACTGTGGTTGTCAGACAACAACCAGACTTCAATCTACCACAGCATGTTTGTTCTGATCTTGCTTCTTTCCCTGTGTTTCAGTTGTACCACTAAAATATACTGGAGCCAGATCAAAATCACTCTTCCACTTCTAATACATTCTAGATTTACGTATTTTAAACAAGTAAAGAAACTGAGCTACCTCTCATCACTACAGAGTGGGAAAAATTGTTATTTTCATCTTCAAATTAATACAATTGGTTCCTATTTCTTTACACACCCTTTCTGTGATTGCATTATGTTTGTGTTGGGAGCAGTGAAATCACAGGAACCATCCAGAAGCCATGCAATTAAGTTTCTGGCTGCTCTTAACAGAAGGTGAAACATAATTTTCTTGGACTGTTACTGAGTAAATGAATTCCCATTTTGTTTCCTCTCCTGTGAAGCTATCTAGGCTGTTGTATAAATGACAAGAGCTAATGGCCTGGTCATGAAGCTTCATGAAAATACTGCCAATTATTTGAACAAAGGCAGATCTGGCTTTAAATTTGCCTGAATGCATGGCATAACAGTGCTAATACTGAGAGATCCAGGGAATTTTCTCCATTCTTCTGGACTTCCCTAAAAAACGTCCCACTGTGCAAAGTGCAAACTATTTTCTGGTAGCATAGGACTAAGACATTCAGGCACACAAACCACAAATATAAATTTGTGAGGGAGGGAGACAAGTCTCCTTAAGAGACTGTAAAAGCTCGGGGACTACATCCAGACAGTTGATTATCCCCAAAAGAGGTCAATTATAGTGACCTCTGACTAAATAAAAAACTACAATTTTGAAGGGAAGAATGCTGTCAGAAGCTGACTTTTCAGGACCACCATATTGTTACCTAAACTGACCTGATCTGGCTGTGCCAATTATTAATTGTTTAGATGAATGCAGACAGAAGGGGTAAGAAGAAATAGAAACTCAGGTTTCTGAGGAAGCCCATTTGGAATTTTCTGTAGTTATTAATATACAACACATGAACCTACTAAATCCGTTAATGGATCTAGTCATTTCAATTTGCAATATGAACATCTGATTCATGTTGCAGTAGTGCCAACAAATGCTTGCTTTTTACTTTCTTGAAACTAAGGAAAAAAAATAATCACTGCCAAAGCATTTTATCCATTTAAATTACAGGGTTACAATAGTGAAAAACACTGAAAAATATTTCAGCTAAAGTTTATAAGTTAATGAATCACTATACAAACACAATCAAGAATTGAAGTTTTGCATGCTGAATGAATATTTTATTTAGAACCAGTTTATAAAAATAAAATACAAAATAATTTGAAAACAAAACTTAAACATTGTACAAAGCCTTGATATGGTACAAATGAGAAAATAAATAATTACAACTTTATGTACAAATGACATTACAAGGGCATTAACTCTTTATGCTCTTGGTGCCTGAGCAAACTTAAATGAAAAGAATGGCTGAGAAGATTTCCAAGGAGGGGAAGAGAACTGCAATTACAGAGTAAGAGAATTTGAAGGACTCAACATTTGTCTTCCTCAATGGTAAAAAACAATCTTGGAACTGCTTTCCATTTAATTTAATCATACTGCAGACTTTGCTATTGAGTACTTGATTTCTTATGGGGTTGCCAACATTGTATTTTTAATTAATACACAGATTTAATTCTTTGTGGTATTGCCCAGAGGTTTTAGATTAGCAGCCATTGGTTGGCCACTTCAAAAAGTCAGTACTTGTCTGAAGGCATTGCTGGTGATTTCCTTAATTTACTAGTTTGGATATTCATAGGAAAGCATTTGAAAATTAGCATCTGTTAGCTCTAGCACTGCAACTTCAGTCTGGGCTGACTCTATAGTAAAGAAAGTTAAAAGCTGGGGAAGAATTTGCAATCGTGCTTTCTAGCCAAGGTAAAGAGGATGCAGAGAAGGCTGCTTGGCAACACATTCAGATCCTCAGTCAGGGAAAAGATGTGAAATTGTCCAAAAAACCTACTTCATTTTGCATCAAACCTTTATAACCTTGCCTGCCATGCAGCAGATATGGGTTTAAAAGGATTTGAAACTAGACAGACCACTAATTATACTGCATCTTTTGGAGCAAGCTGTTGTGCTGTTACCATAGACCTTTTACATAAAAGGTCAAAGATCAAGTGATCTCAAAACAAACATCAAATTAATTGCAGCTGAATTCCCACAGACACTTGTGGATGATTAGGACGTCACATGAGTAGCCCACTTGTGGTATTGTTTTAAAAGAAACCACATTGTACTCTTGGCCAAAGCTGGCTCTCAACAGTAATTCTGATAGAAAAGGAGAGATCCATAGGCATGTCATGTCATAATAATAACAATTAAAAATAAGCAATTTCCAATATAAATTCAGCAACTGCAAATTTGGTATTTATAGAATATGTTTATCCTTCCAGTCCCTAATCAGGAGAAAGAGCCTTAACAAAACAAGACCCTATTCCAATTTTAATGAAGTTTCACCTGCACAAGAACAGCAAGAACTCCCATGGGTCCAAGCTCTTCATGTAGAGGAGAAACAGGAGCATAGCATTGGGGTTTGTCATTATTACTGTTGAGAGAGAATGTGTTATCATCAATGCAGAGTAAAATCAGCCTACCTGCTCAAACCTGGATGGCAAGAGTCATTGCAAAGTTAGTACATCAATCTTTGAAACAATGGATTCCTGTACATTTTTCCTTAAAAAACCCAACCAAACAAAAACCTCTCCTTAAAGATAAATATCTAAAAGCCTGATTACTTAAACACATAAAAATGACTGATAAAAACTTTTTGGCAATTGACAATATCTTATGACAATTCCTGACAATTATTATATAATCCAGGCTGACTTTCTATAATTTCTTTTTCACAAATATTATGTGTAGGGAAAAGGAAGACTGCCTTCAAGCAGACAGGCGAGGTACTCTTATGTGACGTGCATGTGTATGCAATTTGATTAGCTAAGAAATGTATGACCTATGCCTGTGTATTGCATGTAGTCAAAACATTGAACCTCATTTCCTTTTACCAGCATTTCTGGTAACAAAAAATTGTGCTAATTGCAACCAAAGACATTTGAGCCAAAAGCAAAACAGCAAACAAACCCCATCCATTCACCGCCTACTTGATTATGTAAAGAAGTTGAATAAAAATATTATGCCCCATTCTATAAATTTCAGGAAGAGGAATCATAGAATCATCAAGGTTGGAAAACACCCCCAAGATCCAAGTTCTACTGCTAACCTAGCACTGCCATGTTCACCATCCAATGAGCACCCAAAGCTTTTACCAGCTGAAGAGAGGAATAATGGATAAACATCAAGGTCTTTATCCAGCCAACAGTTCTCTGACCATTCCTAAAAGTGGAAAAGCAAACAGAGAATGCACCACAGGAATCTTGGTGTTAACCTAAGCAGACCCTGACTCACTGAGAATGACAAGACAGACATGGCTCTTGTCACCACACAGCATCAGTCCTGCACGAAAAAATACACATATTGTGGGCCTATACAGAGAAAGAGCTTGACAATGAGCTTTTATTCTCCTATTCCTTTTCCGAAGACTACTCTCTCATTTAAGATATATTTAAAAACTGGAGGCACATATTGTTGGTTTTCCATTAGACCCTTTTAAGAAATTGGAATAATCACATTCTTCTTACCAGAATTTATGCCTCTTTAGTGTTCCATAAAAATGTCCAATTCTGTTTACAGGAAAAAGACTGTACTGTAAATCTGTCTTTATCTATATTCTCATCAAAGAGAAAAAGAAAAAAAAAATTTAGAAGCATTACAGTCAACCATTGCATAAATATTACTGCAATAGGGAGGACTTACGGGAGTTTTGCCCCAGTAGGACTATAGGATCAGGCCTTGCAATATGAAAAAGACACAGAATCAGAATTAGGGCATAGGGACATTGCAGTAGATGAAAAGGAGACCAGAGTAAATCAAAGCAAAAGAGGCCTTGGCTCACCCTGGCAAATGAATTCCAGTGAACATGATGGAATAGCTCTTCCTATCTATATGTATATACACACATACGTATGTATATATATATTTCTATATAATATACAGTATCTATATAAGTGTATATTTAGATACACTTATGTACAAATTTGCATTTATATATATATATATATAAAAACAAAATTGTGTGTTTTTCCAGCAATAGTTAATACCATAATACTACAAATCGTAGATGATAGAGCTCCAGCAAGTCTTTTTCAGTTGAAAAATATTTCAAGCTATTTTTAAATATATAGGACCAAATCCTTTCCTATACATCAAGACTGTTTAGTGAGGTATGCAAGAAAGCTTGATTTCAAACATGCAGACTTCAAGGTAAGAATATGTCCAGATTTCCCAAGACAGGATGTGGCTGGTGGCGGTAATGAATGCCTTGTGTCACTCTGCAGGGGTTTGCCTTCTGTATCATTATATATAACTAGCAGTTAAGACCTCATCTTGCTCCTGCCTTTGAGCAGTGAAAGTTTCTATGCTTACTGATCCTGCTCAAGCAGTAGATAGGTGCTTAGCATCATACAACTTGTCAACGTTGCTCTACTGTATCACACTTTCTATTACTCTAGCAGGGTTTTACCTAAGTAGTAATTGGCATGTGTAATTAATAAAGAGATTAATTAATATTGATTTTTGAGACTGAAACTTAGATTGATTTTACCATGCAATATTGTAGCACAAAAGTCTGTGTGAAATGTTTGGTGATTTCAAGTTCTATTTCAGTTTAAAGGCTTCATGCCTCAGTTTCTCTAAAAAATGCTCCAAAGTGCTGGCCACAACACAGAATACATCATAAAGAGAAAATGAGTGTGCAGCATCTGCACCTGCTACATGTCATGGCTCCATTGCACTGCCCTTCAAAGAAATGGAGGCTTGAAGAAGACAAAGCAACAGCTCCTTGAATTTTATCACTCCCCAGCTAATATTCCTATATAAGCTGCTGTGTGCTATGCAGAATAACTGTAGCCACTTTGTACAATAGAGAAAAATCTTCCCATCCCTGAAAATGTATTGCAGATAACCTGCCATAAACTATTCACACACACTCTGCACAAGGGTCACACAGAGGTACATTGGTGGTTTTCTGCAGAGCCATTTCCACATTCAAATACTGAGGCTTACAGAGTCCTTAATGATTATATAGGCCCTCTAGAAATATTAAGCTAATATTTATGTATGAGTTAATCAGCTGATCATTACTTAATAACATTAACTGATTGCTATGTTAGACTATAGTAAGCAATTCTGTAAACTTTTGTGAGAAAGGTATCAAGCAACAAAAAACTCGAAGAGCAGGTTGTTCAAGCTAAGTTATTCACAATTGCTCCTCTATTCACATCTTCATGATTTTCTCCTTAGATTCTGTTGAATTTACAGCAAAAAAGCAACTGAGAGTATACAGTCCTTTTACCTTTTTCGTCACCAAAAGAAGCCTGTGTCATCAATCACAACTGATTTCTCTTTTTCTTTTTGGCATAGTTCACTATTTTTACATTGGCAAGTAGTTCAAGTACAAGTGAATTTCTACAGCATTGGTTTATTTTACATAGTAATGTCTAACAATGGACAAGCCTGCACTTTGAAGACAATATAAAATAGGTGTTATATGCTTTCTCACCTGTAAAGCAGTTACCATTTCTGGATCCTGTTACTCTAGAGAGAAAATACAAACACCTCAACTTCAGCATTTTCAGGCAAGGATGCGTAAAGTTAGTACTTATGAAAACTTATGAGACAATGTTACATAGGAATAAACTTACATGATGATAAAAAATGCTTTTCAGAAATAAGAAAAAATAATCAAGGGCTGCCACACCACCTTAACAAATAATTCCAGCAAGTGCCCAGGACAAAAACATCACAATGTGACTGAATTCTTTTTTATGGTATACCATAAGGAAACATGTAGAAAACAGGAAGGAAGAGATAGAATTTGTTGTTGTCACATTCATCCATTAGGTATTCATAGACTGTAACTGTTCCTGTATGACAAGTATTCACAATTAAGAACTCACATTATGAAATAAAAATGAGACCTATTCGTAATAAGAAATAAAAATACCTTTTGAGTCTTTGTTCTTGTTCCATATGCAAATGTACACATGAATTTATAAATTAAAAAAACAAGCTGCATGACAAAACATTGGCTGGTTGAGAAATCAGCAGTCCTTCAATTTTGTACCAAGTATAAAGGCTATTAGAATTTGTGCATTCCAGAATTTTTTGGCAGGGGTGGGGGGGAGAATAGAAGAGGTAAGTATACAGGAACTAACAGAAAGGGAACTGTATTATTTGTTGTCCATAAATTACAAATGAAAAATGAGAAAGAATGAGTTTATATAAGCATATACATATATGTATATATAAATATTTATATTATATAATTTACCATGAGGACATGCAGTTATTGGTATAGCACCTATTATACAATATAATACAAAGGAATAGGACTTTCCAATGGTACAGTTTCTTCAGAAAAAGCAGGTATACCCTACCTATTGCATTCATCTGTAGTGCTTGAAACCTGAATGAAATTAAGGTTCCACACTGTGCTACATTACATATGGGAAACAATATACATAGTCATAGTAAGAAACGAAAAAAATCAACATAGTCTGACAAAGCAAGTGAAATTCAGTGCAGCTCTAGGGCAGCTTTAATGCAGCATTAGAATGTGTTAGCTCAGAGACAAAATATTCCCTTTTTAATCCAAAGGTATTCATTTGGCAGAAGTTAAATAAAAAAGCACAGATGCTGGCTGGAGAGGCATATGACTACAGCAAGCAGATCAGTAATTGACAAGTCTCCTATGCATCCAAGAGTCCCCATAACAGGAATCATTAGGGAGGAAAGCTGGCTGCATCTTTCTCAGGCTTGTGTTCTTGTGTGTCCCTATTCTGAACCCACTACACTTTTCTGAATATAGCAAAAGGTACCCTACCTTTCATTCCCTACAGAGTCCCTGCAGAGAAAAAAATGTTACTAAGTAATTACCTAATAAAATTGGAGGAATTAAACACCATGGACTTTACTGAGTCAACAAAGCTTGGCTATCAAAAACACATTTGGGAAACAGAATCCAGAATTGGACAAGAATCCAATTTTAAAAATGTTTTAGATTTCCTTCCATATATTTTGCTTTGATGATTAATATTCTTACTCAGATTTTGTAAGGGTATTAAGTACATTTCCATCACCCCTAAACTATCTCCACATCTCTGTTTCATCTTTCATGATTTTAGATTTACAAATGATTTTAGAAAACAAATGACGAAAATACAAATCTTGATTGGTAATCATCTCTGCATTGTAAGATCTGTGGTTTAAGTGATAACTAATATCACTAATAATGACAATAACTAATGGAAAACAGAAGTCAGCAATAACGAAGGTTCTCTTTTCAGTTGACTTAAGGGGGTAAAGAAAGGTTCTTATTTTCTAGATTACATTGCATTTTGCTGTAAATCTGCAACATCCAGTGAAGTACATACATCTACTCCTTTCTCTCATTTCTTAGGAAGGAATGGTTTTCCAAATCCTACCAAATGTGGTTTGAAGAATCCCACCATGACTCCCAAAAAACTGTATGACATAGAACTGAGAATCAGCTTATTGGATCCTAATTACTGCTAAACAAATTTCTAAATAATATTGGTACAAAAACCTCTTGTCAAACATTACTTTTTAAAATTTCATCAGTGTCAAAGAAGGGATAAGGTATATGATACTTAGGTAAAAAATTTGTGCCATGGTAGAGCAAAATGAGCACCCAGTGACTCAAAGGTGAGTGCAGCTCAAAATGGAAGAAATTTAAAAGGTAGAAATATAATTTTCTAAACTGTGTGCTTTTTGAAAACTGCAAAGAAATGCTTGAGCAGTACTTATCTCCCGAGTGGTGACATCACTTTGGGAATAACCGTTTCGGATTTTCTTACATACTCCTTGAGTATGTAAGGCCTTAAATCATTAGACCAAATTTTCTAACTAGGGAAACTAAATACATTGAGATTAATATAGTTTCAAAACACTCACCTTCAAGATACCTTTTCACTCTAAATACATTGCACCTCTTTGACTACCCAGTCATTCTGATTCTGGCCTCTACTTCCCATCTCTTAGATCTGCTTGCTGCCTGCTCTAAGGCAAAGCCTGGCCACTTATTTACACAGAATGCTTTCTCATGAATAGTTTACAATGGCTACTTTCTTTAAAATGTGCAGATTCAACACCTTTTTTTAATATACTTTTTTGATTATTTTTTTAAATACACAATACACAGACACAACATGCATCAGATTTAGGAGGAGACTTTATACCTGTCAAGGCCCAGTTCCTATCTGCTAAGCTTAGTAGTTGATTTGCTCTTTCCTGTGGAAGTCTTAGTGCTTGGGGAATGGTGGAAAGAACTACCAGAACCTTTCAGACCATTCTTGCTAGTTTTGTTGCAGCAGTGCTCTTGTTGGCAGGACCTCCTAGAAGATGAGGAGCCTGAGTGGCTGGGGGGTGATTTACTCCTCCCAAAATGTGGGGATGAACTCCTCTGATCATGATGGGATCTCCCAGCCCGGGACGGAGAAGAGCTGGCAGTACGGGGTAAAGAAGAGCTCCTAGGGGAGGCACTGGGACTGCGGCGGGGGATGACAGGGCTCTTGGGTGGCGTTTTTGGACTATGTGGAGATCCTGGACTCTTACACTGGGTAGAACTCCTTGGTCTTTGAGATCCATTCTGCAGGATTTGAGCCAGACGAGAGATAAGATCTGAGTCCGAGCTGCTACTGCCTAGGACTCTGTATCTGCGCAACCTTAAGAAGAAACAAAGAAAGATTATCTCTATTTTCACCTATTCATTAAAATTCAAAGAGAAACTTGGTACCACTAGAAACTAAGGAGGAGCTTGCATTGCTAAACAGATATGCAGAGCTCAACTTTCCCATCAGGAAGAGGTGTTTGGATCTAGGCTTTGGCTTCTGTGTTGTTCAACTCAACACAGTATTTATATTTACATAAACTCACATAAACAGCCTCAGTGTTACAGGACAATGGGAATTTCCCGGTGGTGTTGGAAGAAGTGCATGGAAAAGCAGCACTTATTGCTGAGGTTTCAGAGGTGTACATCCATTCCTGCACACCATCAGTACACTCCCATACATAATATTAAGGGATGACAAGGCCCACTGCAACTTCCTTCAAAGGATTTTGCACTATTGTATAAAAATTATCCTTATCTTGTGAATGCAGACACTGACAAAACTAGATTGTGGTTGTCTGCGTATAGACGTGGCAAGGGGGAGGTCTTTTAAAATCCACTCTGCCTTCCTTTAATTAGTTGGTTTACTTAGACGTGATCTGAGTATAGCTAATTGACTCAATGCTGATGGCTGGAATCTCCAAATATTTAGAATGTCTACATTAAGAAGAGATTATTTTCAAGGGGGCTGAATACAACAGCTCCTAAAAATTTCTTTGGGTTTGTAAATAACCAGCAGTTCTGGAAAAGTGACCCAGCTCTAAAAAAAAAGTGTAAAGATTTAGTTATAGATTGTCAGATTTCAAAATATTGAATACACATCTATTGATGTATTTTTAACAGTGAACCAGCCTCATTCTTGTGTAACAGCTTCTCCTCATTCATTCTCCAACAATGTAAGGTTTCTCAGAGAATTGAAGCCCAGCATTTTTTTAAAACATTAGTTAAAGGATGGAACTTCTACAGGATTACATACTGCACAGTAACTGCAGTCTAGCTCAAATCCATTTTCAACCTGAAAATCTATTTCTATTTTCTCTGCATTACCTAGCTTCTACCCCAGGTCTAGTAGGCGGTTTTCCTGGTGGTGGCCGAGGAAAGAACTGAGCTGAGCTTGAACTGGTGACTTGATCAGTTGTTGCCCAAGACACTGGCCTTGGAATCTTGCTTTTTCTGGACTGAGGGCTGCTTGGAGATAAAGAGCTATCTTCATTCTGCTTGCTGAAATGAGAGTCCAGTGTCAATCTAGAAAATGAAGCTAAGACATCATCCTCAGAAAACGGTACTGGAGCAGCAGCCATTTTTTCCTCCAGTGACTTATCAGAGGCACTTGAGAGGTCACCAAGGAAAGATTTGAGCTGTCTCTTTTCCATAAGCAATTTGACCAAGTCTGTCTGATGGGCCTTTTTTAGAAGAAGCTTTTCCTTGGCGGAAACAGAAGAGGAATCTGACATTGAGTCTATCTCTTGTGCTAAAACCGGGATTCGACTCTGCCTGAATACAAAAGAGGATTTTACTGAGTCCTTCTTAGATCGATAAGAGCTCTCATTTTCTGAAATGCAGTGGAATAGCTCTCCATTTCTGGGAGCATTTTTCTCTTTTTTATTCTCCTGCTGCAAAATAGTAGTAAGGGCCACTTGATGGCATTTCAAGTCTTGGCTATGGGCTTCTTCCTTATCAGAATGAAAACCATTTTCCTGAACAGTAGCTATTTTGCTTGCCTGTCTATTAACATGTGCATTATTAAGTCTTGAGGGAGACAATTCTGTCGTTTTAGGAGCTATTGACTTCAGAACCTCATCTTGATTTGGCATCAAACAGACAGGCCTTGACTTTGATTCTTGAGCTGCTTCTGTATTTGTTAGAGGTTCCTCCTCTGCAGATTTTGAGTTTCCTGGCAAAGAAGAATTCTGTTCTTTGCTTAGCATTTCAACGGCATCCTCAGAAACCACTGGAAGCCCTTCTTCCTCAGCCTCCTCCACAGGAATATTTCCAAGTTCTTTCTCTTCCTGTATCCCATTGTGTTCAAGTAGGCCCTTCTGGTCACAGTCCAGGACATTGACAGATTCTTTGACAAGTCCTTCCCTGTCAAGCACCTCTTGGCTAATATTAAGCATCAAATCTGGTCTGCTGGCACTAGCTGGAAGTGCATCTTCTGGCCCAACCAAGCCTGGCAAATTTTCCTTTGGAGAGGAAAGTTCCACGGTGTGTTCCACAGACTGACCATCCTGCTCTCTTCTCTCTAGTGGGTGGCCATAGTGAAAGCTCTCTGAAGCAGACTGTGTAGATGCCACTGAAGGTCTGGGTATTGTTATCTGCATTGGAAAATTAAATAAAAAGGTGAGAAACTCAGGCACGTTATACAAGAAACATCCTTTAAATAGCATCTTCGGTTCCATGTCTTCAAGATATATTATATAATGATTCTTATGAATCACAATGTTCAAATAATACCTAACTTTGTAACATACATGTAGATAATTAGAAAAAGAATGGTCTATCATTCCAAGACAGAAATACATAACAGGTAAAACCAAACACAGTATGAGTGAAAAATGTTGCACTTAGCAAGTGACTCCCTTGGTAATGAGATCCAACCTAACAGGCAGATTTTTTAAAATTTTACTTTAGTGTGAATACACTTAGAACAAGTTGTATATAAATGTAAAGTCTTTAACAAATACACAGCAATATTTATAGATAAATACAGAAGACAAAGAACACAATGATATTTAGATTCAGAAAGTCCATACTCATAATATATTTTTGTCTGGAAAGATAACTTTTCTGAGTATCCAGTATTATTTATTACTTTTCCTACTGAAGCTTATGCCACATTTTAACTAAGTTACCTGGTTAGGGTATCTCCTTACCTAAGGTCAGTAAGACATTCAGAAAGTAAATACTCACATATCTAAATCCCCGAACAGGTCTGATCCAACAGATACACATAAAGCACTCTTAAAACCTATATATATCATTAAGTAGGATCTCCTTTGAAAAACAGGTTATGATGAGTGCTGTCTCTGGCACACAGCTTAGTTGTTAGAGTACGTGTCTAGGAAACGGGAAACCTGCATTCATGTCTCTCCCTACCTGAAGGACATAAACCCACTTCCTCCAGTTTCCTTCAAGTAGGGAAAAAGCCCGAATGGAATCGTTTCTTACCTTCCCCATTGGAGACAGGCCACTACATAAACACAAATGCAAGGATCATGAGGTGAGAGGGTGAAAGAGCACATACACAAGAGAGAGCACATACACAAGTTTTGTCTCTGGGGATGAGGGAAGAATGCACTCTCACATGAAGACGAGTCCTACTTTCTGGCTTATATATACTGGATGGAGTAAACAATCAAAAAAAGTTAAAAATAAAGGCGCTACCCTTACATCTTTTTCTACATGGACAGAGAGTTCAGCTCTGTTTTTCTTTCTGTTCCGTAGCTTCATGAATCTGACACAACAGAAAGCGGAAACTGGAGTCTAAGTTTGGTTAAAAACACTCTTGAGGCACTACTGGTAGAAGAGACAACTAGTAGAGTGTTGCTAGGATTCTGCTATGTTATAATACAGATTTTACTTGGTTTTTTTTTAGAAATTATACACAGTGCTGAGTTTACTGGGCTTGTGCAAGAGCTAGTACATTGGTACTACTTACTACTGGCAGTAGAAACCAAACCAAACAAAAAAAAAAAAAACAAAAAAAAACAAAACCCACACAAAAAAAACCCCAACAACAAAAAACAAAACCCACAGAGACCTACAGTAAGGGTCTACTTTTTGTCTCTTATAATTTGTTTTCAAGTTTGGGCCAGTACAGTCCTCCATGTTTGTTGAATTAAAATGGTACACTGAGCAAAAATCTGAGGTTATTACTTTTGGCAAAACAGTCCTCCTCATCTCCTCTTACTCTCAGGTTCTTTCTTCTGAAATAAACACTCTTTCTCTTTTCAGATAGTGAAGTGTTTCTTAGTTAAAAAGATTTCTGAGAGAATCCAAGAACATCAGTTCAGCTACAGAAAGAACAGAGGAAATAGAATTGTCTTTAAAAGCACCTTTCCATGATTAGATAATTTAATGCCTTAATCTTGAGTGTTAAAAACAGTTTAGCAAGAACTCTGTACAGAAAGAAAGTCTTCTCAAAGTACAAGAACTAGATTATATCCCCGTTGGACTTGACATTTCCCCTATATGTGCAAGAATTTAAATGGGTCATCATAAATGATCCTCATATTTTTATTTCTTGTGCCACTAAATACACTTTTATCCTATGAAATTTTTATGGTTAATCATGTCAGTTATGTAAAACACTGAATCTGAGGAACAAAGATTACAATTCATCTAAGAAGTAAAATATGGGGAATACAACTTAAAATCCTACCTTTCAACTCACTATGATAACTAGTATGTACCACTGATTATTGCAATTCCCATACTTCAACAGGAGTTATGTGATAACAACAGATGACTAAAAGTGGCTGAGACAATATATGAAACAACGAATTCAAAGTTCTCCTTTCATTCCAAAATTTTCAAATTAAATTACTGCCACCATAGTCTTGAATTTTTTGCCTTCCCTAAATAATCTCTTAATTCCTGTTGTGTTCAAATTCACACTTGAACCAAGATGAGAAATTACCCTGCATTTCTTCAATAAATTTTATGAGACAGTGAGTGGGATGTTAAGAAGGAAAAAGAACAAAACAACAACATAAATATCTCTCAGACATCCTGTATATCTGATAAACTTTCCTTCTTTTAAACCTTTGACAGACTGCAATAGTAAGGGATATGGTTGCATGAATGCCTCTGTGTACATATACAGCTAATAGTAGAGGAATAGGTCTTCAAAGCTGCTAAATCTGAAAGACATAAAGGTGTGAATATGGATTATTGTACAATATCAGAAATAGCTTTTTTGTTCCATTCATGGTATCTGATACTTCTTCATGTCAAGGGCTGTCAGGCCTCCTAGAGACATGGTGTGCAGATCTGTTTGCTGCTAACCTTTCATTATTAGAAATTTCTTATAATAATACACCATCATTCTGTTACTGGACATTCTGAAGACACTTCACCTAACCAGTTTACTCTCATCAGAACATCTTTCCTTACCTTAAAGTAAACCTTGAGAGAAAAACCTCACAGGTCTTTTCTCTTTTCCCTGCTTCTTTTTCACCTATGGTTAGCTCTATAGCCAGCAGGAATAAAACCAGTGTTAGAATGAGTCTGCAACATTGGCAAGACCAAAAAATCTCCCTAAATCTTTCTGGTTCACCAGCTTCCTCTTACTTCATGAGCTTTTCTTTACTTGCATCACTTAGTTTCTATTTCCTTGCACAATATTATGCCTCTGCAAAGAAATTTGAACTGCAGGTTGCATGAAAGTGCCAAGGGTATATAATGCACTGTCCTGTAATTTAATGTCAGTGCCATTCTCACACAAGTAAACCACTGCTATGCTTTACATCTCAGGAGACAGCTCACAGCTTCCTGATCAGAAGAGACCCACTTCCCAAAATCCTCCCTACCTACTACTATCACATTTACTGACTTTCTAGAATGTAATCCTTTGTATCCCTTACATTCAATACCCAGATTAAGGTCACAACATTAATTATATGTTTACTGAAATATATTGGCTGTTTCTACAAATAGACTAATATGGGGATAAACAGGAGAAATATATGGCTGTAATTCAATGTTATGGAACATCAGACTAGAGATGATTGTAAATTTTGATACTGAATCCTTATCAACAGCCCCACATATATAGTGCTGCAGGCATTTGTAGCAACTGCTGGTCCTCAGGACACCATTTTTTGGTAAAAACTCACAAGTGGCAGGCCCTAATCTTAAACTAAAGAGAGCATATGAGATTTTTTATATCTATCTGAAAATAGGCATATATTGCTCTCCACAACTCTTCAGATATATTATTTCTTCTATAAAATTAATTTTGGCATTTATTTTCATGGAGGTTGCAAGAAATGGGAAGAGGATGGAATAAGATGCAGAGCTATAAATGGACAATGTGTTTCCAAATTCTCTAATATGATAAGTAGCTTTTGAGGATAAAGAACATAGAGACCTGTGTGTACAGTCTTTCTCCAAGGCTTATTAGCCATGGCTTAACTTTTGAATTCTTTAAACATCCTCCTTTTTCAGTTATTCCTACACCACTTACCAAACAATTTTTTTTTTTTTTTTGTTCTAACAAAAAACTATCCTCAAATATCCAACAGGGCAAATACTCATAGCTCTAAAAATGGTATCTTTGATCACTTTTAGAGAATGACTGTGACTGTTAATAAGTGGCTAATTAGCTTGGTAAAATGTCTAAGACAAGTACTCATTTGATCTGAAACTACTTCTATATAATGCATAAACCAATTGAAGAACATTCTTGAAATTTACTGCTGAAATGGAAAGTAGAGGTGCTTACAGATTATTACTTCATAACACTCATATAATACTCCTGTGAGACTGCTATTAAAATATTGCAGTATTTTTCTGTAGTTCCAAAGAAATGGTTCTTTTCAAAGAAAACATTAATCTGCCTTAATACACAGTTCAGAAGTGTGAATTTTTTTCCCTGTAATTACAGTTGCACTAGACTCATATGTGATGTTAATAATAGAAGACAAATATTTTAAGAAATAAATGCATCTAAATTAAGGATTATCTTATGGATGATACAGTAGACGGTATGTAGACTTGTCTACAGGCACAATGTTAATTATATTAATTAGATCAATTATAACTTAATTACAGGAGAAATAATCATTAGTCATTATGTTCTGAACTGTAACCACGTATTTATTTCAAAATGATTATAGTATGAAGTGTCGTCATGGAAAGAATTGTTGACCCCAGAGTTAATGAGTTCTCCATGGGAAATCCCACAGACCATTTAGCTTTTCTGAAACACCTTTACTTATTTTATGCTGATGAAATTATGTTGTTAGAAAAATTTAATAAATCATACATGTTTTGGATAGGATTGGCATTATAAAAGAGTAATTTAAAAAAGAAAAATTATAACTTCAAGGACAGAAAAGGACAGCTTCAACTATTTGTGATTACAAATTTTGGGAATATTAAAAGCACTGCTGATGCCAGAAACCACAAACATGTAAACCAATTATAACATTTTATATGTTTGGGGTTTTTTTGACTCAATGTATGCAGATGCTATTACCACAGCTAATTTGTTGTCCAGACCTTCATGACTTTTCTGCTGCTTCTAGCAGAGAAACCTGCAGAAGCAGAATGGCCAAGAATGGTTCTGTCACTACAAAAGGAAACGTTCTCTACAGCAACACACTATTCAGAAAAAATTAAGTCGTTCATGCTGACTGCTTGTCCTCAACTCTTAATTACTTAATTTACAACTTGGAAAGTTTCCATTGGAAGAATTTAACATGATGTACAATTTAATTCTTCTGTACACCAAAGGCAGATGAGAAAAAAGTATGCCTAAAGAATTTCCTTCAGACAAAAGACTGCCCTGAAAATGCAGCTTTTAGATTTCTACATATCAAGCAGTTTCCTCTGACACTTGGATAAAAGTAACAAACAAAAATTTTTACACATTTGCATTAGAAAAAGAGTGTACAGAAGAAAATTCTTCTAGAAACATCATTATCAATATTAAATCCAGTTGCTTAAAAGAATGTGATTAAGCCAGGGTAAAATTTATTGAAAAATTAACAATTATTAACAATTACCCTGTCACGAATGAGATGGTACAATGTCTGCACATTTTCCCTCAACAAAATCCAATCTACTGTGTATGACACAGTTCTAGTAGCTACAAGCTGGACTAGCGCCTTGAATTTCTGCCTTGATTAAAACATGGAAGAACCTAACTGCTGACTCAATATAGGATATGTTAAAAGAGGCATAACAATTCTGTAAAATCTGAAATTAGAACCTTTTTTCCACAGACAAACCATGTTTTTAACCATGGCAGCAGTAAAAACACTGCTCACCAAACAGAAAAAACCTTTACCCTCTTTTCTTTCAAGAACACACCTATTTGATAATGTGCCATGTCTTGAAAATGAAGTTCAGAAGGATTTTGGACTTATGTATCCCTTCATGATATTTTGAATTGTAAACCAGAGTGTTAACTAGCTGAGTTTACATGACAAGTTAACACCACTGACAAATTTGAAAAGAACACTTTGGGGTTTTGTTTATTTATTTATGGTTCTAAAAGGGATTGTTAAATGTGAAAACCAATGTAAATATTCATTCTCTTGCAATTGCAGACTAGTGAAACCTACTAAAATTAGTTAATATAAAAAAGCAAAATTTACATCAATTATGTGCTCCTAGCTCACAAACCTGAAACATCTAGAATAAAAAAACAATTATAAGAGATATGCATTTGTTCTCTAAATAACCCTTGAACATGTCAAGAAGTCCTATCTTATTCTTCCATAGGTCCCTTAATTTCAGTGAGATGCTTAAAAATTAAGGTAAATTTTTCAGCACAAATCAGTATATTATTTCTCATCTTGGTTATGAATATTAAAGTTATGGCTTGCATTTCCATAGCTTCTTGTGTGGGAATATTTCAGAGCATTTTGTAACTAATTATATATGTATATAATTACAAAATATTTTGTAAATGTTCCAGTAACATAGAAATTTGAGAAATTTAAGACAGAAAACATTTGTATAAGTACCAACTAAATTTAATTGCTTCACCTGTGAGACACAGATTAGCCTTCCCTAACAAAATTAATAACCATAAAATAATTACATTTAAATTAACCTCCTTGCACATACCTGATTAAGCACACTGAAAAAAGAAAATACACCTGAATGACAGACAAAACTGGAATCCACCTTTGTTAAGGGCTGTATCATATTGCAGAGCAGCCAGTTTGGAAGCATTCTAGGTTGCTGCTGTGGCTAGAAGTGGTGTTCACTAACCTATTGGAGAATTAGAGCTGAGAAACAAGAGATAAAAATCTGCAGTCACTGATTTTGATTCTTTCTTAAGACACAGCTACACATTTAGCACTACAACTACTTAAGCAGTACCTTCACACACAGCTCTGGTCAGTAGTTGCTGCACCCACATCACCTTTACCATTGATCATCACACACCATCTGATGCAGCTCTCTAAATGAGCAGAGAATTCATCTGGTTGAAAAACTCACAGCAAGAAAAAAAAATTAGGTTTCAAGAGGATTTGCTGCACAATTTGACCATGTTGTAGATGATAAGGACACTAATAGCACTCCAGATGCACTCTTCAGACCCAAGTAGAATAATACATCTGGTTTTTGTGAGCTGTAATGCTGCCAGGCTTTTTTCTTTATGCTGCATGTTGAATAACTAAGAAGAGCTGAAGCAAACACTCCAATTTTCTTTCATAATTTATGTATGGCAAGACAGAAGTCTTCTATTGAACAAATATAGTCCAACCTACATCCTACAGCCCCTCTGCACTGGTGAGCAGAGAATATTCAGAGATTTCATGATCTGATACCAAGGAAGACAGGTTAGGGTTCCTGAAGCTCATTCATTAAAATTCTGGAAAGGCAGTCACTTTGCTTGATTTCAGAAACAAATGTATCATTCCTTATTTTTTAATACATGAAACTAAACTCAACAGTACAGGTCCCTGACCTCTGCAATTCATTAAGTTATGAATGCTGAACCAAACACACAGCAGGAAAGACGTGAAAATATATTCAGTACCAAATATTTATACAGATTAACATAAATGACATTAAAATTATTTAAAATATGTCAAAAAAGAAGGACTCGCAAAAGTTTTTGAATTCTTCAGTGAGCCATGAAGTACATCAGGCTTTCATTGCTGGAATGAACTAAACAATCATGTGCTTGTTTTTTCAGTAGGAAATGACAAACTGGAAATTCTTAACACAGTTAGGACTTTCAAATCATAGCTCAAAAAATAGCACAGCAGTCAAGCACTTACCAGGTAAAAGGAAAGAAGAGGCTTAATGTACACTCCACCAAGTAGCAGCACCTGGCACAATGCCAGGTCTTCTTCACATGACAGAGTACATCACCCTAATTAATATTGCAGGTTTATTTATTTCTTAGGCACTAAGGAAGCTAGAAAAGACCCTCTGTGCCAACTTCTTTTCCTGAGTATTGTGCACATTTTACTAAGTTTGCTAATTACATCTGCAATAGATCCTGATTGAAAAACTTAAAATTAGCTATAGAGATTTAAAAAAAAAAAACAAAAAACAAAAAGCAAACAATAAATTAAGGCCATTTTGCATCCTAGAATACAAACCAATGCTGAAAAATACCGAAGCTTAACTCCTAATGGGTTAATTTCTCCTAGGTTCTTTTCCCTACTCAATACCTCAGCCATCATGAAGATGAGATTTTTTTGGTATCCCATCAAGTTCACAATCATGAACATTGGGGAGCTACTGTTTGTTTTTATATATCAAGCACAGAAACATTTTTTTTTTATATTCAGCTAAAAAACAGTCAGGAGTTTGCCTTGTTACCACACACCAATGATCCTACAGAATTTTGAAAGTAAATAAGCTTGATGAATTACTCTTAATATCAGTACTCCTGTTCATTCTTCACTGAGAAAAGAAAAACCATATCTAATATAGAACTTTTTATACTGAAAAATACATTGGAAATGAAAGGCAACACAAAATCTAATCAAAATGAAATATTAATGGTAAAATGATGATGATGTTAGTCTTATGCGTTAATGCTACGTCATACTGCTTTACCCAACAATGCAAACTCACACTACTTAGCAAATCTCAATATTTTTGTGACTAATACAAAAATTAGATTAATTTCAATTATGATTGCAAACTTTCCTCTTTCATATTGAAATGAAACAAGAAATACAAAACTATAAAAAGCCCCCTTTCTCTAGTGGCATTTTTTATTATTTTTCATTATCTGTGACCCTTGATAATTGACATCTTTATTTTATGTACTGTAAGCAGGAGAAAAATTTATTATTTGCTAATTTTTGAAGAAACGATCTGACTGTTTCTAGATCCCTTTTTGTTACATTAAAATCATTTAGGACAGTCCAGATTTTAATTTGTGTTCCCAATTTGAAATTCAGCTGGTACTGTGATTATAGGAAACCACTATTCTTAGCTTTAAATAAAGCAAAAAAAAAATTTCTTTTTTCTGGATTTTATAATTCTATCTTTTTTTAAGAGTAAATCTCTGAGGAAGTGAATCTGTCTTCCAGAACATCCAGAGATGCTTATCTTGATCTTAACCTGAATAAAAGCTCTTTAAATATTCCCCTCTTCTAAGTGAGACAATATATCTTCCCACAGAGTATTCCCAACTCTGTTCCCAGAAAGGATCCATTCTTGCTCCCCAGCTTGATCTTTCAAAGCATTTTTAGGATGCTGTGTATAGCAGTATGACTAGCATATGCCTACTACCAGAGTGTGCAGAGCAACTGAAGATGTTCAACTTTGCAGATGACTGCTACAGTGCAGTCACTTCTATGAAGACAAGGCTTATTCACCTGCTCAAGCTGTGCTTTTGAGATGCGAATGGCAGGGGGGAACTTGCTGCCACAGGGAATGACAGGAAGCTGCCTACGGCCAGTTGAGCGGGAGGAAGAGGAGTGGCTCTCAGCTGACTGACTCCTTGGTAAACCAGCCTCCCTCAGAGGGTCCAAGTGGATGGACAGATAGGCTATAGGACTCATGGTGCGGAGGATGGGACTTGAAATTCTTGGAGTGGAGAAATGCAGCATATGACATGAGTTGAGCTGTGAGAACAACATGGCAGGGAAGAAAATAAGGTTGAATATATTTTAATAATTCTTGTTTATGTCTTGCCTCTATGCATTCTCTAAAAAAACATATTTACAACTCCCTAAGAAGCTGAAAGTTCATAATTTAAGAGGTGTCTTAAGTCTAATATTCACATTTCCCATCATCCATTTTCAAAAATCCAGTATCAAAATCAAGAGTAATCATAATTTCTTTAGCTGGCCTCTTCATTCACTCAGTCTTAGAATCACAGAATCATTTAGGTTGGAAAATAAAATCAGATTAAGTCCAACCATTGTAACTGTTTTAAATGGTCAGTAACAGTCTAGGGCAAAGTTAAGTGAGCAGAGTCTGTTTCAAAGACATTGTGTATATCAGTTGATAGCTGGGTAGTTGGTAATTGATCATTTCAAACATTTAGCCCATCTGCATAACATCATATCCATGTTTCTGAGATTACTACATTTATATGCTATAGCATATACACCCATTGTATACATTGTATACATTGTATACAGCTGTGCCAGTAGCAGCATACATTAAGAACTGCACCTGACAGGATTAAGCAGTTAGGTTAATACTAAACAATTATGATGAAATTTCCCAAAAATGGGACCAAACAAGGAGATCCACTGGCCTGGAGAATCAAGGAACAATTGCTTCATCTTGAAGTACATTAATTCAAGCACTTAGATAAGAGGTAAGAAAAAAGAATAGGAACTGTAAAGTCTTCCAAACTGTTAATTTTAGACAAAGTACATTTTTAAATTGCTTATTGATGATTCTAATAAACCTATAGCTTTGACATACAAAGCTAAAATCAACTGTTTTTTTGCAAGACCTTTTCCAGCACTGAGTAAATATCTGATGGTAACACATTTAAATATCTGTAAATGAGATTGGTATACATAATTTTGTTCCAATTACAGTTAGAGAAAACCATGAAGAGTAGAGATAAGGAAATGTTCTGCAAGCTTCACGCTTCATTGAAGGTAACTTTCTGTTTCCTACCACGGTATTTACAATTCTAACTGATATCCTTTGGAAAGCAGGAGCATCTAGCAAGTATTTCCATTTTAAGGAAAAGGTATCTTTTAATTGTGTCAATACTAAAGCTTCAGTTCCCACAACGCATAGCTGACTAGAAATTGGGGAAAAAAGAGTATTTCCAGCGTTTCATAAAATCAGCAAATGAGGATAGAAGGTACATGAAAATTAAATTACTTATAACTCAGAATTAAATAGAAATTAAAGAGCAACCTTTTGATAATACATAATAGTACCTTGACATACAAAATTTTCATTTCAGCAATATTTCTAAATTATAAAAATAAATAGTTTCACATAGTAAACTCTCTTCTTTCACACACACACACATACACACACATATACTTCTACATGAATTTGTGTTGTCAGCCAAGTGGGATCAAAGCAAACTGTTGTTTAACTTAAACTGAAGATGAAGATGGAAAGAGCTGTTATATGTTTAATTACTTCAAATCCATTACTTCTTATTTACTAAAATATCTGCTTGACAAATATATGTTGCAAGGTCTTGTGCAAGCACTGTATGGAGTTCTTTGCAATTCAATACAAACACAAAATTTTGTATTTTTGTACAAACACAAAATTAATGAGGCTGTGGGTCCACAACATGGAAAGTCCAGCTCTAGCCCATTACTACCAGGTGTAGGAAAAGAAAACTAGAGCTGTATGGTGCAAAGTGCTGCTTTAGTATAAATTCACTATTAGTGTAGATCAGCTCAAATTATTTTGACCAATTAGCTTCATGCCAGGAGATATTACAGCAAATCACACACAGTCTGTCCTGCAGCCAAAGCCAACATAAAGCCACTATTAAACCATAAATCAGCATGTATACACTTAGCATGCTCTTAGTAGCTCAACAGATATGTGACCATGAGCCCACAACTAAGCCAGACAAAACTGGTCTTTTCTGGCAGCACACAGAGTCTGTATTGCAACTGGAAAACCGAGACTGATAACATGAAAAATACTCCTCTTACCTGCAGGCCTTTTTTCATAATAGATAGCATAATTTGCTGTAATTTTTTATGCCTGAGACTTTCTCACTCCCAAGCCAATAACCTACACATTTTTTCTCTTATTTTTTGAGTTCAAGTTTCCTTTCTTAACTGGTGCAACTTTACATTTTTAATAGAATGCTGCTGCTGTGTATGACAGGTGAGAAGTGGTATTAACAACAATTAGAGGAAGTCCACATACACACAATTTCAGGAAGAATATTTATCTACAAATGGAAGGACTATATACCAGAAAATTCTTTCCTTCAGGGGAAAATAAAATTATGGGTGAATGTATGAAATATTAGTTTCTCATACAGAAACATCCATGTTACTACTTTCTAAAATAGTGAGCAAAAAAGCCCTGAAAGAAATAAAGAACAAAGAAAAGTCATCAAGTAAAAAGGAAATACTAAAAAAAAATACTTGACTTACGATAAGAAAACTATTTTATTCATTCACCACTGAAGTAATTGCTTGCATATTTAATGAATATATCAGAATAAGCCCAAAAACAAAACCATACTTTCTTCTAAGTGACAGTGAAGCAGGTCAGTAGAAATCCATTTGGGAGATATATTCATAAGCATGATGATCATGAGTGCTGGCATGTCCTAGAGTTTCAAGCTGTTTGAAATGAGTGAACTATTTCAGTAATTATATTAAGCTTCTATACTACTATAATTTCAACATCTATTTTTAACCCCTTTTAGTAACATGTATTTGATTTATAGTCCAAAAATTAACATTCTTGGATCTGAGCCTGCTCTTACTAGCTGGTGCAATATAATTAAATCAGCAGAAAAGTAAAGCATGACTTTTGCCTATTATTTTTATTGCCAGGAAGGTGCTACCTAGAAGAAATTACTAAAGAACAAGAACATCTGATGCACACCAAAGGATCACATTGAAAAAACAGTTTCAGGGTAAGTACTCTAAGGAAGAAAGGAAAAGACTGTACCAATCATCTCCCTAAAGTCACCAGGACTTTCAAAAGAGAGAATGACAGTAAGAAGAGGCTTACACACACACTTGCTCCCAGTGAAGTGACAAGAACACTCACCTGTAAGAACTAGGTTCTAGTACCCATCATAGGGAATATTTAAGTAACCTTTATAAAGTGGAATACATCAATGAAGGACAAAAAGAAAACCCCTGAAATAGCTTCTTGGGCTTTCTGTGGCTTTCAATGGCTAATGGAGTAGGTGGAAGACTATCACAAACTGCCATCACAGTTGGAGTATACACACTGTATAGACACACCCTGTTGCCAGCTCCTAAACTGGCCAAGTAATTTCCATTTTCTTTATTCACAGGTCAGTTTATATTTTCTATTGTACATCATTCACCTTTGAAACACTAAGTTCCTTCCTGTCATTCATCTTGCACGCAGAACACTACTTGCCCTTCCAGCAGAACATAAACCAAATAAATTTCTCCCTTTTTTTGAGGTCATGACAAATACTGCTTATCTCCCTGCAAAGCTAAAGAAAAATATCATTTCACTTGAGTTTCTACTTCAGCCAGTAGTTTTTCCAAAGCATTTTATAATAATTAACTTTGTTTGCAGCTGCTTCTGCTCCCGTGTTCTGAAGCTTCTTCTTTTTCAGATATTGTCCATTCTTTGCACTGTAGTATATAATATTTGTACCACCTCTACTTTCAGTTTTAAGTAAAACAGCTATTTCCCCCAAAAGAGCCACATTTGCATAAAGTGTACAGTTGTATAGTGCATTTGCATATAAAATTACACGCTGTTTTTAATGACTTTTGAAATAAAAACACTTGATAATTTGTATTTTGTACAGGACCAACTGCTGCTCTTTCTTGTCTGTTTTACTAAAACTGACCTTAAAATATGAAAATCAAACAACCTAAAAATTTAAAATAATTTCTTCCCATTAAAAATTTCTAATCCATCAAAAACTCTTTCATACAACTAATATTTCAAAATAAATCTCAAAAAACTGTTGTTTAACACAGGTCTGTATTTTCCATCATACAAAGCAAATCTTCTGTAAACTACATAATTTAAAGTATGATCTCTAAATATAATTTCGTATGAAAGATATGATCTTTCCTTTTCCATGAGAACCTAGTTGTAGTTGCAATTTTACTGTACTGCTAAAATTAATTACATTGAGTAGTTCATTTTCACTATAAAGGATATTCTACACCTTATAATAAATGAGTAGTTGGTGACAAGTTTCTTTTTCCAATGAGCTGGCAGTAACTTTCACAAATAGTGGTGATACATGAAGAAAAAATATAGCCAGGTTTATTGGCTCAATGGAACTTGAAAGAACTGACCTTTAGATCATAGATGCCACAATATCTACTTTTAAAAAGTAGAGAAATTAAATTATGAAGTGATTCCAAATCACTTAGCCATTAATCTCACTTACTCCTTAAGTAAAGGCAAAGGAATTTTAGAAACAGTGACAGGAGAAAAAAGTAAATGTTCAAAATCATGCAACTCAGAATTCTTCAGAAAAGATGGAAAAAGTGAAAAACAAGAATATGCAATGGAGCAATCTGTCTTAGTGAAAAATACAGGAGTAAAGTAGGAGTTGAAGAAGTATTTTAGAATTGAAAAGCATTAACACTTTGTAAAAGGCAACAAGTTGTTTGTATAAAGGCTATTAGAAATTTCTGAAGGAACAGAAAGAAACAAAGTGAATTCCAGAAGCAAACACTGCAAGAATCATAATGAGAGGAGAGCACAAGTAACTGATTAATTTCTGCCACTTAAGATTTTTCCTGAAACACATGAAATACTGTAGCACAGTATTTTACATATTCAGTTGCAATTTATGTACTGCAAATATAATAAATATGTGTCTGCATGTATGTCTCTGACTGATTAGGAATCACTGCACAAGGAGCTTCTTTAGATAGGCAGATATATAGAGAGATGACTCTCTGTTAAATGTGGTCAGTTTTGTGGATCACACCTGCAGAACAATTAGCACTTCCAGGGGTGATTGTAAACAGCTATGCAACAGAATATGGAAGATCAGTCTTCAAAAATCAAGTCCCATACCTGCTGAAATGAGGAATTTCTGCTCTGCTGCTGTATTTTAGTCACCACCTTTACCATTTGCACTTATGATTCTGAAAAAAGAAGAGGTTTTCTTACCGGAGTGAGTGCTCCTTCTGCTTGAGCTTCCATAGGACTTGTAGGAGTGGCTGCAAGAAGCTGTCCTGCAGCTCCAGACAGAAGTTCCAATTTATCTGTAAGCTGTTCAGACGCAGCAGGATGACATTCCACGTCTAGAACAAACTCCACCCCTGAAGTTTGGTTCTTGGCATGGACATTGTTTCCTGCCCAACCACCCTCTCTGGATTGCTCTTCAGGAAGAGGCTCCTCTAGAACTTGTAGTACCTCTGGCTCTTCATCTGAGGGACTTCCAGTCATTTTGTGCCCTAAAGCCTCATTTGTCCTGAAGTCCTGCAAGTCCCGTTCCTTATCTATTATCACCCATTCCTTAGAATCAACCTCCTGCCTGCAGGAGCTTAGGTTAACAGCTACAAATCCATTGCTCATAACACCATCAGCATGGTCAGGAGAATTAGCTGACATGGGCTTTGAAGCATCTGGAAGATACTCTTCATCATAGTGCCAAACATGGTCTGTGCGGGCAGTCACAGGAGCAGGAACAGATGTTTTCTGAGAAAGAGGAGGAACAGCAGCAGCCTCTGCCAATTTCAAGTCTTTCTGCTTCTTCTCCAAACTTAGAAAAAAGAAGTTAATATCTGAATTAGTTAAGAATTAATTGAATAATGTAAGTTACATTTGAATGTTTTCAGAAGAAGAAAACTAGATTTATATAAAAATTTGTTGTCATATTCTAGAACAACCTACAATGGTCTTAGAAATATACACATTTTTAATTGTAGCTGTAATGTATCACGTTGTATTGTAAGTATAACTACCAGAAGGGAGAATTGTGAGGAAAAATAACTCAGTAGTGAGGTTACCACAGATGTCCACTGTACTTAATTCGTCACAAAGCAGACTCAAAGAGGAACAGAAAAAACAAATGTCTCATGCAGAAGTTATTATATGTTTTAAAGAAGAATGTTATTTATTGCTTTGACTGATTCCTTACTTATGCTTTGCATAATTTCTTTCATCAAACAAATTCAAATTCCTAGCTCCACTATGAAGTATTTAGAAGGATTTTGCCACTGTTATCCCCCCAGCTCTCTTCTACTGTCCCCACTCAGTCTCTGCAGATTTCACTGTGTCCTCCCCTTATTGTTTCCAGACATAGGCAAACCGAATCTATTTTCATACATCTGTCTCTTATCTATCTTCAAATTCCATTTTAAGTTCTCTGTCTTTGACCAAGATTTTTTATGTTGGTGCAACACCTTTGGGCATAACTAAGCCTGCTGCACACAGGTAGATTTCTAACTTCTTCACTCCACTTCCTGTAAATCTCCCTTTTCATGTCGTATAGCCTAATCTCATGTTACCTCTACTGAGCACCTGATGTCAACCTTCTTATTCAGGATGAGTTGCACTGACTGTCAAGAGTATGTCACTGAAGAAAAAGTTAATAAATACCAGAGTTAAAACCAATAGGTCTTGAAATACAAAATTCCCAGGCGTGGAAGTCCAACTTCAACTGTATTCTAGCAAAAATCATTTTCTAAAGTAGCTGCTAAGTAGTGAAATCCATTAATGGAGCAATATTATGAAAAATTCTTCACTGCAACTTGCATAAGCATACTCAACAGGTCCATTCCTGCTCTTCACACAGCAAAGATAATAGTATCCTAATCACATATCCTCAAAAGATCCTAGCAAAAGGATAACCAAATTTCTTTACCAGGTCTCAAGAAACTTATCAGTGTCGGGCTTAGACTCCAACGTCATACGCTTCTCCAGTTCAAAGCTGTGAATGGAACGTAACTTTCGCACCAGTGGAACATCTCTGTCTAACTGGGTGGTCTCTGAGCGAACTCGAATTGGAGAACCAAGACTTGGGGCATTAAGCATTCCATTCCCTGGTCCATGGCTGTTTTCTTCCTCTGTAGCAGCCTGTGCAAAAAGTAAAGTAAAAATGTAACTCACTAGGAGTGGAAGAACAAGAGGAACACAAGGTACTACATGGTAAAGACCCTCCAAGTTTTTAGAATGTGAAAAGCCAATTTGTATTTGGAATGGTCCTTAAGTACATGCCATAGTTAAGGTGGTTTAGATATGCTCTTCAGCACAACACCTATGGCAGACAAAATAAAGGCAATATACTTGTTCTGGGTAAGTCTGAGAACAGGAGTATCAAAAACCCAGAAATACAGTTACATTTCCTCTGATATTTCACATTAATTTTCTTTAATAATAGTCTGAAACCTTGCATTTGGTAGCATCCTTGGTCTGCTTTACAGTCAACTGCTCTTATTAAAGAGAAGCTAGCTTCCAGATTGTCTTTTTGATTCTCTGGAGCATATAACAATGTTATACCCTAAATCTACTAAATATTGCTGTGACTTTAAACTGTGCTTTAGCACAACTCCATTCTATCTTAATAATGACTGAACATGATTTAGAATAATAATTGAACCTGATTTAGAGCTGGGAAATTATGATCATCCTTAGTTTCTACAGGTGTAATAGAAAGTGCTTTTGTTTGAAATAGAACAATCTCCTTTCTCTCTCTTTGGTAAAAAGGCCAACCAAACAAATAAGTACATCTGAAAACAGGCACCATGCCTTGGTCTTTCCCACAATACAACTTTTTTTCTAGCAAATAATGAGTGACAGCTTCAAAATTAGACAGCCCTCCCTTATGAAGAAAGTTTAGTGCCAGACCTATTTTCATGTTAAAAACACTGTTATATCAAGAAATAGGTTGCATCTGTCCAAGTATGAAATACTGTTATTGTGAGTAAGAAAAACAGGAATCAATTCTCAGAGACCCCTTTTGAAAATAAAGCAGCATTCTCTTCTAAAGACCAGCCAATGAATCTCTGAATCAATACAAAGGTATCATATCTTATGGAGACAAAACCACCAAGTGAATTAAATGGATAGTAACAATCACGCTGATGATTTGTCAATTGAAGAACATTAAAATCTTATTTTGTACTTTTAGTATCTAGCTTCTACACATGCAAGATGCAAGAAAATTGCTTTGATTTCATCCAGTGAGCAAGAATGAAGATCATGCCTGAAGAAAATGAATGAGTAAACTACGCAGAGTCTCAAATTACCAGCAAGCTATTCATCATAAAGACCTGATAAAGTGACAAAAGGCTCAAAAGCCTGTCTGCGTTTTTCAGTATATAAAATGTGTTATCTCTACCATAAATAATTTTCTTAGATCATTCTGGGTAATCAGTATCAGTACAAGTGCCTTATTAATTATATCTTATGTGCACTATGAGGACAAGAAACTGTTCAAAAATTATCTTCACAATGCAGATTTCAAAGTACCTTACAGATCCCCAGTTTTATTTTGTTCCTGTTGGCATCCATTTCTTCCCAAACATCTTTTTCCTGAGGACGCTGATGTCCAGGCGATCCAGGTAGTTTCTCTGGTGATACACCAACGGGAATAACATTCTCTCCATCACTGAGCTGCTCATCAGGGAATACTTCATCTGTATTTTCCCGCAGCAAATCTCCTGGGATAGGAGTGGCATTGGCAATTCTACAAAAACCAAAATCAGAAAAGTAAGAATTTTTATACTCTCATGTGTTTTCAGAAATTATTTTCTATTTTAAAGGAAAGAAACAAATAAAAACTTACAAAGAAAATAATGTTGCTTCAGAAAACTAAATATTGGAAATTATTTAATGTAAACCCCCACTACATTTTGGCTTTCACAACTTATTTAAGTTACGTACATAACAAAATAGGTAAATAAAAAAAGCCTATCACAAAAGCTGGGTTTTTTAATGTTTTTGAAGCCACTGTTGAGAAAATTTATTAGAGATCATGTCCAGGCTCAACTTCTCTCCTGACTCTTCTGTATGTATTCTTCTATTAAAAAAAAAAACAATAGCACCCATAAATACTTCTTACATTCATCCATAAACACCTCTCATATTCTTCAGTCCCCTGAGATGAGTATGAGTATTATTAAACATCACATCTTGTTCAATTTACTTCATTACAGAATGTCTCAAATAACATTAAATATTATTTCAAACACAACCAAAATCTATTTCCAAATTTCTTATAAAGATCCATTCATTTTTTAAACTTACAAGGAAATTGCAGCTAGAATTTTATTCCAAGCTTACAGAAAACAATGGGTTTATTTCCAGGCAGTTAAATTTCCAGGCACTTAAGCTCAGGACACATTATGTAGTTTCACAAAATACGATTTAGCAAAGGATGGATGAGCAAATTTACATGCAATTTCCTGGAGTACTATTTTTATTGCTGTAATTTTAGGACTGCAGTGCTGATCTTTCAGGATAGTATTAACTGGAACCCTAAAAAGGGAAATACTTCAAATGCTCCCAAACCTCCCCTCCTTTATGCATTCAAGATCCTGCAGAAAAAACCTAAATTATGGAGATAATTTTTTTCCCTTTGGTAGGAAGCCCCTCTGCGGCAGCCATTGAAGAGACCACACCATACATACCCAATTGCAGCTGGCGTAAGACGAGTGTGCAGCTGGGGGGTGGTTGAAGTTGTTGTTGTTGTCAGAGAGCCATCAGTGCCACTCTTCTCCCAGTCAAAAGGATCGCTTTCAATAACCCCAAATGTTTTCATGCTGTTGTCAAACACAGACATGAGAAGCTGAAAATAAAGAAAAAAAGTGAGTGAGCTTCATTTTTGTCTTAAGAGACCAAGCAATTAAGAAATATCCTCCTGTAATACAGACAACAACATTAAAAAATAAGTTTTTTATATGAAACACTTCTTGAGGCCAAGATATACCAACTTCCATTTTATTAAAACAGAAAAAACATCCACCCACATCTGTGTTTTTATCAGACAGGAGAAAAAGATATACCACAGACTTTTACAAAAAGACAAATACACACACACAGAGAAGCATAACTACATTGCTGCAGAATACCATGCAATGGCTCTCTCTAGCAGAAGAAAAGAATACATTTGGTAACACCGTGAAACCAAGGAAATGAGTGAGATATAGGAAAGGATACTGATCTGCTAATTGATGCCTTTTTGTCATTAAGAACCACATATATCTTCCTTCATATAATGCTGACATTTATACTATAATGACATATATACTAAAATGTCTAAGTTATCAATCCTCATTTTATGCTATGAAAAAGCCTTTAGAAAACTCTTGTCCATAACAGAAAAACAAATGGCATCCCTTTCTTCTCTCTGTGAAATAAACTTTGTCTTATTCTAGCTGCTGATGGGAAGGCTGTGTCCATATCATTCTCTTACTCTGTAACACTTCTAAGTTTTCTTTCCCCTAGAAGCTAAAAATCAGGGGTTTTTCCAATCCAGGAGGCTGAAAATTTTTCCACACTCTCCTCTGGCATATTCTTTGGCAATTTAAAATAGATGGGAAGTTTGGATCATTTCTCTTGTATATAGTGGTCTCACCCATTTAATCTTTACTCTCAAGAACATTTTATGTGCCACATGTCCCAGTCATTTCTGTAACCCTACTGAAGAGCACAAAGCCATAGTTTATTCTGTCCCTTATGTACTGTGTTTAATCCTTCTCTTCCTCTAAACATTGTCTCTGAAGTAATTTTAAGGTCATTCTCCTTTAAATATTTTCATCAATTTCTGCTATAAGACAAATACAAACTCTCAAATGCATAATGATATCAGGAGGCTAGGGCAACGTGCACCTGAATAAATTATTTAATTTAATAATAAATTATTTATTCAACCTGAATAAAATAAACATCTGACATTGCCAAATCAAACATGGCTTCTTGGCCTAGGTCATGAATTTTTGGACTGTAAACTCTTTGAGGCAGGGATATACATACACTCTTGTTCAGTGCCCACCCATAAATACAATGAATACAGTAGTAGAATACACTGCAAACACAAGTTAAGAGATATCAGACTTTAAAGTGCATTCTCACTTCTCTAAATAAAACCACCCTACTCTGGTCTAAAGCACATGTGCAGGACTGTGTTGTATGGCTCAGGCTGCAACACAATTCCAAATGTTCCATGAATAGCCATAGGACTGTAAATTACTAGGCTGTCTCTATCATGGAAAAACTCTGTCCTGGTATTGAAATCTTTGCAATAGTACTTTCTAACACAGGAAAAGAAAACTCTAATACATCTTTATAACTAGGCACACAAAACACTAAAAAACTTTTTCCTCACTTAATTGTAAACTACAGTGCCAACTTGATGGAAATTTGTAATGGGGAAGTGGGGGGACGGAAATCAAAGTATTTATTTTTCAGGCATACTGAACCTTTTTTTGTATTTGTAATAAGTTGGGGTTTTTAACATTCAGATTTTTTCACAAAATTGATTTATTTGTTTTACAAATGTGCAGAATCCCATATCAGTATATTTAGAGAAATACACTTACTAACAGGAAATCAGTTATTCCTTGAGATTTTCAGCTCTTTCTTCAATCCTTATATACCTTAATTTCTTTGTTAATCTTACCATGCAAAGTAGAGGAGTCACCCTTATCAAGGTTACAATTCCAGAATTAGTCAGATATATTTATTCAGTTGAATCAATTACACTTGAACTCCAACAGAAAGCCATTCCTTCTGATCCCACGGATTTAGGGAGTTGAACAAAGGCACAGAGGCAGACAGGTCCTGCAGGTGGGAAGCTGACAGGAATGTGTGTTTCTGGGAGCCAGAAGGAAGGCACACAGGGACAGCATGTCATGGTGTGCAATTCAATCACTACAACTTCTCACAGCGTGCAAGACTGAAAACTCTGAAATCTCTCCTTCTCTGCTTTCCCTGAGAATCCCTCTGCTGATTTCCTCAAACTGGAAAAAAGTTCTGTCTTTATTTATTGTTTAATCATAGGTCAACACTGAGTGAGTTAAGACACATTCTACAGCTTATCCTCTTGGCACATAACACCTTGCCACTGAGCAGAGACTGCCCATTTCAGCAGGCAATACTCTCTTAAACAAAGAAAAATGACAAGTCTTCTGTGATCTCTGCACACAATACTTCTGTTTCGAAAACTCACCAAGAGTGTAGGCTGTGCTCTAGCTGTAGGTGCTGAGTTCCAGACTTTGGAAAACTGCCATAATGACAATCACTGAGAGAACAATCTGACAAAGTAATTTATGGAGCGCCTACAAAAGGCTGTGATAGAAGGCTAGCTCCCAATCCAAACAAAATACTGACTAAAAAGCAGGTGTCAATTGTTTTTAGAAACTTAACAGCCTTACACTTCCCAAGTGGAAAAAAAATAACATTTGAACCACAGAGTTTCCATGGCACTTTAACTTTATGGTGGCACAAACCATAATAACTACCAAGATTACACAGTGAAATTAAAGTTAATTGAAGATGAAACAGCATAAAATTCTCTTCTTTATAAAACAGAAAGACAAAATAGTACAAGTGTTTACCTGGTAATCAGGCTTTGTGAAGTAATCCAAATTAGAAATGTGATCCAGAAAGACGTTGAATTCTTGAGGAAGGTGTTTCAACATAAGTCTGTGTTCATACCTTTCTTTAATGGAGCCCACTTGCTCCTAGGAATAAGTAACACAACAAACATTGGCACACCTTCATTTTCTATTACAACATACAGAGAACATGAATTCTCTGTTACATTCATTCAATACACTACTAGCCAGAGAGACAGGTCACTACATTACTCTGAATGACACTGAGAAAGGCCATTCTACACCAGAAAGCAAGATAGGAGATTCTGGTTTTGGCCTTGGTACACTTGCAAAATACTGTACAAACTTCAAATTCAATATGAAAAGCCATTTAGTTTTCTACTGTGTTTGTGTTGTTTGTCTTGTTTGTATTTGGATACTGACTGATACAAAGAGATGCCACTAAACACACCAACCATTTCTAATAGTATATTTTAAAGATTTAAACATCCTATTGCATCACATCAAGTTCAGTCACCTTTTGGTGTATATTCAGTCATATAAGATGCTAAATCAAAACCAAAAAGGAGATGGTATCTATATACCACACTGTCATCTACCAATACATAAACCAGAGAGTAACCTGGTTTCAGTATCATTTCAAAAGAAGTTTCAAGAATAACAGGCTGATTAGATATTGTTTCTCTGCATACTTCACCTCTGACATATGACTAAAGGCACTACTGCATATTGCCCAATCCACTTTTGCTCACCAGCAAAAAAGAAATGCCTATTTCACAAACAATCAAAATAGATTAGAAATTTTAAGTGTGTAACAGGTGAAATAAGGTACTCAACTAATAACTAATAATGAAGCACTTACTTCTGCCCTTTATGATAATTTCAATCTAGAAGTATAACCTCCTTTCTTCCTCAAACACTTAGTAAAATTTGATTGCTTTTTATACCATGACACTAGCCACAAGAGCTAACACTAGAAAACACTGGAAAATGTAATGCTAAAATTAATTAATGATTCTAACAGGAATCTTTATCACAGCATTTCTCTGGAATCCAGAAGTAAATCTCCCTTATGCTCTTTGGTTTCACCTCTAGCTTTACCTTATCTTTTATTTTTCTCCAAGGCAGTTGGCCAACTACAAATTCCACCAACATGTAGAAGAGAGACCAGAGGTCATCATGCCGACCCATTTCCTGTAAAAGGAAACATTATTTTAAAGCATATGACAAATACCTAAACAAATGGGAAGATAAGTTCTTCACTGCTCACAACTTAAATTATTATATAAAATTTAATATAACCTATGCTGCAAAAGAAGTAAATTAAATCCAGTGGCTATTTTAGGAAGAAACATACAAGTAATTTTCCACAGAAGGCAGAGAGAAATAAAATAAACATTGAAGTGTGTTAAAATAACATTGCAAATCTCTGTTTATTCAGCTTTTTTTAGATTATGTTGTTAAGACAACGTACTGGGCATTATGTACTTCATAAAACTCAGCAGCTTCACTTTTTTAACTAATTAACTTGCAATACAATTGAACACCAAAGATAAGTATTTGAATCACTATTATTTGCACAAGAACTTTTTTTATCCTCAACTAACGTAAATTACATTATCCTTTCACAAAATTTATAGCTATGAATTTCTACATAATAAATGCACAGATAAGAACACACAAAAAAAGGAAATTTACGATAAGTGCCCTACTGACTGCTTCCAGCTACAAGATGGGTATGATCCAGATTGTGCTACTCACTCTGTTTCTATGAGCGTTGATTGATGCGTATCGTACTGTTCCTCGAAAACCAGCAACAGCTCGTGGCTGTCAGAGAATAGAAGAGATTCGCATTGTCAGGAATAAACACTCTGACTACTTAACTTGGCATTCTGCAAAGTGAGTACAGAGCCACAACATATCTCATTTGGGATTTTATTTGTTTACTGTGCTTCTACAAGTTCTCAGTGGAAATTCAAGTGGGCACTAATTGGCTGACCAATAAATAGCAAAGGCTGCATTAGAGACACCAATTTAAAATATTTCTTTCTTTTCCAGTTTCTGAAAACCAGCATTTCTTCCCTGATACTCTTGATACCTTGTGATCATAAGTCAATTGATGTTATATAATCAGAGAATGTATTTTCCCATCCTTCTTTTATACAACTAAAAATGTTACAGAAATAATATAATCAATGACAGTCATAATTAATAGATATTTCTTAAAATTCAAAAAAAATCCAACTGTGATGTTATTACTTCACCTAAGAGAGATATCCAATCCATGCTATCCCCTTAATTAATCATTATATATATTACTATTAAATTTGCTTCCTTTTATGCAGTCTTGTCTTCCCAATCATTAATTCCTTTGTTTACTCTAACAATGAATATAAGAAGCTTGAATTATCTACCTCACCTCTGACTTTTACTTAGAGAGGTATTGGTGATCTGTCTGCTTGCCCAAGACTCATGACAAAATTCTTAAGATTTTTTTTAAATTTGCACAATACATTGAAATGTCTGGTTTGACATACAGACAAAGATAACCACAATACATAATTGGTACCTTATTAAGATAAAACACTTCCACCTCTCTCTACCTATATACGTGTGTGTGTGTGTATAATTTTTTCTTATCCACCAACAGATGCTATACAGAGGTATCATTTAAATAAATCAGGAGCTGCCATTACTGTCAATAAATCTAATGATTGAATCCAGCAGGATTATGCAGTAACATCTTTAAAAAAGGATTCAACAGTCCATATAATTAATGTTTGCTAGAATATAATGAGAGCTGAACCAGTGTTAGTTAAAGCAGAGAATATTTTCTAGGCTGTTCTTAACATGAAGGGGTTCTCAGATGATATTACACAGATCTTAAGATTTGCCACATCATCATACAGTTTAAATGGTGCCCATAAAACATTTCATGTTCAGGCAGGACAGTCAACTGTCTGTCTGCCTTATCTTTAATTTTATAAGCATATCATATTCCACACTGAACATTACCCTGAAGTGAAATATAACATTGTAGTTGCAGAAATTTCACAGTATCATGCAATTAGAAAAAGAATAGTTCAAAATGCTTTGGAACTGCTAAATTTCAGGAAAAACCATTTTTTAAAAAAAAGTACTTAAATCTCCTTAATAGGTCTGCAGGTTGGTAAATCATCCAATTAAGAGTAATAAAGCATTACTGCCAAGACAATCAAAATACAGATAAATCTTTAAAAATATGTAGTTTAATGAATAGTACTCTTTCAGGAGGGCATTGAGAGCTTATCTTTAAAACAGTTGAAAATACAAATTCCATAAATCTCAAGAGCATCTCGTTTTAGAAGATAAAACCAAATGTTTGCTGTCTTTTGCCTCTGGTGTGAATATTAAAAAAGGAAAGACTATATTCAGTTTTACTTTGTTCTTCTGAGAATAATGGAAAGTATGAAACCTAGGATGAAATACTGCTTTCATTTCTAGCAGTACAACTTCAATTTCTACTTGATAACTAGGACAGAAATGCTTCAGTTGCTGGACAAAGCAAGAGAAAAAGACTAAGAAATGTCATATGAAAAATATATTATCCCATTCAGTTTACAAAAACTAAAAATCTGACCTATTCCACTTCTGTTCTGGGGAAGAAATGTCCATATGAGGAAATTCACTGTGTACCAATTCAAATGCTTTTGAATGTTAAAGTTACAGCCATCCTTATTTGCCCTAACGTGATTTTCAATTATCTGAGAATCACCTGGATGAGAAGAAAAAAAAAAAGTTTCTATCTATGAGGTTATTATGAAATGAATTCTGAATTCTCTATTCAGCAAGGACATCTAAAGCCTTTCACTGTCTCTTGCCTTAAAGCATAGTTTCTATAATCTGAAGTAGAACATATATCACTCTGTTATATTTCAAGATGCCATAAAATACCTATTAATAATGCAGTTGGTCACTATTCAATAGCAGTATTACAATGCAACACAACAATAATAAAATAATTCTACCATGTCTTCCTTGACTTGAGTGATGCTCTGTAAGTCAAATCAAGTTTGCCCAATTCAGAATAGAGCTTCCAGATTTCTGAGCATTTGCATAACTTCTGAAACTGTTTCAAAACTCTTCATGCATCTCAAATCTCATGTAGCAAAAGAAGAATACTAAATTCTTCAAATTTAAGTTAAAAAATATTTTGAAGATACATGCAGATGAATTAAGCAGATCCAGTGACTACAATGAATTTTTCTACTTATAAAGGTACTTTTTAAAAGTAACATCAGTTTTCTTGGGAGGTGCCACTGCCTGGAAACACTTGGCAATGTTTTAGATAAACTACATGCACGAAATTAGCAGTTCTTAGCAAAGTGAACTATTTCCACTAAGCACACATCTTTGAGACTCCTAGGAGACACTATGCTTACAAACCTATGAATGTTGCTTTTTTGGAATGGCTGTGGAAGAGACAAAACATTCCTTAGCTCAGTTCAGTGTCTCTAGATAAATGCTTTGGGCTTATTGCTTTGGGCAGCATTGGAAAGGTGACATGGAGCAAAAAAGTTAACATTACTGCAGTCATGGAAACTAGAAAATCAACATGAAGGAATAAATCAATACTGGTTCTTTACATTATATCTGAGACATACCATGGTGCTCCCAATCAATCAGGCCACGACTGAATATTCCTAAGTGTCTGGGTTTTGCACTGGAAAGCCAGCAGAGCTGCCTTGAGAGTAGGGTTCAAAAGCCATAGGGGATGGGTAGAGAATCAGCTGTGTTACCCCTATTTTCCTTTGCTAATGGTAGAATTCTCCTTTTTTATCTTTTACCTTGAAAAAGACAATTTCCTTGTTCAAATCCCAACAGAAATATATTTCAATGATTGGAACTGTACAAGTTATAGTTCTGTGAAACATTTTTTCATAGCTTCAACAATTCACACTCTAATCCTCCTGTTTTTGAGCATATAGCCTTTGCAGTCTAATGTAATGCTTAGCACATGTTAGCACCAGTTTAGAACAAATGAAAATTTCAGGGATCACTTGAGTAAGGAAAGATCAAGAGCTGAAATACAATTGCCATTGCAATATGTTACAGATCTCAACTGATTTTCAATGCATATACAATCTTCAAACCCACACTTTCAGCTCTGTCTTAAAATCCATTTCAGACACTGAGTACCTGCACTTAGACCTCCTTCTCAACCCCTCCTCTTCTAGTTGTGAGTATGACACATTACTTGGACTCAGATCTACCTAAACAAATGTTGTGATTTCCAAAAACTGACTGCAGCTGTCTGATCCTATGGTACCTAGTCCCAGCAGAAGCTGAGTAACAAGGTAAGTTAACAACTAACAATACAATTAAATTAAATTTTCTCCTACTGCATGTGTTATAAAGAGCAACACCATCTCTAAGCCAGCAGTATTTGAAACAAAAAACATCTGAGCTACTCAGCTTTCAGTCTGGAGTACTCAGCCAATGTGGTGCAAGAGCTAAAGACTACAATTGTTCCAAAGCTGATTTCTAAGCAGAGGAAAAAGCCTGATGGGCTGAAGAGGGTAACAACCTACTAATGACTGTCACAAACCTAAAAAAAAAAAATGAAAAATCACACAAGATAAGTCTGCCATGTGTATGTTTGCTTTGTCTTGTGCAATCGTTCTTCTTCCTCTTATTCCATAAGCTAAAGCAGAGACTTCTGTAGAGGAAGGCTATCTATATGAACTAGCTATGCTCTGGCAAATAATCTTCCCACAGAGCAGAATATTGTTTTATTGTCTTATTTTCTACTTTTCTCTGAGTAAAATTTTAGAGTTGTTCTGCACTTAGCAGACTGGAGAAAAGAGACTCTAATTTTTTAATATTTTGTACATATTTTTTTATGTTTTGTACTTATCTAATTTAGTATTTATAATGATAATACCATATATTAAAGAGTTGCATATCTCAGCTATTAATCAATCTGTTCCTTCAGGTAAGTTATCATTTATTTCGTTTTATTTTTCACACCAAAACCACAAACTCCAGGTGATAAAGAATCTTCCTCTCAAATATAACCACACATGATTTTCTTAAGTTTTTTATTTAATTATTAATTCCAAGAATATTCCACTGAGATGTTACAAAACAATGCCACACTGCATGAAATTCATATATCCATTCTACTTTTGTCACCAAGTCAATTGATAATGCCCTTCTTTTCATCTTTTGTATTAATTCACCACCTGCCTTTTTCACCTTGTACCACCATACACACGACATCAGCTGGCTGTCTCTGTAACACTGATTTCCTTCATTACTTTGTCAGTAACACATCCAAACTTGAAAGGATCATGTCCAGTGGATGCTGAAAATGCTACATACATGCATTATAAGCTTGTGCCCTTAATTATCTCCCTCTATGTCCTTAAAGGACATTTTAGCAGACAATAATAAATGTTACACTGGTAGGTGTAACACTGCTGCATCATTACACCTGCACAGGTCACTGTAGGTGTACCAGAGCTATGCATGACTTAAAAAACCTTTGAAACCAAACAGTTTAAGAACTATTTTAATCTCTCTATTAAAAATAATGTCTCCACAAACCTCACCAAACTAACGCCTATCTCTTCCCTATAAAGGCATCACTAATTCAGAAATGGAACCTCAAATGACTCATAATTCTTTCAACTCATGCATACTGCTTATAAACGAATTAAACAAAGGGGTCTTGTCTTAGTCCCTTCAGCAAATAACCATTTTCATGTAGGACATTTTGACATAAAAATCTAAAACTTCTACAGTTTCTCCTGGTATTAAAAGAAAAACAACTGGGCTCCAGTCTTTGTTGACTTACAGGACATGAAGGAGAAAATTGAAGAGTATGTATAGCCTATTTAAGAGTGATTTTATATATTTACAGGTTGCATTGAATGACTGTGATATTATACAATATTTTCTTTTCTAGAGAACTGAAAGTTATAAAGAAAATATAAAGCTGTCATAATTCATCTTAGATTCTTCAACAAAACTCCATTTACTGAAACAAGATATTTTTTCTTAAGTGGTCCACTTTTTATAAAGCCATTAACTGTCAAATGCTTAGCTCAGAATTTTGTAGGAAATCTTGCAAACCTCATCTTTTTCCAAAAGTGTATGTAATATACTTTGACTGATGCAGATTTAGTGATGAAAAGCTGATAATATAGCTTAAAAATATTTGTTCCTTAGAAAATTTCTTTTTCTCCAGTAGCAAAATTTAATTTAATAGACATGGAATGGCAGAAGCAGACTCTTATAGAAGAGACAGTCAGATTTCAAAAAATTAGTCCAGTTCTGTGTTCCTAGTTTTGAATCATTATTTATTTTTTAAAACTTAATATTTTTCAATTATTTATTTATTAATAAATATTTTTATATTAGAAACAAAGAAAACTGTTTTCAGGAGCTTACTGCATTCTATTTGGCTGCTGAATTATACCATGTACATGTCTATTGCTTTTTACTGTACATTTATTTGTGCCATAATAGCAAAACTGATTTTGCTAATTGCAGAACATAAAATCAATGCAACAACATTTTTCAAATAAAGTCAAAGATGTACACATTAAAATTTTTAAATATTTGTTTGCTTATGATTTCTTGTTCATTCTATGCTTTTCTGCTGATCTGCAGAGAGTTCAGTACAAATGTATTACGTATTTTTAATGCTTTTCAATCCCAGCTGTTGCATCTTCACATGAAGTGCTGAACAGAAACAGAGAGAGGTGGCTGTTAAGAAGGCTGGTCTCAAAATACATGGTTAAGATACCTATCCTGTGTCTGCAGAAAGCTGGTAACACTGAAAAATTGGACATAGTTTTGCTTTGTTAGGAAGAAATTCTTTTCTCGGAGGGTGGTGAAACACTGGAACAGGTTGTCTACAGGGGCTGTAGATGCCCCATCACTGGAAGTGTTCAAGGCCAGGTTGGAAATGCCTTGAGCATCCTGGTCTAGGCAAGGAAACAGGATCCAGGTGACCTTTAAGGTTCCTTTCAACCCAAATCATGGTACAATTCTGTGTGTTCAGTGCTTCTTCTCATTACTTTATGCCTTTGTTAGACAAACAATGAAGAAACTAATACAAAAAAATTATATTAGGATTGCCCAGTTACAGACATTAGATCCTGGGAACTTCTAATGCCAAATTTCAGCACACACAGGTCTTTGCTTTATAAGCATTGGTGCAGAGAGATCCAATACATCATTAATGGCTTACATGCAATTGCTGAGGAGGAAATGTAACTTTTTGTCATTTCCTTGTTCCAAACAATTATGTTGCAAGCCAATGGTGTATTCACTTTAAGAGACAACTTATAAAAAGTCTCCTCTGAAGTATATCAAGATGGAAAAGCCTCAGAGGACTATTACACAGAAACTTATTAACACATGTTTTTCAAAAAGCTCTGAGAAAAATGAAAAATATTTCAAGAGGAAAAATAAGTACTCTGCTCCTTGTTTAGGTGCACACATGTAATCCTCAGCTAATCATATCCCTCTGTAATGTACTGTTCAGCACTGAAAGAGGCCATTACTGAGAAGAGATAGCACAAGGTAAATGCCAGCAACAAAATGCTTCTCAACAGGATGAAAGAGCGACTGAACAGTACATTTAACAAAATGACATGGACCATTACCCTGCAGCACAGGGCTTTCAACAGTTTTAGTCAGGTATGGAAGAGAGGTCTGTTTACAGCAGTTAACCTATTTTAGGCAATTATTTATTATATGCATTATACAGTGCCCTGAGATATCAAACAGCTCTCTGGATTTTTTTCGTACTATTTAATTATTTTTCATGAAATCCACTACCATTTAATACTGCACTCATAAACATGTCCTGGTTGTCCTTGGATTCTGCTTTAACCTGTGTAACTCAAAACACAGGTGTGTCAAGGAACTGGAGAAATAATGTATCTTAGTGTTTTTCAACTAAGACCAAAATCATATCAATTTCACCGTTTACTGGAGATGACTGAGTTGCTGTCAATCATTTAAATTTGATGGGTGGTCTCATTTTATTTCAAATTTTATTCTGTCATGTTCAGTAACTATTCTTGAACACCTCCAGTATACAGACTCTTATTTATAATATTCTGTAGTTACCAGCACAAATTTCTAAATCATGAGGGGCACTGGGGAAAACAAAAAAAACCTGTACCAGTTTTATCTGTGGACCACTTCTGAGTCTTTATTTCTAACAGTCGTATCAATGTTTGCTATAATAGCTTTTACTTGAAAAGGAGATTGAGAAGCAATATATAGTAGCAAAGAAGATATATATGAGCAATCCATCTTTAAGCAGTCCATGGGTCCAAATGGCCTTCAAAGAAGACAAAAGACTTGCAGTAACTATTTTGTTTACAACAGTGTAATTTCACCATTGCTCCTTTACTTGTTAAAATTATCCCACTCCTTTTCCCCATCATAAAAAGCTTTTAATGGATATAGCTTCCACTATTTCAGCACCATAAAAAACAATGTTCTCTTCCAAATACAGAAATTAACAATCAGTAATTCTTCTGCCAAGGTAAGGCAGAATAACAGGGAAGTATTCCCTAGATTTCCTCAGCAGTCTAGATAATCCAGAATCTTACTAGAAGAAACACCATGCAATTCAAATGCATAACCATTCCCAAATTTTCACAAGTAAAAAACCAAAAGAAAATATGAGTATACAAGAAATGCATACATTCTGTCCCTGTATGTAACTAAAGTACAAAGACTTCCAAAGCTTTCAAAATGGATATAACACTCTGCTTTGTTATCTACCAACACATTCTTGTGAAGTATTCTGTGCAGGATTGCTTCGGGTTGTTTGTTTTTTTGGGAGTGCTCCATCATTTTATTGGTTCTTGTTTGTTTTCGTTTTGTGTTTGTTTCTTTTTTAAGAATTCAGCTTCTTAAACTACATTTCTAGGACACCACTTGTACCTTAAAGTGAAATTTGAAGATAAAACATCATTTGTTAGAAAACCCTCAGAACCTGAGGGCATTGAAGAAAGGCAAGCAGCACTCAGCTGTTTTGTACAGAAACACCTGATATGGAATAATATGTGCATTTTTTTATATGAACAGATTTGTATCTGCTTCCCTAGACAATAAAAAATCTAGACATTTGCATTCACAATTGCTTTCACAGCATTTTTCTAAGGGTCAGACTGTACAGCAGCTGGTGTATCTTCTGCTTTAGCAGAAGTCAAAGACAATTTTTGTTACTGACAGGTCACCAGTAAAGACCATGAGTAATGCATCAGAAAATTTTGGTGGATACTCTGTCACCTTTGGATTTGAATATTTCTGTTACTGTTCAGAGTAAGTAAATACTGTAAAATACTTCAAACCTACTCAATGTTAAAATAATGTAATTTTGATTTTTTTTACTTGTTTTCAAATAAATATAGGAAAAGTGAGACACTTGAAATTAAGGTCATGCTAAAATGTCCTACGACAATGAAAACTCTAACGAAGCTCTTCATTTTATCTAAATAACCACTGAAGAATGACATAAAATCTAGTCACTGGGAAGAGCAGGACAAAGGTGGGAAGATGGGGGAATGCAGTCATAAGGTAGCTCTCCCCTAGACCTAAAAAGACTTATTTATCAAAAAAAACAACAATTCCACAAACAAAACATTCTTCTCTGCATACATTTCAACCCCCTAGTCACAATACTCTCAATAAAGGAATCTCACATTCCAAACTAAATACCAAATTGGGCAAAAAGGAATTTTCTCCTTCAATTATCTTTGCTGAGTCCAAATCATCAGATTCAGGGGACTGGCTGTTAATCTGAACAATAATTTAGGCTACCAGCCAGTAAGACCTGCATACTGAGTAGAAAAACATTGATGTTGTAGATTAAAAAGTTTTATCTAAATGCCACCTTCTTATGGATAGGTTTTTAATTCTGTTACTCCCTAGCTTTGTCATCTCAGCTTGCATATACGTTATACTATCTCCTTTGTAAAACAAAGTTCAGTTATTTATAACTTGCAATCCACATAAATAAAAGACCACGGAACTCAGGCCTGTGACAATACGTGATGGTTGAATTTATGGATATTTAAAAACTATGACCTAAAATTCTCTTTTAGAGGTAAATCTTTTTAACAGCTAAGACTAGTGGCTTCTTTTTCATTTTATTTTGCTTTCTTTGTAATTTAATAATACCTCAAAAAACAGTTGTGTTTAAGGTTCACTTTAAAACAGGAGTGATGACAACTGCCTAAGAGCTGGCTGCAGTACTGATGATGTTAAGAATGCAAATGTCCTTCGCATTTTGTCCCTCAAGGTGTTCTATTTCTGTACCACAGCTGACACCTTCACTTTCCATTTTCAGCATGTAAACAGAGACATGGAAATTGATGGCTGTATGAAGTTAGGTTTACATTCAAAAAGAATCATTTATTCTTTGTCTCAATTAAAAAGCAAAAAAGATACTAGTATTTACTTCAGCTATCTCTAAGACAATAGCAAACAAAATGTTAGGTACTATACCTTCAAAAAGCAATAAACAGCAGACTATGAATCTCATAAATATACTAAATTTGCATCCTGCTAAATGTATTTGCTTGCTGATTAGAGTATCCCTACAATTAAATTCTAATTACCCTGCTTTGCAGTAATCAATTCTTATCTACACCATTAATTCGCTTATTGGCTTCCTCTCACCAACAATTTATTTGCTTGCCTGTGTTTCATCCTTCCTTTTTTTAACAGCCTATACATTATCCCCAGCAGTTTTTGTTCTTCTCACACTCAATTTTCTCTCTTCTGATCTTTTCCATCCCCAGAGAAGGCTTCTCCCACCAATTAGTGGTTCCTTATCAACTTCCATTCTATAACTTAATTCTACCCCAAATGCCTGCATCCTAGTATTGTCCCCACCATGTAGAATTTAGTATCAGAAGCCATTACCTTTCATTCATCTTTCACAAACCTACAAAGTGCAATAAATGTTTGTTTCTGATTTTTAAGTTTTAGCCAGGTAATAGCGTCAGGTCATGCAACTTAATAAACTGCAGTTCTTCACTCTTCTCATCAACATTTTTACACATTTTACAAATATCTTATTACTGAATACAACAGACATATCCCTCACTCCTTGAAGTCAGCTCCTCACAAGCATAGTCATTCAGACAGCTGGAAGACAGGACAACTTTGGTAAAATGAATACATATCAAAATAAGCAGTCAAAAACGTTTTATTTTACAGTAGTAATTTTGTAGCATGTATCTGTAATCTGTAGCATGAAAAAGCATGCAAAAACTTGTTTTGACTTTATGTTAACATGTTTTTCTTTCAGTTTTGAAGATTTATATGGAAACCATAGTAAAATGATAGTACAAGAAGAAAATGGCAACTATAGCAAATTAATTTTAAGGCTAATATCTGGAACAAGTGGGAAACTGTCTCTGCTAACTGAATAACCTAAGAGAATATAAAACCCCTGGATACTTCAGATAAGAAATAAAAGCAATTTCTTTAGACAATATGCTTAGACACTGTGGCAGACTAATAAAGCATAAACACATTTTCATTATGTAAAATTGTCCCTCAAAATACTCCTTCCTGTAATTCCCTGAAATGACATTTTACCCCTCTTTATTAAGAGGGACAATATTTTCCTATAAGGAAAATGCTAAATTTGAAATTACAGTCCAGATAATGATTATGGAATTCCAAAAAAGGTTAGTCCTTTTCTAGTTTGTGTGTTTTTTAAAATGCAATATAAAACAGCAAGTGAAATTCAGCTCTGGTATATTATTCTGATATTTAATGAAGACCTATTTATCACTTGATTTTCCAGATTAAATGAAGACTATCCCAAAATATCTTAGATGTGTACTTCTGTCTCAAGCCAAAAACCAGAAACCTGACTCATTCTCTACTGCCAGTCTTTTAACATAATTAATAAACCACATGGCATTTTTGATCTGGGATGGTGTTTGTAAAGCTTACAACAGTTACCAGTTCAATGCAACTCCCACACTTCTCCAGAAGAAAAGACAGCATACTACCACATTCAAGAATTCAGATTTCAACTGTGAAAAAAATCTTACTGGTCTGACATCCCCACAGGAGTTGGTAAATTGCCGTGCTAAGCCAAAATCCAGCATAAAACACTTCCTACAGGTGCTTGGAAAACGTCCCATTGCGAAGTTTGACTAGGAAGAAAAGCAAATACAGTGATAGATGAATACAGACAGGTTTCAATATGTCCACATATTAAAGCAATAACACAACCAGAAAATTCATATTCTATTTCTCTATCCTTCCTTCCATGTTTTCACTTCTACTGGACTCTCAATAAATTTAAAGAAAATGTTGTTAAGAGAAATATAGACCATCTCCAAAGAGATGGCCATCTTACTTTACCTCTTAGAATATATCCATTTTTAGCAAGAATTTTCCAATCATGTCACCTAGTCACAGAATTTCAGCATTGTCTAATTGGTCACAACGAAAACAAACAATCAAGGATTTCAAGATTTGAGTTCAGAACAAAGCACAATTAGCTACAGCTAATTCTTTCTCACCAATTTTGCTTGACATTCACTGCCTCTATGCCCTCTTCCTATCAAATAAAGGCTTAAATGGCGATGGGTCAGGGAGAATACAAGTTTAAAAGTTGCCAGGAAGAAGTGAAGCAAATGAAATTTTCCTAATGTACAGAAACTTGTTGGAAGTTTCATGTAAGCATCATTAAGCTGACAGGAGACTTAGCAATATATGTCCGATATAACAAACCATATTTGCATCTGTTAGAAAACACAAAGATTTGATTATTGTTTCCTCATTTACAGATTCTGACAGTTCAGTGTTCTAATGATATTTTTCATACAGAGCAATATTAAAAATAGGTGATTGAATTTCAGGAATAAATTCAAAGAAAAATAGAAAATAGTAAGAACAAAAGCATGATACCATTAGGAAGGCACTCTCCTCATACCAACATATTAGCATCTAATAAGAATTGTACAATAAAACAATAGTTTTCTCCTACAGTCTTTCATTTCCTTGTTTGTTGAAAATATATTAAATACATACTATTGAAGGATTTATAAATGTACTCTACAGTTAGTATCTATTATTACATGACAATATTAATTGCCATTAGTCAAGCACATAATGTCATATCTCATGGCAAATACTCTTGCTTACATGATGCTAAAGATAAGAGTAAGAAGTTTTAACTACAGCAAATTGCAAGGAGGCCTTAACTGGAGACAATGAAAAAGACCAGAGTTACTGTTGTTGCAATCCAACATTAATTAATAGAAAATATTCTGCCCTACCTTTTGAATAAACATTCAATTTTCCACCCCTTCTCATTTCTGCATTTTAGCATCTAGTATAGAACATACTCTTACGAATGCAGCCATCTAATGACCACAGCTTACTTGCCTGTTTTGATTTAATGGGCAGACTTACTGGTTTTATGTCCCTGTGCAGGAATCCCACAGAATGAATACTTTCAATAGATTCCAAAATCTGCTTCCCAAGCCGCAGAGTGGTACTAATGGTAAATGTTCCTCGAGATTGGCTACGACGCAGGTCTGCCAAGTTCCGACCCTGACAAAATTAAAAGGACATTTCATAAAAAATATTAATACCAAGATTCACAGATGCTGTAAAGTTTTCCTACTTCTTTAGTTGTTCATGATTAACCATGAAATACTCTCAACACCTATTTTCACACTCAAGGGTAGCACATCTCACCTAAAAGTAATGACAGTATGTTCCCGAGTATCTCCAACACTAAATTTAGAATTTTTTTTTTTGAAAATATAAACCTTAGTACCTTCCTAGTCCTAAAAATATAAAACATACTAATCCCTGTTAGAATACCAGTACAAATACTACTATTAAAATTGTATTTGTGTCACACCCAAAAAAAGGCCACTGAGAAAATGCTAAAGAAGACTTCACACTCACTTCTTTCAGGAAAATACATAATTTAATTACATATTATATCAAACAGATGAAAAATATATTATGCAGGAAATGCAACCCCATGATGTCACAGAACTGTTGTTCTTCTAAAATAGCAGACGAACAACAGTATGAACTACAACACACTTTTATTCATATTTACCAGGATGACAAAGGACATTAATCCCATAACTCTAAGTGCTAATCACCTATTTAATCCCTTTTTAAATGAACAAGTCTTTCAGTAAAATGAAGTGTTTTCTTTTACTTGCATAGGGTGATTTTTCTTTTTTATAAAAAAAGCCAACCAAATGCAGAGAGTAATATAATACATTTTAGACTATCTTCAAGCGAAGACTTAAAAGGAATGTAAAATATTTCAGAAGACATCATAGTTTACTCTTCCAACAGTCAGGTTTTTCTCAGGATGCAAGCTTTCTCCTTTTTGGGAGGATTATGGAAAGTATATAAAAGGAAAATACATAAGCATATGCTCAATTTAGGTTCACTTACTACAATGCATTTGTGATCTTTGGGTTTTTTTTTGTTTGTTTAGCATTCTCTAAAATCTTACTGGTATTTCCATGTAAACTTGACCATAAAATCTAAACACACAAGCAAACATCAAGTGTTTGATACACTAACCTGCAATTGCATGACCACATAGTTAAATCTATCATTCCGTCCACATCCTATGAATCTACAGACATGATCTTTTCCTAAGAGAAAAAGAAGCAAATTAGCCAATAATAATGGAATTCTGTTGTTTATTCCTGTAAATACTTAGGAAATTACTGGAAAATATGTAAAATAATAAACTAAGGCCCACGCAGCTCAACAGCAATAAAACCCAAGTTAGCTCTACATACAAATAAACAGAAGCTTTTTCCCATACCACAGCTCTCACCCTTCCATAAGAAAACATACACAACGACACGCCCAAATGTTGACAAATTGGAGGTATTTTGGACTAGAAAATGTTATTTTCTTACAAAGGTAATGGTTTGTAATAGACAATATTCTTAGCCAATATTCCTCTTTTCTACAAGCTGCAGCTGTCATGTTGAAAGAAAACAGTAGTATTACTTCAGAGTTATGTTTTATATTAAAAAATTGTAGAAAATGTAATTCAACTAATTCAATTTATTAATATCTTTCTCTAGAACAGAATCCTTGCTGTTTAGCTATAGAAGATATATTCAGCTCAGGTATACTGAAACAGAAAAAAAAAAAAAAACAACTGTTTTGTTTAAGCCAATTTTCTTTGAAGCCTCCTCCTGCCCTAGGAGCAAAACACAAAGAAGACAGGTCAAAAATAATCTCCTTACTATCCTGCAGCTGTAAGTCAAAGCAGAAGATTCCCCAGGTAAATGCAGAGAAAAAGGCAAGCCAAAGGCTGCAGTTGGAAACAGAAGGGAAATGCAAACCCCTGTCATTTTGGTACCAGTGTTCATTGACTTGGAGAAAACTGGGACCCCTTATGATCCCACTCTACCCCACTCCACAACAGAACTGGGAACTGTAGGATTAAAGCTCCTCAGGCCATTTACCTTCCTTTCTCACACCAATGGAAGCTACAACCAATAGAAAACTGATGATCTCAAGTGGTTGCTAAAGATGTTATTTAATATTTGTATTATGAATTTCTTCACTCTTAGGATTACAAGAATGTCATAAACAGGGAATCCCCACCCCCCTCTGTTGCTGTTTTCTGTCTAGCTACAGAACTGAGGGGACTCTTTGCTACTCCTGCACTCGTTGCTCCATCAAAACCCCAAAACTTAACCCTACAGCTTTTAAAAATTTTCAATTCACTTGACAGAAAAGTGGTTGCCTGTTTCTTGCTTCCTCAGGAAGCTGACAGCCACATCCAATTAAAACAGGTAGGTAGGCCCTTTTAAATAAAGAAAATCTTACAGGATTCATCAAAATAATTTAAAGAAATCTCTATCTTTCTGCAAATACATAAGTGCTAAATTTTAAGTATCACTGATTTTCCTCCACTTTTTCCTTCTACCCATTCGTTCAAGTAAGATAGGCAATATTACAGACAGTATAATTTCAGGAAGAAAAAGGATTAGTAGCACATTTATCAAGATGAAATTTTGTATATTCATTGCTGCAGTTTCCATTAATAAAGTCTCATCTCAAATATTTATGATTAATTTTACAGCCACTTGTGGGTATTCTGAAGGAACATCTTCAGAGAAACATATATTAGTCAGATTTTATCTGACAAATTCAGTAAATGTCCAAAACTCAGTTTGGTCAGAGAAATCCCATTTTGACTGGAGCACCAACTCAGTTTGTGTGGTAAATTCCCTAGAAACTTTTATGTAAAACTGAGGAAAGAGGAAGGACAGAAGTAGAGCCTGAATACCTCACTCAAATAGAATGACCCTCCACCACTACAGTGGGGCTATACACACCTACTGCAGCCTTTTCCTCAGCAGGAAAATAGTATTTTCTTACACCTGTGAGCTACACTGCTGGGCTGCAGGGTGAAAAGATGATGGTAATAGGCTGAAGGGAACAACTCTGCCCCTGAAAAACCTCCTAGGGAAGGTGCTAATCCTGCGTGCCATTCCTCAGGCTGCTGCAGTGTAGCACTACAGCAGCTTTACAGCCTACACCAGACACAGCCATCACTAAATTACACTCCAGAGCTGTAAATGAGTGAGGGAGAAGTCTGGAAGGTTGTGTGAGACAGAAACCAACTGAGTGAGTCTCACTCTCACTGAGTGAGATGTGATAAATCTGTCTTCTCCCATCTGACTGTGGGAACAGATGGCCTAACAACATGGTTAAACAAAACAACCATCTGTTGCAGCAGATTTCTTTTTTTTAAAAAAAGCAAAAACAAGGAACTTAAAGAGTTAAACAATATCCTGCAATAATAATTAGGAGACAGCAGGGAGAAAAAAATTAAAACGTAATTGATGACTAAGCTGTAATAAATGGCCGTATCAGTGAGCCTAGTCCTCCTTCATAATTAAGAGAAGTCATACAATTACTCACATATTCCAGCACGTTTTGCTAGCTTGGAGTCTTAAAAGGAGCTTATTTGAAGTTTTTCATTAGTCACCATACCATATACAAAGTTACTATTTTTATATACTTCATTATACCACATAGTTATTACTCATTTTACCCCTGCAATAATGACCACACTGTTTTAATTTTAAAGTTTCTGAAAATAAAGATTGGTAAGAAATAGTGCATCCCTGCACTTCTGCCAACAGCTATTCTTATTTCAGTTTCACAGTTTCTGTGAAATAAGATTCTAATACAGGTACATTTAAAAGCATGTTTATAACCCTGAGAATTGCCTAGGCCTAGTATAGACTAGAAGAGCTATTCTGCTCTAGACATAGTACACTTGTTTATTTATACTATTCTAAAAGCCTGTTTCTTGATAATATTTCATGAACTGTGCAATATTTTTTAAAAAACAGATCCACACACCAAGAAAATCTTCACCAACACTGCAAGCTCAATGTCTCTCATTACAAACAGAGAAAACTTCTAAATATTTGAAAGAAAAGCTATTTTTGTGGCAATTCTATTCCTTTATATCTGATGTAACTAGAATGCCTTGCAAGAAGACAATCTAAGCCCTTTGAGAAAAGGAGAGTAATTATATATATATATATACATATATACATACACACACACCAAAAAGGGATAGAAGAACAAGATAAAAGCTGGTCTCAGAGGATGTATGAAAATAGAAAGTTGTTACAAAAATATCCTAAAAGAACGTTTATAATTTCACCTGGTTTTAATCTGCACAAAAAGATAAAACTTGTGAAAAATAAGACTAATTTCTACATGATAAAAAAGCATTTAAGAATAATAATTTAAAAATCTTTGAGAAGCAATTATAAAGTTGGTTTTTATTCCCCATTCTCTCTCTCCCATATCCACTTGTCTTGATTTTCCCTACACTTCAAATTTTTACCTCTTCCATATCGAAAGCTTGTGAAAGTAAAGAAATTAATGAAAACGGCTCCCACGAGCAAAGATTTTCTATAAAACATGAAACAGTCCCTACCATAACCTTATTTAATAAAAAATCTTCCAAGTATCGATAAAAAAAGGTGAATGTAAAATTGAAGTACTGCATCTGTGCAAATTATAAATAGTAATATATTCAAAATGTTCATTTGACCCATCACTGATAACCTACAACACTCCCTATCTAAAACCAGTGCAGTAAGAGTTAACTTTCACAACAATGACTGAGAGTCACCTCTAGTGTTACTATCACCACCAACTTATTTTTCTTAATTTTTTTTCTTTCTTTTGTGCAAGAGAGCACCAAGATATAAAATGCAAGGAATAATATATTTAGATTGTTTTCCCATAAGAAAGATTGTCCAAAGTGTTATTTCTAAAGATCTCGTACAAAATCAGGGTTTCAGTTATATAAAAACTTTTATTTATTATTTGCTCAGAGAAATATCACTGAGAAAATAAATAACAGAAATATTTATTTGGATTATGTATTACGTGGATAATTTGTCTCAGTGAATGCGTTGTTCAGATGTTTCATTGTTCTGTTCTTTTTATCTAGACATTTCCCATGATTCAATAGAACCAAAGACTCTTCTGCAGGAAGACTTGGGCTGTTTGAAATTATAGTTTCCTAGCTATTCCTCTGAGAGTATAACTTCTGTAAAGCCCTATGCCAATTTTTCACACATAAGTATTTTAATATTTAATCTTTTTTTTTCCACAAATATTTCAAAAGATAAAAAAGCTTTGACTAAGAAAAAAATTCCTTTTCTAATATCCTAACTGAAGCTCCACTATACTGTAATTTACAGTAGAAAGTTAAAATGCATTCCAATTACACAGTCCTATATAAGGTCATGTTTTCATAAATACATTAGCATTAGAGTGCTACCACTAGATTTGTAGCTCCAAATTCCAGTGTTTTCTTTCAGATCTATTAATATCCTTATCATTTATTTGTTTCATCTACACCATTTTAAAGACCGTGGATTTTGTAAAAATAGAATCAAGCTCATGTGTGCAGAAAAAACCAACAAACTCTTGGAAAAATTAATTCTGAGTTCTTAAAAATCCCAGGAGTTGTGGAGTATTTTGTTCTTCAAAACTCACTGTCTTTAGGATAATTTCTTTCGAGAACCCTGACAAACGTTTTCCAAACTTCCAATTGCCAATACTGAAGTTTACTACTCATCTCTGGACTAGAAACTTTAAAATTTAAAGAAAATCCTTGCTCAGCTATATAATACTAGATGTTGTAGTGCAATCCTTGAAACAGACAAAAGCATAGGAACGGTTTATTAACATCCTAACATGTGACACGCCTGCCCTCTTAAATCTATAGAGGCTGTCAATTCCTGCTGCAGTGTGACCTTTACAGCACATCAGGCAGAAACATATGTCATGCAGACTTTGTTTTATTCAAACTAAGAGTTTGGAAAAATTGGGCTGCTGACAGGAGTGCATGTATTATTCAACATCTTCCATTAAAAATAATATTTTTTAAAGAAAAAGTCACTATTTAAACTTTCTTTCTGTAATCTTGTGTTGTACAAGGCAATTAAGAGAAGCCACTGCATATTTCTCTGTATTGATAGCTTCATTAAACTATCTAAAGGTAAAGAGAGTGTGACTATTCAAACTCTGATTTAAAGAAATTTAACCCCGGAAGTACTTCAGGATTTTACATGTCAGTAGTTTTCTCATACAAGTTACAGTACTTTAAAGATGGGGCTTTTGCTTGTGGGGATTTTTAAAAGTATGTTTCCCATTTCAGTATTAGAATTCTCAGCAATGCCTGCACAGCAAAGAAAACAAATATTCTTATCACATATGCTATGCTTAGGACCCTCAAATATTCAATGCTACATAGTACAGAAAAAAATAAAGACAAGAATAACAACAAAGTCTAGAGCAAAAAAGAAAGAGAAGATATGGATTCAGAATAAAGTAAAACTGAATCAAGATTTTTGCAGGAACTGTTTTTGTTGTTCTTTTTATTTTCATGTCATCCCATTTTAAACAAAAGCTTCGCTGTAGCAAAACTTTCAGAATCTGAAAGAGCTTCTATTCTGCTTTTAATAACCATTTACCAAGAACATGCAGAACATAGGAAATATTTACTCCAAATATTATTATAATTACAAATTTTTTTAAAAGAAGATACGCTGACATTCTACTTCTTGCATATCCAACATACAGCCCTACCTTGCAGCTTCTTCAACACAGCTACTTCCATTTTCAGCACTTGCTTTGGCTGCTGAGCTGATTCGACCTTTAGTGCAACGTTTTCCCGAGTAAGCAAGTCCAGTGCATCGTAAATTTCTCCAAATCCTCCACCTCCTATTTTCCTCAACTATATTGGGGAAAAAGAAAGAACAAAAACATATCTTAAAGAGGGCAGAAGAAAGAAAACAGCAATACCTCTATGTTCTGTCATACTCTAAACGCTGTTGTATTACAAATAGATTTTAAAATAACAATCACATCCTTCAGTACATAAGAGCTTGTGAATAATTGACCAAGGTATGGCTAGCCACAGTTTGGAAGAGAACACACCTGATCCCCATCTACATTATTGCATATAGCATAAGAGAAGAGTGTAGTAGTATTCCCAGCATGAATCTGGGCAAAGTCAAGATGCTGAATAAAGTCTTTCCTCAAATAGTCACACACAGTCCAGAGATCTTCAAATACAAATGCACAGTGACATTTTTAAAATATGCCATCTTTTTCTCTTTTCAAAAATACGCACACTGAATAATAAAGGTCTAAAGTTATACCAGTTTTTGGATTTCCTGAAAAGAGACAATATTTTCTATTATATGGAGTGACTTAAACACAGCAGCTAAATCATAAATTATAAGAAATGGCTAAGATTGTCTTTGAATATACATCTCAAATGTTACTCATTCACTTACAATTCACCAATATCATTCTTATTAACAGACAGACTCAAGAAACTTGCAGCATTGAAAGTTTCACCTGTGCAAGGAAGAAGCAAAAAGAATGCTTATGGCCTACTAATTAGTTTGCACTGCATTCAGAGCAAATATTAATAGGTGTTTCTTCACTCTCCTTTAAGTGATCATGGGGAAGAGACACTTCTTTGGTTTTCAATATCAAAAATGTCAATGTTGTTTCACAAAATGCCTCCCCTGGCTAACATTCTAAAGCTGATAAAAGAGAAAAGGAGACAAAAAGAATTTACCTTAAGACTGGCATGGTTTTCTAAATGTCACCTGAAAACATACAGTTGCTACCATCATATGACTACACTGTACAAAATGTCATCTAAACAGTCCAGGATTCTAGAGAGCAGCAATATGTTGACCTGTCTTCTGATTCTGAAAATTTGCAAATCCAGACCATCAGACATTTGACTGAGCAAGAAAAACATTTTTTTAAAATAGCCTAGGCTCTATGAATAAGGAAGATAACAAATAACACATGAATTTTCAGCATAGTACAAGTACACCAGTGAGAATGCATGATGAAAATGGTGAGAGGAAAAGGAAAGAGATGACACAGACATCCTCACCCCCTCACAAATGTAGACAAGTTTATTATCTAACTTCATTTACCAGCTTTGAGAAATGACCAGACCAAGAAAGACTGCCTTTGAAAGGGCTGTTTCTCTGATTGTACACTTAAATTTTTTTAAACAAACAAAACCACCACCACTAATAAAATAAACAGATCAATTTATACCCTTAGCTAAAGTACATGAGAATCATTAGTATACACCCAATAATTACATCACTTATTAGTTCCAGGCACAAATTAACCTCTTTTTGATTGCAGAAAAAAATACTTTCCACATCCTTTGTCATCAAGTCACACACATTCAACAATGAGCCCATACTCTCCTTGTTCTTTTTTTACTGCCAACATCTCTATAGAAGTTTTTCTTGCTGCTTTTCACATCCTTCAGCAGTCACAACTGCCAGCTGAGCTCTGGCTTTCCCATATATTCAACACACAGAGGCAAGATCTCCATGTTCATCTTGGGCAGCCCATCCCTGTTCCCACCTTCTGTTCACTTGCATTTTGCTTTCCAGTTCACACAGGTGTTGACCTCTCAACCATACTGGCCTCCTGCCACATCTGCTCAACATCTTTTACCTTGATGAGGCCCACACTGCTCTTCTTTACATCTGCATTACAATTTCCCCCACTTTGTTCATTAGTTTCAGCTTTCTCTTCTTGCATTCAGCATCTCCCACCACAAACTCTTTCTCTCCATTCTCTCTTTGACTTCTGTGTCTTTGTATGCTTCCAGGCTAATGCATACAATTTCCAACAAGTTTTTATCTTGGTACCTTTGCTTACAATGCCAGTTGAATGGCATTCTTAAACATATCTAAAATCAGTTATCATTATAATCAAGTCTCTCCAAGTCAGGATTGTAATAAATCTTTCAAAGGCAAAAAAAGAGGCATCAACAAAGGATAAAAGCAAGTGTTATCAGACACCACAAGAGCAAGAGGTTATCACTGGGGAAAAAATATTTAATAATTTCTTTCTTTATGCTTACTTTTCAAAATAAAATCACCCTAAATAATATCTATGTTAAAATTAAATTTAATTGAACATGTTTTTTTAAAATGTTCATGTCCAAGAATTTTAGATGTAGTTTTCACAACTGCAAAAAAAAAAAAAGGTCCTCAACAGCAAAAAAAAAATCCAAAAATAGCATTTAAGTTTCTTCCACTGGGAAACAGTCCTATGAAATCCTGAGTTCATTTCTTAATGCCATGAAGAAATCCTTAATATGTGCTACAGAAGATAAGAAATTGAAGAGTTACCGACAGGAAATACTTGGCACTCATTCACCTGTAACACTTGATCTGGAAAACATGTAAGTGAAAATGCATAATTACATGAAATGAACTTCAGCCTACTTTCAAAATTTTCCAGAAGACACTTAAGTCATCAGCAGTCTTCATTACATAGGAAAGAAAATAAACCTGAAGAAAACACAGCTAACTGTTGCACACGTCTGACAACTAAATAGTGATATATTAGCATGTTATTATCTATTGTATGTTGTATATTATTGTATATAAAATGATATTTTATACTATTTGATCTGATTCAAGACTGTGCATTCTGGTATTGCTCCACTGTTGTATTGAGTTGAAATTAAGAAGGTATTTTACAAATACTTATACTCCAGAGATTCCTTTTAGATAAATAGAACCTAAATAGCTAATATAAAGATTTCCTACACAAAGTTAGTATCCATTTCCTGCATATTGAAATGAAAGATGGGGCACAAGACAGTTGAAATTATTCTCTCTTATTAATTTAAAATTAATAATGGATTTTTATCTTCTATGTTCAGTTTTACAGTTCTAAAAATTTTGAAATAGGGGAGTAATATAAAGCAAGAAATTCAGAATCCATTCACAGCCTACTACACACACACACACACACACACAGATACTCTAAATGTTGTATTGTGAACTGGCCTTTTTTTTTTTTTTAATTCTAAGTAAAAAAAACCAAAGTGATGGAGACCCAAAAAGAAATGGAGAAGGAGCTACGAGAAGTCAGCCTGTTTCTCCTAGCAAAAATAGCTTTAAATGGATACTGTTTCCCTCAAGATGCAAATCAAGGATAGGAACACTGAAAGGGAACAGAGCTATTTATGGTAAGGCCAATGCTGGCACATAATCAAATGAATACAAATCAGCTGAGAATAAATCTATGCCATAAAATCCAACACACAAAAAGGAAGAGCAGCACGGTCCTGAGAGATCTTCCTATAAGAAGTAACATATCTCACAAACTTACCAGTTTCAGCGGAGGGCATCTGACTGATCTCCAAAACTGACTGACATAATCACTGATTAGGTTCAATATACTAACAGTACTCTTCCAGTTGTGCTTGGATCAGGCACTACATTGGGAATTAAGAGCTCTCTTAGGTCCTCAATAGGAAAAAAAATAATCCACTTTAAACCCTCATAACTTCTCTTTAAAGTAGAGTAAGAGAAACAAGTAGTTTTAAAGCTCATTCACAATTCCATGTAAGTATTAAGCAAAATATCACAAGGATTTTTTAAATTACTTTCAAAGCTCAAACCACTTCTTTGTAAAAACATGTTTCAAAGAAGGCACAGAATTGCAGGAAGGCATACTCACCACTTTCCATCTTTCTTTGACCAATATTCCCACACTGAGGATGTCAGGCTGATCCCCTCCTCCACTCATTGCAACCTCCTGAGGTGATGGAGCTGCTATGCAAAGTCTGCTTCAGTAGAAACCATCCAGATCCCAGGAATGGCTTCCATTTAACCAGTCACTGCAGAAAAAGAGCAGAGCAAGGGATTTCAGTGATTAGCAGAACAACAAGCAATACAGCAAAAGTTGTGTTTCTCACCCACCACCTTAACTAGTTTTCGTATCCCACAGTGACTAACGCTGAAATTCTAGACAGTTTCCAGTACAGAAAAAAATTCAAAGATATCATTCCTTAATTTTTTAACTTGCTCTCTCAAATCTCCAAAATCAATCTCAATACAGAACTAATGAACTTAAACATTTTCAGAGGTATATTCCACAAGCAGTTTCAAATTGCTGCAAGGCATAATTACATTTAAACTTAATTTTAATAATCCCTTTTAAAATCTAATTAATAACTTATTAAATAATTGTTTAATCAATTAATAGTAATATATAACAACATTAAAATAATATTAACCAAAAATTACAATGCTGAAAATAGATTCTTAAATTTCAGTTGCACTGCATACAGACTGATTCACATTTTACAATGTGTTTCACATAGCTAGGATTATTTCAGATTAAATACATTTAAAGTGCAATTATGTCAGGCTATATAAACAGCTGTCTTTGGTAAGGAAAAAACCCTATCTTTGGTAATTTTGACAGGATTTTTGGGGGTTTTTTGTTTGGTTTTGTTTGGTTTTTTTTGTTTTTTTTTAATTTTCTGGTTTTGGCAATCAAATTGCTGAATTGGATTATAGATAGTATTATAAAAAATTGTACTTTGGAGATTAAGATATCCGTAATGGTTCCCATCAGCAATTACTACATCCAATCGAAAGCTTATTTCAATTCTTTGAGCTTTTCTAGAACTGTGCCTGCTGTTACACTGGTGTAATTATACAAATGTAACTCTGTATAAGCACTCTTATCCAAAGACAATACTCTTCAAAAAGTATATTTGCTTTAGGTTATTTTATAGCTTTCAAAATAGCATAACTGCAAGTGAACAACGCTTTTCTCCCTGAATCAAAACACAAATGATATGCAAAACTGGTAAAACCATTCTGATTTAAATCAGCAGTATGGCCTTTCATGTGGCTAAATGCCAATCTTACTACTGGGACTAAATTCTGCTCTTTTCATAAACACTCTGCTGCTTAAACAACCTGGCTTTTTAAGACAAACATTTGTGTGACACGACAATAACTGTTTTTTTCATGTTCTTTCATATTTCTTTTTCATATGATATTTACACCTTTTTGCTTCAATTGGACATTATGACAATTGAATCAACTCCAAATAAAACAAACCCCTCTGGAGAAATATTAATCTGGATTACTGAGGATCTAAATTTACACCCAGTGAGGGTGGATTACATGCCTGTAAAGGAGTGCTCATTCAGAATACATAGCCTAAATTGGTTTAATTCAAACAAATGAAGGGAAACCAAATTAAGAGCATATGTTCTGAATAACAGCTCCCATCCTGCAATTTAATCAGGTTGAACTAAACCAATTCAAATTCTACCAGTGATAGTAAATTCTTCCCTGCAGATAAGGTCAAAATTCTAAAAAGAACTAGAGCCATTTATGTGAACCCCCTAAAATTACTAACTACTGACCACACTTACTGTCCTTTCTAACAGAATTCTCATAACACAGTAAGGAGCAAAGATGAAACAAAAATCCACTAATGAAGGGGAGAAGGTCTTTTTCTAAAATTACATGCTTAAAGCACATACAGTGGCTTTTCCACTAACTCAAATGTTTGCTTCTCTTTCCACCACTGCCAGTTACATCAAAGCATGGGTTGGTCTTCATAAATAAATTGCTCATTTCTATACTGGAACTTCAAGAGGATTTATTTTCCCTGATATTTGCTTAACACAAGTAAGGGTGAAACTATTCACCTCACCAGAACACAATCTAAAATTGCAAATAAGATTTTTGCAAACATAAGCAAAATTCATGACCGGTAGGAAAAGTAGATGCTTTATTAAATCAAAGATATGACAGTTCAGAGTTTTTTTTAATACTCCTATCAACCTACTGATTCCTGATTTGATACTGAACTTTTTTTTTAAATATATTTAAATTTACAATTTAGAATCACAACTCTGACAAGTATTTCTGAGAGCTACTCATTTGTGGATTCTTGAGCAGAACAAATAGAGCATCAATATCTGGCCCAGAATGCAAAGATCCAACTCATGTATTTTAAGAACTGTCATAGAAGTACTCTATTCTTACTGTGTGCAATACCTGCATGGTCAGGGTAACAAAATCTTCATTTGTACACAACTCCTCAATCCTATTCTAATACACTAATTCTTTTCTAAATCTCTTGTCATCCCTGATCATTATAAAGAAACAATATCTATTCTGTATCATGGAAACCAGGTATTCAAAGCAATAAAACATAAAGACCCATTGAACTGTCATGCATGCAAGACAAAAGTTCTCTCCTGAGCCCTTGAAGACAAGGAGCTAAACTCCTCCTGAAACTTAATAATCAACTGCAAACATTACAAACATGTTGAAGTCAATTCAAAGAACTCTGTTTTATTCAAGACTTCAAGTAGAGCAGAAGGATTCAGTGACAAATTTCAAGGCCAGAGGGCTTGAAATTAGTTCAAACCTTTACTTGATCAAGCCACTTCATAACTTCCACCGCTTTCAGTGAATTAGCACATATTAATATGTAAGACTTCAAACATTCTTCACTGATAACATGCTCCAGTATATTTCTTCCATCACTATAAGAATAACTTTTTTTAAGTTTAGTTTTAATTTTTTACCACAGGACTTGGTTACAGTTTTGGTAACCAAATTCCATTTACAGTAATTTCACTTCATTTAAGCATCTAAACATACCATTTTTAACTTCCTGTAAATTAATACATTTAGCTTTAAGCCTTCCTTCACAACCATGGTCCTCCTTCAAAATCCCTCTCCATGTTCCACTTCTTCTTGTGGTATGGACAGCAACCATGAGTTAGACATTCACATTGAATTAGACTCTATCATACCAATTCCTAATATGGAGAAAATAGGTTTTCTTATTATTTCTTTGTGATGAAAGTCTTATTTCCCTAATTTAAGTCTGAAAAGGCTTTATACTTTTGCTAAACCACAACTTTATCAGATGCTTATACACCTCCATCCTTACACTTTGGCTTTGCTACAAGAGTACAGTTTTTAAAGGCCTTATTCACTATCTTATCTATCTTATCATTGCTCTGATGTGTTCTCTAATGGTGTTAGCGCTGTATAATCTGCAAATGTGTTAATTATTGATGTACTGCAGTGGATAACATTTAAAGGACTTTTGGACAGATACAAATATGCATTCTTTGGAAGTGGTCCTCAGGTTAAGATTGGAACTGAAATTTCTCCAAATTTAGAAGAATTTGAATTCAGACTGTTTGGCCCATTCCAAATTTCACAAATGAATTAAAGACTCATAAAAGTAAATACAGTGGCATTTGTATTACTGAAATACATTAATTTCAGCATAGCTCTTTAACAGGCTAAAATGATGTTAACAATTTAAGAAAGCTCCAGCATGTTCTGTATTCTACTGAAACAGATGAATAATTAATGACACACAGTTAAGGTGCAAGATTTCCCTTACTCATTCAGCAAATGAATCCTTTAGCAGTGCAGTTTTTTAGGTGGCAGTAAAGCTATTTTCAGCACAACAAACACATCTTTATAATTCTCCTAAAAAAGCAACTGCAATTGCAATGTATCTCATAAAATTCTCATAAAATTCTGTATTCATTAACTTATTAGTTTTCTAATCAGATTAGTTTATTACTTCAGAGGAACTTTTCAAGATAACACAACTACCACAACTAAAGACAATTAGCCCTCTGTCAAAATTATTTCCAGATGACAGGTCATGGAGTAATTAGGACAACACAATGAGGATAGACTGTTCCATAGCACAAGCTTTTGCTGGTAACAGATTACAGTATAAAATAAGAACAGGTAAAAGAACATTAGAACTAATATCTAGAATACTGTACAAACAGATATCCATTATTCAAAACCCTTCTATCCACTTTAACTGATTTTAACTACACATCAGCTGTGTAAAAGATGAATTTACCCCATCCAAGTACACTAAGAGATTATATGGTATCTGAAAACAAGTGCAAAATTTCCAGAAAAAAAGGGCAATCTTTTAATGTAATTTGTGTGCATGTATGTAATTCCCTCAGAGACAGCCTAAACTGAAGCCAACCTCTGCTTATCAGGCTTTATAGATCTTTAAATTCAGACCTAAGGTTGTGAAAGTAGTACAAAAAATTTTGGCTGAATGGAGCTACTCTAAGTTCCAGGACAAAGAAAGGGAGCACAGAAGATTATTTCTGTTCCATAGAAAGGAATACATGTCCTATTGCTTTCACTATGGAATAGTATTAACCTTTTACTATCAGGAACTCTCTGAGCATATTAGGAGCTCTATCTGCATTCCTTCAGGTCACTAAAAAACCTAGTAAATTAACTGGACCCTACCTAAGTTGGTTTCCATTTCTGTATTTTCTGTTTTTAAGCAGAACTTAAGAAACAAAAAAATTTTAAAAGGCCAGCATAAACAGAAAATCAAGGCAGGAAATGTTCAAAGGTCCTAATTTCACCACATTTATGTTAAAGTCCACTGTCTCAGAAAGGCAAAGAACATGTTCAAATAGTTAATTCTAGGGGTAGAAATTATTTAAATACATCTATTTGAATATCCAAACTAGAAAGCCATCCTACATTGAAACCTGAATATTTTCTAAACACATTGATTAAAAGCTGGTGCTTTGAAAATCACCATTCACCACATCAATGAGAAAACTGAATTTCAGACCTTGACTTAAACTTCCAACTCTTCTGATCGTGAAGAAAATCCTTTAAAAAATTCAACACAGAACCAATGCCAGTTTAGGTTTTCCTTTCTCAAGCGCTCACCAAAAATACTCATCACCACTTGCAGATTCCAGGTGTGAAAAGCTCCCAACTGTCTTGTGTGCTATTGCCAAAGAGTCTGTATTTCCTTCTGGCAACTTCTGCAGTTGTTATTACAAAGGTGGAGATATTTTCTCAGTTTGAAGACAGAGATAAAAATATAATGTTTAGTTTCGAGTTTTATTTTAAAAAGATACATATTTCAAGCTACCACACTGTTTTCAGTTTGCAAGAGTATTCAGTACCAAAATATTATGAAAACCCAAGTCAGGCAAATTCAAGGAATGTATTATATTTCACTAAACCAACTAATTCATGTAGAAAACTCATACAAGTTTTAGGCACAAAATCCTCTTCAAGCCCAAAATAGAATTTACAACTTGAAAATTAAATTTGGCTTAAAAGCATTTGCATATAAGTAAACTTCAATGTTTCTTTTTCAGACCAACTGAGATAAAGGGTACTCTATGTCTTGCCATAGAGAAAGGAAAGCATCTGTATTTGCATGATAGGGAAAGATTATATGGTTGTGACGCCTATCAGAGAAACAGAATGTAATTTATTACCTAAAGAAAACCAGAAAATTTTGGCCGGGGAGAATTAGAATGAGTCATATATCAAAAACTCTATTTAATCCATGACATTTTAATTCATGCATGTGAGAAATAGCATGGTAAATTTCCTAATTTGATCTGTTCCACTAGAGCCCAAAGGCTTATGTCAGAAAAAGTGAAAGAATGGAAGTTAGCTGTAGGGAACAGGGAAGGGCTGACAACTGAGTTGCTTTCAACCAGTTGTTGAACTTCAACCTCAGGTGCAGAGCCTTAAATATTAATGTGGAAACCTAATCCTTGGGGAAGTGGAATTAATTCTCAATTTTTTTTCACAACTGTGCATGAGTTCAGTCAAAAAGAGGATTCTGGAACCTTTTTAAGTACTCAAGGATTAATTTTAAAACCCTAAAAGTGCTTGAAAAAAAAAAAAAAAAGCTGTATTTCTGTGCCTTAGATTCACTAAAAAAATGTTGTGGTATTGACAGCAAACTTAAATAGAACTAGAACCATAGATTTTTGCTATAAAAATTTGTTTTATTTGTCAAGTCTTCTTCAAAGAAACTTGAAAATGGAATGTCAGTTCTGCAATTACCTTAATTATACAAGGTTCTGCAATAATAATTTTTCAAGATCTTAGGAAAATTTTCATTGTAGGAAAGTGGTAGGGAAGTGTGGTTTTGAACAAAGACAGCTTGAAGTCAAATAACTAAGATGTTTTAAACAGTAGCACAGGGTTATAATATCAAACTGCTTATAGTCTGGATTTATCAGCAAAATTAAAATCTTTGCTTCCAGTCTTTTGAAATGTCGGAATAGTAAGTTATCCTCTTAGGAAAAACTCAGAATATTAATAGCTCACCATTTATATTCCAAGGAATAACAAAAATTGATCTTTTAAGATGCTCCAAACTATTGACTTTTCTACTAGTACTATCTATTTCTATTATTTCATAAATTCATTTTTTCAGCAAGGAAAAACAGAAATGCCCAGCACATGCATATAACACACAACTAGAGGAGACAAGAAGGCAAGCAATACACTGCTCTGAAGAACTTCTTCCAAAGCCTATGAAACTTTTCAGCATAGATACATGGCAATTTACAGAGGATAAGAGCTGCTAAGGACAGTGTGAGAATGATACAGGGGCATATACACAGCTAAATGCTTAATCCAAAGAAGTAGAGTTTAGGGCAAACCCTAATTATAAATGGGAATAAGATTTAACTTTTTTGAAAATACAAAAAAATTGGCAGAAAAACTTTGATGAGACATTCACATGGATGGCATGTGAATAGCAAAATGTCTGCACTGACAGCATACAAGAAATCAAGAGGGCTGCCAGTGGCACAGACCCAGCCCAGCTGGCAGCCACACGACTGCTCTCACAACATTGTGCTCAGGCTGCAGTACCAGCCATGAAGTGACCTCACTAACAAAATCTGAGAATCCTCTTGATGTATCAGTGGATAAAGCACATCACAATAACACAGTGAGTGAGACCTGACAGCTTGCTAAGCAGAACAGGAAAAAGAACAGAGGAAAAGATCTTTTTTCAGTCTGTAATGTCAGATCTCTTAGCATCCTTATCTTTAGGGCATGTAACTAAATCTGCTGCAGTACTGTGATAAAGAGAAGGCACTGGCTGTGAACACATAGGTATTCCATCTCCTTAAATACAGCTCTTAAATAAAGCTCTTCTTTTTGCTAATGTGTGAAATGAGGACAGCAACTACTACACCAAGCAGGATGACTCCAGAAGAGCCTAGCTGACAGGAAGATGGAACACGAGGAGTCCAGAGGAGTGCAAGACATCTAGCAAACTCTGACAGGCCTTCTCGACGAGGGCAATGTACACTCATCCTGGCACACAACACAGCAATCCCTGCAAGAGTTAAGGAGCAAAGACACACCATCACATTACAATTTTTCAGGAGATACCTCAGTTTTTCAAGGAGGATAGTACTTTTCAGCAGCAGATCAAGAATGCTGGAAAAGTCAGGCACAAGCAAAAGATGAAAAACCACAGTGACACTCATGCCAAGACCAATTCAGCACTGCTGTCAACACCCCTAGCACCAGAGGGTAGGACACAGCCACATAAGTGGGTCCTTATGCACTGCCAAATGACAGGAGAGGTGGGAAATGGCTTGGTGCCTGGCTCTGGTGAAAGAAGGTGGCACTAAGGCAGGTGAATAAACATATGATATACTGCCAGAAGAGCACACAAGTTACTACTTTATCTTCAGTTTGGTATGGCTGTAAGAGAGAGGTTCTGGGCAGGGCCAGGAAGTCTCTCTTGTTTACAGAATATTCCAAAATGATCACATGGGCTCTGGCAACATCAAATCCACAAGCACAATACAAAACAACAAAGGAAATGGGTATATCTCATCTAAGACTGCCTAAATAGTTTGTCCCTAAAAAACACTGGTGCTGGAAATTACAAAGGTACAGGAGTTCCAGTCAGCAATGTGGCTTGGTCAGAGCATGCACTTGCTTTATAGCTGCAGTTAAAGGTGCCTTCAAGCAACAGTGACTGAAATTTGAGCTCCCAATCCAAGGTCCTTCAAGGTTTGAAATGGAAGATAGGTATTAAAGAACCAAAATGGAATTTTGGCAAAGGTATTTGAAGTTGGGACAAATCCAAAAATATCAACTTAATTTGCAGCAGAAAATAATTAGGTTAGACAGGAGAAAAGCAGATAGCATGGACAGCTAATCATAAGAGGAGACAGGCTGCATCAGATCCACCCAGTGCAATCTTCTGTCCCTGACTATTGCCAGCAGCTGATGTTTAGGGGAAAATACAAGGACACAGAAAGCATATGATCATCCTTGCCAGAATATTTTCTGGGAGTATAGAAAGCTGGGACCCAAAATAAGAGCCAAAGATAGTATTTAAGATTTTTTTGTCTCCAAGTTCATCAGAATTTTTCTGAACCATGAAAGCTTTATCACCTGTAACCCTCGTAAAGCAAATTGTAACCTAATTCCACGCTGTGGGAAGCACATCTTTGTTTCAAATTTGTCTTCTGCTAGTTGCATTTGAGGTTCATTAACCCTTGCACAGGAAGGCAGTGTACAGTTGCTCCCAGTTCACCTTTCAGTCCTACACAGGGAATACACCCCTACCATACGCCCCCTCATTTAACTCTTCAGCTATTTGGTCCTTCACTGATTTTGATCACCTGTGTGCTTTTTCCAGTTCTACTACATCCCCTCTGAGATGTGGAGACCAGCATTGTTAGTAAGCACTAACCTGTTATTTTCACAGAACCTGCAAGACCATATTCAAAAGAAGTTAATTGCTGTAAATTTTAAAATTATTTATCCTATGTGAACTGCTTTATGATAATTTTCATTCATCATTACCTCAGAGCAGAAAGATCTTTCTCCAGTTCTTCCATCTTCATATTTGATAATTTTAATACCCTTGTATCACCAGACTATGTTAATTTCAGTATTTGCATCTTGTCTAGATCATCTGTAAATATACAGTACAGCACAGAGAGCTACCCTTTTTAGGCTAATGAGCTATCATTTATTAAGATCAATATTTTCACTCAGGTTCCATTAAAAAATATTTTTTGCACAAAGTGTTCATATACAGAAAACCTGACTCATCTTCCATCTAGATCATTAACAGCTCTGCTTTCAAATTTGGAATGGATTCCTTTGGTATCTAAACACAATGCTTCCTCAAAAGCAGGAGCCAGACTGGATGGGGCCTTGAACAGACTGGCAGCCATGGCAGGGGTTGGATCTAGATAATCTTTTAAAGTTCCAATCCAAACTATTAAAGGAGTAATTGAGAGGAACTGCTGGGTGACTTCAAGGTACTGTATGACCAGGATATAAAATGGCAAATGAGGTTCTATGTGTGTACATACAAAATTATGTATATCAAAAAAATAATAACTAACTGTTATTATTAAACACATGAACATTTCCTAACTGTTTGTTAAACACATGAGAAACTATTAGCAATAAAGAATAAGATCTTATTATTATGAAAGAATAAGATCTTATTATTATGATACACAGTAAGAAAAGATGGCAACTCAAGCAGTCAAAAAAACCCAAATCTTAGGAATTCAAACAAAGCAGACAACACCATGAAGATCATGTATATAGATTTCTAAACTGCTTGCTAGAAGTGATCACACACTTTTAGAGACATAGAACTTACTTCCCCAAGGGGATTAGGCTTTTACCACATCATTAAATATTTAAAACCATACAAGACCCTACAGCATGAAGAAAAAAAAGGGCAAAATTATGCTTTTTAATCCATTTGTTGGTCACTATCAGTTGTCAAGGCTGACAAAAGGACAATCTGTTCCTGGAAATTTTGTTGAGCTGGTAGCTGGTGATGGGAACAAGAGAAGAGATTCAAGTTTCAGGGGCATTTTCAGAAGTTTTATTTAAGTGTTGATGGCTGCAGTATTGAATTACAAAAAGTGTTTTTAATTTGCTTCCATCCAATAGCTTTGCTTTAGTCTGGCAGATAGTAAATAAGATTTCAATAATCACTAACAATTGTTCAGTAATAATTTTAAAGCTGAAAATTAAAAAAAAAAAAGTACGAGAGAGGCTTACATTTACTTCTAAGAGAAAAAAGCACTCATGGATAGAGCAATAGTCATACTCTTAAAATATTAAAATAGTTCAATCAATTAGCTAGAAGATCTTCTGCTCTGATCAAGATTCTCAGGTATAACTGCATCAAAACAAAAATTAGTTCAAGAAATCAGACACATAGTATTCTTTATAATACTGCTATGCTAACATAGTTTTTTATAAAGAATATGATACAACACACTTTTTAATACATATCTATATATATGTTACACCTATATATGTTTTTATGATATACACATACATGTTTACATTATTTACATATTTATTCCATGTATGCTACATATATATTTTTACAGAAATATAGAACTTTGCAATTTGTAAATGAGGATTCACATCTTCAACCATAAATACAAAAAAAGGCAGCAAATTTGGCAGTGTAGCTACATATAGATTAAAATGAATATGGCCTAACACTTACCAAATGAGTATAATATTTTTTTTAAGTGAATTATGAAAGTAATGGGAGAGGGGTATGTTTAATAATAATCATTTAAACTAGTGCTATCACTGATCATCTTTACAACATTTAAAGAAAAAAAAAGTGGTGTGGACAAAAAGGACACAGGAATATCTGGGTCATGGAGGAAAAAAATTAAACTAATATCTGCAATAAGCTGAAAGAGACAATAAGTTGTATATAGATGCTAAGTGTTACTTTCCAGATTCATCCTTGGAGACTGTTTTATAGGATTCTCTTGAGGTGCATTGTGAAAATTGTTAAGCTACAGGTAAAATAATGTTTCTTGCCTTTTATACATTGTCTGAAAAGTCACCATAATGCAAAGTAATGACTTACAGAAGTGCATTGGCAAAGGTTTATATCCCTTGCTTGTGGATGGTATAGGCACATTTGGTATAATTTGGACAGCAAAGAATGTGGTCCTCATGATGAGTTTAGCATGACTGGAGATGTCAAAAAGCCAGAAGCTGTGGCTCATGGAAAACTCTCACAGTAGAGGTTTTTCTTCTGATATAAGTAGCAAAGGCATATAAGTTATCTGTGCAAGTCCCAGAAAACAAGATGCTCCTGCCAGTGCCTGCCGGCTGTCAGGGCGGCTCTGGAAGCTCGGGCACCCCAGGCGGGGCTCAGCACCCTGGCCAGCTCCGGCGGCTCCGGCCGGGCCAGCCCAGCGCGGTGCCCCGAGCCCCACCCCCGGCACCGCGCTGCGCCTTCCAGCCCACCACAAATACGGCGAGATGCTACTAGGTCAGACCGGTTCAGAAGGACGCATTTGAATAACTTGTATCTTAATAGGAATTTTCAAGGAGATCTCTGATTTAAAGGTTCCTGAAACACAGAACACTCCAGAAGATAACCGATGTTAAAGTTTGGAAAGGATAAATGAAACTACTTTTGTAAATATGGGTCATCAGTTCAACATCAATTCCATGCAAATAAGGGAATTTGACTAATAAAGACCTCAAGGAGGACACTATAACTATGGCCATTCAATTGAGTTCCCCTTCCTACCAAACTAACCTTTTACTACAACATTACAAGTTTGTCCTATAAGGACAATAGTTATTATGGCACTTATACTTCTATAACACATCTAAGTTTATATCACACAGTAGAGCCCCTTTCTGTCAGAAAGTCAATTGATCATACATTAAGTAATAGGTCCCAAAATATAAGTTAACTGAATAAATATCTGTCTAGTTACTCCCATAGGAATCAATTTCTTACTTAATACTGAAACATTTTTTACTCAGGAAAAAATTATGAAGTTAGTAGTTGATACTGAGATCAGGAAGTGATAAAGGACAAATGGCATCAACAGCTTACACAGACAGCAATCAAACTACACACCTGCCAACTTAGCTACAAGAAAACATTATTCATCAAGTACCAAAGAATAAATGGGAACATCACCTAACAAGATGCAGTAATCAGTCACTTCTGATATATGCATTTGCTGGAGTATTAAAGTTATGACAACTATGAATGAAAAGGCAAAAAAATACTAGGAGATACTCTCTATCTGCTCACTGCAGGATTGCTGCTAGAATATTATATCCAGCTGTGGTGTCCAAAATTATGAAGCCCATTTCCTTCAGATTATTAGTAGAAATTGGTTTAGTCAAGGAAATTGCAAAAGATCTTCATTCTGACACACAAATCATGCAAGTAAAAGACTGAATCTTTAGATTCCATTAACACATACAAATATCTCCAAGATCTTTAATTTTCATTAATAAAAATATCCTACTAATAGACTCCTTCACTAACTCTTAGAATGGATTCCTCATTACTGACAATTCTTAAAAGACAACACAATAATTTTCTACACTATATGCTCTTACTCAACTACTGCCAGCAAACAATTCAGGGAATTCCAAGAGAAGCTGGTTTTACACAAAGTTAGCCTCAATAATCACAATTCCCTTGGTCTTCACACAGTCAGATTGAGATAAGTGATGAGGCTTTTGTCTTTGAAAGTTAATTATACAAGCATATTTCATTAGGAAAATACAATTATCCTAGGCATATTTAGTTTGCTGGGACTATCTTAAGTTCAGAAGAAACATTCTAGGGATCAGTTGAAAAAAACAAAACAAAACAAAACAAAACAAAACAAAACAAAACAAAACAAAACACCAAAAAGCTATCACAGAATGATAAGGCATGAAAATCAGTAAGTTTATGTATTACAAACATAGGGATCAAGAGACTTTCAAAAATTATAAGAATTTCCTACATATCAGAAGAGTGAACAGTGCAAGATCAGATTTTAACTATCTTCCAAACAAATGTACAATTATTCCTAAAAACAAAAAAGCAAAGTTTCTCAGAAATCTTTACAGGTTTTCATTTCATCCCTTACTTAAATAACAAAAAGCATTGCATAACAGTGTTACATGTTTTAGGAAATATTGGCTATATGTAAATAAAGACATTCAATTGCAAATATCTCCAAATTAAAGCCCAGGCTACAAAATCAATCCTGATATTGTTGACCTATAACCTGCCATATTTGTATATTTCAAATACTTTTACACTTGTTCTATATAAATAATTTGTCTAAAACTAGAAGTTTTTCTTCAGATTGAATGAGAGGAGATTTAACTTTGTAGATATGGAAGCAGTTACACATTACACTATAATGGCAAAGTATAATAACCCTATTGATAACAGCATTCTCTAAGTTCTTGAATTTACATAAAGAAAATACAATTATATCAACACAAGTTGTACGTATTTTCCTTTTTTTTTTTTTTTTTTAATAGCACCAGTCATTACATTTATTTGGAGCATATTCAATTTTCAACTGTGGTGAGATACTTCTGCATTTTGAAATTGCTACTTAAACAACCAATTTCTACACTAGAAGAGCATAATATGGATATACAATCATATGGCAAGCAGAGTTATGAAATTTCTACTGAGAAACAGGAAACATTCAATTATATGGATGAAATTTGTGTACAGTCAGGGAATTTTTAGTAATACCAGAAGCTAGAATAGAAATAATACAGTTAAGAGTAGTAATAACTATATTCTTATTTACTAAGACCAAGATTCTGCTTTGATGTGTTTCAGAGCAAGGAGTATAAAAGCATTTTACAATATGTCAACACCAAATATGAGCAACACCAAACATCTACTTCATAGCTCCTCATACGTCAGCCACAGTCCTGATTCAGACCATAAATCAATTCTGCCCAAACCTATACTCCAGGAAAAAGAAATATTTCAGTGAGCATTATATGTTGAGGCAGGGCCTCACAATAGAATTGAAGTATTAACTGCCAGTTCCAACAAGCCAGACGAAGTACAGCTGCTCCCTGATTACGAGGGGAAAATTGACTGATCAAGGAAAGACACAGACAGAAGCACTGCCACATGACTGAGGTATCCTAGGCTCAAAATTAATGAAATATATCAGAACAACAGGAAGAAATGTCCAACCTGAAATTAGCATCCTGCCCAAATTGCCTTCAAATTAACAAAGAAAGTGCACCATCACCTCAAAGCAGCCTTTCATGTAAAATGTTCCTCTTTCTCTTGTGTCCTCCCTGAACTGACAATAGGCAGGAAAACCAGTCAGCTGAACACACAGGCTGCAGTAAATGAAAGGATCTGGTTATGACTATCTCAGCTATGTATTCGGGGTGAAGTTGCACATAACAGCATGACCCAGCAATAGTTACAAACACATATCAGCCAAAAAACAATACAAACAACTCCCTTTTTACAATCATTCTCTGCCAAGTTAGTGAGTTGACTCAGTGTAGCTCAGAGATCAATGGGCACTAGAAAAGGCTCAGGCACAGAACACCATTTTCCATTTAAAAACAGCAGGCAACTGTTAGACTGGTTTAACAATAATGTACAATTTCCTCTGCAGGAGCTAACATGTGAAAAATATTCTTATACCTTTGTACATCCATAAATAAATAGCAACTATCACCAGACAATCAATAACAAACCTTCCTTTCTGCACACATGTCCTTTACAGTGAGAGGGTCACAGTTTGCTCCTCAGCTTCAGCATCAATTTCTTAGCTCTTGGCTGGTGAAGACAAGACCTGAGTGGGTTAGGCAGCACATTGCTCCCACAAGACCAGTCAATCCTTTCTTCATACTAATCTACCCTGTGATTCTTTCAAGATTTCTCTCTAACCAGATGAATTATTCAACAGGTTTCCTCAATGGATACATTGTCTTGCTCAAAACTCTAAAACTGTAATTTCACCCAAAACCATCATGATAATCGCCAGATCTAAATGAAAAAGCAGAAAAAACACACAAAAAGAACACAGATCCAATGTCAACTCTTCTCCTTCAGCTCTCAGCGTAAAACATGACAGTTTGTTCTAGGCTGACTTGACTTAGGGAATTATACTTTGATTTTATTTATAGACTACTGCAGATGGAAAATCAAAGCATCACATATGAACAGGGCATTCAATTCAATCAAACTCAAGGAATAGCACAGTCATTCTTTGTCTGATACATTTTCTATCAGTTGATAATGCCCATTCTAGATCCATTAAGCTCAATATGCTGATGAATTGAAAGACAAGAAAATAATTATATCAAGGCAGCATATAACTCAAGAATACAAACACATTCCAAAAAGTCACCAGTTTGATGCTGAAAAATATATCCTATTCACAGATCACTGCCTCTCTTTTTTTAATTCTTAACACTGCAAAGCTAGAGTCATACTTCACATGCTCAGAAGTCACACTGCTGGCTACGAGTGGCAATTGAAGCATTGCTATGGCAACAAGTAAACTTGACAGCCACAAGACATATCCTGCTGATACACCATGTAACCAAGGAATCTAATTCTTACTATGTTGAACAACATTGTATCAAATAAGTGTTGTTAAAACCCTCACAGAATGTTAGTACCCTGAGACAGAGTGTGACAGAAGTAACAAATACTATCTGAGAATTATCTGGGAAGTGACAGAGAGCAGAAGGAACACCCTCTCAGAATCAATAAGCAGCTGTTGATTGAAGACAATTCCCAAGTACTTAAAAGACACAAACTCTGAAAGGCAAGATCTCTCCTAACTGTGGATGAGTCTAGTGGAACAAGTTTTGTATCACTTCAGCTGTGAGAGAAGTGTATCAAAAACATAATAAAATCATTTCTATATAAACAGACCAGGATGACAAAAAACCTGATTCTTCACCTTTTTCCACATGTGAGCTCCACACAGTAACCTGCCTCTGCAACAAGCAGCAAATCCTTTTGCAACACCCAGATAGAAAAATATGGCTACATATTAAAGAGACTTGACATCCTCTACAAGTTCTCAAAGCAAGTTCAGCATATTTTACTCTTCCCTTATACATCAGACAGCGTTGTACTGGAAAGAAATCACTCTCCTCACACCATCAGTGATCTGGCAAACTTCAGCCATGAAAGAGGCCTTCAACTCTTCCAGCTACAACTTGTACGGAAATGCAAGGCTAAGCTACCTACAGATATCTCTCCAAAAGGAAGACTTAGTGAATAGAGTTCCTCATCAGTGCAATTCTCAATAACTGATTAATCTCTTCAGACAAAAAGCAGCAGAAATACCATTTGAGTGATGCAATTCTGTGATGAAAAGTTCTCAAACACACAGGACAAGAACCACAGAAAAACACGCCTAACATAGCAATGAAAATATTTTCAATGAAATACTTTTGTTAAAAATACTCAAGACTTCTTCAGTTTCTCAATTTGCCATCCCTTTCCTCACTCCTCTCAAATTAAATCTTTCCCTTCTCCCCAAAAAACCTTCTGAAGTTCGCCAAGATTCATCTCCATTAATTGAAAAATAATTTTGAAAAATAACTGATCAAAAGTTATTACTTGTACAACATCTCAAAAATGGGAAAAGAACTATCAACCAGACCAAGAGGTGAAGCATCAGAAAGCCAGATTTTATTGCTTGAATTTTCTACTACTTAGGTTTCAAAACTAGTGACCTATAAGCCCACAGAGAGAATTATAGACTACAAATTTACACAGCTAAGAAGGCATCTCAATTTCATAAGCAGCTTGGAAAAAACCAAAGTTACTAGATTCCCTCAAAAGCACACTACTAAACATTTAGCACTGAAGCACGGAGAGGGGAGTATTCTGACTCTAAAATTCTAATAAATAAATAAAGTTGTAAAGGACAAGTAAAAGACTAGATGATATTTTTAAAGAAGTTATTATGAAAGAACATATAAGATAGTTACTAAAATCCACATTAGATAGTACTCAATATTTCTAACAAAGAATGAAGTCAACTTTTACTCTGCCACTGCATGAGTAATACAGTGCAAGCATTAAAGCACTCTACTTGTGCATGGAAAGCAGAAAAATGAAACTGTTCTCTTATACAACTGAAATAGTTTTTATTTCCACTTCTAAAATTCAACATGTTTAAATCCCACTTAAGTACCCTAGATACCATACTCCTAAACAGAAAAAAAAAAAAAAAAAAAACCCAAGTAAAATATTTGAAAAAGTTTCCTTCACCCTAATCCTGAACAAGAAGTCAAGTTCATAACAAGAAAATTTTAAACCCATGCGACCTGCAACTCTTGAATTCCTTAAGATAAACCTTGTATTTTGGTGATTTTGCATATTTTAATTCTTGCCCACCAATACTTTAACAACTGGCCCTTCAGACTGATCTGCTAGATCCATGGCAGAACGTGCTGCTCTGTGAGATCAGTCGAAGGACGCTTACTCTCACTTCTTGAGGTGAGAGTGTTTTCACCGAACAAGGGAGGAAGGACAGTGGCTGATCCATGTACCACAGTGCATCCCTGTGAGACCACGACAAATCCTGGTGTCTTGCACTGAAAAGGCAGCTGTTTCTCCTCCCCTTCAGCCTAACACAAAGGCTTTGTGTAGTGCTTCCCCAGAGAAAAAGAAACAGACAAGGCAAGACACAGGAATACACAAAAACTGTCAATCTCCTTTGTAAAGTACCAATTCATTCCCACTAGATAAACAAGCCCTTGCAAAAACAGAAAACACAGTAGTATATTAATATACCATACACTGCAACTTCACACACTAAACAAATGCTTAACCTTCTGTACACAAACATCCAGCACTGGTAGGAACAGATCATTTAGAAGCCAGTTTTGAACAAGGAAAACCCCACTCGTATCTCTCTTCTGTCATACTCAAAAATCTCCCTGATATAATCAGCCACATTGAGAAAAACCTCTTTGGAGTTTGTGATGTTAGAAGTGTCAGGGCCTGCAGTATGCAGCAGCAGTACAGTGACTACACTAAACATAAGCAACGTCACTATATTCCAGTCACTCAATTTGTTCTTCTCATTGTAACCTCATCCCTCCCAAACAGGAAGTTTAAAAAGATGCTGAGCTTCAAGTAAATAATGGTACATCAGAAATATATTAGAGAAGAATTGGGATAATTGGTTCCATTTTCACATTTTTTAAACTGTATCTTGATGCACTGTTTTCAAAATAACTTTTGACAAATGACTACTCATACTATTGCTGTCAAACTTCCCCATATATAATTCCATGGACAGGCCAAACAAATTGTAACAAGTGTACCTCTGGTTTAGCAAGTCAAGAAAGTTCTACTACTTTGCTAAACATAATTCACTCTGTAAAGCAAATTAATCATTATCAAGAAAATATTCAGGACAGTATTAACAAAAAATAAAAATATTTGGCAACTTTGTATCATGAATTCATATAATTAAGACTTAAAAAAACATTATCAAAATGAAGCAAGAGCAGCAAAATAAGTCCTAACCTTTTGTTTTCTCAGCTAAAATGAACTAATATACATCCAAGCATAGCTAGCATGTGTTCAACAGAGGCATGGCATTAAGTACACAGAATGTGTTTTTTAAATCTACTCATTTTTTTCCAGAACCACAACACGGAAACTAACCATACACTTTAAGGCTAACAAGATACTTTAATAAATACAGTATGATTTATTTTAAAGCCCTCACCATTCTTGCAATAAAGTTTACTAATTCAGAACATTTAAGCTGAAATTACACTGGTTCTGCACATGGAGTCTAACTAAGAAAGCCACAACAAGCTATTTTATAACTCATTTTCTATAGCCCTTTCCAGCTTTATTATAAATACGGTAGAAGGTTCTCAAAAGGCTGCGGTATACTCCGGGGTCATTCCTTTGTGTCCATCTCCCTCCGCTCCCGCGATAACACATCAATATTATCATTATTTGCACACCCACCCCCACTCACACTAGCAGTGCTATCCAACTGCTCTGGCTCACACCAGAGGTTACAAACCTCGTCGCGAGCTTTGTCCTCTCATTGCTTTTGCTCTAGAGTGACAACAGAAGCCTAAGGATGCCGCGGCAGCTCCAGAGATCATCTGTAGACTCGTGAACAAGGTGCTTTCCCGCTTCGCCCCCGTGAAGCTAACAGCGCGTGTGATAACGCATTTCTAACGCCGCTCCACGCGCAGTTTGTGCGCTCGCTGCGCGCACCCGCGGCCTAGCCAGGCGTATCTGTATGCACGGATCGATGCGAGTGCCGCTAATGGCTCCAGCACTCAGCGCGCCAGGCGACAGACAGCCCGCTTCCCATCCAGCCGTGCCCACTCGGCAGCCGTCACACGCACGCCACAACCCAGGGCTGGAAACACAGACGCAGCTATTTTAAAACAGAGATCTTTCGCCGTCAGAACACGTAAATTTCTGTACCATTTGCTTTCTTGCAGCAAGTGGGAGGGACAAAAAAAAAATTAAATAAATAAATAAATAAATCTCGTGCCTATAAATCTGAGTTCTCCGTAGAGGCCGGGGCAGCTGTGACTGCTGCTGGAACCCGCCAGACCTGCGGACCTTAACGCCACGGAGGGGATCGCCCCGTCCTGCCCCACTGGAATTTGCCCTTCCCGGGGCGGGCCGTGGCTCCCGGAGCTCCCGCGCCCGGCAAACTCCCTCTCCCGCGGGGACAGAAACCGCGCCGCGGCTCCCACGCAGCAGCCGCTGGGGCCGGGCCGGCGGCCGCCGGAGCCCGCGGGCCGCGCCCCGCCGAGGCGGCCGGAGCGCCCCCGGGGACGCGGCCGCGGCGCAGCACCGCGGATCCTCACCTGGAACGGGGCCGAGGCGGCGGCTCCTCGGGGCGGCACGGCGAGTCCCGGCGGCGCCCCCGGCCCCACAGGGGATGGTGTGCGCGGCGTGGGGCGGGGGCTACAGCGGCGCCCCCCGGCCCAGCCTCCGCCCCATGGCGTGCGGCGCGGTCTCTATGGCGACTGCAGAGCCGGGCCGGCCCGCGGGGAGGGGTAACGGCAGCGCGCAGGCGGAGGGCGCTCAGCGGGTCACGGAGCGGCTCGCAGCGCTTCCCACGCGGGTTGACCCCTCGCCGCGGCCGCCGCCATCCCTGCGGCAGTGCCGGCCGGAGCCCGGCCGCGCTCGCCCGCGCCGCCGCCTCCGCGCTCGCCCTTCCTCGGCCGCGGCGCCACCGAGCCCGCTGTCCCCCGGGGCACCGCCCACAGCCCATTTCCGGAGCGGTGATTGGGCAGCCGCGGAGATTTCTCACGGGCGATTGGCTCTCGGAGCGGTCAATCCGGGCTCCGGGGGCGGGCGCACCTGGACGCGGCGCTGTGCAGTGCGGGGTTGGTTGAGCCGGCGAGCGCCGGTACAGCCGCGGCCGCCCCCGCGCAGCCCCAGCGCCGAGCCGCGGGATGGGCGCCGGAGTTCCCGTTCCAGTTCCCGACGAGCTTCCGAGGGGCAGCGCCCGTGCAGGGGCTGACGCTGGCGCTGAGCTCTCGCCGCCGCAGGGCCGCTGCCGGCGGGAAGCTGGGTCCTCGTTTCGGTGCCGCCTCCGCCTCAGCAGCCGGGGCTCGGCCGCGCTGTCCGCACCTGGGCGGGCTGCCCCGGGCCTGATGGGCGCAGGGCGCTGCCCGGCCGCGGGCGGGGCGGGAGGGCTGAGAAAGGCGAGGCGGGTGAGAGAGAGGGCCTCTGTCCCCTTCAGCAGGGGGCACAGCAGGGCTGTCACCGCTGGGCTCCGCTCAGTGACAGTAGGGAACGCTGGATGTGTCCCGTGCCCGGGTGAGTACGGCCCTGGAAGGGAAGGCTGCCCGCTCTCACGGGTGACTCCTCACTGCACGCAGGACTCTGGAGGCTCGCGGGGCACGGAGCGGGCGCTGCTCGGTGGGTGCCACCATGGCACAGCAGCCCACAGGCCGCGTCAGGCCGGTGTCAGCCAGAGGCTGGGGCCGAGTGGCAGACAGCGCCTAGGAGAGGCCTGTGCTGCGGGACGGAGGGAGGACAGATTTGCTGTGATCACAGCAGCTTGTATGAAGTAGTAAACACACCGTAGTGTTTCCCTCGTGGGAAGTTTCCTTAAGTGGAGGGAAAAAAAAAAAAAAAAAAAGAAGAAGAAGTGCCTTTATTTCCTACTGCCAGCCAGATGAGAAGATAGTGTGAATAATTTAAGCCCTTTCTTCATTCATCACGAGGAGATCACAGTTAAAGAGTGAGGTTAGGAAACAGTATCTCCTCCTGCTACTTTATGAAAAGGAAGATTTTAGCTCTGTGAGTTTACAAGGGAGTTACCCGGAAATGGGAGCTGTGAACCAAACCTAGCAGTGAACCCAAACAATTCCGAGTTGCTTAGTGTCAGTTTCAGGAAGATGCCTCTTCATTACCAAAGGGAATTGCCTCAAGCAGTGGGCCTCAGTCATAGTGGTGTGGATAAACACTGGTGATAAGCATACATTTCTCTTTATGTAGTGAATGCATATGTGTATTATGTGTCCTAACACTTGAAGAAGTTGATAGGAAAGCTGATGGAGTGAAGAAATGTTCATTTTGTGAGTGGAAATGAACCAATGTTGATGGCAATAGGTGGAAATAGTTGCTTTTTTTATACACAATAGTACATCTTTTCCTGGGTTACAAGAAGGAATTACAGGTTTTGCTTACCCTTAAAAGGCACTTGCAATTTCTCAGATGGAAAATATTTGACTGGAACTATATATTCCTTCACATTTGTCTTAAAGGTGACAGTTATTCTAGGATAAGCAGCTCTTCTTATGCACCAAACAATTTTTTCACACTCACTCTAAAGTAGTCAGTGTTTTCCCTCCCAGATTATAACTGAGTGTAGATAAATACCCTAACTACCACCTCTTACTTAAAGTAATAAGTTTTGCCAACAAAACTTGCTGCATGCTAGATATAATGAGGAGCTCATGAATATTAATCCCTTTGTGAAGAGTGTTTTATTGTTCCCCAAATAATTGACATGTTGCCTGAGGTGTACAATTCTTCAGGGGAATTTTCTGATTCAATTAAAGAGAATGGAAAGGCCTTAACAAACTTGTTTATCTGGTTTGTCTGTTTACCTGCTCATCACTTCAGATCCAAGGGGCATAGATTCTCTCACTACTTTGGAACTTCACAGGTTAACTCATCTAGTACAATTGACATGCACATTATCATGGAAATCTCACCAGAGGTACATGTCTTCTTGCACACTGAAAGCTTTAGAAGACCAAATAACCTTTCCTTCATGTCACTTGAAGTGAGCTGTAAGTTTCCAAATTACCACATGCTCTTTATAAGCAGACAAAACCTGGATGGTTCGAATAAAAGTCAAGCAGAGAAAAAAATAAACTAAAACTGAGTCTTTTCAAAAGGAAAATCTGTTTCCACTTATGTGAAGGAAGTCCTTGCAGAAGAGATCTAATCTTTTTTAACTCACTGCTCCAGAAATACACCAAGAGGTTCTTCAAGGATTTCTGTTCTACTATTTTTGGTTTAGAGATGTTGGTAAGTATAACAGATACCAGCATTTCCTCTGTCGGTGCAGACTTGCAGAATATCTTTACCACATACCAAAAAAAAGCACCCAAACAACCAAACCCAAAAAACCACCAGCACATTAAAATCTCTATGTAAATAAGAATATGAAATTGAGGTACTCTTGTTTTTGTTTTCTGGTTGGTTGTTTTTTTGGGTTTGGTTTTTTGGTTTGGTTTTGGTTTTGTTTTGTTTTTTTTTTTTTTTTTTTTGATAGTTCACGTAGTTAAGCTCAGATGCATTGTGCTGATTTCCCTTGGAAAGAGTTACCCTGAGCCAAAACCTGTCCTATGCCTTTTGTTCAGCTCTTACATTGTTACCTTGATGCAAAAATGTGTCTCTTTTTGCAGCTGTTAGTCAGCAGCTGTGAACCACAGCAAATGGGCACCTCTGTTTCTTCTGGAGATTTTTAAGTATCCCAGGTGGTGCAAAATAAATCAGTAAAGCAAACTGTCCTGGTTTCAGATAAGATAGTGTTAATTTTCTGTATAGTAGCTGGTACAGTGCTGGACTTAGTGTGAGAATAATGTTGACGACAGGCTGATGTTTTAGTTGGGTTTGAGTTGTTCCTAATCTAAATCAAGGATGTTTCATCTTCCTGTGCTCTGCCAGTGAGGATGAGCACAAGAATGGAGGAGAACATGTCCAGGACAGCTGACCCAAATTGTCCAAAGGGATATTTCATACCACAGAACATCATGCCCAGTATATAATGGGGAAGCGGTTGACCATGAGGTGTCAATGGCTGCTGGGGGACAGGATGAGCACCAGGCAGTGGGTGGTGAACAATGGTGTTGTGTGTATCATGTTTGTCTTGGGTTTTACTTCTCTCTCCATTACAATTAGTAGTAGTGTCTAATTGTTATTATCTTTTATATTTTGTTTCAATTATTAAATTGTTTGTATCTCAGCCCATGAGGTTTGCCTTTTCTATCCACTTTTTTCCTCACTGGGACGGGGTGGGGGAGTGAGCAAGTAGCTGCTGGGACTTAGTTGCTACCTGGGGTTAAACCACAACACAGTGTGTTGTCTTAATTCAATCTTAAATATCTCACTTGGCTGCAGATTGCAAGGAGAAAAGTACTGCACACCAAAACTTGAAGTTAGAGAGCAGGTGGATTAATTACACAAATTACTCCAAATCCCAAAGGCTTGACGAACCAAACTTTATTATAGCACATAGTTGCTATGAAAAGATGTGAACAAAAAAATTTAGTTGTTCTGGTATGTGCATAGCAATGAATATGATTTCCTAATAAGTTTGACTGTATGAAAAATAATCCCCAGTCATGTAAAGATATTCTTACATCTTAATATGGATATTTTATATTTAATAATTATAAATACTGTGCATAAATATTTAAGATTAAATGTAATAAATATTAAATCACATAATGAGGCAATAAATAGAATTGGTCTGAACTTTAAAAAAGATAGAAACAAGCCAGTAAAGACCAAAGAGACAGCGAACTATTTCTGGGCACAACTAGACACAGCTTTAGTTGTTATTGGTTTTTTTTTTTTTATTTTAAAAAAGAACAGAGAATGAGAAAATACCCACATATCTAATGGGGTACCTGCTTCTAATATCTTTTTTGTTTTAAAAAATAGATCAGATTTTCCAGGAATGTCCAGAGACAGAACTTTCTAATGCTTCCAACTTCTGGTTCCGTGGGGGAAAAATAAGTTTGAATTCCCGGAAATCTTTTTTGTGTAGTAAGGGAGATATGAGAATTTTCATCAGTAGTTTTTGTCTGAAAGGAATGATCTAATTTTTCTTCAAGGAATCTTTAAATATTTAAACCTCCACCTATACACAAACATATTCATATATCTGTGATGGAGAAGGTGACATGATCAGCAATGCGCAAAAACTTCTGAACTCTGCTGGTTTTTTCTTCAAATCAACATATATGGCAGTAGATTACTCATCCTGCAAAGTCCAGATTAATTGGTTTCAAACACTTCAATTGGAACTTCCTTTCCTGGACTTTGGGGTCTTCGAGATATTTGTTTATTTATTTCTGAATGAGTCAGAGGTTCTGAATAATTTTTCTGCTTAGTCAACTACAGAAAACAAAGCTCCAGAAAAATTTTTGGAGAGTCAGATATCAGGAGAAAGAAGAGAAAGAAGAGAAAGAAGAGAAAGAAGAGAAAGAAGAGAAAGAAAGAAAGAAAGAAAGAAAGAAAGAAAGAAAGAAAGAAAGAAAGAAAGAAATAGCAGGGTGACCAAACTCAAGAGATGGAAAATTCACAGGTTTGGTTAGACAATAAGTTAACACATACCAACTCCTAGAATTGAAAAATCATTAAAAACTTTAGCTAAAATTAATATATAAGTGGAGGTGGAAACCATGTTTTCACTGAAGAATAGAAAGATAAAAACATTTTATAAGCTCACATTTTGGCAAAACTCAAGGAGCAAAGGAAGAATTGGCCAAAGATAAGAAAGCTCTTACCAAGTTTTGTAGATGTTTAAACAGATATCTAGTTAATAGCAAATGACAAATCACAGACCTTGAGACATTTAGTTCAGCCCTTTTTCTAACTGTCCCTACCACACTCCTGGCCAGTGTTCATCAACCCGTTCTAAAAGTACTTTGTTTAGGGAAATCAAGGAGTTTCTTGTGGGCTGTTTCAGTATTCTCACTAAAAATTATTTCATCCATTATTCTCCTCATATCTTATCACCAAAGGAATTTATTCCTTTCCTCTGTGCAACTACCTATAAAATTATTTGAACACTATTTTCATCTCTTACTATCAGTCTTCTCTACACTAAGGCACCTGAGTTCCTTCAATCTTTTACCACAAATTATGATTTCTTGACAGTGTCAATAACCATGAAGTCACCACTCAGGGGACAGAGGGATTTGGAAAAGCTCTAAGAGCACTATGTCTGGGTTCTGGCTTCTGTCTATTTGACAGTTTCAGAAACTCCCACGAGCCTCTCTCCTTTTTTTTTTCCCCTTGATAACTGTCTTTTATTTCCAAAATAATCTCAAATTCCCTACAATATGCCCTGAGTAATATTGCTCAGTTCAAATTATGTCTGGAGTGTGAAAAATAGCATCAACATCAGGTTTATAGTAAGCTGAGAATAGGTACTGATTAATTTAGGAGGTCTTTTGGGGAGAAAAGTGACAGTCTATGTCTGACTGCTTTGCTAGGCGAAGAAGTTGATAGTATAGTGCACCAAGGTATTGATGCTATGAGATATGGAATTTAAAAAGGAAAATTTAACCTCATTATGTAAAGAGAATTCTGCTGCGAGGCCTCATAATATGTGTATAATTCCATTCTGCAAAAAGTTTCCTGATACCTGGCTTGTGAAGATAAGATGCTTAGGTACAAAAGGTGCAAAAGTGAAAAGTGAGATTTCAGCATGGTCTAATTATGATTAAGGTTGTAAAAATGGATTCTAGTCTTCAGAAAGAAGTTACAGCCAAGACAGAAATTTTAGGGTTACCAGGCAATTTAAAATATATGTTCATTTCCAGCTGTACTATAGACTGCTGGTCTGATTTTACAGTGAATACACTATTTCTGTGCCTTAGTTTTCCTTTTGTAATGACTCACCGTGAGTCATGAGTGGATGACTCAGAGACTGTGGACAGTACAGCTCCTATGGATTGAAATCAGAGCCAGCCTGACAGGTACTGATACGGATTTTCCTGCACAGGACCCCTAATGGCAAGCCGTACACAAACAGTGCAGTTCACGCAGGCCTGCTATAAATCTCTTTTCTGCCTGAGACTGATTTTAGCATCCATATTGTTATAATAACCTTTACACCTGAAAAACATAGTACTTCTTTTTCTGATTTGTTTCATCTGTGGTGTTCTTCAGGCAATCAGATAAGCTACATTTATAGTATTCACATTTTTCATGGAACATAGTGCAGTGGCTTTTCTGGTACAACTGTAGTAGAGCGTATAACTGACTTTGTTTGCTATAAGCCTTGTGTCATTTTAATGTACAAACTTAGTCCTTTTAAATTATTAACATATTACCATTACTTCTTGCCTTTAAATTTTGGCATTCCCTCTGCCAACTCTGCAATTTCATAAGAATTTCAGGTGTTGTGACTTAACGTAGGTACCTTTATCTACTACAACAACCATAATAATCTAAATACCACTATACTTCCTAAAAGCTCAAATATGTAATTGAGAAATGAAGGCTTTCCAAAGACTCAGTTACTTCTATTTACTTAACAACTTAATTCTCTACCATGTGGTTCACAACTTTACAAAAGCCAAAAAAAGCAGATGGTTGTTCATGTCCTCTCCTCATTATCACATTTCAGTGAGAATCTCTTCCTGAATATGGCCTTACCCCAGCTCAGAAGGAAAGGTTGTATAGTTCTTGCTTCCATCAGTCTCACCAAGTGCCTCCACTTCTCATCTAGTACTCCGAAATCTGGTATCATTAGTTGTCGTTTACATTGAATACAGGATGAAACGAAAAGCCATGCAAATATAAAAATAAAATATTAGGTTTTGGAGACTGGATGTAAAATTAAATGTTGCGTCTTCCCAACTAATAATTTAATTACACAGATACACATCTGTTATTGCCTGTGGACTTATATATGAATGGTACTAAATAGGTAAGTAACTGGGCAAACATTTGTTAAATTTACCTGTTTCAGATCCTAGACCATATCACAGCTATCTCCACGGTTAGCAGAAGAGTGTTTGATCTCTTTCTGTACCACTGGGTGATAGATGCAATCCCCTATGTACAACCACTTCTGCAAGTTACAAAATGCTACTCCGTGGTTGTGATGTCCAGGCTTCCCAAAGGTCTGCAAGAAAGTGCATCATGGTTAATTATAAGCTGCCATAACACAGAACTAATTTCTGAATAATTCAACTTTTGATACTACGTTTGCAGCTGAAGTCATTTCTGAATATGAGATGGAACAAAAAATACAGGTAGCACTGGCCTCTGCATTACAATTGGATTTAAGTAATTTCTTACAATAGGGAATTCTGGAGCTTCCATTAGCTGTGTGAATGACTTCTAATTTCTCTAACAAATTAAAAAAAAAAAAACAAAAAAACAAAAAAAACCCAAATTTCTTGCTCTGTATTGTAGAAAAAGCCTTCATACAGCAGCACTGCCATCTCCTGCTTGCTTGCTTCCATGCACTCAAGTATGAGATTTGTGTTGCAAAGCCACAGGGAAGGTGCTGCAGTTTTTTGCTACTGGGGCAGGAACATTTTCTAATACTCAGGGATAGCACATTTAGAGTTATGTCGATGGGGAGAGTTTTCCGAAGTGAGCTTTTTTTAAGCATAAAAAAATACTTCAGACATCTGTCCAGGATTTCTTATGTATCCCATCCCAGCTGAACAATAGCTCAAAATCTGTTTGTGTGCTTATGCTGTACCCAAGGAATACATTATACCAGTTGAATATGTTTCTGTAGAGTTGATCTGTACACAAACCAATACATCTGTCCCACAAATTGCTACATGCTGGGCTCAGAAATGCCAGAGGACGTGACACTTTAGCTTTTGCTTCTGGCTTGGAATAGAGCTAGATAAGAGACTAGGACAGAGGCTTCTACTAGTAGATTGTTCTTGAACCTCGAAAGCTTCCCAAACCAGAACCTACTATGAATCATACAGGATGATGCAACTGCTCTTGGTTACATGAATTATTTTCTTGGACAATCACATTCAATACACAGAGAACAGAAAATTGCATCCAAAGCAACAAAATATGGAACGATGGGTAAGGAACATAATAGTGGATATAAATTATAGTTGCCTAAGAGAGATTCTCCCTTCCCACAGAATTACAAAGTTTCATTATTCTCATTCTTCTCTCCTTTGGAGGCATATTTATTGTTAAGAACATATTAAAAGCTATTGAAGACATTAGCAGATACTGAAAAACAGTTCTGTTGCTTATTAGCCCAAATCTCCAGCAGGGTAAAAAGGTAGAAGTCCTAGAAACCATTTTGCTGGTGATATCTCAGTTCACACTCAGTCAATTGGCCTGTTTTGCAGGATTTAATCTGGTGGCATTAGAACCTTGAAATAAATCTCTTAGCTACGATTAGAGATGAACAAGAGATTAGCACAGGCAGGACAGCTGAAGTGGTTTTCTCCATCTCCATTGGTGAGCCAGTGTGAAGACAGAGCAACTTCAGAGACATCAGGAAATCAGTGTTTCAGTCATCCTGAGAATGTCCAATTCAGGTATTTTCTCCCTGGTACTCAACAAGTTACCAGTTTCAAGATCCTGTTCAGTCCTCTGAACCAGGTTAGTAGTTTCTTCTATAATATCACAAATAGCAATGTATGTTTAGCTAAAATAGCAGATTTTAGTAAAATCAAGTAAGAGAAAATGTAGTTTGTTTATAACAAAATTGCAAAATTTCTCTGAACAATTTGTATCTGATAAGTAAATATTAAAAATAAATAGCTGTGCTATGTCTTGTCAATACAGCTAGGGGAATTTGACAGCAAAGGAACAGCTAGATGACATCTTGGAAGCAAATTGTATGGTGATGGAAGCCATGTTTAAACAGATAAATTTGAATTAGACAAGGAAATCAACAGTATTGATAGTATGGGAGAGATTTCCACATTTATTTGTCTTATTTTGTTGAAAGCAGTATTTTTCCCTTTATAGAATAAAATCCAGTTTGCTCTCCCATAGCTGGGGAAAATATGTCTGTGTGTATATGATTCATAGATCTGGAGTGACTCATGTGCAAAGGTTTCTAAGAACTATGACAGAGGCATTAGTTCCACTGAAATGCTGGGAGAATTTGTGGCTTTACAGTAACCTGCTGCCAAATATGACTTGGAGACAAACAGACACATATTGCAGAGCAATACTAACTGCAGTTCTGCTCTTTCAGCTGGAAAGACTTTCCTCATGATGTTCAAAAATTATACTGTGCAGTTGGGTGTGTGTTGCAATAGATCTTATGCTAATGAATGTATTCAATACTTTAATAAACAGGAAAAGAATAATGTTATGATGCATTTACAAAATTCTTTATGATGTGAAGAGAGTCTTACTATCTGAAATAAATTCAGTAAAGTGTTAGCATAGATGAAAATCTTAACATAAGTATCTATGTATAAGGCTAGGAACAAGGAACAGAAGAGATAACTTGCTCTTCTGTCCCAGCACTCAAGGTTTCATGAGAAGCACAGTGTCTCCCAAAGATCAATCCCAAGCATATCAGTGACAACCAGGTCAGTCAACAAGTGATTTTTGAACTACAGCAACCAGTTATTCCATCCCTTTCCTCTGGCACTAGGATTCCATGAAATCACAGATCTTATGCTGCTGGTATGGTAGCACTGATAGATAAATGTCAATATTCAGGGAAATCTGATCCTACACCAATACTAAAAATTCACAAAGGAAGCTAAGAATACCTCATGAGAATTTCTGGAGACAAGGAATTGCTAGGAGAATTTTTCTTGCACAGAAATTTCTTACTTTTTTTAACTTCAGGCATCTGAAAATTTGGGATGGAGCTATATCAGAATAGCTACGTAAGATTGAACATATCCCTGCTTATGGAACTCAACTTCAAATTTCTTTATGGCTAGAGTATGACAAAGCCTCAAACCTACATCTTCCAAAATCAACAATGCCTCTGGAGCCGATGAATTTTGAGTAGAGTAGAACTATTGTCCAAATGTTAAAATGAAATATGTTTAGCAAGTAGGGTGTTTTCAGTGACACCATAATTAAATGTGCTGAACAATTTTGAGGCAGTGTTCAAAAACGTATATGTGTTTCACAGGAACAAACAGTGAATTGATGCATTCATATGTGCTGGCCATTGTGAACTGTGTATCAGCAATCAGTAAATTTTACAACAGATTGTCTCTGTTATGAGCTCTGAGGCCTGAGTATCAGGGAAAATAATTCTATCAGCAGCCATCATTTACGAGTATTTAAGGTCAAGTCACGAACTGCTTTAACTGGTGAAGCAATCAAAGATACTGTCTCCAGGCTTAGCAGGCTTATTCACACTGTCAGCTGAAGTCCTAGGGAGGCTTAACTCTGCACCAGCAGATCATGATCCCTTCAAATGAGGTCTGAACAATACTGGAGAAGAATAGTGTGAAGCAAGTGTTGCGATTTTTTAAATGACTATTCTTTGGACATCTCTGTAAGGTGTTTGTTATTTACATGATTATGACAATATGATCACAATCAATATTCAGCCATAACTGATAATCAGCCTTAAGCCATTACAATTAAATTAGTTAATTTAATTAATTAATTTAATTAATTACAATTAACAATTAAAATTAGGACCCGTTTTAAAATTTAGCTGCTGGCCTAAACACCTTTGGAAATAGACTGGTAAGAAAAAATACTGTGCGTTTTGCACACTATTTTGTATATTGTACAAAAAACCCACAGAGCTGAATAGTTTTCAGGGGAATTAGTTTTCTCTGTAAATGCAGGAGAAAATAAATGCAACTTGAATTAATTAGGTCTCACAGGCCTTAAAATCTTAATGTATGAAGATATTTAACCTTACCCTAATACGAATCACAAAACCTATTCCTCACCTGTACAAATAGAACTGATTCCTTCCGATGTAAACACATGAAGATGCTGGCATTCCATTACCTTTTTAAACTCCATGCTGCAACAATCTCCTTACCCAATGCTAAGCTTCACTGCAGCTGGGGATCCTTTACCAGGTCAGTGTAGCCCTACTTCTGTCCAGCTTGTCTGTCTGCAGGTGTTTTTCATGCTGTTTTAGCTGATACAAGTTTTATTCAGTAATAGTATCCACTAACTTAGAAAATATTATGCTGCTTGTACATCTCTATCTCCCCAGATTTACAGGATTACACTTTACTGTTTATAAATGCCATTGTATTAGCGGAATTCATTAATATATATATATATATATATATATATAGTGTGTATAATGCCATTGTATTACTGGAATTCATTACTATACATAGTGTGTATATATATATATAGTATATATATATAGTATATATAGTGTGTATATATATACATATATATAGTATATATAGTAATATATATATATTATAACGCAGAGTTTTACAGTATAAAATCATTCTAATGAGACGATGCCAAATTAGGAACAAGACATGCAAGTTTTCTAGAGAGAAAATAAAAAAGAAGGTTGTATATTTGATTGTTTGCCTTGTTTATTCAATTTTTAACACAAACCCAAGACCATAACACAGGAATCTAAGAATAATAAATATATATAATTGTTTAAAAAAAATACAGACAAGAAGTAGAAGAGAAAGACAGCAGACCAGTTCACTTTTAGGTATCAGGTCTGCAGAGAAAATTGGTCTTGACAAAAATTCATAGGAATATGGAGTCTCTCTTGGTACTATTCACTTACTTTTAATTGTTCTTGTTGGTCTTTAGAGGGTTTTAAGTGATTCACATTGTTATGAAATTTAAGCAATAAATTTTCACTGGGGCACTCCCTTGGCAGGACTCAGAGTGCATGAGGCTGTACAGGAAGTTCTTTTGTAGGCTCTATAAATACCTGGTCAAACAGACAGTAATCTCTCTCCCTCTTCTTCAGATTTCTACTGCATGACTTGGATCCATGCTCCTAATCAGCTTACGAGCTTCCCTTGACCTACGCTTCTTTTCCTAACGCGCGTCTGACTATGGCTGTCCTCAAAATTAAATTCACCAAAACCAAAAGGGACAAATTGGCTCAGATCTTATGGATCCTCAACTGGGTTTCTGTAGTGAGTGGGATCATTCTCTTCAGTCTTGGCCTCTTTCTGAAAATAGAGATCAAGAAGCGCAGTGAAGTGATGGCAAAAAGGGGACATTAACTCTGTCCCTAACATGCTGATCTCTGTAGGGGTCATAGCATGTATCATCAACTTCCTGGGTGGCAAAATCTGCTATGACTGCTCAGATGCAAACAAGTTCTCTCGATGGAAGCTAGTAATGCTGCCATACATCGTATGTACCTTCTGTTTTACATTCAGCATCCTGGTGGGTGCTGTCATGTGCTATACCATGAGGAATGAGCTGGAAGAGTCTCTCTATCTGGGACTGAGGGATGCCATTAAGTTCTATAAGGACACAGACATACCTGGGCGATGTTTCTTAAAGAAAACAGTGGATTTGTTACAAATTGGATTCCGTTGCTGTGGAAACAATGGCTTTAGAGACTGGTTTGAAATTCAGTGGGTATCTCCTCGTTATCTGAATATGGCTTCCAAGGAGGTTCTCGAGTAAGTATTTATCAGTCATAGCAAAAAAATTATAGGAGAAAAACTCTTTTGAGGCTGGAAAGCCCTCTTTGCTGGACATTTGTATATTAATTTAAAATATGTAGAATGACCAAGTTACTCACAAAGTATGCTAAATATATGCACAATCAATAGTTGCCTTTTGCTAAGCCTTTAGGGTTGCTAAGCAAAGCAAAGATGTATCTCCTTTTTCAGTGTGGTGAATTAGCTACCTCAAAATTTTAATTTCATTTATAGTAAGCTGATAAGAGAAAGAAAAAAATATTGTTCTATCAGTACACTGTACAGTCAATTCTAAGCACTGAAAGACCCTTCCTCTTCAAGGTATTAGATTTTGTAATCCCGAGTAATCTGTATGTTCACATATGAGAAACTGCCAAACACCATGTACATTGCATAAAAAAGCAGAAATCCCCCCTTTCATTTTGGTGGTGGTGCTTCACATGATGTAGCAACTGTGAAATTACATGCTCAAAAAGAAGTGTGGTTATACTTACAGACAAGGTAAAAATTAAAAACTTTCAAAAGTGGATAGTCCAGTCTGTAATAGTTCTTCTAAAGCTGAAAAAGGTCTTCACTGACAAGAGTTGTACTCCCAGGAAAGACAAGTGCAAAGAGCTTGGCTAGCATTTGTCAAATGCTGCATTTTGTTGAACTCAAAAATCAGTGACAACAAAGCCAGAGGAAGAGAGGCCAAAGGTCTTAATTTTGCAGAATTCACAATTTGAAACTACCATCATAGCAAAACGTATATAGAGAGCAAATATACCAGAGGGCAGGACCTAGGAGAATACAAACAAGAGGGCATCAGCATACAGAAGATATTTGTCTGTGGAAATAAAGCAGTACAAGCATACTCAAGAGAGAAATTAGAAAGTGTCACACCAAACACACTGACCCAGAACTGTTTTAAGTCTTGGATCTATGCTGAAAAGTGATGTGACAACAATGATGGTCTCTAGGAATTTAATAGTAGCTTACTGTGAAGTCAAAAGTAAAATATATTGCCTTTCATTTCTGTGAGAGAGGCAGAAACAGTCATGTTTTACCCAGGGTCTTAATTAAGCTGTGTTTTCTTCTGCAGGCTCACCTGTGCTTTGCCATTGTTTTGAGAATACACTGCAGTTACACTTTTGTACACAATACACTTTTGCCCCATTTAGGCAGAAGGTGGCATTGAAATGTGCATGAGGAAAGTAGTTTGTGAAATTCTTTTGCGGCAGACAGATTGCTTAATTTCATCTTGATTGGCAGAATCCAAGTTGGTGCTGTATCACAAAATTATACCATTACTTTCAGAAGTCTGGTAGTAAAATATTTGGTATAAAATAATTGGAAGCAAAAGCCCAGCTGGTAATGTTCTGAAAGGATGGAGAAAGAATCAAATCTGTCTTGGTTTCAACTTGTACTCTGTGTCAGTTAGTAGTTTGTAGATCAAGAGGCAAAGCAGGTGAGATTTGACATATGGTGAATCACATGTAACCTTTGCAAAACCGAACTTTTCACCTTCTTGCAAAGCCCTCTTCCCTCCCCTCTTCTACAGCTCTATTGCCATCACCACAATTTGACAAGGCATGGAAACAGTCAGTGGTAATGGTAGCAACATGAGGCAGGTTACAGAAGTACAATCCTGCCATTGCTTTGGTCAGGTAAAAACCATCTTTGCTCAAAATCAAGTTTTTGCTTTACAATACTGTAACAATTTTGAATTGCAACAGCAAATAGCAGTAATTGTCTTGCTCCACCAACTCTTTCACTAGGGTCTTCCCTTCTAACAGTACCAAGATAAAAATGAAATAATTTAAAAATTTGCCACTAGCAGAGTGGCACAGTGGCAGAAGGATATTACCCACATTTGGAAACTGCTACTGTTGGCAGTAGAAAGAGGATTCCTCTTTACAACACATCCAGAACAAAAGAAAGTATTTAAATTTATGCTTGGGATCAAAAGAAAAGTTTAAGACCCAGTTTAAGAGGTTGCATTTCAAGCGTCTTAAATGCTGTACTATATTGGGATCATTAAAAATATATAATACCCTGAAAAAAAGCTGACATTTTGCTAGCCCAGGTAACATCTTCCCTTTCACAATGTGCCAGTCTTCCTCTCCTCTGTGAGCTTTCTTTTCTCCTCCCACATTGGAGCCCTCTGGTTTGTGCCTCTCTGGTTCCTTTCCCTTCCAGTGCCTGGTTTTGTCTTTGCCCACGACACGGCTCACACACTTCAGTCTACTTTCAGTGCATTATTTGGACTCTTTTGTATTGATTCCATTCTGTTGCAATCATCAGGGATATGATGGCCACAAATGAAAAGCTAGACTTGAAAATGGAGAAAAATTCATGCCTATCCCACTCCTAAGTGGGAAATTATGAACTTCCTCGTTTACCTGGAAAGATCTTTGAGGAAAATGTTTTTGAGAGAATTTTAAGTTAAAAAAACCACACTACAACCCAAATAAAAAACGAGGAAGAAAAGGAGAAACAAAAAAAAAAAGTTTGTATTTAGTAGGCTCACAGCAATAAAATAAAAGCAATTCTGCCATCACAGCACTGCCACAAATACTGAGCTTCCTAGAAGTTTATGTTTCATTTGAAGGTTACATTTAGTCCCAAATTCCAGATCAAGACTGGACCATATGTTTCTGCTCCTTCTGTTTACCTGATGAGCCTCTTGTAATGATTTTCTTCCCTCTCACTTAGACCAGCTGTAGTGGAACAGAAAAATTTTATTTGCAAATATTAATAAATTAATAAGTTTTGGAAAGTATTAGAAAATTTACTATTGGCAAATCCAGTGATAGCTGGATATCTAAGTGAAAGCTGTCTTTCATGTATTCTGGCCCCATTACAAAATGTAAAGGGTCTGGACTTGATAAACCAGGCCCTGATTTCTCAGGAAATCAGCCTTTCCCATTGAGCCTGAAAACAGATACATGTTTAGAGGCTGCTTCCCCAAATTGTCTCTCTCAGCATCTTAGATACTGTCCAGTTTCTGGAAAATCTCTTTAGCTGAAGAAAATAGATGCCAAAGATTCATTTAACTTCCAGAAAATCTTGCTTAATTTGAAACTCTGTTCTCTTCCTATCCTATGATTTTTTTCTTATTCCTCTTTCACCATTTGTTTTCCTCCTGATCTTATAGAAGAGGGAAAGAGATAATTTCTAGCAATAGGTACATTTCTTAAAGTTACACAAAGTGAAGTAACAATAAGCAGAAACTTGCTTGGGACTTAGTCTCAAAACATGTACTGGACCACCCCTTGCAAAAGGCACAGTGCCAAAAGGCCAGCAGATGATTTCCAGTGGCTTCTGTGAATACAAAGTTGTTTTTGTATTAAGATCTCTCTCATGGAATGATTGTGTTGAAAAATCAATCCAGAAGTAGTGAAACACAGGATTTCCAGGGCTATAACTTCTATTAGAATTCCACCAAGATAAATAAGTTCAAAAATTGTCTTTAGTATTCAGCACAAAGAAACCTAAAAAGGCAACATCTCCCTAACCACTGAATTCACGTTCTGTGGCATAGAACAAAGAACCACATGAGGTATTGTGCTGTATCACACTTAAATACATCAAATCCAATATTCAGTTTTCCTGCAGTAAACAACTTCTCCAGTAGAAAGTATATCCTCATTTTCCTTTTGTTATGTTGGAGAGGGCCACATTGCAGCAGAGTCGTGTTACTTAGTTTTCTAAAATGACAGGCACTGCCTGCTGCTGACACCAGGTTTGTAATGCCCAAATTTTGTCCTGTTGCAGCCGTCTGAAGAGCAACGTTGATGGGAAGTTCTTGGTGGATGGAGTCCCCTTCAGCTGCTGCAACCCCAGCTCCCCACGGCCCTGCATCCAGTACCAGCTGACAAACAACAGTGCTCACTACAACTACGATTTCCTGACAGAGGAGCTCAATATCTGGATGAAGGGGTGCAGAGAAGCCCTGCTGGATTACTACACTGACATCATGAGATCCATTGGTGTTGCAGCATTGCTTATTTGGTTGTTCGAGGTAAGTGTCACAAAAGTGGTCTCCATCACATCAATCTTCCATCTCTCTAGGATGGGAAATGATGACTGTGTAACACGAGAAGTGCCTCAGCATCCAGTATGAAGTCCACAAGCTCTTCAGGAATGTCTTCCTTTAGTAAAAGGATTTCCTTCAGAAACCATGTATAACTATGTATATTTATAGAGCTTTTTCAACAGAATATAGCATATTCCCTTCTCTGATGGATTTATGGGATCAGATACAGCATGATACAAGCAGTGACACAACTGCAAGGAAAGTTGGTGAGAAGGTCTGAGTTCTTTTAAGTCAGTTTTAACAACTATATAAAACATGAGTAGGTCTTTGGCTCAATACATTAATTTTGTTTATAATTAAAATTGAGAATTTATTAATGTCTCAAAGCCTCCTTTTTATATTACATAGTTTCACCACATAGATAGTACTTGCAATCGTGGCATATCATCCTTCTAAAAGTAGATTGTGCTGCTGGTTATGCAATCTAAATAAGCTCATCACAGGCAAGCTACATGCCTGCAAAGCTGCAGTGCTCCTGCTGACGTCTGTAAAGAAGAGTTCTCTGGATGTTGTCATCTGCAAGTAAAGGACCTCCCAATGGCACAGGCTCCAATACAGTTTTCTTCCCTTTTTAGTATGTTTTTGTTTTCTGAGTATTGCTCTATTGCATAAATATTAGTATTGTAATTAAACTACTTCAGTCCTCAGGCAATGCTAGGCGGGGTCATGGTGCCAGAAATAACAGGCCTCTGAAGCATGTGAAAAGCTGTGAGCCAGCTCTTGGTGCTCCTTTAAATATTGACAAGCTGATCTGGATTCCAACAGAACTATGAAAGTGAGGTTTTTCCTGTTTTCATGCCTTGGCATGTAGAGGACACATATGGCTTACACAGGAATGATTAAATGTCCTTGGAAGTAATATTGATTAAATCAATGTCAGCTGGAAAAAAAATCCACTGAAATTAACATACTACAATTTTTTCTTTCCCACTGACTGATGGTTCCATTAATTGATCAGCCATTCTACATAAATTAGTTGCAGTCTCTAAAGCTAAAAGGTTCACTAGTAATTCTAGGTATTTATGTACTAATAACATGCAAGGGGGATTGTTACCTGAAGAATGAAGAGAATCATCTCTCCCTGCTACCTTTCTTAAAAATGTAATTAATTGGAAAAGTGGTTAGATATATTGCTAGGATAAAGAGTCTATCTGCTTTACTCAGTTACAAGGCCTGTAAATACACAAGTCAAAAAACTGACTGAGGCTGCAAGTTCAACTGTTTAAACATTATCTGTTTCTTACAGCTCTCTGTACTGATTGGTGTCCGGTACCTACAAACATCCATGAAGAATGTCCTTCTACTAGGAGATCTGGAGGGTGAATCAGATGGCTGGTTACTAGAAAATAGTTTTGTGGAAACTGCCAAATACAACATCAGCATCATTAAGAACCTTGGCAAAGTCAACCAGATCTCCACTGTGTCAGGCATGAATGACCCCAACATTAATGTTCAAAACACAGACTGTGACAAAACTAATATTACAACAAAATCCATCCCTGCAGCTAGGTAGGCAAATATTCCAAGAAATGACATCACAAGAGTAGCTTTGCTCTATTACAGTCCTACAGTCACCAGATTTTATCTGGTGGGAGAAAAAAGTGGTAGAAAAACTAGTAAAACAATTGAACAAACCATAGACTGGTGACACCTCCAAAAATACTGATACTTCTTTGGATGGATGTGTTTTTACTTGTGAAATCCCTAATTATCAACACTACATGAAACTTCTGGAATTTCCCCCACTTTCTGTTCTGTACTTACGAACTAGTATCATGGTCTGAATGTACCAGAATAATCACTGTGCACAAGCAAATATTTCAGACAGATGGGTCTACACATACTAACATACAGATCAATTGAACAGGTACCAAAGAAGTTTGTCATTACATCTATAAAAATCCCAGGAGAAGGGAAATCCCAGAAGAAATTATTACAATGGATTTAAAGATTCTTTACAAAAAAAGACAAACTAAAATGAAGATTCTGTTGGTGCAAGTTAGTAAACAGAAAATTTTAACAAAAATATATGTATAATAAAGCCTGCCAGAATACACCAGATATGTGAAATTCAGGTGAAGGCAATAAAAGTTATCACAAAAGTATTATACTTATTTTTCTCAAAATGTCTGAAGTATCTTTTAATTTTCCCCCTCCAATAGTTTAGAGAAAGCCAATTGCCTCACTTCCCTGAAAGTCAAAGGGTACAGCTGAAAGGAGTTCTTTGCTCAAGAAAACTAACTGCGAGCTTGTGCAGGGATATTTAAACTTCCAAATAGCATGTGATAGAACAAGTTTAAAAAAAAGTAGATACTTCCTATGAAACAAACACTGATGATGCTAGATGCTTCAAAGCTCCTCGTTTCAAAAGTACTTACCACTCTGATCCAGGGGTGGGAAGGTAAGTGATTATCTGAAATCAGAGAAGGCAGACAGACTGACAGATCTCGCATCATGCCCCGGTACAATGCTCAGGAGCTTTGTCGATGCATGGAGTGAAAGCCTTCAATGCCCAAAACACCTGTAGTTACAGGATGCCCTATGACTGTAACTGATCATTAATAGTCAGCAGGAAAAAAGTACCAATACAAAACAGGTGGAAAGACCAAATAAAGTATTTTGCTTGTTACTGCTGTGAGTGCATTCTTTGCAGATAATCAAGAAGCTTTATCACTGAAATATTTGAAATAGAACCATTCCAGCTTTTGAAACTGTGCAGAGTAACAGTAAAAATTTCTTTACATATTGTTGTATTCCATAACACTAGAAAAAGAAAAAATTATACTGCAAGGATATATCATGAATAAATTTTGCAATGTAATAATCCATGGTGTAATTCAAGCAGGCTATGTGCATGACCGTAATTTCAACTTGACTGCCTACATGTTAGGCCTACCCCTAAGTATGTTAAAACCCTTTTAAATAACTAGATTTGTAAGAAGAATCGTTAATTCTTCCCTTTGCACTGCACTCACCTATTTGGCTATTTCTTGTCTTCATTGCAACCATTTTGCCCAGTGGGGGATTAAAACTTAACTGGTGTCTAATTCCTGCAGCCATTTCAGAGGACCAGAAGTACTTACCAGCAGCTCTATAATTAGCTGACACAGGTGGAGGAGAATACAGAAAGTTGCAATTCCTTGAGAGATCAAGAAGAAAGACAGTCATGTATTGCAAACTGATCAGATTTTGCATACATTTTTTTCTTTAAATGAAGTACGTTTTCTTTCAGATGAGTATGCCAAGTGGCACCGGTGTCAGTCAATAGCAGTCACTTCCACAACACCATTTTATTCTACTTTTGGTAAAACAGTCCTAGATGCCAATAACTAAATTTTGCAGAATTATAAGAAGTGTGAACTTACTCTTTTGATAGCTTTCTAGTTAATGGATTTGTCTAGAATCTGCCTTGAAAAAACAGATTTGGAAGGAAGAATGAACTGATCATCCAGCCTCAGCATCTCTGTCAAGACAAAGAAATGTCACCCAGGAGGTGTAACACTTTACCACAAAGAGCAGAGGTGTAAGTATCCAGCTGTATTCAGATACACAATTTTCTCTGGCCCCCACAGAAGTGAAAGAAGCTCACTTACTCACATATGATGAAAACACATTTTACCATAAAAGAATAATTAGCACATTAACCTTTGCCTCTCAGCTAACTGCCCTAAACTGCAGCATTGGAATGTGATTTGTTTTGAAATTAACTTTGTTTCAGCATACATCTCACAGGGAACAGTCCTTTTCCGACCTATTACTAGTAACTACTTAGTCATTAGACTCTTAATTTCTATCCTTTCTAGGCAGAGTCTCCACCGATATGGATGCATTGCAAAAAGAAAATCACTCATTTCACAGTATCAGGATAAAATTTCCTTTTGTTAATAAATACTTTCTTCTTTGCTTTGTATTTATTGATTTCCTCAGAACATGGCAGCGCTACACCCTACATATCCAGCTTTCTTTGCAGCACCTGTCATGATAGTTTGGGTTTTCTGCAGTATTTAATACCAGAGGCACTGGATCAAGGAAACAAACTTAGGTGGCAGCACAGACTCCCATCTTTAATTCTCTGTAATTTATAAAGACACAGATGGCATTAGTGAGCCAAGCCTTTAAGCCAGGGCATCTGCTCAGATACAGAAATAAATACCATTTGGGGGACACTTCTTATCCTATTTGTTATTAATGCCTAATCCAGCCAGAATTTACAACAATATGGCAAATTCCAGAGTAAGGAACTCACCTATGCATAGAATTATCTTCTTTATCAAGTTCTTAATTAAAAAAAAAAATAAAGTAAAATAAACATTGTAATGTTGAGTTTCTGGTGAAGGCACTATGAGAATTTCTTTAGAAATTGCATGTACAATCCTCTTCCTTTAAAGCTTTCTGATTGCCACTGAAAACACTTTATGTTCATCCCAGAGAAAAAAACCCAGTAAGACATAGAAGCATGCAGCACATTTAGGATTTTGTTAAAATAAACATAGCTTAGTCAGGAACTCTGGTACCTTGCGATGAGCACCTCAATACTTGCACCCAAAGAGGCCAATTCTGCATTTCAGGCACAATTAAGGAGGAGATGTAAGGTTATGCAGTCTGCTGAAAGACTAACCACACATCTTCACAAATAGAGCAAGGATTTCAAATGATCATGAAATCCACAGCCCCCACTTAGTGCTTCACAACATATTGCTGCAGCTCATTCACTTAAGCATAAAGCCTGGAAACCTCCTAAAATTAAGTCTGATGGACTGTAACTTGTTTGACACTATTTACACAGCACAAACCATACTCCTTTTTTTGACACTGATCTAATGAACAGCAGTCAGAGAGCAATAAGAAAAGTCAGGTCCCATTTTAGTGTCTCGTGTTTAACTCTTTATCTGGTCTCTTACTCACCATTTCACAAAATCATGTATATATATCACCTCTTGGAATTTCAGCTTGCCCTCCTTCAATGCAAATTTCCTTTACATAACTTGACTTTCATATATGATTTCAACTGTACTGAATGCAACTTCAGAGAAAAGTAGCTAGGATTAGAAATAATTAGATTTAAGACACATGCAAGAAGTGAATTTTCATTATTAGGCATTTTTTCCTGTATCAACCTTCCAATTTAGTCTATCTGCAAAATACTGATAAAAAGAAAGATTGCACCACAGAAATGAAACAACTTCTATTTTTGATAAATATCTTTGAACACCTTGTCAAGTAATAGGTTAGAAGAATCTAAGTAACAACTTAGATGTTGTATTATGAACCTGACTAGTTTACATTGGAGATTATTCAAGGTTGTTGTCTTGAAAATAAAGTGGATTTCAACCATAATGCAAAGCACATAAAAGCAAAAATACCCCTCTACGTAACTTTGTACATTGAGATTTTTATTACACAAGAAACAGTGCTATGGCTTCTTTTTCTTTTTTCCCTTATTTAATAGGATTCTTCTTCTAATTTTCTTCAGAACATTTTTGCTAGTAGACAAATCTACCTCCACCTTTCACCTTCTTAGGAATTAGTTCTTAAAAGCAATTTACTAAGAATAAGCATAAAGAGCAACATCATTAACACCCAAATAGTGCCCAAAGCTTCAACAAAACAGTGAGGACATGATGACAACCAGCAGCCTGTGACATAAAAAAGAGCAAGAAGTACTGGCCATATCTATGTAAGAGATGTCTTGACTGTTTGCTTAGGTCTATAATAAACCACTTTTTTGAAAGTGTGCATCACAAAGCACATCAGACCAACACCACAAAGTTTCCCTTTCTAGAGGTTAAGTATCTGCCAAACAGTCCAGCCAGTTGTTTGAGAAGATACAAAACCAGAACCACTCTACTAGATTAGTTTCAGGGCATGTAGATTTAAATTCTGTACTTAAGATTTCTTTTGGAAATTTAGGTAGACACTGCAAAAATTTGCATCTGTAAAATACAAGGATGTTTCAAGTGGAGTGTATCTTTACAGAAGAAAAAGCATGCAATCATTCCTTACAGTATGACCATGATACAGCCTACACAGATAACTGAGAGTTTACCAACCATTTACCAGCTCTTCTCCTTTCCCATACTTACAGATGCCACTATAATACTCTCATAAAATGATCTGTGAGGTGCCAAAGTGCCTTCAAATAAAAACTGAATAATCTACGAGAAGTTATTTTATTTCCTTTTTTTTTTTTAAATATACATATACAAGATATTTTATTTCAAAAGCACAAGAACATTATACAAGTTTCAAATTTACATTTTTGCAATTTAAGATACCAGTATGTGCATTATCAAATAACTTCTGTCAGCTTGGATGGAACAGAAATAAGTGGCATAAGCATCTTGCAGTCACTAAATACAGATTATACTCACAGTGAACAAAACTGCATAGTAATTTATGAAATGAAAGATGACCACGCTAGTCAGTGAATGATATGGGAGCCCATTTGCTAAATTAGTATGTGCAAACATAAAGAAAGATGCAACTTTCCTCTCCCACTTCTTCAGCTACAAAGAAATTTCCAGAGCTTTAAAAGAGCTCACTTGCTCTTATCAGCTCCTGTCCTTGTTACTACAGTTCAGACAGAAAACAAAATAATAAAGTGATCTCACTGCATTTTGGATAATGGAGATTTTGTATCAGTGTAGTGCAGGATAACTGAAATATGTAATTTTTGATAACTGAATATGTAAATATCAGAGGGAAACAATTAGAGAATACAAGTTTGGTATCAATGAGGCATTTGCCAGCCAGTCTTAATTCAACATTTTTGTTGCAAGCTGTGTTTTGATGACCTAAAAATCACCAGTGCATGAAAGTTTTCATGGCAACTGTTCTAAACTCAGTATGCGTTTCAACATTTTTTTAGAGAAGCCTAACAGAATTAATGTTTGTCTTCAAAGAGTTTAATATTTGGGTTTAAAATCTAACAGAATCAAAATAAGGAGAATGGCCTTAATTTCAAGAAACAGAATACCTGGAAAATATACCAAAGCCAACTTTTTATATCACTGGGGAAGGATTACAGCAAAAGTTTTTAAAAAGTATTTGAAGTCACAACGATATTTGAGATCATTGGTATTCCATTTTTAGATTAGTTACAGCGCTGCACAGTGCACTCATACGTACATACTCAAAAACATTTTTAAAAACCCTAGAAGAATGGTATTTAAATCAAAATCATTGTGATTCTACTATCTCTCATGTAATTGTGAGATAAGAAAACAAAACAAAAAAACAATACAAAATGACACTCAGACATTACTTTGAAAACCTCCCCTTGAAAGCCTTATTAAAGTGTCACAAAAAAATTCAAATAGCAAAGGGGCAGGGAAATTGAGGGTAGTGACAACTTCAAACTTTCACATGGAAATGGCATCTCCTGGGAAAAAGATTTTACCCATCACCTTACAAATTCTCTCATGTTTATTATGGCTGAAATTCAGAAAACAGAACAACAAACATTTAGAACTGAAGCACAATCACATGTCATTGAGAGAGAGTTCAATCACAATGTGCTATTAACTACTGAAGGGCAAAGAGACAGACTTAGCCACCTTTCCTTCCCTCTTCTGCTCTACCTGGCACTGAACCACTGAACATGCCTCCCAGAACACACCATTTCATTTATGCAGACTCCAAAACATGCTCCAAACAACAGTGGCAGAAGATGATGAGTGGAAATACCCTCAGATATGGGCAAACTTATTTCTGGTTCTAAAACTTGCTGCTTTTGGGCCTTGATTTTAGTCCAGTGAAGGCTGTTTACTTTACTGAGGTCTCTGGCTCTTGTACAGCTTACAGAGGTACACTACAACTACCTACCTTCAGTATTTTCACTTTTGATTCTTGGGGAAGGTCTCAAAAGACAAACTGTAAAGGAAGAAAAACTAACCACAATCTAGGCAAATGGTGAAGCCCTGGAACTCTTACAATATACGTTAATGGCGGATAAATTAATTGGATTAAGTGCAGTTCTGGCAACGCAAAAAGCACAGACTTAATTTTTTGATGCAATAAGCAAGATGGTAATCCCCCCATGCACCTTCTATTCCACACTTCTCATTTAAAGAATTCAGCACTGAAAACTCTTCATTAAATCCCAAGGTATATCTGAATGCAAGCTTTTTCTGTAAAACTTACTCTTTATTGTACGTGTTGCTGTAGGAGACTAAAGACCTGCTACCACTTCCACTCCAATATTATCTCAATTTATTTAAAGCTTCACTAAGCTTGGGTAAAGAACCCAGGAAGAAAGTAAAGGAGGCTTTTCCTTGGCAACACCATTTAGATACGTTCTCAAGGCATGGAAGACACAAATGTGGTATGTGCTCTCAAACACAGCATTTGGGAATTGTCCTTATGAAAACACATGAAACAATGCAAACTTCTGAAAAAAATCCAAATATTTCTGGTTCAGTAATAATTACAGAATGTGGTTTTCCTTTTCTTTGTAAGGAAAAAAAGAGGAAAATATATGATATGAGCTTCTGTTTCAATGCATCAGTGATACATCCACCCTAGAGAATCCATCAATTAATTGTCTGAACTACAGAAACCACTTGAGTAGATTTTTTACTGCCACCCTCCTTTCCTTTTCCAAAACACTGCCATAGGTAAGAGTTTTCACTAAAATCAGAAGACTTAGAGCAATTGCCAGTTGAATCCGAAGATGATCTGATTTGTTTCTTGGCTCCTGGCAATCTCCTCTATGATACAGTGCTGCTGCCACAGCAGATGGAGCTTCCGGTACCGCTCCCGACACAAGTGCAGGGGATTGCCTCTTCTTCAGAGAGGAAAAGAGAACAACCAGTCAGCATATCAGAATAGCAACTGATAAACTGCCCAATGAATAGGTTAACATTAACACTAGACTAATTAAATACTAATTAAATTCCAACATGTCAACTGGAAATGTAAAAATATCTTGATTTGTGACAAGCAATAACTGCCATTTTTCTGATGATATTTCAGCAATGGCAGTTCTCACATGTTTCTGATGAAATGCATAAAAAGCATTCTTGAGAAAAATAAAAAAGTTTAACAGTACCAAAAAGGTGTATTTTCTCATTATAAACTATCCACTCCTGACTGCAAACTGTTATCAATTTCCCAGGCTAAGTCACACTACATACAGTGCTGTACACACTAGCCAGAAGAACATGCTGTCCAATGATCATAAGAAAGAAAGAGATATAAAAATGGAAAGGTGGGAAGTCAAGCATTTACTTACTTTAGACCCGGATCTGTTTCTCCATATTCATCCAAGTAGGGTGCAGGATATAGGCAGCCCCTGGTTTTACCTTCAATAAGGACAACTTTGCATTCCCTGATTCTTAAAGAAAAGAATAGCTACATTTAAAATACAACTCCGAGCAGGCTCTTCCCTTTTTGGTGGGCTATAATTTATGTCAAAGTAATGTTTCATTATCTCAAACAAAAAGAATCAAATGCTTTGACAATGTTGTGAATTCTGTCCTTCTAATATTCCCCTTTATTCTTTAACACATTGAATTCTGGCTACTTACTTAAGAAACATGCAGACTCCAGCTCCACATTGAAGAGCATGAGAAGTACAGGCTCCCAGCTCCTCCCCATTCACCAGTTCCTGACAGCAAGTATTCTGGGAACACAACATTGCCCCACAGAATAAACACAATACTGGGTGCTTTTGCTCATCATCAGAAGACCGTGGGCATCTAAAAGAAGTGTAACCAGTGTGTCACAGTAGAAATTAAAACTTTAAAATAAATGTTAACAAAGGTTAATGTTCCTTAAGATAACCCCAAAAAGACATATCCAACCAATTAAAAACCCAAATCACAATCAAACAAAAATCTAAGACATAATATGTCACAATCATTTCACCTATCTGCCTCCTTATGTCGTATTTTCACACTGCTTGAAATGATTTATCTGCAAGATACCTGCTTTGAGTAGGAGGCTGAACTAGATGATCAACAGAAGTCCCTTCTGACCTCAATTATCCTATGATTCACTCTTCTTGGCATAAACCAGTGCCATCATCTGGGCTTGGTGTGTCCAGTGCAAAAATAATTTTCAGGCTCATGGCCAAACCAAATGCACATTGAACAGGAGAAAAATGACCAGCAGACTAAGCTATAAAAATTTTATATGCTGCCTTATCAATCACAAGTGACTTCATTTAGCAAGCTGTTGCATTTCACACTTTAAATGAACAGGTGCTAGTATTGGCCAGTACAAACATAACGCCTTCACTTCAAAATAATTTCTGTATTCTTTCAACACCAGTTACAGTAACTGCAAGAATATAAAATTCACTAAAAGTGACAAAACAACTAAGAAGACAACTAAATATGCCACATCTTACCTAAACTGAGAGGCTTGGTTCAGAAGGCAACTGTAGTCTTCAGGAAGCTCTATTAAATGATTTCTTTTCCTAGGATACCTGGGTAAGTGGAACAGAACTATTATGAGAATAATAAAGATCAAAGTAAACAATGGAATAAATAACCACAAACTCCTGCTAAGCTTTTGGTAATTTCTGCAAGAGTTCACAATTCTAGAGCAATTCTTCAGTCCCAAGAATTGGAATCCCAAGTGAGATGCTCCACATGAGAGCTTCAATATTTCCATATTCCAGCAAAGGTGTTGAACTTAAATTTCACATATAACCTAAATGTATGAAGACATTTCATATTTCAGTTAGCTTTTGTTCTTTCCTAGAGCAGGACAGATTACTTGTCTAACAATACTGTACAATCTCAATAAGGAGTCACTGTATGAGGAACAATAAACAAGATATTTTAAAAAATGTAATTCTAATAATAGAGCAGAAGGGATAAAACACAAAGTCTCTAACTTGCCCACAAGCACTTCATTCTTTTAAGCGTTTTAAGTCAAAACAGACAAAACCAACAACAATAAACTTACCTTATTGCAATGCTTTTCCCTTTCAAACAACTTAACACCACTGGATCAGCACACCACCTATTTCAAACAGACATTTGTAGATGACAGCATTTGATACAAATATACATTCAGGTTCATTAAATGAAACTAGTAAGTGATAAGCAAACACAAAACACTGATAAAAGCATTGATAGTTCTACCTAAAACTTTGCAAGGAAAAGCAGGGGTGTTTTTTTATAGTTTTGTTCAGGAGACTGTTTTAAGTTTGCATATAGGAGGAAAAACCTATGTGAAAAAAACACTTAAAATTATCATGTACATGAACCACAAGATTTACACAGAGTTAAAAAATGCAACCAGTCCAGATATACTCAGTTTCTCAAAGTGGGCTACAATACACAGCACGTTTTGAAACACATGCACTAAAAGGTACAGCATAAATAAATATTGTACATTTGAATAGAAAAACATTTGTTTTTATTAAATAATCATCACTTAATGGTTATTTTAGTTGTTTATTGCATGATGTGTGCTTGCTTAGAATGGCCAAATGTGTCTGTTAAAACAATGGCAAGTATTGGTCAGGTACTGAACAGACGAACTGGTATGTCTAAGATGTCTTTTAAGTAATTTCTACAAAAAAAAAAAACGAGAAGGGAGAAAGAACTGCAGCAGATGGTCAATCTAGTACGCTTCATTTAACACATTTCTCAACAATCATCAAATTTAGTCTTCTGAAATAAGATTCTGTGAAAAAACATATGGGAACCTGCATGATGATTTGGCAACTGTTACTATTATGTTAAATTTGCAGCCTCCTACTTGAAAGTCTTTTTCTGTAGCATTGTAACTATTTGTTAATCCTGCTTCTAGTGATTTTTCCCAATGTTCACAAGCACTATCTTCTCTGTTGTCTCAGAAGCACTTGTACATCTTTAGGCAAATACATAAGAACTAGTAAGACAAATTTATTTAATAGTTTACTTGTAAAAATTAATCTATTACTTTATTATCAATAATATATACTACAAATGGAATTGATCATAATAGAACTGTATGTAGGAAATTGTTTAGTTCAGCTATATGGACTGCTGGAAATCAACAGCTCAAAACGTCCCTAAATAGAAGAAATCTAAACAACAAAGGTTAAAACAATCAGAGGTTAAAAAACCCAACCAAACAACAATGCAGTAAAAGCTAATGTAGTCAGAGAATTCTGCCAAGAACCAGGAATAATCATTACTGCCACCAGGTGCTCAAATGGTCATGTGAAATACACAGAGAAATTCTCCAGCACAATATTGCTGGATGATTCTTAATTGCAGATGAGAGATGGTGTGGCTGTTAATTTGAGGTTTTGAAAGCAGAATTTAACCAACTGTTTCTTTACTGCTAAAGAAAGAATGTTTTATTTACTGTCACTTTCAAAAACTGAAAGAGGAGAAATTTAGGTTAGAAATTAGGAAGAAATTCTTTCCTTTGAGGATGGTAAGATACTGGAACAGGCTGCCCAGAGAAGTTGTGGATACCCCAACCCTGGAAGTGTTCAAAGCTAGGGTGAATAAGGCTTGGAGCAGCCTGGTTTAGCAGAAGGTGTCCCTGGCCATGGGAGGAAGGTTGCACCCAGATGATCTTTAAGATCCCTTCCAACCTTCTAACATTCTCTGATTCCATGACTGCAGATGGCAATGTATGTAATGCTCAAACTTTACATTTTAACCATTAAGCCAATTTCAACATCCACTAGTCTATTTTGCATATGCTGAGAAGAAATAACACAAAGCCTCACCCTGCCGGCTATGTGATTTTCTACATTTTCATTTTATAACTTGTGTAATCATCACATTTGCTGCAGACAGACTGGAAATAGGCAAATGAACACTGAGTGGTATATCAAACATGCAAAGGTTTAAAATAACCCCTGTCTGTATGGTTTCATATGGGTCTGCAAGCACGACTTAGTCCTTTAAACCATTATTACTTAATTTTGAAATTATCATAAAATAGAGTGGTTTTTTTTTGTTTTTGAAGCGCTTTAAGAGATTCAATGTACCTGTGCAAAATGTTTAGAACTTCAGCATGAACTTGAGCTCAGTCATTTATTATCAATTTTAATCTAGAATACCCACAGGGCCACCACAACAGAAAAACATGGCCTGTCCAGTCCCAGTTAATACCTTTGAAGCAGTGGATTTACTGTGTCCCGATATTCATGGAAGAGCAGGAACAAATTTGTAGGTAGAGAGAGGTAACTACAAAGTGCCTTGAATTGCCCTTCTTCAGAAACTGGAAAAGAAAACATGAACAACTGTTTAAGTGTTTCAGCACTGCTGAATAATTCACTCAAATTAGAAACCTCCTGATCCCTTTTTCATTAAATAGTCTGTATCCTACAGCTTCAGCATAGATCCTACATAGTACAACTGGATATTATTCTGCCAACTTAATCAGAGCTATAATGATTTGGATTAGCTGAGGATCTGTTTAAACAAGTTTGATATGTATTATTAAGTATTTTTAATGCATAACTTACTGCAGTTACAGAATTCCTTGCTGAAATTACTGCATAACATGTAACACAAGTGTAGTAGATTTCTGCACTCGCATTTTAGTTTTCCACTGTCCTTATGATAGTCCTCAATGATACAAAATTTTGCTGTAATCAAATCAATGCTAACATTACATAAAATTGGGCTAATTTTATCGTTTGCTGGGTGGTCATTTATTGTCTCTGCTACAGAAAATTATGTTGTTGGCTCAGCAGAAAGACTCCTCCCTACAGAACCAAAGATCCAGACTCCTGCTAAGGATAACAGCATATTTCAACATGCAGAGATTTTGACTTGTATATCCTAATAAAATTCAAACTGCTTTCACAGTTTATATAAATGAATTTGGTATTTTTGTTGTTATACACTATGTCATATTTTGTCTCAGTTATTCATAAAAAATTATTGTTCTTCTTTCCAAATATGATTCTGTGTTTCACTGCATTTTGACATGATTAAGTATTTACTTTTGGGGTTAGTATCAGTAATACATTAGGATCCTTCAAGTAAGAGGCTTAAGTTCTTTAATGTGCTTTGTATCTATTTGGCTTTGTTTTGCTCAATCCCTGCATCTTTAGCATTTACCAACATTAGCACTACACAAAAACACTGCGTTTTTAAAATATATTTCAGACAATTTCTCAGGTGATGTAACCTAAATTCCTGAAATTATTCTTAAACCGCTGAATCTTAATCAATGAGTACTTTTATCAATATATCACTGATAATTCACATATTTGCATATACTCAGAAGCAATGCTCTTATACAAAGGTGGCCAAGACAACTCAGCTTCACATGCCTGTCCCTTCCTTTACAAATTAGTAATTCCTTTACTTTCCAAGTCTTCCTTTCATGTACTGACTATTGTTTAGTTGTTGTGAACATTTAAAAATTCTTTCAAGACAAAGAAAGGCATACATTTGTTTTCTCATATTTACCTTGCAGTAGTTCCTCAGGTGGAGAAACTCCCAGCAAATAATGAAAAAATAAAGCAGCACAACGAAGGTAAGGCATGATGCCTTTTTTAACACAATCCCACACAAGCCAGCCTGGAATATCCTGACTAAAACAACTGTAAAACACAAATGAGAAATAGCTGCAGTAGTTCATAGTGCAAATCATTCTAGCACTATCACATTTTGGCTAGCATTGGTAGAATGGTAGCTGTGTAGAAGCAACCCTCGTGTACCTCAAATTCTGTGAAACAAAGCCACAAGCACTTAAGTTCCAACCTCCCCTTTGTCTGAGGAATGAGCACTGAGTTTATGAACCACATTTGTATTAAGTCTTCAAATTAGACTGCTGTACCTATTAGAAAAGTCTGAAAAATGGGCACTAAAGCTCAAATAAGCAACCATGTTCAGCTTTACACTTATCTCCCTTTTGCATTAGGGTCATTTTTGTCTTTCTGGATTCCATTTATAATACAAGACATCTAAACCAAAATAAGCAAAACAAAGAAAAAATAAATACTGCAGTTAGACTTATTTCTCTCCACAATAGGTACAGGTATTTTTTCATCCTCAGGCTAATGAGTTACTCTGCTATGCACAAAAAGCAGCCACTTTAACTAAAAGCATTTAGTTAAGAGCATGGGAAGAAAGCACAAGGTACTGGGCTAACACCCCATTGAAAAACAGCAATTTTTTTCCTGTCTTCTGTGCTGTACTGGTCAATCCTATGGATTGTTCCCTTTCCAGGAAAATGTAATGCTACAACTGAACTGCTACTTACCCACTAGTGTACTGGCAAACCTCTCTACAGAAAGATTGTGCAGACTGTGCCTCCTCACTGTTGTCAGATGAGTGAGCAGTAGGGGATTCTGCATACAAAAAGATGAATTCACTGTAAATGCACTCCATCCTGACACACTTCTCTTTTACAAATACTAAAACCATTTTTTAAATTATTCAATTGCATTACAGAATTAATTCCGCTTTAATTTGCTGTATTTTTTTCTATTTGCTGTTATCTGTCTTAAAAATGTTCTAAGACTGAATCTGTAAGGAAGAATCAGGATTACTCCTTCGCCACTTATCCTCATCTAACAAATTTCTTCCTTCCCTTGAACTTCTGAAGTTGTCCTAGACAGCTTAAGCTACAGCAAGTTTTTAAAACCTCGAGATTTTATTAAATTCCTATCATACTGAAGAAAAAACAAAGTACTAGCTAGAAAGTCTATAGGCTACTGGTAAATTTTAACAATGTTATGAAATAGAGAGAAAAATCAAGTTCTCTCCAATCAGTTAACAGGATTCTGTATTTCAGATCTTGGTATTTACTAAGTTGAAGGGTAAAGATATATTTCCCAAATCCATATTGATTATCTCTGTGCAGCCCAGTGATGCTGGCAGAACTTTGAATCTCCTACACGGAGTGAAGAAGGAAAAGCTACCCCTCTGAAATGACTGACTGAAGCAAGTACTGATGTATCAATAACTACTTTGTTTTCTTAGCCTAAGCACACAGAAGTGTTATAATAAAATGCTCTGAACTTGATGTAGTGGTATTTAATTTTTACCAGAAAACAGTTATTACTACCTGGGCCTAAGTGTCACTTATTATGAGGAGGTTTATACCTGGAAGACACTAATGGCATCAATCCATTATTTTTAAGAAACTGTGCAAAAATGCCAGAAAAATGCAACAGAAATACACATCTACCTGCTGCTGAAGAGATGACAATTTGCATTATGTGTGCCAGTGTTGTCAGATGGAAGAGGTAGAGGTGGTTATAGGCTGAACTAACTGATGAAGGTTGCAAGTCTACAGCATCTTCCCAGTATAAAGATGGAAATGATAAAACAGCTCCCACCTACAGTGAAAAGGAATAGGCAAATATTAAAGTGCCAAAAATTTGGTAAGAGACACAAGGGTAGCAATTATACTCTCACTATACAATTGTATTTTATGTCTGGAGTCTGATCATGTTAATCTATCTTTTCAGTTTTAATTCAAAGCCTAGCAAAGATTCATTGGAAAGTATCAACCACTTGTGCAATAGGGCATGTAGGAAACTCAGAGTTGCATGGTAATTGTCAGTTTACAGTGCATGCCCAATTCATAGTAAGGCCTAATTTCTTGTCTTTGACACAAGACAAAGCACATTGAAAAAAGTGGGAAGTGAGACCAAGCATTAGATAGAAGAGCAGCTGGGGCAAAGCAGATTTTATTTGGTGAGTTTAGTTTTGTTGGTTGCTTTCTGCTTGCTTGGGTTTTTTTTAACAGCAGAAAAATCTACAATAGAGATTTGTATTAATAACAGGAAGAAATGACTAAGAAAAATACAGAAGGTAGTGAGAGTCAATGTGAAGGAATCAGAAGGTATGAGATACTGATTGAGACGAAGGGAAAGTGAAAGAAAAAAACTGAGTGGATTTCTTAAGTTTATTTTTTTATGCTTAATAACAACAAAAGTAGTAGAATGCAAGAATACAAGAATGAAATCTAATAAGAACAAGACAAAAAAGACTTGAAAGCTAGCAGAACTAAAAGTAAACTTATATAACAGTCATATGAAATAACTTGATTGTTGCTAATGTATAATAATTGACTCATGCAAGTGAATGGATACTATTTACAGAGTACAGTACACAAAAATTTATGCTCAAAAAAAAAAGTATTAATATGAAGAATAAAATGAACCTGCTTACCAAAATGTGGAACATATCTACTTCTAAGAGTGATGGAGTGTCCTCCCCTTTAAAGTTTGGTAGGAGAACTATAAAATAGAGGTAGCAGTTATACATTTAGCACATATTTTCCTCTTTTGGATTGAACTATTTTATGAGAATCTGATTTTAGAGCCTCTATAATTTCATCATACAAAGGTCCATATCTCTAAAGTAAGGATGCATTTAATTAACTGCTTACCACGGACTTAACTGTTGTGCATGTTTAGCTATTTCCACACACCCAAACAGCCGACAATTTTAATGAATATATCTTCAAAATTCTGAGACATAAATATTTATTTCTCCAGCTCCAGCAAATCTAACAAATCACACAGTGTTAAGGGTGAAGGTCCTTAGGCACCTCAACACTAGATGCCTCATCCAATACAAAAGCTTAAGAACCACACTTAAGAGTCTTGTATAATAGAAAGCATATCAGAGTGGGATTCACAAAGACCACCATAACAACACAATCAATAAGAAACACGGGGGAAGCTACATGCCTCAAGCTACCTCTCTCAGAGGCTGAAATATCTTAAGCTAGGCTTCAAGCAGCCTTTTGGAAGTACTGAAAGTCACAGAATTATAGAATGGTTTGCACCGAAAGGGAGCTTAAAGACCATCCAGTTCCAACTCCCCTGCCAAAGGCAGGAATGTGAATTGCTACATCAGGTTCCATCAGGCTCAGAGCTCCATCCAATCTGACCTTTAACACTTGCAGGAATGGGGCAACCTTAACTTTCTTGAGCAGCCCATTTCAGTGCCTCACCACTCTCCCAGTACAGAATTTCTGGCTAACAGTTAATCTAAACCTAGTCTTTTTCAGTTTAAAACCATTCCCCTTTGTCCTGCCCTATCCCTGTATAAAAAGTTCCTCTCCCTCCTTTTTTAAGCCCTCTTAAGATACTGGAAGGCTGCAATGAAGCCAGAATCTTCTCCATGCTGAGAAGGTAGGTCTCACAATTAAGAGATTATTTTGTGGCTTTATTCACCTGTTTAGAAGAGAATTTGGGTAATTCTGAACATTGCCAGAAACAGTTGGGACCCATCTGTTCCAGACTTGAGAATCTGTAGGCCTGGGTAACCTGGGGTGAGCTCAATTTACACCCCATGATTTCAACTGAAGTGAGCACTATTGTCAAGTACTGTGACCCTTGCTTCTATGCTGTGTTAACCTGTGTGCCACTTTGGAATAGAAACTCCCACAACACAAAAGATAGTAAATAAAAGGAACACAGTACCTCCTAGGAGACGAATCAGATGTTTCTGAATCAGGACCTGGGGGGATGTTGTTCTCTGAGCAGCTGCAAACTGCACTAATGCTTTAAGGCCACTGTGCTAGAGCGCAAGAGAAAATGGTTCAATGGGAAAAAAGCTAAATATAATATTGATACAGAACTGTAAAAACATCTATTTCTACATAAACATAAAAGACATTTAGAAATTAATTTAGCATGAGCATCCATATATAAGCAGACAATTATTCTTTCAAACTGCTCTTTATGCTATGAATCCAAACACTGAGAGATCCCTCAACAGAGAATTATCTTTATGTTAGCAGTTCTGACAGGTTTACAGATGCATGTATATTATAAATAAACTTTTTAGTTTAAAATATGTTGCATATCTTACTCATCCATACCTGTCTATTTTGTAGAGATCCAAATAAAGGCTTCCCCTCTGTTTCCAAGAGGTTTTCTTAAAATTAAACACAGAAAAAAATAAGCTGTTCTTTTCTACACAATCTAAAATTATTTTATTAGTTTTATTACTCTTAGTATACACACTCCATTTTAAAGCTCAACTTCACTGTTATAAGAGAATTCTCTTGAAAAAAAAGGTCTTAAATGGAACGATCATTTCCAAGACAAATTACTGTAGTAAGGCTTTTTTAAAATTTTCAGTTTTCAGACCTTGCTAACTAAGGATTTAAAGGAATGCTGCTTCACATGAATGATGATATAATATTCATTCTATGGATTCAGATTTACTTTCAGTTACCTTTATGCAATGCTCAAAACCATCAAGTTATATTTACAGAGATGCTATGCAGCCATCTTACCCTCATATTTATCACAGAATCAGAAAACATTAAGGGGCTGAAATGGACCCTAAAGATCACCTTACTCCCACTCCCTTGCCATGGGCAGGGACATTCTCACTAGACCAAGTTGCTTAAGGCCTTATCCAACCTGGCTTTGAACACTGCTACGGTTGGGGCAGCCACAACTTGCCTTGGCAACCTGGCAAAATTTGCACTACTGCATTTGACTGCAGTTTAACAGAAAATACTTTGAAAATAAAACTCCCAGATTGGAATACAGCTCATCTTTCCTCACTGAGTGCACTGGTTCTGAAGGAATAATAAGAAAAAAATAAGCCAATAAAAATAAGAAATCAACTCAATTGAGTAAAAAGGTATCAATTCAAATGTTTTTGTACTTTAGTCACTTTTTGGAGATGAAACAATACACTTGGAATTTTCATATTTTATTTAATTGCAAGATTTTGGTTTGGAGGCTTTTTATTGTGGGATTTTGGTTTTGGTGGTTTTTTTTTGAGTTTGTTTCTTTTTTCAGGAGTCTGGCTTTTAGCAGTGATCCCAATTCAATCCCTTGGGTCAGTGATGCTTTGAACCTCCTCTAGACGTTCCTCTAAAGTTCCTTGTCAAGGCAGCTTGTCTACATGCCCTTTAATGGCTTTAATAATGCACTATTACTAGACTCCAGACAACCATACTGAAGCTATGCAGGTAGTTTGGCTTTGCAATTTCACAGAAGTCTGCTCTGATTGCAAACAAAAATTAATCCAAGAAAGTGATGTGGTCTAGGATAACTCAAACTGTCACAGTAGTCCCTCTGGCTTTGCACTCTTTTCCTCAAGAGTACCTGAATGCTCTTCTACTAAGACAGGCCTTCAATATCACACATGTGATAAGTTAATGCATTTATGCACTTGCTGGCAAACTCCTCCTTGACAACCACCAATATCTTTTTTCATTTATCAAACAAAACCAACCTGCACAGCATTAAGTACAGTAATGTTAACAAAGTGGGTGGCTTCCAGTATTTTCTCAACCTACTTGAAAATTTAGAATCCACCACTAAAGATGCAATCAGTTCTGTGACTGTTTCTGCCTTATCAGAATATTCCCAATCCACCTATAAACTTCCTGAACTCCTGATACTCCACTAGAGATTTAAGGTAGACTAAACTTGTACTTCAACAGCTTCATGAAGAAATACTTGGCATAGCCAGCAGATCACATGTATGGACATGTACAATTACGCTCTCAGTCCCTTCATCATGCATTTTAGACCATCTTGCCTTTTTCCCTGCCTGGAAGCCTCTACAGATTTAACCAAAGCTTCACGTTTATTACACAAACTTATTTGTGTATGTAGTATACAAATGAAATAAGATAAATAGGTATATTATCCCAAACAATAAAATAATTTTTCTGGTAACTTTTTTGCCTTCAGAGATTAATGGCAGAGAATGTTTGATCATTTTTTTGGTGGGTTTTTTGTTTCTTTTCTACCAGGTACCTACATAGCAATTTCAGAATACAAGAGACCTTCTTCTACAAATCCAATGAAAAGTCTTTAAGAATACAGACAAAACCAAATGAGACAGGGAGTACTATTTCACAGCTATTGGATATTTAGTGTAAGAGATGCCTGCTGGTCAATGATCTTTGGCAGCCTGAAAATATTAATTACTAACTGCAGCATTAAGCATGCATGTTCAATGTGGAACATGATCACTGACGGCAGTCTCAAACTCAATGTTGGCATTCCATACTGTATTTCATGAGCTACTATCTAAGAAAAACACCCTATTATTTGTATTGTTTTATATATAATTCTATTATTATATACACAATCACATATAATTTACTTTGCTATACTATTACATATGGCTCATACTTATGTAAAACTTCTATACAATGTGATTGTATTATTTGTACAATCACATTGTATAAAATTAAATAAATCAAACAACTGTAATATTTTCAATTCATGAGAGGAACAAACTGAAATTATGCTTTACCTATACACTGGATGGTAAAAGCACATGTGCTCCAGGTCATCATAGGAATCCGGGAATCAGCTTCATTAGGAGCAACTTTGAGCCCAACTCTGTAAATGGTGGTGGCAAAGAGAATAAGCATCTCCTTGAGACTGCTTGAGTACTTGGCTCTGCAAAACCAAGATGAGAAAATTTTAGTCTCAAATATTAATAGTGTTAATTACTTACTGGTTAATCCACCACTAACAGAATTCTAGCTCAAACCAGAACAGTTATTTTTGAAAGAAATACTGAAAACAAAGACCCTTTATCTGGACAGGGATGAAGCAAATCCCTAGTTTTCAGTAGTAAGCAAGTACCTTGACAAAAAAGGCTTTATGAATTGAGAGATTAAGAGCTGGCAGGCTGGAAGATATTATTTCTGTGTATTACATTACAATTCACATTAGAAAAATGCAAACATTTCAAAGTAAAATGCAATGAAAACAAACATTGTAAGAAACTGCAATTTTAAGTCCTGAAGTGAAAACAATAAGGTGCTAAAAATGGAAGACATTTCAAGTGTGTTTTTAAACATACTTTTTAGCATTTAAGTTCTTTTCAAATTACATTAGGTTAGTTTATGTAAATGAAGTTTTATGTAAGCAAGTGTTTAGCAGTTTTAATGACTTCTGGGTTTTTTCCAAGTCATACAGAACTTTCTAATAAATATATGGCATTCATATTAATTCTCCATATCTTTACGGACCGAACAATTGTACCACAAAATCTGGGGTTTAGCCAGGTTCACACTTAAACAACACTGTTTAAGTTTAAACTACAGAATCTTTCCCATGAAGATCAGTTATCAAGAAAAAAATTTATTCAATTTCTTGACAACAGAACATTTAAAATTTTTTTTCTAAATAAAAGATACATGTGGGTACTTTGCATAACTATGATATCAGCCTGAAGGAGCAGAGTAGTTACAGCATGACCTAAAAAGAAATAAGGGACAGCTGAGCTCACTTGAAAAGTATCTACCCATTCATTCTGTTTTAGTGGGCAAATGTTTTCACCCACTGGAACTGAACATGCTTAATGTTACACTTAGTAATATTAAACATGATCATTAATCGCCATCTCAAAGTCAGTGTTGGCATTGAGTTGAATTTAGAATAGAAATAGAAACAGACAACAGCCCTATTCCCCTAAGTAATCCACATTCCATAATCATGTCCAAAACCACCTGAAATCTAAAAACAGAGGAGTAGCAGGAAAATTAAGGCAGACAAGAAATACTTTGCCTAGAGGCACAGCAAGTAACCCAAATCACTGGAATTGTGGATTAGAAGATTCCAGACTTCTAGCTTTGTACCAAGAACATAAGTACCAGACTGGATTTGACCTAAAGGTCCACCTACCTCTTCACAGAATATTCAGTGAATGTTTATGAAAAACAATAAGTAAACCCCTAGTCAAATCAAACAAATCACATATCTTTCCTTCAATATACAAATTCTGAAGTATACCTGGGATATTGAAGGGAAAATTAATATAGTGCACAGAACACTTCTAGTAACACTTACGAGGACTGAACTCCAAAACTAAGGATGGAATGGAATTCCAAAGCCGAGTTCCCTGTTCCCTTGTTGGTGAAAGGTGGAAGATTTTGTTTCTCTCCTTCGAGGAAAAAAAAAAAAAAATCCACATTAAATAGCAAAGAAGGTGTTACAATATTTAAAGCAGTTTAAAAAGGGAATCGTCTTTTTATTTGAAATTGATTTGAAAAACAATTGCAAACACACCTTACCAGCAGATAATATTTAATTATTCCTCTTTTAAGTAACATTTGCCTCTGTTCCTCAAAACAGTAGATTCTCTGTGTCTTCACTTTTCTAAATACTCATAGCTACTTTCATTTTGTCCTTTGTAATAAAGTTGTTCTCTTTTTTACTACCTCACAGTCCATACAAAAGTTTAATTAACCATGAGCATTAGCTGTTGGCATCCTCTCCAAGTGCACAGAATTTTTTTCTACAGGAAGATGGAAACAATTTAACAAGAGCCAGAAAATTGGTGAGGGCACTGAAATCAAGACATCAACTCAGAAAGGGCAATAGCTTTTATCCCCAGCTTTATCTTAAAAACGTATTCTTAATTTGAAGTTTTCTGCTGGTACTAGTTAAAACATGTAGTGGCATATATCCCACAGAATAGCTTAAAAATCAGGATAACAAACCTTTAGCATTTTTCACGCTGTAGCCTGATATCCTGGCTGTGACAATTTCCAGCCACCTAGCTAGGGACAGGATTTGAGCTACTGCCTCTGCATCCTCACTGAAAACAAAAATAGAAAGCAGGTTTTACTTAAACACTCAGAGAACCGCCTTAACTTAAAAAGCAGAGGACACAATTAGATCCAAACACATTAACTCAGTATTTGCTCAGTTTTACTGGCTTCAGAAATTTTGAGTAAACAGTACAAAATGGAGTGTAAGGCTAAATACTAGGCCTAGGTACTTTCTCACTTGATTTCATCTCCAAAGATTAGACAACCCAAAAATGTTTTATAAAAAATAAAGTATTTACTGCCAAAAGAAATGTATTTGGCTAAACAATCAATAAGGAGATACACAGTATTTTATACAGACAAGAAAGCTCATCCAAGTTTTCCAAAAACTTGAAAAGCTGACCAGCCCCAAAGTAGTATTCCCTGGTTTTTTTCTGCTTTTTTTTTTTTTTTATTTAGAGGTTATCCAATCTGGTATTTCACCTGTTTATTTTTTGAGCCTGCAATGGAACAATAGGGATCACAGTATTGCACAGAGATTTGCAAAGTGGACAAAGATACTCTCCATTCTCCAAGTCAAATATCTGTTCAACATGCAGACGCTGTCGGAAGTTCAGCTGCATTGCTTCAAAGTACCTACAACATTAAAAAGAAAATTACTAGAAAGTGGCATGGGCTCAGATGCAACGTGAACACCAAGGTTCAAAGAATAATTATACAGCAAACACTATCCAAGCCTTTTCCTTTGATTTGTAACTCTTCTACATGCTTGGATGTGAAAACAGTAATTCGTGCAAAAATGCATGGCATATCACTGATGGGAAAATGATGGCAAGTTCTCCTTGCTTATAATATCCTTATAAATTTCATTAAGATTTTGTTGACAAGCAGTCTTTACATTTTTCTGCTCTTCCCTCTTATCTTCAACATAATATATCACTGTATCTAAAAAGTCTCATATGCAACTCGCTATAGTCAATTTGAAGCAGGTATTGAACATGTGCTTATTTAATTTTAGGAAACACTACTGGTAACATTTCATGAATGATTAGTCAGCTATTCATTGCAATTACCAAGCCTCATAACTAGACAGTGGCACTGTAGCCTTCTTTTAACAGGAAGAGAGAATAATATATATTAGAATATTACACTTCAAGCATTTTAAATCGAAAAAGAAATAAGAAACTATGATCTTTTTACAGGTTTCACCATGATTTTTGCCCCTTCAGTGGATGCAGTAAGCCTTCAAATTTCATTATTGTCTTATTGGTATTTATGGAAACAAAAAGATCAAACATTAAAATATTTCTCTCTGGATACAAATTCAGTTCTAATGTTCAGCGTTAAGCATGTAGGATCTTAGAGAGAGATATGAAATTACCTAACTTCCACACCAAGGTAGTAACTAGATTTTTTTTTTTTTTTGCTTTAAACCATACATCTTAAATAAAATAAAATCCCATTTTTGTGAGAAGCGAAAGTATGTGCAGAAGCTCTAATGAATTCAGAATACAGAATATTTAGGGAAGTATTTTCTTATAATAAAAAATTCATACATTTATTTTCCCCACATTCACAAAACTATCCTCTTCCGCATGCATGGCTGCTACAAGGATATGCCACTCATGTCAACTTGTTCTGTTTTAGAGGATTTGCAGCACTTTTAGGTTGCACATAGAAAGGTATGGCAGGCATAGTTTGGATGAGTATTACTAAGTTAAAATGCCTGTTATATAATAAATAAAAGACTATACTCAAACCTTCTGTGCCATACCATAGGTGAAGAGCCTGTTGTCCATTTTAATCCCATTAACCCATACAGCAAGTCATCTTTTCTTAAGAAGAAAAAGGTAACTGATCTCCAGTGTTACACTAGTTAGATCTACAAAGACATAGATGGATCTACCAAGAGCAGATGTATTATACTCAAGGAACATACTCCTGTTTCATTCCAAGTGCGTGCACCTATTTATTCTGTACTGATGTTTTATTGTAAAAAACAGCATTTTACACACATATAGAAAGCTGAAAAGTGAATGGCAAGCAGTGGAAATTTAGTATGATTTTTTAAAGTAAAATGGTGCAAGTACAAACAACAAACCTCAAGATATTGTTCATAACACGTCATAGAAAGAATAGCTTGTAATTGCATGAACCAACTCTATCTGTTGATAATACTTCAGTGGAATTATTTCTATTATTATTTCACACTGCTTATATAGTCTATACTTGCCAGACCTGTGTGGAGTGAAATGCAGGATTGTATCCCACAGGTTAGGAATCTTGGTCTTTTCATGTACACGTAGCATTCAAATCCAAAACACTTGGTCTAATTGTGGGTCCCCCAAACAACAGAAATCCAGTTAAGTCTATAGGAATTGCATCAATTCTTCACCCTTACCTCACATTAAGAGTTTAATTACTGATATGGGAGGGGTCACAAACAAATATTGGTAGATTTAACCATTAATATCCCTCATACTCTATTCCAGATGCTAGAATCTCTTCTAAATACTCACTCGAACAGATGAGTTTCACCCTTGAAGTACTGACATGGAGACAAGACTTTCAGAGTATTGTTGCCAAAAGTAAACCTACTCAATACGGTTTCTTATTCTTGACCAGTTTTGCTCTGTTGTTTATATTTGCATGAATTAGTAAGTCCTTACAGATTCTTCTCTGGGTCACAGAAGGCCCTAAAACTTTTGATGAGCATCATCTTCATCAAGTCAAAACATCTCTTGTTCCATACTTCATTTTTAGATGAGTACAAATAATTTTGATCCCTTAATTAAATATCCCCTTACTGTACTTTTGTTTTCAACGTACTCTTATGATGATTTGGAAAATAGATTAATTAAAAACCATTAAAAGGCAGCAAAGACACATCCTTACTTTTGCCAGCAGGCTGCATGCATTACATGACCACAGCTCCCTGTGTGGGTCCCACAAGGTAAGTCAGGGTGCATGAAGAGAGGATCTAGTGTATCTAGAAACACAGCAGAAAAATCATTGAAATGAACAGTAACACAACTTCCTGTCAGTCTGAACAGAAATGAACAACAATATACACAGAACATGAACCTTCAGATCTTATTTTCCTACAGTTGCACTGCCACATTAAAGCTCCATTTGGCTAACTTTTCCAGACCAATCATGCAGCAGAGCAATGACATTATATACACATACAGAAAACTGAAAAGTGAACGGTAAGGAGTGCCCATTTAAACTACTGAAGGCTTTTCATATAAAGAAAAAAATGTTAAGATTCAAACTGGATAAAAAGAAAAAGGGTGCTCCTGTACTGAAACAGATCTGTGGCTGGATTCATTGTCACTGAAGCTTTAAATGTCTTACTTTATTTTTAAATTAAACTACTAAGGACAAGTAGGATGAATAATGTTTCCAACTAATCTCATATATTTTCAAACCACTGACACAAAAAGCACTGCTGAATAACAAAAATCAAGTGTGTCTTTCACTAATCTTGCACAATTCTAAACCAGAGAAATATTATAAGAATGTACTGATGTCTTTGTGTTGTATGTGCACCCAAAGTGGGATCCCACTTTCACTTTTAAGATATCTAAATAATAATGAACAACAGCAGTCCTCCATGTCTCATCTGGGGGACTGTTCATGACTTTGAACAAATACACTTGAATCTGACAAAATGAAAGAAAAAAAGAACCTAAATTGCACTGAAAATAATTCTGTTTGACAGCAGCTGAAGCTGCCTTAAGTCAAATGGAGACTGAAATAAGAAAGTAAACCTTGGTATAATACTGAATTGCCACTTGTGCACTTGTGTGGGAACAAGCATTTTTCCATTTATTTAGATCTTGCAAGAAAAAAGTTCTTACAGGCTTCCTTGTGACTGATGAGTAGCAGAGGACCATGCTGTAGGGTGTAAGTACTATTAATTTTGTCCAGAAACAGTTTTGGAAATAGAAACTCCACTCCCTTCTTTATAAATTATTTCAATAGCCCAACATGTCACTACAGAAAATTTACAAGTGTATCTGACTACAAGAGCATAGGACTTAATCTGTACTTCAGAACAGAACCACAGAAAAAAGGAAAAGAAATGCAATTAGTATATAACCTAGATAAAAATTCTGTAGAACTGGCTCAAAAATGCCATCACCAGCAGTTTGCTGAAAAAAAGAAAAATGGATCAAGTAGGATTCTGTAGGAGCTTGTCCTAGGCTTAGGACTATTCAGTACTTGTTAATGATCCAGAGGAGAAAACATGAAACATCTTATTAGTGAAACAACTTGGTAATGATCTGTAAGCATGATAAAAAATAGGGCAATACCCTAGAGAAATTTGAAAAAATTAAGAACTTTCCTCGGATAACAATCTAGAGTTTACTTCTAAACTAAAGCAGGAATAATGAACTGCACAAATAGAATTTAAAGGTATTTACTACATAAGTAGTGTCAATAAAAAAATAGGACACAGCATTCATTATGCTCTGAGTTGACCACAAAAAACCACCCCCACATCTGAAAATAAGAAGGAATTTGAACTACAAATTGTAACAGTATCTATCTTGAAATATTACTAACTTCCTTTTTCATAAAGAGAATTAAAATGTCAGTGAGCTAGTACTCAATATTACACTTGACAATAATATTCTTGCATTATTTTCAAGAGTAAGCTCTCACTTATTCTTGCATTTATTTACTTCTTTCTCTTATATAATAGACCAAAATTTCCACCATGTTTAGTTAACTGCTAGTTACAAAAGAAATTCTGTTGGGCTTTGTTCTCCCTTCTACCAATATTCAATGAGACAAGTGTAAGTCTTGACCACGTAACCTTCTTGTATTCAATTTTTTGTTCATTTATCAGATGAGATTATATGATCCTTGCTTAGATTTTTTTTTCATTTTTTATAGTGTTGTTTTTACTACTTCCTGAGCACATAGGGGGAAGAAAACACCAAACAAACACTCTAATCCTTTTCAGGTTGGCATATTGGCCTCTAATAATGTTCACTTATTTCCTATATATTGGGAAAATTTACAGCTGTACTTGAATAAACAGGAACTGTGAACAGTCTTGGCTTTTCTCCAAAGTAACTACTCTCACCAAATCTACCTGTTTTATTAAATCCTGTGAGATCAAAGTATTTTCTGATTTCCCTTAACAACAAACCTATATCTTCATATACTTCTTATTTAAATTTTAAAGCATGGATTTTAAAGCAATTTAAAATTTTGCACCCTTTTTTCTTAAGGATGGTAAGCCATTTAGCAACCTGACCAAACAAACATTGGTTCAAAGAGTTTTGAGTTCCAGGTACAGAACTGCTTGTAGTCTGAGAAGAAAAATCACATACCTCCTGAGAGTTCAAGAATTCTGCTCCTATTCTGAGTTAAGGCAGTTGACTTCTGCACACAAGCAGATAATACCATGGCAGCACTTTCCAACTTTACTTCCTGTTCCTCCTGACAAAGAATGCAGGTCAAAATCTCTTTCTCAACAACAGATGGACCTCGTTTGGGGCCCAAAGCGATTCTGGAGTAATCTATTGCTGAAGAGATGCTGTAAGACCAAAGGTGACACAGATATAAAATAATCACCTGGATTTTCTAAACGAACTGAATTCTTCCAGACATCTAACAGGGTCATACACTAAAAGTATGTCTGGTTTTTCTTACCTTTCTTCTTCCATAATAGCATCACCTTTCCCCTGGGACTCCAGTGTGTTTTCATAGAGGAGCTTGTGGGTTTCAATAAAATTCCTCTGCAAGGCAGACATCTGGGCCATTATCTTTTGACGGTGCAGCCTCGCTGCTTCTGCCTTTCTCTTCCGCTCAGCTTTCTCTTTATCCTGAGTGCTCTGTGTCTTGCAGTAAGAGAATAAAGAAACCACAGGCAACTAAGAGCATCAAAAAATGAGAAGACTCTTTCCTCATTACAGGCATTCTAACCACTGACATCAAATTCCTTAACTGACAACTCTTTAATGAGAAAAAGTTAACTGGTATCTGAAATAATAATAAGTAGAACTAAAATCTTTACACGCTGACTAATTTCATTAACTAAGACTGGACTTTTGTGGTCTACAAAGGTCAGTAGTACAATCCGTAGTCCAAAGATAAGATCAATAACACCTGAGTCATTTTAATTAGGTACTTGTCTGTTCTTAAAAAATTTTAGTGAGGTGAACATCAAAGCTTTCTCCAGAGTTCTGTTATTCTTCCCGTAAGTGAAATCCTACTGAGTATTCAGTATCTCCTTTACAGAAATTGAAGAAAATTTTATCTTGAACTCCCTATCCATGACACAAGAAATGTGTCAGCCTTTTATGCATCTGTGTATTGTATTTTCATTATTCTTTATGGTACACTGGAAAACTCTTCTTCTTCCCGTATTTACTCCTGTATCATATTATCAAAAATCATGAACAAAGCATATTTCTATGCTTTAGAAACACAGAATTCAAAAAATACAGGTAGACTTTATTAAAACATAGAGAACCTAACTCTTCCCATCCAATTACATAAGGGACAAATACAACATTATACACAAGGTTTCCATTCACTGTACCATCACTTTTCCAGAAAATCAAACAACAAATTGCTCCACAAGTAGAAGTTAATAGGTTAATTTCTTACTGACTTCTGTATTTTGTTTGATACCTTACCAAATCTCATATGACACCTACCTCAAAAAAGAAACACAGCATATGCTGTGTGGTAAGTTTAGAAATAGGAATGCAACGACCAGCCAAGAGATTGCTCGGCAGCAAGCTGTGGCCAAACAAAATGTGTAAGAGCAAACTCGTCTGTCTTCACTTACTGGGTAAGGGTAATTAGATTCTTCCTTTCTGTTCAAATACCAATTGAAAACACTACTCCACAAGACTGAAGTCATCTTTGGAATTTCCATTTCATTGTGTCATTTGACCACTAGATTCAGAAGTTAGAAAAATTACTTAAGGCTCAGGTCTTCATACAATCAGGGCAAAGGACATTAGCCTCTTGATAGATAATGTATATTACAAGACATTATTTAAAGTGGATCTGTATTTCTAATTATTGTACAATGACAGTATAATAGAAAAGGTGGTCAAATCACAAAGACAAGAAAAGGAAAGATAAGCACAAATTACTTTCTTCAGTACCTTCAACTGCTTAACATGGAAGTACAAACAAAACTCATATTAGCTGCTAATAATTCCATGAAACACATTTAGCACAAATTTCATTGACTAAAAATATTATTCTTGGAAACTAAATCCTAATTGTAGACAACATATCAGAAACCAGTCTTGAAAAATCATAATTTTAGGCAATAAATTCAGATGTTATTGAAAATAGCTATTCAATACATCAAATACAAGGCTTCCCACTGAAGCTTTATTTTTATCATTACCTCATCCCCTTTTGCAGCTTCTGAGCCTGATGCAGCTCCTACTGTTGCCAAACTAGATTTTTCTCTCAATCTCTTCACCATATCAAACATCTAAAAACAGAAACTTAGATGTTAAAAATAAAATGCAACTTGGCTCTTATAACAATATAGACTAATACATTTCCAATGTCACAATATGTAAGTACTGGAACAGGCTGCCCAGAGAATTTGTGAATGCTGGGAAGTGTCCAAGTCCAGGCAGGATAAGGCTGTGGGCAATCTGGTCTATTGGAAGGTGTCCCTGCCCATGTCAGGGGCTTGGAGCTGGATAATTTTTAAGGTCCCTTCCAACTCAATCCATTCTATGATAGACAGGAGTAAAACTCTTGATATTTTGTTCACGTTATTTTCAGATTTTCAAATGGATTAAATCACTCAGTAACAGAAAAAACTGAAACACCTAAGACTCTATGTGCACTCCCTGAAGCAGAACACTGCTTTACTCATTATTTGCTGTTATTTTGCAACAGATACATGAGGAATATGCGTAAAAATGTCATTACTGGAATGAGTCACCCAAGCAAAAATTGATCCAATACTTGAAAGTACACGTAGCAAGTACAATGCTGCAACAGATTAAACTTCTCAATAAATCACTGCACCTGTAAATGGATTATATGAAAGAATTATACCTAGGAATCATAACATCTTTTGTATTAGCTTTCCACACTACTGAAATCAGAACATACTTATCTCTTCTTTGTGTACCTGCAGTATCCAATTGACTGTGTCCTTCTGTGCCTCTAACTGAGGAACTCTCTTCAATTTCTCCACAAGCATTAATACATTCACAGCATTCAAGGCTGAGCTTCCCATTCCTTTACAAAGTGAAAAACAGAAAAGGGCCTTCAGGGAAATAAAACCCCTAACATTTTAATGAGAAACTTTGCTTAATGTCTGATTAAAAAATAATCAACTTTCCCTTCAGAGGGAAGCAGAAAAGCTCTTGAGAGCTTACCTATGTTTGCTAACAGCTTAGTGTGTACATATTTACTTCTAATAACAAAAGCTATTGTAATTGCAGTAATTATTTCCTTCCTCACAACTTGGTGAGAGTCCGTAGCATTCTAGGCTCTTCTCTATCACAAGAATGCTTTAAAATGGAGACCATTCTCTTCAATGATATTTCTCTTGCAGCACTTTCCATACAGAATTAATTTTACATTTTTAGTAGGGAGAAAAATACATTGCAAAATAGCATTTTCTTTCTTTAATAAATTGTTTCTTAAAAAGAGCTTTCTTCCAAAAATACAGATTATTTTTGCATCACTTTCATGTGAAGGGGGCTTTGGTTTTTATGCAAAACTAAAGCTAGCAAAGCATTCTCTAGCATCTCAGTTATAATCATTACTTTTATTCTATTCCTATGGTTGACATGAAGCTTCTTTAATGGAAATACTTTCAGTGTGATGATACTACTCCTTTCTCAACAGTAAGAAAACATTTAAAAATAGAGTGCATTTGGAGTGCTCTTCAAACACAATTTTAAAAAACTATATAAAGGGACTTCAGTACTTTTATGCATTTATTATTGCAGAAAGTATTCAAAAGATACATAGATATGAAATTTAGGAATATGGTTTAGTGGTGCATTGGGCAGTGCTGACTTATCATTTGGACTTGATGATCTTAGAGATCTTTTCCAATACAAACTGTTCTATGATTCTATGATTTTACTTCAAAATTCTTATCTCTGTTCCATCTCACAAATGACAGTTCTGTTTAATTTGATAAGGGAATTTTTAAATTTATTTTTACACAGTGAATCAGAAGAAGCATCTTCTAGAGAAGATGGAAGATTATTTAGAAAATGCAGATTCCAACTCTCACACAGCAGGTGTGATATAAGAAATGCTCACTAGAGATTTGAAAAATAAAAGGGTACACATCACAGCCACTAAATTCTGTTTCTATTTTCACTACCATAGTAAAAGACTAACATGCAGGTAATCAGTAATTGTACAGCTCAAGAGAAACAAAGATGGACACAGTTCACTTAAATCCACTGCCATTTTTCAAAGAGTTCTTAGTTTCCATTTCAATGCTGTTCTTGTGAAGAGAAAACCATTTTCAGTTATGTAACACTAGTACTATTTTAATTTCTTTCCCAGGAAGAGAAGCACATATCCTCTTCAACCTACTTGGCAACTGAGAACAGAGGAAGCTAGTCCAAACCTGGTTCATTAATTGTTAAAAAAATTTTACATTATTTACATTTTAATTACATAGCACAAAATAAAACCTGACTAAATCACTGAGTAAGTTTGAGTCCTTACAAAATCAAGTTAGCCTAGTTTACTCTGTGCTTTAAAAGAAAATGAAACATACGTGTTGCTTTGTGATAAAAATCAAAGGTTACTTCTTCTTCAGGACACTTCTGTAACTGCTGCTTCTCTTCTAGTAACCCTAAAGAAAGGAGGTGAAGCACCTGAAAAAAAGGAGAGAAAAATAGTAAGTCTCATTCAATGTTTAAGATATGGAAAACTGGAATACAAAAAAAGGATGTTTAAATACAGTTCTGTATTATATATTGATTATATTAATGATAAAACACATGAAATGCAGAGATCATACATGGAAGGTGAAATAAAAGCACAATATAAATTTACTGCATATTAGTTGCACTAAAATCCATCAAGTTGCACATGCTTTATATTAGTAATATGTGGAATCTTGTCCTTTTGCTGATATAAAATCTGTACTTGGCTAATTCCACAATCCACAGATTAGCATGACTAGCAAGGCAATTAATCTATACACACTAACAAAACTGATTAATTCAACTGTCTGTAATTTCAGGTCCTAATTCTATAAATATTAAAATAACAACCCTGCTAAAACAAACAAACTAACAATGCCTCCAAAGAACATTTCAACAATGTTTTAAAAGACTAAAGTCACTGCAGTAAAATTAAACATTTAAATACTTACAAAAATTTTACTATTTCATGACTGAGGCCCCAAAGACATTTATGTATTTGGAGACTCTGCAGCTCAAAAAATGAAGGAATTCCAATTATTAAAGGGTTACTTAATTGTGAAGTCTCAAGAAAAAGATGAGGTAAGGAGAATTACATATTGAAACAGCTTCAGTAATGAGGCAACACAGTGAGGAAAGTAAAATAGAAAACTTTAATACTATTATGTACAATGTTTCTATTTTACAGCAGAGATAGATAATTAATAATAAAAGTATTTTCTTTGCCAGTAAGATTTATAAAAACAGATTCAGGGATAAAAGCATTCTAAGTTAATCTTTACATATTTTGGTCTTATAAGCAGTCAGCACAGGAATGACCAGAAGATGACCTAGGCCAATCATACCATTTGGATCATTGCCTCAGTCCACAAATGGGTTTCCAGCTCCACTGCCCGCTGCAGAAGGGTCCGCAGGATGTGCATCATAACATCACAGTTCAGAATCCTCACCACGTTGCTGAATGCAGGACTGAAGTCTGGAGGAGGAGGTGGTGGCAATGCTAGGAAACAGATGTGCAAACGTATCAAAGAACTGACATCCCACCCAGAAGCAGAGAGCACAAAAATATTCATTTCAGTGAAAGAAAAACTGGACCTTTAAATAAAACCAGGCTCAAACACATGAAAGTCAACTTTCATCTTTGGCAAAACTAAGTACTTTTTGTAAGTTCTTACATAAAAGACATTGCAAGCTAAGTTAAACAATCAATCACAAGTATTAGTTTTATCTCTAAATGCAAATTTTTAACACTCTGAACACTCCTTATTTTTGTCTCACTATTAAACTTACAGCTTGTGCTTTGCATCAGATAAAAGATTTTCAGGTAGTTAAACAGAAGTGAGGAGCAGAGCTTCCAGACTGTAGTGTCCCACACTAGAGTGTCACATATCTGGAGCTCTAATTTTTTTCTGCTACTGGCATTCCATTCATTTCTAGTTATGTACATTTACTGAGCTAATACTGGAACTCTGATGTGGAATCTTGGCATCTACTGACAGCACCTCATTTACTGCCACAGCCTTTCCCTACCAGGGACCACTGACTTCAGTCTTCTTTAGCTACCTGGATGCCTATTTTCAGATTGCTTCTTTTCAGAGGACCTCTGTGAATGCAGTGCTTCTGAAACCATCATTCTTTTGACAATTTAGGCTGAATGAAGTTACTGACAAAGAACAACACAGCCACATAAAAGAATACACATGAAGTACCTGCAAAAATTAATGTAGCCTCAGGGAAACATGGATCAGTGCCAACAGATATCTTGGTATTTTGGAACTGTACAATTACATGAGTCTCTGACAATTACATCTAAACAACCACATTTTTAAAAATCTCTACAAAATTAACTCCCCTGATAACATTTTAAGCTGCCAGAGTGAAAGGGGAAGGGACAAAGTTGGTTCATTGTACTTATTTTGTATATTTTCAGCTTACCAAGTCTTCCTCAAATCAACTCAATTAAAGGCTTCTGACTTGAATGGGTAAAAGTAAACTCAAAAGGAAATAACATTTGTGCTACAACAGAAACATGGGGATTCACTGTTTTCTCTTTCATAGCTTATAAAAAAAAAATTCTAAAACTTAAGTCTCATTCTTGTATTAAAGAATGGATATAAGCATTAGTTCCTGTGGCAATCTTCTCTACATGCCACTACTATGTCTCAACATTGTGCTAAAGAAACCTCTGTCTCTTAGTTACTTCACCATAAAATCTCTGAGTTCATGGCTTTGTCAACAGGTACTATATCATGTTGATTTCCCTACATGTAAATTAAACTAAAAATTCCAGAATTTCTGTCTGTGATAAAGAAAAAAGACAAATGAAAGGCCAGGTACTAATTACTGACAACTACCACAAATCAAAACAAATTTAATATGAACTCATCTATCCACTATGAAGTCACAAGACAGCTCCCAAAGCTCAGTTTATAGACACAGCTACATATACTACTAAATTAGCACATTTGTTGAATCACCAATTTTAGAATTTTACCTTCATCCCTATTTTCTTGTTTTCTTCTTTTCTTTTGTGTATGCTCAGCCTACAGAAAAAGGAGTGTTGTTGTATCAGCATCTCTATAGAAGTACACAATAATGAGATTAATGAAATGATGAGAAACCCTACACTAGAAATACGGCAAGATACACAGTAAATCCCTGGTTGCGTACTAGAATTTTGTCTGAAACATGTTTAACAATATTACATTTTGAATTTAAATTTGTAGTAAAGACAAATAAGTGGACATATTTGCTTAAGAGTTACAAAAGGAAAATTTGCAGTGCAAAGATAAATCTTAACACATTTTGTTCTCAACATAAAGAGTTAACAGAGTTAATACACAAGTTGCCAAAAAGAAAACACTAATGCAAACCATACCACACAAATTTGTATTGAAAATTTTAACTTTATGGAACATTTAGTCTTGAAGGTAGTTGCAGATAGGCTTTACTGAACCAATTTCTTTACACTGCATTAATTCAGCAAAATTCTTTAAACACTGATAAGCATGTACTATTTTTTAGCCTTTGAGAGTGAATTTTACACTGCTCACCTTGCTGTGCTGGGTCTTAGTGTAATGATAAAAGAACATATTGAATTCCTTCAGACATTCATCTTTCAGTTCATAAACTCCATGGCCAGACACACCCGGTTTCCTTACAGATAAATATTTCATGATATGCAGATTAATAATGTACATTCAGCACATCTTTAAATGCAAACAAACACAATTTGTTTTCTAAAGAAGCAGGAATTGTAATGATTACTCACTAACATATTAAAAGCAGAGAGTGAGTACAGTTATGAGTCTTAAATTTTCAAGACAGGATCTACAGGAGCAAACAATTCAGCAGCAAAATATTTTTAGTCTATAACATCTAGAGCACACCGTATAGCCTCTGAAAATTATTTTTAACTGAACGGCTTAGAATTTCAGACATTGGATGTTATTTCATAAAATTCAATCCTTTCTTTAGCTAAAGTATAAAACAAGTAATACTTGCTGCTTTCCAGCCACTGAGATTTTTTGAACTGTTCATATAATTCCCAAAGTAAGATTCCTAGATACACCTACAGTTGCTCTTAATTAAACATGAACAAGCCACATGAAAGTTAAAATAATGTATACTAAAATAACTAAAATAAGACTTTTCTCTCACAAAAATAGCAGACATTTGAACTGGTTTTTTTTCAACTACAATTTATTGTTGCTTATTTGCATACACACAAACACACACAAATATATTGATATATAAAATTAACTGCCAGGAAAAAAAGGGAAAGTTCAAACTAAGTAACACTTAACACAGTTATTAGATAGTGATTGTCAAAAGTACGATGAGTTCTTAACTTTCCTAACCATCTCTGAAAAAAAAAGAATTTGTGAAGATTCTCCTACTAGGACCTGAGATTACTAAACTCTTGAGACTCTCCAAAAAGAATTTGAGGAAAAAGGTGGCAAAAGGAGAGAAACAGCAGCAGCATAGGATATTCTGCACACTGTTCTTTCCTATTGATATTTGCAAATACATTTATTTCAAGACAGCAAAGGGCTGTCATTCAGCTTGTTTAATCCAAACAATCTAAGAAATTTTATTTCACATTCAAGCTACTTACAAAGCAACATTAAGAACTTACTTGAATGTAGCCACTTTATCAATTACATTCTCCAAGCCAGTTTCATTGTTCTCCTGGTAAAAAATTTAGTTTGTCATAAACATATAATGACTCAAATATCTTTATCAGTATTATGCTATGTGTAACAAAAATAGACAAACCAATTAAGATAATTCCCTAATTCATGAACTATCATCTTTTGCCCACTGTTAATCAGAAAGCAGATACTTGGCAAGTTCCAAGGAAGTATCAAAGATAATACTTTCCCTTAATAATGTAGAAATTTATTAATAACAGAGTTGATCTCTAGAAACAGGTCAATGCTTACCCAACCTTAACAAAGGGAAAAAAAAAGAGGTTTAGCTATTTTAAAACAGTGAATGTGGATACTATAATATTTCAGGATATTCCAACAAAAATTTAGGCATTTTTGCATTGATTGCTGGCCCTGAACACTTGCAGAGACTATAAAATCTAATCCACATCCCTTGTCTTTGCTTGAAACTTCAACAAATGTAATGGAATGGCAAGGAAATTTGCTTTCCAATAGATATGTACAACACTTCAAATGGATCTGCACAGATTTAAATGATCACAATTACAGGCTTAAATTTGTGAGTGGTAAGAAAGGCAGAATGGAATCCAGCTCCACCATCCTACAGGGCCAAACCAGAAAATTTCACAACTTTTGTTTTTGAATCTAGGAGAACTACAGCTGAATATTCTAACAAATTCACCTTTTAATCACAAAGCATAATTTCCATACAAGCCTTTCCAGATCAGTCTATACTTGAATCTATGACATTTACCTTTACATCAGTAAGGTGTATAAGCCCCTTTGTCACACCACTTTGTAATTTTCAAATCAACATTTAAGCTTTATATTAGAAATGCTTCCATATAAAGATATGAAAGGTAAAGAAGAAAGACATAAAACAAAAAAGTAAATAAAGGAAAAAAGTAAATAAAGCAGGACTCACGTTTTCAGGCAAGGACTTGGTAATTGCACTGTGAGCCATTGGCTCAATACATAATAGATGGATGATTTCTCTCCTTATTACATCATCTTTTGTCACATTACTGATTCCAGGCACATATCTTTCCCCTGTCAGAGTGAAACAAAAGGAGAAGAATGGCAGATACGATGGGTATAAAGCAAATTTGAATTTGGCATCATGATAATGATATTGCTGGGATGCTTCATTGTGTAAGCTTGCATTTGTCAGAAGTCGGTCCCAAGTGTCTGAGAGTAAAAATGTTTCTTAGCCTAGCTTCCTAACAAAATGGGTCTAGATGGACTATCTTTACATTCTACTTTAATGTCAATTATTAAGTTATCCAACAACTTTTCATTGTACAATTCCTATTGCTTCCAGCTGACAAATACTTGTGTTACTGAATCATCTATTTAAAAGAGGCCCTATCCAGTATCTCCTCTAAACTCTGTTAAAGAAAATCATCAAGCCTGCTCTGTCAAAGCAATAATCCACTACTACAACAACAGAGAGAAACTTACCCACAACATAAATGAGTATCTGTAGCATCTCCTCTATTAAAACATTATACTGCTTAATCAAATCCTGAAAGAATGAGAGAAATCAGGTTAAAAAACCAAAGACAAAAATGGAGAAAAGTCCATCCATCAAATGATACTGAGCTCAGCCTTCGTATCTACTACTTTGCTGCAGCATTGTACTCCATGAAAAAATTTCTATTCTAATAAGCTCGAAAAAGCACCTGCTCTGGTAGAGGAGATATTATACTGCAACTAAAGTGCAAGATTCACATGCAAGAAAAGAAAAAACAGCTAAAAGAAGTATGCCAAATGAAGGGTTATGTCAAAGTTCAAGCTACAACAAGTAGCATAGCAACCCAAGAAACTTCCAACCAAAACAAAAGTACATAACAGGGACTAAGAGACATAAAAATGCTATAGTGAAGTCATTTACATGGATTTTGGTAGGTGCCCTATGAAATAAATGTCCACAAGGGGAAAAACTTGCTTGCTAATTTTAAGGAAGCCTCTACAAAATCCAGATAGAAAATACTTACCTAACCACCAGCTACTGTGTTTACTGACCTCTAGTGTGGCCTTAAAAATGCAGTTATCAACAGTAGTTAGTTTTTCTTACTGATGCTTTATATACTCAAAGCTGACAAATTAAACAGCAGAAAAATTTGCTCCTTACCTGATCTTTGGTGGGTTTGATCTTTTTGAAAGCATCAGCAAGCTCATATCTCTGAAGTACCAGCAGGAGAAACTGGTTTGGATCCATAAGAGATGCACCTATCTATCAAAAGAGTTAATATGAACAACATTTGCTATTTCAAAATCATGCAGATTTAACCGTATTTTTAAAAAATGACAACTTCACAGTGATTCAGAACATTATACCTGGAGCATGATGATGTCTTTATCGTACATCTCTTCTCTGCATTTAACATCTTGATAATAGAATACCTAAGAAACAGGAAAAAAAAATAGAGATATAAAATAGCATACTACCAAATCTGGATCAGTTAATCCCTGAGGATTTAAAAAAAAAATTGAGTAAAAGAAAGTCCGTATTTCTTTCAAAAGAAATATGTACTTTAATGGAAGTGAAAAATGCTTTTTCACCTATCCAGAAAGTCTATGCCATACTTCTCAACCCCTTTCAAGAGGACGTAACTCCAATGCTGCTACTGACCTAAGTCAAAACAACCTCCTACTCTACCCCAGTTCTCAGAAAGACAATTCTGCAGGTGTTTACCAAGATTTACTTCAATTTCATCAAAGGGTCCTGTGCAAGCTTAGCAGAGAATTTCTGCCATCAAAGGAAGAAAAAAACCCCAAAAAAAATTACCCCAAAGTGAAGCCAAAGGAGGCAAAGGCAGGGGTAGACTTTTCCCTTTACCTTTACTCTTACAATAGAAGTCACAATTATTAGAAAATGTTTGTACGCCTAGCTATGGGGTTCTCAAAAGTTTACTGAGAGACTAAAATAATTTAGCTTTTGTATATAAAAATTTCCATACAATAAGGAACTTCTAACTTTTTATGCTATAAGCAAGAGTACTAACACGTACTGATACAGTGATTATGAGATCTGAAAGTAGCTTCCAAGTAGACATCAGCAACATTAATGCAATTTCAGAGTAAAAAAGAGTCATACCAGAGATGAAAATACCCATCTAAGACAGGAAGATAAGCCATTGCTGAAGCCAGAAATAAAACCATGTAACCTAAATCTCCACCTAGAAACATTTCTATTTACTGTAGGAGTGAGCCTGTGACCTCTGTCTGCACTGGATGAACCCCTGGCAGCATTACTAAGCAGCCCTTGCACACACTGCCAGGATCAGCTCACCACTGAACACTGTGGGGAGTACCTGGCTAATCAGGGAGAGCCCATTCCTTCTCCACATCTCTGCTGCAACCTGCGCAACCAGGACAAGGCACCGCAAAGGATATTCTACCAGCAGCTCCACTTGAAACTCTTCCTGGAATTCAAAAAAGGAAAAAACACAAAAAACTACCTCAGAATAAATCTGCCAGTGGTTTTAAAAGCCTAAGTCCTAATGAGGAAAGATATATTTATTGACAGCTGAAAAATAACTTGTATGTGTGCCATGAAGGTTAGAGGATATAGCTTGAGGCATTTTTCTTTCCAGGGCATAAATTACAAAAGCATTGGGGGAAAAAAAAGTCTCTTACAGGAGAAACAAACTCATGCAATCTTGAGATGGCTCCAGTCTTGCTTAATCGTACATGAAGACCTACAAAACCAAGGAAGAAAGATCAGAAAATAAATCAAAATCAGTGAAGGTTCTCCAACCCCTTCTAAATGTTAGCAAAATCATTTACAATTCAGAGAATCGCAGCAAAAAACCACCAAGTTTGTTTAGGAAAGACTTCATACTTTCCTTTTCTTAAGGCAGAAGATCTATTACATTATCGCAACAGGTCTTACTAGTCTTTCAATTCATTATTTTATTAATAAATTTACACTGAATGGATGAATGAACACAATCTAAATTGAGATGCTATATAACATTAGCTAATTTTTAATTTCACATTTAAATCTTACATCAGTAGTAAATGAATTTCAAGACTACAAGGCTTAACACATGGTATCTTGGTACCAAATGATGTGATAAAGAATCTACAGCTTAATAATAGCATATAATTTCATTTGTTTTTCACAGAAAGCAGCAATTGTATTCTGACTGGAAGCCTGTCCTGGCATTTTGCAAACATATGCTTTTTAGGAGAAGCATTTTAACAGTCCAAGATATATACGGCTGGAAAATAAATTGAAGTATAGTAATAATGGAAATTCATTTAGATAAAGCAGATAGGAACAGAACCAGAAACACTTCAGAGAAAACTAAGGATCTCATTAAAAAGGAAATTTTTTCCTTCTTGACTGATTTATCTCTCTTCCATTCAAAAGGACAGCATCCAACCTCCATGGAAATCTTGTTTTGAAAAAAACTCTCCCTTAGTGGGACATATGGGGAACACATCTTCCTGATCCGAGAGTGTCAGAAAGTGAGAGAGTAAGTGATCTGTAAAGCACTTAATCAAAATGCTTTCTGGAGTAAAGAAATAGAGATGGATGGCAAACATGGTTTAAATAGCAATCAAAACACATCACTTACCAGCAAGAGTCCTAGACAGTGGCAAATGTATGCTGACAGGATCTGCAGACACTCTGTAGGGTTTGCTCTCCAGGGTATGGCCACATAAGTGAAATACTGTCTTCTCCCGAGAGCGGCCATTTGAGCTGCACCTCATGACAGCTTTATGACATTCTCTGTAAGACCTGAGCAGCAGCTCTTCCTAGAATTTAAAATACATGCATAGGTTATATTTAAAAATCATGCAGTTCTTCCTTGCTCTCTTTGTCACACTCAGATTAATTCTTTCAGACCAATTTTTTGTGGAGAACTATATTGAACAACAGTGAGCTTTTGTAAAAGCTGCTATTTCAAAAGGTCTCAGGAAGGTTCACAAAAGGCACGCATGCAAGAATTCCAGAAAATTGATATACTTACATCACAGGCACACCACTCCTGGAACATCAAAAGAATGTTCTTGAGCTGCATCTGTATGGCAATAGCTGCATCCCAGTCAGGGTCCACCTCTATGTGCTGACCAATCTGTCTTTTTATCTCCTCCATTCCCTGAAATGGAAATCCCACAAAATACTCTGTCTAAATCAATGATCACAGGCTTAACACAACAGAAAATTCCACAATCAAAAGTTAAAGTACTTGTAATAAATCTGATGAGTATTACTTCTATAAACATGACTTCTTCACCCACCCAAAACAGGGACTGAAGAATTTAACATTGTAATTACATGTTTACATCCATTATATTATGGGAAAAAAAGAGGAGCTGTAATCTCTTTGCAACAGAATATTAGAAAGAAATCATCTAAATGTATTGTACCTGCATGCAAGTTAGAATCCTTAGGAAAGAAACAAATCCTTCTAAAAAACGCTCCCTCAGACGGTCTGTCCACACTGTAGGCTTGCTGACTAAGACATACCTGTCCCCCCAAAAAAAAAAAAAAAATCATCCTTTGCTCAGACTTCTCTCATGCTTTTATTTCAAGTGTTCTTGAAATACAATTGTTTTCAACTGTTTTAATATCTTCAATTACATAATCAAATTACATCACCTTCCCCACCTTAAGGTACTCAAAAAATTTCCCCAAATACTAGAACTACTAGTACCTTGGTGTGACTCCATCACTGGAAATTAATTTTAATTCCTAGGTATTTGGGGTGGTTTGGTCTTACATTACTCAGTTTATTAGTGCAATTTGGTATCAGTAAAAGTAGAAAACTCTGTGCAGATAAAGATTATACAGCTTTCCCAGAATGACAGCAAATATGAGACAAATTTCCCATACTGTCTCACAGTAGATACATTCTATTTATTAATGTAAATAAATATAAATGTAGATTATATGTAATTAGATAATTGAAAATCAAAAAATGTTTTAATAGAATGTAATTTTGGTATTTTAAAATTTTAAGTTCCCATGAAAAAGACAACACTAAGATTTCATGTGTGTTTTTTGAGGGGTTTGGGTTTGATTTTAAAGCAGCTTAATCATCAGACTCTGAATTGAAACACCTCATCGTACGACCAAGATTTTAAAGCTGCTCTAGCTTCTCAGCCTTACCTGAGGTCATATATTACTGCATAGACCCGGTTCAGTTTGTCCTGACTGTAGCCCTGGAAGTTGAACTTGTCATTTTTGTCTAAGTACTCCGGAAGCACTTCTAGGAGTGTTTCTGTAATGGTGGTGATTACATTTTGCTCTTCAATAAGGTGTCGGGCCTGAAAGAACAAAGTGAAATATTTTTCTTCCTATTTTTGTTACATGTTTTCATCAAAATATTTTTCCTTTGAATCCAATCTTTCTGATTAAAAATTGTTTTAAGCATTTGCAAAGAGCCCAAGATAAAAACATTCCCACAGTATTTATTGTGTAGGAACACAACTGCTATCAACTTTGTATCGTTATTCAATTCTGACAGCAACTATATGATGGATATGCTGTTTTATTTCTAGAAAGATCATGTAGAAAAGAGTTTTTACTTCATAGTACTTCAGCCAAGAAACATCTAACCTTTAAAATGTATAGATATACTTCCTTCCCATATTTCACCCCCACAAGAAGACATTTAACCATTTTTTACCCCCTTGCCCTGTTTTTGAAGTCACATAGGTAAACATGAGCAGTAAATAAAAACACAAAGTTAATACAGAATACAATGTGCCAGAAACTTATAGGCATTCCCTCTATAGTCTGTAATGAATTTTCACATCAGCTCAAGCTCCTGCTTCCGCATCGGCCTTAACAAATCCCAAAATCATTCGTATTCAACTCAGCAATGAATAAAGACTCTCTGCCAAATGCAACAATCTGCAAAGGTGGCACTGCAAGCAGCTCTCAAACTTATTTTACACCTCTAGCAGAGCCAGGCTGTACATACCAGAGTGGGTACAGTGAACATCTGAACTGAAAGTGCCGTCACAGAGAGAACTCTGTCATGATCATCGTTGATGTATTCCTTTTGCAATGCCTTGTAATACTAGAAAAAGAGTATCGGGAACATTAAACAAATGTTAATAAAAATGTTTACTTTTTCATTCACAAGAATTACATCTCAATGTGTTTTTCCCAACTAACAAAAGCAGTTCCAATAAAAACAGCACAATGTCCTCGATGCACCAAAGCAATTCAATATGGCCCCCACTGCCTTAACATTGAAGATAAACATGAATTTAACTGACTTGCCAGATTGGAACCAACATTTTTTTCTCCTACAACAAAATATTCCCATGAAAATATATTAAGTATCTGAAGAAAAAAAAAAAGACATTAACTTCTTATAAAACAAGTCTTCCCCCTGCAGTCAGCTGCATGGATAGTTGTTCAACAACCGTCTGTAAAAGACAAAGTCTTTGTTTTGTTTCAGTCCAAAGAAATATCAAGAAGCATCAATCATCTTTATCAGAATTAAAAAGTCTCACCCTAAACAAAAACTCTGTCTTATGTTTTGTATATTTCTTAATTATTGTATCTAATTTTTAAAAGAAAGGCCAATTTCAATTTGCAGTTCATCTGGCATTTTGAAAGATACGCAGAATACAAACAACATGGCATTTAAACAACCATATCCCTACATGAGTTTAAGGAACAAACCAGTGACATGGGAATTACCTGCACTCCATAAAGGCTGAATCTCAGGGGAAATTTCATAATGCTAGTACAAATTCATAGCATAAAAACTAAACTATTTACCTTCACAAATTCCACAGCAAAAAGTTTTTTGTATTCCATCTCCATGAAAAAACTACTGAAGATAAGTTCATGAAGAACCTTCCTTGCCCCTGCAAAGAGCCAGTACAATGCATGTCACTTTGTTGTATTAAGATGCACCTTTTTTGGGGGGTGAAGGGGTGGGGGGGGGGGAGAGATAAGGAACCAATTACTAAACTATAATTTAAAATCATTAAAAGCATTGAAATGCTTATGAAATATATGAATACAGTTATTCATTTTTAGGGGGTTTTGACATTTATTGGTACATATTTAAAACACAGGGTAAGTATCAAGTCACTCAATGTCCGGCTGTATTTTATAAAAAGATTTTAAGATGCAAAAGCAGGACAAATTGAGATGGCAAATATATATCCCAAATATAAATAAGCTCAGTTGTAAAAATTAAGGCTGTCTAAAAACTATAATACAAGAACCATGAAGAAATGTAACTACATGCATAGTACTTACATTTATCTATATGTTACACACAAAAAAAAAAAATTTGACATATCTTTAGTTTATAGCAACATGGATACACAAACCTTTATGAAGTCTTGCATCCCATAGCATCAACTTGCTTATAAAGCAGGGCTTTTCAGATCCAGCTTCTTCTTTGAGACATATTTGACAAAAGATCTGTCGAAAGTCACCTGTAGGGATGAAACTACTAATTTGTACAAGAATGTTTCAATAATGAAATTATATGACATGAGAAAATTAGAATTACAGAATTCTGTTCCTTAAAAGAAGAAAAGAAAGAAGGCACTAAAGTAAGAATTACTTTTAAGATTTTTCCTCAATGAACATACTCCCACATACCCTTTGCCTTACTAATTTCTTCCTTTTATTCTTGCCTACCTAATTTAATAAACCCTGTGATGCAGAAGAGTATTTTTAAATGAAAATAATTTAGACAGCTTTGCAAAGCAGACCCACAAGAAGTCTTTACTGTGTCAGCAGAGAAAAGCACAGGGCTAGGCAAGTCTCTGCTGATCACTGCCTCAGGACTTGAAAGTCAGTTTTCTGTAGAATTTCAGAAATTCTTTTATATTTTTTTGCACCTATCCGTAAACATCGTACTTGAAGTAGTGCTGGGCATCAGCATAACACAGCCAACCACAGGTTTTTAACATTCCAAAATGAGGCCTTATGTGACTAATTTGAAAGGCAAAGTGAAGAGCCATGACTCAAATTCTTGAGAATTTGAAAATTAGAAATTAACTAGAAAGAAATAAAAATTAACATTATTAAATGTTCTACCATTTGAAATAAAACCATGAAAAAAAACATGAACCACCAGATTATAAAGTTCCAGCTGAACACAGAACATCAGGCTCATAATGCCTCTACGTATATAATCCAGAAGACGGACAGGAATGTTTGACTTCAATCTTTGTACTTAAAAGATTCTACTAAAACATAAAAGTATCTGTTAACTTACCTAGATAAAAATCAAACTTTCACTAGAAACTTTGAAATAATCTACACTCAAAATTTGTATTGATTAAAAGAACTGTCTGAGGAATTCAGAACAGCAAGAAAATCCAGCTGGTAAAATAAAAACAAACTTGAAAAGAACAGACTGCTAGAACTTGTAAAACACTGAGAAGAATTACAAAAAGGTACAGTTCCGATCTACTGTCTCAAGTGAAAGATCAGCAAGTGTTCATAAAAAATATGAAATTCACATTATTAACAAAGCTTACAAGGGGACCAAAGCAGACCACCAGATTTACCTATCAAGAAGGAGGATAAGGAGTGAGTAGAGCTTTATCTATGCATATTTGTACTGTAAGGAGAAATTTTATAATGGCTTTAGTGTGGCAAGACACAGGTATGAAAACAACAGTAATAAATCAAAAGGACATTGATTCAGAAATCTTTAGAACCATAAGCCTCAAACACCATAATAATGTTTGAAAGCTTGAAACAGACTTTCCACTACTGAAAAAAAAAATTTTAATTAAGCTTTTAATCTGCTAGTTGCATTGACATTTCCTAATGAATCACAGCTATCAAATCTGAAGCAGGAATTCATGTAAGCAGAGGATGCCTGTTTTCACTGATAGAGATATTTTCCACCCAGCATTGAGGAGGGCAGCTTTTAAGTAAAGGACTTTGAGATAGTGCTCCATCAGGGAAACAAACATATTTATTTCAACAAGAAAGAACAGGTAAGTACTGCTGTTCATAACCTCACTAACAGATATCAGCCCCCATGCTACTGCATTATTAATTTATTAATTAAGAATTACATCAAAGTATTTTAATTAAGGGAACACCATATATAACACTGCTTAATTCATTCAAATACTGGCATGGCATTATTGTAATGCTTACTTGAATAGCTCATGAGTTTGTTCAGCCAAGAACCAAGGCGCAAGGCAAACTTCTGGTGTGCCATAACATCGGCATGCAGCACCTCCACATGGAGCGGTCGTTGAGAAACGTTTTCAGAATGCCTCTAGGAGTCAAGTAAATGTTATTACACATAAAATAACATTCATTTCATTATTTATTTTCACTACCCACCATCTCTCCCAAGCAAAACAAAGAAAACAGTTTGAGGATTCATTTCTGAAGATAGATAGATAAATAGTTATCTCAAATGTGCTGGTGTAAATTCAATTCCAAAAATTTCACAGGCAAGTTATAAATCCATGGAACTCCTGAGCTAAAGATTGTACAGCGGACAAATAAGTGCTCAGTATTTAATACTAATTAAGTTGGTATGTGATGTTTTTTTTTTTGGAAAAATACTTCAGGAAGTTACCTTAATTTCTTCTTTTGCTTCCTGACAAGCAGCATAATGTCCTGCCTTAACAGCTCTACGACCCTGTTTAAGAAAATACTAAGCATGAGACCAATATAAAGCAAACCCAAAACATCACAAGTCCAGTCCTTGCTATGTTTTTTACACATAATAGAAATACAGGGCCCAATATCATTCACAGTGCTATTAAATGTCTAGAAGCAAATAAAAGTTAGCTTTTTTCCTACTAACAATTATTATCTAAATTAACAACACAACAAGTAAAGTCTGAGCATCTTATTATCAATAAGGAAAATTCATGTACACATTAAAACAGAAGAGAGAGATTTCTGCAGAATACTTTAAATACAAACCAGATCAACTTTCCTCCTGGCACAAAGTACATGAAATAGCAGAGTATAACAAGAGATATGTGCTTCCTAAACAAGTTCAACACCTGAGAAACAAATGTTGACTAAGAGTTGCTCAGCCACGTGCCTTTCTCTCAAGTTCCAACAATCAGAAACAAAGATTCTATAACCAAGTGACTGCAATAGTAACTCTTAATGATTAGAAGGTGACTGTCTCTGATATCCCAAATGCACTAACCTCTTTATCTATGGCAGTCGTATGCAACTGGGCCTCACCAAGTTCACAGCCAAGTGCCCTTTGCAGGCTGTAGATGACATGATCATAAGAATGGTGTTCATCATTGAAAAGGACACAGTAGTAGCTGTCTGCCTTCTCTCTGCTGGGAAGAAGGTAATACATCAGAGAAATAGAAGTAAAATTGTAAATAGTGTCCTATTGAATACAGCTTGATAGCTTGAGAAGAAAGTCAAATACAACAAAAAAAGTTATTCAAGTAAATCAAGCATATTCTTCATGCTAATGACATCCCCCCATCATCTATGTCAGAAAAAGCCATAGAAATTATGTATGAAGTACAAAATAGAAGTTTTGAAGTTATTTGATATTCCCTTATCATTTCCATTCTCTGCTGTTTTATGAACTCATTCGTTTTGTAATGTGATACACAGCCTTTTTCAATTTTCACAGAAACATGGAATAGTTTGAGTTGGAGGAGACCTTTAAAGTTCATCTAGTCCAGTCTCCCTGCAATAAGCAGGGATATCTTCCAACTAGATCAGGTTGCTCAGAGTCCCATCCAACCTGACTTTGAATATTTCCAAGGATGGTGTATCCACCAGCCCTCTGGGCAACCAGTTCCAGTGTTTCACCACCCTCACTGTAAAAAACTCCTTTTATTTATTCTAAATCTACCCTCCTTGACTTTCAAATCATTAGTCCTTGGTTGTATTGCAACAGACCTCACTAAAAGGTCTGTCCACATCTTTCTTTCAAGCACTGTGGAAAGAATCCTTGAAAATCTGCCAGCTCAGTTCTGCTCCCCTGTCCCATAGCACCTCATCAGTGTCTCCCAAGACAGCCAATGGCACCTGGTGGGTGTCTCCACTCCTGGCATTTCCTCCCCCGTGCACCAAGACCTGCCACTTCACCATGTATCAGGCCGGGTAAGGAGCCCTTCCCTTCAGAGACTGATGAAGGACAGTCATACACTACTTTTCCCATCAAGTATCAAAAGCGTTTCTCTACTGTTCTCATAAACATACCACAGTGCTGTTTACAGGGACTTCAGCACTAATGTCTGTATGAATATGAGACTGTCCCAGGAGAAATTATAATCCAAGTTGCTAATGCATTGAAAATAAAATTGGAAATACTCCTTACCTAATGGTGAGCTCCACAGGCAGTTCGTTCTCTTCCTCCCAGATAAGCATATCTACAATGTATTTTATCACAGAGGGAAACACTCTCCTAGAATGCTCCATAATTTCTTCATTCAACTGACATTCAGAATTCTGTAAAACATGAGATAATATTAGATGGAAAAGATCCTGAAAAAAAATTAAAAGGAGGTTGGTAGAGTACCTAATTAATATAATAGGAAATTATACTATAATATACATACATATACCATAAATCATATATACATACTTGTACTATAATCACGAAATCATCCTTTTCATGATTTTCAAGGAAATTTACCTCACCTAATTTCTTCTTTTCAAAGTTATTTCATCCCAAGGGCTCTCAGTAGTATTCCAACAGTTTCATACATCTTTCTTTATGCATCCATGTTTTATCTAGGACTAGACTATGAAAGGCCTCATCAAATGTCTTAGCTTCATTTTTTTTTTTTTTTTAAAAAAAGGCATTCAAAAATCCCATAGATATTAAAAGTTCGTAGTGCAGACCAAGCAACAAGCTCCAAGTGGTAAACAAATTACTCCTTATTGAAGCTTCAACCATTTTTATCTCTGAAATCCATTAACTTTCTTTAAAAAGAAGGATGAAAAAGTGAAGGAAAATTTTATCTCATTTTTCTGTAACACCAGTGCTTTTTATTCCCTTTCCATACAACAGAACATAAATGACAGCACGTTTGCTGCAAAACCATCAGGGATTAGGGCTCTGCTTGCAATGACAAATGCTAAGGTTTTTCATACTAATCATCGCAGAATGAAGGACTCTGAAAAATATCCAAATTTTACCTGAAGCAGCTGATTTACCTCATTCTCTTTAGGAATTCCTCGTAAAATGGCATATTTCTTGTTATTATGCTCTTTTACAAGGTACAATAACCATGAGACATCCTAGCATAAGTTGTTTCAAGGCACAGAAATTTTTTTATAGTCATAGTGACAAATCATACACCAGAAGTAACTGAAAATGGATTGTTCAATAATGCAGTAATGTAGAAAAGAGAAAATATTAAAATCAAACTTCTAAACCTTTGGTAACCACTGGGAAACCAATTATTAGTAAATAAGAACTGAGTAATAGACTAAGAAAAGCACAAGAGACTTCAATCTTAATTCCAAATGAAAGACTCAAGTGCACAAGACAGGCAGATGAAACTGTCGCCAAACAAAACACAAAAAAAACAAAGGATGTCTAATATATATGTTTGATCCCAAACACCTTGACCAAGGAAATCCTGACTGAACTTGATTGAACCTGTTACATGAGTTAAACAATACATATACATTCACATACAAGAATAAGCAGCTAACATTCACAATATTTATTAATTTCACTTTACACAATATTCTTACTTCTTTGGGAGAACCTGATGCTCCAGGCGCATGTTTAGTACACACTGGTCCAGCCTTCCATGCCTCTGTATCCCCACAGTCACAGAACCCACCTCCAGTGGAGCTATGCATCTGGAAAAACCATGTATTTCAGTCATGAAACATGCCCATAAAAAGCAAGAGGAAAAGAGCAATGTGCATTATTTAAATCAAACACAAGTATAAACATCTACTTAAAAACAGAAGAATCACCACTAGACTTACCACAACTTACCACAACTTTTTTTAGATAAAAGGAAACTAACCAGAATAGAAGGGGAGTAAAAGATAAACTTTTTGAGTAGAAAATAAAGAAGAAAATAGAGTTGCTGCTACAGAAAGGTATGCAAGTCCTAAATAAATTTAACTTGAAAATAAGTGAAAAACCCTATGACTGATGAGTGTTTCATAAATGTAAAAATATTTCTGGGTTTATTCACAAAATTACAGCAAAGCTGTTTAATGCCTTCTTTAAAATTACTTCATCGAGCTAGAAAATAATGTAAAAAAACAATGTGCATATTTAACAGATATTTAGTAGTACCTCTACTTCTAACCAACGAAAAGATTACATGATCAGCATCTAAAAGCATTTTTATAATTTTAACTTTGCATTGCATTTTCAGAAGAGTACAAATTCTGACCCTCCATTCTGGCAAAAAGTTCAGATGAAACTCAGGCAAAAACAAGCATCCTTAGCTTCCTCCAAATCCCTGATCTTGAAATAATTCTAAAAAAAAAACCTGTGACCCAATAAAAAGACTGTTATTTACCTGAAACACTTTAAAATAACCTGATCTAATTAGAAGTGCTTTGAGCAGGAGGCTGGACTAGGTGACCTCCAACATAAATTATTCTGTAAAGAGCACATCCTGTATTTTGACTAGATATTTCCATAACACAAGATAGAGATTTAGCAACTCATAAATCCCAGAATTTATTTTTTAATAATAAAATTACTAATGGTTTATGTGCAGTTTATTATAGCCTCAAAAGAACTTCTCTAAAGCTACAAGGACCATTACTTGAAAAAAGATTTTCCTACCTTGTACCGGTGATTCTTGTGAATGCTATTCTGGAAGCAGTCAATACAGAGCACACAAGTTGGATCAACTGCGCAGTCTCTGCAACAAAAATGGTAAGTGGAAAACTTTCTAAAATAAACTCCTGAAATTTTCATGCACAAAAGACTATGTTGCTCTGAAAACAAGAAAAATTGAGACTAACAACAGATTCAAATTATAAAAACATTGACTGTCATCATCCTTCTGTGACATGGAGTAACCAGTCCTGTTAAGTTTGAGCCATGTACTCAAATCTGTTATAATATAATCTGTAAAAAACATGCTCAATTTCCACTTTCAAAACTTGCTTGGCAAAACTTTTTCAGATTTTAAGAATAAGCAGCTAGGAAAACTAGCAAGGACTCTGAATTAACCTTTATTATTGTTTCCAGTGTGAGTCAATAGTCAGCCTGCTGATTAAACTTTTCTACACTTATACTAGGTTATGCTTCTAACTTTTAAAACAGAAGTTAAAATCTGAAAAATAATTACTTTCTAAATGAGCTAGGAATCTATACTTTGAAATATAACTTGTACAGTTTCACTCATGCACTTAAATACCTGAAAATACGGAATTACACTCATGGGCAATCTAATTCCATTTTATCCTATGTTTCACATACATACTTTTATATATTGCCTTTTTCCTTAAAACATGGTCATTTTTTTCTTTAAATGCTGTTTTATTTTATGCAAAATGTGGACAACACGTGCTAAATGACAACATATCAAATTTCTTACTCCATACCATTGTTCAACATTTAGTTCAAGCCTCTTTTACAACTAAAATATCACAGTAATTTGGATGACAGAAATAACTTCCTTCCAAACCTCCAGATTATAACAATCATTACATTAATTTAATACTTCAGTAAAATTAATTTATTACCATAAATCTACTAAAAGATGAATCAAAGAAAAAAGAAGGTAAAAGTGGTTGTTAGATTTGATTACCCAATTCAAGACATTCTGATTTTACAACTGCAGACTTTTATTTTTAGCATTTTAGAAGCCTAAAGCAAACAGGTATCTAGCTTCAGCTGCAGTAGTACATACAGTACCTTGTATAAATACGACCACATTTTCGCAAGGCTGGAACTCAAAAAAATAAACATATCAACTCTGAGAGATTTAGCTTTGTCTTTCTGCCTACCACCATACATGAACTGTGGAGAGGTAAGAAGAGAATTAATCCTGTTCTAGTAGCACTGAACTGCCTTGTCAGTTGCAAGAACTCTTGCAATCTTTATAGCCACCACTAAAACTGCTGGCTTTTTATTTTCATTCATGATGCTCGTTAATGAACTTGTATTAATAAGAATTAATAAAATTAATTCCATCAAATCAAAGAGCTGTCATCTTCAATATACTTCAGGATGAGAAAAAAAGATGAAAAAATTAGCACTGGTCACACAGCTATTGCCAAAGCAAAGGACTGACAATGCTCAGAAATGCTGGATTCTGTTTCGGACTTTCAAAGGGTGAGTACTGTACCCCTCAGATCATACCCTATTATCCAACACTTTTAACCAATAGTTTTCAGTACTTTCAGTAACCTTTCCATTTCCTTCCCCATTTCTCTGCCAGAGCCTTCTTTTCACATGCAACTTTCCTTACTCTAAAATGGTTTGAAATGGGAAATAAATGCCAGCATCAGTTAGCAAAGAAGTATACCACAGGCAATGACTAGTTAGCAGCACAACTGATTTTATTAAAGCACTTTGCTGCATTATCTCAGACAGGAACACACCCTCATGACAACACCTTTCCACAGAGCTGGGAGGTTCTGCTCTGTTGTAGTTTCTCCAGGAATACATCTGGGTCCTCTCCAAACAAGTAACATTCCAAGGGGTATAATATTGCTGCCTGGACCATTTCTTCTTGTTTCTCCACCAAGGGGTCCATTTCAGCTGAATAAATATTGGGTACATGTTTTGCCAAGCACTGTAAAAATGTAGCTTGGAAGTCGAATCTTTCATCACACCACTGCAACAAAAAGTACACCCATGGATAAGCAAACAAATACTCACATATAAAAGAAAATAGGATTACGCAGTTCTGCTGTGAATTCAGAAGTCTTTCCTACATCAGAAGTCAGTGCTTTGAGCAATAAAATTCAAGAAACCATGGATTTCCAATGATCTCTCTGCTATTTTCCACCACAGTAACCTCTGTTCCTTTGAAGTCTTCTACTAAAACACTCTTAAGGCAGGAGCTGGTAAGTACTATGTTACTGTTAATTTTCAACTACACTCTGCCCAACAGGCCAACCAATATATGAAGCTTGATATCTGTTCAACTGCTGACAAATGGAAAGAATTGCCACAGCTGGGCAAAGTTTGGGATTCATTTCTTTGCCTGCTGATAATTGCAAAACTTGTATCAACTTAAGGGTCTTCGGAAAGCCTGGTTGAACTGGTAATCAGAGGTCAATAGCTACTGAGGAAGAAAGAAGCCCAAATGATCATATAAGCTTATTGTCATTTGGAAACCAGACTAAAATGCAATTTTATTTTTGTAAGACAATTAATGAAAGTACTTGTGTTTTGACTTAAGGTTCTTAGTCCACAATTTTACTTGCAACTTCTTTACTTCTCCAAACAGTTCTCTCCAATCGTCCTATTTTAGCCTTTCAAGTCTGAATATTCTCTCATATTATTTCTATGATTTAGAAATAACTTTTGGTTTTCCCCACTGCAAATCAGACAAGACTCTTAAAGACAGCATCCTTTCAAATACAACCTTGGTTACCATCCAAATATCATAGAATATCCTAAGTTGTAAGGGACTCACAAGGATTATTAGGTCCAAAACAGGACAGTCCCAAGAATCGCACCACGTGCCTAAGAGCATTGTCCAAATGCTTCTTGAACTCTGGCAAGACTGGAGCCAAAACCACTTCTCCAGGGAGCCTATTCCAGTGCCCAACCATCCCCTGGGTGAAAAATAACTTCCTAATATCCAACCCAAATCTCTCCTGATGCAACTCCATGCTGTTCCCTCAGGTCTTGTCAGTGGTTATATTGTGGGGCCCAAAACTGTACAAAAGATTCAAGACGAGTACAAGAAAAAAATACATATGTAACTTCAGAAATAGCTCTAAAGGGAATTCTGTCCAGGCCGGCAAGAGGGAATGAACAAAGCAACCACCAAAGCGTTTAGACTGAAAAAAGGCTTAAAGAAGTAGACTATTTAACTTTTTATGTGAAAAGCAAAAAAATCCTCAATCCTTTATTTATTTTTTTGGCTATCAATCTTCCTCAGCATTACCCTTAGGTAGCCCATTACTTCATTTACCATAGTGAAAATGCATGGCAGAAGCTGTTGGAAAGGATAAGCCATGGGTAATGTGGTCAAGCAGAACAACAGATTCATTCACAGTCATATTAGAATATTCTTATTTTGTAAGTGCAGCAGCTTGATCAGTCGAATCAGATTTCTTGAATCACAAAGCATCCAAACCTATCCATTATTATCTGAAAACAATGACTCAATGATGAAGTGAAAGGAACCAGTTATTTCAATTCCAATACTAACCAATAAATTTTGTCCCAGAATTTCACCTGAGCAGTAAGCACCACTGAAATTACTGCGTTGGTCATAAAAGCTGCAGCATAAACATATATGTAATATACATGCAACCTGTATACATTACATAGATACACTCAAATATATAGCTATGTATTTATTTTCACATATTCAGACCTAAGGAACAAAAAGAAAAGGAAACAAATTAATGGCTGCCTTTTAATTTTAATTAACCTATTCAAATTTTTCAACTACCTAGCAACATTTTTATTAAATAAAAGTGATGATTACCCTGAGCATAAAGACACTAAAATGTAAAAAAACTAAAATTTCAATCCAAATTTATCAGATAATTGCACATTAACACTGAAAAAAGAAAAATATCACACACAGCTGATGGTTCTGAGAAAAATATTCAATTTTAAGAGATAGCTGAAAACTTAATTACTTGATCACATGTTTATTTTTTATGCATCAGATTTAAGATGAGTGGAAATGAATTATTTTTATCATAATTAAACTTCGTAATTTAGTGTTTCTTCTTAAATATATTTCCTCCTGTAACTTGTTTTTGTTTTATCTTGCCTATACTGCTTTATGGCATCATTAAATTCGCCTTTCCAATTTGGTTACTGTATTTTTTTAATGCTGGATGGTGAGATGTGGCCCTTTGGGATGCTCTGTTTGTGGAGCACAAGAGAATCCCAGCCTGTGCCCTTCTATCTTAATAACCCATGCTCCCAAGAGATGGTGCAAGTTTAGCTTCTGCGTTGTTGGTCCAGAGCATGTCATAGCTTCAAGAAACACAGAGCTAAGCTTCCCTGAAAATTTGCCAGAAGTGTAAAAGGGCTCTTACACAGTCAAACTCAAGCATTTCAAACATTCTTGTGCAAAGCTCTTAATTCTGTTTAAACGTTGTCCCAAGAAGAGAGGACAGAAAGTAGGAAAGGAGAGGGAACAAGGGAAGCAAGAGAACTTTCTCAAGCAGTCTGTCTGCTTTCTGGTAAGCCCACTAAAATACATGCTCAGCCTGTACATCACCCAGGAAATACTCATTATACTTACAAGAGAAACAAGGACATTGTTTTTCTTATTTCTAAAAGCTGCACCAGGCTAAACGTCAGACTTATCCCATACCCTCTGGGCCTCCTTACTTACAATAGGTAATTTGTACCTTTTATCTTTTATTGTATTATGTTCAAAAGTATAAAATTACATACAAAACTATCAACAAAACTATTAACAGTTTGAACAGAATGACCTGCAGAGGTGCCTCAATCATTGTGTGATTCAAACGGTTCATAAGGAAAAATCATCTTTCTTTGTCAATCTCCACTAATCATCTAATTTCTGCTACTAGCAAGCTCTAGAGAAAAGTTATTTTCCAGATTTGATTCCAGACAGCAGTAAATTTGAACTACAGTATTGAAAGAGGCAGAAGCCATGAAATAACACAATTAAGGAAGAAATATTATTACCATGTAACCAAAATAATATTATCAGTGAACTCTCCACAGCCCCCCAGGCACTCATACCCTACTCAGAGAGGCCCACATGCTGTAAGTTAACAGAAGAAAGTCCAGAGGAAGCTGGGTGAATACACTAACCCAACTGAGACTATCCCACTGGAAAATATTTTTGGACTGCAAACTTAAAATTACTGATTTTAGGAAAAAGAACCACCTTCACATTTGGAGTAAATCAGAGCTTCATCTAAGATCTGAATTCTGAAATTGCTCAGCTCTGAAATATTTGTATGCGTGACCTTAGTAGAGCTCTTTCAAAGGGCTTCTTGGTCATTTTCTCACTTTTAATTAAGAAACAGTCACATCACCACATGGCCATTGAAATGAAACCCCCACAGTGACCAGAATAAGCTAAGGGAGTTGATTGCAGCAGCACACCACAACCCTTCCTACAGAGAGAGAGTAACTCCACATCATGCTAGTGGGCATTCGCAGGGATTGGAAACTGCAGGCAAAGGTGACATTCAACCTGACACTAGTGAAGAGTGTATGCCAAAGGTACACATTGTCTCCTATCTCTGCTTTTAAACTAACCTGCTCCAGACCCATCTCTTTTCCTACTTCAACTGCACATTCCTGTCACATTCACCTTTTTAAAGACCAAGATAATTCTCAAACTGCATGAAAGAAGAAGAAAAACGGGAGGCAGGAGGAGTGTTTCTCAAGTGTCAGCAGTTTTGTCAGAAGAGCAGACACAGAAACCATTCTGTCCACCACATTTGATTTATGCTGTATTACAAAAACAGTAATTTGTCATCTTCATTGATTCTTCAGAAGAACACTGTGACAGAAGCACTGCTTCACAACACCCCTTGACAGCAAACAGTTAGGAAACAATTTCTTCTCTCACATGGGAAACATATCCTCCTCGGTGGGATCTGACTAGTATTTCTTCCCATTTGTAACCATATAAAGATTTTCCCCATTTCAACTTCAACCATATGTGCAGATTTATCCTACATTTAAAAGGACAATTTGTAGCTTTTTCCAAACGCTTTAAATAAACATCATGCCAAAAAGGTCAGAGCTTGAGAAATAATATTTTCCTATAAATATTGCTATAAAATATACAAAATATCTGTCATTGATATAGCAAATATATCCATATCCAATTTTGTCTTTCACAAACACATTCCATTTATGAAGACTATAAATAATAACAGGAATGAGAGAGAAGGAAGCATATAAGAAAAACATAAGAGGAAAAGTTAACACACTCAATTCACTTTTCACCTGCAGACCTAGCATCAAATCACATTTCTCACCACTATGATAATTTCTTTATCATTGCAGAGGTTTATTAGGTAAATTAATTCAGTAGATGTTGCTTCCATGACAATTTTTGATCAACCTTCTAAGCACAGTTCTCTTGGAATTCTTAAGTATTTCAAACTAACAGCTTGCACAAGGTAATATTATAAAAAGCAGCTGCATTTTAAATGCACTGATTGACAAGCTGATCATTTAGTGCAAAAGTGATTGCCTAAGTTCAAGACTATTTTTAGATCTATACATTAATCTAATCAGTGAAAGGAATATTAATATTTATGAACATTAACCAACAAATTATGAAGGAACAGATACTACCAGTAGTATGAACTAAAACCTGTACCTGGTCCAGCATTCCAGTTAATAGGAAGAGAAAAATGTTTTGTTATGCATAGCAAATATCTGTCAGGCACAAGACAACAATACCAGTTGCCTGTCAAAGCAACTAGAAAAAGCAGGATTTTAAAATCAAATATTTAAAATGCTGAGGAGATACTGATTTCAAGCAGGTGCGATTCAACATAAATACCAAATGCAAAAGGCAGCTTTACTTTAATGCACAGAACACTTGTTATAAGTTGAACAGAGATTAGCTGGACAACATCTCAGAAAACTTATATTCTGATATTGTCTAATAAATTGAAGAAACATATGACATATTAAAAGGATATATACACACAAGTTCTCTGAAAAGCATGCAAAATACTTGAAATTTCTTTGGAAAGGAAAGTTAAAAGGATTCTTGAACTAACATTTTCATATAAGGGCTCTGCTTTCAAAATTTTTGTTCCATTTTTCCTACTTATTATTTTGGTTTAAAATTATCAGTTTTCTAATGCACTGAAAATAAGATCCAACTAGAGTACAGAACACCTAGGCATTATTTTTAGTAAAAACAACATTAAGGCAATCTATTTCAGCCTCAAAGATATATATTTCACAAAGAAGAGGTTTCCAAAATAAACACTAGAAATTAATGAATATATTTCTTCTTCCCTGCCTTAAATCAAATGAACTTTTTCTTTGGTGCATAAATTCTATCTCTAGAAGGGCAGAGTTCAGGGAGTTAAAATGGAAACTTACTCAATTTGTTTTGTCACTCACAAGCACAGCAAATGTTTTAGTAGAGAATCTAAGCTGTAAAAATGACTATTTAGAACTCAAATACAAATTATCTGTTTTCTGATGCATCAGTCAGCTCCTTTATATAACATGACTAAAAAAACCAAATCATACTACCAAACTTCAGTATCCAGTCTGCTCTGGTTATCAGTAATTCCACTAAAAGAAGCAAGTAAGCTTTCAAAAGTTATTTTCCCTTGGGACAACATGGGTAGCATTCAAGACCGTCTAACACTGTCCTAACAAAACATCAACTTTGACCTCTATACATAAAAGAACTTTTTGATCTTTACAGTAATTTAACTTTGGCCCCTGAGCCAAAGCAAGGTGCCAATTCATGTCAAAAGATGCTTTAATGATGCAGGTGTTTGCCCACTGGGAAACAGACTCAAAACCAGCACAGGCTACTAAAGCTTTGTCTACAGTACAATCTACCTCAATTCCAGCAGCCACCAAGAACCAGAGCTAATGGGTGACCACCAGAGAAGGACAAGTAACCACCAGCACCATCTGGTACCGTTTCAGCTGCTGGACAGCTAAAACTAATGTCTTCAGGGTAAACAAAGCACAGACCCAAGATGATCTACCTCTTGGAAACTGCAGGGCACTTTTAAACCACAGACACCTCCAAAACCTCAAGAGCACAGCTGCAGCTCATGGGAGGAAGCACCTGAGAGCAACCTGGTGCCCAAGAAGACAACTGGAGTCAAATCATGGCTTGTAGTTCTCCCTGCCATGCTGGAGGTATCCCTATTGTATCTCCTTGCCAAGTGGATACTCCAGCCTGCAAAATTAGCAGGATGCTACTACTAAGTAGGTTCAACAGGCAAAATAGTCAGGAATTCTAGAACTAATATTCAAGTCTTTGAGGCATGCAATCTAATCAGCTTTTCATGTTCCAATTTTTTTTTTGTGAAACCTGCATCTGGTAGATAGCAACATATAACTAACACTAGAGGTAGCAGGAATTTAGCATCACATAGTAAATCAAAATACTTATTTTGTGGGAAAAGTTATTCTCCCTATAAAAATAGCAAAATCATCTTTGCACAGTTACTTACAATATTCTGTGAGACTCTGAAATTGAATTTTAAGTTCTGACTACTCATTCAACAGATCATTTTTATTTTGCTTCTAGAGAAATAAAGGAAATACTTTGATTCTTTCTTTGATCCTTAACATCCATGCTGTGGTCTCCTACATTTGAGGGAACACGACATCCATGAAATGTCTTAGCAAGCACCAGGCTGCACTTCAAAACACACAACTATAGTGAATATTTACAAAGAAGTAATTAATTAATGGAAGGTGGAAAACAACAGTGGTATTTTTTAAATCTTCCTGTGTATTCGCACTTACCTGATTTTCCAATTATCATCAATTTTAAGATCCACTGTATACAGTCTAATTCTGCAGTAAAGGAATGTGCACAAAAATTCAGGTGACTCTATGCATATTTAGCACTCACTCAGCATCCCTCAAACACTTCCCCTGTTTATCCCTAACTTCTCTACTGCTGCGACATCTAGGAGACTCTGAAACAGTTACATGTTATTGTCCTGGTTTATGGGAAAAATTCTTTAAATTGACACAGTAATAGAAAAACACTCAACCCCCAACAGCTATAAGGAATATCCACTACTTTTTCCTGGAGCCACATACCTCTCACAACTGCAATACTATAATAGGACTACAGCAACCACAACCTTTACAATCAGTTCAGCCCTGCACTAAAAAAAGCCACAAAAAATACCAGTAAGTATGAATAAAAGTGAAAGCTCTCAGGGAAGAAAAAACCAAAGCACTGTTTGATGCCATAACAAGTTGAAAGCACTTCAGTAAATACAGGGATGCAAACAGGATCTGGGCCATGCTCCAGTTACCTGTTGCAACTTTCACAGCTACGTTTCTTGGACACTGACACAAGTGTACAGTAAACACTATTCTGCCAATATGCTGCACTGCTCTAATTACAGTGGCTTTGACCATGTGCATTTCAGGGCTTAATTACACTAAAGGATATGGTGGTTTACCTAAAATGAAGTTTTAAACAAGTTTAGCTTAACAAAGTAAAATGATATGGACACGTCATCTGGTCTAAGCAGGTCAACTTAGTTTCAAAGATGCTGCAGCTCCAAATAAGATGCCAAACTCAGATTTCACTAATTTCAAGAAATAACCTGCACATGAATACCCTCTCCATATTACCACTTGATTATGACACGTCTACAGTAGCAGGACTCCTCATATACATTTCCTCAACTATGTAACAGCACTGAATAACACAAAAGATCCGGAATACCTTAAAATGCACAAGTGCCTGTATCATGGTTTACATCATGAAACTGAAATTGAGAATTATCCTGTCTTTAAAGGAAATATCCTATTCATACAAGCTTTTCTCTTCTTGTACACCACTATACCACTTATATTTCAGCTTTTGTTAGTAGTTCTGACTGATGGCAAAAGAAAGAACCTTAAAGAAAAATCCCTTTTCTTCACAAATATTACTGAGAAGGTACACATACATGAAAATTTGAAGATTCGATGTAAATTTAAAATCCTTAAAACAGCTTAATATCAAAGCCCTGCTCCAGGTAGCAGACACAAAAGCAGGCAGGAGTCAAACCAGAATTTGTTTAGAATATAAATGGACAGCCAACCAAGGGCTGGATCCAGCCTGCAAAGCAGGCTTTTGTCAGGCCAGCAGCAATGCCTGCTAGCCAACTACTAGACAAGCCAAATCCAGCCCATCAGTCAGCCAAGTAAACTGTGGATGCTGTTAGGAAAGCAAAGAAAGTAAACTCGAGTTTGGTAGACAGGGTTTACTACTTAATCAGCATTAAATTCAGCCCACTTTCTTCCAGGGCAGCTCAGGGAGCAATACAGCCACTGTGGAGAAGCAGAAACACAGACAGGACCTGACTTCAACTAATGCAGTGAAACACCAAGTTCAGTATCTTCAACCACAGTCATCCAACCCGAAGAGCTGGAGATCAAAGCAGAGAAGACACCACTGACTTGGGCTGGGTGCAGAAGGGTTTATTACCTGAGTCATCACCATCCACTCCAGAATGAGGCTGGCTCCTGCAGAATCATTTAGGTAATCCTGCATCATGCACCCAGCACCCTGGGAAAGTTTACAGCCAGATGTGGTGCTGCACTGCAGCCAATGGCACCCAAAGCCAGAGACGAACAGAGGAGCATGACTCTGTCTGACTGCTCTGCCATTGAGACAGATTTGACAAGTTCAGTGAGGCCAAAGCTCACCCTATTTAAACAGTTCTTTCTGCTACACACAACTTTCCAATTCTAGCACCACAGTGAAAGCACAAGTTAGGCAGGATACATTAGTTCCACCTACCTAGTACCATCTTTAGTTCAGCAGTAAATTGGGTGTACTGCTTCCAGATGACAGCTGTCTCTAGCATCACTATAGCCACATTTGCTATCTAACATCACAAATGCTGTCAGGCACAACCTAAGTACATATCCCAGGCTCCTTCTCCCTTTTTATAACATAGCCTCAGCCCCTACTCCCTGTCAAAATTCCTGCAGTTTGCTCGGATGTATGCCAGGCAACACAGTCCAGACAGCCAAGTACCTTTCTTGGAATGATAATTCTGGTCCCGACACTTTCCATTGGCTGAAATCACATAAAATTTAAGATGACTTAGTGGATCAGTATCACCTTTAAGCAGCTGAGGATCTCTTCAACAACCCTCTCTTAGTTTTTCACAATACCACTATTACCAGTTTCATGGATTGCCTGGGCTAACTCAGCCACTTACGTCCCCAATTAATAAAAGGTTGATTGCATTGCTTTGCTGCTGATTGCCACTAGCACCCTCAGTACCACTGACTTTATGCACAGGTCACAAGCTTAAGAAATCACCTGAGTTGCAATTTTTGACACCATGATATCAAATCACTTTTTTCCTAGTTTAAAACCAAGTTGTTTCTAATTAAAAATTAAAAAAATAAAAAAAAAATCCGCACATAGGTGTGTTTCAATCACAGAAATATATGTCACTTAAGAATGATGTCTGGGACTAAAGAACCATTTCTAACGATTTTCAGATACTTAAAATTCTGAGAAGGGTACAAGGAATAATGGTTGTTGGCTTAGCGCTGCCACATGCAAGTTCCATGAGTAAACATCTTCCTACTTTTATTAGTGGTGTGTAGCACCACATAAAAAGCAGCTATTTGACAGGCTTGCCAGCACCCAGCCTTTAAACCCTGGCAATCAAGTCTCAAAACTATGCTGTGTGCAGACTGTTACAAAATATAGAACATAAAATGCAAAGTTACTGATACACATCCGTCTGCCTTCCCTTCTTAAGTTGTGAGCCTTCGGGTTTTAAACTCCTCCGGATAAAAGCGTTTCAAACATAGTAATGACTACACGAGGTTGTGGAGGAAATCACCGAAGGCGCTTATGTGCTACCACTAGACGGGGTCAACACCAAATTGTTCTCAATAACAAAGTATTAAATCCATAGACGATTATTTTGCAGAACCAAAAAATTAATAATATTTCCGTTCAAAAAACAACTATTTCCATCTACCTTCTTACTAAATAACACTATTTGCTGCTCCACACACTCTGCAGAACAACAATTTGTTACTCAGCCCTTTTTGTTCTACAGTAGGGTCACGTTTAATTAAGAAAGGTAAAGGACTATGGTTAAGATGCACATACACGCTGCAACGTTTAAAGGGCAGTCTCTAAAGCTTTCCAAAGTTTGGTCTCATTTAATTCCGTCACTAAGTGCCAACTGAAGACACGAGACAGGGGCTGAGACGTGCTGCGGGGAACTGAGACAAACCGCTTCCCCGTGGGCCCTGACAGCGGCTGGCGGGGCCCAGGGCAGGGCTGGCTCTCCGCTCCCGGGCAGAGCCGCCGAGCCCCGGAGCCGCAGGCAGCGCAGGCCGCCGGGAGCGGGTGCGCAGCCCCGCCGGCCGCCGGCACGGGGCACCGGGCCGCCCGCTCCGGCCCAACGCCCCGGCCGCGCCCCGGCAGGTGCCGCCGCCTCCCGCCGGGTGCACGGCGGCGCGTCCCGGCCCTCCGCCCCGCCGCTCGGCAGCCGCGGAGCGCCCGCCGTGCTCGGCCGAGCGGAGGTGCGGCAGCGCGGGCAGGGCACGGGCGGTCCCCGGGGGCGGGCAAGGGGAACCGCGGCGCGGCTCCGGTCTGCAGCCTCACCATAGCTCTCTCCGGGGCCTGCGCGGCGGTCCGGCTGCTCGCCGCTCCCGCCGCGGGACCTCCTCTGTCGGCTCCGTCCGCCATTTTGAGAGCGAGGGACGCGGCCGGCGGCGCCGTCACGGCCCGGAAGGAGCCGCCGCCGTCACCGGGCGCTGCGCCCGCAGCCCGGGCCCGCCCCCGGCGCGCGCGCAGCCGCCCCGCGCGGGGCTCGGCAGCGCCGCCTGCGCCCGCGGGGCCGCGGCAAGGCCGGTGCGCGGGGCTGGTGTCGGTGCTGAGCGCGGGGTACGGGCAGGGAGCTCCTCTGCGGAGTCACGGAGTCTCAGAATCAGTTAGGCTGGAAAAGATCTCTGAGATCATCGAGTGCAAGCTGCGACCGAGCACCACCTTATCATCCAGCCCGTGGCACGGGTGTCATGTCCAGTCTTTCCTTAACCATCTTCAGGGACCATCTCCAGCTCCCTGGGCAGCCCGTTCTAATGTTTAATCACCCTTTCTGTGAAGAAATTCTTCCCTCATGAAAGGGACTATGTCCCCTTATCCTATTCCTAGCAAGATAATAGTGTAAGTAATTTCATCTGCACAGGTGCAAAGTCACACCGCTTCGGTGTGGCTCCCATATGGGCTAAGCAAAGGCAAAACTTTATTTCTTGGTGTAGGAGGCAACTATAGCTTCAGGCAAATGCCTGCTTGCAAGATCAAAAATTTTCCTGCACACCTTCCAATATCATATCGTAACTGTTTTGGGTACCTGGCAGGTTTGGCAGATTAGCACGTTTAGGATCTTGACTGATGTGCAACAGACATGGCTTATGCTTTGCTGGGAAGTTTTCCAGATTGTTGCAGTCCAGTTGTACAGTTCCCTGTGTTTGTGCCTTCCTAAGGCTGAAACAGGAAATAGGCCAATAGCCATAGCATTGGATATTGGAGTCCGTATCAAATGCCTGATATCTTGGATATCGGGAAGACTGCCTCCTCCCACTGTAGTCTTCCTGTTTGCCTCCAAGCAGCTTCTCCATGCTCCTCAGTTATGAGTATGGATGGGATTTACAGGTGATTTTTTCAGGTATATTCAATGATTTTTTTGTACTGCACCCAGCCACAGGTACTCTCAAAGTTCTTCTCTAACATCTTCAGAATATCTGAAGATCTCCTCTGCCATAGCTACCAGTCATCTTCATATTAGGAAATCCTTCAGAGCTGTTTATATTACTGAAATCTGTCTCTTGAAGTCACCATCACTGAGACAGGTTGAGGTATGAGGTGTAAAAAATACAAAGTAAATTTTGCCACGAGACACTTAACAATTTAATCTCATTCTGTCTGTCCCTATTGCTGATCTGTACCAAATCCTTTCCAACAGCACAGCTGACCGCTAACCAGAAGTGTTGTTTGCACAACAACCAAGTTTGGACCGTAATTACTGGAGTCCTCCACCTGTTTTGGCATCAACACTAGCAATTGTATAATCCAGCTTCCAATGTAGTTGAGCAAGAGAAGCGAGGCAGAATTCCAGGACTGCAACAAACCCAGTCAAGCGGCAGGAGGGCTGCCTGCAGCCCCTGTGCTGCAAGGCTAGCAGCTTGCCTGGCCACATCTTTTAGCTAACTATCACTGTGGGGTTGCTTTACTGTGGGACTTTCAGAAGTTATGATAATGTAAATCAACTGCTTTAATTGAACAAGACTTACTGCTAGACTTATTTTTAAAAATTATTATTTAAAAAAAAATTGGAACCCATATGTGCTGACAGCAAAGAAAGTGACAGCAAACCTCTTAAAAAACAAGTTAGCACCACTGTCCAGGTAGAAATGGCACAAAACACAAAGATCTCCATGGATACTACAGTAATAGTGGAAAGAAGAAGAATGAAACAGGAATTCAGATCAATTTTAATACAGACAAAATGCTTGACAGCCTTGCTAGAGCTAAAATAAAATGGTAGAGCTTCACGAAGAAAGTGAGCAAAGGCCAGTTTTCAAGATTACTCCTCAAGATTACCAGGACTGCTGATTGATATTTATTTAGAAACACTTCTTCAGGGCTTTTTTTTGGGGGGAAAAGTAGGCAAGTGAGATGAAAGGCAGCTGAAAAAAAAAAAGCAAACATACATGAAGTCCTGCAAAAGAGCAGCTAAATTATGAAGAACACCTAAAAAGACGTGTCTTATATTAATGCAGTCTAACTGATCTGAAAAATGTTTTTTCTTGATCAATCAACAGTAATCATTATCAATGCTAAAAATTTATTCTTTGTACTATGACAAATGTTATGAGAAAATATAATTGCAATTAAACAACATTGAATTAGAAACTTCTAATATCTGAAGTTGTTTGAGAATATTATATTAAATTTCAAAGTGACAGAAGCTTTTTCACCTAAATTCATACTTACGGGAAGAAAAAATCTCAATACTAAATGAGCAGCAGTTAGTAAACTGAGTTGATAGCAAAAAATAACTTAGCAATTATGAAACTGCAGTTGCTATAGCAAGGTTTAAAATGGTGTGTGTATATATATATAGTTAAAAAAAAAAAAAAAAAAAAAAAAAAAGAGAGAGAGAGAGTTCAAAATACCATAAAAATACTTCTGTCAGGAGCAAAATAGGTCAACTGCCTAGTTTCTTGCAGATAGAATTCTACTACCGTCAGGGGAAAAAGCGAAAGTTTACATGCTGTATTTGTAAGGAAGCAGGATGAGACACTGGTCCCTTCGTACGCCTGGGTTTCGTTCTGCTTTAACCTAGGCATTTCCAGGCAGCCCTGCGGCGGGAGAGCCGCGCTGCCCCGGCCTCGCGGGGTGAAACCTCCGGCGCAGGGGAGCGCCCGCCCCGGCCCCGCTGGAATCGCTCCCCCGGGCCGAGCGGGCCGAGCGCGGGGCGGCCGGGCCGCGGGAGGAGGACGCGGAAGTGCCGGGGCTGGCGGCGCGGGGCTGGCCCGGGGCGGGCGCGGTGGCGGCGCGGCGCAGGATGCTGGGGCTGGCGGCCGGGCTGCTGGCGGCGGCCGCCGTGGCGCTGCTGCTGGACTGGTACGGGCCGCCGGGGGCGCCGCCGGCGCCGGGGCAGCGCCGCCGCTGGGCCCCGCAGCCCGCGCCCGGGGCGGCCGCCGCCAGCCTGCTCTGGGTCGTGCAGGTGAGCGGGGCCGGGCGGGCGAGGGGCGGCCGAGCCGCGGGCGCAGCGGAGGAGCGCGGCCAAGCGCGGGTCACAGGTGTTTTGCCAGGCTGCGTGAAAGGTCGCGTTGAGGAATAGGTTCAGTGCCGGCAGCTCGATGTGCAGCTGCAGGGCGAGCTCTGGGCGGCGAAAGGCCGGGACCTGTCAAACCCTTTACAGAGCGAAGGGCACAGGGCACCGGGACCCTGAGCCGGCCGGAGTCCATGACCCCCAGAGCTGCGTGCTCTCAGACTGTGAGGGTACGAAAACCCGGGGATTCCTTTCTTTGGGGTCCTTCTCAGACCGAAGTGCCCAAGCCGAACTGTTATTTTGTCAATTAGTGCACCAAGATTAAATTGTTTTAATGATCCCGAAGTCTAAGACCCTGCTATGGGGCTGAGCTGGTAAAGCTTCCTTAAACCTGGTGTGACTGTGAGTGTGTGGGGTGTAGCTGTGAAGGGGCTCGGTCCCAGCTCAGGTGGTACAAGTGTGACTTGTACAGAGTGGCTCCTGGATGGCTGCACAGGGAAGTTTCCTTATCAGACAAGATGTGTGTAGTGGAAATGGGTAATTAAAAATCACCTAATTATTACGCTACCCCATATATTGCATCAGTACCTGATGCAGTATTATCTAGTATCCTGAGGAGAAATGCGGGCTCTGCCTATCCCTTTCCCCAACCAAAACCTCAGAAAAGTTGTGTGGCTTTACTGATTTATACAGTATAAGGTACTGTGCCAGTATTCAGAAGGTTAAATATAAAATCCAAGTTGACCTGGCATAGTCCTGGAAGCAAATTGTCATGTCTTAGTGCTTCTGTGGCCTCTTCTGACTCTTCTCCCCAGAGCATTCCCGAAGCACTTATTGTAGAGCTAGCCACAAAAGTGTTTACATATTTGTAGTTAATCTATGGCTGAGATGTCATGGAGATTGCTGTGCATTTCCTTCTAACAAATAGCTGCTTTTGATGTTTTGTTTTCATTCTCAATCTCAAGAACGCTTTGCCTGACTTTATTAGCTGCAGGCAATGCCCTTAGTGAACGAGCTGGCATGTATAAGTCTTTTGGCTCTCTCCAACTGTGGTGTAATTTTTTTTCAGTAATTTTTCCTCAAGTGACTTAAGGCTTGTTTTTACTGCAGAGTACATTTCAAGATACATGCTTGAATTAATGCAAGGAGAGCCCCTATCCTGAGCTGCTATCTTGTGAACAGTCAGATACAGCAGTATATAGCAGCTGCAGAGCTATACTGACAAGCAGCATGCACAGGCCCATGTTTCTCTTTCCATGTTCTCTCTCATTGTGTCACTTCAAGTGGAGTCTTCCCAAGGATAGGTCACAGCACAGCTAATTTGAGACTTGGCTTTACTTTCAAGTGGTTATGTTCTCTTTCAGACATGCCCTTTAACAGCTGCTTTATCATTGACCTAACTTGGAAACTAATCAAGCACCAAATCCAGCCTTGTGCCTGATGATGTTGTGGGAAACAGGCTCCAGGCTCCCTGGTGACTCCATAGGTCTAGCCTAGGTCACTGAATACAGCTCAAGATGGTCAGTTCTGCCCCCAGCAATTCCTGCCTTTTTTTTCTTCCCATACACAGGACTCTCTCTTCTTAAATGGGACTAAATCACAGTCTTTCTACTTTAATCTTCTATTAATGGCTTGTCCACCTTTATTGTAGCAGAATTTCCTTTCTTAATGCCAAATAGACTCTCTAGTTCAGTATTTGACAAACTTATAATTATTTCTCTCTTTCTGTCAGCTGAATGCATTATACTGTTGCTCCAGACCTTGTAATTCTCCCTTGTTGATGCCTGCCTCTCCTAAACCACATCTTGGCTAGATAAAGAATGTTGATTGTGATTTCTCCTCACCCCTAAAACTCTTCCAACCCATTTTAATGAAAGTCACTGCCTGTGATGCAATGAGAGGCCAAGTATCCACATCAGTCAGAGGGAGGGAAAAGGGCTTTCACCTACATTTTGGAAAGTAAATAAGAGCATTATAAGCTTTTCATCTTGCCCACTGTCTTTCTTCTTATTGGAATATCGTCTGAAATGATTTTAAAACTAAAAAAAAAAAAAGGAAGAAGCTCTGCTTCTGAGATCTTCATGGCTGTTAGTGATGGCAGAAACTTAGTCTCAGCTCTCAGAAGTCCCAGGACACTGTAACTCTTAGAAGTTGAACCTTTTTTTTTAAATCGTAAACTCATGGGGAAGAAAAGTGGGAAGGTCAGTGTAGGAAATCAGGCTTCCAAACCACTCTTGAAAAGAAGCAAAACAAGTTTGTCAATGATTGTCAATGATTAGATGAGGTTTGGTGTATCGAGGTAGTTTTGCTGCACCCATTGTTTGACACTAGTTCAAATGCATCAATGAAAGTGAAGATAAAGTTATATCTGAAAGCGTTTGCCTTTTTGAGCATGCAATTCTCATCTAGGCAAAAATTCCATGTCATTCCAAATGGGGAATTTTCCTAAGCAGAATTTAAAAACTGTATTCAGGTACTATTTTCTTCGTATACTGATGACTGAACAGGTAGAAGTAAATCATTTTTCCCCAAGATATTTTATCTATATTTTTCAAAACCTACAAGCTTTGCAAGAACAGAACATAAAAGTTTTATTAAACCGAAAGTTTTTATTAAACCGAACATAAAAGTTAATGTTTTTCTTTAAAGTGATTTTGTCAGATGGCCATGAGCACGTGCATATTGCTTTTTGAGCATGAAATAACATTTGTTTAAACCAAGGAGGACAATTAATTGATTGACTGAAGTAGAATGGAAAGAGGAATTGAAACCATTCCACAAGAGGTTTTTTTTTTCCACAGTACTGAATAGCCACAATGTAAAAAAATAGAAAAGTCATACTTTTCTTATTCTCCCCAAACGGCTCTTCTGATATGAGGGCTCTGACTGATTCAGAAATGAAGAGCACCTTTTATAGTTACATACAAGTCATATCATCATTTCTTGGGTAATCTTTGCCTTCTTGAAGGCACATGGAATGGGATCTGAACATACTCATTAGATCCATTAAAATGCTTGGATAGAGTGTTAAAAATCCTACTGGAAATGTCACACCAGGCACAAAATAAATTTTCAGTATATTTCAAGTTCTAGGTAGCTTTAACCTATTGCTTTGAAGAACTACTTTGTACTCTTACTTGCAGCAAAACCACTGTGTTGCACAGAAACTCAGAAGGGCAACAGGCCACTTGCAGTCATCACAATTTACTGTGGATACCTAAGTATTTCCTCATATTACTGTATGCCCTTAAAGGAATTTTCTTGATGTAAATGTGATTTTAGGGGTTAGAGTTGCAATATCACTTGCTTATTCTGCTTTTTTTCTCCCCTAGTCACCCACTTCTGTTTCTGCCTGTATCCCTTACACTGATATGAATGACTGTGACTGCTCTTACGTTGCATTCTTATGTATACTTGGCTTTATAGAACAACCTGGATAGCCATAACCCTCTACTTGGGACAGTGTTTCATTCTTGTCTTTTGCAGGTCTCTGATATTCATATCAGCAAATTTCGAGATCCCAAACGAGCTCCTGACTTTGAAAAATTCTGTTCTGAAACAATTGATGTAATTCAGCCAGCACTTGTTCTAGCAACAGGTAAGCAATTAAAAAGTGTGAATTTCCTGAATTTACTGACAAAGGAACAGCAAATTGGCAAAATTCTAGCATTTCAAGAGAGAACTTTAAACATTAAGGTATCTTAAGCAAGGGAACTGAAATTGCAGCTGAAGGGAGACTGCTAGAAGATGAAAACAATAACTTATCAACAAGAGAATTATTATTTTCTTCAGCATTCAGTTTCTTCAGTGAGTTTAGTGTGTTTTATGTATAACAGACACAATCACACAAGGTAGCTAATGATTTCCAGTAGGTGTTGCTGCATCTTAGTCCTTGCTAGCAGCTACCTTCCCTCTTGTCCTGGTCATGATTGTACATTCTTTGTGTTTGAAATTAACAGAAGTGAGCAATGTCTGTGGTTAGTCATTATGAGACAGTTCCTTGCTCAGAACAATCCCTGCTCATTTGTGTGAAATTCACCTGTGAACTAATGTAAAATTTTGTTGCTGGTTTCCATTTGAACATATCATAACAACAGAGGTGAAATAAGCCTTGCCACTTTATTTGACAGCTTGCTGTTGAAATAGTTTAAGTTTTGACAAGGAAATCGAAAAGACTTTGAGTCGTTACTGTATGCAAGGCTTTAGAATCTTAATGCTGGACCTGAAGTTTTGTTTCTACAGAGTTACTTATCTAATTAGTGAAAGTGCTGCAGTGGTGTGGTCAATAGATGTCTGATGAGGCTGCTGCATCTGCATTAGAAGGCATTTATCCTGTTGTTGTGGGCCAGATACAGGAACACGCAGATTGCACCCAGGCCTGCAGCCACTTACACTTGGAGGCAGGAATAGCATGCTTGTCTAGTTACAGTATTTGTATAAGCTGTGTATGCCTCTAGTTGTATCTCATCTTTTTACACTTTCAGGTGATCTGACAGATGCTAAGACAAGAGATAAACTGGGATCTGAGCAAGTAGAAGATGAGTGGAAAACCTACCAGTCAATCCTGAAGAGATCAAGGGTGATGGAAAAAACCAAGTGGATAGACATCAAAGGGAATCATGGTAAGAATAAAATGAAACATTTCTGTCCTTCTTGTGAGTGCAGATCACGGAATATAGATGTAAAGTGTTAGTACTCACTAGTGTCTTAGTACTTATGAATCAGGAGAAGGGCTTGCCATCCACATGTTTACTGAGGACATAGTTTACAAGCTCTCACTGGAGTTTTAGTACCAGTGAAGTAAGAGTCTTTTCCCTGGCAAATGGTAGAACATGACTTTAGACGTTAGTTTCCATGTCATTATTTTATATACCACATTATTTAATGGAGGAGCAAACTGTAACCTTACCATGTTGAAGAAATGGTTTCAATTTACTTTTTATAGACTTCCCCCTCACAGGTTTAAGTTGAAAAGGTATCACATGTCCAGCAGCTAAAGGAAGTTTGGTTTCTTTTGAATAGAAGGGAGTTATGGGAGTTAATACCCATCACTTGTCTCCACTCTGTAAGCATTCAAACACAAGTTGACAATCATGTAGGCTGTTACAGGAAGTTGCACTGGGGGGAAAAAAGTGCATGCTTTGTCATATATACCCAGAGAGGTGGAACTGTTGAAGTACAAACCTCCCGAAGCTGATGTCTGTTCTAGACACACTATTCTCTGATGCTATGCCTAATTTATTTTCCATAAATTAGTTAAGTCTTACTTATGGAGCATGCATCCAGTTGAAAAAAGCTTCTGAAAGGCTCTGTGGTTAAAATGGAGACAGGTTTAGCTTTTAGCTGCTAAATAACAATTTATATTCCCACCATGCCTTTATCTCTGAATTGAAACTTAAATGAGAAAACTGTTGCCATTTAACTGTATTGAGTATATAATGTCTCCTCTGCACAGTTAGACTGCTTGTCAATCATGGTTTTTTTTAAAAGTAGCTCTTCAGCACCTGCTGAGACTGCTTTATCTCAACATTATCTAGTTAGATACAGCAGGGGTGAATGATCAATATGATCTGAAAGTTTCCTTATTTCCTTTTTTTCTCCCTTACAGATTCATTCAACATTCCACGCCTGGATAGTGTTCAGAATTATTACAGGTACTTTTATTTACCATACAGATGCAGCTATATTCAAGGTCAAATTCACTAAACAATATTCTGTTTTCAGTTATCATATATATGCTTTTTCACTGACTTTCCTATAGGCCAGGATCATTCTACTATTCCTGCTGTCTTTTGCATTGCCAGTTAGTAGAGCAGAATCAATTGAGAAAATAGAGAATTCTTTGTGCAGATTTCTTATCTCTTATCCTTCTGTATTTTGTAATTACAAAAGTGTCTTAAATCTGTCAATGTCTACAAAATTACTAGTCACACTCTAGGAAAGAAAAGATGGAAGAGTGAAATGAATGTCTTTTCCAGTGGAAGATATGTATAATTCCCATCTAGCATAAAGTATCAAAAGCACTTCAATTTTTTAAGTCAGAAATAGTGAAATTACCTGTTATCAATGGAAGAAGAAAAAGCAATGTATGTTTGTCATAGCTACAAGTTTTCCTAACAGCAGTATTTCCATCTTATTTTGTTAGGAAATACTCAGCGTGGCGTAAAGATGGCTCTTTTCATTACATCCACACTACCTCTTTTGGGAACTATTCATTCATCTGTGTGGATGCCACACTCAGCCCAGGCCCTAAGAGACCCTATAACTTTTTTGGGATTTTAAACATGGTATTGTATAAGTCTTTGCATTCCATTTTGCTGGCTGTTCCATTTCTGTAGTGGTTTGCTTGGAGGTTTGGGATTTTTTAATATGAAAAATTGTTTGAAAGATTTGTGTTCATCTATAAGAGTGTTTACATTTTTATGTTTTAATGCACGTGAGACATTTACTTAGCAAAATGGATTTGTCACCTGCTTGTTTCAGAATCAAATGGCAGAGCTGTCTTTGATGGCAACAAAAAGTCTACACAGCAACCATACTATCTGGTTTGGCCATTACCCCACCTCAACAATCATCTCCCCATCCCCTGGAATACGAACACTTATGAGGTAAGATCTTATCCTGTATGTTTTTATCATGAAGTACATTCCCTGCCTGTCTTCACATGCTCATCTCTCACTTCCAGGTTTTCTGCAGTGATATTTCCTTCCTACCCAAATAATCACAATTCTTATGGTTTTTTTTCAGTTCTGCCACAGCCTATTTATGTGGACATCTCCATACAATGGGTGGGCTGATGCCAGTCTTGCACAGTCAACACCGTGGTGGCACTCTGGAACTGGAATTGGGAGACTGGATGGATAATAGGAGGTAAGTAAAGCCCATATGAGCAAATTACTGTATGAAGCCTACCTTGCTGTAGTGTGATTCCCTTTTATGCTGTGTGGTGGATTTGAAAGAGCCATGAGATCAGCCTGACTGGTTATTACTATAAATGCTTTTTAAAAAAGGGCCTTGTGTGTATGTTTGCGATTTTTTCCCCCATACCAACAGTATGCTAATAAATTAAATAATTTTTTATTAATTCTTGATACTTAAAAAGAAGACACCTAAATGTCTTTTTAGTATCTGTTTAGTATTCAAATGTAGAACAAATAAATTGTGATAAAATTCATCATCACTGCTTCAAAATATACGTGCTCTGCACTAACTGTTAGAATTCTTGACACAGAAATAGTCCACCTGAGAAATTTTACCGTACTAGCATATCAAAAAGTGTTTGATGCTGCATGGAGTGTATAGTAGTACATTAGCTTTTATTCTGCAGTAATCCAAAGAAAGACACTGGTATGAATACAGGAGAAGATCACACTGGGATTGTTGTCCTTAACTAGAGTACTACACAGACACTGTGGAAATGTATACTTGAGTTCTTTAGTGTAATGTTCATCCATCTGACTCATGCAAAATTCCATAGATCTTCATACTTGGAACTTCAAGTACTATTTCCATGATTTATAATAAAATTACCCTCATCACCTCATCAGAGGTAAGCAGCTGTACAGTTAATACAGCAGAGTTGGAAAATGTAAGATCAACTACAGAAGAGAATAAATGGAAAATAAAGCCAGGTTCTGTTTAGGAACTTGAGAAGCATGGGAATCAGCCTATTCACACAGCAGTTCATATTAACAAATTTTTTTCTTTTCATTATAGGTACCGGATCCTCGCGTTTGATCATGACCTCCTCAGCTTTGCAGATATTAACTTTGAAGAGTGGCCTGTCATTCTGATCACCAATCCCAAATCCTTCCTTTACAGCAGTTCTACTCATGAACCACTAGTCAAAATTCTGTATTCCACTCATATCAGGTATCCTGTAATGTCTTGATTTCATAATATTTAACTACATTTATATATATACACAAAAACTTTTTTTTAAATATGTGTCTACTGTTCTCAGAATTCACTTTTCTCTAAAAGATTGTTCCAGAGACCTCTCTTTGTATTATATCTCTGATAGAAAGATTGTGTAGTAGTAATTTATGTTGGTTTTATTTATGCAGTTATTTCCCCTAAAGTCAATTGAACTTTATGTAACCAAAGCTGATAAATTACTATATAATTAAAATAGATTCATATATAATCAATATGCATAGATTAATATGTAATCTGTGTTATTTATCTCACATGTTCACATTTTGTCTATGTATTTTCCTAAATGTTTTCTCTATTCATTTCAGACTTTTTAGCTTTTTATCTTTTCAATTCTACTTCCTTTATATGTTAAAACACTAGAAGACTCTGCCAATTTTCATATTCATTTTAAATCTCTCAATTTTTTCATTTTTAGCCTATTTAATTTTTACATTTATATTTAAAATTTTAGGCCCTTTTCAGCATTTTATATTTGCTGTAAGACTAATCTGCTTGAAATACTGCATACATAGGGTTACAATAAAAAGAAGTTTGTCTTTTCAGTTAGGGAGCACTATCCTACTAGGTGTCCTAATTACTTTCCAGTACTATTCAGAACCTTATCTGAACATTCTTATGATTGTATTAAATATATGAACTGGTAGAATTGCTCACCATAACTGTATGAAACTCTTTCATTTGACTAAAACATGCTCTGGAATGCCTTTCATATTACAGAAATGAAAGGAATTGTATGTTTTGACTCAGTATTTTGAGTCTGTATGAGTATCACTGTTTCTATGAATATAAGCACTGCCAAGTGACAATACATTTGTTGGTATATGAGATCTGTAATATCAGTCTTGCATTGCACTCCATTTGTTCTAAATGCAGTTACAAACTCTGAGAGGTTATATTCTGAATAGCAAAAAAAAAAAAAAAAGAAAGGAAAAAGGAAAAAACCCAACTCCCAACAACAAAGGATTTTAGAGAGAGAGAGCCTGGCAATTTTTTATGAGGCCATCTACAAGTGTTTGGTTATATGCCTCTATGTGCTGGAGGATGCATCTTGCTAACTTGTGTTAGCAAATGTTTTGAAGTAAGAGTTCTAGAATTATTTCTGCCAGGGCCTTACAATTTCTGCCACCTTTTTGTCTGTTCCACAGCCAGTTTTCTCTCCTGTTCTTTTGTGTAGTGCCATACAGAACTACCTTTTTTTTTAACTGTAGGAAAGAGCTACCATGTTAGCATTAGGCTACAGATATTTCACTGTTTTAATTTCTAAATCTTTTGAATTCTTTACTACAAGGCAGCTTAACCTTTAGGGACTTTCTCTTAAGGAAGTAATGACATGCTTGCAAGTCCTGTAACAAATTGTTTCTCTTGCTCTTTATTTACTCCTTAGAATTCTGGCATTCTCTCCTTCTGTCATTATCTCTGTCCAAGTCTACATAGATGGAGTTCACCTGGGGAATGCACATCACGTGTCTGGCCCTCTCTATGTGCTGAAGTGGAGCCCACAAAACTACAGTGAAGGATTCCATCACATAGATGTGACTGTCCAGGTAAGGTAACTGTTGGCATTCTTTGTATTGATTTTTCTTTTCTTGTCATGGCTTCTCTGTCAGCCTTCTGCCTCACATAACTAGCAACAAAATATGCAACAATTAATGATTGTCTGATTACAAAAACCAAAGGATTTAATAAAGAAATAAACATTGACAGCTAAGCACCAAGATATTCATAACGCTGCTGGGCTAAAGTAAGAAATATTATGTTTCATAAGGAGCAAAATAAGACAGGACAGAAGTGCAAATTTGAATTGAAATTGGCCAGAGATATCAAAAATTACAGGAAAGGGTTCTAAAGGTATATAAACAATAAGCAGAAACAGAAGGAAAATACTGGCCAGATGTTAAACAGAAGAGGTAAATTAGTCACCAACAACTCTGAAAAGGCAGAGGTTCTCAGCCTCTGTCTTTACAAGCAGTGTTGTACCTCAGGCCTTGGGAACAAGGAACAAGGTTGATGCAAACAGATACCCACTGTCAGTGAAGGAAGAGTTGGAGTAAGACGTGTCACAGGAGCTTGATCCTGACAATTTCCACTCCAGAGTGTTAAGAGTCCTGGTTGACATCTTTGAGAGGCCACTCTCCATAGTCTTGGAAAAGTCCTGGAGATCAGGGGGCATCCCAGAAGACTGGCAGAAAGATAACAACTCTCCTGCCTACAAGAAAGGCTTAAAGGAGGATCCAGAAAATTATAGGCCCATCAGTCTTACTTCAGTCCCTGGAAAAATTAGGAAACAAATCTTTGTGGGGGGCTATCTCAAGTCAGATGAAGCACATGACTGGGAAGAGCCAACACAGATTAACCAAAGGCAATTTGTGGGCCGAGAAGAATGTTACGGAGCTCATCAAGGAAAAGTGTAAGGACTTGCACCCTGGAAACCATAATCCAGGAGCACAGCACAGGCTGTGATCTGCCTGCTTTGGAGCAGCTTTGTGAAAAGAGACCTCAGTGTCATGGTGGACCACAAACTCTGTGAATGAACAGTGTGCTGGTGCGGCAGAGAAAATCTACTGGATGCCAGGGTGCATCCACAGGGCCATCACCAGCCAAGTTACTGCCTGCTCTACAGAGTGCTTGTCTGGCCACACCTGGAACACTGTGCTCAAACTGCTGAATAAATGAAAATAAACAATAAGTGTTTCTTTATCTATATGAGTTTATGGCAAATACACCAGAAATGAAGCACAATAAAATTTAAAAATATTTTAATATGGGCTATTACCTAGAATTGAACTTTCAGAAGACAACCTGGTGGGAGGGGAGGAGGGTCAGTAAACAGTCACAGTCTTCTATAAGTTGCTGAATCTCTTGACAGGCTCTTCTTCATATGTAGCACTTTCAGATTATGATTTTATAATCATCAATTTACTTGAAACTGCCAAATAGACTGTAAGTAATCCCTTGTAGGTAGAATTTAATACAGCAGTATGCCAGAGAAGCATGCATCAATTCTATCTTCCTAGAAAAGCTGCAATGATAATTAGGAACTTTAACTAGACAGTCTTTTGTACCTTTGCTCTGTAATTGCTCTCATTTTATATCAATCTAGGATGCTTCAGGAAGAATTGGCACACGGGGCCATTTATTTGGTATGGAAGAAAACCTGTCCCTTAGATTTGACTTTTGGTCATCTCTTATTCTTCTCACTGACCACTACGTTCTAGTAAGTACTTTCAGCAAAACAGCTGATACTCCATGTTGAATGCAGTAGGCATTTTCATAATTCCTAAAGGAATTAATAGATTTGAATGCAGTTTACTTTTTCCAGATATGACTTTTGTTGGAGTTCCAAAACATTTAAAACTTCTCAAATTACACACTTCAACCACTAATGTACAGCAATGGTTTACACAAACAGCTGACATCCTGGATTTAGTCCAAATTATCCATTTTTGGGCATAAGTATACCCACAGTTTGTGCACGCAAGAAATTGAAAAGGAGCTACTAGAGATAGTAGAAAAAGGAAACATTAAACTGAAGAGAAATTCACTGTGCACTGTTGCAATATGTTTTCTGGAAAAAATGCTGCAAATATTCTCACTGTCAGCTGCTGATATTATAACTAGCTCCTTATAACAAGTGGAGGGCAAAATCCCCATCAGCTAATAAGTTCCAGGTCATATCCAGATGTGTCACAGCTCAGTACATGTAAAGAAGGATGTCATGTCTTAGTAGTTTAGGTGCACTTCTAGAACTACATAAGAAAGTCTATATGACTGTAGTTCTTATCATAATTGACTCAAAAATTTTAACTTTGTTTTGTTAATCAGTCACACATTCTACATCATGTCTTGAACTGCATTTCTCCTCAGAACAGTGGTTAGATAATGTTTTGCCTTTAAAGTGTTTTCAATTTATGTGTTCCATTTTTCAATGGATGTGTTTACAAATACTTTTTATTAAAGATCCAGGTCTATTGCTTTCATCCATTCAGCAAAATTCAAGTCAGTACAATACAAATCCAACAGCTTAGAAACTTAAGTTTCCTTTTTACTCTTCAGTTCAATGACACCAACAAGCTTTGAGTATGTGTTTCAAATAGAATCTTTGTACCATTCTATCAGTGTCCATAAGGCATGCTCCAAGGCTGCTATTATCCAAGGGCTGGCTTACAGTCAAAATTGTCTTTTCAGGCTCGAGTGCTCTTTGGACTGATTGTGCTGATTCAGATTACCTTGCTTGTTGTTTTCCGACACCTTCAAAAACCATCACTCAAAGGTAGGAACCATTGTTTACTTGTGGTGTTTAGTAGATCTGTTTTCCCCTAAACTTTTTACTGTTGACCTGTGTGCTAACAATATGTAAGTAATTGTGCTGCTAATCACCATATGCATTTTACATCTGCTACTGTGGGGTTTGATTGGTTTCTCAGAAGCTGCTGTTTTGCCTTTAAGAGAACCTGGAAAACCTCTAATATATCAAATGAAGTAAACAAGAAATTTGAGCGGGTCTCTTTGTTTAAACCAAAATTAAGTAGATTGAAGTCCAAGGTTTCATTTTACTTTTCTCACTGAAGAATCCAGTACATAGGGAAAATAATGTTTTGGTTTGTATTAGTTCTGTATGTGTGCTTGTTTCACTACAGTTGTCACAGAATTATCTCTTGTCTGAGTGGAGAAACAGATTTCCTTTTGCAAAGACAGTATTTGTTAACTTTTGCAAAGAACATGAAAAGGATTGGGTTTTTCTCAAAATAATATTAAGGCCATTTCTGTCATAAATTGATACTTTGTTTGTGATAGATCTTGTAAATGAAAATTGTTACTATTAAGCTCTTGGCATTTATCCTTTAAGCAATCATTTGAACCACACCTTACTAATGAAATTTTTCTGGAAGCCACCTCCCTTCCTATCATGTCAGTGTTTGTCCCTTCCTTTATACTCCTACGTGATTTATACTCCTAATCATGTAGCATCCTGAGGTAACTACAGCAACTGCTTACATAGAAAAAGATCAGATTTTCAGTAGCCTTTATGGAACTCAGCAGCTAAATATTAAAAAACCTGACTCTGTGGTCAGCTAGGTCCATGTGGACCATGACAAATGTTTGACAAATCAGTAAACAAATTTGTTAAAGCTGTTGATTTCCAAAGGTGAAGCTTGCCCTCTGGGGGTTATTTCTTTGTGAGAAGGCCACATAATAGGTGTAAGGCGACAAACTAACTCTTCAGGAAGCCTCTCGATCTGTGAATAGTCTGCTTCAGTTAGAGAGCTAATACTACTTTTTTCTGCTAACACCACACACTTGTCAGAATAATGTCATTTTAATGCCTAGCCTTAATTTTGAGTTGCTATCAGATCTCACTAAGGTAGATTTAATCAAAGGAAATCCAATTAATCTAGTCCATGCTGACCTGCCTTTCTGGGTTTGCAGAGTTATTGTTTTGATTCTCTTACTTTTCATTTAATACATACTTTCTCCATGTTTTTCATTCTAGCTAACTTCATTTTCTGGGTATAGAATGGTCGTTCAGTATAATTTACATACAGTAAGTGTATTCCTTTAGAATGGCAGGTTCCTCTGCTGTTTTGAATATAGATTGTTATATTTATTGATTTTTTACTTTCAATTATCACAGTAATAATAATGCATTTCTCTGCATTTTTCTGCAGACATACCAAATATTATTTTTATATTCCTTATTTAAAAGAATGAGTAAATAATGTGCAGATTTCTTTCAGAAAGACCAGTATTATACATACATATATATCTGGGGAGGTGGTGCAAACTGAATTAAGTGTATTTTTCTTAAATGTTGTCTCTGTTTAGAAAAGCCAGGATTACTTACTCTGACTTCGTATTCTCTTCATGTCTTCAGTAAAACGAACACCTTTTATTACTCAGTTCTGGTTCTGAATTTATATACCATTCTGGGTAAGTAGCCTAGAGTACTGGAGGACATAAATTAGTATTCTGAAATTACACATTAGATCCCAATGAAAATTAAGAATTATAATATCTTGGAGAATGGGGAAAATCTACTTAAGTTACAAAATCTATGTAGAACTTCAAAATTTAATGTCCAAAGAGACTAAAGGTTTATCTGTAAAAGCCTAACTTAGAAGCCCTGAATTAATAAAACACTTAGATTGTTAAATTACTCTGAAAGTGAAATCAATATTTTTAAATTTAGTTTGGTTTTCACTTATTTTTTGATTGTTAGCATCAGAGCTAACAATCTAAGCTTATTCTCCTCTGATAAAATGTTACTGAAATAGCTATTTTCTTGTTAGTCAGTGTGGTATGCATAACACAGGGCAGCCTGCCTATTTTAATTTCTGTGCAGAGCCAGGCTGGAATTGTTTGTGGCAACATTTTTCATATATCTTACTGTAATTCTGGGGAAAAGCTACTCTTTGAAAGGATCCACCTTTTTGCCTCTGTCATAAGGAAGATATTATATGTGGTGTTGAAAATTGTCACAGAGAAACTAATTGAAAAGTATTTTCATTGCATGCCACAATCCCTTGTCATACTGTAGTATTTTCACACCAGACTGCTGTTTTCAGAGTATGAAAACATGAGGCTTATTACTGTGGACAAGCAATAGGGAAGTTTCAGGGTACAAAGGGCTGTATGGGAAAGGGCTGTGTCTCTCTTGTGTTTCCTGATGGTGATGTTTGGTTTCCTCTCTTGCAGGACCATGGTTTGTAGGTGAACTGATTGATGGCCAGATGGGGGCATGTTTTTCCTTTGGGGTGTTTGTTGGTGGTTCCTTCTTACAGGGCAGTATGACATTTGTGGTTGGGATTTTACAGGTGAGTATTTATAAAATAAAGGCTAAAAAACAGCTTTTTTTTCTCAGGGACTTTTTCTTTAATTTATTTTTAATAGTTTTATAAAGAAAGGAGTCTTGGAAGTAGAGAGATTAATGACCATTCCTGACTACAAGAGGACTTTCTTACCTCTCTGCAGATTTAAAGGGCAGAAGCGAAGGAGGTTGTGCATTATTTTCATAAACTTCTATTTTTCTCTAATAAAATGATGTTGCTTTGGACTCCCTGGGTATCTGGATTAGAGGCTGTCTCTACAGATTTACAACTCTAAATTTTCTATACATTTTCTGTTTTGCCCTTGGCTCACACACAGTGATAAAGCAAAAAATCTGAGTGGCCAGGGCAGCCTTTACAGCCTTAATAACCCTTCAGATCAGTAGGTGTCACTCTCTAAGCACACATGAGTCCAGTTTTCCCAGGAGTGATTTCCCCATTAATCTGAAAGACAAGGTGTCATTCCTTGGCATTTAGGATAGAGGAGCAAACCAGCATTGCCTCCTTCATGGTGTTTCCCTTGTACAGTGACACCACAGTGGCCTGGGTCAGAGTTAAGCTGACATACAGATCGTCTTTGCTAATTTTTCACTAAGTTCTGCTCCCTGAATCAGTTCCAGGAAATGTCAGATGCATGTTAGTGCCTCTTACTGCAAGGGGATGGGCAGGAATGCTTGCCCTGGGACTCAGGCACAGGTAGTGGCAGCTATATCAGCTGCAGGGTCTTGGAGGTGCATCCTGAGATTCCACCTCTGGGAACTGTAGCCATCCCTTAGAATGGAACAGCTTTATCTGTGCGTATATTTTTAAGCCTTCATAGATTGCTCATTGTCTTATTTTTCTTTGCTCTTCCTTCCAGATGATGTTTTTCAACCTGCCATTGATGGCCTATCTGTGCTGGTGCCTGTTGCTGCGGTGCCAGGGCCACAGCTTCCGTTCCCACATCCGTCACGTCCGACGCTGCATGCCTGTGCTCGTTCACCTGGCAATGGCCCTGCTCCTGGCCTGGCAGGTCTATTCCTGCTATTTCCTGCAGCGAACATACGGCACCTTGGCGTTCTTTCTCTCCCCAATGAGAACGTGGCTGGTGGCACTGACCGCAGCTCTCATTTATAAAACCTGGACGCTGAAATCATCAGAGCTCAGAACTTACATAACAGAGATAAAAAACTGTCAAAGCTCCTGAAGTACAGTATAAGTACTCCAAGTTCTGTCTTAAAAACTGTCTAGGTACAACCTTACCATTTTGTGATGCTGGAATTCCATACACCCCAACCATTAGGTGGTAAGACCCAAAGCTGCAACCGCACTGCTACAGAACTGCATTAAATAGTAAATGTACAATATCTTGTACACACTTTTCTTGTATTATACAACATACTGTATAATACATGTAGTACAGTTATGCATTATACATCAATACAGTAGGCTGTGTAACAATCTCATAAATGAGAATTCTTTTGTGATACAGAGATAGATATGGCTCACAAATGGAAATGTTTACCTGTAGTATTCCTACTGTGAATGAAAAAATACTTTAAATTAATTCTTGATTTTTATAATGCTGAAAAAAGTGAGCATAGAACTTGATGAGCTTCTGGATTTATGCTTAATTTGATTTTTATTTCAGGGTTGACATGTGTTTTTACAAGACTAGACCAGATGTCTTTATGAAGTAATAGTGATTGCAAAGGCACTGTAGTGGCCTTCACAGTCAGAGTCCTATGCCCATACATATTTTCAGTTCATAATGCTGTATACAAGCAGATTATAGGCTGTAAGGTGTGTATTTGTATTTGTGTTCATGTTTACCTGAGCTGTGGTCTATAGCTCTTGCCCTGGGAGTGATGGCTAACTAACAAGCTTGCTCTCTGGAAGGAAGGAGTTTCATTTTTCACTACTGAAGCTGCCAGTCCTCCCACCCATGGCTGGTGAAAGGACAATGAATTATCAGTGGTGCTGGAGTTTTCAGCTTCAAAGCAAAGAATGGAGATAATGTCCTCAGGATGGGAGAGGCTGAAGGAATAATATGGTCTAATGCCTATAAAGTCTGTAATTTCTGTTTTTCTGGGTCTCAGCTGTGTCTCTGGGTCTCAGCCAAATGCACCAAAGAGTGACCTAAAAAAACTCATTTCTTTGTTTTCATTTTTCTCTAAGTCCAAAAATGATAGAACAGTTAGTTACATTACTGAAGAATGCAATGATTCAGAGCCAAGAAAGCTGAGGTGCCTTGATCTGTAAAGAACACTGCCTTGCTCCACAAAAGACCTGCTGTGAGTGAAACATTTAAAATACTTTAGGTAATTTTACAGTAACTTATTTATGGCTCCTCGAGAAAAAAGAGGGCTAATTTATTTGTGGTCCCTTTGGAAAAAAACAGCATTGACTGTAGAACACGTAGGAAAATAAACTGGAAGAAAATATTGACTATGACAAGGACTTTTGTTATTTCTAACAGGTGACAGTTTTCCTATTCCTTAATTTCTGTTCTTTGGTGATACAGAAAAATAGTAATGTAACACTAATAATAATGTGATGTCTTCAATGTAATAGGAAAAAGAGAGAAAGAACACCAATTTACATGAGTTAAATACACTGTTAAGAGAATAAAGAATGTTGTTTGTTGCTACCAAAGTTTTTTTTGCAAAGCTGTTAAAAAATCAGAGACAGAGTGCAAAATTTGTGAGATACAATACTGAAAAATTGATAATGACATTTCACTATTGAATTACTTCTATGTGATTAGAGAGAATAAGTGGCAATAAAATACTTCATATCTTTTGACTTGTTCCTATTGTTAAATATAATGTTACCCAATACTTTTACCCTTAGCTGGCCTCTGCAATAGTCTCTGCACTGCATACCACTTGAACCCACTGATTGATTAAGCCCCCACACTGAGCATTCATGCGTGGCTTATGTGGAGGCTGATTTTTTTTTAAGAAGAAAGAGGAATAAAAGTGCACTTACCAATCTAGAAAACTACGGGAGTCCAGGAAAAAGCTGACACACGACCCCCTTTGGCTTCTTCAAACACTTCTCTGGGATGTTGCACACCCCGGCACTGGAGAGGTGCACACTGTAGACCTGTCCCATCTGATTCGCTGCTGCTGGGACAGCAGGAAGATCCGGCTCTGTGGCTGTGTCACCAAAACTCCTGTTGTTCCAGCTATGGGCTCTCTCACCAGGTGTGCAAGAAGCCGATGGACACAGAGTTGAGAGGTGCATTTCCTGTGTGCAGAGTGGGTGCTGAGCGGTGGATCCGCACAGCCGGCACACCTGCAGTGCTAGTACCCATTTTTATCTATCCCAGCCTCTGGAACAGCAGCATTCCCCCTGCAGTCATTGGCTATACATTTCCTTGCCTTCACTTAAAGGCACACTACTCATTTATTTTGCCAGCCATGCTCTAGGGGAAAGTGGCTGATGGGATTATATTTTACTATAACAATAACTAAAGGTTAGCCCAAAAGTCAAGCAAACCTCTTCTTTGGCCTTATCAGACAGTTGTTCCTGAGTTACGTCCTTGTTTACTGGATTTATAGAGCCATCCTCCTCTGCTTTGCACTCATTTTGCAGATTTATGGAGTCATCTCACTTCTCCTCACTGGAGCCTTGTTTCTTGGTTCCTGCTGGCTATCTTGCAGAGAATAGAGTCTGTTGCACATACAGCACTCTTATCATTGCTCTACCCAGACCAGAGGACTGTAGCAAAACTAAATTTCAATACTTTTTATCTTACTACTTGAATCTATACTTATGGTTGCAAAATTCTGTGTTAGTGTGGCTAAAACATCATGTCTCACTTCTGCTTCTTTCTGTGCTTTTCCTGAAGACTTCTGAGTTGTCTCACAAGTATTTTCTCAATTTGAAGCTTATTCCAGCTGCTGCTACCATTTCTAGTTGTGGGATAATGCCACCTGTCTGTGATCTTCTTTTGTCCCCTGGTAGTCTATTTATGGATTATATAAGTATTTCCCACTGTGAAGAGAAGCCAGTAAAGAAAAGCGTAATATAGCAAAAGAGAAGAGCAATGTTAGAAACAGGAATAAGTAATACTGTGCTTTTTTCTTCCACAATCAATGCAATAAAATATTGAATGAAGAAATTAAGATATTTGAAAGGTATCTGCCTCAGGTCTCTTCACTTATGTAACAACAGCTACTATAAACTGCAGTAAGAAACATTTATGTCTGGGCTGGAAAGGTCTTATCATGGTGTTGGTGACATGTTGCATGAAATTCTGACATTTAACTGAACATCTTAGCACTAAACATTAATAGTGGTCTTATGAAAACCCCATGCTTTTCTCATTGTCAATTAAGAAGCCAAAAAGAAGGAGGTCAAGAAACAAGACAAACTGAAAAATAAACCGACCAAAACCAAACCGAACCTACCCAACAAAAAACCCAAACAGACAAAGCAAAAAAACAGGAAAGGAATGAAAATTGAAGGGAAGAAAATGAAATATAGGGCAGACAACAGCAATACTTCAAGGTACAAAGGGAGACGGGATGGAAATGGGAATGCACGAGACTAATTAATACAAAGGAGAAGACTGGCTTAACCAAAAATAAGGAAAAAAGGTGTCTCTGCCCTATATTGCTTACATTTTATTACCACTTGCAAATGCTTATTTATAAAGATTGTAGGTGAACTTCCTTACTGTGGTTATGATGTCACATGAAGCTAGAAATGCAAACAAATTCACAAAAAGCCCCTAGCAGCTGTAGGTCAGTTTTGAAACCATAACAATGGGGGCTGGAGTAATGGAGCAGTGAAAAGTCCTTAGGAATGAAATGCTATGTGAAGAAGCCCCAGGAACAGAATACTATAAATCTTTACTTAGTTAACAACCAATTTTTCAAAGAGGCTCAAGCAGAAACTGTAATAGAATATAAAGTTAAATAGTAATGTGATAGCTGATAGAAGGAAAATGTAACTTAGAATTACCTTATATTACTGTAATACTCAGAGACACCCCTCCAGGAAAATTTGTCTGTGTAAAAGACAATATAATGAACTGGGCATGTGCATTAGAAATTTTGTCACAGGCATCAGTGATTAAGCATGAGTGACTATTCGTCAGTGTTTGTATCACTCTTCCCTTGACAACGTTTTGTACAAAATACTATACTTGTTTCCTAGAAGTTGTAACAGTGATGTATGAGTTACAAGAGTTGCTGTTCAGTACATGGAAAAATTGCTGGATTATACCAGAAAGTCAAGATGACCTAAAGAGAACAGTAGAAGAACAAAGAAATAAGGAACCCAGCCAATAGGTTCTAAGGGGCGCATCTTAAATCAGGTAATGAACCCTGTCTGAGGAACACCACCAGCTGTGTTGATAGAGATAAGAAACAGATATATGGGTCTGTTTTTGGGAAAAGGAGAACAGCTTGACCTAAAAAGCACGGAATGCAATAAAGGGAAACCAAAACAATGAGATAAAAGGGAAGAGACTGATTATGATGCTGACATCTCAAGAGACAGAAATAATTAACCATTTGCCCAGAGTTACAGGGAATCAGGAGGGGGTTATGAAACAGGGTCCTGCCTTACTGTTGTAAAATGTAAAATATGTAAAAATTTCTTAAGAAAGGATGTTCTTTGATATTTGATACTTATATATTTTCAAGCCTAATCAACAAGAAAGAAGATATAAACCATAAAACAGGTAGCAGTTAACAAGCAAGCTCTAAGTGATTGTCGGCCTCCTTAAAATTTAGGGCTTGACGTGCTTGATCTCAACTGCTCGGCACATTCACCCCCCCCCCCCCCCCGGCAAACGCCACTTCCCAGTCACCTGCAGCCAGGGGCCAAGGGCACCAGGTGGGGATTTTGGGGAGGACACAAAGAATGCAGAGTTTACAGGTCACAAGCGTGTAAATGCTGGGGATATCAGGGTGAGGTTTACTTTGACTGTCCCTATCTTTTTCTCTTGAAGCCATTTGACTAATGCTGCTAGAACCTGTATTGCCCTCCATAGCTCACCTAACTACCGGAATGCTACTGCAATCAAGCTGCCTTTATTATGGTACGGAATCAGTATCTCAGCATGATCTCACTCTGAATCACCCCTCACATCACAGCTCTTAACAGACTCCTTACTTGTGTGGATTACTAAGCAATTCCTATAAAAATAATAGTGCTGGGAATGTTATAATTTTATAATATTTTGTTCAAGTTGTGAAAAATAACTGTCTAGAGGACCAATTACTCCAGGAAGCTGTGTCAACTCACAGTGCTAGTATGAGCTCACTCTGGAGTAGCTCTTCAGCAAATATTGTGATATTTACTCCCTCAAAATTTGAATCGAACTTTGCAGCTTTTTTGTTGTTAATCAGCAGCTATAGCTAGGCAGCTATGATTAAGCAATTGCACAGTGAAAGTTGTCGTCATGGCTAATCCTTTGTTTTAAAGAAAAGGGAACAAAATCCCAAAATAAATGGGCTGTCTGGATGAGAGCCCCTGGAGTGAAACCAGCAGTACTGAGCAGTAACTGGGGGAAAAGTAATCCTGGCAGGGGAGATCACAACCACCAAGCCCCTGACCACCAAGTTAAAACAGATCCCCAAATGGAATGAGGGGAAGAAGAGCACACATGGAATAATTAGCATGAGAACCAAGAGATGTAACTGGCAAATAAGGGTCTAAGTACTAATTAATAAAAAATCTATATAAATTGTAACCAATAAATGCTGATGGGTTTGTTTGCTGAAATGTGTAAATAGTGTAAAGTTTTGATGATGATGAGCCAGACTTTTGTGGGTTGCCCCCCAATTTCCTAATTTGCACAGAATACAATAAAGAAACAGAAATTCCTTGTCTTAGTGTCTGAAGTGCTGTCACACATCAATCAGGTGATGAGCCTGTGCTTGGGACAACACAGGATGTTCTTTCAAACCACACCCATTAAATATTTGCAAGTGTAGGTGGCAACGGTCAAAATCATGTCAAGAACGTATTACTCATTTTGAGTATAAATTATTGCATTGCTGTTTCCAGTTCAATTTAATTTATTAGCATCCCAAAAATCTCTGCTTTCAGTACATACAGAACAACTTAATGGTTTATTTAAGAAATGGAAACTAGTATAAGTAAAAACTTGCCCACTGTTAGAGACAGAATGCAATTATTTTTCTTGAACCACTGATTTTACTTCGAAACTGAGACGATCTGTTTTCCAATATTGCCTCCATTCATCATGGACTGGAAAGCAGCTTCAAGAGAAATAATAAAATAAATTAGTGCCAAGCAAAACAAGCCAAGTAGTTTCTAAAAAGGAAGACAAAAATGGTAGAAGCAAATGTATTAAGCAGCTCCCCAAAAAGGAAAGATACCACTTTGGACCTACTCATAATTATACTTAATTATGTGCTAAGTTAAGAAGAGGGATTTAAAAAAAAAGAAAAAACAAACGAAAAAAACCCAAGCCTATAATCAACTGCTGAGGACAGCTTTTTGAAATAACTTTAAAAAATTATTTGTAAGCAGCTGTTCAACCCTATACAAATTAATGACTACATTTGCTGTTTTAGTGATATGACACACTAACAGCAAAGAGAGACAAGGCATGATTGGGCAGCCCAGAAATGCTGTGGGTCACACAAATATTTGTGAAAAGAAAGGTTTTAAATATTTCATAATAGTGGGAGAAGCTTGTGTAAAACAATATACCTTTAAGCAAACAAAGTAGGAAAGTATGATATATGACTGATATATTTGGCCAAGTTACTTCAAAATACATATGTATTCCAGTAAGGAGAAATCAGCAATGACTAGAATAAGATTAAATCTATAAGATTTAATTATCACTTAATTCTACTGGTTTTCAATCTTGTGGGATTAATGACTAAATGGACATACTCTTCCCTCTTCCTTGAAAGGGAAGCATTCTTACAACACATCTTGAATCACATGCCTCATGTCACCAGATCCCCTTCATTTTTATATTTCCTTTGTTACAGGTACTTTGAACAGGCTAAAGAACATTTTGTTTTATTAAAATTAATTAATTTTTACTTTCTTTGGTAATATGCTCTGCCCTTTCTTGTGGGTACTTTTCATTTTATTTTTTTTGCAAATCCAATAACAACCTCTGTTAGATATTGTGTTTTTAAAATATCAGTTCAAGGATTTTAAAAATGCATTTCCTTACTCACAAATTCAAAGAAAGGGGCAGTACTTTAAACCTCTAAGATCAGGATGCTATCACCACCTGCTAAGGTAGCAGTTAAGAATAAATTCCCCTCAGTACTAAAACAATAACAACAAAATCTAAATTTATATTCTATTATTTTTTAAATATACAATAATTATCTCACAAAACATTTTAATAATTAGTGAAAAAATTAATGTAACAAAAATGTTTTTGATAAAATATAAAAATCTAAATTGGCAAATGAAACAAAGGAGGTAGTTAACCTCAAATGTCATTGTATATAATCAGGTTATTATTCTTCAAAAATTATGCAGATATCTTACCACCGATGTTTGCTAAGCCTTCGATCACAGTCTCTCTGACCTGTCAATGCAAACAAATCCTTTCAGCTTTCCTCAAACAAGAGCAGCATTTCACATTTCTTAGAAACATGCCAAGAAATTACCATAGAAACCACCAAAATCTAAAGACTTCTCTCACTACAATGGTCAGTGCACTTTTTGGATCAGATATTGGCATGAATATTTTCTGATATATTTGCAGGTGATTTAATTCTTCAATCAGATCCCTGTCCCCACCAAAATGTAATGTCCTGGTATTTTCCCAGGAAGTTTACTGGTCACTTGAAGAAACAAAAACTAATTCAGACAGACCTCACAGGGAAGTCATGGTTAAGCATATTCTCATTACAAAGTAAATGGTGATTATAAAGCTTGAAGTAAAATTTCTGACAAGATCCTCAAAACCATTCAGGACACTTAACTCATCAAGTATTTGAAAGTACATTATTTTTGAAAGTCTGAATCATTAAGTAAAAAGGCACTTTTCAGCACCCTATGCTAAAATAAAGAATATAGACATGAGCAGCATGTAATCAGAGAAGTCTGTCATACTACAGTCAGACCATTCTCAGCAGATACCTTTTAAAACAGTGTGACCTAATAAGCTTTCAATTATACTTACACATTTTTAAAAGGTCTGTTCAATCCTGAGGCACAGTAAGAGAGCCAGAGACAGAAAAGTTAGTCCTCTTGTAGTAGGAAACAGTATCAAAGGCCAAAGATTAAATCTAAAAGTTCTCACCTTCAATTTACCCTCTTGGATCCACTGGCAGAGTTGTAATACGCTAGCTTCTTGTTTGTCCATGTAGTTCAACACCAAGAATCTTTCCCTGTGAAAGAAAATAACGAGCTTTGGTTTAAGAAAGCTTGGTCAATGTACTTGAAAATAACTTAAAATCTTTTCAGAAAACAGCCTTGTTGAAACTGAAGGGTTATGAGCACGAATTAAAGAAATGTAGGTCAGGGCCTTGCCAGTTTGTTGACAACTTCCTGCAGTGGGAGCTTGTCCCTAAACATCAGTTTAGGTAATTTTCTTCAAGTATCAGAGAGAGAATCGTAATAAAAATCAAGTAGTAAAGTAGTATCATCAGAATAAGTAAATATCCATAAAATGTGAGCAAATTCCTATTTTTTTTTTTTACTTTTTTTTTTTCCAGTGGTATGGAGAATAATTAGTGAACCTGCAACTTGATGGTGAGAATGACAACTTTCAGGGTCCCCACAATTCTGCATATCCTGCTATCACAGCTTTCCATAGCAAATGATAAATAGAAATAGTAATCAAAAATTATAATTACTTGTAGGAACATACTGACTAAATTCTCCACTGCATTCTACTATGCATGGTGTATTTTACTAAATTTATCCATTTTTTAAAAGAGCAGACAACAGTAACAGGGACAAGGAAATATTTTAATTAGAGAGATTAACTGATTTGCACAGAAATTAAGTCTCCCAAATGTCCCACAATGCAATGACTGAAAAGTCTAAGACTCTCCTCCCAGTCTCTGCCTTAGCTCATCTGAATCCTAAGAGGAAATTCAACAATTCCAAGTCCAAACATATTAAAAATGTTTTACCCATATATATCTGTCACATCTACAGTTCCATAACCTAATAAACCCCCAAATACTAAAAAAGTAATTTCAATAAAATCACTACATCAGCTGATCCTTATGCCTGAACTACGACATTTTGAGAGAAGGCACTTTGCAAAACATCTGAGAACAGAACAATAGCAACACCTTCCCTTGTACTAAAGAATTCTCAGGGATTACAGGACTAAACAAGCAAACTCAAATAAAATGTAACAACTGACATCATGATTCTATACAACAATATCCTTTCCCATTCTTTATGTTGATAAAGAGAAATGTAAGGGAAAGGATACGGTGATTAAATTTTCCTTTTTAGGCATGGCAACATTCTGTTCCAATTACAAGTAGCTACTGCAGATTACAGACTACCTTCCAGACACCATATGAAGAATCTACCTGGAATCTGGTCACAAGTTCTGGAGGAGAAATGTACCTTGTGATGTTCCTTTCTTTCTGTATTTTTTCTGTGTCAGCAGGCAGTGGAGGGGGATAAGGCACGTCTTTGTTATACTGAGAAATCTGTCCACACAGGATGATATGGCTGTTCTGATTCATCTGTTTGGGATAGCATAAAGTGAGAAAAATTATATTCTCAGTCTCAGAAGTTAAATTTTCCAGATGCAACAGGTTTATTGCAAAATTTTCACTAGCCACATCTCCTATAAAAGAGTGGCAGAATTGCATGCAGTCCCATTAATCTATAACATTCAAATAGTTAAAATACAAGGAAATAGTGGAAAAATAACTGCTATACAGCCTAGTGTAATTTAAAAAGGCACTAAATAGAAGGAATATAGGAAATTGTTACCTTATTGTGGGCCCCCAGGACCAGTACCTGAAGTTGATCACTGAAGTGGAAAGCCTGCTGTGCTGTATTACAGGCTGGACTCCAGTATGAATTAATTGAAAGCTAGGCAGGCAGATATTGGAGGTTGACTAGAATAAACCTGACAGCTGGAATAATCACCTGACTTATAACAGCATCACTGATGTCTCCACCAACATTGTCAAAGTACACATCCACACCACCTGGGCAGAGTTCACGTAGCTGTTTTGCCACATCCCCCTTCTTGTAATTGATAGCAGCATCAAATCCCATTTCTTGGACCAAAATGGAGCACTTTTCATCTGTGCCAGCAATCCCCACCACTCTAGAGCAGCCCTCCAGACGGCCAATCTGCAGGCACAAAGTTGAAAAAAGAAAATCAAAAACCCCAAACAATAAAGACAAAGTAGATCATTCATCTGCATAAAAGTTTCAGTGGAATGAAGGGGGTCCTAAGGTGTGTTACAGCTAAACTCCAGGCAGCAAGCACTCCCATCTCATGTGACACAACTGCCTTTGTCTCCTCACAATTACACACGGGGCAGGTAAAATAAAAACTTACTGTATTTTCAAACTCACTGGCTGCAGAAAACTATGTTATTAAACATAACTTTTAAAAGGAAAAAAAAATATACTATTTAAATACAATCTTCATAGAATTGCTGATACATTGTTCCTTCATAGCTTCTCTTTATTAGTAGGTCTAAAGTTTGCTTAATATTGATTTTGTTTGTGTGTACATATATATATAGAGATATTTGTAGATATGCACATACACATTGCAAACAGGTTTTGCAAAGCAGAGGAGGATAAAAGGACTGTAAATCTCAAAACACAAAGGATGTCATGGCACACAGCAAAAGGGTTTACCACATTACTAGTTTCTAATAGAGAAAAAAAAAGAACGTCTCCAGTCAATACAACATGGGGATGGCAGGCTACCATATAAATATATAATAAATATATGTATATTATACAATCTATTTTACTTGTGCTAGCAACAAGTAATCACCACCATCTGTTTTCTCTTCTCACTATTTCATGAAACTTGAGTTTCATATGTAAAGTCTTTCACAGTTAGTGTGTATGCCAAATACATGAAAACTGGCCGTTCCCACGGGATTATACCTGCTCATGTTTACAAAGATTTTATCTGTATGATTAATAACCAGCATGTTTCAGAAGACAAAACTTGCTAACAGAGGATGTTTGTATGCCCTAAGCCTACACCTACCTGGCCAGCCAAAGAGCCGCAGGCGCCGGCCGCTCCGCTCACCACCATGGTCTGATTTGCACCCGCGGCCACATGTCCCTTCTCCCTGATTCCCAGCAGGGCTGTCAGCCCCGTGATGCCAGCTGCACCCAGAAAGTAGGAAAGGCGTCCATTCACAAGCTGTGGAACCAGCTATGGAACAGAAACGTAGGTAGGAGGTCATCTGTTTCTGAGGAGAGGTTTTGCTCTTTGATTGACTGACGGTAGAAAACTAACTCAGAGTATTTACCAGGCAAGGTACAACTGGTAGGGACTATAGAGCTATCTCTAGCTCTATTCTAACAAGTTTGTACAAAAATGTTATGTCTCTGTGGTTTTAGAAAAAGCTTTTAAGCAAGGTAACTGACAAAAAACTAAATTACGGAAGTGTTAAAAAACAGTTGGGAGATAAGAAGTTTCCAGCAATGGTGAACTATCCCTGTGCTAGCATAAAGGATAAAAATGCACCATTTTATCAAATATGGTGTTTGCAGATCAATGACAGAGTCCTAAAGGAAGGAGTTTATTGGAAAATATAAGTTCTCATACTACAGTAATTTTCTGTTACGAGAGAACAATGAACACAAATATCCTTATTGCACTGAAATCTCTCCACTTTCAACTTAATATTGAATATCCTTTCTATGTGAATGTAAAGCCTCAAGTAAAAGCTTTTACTAAGATAAGTTAGAAAAACAAATTAAATATACCTAAAGCCTTTCACGTCTTACTCTCTTACACTTTCATGAACAAGAAGTTCCATTAGAATGAAAGTAATTAAGAGAATTATTTAACTGAAGCAGCTTCAGGATTTTTTTTTTTTTTAAATAACAAAATAATACTGGTCTGTGTTGACCATCAAAATTGTTATGGAAAAAAATTGATACAAGTTCTGGCACCTATGAGTTGATCTGCCCTTTGAGAACTGATTGCTTCAATAAGGTATGCTTGTTTTTCACCAAAAATAGTGTCATTAGGAGCTATTTAGGGAAAAAGAAAAAGTTTGGGGATGGAGGGGGGAAGGGTTTGGGAAAAAACCAGTCACAACCTTTTGTGTCAAAACCTTTGAGCTTTGCATTCGTATTACCTTTTGTAGCGAGTCTCCATCAAGAATTGCCACTGTCTGCCAAGGCCAAGTGAAGGAGGTTACAAAGTCTCCTTTAGCAAGGTTCTGGTGCTTGCTCTCCTCCACAACCCCAATGCCCCCACCATCAGCAACTTCAGAGAGCTGCCAGGGCTGCAGGTAATCCGAGCCCGTGTCCTCATTCATTCGGCAGCGCTGAAAGACAAGGCTTTAATGAAACGCTTTAAGGGAACACAACTTTTTTATCAGTTCAAGTTGAGTGGGGGATGAAGATGTGTTTAGAACTTCAAACACAAAGGGCTACTCAAAAATCTCTCAAAAAGTAAAACTTCCCCAAGTATCCATAATCTTTTTTTAGATCAATCTTTCCCCTTGTTTGCTTATTACAAAAGGAGGATGGACCATCCTGATCTTCTCCAGCCAACACATTCTAGAGACATTGGCTCAAAGGCACCAGCCTTGAGGTGACAGGCTCTGATGAGAATCCTACAAATGCCATTGCTCAACTGAAGGAATCCTAGAAATGAGGGATTGAAAAAAAAATTCCCACGAGTCATTTAGTCCATGCCCGTGCACTAAAGAGTAGTTCAATATATGCAAATCATCCCTGACAGAGATCTGTTTAATGAAACATCTTGAAACATTATGTACTTTCTTTGCAGCTTCTCCTGTTGCTACAGCTAGTAATTCAGGATTCTTAAACTCTTCCTTAATTCCCAAGCTAAATATACTTTCTTGAAATCTAGACTGGTTTTTTTATTTTTTTTTCTCTGCTATCACCATCTGCAGAGAGAATAAATGATTGGAATTCTCTTTATAGCAAATATTTACAGACTGTGTCTGTTCTGGGTCTTCTTCTACCTTCACTTCCATTGCAACCCACAATTCTCCCAGCCACATGATTTCTGTAATTTTGCATGACTGGAAAAAAAAAAAAAAAAAAAAAAAAGATAAAAAGGCCAAGTTCAGAAAAAGCTGATACAAACAAATATGTAATGGCATATCAGGGCTCACAGTCTCTTCCTGGTCCAATAAAGTAATATTCCTATATATACCTCAAGAATAAAAATGCCAAATTCCTTCCCGATTACTAACTTACTCTAGACATATATTTGTTCTGTAATTGGTAACTTTGCTGTTAAACATCACGACAGGTACAGAGCTGAAGGTATTTTAAAAAACAAATTCTGGCTTAGCTCTAAGCCCATCACCTACCATGTAGGGGTCCACTGACAGATAGAGAGTTTTAACACGCACTTGTCCCGCTTGGACTGTATCTGCTATTGTACTTTGCTCCAGTCGGAAGTTCTCAGCCATTGGCACTCCATTCTTACCTAGAGTTATATAAATAAATGAATCAATATAGAACCTCCTGTAATCAATATGGGAAAGCCTTTTTTCAAGGCAGTCCTTTTTAAAATCAATTGGGTTATATATTTACTCTGGTGCAAAAATACAACCAACTGCTCTCAGCTTTCTGCCTCTTCTGACTCAAGTGAGACTGAGGTAATACAGACTACAGCCACACATACAGCACATGCTGCAAGGGCATCCCTTCACAGAGACCTCCTTAGATTAAAGCTTCCCAGACACATCCATAAAACTATGGCAAGAACTACAGAACCGGAGGCTTCATCCTCAGGTTGGTACCACATGCAGCAGATCAATCAGACAACTGGAACCACCAGCTCTGAGACAGCCAGCCAGCCTTGCCTATTTTAAGTCAGAGTGAATGAACAACTAGAGCAAATTCCTGCTACACCATTTGAAAAACTTAATTGCAGGTCTCACAATAGTTCTTAACTCTTAAAACTGTTTTAGCATTAAGCAGCATACAATAACCCCTCAAAAACTTATTATCTTCTACACCAGATTTATGAACTCACTCTTCAAAATACTGTGCTGATCCATAACAAGGCAAATGTGTAAGTGAGAAAGTAAACAAAACCTCGACAGTGTAAACTTTAAAAAGAAACCCTTTGAAACATGAGAGGAACAAAAGATTCAATATTTACTACAAGGAAACAAAAATTAATAGTAACAAAATATTTTAGACATCTCTTACAATGCAAAAAGAATAAATGTGAGAACTAAAAAGTCATGTTCCCCAATTTTTTTTACTTTCAGCCTCTACACTTAGTTCTCTCAAATATTATGCGTTTACCCTTTTTTCTCACCCAACAGTTTAGAAATCTGCATACATGGACTAAACAAATGCAGTTTGAATATATGTTATATATTGAATAGAAATGTATCTATATTAATGCAATTTACTTTTATTAATAAATGCCGATAAATGTATTGCAAATATATTTATTTACATTAATGGAAATTAATACACTTTATTTAAACTTTATTGCTGCATGCAATATTAGGATATATAAATGTCATTATCTCAAATTAGTGAGTGCTTCTACCTTCACCATTTGAAGCATTAGGCAATCAGAACAAACACATTGCTTCTTTAGAGGAGAGAAATACATACCAGGCCTTGAATTCAGCACAACTCTTTGTATAATCATCTCTGCTTTTGCAGCAATTTCACACAGGATTTCTATAAAAAAAAATGTTGTTTGAAGGCCTGAAACATAAATTTTCTTGAAAAAAGAACATGAGGCAAAATACTCAGTAATTTGGAAATGGGATGAAACATGGACCTCCTCAACTTCAGCATCCACGCCCCAGGAACGTATAAAGGAAGATATCATATAAACCAACCTCAAGCATAAAATAAACAAACATGTCAACAAGGAGTTTTCCCGTTCATCTTATTAAAGCCCTGATTTTATACAATGTCACAGTAGCACCTATTGGAAAGATGGAAAACTGTAATGTATCATGCTCTTTGCAGGACCATCACCAGCCCCTATGAGGCAGAGGGAGAGGTGTATGATTTGCTTCTCTATGCTGAGAACACCTTGTTCCCACCTAACAGACAGAGAGGCAGCTTTGCACACAAAGTCAGGTGCCACTCAATATACAGCAGGCAGGCACACCAGAATAGCAGTCTGCAGGTACATAAGATATTGTTGTGTAAGATGTTTTGTAAGAAAAAGCAATTCTTTCTATTAGCAGTGCCCAGAAATGAAAAAAAAAAAAAAAAAATCACCGCTCAATCTATTCTACAGAAAAAAATTCTCCTTGAATTTCAAGAGTTTAAAAGAGGATTGCAAATCTGTGATTTTGTACCTGTGAGACACAGTTATTATGAGGAAATTATCCAAATTTAACAGGAGAAAAAGCATGATCTCACATGCTTTCAGATCTAATACAAAATAAAAACGTGACTACTATTCTCAGCCAACAGCCATAAATAACCAACCTCCACATGTGCAAAGGACACTAAGGAATGAAACATGATAGCTGACATATTTGTCATAATGTTTATTTTGCTGACAGAGCAAATTGGAAAAAAAACCTAAAATATGAGCCTAGAAAGAGTACATCATCACCACTTATCCAACATCTTTATTCTTTGAACATTGCAAAATACAGAACCTTCTGTCTCTGCTTACAAAACAGCACTCACAAACCATCAAGAACTATAGTGCTGAATGTGTTAAAGCAGTTAGAAAGTTCTTAGGAGAAAAGGGGAACATTCGTGGTCATCCCTCTAAAACACAAGTACCTTGTAAAAGAAATAGATCAAGGTTAAACATTTTATTGTATTTGCACTTGAAAAGCTTCTTATTTGGGAAGAGTTATTAAAAAGTTAATTTATTTCCAGTATTGCAACACCTAAGGATGCTGCAAGATAAGCTACAGGAATGAATCTAAAATGTGCCTTTACAGCATCACATTTTTGATAAATAAGTGACCTGCAGACCGACAATCTACAATAAAAGAAAAAAAAAAAACCCACACTCCTATGAATTACTACTTTCATACTGTTCATAAACAAAAATGAGCACTGAAAATTAAGGACTTAAAAAGCGAAATAAAAAACCATCTTTTTACCCACACAGCTGATACAATCTCTAAAAAATAAACAATGCAAAACCCTAACAGGAAGGATGGCGAAGGATAAACTTCGGCAGACACTAGCTGAACACTGTACTCAGCTATAGATTTCCTGTGTGATCATGGACGCATCACTCTGGTTTTGTTTTACAGAATATTTTTCAGAACAAAACTCCCAATTCTTCCTGACAGCATCTGCCTGACAAAATTACATTCAAGCAGTACAACTGTTATCCTCATAGAAATTGATTTAGCATCCGAATTTCTGCTACTACAACGCGCATCTTTTAAACTGTCAGGTGTGTTCAGTGTAGTTTAAAAGGACAATCTAGTCTATTAAATGAGTTGTACACATTCACAACTCAGCTTAAGTTTATAACCACTAACCTGCTCTATGCAGAAATAATGATTTAAGAATGCAGTGAACATAAACCAACAGCATCTGACAGCTCACATGAAATCTGGGCACATCGATATATAGTATCCGTACCCATGGCTGAGGGTTTGAGCCTCGGTTTACAAATAACACGGAGCAGGCAGAATTGCTGTACAGCTCATGCCTTACAGAGCAGTCCACTGTCAAAACTGCTGACTCCATTTTTGTTAGCCTGAACCTAAATATGTGTATTATGTAAACACAAAACCCCAATCTGAACCAGAGAGGATGAACATAATTTTTATTGTGACTAATATACTCCTGAAATATCAACTGTCTATGATTATACAGAGGAAAAAAACCCAGTTATATAAAGAGAAAAAAATTGAAGATATTAACGTACTAAAAGGAAAACTAAGCAATACAGAGTAGAATAGAAAGATGTGAGTAGAAAAATTATACAATGTAAGTTTAGACTACTTATTTGAATGCCTGACATTCTGAAGGAACAAAGCCACTGTTTATTTTCCAGTTTGTTTTCACAGCTTTTGTTTGAGGAGCCTGTGTACTGATTCAATTTGAAGATCTTCCAAATACTGTGAGTGGGTGGAAAAAAGTGAAGCTGGCAATCGAATTGTCACTGATTCCATGACAGCTGCCACAGCAAATACAACACTGCAGATGGACATTTACTTCTAAATAGGACTGCACCTACAGTGGAAGTCAGCAACATAATTACACAAGTAAATGGTCTCAGTAACATCATAACACAATAAGAATCAAACTTTCCTCACATTACAAACAATACAGAAGTGACTAAAGAAAATAAGAAGAGGCACCATCTTTTAGCACTGTACAGTGAGGAAAGCTTTTGGAAAAGAAGAACAGATTTTCTTTAAAGTAAAATAAAGGGGATTTGTATCATATACACAATTCTTTTTAATATATGCATAGGGCCAGTGTACAGGATGTATTTAACTATTTTTTAAAAAGAACAACACAATTATTATTTTTTAGTATTTCCAAACAAATCCAATCTGAGTTGATTTTACTCTTTAAATCAGAGTAAAAATTCCAAGTGCTGTGCCAATCACCTGATCCACCCTGTGACTATATCAGGAGCATTAAGCAGCACAACAGGAGCATATTCAGGGGAATCTCAAGTATCTTTTAGCCCAGTTTTATCTCTGTCTCCTCTTGCCTTTCTTTCTCCACTGTTTCAGAGATACTGACAACACCTCTTAAAAAGTTAAATAAAATCCTCAGTGCTAAAATGCTTTAGTTTCTTTGCCCCGGGCTTGGTTCCCAGAACTTCTTGTTTTGAATCTGCCCATAAGGCAGAGTTTTCAGTTGCCTATACTCTTGCCAAAATGAGTCACCTGCTTCCAAGTCATTAAATTCTATGCCAGATACAGTCCAGTTAAAAAGCAAAAGGAAGAACAAGGAGAAAGAAGGCAGGCAATTTAAACAGAAAACAAGATTTGGAAGTCTTCTGAAACTGTGATGTCAAAATGGCTGGAACAAGGATCCTCAAAGGAAACTCAAGAAAAGAAATTTCAAGAATGACTCTGAATGAGGAAAATGCAAGAAGAAAAGATGGGAAGAACTGGGACTAGGAATCAGTAAGAACAGAGAAACATGGCAAGAATAGAAACTTAACAGCCAGTAAAGCAGAGAAGAGCAAAACAGAATGGGAGGAGAGAACTGAAGAAGCAAACAGAGAAAGGAATGACTGATGGGAGAAAAAATAAAATAAATAAATAAATAAATAAATAAAGAAGAGACAACTGTAACTGGCAAGGTGAGGTAAATGGAAAAGTAAATGTAATGGATTAAGCACCAAAGCTTCCATCAGCTCCAACTAAGGAGCTCTACATTTGATGTTAATTAATGGCAAACCAGATTCAATACTGACTGTTATGAGTGGAGAAGGATGCGTGCCATAAAAAGCTAAGTACTTTCATGAACTAAACCAATAAATTTAGATTTCCAGATGTTCCATGTCTCATCACTGAATTCTCTGATGAGAAGTGTTTTCTTCACGTGGATTTTCTGACACACTATAAGATTTGAGGGCAGGCTCCAATCTTTCCTCCAAGGAAGTAGCAGATGAAACAGAAAGACAATAGTTAGTAGGATCTTGATCCAGCTATCTCCTTTTTTGTATTCCCAAGAAGCCTAGTATCTTTCAGCTTTTTATCAGACTTCACTGACCCACAGAGCAAAAGTTCCAGTAAGTATATACATTCATATTCTACCTATATATAAACTTCACTTTTTCAGATTTAGGTGACAAAAAAAAATCTTAAAACTTTTAGGTACCACATCTTGAACTTTTTTTTAAATATGCAATTGTACTATACTGCAGTTGCCGAAAATTGTTTACAATACCATATATGCATATGGTATATATACACAAGGCCTATTTCTTCTTGGCAGAAATTCATATAAGGAGCATCACCCGATTTTTTTTTTTTTTTTTTTTTTTTTTTTAAGAGGCCTATAATACTGTTTGCAGGCTCCCAGGTGAGAGCCACCTCAGAGAGACTATCCAGGCTCCCAGGTATGCCCAAAGACCTGGGAATTTAGAAAGCAGCGCTGCCAAAGGTGGAAGAGCCTGTGGAGAGAGCCTTGCAGACGGGTCATTACCAGTTTGAGAAGGCGCAGAGAGAGCAGCCCAGGAGGGAGAACCCGAGAGAGGCAGGGGCAGCGCAGGGGGCTCAGTCCCACAGGCCGGTCTGGGGCTCCGCTCCGCTCCTCCGGAATGCCGCCACTGCCCCGGGACAGGGGGCTTTGATCGGAGGGTCAGTAAAGCTCGACTCCAGCTCTTTCCGCACCTGTGCCCCGCCTGCGCTGCAGCGAGGAGCTGCTAATCCCTGAGAACGACTCCTGGGAAGGACAGTACGTGCTCTACCGAGCACCCCTCGGCCGAACCCGGGCTCGCCCCCGGCAGCGCCGCGTCCCCTCAGAGCCCGCGGCTCCGCTCACCTTGACCGACCGAGCGCCCCCGGACCGCCCGGGCCCGCGCGCACGCGCGGCGCTTAAACAGGGAAACGCTGGGCAGGGCCAGCCTTAAAGCGGCGATGGCGTGAGGGGCGGTGGTGGATACCCCCTGGATCACATAATCACACAGCGTCGGTGAGGGCGAAAAAGGCCTCCGACAGCATCCACACCAGCCTTTCACTGAACATCACCTTGTCAACAGACATGGCACTGAGTCTCACATACGGTTCCTTGAACACCTCCAGGGAATGGCAAGTCCACCCTTTCCCCAGGCAGCCGGATTCCAGTTAATGCTTAATAAACCATTCAGTGAAGAAATTCTTCATAATGTCCAATCTGAACTTCCTCTAGCATAGCTTCAGGCCGTCTTCTCCTCTTGTCCTGTCGCTGGCTGCCTGGGAGAAGAGGCCAACCCTCACCTATCCACAATCTCCTTCCAGGTAATTGCAGAGAGCAATAAGGTCTTTTCCTCAGGATAAACTCCCCAGGTACTCATCACACCTGTGCTCCAGACCCTTCCCCATCTCCGTTGCCCTCCTCTGGATCTGCTCCAGTACCTCAATGTCTTTTTTGTCATGACGGACCCAAAGCTGGGCATGGGACTCAAGGTGCATCCTCAGCAGTGCTGAGTACAAGGGGACAATCCCTGCCCTGGTCCTGCTGGCCACGCTACTGCTGATACAGGCCAGGATGGCACTGGCCTCCCTGGCCACCTGGGCACACACTGGCTGATGTTCCTTCTGCTGTCAACCAGCACCCCCAGGTCCTTTTCCTCCACACATCTTTCCAGTCACTCTTCCCCAGGCCTGTCGTGCTGCATGGAGTTGCTGCAATCCAAGCCCAGGATTTGGCACTTGGCTTTAATAAGCTGAGGTACTGGGAGAAGGCATTTAGAGTTTATGAGGGCATGGTTTCTTTGTGTAACACTGAGACATGTTTTCTCCTCGTGTGTTCCAGTGGATGACATTTTGTTCATTGCTTCAATACAGGATTGTTTGATAGCTGTTCCTAAAATTCCACTAAAGTTGCTGTTGTGTGCAATATTATGCATTTACTATGCATGTGCTATTTCTGTGCTTGAATACAGACAAAGAAGTTTCTTACCTTAAAAAAAAGGTTGTAGCAGGACCCAGAGCTCTCCTGGGATGAGGCTTAGGTCCTGGTACTGCCTGGCATGATTACCCTGTGTACTCGCCCTGTTGTAGTGATTCACTGTGCTGTAAGGACAAACAGGTCTGTGAAGTGGCCACTGAGTTGGTAGCAATTACTGTGGAGCCTGGAGTGACTGCTTCAGCCTGGAAAAACCCTTCCAGACTAATGATTCTGATGACTTTGTACTCTGCCTCTCACATAAAGGCAGGAAAAGTCTTTCTGTTGTAGCTTGATCAATAGCACTGTAATACATATTTAAATGAATTATTTATATTTGTTCCACCATAATATATAAAATTTTGCATTTCACATTAGTTGAAATAACATCATTGGAACTGGAATGACCTAGAGGTGGAAAAATTAAGTATGTTAATAAGGGAATTTATACTTCCATACATTTTTTCCCAACTTGTATCATCTGATCTCCTGACAGGTGCACTGATTGCAGGTGTCTTGCACTGAAAGCAAGTCATCAGGGTTGAAATCATCTTCAGAGTTTCAGATGGGTACATCTTGTGAGTAGGAGGCCTGTGTTCAAAAGAATAAGCACTGACTTGCCTCCTACTTGTGCAAGAAAAGAGCAGCACACTCAACAAAAATAATTCTTTCAGAAAGCAATGTCACAGGTTACTACATAAGCAAATACGAAAATATTATGAAATGTTTTACTGGAGAGCTTTCTGTTCATTTAGAAGTTGTGTATCTCAATGACTGGAAATAATTGAAAGGAAAGTGAGGAAAGGCAAAAAGATATGTTGTATATTGGCACATGTAATTATATTTTTACACCTGTATACACATTTACACATTATATAATATAATGGCAATACAACTTTTTGTTTTTGATAGAAGTATGAAAAAACTCCAAGAGCCTTAACCCAAACACATAAAATAGTATTTTTTCTCTTGCCTGGCACAGGGTGGCTGTGTTTCCTCTACAAACAAGGTTATCCTGGAGATGTTTGCAGCAATCATCTGTAGTTTGCTGTTTAACCTTTATGGTCATGCACACACACACACACGCACACACACATATCCTCCTTTGTCTCTTTTATTAAGTACTTGTTAAGTGAAGCTATTGTAAAGTAAACTTAGGTGTGAATTTAAAGTGCAGTAGCTGCACTGACTTGGCTCGTGGATACTTTTTCTACTCTAAAAAAGCTTTTTTTGGGGTTTAACTTGATTCATGTCAGACCTAACAAAACAACACAAAGTCGCCCCATGTGAAATAAAACTGTATATGCATGCAGGCCATTGTGGAATAGTTGTTATAGAACAGATACTAAGGGCTGCTACCACTTATAAACAAATCTAAATTAACATTGATGTGACAACTTTAAAGTCAATCAGAGATGGGGCAGAGATTAAATGGAGGATGTGTTTGAGTTGGAAGATGGTTGTGGTAATGGATAATAAATCACTGCTGCCTACCCAAATAGGGAATGTTATTTAGGGGAGCCTTACTTCACTGAACAGATCCTTAAGGTGTCTTCTGACCAACTTCAGGCAAATTTGAGGATGCAGGAACATTTCTTAAGCACATGGTGGGATAAAAAATTCCCATTTGATCCTTTTAGAACAAAGTAGGGGGGAAAGAGGGACATGGATAAAAAAATCGTTAGCTCTCAAAGTCATGTGTAACCTTGGACAAAGTATAGAAGTGAAAGAGCTGTCTTGTTAAGAGTGGTTAAAATCACATTGCCATCAATTTCAGTAAATTTCAGCCAAAAGTAATAGTCAAAATAGAATGCAAAAATCAAATCTGGAGGCTTTCTTTTTTCCTCCCTCCTTTAGGATTAACTGACTGTCTAGCTGAATCCAAACCATATTCTCGTTCATGTTTACCTGCTCTTAATATAAAAGCAACAAACTTACATATTCTGACTACACTGTGAGACTTAGATGTTTTTAAAGTGCAAAGTTATCTAATTTCCAGGATTTGCTGGGCTCATGGATCATATTTATTAGAGAATGCCATAATAATTCTCCTTTTACACATTGCCACATTCATGAGTCGCTCATTCTTGGCAGATATGTGCCTTTTCTTTATTATTTTTAATTAATGTCACTATAATAAGTAGTCTTTAAATCTCTCTAGATGAATAATGCAGATGTTGCTTATGTAACTGAAGTGCAGGTGTGTTTTGGCTGTAAAAATTCCCTGGAGTATGCATGAGCTCAAAGTGACAGCAGATTCTTTAGCCTGTGTGTGCAGGGAGCAAAGTGGTCCGTGAGATCTCTCAAGAAACATCCTTCATGGAATCTGTGAAGCTAAATGCTCAGTTAGATTACTCAAATCCAGCACAATTTAAATCTTTGTTTTTGATGTAGAATGTCTCTTATATGATAGGAAAGTAAGATGTCATCTTCTTCTGTGGAGAAGCATTTTTCTAAGGGTACAGAAAGTTAGAGAAATATTTTTAATCCATTCTTCAGAGAAGGGAGGTATCTTGAGAAAAGGGGTATTTCTCCACTGATAAAGAGGCCTTGTGGAAGAACTTGGAAGAACTGTGGAAGAACCCTGTGTTCCTGGATAACAAAACCAATTTGTTTATCCTACCAATTCTAAAGTGTTGTTTCAGGCTGCAGTTAAAAAAAATATTGCAAAGTCATCTCTGGTAGATTTGGTGTTTCTGGTTTTCTAAACTATTAGTTTACTAGACTTCAGTTGTTTTTCTTGCCCTTGTTGCTGAGCCAAGAATGAGAAACCTCCCCTGCTCACTTGATGCAATGTGAGCCAACAGCATGAAGTGCTATTGAGTGTAATTTGAGCTAATCCACATATGTTTGCATGAAATATCTTAGGAGTTTGCATATGATTTGTTCTGGTAGCAAAGCTGTAGATGCAGTAACTTCAGGAGAGGACAGAAACACCTTAGGTCATTACAGCTGTTGGCAGTGACTCTGAATCAGCCTAAGTGATGCAATATACAAATAGAAAAATTTTATCTTGAGACAGATGCTGAGGTTGAACTGTGCTATTCAGCTGACTTCATGTCAGAATGACATCCTGTGCTGTGGAGCCAGTTTAAAGGTGATTTCTTACCAGCTCAAATCCCTGTTAACTGGAGATTTTAGAAAGGGTAGACAGCTGGGGACAGCAAATTATCATTCAACTCGAGTTATGCCATCCGCTTCTGCTTTTGCAATTTTTATTCATGGAGATCCTCTTTTGTAAAAAGAAATTAATTCCACAATGTATCACCTATGGACTGATCATTAGCTTGAGGCAAGGATATTTGTGGGAAAGTTTTGCAGGTGACACTTAAGATGCTATATGAAATTAATGCCTTCTGATGCTAATTGCTCCCTAATCACAAAGTGGGCTTCATCTGTACAGGCAAATATACAGATAAGAAAAAATTGCTACTTTAATGATAACTTAGTTTTCTGATGTTTCATGCTTGTAAATTTCTCAGCCCATATTTCTTTGCCATCATTTCATCTGGGCATAGGTAGGATTTGGATTTGCTCTGTCATTAACAATTTTTGTGATGGTAAGGAAGCTTTGCTCTATAAGCATACTTTGCTCATCAAAACTACTGATTTTTATACAGGTTTACACAGACAACTATCTGCAGGACACATCTTGAAGAATCACATTCATTTTAAGGAAAAAAAAATTTTTAATAAATAAAGAAAAATATAATATGGCAATAGCACTCCTTGATATCAGGTTTCTGTATGGAAAACACAGGCTCAAAAGTATTTCCCATAAATGGTGGGCCTGATCTTCAACCATTTGATATTTTAGAAAACCTTCTAATTCCATAAAAAGTGAGCACAATATGTTATCAGTTTAATCTGATACTGATTATTACTGTTTGATCAACATAAACTTTTATTCGTTATTTTGGCTCCTTATCTGTCTCTGCCTTTTCTTTATCCTTAAGGGAAGAAACAAAATACTGAAGTGCTTGCTGCAGAGAATGGTCTTCCTGTTGTCTTTATTTTGTTAGTGACAAATTCTTAAATCCATTTTGGTGTAACTTCTTATTTAACTTTTATAAATGACCTGAACATTATGTAGATGAAAACAATCTTGCTGCTGTGCAGTATCATGCCAGGATCACATCCTTCATTTTTTACTGCAGCACACTTGGGGAAATTAAGAACTTCTATTTTAGAAACACAGTGCTAGATAAGCAACCTACGTCTGTGTAGGAGGTTTCTTTCTTTATTGCCTTGTGTGCCATTTCCATTTAATTATATCTCCCAGTTACACACACAAAAAAAAAAAGGTTCTACTAGTACTCTTTCTGAAATTTGCAAGTGAAGTATTAATATACACATGGTTTTTCTGTCATACTCAGGATTCAGATATGTCTGTTTCACAACAAAAAGACCTTGAGTTTTCCCAATGTAATATATAGCATCATCACTGAAAAGTTAAAATTAAAATGTTGCATATGCTTTGTAGTGAAAAATTGTAATTTAAAACAGGAAAGATCTAAGGGTTTTTAAGTGTAGAATGTTGATTACCTTGAAAGTATTCCTTTTTACTGCTGGCTTTTCGAGTTTGTCTAAAATGTGCTGCCAGATTTGAAAAAAAAATATTAAATGCAAGTTATCCCTTATTTTTATTTGTTTCACAACGTATGTACACAGAAATTTTCAATATTTAGTGAAAAGAAAACTAAATTTTTCATTTAAAAAGAAATAAGTTTTTTATAAACTAAGCTGCATTATATGAGGTTCCAAGATACTAAACCATCCTGAAAAATGTGGTGAAGGAAGAAATGTAATCACAAAAGCTCAAATTATTTATTCAGAACACAAAATAATCCTTGTACAATCAAACTTGAATTGTGCTAAGATATATTTCTTTAGTTTAAAATTGCTGGGAGCAAATGGTCAAGACAAGTGTTTCTGTCTGAGTCAAGGACAGAAAACATGAGCACCATTTGTTGAAAATTCTACTGATTGCTGCATCAAAGCAAGAGGCAGCAGTGGGTGACAGACTGTGCTGCATAGTGAAATCCTAATGTTAATAGAATACTAAATAGTATTTCTATTCTTTTGAATAACTGAAATACAACTTAATTGGAAAATTTCTCTGTTTTTTAATTAATGCACCCTAATGCATTAATTAATGCATTAATTAGAAGAACTAGAATAACTAATGCTAATGGCTTATAGAAGCACAAAAAGAAATGGGTCTTCCCATAGAATAAAGAAAAAATTGTTCATATGAGGGATGTGTATGGGGCTGTGGGAAGTTAGGCATAGTGTATGTAGTGTAGCTTCCTTGTAAAACTCCTTACTATGCTAATCCTTGATCAAATAGAATTGAAAAATCCATGTTGTGGGTTTCAACCTAACTGTGGAAAAACACATAAATATAGATGAAAGCTGATGAAAGGAAAATAAAGGTAGGTGTAAAAAAAGGAGGAAAATGAATGAAGAAGAAGCTACTTCTGAAAGAACTTTTCTTGCACTAGCATCATTTTTCTGCAGTGCTATTTCTGAAAAGCAAGTACTGGTTTGTCAAAGAGGACTATGAAGATTTGCGAAGTCTCGAGATAGCCTAAGGCATATTTTTGGAGCTTTTTGTGGGGCCTGTTTCAGAGCTGCTGGATATTAGTAGAAAGCTTCTCATCCATTCAGTATGTGAACATTCTGGAAATTTACAGCACTTGGTTGTTATCAGTCAATCAATAATGACTATGGTATCAGTAAATCAGCTGTTGTATTCTGCTGGCCTAGGAATGAGCATTTGCAGAAATTCAGCTGTTTCCTCTCAGGAAAAGAAGAGGGATCAGTAAGCACAACTGGCCTGGACAGAATTAATGATGCCAGTTACTGTATTCTAGGACACTGTATTTGCCCTTATTATCATGGATGATAAAGTATTTTATTGAACATGTGAAACTTGGACAACAACTGTTCTCCCTCTGCTAAACAGCTGCAGAAAAACTGTGAGGGCTCTCTTTTAGAGAGCAATCAACAACTGGTAACTGGAAGGGCTGAGGCAGCTCAGCAAAACTGGCTTCAGATTATAACTGTACTCTGTGTCTTACCCAGAATAGCTGGTGGGCAGTAAAGTGACTTTCTGCCATTTCTGAATGACAGTCTCTCAATGCATTTTAAGGATATAATTTCTACATCTACTGAGGAAATGAGAGCTTGTTTCAATGCCTTTCTTTTTGTTTTTTGTGCAGCTTTCTGTGGTGTGCCATGCAAGACAGTACACACCTCTAGATCACTTAATGGGTACTGGCTTTGCAAACACTGCAAGTCACATTAATTTTAAATACAATCATGAATGGTAATTGACAGGAATAAATAGGCTATGTCTTAGTTCTGGCAAAAATGTTGAGTATTTTAATTACAGTAACACCTGACTAGTTAGAGATACCAGGTCTACAAATCACAGAGCTTGTGATAGCTGAACTTGTCCAGGTAAACTTGTGAAATTATTTCTACAAATAGTCTTTTCTCACTGTTTCAAGCACTACAATTTGGAGGCTGAAATGACCTGACAGAATTTTGTTTGGATGTCAGAGAAATTAAGTCTGGATGCTGTTCTCTAGAACAAACTGAAAGAATTGTGGCTGAGGGTCTGCTGGCGATATTTGAAAGACAGCTGCTGAATCTAAGAATGAAGTGCATGCAGTAGGAAAGAGTTACAATTTTTAATAACAATAGTCTCCAAAAATATGTTCCTGTTTAACTCCATTATCTAATTTTTTATGTCCATGCCGATTTCTGTGTGTGCTTCCTGCATGGCAAAGCCCCACTCTGCAATTAGAAAATCATCTTTCATAATGAATTGTGACAGTGTTTTGTTGTTATGAAGTTCTCCTTGTTGTCTACTGTGTTGCTTTGAACTTTTGATGTCTTCTGCTACTCAGCCAATTTCAAGAGCTTCCAGTAATCTTTCACCAAAAGGAAAAACATCCCAAACATCCAACTGTTGTAGTCGCCTGAACTGAACAGCAGTAACATTTATTTTCTTAGTGTCACAGATGTTAAGAATGATGATCCTATAATTCAGTAACTTTTCTTACCATTCATAGTTTCAAGATACAAGGATGTTTGCGGGTTTTCTGTGTGTTTGGTGTTTTCTGTGGTTTTTTGGGAAGGGTTGTTTTGGTATTTTTCTTAGTTGAGCAGTTTTTTCCTCCCTGCAGTTAGTTTTTGGGTGTGAATTTCCTGAACCACTTTCCATTCTTGAGAAACTCTAGAAGCTTTCTCCATCTTTTCTGTGATGCACACTGATATGTGAAGCCCAAAGTCATGATTCTGTTAGTGGACTGTGGATTTGCTACTCCCTGCCTTGAGCACAGTGGATTTCTGCTGTCTCTTGTTAGTAGCACAACAAAACATATTCAGAAAACTTCTTGTGGGGAAGAGAATCTATTGAGAACAAGACTGATTTTTTTTTATTGCTTGAGGCAATGATATTGGAGGATGCCTCTCATACATAGGAGGAAAGAGTAAAGAAACTACAAGTATGTATAAACAGACACTATGGTAAATCCAGCAGAGAGCTAGCTTTTGAATACTTTCTCCATGATTGTCTTCGTGGCTCATGTGAATTCCTGGCTCTTCTTCTGTAGATCTTGGTTACATTAGCCTCCTCCAGATAACATCCTTTGCTTTCTCAGTCCACTGTGGCTTCAAGGAGCTGGAGAAATCTCTGCAGGAGCAGGGGTGGGGGAAGATGAGGGAGCAGCATTCATTTCCAGGGGAGGAAAAATCCTCCTTAGTGTGTAGGAGGGAAGGTTTTGAGAGTAGTTGCAAAATGTCCAGGATGCATTGATAATAAACTTCATTGCTTCCTGTTGGAATTGCTGCATTTTTTTCAGGCTGGCAGTCCTGTGGCAGCCATGAAGATATGTGTTTTGTTCACTAACAGAAAATATAGTGCTCAAACACTCAGTGGACCATACACATAATATAACCATATCCATATTTGGGAAACATTCCTGCCTTGGAATACCACATTCTAGGTAGGGCTGTTGCTATGAAATTGTGTTTTATGCCCTATGTAGAAATGGAAAAAAAATTGTTGTAGACTGTACCATGTGTACAAGCCTTTTAAAGTTCCCATTGACGAGAAAAAAACCCTTTAAATTTTATATTAAAAAAGGGTAAGAGGAGGAAAAAAGAACAAACCCCATAATGAGATTTGTACTAAAACAACATAAAGAGAGTAACTGAATTAATTTTCCTTATAATGGAATATGCTATGTACTTTATGCAAAATACAAGGAATATTCAGAGATCACAGAGATAAACAGATCAACTGGTTGGGATAGGTCACAACTCAGTATTGTAAGGAATCATGGAGGACTGCCAAAATACTACTGCAGTCCAGGCATGGAAATCAGTATGATGCAATTTGCTTGCGAATCTGAGAAGAACAAAAACTGCACAGCAATCCACCAAAAATGCTACAGCATAATGGTGATGACAGAAGAAGCTGCAGTCTGGCTTGCACCAATGCAAACTGCCAGCACAGGCAAGCACAGAGTGACAGAAAAGAAGGATTAAGGAGTAGAGGGACAGATAAGGTCATCAAGGTGCGTAATGATGTGGTTGCAGATTATCCTCTGTATTTGGTACCTGCTTGTCACATATGCCTTATTTATACTTGTTGGTGTCTCCCACCATGGTTTATGTTCCCCTGCTGTTCTATAATTTATTTATGTGATGGAAAAGGGATGAATTCTCATGAGAGAGTACCATGGGCTGCCAATGGAACCTGGTGCTAGCAAATGCTCACTTTATGATTCCCCTGCTGCCCCTAGATTTATGCAGCATGCATTTCAATTTAATTTCAATGATTCTGAGTCATTATCACTAAAACCTGTTTGGGCTAAAAGTTCTTGAATGACTGTAAGTGTCAAATGCTTTGAAATGGGTTTTGAGATTGCTGCTTGTAATATATGAGCTACTGAAGCTCAGGAGGAGCTCCTAGTTGATGTTGTCTGTAAGAGATTACTTTAAGGATGTTCTTATATATATATATATATATATATATATATATATATATATATATATATATATATATATATATATATCTTGCACATATGAATAATACATAACACAAATATTACAGAATCCTGAAAATATTTATACACCGTGCACTATTAGTTATTACCAGTTTCTTGATGTCAATGATGCAAACCTTATTTTTATATTACTAAATAGCCTATAGATCAAATTAATTAACTTCTGCATGCTTCAAAAAGAAATTGGTCTACTCAGAGTATTAAAGGAACAACCTAGATGATTGTCTGTAATACTTATTCCTAGTAAATACCATTAATGTTATACAAAGACAGAAAAAAAACACAGCTTATTGTTTCAAATTCCAATCTCTATTTCTGCTATTACACTAAATTCAATCAAGCTGTGAATATTACTTCACAGTACATGCTGTCAGTATATCTTTTCCTGTTCATTTGTTGTTGTTAGGACTCTGAGTGCTTCTTAGGGGGTTTCTCTGCCTGGGCTCGAAGCCAGCTTAAAGAAAGCACAGCTAGTTATCTTGGGGAAGAAAAGACAGAAGAAGCTTTAGTGGGAGTTACCTGGCAAAACAAGCCTCATGGGGGGCTTCTGCCACATTTTCTTGGGAGCTGCTTTGAGCTGGGTCTTGCACATGGCTGTGCCTGAGCTACATTGCAGCTGGACTGCAATCATGCCTATGCCTGGCACTTGATCTTGGCCCCAAACTGTGAACTTTTCTACTCCCTTGACTTCAGCCCAGCCTCATCCCATGGGAGTGCCTGATGTCCTGGGTTTTGGACTGACTCCATGGCCTGCCCTCCTTCCTCACTGGGTGTAGTGGGACCAGCCCTAGCTGGAAAAGGCCATGCCCTGCCAGCCTTAGAAATCTCTTTGGCTCCTGGCCCTTGAAGAGTAGCCCCTTGGTGCTCCCCGAGAATCATCCGCTTAAGTCTTAATCAGAGTATTTACTACCAAAAATAATATTTATCTTTTAATTTCTTGACAGTCTTGCATATTTCACAGAAACTGTGGGACTACTCTCATATTTTATAAAATATTCACTATGAAACCACTGTGCTGCAGGGATTGATGTAATCCCCTGAAAGCAGGTCTAGAAACTTCCAAAACTCCAGAGTTTTGGAAATTACATGTCTACACATTGGTAGAAGCAGAGTGTGTTCCTTTAAAGGATTCTGCACTCTTGTAATGCATAATGAGAGATAAATTCTGAAAAGAAATCTATTGCAATTGTAGCCATTGAACTGTTTACTGATTATAGCATTAAAAATATGTATTAGGATTAAAAATTTCATATGCCTACAGTTTTTGATATTTTTTGCCTACTGTGTTTTTCAGGAGCATTTCCACTGATCTGAAGTATTCTTGATCTTTTTGAGATCCATGGAATTTTCCCAAGGTAGTAGTATTATTATTTATGTTATCTAAATTATGATGATAAATAGCTAAATAGAGCTAAAGAATTTATGTGCTTTACATTTTCAGAGTCCTAATATGCATATATTCATCAGTTCATTCTGTAATTGTTCCTCTCACACAGTATGTGCGAAAACATAATAAATATCTAAGAAAAAATCAGAGGCAGCATACAGGCAGCTCTTTAAAAATATATTTTTTGTTGTAGGTTTTGGGGTTTTTTTTAATATCATCCTCCTTAAGGTAACTTGAACCTAATTTTCAGAAAGACTTGTGTCACTATTCAGTCAACTGAACAGCAAGTAACATTTGGTGTCCTATTACTGTATGTATAGATCGGTGACACTTTGGTGATGGGGCATGTTTAGTACAGTCTGAATACTGAGCTCCTAAAATACAGGAAAAGTATAGTGTGACAGAAGAGTTTACACGTGGACTTGAGTGTCTGGAGCTAACCAAAGCTCAGCTATTGAACCTTCATGTGGCCTTCAGCTCACCACTTAGCTTCTTCAAATACTGTATTTTTTCTCAATTTTAGTGAACAATGTTATCACAGACTGTTTTTTATAAAACAAACAAGTAAATATTGTGGCATTCTGGGAAAAGTGATAGTAAATGCAGAAAGACTGCAAAGTCTTCTTACACAAGCTAGCAAAATTAGGAAGAAAGCTTCAACAGTCCTGGTTTTCACCATGCCATATAATTTGGTACTTCATAGATTCCCACACTGTCTTTCCCACCATGGCATCTGAGCTCCTTTCAGTAGTGTTTAAGCAATGTGAATAACTTTGTTTTACATGTGGTTTCTTCTCTAAACCACAGTGTCCTCATGTAACAGGGTTTCCTCCTGGTTCTAGGGAGCCAGGTCATGACACACTGTATGTTGTAAGCATATGTATTTACACATGCGTGCTCTATAAATACATGTATTTTCTCCCCAGGTTGATCAAAGAAGCTGAATCCTGCTCAAATCTTGTTTGAGTGAAGTGTTTTAATTTTAAAGTCAGATATGAAGAGTAAAATATAGGTACAAGGGGTTTTTTTTTAATTTTTGAAAACCCTTTTACCCTTTCTTTACAAACATTTTATCTGTCTGCATCAAGTTTCCCCAAGAGAAGTTGTGCCCTAGCATAATATTTCAAATGTAGCAACTTGAGTAGTTAATTTTGACAGAGATCGGAGACAGACATTGGTATTGGAGAAATTAAATTTTCTGTGTAGTAGAGAGTAATTGGTCATGTATAAAAAACATTTTTATGAACATTTTCTCCTGTAACAGTGCTGGCAAATGGTGACTATGAGGGAACAGCTTTCTTTGTAATTAGGCTGATAGTCTTCAAAATTCACAAGCTAAAAACTAATGCCCAACAAACCTGAAACAATCACTCATATTTCCTAAAAGAAACTTTCAAGCTATTTAACTATAATTTAAGTCTCCTCTTATGTGAGGTGAAGGGATTCTTTTCTTGAATCATTGTATCAGTAGGGTTGGAGGAGATTTTGGGAGGTCACCAGTTCAATCTCCTGCTCAAAGCAGGGTCAATATTGACATCAAATGGTGTTGCTCATTGCTTCACTATCCTCACTAGCTGGTTGAAATTATCACTGTTTCCATTACCCTCTCCTTGCTGAGGACATCTATTCCACCCTCTGGTCATCTTGCTTTCTACTGGCTCCAGTTTATTAACATCTCTTTTATATTGGGATGCCCAAAACTGTGCACAGTATTCCAGATAAGGGCTACCTAATTATGAGTAAAGAGGAATAGTAATTTCCCTTGACCTAGCTCAGATTTTCTTTATACAGACCAGGATGGTGTGGGCCTTCATGCTGCCTGGTGTTTCTCCCACTGTCCACCAGGACCCCCAGATTTTATTAAGGGACACTCAGTGTCCTGCCAGTCCCAGCCTATGCAATGGCAGATCAGTCTGCACAAAGTGCAGGGCTTTGCATTGGTCTGTGTTGAGCTCCACATGGCTCCTGTCAGTCCATTCTCTGGCTTGTCTAGAGGCAGCCCTGCCTCTGAGCATTGAATATATTTATTGGGTAAACACCAGCTATTCATTACTGGTTTATGCTGACATTAATATTTTTAAATAAAAATCATATCTTATTGAAATTCTAGAGGAAATTTCAGTGTGATTAAGCTTTAGGCTTAATAGACTCTGAAACTCTTATTACAAAGGGTGTAAATGCTTTCCTATTAGCTATAGTGGTTAAGACCTTCATTTTATACTTAATTTTAGGGAGAACTAATAGCTCTATATTGTCTCCCATCATACTGGAGCACAACTTTGGCTATACTCTGACCCGGTGAAAAGAGTGCCACCTACTGAGCCTGTGGATTGGTTTTGCAAACTTAAGTATACAAAGCATAGTCTTTAATGCAAATTCTGACTCAGTGCAATCCAGTGTATTAATGACATGAGTCGATGTTGTTACACTACAAGATGTGTCTGTACAAGCCAAAGAAAACTAAGATTTTATATGCTGATATCCAGGAGATCTTCCAGTCTCCTCCAGTGTAGTAATAATGACAGATGTAACAGGGAATGCGTGTATATTAAGTTTTGTCACGGTAAAGCTGATAGAAGTGCAGCCATCATGTAGTCTCAGAATATGCTGAGGAAAGGAAAAAAATCCCAGCTTTTAAAAAGCATAGCAAAAGCTGTTACTGAAAAGAAGAAAATTATGATGGCTGGTTATGGAGAAGATGTAAGGACCATGTAATGTGAGGAACAGAGAAACAATTGAAGAGTGCGTAACTGTAAAATCCTTACAAAACACTTCATAAAAATTTTATTGCTCAGGAAGGTAAACACTAACAACAGCTCTATAAACACCATGGTGTCTTTGAAGTGTGTTTATTTTATTTTAGATCTATAAACTAGTTGATGTACCTACCTGCTTGCTTGTTTTTGTTCTCATCCCATTAGGTATGTTTAGGAAATACGATAATCCTTTCCTATAGATTTTGCATTTTACAGTGTGTTTCACCTTTGCCCTTGTGGTTACTGTGTTATCTTTGGATCTGCAGGATTCCTATCTACCTGATACATTATTTAGGAGGGAACTATCAAACCCAGCAGTTTAAAATATCTCCTATAGGAGGGTAGAAAGCACACTCCCTGCTCTGCGCAATGCTAGCTTCTGTAGCCGGATGATGACGTTTCTGCCATTGTCTACTGCTTTTACGTGATTAAGTATTGTGAAACCCAAGATGCTGCTCATCATTTTGCTCCCAGCCTCCAAACAGGTGAAGTACAACATGCATTTGTACTGTGTGGAACAAAGAGATACACTTTGCTTTTAGAACATAATTAAAAATCATAGAAGACTGGTGGAGTTTGAGTTTATTTTTGGTTGGGTTTGTTTTACCCCTAATGAAAGCTGACATGAATAATTTCAATCTCATCAATATCTGATGTGCTTCATGGGAGTCACCGATTGCCAAACATAACAGAGAGGAAATAACTCCAGTTTATTGAATGTCTCTTTTCAATCTTTATTAGGGCAAATTAAACTAATGAGTTATATACCTTTGACTACAGCAAATATTATATGTTCAATAATTTATGTTTGCTTTACATATTAGGTAATTTGTGAACATCTGGGAATATTCTTTCTGTATTGATTTAAATAGTTATTGACCTATTGTTCCTGTCTATCGAGACTTTGGAAGAGCAAATGTATTAATGGTGCTACAGCAGAGTTTTCCTTGAAGGTCCTATTGAGACAGTGTTGCATCAAATGATACCTCTGGTGGTGAAAGAAAAAACCCTTACCAGTAGTACCTGTGGCTACTGTTTTGCTCTTCACCACCATGCGTCTCACTGTTACCCTCTGCACCACGACAGGAAAAGATTGGGTGTGGTAATTAGACTGCTGACCTGGGACTCATCAGAGTAACCTGGTTATGCATCTGTAGTCATGGGCAAGTCACTTCTCTGGGCTCCTGTTTCTACACATCTTGAGCTTCCCTGGCAAAAAGTTCTGCAAGGAGGTATTGTGAAAGAAACACAAACTACAGTGAGCAGTGCAAAAATTACTTCTATATTTCACTCTATAAGGCAATATATGCTGGAAGGGAAACTGCCCAAAACCCCAAAACCTAGCAATGCTGCTGTGTGCACTGAATGATCTGAGCCTGGATGAAGGTGAACACGTGGCAATGTGCACACTGGAGAAAAACGTTCGGCATTTTTATGTTGCTCCACGTTTCACTGAATGTGAATCTAATCTGTGAATGCTGTCTAAAGTTTATTTTATAATCTAAAAGTTTCGTTGATTGTTAACAAACTCGAGTAGCAGAGCAGTCTACAGAGGGAGCATTGACAAAACAGCTTCTTTATTTCCTGCCTTAGTAGGGTAGAGTAGCGTGCCTGGATTTGTCAGCACACTGCGTTTTTTATTCTCGGACCAAGGCAGCAGAGGAAGCCATATTCCAGAAGAGGAGCTGGACATTTTTAGAAACCTCAGAAGTATGAGTTCTTGTGAAAGTAAATTTCAGGCGCTAGTAAAACAGCTGCCAGTATAGACGCGACCTGAGGCTTTGCATTAGACTAAAATCCTTTCTCCCTTCCTTCCCACCCCCCACACTTTTTCTTCTAAAAAAGTGAGAAAAGGGACCGTAAAGCGTAAACAGAAAAGCATATTTTCTTTTGGTACGAGGCCTTCCTTAAAACCGAAAAGCTCTTTGTTTTTCTTTAGAGAGAAAGGACACGAAGTCTGATCTCGCTGAAGAGGCTGGCTCTGAACTCGGGGCATCAAAGCGGCGCTTTCCGCCGGGTATTGGACACGGCAGTATTTTGCAGGGCTTGGCTTTCAAATCAATGCTGCGAACTCTCTGCCCGCCCCTCACTCGCTGGGGATTTCCTCTCCTTCGCTGCCAACAGCAGCGACAGCCAAGCGCAGAAGGTCAAGCCGAGACCTGTGGACAAGGGCAGGGGGCCCAGGCCCGTGCCGGGATGAGGCGCTGAGGGCCGGCAGGGAGCTGCGCCGCGGAGGGAGGAGGAGGAAGGCGGGAGGAGGAGTTGAGGAGCCCGGGCCCGGGAGCCTCCCCGCTTACCGCACTAGGAAGTGACGCTTTCTCTGAGTCCCGGAGAGAAAGAAACAAAGTTTGGTTTTTTTTTTTTTTTTCCCCCCTCCTTCTTCCCTCCCGCCCCCCTTCTGCAAACAGGCGCTCCACGTTTCCCCGCGGCGCCCGCCGTGCCTGGCTGCGCAGGTGAGCCAGCACGTTCTCTTTCTTCCTTCTCCTGTTTTCAGAGCGTTTATTTATTTTTTTTTAAATTTGCACGATTTGCTTCCGTTTTCCTGCCATTTTGGAGAGGGGGTGTCTTTCCTGGAGCTTTTCTTTTGGGGGTGGTGGTGCGTGCTTTGTTTGTGGGTGCTGGGTGCAGGATGAGGAGCAGAAGTACCTGTGGAGGTGACGGGGGCGGCTGGCTCCGCGCCCGGGCCGCGCAGCCCCACGGGGCCGGGGCAGCGGCGCTCCCGGCCCGCCTGCTGCGGGGGTCCGGGCTCGGCTGCTGAGCCATCGCCTCCTGCCCTGTCCTCTTACGAGCGCTCCGGAGGGGTTTCTTCGTGGCTGCCTGGCTGCGGCAGCGCTTCCAGGATGTGTCTGTGTGCGGGTGAGCTGCCTGCGGAGGAGTTTTGGGGGGCTGGTTGGGGCGGCGGGAGGTTCTCTCGGCTCGTGGCGGAGCCGGGGCAGCCCGGCGTGCGCGGGGCCCCGAGTCCCGGCCGCCGCTGGGCGCGCATCGTGGCCGGGGTCGGATGGCTCTGCTGGGGTTTACGCAGTGGAGGAGGGTGGGGAGGAATTTGTTAGATAATTTTTGAAAAATCCCGTGCTCTCAAGCGTACAGTTCTTTTCTGGCAGCAACTGCAAAAGACCGATTCGTTGCAGTTTAGCAGTAAAAGCTGACAATACACCTACGCGCGTATGTGAGAGTCTTATATAATACTTACGGGGTTTTTTTTAACAGGCGTAAGCAGGATTTATTTTTGGTTTGTAAAGTCTTGTGTGGTTGCAGCTTGCAGAATTAGCGAAATATTCTATTTGCTAACAGAGATTTACTTTACATTCTTTTTAAAAAATCTATTTTTTAAATAATAAGTTGATTTCATTCCGACTACGTGTTTTGAGCTTAGTGTAAAGGCAATCTGTACTCTGGAGCAAGCAGTTAAGGGAGGGGAAGAGAGAAAAAGAAATGTCCTAACGCAGAGACTATTAGGTTGTTTAGAGGGCGAGACTGCAGTTCCAAGCAGCAACAGCAGCAGCTTTATGACTGTGTGTAATTACAGAGTGATTGCATAGGACAGCATTGTTGGAACGAATACGTATACGCAGGCTATTGTGCAAGATTTCTGTACCGAACAAAACCAAGTTTTGCATTGCAAATGCTAAAAAGAGAGTGTGTTCTGCATTGAACTGCCACGTTCCTCTTTGACTTCTTCGTAGAATTTGAAGAGGAAGGTAGGAGAAATGGAGTGAGGCCGATTGTAGAAATCACAGATCTGAAATACTCAGCAGAAACGCCACTAGTAGTTTCTGAAATCACAGCAGACAGAAATTGAAAGCTCATTGAATCTGCGGGTTCACGTATCTAAAGTGATTATATAGCCAGTGAAATCCAAGCAGGTTTGCTACAGTCCTGCACGTTTAGCATAATTCTTGCTCTGGTCTGATTTTCTGTGTGCTTGTGTGGGGAAAAATACCTGTATTAAAATAAGCACCTGCAGTTCAGCTAGCTTGTTTGGAAATTGAGAGAACAGCACTGGGCAGAGCTTCATGTCAGGCCGCAAAAACTTAAAGAGCTTGAAAGAACTACCAGACCAGCGATATGCTCACAGCATGCTTTTGTAACTTTAACTCAAAAGTTGCATTTGGTTCAGTGATCTTGCAGGCAGTGTTGGCAGATGGATAGTATGAGGCATTGAGAAAGTGCACCACTGACACTGCATTAGCAAGGCTTTTAGCTAAGACTTTAAAGAACATCATAATTATGCCAAAGTTCTTGTGGGTACAACTTGAGGTCCCTAAGATTTGTTTTTCAGAAATGCTGGTCACCAATTATTTTTATCAGCTTAGTTTTGAGAGTATTGGAATTCCTGACGTATCAGATCTGAAAGTTTTAGATCTGGTGCTCAGAAACTGGCCTTTCTAACATTAGAGACAATTTTCTACAAGGGTTATCTTCCATTATTATAGCTGATATCTTAACAAATGCCACAAAGGCTTGTAAATTATTTTGAGCATTGCAACGAAAAGTACTATAAAAATGGAAAGCTGCTTTAAAACTTCTTGGTGTTCAGCTAAAACATATTTTACTGAAGACACAGATCATCTTATTATTGGTAGTTTCCTGAGGTTGTCAAGAAAATGCTTCATGTAAAATATATGTGGCTTTGTTAACGAAGAGTGAAGGGATCTGCTGACAGTGTTTTGTTTTTTTTTGTTTTTTGGTCATTTGACAAACTATCTTAGTGACAAACTATCCTGCTATCTTCTATAAGTTTATTGGAGCATTGTGTTTTAATAAACCATATTAAACAAATATATGTTAATTCGTGCATTACTGAGATGTTCTACTTGTAGTTTTTTCATGAAATTGTTCTTAATGTCTTGACTGACTCACCAATGTTTTAATGTCAAAATTACCTCTGGAGTAGTTCTTAAAGATTTCTTGAATAATTTGTGGTAGTGATACAACATAGTTATTCCTTATGTTAAGTCTTTTGGTTTTCACAACCAATGTGGTAGGAGAGAGTTTTTGGCCAGGATTTTTTGGACTTGTCTACAAAGCAGTAGGTAACTTACGTGTCCTTGAGTTGTCCTGTGGTTCTCAGTGGAATTAATCATAGATACATACACATTTGTGTGCATGTTAGCAAAACAAAGGTGCAGCTGTGCTAGCCTTTAACCCATCCAGGTGCACGGGGGTAGTGGTGATAGGAAATGATGAGGGCTGTAGCACAATGCAAGCTTTTCAAAAGCCTGCATAAATGCTCCAAATGTTAGTTTACATTTTTTTCGCACCTTCACTCTTGTGGTCACCTGTCAGTGGTGGCTGCAGAACCACAGGAGATATTTTCAAGCCTGTCATCCCTTTCATGATACTTTTCTGTCAAGCTGCTAATCAAACCCTTAAGTTACCCCTGACTTGAAGACATGCAGCCTTTCTTTGGAAATGGCCACCTTGGTGGTGTGAGTGTGGAGGTGTGCCCAGGCATGTAAGGAGACAGGGACTGCCATGAAACAGAGTAGAAATCTGTCTAGCCCATTTGCAAAGGTGTATATATTTTCTGTACCCTTAGCAGTTCTTGAAGGTTTTCTCAAGAAACTTACATAGTTTTCTATTGAGTTTGGGTAAACATTTAGTAAATCTACTTTTTTTAACCTACTGATCAAATTGTGGAATGAGAATGTTGGTAAGAGTTGTGGTTTATTTTTTGCTGTTTGACTTTTTCTAAATATTTCCCCTATAATAAAAAAGAAAACACCCAAAATACCAAAACCCTGGAATCTTTTTTTTTTTTTTTTTTTTTTTTTTTTTTTTTTTTGTCTGGAGCATTGCATAAAATCTTAGTACTGGTTGCAGTAAATTACAGTTTATGCTAAAATGAAACATAGTAAATATGAATGTTGTCTCCAGTGCAATGAGTTACATTCTGAGAGACATAAGAAATAAACCACTTTTCTTTCTGTGTTCATAGTGCAAAATGGGGAGGTGAGGGAGGTAGGAGCTCTGGTGGTGAGGTTTTGCAATACAAGCCCAAAAAGCTGCAGGTTCTGGCACGGGCAAACCAAGGATCATGAGTCACATCCAAAGGGAAGACTTGTCACTGAGCAATTTGTAAATAGGAGGGATGAACTACTAATTCAAGGAAATATCCTGAGGACCTTCCCTAAAATTGCAATTGTGGCAGAGAGCTTTATGTCAGACAGGAGTTGCTTGTACTTTGAATCACACGTTCCCCCTGGTGTGATTTGAGCCTTCAAACTAAGAAATCCTCGTTATGTATTACAGAGGTCCCTGAAAGAGGTGGCTGGTCAAGTAATAATTTAAGCTTTCGTAGCTACATAGCAGCCACTTGCATTCCGTGTGGAAGCTCCTTGGCAGCTCCAGCAGCTCGAAGGGCACAAATAGGATGTGTCTGCAGCAGGAGGCTGCTCAAGGAGCACTTCACAACACTTTGCACAACTTCTGTTTCTGAACCGTGTCCAACTGTAGCCCTTAGTGCTCTGCTGATCGACTCAGTGACTGAAAGAGTTATGAGGGAAAGCTCTACTCTGCACACTGGGAAAAAGGGTGGATACATGCATTTTGAATGCAGTCAGTGTCCAGGTATTTGGGAGCAGCCATTCGAATGTGGATGTAGAGATAATCTTGGTAATTAATTCTTTGCATTTCAGGCTCTCTTAAAGCTTTTTATTGCATTTTGTGCAACTGACAGCTACCAGATAACAAGGCTTAAATTAATTTAATACATTAATCTGTCTATAACATAATGTACAGATACTCTTTGAAATGTACATACCCCAAAATTAATGTTCTTTTTATGTACAAATAAATTACATTAATGCCCCCTTGTTGAATTGATGGCTGGTGTTAATCAAGAAGTTGAAAACTGGGAATAGCTAAATTGGGAGGGGGTGGCAAAGTGTTCAGTGTGTGTTAATTTTATTTTTGTTCTTAAAGACATTTTGAAATGCTTACAGCAAATCATGGAATAATGCTTTCCTTTTTACCCTAATTAGTGAAAATTAATGTTTAGGTTCTATGTAGTTTAAATACAGCATTGGTAAGGATTGAAATAGTTAAGTGCTATTAGTACCTAAAATAGTAAACTGAGAAACAGTTTTGATACCTTTTTTACTAAATATGTTACTGGTACATTACATGTTTCAGAATTGGGATGTAAAGAGACAGGAAGAGGAATCGAGCCAGTGTTTATGCTTTGTTTTTTCTTTGCTGCCTGTTTTCATGTTGGTTCTCAGTTGCTTGGCTTTCCCCATCATAGGACATATTACAGTACAATGATATATATTGGTATATCTTCTTATCATTTATTTTAGGAAGACAAATGTTTGTGTATGTTTATATATACACACACTATTTGCTAAATACCCTTATGTATCTCATTTTATAACTCAGTTCCCCTGAGAACAAATATTTCTTTTCCTCATTATGCTAGAGTAGTTTGGGAAATTTTGCTTGGTATTTTAAAATTTTTTTAAAACCATGTTGAAGTTTTTTTGACTGACTTTGTACTGTTATTTTAACTTCTAGTATAAAGCTGTATTTTGGGGTTTATCTTAATTTGTTGTCTTTGATAATGTTGCTTTTGTTATTTCTAGAGTAATGGCGACCAAAACATGCATGAATTATAACTGCAAGTTTTATTGTTGTCTATTTTTTCTTTTCTTTTTTGAACAGCTTGTAACTGATAGGACTTTTTGAAATACTGGTTTGGTTTTGCAGCTTGTCTGTGGTACAGATGGTGGGTTTCCAGCTGCTTCCCTTAAACATGGATAAACCAGAACCTGTTGGTCTCTGGAGCTGCGTGTTGTGGCATAGTCAGCCTGCTGAAATGTTGCCACCTTGTCTGCCCTGTGCATCGTAATGAGGTCCAAAGTTGAAACTAGTCCCAGAAGTCTGAATAATCTCCAAGTAGCCTTGTTATGGTGTAGTTCATAGGTAAAAGTGCATTCTTGTTTGGATCCCTAGTTGCATGAGGATGTTGCATGATTTCAAACTTGACTTAATCACATATGCTTAGGTGTGGCCTTATCTGCTATGCTTGTGTACACCTGGGATTCCTTGAGCATTTCCTTTTCAACTCCTGCATATGTCACCTGGTAATTTGTCAAGAATTGCATTGTTGTTTACAGTTTTATAATATCCTTAACAAAACTCTTGGGGGTTTAAACTGTTTCAATTTCAGGCTTTTATTTCTTGCTACATAATGTATTCTTTCATGCACTTCCTGAAAGGAGAGTTTGCTGTGTTTGTGGGAAATTACTACACTTGGGTGGAGAAGAATTTAGCAAAGTATTTTCCTATTTAAATTTGATTTTATACCATTTGAGAACAAAATCCCAGCACTGCCAAATTCCTGGTCAGAGGAGAGAGAGCTGCAGCTGTAAGACATTCTGACTGCTTTAGGAGGTTCCAGTGATGACAACTTAGGATCCCAAATACACACATATGTGACACTGGCAAAAGGAAATCTGACTGCCCCTATTGATTTAGTTTGATTTCATGACTTTGAAAATTCTGAGTTGAATTATTCTCTTTGAATCTTTTGTGACAAACTCTAAATATTTTCCTGCATAAGACATGCTTTGTACTGGGGACAGTTATAATATCTATAATATTTAATTAATAATACAAATTTATCTGGAAGTTTTATTGTAAAGCTATTGTATTTTCAAATTTTTAGAAAATATAAGTATATATTAATAAATAATGTAGTCTTTCCAAACAATATTTGTTTAAATAAACATTTTAAGAGATGTTGAGATGCCTCAACAAGGGAAGAAAAGGAATATATTAAAAACAAAAGCTGGACTTTTGTCATACTAGTGAAGCATTCAGATTATTAGGGGCTTAAGCTGTCCTTCATGAATAACTAGAAAGCCTTTGCACATGAAGGATGTGATTGTAAGTAAATAATTGTGCAAAATGTTGTATTTGATTGTCAGCCTCACTTCTTATCTAATTTCATCATTGAAGTGGTCTTTTGTTATCATGATTTTCTAAATACATTTAAGAGTCAAAAGGATATTTAAGACATTTTCTTTCCTTTTGAAGTATGGGAACTGCTTTCCTTTTGAAGTATGGGGCTCCTCTTTGTTTTAATCCTTTTTCTCTGGCAAAAGTGAAATGTGAGGTATGGTATTAGCTGACTTATTTTGCTATTGCAGCTTTCTTTCTACAGAAAATATACTGTAAATGTTTCTGTAGAAAAACTTGATCTGTGATAAAAAGACCTTTTATTGCCTAAGAAGATACAAAAAAAATGTGAGACTCCTTATAAGCAATTTATTTTAATTTTGAATTTGAGATGTAAAGAATAAACATTTGAAGAATTGAGTAAAAACCTGAGAAGTGTTATATAGCTGTTACTATACTCTGGGTTTGCAGTTGTTAACAGTGAATAAGGGGCTTCCCTGCAAGAAGCTTTATTGAAATCAATGACGATATTTTTCTATTTAAAAGATGAACAAAGCTCTCTGGGCTTTTTTTATTTGCAATGGAAATAAACCTAGTTACCTTACCTTTAGAGAGGAAATTAAAATACAGAGAGCTTTGTTAGCAAAAGAAATGCAGATTTGAAGCCTTGATTTGTAAGGTTTTTCTCTGCAGCTGGAAGAGCTCTTTAATAATAATAATAGCAACAACAATAACTACAGATATAAATTGCACACTGGAAAATTCAGTGTCTTTATTCAGGTAATCTCTCCTGGCATTTTAAAATGAACTAGCCTGCCTGTGCACACATGAATGCCATGATGCAGGTCTTTGTTTGTTTGTCTGAGAGTGGCATGAATGTATATTTGCTGAATTAAGCAGAGGAGACAGATGAAGCTGGCGTGGATCACAAATGCACTTCTAACACAGAAGTGATGGAGCAAGGCTAGAGACCCTCCACTGGCCTCCAGCTTGCTGATGCTTTTTAGTGACTTTATAGATTTCTCTGCTAGGCACCTCTGTCAGAGGTTTCATTAGGCAAGTATGAGACCAAGGGCAGTGGCCCAAATACTTGTCAACACCAGCAATTGCTTGACCACACATACATGGACATTTAGTTAAAGGGACACTGTACTTGATACTTGGAGTTGATGTTAAATCATCCATGTTGGCAAGATGCTGCTGCTTCTGTGCTGACTAAAGTGATGTTGAAATGGCTTTTACTTTTTTCTTAACAGAAGTGTTTCTTTTTCCCCAGTGATGATAAATCAATAGTTTGTTCCAATCCTGATTGGCAATATTCTGTTGTTATAGTACTATCAAATTACTATTGATACTTCTGGAAGAATGACATTTAGATGAAAGAGCAAAACTTCTTGTTTTTAAAAGACAACCCACAAACCAACATTCTCATGTTCACACAAAATTAAAAAGTGCCAATATAGAAGGATACTTAGATTTAGAAATTCTTAATGCTTCCTACATGAGAGATATTGGTATTTAAACTATATTTGGAATTTTGATCTCAAATTGGAAACACTTACTTCAGCCTGTATACCACCATAATAGCACACTCCAAGGACCATATGACAAAAAGCAAACAAGAAAACTGTTTGAACTGGTTCACGTTACTCAGCTGAAGAGCAGAGATGGCACTAATGTTTGCAGCAACCCTTTGGTTTCAAGTACAGAAAGATAATTCCTTAGGAAACAAAAAAAAAAAATCCAGTTTTCTATATTTTCTTGAGTTTGAGATCTGCTGAAGAGGGATTTTGAGTATAATTCAGGCCTGTATAAGATGTTTTTCTTCTGTCAAGGTTTAGGAATGGTACTCCCTAGTCCAATGCCTCCACTCTCCAAACTATACATTGATTTTCTCTTTTTTCCCCTCCTCGCCCACTTTGATGGGCTGAAGAGGAGAATTAAAGGCACAAAAGACAAAGATCGTGGGTTGAGCTAAGAACAATTTACTGGAAACAGCAATGAGATAATAAAGGAGCAGTAACAGCAAAAAAATAGCTGATGGCTCCCTCTGCCACATTTTTGCACTGAAAGGAACCCCTTTTCTGTAGAAGAAAGTCCCTTTCCTCCATCCCAGCAATGACATGAGATGGTGTAGAGTAACCTCCATGATCTAGCTATGCCCCTCATGGCTTCTACAAAAAATAACCCTGTCCTGACTGGAACCAGGACATCTTCACATCATGAGCATTAATTAAAAAAAATGCACCTGGTCTCAGGCTGCATAGATAAGTCTACAGTTTTACTTTCATTTTTTGAGGCAATATGGTTTTACTGTGGGTTTTTACCATTTTAGGTTGAATTATATGTTACAAAGGTGCAGGATGCACTTAGACCTTGGGAGAGCTAAGCAATCTATAGGTGTCCCTTTTGTCAAAAGCAAATTTGAGGATCTCAATTGCTAGTAGAGATTGCAATGCTGTGATAGGACCTGTACCAGCAGCTCTTACAGAGATCTGTTTCAGGAATATAGACTGGAAATTGAAGCTAGGGGGAGCTTGCTAACATTAATTGGGTTAAAATATTTAAGAAGTCACATTCATGCTCTTCCCAAGAAGGCAATGGAAGTAAAATCTTGCTCTCAATCTCTTTTAGTAGCCTGAAGTGCTTTTATTGTTCTTTCTGTGGCGTTCCACCCTTAAAGGGAAGTGATGATTTATGATTTCATTGAGCCTTTTATTCATACTTTGACATAACAAGCTGCTTATGTGCAAACTAAAATGGGCAGCAATAAGGAACAGGTACTCTGAGCTTAGAACAAGTCATGCTCTTTGCCCTCATGAAGAAGAGCATTAGGTCTCTAGTCATGGAACTTCCTGTTTCTAATACGTGAGTCTTCACTTGCATCTATAAGCTGTTAGACAGCTATATGATAAGTAGGACTAAAGGCAGGCAGACTTGAAATAGAAGACTACAAGGAGCAAATCAGGAAGCATTTGTTTTCTGGTGCTATAGGACATACAACAAAATGTTACCAGTCTTCTCCCTTTCTTGCAAGCTCACTGCTGACAAGTCCTTGTGCCGTATTATCATCCTGGTTTAAAAGTGAGATAGTAGTCTTCAACCAAGAGGCTATAAAACCATATTCTGACCTAACAGTGCATTAATGTGAGTAGAAATGGAGATCTGCACCACGAATAGGAGTTAATTGATGGGAGCTCTTAATAGGGGAAGGTGTGGTATGTGAGTCTGAATTTGCATCTCTATGGGTGAGTCTTTTGTCAGCAGGCTTTGTAGAGGAGCCCAGACCCTCTCACATCTCCTTGAAAAGGAGCTGACATTACAGTTCAGAAATGGCTTTGGGCACCCTCTGTGGACCTCCAGCAGATAGAGGCACTTAAGCCTTGGGTGAAATGGCAATTTTTCGTTGAATTGCACATACATGTTTGCCTATATGCATCTGCTATGGGCCCTCTTGACTGGCTTTTCCCTGGACATTGTGATTAAAAGCTTGAATTTTGGTTCTTTACTTAATCCTGTCACGTTTGTTCTAGAAATCTAAAATGTGGAATGGAGGCTTCTGGATTGCACTCTAGAAATGCATGCATAGAAATGAGTGCTTCAATTTCTGTGTGGAGCAGATTGAGTAGTTTCCCTGATCAGGTTACTTACTTGGCTTTCAGTCACATCAGTGAACAAATTTATTATCTCCCTGGTTCTGTGCACTTAGGTGATTTCAGTCTGCTTCTTACTCAGAGTTATCTCATACTTTTCTGTTTCTCAGTTGGGTAACTTTGGTAGTGTCACTGAAAAGGTCAAAGGTGGAAGAAAAGAAAGTGGTGGATCAACATTCTCCCTTGTAGCATGGGTTCAGGGCGTTTTTTACATCTCTCAGTTGCTCTGTTGTGGTTTTTTTTATTGTGAAGATGAATAGAACTACTCAATTTTGCTATGTGCTATAAAGCATTTTAAAAAGACAGTTTTTTCTGAGTGACTTGATTTATGGGAGAAGAACAGTTTGGAGGTGGAAAAATATTCTCTGATCAGTGACAGCTCTAACAGAGTAATTGTAAGTGACAGAATTTGCTCTGCAAAATGCTCTAGGTTAAGTGTAGGATGTCTGGCTGTTTACAAGTAACCATCTAAGCCATACAGTTTGGTTTTGTGGAGGCAATGTGAAAATCTATTGACATCTTTAGTTACTCAACTGGTTTATTTTTGGGAGCTCATGAATTGGCAGGACATACTGACCCTGTTGGGAGGGGAAAAGTATAATGACTTTGAATGCAGGAGACTTAATATTTTGTCAAGTTACTTGCTACTATTTCTTTGCAGCAACTGTCATGGAGGTTTTAACCCTTTGCTCTCCCTCCAGACCATTTTTGCATATTGTCAGTATATTTTAATGAAAATCTAATATTAGTCTGTCAAGACTAAACAGCTTAATGCATCCTATAACAGATTTGAAGAGTATAAGGTTTTCTTGCTTGAAAAAGGAGGAGAAATATTTTGTTACAGATTGCTTGTTTGTAACTCTTTGTAATATTAAACCTTCACTTGGAACAGCTATAGGTTGGATTCAGAATTGGTCCTGGACACAAGGCTACGGTGTAGGAAAGACAGGATAGTCTTGTACACAGGTAATATTGGATTGTAAGGAAGTAAGGAGCTGAGGGAAGTTGTATTTGTGTTCAAAAACACAGCTATATTTTTTGTGAAACTGATACTGCTTTTGCTCTATGTGAGCTAGAGAGACCCAGCAGACAGAATCAAAAACTGACAGTAACAACTGCAAAGTGAACACTTTGCCCTTCCTATTATAGGGTTTCTGCTTGTGACTGATTTACACAAAACTATTATCCACTGTGCAGAGGAAAGTAAAAACAGAAGGCTTTCTTGTAGTGCTCTCCTTGTAGCTACGACTTATGGTCCTGTTTTGGAGAGCTGGTACAACATTGCATGGAATAAATAGGGAGTTTGTCATGGATGAAGGTTGTTTTTCTTTTGGTTTTCAATATTCAGTATTCTGACACCATCAGAAATTCTCAACTGCATTGTCAGTTTAGTTGAAAACAAATAATGGGAATAAGTAACTTCAAAACATTTTGCTTGATGATGCTTGCCATCATTTTACTGAAAAGTTAAATTTGTAACTTAATTATCCCTTTATTCATTCACACAATTAACTTGCAGTCTCACACTAGCATTGCAAGATTTCTTTTCTGGACTCACCAAGACCATTTTGCTTGAAAGATGTTTACTTCACAATCATTTTTTTAGGTCAGTAGAAGTGGTGGTGGGTTTTTTTGCAGTTGGTTTTTTAGTTTTGTTTTGGTTTTTTGTGGGATTTTTTTGTTTGTTTGCTTTTTAATATGAAAAGGAAGATCTGGAAAACACATGTGTCTGGAATGATGTCAACTTATCTGTTCAGCAACAGTCCCGGTCCCTTACTATTATTAAATACAATTGCTGGAAAAATTTGCCTTGAGGCAGGAATGTTAATTTATTTTTGAGGGTTTTTTTTTCTGAAGCGTGTATTGGACAGTTTCAAACAGTTCTCTTTTTTTCCCTCAGTCCTATCAGTGCTACTTTTCAATTTATTTTAATAAAATTTTGACTTTGTTATAAAGTTATATAACTAATCATTATGGGACTTTGCTTTCCTTCCAATGCAGAAGCTGAAAATAAAGCTGTGTATATTCATAGCTTGTAAAAATGCCAAATAAGTAGTATAAACAACAGAAGAGGCTGTATATTTAAAAAAGAAAAATTGAAATATCCTCATTCAAGCCCTAGATGAAATACTGTATTGCAGAATGCCTTTCTGTGCAGGACACTGTGGCTGTGCTGCAAACACCTAGAGCCTCACCTGCCCTTGCAGGGGTGTTGGGTGCCTGGAGGGCCCCGGGGGGGTCTCACTTGCCGGAGGTGTCTGGGTGTCCCAGCAGCCAGGCTGCCTGCAGGGACAGGGGGAGCTGCCAGGTGCCTCTCGGGGGCTCCAGGCACCCTCAGCTCAGCTGCGGGGTGGACACAAACCCTTTGAGAGATAATGTTTCTTCAGGCTACCACACGGGCTCTTGCTCAGCAGCTGAGGCATTTCACTGGGAAATGCAACATCAGAAAAGCATGCTTTTAGACTCCAAGTGGCTTTGGAACAGCTGTAGTGGAGCAGCTAAATAAATATAACCCTCTCTAAGAGGAAATAACTTTTCTAACAGATACATGCACAGATGGATTGTAACCATACTGAGCCCAATGTTTGCCTGAGCAAGAGAGGAAACCTTTTAATAGAGATCTATAAATGGCATTTTGTGCTTATACCAGCTTCTTCTAGCAGTGATTGGAGAACACTACTCCTGCCCAGTGGGAATGAGATAAGCATCTCTAGGAGTTGGAAAAACTAGATGAGCTAGGAGACACCAGCCATGAGCTAAAACAGCAATGTACATTAAAATTTATTGGTGCCCAGATGCTTACAGAAGTGTCTGGGAGAAGTTTTTTTACAGCAGTGTGAGTGGGTAACAGAAGTCTGTATGCCAGAGGTACTCAGAGTGTTGATGAGAGCAGGGGATCATAGCATTCCTGTCAGGGGGAAGCCCTGTGCTTTGCTACCTTCAAAATGCAGAAAAATAAGATACTAAAGCAAATTTCAAATTTGGAACATATTTAGTAGTTATAGATGCATGCCCTAAAATATTTTATAATAGTAGAGCAAAGCACTGAGCTGAAATTGTATGCAGACAGCACTTAAAAGAGTTGTTGCTTCAAGAAGGAATTACAATTGTAAAATAGTGGATCTGGTAAATATTCATCCCAGTTTTATTTTTTTATTCATGAATGAGGGAGTTCTTTAATAAATACTTCAATGCAGTGCTGTCCATCACTTAATTTTCAAATTTTGAGATATTTAATTAAGAGGGAGTTGTTACTGGTGGGATTTTGCTTTAAAGCAGCAGCTTCAAACTGAAAGCAAATTGGTAGATTTAAACATCGACCTGTATGTGTCTTAAAATAAATCGATGGCATCTCCTGACAGACATGGTGCCAGTAATCCAGAGGAGACCTTGGGGCCACGTGACGAAGTTGCGTGCCTTAAAGAGTAAAACATGACTTTCAGCGTGCATGCATTTTTATGTCTGTGTTTTTTCTTGGGGGGGGAAAAAAAGGGGATGTTAAACTTTAGTGTGGGAGGGAAGAGGTGGTCAGTGATTGGTTTTAAGCACTGAGGTTTTCCAGAATGCCTGGGAAGGACATGGTGCTGCTTTTGTGGCGCACGTTTGCTGAGGTCTGTGCGGCAGCAGATCTCTGGCAAGAGTTTGCAGTGCTGCACAGGCCAGTTTTCCACAAGCCTCAGCAAAGTTGGTCACCGTGGATTATTCTTTCCACATGTTGATTTTGTGCATGAAGCTATTTCAGGGAGTTGAAGCCAAGATTCAGGAATTGGAAGGTTAATTGTTTTCCTCTTCTTTTGTGTGTCCATGTGTGCTATTTACTTGGAGGGAGAGGGATGGGAGTATTAACCATTTACAAGTATACATCTCCCCTCATTCCTTCCCAGAATGATGTGGAAAATATTCCTAGGCTAGTTTAGTTTAACAGCTAGGTTACTCTCCGTAGTAGAGGCTGTTGTAAGTACACATTATTAGCAAGGAACACACAAGGCTTGAATTTTGTTACCGAAGAATTAGTTCTCCACAAAGAACAGGAAAAATTGTGTCTGTGTTCAGCTGAGGAAATTTTTACTAATGCAGCTAGGCAAGCAAAATATATGTATTGCTATGGACTTTATTTTAAACCATTTTTTCAAAGACTGCCAGAAGTGTCATTTTATCTACTTATGGCATAAAAAGCTAAAAAATTGGAATGTGGAAGGCAATTTCCCTTTTTACCATTGGAAACTGCAGATATACTTATTTTAGAAGTTGACTAGAAAGCTAGTGAAATGATACTGGGTGCTGAGGAACTGGCAAGTGGGTTTTTCCAGCTGCTGCTTTTAAAAACTTGAACTTTTAAATTCGATGTCTACTGAATGCTAAGGGGAGCTTCATGTGTGAAATTTTTCAAATTATTTTGAACAATTTGCAGTATTTGAAACTATAAGCAGGTTTCCCAATGATATTGAGAAAGTTGACATACAACATTCTCTCCATATAAAAGAAAAAATTCTAATTCCTCTTTAACATGCAAGTATCTGTTTATAAGATTAAAAATATGTATATATGTAAAAACAAGCAAAATGTTTTAGAAAACCTTTTATTTCTTCAAGGAAGGGAGCTGAAAACTATAACAAAAATGAAAACTTCTTTTTATTGCATGTAGCTTTTTATATGTCCAAATCTATCTTATTATTGAACTCCCATGATGTCTTTGTGGAACTAAGTATGTTTAACTGGAAGGCATCATATTCTAGAAAATGGACAAAACCTACTGGAAATGTAGGAACAAGAGGAAAGGCATCTGGAGGCATTGATACACTTGTGGTTTGAGGACATTTTCTTCTTTCTGCTAGTTTTTTGTCATCTCACCCTTTTCTCACTTGTTAGCTTCTTGCATGCTGTATCAGGAATAGAAACCAACCATGGTACTTGACCTCAGTCTGAAATTGAAAGCATGAATTCTTCAGCCCTCTGAAGGTGCCGCTCAGGGGAATCCCTGTCTCTGCACTGATGCTACTGTGAAGCTTTATGCCAACACCAGGGTCACAAGTCTTGCAGAAGGTGAGCTGGAGACAGCTGAAGAGTGTGGAAACCTTGCTTATGCAGAGCCACTGAGTTTAGAAATGTCTGCAGTAACACAAACTTAGGAACTATATATATGTAAAAGCCATTCTTCTATCTATACTTTTTTCCTGATAGTCTGATGTGCAAATAGCAAAGGGTGTGAATTTACTTCTGCTTTTTTGTTCATTTTTGTGGCTCTGACAGTACTTTTGTGACTCTGATTTGTCAGGTTTTGTTTGCAAGGGAAACTTCTGTGCAATGTTCAAGATTTTCAGTAAGACAGAGAGATAACAAAACCACAAATACAAGTGGTGCAAGACTTAGGAAGAGCATTGACTTAACAGTTTAACCTACTGTAGTAGGTGAATGTCATCAGTTATGTGCAAATTAGTACTTGTCCTTTCTTTTTAAGTAATACTGTGACAGCATTCCTCATGCATAGCTCTCTAGGCTTGGTTCTGTTGCTGATTTTTGTTTGTTTGGTTTTTACCTTGTAAATAGCTGTAATAAGTACATACATTTGTATGTAAAGGGAAAAATGACACTGCCAATTTCATCCATACTGTTTGCATTTAAAAAATTCTGGGCCCTGTTTTATTTTTTTTCTGTGAAACCTGTCTATATTTCACAACCAAATGTGTGATGATTCTGACCTTCCCTTCCCCCTCTCACCCCTTCAATGACAGAAATCTGACATTTGCTGCTGCAGGTCAAAACAGTGACCAAGGACCATGGTGCTCCCTGACTTCTGGGGCCCTCTGAAGGGGCAGTGGTAACAGTGGCAGTCCTTTCCAGTCTGCTGAAAGAACCCTTGTTCCTGCAGTCCAGCTGCTGTGAAGTTGTGCTGTCCTCCTGCTAAAAATCAGTACAGGTTGCTTTTAACTTGTCTAGGTGAAACAGAACATTCAGTCAGAGGGTTCAAGGAGTGGAAGTTGTAGAAGCTTGTCCCTGCACACGTGAGCTCTCAACACATATGATGCCTTTTATATAAATACCTACTTTATTCATTAAACACTGTCTAGCCTCTGTTCTAGGTAGCCTATCAAGGCATCACATGCAGTTCCAATGCATCTGTTCCTTGTGGGCTGAAAGCTGTTTCTTATTTGTGGCATCTCGGATGTTGCAGTTGTGAGAAGAGAACAAAAATTTTTTTCCCTTGGAGTAGTGGCTGGGAAGGTGGTTGCAAAGAGGGGAGGATTATGCATGTCATGGTAGTTGCTAAAAGTATTCTTACAGGATTTTAGAATCGCCTTTTTAATTCTCTGGTTCCAAAATGTGCTTTTATGCTCATGGTGCTCATAAGTGACATAAACAGAGAAAAGCTTGTATCGGCATTAATCGACTAATAGGTATAAATAAATACCTTCCCTTCTTTCTTCATACGATTTCGTAATTGCTTGTAGGGAAGAAATTGGGTGAGATTCTTCAGCATTGTTATAAATTCCTAGGCAAAATTAGTAACAATGTCATGATTGCACCTAAATAGGTCTGCTTAGTATCCTGAATTGCTCTGTGTCCCTTCGACACCACCCCAGCCAACGCTAGCGTATGTGCACGTAAGTCTTACAGATGACAACTCTAGTAAAAGCTAGCATGATATTTTTAGATCCACAATAAACATGCATTGACTGCTGTATGCTTATCTTGAGTTTATTATTATGCACGGCACACAGTCTCGTGGGCGTGCCGAAATAGGAAGAAATGATTTGGAGAGGTTTCATGTGCACTTTAGCCAACCTTGGGATGGGATTTCAAACTGAGTAAGAGACTAAATATGATAGAAAGGATAGGCACTAACCTGAAACTGAGTTTGTCTCCTCTGTTATAGACCTCTTCAGGCAAGTAATTTTAAAATCTCTCCCAGACTTAGCTGTCTTCAATGAAAGGGGAATAATAGTAGTTCAGTCTCTTAAGAGACATTGCCAGAGTAAGTGCATAAGGAGTATACTCTTTATGCATTCTTTAGTGCTGTTATACTGTGATTATGAGGCCATGCAACCATGGAAAATAGAAAGTGCTGTAATTCAGTTTCTGTATTGTAGTGCAGGAAACGAAGCCATGGACAATAAGAGCAGTACACGTGGCTAGTGTTGTCATTTTCTTAAAAAAAAAGGATGTCTAAAACCCCAACCAACACAGATCACACAAGTGGAAGAGCCCTTTCCCTCAAGCTGCAGTTCCAGGCAGGACTTGTGGAGAGTGCAAAGGCATTATAGAACACTGCATCTATGGAGTATCAGAGATCTCTACTATGACACTGGCATGTGTATTTTAATGTTAGAGCCTTTAATGTCTACAGGTGAAATTTCATGTGCTTTAGACTTTGTGACTTTTATATAAATTACCTTAAAATTTATGTGACTTTTATATAAATTGCCTTAAATTTTGCCTCAGGGTGGGGGAGTTCTACGACATACTTAAAAAGTAGCGTTCTGTAGTAGTTTCTGAATTCAGTATAACTGTTCAAAATGAAGATGCTTTATGTGACATCTTCCAAATGCAGCTTGTGGACAAAACTGAGATAAAGGAAATATGGAAGAATAATCTCATCTTGGTTAGCTTTTTTGCTTTTTAGTACAAAACAGGCTGTTTTGTCTCTCTTTATGTACCTGTTAGAAATACAGAATGTTGCATGTAACATATGTTGTGAAATTGAATGAATTGGTGTTAATTTATTGCTTTAACTGTTGCCAAGTATTACATAAATGATGAGTATTCCAATAACATGAAGTTTGTTCGTGGACAAGTTCCTTCAGCTACTTTCCCCAGGAGAAATTTGTGGTGTAATAACTGGTAGAATGTTTTTCTGCCTTGGTGGATTTACAGATCTTTTCCAAATGGGGAAGAACTGTGTAACAAATGTCAGCCTGCTGATGAGAGATTGGATGTTCATTCTTATTGCTTGGAGATTTGTTGAACACAGTAATGTCATCAGATCCTGTGGGACCATGAGCTGGGCTGCTTGAAGAAACCTACTTGAAATAAGAGAGTGCTGTCTACCTGGTGTGAAAAAATCCTTTAGAATCCATTATCACAAAATCAGAATGGTTTGCTTTAGAAGGGACATTAAAGATCATCTCATTTCACCTTCCTGGCAAGGGCTGGGACTCCTTCTTCTAAACCAGGTTGCTAAGAGTTCTGGCCTGGAATTAGATTACTAGATGCATTATGGATTGTAAAGGAGCATCAATCTCAGAATTTATTTGGTGTGAGACAATCAGGTTAATGGAATCCATATACGTGAAGACATGATTAGTTCATTAGCCCTTCATTCTGAAGTGAAAACCATATAATGTAAGGGAATTTATTTTTTCCTGAATGCATAGAGTTTTTGTTTGTTTGTTTTGATGGTCAGGTGTTTAGTGCAGATGGTCTTATCAGCTTTTCTAATAAGTTTCCAGTTATTTATGTCCTGAGTTTTTTTGGTTTTTTTCACAATTTGCAAGGACTTAGTGTTCCTGTTAATAGCAATTACATAGCCTATATCTTTAGCAAATACAGCTGTTCGAAGTGTAGTGTGGGATTATTGAACCAAAATGTTATGACTCCAGTTAAAATGTATTTATATTCCAGGACTCACAGAGTAAACTGTGCAAGTGCAGGATACTTCTGATTTGCTTAACACTCATAAAATTCCATCTACAGGTGGATTAATGCATGAACTTTAGTTTTTCCCGTAGTATTGAACTTAATCATTGTAACCTTCTTTTACTAACAACTGAGTCTTTTGCTCAGTTTAAAATAGCTTTGTAAGGCTTCTTAATAGAGAACACTTTTCCTCATGCTGTTATTGAATGCTTCTTTTCTTTCTAGTTATGAAGTACAGGATGAGTGGTTTGTTTGGTTTCAGGTAGGCTTGTTCAGCTGAATCTTTAGGAAATTTCTGACTTTGCTCTGAGTCCATATAAGGCTGATATCACTTATGCCCCGTAGTGGAACTGCTTTATAATGCTGGTAAAGATACAAATAAGCCACTACAGAAATGGAATCACTTTGTATTTGATCCAGTATTGGTGCCAGCCATCTGCTCTTCCCTTCCTCCACTGAAATCCCTGTGGCTAAAAGGAGTCTGGGCAGGTGTCTGTCAGGTACCTGGCAGGGAGCTCTGAATCCGGAGACCTGGAGAGTGCTTTGATTTTTTTAATTAAAGGTTAAGAAATCAGAGTGCTCTTTTAGCCCCTGGAGTCTTAAAACCTTACTGTTTTCCACTGTGTGATGATCCTGTTTGCCCATGTCTTTCAGTGTTCCCACTCCCAGTACTAAGCATTTGCTTAGCTGCATTGTTGTAATGTCTGACAGCCCCAGTCATGGCCAAGAGCTTACTGTACCTTGTAACAGACCAGCACAGTAAAGAGACCCTTTTATAGTCAACAGTGGTTGCAGGAATTCTTAAAAGATATAAATTTAGAAATTTGAACTAGAGCCCTGTCAGTGCTGTTAAAGACTGACTGCGCTCAGTCAATACTGTCATCTGTTTGCTGCAAGTGTGTGGATGTGGGCAAACCAAGGTCAGCACTGCTTCAGCTTAGATAACTGCTGATAAACAAAGATATTTCTGGGTCAAGTGAGATAGACATGGGACAAAAGAACACTATGTTATTGTGTGATCATTTTCCTTCACTTTTTGTCTTACTCCCTCTTCTTTGGTTATCGCTACTCTGATTGTGTCATGTCTGAAATCAGACTTCTAAGCTCTTTGTGGAAGACTCCCCATCTAGGCTGTTAGTGGCTATTGTTAAAGGTAATACAACTTTTATGACCTCTAAATACTCCATTAATATAAATGTATTTGTTTTCAAGTATTATTCTCATTTTATGAAACACTTTGAAGAGGCTTGCTTAAGATACATGTCTGTAGCAGAGCTGGAAGCTGATCCCAGATGCCAGGGGTTCTGCCTGTACCTGTAGTCTCAGTTATTGTCCAGCCAGACTTGGGTGAGTGATGATGTCTGCTTGATAGTCTTAAGAGTGTCTATGCCAAGAGCTCAGGCTGAGGTATTGAGTATATTTCTCAGGAAGAAACCTCCGGGAATGGAAAGTATCACTGTCTCAATGAGCTTTCACCATTCTCTTCCCTTATTTGTAGCCCATTACCTCTTGCAAAGCCTCAAAGGAATCTGAAAAACATTCAGACTTTGTTGTTCTGTACACTGGACGTCTGTGCAAGCCTGGGGTTGTGCTGAAGAGGTTGAGATGGAACAACTGAACCTTTCCTGTTGCAGCTCAGTGCATTCAGATGTGTTTTCTTTTCACAGTTAAAGTGCGGAGAGATTTGGTCTGTCTCTGGGGTGTCCATGCAATTCTGTGGCTGGTGTGTTTGTGGCAGGAGAGGCATGTGGAGTGAAAGATGTGTTGTGGTCCTGTCAGGTATGTGAATGCGAGGGCAGGGAGAAGCTTTTGGGCTGCTCTTTGTCATTCTGACTTTGGAGCCTGCTGTGATTCCTGCATGTTGGTCTCTCTGTTGCTAGCAACTGCCTTCCCAGACAGCTCCAAACAAAAAAGCTTAAAATAACTGTCTAAGGGCTTACAATTAGAACTGTTAACCGATCTCCAGTGGGAAAGAATTATGTTCATGTAACTTTACAAAGCCTGAAAGCAGCATTTTGTACTCCATAATTACTATGCTCATTCTGCTCTCTAAGACTGCCCAAGCCTCTTCAGATCAGCATTTATCATGATGACAGATTATAATAACAAATATTCCTAACTTCAGTTCACTTTATAAACATTAACCAATGTAAGAAATTACCACGTACCTATTTTATTAAAGGATAAGCCTGGTCTGTGTTGCAAAGTCATTTGTAAAGATGGGCTTTCCTATATATATGTTTACAGGAGTCCAGACTGTGGAGCTGCCTCTCAATGTGCAAGACAAAAGACTAGTCTGGTGCAGATCATGAATAATTTGTTTTCATGTGATGAGGTTTGCATGAAATTTCGATTATTTTGGAAAAAGAGCTCAAAGTTTTGCTTGAAAATAAATAAAGATCTTACATATCCTTTCAATAGCTGGTGGAAACAACATTGTCAGTTCCTTTAAAAAAATTAGGTTGTGGCTTTTTTTCTTCCCTTTTGTTGTTTGTTTAATTATCTGCTAAGTTTTAAATTTAGCCTGTCTTTTTAGTAGTTTTTCTTCCTCATCAATGCTGATTTTCTTCTGTGGAGCTGTTTGTGTTAACCAGGTTTTGTCTGGCTTGTTTGTTGTAAAGATAAGAGTAATCAGCACTTGATGGGCATTTTCTTCATAGCAGCTTTCTGTCTGTTTCTCATCCATTCGACCAAAGTTATTTGGAGAATCCTAGGTGTGTTTTGAAGAGGAAGCCTCCAATACTTGCAACCAAGTTTACAGCTTGAATTGAGGAAGGTAACACCAAAAAATAGGTTATTTTTTAAGTGTTCATCCACAGTATAAGACTTTCTTCTCATGGAACTGTTATCTGAAAACTTCCCTTTGAGGTGCATTTGAGGTGCTTGTGTGGTGCTTCAGACCCTGTAACTCAAAACACCAAAACCGTTCTCTGTGACATTCTCCATACTAGAGATGGATCTGTGTGTTTAGATTGAGTGAAAAAATTGTGATGATGGGGAGAAATAAAACTACATCCATGGATGTAAATAGTAGGTCCGAATAGAATCAGAATGCATGCTTTGGTGAATTTGAAGACCATTGGAACAGAAATGTACCTAATTAAATAATGTTTAAAGAGTTGTATTTTCCCTGTCTCACCTTTATTACCTCCTTTACTGTAAACCAAAAACTTCTTGAAGTAGTATTTGTATTTCTCCTTGGATTGATTACTTCATGTAGCTCATATATTTATATTTGGCTATGTATATTTTTCCCAGACAATATGGTAGTTTTACATTTTGTGTAATTTTGCTTGCTGTGGGTAGTTAACCTCTGGTGGTACTGAATGTCAGGAATAGTTTAGATTGGAGCAGTACTTCGTGGTATCTGGTGGTGCAATGCAAGCAACCTGATTTTGCTGGCACATATTCCTTCACAGCATGAGCATTTTCTCACGTTTCACCTCACAGAACCGATGGCTTTCACTTTTGAGTCTCTGGTTAGTACAGTGGTTTAATAAAGGTTTATTAATTCCCTGCCTCCAAAAATGGGAAAGTGAAAGTGGCAGCACAGTAATTTTATGAGTGTCCTCAGGGCAGAGGCGCCCCTGTAGTCAGTCATAGCTTCAATCTTTCACTGCAATAGAAATGGGCCAATCAAATGAAAATTTGGGTAGGTCATAAACGGTCTGCCATGCATGCTACTTGTTTAGGTATGTGTTTGCTAGCCCCAGGCAGGCACCTTCAGGAAACAGTGGAAGTTGCCAAGCTTCCTGGATGCTGTGTTTTCCCTTTTGTTGTCTGTCTGTGAAGCAGCTTTCCTTTCATCTCTTTGTCTGTGTTACAGACTGCTGTAGGATTCCTTTTCTTTTTTGCTATGCAGTGTTACACAACAAGTAAGCCTTCCCCATTTCATAGGCTTTATTGATTCTAGGACTTTGATCTGATAAGTACCCTAGATTAGTTTCATACTTGGAGGTTTTAGGGGAAATGATTGATACCTAATTACATTCTTTTGTAGTGGGCTTCTTTTAAACTGGGGACTGCTCACTTGGTTGGTTTTGCTTGTTTGCTTTGGGCTTCAGCTGTTGCTCTTCTGTAGTGCCACTCTCCTGGAAAATACACCTTTTGCTATAGAGACAGACATTCTGGATGTCTAGAAAATGCGCCATACCTTTTGTGATAAAGTGACAGGAGCCTAAACCCATCATCTTTGTATTTATGTGTTCTGCTTTCTCTCACAATACTGTGTTTTGTAGTTGCTTTGAGTTTTCCCCTGCTTTCTTCAGGATGTAGATTGCTGTGCTTTGCTGTATAGAATTTACAAACATGGTTTATTTTCTGTGCTGTGCTGCTATCCTTCCTGTTCAAGGTGTCTGAAGGTGGCGAGTGGGAGGTTGCAAACCTGCAGGAGTTTTGATGTAGCTGTCTGGAAGAAAAGGTGACAAAGTGAGTGTGCAGTAGAGGCTTTGGGAGGAGGGATTGAAGCTGTTTCTGTGTACAGCAGGGTAAGCATAGGCTATATGCAATAAGCTTTGCAAATCTTTTTCAAGCACAAAAACTGACCCATATTTTCATCCTTTTCTCTGTTCTTATTCAAGACTGTTACAAATGGTGCTGGTGGTTTCACAGAGGCAGATTTCTGCTAGCTGGAACAAGTTTGTAATGCCCTGTAAGTCTCCAGTCATTTTCAAAAATGCAAACCACAGTAGCCAGAAACAAAACCTACCTTACTGATCCTCCTCTAACCTCCTATTGCACTGAAAGAATTAAAACTTTTTGCTCTTTCTGCACGTCTGAATGGCACACCCTTTCTATCTTTCACAGGTAGATTTAATTGTGTTTTCTTTCATGTTTGACAGGGAACTGGGAGCTAGTATATTATATATTTCTTAATTTTTGCTCTTACTTGTTGTGTGATCTAGAAGTGAGTTGTTTCTTCTGTTTCTCTTCCTCATTAGTAAAATACATATTCTAATTCATATAATATTAATATGATATTAATTAATATAAGATACACGTTTCATAAATGTGAAATTTACCATAATAATGAGCAAATTGGAGAAGAATTATTTGATTGCTCTGTCTCAGAAGGACATAGGGTAACTTGCTGCATTTGTCTTAAGTGTAAGATTGTTCTTGGAATCTGTCCATCATCGTGGTTGAAAGTGATTGAGCTGCTTACAGGGGAGAACCGTAATTTCAGTTGCTGGCAGCAGGAGGACTTAGTGAGAAATGATTGTCATCACCCTAATCTGACAGATTTCCTGTAAGGAACAGTGACAGCATTGTTGCAGTTAAAGCTGAGAATGTACATTAGCTAGAACAGAGGAACACTTTATTTTGCATGAATAAAACCCTAAAAGAGAGGTATTTAAAAGCTAAATAAAAGCTAAATGGTGGAATAAAAGATAGTCTGTGACTACAGCTTGTTATTATTCTCAGCATCCTTAATTTTGCTGAAGTCTGAGGAGAAGTTAGAGTCAGTCTTTCCTGAGTCATTTCTGCATCATTCTGTCAGAGAGGAATGTTTGCAAATGATCTCAAAGGAGAATGAGGAATGTGGACAATTTAAACTTACTTATCATGCCAGATATAGCTGATATAGCAAATGGACTAGACAAAGCTCAGGACAGCACAGCCCTCAAAAAGTGAGCCAAAGAGTAAAGTTCAAGATTACTACAGTGTGTGAGGTCATGAACTTGATATGTGAAACAGTACAAATATACATATGCTTAGTTAAGAGAATATTTATAGAAATGGAATAATGGTGGGTAGTTTCCAGTTATACAGGCAACACATTTTAAAGAGAGATAGAGATATTTTACATTAAATGGTTACCATTGAAAGTTTTTAATTTGTTCCCTAAATCAAATTAACTTTAGTTAAGGTTTTATAGTAGGCTCTCCAGGCTAATAATAAACTGTGACAAGACAATTGCACTGGGTAGGGATGTCTCAGTGATTCTGCTTTGGATTGGGTGAAATCTGCTGATAGGTTATCTGGGCTGGTAACAGCCTTGTGAGTGGCTGTGAGTTTCTGTGCCCTGCAGCCTTCGGATATCTCCTTTGAAAGGACTTCATCATTTCAGAACAGAATCCTGGGTACAGGGAGAGACTCCTCCATAGTCCTTCAGCATTCTTTGCATAAATAGCTCATATGGTGTTTTAGATGTGTTTGTGATTTTCTTTAATGCATTAGTGCAGATACACTAGAGAAGTTTTTAGCTAAAAATGCTAATTCTAACTTTCCTCGTTAAGTTTCCATGAGTTACTTTCTTATGTATGTTTTATTCTGGAAAATACTGCATATGTGCCCATTGGGTACATGTATATCTAATTAGTCGTTCTTTTTAGGTGTAGAAGAGAAAGCCTTGCAATATCAAAAATTCCTTAGAAATCTGAAAATATTTGCAGTATTAAAGGAGATGATGTACAATTTGCATTCATCTGGAGAAAGTTCGGGAGAAGTTCTTGAATATCAAAAGCTCCTGGAAGTGAAAAAAACTGATTATGTTGCATGCCAAATCTTAAGAGTTATTAAAACAAAGTATAGTGGTGCTAGGTTCTGCTTTTTCTCTGTGCAATGTAAAAGCAATGCTAAGTATCATATCACTTCAGTATATTTGTAGGCAAGACACAGTATCTTCTGGGAATTACAGTATTGGAACTGGCTCTGTGCTTTATTCAAAGGTAAGGAATGGTCCAGGCTGTACCACTCTGAAGCACTTAAGCCTAGAAGCATGTTGTCATTTTCCTGTGCTACTGCAAGCTGACTCTTGTGCTGAAATTCAAATAAAAGAAAACAAAAAAAAAAAAAACCCCAAAGCTGGTAACTGGCTAGGATGATGATTGTGTGAGCTCATTCCCCCAACCTCAGGGAGGGAAGCCTGTTTAGTCAGAGCCAACAGTGCTCTTGCAGTGAAGCTGCCAAGCATGAGCTTTCCTGAAGCATAGTCATGCTGCAACTTGAACATTTATCACTGCAGCTTAAACTATGAACTGTTAAGATGACATAGAAGATACTTTTCTGTAGTTTTTCGATGCAGAAAGAACTTCTAAAAAGCTAATTTTGTGATGTTTTCTTTTACCGTCAAATTCCAGATGCACCAAATCCTCCTTTATCTTGTGATCTCTTAGGATATAGTTATTTTTGCATGTAACTGGGTGAGCTGGGATGTTCAGTAAGCATGTTCTGCTCAAAGTACCTTAAATCTCTTTTCTTCCTGGTAATGTCCTTTTCACTGGGTTTTGTGCTGAGTAACAACTTCAGTTGTACATATTCCTTTCCCTCATTTAGGTTATCTCTGAACTTACTCATTTTTATACTTTGCATCTTAATAGTTTCATTAGATCTCTTTCCCAGATTGCTGTAGTTCTAAACTAGTCTGAGTTAGACCAAACAACTGGTTTGGAAAGTTGTGCTAATGCAATGCTTTCTTACTAATGTGAGAGTCCTCTTGCTAATGGGTACCTCTGGGTACTTTCCTGTGGTAGCTGCAAATCCTGGCCATAACTATTAAGAGCAGCATCAACTGGGCTCTTTCTTTCTTTCTTTGCTTGAAAACAAGGACCCTTGAAGTTGAAAGTCAAATGCTGCTTTTTGACAATTGTTGTATTTTTCTTCAAAGTGTAAAAAGCCTACAGCAGAATTTCAGAAAGCTGGCAGGTTAAAACTTGATCTAATGGTACTGTCTTCATATATTATACAGAAGACTTTGCATTCTTTTTGTCATAATGATGTGACTGATCTATACAAAAGCATCAGTAGAAAGAAAATGTTGCCTGGTTTGGAGAGAAAAATAGCTTGTGATGATTTCACAAAGTAAGACTGTCAGAAACCACTCCTAGTATTACCTCAGGTGTTGAGGTTTAGCTGTTATTGCTTATACTTTCCAGTGCTGCAGAAAGCAAGGAGAGAGGAAAGCTTCTGAGAAGAATATATCAGCTTATCCACCTCTACATTTTTGCTACCAGGGATTCAGTTTCCTGCTGTAAGATGTTTTCTTCTCTACTCGTGAAGTTTGGAAGTAGGAAAAACTTACTTTATGAAATCTTCATAAAGTGTACTTTATGTACACGTGTGTACTGGTTGCAGTTTAGAGAGAATTTTCCATCTCACGTGTCCATAATTTCTCCTAGAGTTATTTTTGTCCTGTTGTGATAGTCTTGGAAAATGAGCGGAGACGTTGTGCTTAGAGGAGGGAGGAATGGCCTGGCTCTGTGTTGCAGGGTGGCAGAGGTCTGTGGTTTGTAGCCAAGGCAAAGGGGAGGCAGTGTGGGGGAACAGCTATGTAACAGCCTGAGGAAGTGAGTCACTTCACTCTGAAACACAGTCCCATGGTTCCAGGAGCACTGAAGCCAAGCTTGGCCTCTGAGGTGGAAGTTGCGTAAGTTAATTAAAACTCTTTGTCCTTTCCTCCTCATCATGTTCCCAACCCCACCTCACTATTAAAACCTGCACTGTACCCATATCTGTCTGAGGAAGCTCAGGTTGCAGGACTTCAGTGTGATATATATATATATATTATTTTTCATTTTAGAAAGAGGGATAAATAGATTGCAGGTTTCATTGCAGGGGATGTGTGTACTAGTCTTACCTGCTCCACTCAAGAGAAATTTGATTCTATAACAGGAGGTATGTGATAAGAGTAGGTTTTTAACAATTTGTTATAATTTTCCTGGAATATATTGGCAGTGGGACTTAAAGTGGAACAGAATGCACACTGAAAAGGATAGGAATAGATACTTATACCAGACTGTTAGTAGTCGTAATCTCAGAATAAAATTGAATTTCAAACTAAACATCTAATAAGGTTTTAGGTGTCCAGATAGAAATACTAGTGTATGTGTTCACACATTAGACCTTAATCCTGCAAGCTAGTCTCTTAGAGTTTGTGGATAGCTTTTCTTCATGGACAAAGAGGGTAGGAGGGTAGAATTGTCGTAGAGTGCCTGTTCTGGAAAGGCTTTCTCCTGTTATGTTTGTAGCTTTAGACTAACAGATACTTGCTGATGCCTGTGAGCAGCTGTTACAACAGCAGTTGCCTGAACTACCTTTCAGTGAGTGTGACCTGAGCAGGGGCAGTTTGTTTCAGCTGTTCATCTGAGAGAGCAAAAGTTGAGCAGGCCCTGGTCCCAGGGCTTGGATGCTGGGTGGGCAGTTCTTGACTGGAAAACATTTGTAATTATTGGTGATGTGTGTGTGACTGATGTGCTGTTGCCTGACCCTTTTCCTTCAGAATACTGAATTGAGCATCTTACTGCATGTTTGACTGCAGCCTTCATGTACACACGTGGCTTTTAAAGGTCTTTGGGAAATGTGGCCTTTTGCAAGCCATGAGAGTTTTTTGTTGTGTGGTTTTGAGTTGAGATTAAAACCAGATTATTCTGGCTACAGGAAGACATGTAAGTAATTGGCCAGATGACAGGTAGTTTAAGAGTGAAACTTTCAGGATGAACTTGAGTGATTAGTCAGAATTCTGTGTGTAATAGGGAGTTGCATCATTGCAAGTACAGTGTGCTCTTTATTTTGTAAAAATAGTTGTTTTGTTTTACATTCTTCTAGCAGGTCAGATCTGTTGTTTATTCCATCTATTTTCCTAATCTTCATGTCCATGGGAAGTGGGATGGACATACACATCGTTGCCAATCACATGAGCATTCATAGACCAGTTATGGCTGTTGATGATTCATTGCAATTGCTTCTCTGTTTCAGGACCTGTAACTAAGTGGACCCTACTGACCTCTGAACCACAAAGTATAAGAGTGAAAAGAAGTGGGAGAAGCGCACAAAGAAAAAGGAAGTGAATGCACTTTCATCTGGACTTCTTTCCTGCCCTTTATTACTAAAGCTGAATGGAAAAGAAAGACTGCTGTGCCTTTCCTCCCCCAACCTCAGGGATGGGTGGATTATAAATACTGTGTGTGGCTGGGCAAATAGACTGAATCATGAATCTTCAGGCTCAGCAAAAGTCTTCAAGCAAACGGACTGGGAAACGAGTTGCCTATTTTAATGAGCAGGACATAGCTGTGCCATCAAAAGAGCCACAGCAGCAGCTTAAGGAAGGACAGTATTATGGCCATGGAGGGAATATACCAGTCTCCCAAACTGTGGAGATTTCTCATCCAGGAGGATTAACAAGCGCGCCTAACAATGTTGCTCTGATGAACTCTGTTTACAATCAAGATAGGGGAGAATCAGTGATGATGCCCCAGTCAGTAACAGCTGTCAAATGGCAGAATTCACTAATGGGAAACCGGTTACCAGAGAGGGGTGACAGCCACTGGCAGTCTCCACCTTCAATGTGGAACCACAGTATGGTTTTTGGGGGCAACCCAAAAGGACCCCACTCCAATGCTGGTGCCCCAGGCTTCTATGGCCACCCAGAAGCCCTTAAAAGAAATCAAGAGAAAGGAGTGTTTGTGTCACAGCTGGATTTATATGGAGATGCTGTCCAGCAGATGATGTCCCAGAAGGCTCAGCTGGAACAGCAAGCTCTCGTTAGACAACAAGCTCAAATGAATTCTTTTCATCAAATGCAGAAACAGCAACAGCAGAATCAAACTCTGCCACTGCAGCCTTTCCAACTTGCATTTGGTCACCAAGGCCAAAAGCAAGGTCTTCCTGAATTGTTACATGTCTTTCAAGAAGCTCCAACTTCTTCCAGTCCAGCATTTACTGCACAACAAAAACAGCAAGCTCTTCCCCAGCTACAACTCTTTGAAAACTTCTATCCTCAGCAGCAGCAGCAGCAGCAGCAGGCTGCCACACAAGCCTTTGGTCTGCAGCAAACAACTTCTATAGCGCAGCCTCATGTGGCAGCTGCAGCACCTCAGCATCACATGATGCCACACCAGTTTCAGCAAGCAGAGAGGAACCAGGAGCTATTCAAGGCATTAACTGAGCAGAACCAACAGACAGTGCTACCTCAGACCCAGATTCCCTTTCCAAGAAGGTCACGGAGACTCTCCAAAGAAGGTGGCCTGCTGACATCTGCAGGAGAAGTGTTGACTTCTAAGCAGGCAGAAGAACAACCTAGCAATTTATTTCTTCATCACTGGCAAACACATCAACAAGAGGTCCCATTACAGCATACACCTGAGTCACTGGCCCACAATAAAAGTAGCTATTTGCATCCCAAAAGATTGGATATGGGGCAGAAGGATGTCCTGGTCAATAGTGAGCAGTGCCAGATGGAAACAGATAGGCAAGCTGCAGCCCAGAATGGTAGAGATGAGGACAAACAGGCAGCAGCACCTGAAGAAAACACTCAGAGAACTAATGATTTTCAGAGTGTCAGAGGTGGTGTAATCCAGAGTACCCGGCGGAGACGACGTGTTTCTCAAGAAGCCAATTTGCTGACTTTGGCCCAAAAAGCTGTTGAACTGGCATCTCTTCAGAATGTAAAGGTAAGGTGTAGACCCTAACCAATATAGCATGTTTTAGGCTACAAAGTAAAGCTGAAAGGAAAGGAATTTATGTACATTTAAAGGGTAGGATGGTATCTTGAAGCGTGCAAAAAAGGCAGCTCTGGTGTGGAGGCATGTATGTTCTGCTGCTATAATTCATAGATGTGGGAGATCAGAGATGTAGTATAGTGAGACCACTAAGGGTCAGTTTTATTTCACTAACACCAAATGTTATTTTAGCCCATGATATGAAAATATAGTTGTTTTCAGCTTAGGTCTCAAGGCGATTAGGAATTTTGAGAGGCAAGTATAAGCAGTTTACTTGTTTTCTTTTTACCAATTTAACATTCTATTTAGTTTTTGTTAAAAGACATAGGTTTACATGCCAGTTTTTCAGTTTCAGCAGTTGAAGTGTTTGTAAAATGTGCTATGTAAAAATTACATAATGCAATTTACATGTGCAATATTTCACAAATATCAAAAGTCTAAGAAAGCTTCACTTACATGAAGAACCTATACCAGGCATGATGAAGGCCTGTCTCATGCAGCAGCCTGTTTCTAAGAATAACCTGAGGGCTGTAGAATGACCTGTCTGCCTGTAGACCTCCTGTAGGACTTAATGGGGAAGAAATTTATTACTGACTGATTTGGTAGTTCACTACTCCTAACCTTTTGATATCCCATCAGTCTAAGCTTCACAGTATATATTCCATATGGCAAGATGACAGAATTAAAAATTAACTAGCCTATTGGGAGACAAGTGATGGGAGCTTTTGGATTGGGTGGGGTTTTTTAGGCTGATTGTTTTTTAATGTTTTCTTGGAGTTGTGGTTTGACTGATCTTTTATTGAGTGCTTCTTAGGAGGCACCCTTTTCCTTGCAAGTTTTGTTGCCAAAGGCTGGTGAAATACACGTTACATGAGCTACTTTCACCTACAGTTTTGACACCTGAGTTGCTATCCAGTCAGACAACAAACATGGGGAGCATTTTATTCCCCGTCTTTTTCTCATCATCCTTTTTATCCTAGTCTTTCTGTCACTGTTTTTTCCCATCTCTTCCTTAGAGGAATGTGCTGTTTGAGTGAAAGAGCTAAACTAGCAAACAATGAGCTGAATATCCATAGCCTACTCCATCTCTTGGACAGCAGAAAGCAAACAGTGACTTGGTTGATGCTCTCTGCAATCCTTTTTGCTCTAACTCCAAGTCGAACCAGCTGATTTGGTAAAGAACTGGTAGTACATTGTAGCATGTATTTGCTCTTACTTTCCCAGGCATTGTGTGGTTATATTACAGAAGGTCTGCAATTCACATTGCAGTTGGATCACTAACAGAGTGTCAAGAAGAAGCAAACAGAGCATTTAGGAAAAGGCCCTGAGAAATGAAGCAAGAAGTTTTCCGTTAGAAGGCACGTCTGCTTGCAGTCTAATTCATAATGTAAAGACCATAGAAGTGTTTTGACAGATGCTCTTTTGTTCTTTGCAGTTATGCAAGCATAATGGCACTAGCAGAAGAGCTCTTTATGTTTAGATCTCTTCAGGCTTTCAGGATGAGGTTTTGCAAGATGATAAAATACTTACCAGAGGTCTGATGAATTTTACAGCTTAAAGGTGTTGGATATTGTGTGAGGGAGAATAATAAAGTATGTTTGCTGAATGGAAGAGGTCTGCTTCTCTTATGATTGTCTTTCTGTTAAAAATTACCTAGAAGCCATCTCTGTGTGGGTTATCTGAAGAGTGTGTAAAGGCCATAGAGTTAAATTATTGATTAAAAAAGATAACATTCATAATTTGAACCAGTTATTTGAGCATCCCAGTCTAGGTATGTAACCTTTTGCAAAATTCATATTCTGGAGAGCAATATCTTTCTACATGCATTGTCACAACTGATGCTTTGCACCAGAGCTGTCTGTGGCTGCCTTTTTTTCAGGTGATGCAAGCTTATTGCTGCCTACAGGCTGCAGTAAATTCTCAGCTCTTAGTTTAATAGTTTCAGTGTGACTTGTTGTCTTCTAAAAGTACAGAAAACTTTTCTCAAATCTGAATGGTTGTCTTAAAGGGTGTCTGAATTGAAATATCCTTTTATGGAAGGAAGACATGTTTTGATTATCTAGCTGCTTTCCCCTGACAGAGGGCAGGCATCAGCTGGTACAAACAGAAGGGAAAATAAAGTTTTGTTTGTAGAACTGTAGTTCTGGACTCACCTCCTTCTTGGACAAGCTTTGGTTTGACAGCAGACAGAAGCTCCTTGATGCAGATGATGCAGAATAATGGCAGAAAGCACTTTGTGGGCAGATGTTCTTAAAAGGCTGGTGTGGTTTCTTATCAGATCACAGACGTGGCCTTGGAACAGTTCTTCCAGCTGTTGCAGTTGGGTTTTTCTGTGAATTCTGTTTTTTAGGAACAGTTTGAGGATATACAGGATTGATGCTGAAATGTCTGTTTGGTTTCTGTGGATTTCCTGAAGGACTCTAGATGACTAGTTAATAACTCAGTATTCGTGCAAGAGTCTAAATGGAAGTGCCATATGTTGCACTTGCTGAGGTTATCTAGCAGCCCTCCTGCCCCAAATTCTGCAACAAGGAAGCTTAGGTAGCTGAAAATCACCTAGCAGGTCTACAAATGGAGATCTATTCCTTATTAAGAGACTCCTTTCTGCTTACCTCTGCTGAGAAACTATTTAGAGATCTGAAGCAAAAGTTTTAATTCCAAAATTAGTCATGTCCCCTCTTAGTAATTGTTAGGTATGTGTGAACTTTAGTGATCAGAAAAGCTTTGGTGTGGACCGGAACATTTTTAAGGATGTCTCAACTATTTATATTAAGTTCCTACTGGTGCCTTTTCTCTATCTGTGCTATTGTTCAGTTCTCTTCTCTTGGAGGAGTCATCTCTCCCATCACTGAGGGGGAGTCCTTTGCTGATTGCCCCTCAGTTTTGAAAATAAAAGGAGCATGATTAACTGATCATAAAGCCATAGATCATAGATTCTGATCATAGATTGATCAGAATTGGTGCTTATTCACCTATTCACATTGTCATGACATGTTGCTGTACCCAGAAAGTATTGGAGGGAGGCTGCAAAAATTTACAAAAGCCCCTTACTATCTAGAGTCAGTGGACTCTAGTGATATCTGTCAACATGATGAACATGATGAATGCCCTCCAAACACAAGATTGGTAGTTTTATGGGAAAGGACAGGAGCCCGTCACCAGCCTGAAGGCAGGTCCTCAGACCTCATTAATTTCTCCTGAGGCTTATTCTGGGACAATGGATGCCACTTGTGACTTTACAATTGTGTGTTCCATCACTGTGTGATAGGGGTGTACATCTGCAGTCTCTGTGAAGAAGCAGTCAGACTTGTAAACTTCAGGGTCATTTATGGGATAAACCTTTCTGTGCACTCTTAGCCCAACTCTTATAAAAGGTCTTGAAAAGAGACAGGCCTGGATCTTCGTGATATGGTAGATTTTATGTGCTCAGCTTTGTTACCTGACTTATTTTGAAGGCTTAATGTTTTCCAGAGTCAGGAAAAAAAAAAAAAAAAGATTAAGCAAAAAGCTAGCTCTGGGTTTGTTTTTTTTTTGTGTGTGTCAGAGATTTAATTAAGATATTATCATGGTTCAGTCTTCCCTGGAGCAGAAATCTAATATTTGAAATTAATAACCTGCAGCTTTTGATCATTACTAAAACTATAGAGCCTTTGTTGAAAGTTATAAAGCAGGACACAAATTCATATAAAAAATAAAATGATAAAATATGGGTAGTGAAACAATTCTTAAGAATGACCTATGTAAGTGTTCTAGCAGTTGAGACTATAGGCAATCCTCAGGTAATTCTATGAAATTTTAGTAATGCTGTGAAGTATTCTTTTTCCTCCAGTAACACTTCCAAATCATTTCAGCTTGCAAATTTCATCAAGAAACTTGATATGCACTAAAAGTGAGATGATATTTCATTTATTATGTAAGTAATACAGAACTTTTTAGGAATCTATTTCTCTTCTCAGGAACTGGATAATTCAGAGGAGAAGAAGAGTGTACTAGTAACAGCTCCAGGACCTACTGGAGCTTCAAAAAGTGTTGTGGAATTCGCCAGTTCTTCACCAGCTCCCAAAAAACCCCGGGAGGATAATAGCCTTGTGCCTCTTATCATTCCTGTGTCTGTGCCAGTGAGAAAAATTGACTTGCAGAGCCTTGAGAAGGAAAAGTCTGAGGATGGAAAGCTCCAGAGAGGCCAAACAAACGATCATGCTCCTTGTGAACGGAAGCCTTCTGTGATAGTCACTCGGAGGCGATCTAATCGTAATACTAACATGGAGACCTCCAGTCAGGTATGGATGGACCAAGAAACCAAAGAGGAGCCACACCTCTTAGATTAATTATCTCTTATTCTATTTAAGTTCTTTGATCTCAAGGCTTGGGATATATGTAGTCTGGGAATTTTTGGGCATTGCTGGCTTTTCATGACCTATAGCTAATGCTAGTAAAGCCAGGCAGTGCCTTACTAAATTCACTAAACAGTGAATAAAGCCAGATGGGCAGTAAGTCTAGAATAATAGTCTGTCTGTGTCAAGAGTGCTTTCTTCATAGAAGCATAAATACCAGTAAATTCTAGGTAGTGCACAAATCTCTCAATGTGAATAAAATCCAAATGAAGATTTGTTCTCGTGCAATTGAAACGTTTTACTGAGTTCTGAAGGCTGGTATTTGATTGTTCCCCTGCAGCATGGCAGTGATGAGTGGGTGCGTTGATTTTTTTATTTTCCCTCTCTTCTATCCAGAAGTACAACAGAATGTTCAGATACCAGAGAAATGGCAGGCATCTGGGGATTTCTGCATTTAGTTGCTTGACCATCTAATAAAATACTGTTATATTGTCTTCTGTTCTCTTACCACTATTTGCTGTCACTATGTATCTGTATAATGGGTTTGTTGTATCTGTACCAGGGTTCTGCTGTGCTTTTTTGTTCTGTTTTAAAGCTGCTATGAAGGTTGGAACAGACGTACATGTGGTTCATATTAAATACAACTTCATAATCACATGAGCTAGAGCTGCTACTTAATAGTTCCTGTGTCCAGTCCATTCCATTCCCTGTGTTCTTCCTCTCACTTTCCCCTTCTGCTAATTGTTGAGACATCCTCCAACTGTCCTATCCAGATTTTGAGCTGCCATAATAAAATGTTGTCATCTCACTGAAGTTTTTCAAACAACAAATTAAATTAACGATGTAAATTTTTTTCTAATAGCATGAAGATGCTGCTCCAAAGGATGAAGCTGAGGGCTTTGCCCGAAAACCAAAGCAGCGGCCAAGACCCGAGCCACTCTTCATACCACCAAAAGCTGGCACCTTTATTGCACCACCTGTTTATTCCAACATTACTCCATATCAGAGCCACCTACGGTCACCCGTCCGTCTGGCAGACCACCCTTCAGATAGGAACTTTGAGCTACCTCCTTACACTCCCCCACCAATCCTTAGTCCAGTGAGAGAAGGATCTGGGCTGTATTTTAATGCTATCCTCTCTACAAGCGGTCATTCGGCTCCACCTCCAATGACTCCCAAAAGTGGTCACAGAACTCTGCTTAGATCAAGTAAGTTTCATTTTAACCTTCCTTTCTTGCCTAATTTCTGATTAGGAACTATAGAGCATTAGGAGGAAGATCGTGCCCTTAGGAGGTGTGATTGTGTGGAAGTGAAGTTTCTTCCTCATTGTTTGGGGAGCCAGAATAGAGGAAATGCAGTGTTGTTTCGTCTGGGCATGGATGTTAAGATGTGTTCACAAGCAACCTGCAACACCCCCTGCTGACGTTCTCAGGAATGAAAAGTCAGTTCCTCTCACAGATGGTCAGTATCTTGAGCTGAGGGGAGGAAGGCAAGTTCCTGGTAATCTGAAACTCCTTTATTTAGCCTCGAGGTACCTTTTTTGAGAGATGGACAGCTGTAATAAGATTTGCAAGCTGTGTGAAAAGTAAATCTCAGATGTGCAGCTGAGCAGTTCTTTCTTCTTGTTGCAGATAGTTCAGAAGTTACCCCTCCGATTCTTACGGTAGTGGGGGAAGCCACCCCGGTCAGCATTGAACCGTAAGTAGCTGGTAGATTCAGTGTCTCCTAGTAAAAGTGCTTCCTTGCTTCCTCCTAAACCTTCAAGCTGCTCCCTCTGCAACCCATGTATCTCTTAGAAGCATTAAAACTATTCTTATTGGAGTTCAAAATATAAGTTGTCTTGATTAAAAATTACACCATGTGATAAATAGTGTTTGTTTCAGCAAATGTAATTCTCGTGACACTAACTGTTTTCTATTACTGCTCATCTTTCTCTGGGCTGAATTACTGTAGTTACTTAAAGGTGGGTCTATCCTGCATTGTTGTATACGAGCACTTCTTCGTATGCTGTGTGCTTGTTCTAGGGTGGGAAGATGGCACTCCTTTAGAGGAAGGACAGAATGTAGCATGGAAAACTGAGTTAGCTCTCACATGGCCTGGTCCAGTTGTGGATGTGTTATAGCTGCAGCACAGCTGTGAGCACTTCGCTCCTCCCTGGGCGAGCTCAGCCTGAAAATGCTATGGCCAGAGGAACATGGGGTGTGTGCCTTGAGCTACTCAGCCTTGTTAGTCTTTAGCTGGCTGTGTGCAGGGAAATCTCAGACATATGTGGACACAGCAGCCATAGGGAACGCAGTCTGGAGATACTGAAGCTGGAATTGTGAGTTTAGGCTTGGTGCCAGTCCTGCTAAACCTGAGCAGAGTTGCAAATGTCTCTGCACAGCCTTTGCCTGTGCTCTGGGAGTGTTATCAGTTCAAACTCAGTACTGCAGAACTAAAGCAAGGTAGTTCCAGTTCATTATTATACCTAATTAATGAACACCTGCAGAATCTAATCATGGAGATGCATGGCATGGAAGCACCCTTATGGCACAAAAACACCCACATGGCTCTGCAGAGATTCTCAGGAATCTCTGCTCTAACTCTGCAGCATATCCTGTAACATTGGAGATATTTAACTCAAACTTTCCCCTGCTTAATCTTTGACCTCTCTGTGGTGCAGTTGTCTTTCTTGTGTCTGTTGGCTTAAATTGCTGAAATTAATGACAAAAAGTTAGTTGTGATTTTAGTCGTGTGTGAAAATTTTCAAATTTGTTGCTGGAAATCTCAAACCATGGTATCTTAATAGTGCAAGTTAATTTCCTTTTGCCAAAAGTTATGTGCAGAGTTGTCTTCCTGGTATCTCAAGTCTTACTGAACAGATGTTTATGCAGGTAGATAGCTTTCAACTTTTAATGACAATAAATTAATAATCTAGTGTCATTCTGCTTGGCAGCACTGTTGTGGTCAGTTAAGTAGGCATATCTTCCTTAAAGAAAATATGGCAGGAAGCAGGTTTTTTAAGAAGAAAAAAATGTTTAATTGGCTTTGTAGTCTTGTCAGAAATTGACTCTAACTAGTGATTACCCAATATAGTGTTCTTAATTGCTTTTGCTTTGCCAAACCTTTTGTTAATGCTTCTCAAAAGGTTATTTAATTGCAGTGATTTAAAATAGGAAATGTGATAACGAAGCTTAATTCTTTGTGAAATGGTACAATAGGCAGCTGTTGTCACAGATCCTTGTGTCCTGGTTTTGTAGTTCAGTTGCATCAAAGTCTTGGGGTCACTGCTGAAGTAGCAACTTTAAAATACCTGTGTGCCTTCGCTGTGAGCTGCCTTCCCAATTCACAGCCTCAATTCAGGATATTGTCACACTCAGCTCCCATGGTATCCAGGAGCTCCATTGGTGCTTACAGGCAAGAGCTCTTGATGCATTGAAATCTAGACTGCATCGCTAAAGGAACAGAAGAGTAACACAACTTGAGCAGATCACTGGAGATCATCTGGTCTAAGCCCCTGCTCAGAGCAGGCCACATTTAGGTTACTCCGGTCAACTCTTGCAGTAGAATTCCGGTTTTATTTGGGCATTGCAGGTACGAGGTGAGGCACCAAGCCAAGACTTCAGAATTATAGCAAGCCTTGTTCTGGGCAGGGAAACCTTTACATTTTTTCTAGTGAAGCAGCTTCAGAATTTTATCATCTTGGGGGCATTGCCTGATCTGCTGTCTCCAAAAAAGAACTTCTTTCTCTATACTTTCTATGTCAAGTTGACTGACATCTGAAAGAGGAACACTATTGCATTAAGTACATAGTAAAGCAGTCAGTGGGGGTTCTTAACCACCTGTGTGCACAAAATCATGTTTGCTAGTACAGAGTAGAATCTCTGTGGTTGATCACTTGACTTAAAGCAAATGTAGTGCTCTTTGGGTTGCATTTAGTGAAAAATCTGTCTTCTAATTCATATGTAAAAGCATGAGATTGCTGCTGGAAGGATAGGATTTAGGTTTGGTACAAAATGAGCAATACAAGTTTAGTTGTTTTATATTTTTGGTTTCGGTTGTTATGAAAAGTACCTAGAAGGCACCACCTTGCATCAAGGTCATAAAGGACCAAATTTTGATCCTGCTTTGAATGGGAAGTTGGACCAGATGGCAATGTTTAGGTTGAAAAGGACTTTTAGAGACTCTGGTTCAGTTGTTGGCTGACAAAATGTTAATACTAAAACAGTCTGACTTATCTTTTGCCTGAGGAGCAACTTGCCATAAGAGGACCCTGTATGAGCCTCTCAAAAAGTGATGATTATTGGAAGCTAATAACCAATAATAAGCAGTTATTAGAGAATCCTAATTTAAATATAGTTTCAAAAAAAAAAAATTATAAAAAGATGGAAACTGGTAATAGATGTAAAATCTCTCAACTTCTGAGTTCAACACTGTTGGTGTTATATGCAAGAGCCTGCATTTGTATATGCATTTGTTTCTTTGTTTGGTTCTTCATTAGTGTTTCTAGCAGAGATGGAGACTTCCTGGATATTGTAAAGATGGCCTAAACGTAATGTTTTTCCTTCTCTGCAGACGAATAAATGTAGGAACTCGCTTTCAAGCAGAAATCCCATCACTCCAAGACAGATCTCTGGCAGAAGCTGATGAACATAAAGCAGAGCTGGTGTGGCAACCATGGGGTGATTTGGAAACCAACAAAGTCACTCAAGAGAATGGTAAGAAGGTGGCAGGTTGTTAAAGAGGGCAGAGTTGTCACAGTGGTTATAGGGGTAACCACATATCTACTGTAGGCATAATTAAAAATCTTTTAGAGCTGCCATTCAAAAGACATGTTTGAGTGATCTTGGAAACAGTTTGAGGAGCAAAACTTGTTTATCAGATTGTACGTGTGGGACAAGGGGAGGTTGATAGGATTGGTTCTATTTTTTAATTGTGAAAAAACTGGAACCATTGCTTCTGTCAGACCAAGAGCAGCCTTTTGCTCAGTGAAGCTTCCTTGGTTTTGTTAACATTTGAAAACCACACACACTCAACTCCTGTATTTTTGAGGGTGGTTCTAGATGTAGTAGTATTTTGAAAAAATCAAATTGTAGGCAGAAGTCAGGATGAGGAAGCAGGAGTTGTGGTAGCTGGTAGCAGACTTGGGGAGCTATCTGTTTTTGTTGCATGTGGGTTGTGGCCTGTGTAAATCCTGAAGGGAAGAGGAAGTGGGCAAGCTTGAAAGAAGTATTTTGAATGAGAGATTAAAAAGGGTTTTATGAAATGGAATTTCAAGATATAAGGGTGGATTCAAGAAATGTCAGAGGCAAAGGGAGGTGGAAAGACATTAGAGGAGGGAGGAGATTTGTAAGAAACTCCATGTGTAAATAGTGCTTCATGACCTTGTAGTCTAATGACTTCTGGGGTCCAAATTTGACCCAGATAAATTTGCAAGGACATTGAGCTTCTCTGAGTTTTACTGTCTGTTAAGTCTATTCCTCCTTCAAAAGAGGTAATTAATCATGCAAACCCTGTTGGAAACTTCATTTTAATCTTATTTTCTGAATTTTTTTTATACTCCTGTGGAAATAGTGGAAAACCTGCTAGCTGCTGCCTGTTCAAGCATTTTTCCTGGGGGTGGAACCAACCAGGAGCTGGCATTGCATTTCTTACATGAAGAAAAGGGAAGCATTTTGGTGAGTCTGCCCAGCTGTTCACCTCAGTGTGGTCAAAGATGTTAAGGAAGGTCAGGTAACCTCTGATTCCTGAAATGAGAGCCTTGCAAATTCTTTTCAATGCATCTGGTTCCCACTGTTTGGTGTCCCTTGTATGTCCCTAAGGTAACCAATGTGCAGTGCCATGTGCACTTACTATCTTTTATATTTCCAACTTGGACATGTTTGGCTTTTTAACAAACACACTGACAGTCCATGAGGGCAAGTGAGCCAGGACTGCTAAATGAATCTTAGATGTTGTCTTCCTGAACAGGTTACTATGTACAAAGGAAAAATAAGAGGCTGGGGCTGAAAGCTGAGTCAGAGGGCAGTGTCTTGCACCTCTTTGTTTTGGTAGATCCATTTGATTTCTCTGTCTGTGTCTATAGAACAGCTGTGCTAATTTTATGTCAGTATTGTAAGACATGATATGCTTTCATTATTTCCCTTTGACACCCCTGGGAAGTAATATCAAAAAGCAGAGCAAAGCAAACAGCAAAGCTTTGTCATCCTTTTATAGTTTTGATTGATTTAATGTGGCATAAATCAGCCCTGTGGTCAGGAGTATCCCAGACTTTTGCCTGGCTGCTTGTTTCCCATCCCCTGGCACTGACATTTTGAGACTGCATGGACTTGCAATGGAGAGGAGATCAAACAGAAAGTAGTTTTTGTGTGTATGTGTTAGGTTTCTGCCAGCTCATCATTGTGAATGCTGCTATTGGCATTAGGGAGGAGCAGGACTGCCTCTGGCAGCAGGAGCTCATTGTTCAGGTGGTTTAAATGCCAGTGGAAGCATGATTGTGTTGTTTCCTTCCTACTAAATTTGAAAGCTTCTATGGTTTAAATGAAAACTAAAAAGCAGCTTGAGAGATGGGGGTTTTGTGTTTGTAATCTTTCAGTCACATGACTGCTGCTTTATTTGGAAATATTGCTTAGTCAAGTGGGATCAGATTGCAATTACTTGGATGTGTAAGACAGGTATCATTTTGGGCAGCATTTTTGGATGTGTGTGTAATAGGCCTTTGGTTAATGAGAGTAAACTGTTGCAAGGTCTCTATCTATGGAATTAGCTCTCTCCCAGTACCCTGCTCAATTCATAGATGTGAAGAGGCACTGAGAATGTACCACTTGCCTGTGGTATCCAGGATTAGGTAGGTAGTCAAGAATGTGGTTTTTAAAGTTGTCCCAAGTGGTAAACTGCATTCTGGTTCTTTTCTGTTAACTTGCCACAGAGAAGAGGGGATTGACAATTGCCTGATCTTTTTTTTAATACCCCAAACATCAAATTAATTATTTTACTTTTGTTTATCCAAGGGAGCTCTGACCAAACTGCTGTTGAAGAAGCCAGTGCGACCACCTACCCACCCTTTGGCAGATTATCACTACACAGGTTTGTTAACCAGAACAACTCAGTGCTGCCTGCTTATCATACAGGAATTTGTCTATCCTTTCCTGATTTTTTGGGGTACTCTGTTGTATTACAAGAAGATTAAAAAGCAGTCCTCTCTTGTACTTCAAATGATGACTTGCCAGAAATTTTGCTTGTGCAAATTATGGCACTTAAAATGTAAGAAACACTGCATCCTTCTGAACATGTGCATGTGCATTGGGATAGGTATGAGTTCTGATTTTCTTTATGGGGGAAAAGGGGAAGTAATCCTTTGCACTAAACCACAGAGAATGTAGAAAGGTAGCCAGTATGTACAAGACAGGCTGTGGTAACCTTAGAATCATAGCCTCTCTAACATGAGTTTCCAGGGTGGAGTTAAGCAGGGGTTTTATGGGGAATAGCTTTCAACCTTGCTGAAGAAACCTCAGCAAACTACAGATACCTGTTAGTGTTTCTGCAAAATTTAAATGCCATAAACTTCCTTTGTCATCTTGCATCTAATTAGAAAATAGTCATCTGTGTGACACAGACTTCAGTGATCTGAAGTGGCCCAAGTTACCTGAAAGACCTGATATAAAGTGGTAGAGAGACATCTGATAGCTGGTGCCACAAAACATAGAAATTACATTTCTTCATTATTACACATTCCTACTGTAGTGTTGGTAAATGTTACTCGAATAATATCTATAAGGAAGGCGAGGATTCAAAAACGTGTTTATTATTAGAGTCATGGAATATTTGAGGAATACTGGAGATGTAATAAATCCTCAAGTACATGTTGCTGCTGAAAGAGAAGATCCTGTTCTCCTGCTCCACCATATTTCCCTACTATAAAATGTTATGACTGGGCCACCACGAAGTGTGTCATGTCACCTTGCTTGGGCAACATCTTAGTTCATCTAACTGAGTGGTTTTTGCAGGCTGAGCTGAGTTAACTTGTGGTGATGAGCACTAGGTCTAACACAAAGGAAGTGTTGAGAGGATAGCTGAGGTGGAGAGTAAGGGAGAAGTTAACAGTAGTCTGCAGTTTTGCTATAGTAGGTTAGAGGAGAGACTGCACTCTGAGCATGGGTGTATTGCTCTTATTTAAGGCAAACATGAAGAAAAGGTGGAGAGTAAACATTTGAAATTGTATGGGCTTCCATCACAACTTACTTTTACCTACAGGATCAGACAAGTGGAAGGTTGCAGAAAAAAAGCTATTCAACAAAGGCATTGCAATCTACAAGAAAGACTTTTTCTTAGTCCAAAAGCTTGTAAGTTACGTTTGTTTGTTTGTTTGTTTGTTTGTTTGTTTGTTTTTCATGATACATTTTTACATGTTTGTTGAATTTAATACAGGAAGTTCAATCTTAATTTTTCTGAAACCTCAGTTTTAAGCATTAGGTCCTGCACTCAAAAGATTACAGAGAAATTTCAGCATCCAGTACAGCATAAAACCTCACCAGAAAGCTAGAGCAATAATGTTTGTTTTGCTGTTGTTGTTTACTTAACCCTGGTACGTAAACTGTATTACTTCCATTAGTCCATGCTGCAGATATCTCCTCTGAGTACATTTATAGAGCACTGTCAATGTTTAGCTTAAATGGCTTGCTGATAAAACTAAAAAGAAACACATCTTTGCCACTGATGGAGAGGACCAAAGAAGGATGTGAGAATGATACATCCTTTAGATCTCTTTCACCAGTGTTATGACAATGATAGTAGAAATTATTGCTCCCATATTTTGATGAGGTATGACATGTTAGCAAGGGGGAAATCACTGAAGGAGAGTGCAAAACCAGGAGCTGAAAACGTATTTACTGAATAAATACCCCAAGGGCTTTAAAATTGCAAAAGCTCAGAATCTAAGAATGTATTCCAAACGTTTCAGAAAAATCACTGATACAGAATATGTAGATGGTCACAAGTCTGTGCTGATAATTGTCTACCACCATGTGCCTACAAAAGGCATGTGGCCAAAACAGGAAAAGGCTGCAAACCTTCTACTTCCATTTTTGGATTGGTATTCTGGTCTGGTCTTCTCTGAAGTGCTGCTGTAAAATAAAGCTCCCACATAAAACTGAGAGGCTGCTGTCAAGCCTGATAGCTCAACTGGAATATTTCAGAGGCTAAGAGGTGCATTAAGCTTACAAAGTCTTACAAAGTTCCAGGTTCTGTCACCTTTACATTAACCAGCTTTTCTTTGGAAAGTTTGTCCTTTAGTTCTCAGTGGATAACAATGGCAATAGAGGATAGGCTGTGGGATGAGGAAGACAGACAAATGTGACACACAAAAGGAAGCTAGAACAGCAGCTGTGGTGGAATGGAGGCTACTAAGGAAAGAAAATACGAAGTGTACTTATTGCATGCCTAGTAATTATTAGTAAGTCTTTTTAAAATCATGTAATCCATTGGATTTTCATTTTTTCAAACAACAGATAAAAACTAAAACAGTGGCTCAGTGTGTGGAATTCTACTACACATACAAGAAACAGGTGAAAATTGGTAGGAATGGGACCTTAATCTTTGGGGACATTGATGGTGCTAATGAGAGATCTATGAAAGATGAAGCTGAAGTTGACATCAAGGTAAGTAATTTCCTAAATTTCTCTCACCTCTTTTGGGCTGTGGTTTGAAGTCTTGTGTGTTGTTGCTTTTACTGGTCAAATCAAAAGCACAAACAATCTGGCTTCTCTACAGGGGTCCAGACTCACACATTTGTGTCCTGTGTCACATAATGTCATTTACTTACAGACATCAAAATTAACAGTTCCTTTATCTTCTGGTGAAGAGTTCCCATAGGTTTGCACGTGTTCTTCCTCTCAGAAGGGACTTCTTCAGTGAGGAACAGGGGCATGAGGAGGAGGAGGAGGAAGAAGAGGAGGTAGAGGAAGGGTTGGATAACAGAAAGAGGAGTGCTGATGCTCTAGAAGATGAACAGACACTACAGGATGGTGTTATAGTAAGTGCTGAATTGTGCATGTTGTGCTTTTTATGCCACCTTCACTCTGCAAATAGTTTAGAAAACAGGTGGTCATGATGCAGGAAGTTTCCATATTTTCTCAACTTTTTATGGAGCAAGAGACTGGGCGAAGGTAGCTCAGAGTGATACTGTCAATCAGACCGTGTGCTGTGATGGGAGAACTGGGATGTGTAAGGTGGAAAAATGCAATGTATTCTTTGTGGCTGGTGCACACAGAGGGCCATGATGACAAATATCCTTAAAATAGCCTGAAGATTTTCTCATTAAATAAAACCTTTGTCTGGAATGAGTGAAGCACAGGAGCTCAGCCACTGTCTTCCTTCTTTTGGTGGGTTTAAGTGTCATGTTGCTTTAACTCTTCTCTTCTTTGCAAAGGCCAGCCACACCAATATGAGGAATCACGAGGCAGCTGTCTTGGGCAGAATTGGGAGGAAGCCAAGGGAGACAACAGTGAAGCCTCGAAAGCCTATTACTGCTCCAGTGCAGAGGAAGAAGAGGAAACAGAAGATAAAATCAGATGCTACCAGTAAAACACAAAACACAGAAAGCACATTTCCATGTAAAAAATGTGGCAGGTAAGACCAACTCTGCTTCCAGCAATAGTCACAGAACCACAGTAGGGCATCTCCTGTCGATGCATTTTCTCAAATGAGCTTTCTGTCTTTCTGTATGGACCATAGACATTGGAAATAATTTTAATGAATTTTGGCCTCACTAATACTTGCAAATTAAGGCTTGTTTTTCCTCAAATGGCATGAGATAAAATCTGCTTTTCAACTATATGCAGTATTTGGTGTTAAGCTGTGTTTTCAAGCTGTATTAGCCCTTTGTAATGCTTACATTTTTGTAACTAGAAGTTTCTATGTATTTGCTAGATCATGTACAAAGAACATGGTATGAACTTAAGAACAGTGTTGTAGAAATGCAGGACACTACTACCGTTATAGCAGCAGCTATTAGGCCAGTAGCTACCTAGTTTGTCTGGTTAAATTTGCAGCTGTCTTTGGTGGATGTCAAATATATTTTATTTCCTCACACAGTTTTAGTAGTTTTTGTAGGTTTGTTGCCAACAGGATCATAACTGTCAAGAAAATTTAGTTCCCTACATAAGTTGCTTTCTCTTAAAGCAACAGGACAAGCAGACAAGGAATCTTAATGGTCTGAACTTCACTTGTGACACTTGATGCAAAATCCAAATAGTTAATGGTGGAGGATCTGGAGGAAATGTAGAGTCAGAAGGAAGAAGCTCAAGTATTTTGAGCTCTGTGAACAAGGCTCAGGAATGGCATTGGGCCATCATTTGCCTCCATGCTTATTGTATTGTTATGCCTGAAAACCAGGGCCCTGTTGTGTTAAGCAGCAGATGCATAGTTCAGATACCAGCACTGCCCCTCTGAATTCAGAGCAGACTGAGAAATGGCCATGGTGAGAAATGCAGTGAGTGGTTTGAGGGTGCTCAGGATCCCCTGCTAGCTGGCACATGCCGAGTGGTGGTTGCTGTAGGTGCTCTATCGCAGTGCCTGCGGGAGTTGTGGAGCACAAGCCCATGAACTCGAGGCCAGAGCAGCAGGAGCTCTTCTGGAGAAGTGTTGAAGGAGGCCATAGCAGAGGCCAGTGCTAATGTACATGTGTGCCTTCCTCAGGGTGTTCTACAAGGTGAAGAGCCGCAGTGCTCACATGAAGAGCCACGCGGAGCAGGAGAAGAAGGCGGCGGCGCTGAAGCAGCAGGAGAAGGAGGCGGCGGCGGCAGCAGCCCGCAGCCAGGCCCAGCAGGAGGAGAGCAGCGACACCGGGAGCAGCAGCAGCGGCAGCAGCAGCGCCAGCTCGGATGAAGACGGAGAGATATAGCAGCAGACCAGAAGTGGAGGGAGTAGCAAGGCTGGACCCAACCTCCCTCTTTGTGGTCTCACCATTTTTTGCTTGCACTTTTCTTACCTGAACCATCAGGTTTTGGTTTCAGTGCTGCCATTTCTTCATGCCACATGTTCCACTTCACCTTGCCAGAATGGTGGATAACAAGATTTGTTTCAACTTGGATTTTTTTTTAAGACTAATAAGATTTCTATTCTATTTATAATGATATCCGAGGTACATAATAGAACAATGTCACCTGCAGTGGAAGTAAGTTCTCTCAGGTCAGTCAGACCTTTCTTTTTGTTCTTGTCAGGAATCATGGTAGTGGGACTCTTGGATATAAAGGTTTCCAGACTGGAGCAAGAGAATGAAGCTCTACTCTGAGCTAAGTGTATCCAGTTACTGTGACACTGGTGATTTCTAGTTGCTTCCTTTCTCAGCAAGTTCTTCTTCCTTTTATGCTTTCCTACCTTTCTTTCTGAGCAGTTATTGAAGCAGACAAGTTTTGTGGAAAGATGGTGTGCACTTTTGAACTCTGTTTCACAAAAATGAAAAGTGGGATGAGCAAGACACTCCTCTTCCCTTTGAGAGGAAGTTTTATTTTTCAAACGGAAGCCTGAGATCAGTTATCTTACGGCATTAAGAATGTAGCAATGGGTATAAAAATATCTTGTCGGATTAGAGTAGCCACAGGCCTTGCAGGTTGTCTCATCTTGGAAAACAAAATAGTCAGTCTTTGACTAACTTGAAGTCTGGGCTTCACAAGTGCAATTTGAAATGAAAACTGCTGGGTTTGAATTTACATAAATGGGAGCAAGTTTGTTTAGTGAAAACTAGCCCAGATCTTCTTGTGTGCTGGATTGTATGCACCTCAGAAATAGGAGGAATGGACTCTCATCTCCAGCAGTGATCCCTCTGTGAATGTTTTTACCTTTCAATATTCTCTTCTGTCTTGTAGCAGCCCTCATTTACTCCTTGAAATTGCCTTCATCAAGCTTTTGTGGTGGGGCCCTAGTTTCCCAGACAGTTGCTGTCAGGCAGTATGTACAGGAGAAGCTTGTCACCTATTTGCACACGAGTGGCTGGACAGTACTGCCTGCTGGGTTGTCCTGCTGTGAGCTGTGCTCTTTGCTGAAAGGCTGACTCTTCCTTCAGAACTGACACAAGCTAGTAGCCCAGAAAGTCTAGCCACCAAAACTGCTAGTGAAAGAGAGTTAAGAAGAGGCCCAGGTGACAGATGTTAGATTTGCACAGGATTGTTCTGTACATCTTTATGGCCCACATTTATCATTATTTTGTAAGGATGCAGAGAATCACTTGTGCTTCATGGCCAACTGATGCCATCCTGTACCTGGCTGCCCAGCTCCCTCCCTCCATCCAGTCCTTAGGGGCAGCAGTGATCCCCAGCTTCTCAAGTGCTGGCAGTGTGAGACCAGACCGTACTGAAGGAGCTGATTGCTCCTGCCTTCCCCACCAGGGATCCCAGAGATGTTGTTGCATGTGAACTACAGAGTGTGCCTGACTGCCAGGTTCTTTGTTTTTTTAAATCTTGACCCTTCCAGCTGCTAGATAAATTCCTGGTTAACTATAGAAAGAGGCTATAACTCCAGCATGTCATCTGTCAGTCCTCTTGCCCTGTAGTTTTATGGAACCATGATGGCTTCACTCTTTTGTTTGGGAGGCTGTGTACTGTACAATGTTTTCTTTGACATATCTATGCCTTTGCATAGAATTGTTTTTCTGAATAGCAGAAAGTTACTACTCCAACAAAATGAGGAGGAACATCATTAAGGACTGCACTCGTTGCAAAGTTGACACTTCCACCTGGAAGTGCTTAATTTTCTGTCAAGATTATACTTTTCATTCCTGTCAAAACTGGGGTTCCTTTCAGCATTTGGATGATTGTTCCATGTTCCTACATTGAATGGGTCTTGTTGACTAACCAAGAAGCACATGGCACATCATGAACTGTTAAAATCATTCAAAAACTGCAAAGAACTAAAAGCTGCTCTTTTAAAAAGAAGCTTAAGCAAATCAGTCTTCCTCTTAAGGATTTCAGTATTGATTTTTATCTTTTTTATTTATAAATTGGAGAAAATGCTTGTCTGACATTATCTTAGGGCCCTTGGAGAGAACAGAAGCTTTAGCACACCATGTCAGGAGGAACAGTAGGTGAAGCAACTGCAAGCATTATTACAGTCTTCCAAAGGCCAGATCTTTCATGGATTCTCCCTTTTTTTGAGGAAACTGATATACTTTTTCCTCTTGTCAAGGACAAGCCATTGAGGTGCTGATTAGAACAAATCAGAGGTTTTCCGTACTTGCATAAAAATGTTGTGTGTATTTTGTGCTAATTCTCTCCCACCCTGCTGCAGTATAAGTAGAACAGAACAGGAAAACTGGACATACTCTGTCACTGGAAGAAAATCAGAAAAGGGCTTTCCTGAGGATAACCTCTATTACAGCTGTGGGTTAGCAGGGCTGACCACAATCAGGTAATGTGCCAAGTAAGTGGAATCAAGTTGGAATGTTTCTGAGCGTACTTCCAAGTTGCTAGCAGTCACCAGAGGACTTCTTTTCTGGTATGGTAGTTAAGAAAACAGCTTTTCCAAGTGTCATCTTAAAAGACAAACAAGCAAATCAAGCCTTCTACCTACTGGCTTACAGTTGGAGTTTGGAATTGATCCATTGAATCCATTTGAATTAGAACTTGCCTGCCATCAAAGGTTGGCAGAGAATTGGTTTTTTAAAAAATAACAAAACAAAAACCTAAACAACCAGCCCCCAATTTCTGTGGGCAAAGCATTCAAATAGAATGTGTCTAATCTGGAATGAGTTGTGTTCCTGCTCTTTGTGGGGGGAAAATAACTTGAGTGGCTCTTTATTGCAGCACAGTGTTAATTTAAGTTTATGTTATTCCAGTTAAGATTTAAAAAACATCACCCCAAACAAACAAAATTCTTCTCAATGTTCTGTTGATATGTCTGTTTTAAAACTCCGTTCTCATTATTTTCCATCATTTAAAGGCCTGTTGATTGATCCCCATTTAATGTAAAGGTTTGCTGCTAATTTAGAAACCAGGCAGTAGAAAGTCATTAATTTGAACAAGGTGTCTCAAGGTGGCTTTAGTTTTATATGGGAACAATATAATATTTATAGAATGCAATTCTGTAAATGTGTACTAGTAGATTTGCCTTTTACAGTGCAAGATCAGGCTTCAGGTGGTCATGCACCCCACAGTCAGATGGCTGTATTACAAATCATTACCTACTTGAGTTTTGATGCCAGCACTGGGCATCATGGAGATGCAGTGACAGGTTGCATTTGCCCTGATCATGTACTTCTGCCTGTGCTTCTGCCTGCCCTTTACAGATAGATTCAGTCTTTCAGGTTTGTGATCTGCATGGGATAGCATCCGAGTTTTTTAAGACTGTGTGTGTATGTAATTACTAGATAGATGCATGCACTTGTGATGCATATCTGATATAGCTGCAGGTGTTTTGCAGTCTAGCTGCAAGAACCACTCTGCATTTTAATTTATTTGATGTTTGTTCTTTTACTGATACAGGTGATGGTATCAGAGAGAACTTGGCTCTGTAAGTTGAAGGTCTACAGAATTTCACTCAGCTGTGCAGGACCATGGCATTTTGCTGGCTAGAAACAGGTAGGGACGTAGCTGCTTAAAGGCAGGGCAAAGATAGAAATTCAAAAACTTAAAGGTAACTCATCTGTTAAACCCATTGTAGACAAAGTCCAGATTAACTAAAAATACTTGCTGATTTGTCAAACTGAGACTTTTGGTCATTTTTATCATTGCAACAAGCTTAGATTAAAATCAACACTTTTCAAAAAAAGTGTTTCTTAAATCACAGACTCTTTCTCACTCTCAGCAGTTACACACTTCTTAATTCTCTTTCAGGCAGTGGACTAGAAGGTTCCTACAGATACATACTATATTTTAAAGAAATGGGAGTAGGAAGGACTACAGCCATAGGAGTCTTGTCTGCTTTCATACAATTGCACATTTAGTCCAGTGCTTACCAGAAACCTTATTCTAATACACATTTTCCCACACAAACTTTCTCCCTGCTTTATCTTCTGATGTATGTCTGGGAGTTTATAAAGCTTTAAAGAGATAGAGAAGCAAGTCTACAAATCATGTTTGATTTCTGGGGGGGGAGGTGAGTTTCTATGTAAATTCATCACTTGGGTTCAGCTGCTTTACTTTCCCTCCTTCTGTCCTGTGTCGTATGACAGGAAGACACAAACTTTGAATCCCAAGCTGTCTTAAGAATCTTTCTTTCCATGACTAAGATTCCACTGACAGCTGAGCCTGAAAACCCCTTAACTTCTCCAGATTAGAAGACAACATATATTTTTATAGAAATGTAATTGTGTATTTTAAAAAAGTTTCCTGCAGCTTCTCCACATGTATTTTTCCCCCTGTAGTTCAGATTTGATATAAACTTTTTTGTGTTCATTCTTTTTATGTTCTGTTTTTAAATTTATAGTCAAAGCCTTGGTGTACTGTGCAGGAGCAGTCAGCCTTTGTAATTACTGTATAAATGCTTTATAATAAAGTATATTACTTTTATTTTAACAAGTGAGCAGACACTTCCTTTTGTGTGTCTGCTGCCTAGGGCACCTTTTAAAAGACTGTTACATGTTTAAAATGTACATATATAAATATATTTACCTGTTGCTGTACAGTTGTGATAGACTGGACTGAATTTATTTTTTGTGTGCTTTTTTATAAAATATTAATACACTAAAGGAAATCTTGCAGATGTGATTGTAATGTACTATGTAACTTATTTACTTAATATCCTCTATATATCTAAAAAACCTTTTATTAAATGAGGTTTAAAAAACAGTTTCTTAGCTGAGTTTTTTGATGGCATCAGGGAGTGGCTGGGGGCTTTTGCAGGCTGTAAGGCACAGGAGGCTGTTGAGAGGGTCCTTCTGGCTGGTCTGCTCTCCTCTCCTACTCACCTGTGTTTCCCACAGCAGCCCTTGAGGCATTTCTCACCTCTCTCCCAAGACACAAGCCTGCAATATGTTTTATGTCTTATATCCAAGAAATTAACTGGCACATGTGGCCAGAGAAATCTGCAGCTCCACTGCTTTACAGAAGTGTTCATGGGATGTGTGTCCCACTCAAAACTGAGCACCCTCCCAGAAAGACAGAAACAACCTTGACAGTGTGCATGGAATTCCTGGGGAATTGTTCTGGGTCTGCTGTGCTGTAGATAAGGCTGATGAGATTCTGACACTATCTGAAACAACTGCAAAGACCATGGGCAAGGGAAAGACATCATGGAGTAAGTCAGTACCTGCATCAGATGTGAATTCTGGGATGGCTTCAGTTGTTGATCATACTGTATCTCACTTTTCAGTGACAAAGTTTGAAAAAACTTCTAGTAAATACTGTTTTAAAGGCTTAACTTATCTGTTACCTGAATCTAAGGTGGGTTTTGTTACACAGCACATATTTTGTTTCTTCTAGTAGCAGTTTGATCTCTTGGTGTGGATTTTAAATAAGGTTCTGTCTGTCCTCAAAATGTCTTTCTTCTGTTTTGGTATTTTACTTTTTAGTTAACTAGGCTGCACAGGTGTTCTCACACCTATGGGCATGATGTCTTTAAAAGCTACAAATGCTACACAAAGCAGAGGGCAGAAATGTTTACCAGTGTCTGACTGGTCTCCTGTGAGATTGAATTTATGATCTAAGGCAGCACACCTGTTAATTTATGCTCACCTTTTAATTTCAATATTTTTGACAAAGCTGGCAGGAGAAAAATGCAGCCTAAGACATGAAAATACTAATTTTTTCAGCTCAGTATAGAAGTCCTTGCTTTAGTTTAGTCCTGTGCCTGTGGTAGTTGATCAGCAATAGCGTTTGGAGAAAAAAAATTTTGCTTGGTGTGTGAAGAGACAGGGAACACTGAAGCCTTTACTTGAGATAGCAGACCAGCACTTTAGGGCTTTAAGTCATGCATTTGCCTTCCTGTCAAGGCCAGCTGGCAAAAGTGCTGAAGTTTAGTACTTTGCACTAAATCTGAAGCTGTGCAAACAAACCTTGGACAATCAAGAAACCCACACATTTTGAGCAATTTGGGTTCTATCTTTTTTTAGCTGCTGGATCTAAGCCTAAGATTCTGGAAGTTATTTCAGCTACTGAAAGAAACCTTATAAAGCATTTTAGAGATTAGTAAGCTTTGAGTTAGTGGTACTGTGAGGAGTTCTGCAGTAAGTCCTTATATGTTTTCTAAATAGCATAACAGCCATCACTGTAGGATGCTACTCTTGTCATTATTGAGACCGACTGCCGTGGGCTGTGGGGTAGGAAGAGTTTTCTTTATATCAGAGTTTTGAAATTACTTTTCAGTGACATGATCTACTGAAGGCTGAAGTTTCTATCTGAGAAGCTTATGAATCAGTTAGCCTTCCCCTGTCTGGGTTTAATGGAACTGATTGTATATTACTGTTAACAGAATTTAAGTTCAAAGTGAATTAATAATTTTACACTGAAGAAAGACCAGCCATTTCTCTAACTTATATGGATTTTTTTTCCACATATAGTAGTAGATTTTTCTTTTAGGACCTAAGGACAAATTCTGACAACCAGCATCTTAAAAGATTGAAAAATATTTATGTATCAGATGACAACAATCACAATATATCAGCATTTTTAAAGCCTTAAGTAATTTTCTATTCTAAAATATAAAGGCAATAAGGAACAGCATTTACATGCTATCATACTATAAATACATTGCTTCCTGAGCAGCTAGGAATGTTTAATGAGAACAAAATTTAGTTTCCAAATACTCTTTACAAGCTGAACTATTTCATTACACATCAGCCAAAGACATTTGTATAAAATAAGCTTATATTTTTTTTTAACAAGTTTCACAGAAGAACATTTATAAACATAGGCCTAAATAATTTAAACACAGCAAATTTAACAGCTTTTCATGCTACAAAATTACTGTATACAAAAGACTGCCAAAGGGGATGTTAAAAGTGCTCTCTTGCTTGGAATTTTCTAGATGAGCCTACTTCTAGTGTAATCTGAGTCATCTGCTGGTTCTCAGGTCTCTTCTGTCATTTTTCCACCAGTTCTCAATAAGCACTGCATATATCAATCAGCTCTTTGAAGATAGGTGAGTGTGCCAACAAGCAAGCAAAAAACCTAGCTAGTTGCTACCACTAATTTGATTTTAGAATATTTCTGTAAGGAATAAAGTGGATGCTAGTCCTCCGTAACTTCACTGGGAAATGCAGAATTCCACATTGATTGCACATTTTACATGGGTCCTCTTTTCATCCACGAGTAATAGTGTGCTTACTATTTCAATGGATGTGGTGTAATAGGGAACAGTAGAGTGTACAAATAAGAGCCAGGCTTTCCAGCATCTCACTCCCACAACCCTGTGGGTACACAGGCCAAGGTGTCATTGTCACCTTACACATAACATTGTGTAGCACCACCAATATGCAAACCAGCTGTTTGAATTCTACCACCTCTCCATGTCTTCCACCACATCCAGTGCCTAATTTTAAAGTGCAAATTTAAAAATTTAGGGGAACCTTACTTTGGAGAAGAAAAAGTTTAGGGGGGGGGGGGTGTTTTGTTCTTCAGAGTAATCACAACTCATTAAGCAAAGCAAGGTAAAGTGAAGCTACCAGCTTTTAGATGAAGCATCTCCTGGCAAACACAAGCCACAGTCAATTCTTTTCTTACTGTATTGTTTCAATGAGACTGACACATAGTTTTTATCAGGAGAGTTTTAAATTATATGCTAAGACTGAATGCTCCCTTCCTTCAATAATTTTCCCCTTTTTTGTTGGTATTTACAATGCAGCCCCCAAAGAAAAGAGCTAGAGAATTTGTGCCATTTCATCTGTGGACAGCACCAATGCCAGTGGGCCACACAATCCACCCAGCTCTACCACCACCTACAATAGTTTTGGACTGATTCTCGTAGTTGCAGCCTCTACTGATGACTTACAAGAGCCAGAAACTGCTCTTATCCCTCACAACTTGTCAATGGATCTGTGTTTCACTTCAGTCATTACAACATAGTCAGAACACTAAGTTTCTGTTCCTCTCTCAGAATGCCCCAATATAGCCAAAGTGTAGAGTATGTACAGACTTAGGCCATATTTAAAGAATCAACCAGCAGGATTGCTTGGCATTGGATTGTGCTCATCACTCTCTTTCCCTCCTGTCACAGTCGTGTGGAGCTGACCCAGCCATACCCACCACTTGCAGCTGTGCTGGTAGAGACCAGGTCTACAGCTTCAACCACTTTTCTTTCTGGACAGCACTAGAACAGCACCATGTGGTCTATTCTGAAAATATCTCCAAGCACAGAGACAAATTTGGCATTTCTGCTTGTTGGGAACATTCAGAAGGCAAGTTTTGAGCCAGTCATCCTCTGGCTCACATGAACCACACTTGAACTGAAGTCATCAAGGGCAGAGCCAGTCCCCTGTGGGCCTCCCAGCAGATGGGGCCAGCAAGGCCTAAGTGTGCCATGGGCTCTGCACTGCCCAAGCACACCCTCCTTGCCAAGAGTGGTTGGCTTCAAAGGATTTGTGAAATGGCTGCTGACTGTAGACACTCCTTCATGGTGCTTCTTGGTAGGTGCTACCTGTAACTCATGATAAAGCTAGGAGAATACTTCCAAAGAAATAACAAGCAAAAATGAAGTTGTCTAAATCCAGTGAATTAGCTAACTAAGAAAGCAGTTTCTGGTAAAGAGAACAGCTGCCTGGAAATAGTTTGTGCTGGGTGAAGAATGTCTAGAGTTTTTGCCATTGCACTCTTGACCTTACTTGTAGTAACAAATCCAAATCAAATTGAAACCACTTCAGCAAATGCCAACTTAAATCAGAATGCTTTAGAATTCCCCTAATAATCACAGATTAAGTAGCAATATATTGAAATTAAATTGTGATTGTCTTGTAAGCATTTACTTCACAGTGTTCACTTAGAAACTGATTAGAGAGAATCACCTATTACAATTATTCCTGGAGCTTGAGATCAGTACCACTGATTGGCCTGGGCCAATTCTACCATTTCATCTCTGAACTTGATTTCCAAGACTTCGACTCCTGCCACACCTTCATGAACAAAATAACTTAAGAATGGCATTCTGCCCCCATCCCTTCTATACCTAGGCTGGAACCAGCAGTTACACTTGTTGCCACTTCAATTTAAAAAAAAGATAGTACCACAAATTAGAAGAAAAACTTGTTAAAAAACCAAAAAGTAGCTGCAGAAAAATCTACTCAGGTGACTCCATCTATTCTTCAAAGAGAAGAAAAACCATACTATTGGCATCCCAGAGTGCAATCAGGTATGTCTTCATCATTGTTGAATGCTTTTCACTAGAAATAGCCACATAAGAAGGCTTTACTAAAACTGGTTACCCTGCAATATAGCACATTCAGTACCTCCTCAATAGTTTTTTTACCAATGCTCTCCTCTCCTCTCCTCTCATCTCATCTCATCTCATCTCATCTCATCTCATCTCATCTCATCTCATCTCATCTCATCTCATCTCATCTCATCTCATCTCATCTCATCTCATCTCATCTCATCTCATCATTATCTAATCTCATCTCACCTCACCTCACCTCACCTCACCTCACCTCACCTCACCTCACCTCACCTCACCTCACCTCACCGTTCCCACTAACTACATATACTTTCTCTCACCTGTGCTTTCACAAAAAATGAGTATCCCCAAAATGAAAATTTTCTGTCCTCAAGCCCAAGTCTTCTGTTTGCTGTTAGTTTCTCTTACTATCAGCCTAAGATTCCAGAGCTGAGAAGGATTATGCCCAATCCAAAGCCAGAAACCAGCTGTAGGCTACTAGGCCACATATTCCAATCTAAAGTAATTTCCTACTAAGAGACAAACCTCAAAGTTAGCAGGTATTTTACTGAAACCATGCAAAGAATTCCCATGCCTCTTAAAAATAAATAAATATATAAGTTATACATGGCTCTAAGCAATGCAGTTGAGTTCCAATGTGAGAAGCCCATTTCAAGACTTGGGGCCAGGAACAGGCGCTCGTCAGATCAATACCTTCTTGTGCGTATGTCTGCAACTACTGGGCCTGTTTGGCATAACTCTTCAAGGAATGAAAAGGCAAACTCACATATTAAAAATATTGAGAAAGTGCCATGACAAAATTAAACACAAAAAAGCTTGTTAGGTGTCTCTAACCCACAACATTGTTCTTCTGGCCTCAGAGTTTCCAATTCAATGTTGGCCAGCAGCACCAAAAAAGCTAAAACAGTTCTTTTATAACCCAAGAGTGAATAACAAGCACCACTAATCAGGATTTAAAAATAGTTATGTATTAATTTAAATAAAGATCTCTTGCTAGCCAAACAGCAAGTAAACTCAGCTCCACTAGTCTCTACAGAAGGTGTCATAAGCTTGACAAACCAGTGTGAGCAATTTTTGGTAACTAACTCTTTGGGTGAGAGACTGTGGAGATAAGCTGTTCTTTTGAAAACTGCCCAAAGATTTTCTTCAAAACAAATACTTATAAAAGTTTATGTGCCAAGCTATCTGGAGTTACTTTAATAATTTAATACCCAACAAGAAAGTGTCATCAGTTTCCTCCTTCTGCTCCTTCCGCTCCTTCCGCTCCTTCTTCCTCTTCTTCTTTAACAACTAAAGTACCTTAGGAGGAAAAGAAAAAGAGGAAAATAAGAAGAGGAAGACATAATGAATTATGATCTATCTGAAAGCTTATCTGTCCTGTTGGAAAGAGTAAAGAGTTGTATTTCCTGCCTGTTTCTAACCAACATGAACTTCTGCATACCTCAACTGGTCTTAACTAGAAAAGTCTTCACCTGATGAGCTCCTCTGTTGGATGTTTTTTCAATGTCTTGGGTAACAGGGAATAAAAAATTACTAAGGCATGGTCTGCAAAGATCAGCCCAACTTGGTCTTTGGGAGATGCACCAAGTCAGCTCAATTGCTAACAACCAAAAACACATCACCCTTCTCTTGTGGGGCCCCTGGTTTGTGCTGCCTTTTCCAGGACATATATGCCTGTTTTAGTGTGGTTAGTAAGTCTACCCCTATACTACAAAGGGAACTTTTTGCCCATAAATATGTGCCCTATTCCGTTTTTTGTTTTATATTCAAAACTTCTACTGCAACAGCAAATGGACCACTCCTGGCCATCCTTCCTAGCAGTGCAATTCTCTCATCAGGTGTCCACTTCCTAATATTTTTTTTACTGCAGTTGAGCTGGTCCTAGATAGAATCTGGTAATAGATTTCCCATCCACTGCTCCCTGTAGTGAAGGTGTCTCCTCTTGTTGACATACCTGTACTCTTCCCTTTCCTGCAGTTATCCTGACTCTATATCAGTGTTACCACTCCTCCTCTCCCCTCCATTGCTTTAGTAAGCGGGGACAATAGTGAACAGCTAACATCTCCATTGACAGGAATTAACATATTTAAAAATAGATTTCAAAATTATCTCATTTTTAGTCACTAAACAGTTGAATACCTTTTTATACCAGTGTCTTAAATAGGAGAGGACAGCTCACAAATTGAGGCTTACTGCAGTAATGGAGGGGGATATTCAGGCATTTAGGAAATTTGCATGCAGATTTGAAAATTTGCCCTTGCATCAGAAGTGAACCAGAGCATATCCCTGTCTATCTCTATTCTCTCATTTCACCGCTTCTGTTGGGAAAACTGTAATACAACTTGGCAGATGAAAGCCTTGTTAACTTATTTAATGCTAAATCTTTCCACTCCCTATAAGGTATTTGATAAAACTACTTGGGTAACTACAGAATAACGCCCAACTGTAGGCTGCAAGACCACTTGGATTTAGCACTCCAAAATCCATCAAACACTATGGACAGGATCTCAGTAACTACTTCTGAATAACTCCAAAGAGGAGGAAGGAATATTAATTTCATGGGCACAAATGAACCTCTGAGGTTATGTTTAATTTCCCTGTGGTTATCTTTATATTAAGCTTTTAACTCACCCCAATTGCCTCATGCCCCAAACTCACCATCCAGCTTTTTCAGCTTGGGTACCCGTTTGGTTGCTTCTTCAATCCAACTGTTCTGATCAGCAGCAAATTTCTCTTGTAGTGGATTGCCTACAAACACCAACTCCTCTAGTACTGGCAGCTCTGACAGTCTCACAAACTCTGCTGCAACCACAAAGGTGAAAACACCAACCAGATTGTGGAACATGGAAAGTACATCTGCACCACACATTCCTTTCACACTCAGTGCAAACATAAAGAGCATGGGATACAAGAGGAGAGGGACTGCTTGGGCTCTAACTGGTGTCAAGTTAAAGAATAGCAATGTGTTTTAAAAGAGGTTGAAGAAAGATGATTCAAAGCATGAATTTAATTGGACTTAAAAGTTAAATTAATATTCCAGCTATTTTTACTCTCTTGCATGAGTAGATGTTTAGGGATTTTGCACATGTCTGTAGGCTTGTCAGTTAGAATCAAAGCTCCGTGATGTGCAGCACTATTTTTCACTTGGTGACAACTCATGCATTCACTATACTACAGAAGTCTCTACAGAGTACAGATGCATGGCTTACCCCACTCTTTCACCAAATTATTTGACATATAAAGAACCTTCAGTTTCTTCATTACACGGATACCCCTCAGTTTCTCAATTAAGTTGTATGAGATCCACAGCTCCTCTAAAGTGTCAGCAACTGCCTCCTGGAAAATGACAGGACAACTCAGATAAGCAGAAGTACGTCTTCCTTATTACTCATACTCTTTCTTCACCTTCTACAGGTGACAAAATACTAAGATATATTGGTCCTCATTTCCTTTTAAGCAAGTCCCTAATTATAAGGCATGGCAAATGCTCATGGGAATTAAAAGGCAATGTAATATATGCAAATATATGTAAGGAGGACAGAAATTGCTGTAATAGAATGAAACAAGATGTAGCTGGAGTAGTTCTTAAGGCATAGGGGCAGAGGAGAAAAATCTGCCTATTTGTGCACTGCAAACATCTGTGAAGAGAATGCAATTCAACAACTACTTTGGAAGGGATGTTATACAGTGTGAGAGCATTATTCATCCTGGTGTATTCGGTATGTTTGTGTCTGCTGGCCAGAAATCACATTCATAATTCTCTCAAAAGAGAGGTTTTTTAAACCAGTCATTGCACACTAACTCTGCATTTCACACTTAAGAGATATGGCATCTCTGAAGGTGAGAACAGCTTTGAGGAGAAACAGTATCTCTTGAGAAAGAAAATAATTTACATGTTAATTTTAAAAATACTGATTGAAAAAAAGTATTCTTCTGGCCTGAATTCAAATGTAAAAAAATTTATCTAATTTTTTTCTCAACTAATTTTTCCCTACTAGGTAGGCTCAGTCCTGCCACCATCCACTCTAAAGCCATACTGCTCCAGGTACCAGTTAACATAAAAGAGGGAGAACAGATGATAGCAAAAGGGGAATGTAAAAGGTGAGTGCCTAACCTTTTATTCAATTAATTTTATTGAACTCAGCAAAGACTTGCAAGAACACAAGGGAATTACCTCATATTCTATTTTGTTAGTGAAGAATTGATACTAAAAAGCACATACCAATCCATTCAAGTTCTTTATGTTATTTCTTCCCAAAGACAGAATCCTCAAATTTTCTGTAAAAATTGTTTTTAAAAAATCACGTTAATAAACAGGGCTTTTTTTTTTTTTTTTTTTTTTTTACCAAGAAGATGCTGTAAATCAGGTAAAATTACATATTCTTCTTACAAACTGCACTCTGAACAGGCTGCCTTAATAAAGAATGATCTAACAAAAACAAAACCTCCTCACCTAAACAGATCAGCAGGAATTGATGCAGGGGAAAGCTCAGAAATACACCCATGAATACAAAGCTGCTTATGTGTGCGTTGGGTTATCTAGTTGAAATTCAGTTTTGATAAATACTCAGCAAAAATTATTATTTCACCTTGCACCTGAACTGCTGACTTGCTTCTTTTGATCTTACATAATTCATATCACTTCTTCTCCAGGCAAAAGTGGTTCTGATCTTATTTTTAGGCAGCAGATTTGGTTTCTATACTAGAGGCAGCATATAAAGCTGCCTTACAAATGCCTGATGGGAGGTATTCAATTTAGTTCTAATTTGTTTGGTTTTACAATCAAACACTTGAATCTACATTAAAATTTTTGAATCTACATTAATATAAATGTTTAAGATGTTTTAAAGGCTTTTAATGTTTTATCCCACTAAAAAAATTTAATTGGTTTCACTTCTATGTATAACTGCCTAATTATTTTTTCTCATAATAGTTACTCAGTTGAAGTATTACAGAACAGTTATTTGGAAAGACTACTGGAATATTTTTCCCTGATGAGTATTTCCAAATCTTTTGAAGTCTAAGCTTATTATGAAAATAAATAAATTCATCAAGCTCTTTGACAGATCTCTTAGTGTGCAGTTGGAAAGGATGAGATTCTAGATTCCTTATCTATCCAGCTGGCATTTTAACAGGAACAGAAAAGCCTGGAAGCTCTGTTCAAAACTGCAGCTCTTTGGCCAGTCTCATGCCACAGTTGAAGTCTTGAGGACAGACCATTAAGATTTCTGTTCCAAAGTCAGTAACCCAAGAGTTTCAAAGACAGCTGCCCAAGAGAAGCTCTACTTCTAGACAGGTGGCACATCCATTTATAAAGCATGAACAAAACCAATTATATCCAATCCTCTGCAAAGTGGAATGACATTTTTCCATCCCAGGTCTACAACACTCCAACCTCCCTGCAACCAATAATGCATTTGCAGAGTTGTTGAACTGCAGACTGTCTCCATTAGGAGCGTGGAAAATGGTCATGACATCACTTTTGAACTGATTAGGTGTTGAATAGCACAGCAAGGCCCACAGGAGGGTACTGAAGTGCTTACTGAATGCAATTTTTTGATTGCTGCACTGTGAGACAACTGCCAAGGCTAGTGCAGGGGTACCTGCTGCAATACACCACTGCTTCTCAGCATGCATTCTCCAGTAAGACTGGTCATTTTAAAGGTCACTTGTAATGTTCTACAAGGAGGGAATAAGAAGAGGATAATAATAGGTATAAATAAAGCTGGACACGTGTAACAAATGATGGCATATATCCTAACAGGCAACTAGAAAACAAACACAATGGACAGCTGGCTTGTCACTTACTTAGGTTGTTCAAGTTGGCAATTCTATCAATGCAGTTTGTAGACAGCGACAGTTTCCTTTAAAAGTAAGAATAATCAATTCACAGTATATAAGGGATCACTACACTGGAAGAGTTCCATGTCCCAACACCACTGCATTAGAAATAGTTATATGTTCTTGTCTCATTAGATGGTAAACTAACTAGATGTATAAACAGACTCAAAATATCCTCAAACCATTAAGATTTCTTCAATTTTATTTAGCTTCTGGGAAAGTACCATGAGTTACTTAAATGACATACTGGATTATCTTTTATGCCTAGCCTTATCAAATGCATGGATGTTTATTTCTGAAATTACTCTAATCTCTTTCTGAAAGTCCTGCTCTAATCACCTCTTTTTTTCATGAATTTTGGAGGGGATCATAAACGTGCCATTTAGGAGATAGACTCCAAACACAGATCAGTAATTATATACTGATAAACAGAAGATAATTTTTCTGGGGACAAATATTAATATGGAATCAACCCTAACATCTCCTAAGTTACAAGGGTCTTTGAATTAAAAAGGGCAAATGTGTGCAGAAAGAGAAGCTCAGTTAAGAAAAAAGAAGAGAAAGCTGTTGCTTTGAAGGCCCCACTTAAACACAGTAAATACATATTTGCAGTGGACAGCAGAAAAACTGAAAGGAAGAGAGGAGAACATTTTGTTTCCAACATGTTTTTTACTGGACTTACTCGCAGTTAACAAGAGTGGAGAGAGCGCCATCCATCTTTTCTACAGGAGGAACCTGCCCATACAGTTTCACTTCCTTTGCCTCTGAAGCCTTCTGGCCACTCTTCTCCTCCTAAAGAAAAGAGAAGCTGAGGAATTTGCTACAGGCAAATTACCAAAAACTACTATGCTAAAAGAATTACTGTAAAAGTGATTACTATAGAAGTAATTCCAATATACTACTGGAAAGAGAAAGCATTTTGAGTTCTGTTATCAAGATTCCTGCTGGTGTAGCACAAAAAGGGTCAAGCTATCAAAATAACTTATACATTACATATGCTGGTTTTCACAAGTTGTGTAACACTTGGGCAATATAATAAAGTAGTCATCTGCCATATAGAATGGAAAATAGATGGAAGGCTAAAATTCTGAATTAAGGTATTTCCATGAAGACTGACATACAGAAACCTCAGCTAGGGCCAGTCTATGGCAGAAGCAGATTTAAAAGTTCTGGCAGAAAAGTCTCCTTCCCACTTCACCCAGAAATCTCAGAACTCATGCCTGGCTCACAACACAAACTGAACACAGGGGAGAACACAGTGTTTTGGGGGAGAACCTCAAAAGATTCATAGCGTTAAGAATCTAAAAAAAAAAAAAAAAAAAAAAAAATCATCTAATTAGCCATTAAGAAAGAGTAGGGGAAGATGTCACACTTTGGAGAATACAGGAAAAGACATATTTTCTGTTTATAACCTAGGTTGATAATTCAGAGCCTTGGAAAAATGGATGTAACTTCAGCACTTAGGTTTATTAAAAAATATGGTCTATTAAAGCTTTTAAAATTCTTAAGTGATGGCAATTATTGACTAAACACTTGGGACAAGTATCTATTTAGAGAGTAGCAGCAGTTTTGACAGCTGCCTCCCTGACAGCACAAAGGGAGCATTTTGTCAGTTCACTCAGTGTTCAGTGCAAGGACTGGAGGTCCATTAACAAAGAAGAAATCTTGGCGCTTTCAGAACAAGGACTCTTGTTTTCTCCTCCATTTCATGCATCTACTGAAAAGAGAAATAGCTGAGTGCCCCAGTTTACATGGCTACTTTGTAATTAAATTAATCATGTCCCATAAGTCCTTTAGTATCCCAAAGCACACCAGGTTTTGATAACATTATTTTTCCTCTTATACACCCAAAATACTTCAGAAAACTTAATTTCATTTAAAAAATCATGTGTCTTGTACAAGTATTTATATTCCAGTTTCTGTCCAAATTCAGTGTGACAGTATTTTTACTCAAAATTACTGATTTAGCAAATAAACATGTCAGATATTTTGCTGGAATATGGTGATGGCATGTTCAAACAAAGTAACTAGATCAAAGTGAAATTTCCGTTTTCTTTTCTAAGAACTGTTCTGTATCTATTGTATTTACATTCAGTTTGCAATCTCTCAGTTTATACCAACAAATAAAAATACATTTTTCCTTAAAAACATGAAAGGAAGAGAGCTTCCAACACAGACTGGGCCAGCAGTGAGCACCTGCAGGAAGAAAATTCATCCTGATTGCCAAGTATTTTGTAAGCAGCTGCGCAACCACAATATGCCACAGAGAAAGTATAGGTAGAATAGACATGTTTTTTAAGAACAGGTTACATGTTTGCCAAGTTGAAGCTGCTTTGATTTCAATTTGCTTTGATTTAACTAATGTCCCTCTGACTGTAGGGCATAGGTAAATTCCTATGCCACAGGGAAGAAAAACATTTGGAATGCAACACAACACCAAATGCAATTGTACAAGTCACATGGACGCAGATTAGGAAGAGTAAAAGGAAGATTTAGACCCATCCCAAATAACTTGAACAGAAAAGCAAATTCGGCACTTTATACCTAACGTTAATGGAAACTCACTGACACAGGCTGATTCTGTCTAAGAGACATGTGACAGAGGAGCAAATGGAAAATAAATCTGTAATAGGAATCATGGAGCTGAAGTTCTGGAAGGCAGAAAGAGTAAGGGAGGAAAAGCAAACTTTTTTAATGCACAGTTCATACTTCTACTAATGCTAATGTCTGCAAGTTGTTGTGTTCTCGTTCTTTCTAGGAGACAAGGAGTGAGGTTTGTGGGATATTCCAACATAACTGGAAAACCCCTGAAATACTGAAGGTACTAAACAGTGATAAAACTCAAAATGGAAGTAGGCTTCAGTTACAGGCTAGTACCTTGAGCTTCTGGCTTTCAAGTGTAGCTGCCCACGCTATCACAGCCAGATCTTCTAGAGACCAAAACATTTAGATATCCTTGCTCTAGCAGCTGGCCAAAATTATCATGGAAGCATATGTACACCCAACAGAACAGCTGTGCCTTCATCTAAAATTCAGAGACTGGGGAAAGATTCTCACTGGTTTTACTGGACAGTGAACCAGAACTTAGAGCATCCTACATCATCGTTTGAAATTACAGCTGCATCCTTGCCAACACACAGCTTTCTGGAAGACCAGGTCAGCCACCACCAGACAAATGAGCTTCTGTATTAACAGAGAAGAAAACCCAAGAAACTCATTCTGAGTTAAGCTTTGCACAATATGAGGGACCATATGCCAAAGGACATGTAGAAGTTTCACTGAATTCAGTACAGTGAGAATTTTGTACTTGTTTATTCTGTGGGAAGGACTGCACTTGGGTAAAGCGAAGAGAGCATAATTAAATCATAATACATCTCCAGCTTTGAATCTCTTTGTGGCTTCAGGCCAATGCACATTCAGCAGAACAATGCAGGTAGGCAAAACAGACTAATCTTTACTAATTGTATCAGTTTAACAGGAACATACAAAAAGTCCAACAGAATGTACTACACAACAGCAGTAATCATCATTTTACTTTGTGAAGCTTCTTAAAGCAGATGTTTCAAACATATTTCTTACCATGTTTGAAAAACAAAATTAGCTGAACACAGTCAAACCCCATGCCACTAGGCACTGTTCTAGTACTTACCCATCTAGCTAGAGCCTCTTTGATGGTCGTTGCTTTTGCCTAAAAATGAAACAAACTTAAATGAGTATTCATTGAATTTTTAAAGTGGAGTTAACTGCAAATCTATTTCCTCTCCCTTCTCCCTCCCTATCCTGCTTTTCTGCCCCCCTTCCACCACTTTCCTGTATTATCTTGGATCAGCCAAGTCAAAGAAGTTGGAACTCCCCAATGTCCTGAAACTTTGTGTTCTGGGGTATTTTGCTGCATTTTCAGAAGTAAACAATGGGTTTAATGTCAGGACATTATTTTCTTGATCTTAGTCTCTGCCCCATGGCACACTGCTTATTAGGTTTCATGGTGAAATTCAATTCAGAGGCGTAAGAAGTTACTGCATTGAAAATTGTGGTCTAATGCTCTTAAACCCTCACATTCTATTGTGCATTAGCAACTTCCTGTCTGAAAGCAAGTCTGTGACCAGAGAATGATACAGTCTCCTAAAATTCACTGAAGAAAATGAGGTACATCTTGCCAAAATTCAAGAGCAAATATATATTTGGGTTTTCTTTCCAATTGTTTTGCATTGAGTTACATTGAAAATGCAATGTGAAATATGTATGATTCATAGAGCTGCTTTTGAAGGCTTTTTAAGGACTGACCCACTGACCAACTTTCTCGTCACTAACTCTTACTTTTCCACCTCACATCAGGGTCTTAGTGAAACCACATAAAGATATCCAAAACAGTAGTATATAAACAACGTGCTTAATGCTTCTCTAAACATTAAACATATTCCAAGATATCTTTTGGATTAAAGAGGTTTCAGAGATCAGTCTTTTACAAACAGTGACCAACAGCCTTCTTTCTGCAAATACAGAAGGACTCTAGTTTTGGCATCTCTATTACTCTTAAGTGTAGCAGGCCATGATAAAAACAGCCTTTCAGGTAATCAGATATATAATCCTCCCACACTGTAAAAGTTAAAACCAACAAATTAAGTTCCCCCAAATATCTTACAGGCAGCCACCTCAGTCACAGAGCTTTAGTGTTGGGTACTTACTCTGGACCACAGGAAACTCTGGACCCAGCAGTAAAAGGCAACAGCTGAGGCAGCTACATATAAGAAAAGGCCACAGCCACTGAACACCCAGCAACAGCCTAAGAGCCAGCAACACCAGGGGGCCTGAGCATGCATCTCAGACAGCAATATGCACCTCCATTTAGACACCCTCAGATGTTCCAGCTGTTTCTGCCCACTGGCGGGCATTCATTTCAATCTGGACTATAGCAAGGGGTAGCTAGTTCTATGTCCTATTGGAAATGACCTGCAAATTTAAGCCACAGCAGTAGCTCCCCAGTGTCTGCCAGAGATGAACATCTGCATGACTCCTCTGGTTCAGAAGATCACATGCCTAAGTTCCCACTACAACAGCCTCATTCAAGCCAATTAATAGCTAACAGTGTGCAGGCAAAAAGAGCTGGCTTCCAGTTAATTGGGGAGTTTGGGGCAGAAACTTAATTGCCTTTTTCATAACTACAGCAGCTAATCATCACCACAGCACTTAGGTACATGATCTCAGTCACTCATGTTGAAAGCAGAAATGCATTGATAAGACCAGTGGCTGTTGCTGTTTATGAGTCATGCCTAAAACCAGTTTGGACTTAAAAGCTACTGATCCATGTGAGCACAAGGAGCAACTTCTTCCCTGACCTCTGTTAACTTATCTCTGCCGATTTGGTGAAAACATGGACATCAGCACAGCAGGTTATTGGAGAGCACATATCTGGGATTTACTTTTCTTTGAGGTGCTGTTGAAATTTCTGTAGGCAAATCATAGTATCTTCTGCCACGGGAAGTTACCTAAGGGAAACTTCCTCCAAAAAGCCTACCCGCAGGGCTCTTCTACCTGCTTATTGAACAATTTTCTACAGGTATTTAGACTAAAGAAAGTCATAATACTTAAAATGTTCAAAATGCCAAGTGCCAGTAGTGACCCTGAAGAGTCACCATCAGCATGGCAGGAACAAGAAACAGAATCTCTGAAGGGGAAAAATAGCCACACCTGTACTAGTAATAGTTGTAACAAAAGATCAATTTCCTCCCCAGAACATGGCAGTTGGACACTAGTATTTACAAAATTTAGACCTCCAGGAAAAAGTAAAAACAGTGACGCTTCGCCTTTATTTGCAGACATTTATTTGTATTTTAAATAGATGAAATCGGAATTGCACAGCAACAGATACCAAGCTAATCGCTGTAGCGATCGTCGATACTGCCGCCTTAAAACCACGTACTAAGCGAGGTTTGTGAGCTTTACCTTTACCCCCAAAACCCCCTTCCCAAGGCACAGCACAGGCCCCCGTGCCCTGCTCAGCCGCCGCCCGAGCCCGCGCTGCCTCCCGGGGGGCTCCGGCCGAGCCCGGGCTGCTCGCCGGGGCCCGGCCGCGGGAGCTCCACTCCGCCCTCACCGCTCCCGGCCCGAGCACCGCTCCCGGCCCGAGCACCGCTCCCGGCCCGGGCACCGCTCCCGGCCCGCGCCGGGCCCCGGCCGCAGCACTCACCATGGTGCCGTGGATACCGCGAACGCTGCGGTTGCTACGGGCGCGGGAACGCCCCGCCCGGAACTCGCGTACGAGCGGCCCGCGGCGCCTTGTGGGACTGGCGGGGCCTGGTCCGAGCGCGGCGCGGCACTCACGGCCCGCCCGGCTCGCAGTCGAGCCCCAGCAGCGGCTGCCAGGGCCCCCAGCTGGGGCCGGTGCAGCTCATGCGGCCCCCCGAGCACTCGTCTTAATGGAGTGTGACAGGCGTTTGGCACAGAATTACTGTGGCGGGTCCCGGGCTCCTCAGTGCAAGAGGAGCTACTGGAGAGGGGCCAGTGGAGAGCCACGAAGATGATGAGGGGTCTGGAGCGTCTCTCGTGTGAGGAGAGACTGCGGGACCTTGGCCTGTTCTGCTCCTGAGAGGAGAGCTCACCAGCAGATACAAATACCTCGAAGGTGGGTGCCAAGAGGATGGTGCCAGACTCTTTTCAGGGGTGCCCTGGGAAACGGCCTTAAGCTGAAAGACAGAAGTTCCACGTCAACATGAAGGAGAACCTCTTCACACTGAGGGTAGCAGAGCACTGGAATAGGCTGCCCAGGGAGGCTGTGGAATCCAAATCCACCTGGATACATTCCTGTGTCACTTGCTCTAGGTGACCCTGCCTTAGCAGGAGAATAGGACTAGGTGATCTCCAGAGGTCTCTTTCAACCCTAACAATTCTATGAATGTAAACTAATATAAATAAAGTGGCTGTAACTAAGGCCATAATCAGGTACGCAGTTTAATTACACTTAATGAAATAGCTACACATTTTGCAGAGTGCCTGCAATGTGTCATGTCCCCAGGTAGCATTGTAAATGTACAAAATGCTAGCGCAAAAGTTGTCTGGTTTTCAACAGGTCCTTCTATTAATTATTTTGTACGGGAAACCCTGACTCGTTCATGAAAAGGCTTTTCACAGTAATATTACATTGTTTTTATTTTTTCTCCCTTTAAAACAAAGTATCATTCACTTTTCCAAACAAATACCTAACATCAAATTCTTACACATGGCTGCTTTTTAATAAAGTGTTCTACTTCTCTTTCAAATTGCATACATCACAAAATCTAACAATTAATTATTTTAAAAGCTTGTGCTTTGCAAATTAAGTGACAGAACTCTTAATCTATCTGGTTTGGGTTTTTTTTATTTATTTTTTTTTATTTACAACTTAACATTTATTGAGCCTCCAGATTGCAATCTTGCATAGCAATGCATATGCTGAGGTAGGACTGCAGTGTGGAGACACAGGTATTGGCACTGGGAGAGTGACAGAACAGGGATAGGGGAGGTGCTGCTCTTGCACAATTAATAACAGCTCCAGCTACTGAGAAGACACAGGATGAGGCAGGAACTTTCACACAACAGACAACCCTCTCTCCTACAGTTGCCACTTGAAATGAGTTTGGAAAAAAAAGCAGGTGACAGGTATGGGTGACACCAGGGAGCACACCACAGCAGCCTCTGGTCCTGGACTTCAGTGCTGCTTGTGTTAGCAGAGGTTCAGGCACCAGGTATGACTTGGCAAAAGCCTGTTCAGCCAGTGAGGGAGTTTAAAGACCAGGCATAAAGAAAGCTTGTGTAGAGTTAGCGGGATGGAGCTTCTCTTGTGAAGAATGGATGGATAAATTGTTCAGTTGGCATTGACTGTGTGTGAAGAACATGTGACTTTAATCGAATGATAAGGAATAATAAGAGTTGCAGAAAGCTATTGAGACTGAGCAGCAGCATAATGACAGTTAACTGGAGAGAGATCCCTGAGAGCAAAGCAAAACTGAGTACCACTAATGAAAGTTTTGTATCTTCCTGGGCAGCTCTCAAACTGGTCTGACAAAATTACTTTGGAAAGAGAAATTTTGTTGATCTAGGCTATCCTTAAACAGGCCTTCAGCACCATTTCAGCAAGACCACCTTGAGAGATCAATTCATTTGGGAAGAAGTTGTTTCTTTCTACCTGAATGGTGGGGGAAAAAAATGTGCTAGCCAAAAATTAACTTGGATTAAAAAAAAAAAAAAATTAAAATCTCAGGCAGTCATGGAAAAGCTATCCTAGATTTGACTTTGGGCACTTTTTTTTTTCTGGAGAGCATTGTTTGGTATGGTTCTGAGTTAATCACCACCATAAGGTGACAGGGTGACAGCTTTTTATGGTCAATTTAAATATACAGGCTAGGTTTTCTGTCTCCCAGCTCTGCTTCCTCCCTAAGAACAGCTGTCAGCATCTGTTGACATCATTACTAAAGAGTTCCACAAGTAATGAATCCCTAATTTAGTGGCTGTATTTAGACATGCTCTAACCTATCCAACAGAATCTTAATTTACTGAGTGTCAAATGCCAATCCAAGACATTACAGGAACAGACAGGTATATCCCCAATACAAGACAGTGCTAGTACTGCCATTCTCCTTGGATGACAAGGAAAAGTACTCTTCTTTTTTCCATTCAGCACATAGTTCTTTTTGGAAAGAAACAGACTGTGTCACCAGAAGACCACAATGCTAAGTATACGAGCCTCATTTCAAGTAGGTATCTCCAGCTTTGTGTAAATGGAAAACATTTCCAAAGTGTATATAGTTGTAAATATGGTAATTCTGGTGTAAGGTAGATGAGGACTCAAAGCCAGAGTCACTCATGATTTGGATTTCTACATTTATCATCCGTCATTACCAGGGTGTGATCCTGTCTGTCACTGCTGGGGGTGCAGGCTGCCTGTTAACATTCTGAGGTGTGAGTACTCCAAGCAAGGAAGTACCTCCTACTCTCTTCAGGTACTTTTTTCTTCATAACATGACCACTTTGAGCTGTTAAATTTGTACCGTAGTACAGCCTGCTTGTTGTTTCATGTCTCGTTTGTCCAGTTAAACTAACTTAGGCTGCTCTAAATAAATCCCTTTCTTTTTAGATTTATACTTGTAACAAAGTAGTCATTTGTTTATTTTCATATTTCAAGGCTTGTCTCAGTCAGTCCCTTCAATTCACCAGTCATCACCAGTTGTTTTGGTGGCTCAAGTTCAGTCCTTGTAGATCTGCAACATCTTGCATGTGCTTAAGTGTTCATCCCAAATGCAAGTGCAGAAACTCCTGAATCTTTCCCCAGGAGTGTTCCTGTGCATGGGCATGTGCTTTGCTCTCTCCACCCCCCAGAACCGGCACCCCCAAAACACGATCCATAGCTACCTGACAAAAGGGAGTAGAAGGAGGATCAATTTGGTGACCTGCTCCTGGATAACTCAGGAGTTCAAAGTTCTCTTTCCCATGCTGGCGTAGACGCTTGATTGCCAGCTCAGCATATATGGAGCTCTTCCACATCCGATCATCTTCCCCTACCACTAAGAGAAAGTGACCTTCTGCTTTTTCAACGGGGATCACACTAGGAGAATTAGCAGGATTCGCTGGGTCATCCAGAGCTTCAAAAATGTCAAATACACCAGAGTCAGAGACACTGACTTTCTTCATATCAAAACGAAGCCCGGGCAGAGTCATGTCACCATAACGGAGGTCTGCAACTGTGTTTGAACTACAGCCTGAGATTGAGACAGCAGCCACTACTTCTGGCAGGAAGGTGATCATGGAGAGTGCTAATTCTGCCCCCTTCCCAGTCCCAATCACGCCAACTCCTGGTCCTTTCACCTGCAGATAAGATAGAGGATGGAGAAAAGAGGAAGAAAGGAATAAAGGAAGCATACTGGGATTAGCCATTAATTGACTTTGGAGTTGTTTTACTAAAAAAAAAGTTAGGTTAATTATTGATGTAACCTGTTGGAGAGTGACAGTCTGGACCCAGGCTCCTCCTTCTGTCTACAGTCTTATTTTTCAGAGACATCAAGAGATAACCAAATCCCACAAAAAATACAGACAAGCACAAGGCATATCAAAACTCAATTGTTACTGGTCCCTACTGAATATGTTAATGCAAATTTTTTCTCATTTTCCTAAAACAGGTAATGGGAAATTCAAGCACAGTCTACTGTTTCATATGTCTCAGGAAAATAAAGTAACCTCACAAATTACATCTGAAGGATTAGATAACTAGCATTTCTTGTCAAAAGACAAGCATGTCTTGTCTTTTGCTAGCCTGAAATGTAAAACTGAAAGCAACATCGCACATCATCAAATACATTCTTTCAACTACTATTAAGCAGTGTCGTATCATCCTCTCTTAAAACTAATTTATTTCATGTAAGAAAAAACCCTAAACAAACACAACATTTTCATCACCACTGGTCCTGTTTGGAGTACTCCAGCATTCACTATGCTACTGATCAGCAATCTTCTAGCTCCAGCAAGAATGTAACAGACACTTTGTACTGGAAGAAACTCTCCCCTGTCTTATGCGTCAGTCACTTTTGGGCCTGAGCTTACCCAGCAGAAACTGATACTCAACTATTAAAAAAAAAAAAAAAAACACAAAAAACCACCACCACCACCACTTAGGCATAACTGCTAAATCCTTCCTAGTTGCAAGAGATCGCTCATTGCACTCACCTTTGGGTGACGCTGTAGGAACCTTGCTGCCTCCTCAAAGTACTCAAGTTTTAATTCTTTCATGACCCTAGGAAGATCTTCAAAGTCAAAATATGGCAGAGAAAGAGCAGCAAAACCACGGGTAGCCAGGAGACTGGATCTAAATTCAATCAAGCCTCCTTCATCACCATACATATCAATCACTCCTGGAAAGGGACCATCTCCTATATTAAAGAGAGGAGATATAGAGGAAAAGTTATCAAACAGGACACAAAAACTATCTGGTGAAGAATGAACAACAAAATACAGAATGCTTAAGACATTTGCTATTAATAGTCATTATTTTTCCATTTGCACAACAGAGATTTAAGAGAACCAGTGCTGTATCCCACTTCAGGTATTTCAAACTAAGAAAAGGTCCATGTCCTTACATTCCTATAAAAATATATGAAGTTACAGATTTTGCTTTTTAAAAACAAAATAAAACTACAATAACAAAACCCAACAACTTTCTAAATGTATTTTTCCACGGTCTTAACCTCCTGCCCCCAGACCAATCACACACCAAGTGAGCTATTTTCCTACAAAGTCACATCTTAATTAGCAAAGTGCAAGCTCTTGCGTAATGAGCCCTTGAAGTAAACTCTACAAAACTTAAGTAAACTCTGGAATAAACTGCATTGAGCAAAGCCCAACAAAGACAACCCACTGTTAAAATCAACTGGACATACTACCTCTATCTCAACAGCAGCACCGTTAGACTTGGCAGAACTGCTCCTGCAGATGTGAGAAGACAGAAGGCAGAACTGAGAGCTGTATGGGTGCAGCTGTGTGTGTGCATGACTGACGTACAGATAAACATGCACACACACGTGTGCAGTATGTCCCACCAAACTACAGAAATAATCAGAACCACAATTTTAAACAGCCATGCTTTTGCAGCCAAGGTCATGTTGTAACATCTTTGTATGCCAAGCCAGGAGATCTTAGTATAAAAGGCTGAAGATGCTACTTAGTAGAGCTTTAAAGACCCCAACCAAGCAATTTTTTTTTCTTTTTTCTTTTCCCCTGGCCACCAGATGTCACATCTGATGTTCCCTAACCCATCTCATTACAACCATCCCAGCACAAATAGGACACGCTTGTTGCAAGAGTGTGTGAGCTCTCTCACTATATGTGCTAAAGAAAAAGTCTCTGGCATTCCAACACACTTGAGAAAAGGAAGTTTTGTTTAAGACATGGTGGAAACCTCCTAAATTAAAGCATTAGCAAGTCAGAAAGGGACTGAAACATGCTTTTGGGTTCTTACTCATTCAGTTCTGATCTTTTTTTCATTTAAGTTCAATATTCTATTGAGAAAAAATATATTGGGATAAACTTATTAACAATGCTATGATCAGCAGTAACCTTTAGTTAACAGCAGCCAGCCTAGATGGCAAGAAAATACGTATTCCATCATCACTCCTACCTGGAAAGCTTTCAAGCAAGAGCATGTAATCAGAACATAGTCATAGATGAATGTGTTTCTCTCTCATGAAGACACCCTTAAACTTGCACAAGGATCCTGGACTGCCTGAGTGCCTATACATTCCCAAGTATATGGTTCCTGCAGAGCTCACTAAAAAGCAGGATAAAATAGTCTAGACAACTTTACCAACATTTAAAAACAAACCTCCACATTTGTAACTCTTATGCCTGAATTGATAAATCGTTTTCATATAAAAATTACATCATAAGTCCACTCACGTCCTCTCACTTTTACTAAGAATGGTTCACACTTAAGATTCCTATCTTACAAATATTAACATTTTTTGTCCCTGGAGCAAAGAAGGGTATGGTCATAATACTGTAACTGGATCCTCCATCATGACAGATGGCAATATAAATTAAGCAATGATTCCAAACTTTTCCACACTATTACAATGCCAGACTTTCTTAAGAGGAAAATGCAGTTTCATCTTGCAGATCTCTGGATTCCCACTGAGCTCAGCAGAAATCAAGCTCATCCTCTAAGACAGGGCAGATGAAAAACAATGTCTCAGAGATGGAAAATCCAGCATGCTGACTAAACATCAGAAATTCAAAGTTCAATCTCTGTTGTTTTTTTCCTCAGTGGACTTTGGATCCGTATCTAAATGGATAAAAAAATCTTTGGTTTGGAATGAAAAGACTTAAATACTTAAGTGTAGTGATACTTACAGGAGTTGCTGAACCAAGTAGTTTTAAATTAGAGGTAATGTGGAGGGCAGTTCCAGTACCCACAACACTCAGGGAACTACAAGAAGTTTAACTCATAGCTCAAGTGTACAAACACAATTGTTGGTGTAAGGTTTCGTTTTCTAACACTGCCCACAGATCATCAGAATATCCCACCTCTTAAAGCACAACCATCTGATAAGCAGGAGAACTTGTTCATAAATCCATTTTGGTTTTATATCACAAAAGTAACCCAACTACTAACTGTAGTAACTCTGTAATAACAGAGGTGAGATATATGTATTTTCTAGAATCTCATCTGCTGCTCTTCTTCCTGGTTTGTGTTTCACAGGGGAAAAAAAATGCCTTTTTAATTTAGTCCTACTTAGGGTAAAATCCTTGGGACATTCTTTTCTGGATGTTAGATTCTGGTACTCCAGAGCAAACACCAAACCTACTGGAAAACCACAGGCCGAGCACAGCAATGAAGTAAACTCTAGGACCGCTGTTCTCCTTTAGCTGCGGCCCGTCCCGCAAGAGCCGCCTCCGTGCCCGCCCTGCTCGGTGCCGCCGCGGACCAGGCGGGGTGGCCGCGCACAAGCCGGGCGCTGTGGCGACAAGCACCTGCGGTATCTCCCTAAGAGTTCAGGGCCACCTGTCTGCAGGGCGGCGTTCGGCTCTAAGGGAACGCGGATTCCCCGGGTGACAGCCTCTGCAGGGGTTTGTTTTACAAGACTTTCCTTGCTTTGCTCAGAGACGGCGGGGCGTCCCGCCGGCCTCGGGGAGAAGGTCTCGGGCCGGGGCACTCACCCGGCGGCAGGAAAAGAGAGCCCCTTACGACTCCTTCCTTCAGCCGGATCCTCCGCACGCCGGGGGCCGTGAATAATCTCTGCACCTCGGCCTTGGCCATCACGGGCCCGGGCATGGAGCCGGGCGGGCTGTGGCCTTGGTGGACCAACACTTCCACCTTCATCGGGTTGCTGGTGTTGCGGGGAACGAGCCGCTGGTACGGCTTCTCCATGGCGGCGGGGGCGAGGCTCCAAAAGAGCCCCATGGGCTCCACGCCGGTGTAGTCCCCGCCGTGGGAGGCGTCCGTGCCCAGGTGCAGCTCCCCGCGGCTGTCGGCCCGGTAGTGCGCGCACGACTGGAAGAGGCAGCCGCGGTCATCGGCCGCCACCGCCCGCAGGGTCACCGGCTGCCCCGGGCTCAGCCCCGCCACCCGCGTCTCTACCCGCTCGTCCGCCGGGCCCGCGGCGGGGGAGACGGCCAGGCTGGCAGCCCGCCGGGCCGGCGGCGTGCGCAGCAGGGCCCGGGCCGGGGCGGCGGCCAGCGCTCTCCACATGGCGGCGGCAGCGGCAGGTGCGCGGTGCGGCCGCGCCGCCCGCAATATCGGTACCGCGGCCGCCGCCCCCTCCGGGCGGCCCCAATAGAGAGCAGAGCCCCTCCCCGCCCCCCAGACCCGGAAGGCCGCCAGCGCCGGGCCGCTCCCGCCTCCCCAAACCATCCAACCGACTGAAGCAGCGAGCCGTGGGCAGCAGTTAAAGTTTCACTTTAATCCATTACATTAGGGTGGATGCAAAACGTACAAACGGGCAACAGCAGAGGCCGAGTACGGGCTGCAGGCACCGACGGGTGCAACGCGTTCGTACACACGGTGCAAATGCGCCGGCAGCACCCAGCGCCTTCTCCTTCAACCCCACGCTCGGGTGCCAAAAGTTACTGACGATGCCCGGCGGGGCTGAGCGCTCGCTCCGCTGCGCAGAGAGCAGGGGCGAGCAGCCGGAGTCCCGCTCCGCCACAGCGGGCTGGCCGCCTCATGGCCCTCTCCAGCCGCCTCACGGCCTCTTCCAGCCGCCTCACGGCCCCTTCCCGGCCGCCTCACAGCTCTTTCCAGCCGCCTCACGGCCTCTTCCAGGCCTCCTCACGGCCCCTTCCAGCCGCCTCACGGAGCCGCCGTGCCAGCCCCGCAGCCCGGCTGCTCTCAGCAGCCCTTAGGAGCTGGCAGCTGAAAAGGCATTCGGGGAATGTACAGGCAGGGAGCTCTGACAGTGCTGCGGATCTCCACAGCTATACCCAGCCATGCTGAGGAGACACCCGTGTGCGGCTCCAGGATGACAACTAACAGGACCCGTTCTGTTGTTTCTTCACGCTTACAAACTTCCACAGACTGTTTAAATGTCTCATTTCTACTGTATGTGCTCAGAACATCACATCAAGCTACGGGCTATTCGTTGCCTGTAAGTGTGAAGTGTTACCTGAGGATGCTGGCACAGTACTGCTGCTTTTGGTAAGTGAAATATTAGATATTTTTAAGGCAGATGCATTTTAGTGGTTTGGGAGAAGGGGAAGGAGCAACAAAGGAGGTTGAAGTGCACAGGGAGATCAGAAAGATTACTGGAGGCAGATTACTGCTTCCAGGAAAACTAGAATACTGGAACTAGAACACAAAGCTGGGAAATGGCATGCATTTCCTCTGAGAAGGCCAAGGCATATTTTCATCCCAGTTCTCAGCTTGAATGAGTTACCTACCACTTCAATTCACATTCAAAGCACACACAGCCTTACCACCATTTGTTTTCCACAGCTTATAACCCTGTGCTACATAAAACAGGAGGCCAAGACCTCTAACCAAGATTAGAGGAGGGTGTAATAAGGAAGCTGCTTTCTTGCTTTCGCTCACTGTCATCCCCCAAGAAACCTAATAGCTTATTCTCTGATGTTCCTTGTTCTCATTCTGAACCATTTAACTAAATGATTTAACAAAACCAGCATCTTCATCTGCACAGTAACCTAATTAATATCAGAGCTTACTGGGTGCTCCAGATGGCTTGCCCGTGAGGTGTTTATGAAAGAAAGCTTGGATTTGCTGCCAAGCATCTATCTGTGCTTCACAATGTGCCTTGGGCTCCCCTCCCCACATCACAGGCTTGCCAAATAGCAGGTGCATTGAGGCTGCACACATTGGGAAAAAGGGAGGTTCAATGTAGTGTCCTGCTCCAGGATAACAAACTATCTCAGGCTTTGCTTTCCCATGAGCCTGCAAACGTTTGCTCCCCTCAACTGCAAAGAATTCGCTTTTCCAGTTGTGATCATCCTGGCCAACAATGAACAAGAAGCAACACTCAGCCTTCTCCAAAGGGATAAAGCTTTGCTGGTCAGGCCCTTCTAGTGGGTTGTTCAGTACATCAATAATATCAGCAATCCCAGATTTGCCAACCTTGATGCGTTTTCGATTGATACCAAGGGGTGGAATGGTGATGTCCTTGTAGTGGAGCACTGCACCCACATTTGCTACCGAGCCGTTGATGAGGGCAGTGGCTGTGATGCCCTTTAGGAAGGAGGCCATGGAGACGCACAGGTCACCCCCCTTCGAGTGTCCAAGCAAACCAATTCCTGGACCTTTAACCTGCAGGTGAGAGAAGAGAAACCACAAGCAATGAATCATGGTATGCCAATTCTTTAACATGTTGCCATGTTTGCAGCTGTGTCTGTTTGTGCAGGTCTGTCCCAAATTTGGAGCCCACCTACAGGCATCTGAGGTCTTGTGTGGAGGGCCCATGTCTGAGGGATTCTGGGCACTGTTCTGTGCTTGATTTATGATCCTAAGCCCTACTGAGACTGCAGCATCATCCTAACAAAGCTACAAGGTTCAGTGCTGATGCAGAGAGTACAGCTGTGCTTGCAAATGTGCAGTCTCATATTCACTTTATTTATAATGCAGTTGAGAGAAGAAGAGGGAAAGAGCAGGGGAGGCCTCCTCTGCAATTGCTTTCTTTCAGTGCAAAATACTCAAAGTCAGCAATGACTATGATTTTGTCATACTTATGTTAATGTATTTCTTATATTCAAGGTTCCCCTACTAAGCTGACATGGGGTAGCAGGCTCCACATGAGCTGCTCTTCCTCTTCTCTAGAATGTTTGGTATCTAACTCATAGGAAGTAGTGTGAGGTAGCTTACTCATTAAAATGTATCTTAAAAATACAGCCTATTAAAACCATTTTTCTAAGAGAATTGTACAGTAGTCAATCTAGACTAGGTTACCTTCATTTTCTTTCACACAAGACAAATTAAATAGAATAGGAAAGTTAAATGAGCTTACTGGGTGCTGAAATCCTTTAAGGATACTAGAAGAAGGTTACCTAATATCACATCTCTTTAATCTCCAAAGACTCTTAGGGGCATATGGGCTCTGAGATGGCATCAAAATTTAATACCTTCTGTATCTTATCACCAGTGTAATAGGCTTCAAACCCACTGACTTTGAAATATGGGAAGGAGGAAATTGGAAAATATGGCTGCAACTTTGCAACCCATTAAAAACATGGTGAGAATAGCAGTGGAGGTATTAATAGGAGGCAGTGGTACTGTACTGCTCTCAAGGGAAAAAAAATGCTGGGGAAAGCAATTTTCAGACTTTTTTGGGCAGAGATGTGGCATGAGTAGTTAAGGTTAAGGTGACTAGAAAGCAGTCAAGACTTTTAATAACTACTCATCTTTCTGAGGTTAAGGAAAGTATTTATTTTCACTCTCCAGAGAAACCAAGTGTTGGTTTGTGCAGTTCTAGCTACTGTCATTCACAGGTACTTATAAGGAGGTGCAGAATTGAGCAGGGTTCTCTTCCAAGAGGTGCTAAATTAGAAGGATCCCTAAGTGCACAACTAGCTGCTAAAACCCACTTATCAAATACCAATATTTGGAGTGATTTTAACAGCTCATAAAACACACAGAATCAAATGTGTATTGGTAGACTTCCTTGAGTTTCCTTAGTTTCCCTGAGACCTGGATCACAGAAGGTTATCATGTGCTCCACACCTGAAAAGGATATTTAGTTCTGCAGGACATTCTACAGAGCATAAATCTAAAATCCCCACTGCAAATCCAGTAAGCCTCCAGGAAACTAGCACCCTGTTTATGACACTGGGTTGAATGGAGTAGAAATTACCAGTATGTGACCAATGTGTCACTGTTTCACCAAAGGAAGAGTTGGAATAATCTGCCAGAAAGCCATTGTAATAAGAGTTAAAGATATAAAACAAATGAATAACAGCCAACTCAACAGCGATGCTATTTTAAGTACAGCAGCTCTGCCCCATCTGCAGTCTGACAGGACCTAACTAATGAGAGTTCACTGTAGTGACAGTCAATGAACAAACCAACCTGGGTGTGTTGCAACATATAGTTTACAGCTTCTTCGAAATATTCCAGGTGGAATTCCTTCATCCCTTTAGGGAGATCTTCATAGCTGTAGAAAGCCAGAGCCAGCACAGCAAAGCCGTGGTTGGCCAGCAGGCATGCCCTGTATTCAGGGAGTCCTCCTCCAGTTCCATACAAGTCAATAATTCCCGGAAAGGGGCCACTTCCTGAGAGAGACAACATAACAGGACACATTAACCCACCATTTTTAATTTATATTCCACATTCATAGGCCTGGGAACATGTCTTTAAAAAAATATACAGCAGCAGAATGGTATTGAGGGTCCTAAATTACTGTGACAGTTTTAATGAAATAGCTACATTGCTTCAAGATTAAACAAACTTGCACAAATTAGCAGGCCTGCTAATGTTTTAGATAACATCAGGAAACAGGCAGCTGGAAGAGAAGGGATCTTTTAACAGTCACAACTAGTTCTCTGTATCATGTAAATTCACTGCAAATGTAATCAAAAATATCCAGAAGGCTTCTCCTTAGTGCACTTCTCTGAAGGCTAATCCAAAAAAAAGTCCCATCTTCTGATGGGTTCAACTTTTCAATTTTAGTGTAAATGCACCTCAGTCATTTTATCTGGGATTAAAAGAAGAAAGTATTTGAAACCAGCCTTGCTTACCTGGTAAGGGAAGCATTATGTTAGGTTAGGTTCATCATGGGACAGAGACTGAAGTCCAGAGCTGAGAGGGATTGATTGCTGCAAAGTACTAACCAAGTATGGAAAGGAGGCCGAGGGAGACTTCCATTCCTGCGCAGGAGGGAGGGTGAAGCTTCCCCTCAGGTGTCTGCAGACTAACATCAAACGTGGGTAACAAGCAAGAACTAGAAATTCGCCTCCAGCCTCAAGGAGACAGATGAAGTCAGAGCCCAGGGCACTGGCTGGCACAGCACGTGTGATTTTAGCACTGTCACAAAAGATTTATCCCGGACAGACAGGAAAGAAAGGGGAGAGGGGAAGGCACGTGATACATAGAAGAGCTCCTTGCCAAAGACACACATGGTGAAAACCTCTGTATCACAGGGGGAAGAAAAGGTGGGATGTGGTGGAGGTGTGGCTACTACGGAAGCAAGGGAATGCAAGAGATGAGGTTTCCTACAGAAAACTAGCAGAAATCTGGACAGCTGATGGCAGGAGAACGCAGCATTTGTCAGGCAGTGTGAAAACCACAGGCCCTTTTCATTATTTTCTGGCAAAAATACTGCCAGAGCAAGTCTGTCCAATGTTTTCCTTGACCTTCTACTCATACACAGGAAAGAACTGGGGACAAATGTGGCAGCAAAAGGGAACTTGAGCTACAGCATTTAGGACATTACTAAGTTAAAGATGTGTGGAGAGGCTGGAAAGGGAAGCCACAGGCTGAAACTCTACAGTTTAGGAGTGTGGTGTTCCACTTACTCAAAAGAATTATCACCTGAATTTCCTGGAAAACAGCCAGGTAGAGGAAAGGTACCTTGAAAACTGTCTGACTCCACCTCCCATGGCATTTGGGAAGAAAAAGTGTACTGTGATCAATATCTTCATATCCAACAGAAATCAGTTAAAGAAACACACATGCGCTTCACCACATGCAGCTGTTCTTTGTGAGGAGTACGGCCGGCAGATCAAAACTGGCTGGGCTGATCAGGCCACTTCTTGAGGAGTGTCCAGTGCCGACTGGCGAGACAGCTCCTCCCTGTCCTCTGCCTGCGACGGGGCTCCAGGGGAGCCTGGAGGCGGTCTGACTGCGGGCCTGGGAGTGCAGGGCCGAAAGCAGAGGCAGCACACTGGGGGCAGGAGCCCGGCACGGCCGGTACTCACCGGGGGGCAGGAAAAGCGTGGCCCGGATCCTCCCTTCGCGCACCGGGACTCTCCGCACCCCGTCCCGCAGGAACGCCCGCTCGTGCTGCGCCTGGGCCAGGAGCTGCCCGGGGCGCTCCCCGTGGCCCTCGAACACCTCCAGCTGCAGCAGGAAGGGGCTCTGCACGTCCCGCTTCACCAGCCGCCAGAAAGGCTTCTGGGGCTGCAAAGCCCAGAGCAGCCCCATGGGCTCCAGGCCGGAGAAGCTGCCTCCCGGCAGCGCAGGACAGCGGGCGAGGTCCACCTGCCCGTCGTCGCCCGCCTGGTAGCGGGCACTGGCCTGGAAGAGCTCTCCGGTCTCGTCCCGCAAGGACGTTCGCAGCGTGACCTGCTGCCGCGGGCCGAGGCCCTGCACGGCGATGGCCAGCGGCTCATCGAAGAGGCTGCGGGCGGCGGGCGCCAGGCGGATGGAGGGGGCCATGGAGGAGAGTCCCTGCGCAGGGGCTGTGCCGGGGCTCCGTGAGGCTGCGGACGCGGGGCGGGGCCGGGACAGCCGGCTCTGCCAGCTGCGGGAGCTGACCCGGCACAGGGAGCGGGCACCGACCTGCCACATGGCTCCGAAGCTGCTGGTCCCGCCTCTGGGGCGGATTCTGGGGCAGATCCTCGCGGAACTGGGGCCGGGCTCGGGCCCGGAGGACGCTGGCACGCCCCGATGGGGAGGAGCGGGATGACAGCTCCCTTATTCCGTCCTCCTGCTTCCCTCCTGCCTGCTGGCGTGGCTGCCAAGTTCCGTGCCGCTCTGCTTCTCTGCGTGCCTGCCTCCCCGCCTCCTCTTCTGTCTTCCCCCCGCTGCCTTCACCGGCTGTGGGAGGTTTCATCCAAAGGCTGCCTAGTCCTAGAAACCCGTCTGGGCCTCGGTGAGCTCCTCAGTGTCCCCCCGATCTCTCCCGGCCGGGCGGTGGCTGCGGGCAGGAGACGTGGGGAGAGGACGAGCAAGCAGATAGGTTGAGGAGTCGCCGAACAAAATCGCAGTCGGAATCACTGAACAGGGAAGGGCCGGTGTGGGACAGACCGCACAGAGATGGGACAGCTCTGCACGGCACGGCCGAGCTGTGCTGTGCTATGCTGCTCAGGCAAGGGACCGCAGCGATGCGATAGCAGTCCCAGCCGAGGCGGGGAGAGGCCACACCAGCACTAGCTCGCCATAGCTTCTTGTCTCCTTGCTGCCTCTGGTTCTCTGTTCGTTACCCCAAGGCTTGGGCAAGGTTGATTATGCCTCCACCAGGCTCTGCCCCGGCCTAGGTAGGTGCACAGCCAGGTGTGTTAAGAAAGATGATCAGGGTGGTCAGGGATGCAGGATCAATAAGGGAGGAGCACTTTCACACACTATTTAGGTAGGTCAGAAAACATCTGGCTCTTCTAGTAATGGATTGTGCAAAGATTTAAAAGAGAAAATCATTCAGCCCATCTTATGCAGAGATGGATCTTCTGATGCAAAAGGAACTGCAGAGGGACAACTGTTTCCAGATGCTCCCAGACTCTTCCTGGGAGATGTAGGTGCCTCTTATGCCTCACGCTCTGAGCTCCTCGTGTCTGTCTTAGATGTGTGAAAGAGATGGAAGCATCTAAGGGAATCCTGAGTGTTATCTTAATTGGAAATATTAAGTGGTCAGAGATATTGGGCAGAGTCTCAGCAGTCTTTCATTCGCCATGAAAATTACCCTTTTTCCCAAGTAGGTGAGGTGTTCTGTCATCTAGCATTTGAGTATGTTGTCTGGTGTCCAGTCCTGAATTGCTCCCATTGCTGAGAACAGCACTGTGGCATACACTACTGGATTTGATCGTGAGTTTAATCATATGCAGGAGCAGATGCTAAGGGAAAGGGTCCTGGACACTTCAGCAACATTCCTTCTCCTGCATGCTTGGTGACACAAGAGCCATGGAAGAGAGTGAAGTGTGTCCATCTTCTCTGGTCTCCTGTTCCCAGCTGGGCAACCTTTGATCCCAAGTTGCTGCAACCTTTCATAAGCCTTCATCCTGGGATAAGGAAATAGTCAAGTTGCAAACACTGCTTCTAACCAAAGTACAGCAAAAGACTCCATGGCTTTCAAATTTCAGTCTCTTTATTACAAAGATTAAAATGTCCCACTTCATGTAGGAGAAGATCAAAATGTCTAGAAATTCAACAGAAAGTTTTTTTGCATGACATCTTGGGACCAGAAGTATCCACGAGGCAGAGCACTGCCTTCTGAAGGGAAGATGGAAAGAAGGCACAAAAGGCAAACAACCTCTCCGAGGGCTTAACCAGAGACAGCCCAGCACCCCCTGCATTTTCTCCTCATACATTACTTCAGCCACTCACATGCAGAATGCTCCCTGCTGTTCTGAAATCAGCCAGGAGTGGGGAGACATGATCTCATCCATCTGGGGACAGCTTGTAGGTCATATCTATGAATTATTAGTCTTAGACCCTGGCAGATGCTCTTTTTAACTCTTGAGACTGTAGTGGCAACATGGTGGCAACTCATGAATGCTTTTTCCAGCACACCCTTCCCACCTGGTTACATCTGATCTGTCTTTGTTACTTTGCAATCTCTCTCCACCCCCATTCCACTGCATCTCTACTTGGCCCTTTTCTTTCCTAGAACTTGGGCACCCAAAGTCCTTGCAAAGGCCAGCCCTGTCCTGCTAGGTGAGTATTTCTGCAACCTCATCCAAAGATGACTTGGGCAAAGTGAGAGGACTTTACAGGAGCGGTTCCTGGAACCCACAGGAAACAGGGGTGTTCCTACCTGTGGGTGCTGCAGCTTATAGTTCAGTGCCTCTCACTGTGGGTTATCGTTTTGGATATAAAGTGTGTGCAGGTGGCTTCTTCCTCTCCTGGTCAGCAGGTGGGGGTAGAGGTGAGGCAGGGGCGGGAGTCCTGGCCTTGTTGTGGGCGGGATGCTAAGTCTGTGAAATCAGTTTTCTCACACCATGCACTCTGGCAGGGAATCTTGGTGTAGCTGCCCAGAAGATGCTAGAGACAGGTAGTGTCTTGTGCAATCCTTGCATCTCAGAAAGGCGCTCTGCACCTTTTCCAGCACAATTAAATAGTTGTCTTTGCCCACTGGAAAGATTTATTCCTGGTAAATGTTCTTGAGCCCCTCCTCTTCCCTCTTTCACACACTGATGATGTTCACCCCAACACGGTGGGCCATGGTCACTGAATAGTTACTATAGTTAGTTGCTATTAAGGAGGAGGGAGAAGGATTCATACATGCTTGGAGATGCCATATTTGCCTGTAGCCACGGCTGTACCTCTGCCAGCACCCACAGCAGGGCGGGATCATCACATCCCTGAGACTGTTGGAGTGTCTCAGCTCATGGAAGAGAAAGCTTCAGGGCCACCTTATTGCCATCTTTCAGAATCTGAAAGAGGCCTGTAAGATGGGGCAAATTTGTTAGTGGGGCAATGGCTTTAAACTAAAAGACAGTTGATACAGATTAGATGTAAGGTAGAAGTTTTTTACAATGAGGATGGTAAAACACTGTCCCAGGTTGCCCAGATTGGCGATGGATGTCTCATGCCAGGAAACATCCAGGACCAGGTTGCATAGGGCTCTGAGCAATCTGATCTAGTTGAAGATATCTCTGCTTATTGCAGGCAGTTGGACTACATGACAGTTAAGGTCCGTTTCATCCCAAACTATGCTATGATACTGTTATCTCCAAAAGGCAGCTGCTCTCTCCAGACACTTGTTGATGCATAGTGTGCTTATCTGCTGTGGTGGAAGTTCTCTACAGCAGGCCTGCTGGACTGGACACACACAGGCACAGCTGAAGTCCTCCTTCCTGGGTTTCTCGTGCAGGCTTGTCTTTTTTCCCCTCAAACTCAGCCAAGCTGCAGGCCTGGGAACATCTCAGGCAGAGACAACCCCACTAGCCCAGCACTGCCCAACATGCAGTGTTGCACGTTTTTGTGATGACAGCACCTGGCATGGCCATGAGCTGCTCTGAGACTTATGTTCTTCCCCTCCTCCTGCTCTGTCACATTCTTTTTTAGCCCACGCTCAAACAAACAACCTTACCTATGCTAGGGCAGGCCCAGAGGTGCCAGGCAGTGTTCCTGATAACATCTGTTATGAAACGTGCTGGGCAGGGAAGGGCTACAATGGTGATGCCCAGGTGCTGAAAACATGACAGGGCTGAGAGGCAGCTGAGAGGCTGGCTCTGAGGTTTGCCCCAGTGTATCAGGCTGGCCTGGGGGACACCTGCAAAATGGAGAAACCCAGGACAGCTAGTCTAGCTGGGGTGAGGCGATGGTGTTCACAAACGAGGTGGCAGCTCCCCAGGTCTGACAGAAATGGTGCTCCCTGGCCCATGGTTTTGCCTCACAAAGAAATTGGGGATGCTGGTGGCAGTTCATTGTACACAGATGTTTTGGAGTGAGTGTGACTTCTTTGCCGAGGAGGGACAGGAGGCCCTCAGGGCCTTTCCAACAGGGCCGTTGATCCACCCTGGGATGGGAGAATGGTCAAGATGCAAAACCTGCTTCTACAGAAAGCACCACAAATGTCTACATGGATTACAAGTTTCAGACTCTTTATTACAATTCTCACCCCAATAACAAAGAAGGAAAACAACCTTTCCCAAAGCTTAACCAGAGACAGCCCAGAGTCCTGGCTATAGCAACCATTTTTACACTCTCGCAGTAGCACAGAGGTCAGAGAAATTTCCATTTGCAATGACACATTCACCATAGTAGCAGTGAAATCCCTGCTCCAAAATTGTCATTAGAAACAGTTGTCAATAGAGATAATTATTATTACTGGAGGACACGGGTAGAGACCACAGTGACATGGAAAGTGCTGTCAAGTATTAGAGGAATAGAAACCACCCAAGAAATGTAACTGTGCATTTTGCACATTACCTGTTTTGTCAAAGACTGAAAACCCACCTTTCCTTGATACTTGAACAAAAAGGTTGAGATGGGAACAGAAAAGGCAAACCGATTTATTTTCTGTGTTATGGATGTGCAAAGTCATGGAAGATACTGTAATTTTACTAATACCACTGTGATAAGCTTTGACATGATAAATGTAGCAGAATTTATCAGATCTGATTGTTCAAAATTGTGCGTTACCTGCTCATTATTTGTTGCACATTAGTTACCAATTAAATACTTTTTGAAAAAAGCCTGGATCTGTGACCAAGCGTGAAGCTGAGCTTTAGAATAAGCCCAGAGCTCCCCACCCAGGACTGCGCGCTTGTGAAACACGGGGTGGCTTCCTATGCAGTACAAAGGGAAAAAGGGAGGGTCTATGCAGTGCCCTGTCCCAGGGTAGGAGAGAATCTGAAAATTTCCCTTCCCATGAGCCTGCAGAATCTTGCCAACTTCAGTAGCATAATGACTTTTGACAACACGGTCGTCTTGTCCCACAACAAATAGGAGCTGTGCCTCAGCTTTCTCTAGTGGGATCAGGCTTTGGATGCCAGGAGCTTGAAAGGGATCATCAAGGACATCAGAATAATCAAGAAAATTGGAATTGGTGGCCTTGACTTTGTGTTCATATAAGGTCAAAGTGGGGATGATTTTATTCTTGTAAGAGAAAGGAATACATGTAGCAGCAACAGGAGCATTGAGGGCAGCAACAGCCTTGATGTTCTTCAGGAAGGCAGCCATGGCAAGGGACACTTCCCCTCCTTTGGAGAAACCGAGCAGGCCAACCCCTGGACCCTTTACCTAGAAGAGAGGAGGAAGTGCTCATCAGTGCTGAGCTGAAAAGCACAACAGCTGGTTCATGGAGGGGAAGACTATCTAATGCTGAGACTTTGCAAAACCACATGAAGAAAGTAATGGCAATGATTACTTTTCCTTCTGGACAAATGATAGGCACACCCTCCTGTACCACCTATATTTTCTCCTCATACTGTATTTCAAACCACTCACATGCAGAATGCTCCCTGCTGTTCTGAAATCAGCCAGGAGTGGGGAGACATGATCTCATCCATCTGGGGACAGCTTGTAGGTCATATCTATGAATTATTAGTCTTAGACCCTGGCAGATGCTCTTTTTAACTCTTGAGACTGTAGTGGCAACATGGTGGCAACTCATGAATGCTTTTTCCAGCACACCCTTCCCACCTGGTTACATCTGATCTGTCTTTGTTGCTTTGCAATCTCTCTCCACCCCCATTCCACTGCATCTCTACTTGGCCCTTTTCTTTCCTAGAACTTGGGCACCCAAAGTCCTTGCAAAGGCCAGCCCTGTCCTGCTAGGTGAGTATTTCTGCAACCTCATCCAAAGATGACTTGGGCAAAGTGAGAGGACTTTACAGGAGTGGTTCCTGGAACCCACAGGAAACAGGGGTGTTCCTACCTGTGGGTGCTGCAGCATATAGTTCACTGCCTCTTCAAAATATTCCAGGTGGAGTTCCTTTGGTTCCTGCGGCAGATCCTCAAATTGATAATAAGCCAGGGCCAGTGTGGCAAAGCCATGATTGGCCAGCAGGCTTGCTCTGGGCTCAAAAATGCCTCCTCCAAGTCCATGTATATCAATGATCCCTGGAAAGGTGTCTTCTCCTGTAGCAGGCAAGAGAAAGATCAGAGTTGCCTGAAATGACTCCTTTCAATGTTTCTCTGGTTTGGAATGCATCCAATGAGGCACCAAACAGGAACTGCAGAAAAGCATCTTTTGGGGAAAAGACGATCAGTCAGCTGTGCAGTGTCAGCACCTGAAAAAATTCTAGTGTGTTGTAGAGGAAAAAAAAGTGCAAGAGTAGTACCTCTTAGGTAAGGTGCAAACCCTTAGTTGTTTTAGGAAGGAGCAGAATTGTGCATTGTGCTTAGAGTCAGCAGGTAGGGAGTGTTTGGTAAAAGAATCATGTCCCAAGTTCTCTTCCTGTAAGCAGCCCTGTAGCAACAAGCTCTTCAGCTGCTATTATAAAAATTGTCATGGTATCTGTAAGCTTTTTTGTTTGTATATTAGTTTTTTAACATTTGGGATCCCTTGAAAAGCTGTGCATCATCCAAACCAGTACTTTGTTTCTTTGCCAGTCAATCTGGCAGCAGTCAGTATCAAATTCTGCACAGGATGCCACAGTTATCTCAGTGGGTGATCAGTGGATCTCTATTTGGATTTTTCTTGGCCCAGGATGCTCTTTTCCTCATCCTGGGAGAATCTTGAACCAGTCCAGCCAGTTCAGGGAATGCTTTGCAGGTTGCATTCCTTCAGCCTGATTGCTTTTGGGACTGCAACCTGCAGGAAACCGAAGATGCCTCTGGAGGTGTTGAGGAGTGGAGAAAACCTAGGACACACCTGCTTCTGGCTTCAGGAGAATCACAGGCCTGAGTGGGCTCATGCCTCCCACCCTTTGAGGATGCCCTTCTGCCACAGTGTCACACCCTGCACTGGCCCGTGCATCTGCAGATAAGGCTGCAGGTGGAAGGTGGGAATGTGCTGCAGGTGTCACAGAAGTAAGAGGAGAGAGAGAGAGCACAGCATGTGTTCACTCTCTGCCTTGGACCAAGGAGAGCCCTGCCATCAAAAGTGCTGCTCTGCTCTTTCTTCTGTGGCTGTTTGCATGCGGGCAACAGCACATCTACTGGCTCTTCACAGGCTGTGAGCACTCAGAGCAGTGGCTGTGTGGCCAGGGACCAGGAGTGCAGTTGTCTGTGGCCCATGGCTCTGCTGAGTGTGGCAGGGCTCTGTGGACTTGCATGAACAAGCCCAGAAAAGGTGGTACTGCTGAATAAGCCTGTGGGGGTGCTCAAGGAAGTGCGACAAAAGCCCTTTCAGCTCTCTGCCTCTACATGGCCTTAGGTCATTTGCTGAGAATATCCAACTCCAGAATCTGAATGTGGACATGTGTGGTGTAGAGAGCAGGCTCAGGGACTGAAAATCATGATGGGGTTTCTCAGTGCAGGGCAGTTTGAGTGTGGTGAAATCGTGGTAGCAAAACACATCTCCAAGTAGAACTGAGAAATACTGACTACAGACCAAGCTTTCAGTCTTGCTAAGCTGAAGCTGGCTTGTGTTGGCAGTAGGATGGGGATAAATACTTTTTATCCTGTGCTTAGGAAATAATTCAAAGTGCCTAGGAAACAGTTCAAAGTGCCAGGGAATGTGTGGCAAAGGCTTATCATTTTAAAACACAGGCAAAAGGTGGAGGTCAGGGGACTCAGAGGAAACGCACCAGCATTTGACTTACCATAAGCGCCTCAGCTCAGGGGAAGTGGGACATTTTGGATATAAAGTGTGTGCAGGTGGCTTCTTCCTCTCCTGGTCAGCAGGTGGGCGTAGAGGCGAGGCAGAGGCGGGAGTCCTGGCCTTGTGGGCGGGATGCTAAGTCTGTGAAATCAGTTTTCCCACACCATGCACTCTGGCAGGGAATCTTGGTGTAGCTGCCCAGAAGATGCTAGAGACAGGTAGTGTCTTGTGCAATCCTTGCATCTCAGAAAGGCGCTCTGCACCTTTTCCGGCACAATTAAATAGTTGTCTTTGCCCGCTGGAAAGATTTATTCCCGGTAAATGTTCTTGAGCCCCTCCTCTTCCCTCTTTCACACACTGATGATATTCACCCCAGCACGGTGGGCCATGGTCACCGAATAGTTACTATAGTTAGTTGCTATTAAGGAGGAGGGAGAAGAATTCCCCAACTCCTCCCAGTGAGTAGAAGTGCCAATGACTGTCACACAGCCCTTCCCCACGACTCTCTTCTGCAGCTTCTTGTCTCCTGCAGCCCTCCCGGCACATTCACATTCACTTGCTGTGAATTTATTCATGATTGTTGTTGGTTTTGGGTTTTTTTAACCTCAAGCCCCGGGTAAAAATTGTTATTTCTCTGCCTTCTGCAACTATGTCCTGGCACATGCATGGGCAGGTGAATTGGAAAGGATGGTCAAGCTGGTCAATGGCATGGGAGGGAGGAGGGAGGACGGGGGAAATGACATGGGGTTTTAAAAGGCTTGTTCAGGGAGATCATGGAACACGTTTCACCAAAAACACACCTATTTAGAGAAAACAGGATGGCTGCCGTTGGTACTCACCGGGGGGCAGGAAAAGCGTGGCCCGGATCCTCCCTTCGCGCACCGGGACTCTCCGCACCCCGTCCCGCAGGAACGCCCGCTCGTGCTGCGCCTGGGCCAGGAGCTGCCCGGGGCGCTCCCCGTGGCCCTCGAACACCTCCAGCTGCAGCAGGAAGGGGCTCTGCACGTCCCGCTTCACCAGCCGCCAGAAAGGCTTCTGGGGCTGCAAAGCCCAGAGCAGCCCCATGGGCTCCAGGCCGGAGAAGCTGCCTCCCGGCAGCGCAGGACAGCGGGCGAGGTCCACCTGCCCGTCGTCGCCCGCCTGGTAGCGGGCACTGGCCTGGAAGAGCTCTCCGGTCTCGTCCCGCAAGGACGTTCGCAGCGTGACCTGCTGCCGCGGGCCGAGGCCCTGCACGGCGATGGCCAGCGGCTCATCGAAGAGGCTGCGGGCGGCGGGCGCCAGGCGGATGGAGGGGGCCATGGAGGAGAGTCCCTGCGCAGGGGCTGTGCCGGGGCTCCGTGAGGCTGCGGACGCGGGGCGGGGCCGGGACAGCCGGCTCTGCCAGCTGCGGGAGCTGACCCGGCACAGGGAGCGGGCACCGACCTGCCACATGGCTCCGGAGTTGTTGAGCACACGGTGTCTGCATTGAAACTGAGGCTCCTTCTATAAATGCAGTTTCCCACACACTGGCGAGGGGAGGGGAATTGAGGCAGGAATGGAGTGGGCACACACGTACGGGAAGATGCCAAGTCTGCCTGGAGCCACTGCTGCATCCATGCCAGTGCCCACGGGAGGGCGGGATCATCACAGCCGATCCCTGGCACTTTGAGCATTTCCGCCCAAAGAAGAGAGAGCTCCAGGGCCACCTTATTGCCACCCTTCGGTACTTGAAGGAGGCCTGTAAAGTGGGGAAAGACTTTAAACTAAACGACCAATTATTTTCTGTGTTATGGATGTGCAAATTCATGGAAGATACTGTAATTTTACTAATACCACTGTGATAAGCTTTGACATGATAAATGTAGCAGAATTTATCTGATCTGATTGTTCAAAATTGTGCGTTACCTGCACAGTATTTGTTGCACACTAATTACCAATTAAATACTTTTTGAAAAAAGCCTGGATCTGTGACCAAGCGTGAAGCTGAGCTTTAGAATAAGCCCAGAGCTCCCCACCCAGGACTGCGCGCTTGTGAAACACAGGGTGGCTTCCTATGCAGTACAAAGGGAAAAAGGGAGGGTCTATGCAGTGCCCTGTCCCAGGGTAGGAGAGAATCTGAAAATTTCCCTTCCCATGAGCCTGCAGAATCTTGCCAACTTCAGTAGCATAATGACTTTTGACAACACGGTCGTCTTGTCCCACAACAAATAGGAGCTGTGCCTCAGCTTTCTCTAGTGGGATCAGGCTTTGGATGCCAGGAGCTTGAAAGGGATCATCAAGGGCATCAGAATAATCAAGAAAATTGGAATTGGTGGCCTTGACTTTGTGTTCATATAAGGTCAAAATGTGGCATTTTTTTACCCTTGTAGCAGAGAGAAATCAATGTAACAGTTACAGAGGGAATATCCCTATTGTTTCCCACAATGGGAATGCTCCCCACTGGGGAAGCAACAGCCTTGATGTTCTTCAGGAAGGCAGCCATGGCAAGGGACACTTCCCCTCCTTTGGAGAAACCGAGCAGGCCAACCCCTGGACCCTTTACCTAGAAGAGAGGAGGAAATGCTCATCAGTGCTGAGCTGAAGTGATTCATGGAGGAGAATATTGTCTAATGCAGAGAGTTTGCAAAACCACATTAAGAAAGTGACAGCAATATTTATTTTTTCTTCTGGACAAATGACAGGCATCTCCTACACAAAATTTTTTTCTATTCCCATGCAAAATGTTCCCTTATGATAGCCACGAGGGAACAAGCACAATGACACCATTTGAGCTCTGGTTGCAAGAGAAAAGCAAGATTATTTAGCGCTAGTGTGGAAAAGTTTTGGTAGTGGGAGGCTGTAAGAAGAGATCAGGGTTCCCCCATATTGCACAGTTTTAGCCAGCTCAGAGGTGTACCTGGTGCTGCCCAAAGGTGAGGGGGAGGCATTTTAAATTTTATTTTTATATCTCACTGTCTCCTCTGTTATTTACTGGCAATAAATTAAATTAATCTTCTTTAAGTCAAGTTTGTTTTACCCATGATGTTGAGCAAAATATTGAATTACTCCCTGTCCTTATATTGACCTGTAAGGTTTCTCCTAGTTTCTCCACCTCTCCTGTTGCTAAAGAGGATTGAAAGAGTGACTTGGCAGATATCCAACAGCCAAACAAGATCAACCCACCCCCCCCACCCCCCCGCCCCCAAGCTGGCTACCAGGAAAGGCTTTTTTCTTTATATTTTCTAGACTAAGTGTTCACATGTGGGCATGTAGTGACAATTTATGAAAGCTGCTTCAAAAAATGCAGGTGTCTCCTCTCTGCAACCTCCCCATGTTGTTTGCTATGTCTCAGTCACTCTGAGATGGTGGTACCTCAGTAGTACCCATGCTCTGCCCTTCCAGTGCATATCTGTTTGATCCTTCCCTTTTCCTGGCGAGCATTCTCGCAGGTGCTAGCTAAACCAGATGAGTATTTCTGCAGCTTTCTTGAAAGTGGCAAAGTGACAGGCATGTGTGGGACTGCTGACTCCCCTCCCCACTTTTTGTGCCCCATGTAGTTGTTGTGAAACTCAATGATCCTTATGTCTTTCAAAAGGATGCTGTTCCTATGCCCCAAGGGTCTGATTATGAGAGCAAATAAAGGCTTACTCTCTCAAAACTCTACCGTCCTGCTCAGTTCTGCTTGGAAAATTTGGTGGATGTGCTTCCTGTACCTTCATTTGTGTTTCTGCACTGCTTAGAAGCCCATGAAGGAACCCTCAGCATGGTCCTTGCCTTACAGCATGCAGAACATTCCCCTCCAGTAGTCACAGTGTGGCCTTTGGAGGACACAACACTGCCCCATGCCTTTGGTGCCTGTGCTGTGCTGTGCTGTGCTGCCTGTACAATGTGGCTTCTAGGCCTGTGCTGTCCTGCACAGATCCCAAGCCCTACAGGAAACTCAGCCAGCTCTTCCTTACAGAGGAGCAGCTCCCATCCAGAACCTGAGGTAACACAACTTATGTGGCCCTGCCCTTATTGAACAGTGCAGAAAGAGATTCCCTTGCAAACACTGTTTCTGTTTGACTGTAAATATGTTAAATACAGCTGTTTCCTTATACAAGAATCTTAAAATACCTTAAAAAACTGAGAGAAGACAATCTCTGCTATGAACCACATCTGCATGACATGGGGAAATGCTTCTTTGCTTGGGGTTCTCAGCATGTAAAGGGATGTACAATTAGTGTTAGCTCTAATATAACACATTTTTAGATACCTTACAAAATATTGGTGCTTTTCTTACTGGGATCAGAATGGACCACCACCTCCTAGTTCAAAAAAGTTGATATGCTCTGCAGGTCTCAGTAAGAAATACCTTTTTGCAGAAAGAACAATAAAGAAAAGAGAAACTCTTTTGTGTGGCTAGCCCTGCTAAAATTTGTGAGGAGTACGTGTAAGGTGTCTAGCCCAGGCAGTCTCTGTACCTCTCAAGTACCTCAGCTGGGGAAAGTGAGAGGGAAATGCAGCCAGGAAAATAGGATAAAAAGGGAGGCTGTGTCCTCCAAAAGTTGGAGACATCCCAGGGGATTGCCCCATGGCCTCTCCCTTTATTCAAATAAAGCAAAAAGGACTCCTCTGTCTCCTTTTTTGACATAAACCTCTGGTGTTTGTGGATTAATTTTCCTGACAGGAGGAATTACCCAAATGCCCCACCCCAGCAGAACAGAGTCCAGGGAAAGGAAAAGCTAAGGAGATTTTACGCTGTCTTTGGTTGGCATTAAAGTGCTCAAAACAGACACGGGGGTGCTTGCAGCCATTGCAGAAGGGGCTGCTTGAGCTCCTTGTGCAGCTCTGCACCACAGCAAAGCTGCAGTGCTGGTGCCTGTGGTTGCACATAGAGCACACGGAGCGGCCCAGGAAGGGCACCACTGAGACACGAGGTATTTGCCAGGGCCATAAATGGTGGGACAAGGATGGCTGATCCTCTGGTGAGGATGAATAGACGAGGGGTCAGAGGATGAGTGTGGCAACAGCATTTCTGTCCAGCCACTAGCGTTTCACAGAGCCAAGAGGCTCCAAGAGCACCTCCGCATGTTCTTGTGCAGTGCAACTTTACACAGCCCAACTTTCAAGATTTAGCAAAAACAGGCAAAAGAGGGAGGAAAGGCTGGCACTGTTGCAAGTATGGAATCTTGGAGGACATAGTGTACACTTAAATCCCAAACAGGAGTGCATGGGTGCCATCTTGCCAAACCCAGATAACCCAACAGCTCAGAGGAGCATAGGGTAATGCACCCTGCACACTGTGGGTATACCTTCAGGAGGCTTCAAAGACAGAATATCCCTCCCCTGCTGACTGCTATGATAACATAGATAGCATTGTAGAAAAGTATTTCAGAGGCTTGCCAATATTTATGGGAACTGACCACACAGCAGGCATGTGTTCATGTAACTTGATAGGTCCTAAAATGAAATTTTTTTCACTCAGCACAAAAAAGCCCCAAACATATTAGAGGGTGCCCCGCTTGCCTTGAAAGGATGAAAAATTTCATTGCAAGGGACTGCTGTGGGGAAGCCAGTGGAGGAGGATATTTTATCTCTATTATTGGACTGAAAAGGAAGCAGGTGAGCCTGAAGCATTTAAAATGCAACAGATCATGTTTGCCTGAGACAATCTTACTGCATCATTAAGGGCAGGGCCAAATAGATGGGTGCAATTGCTCAAACTGAGTGGGAGTTGCTTGCTGGCCCCACTTTTAGGAAGAGTAAATGTATGACCAAGGGATCTTTACAACACAGCATGGGCCTGAAGGCCACACCATATATGCAGTGTAGGACAGCCAAGGCACACAGAATCGTGACCTTCACTAAATATGCATATGAACTGTATTTCCTGCAGCTCAGCAGGCTGGTTTAAAATACTGTGAAAACATGATGATGATTTACAAGACTGCAAGAAAGTTCACAACCTTCCTGAAGTTACCTAGGGTGTAGTAACAGGCTGGTAAAAAGAAGATAAGCAATTCTCTTCTCTAGGCACTCAGCCATGCAGAATTGCTCCTAGAGCAAATACTTCTTTAATGAGAACATTTGATTTCTCTACCCATGACATGGACCTTCTACCTCCAGATGAGATACAGAGACCTGAACCGCTGATTCCTATCTAGCAGGTGTAAGGCAAGACCATGACAGAACATTTTCTAAACAGGTGTACGTTTATTTAGTGAAAAAATAAGAGTTAGACTTGTGCCAGAGGCTTCTTTGTAGTCAGAATACCCTTCTCAAACAGAAGTGTAGCTAGAGAAATCTTTTCCTCCAAGGTTTCACATAGAAGATTATCCACACTGATGTAATTTGGATAGGAAGACAGGAGAAATTCAATACTGTCTGTATACTCAGGATCTAGCTCAAGGAACTTGGGTTCTTCCTTATGATACACTCTTGAGTTTTCTGTAGTGTAGTACAGCATCACACCTGCTTCTTCATTACACAGCCTAATGATGCCATGACGGAGCAGGCGTACTTCAGTGTCTTTTGTTATCTGGATATCAACATTGCAGGGGCCTCCATCTTGCCAGCGGGCCGGGAAGCCATAGACACTCTGCGCCTTTTCACTTTGTGTGAGCACTGGAGGGAGACAGTCATGAAGAAACGACTTGGCTCTCTGATCCACAGCAGCATCGATGGGTGCATAGTCAAGGAGTTTCTTTATCAGACTCTGCACCTTCTCCACAAAGGCTGTTCGCCGAGCATCAACTTTGTCTGAGTTAGCAACCCCCATATACTGCAGGTAGTCCATGGGAAGCCCTCGTCGGTACTCCAGGTCTTCCTCCAGGGCCATCTGCAGGGCAGCTGGGAGGAGCTTCTCCAGAAAGTCCCCCCAGGAATTCCTCTGGTAGGAAGACACAGTGATGTGGAGAGAATGCGCATCAGGGAGACAATCACCCTGGTGGATAAAGCCACGGGGGAAGTACAGCAGGTCCCCGGGCTCCAGCACCGTCTCCAGCACAGGCTCGCCGAGTTCAGCCTGCGTGAGGTTTGCACTGGAGAACTGGGGCAGTACCTCAGCATCTCTTCGGGGCCTGTAGACACGCCAGTGCTTCTTCCCCTCCAGCTGCAGCACAAAGGCCTCGATGTCATCATAGTGGGGGGCAAAGCCCTGCGTACCCGGGGGCGTGAGGTAGGTGTTCGCCCCCGCCATGCTGCCAAACTGCTCCTGCAGGATGGAGAGGAAGTGCCAGATGGTGGGGGAGAAGGCCTGCGGGCAGAGGAGGCGCAGGGAGCAGCCGTTCTGGTAGAAGTCCCACACGACAGCGGGCAGGGCTCTGCCGGAGGGGTTGTGCGTCTCCCGCACTCCATCGGCGTAGCTGGTCACATCCAGATGGGTGCCGAAGTGAACCTCTCCTCCTCGCAGGGCGGCGTCGAAGTCGGCCGTGGAGAAGAGCCCCGCGTAGTAGCCGGGGTCGCCCCGCCGCACCAGCAGCGGCGCCCGCTCCCAGTGCCTCCCCAGGAACTCCGCCGGCGCCACCGGGGCCAGCAGCCAGCGGAAGAGCTCGGCCGCCCGCTGCCGGCTGTCCTCCAGCCGCGCCAGCCGCTGCAGCACCTCCGTCACGCCGCCGCCGTCCTCCCCCGCCGGCCGCGGGCCGCCCGGCATCGCCTTGGGGCCGCCCCGCGGTTTCGCGTCAGGCCCGGCGGCCGCCGCCGCCTCGCCAGGATCCAGGGGCGCCTCCACGGGGAGCTCCACGTGGCTCGGGGGCGCGGCGGGCGGCGGCGCCTCCGGCTCCGAGCCGCCGCCTCCCGCCTGGCCGCGCCTCGGGCGGGCCTTGGGCCGCTTGCGACCCGCAGGCAGCGGGGCCCCGCGGCGGCGCCGCTCCATCCGCCCGGTCCCCGCCACCCGGCGGTACACGGCGAGTGCCGAGAGCCGCCCTAGCTCCTGCCACCGCTCCGCCGCCATGGCCGCCACGCCCCGCCCCGCGCCGCCGCTTCCGCCGGGAGCGCCCCGCGCACGGGACGGAGCCGCGCCTCCGCCGGAAGGGCGCGTTCCGCGGGTGCGTGTGGGCCAGTGCGGAGCAGGACGCCTTGTCTTTGTCATCCCCCGTCCCGCAGAAGAGAAAGAGAGGCGATCCCCCTTGGTAGGATCCAGGCAAGTCTGTTCCTTGGCCAGGAAGCTTCATTCTGGAGTATGGTCTAAGCACGTTCATACAGTTACTTTTTTTCTGAAGGCGTGTTGCATTTGAAGCTATAGGAGAGCGGCGAAAAGGATAATGCAACATAGTTCCTCGTGTAATGGAGAAGCAGAAAGAGAGAGCTTTATTTAAAGAAACACTACACTATAGGGTAGTACGTGCAAAACAGAATAGAAAAGACTTATTGGTCCAAGAAGATAACATCTCTTTGAAAACATGCTTTCTGCAAAATATCACGTCTCTCGCAGGTGTTTAATCATTGTTATAATTTCTTGTCCTTGAGCAGGCTGAGAAAGGTGAGGCTTCAAGGCTGCTTTTTCCCTGGTTCCCAGCAGTATCCAACGACAAAGGCGTACCGTAAGGATATACTTTTAGGCAGCCTGGAGTTACTTTGCAACCTAATGAGGCGAGATAACACTTATTCCATAAGGTCGTGTTGCAAAAGGAGTAGAAACACAAATTGAATAGAGCCAATTCTTCTGCGCCATCCCCCCTCTCCTTTTCTTGTGCTTCTGATGGTGATGGCAGCCGAAAGTCTATGTCATCTCAAAAGGATCCCAAAAACCCCCAAAACTGCCATATCACATGCTGTTTTTTTAAATTTTTTTTTCCAATCCACTCACTGTCTAATAACCTGGGCCGACCTTTGTTTCCTTTCCATTTCTCTCCGAGGCCCGAGGCTTCCAGAAGGCCAGTGTTAATGGTGCTCAGCAGCCTGAGCGCTACTCTGTGCTTCCAGAGGCTGCAGCTTCAGCATAGGAAGCTTTGCTGGAGGGGTAGAACAAGACTGCTTGAGGCAAAGGTGAAAAACTGTAGGGATTTTATTGCCAGACTGTGTTTCTGATCAAGAAAGCTTCAGTTGAAGAAATTCACTATGCAGTGACAAGAATCTTTGATGAACTGCAGTAATTCATGGGAATGAATTTTGCATGAGAATTTCATCTCCAGAGGCTGCTGTGAGTCTAAAGCATTTAACTGCAGCAATTACCCAAGTGTGCTCAGGAAACCTCTGGTTCAAAGGGTGTTATTAACCTCTCACAGATATGAATATCAGCTGCACACAGTATGTTAAACAGCTAACATTCACAGGGCATGTGCAGATTTGCTGTGTGGGCTGCTTAGTGTATCAGGCATAGGATATAAAGCTGAAAAGAGAATTTTCACCTTTTGCCAGGTTTCAAACCAGACCTGCACATCAATTTTACCACAATTCAGGAGCAGAAATCAGTTAGGCCTAATGAGGATAAGTTCAGCTGTTAAGTCTCAATTCTAGAATTGACGTACATACCGTAAAGATTTAAGGTTGTTTGAATTGCCTTAAAAACAGCACAAATCAGTCTCAGAGAAGACCAATGCAGTCTAAGCAGTGGAGGCCTTTTTTGTATATGTGCAAGAACAACTATTTTAATTTTGGAGATATTTTTCTGACGGAGTTCTTCGGGCACAGCCTTCACAGCTTCAGAAAAAGCTGCGTGAAGAGCAACGGCAGGAGAAGACTGTCCTGTTTGTGCCGCGGTGGTTTTAGTTAATGGAGACGGAATTTAGGCGTGCACAGGCATCACTCCAGCTCCGATTCAGGGCTGGCTCGTTTCCGGCTCTGCCAGCAGGTGGCAGAGGCCGACCAGCGCGCTGCACCGCTACTCTGGGAAAGGCGCCCGGGGGACACCGCATCTGCCGCGAGGTGACCCGCGGGTGGCGTTTGCAGCGAGACGGGAGCGCCGGCAGCCTGTGCGTGCATGGGTGCACTGGAAGAGAAGGGAAGGGCGAACTCTATTTCAATCCACTCTTTGTTTCCCAAGGTTAAGCCCTGCTTACCAGAATAATCTTATCAGCTGAAACCATTTCAACTGAACTGGACCCTTAACAAAATCGAGATGCAAGCGCTTGAAAAATGGTAAAAGTTAGGCCACTGTAGGCTTTAATTATACATAAGCATGGATAAACAGGCTTGGGAGGGGGAAGACTTGAAAAACCTGGGCATCTGGATTGTTATTTGTGTTGCTGCTTAATTTACTGGAGTGCAACTGATCCTTCTGAGAAGCAGCCGCGCACTGTGCACAGAGCCTGACCTGAGTTACACCAGGATATCTGTCATGACAGCAGCAAAGCTGTTCTGGATGTTTACCAGTACAGGGGGTTCCAAATGACTTTTGAGGGCCCTGATTTTCATTGGCATGTCCCTTTCTCATGCTGAGAGACAGTTGATTGACATTGGATTTTTTTTTTATTTTTTATGTATAACAAAGTCTCTGAGCAAAGGACACAGTGGAAAATAATAGTGGTTAAATGTATAAATGGTATAACAAGAAAACATTACTTTCGACAATTTAGTCTTTCTAATAATAAATGCCTTTCAAGAATAAAGGATGTTGGTATTTTTCTGCATGACACAAGAAAGAGTTTTGACCTAGAGCAAAAAGAGAGAGCTTCAGTATCACAGAGTACTCAGATGATTGTTTAGGAGTAGCCACAAGGTTTACATGCTGTTTGCATTGATTGCCCAATATTTCAAGGGAATTTGTCTAAAGAAATAAGTGTCATGTACAGCTCTTTAAATAAACAAAAGGAAAGTAATACAGATTTCTGAATGATTAGATGATCCCTAGTCTGCTCATACAGACAGAGTAGCAACTGGAGGCTTAATTAAATTTCTTAATTAGAATTTAGCACGAAGTTACTTGGATTCTATGAACATATAAGCTGCATTGCCAAGAGCCACACATGTTTTATTTAAGAGGACATATAAATGCGGTGAGTACAACCTATTAGAGAGTCACAAGTGACTTCAAAAGAAGTAAGTAAATGGCACCTTAAAGAGATGTAGGGTTCATTTGATATTTTAACCTTATGCCATTCAAATAATGGAAATCTCAAATTTAAAGAGCAGTGTGGGTAAGGCCTGATCCTGCAAAGCTACAAGTAGTCTTCACTAATGAGTGGAAAGGGCAAAATTCTTTGCAGTTTCCTGTGTATTGGATACTCAGTTGTTCACCACCCTGCAATCTTTCTCTGTGTTCCTTGCAAACCATTAATGTAAACCGGTCACTTATAAATGGTTAAGCCCAGCTTAATCCTTTTTCTCATTATTATTTTGCTGGCGACCTTCCTTTTGTACCATCAGTTGTGTTCTCATGCCAAAATGAATACCTAGTAAGGATAAAGAGCATTTCAAGCCTTCACTAACAGGTTTGCTTAGCTGACAATCTTTCTCATACAGCCTAGCCATATCCACTGTGTCATCACTGGAAGGACACTGGGCTGGATTGTGAAGCCTGCTCCTCCTTATAAAAGCTATAAAGTTGACTGCCAGATAACAAGACTGAAAGCTAATTCAGGAACTGTTTCTCAAGAGCTATCCTCTGGCCTCCCTCATCAGAGTGAATGCACTCACTCACTGAAGCATCTTTTGGCAGCGGCTTTGGCCTCCCTCCAGCTGTTTCTCTCTTCTCGGGGATTTTCTTATTCAGTGACTGGTTGTGGTCTTTAATCCTGGTTATCTTGTACAAGGAGCCCCACTGAGAAAAGAAGCCTTCCCTGCCACGGAACAGCCAAATTAAAGCACATTTGTAAAAATCATAATTAGAAGGTCCTGTCCTCCCTATGAAATTATATTTTTGGAGGGATTTGGAAGCACAGACATTTTCTTTTGTACCATGTGACACTAAAGTAGATACATTGGAATTAAAGCTGAATTACAATAATGTGTTTAAGTAGAACCCGTGACTGAGTTTACTCACCCCCTTGACTGAGCATGTGTACTTTTAAATTTTGAAATAATTCTATGGAGGTTTTCGTGCTTTTATTAGATGCCATGTAGCATTTGGTAGCACTGAGCAGATACCAGATACCATCTGCAGTGACTCCATAGGCAGTGATCAAATACAAAGCTCCAGACTTCAAGACTCTAGCAGGAGAGGAATAAATGGCCATGAGTAGAAAATCCCCATCCTAAAATTAAGGCAAAGAGAACCTGAATGAAATATTTGTCCTGTGGGATTTATCACATCTAAAGAACCAAGGTAGAAAGCACAGTCAAACTCTTCCTGCATAAATCACATATCTCGTCCTAGAGAATATCCTTTTGATGTGCACAGACCATGGTTTTTGACAAGCTGTTTGGCTGATGCTTTTCCATGGAAGTCAGGTTTTAAAGGATTCTTGCTCTTCATATCCTTTCTGTACTAATGATGGCAACTGCATATCTTTGCTCATTAAATACATTTATGCCCACTATTTCAACATTAATATATAGCTGTACTAACATAGGGTAGTACTATTCAACATTTGCTTCTACTGTAAGCTTCTCCGAGTCAGAAGCCTTGCAAAAATCTTTACCTTTTGTCTCCTATACTGAAGTTTTTTGGAAGTACTCTGAAATTGCTTGCTTACCTCAGATGCAGCACTACCAAGATGAAGATGCTATGCAAACAGAATGCCTTGGTTGAGCAACCGTATTGGTTCAGATCTTCTCAGAGCATGACAGGAGAAAGTCCCTGTAATACTTGCTTATTTGCTTCCCATAGTAGATATGTGTTGCTAGTAGCCAATATGGCACCTTATAGAAGTGTTTTTGAACATTTCCAGTGCTCATCCACACACAAAAAGTCCTTTTGTTTTATATATATTGCCAAAAGGATGGAATTCCTCTTGGTGAGCAAAAAAATGTGTATGCGGCAGTATTTATTCTGGTATGGCTTGTTCCTTGAAGGGATAATATTATGGTGTGATTAGAGAAGGGAGATTTAATCACTGACATTATTTTAGATAACCAATAGGGAAGAACAGTGTTAAGCCTCCGGGTATCTGCAGTGGGGATAAAGGAGTCTGCATTGTCATGAATGTGTATGTAATATATTCTCAGGTCCTTAGGGAGTAGCGTACTCTCCTGCTGTCCCACTGAGTCTGGGAAGGATCTTGGCTAGAAAGGCACAGCAGACAGGAGTCAGTGGGCATGACAGGAACAGCCAAGTCCATTAATTCTGTGTATTACACAGGGAACCCTGTTCCCAGTCTTAAAGAAAAGGTGATAAGGGGCAAATTTGGTTTGGTTTCTTGTGAATGCTATGAGGTATCTTCCAATTCTTTGTTATCCATGAGGATCAAAGCATTTGAAGCATTGCTTCCAGTATCAGACCTTGGAGAAGTAATTCCCCCCCCTCATGGAAACACTGTGGGAAGGCTGAGTACACAGGACGTACCTTGGACCCACAGCACAGCACTGTGGATGTACAGCTTGCTATGCTGGATGCTCAGCCTGTCCAGCTAAGTGACCTCCAGGGTCATCTTCCTTTCCTTTCCCACCACAGCCCCCTTTCCCTTCAGTCACCAACAACCATATGGGGAGGTCAAGTTATCAGCTGAGCAGAGAAGCAGTAATGGCAACAAATGAATTTAGCCATCTAATAAATATTTGTAAAAGTTATAAATAGCTGAAGCATACATTAGATTTTATTTACAATAGCATGTCCTGGCCTTTTCCTTTGAAAGTAGAGCTTCTTGATAATATGAAAGTTGTTCATTTGGAATTAAGTTTTCGTAAGTAATTAACAGCACCATGCTTTACAAAAATTTCTGTCAGAAATCCAGAAACTGTGAATAAGATGAAGTGTTACACTGAAGGTACTGGGAATGTAGTATTTTAAGAGCTATGTTAAGTCAGGAATATTTTTGTAAAATCAGAAGAAAATTTAGGACTGGTAGAAATGTCTTATTCTCTAGTAGTTTTTGAATATTCGAGACAGAAGGCAGCTCTACCTTGATTTTGCTTTCCTTGGAAAGTAAAAGGATATGCAAAAAGATGTAAGGAGAAGCCCTGCATCTTCTCAGTTTAATTTATGAACAAGAGGTGACTTGGGGGTCAGAGCATCAGTTTGAAACTCAGTGTCATACTCATACTTCTGAGCACTTCCTATGTTATGTAAACTTGGTAAATGATTTTTGCACATGATGCTCTGAAATTCCCAGTGATTTCAGTTGCTTTGTTTTCTGGATGTTTGCCAGCCAACATTATGTTTTCTTTGTTGCTCTTTTTCTTTGCTTGATTCAGAAACAAAGAGGAAAAAGGGGGATGGTGTATTCAGGGAGAATATAATAATGCAGAGAAACATAATGTAATCTTTGCATTTCAATTACCTTCAATTTTTTTATTTTTTTTTAATTTTTTTTTTCAGCTGAATGCACCGGGAACTGTTCTGGCTTGCATTTTGGATGAAGTAGCTGCTTGAAAGTCTGGTGAGAGGAGGCAGCTGTTGGAAATATGCACTCCCGTTAACGCGTTCAAGCCAAGCCCCGTATGTGCAGTCACAGGGATGCTGCTCCCAGAGGATTCCCCTCGGTAAACTTCCCCTTGAAGCGCAGCCTCCCTGCTGAATTCAGCACCTGGTACTGTCTCCACTTCGAAAATGGAGGGATGCTAGTGTTTCTTGGGCCGAAGGAAGGCTATCCCGAGAATACCGTGATTCTCAGAAAGTCAGAGTCGAGGAGGCTCGCGTTTTTCCTGCAAGCCTGGCCTCTGGCTGATGCAGGACATCACGGTTTCTGGAGAGCTGGCATTAGCAGCACGTCTCACTGCAGGGAGACCCAGGGAAGGTGCCAGTCACCACGTGTGGTTTATCGGGGAGGAAACCGAGGTGGCACTGGGGCTGCGGGAACCCTCCTGCCGGTGCCAGCACTGCCGCAGCCGTGAGGAGACAAGAACCACGGCTGAGCCGAACCGGAGACGGGCGGTGAAAGGCGCATCCCCCCCTTGGCAGGACGCCGGCCAAGAGGTCCCCGAGAGCCGGGGGGTCCCCGAGAATCGAGCGAGCCCCGGCCCAGAGCCCAGCCTGGCAGCGGCCGCCGCCTTCCCGCCGCGCCGCGCAGCCGAGCCCTGGGGGAGGGCGGGCGCAGCGCCGCAATGGCACCTCGGGCAGCCAATCCGGGCGCTCTGTTCCCGCCGCGTCATCCAATCAGAACCGACAGCGAGAGATTGGGGGCGCCAAAGCCCTGGCGTGAATAAAACACCCGGGACCTGTGGGGCGGGATGGGCGGGGCCGAAGCTTTGACGGGCGGCTCCTCACACCAATCCCAAGGCTGGACTTCGGGGCGCGTGGCCAATGGGCAGGCGGGGTAGGCGTGGCTGGCTGCGGGGGCGGGAACGGCGGCCGGGGGGCGGGGGCGGAGCGGCGGCGGCGGCGGCGCTGCTCGGTGGCGACGGGCGGCGGAGGAGGCGCCGGAGGGAGGCGGCTGCGGGCAGCAGGTGAGCACGGCCGGGCCGCGATGCGGGAAGGGCCTTCGCCGCGGCGGCCGGCGGTCGGAGACGCCGGCGGGCGCAACGGGGCTGTGCCAAACCCCGCGGGGCGCGGGTGGGTCCGGCGGCGGGGGGGGCGCCGGAGGCGGGGGAAGCCTGAGGGGCCGGAGGGGTGAGGGCGGGTAGGGGTACCCCGGGAAAGTGCGTGCGGAGGCCGGGGGTGATGTGGGGGCGCCCTCCGGTCCCCGCCCCGGCGGGGGGGCGGTGGGGTGGGGCGCGATCCCCGGGGTGCCGTGGAGCGGGGGCCCGGCGCAGGTGGAGCCTGCGGGGGGCGGCCGCGGCACCGAAGGGCCCTGCGGGGAGCACCGAGCTGCTGGCCCGAGGGAGCGACCCCCGGGGCGGCGCCGCCTCTTACGGTTCTCCCGGGGCTGTCTCTTGTGCCTGCGGTCTCTCCTAGGCCTTGAATCCTGGCCAGGTTTCCGTCAGAGGGTCCCTCCGGCGCGGCCGCTCCCGGGCGCTTTGTATCGCTTGCCGCCCCTGCGTGGCCGTGGGAGCGAGCGGGGGCTGCGGGAAGTCGGGGCTTCCCCGAAAGCCGCTGTCCCGTCTCAGCTGGGGCGCTGTGAAGTTCGGGAGGCGTCGGGACGAGGCTTTTGGGCGATGGTGCAGACGACCCAGCCTGGCAGCGGGAGTTGTAGGGGAAAGGGCCCCCGTAAGCAGCGGGGCTCGTCTCTTTTCACCCGGTTCGTGGCTTGGCCGGTGCCTGGGTGCGTGTGCGGCAGCTCGCCAGGCTGCACAAAGGAACAGCCAGCCGGGTTCGGCCCGTCCTGCGGCCGCAGGAGGGATGGATGAGCAACAGCGTGCGGGGTGGGGGCTGCGGCGGGCCCGGGGAGCATCGCCCCGCTCCGGGCTCGGTGCTCACGAAGGGTTAAAGTGCAGCTCCCGTTCGGAATGCCCTCAGCTCCTTTTATTGCGCTCATGGAGGCGAACAGTCTTCAAGAATGAAATGATGTATCCCTCACAGTAGAGTTAATGTCTTGCAGCAGCTCTGATCTAAAACTCCTTCAGTCCAGTAGATTTATATAACCTGCTCATTAATGGTTTATGAAATGATGAGGGAGCTTTTCTGTGTGCTGCTGTGTTTTCTGTGTTGTTGTCAATATTTCCTACCTCAGCTGTCCGGAGTAGGAAAAGCTAATATCTGTCAACCATGTATATTTGTACCATTTAAGGGATTTTGTTCTGCTCTCTTATTTCGTATTTTTGATCATTCTGCATCTTGAGATAGGTTCCTGAATGAGGAGAGTGAGTAAAATGGAAGGCACAGTCATTCTCTTTGGCTACAGTAATACTCTAGGTATGACTTGTAACAAAAAATGTAAATATTTAAATGGATTTCTGACTCAGTTCTATTTGACTTATTGATCTATGGTTACTGCTAAAATGGTCTTTATGATTATGCAGAAGTTAATAGTTACCATAGAGAAAGAGATTGTTTTTATGTTCATCAGTGAGTGTTTTCCATTTCTTCATCTCTTGGCAATTGTCTCTGGAAGTGCTGTTTTTTTCCCTTAGCAAAAAAGTCTTTCAGAAAAAATAAGAATGTGAACAAAGTCCAAAACAATGAAATTTCAGATGTGCTCATTCTTGCCTGTGATTCTAAGGGTCTTGGTACCCTGAGTTATCCTACTGTAAAAGCATTTTAGTCTGTGATTACTTATAGTGTTGATTTTAAGCCTCAGTGAAAATTCAGATTTACAGAACTCTAAACATAACACATCAAAGATTTTTTTTTTCCTAAAGTATACATGTGAAATGCAATTCAAATCAGCCATTTAAATTCTTACTAGCAGAAAATTTATTTTTCATCCTGGGAATTACTTTTCTGCATTTATTATTTAGCTTAAATGTGTGCAAACTGGAGGCACATGTAAACTAGACAGAGTAGACAAGTTTGTTTATCTTCTCAACCTAGTGTTGTGAAACCTTCAGATTGTGTGTTGGTAGCTTGACAGCATTATGCATTTGGGAAGAAAAAACCCCAAACCAACAAGCCGCGTTGGGCTCTTAAAACTTTCCAGACTTCTAAGTCTCACGTTTTGTAGTTTGATGGAGCTTCTTGGTGTCAGAATGATCTGTAAGTAATTTTCTTTCCTACCATAATGGATGTGATGGGATAAAAACTTTCTAAATGGTAGTGAAAGTCTTTGCTGAAGTGCTTCCCTCCCCAGGGATAGAAGCTATTGGGAAAAAACATATTGTAGTAGGTTTTTTTATTGTGTGTTTGTGAGAGCCTATTAAAGCACTCTGCAGGATTCTTGAATTCTGCCTATAGCTGGTTTTATTCCACTAGTAATATTGATGGAGCTGCATAACATTGGGAAAAATTAATTGCTCTAATGCCATAGAAATTAAATTTTTTGTACTCTAGAAAAGATGTTTTACAGAATCTATCGGGTAAGAGATTGGCAGCCTAAGCTGGTCTAATTGATGACTTTGGAGTTGTATCCTACTTATTGCACTCATCTACTCATCTGACACTCTGCTGACTTTGTTCTTTTCTTTAGGGGAGGGGTCAAAGTTTACTTATATTTTTATTTGTTTTGCCAGCTTATCAAGCAAGCTTGATTTAAACTAATGTGAAATCTTGTCCCTGGTTTTGTTTTTGAAGTTTGCTTTGATCAGTGAACATATATTAAAATTACAGATTTCTTTGGTCTCAATTGATCTCAAAATATTAGTAAGTAAGATTGGAGCATATTGCCTTTCTTTTTCTGAAGAATACCAAGGATAAATTCAATCAAGCTGACATTTAACATGTCCTCTACAGTCATGTCATTGCATTACCACCAGAGCAGCTTTAATTTTTCAGCCGATGCTTTCACCAAAAGGATCTGTTTTCCTGTTAGTCTTTCTTTGCTGATCCAGCTGAAAATGGTCATACAGAAAAATGTTAAGCTTCTGTTGGATCAACAGCCTGAACTGACTTCATGGCTATACAAATGTTATTGCTTGCATAGGAGGAGGAGGAAGCTGTGACCACTCTTTGCTGAAGCAGCTCAATTTTAGTTTTGCCTAAGCTTGTCAATAGACTTGGGAGCTTAAACTAAAGCTGTGGTGGTCGTGTCTCCTTCTTGACTGTGCATGTTCAGCTGCTGGCAAGGAAGCCTTTGTGGCTGTGAATTAAATATAGTCAGGGAGTTAATCAGGCTAGTAGTTAATTGTTTTTTTTTGTTTTGTTGAATTTTGGTTGCATCATGTATCTGAACTGGCTGATCATCCGGATCAGGGAATGGAAATGGGACTTGCGTTGAAGGGAGGTTGGAGATGGGGCCATAGTAGCTCTGATTGAAATTTCTTTGAGCTTTTCTGGAACCATACATTTCCATCAGCATGACCTGGGTTAACAAGGACCCATAGCAAACTCTTTCAAGGTGGCTTGGCTGGTAAAAATTACAGTATATTGGAGAGTGTTCTTCCATTTCTCTGGCTGGCATGTTAATGTGGGTGGTAACAGTAACGAGCAGCGGATGTGGAACTAGGGATGTGCTCAGTGCAGTAACCTCAGACTGACACAGCTGTATCTGGAAGAGGATTTGTTCTCATCCTAAGTGTGGGATCCATCAAATGCTCATTTTGAACTCATGTTCTTTATGGTGTATAGTTAAAGCAGATGTTGCATCAGAAAGAACAAAATTTTAATAATAAGCAAGATCAGGACGACTCTTCTGTTCCACTGGACAGGATGTGTTTATTGTTGTTGTTTTGGTGTGTTTTTTGTTTGTTTATTTTCCTTCATTTTTATTGTCCAAGACTTGCAACTGGCAGACACCAGTTTGCATGTATAAATGGCATCATGTCATGTGTAGCTGCAGTTAGACATTCATCCAGACTCCTTTGAAGTGTGTGGTTAGGAGATAGCTCTGAAAATGTGAATTGCTTTGTTTGGCATTTGTCTTACATAGTAATTCTTTGTGGAGTCCTGGTGTTCTGTAGTAGTAATTACCAGATATGATGACTTAAAGATGTTTCTGTACGGTAATTTCTGTTTCTGCAGAGTTGTGACTGAAAGTGTGTCAGGACAAATTCATTTGTGTGTGAGAAATTGCTTGAAAGGAATATGCATGCCAAAATGTAAAGGTGCTCTTGAGGAAAATGTGAAGCCATTAATTTCAGAGTCTGGGGATCTGAAACAAGCTCTTGGCTTCTTTGAGTGCTGAATCTATAGGTTTTTTGAGATTTTTGCTGGTGGGTTTTGATAGTGAAGCCAGAAATAAAGTTGTCACCCTTCTAAGTGAAACCATGGTTGCAGGTACAGCATATTAAGACTTGGACCAAACTGTTTGGAATCTTTTTCTGATTACCTTTCCTTTTCTGGGAAACAACAAACTGGAACTTCCTGGTGAACTGGATTATAAGCAGTACTGTAGGTATAGCTAGAGAGTTTACTCTTCAGAACTGCTTTCTGTAGGTGTGTACTTGGTCCTGGGCCTGGGCTTCTTCACTGATCTAAGAGCTACAAGTGTTACTGAGACTAAGAAAAAACATGTACTTGGCCAGAACCACTCTTACTGCGTGCTAGCTGTTCTAAATTTGGATGTGTCCACTCTTATTCAGTTTATTTTTCTGGGGAAAAACTCCAAACATCAATGGCCTCTCTTTGCTTCTACTTTTAATGTTGTTTAAACTTCATTAATGCAATTCAAGCCTCTGTTGAGGCTCCACTCTCAGCAGCAGACTGAGTTTAGATTGTTGAAGAAGCTTATTTCTCTAATCTACCAGGACTAGAGATACCTTGGCATTTCCAAGGCTGTGCAGTTTGCTGATGGGCACCACTGAGCATATGAGTGCCAAACTCTCCTCCTTATTCATTGTGCCTTGTAGTGCTGAGTGGCTTGTAAATGCTTGGATCTTTAGTTAGCTGATATCTTTGCGTGTTGCCTTAAGATTTTGAGTGAGGATAGTCTTCTTTCACAGGCATTAATTAAACTGGTGTATTAAAAATCTGTGGAGACATGTGAGGGATTTATTCCCCATATGGAGGAATGACACAAATAGAAACTTGGTTCACAATTAATATAGGCTGGGTCTAGCTTTTGTTTAGTAACTAATGATAGTTAGTGTTGGATTTATATTTTCCCACAGTATAAGGGAAAAGCATGTTCCTGCCTTCCAAATGTGTTTAGCAGCAGACTTCTAATTTTGTTCTTGGATGGTTTTTTTCTGTAACTCAGTAGCACTAGACCAGTTTACATGAAGCAGGGAGCTGAATACCATAGTCCCATTTTTTTTTGTTGTTGTTTGTTTGTTTGTTTGTTTGTTTTCCTCTAAAACTTGTTTCTTACTCAAATTAATCACCTAAATTCTGTGCGGAAAAGAAAATCAGTGCTTACTCTTTGATACAAAAAGACAGTTGTTATTAATTTGATTTGTACAGGTGGCTGTAACTGCAGGACTATAGAGCAATATGCTTTGAGGGCTGTGGCTGCCCGTGTCTCGGCAGGGGTCTGATGAATTTTCCAACATTTTTCTGTGCTTTTTTTACTACTATGCCTTTAGCATATACTTTTTTTTTTAAGGCTGGCTGTTTTATTGTCAGAATCTGCTTAACACAGTATTTCTGCTGACTGTTTTTGATTTAAAAGCATGAGATGTGACGCTGTTTCCAAAAAGCCTGTGAAGCTTAATGTGATCTAAAAAGTCTGAGAAAACCTTGACTAGTACTACACTAATGATGGGTAAATTCTAAGTTCATTGGGTTGGGCTGGAGTTCCTGTGCAAGTTCTTCCTTGTAGTTGTGATCAGTGCAGAGTCTGCATTTATGTTGAGTCATCGCATTTCAGGTTGAAATGCACATCACCTGTGCATCAAATTCCCTAACCCCGTCTGAAAATCTGAGTATGAGAATTAGATTGTCTAGTTTAAGGTCTTACATAAACCAGACTTTAGAGGATTCAGTGGCTGTGGTGTTGGTTTTGCTTTTTGTATTTTAGCACATACCTACTGATAGAGTGGCTTTTGGGTGTTTCTTTCCTCTCCTCCCCAGCTTAATTATCAGTAAGTTAGTTAATAATTGGAATTATTTGTGTGCTCTCATATTTACAGACCTTTAACATTATCAGAGTTTAATATTGATGTCCAATTTTGCTTGTGTCTGTATTGGTATTTCTATATAGGTTTCAGTGTCTATGTGAGACGCATTTTTTATGTAATGTGCTCTTTCTTTAACTGGATTTGCATAGGGTAGCTTTGAAAGGGTGTCATGACATTTGTATGTATATTTATTTATTTACACATGAGGATCACTCCCTCTTTTTTTAAATGACATTAATTTGTCAGAGGCCATTTGCTACTTTAAAGTGCCTCTCAATTGTGCTATGTATGGATTTTCCTATGTCGAGTAAGTAGCAGTAAAAAGCCATTCCCAGTAAAAAGCCATTCAGTCTGTGAACAACTGGGCACTGCTGTGTGTTGTCTTAGCTTGGTAGCAGAAAGCCAACCTCCTGCAAGGGAATGAAAGATTGCAATTCAGTTGGCCTGTATCTTCTTGCTAGAATATTCTCTGAAAGTGTCTGTAAAATAGCTGTGTTTTTAATAACCCTTTTGTAGCTGGCTTTATGTATAAAATCTAAGCTATGGCTTGGATTTGTTGTGTGCAGCTGGCAAGAAGAAGTCACTGAATGCTTTATCAGGCTCTCTGCATGTGTTATGGATAGGTGCATCATTCTAGTATTCAATGTGGATTGTTTATCACTGTAAGATTTGCTTGGCCAAAACTCTAACAGCCCAAATACATGAATGTCTGTTTGCTGTTAGATGGGGTAGGATACACCCCTTAGATGCTTAGTACTATCTGAAAGTTTTCCTGTTCTTAGAAGTTCAGAATCTGTTTCTCAGACATGACCTTTATTGGCCTATATGACATAATAAAGATTCATGTCCGTTATCTCACATTTCAGATATGGTCCCATACTTAAATTTCAATTGTAATAAGTTATTCTCTGCACAGTTAACTCTTGCTTTGAGCATAATTTATTTTGTCTGTTAATTTGTTCTCAGAGTAGTCAGTCATATCCATAGTGTTCAGCATCTTGTCCGTGCACAGACCAGGAATATAACTGTGACTAGAAAAAGCAGTGTGGTTTATCTTCCTACACTATTCGTTGACTTAAAGGTGAGGACCCAATTCTGAAAATCATACAGTGTAAAGAGTATTTGTCATTCAAGTAGAGAAGATAAAATCAGCTCTGTGATATACTAATTTAACTACTGTTAAGTTGTTGTTCTTGTACTGTAGACATAGTTCTTCCTTTCTTCTGGAGCAGGCAGCGCTGAGGTAGGAATACAGATACACCAAAAACAGTGAGGCTATGTGAACTGTGGAAATTTTATTCTTGTTTTGGAAGTCCTAAGGAAGATAAAGAAGGAGGTATCATTATTATTATTATTATTATTATTATTATTATTATTATTGTTGTTATTGTTATTGTTATTATTTATTGGAAATCCAGGATGAAAATCTTTCTGATTCTGTCTTGATTTCCTTATTGCTCAATTTTGTGCTTTAATTTCTGGATAACGTACTGCAGTGTTTTGCTGTGGATGAGTATCATAACTTGGTTGGGGAAAAAAAAGTTTTCTACAAAATGGTTTGCCTTCTCCTGTTGGATTTTCTCGCATTTGCAGGAATTTGGTTGATTTGATAGTGTATTACTACTCTCTTTCATCTCCTGCACTTCAGGCAAAAAAATTTAAAAAATTATGTATTCAGAGGTAAGAAACTTATTTGGAATGTGGTGTGTCCTGGAATTTTCTGAGATGCTGGATCATGACTTATCTCCAGTCGTGCCTGATGACGACTAAACTTCTTGCAGGTCTGAATGGCAGTTCAACATCCCAGGACTGTTTGATTGTATATTACTTTCTCAGATTGAATAAATGATTTCCTTTTTCTAGGTTTGTTTTCAGCAGGATCAGTCCCTGTTTTCACTTCTGCAAGCACTAGCCCTGGAGCTTTGGGTGGGGGAGGACAAACAGAGGGGCTGTGCTGTTGCTAAAAGGAAGTGACATGGATCCGGTGCATACAGCTAATGTAACTATTATGTAGTACATTTGGGAAATGGTCCTGCCCACCAGCCTCCCTAACCCTCCAAAGATCCAGCTTGAGATGAAGATGATGCATTCAGGAGCTCTTCCCTGGAGTTTCTTCTAGAAGCATAAGTGGTTTCTGTGGCACAAGTAGTGATGGCTCTGTACTTTTTCAGTAGAGAAGTATCTGTAGGTCTGATTATGTGAGCAGAGAACTGCTGATCATCTTATTACAGGATCCAGGTTTCAGAAACAGGAGCACATCGCAGATCCATCAGTGACAGGGCTTCTCCAGCTACTGTCACGTTGTTTTGATGTCTGCTTCTAGCAGATACCAAGATTTTATTTAAACCAGCTGGGTCCTACTCACTGCCTTGGCTCTTGTTCCTCACATAGTGTGTCACAGTCTAGTGGCCCAAATTAGTTCTATCCCCTCCCATAATGGCCCTAGAAGCCAGGATTTCTGCATCTGAAGGCTGTGCAGCCATCTGAGCACAAGTAAAGAGGAGTAACTAAAAGGATGTCTTTATTTTTCATGGCATTAGATCAAGTGAGAAATGGAACTGACTGATGTGGGCAGAGTGTAGGCAAATGCTAAAATGATTAATGTGGTGATCGAGAAGACACAGTTTATCTTGTTAATGTTACCTTAGGGAAAAAAAAAAAGAGTAGTCCCAAAACCTACCTTCCTTCAGATTTTCTACAAAGAAGGGGAGATACTTGTTTTACAAAGAATGGGTTTTTTTTTGTTCCTCTTCACACGTTGTCTCTGGCTCCAGTTACATTTAGAAATATACAAACATGCTTACTTACACTTACTTGTGGCTTTTACACTGTAAATGATTGCTTATTGTTCAGCTCACTGTTTCAGTGTTTAGTCTAGGTAAATGCTGCACGAGCTTTTCCTCTTTCAGAGACAGTCTTTCAGCTTTCTAATAAGCATCTTTGCTGTGAGACACATCCCATGTATAAAAACTGATCAGTTGCAGCTGAAATAGCTGCTGTCATGAAGCAGCTAATGTTGTGTTGACTCATCTATGAGAAATGACACTGCATCCGATCTAGTTCTGTACAGAGATACCAGATCAATCTGCTGTGAGTTGTCCCAGTTTCTTCAGTGGAAAGGGACTGGCATCTGCCAGTTTTGCATCATATCACCCTCAAAGCATGAGGACTGCTGTTTGTTGGTAGGTCTAAAATGTCTATAGCTGCCATATTTTGGGATTTATGTCAGACTTAATTCCATCTTCCAGGACATGATTTCAGATACTCTTTGGGGCATAGATAATGTTTACAGTTAATGACCAAAAATTGTGGTTTTACACTGCACTTTGCTTGGTTTTCCATGTAGTGCCGTATTTATAAGGCATGTATGGCTGATCGGGCTCTAAACAATACTGCCTTTAAGCTGTAGGCCTAATTTTTGGAATAATCTCATTTCATAATGTTGGGGATAGTACTGGTGTGAAATATGCTGGAAATTGCCTCTCTCCACAGCTTTTTACATGGAACTGTGACCAGCCTTCCTACTCAGGACTTAATAGCCCTTAAGAGCTAGCCAATGAATTCTGTGTAATTCTTAGCTCTTTCTTCTTTTAGGCACTTCATTGTTATTGAAGACAGTGATTAGTTTAGGGATGTAGCAAGGATGGTCTTGGGGATTTATTTTTTTTTTTTCCCCAGAAGCACCACATTCGGTGTTTTCATCTTTTAAAAACAAATACACCGTTTGATGTGTCAGGTGTCAGTAACGAGTACGTATTTAGCTTCAATATTCTGTTTAACAGGTAATGTTCCCCTAGTAATCCTGGTATGAATGTATGGAGACTTATTTATGTGTATGTGTTAAAGCAAGCTGTATTAGTGTATTAAATTAGGTATGGCATAATTCTGTGTTTTCTTTGGGGACTTCATTATCGGCTGTTTTAAATTTGGAACTGGGTTACAGAAGTTCCTGGGTTTTAATCCTATTTCTTTCATGCAATTTAGAAGTTGTTTTTATTTTTCTGAAGATAGGAAATTGTGTCTCCTTGTTTTCCCCATAGGCCTTTAGTCCCAATAATGTTTGTAAAGAACTTAAAGAAGAGAACTGTCATTAATATGTATTATTTTATATGTATTATAGCTTCCGTAAGTTCACATGCATGGAAAATGTGATTATAGTTTAGATTGTAACATATTTCATTACTCTCAGTCTTGTCCAGAGCAAAATTCAGGTAGGTTCTTCACGTCCATTTATGTTTTTTATGACTTTTGGGTATAGAAATACCACTTGGGGTTCATCTAAAGGGTCATCACAGTAGTTTAACATGCTTAAAATTTGCCTTTATTCTGTAGTAGGTGTAGCTCACTATGAAGTGGTCTTAAAGGAAGGAGCAGAACATTTCTTCTAGCTGAGATTAATGGAACATCTGAATATCAGAAATTCAGATTATCAGAAAGGGGAAGAGGCAGGCAGTAGCAGATTATGTGACTCTGTGAAATCAGTGAAGTAAATCCAGTGTGGAGGACTTGGTCAAAATAGAATTATTGTAGTACACAGGAAATAAAGGATGTTAAAGAAAATTGCAAATTCATTGCTAATTCTGCAAAGTAAAGTGGTTTATGGTGCAGCACAGGTTTGTTGAGAAGGAAGGTGGCTCATGGATCCTCTTCTGTTTTCTTTTCCTTTTTTTTTTAATTAATTTTTCAATTCTCCTTTATCTCTTTCCATGCAAACTTCAGGGCAAAAGATACAAGTTCTAATAGTGGAAGGTGGACTTGTGAGATCTGGCTTAATTCTTATTTTCTTCTACAGATGTATTCAGTGATGGATTATTTGTGGTTAAGTCCAGACTCAAATTTTTCAGAATTAACGTTTAGGTTATTGCCATGCCAAACTCCAAATGAATCATGTTTTAGTTCTGTGTGTGGTGTATGGTGTAAAGCTAGAAATGAAAGAATCTCATTGAAATGAAAGGGTATCTGCTGCTCACTGTAGAAAATAAGACACAGAGTCTAGACTCAAGTCCTCTTGCTTTCTAGCTTATAACCCTTGGGATTTTATAGTTGTATGCCTCTTCGGAAGTTTAAAACAGTTCTGTGGTTAATGGGTTATTCATTGTAACATATGTGGCTCTAGACAGGGTTATGACATTCCGAGAAACAGACAAGAGTATGAGCTGTTAGCTCAAAAATGTGTCCTGTTCACTAACAAGTGGTTTTGATTCTGACAATGACATTAGTGAGGATTAAGGATGACCTGGGATATCTCACGAATTCTTAACCTGACTGCTGCCACTGAAAGAGCTATTCTCACTGTCCATTGTATGCTTTTGCTGTGCCATTTGTATTTGACTTTCTCATAAACAGTAATCATTCAATGAAACCAGCACAAGGTATTTTCTGCTGCTGTGGTGAGCTGGATTGTCTCCAAGTGGTCTGGCTGTCTGAGGAAGAATGGGAACTAGTGGGAGCACTGGGCAGTTGGGTTGATATAGCCACCTCTTGCAAACTCCTTTTAAATGTGAGTCCTAAGAGAAAATAATCTACAAATAGTTTAACCTAGTTCAGTCTCCATCTGCAAGTAGCATGCTGATAACTTTTGAGCAAAGGAAGTTATTTGTGTGTTTTGAGAGGACAGGTTACACCAAGTAGTAAACAAAAAAGGAGCTACCCTTGAAAAAGTACAGTGTTACAACTTTTTTTGAGGGAAAAGCGTTGCATGGCATCACTTTGTAGGTGTTTCTAATTAAAAAAAAAAAAAAGAAATAAAGAATGTACTGGACTAGAGAGCTGGGCCAAGGGCAAACATAGCCTTGTAGCCCAGTTATGAGGGCTCCTTCTCAAACAAGTGAGAATGGTGTAAGTTGTGGTGACTGACTTGGGGACTTTTTTCTCCCCTCTTTAGTGTGTGGATGTAACACTCTCAGTGTATGTGTTTTTGCTTTAAATGAGGGCTGCTCGGTCAAATGGCAGTAGGTTGGTGTTATGAGGGAGAGGTGAACTGCACAGCCATCATTAGAGGGAACAAGTGCTGGGCTTGCACGAGAACAGGTCCGTTAGAGAATTTCACTTTATACAGAACCTTGAGCAATGGCAAAGTTTAGTACTTGTGGTCCCTTAATGTGTGTTTTCGTCTCTCCCCCTTGCTGACTGCTCTCTCTGCCTCTCAGGGGGAGGATGAAGCAGCTTTTGTCTGTGTAGTCTACCTACAAAACCTTGTTTATTTCAGGAGCCACATCTTACAGAGAGCTCTGAGCATTGATTTTTTTTTTTTGAGACTGATGCTGTAATGGAAATAAGCATTTATATATTAGTTTCCAAAATGTCTTCATTTAATCAGCTCTTGGTTTCAGAAAGGCTGTGTTGTATTTCTTCCCTTGGAACTCTGAGGCACCAGGGAGCACAGGTGCAGCCACTTGCCTCAACTGTTCAGTACAGTCTGTAGAATTCCATCTTTCACTTGTTAAAGATGTAGAACCATCATTTCACTGTATCTAGCATGTTACAGGCGGGAGCTGTGACATGATCACTCTGTTACTGTGTAAGTGAAGCATCAAGTTAGTACCTTTGAGCATTAACTTTCTTAGCAAAAGACTTGCAGTACCAGGTACCCACCTCTGAACTGGGAACATTGTAGTTGATTATCAGTCTGTTAGTCCCCAAAGTTTGTCAAAAATAGAGATTTGGGGCGGGGGGGAAAAAGTTAACTCTAAATAAACTAAATAGCCTTCCTAGAGGAAACCTGAAGTATAAGTGAGTTTATTAAGTTGGAAAATATATCGCCCAGTTATTAGGGGGGTAAACATCTTGTATTTATGGAAGAGCTAAAGTATTTTAGCCATGAATGAAATGCTGCATGATTATAGACTCAGGAAACTTTATTTGGGTAGGAGGAAGTGTTTAATTTCAGTCTGCTCCAGCCAACCTTTCTGTAATACTCCATAATGTTAAAATGCCAGGTAATCACTGTTTTTAAAAGTTATTTTGAAGTAAACTTGCATGTTCCATGTAAGCTGGGAGAAGAAACTGAATATTAAGTACACCTTGATCTACTTTCTTCGTAAAGAGGCCTGCTGTCTATATTCAGCTATACTTTAGTACTTTATCCTTACCATTTCTATGGAATTTTCTGACTCTGTTAGTCTAAATTCTCCTGTTTCTCTAAAGAATGGTGATTGAACTTTTCTGTGTGCAGGTCTGACTTTAAAAAGGCAGTAAAATAGCAAGGTTTGAAACACGTTGCTTCCCACTTTTAGTTCTGATATGAACGTCTAGAAAAATCTTAATGGGATTGCGTATGGTTTGATTTTATTAAAATTAATATTGCCCCAAACTTCTCAACATAACTGTTGTCATGTTTTATTCTGTTTTATTGTGGATGCAGAACTGTGTGCTATTATAAAACCTGTGTGCTTTTGCCATTTAGACTCTGTAATCTATTCCTGCTCTTTGTTTTAAAAGCCTCTGAATTTGATAGTGTTTATAATCCACTGATGGGACGTTAGTAGTGCATAAATTGTAGTAGGAATGGTCAATTGTGAGAAATGAGTGTGTACTTTTCTTGCTACTCCCTTCCTTCTGGTGTGTGTCACTAAATTGACAACTTACTTGCTGGGGCACAGTGATTTGACTCTTTCTGCCAAATGGAGTTGTCAAGTCTCTTGTATGTTAATGTTGTAAAGCTGATCCAATAAGCTGTGTGTGTGTGTTGGACAACTCTTATTTTTATTCCTAAAGAAATGAGGAGTTATTTTCATTACAATGTCTTAAAAATGGGTGTTTTGTACTTAGAGAGAACCTTTATTCTAGTAATTAATAAATCTCTGTGTATGGACAGACATTCAGATTTTTAAATCTGAGGCTTATCTATGCCAAGCAAAGCAGAATCAGGTATTTTGTCCTTGTTCTGCTGGGGCCTAAGATCAAAATTCATTCTGAATTTGGCACTGGTGTGCTGCTGTCAGAGTGGCCTGGGTGGAAGGAAGTGTGAGACTTGTGCTTAGGTGTTGAAATGGTTCTACAGATAGAGAAGAGAGCTGCAGAGAAGTCAGAGCCTGAGGAAACCTATGAATAATGGATGCCTTTGAGCACTATTTAATACAAAGGAGATGTTAGGGTAATGAAGGTGATTGATTATCTAAGTTATTAGCTGACATCTTCCCTCCTGAAATGATTACTTATGTAACTCATTTGATTTCCCTAAATTATATATTAAGAATGAATTGTCTTTGGTGAGTTGCCTTCTGTCTAGCTAGTTTTGTGGTTTAATTCTGACTAGTCATTATTTCAGGTTCTGACTTTGCAACTGTTCCGATGCAGCTTCCCTAAGAAAAAGTTCTTCACTATAAATATGAACAGGTTTCCTTCAAAGTAAAGAGTTGAACAGAAGTTGAGATGGGAAAAAGTCTGAGAGTTCAAAGTGAGAACGTATATTAGTGGAACCGCTGTGTGAGCCTTTTGGAAAGCAGCTTTTGTTTGATTCTGAACTAGTCTGGATGAAGTCCACCTTTTTATAATTGATATTTAAAGGACTTTTTCTACTTATTTCATAAAACTTGATCATGAATAAAATTAATTTTCTTCTTGTCAAACCTGGTTTTCCATTATTCTTCAAGTGGGAAAGCTTAAAACTTGTAGAAAGCTTGAAAGGACAGATCTTAGCCTGGAAAGGCACATTTTCATACTGAGAAGATGAAATAACATTTCCTGCATCTTTCTGTATGTGGCATAATTGCTCAAAGCAGGCAGAGCTTAAGAGGAAGATTTTGTCTGGTATGGTTTCCAGTTCTTGTGCCTTTAGATCAGCACTATTCTTCTAAATCCCATGCCTGTTTTCAGGAGGGCTTTGCTGCCTGTTGCTGCTGTAGGTCAAAGATCAGGTTCTGGTTTCAGAGTGATTGCTAACCTACAGGCTGACTAAATTGTGCAAGGGAAGATCTTCCTTCAGAAGTACTGGAGAAGTCAGTGCACAGTTATTTTCCATTGAGGTGGCTTGATTTATTAGCACAGAGATAATGGTGTCTGCACCTAAGAATTACTCAGACCATGAGCCAAGCCATGGGTTGCAGTTTTAACTGCTATTCAAAGTAGGTTCTGCCTCGTGGCTCTCGGTCCCACGCTACGTTAACGAAAGCAGTGATCCTGGGTGAGGCAGATGTAGAACAAGTCTTTTCTTCCTCCCACAGTCTTATTTTAAGTTTGATTTTTAATTTTTTTTAATTTTTTTTTTTTTATTTTCATTGGTTAAAATATACAGTAGTTCCTGAAGACGAAAAGGGTGTGTTCAAAAGATACTTCAAGGAGAGAAAAGAAATATAATTCATCAAGTAATTAGAAGTTTTAAGTACATGGTGAGGACTACCTATTTAAATAAAGGTGACTTGCAAAGCTTCTGTGTTTTTTGTTCATTTGTTTGGGTTTTTTTTTTAAAAGGATGCTGGAGCCACAACATCTACTATGATTCTTTTGAAATCAATTCTGGATACAAAAGTGAGGGAAGTATCTCACAGTTATGACAAGTCACAAGTCTAATTTCATTTTGCAATTAGTTCAGTCATGCCAACTGAAGCTTTTCATGCTTACAAAGTCAGTAGTGTTTATGATTAATGGAACAATTAGAATTTGTGTTAGAATAGGTAAACACACAGAAATTCTCTCACACTGGCTTTACTGAGAGCGAAGATACATCCACTGAAGCAGCCAACATAATTCCTAAATGCTGGCTAAGATGGAAAATAACTATGACTGAAAACGGGTAATGTTTTTCAACTAACAGGACTTAAAATATGAAGATTTGTCTGTAGGAATTCTTCCTCTAAAGGCAGTTTCATCCTGGCTGCTAAGAGAATCTTGTGTTGGTTGGTAGCAGTGGAGATGGAAAAATTGCCATTTCCAGTTTGTCCCCTGAGCCTCAACTCTCCTGGGATGATGGCAAATGAACCACAAGTGCCTATTGACAATTCCTAGAGGGTATTTGGTGACTTCTTAGATTCTGACTGTAGGAGGCTGAAAGCAAGCTGATGCTACCCAAAAAGAGTATTAGAAGCACTAAAAGTTAACCTTTTGGCAACTGGTAACATCAACTTTTAAGAAAAGGGCTTGCTTTTTGGGTAAAATGATTTTAGAGGTCATTGTCTTAGAACTGCTACCAAACAAACAAACATGAAGTCTTCATCTTTAGATAAGCTTTGCATTAGTCTTCTGTATTATTCTTAGTACAGCTTTCAGTCACAAAATAGAACTTAAAAAGAATAGCTATATAGTGAAAAGAAAATACATATCTGGAGACTGTGTAATGTGCTGATACTGAAGCAGTTTGGTATTTGGTATCCTTACAGCTGGCATTCTTGGAAAAAGAAATTCTACAGCCAGTAAATTTATCAGTAGAATTTGAGTCTAAAACATGCAGACTTGGAAAGTATTTTCCTTTTGGAGTAACTGGTTGTGAAGGCAGTTTGTCCTTCACAGAAAAGTAGCCAAAACATACTGGACAAGAAAGGTGGGAAACTGGTTGTGTTTATTCATGATCGCTTCTACTGTGCTCTCAAACTTGAAGGCAGTTTAGGTGTTGAGGACAGAAAAGGCTGAATTTTTCACTTTGTTAAACTGTGTGTTCTTAAAAATGTATACTCAAATGAAGTAGGACTAAGATAAGGTCTAGTAATTGTTAGCAATTAAAAGTGCCAAGTTCCAGTTACATACAAGTGTTCTCTTACATCTGCATTAAAGCAATCTTGTCGGCTTTCTTCTTTAGTTTTTGAATGAAGGCAGACATCAATTTCTTTGAAACTCTCAGTATAATGGCTCGAGTGTTTGAAAGATTTGCTTTAATAACTGGGGGAGAATGTTGCCAAAATCCAAAGGAAATTGTGAAATGCAGTTTAGTAATCAGTGCAATGTGTTTTAAATTTAGTCCCTGAAGTCTGCCTAGAAGAAAAACTATGGTATTCGGGAAAACTGTTGGTGTTAATAAAGTCACAAACTAGGAAAGCAAAGACAAACCTTATTTAGCATTTCCCATTTGACTCCCATAATTTTACATAGCTGTACTGAAACAATTGCTTTCATTGGCAAGATTACCTTTTCTCAATGGGTTGTATTACAGTACCTTAATTATATTTGACTGTGAATTTCCAAGTGGAAGAGATTTTGTCAACACTGAAAAATTGTAAAAAGCATTTAAAAAAAAACCAACTTTATGCCCTATCAGGGCATGATAGGTGCAGGTGGTGCAGATGGAGTAAAAGGTTGAACTCGCAGGATGTAAGTTGTAGTTCCTGAAATGATCAACTACATGTTACTGTTAGCTCAGTCCTGCTAGACTGAACCATTAGTGACTGCCACACTTTGAAGCACTTCCCAAAGTGCTGCACCCAGGCTAACTACGAGGAAGAGGCAGGGTGTGAGGTGGCTCTGTAGATCCTTGACTTTGAGTTGTGGACTTGGGATGACTCTACTTGGGTGGGTCCCAGGCTTTGTTGCAGAGGATGATATGTACACTATAGCTCAGCTTGCCTTTATCTTGGTTAATGAGAGTTTGTCTCTGTGTATTGATTCAGTCTACAAACAGTGGGGCTGTACAAAATTGGGTCCCAAGTTTAGACTTGCCCACCTTTAGGTAGTGTAGTTGCTGTAATTTTTCTCCTGTCTCTGGTGGAAAAGAAAACCAACTCAGACTTCGCCTTGTGATATCTCTTCTTCATCGTAATAGAGTTAAAAGAGTAATATTCTTTATCAGCAGGACACAGCTTTCGATTCCATAGCTCTGTAAAGCTCAGTGGTGTGGAATATGTTTTAGCACATCTCTAAATTAATCTGTTCCAATTATACTCTGAGTAACTGAAGGAAAAAAAAAAGACAAAAATACAAAACAGCAGCAAAGAAAAATGCTTAGACTTTTAGTGAAGAGTGTCTTAGCCTAGGGTTTGAGTCACAGGCAGAGTTACGTTTAAATTCGAGTAGGATCTGGAATGTTAGTCTGTTAAAGTATTGTCTAACTGAGCCCCTTCTTTATAGTTAGTTATTCAGCTTAAAGTACAGATATTAAGGTAGCTATGTGTTTGGCCTTTGCTTGTGCCAAGCACACCCCAGGTGTTGGCCTTTATGAAATTCCTTGTCTGGATAGCAAAGTACAGAGTTCCCTCTTTGGTGATGTAAGGACTCTGATACCCTGTTGAGTACATGGGCTTATGTAGGCAGTCCAAGTGTGTTTGGGTAGGTGTCATTAATGAACTTGGCCCATAGTAGTACTGAAATTTTTGTCTCTTGTTTTCTTTAAGCACTTGTTTAAAAAGTATTCTTCTCTTTAGATAATGTGTGTTAGCTTATATAAAAGCATGCCATGGTGAGTTAATTTGGCTTAGAGGCATTAGGGACTGGTATCTTTCTCTCTAGCTTGAGTCTCTCCATGTGCTCACCATCCCATCAGCTCCCTTTTTTTATGAGAGAGAAAGGTGTCAGCTGTAAAATTCAGCAAGTCTTGTCTGTGGCATGCACATACATATCGGCTCTCTCCATGTTTAACTTCCTGGTGTTTAGGTAGGACTTACATTGAGTCTCTCTTTTCTTATTTTGATTGTTTTTTTTCCTTTGGTGCCCCATTTTGAAGTACAGTGTGGGCTAATGGTAAATCTTCTACTAGGTCAAATAGCTAAAAATTAGATGCAATACAATTTCACCTCAAGTAGAAAGTCCATGTTTTATTTGAGCTACAGCTTATGCTGTAAATCACACTCTACATTTTTTTAAAACTTCAAATGTTGGGTTCTCCTAATATACCTTGGCAAATTATTCCAGTGTCTAAGAATAAGCTACAAATGTTCATCTAATATCAAATGCCAGGTACTTGATCTAGCAGGAAAAAACCAAAAGATGAAAAGAAGTTTGAAGTCTTTGTCATTTAGATTATGACCTAGTTTTTGTTTTATTTTCTATTTCAGAAGTCAGTTAAGTAAAATATTAGAACTCAGTTTTCATGTACCTGTGGAAATGGGATGAGCTTCTCTTAAAATGTGGGCACCTGAACTGTAGGTACCAGTTGGGGATGAAGATGACCTGTCAATGGGCTTTCCCTGCCCGTGTGTTCTGATGTCATTTATTCTGTCTTGCAGCATCAAATACTCACCTCGTCCTCACTTTACTGGCATAACCAGAATCCACGGTAGTCTCTAGTTTAGCCTATGTTCTTTTTGTGTAGACATGATCTTATGTTTGACTTGTCATAATCCATATTGAAAGCAATTTACTGTTGAAAGGAATTTGTCACCATAACTAGTCCTTTTTTGCTACCTCTGAATTTGTCAGTTTCTGATACTGGCAGATTGTGCTGTTGAATATTCTTCTTTGCAGACGTAAGTACAATACAAGAAGTATTAAGTGTAACGCTAATCTGTGCTGGACACAAATAGAAAATTGAAACACCTTCTTCTTTACCTTGTGGACTTCTATTTACCTGTTAATCCAATTAATTGATCACATAGGTAGGTCAACATTAACCCAATTGAAATTAAGATTATGCAGCTGAATTTGATGGGGTTTATAGGCCTTTATTTAACTCCCTTGAAACCGTGATACTAGAGGTTAGATTATGGTGGTTCTTGGGACAGAAGCTCAGAACTTATGACAGAAGTAGTGAGATTGTACTTCATTCTTCATTTGTCAAATAATTGTATTATGGAGGTCTGGAGACATCTTAGTAGAGAGAAAAGAAAGATTTCATTACTTTATTATTATATGATCTGATTATCAAATTAGTAATGTAAGAAACCATGGATTACAAATGAGTTTAGCAGCCCTTCCATTATTTGCTGAATAGCTAGTATGGCTTCCAAGATGTGAAACAAGCATTAGAATGTGTAGAGTGTTCCTTCTAAAAGTATTTGTTTTCTGAACGTAAAAGGTCTTACAGTGTAAAAAAGCAGGATATGAAATCAAGTATTTCTGCACTGTGGTTATAGCTGAGTTGCACAAGTCAAAACCTGTCCTTTCCTCTTTACCAGGTAAGAACTAGTTTATATGCACTCCAAATAGTGCAGAGAATATGCTTCAAATCAGTCTATTCTGAGTTGTTTAGATGAACTTCTCTCAAAGTCGGTCTCAGGAAGATGGAGTTTAGTAATGTATTATGCTAACTCGTCTGAAGAAGTTGAAAAAGCTACTGTACTTCACTGCTATTTTTTTTTTTTGGTGCAAAATTATGTCAAAACTTTCAGAAATAAAGCCAGAAAAAGCAATCCAGAGTCTTTAAAATAGTATTCTGTTCCATACATGTGAAAGCAGTTTCTGAAAAAATGTCATTGGCAACCTCAGATGGCAGCCTTCAATTTAAAGGAGTAGCAAAATGAGTCATTTTTAAAACATAAAAAAAAAAAAAAAAGTCAGTAGTGTGTTTTTTGTCCAGTAATAGGAAAAGGATCGACTCTGGATATGAAATGCTAAGCTTTATTGCATTTGCATTAGGCAGAATTATTAACATTATATTGTAGAGGCTGTGGCACATTTTTGGCAAGCTGATACATTCCTCCCTTTCTCTGTTGCTTCCTCCCACTCAAGAACTTTTGTCTTTTCTATCTGCTTTTTGAAAAGAGAAATGTGGTGTGCACAAAGGCCTCTGAAACTGTAATTCAATTTTGGATTTGATATAAAGCTAAACTGTTACCATAAATTCAGATTACAGAAATACACAAAGCTAAAAGCCTTTGTTTTCTTATTTAAATAAAACCAAATACAGTCAAACTGTAGTAGGGAATTAACAAGCCTGACTTTTGTAGTTAATACACGGCAGAGCTGAAAAATGACTGTTGTGTAAGGTGATCATGCCTTCTCTGTATGTTTTTGTGTATTTTCTTCTTTGAGAGGAGGCTATTATGAAAGATGACAGAGAGTTAAATCTATATATAAGAAAAGCCCAACACTTGTCACAAGAAGTGTATGGTAGTATGATGCCAACTACTGTCATGTTCTATTTTTAGCAAGTATGAATTTGGTCTGTGGTTCTACTGAGAAATCTTGGTCTCTACTGGATGAATTTGGGGAAAAGCAGTGCAATTTTTGTGTTAGAATGGTAAGAACTTTTCATCATCAAATCTGTTGAATGTCCCATGAACTGTACATGAAAATAGCTACTTGCCATGAGTTGATACCTTGGAGGATTCTTTTGAGCCTGTTGTATGCAAAATCCCATTAGCAAAGTTCAGAGGTGGCTCCATACGCTGCACACACACAAGATCTTTTATGAACAGCCTTGGCATGCTACATGTGTGGTTGTTTCTAAAACAGATAGTAGCTCTTCCCCTCTGCCTCTGTTTATTTATAGACATAGATGAATTAAAAAGCTTGATTCATCTGCAGGCGGCTTTTTATTTATTTAATTTATTGAAATAAAAAGTCTATAAAAAGTAATGCTCATCTTTAAATGGATAATGAAGTAGCTTAGGACTAATATTTATATAGTAAGTATTTTTAATAAAACTAGTAATACTTAACTCTAAAGACATTTCACTGTTGAAATCTAAAGGTATTTCATGTTGGAATATAGAGTAGAAGAATTATGTTACTGAGATGAGATGAGAGGAGGCAGGGGAGAGGATGCTGAAGCTGACTCTTCATAGCCAAGGATATCTAAAAATGAAGCATAAATACTAACACAAATCTTCCTTTTTAGGTCTTCTGCAAGTTTTTTTCAATAATATATTAGGCTTGCATGGAAAGGTTTTGGTAGCAGGAAGGGCTCAGGCGTGGCTTGTGAGAAGCTCCTCTCATGTCTGGCATAGCCAGTGTCAGATGGCTCCAAGGTGGAGGTGCTGCTGGCCAAGGCTGAAGTCTTGCAGTGGTGGGATAACAGATTTAAGAAGGGGAAAACGTGTTTGTGTGGGAACAGTTGCAGGCAGACAGGAGTGAGCACGTGAGAGAAGCAGCTCTGCAGTCACCAAGGTCAGTGAAGGAGCGGCAGGAGAGGCTGGAGGTGCTGGAGCAGAGATTCCCTGGCAGCCCATGGGTGAAGACTGTGGTGAGCCAGGCTGTGCCCCTGTGGTCTGTGGAGGTCCATGGTGAAGACACCCACTTGGAACCCCTGGAGATCTCCCATGCTGAAAGTGGCTGCCCAAAGGAGACTGGGACCCTATGGGAAGGCTGTACTGGAGGATGCACCTGGCAGGACCTGTGGACCATGGAGAGAGAAGCCCAGGCTGAAGCATGTCTTCTGCCAGGACATGTGACCCCACAGGGGACCCCTGCTGGAGCAGTCTGTTCCTAAAGCACTGTACCCTGTGGATGGGACCCACGCTGGAGCAGTGTGTTCATGAATTGCAGCCCAGTGGGAAGGACTCATGTTGGAGAAGTTCATGGTGCATAATCTCCCATGGGAGACGCACCATGCTGAAGCAGGGAGAAAATTGTTTCTCGTCCTACTCTGATTTGGTTGGTTATAAATTAAATTATAAATAAACTCGACTTGCAAGTCAAGATTGTTTTGTCCATGACAGTAATTGGTGACTGATGACCCTGTCCTTACCTTGACCCAAGAGTATTTTCTCTGCCCTGTCCAGTTGAGGAGTGAGAGTCATGGGAATTTCTTTGGTGGGCACCTGGTGTCCAGCCAAGGTCAGCCCATCACAAAATTATAACTGTTTTATGAAATTTGTGGAAAAAAACAGAACAGCTAGCAGTTTGATAGTGGAAGACATCTGGTTGTTTCTAGACAAAGTTTTTCAAGTGGTAGCAAAAACTTTAAAAAGTGACAGGGAAGTATCTAAATAAATGTCTTGGAGATTGCCATGGAAGTTCAGGGATGCTTAAGAAGGTGGGGTTCTGTTTGACTGGTGCAGTGTTGCATCTTGTCAGCTCTTGTTCCCAGAAGTGTTGGTGGGGTCAAAAATTTTCAAATATTCAGCTATCGCGCAAACCTTTCATCTGTGTTAAGTACTAATCCTTAGTGATATGCTGGAATTGTGGCTTTTTTAGCTCATACATCATCTCAGTGTATGCTGCCTGACCACAGTTGCCATTTTCTGCCCTTTGCATGTTTGTAATGAAACTGTTGGACCACTTTGTACAATCGCCAAGTTCTCCTCAAGAATAGACTGAGGAGCATGTTCATTTTAGTAAAGTTGAATTAGGGAAGCATTAGTTGGGTGAGTAATACTGTACTTTTGTCCATGTGGGCAAACCAGTTTTTCTCGTTCAGTGGTAACCAGCATAATGTAAAATATGTGTATTTGGGTCGCACTTTCTTTGTTTCATTTCTAAGCTAGTATTTCGGGAGGATTGTTTTAAGTTTTCATGTGCTGCTTATAATGATCTTGAAATTCCAAATTCTGAAACGTTTATGAAACCAGCTTTGGGAAAGCTAGCAGAAAATTCCATTATTCAGCATCTGAAGGCCTTTTATTTTGTTTTTTCCTTTATGAAATTTAAGTCTGGTTGTTTTCTCAGCAGATGTGTACAGATGTCACAGTATGCTTAGGTGCAGTTTAATGCAGACAGGTGACCTGGTGGGGACTTTAATTATAATATTTAGTAGCATAGTCTTAGTCATATCAATATTTCTGTAAACTGAATGTCCATAAGCAGATTCCTTGTGAATATGGCCTAGTAGTACTCACTGTTATTCTTACCAGCTAGTGCTCAGGAAGGGTTTGATGAGCTTCTTGCTGGATTTGTATTGAAGACTGGCCTATAATAGATATAGCCCTGGAGAGAAACTCCTTATTAAGGGTATGTTTACTCTCCTTATATATAAGGAGAGCTATACAATAGAGTAAGACGCTATTGCCATTTTGTTCAGTTTTGAGTATACTGAAATTAAAAACCAGTAGCAGGAAAAATCCCGATACTAAAGGTACTTTGATGGTTTTTTCCCCTCAATGTTTTTTTCTTCACTCCCAGACTCACATAGCATAAACAGGTATATATTGTACAAGAGATTTTGTTTTGGTTAAAGATTGTTAGCAGTGACCATTGAATAGGGTGAGATCTGATAAAAACCACAGAAATTCTCTTTATGAAAAGGAAGTAATATTAAGAAATGGTCCACAGTATTGAAATAATAATTTATAATAGTTAATCTAAGTTTCTCGATTTTGTGAAGTAAATCCTGTTACTTTAGAAGTCCAAATAGTAAAGGACCATTGTCTGGTCCACTCTAAACTGGAATTCTTTGATGAGCTGTTTCTGACCTGTGGATCACCAGTAAGATTTTTGCTTGCTGAAGCTTTTTTTCTGCATGTTTTGTTAAAACCCTAAATACTGGGACTCTAACAGAACTGTGTATCTGCTAATTAGTGAATGCCATCAGTTTCTGGACAAAAATAATTATTTTAATGTCTTTTGATAAAATTGTTGCTTGTCAGTTGGTCACACTTTTTCCTCGGTGTGTGCAGAAATAACTTGTAGAGATGCAGGCATGCTCAGATGCCTCTTTAGATGTGTGAAATGCTGAGTGGTGTGACCCATTGTGCTGTTTCAAGACAGGATTTCAAATGCTTGGTCAGAATTGTGTTGATACAGGCATGGCTTTGAGTGTCTTGGCCTTTAGGGTTGCTTGAGATGTTACGGGTCTCATGTTAATACCTGAATTTTCAATTAATGTCTTGAGAAGAGATACAATTTTGCTTTTTGAATGGAGGTAGTAACTGGAAAATGAGTAAAGTTTAAATGAATAGCACTAATTTTCATAATATCTTTGTTTTCTTCTTTACTCATTTGTTTTGGTACCTGTTCCATTGAGTTTTAAATCTGATGGGTTAAACCACCTCTCACCGATGTCCATTGGGACACTGAGCCATTGACCACTACTCTCTGGATGCAACCAACAGCTTAGTGTCCCAAAGGACTTTGGTGACAAATGGTGCCCCTCAGGTGTCTGTGCTATTTAATGTCTTCTTTAATGACATAGTTGAAGGGATCAGGTGCACCCTCAGCTAATTTGCTGATGACACCCTCTGCTCTGCTGAGACCCCACCCACCGTGCTGCATCCAGCTCTGGGGTCCCCAGGACAGGAAAGACAGTCTCCTTGGAGTGCATCCAGAGGAGGGCCATGAAGATGATTAGAGGGCTGGAGCACCCCTCCTGTAAGGAAAGGCTGAAAGAATTGGGGTTGTTCATCCAGGAGAAGGCTCTGGGTAGACCTTATTGCAAGTTTCACTACTCAAAGGGGCTATTAGAAAGACAAACATTTTAGCAAAGTCTGCTGCAACAGGACAAGGGGTAATGACTTTAAGATGAAGGAGTCTGTTTAGATTAGGTGTATGGAAGAAATGTTTTGCAGTGAGGGTGGTGAAACACTGTAACAGGTTGCCCAGAGATGCCCCATCCCTGGAAATGTTCAGGTTGAGTGAGGCATCGAACAACCTGATCTAGTTGAAGATATCCCTGCTCATTGCAGGGGGCGTTGTATAAATGAACTTTAAAAGCTCTCTTCCAATCCAAACTATTCTATGATTCTGTGAAAACGTTCCAGTAGTAGAAGCACTTGCTACTTTGTATTCACTACCACACTCAGACAGAAAAAAGTCTTTCTGACTGTTTTCTGAAGGTGTCACACCCAACCTTTCTTCATCTGCCATTCTACTGTTGATCAGGTTGTGAGAAAGAAGTAGATGAAAGAGCTGCATGCTGGGTGTTTGAGTTTTAGTGTGGGTTAGGGTCAAACATAAATAGCTATATTTATAGAGGAAAGAGGGAGAGCTGCACTGAACTGATTATACTTGTAAATGCACTGGAGTTTTACCTAGAGCACTGAGACAAAATGGGTGCTTGTTTTGGAATAAATTTAATTAAAGTTTTGTTCAAAGGCTTTTTGAAAAACCTGTTAAATCAGTTAGTGGGCCACCAATTTAGAGGGAACTGATTAAGGACGTACTGTAGGTTTCCTCAGCTTTTCTTTGTTTGTGTTTCTACAGATGTCTAGACTTCTTGTGCCTTTAAGAGTTGCCTCATCACACAATGGTAGAGTGGCTGGAATGTCCATAGCTGGCTATTCTAAAACATATATGGACTTCTACAAAATCGGATTTTGTTTATCCCTCTTAGTTGCTAACTTAGATTTAGTTAGGTTTGAAATAATTTATTATTTTAAAACACACTGAAATTTGGGAATACACTGCTTTTTATAAGTGCAAGGATCTCATTTTTGTCTTGACAGATGTCAGGCTGTTGATATCAGCTAGTCTACTTCTCCACAGCTTTTACTACTGCTGTTTGTTTTAGACACTTTGTTTAAACCAGCCTATTGCCCTAAAGTACAGTTCCATTTCTCAGAACTGCTTTTATTTTGCATTTGAATGCAGCATCCACTATCCTGTGGCATAAAGCCGGTTTTGGTACGTGCTTGTTGGTAGCTCAGTCTTTTACCATGTACTGTCAGAGATCTTTAATGCATACTGTCCAGAACTATTGAGTTGTTTAAATTGTTGGTTATAACATTTCACCTCTTGACATGTGTGTGACGTTGCCTTGCCCTAGAAATGCAGGGCAGGCCTTAAGGTATGAGTTAATACATAAGATGAAAGAGCTGTAAAGTGAAACACAGAATGCATAACCACCGGGATGCATCATTTAGATTTCCTGACAGTAACAATTCACTTTCGTCACAGTTATAAACACAGAGGTTGTGCTGCTGTTGAGAAGACAGCTGTGTTGCTGCCTAATCACGCTCATTCCAGTGCATATCACATCTGTCAGACAGGCTCTCTTTTTGGCTGCAGGAGCAAGTTTAGCCATCATTAGCATGATACTTGTGCCATAAGGTTAAACAGAGTAGAGAGGCAATTTGGAGTTGGTTATCGTTGCCTTGTTTTTGTGTACTGTATTACAATGGTTAAGTTACAATAGGCCCAATGTGAAGTTTTTCAAGAAGTGCCTATTGCCTTACTTTTCTGTTTTTTGAATCTGAACTTCACTGTACCTCCTGCTTGTGTGTGCATGAGGAATGGGATGTAGAAGAAGTGTGACTGGGATTGGCTTTGGACCTCAGTTTTCAGGTAGGTGTTTAGGGGCCTGAAGGGCAACAGGAAAGACTTCTGCAAGTACATCATCAGCCAGAGGGAGATGAAGGAAAACATAGAAAAAGCTGAGGACTAGATGTCTTTTTTACCGTGGTCTTTATTGGTAGGATTTGTCATCTGGAGTTCCAGACCTTAGAGACTAGAGGGAAAGTCTGGAACAATGCAGATTTAGCCTCAGTAACGAAGGACCAAGTAAGGGAACATTTTAAAGGGTTCACTGTAAGAAAGCCCATGGGAATTGATAGAATGCACCTACAAGTGGTCAGAGAGCTGATATCGTAGCAAAGCCACTCTGAATTGTTTTTGAAAGATTGAGATAATGGAATACTCTTCTTGAGGGCTGGAAGAACGCATGTTGCTTTTGCCTCTAAGAAGGGCAGGAGGATCTGGATATTTGCAGACTGCTCAGCTGCACCTAGACCCCTGGAAAGATGACGGAGCAAATTCTCCTGTGAAGCCATTTCCAAACATAAGAAGGATATGAAGATGATTAGCAATAGTTATTGTATCTTTAAGAACAGGAAATTGTGCTTGACCAACCTGGCAGCTCTCTGTGACAAAATGACTGGGTTGGTGAAGGAGAAAAGAGAATTTTGTACTGTTAGACTTTAACAGTGCTTTTATCCATGTCTCCCTTAACACCCTAGCTATCTGGTCCAGCTAAGCAGACAGGGAAAGGGATTGCAAATTGGCTGAAATGCTGGGCTCCGAGGGATGTGAGTGGTGACACAAAGTCTAGCTGTAGGCCAGTTAGCAGTGGTGTGCCCTAGGGGTTGATAGTAGTGCCTGGGCTGTTTATTTTCATTAATACCTAAGTGATGGGACACTGAACCCTCAGCAAGTTCACAGAGATGCAAAACTGGGAGGAGTGGATGACACAACAGATGCCTGTGCTGCCATTCAGAGGGACATTGACAGGCTAAAGACATGGGCTGACAGGAATTTTACATTTAATAAGGTTCAGCAAGCAAATCTGCTGGAAGGGTGTCTGTATTCCAGCATCATCATCCCTGTACTTCACTGCTCACGCTGTTACCAGCTGCTGGCAGACTGCTGGTACTCTGCCTTGAGCAACATACTGCCATTTACGTGTGGCAATTAGACTAAAATATGCAAAAACTGTTTGGAGAGAACTATCAAAAGTCCTGGAGAAGACTGGGATAACAAAACTAAAACTTAAAGGATACTTGAAGTGTTGGTGAGGTGGTTTTCACAGCTCTGAATGATTATTTAAATGTTATTTGATGTCAGAGTTCTCTGAGGCAAGGAATGTGAAAGTGGTTTTGATCACAGCTTATATAATGATTTGCTCCTTGAAAATTTGCAGGGTTCCTGCTGTCTAGCCCTGTGATCTGGACCCACAGTCGTACAGTCATCCCTGCTGCCGCAAGTTGCATGTGATTTGTAAGATATTTCTTTGTGAAAGTGCAACATCTTGTCCAGCTGTCCCTTAGACTTCAAAACTAATATTGTCACTTCACATGAGTTTGCTGAAGCGCCTCTCTTTCAAGATTGTGTTCACAGTTCTCATCTTTTGAAATACATTAGCTGTAGTTAATGGTTGCAAAGAGGTAAAACTTTTGAGGATGAAGATAGGATCAGACAAATTGTCTGTGTTTGCAGATCAGAATAGCTTTATTAGAAATGTTGGTGTGTATGTTAAGCATCATGTGTGATGCCATATAAAGCATTTGATACAAGAAACTGGAATCCACAAGAAGGACTTGACAAGGATGACCCATAACAATTGTCATGGCCAAACTTGCACAGTAAGTAGGAGTTTGTGAATTCTGGAAGGTTTTCATAAACCTAATAAAGTGAAACTCTCATGTGGCTACAGTTGTTTGAAAGGTGCAAAAAGCAATAGCTTTGTGTAGCGTCAACTCAGTGTGATCTTAGAAACATAATAGCTCACAAACTTTAGGAGGAGAACTTGGAATCATTGTACGCAACAAAATATGTTCTTCCCTGCTAAACAGCCCAGTGTATCACTTTCTGTTATCTAAGGTTTGAGCTGGTCTGCTGCAGTGTATCTTTACTGTGGTCTGATACTGTGACATCCTTCCATAGCTTTATTCATTAATGAATGGTGGTGTATGAGTGGAAAAGCCATCATAAGTTTCTAAAATATGACCAGTGTCTGGAATGGTGATACTTGTCAATGTTGTTTAGCCACAGTACTAAACCAAACCAAGCCCCAAACTTTGATTAATGTGATTATGCAAAGTCTAAGTGCCAAAGAATTGGTGCCAGTGATATTTGATGTAGGTGTTCGTCTGTATTCACAACACCTTTGCAGGCTTCTGTGGTTAACTTTTTACTTATGTTGGCTTAGCAGATGTGTCAGAGGAAAGAATGGATTTTTAGTGCATCAGTGATAGATGACCATATGTATTAATTTCAATAATGAAGTCGTACGGGTATCATGAGTTTGTATGAGAAGGCAGAACGCAATGTTTGGCTGGAGGTGAGCAAAAATACCCAACCTCTCCTGGTGTTCTGAATCTAGAAATACTGTTTCAGATGCTTTATGGGTTAAAAGGTGTTATATCAAAAGGGCATTCTCGAACATTTTTATAAGTGCAACTTCTGAAGATTTACATTTGCTGCAGTATTTTCATCTAACAAATACACCTAAGCGTCTATGCATCATCATATTGTAATCAGCTGCAATCAGTTTGGCAATTGCTTAGATAACCCTTGTTGGAAGGAATATGTTAATGGAAAGGGGTTCCTGTTTTAATCCTAATAACGCAAGCTGGAATGTATGTTGTCTCCTAGATTGTTATTTGAAGTGGATGCCAGAAATTCTTACGATAAAATCGGTGATAATCATTATGCCAGTTTAAGGAGACACCAGCTCCACCCCAGAAGTTCACAGGAAGGAAAATCTGGAAAATGTGATCCAAGATGAAGACTGTATGTTGGCCCTGGATTACTTCTCATGCCGAATATAAGTACCCAAATTCTAAAAGCCTTTCTGCCTGTGTGACCTTAGTTTTATTTCTTGTCTGTGAAATTGATCTTACAATTTTGAGATGCTCTTGGCAAGGAATTGGTAAGAAAAATATTTATACAGTTGCAGCTGTGTGGTTCTTCCTCATGTATATGTTTGATTCCAGATGTCTGGATCCAAGCAGGAATTAAATGGGATTGATTTTCTTTCTTAAAGAGATGGTAGTCATGTCCTTGATGGGTACAGTAGCATGACTGCAGTATAGTTTGTTGAAGATCTTGAAGTGACAGTAAGTGTTTAAACAGAGTTGGTTTCTCATTTTAAGTAGAGATATTTATGACACAGTGTAATACGAGAGCCATAGCGTTACAGGCAGGTGAGCAATCCAGGACTTCATAGAAATCTTTTTGATAGACTTTGCTCAGTTTGAAATTGGACCACAAAAACTAACTTTTGCACTTAAAGGTTGCTCAGTGCAATTGTAGCTGAACAGGAAGAATACAGTGAAAACCAAACAATTCTATAACAGCTCTTTGAAGGAGGGATGTATTTTCCTGTAAGTTTGTACAAAGCCCAAGTAGCAGCTCATAATGTAGTGATGCTTTCTAAAAATACGTTTATGAATCTTTTCCATGTATTAATATATTTATTTATTATTTAGAATGGCATCTGTGATTTAGCAATACTTCTAGTTCCTAAAAAATGGAGATCTCAATCTTTACTTTAGGGAAAATGGTGTGTATAAATTGGAAGGAATGAGTCTAGAGCCTGTAAATTGTAACATCTGGTTTATTCCGTCTGGATTGTGTTAGTTGCATTGTCGTTGTATTAAAAAGTACAGTATGAAAGTGAGCTTCACTGTTTGAACTAGGTTTTAATATATGCAAGCTCAAATTTGATTCTGTGATTTGGCTTTCTCTTTTGCTGTGTGTTGCTTGCGCAATTCTCTTTGCTGTTTAATAAAATTACATTATCTCAAAAATTCCTAGCTGTTAACCTTAACCTGATGTTAATAAATGAGGTAATGCATTTTATTGAAGGTATGAAAAGCTTGAGCTGGCAAAAATACTAAGTATTTGAGATCTCATCTGCCAGGCTTATTTTCCTCCACATCTCAATTTCAAGTGCAAGTGTCTAGAGATGCAAACTAATTCCTGACACTTAGCGATTGAACTAAATATGAGAGCAGACTTGTCCACAATTCACTCCAGTAAACATTGTTAGGGTTTATAACAATAAGCTGAACTAATAAGCTTTTGTGTAGTTTTCAGTACACATTTTACTATAAAAAGGTTGAAATAATGTTGCTTATTTGCTAAATGCTTTCCACTTGCATAAACTTCAAGAAAAATGCAGAGATCACTGTTCATCTTGGGAGAACTGATAGCTAAATATAAAAGTCTGATAGTAAAACCACATTTAAAGTAGTTATTTGAGTAATTTGGACCAGTCTTTCTGTTTATTTTGTACTTGAGAAAATAAGACCTTTTGACCAATAAAAAGCAGTAATTTTACTTATGGGAGAAGTAGGTACAATATTACCAGTTTATTTAGGAGCCCTGCAATTTATTATTGACCTAAACAGCTTGTTCTGTAAGGACTTAGTGCCAGTCCTAAGATATATTGAAAATGAACCTGATAAAAATACTTGTTGACTTTGTTCCTTATGTCATGGGCATCTCCTCACTAGTTTGGGAATGCAGTCTTAAAAAAGAAACACAGAAAAAACCCCAAAGCAGTAAACATCCCATTTTTTTCCTTAGATAGGTGCATGCACTTTACTTAGTGAACAGAGTTGGACTATGTTCACATAAATTCCAAATTCCTATATTGGAAGAAATAGCAAATAATTATTAGCAGTTTGTTCTGCTAAACCAGCTTCAGGAAACATATAACTTCAAAAGAGAATGAATGTAACAAGGAAAACCTTCGCACAAGACTACCACACGGGGAGCTTCACAAATACATTGTTTCTAGTTCCCTGCAGCTGCCAAGTGAACATGTTCACCACGATTTCTGGCGTGGGCAAGGTTTGGTTAGAAAAGCCTCTCTGTTCTTCGACAACAACTTTTTTGAAAGCCAGAATAAGTAACCAGCAGAAGTGTATTTATTATCCTAATCTCCAAATTAGCACGCTTCTTACTGCTTTCCTGACAGGATGTTTTGGTGGACAGTGTGTCCCTCCCTTAAGGTCAAGACAGGACAGGGAGTAGATCTTCACCCTTTGGAGCTGGAGCCATTTTAAACAATGATGCACCTTTGATATGTGACTGTCTGCAGAGAAGAGGGGTATTAGCTACAGCACTTCCTCATATTGTTGTGTACTCAGAAGCACGTCACTAGGAAAGTCTCAAATCTTTACAAAGTCCACATTGTAAACCGAACTGTGTGCAAAGCTATAATTTATGAAAACTCCACTTCTTGAAGACCTTTGTACTGATTAGTTTAAAACTCTGCCCTTGCTTTGTAGATGTAGCTTTACTCCATGTGACACAGCTGTTTTAAATAGTAAGATAAATGCTGAGGGAGTTTTTTGGTAGTGTTTGGGTTTGTTTTTCTGTTCATTTTTTCCCCCAAATCATGACTCTTAATTTAGATCCTTCACATCTATATAGACTTTAGACACCTTTATATAGTAGAATTAGAGGGCTGGGTTGGTAGGGATTTTTAAATTATTATTTTTTTTAAACCAGTTTTCTGCTGGAAGTTTCTTGTGAACATTTTTCTGTGTAGGAACTAATTTCTGTCCTTACAGTGCAGTGAGTTGGTGTTAAGTGAGTGCTGCTTCTGGATTACTTGTGCTATTGCTCCTCATTATGTAAGCTTCCCTGTTTGAAAAAAAATGTCACTAGTTTAATTTCAGCGGCATGGATGTAACATTTTGAGAGCTACTTGACACAAGGAGTGCCAGAGGTATCATGCCAGCTGACGCCAATGGGGCTTATTTGCTCACTGGCCTGCAAACAGAATTCTGAACCAGCAGTTCAATGTGTTTTCTTAGATGTGGCACTCTGCATATGGGGGTGTTGGTTTAAAAAAATCTGCCCTTAAAATGTTCTCCAAAAAAGCTGAATTCCATTTTACCACTGACACATAAAATGTTTTCAGATGAGTGGAAAAGAGCCCACTTCATAAATTAAAATTAAATTATGAAGGGGACTCTGTGTGTGTGTGCTCTCTGTGTTGTGGTAGTGGTGGTTTTTTTCCCCCAAAGATCTGAATCTGATCTCTGATTACAGCTCAAAGAGTTGCCAGAAGATCTACTGTAGTGGTTTGATAAGTGGTTAGCTCTTCTGGGAGGAGGGTTGGGAATGAATATCAATTTTCATAAAAGGTTTGATTTTTTATGTTCAAATAAAAAAAAAAGAAAAAGCTGCTTTATTCAGGCAGTAGACTGTACTCACCAGAATGATTGTTGAAACAAAATCATTCTTGATACACAAGCTATAGATTTGCTTCAAGGTAGCAGTTGAAATTATTGCTATTTGATAGGATTTCAGGATTTAATTAGGAAGTGTTTAACTTGCAGAGAACCACATGCCAACTTAAGCTAAGTATGTAGAATTCTAGTAGAAGAATAGTAGCATAATTAATATCAACTAGCAATTTTATCAGAGATGAAATTATTTTGTAATTCTAAGTAAATTAGAAATAGTCTTGGTGCACTCATGGCAGTTGTAAAGCAAACCTTTTGCCTTTAAAGGAAAAAAAAAAGATGGAAAAAGGATAGGTGAGGAAATCATGGCAGTCTCTTTGCGTTAGATTTAATATTCACAGCATAGTGATGTGTTGACTGCTGTGATGAAAACTTTCTATTAGTACCTTCAGGGAAATGGGGAAGAGGGGATTAGAGCTGTGACTTTCCAACTGAGAGCCTTTAATTTTGGTTTCTACAGAAATGAAGAGGATAATTGTCCACTCCTGAGCCTTCCTGAATATAAATGTGATGTTGTCTTTCATTTACCATGGGTTCTTTTTCTTTCTTTGTTTGTTTTTAGCTAAGAAGTGCTTTCTTTCCTCTGCTGTTTTTAATGGAACAGAAAATGGAGATGAAAAGGCATGGCTTCTCCTTTAGGCTGGAGTTTGCACAGAGACTCTTTGGTCTGTTTCTTTTCTTAGCGTGGGTTGCTGAGGACTGGAATTGGTTGGGGCAGCAGGACAGTGCACCTGGGAAGCTGAGAGGGAAGTGCAAGACCAGTGTCCTCACTGTGCAAAGTACACACAGCACTAGTCCAAGCTCTTCTCTAACCCACCATCCCATAGTAGTGGTTTGGATCAGTTTAATTCTGGTAGCACTTTAATGCATGCATGAAGGGAGTGAGATAACTGTGGAAGAGCCCAGTGTTATCTTGTGAAACTGTACAAGCGAGCTGGAGTCTGACCCTAGCTCACATTTTATTATTAATGTTAGGACTTAATTTTTGTATTTTGGTTACTTGAAAACTGATGAATATGGTTTTTCTTCCCCTTATTTTTGCCTATAGGATATTTATCTGTGAGTGAAGGTGTTCAAAACATGATACTTTGGTGTATGTTTAGACAGTGATTGAAGTTGGGGGTGGGTATTTCCTGATACTTAATGATGGTCTAGAAGAGTTAGTCATCATTGGCCAGGAAATACCAACTCCAGATTATATCGAGTTCAATTATCTAAAAGATATTTCAGTGTCCATCTGGATGTGGTACATTGCCAGAGACATTGTGTTCATAATAGCATCTTGTTTTAGTGTTTAATTATAGAGTTAATGGCTGTATGTGGGTTCTGCGTGCCATAAATATGTCATCTTGAAGTCACCACCTCTGCTGCCCCAAGTTTTGGGAAGTGGTCAGGAAGTGTTGCCTAAAAGTCAACTAAAATTTAGTAACTGCAAGAATTTCAGTTTCTCACATAAAAGAATACTTAGTACTTCTCTCCCTCCCTGCGCTTGGCCACCACAATTGCCATCTATATAAATTTTGCAATATATTTCAGATTGGGATTCAAATTGCCTCTTTTCAGGTTAATCAAATTCCCTTCTATTTTCTAAATAAAAGTGATGGTTCTCTGCTTTTAGTTCCATATCCACGCATTACTTTGTAGTTGGCATGACAGAAATAAGTAAGTTTGTTTAAGAAAAATGGACAAAAATGCAGAAACTGACACACACCACTACCAAACAACCGTGGTATGCATAACCAAATGGGGGCAGAGGGGTATATTTTCTGACATTAAAAAAAAAAAAAAAAAAAAAAAAAAAAAAAAAAAAAAAAAGAAAAAAAAAAAAGAAAGTATTTCTGAGTATTTGTAGGCCCCATTTCCATAGATACTTATTCTGGAAATTTGCCCTAGTCTTTACTAATGAGGCAAACTATGTTGACTGAATATATTGTAGGAGTTAAAGAGGGCAAAAAGCCACCAGTGACTTCTGTAATTCAAGACTTAAGGGAGAAATTCTGGGAATGTCTTCCTGGCTGCCTCTGTATCTTTTCTGCCTTTCGACTTCTTTCCTTCTCAGGACAGGTGAACTTTTCCAGCTCTAATCTTGTAAAAAACATATATTGGGACTTAGCTGTGTAATTGTAGGTCTCTATGCTTCCATTAAGTATTAAGCTTCTTTGGAATAGGCTGGAACTTCCTGCTGTCTGGGCTTGTAACTGTCTTATTAGTACACCTTGGGATCCTGTCTGCAGTTGTTTTTATAGATGTGCACTGAAGAGCGAAGTAGCTCTGTCAGTCGTAAAGACAAACTTGAATGAGTGAAAGCAGGATTCACGAATAACACTAAATTCACTTTACAGAACTAAACATACTACATGCTGTACATACCTAAATGTTTCACTCTGGTCCTTACCCTGCTCCTTTTCAGTTGTTTTTTACAAGTTTTCTTAGGTTATCAGTGAGCACAGCTGGGGCTGGCAAAACCTTGCGTAAGCCTTGAAGATGCAGAGGAAATGAGGCATCTCCAGTGGCCCAGTGATGTGATTGCTCAGGCTTTGCAGAAAAGGCAGGGTGTTGCTGAAGGTTTCACTGTAGTTGTGGTACCCAAGTGGAAGACTATTGTTACCTCCTAAAAGTCACTGGTTTTCATTCTCTGTCACAGAAGGATGGACTTCATAAGCACATTAACTGCAGAGATGAAAAAAAAGTGGTTCAGTAGATTATATTTTTAATTTTATGTGGATGTGTCTGTTGCTGCTGTGGTGGAATGTAATGAGTGACAGTCACAGTAAACTGTGCTAGCTTCTATAACATGATATAGCTATTGCTTCTGATTGAGCTGTCCTAAGGTATTAAGACTGTAATAGTTTGTTAGAACATGTTTGCTTTGGAGTCTCAGAGCTGATGCAGGCACTACCAGAATGTGTGCAAAAGAAGGCAGCTGAAGGTGTCTTTGATTTGTGTATGCTGCTGTGTTTCCCAAAGGTGAGTTAGGTACCCCAGCTGTAGCCTTTGAGGCCATGTGCAGTTGGTTTAGGTTTCCCAAAGTGTTTCAGTGTACCTGACCCACAATGAAGGCTGTCCAGGCGCTTCCTGTTGCATGTCATATCTGGATGCCTAATGTGAGGGGGCGTGGGTGGTGGAGAGAATTTGCAGGGAGTGTCTCAGGGCAGCCTGTCCAGTGAAGCCTGTGTCACAGCTACATTCTTGCCTTACCTTCTCTCTCTTGCAGAACTTTACCTTTTCATATTCTGAAATTTGGGGAATTGTATCATCTGGATTTGTCTGTGATGTAACTGAACAAGTCTGTGTTGGCAGTAATCTGTGGAGTCCTTAGAACAATAGTCTTTTTTTTTTTTTTTTTTTTTTCAAATGGTAAGTGTTATGGAAACTTAATTCTATAGGTAAAAGTGAATGATTTGTAGTTTTCAAATCCTGGGTGGACTGGATTCAAATGGTTGAAGAAGGTATTCGTTAGCACTTGTTTCAATTAGGTACAACAATGTACTCTGTCAGTTCTCCTTTCTCTGACTGGTTGTGTAATTAACCTATTTATTCCCTGAACTAAGCTTGTGAATTTCCCCATCATTTCTTAAAAACTAAATACGACATCTTTTTGTCTATAGATTTTGTGAGCTTTAGAATTTGAGAGATTGTGTGAAGGATTATAAATAAATTGCTGGGCATCCTCAGGATGTTTATTCCTTTTTAAAATGTGTATCCTAATATAACTGAGAACATTGTGTAGAAGTGCTTTTCATGTTCTTGGAATTCAACCTAAACCTTTGACTTCAGTGAGATTGTTAAAAAGTCCCTCTAGTTGTTTGCATAGGGAGAATCTTTAACCACTTAAAATAGAGTCAGAAAAGGTTACTAGTTACTGATATGTTGAAAGTTTGAACCTTTGAAATGCAATATAATACAAATGTAAATAAACACTGTGTGTTCTAACAGTGTATTTAGTAGATAAATTTAAATGTTTCTGTAGTTTGGAGACTTGAGTCTTGCCTTGATTTTAATCATTATATTCATTAAGCTGATGCTATTAATATTCAGACTTCTACTCAAAATCTATTTCTTCTGTGATGCTAGCCAATAATTAGTCACTATAAAAGCTAGATGAGATGTCATTTAGCAATAGCTGTGCCAATGATGAGGTAATTTCTTTTTATTCATATTTTAGTTGTTATTTCCTTAATTTTTTTCTTCTCAGACTTGGGACATAATGCTTATTCAGTAATACTGTCACACATAGCCTGCTCCCATAATCTCTGGTTAACTATATCTAAAAAAAGCACATTGTTTCTTTTCTTTCCCATTCCCAAAATAATTGTGTAGAGGAGAATCAGAGTTAGAGGTCTAGGTTCTGATTTTGTACCAGAGTGAGCATAGATTTACTTCACATGATGGTCATCAACCTGGGATACTTAGGTTTTACACAGGTGTTCAGTCATCCCTCTTGCTGGTGTGTTGCAATTCCCTTGGTCCCTTCTGGAGTTTCCCTTCAAACACAATGGAGGCTCTGCTGAGAGCTTCACATGTTGTAGCTGTTTTAATTTTACTAACATAGTAGTTTTTGTGTGTAACATAATACTATTACCCATCAGGAAATACAGTCTCCTACTGTGAATCTCAAGACTATCAAATATTTTAGGAATGCTTTCTAACCTTCTTTCAAGTATCAGGGAAATAAGTATATCAAATAGTCCTGTTCTGCACCACCCACACCCTTCTACCCCTTTAGGAAAAAAATTTACAAGTTTGCTTTAGGTGTTTGTTTTCGCTCTTTTGAAATGTAACACTATTAAAAAAATCCTATTCAGATATTCTTTGTTTTGTAAGTCCAGGGCGGCTTCTAGAAGAGGAATGTAGCAGTAACAAAATTATTTTTAAAATCCTTTTTAGTAGAAAAGACACTTACCTATAGAGAATATTTTGAGAAGTAAAAATGTTCGCAGTAGAACAACACCCTCTCCTCCCCATCAAACAAACGAACAACAAAAAAAGGGATTAAATACAATTTAACTGCCAAACCTGGAGCAGATAACATGTATATTCAGCTATGAATATGATCTTAATCTTGGGCAAACTTTAGGTATGTTCTGTGAAGTTAGCTTAGGTGATCAGTCACATCTTTTGGGATTTTTGCCTTACTAGTTAATCTGGTTTTTCACACAAATTTTACTTTTTTTATGTAGAAAACATAAATTCACTAACAGGTTTGTACACATTGGTATATAATATACAAGGGGGGTTTTTCTGTAGCCCAAACTCGTGATTTCTTTCCCAGCCTTATTTCTTGATTGCTCTGTTTCTGTGAGCAGAACTTCCAGGCTGTATGCCTCAAAGTAGGCCATTTCCTGAATTTCCTCTTATTCCTTAATTTTGTGTCGCTGGAACTTTGCTTGGTGTGTAATCAGTATTTGTGTCTCCCACATATGGCTCCAATCTCCTCCTGTATCTCCAGCACTGGATATTTATAGCAAGCCCGCCTAAATGCGTTATTCCAGCGGTGAGAAACTGACTCAGTACTCATTGCGATTCCTCCTGCGCCCATGTCTGTGACCAACTGTGGAGTTTTGGCATGCATTGCATTCCTGGGTGTGGTTGTAGGACAATCCAAGATAACCTCAGTTATCTTGGCTTTGTTACAGCAGCCTGTTGCATTTCAGAAGTTCATGTTAGAGGCTATGAAAAGCCTTTGCTTCCAGACTCTGAAGTTGTTTTGTCACCTTCATCTTTAGTTCTTCTTTTTTTGTATGAAATCAGGGAGAGAGAAGTTATAAGAGGAATAAAAAAGTGTAGATCACTAACTTGATATTTCAAAATATTTGGAATAAAAATTTATATAGTTGTGATTGCTTGTCAGCTTTGGGGTGTAGAATCCAGCGCACACTGAATTTCATTCTGTTCTTTCTGCTGTAGTTTCAGGGTTCAGGAGGTTTCATCTTGTACCACCAGTAAGTCTACTTCCAGTCAGAATGACGTAATGTTTAATATTAAGAAACTTCTGAAATTCAAGTTGATGGACCAAGAAAGGACTCAGCCTTGAGTTAAACTTGAAAACAGAAGGACCAAGGGAAGAAACCGAACATGGAAAAACCCACTGTAGCTATCGGACAATGATGCATGGACTGCAACCCTTTCTGGTGATAAGGAACTTCCAATAGGCAATGTGAATATGAGTGTCCTGGAAACTGTTGTCTGGTGTTGTCATCACTCAGACTGGAGATTTAGAAGGGCTGAGGAAGTTCTGTCGGTCTGTGTAATCAGACACACTGTACTTTATAAATATGTTTCTATATAACCCCTGTGTAAACAATGCTGGTGGTCAACTTCAGTGGGTGTATTTCACAATAGAGAGGCGCAAAAGGAGAACATGATTTTTGCCTCTTCCTCTGTAGAGTATTTTCTTACAGACAGTGAGGGGAAAATGTAAGAACTCTGAACTCATTAAATACTTAATTTATCTTTAATTAAAAAGTAGTGACTTAAGTAGTCTGCCCTTGAAAATAGTACATTTGCAAATTGATAGATTTCATTGAAGAATATGTGAAATAATGAGTGTAAATAACTGAAGAATATGTTATTACATTTATGATTTATCTTTTTGGGTGATACTTGTGAGTTCATCAACTTTGCCTTAGCACTGCAAAATATCACTTTGGTGCTACTCTTAAATCTGGTTAGTGTGAAATTTGAGAATAAGTGGTTTGTGGCTTCCAACTGCACTTTTTGAGGCATGTGGTTCAAATGCCCGTAGACACTTGTGTGATTTTATTGTCATGGGACTAAATTGGTCAGAGAAATATATGTAATAGCTACTTGGCTTTTTCTGCTCCTACGTTACAGAAGTTCTGTGATGTAGGAATCCAACTTCTCAAGTCTCAGTGTTGGCAAAGCTTATATTTATGCTTGTAGGAAGGCTTTATATAAAAGCTTTCAGCATGCCCTGCTGCAGTGGATAAAATTCCATGATGTTGAAAAAAATCTCTTATTTTGAGATAAGTTTTGTAGCTCTTGGCCAAGAACTCCTTCCTTTTCCAGAAAGTAATACCACTGGAGGAGGTCACTGCCTTTAGATGTGCTGTTTGATTGGTGTGCAGCTTCGGAGAGCTGCAGTTAAGATGCTGTTGTGTAGGTGATCTCAGGAGGTGGAGTTTGAGCTGGGAAGATGCTGTACAAACCATAAGCAGAGTAGAAGGGTGGCTCTGTAATATAGATAATTGCAGTGCACCTGATGGACAATCAGCCTTTGGAATGAAATCTGACCTTTGAGAAGTTATGTGAGGTACGAGCAAGTGCTTGATAATGTGAGTAGGCAGACCTTAGCCATTCTGCTGTAGACAACCTTTGATTTGCTTGTTTTGTTAATGTGTTTTTGCAGGACACCAACTGTCATCAGTTAACCAGGGATGAAAATTGCTAAAGCTGCTGGAAGAATGGTGCAGTTTGAGTTGACTTTAAGTTCTACCATGTGAACTGATGTTTTCTGGCCAAGTGAAATGTGTGCCTTTGGTTATCTCAAAGCGACATAAGGTGATGCTTGGTCCTCCAGGGGTCAGCATCGACTTTTCCAGAACTTGCCAGCAAGAAGGGATTATCACAAGATACTCTGAGTTGAAAGGAATCCAGAGGGATCCATCAAGACCATCAAACTCTTAAGTGAATGGCCCATATAGGAAGTGAACCCACAGCCTTGGCATTATTAGTACCATGCTCAAACCAACTGTGCTCATCTCAGTGGCACATTATGCCAATTTATTAGGAGATCTGATTTTCCTAGAGTAGAATAAGCTCACTTTCTACCTCAGTTCAGTACCTGTATCATCAAGTCACTATTTGCATTCCGTTTGTAACTTCCATTCCTGCGAACGCAGTAAATAAGGTGAAGTCTAATATATGTAGTGGAGTTGTAATTAAGGAATGTATTATTGATTGCTTGTTAAGACAGGTGTTGTCTCCCACCTAACTTTATTTAATGGTATTCCAAATGGTATTATCTGTAATATCAAAGTCCTGTATGCCTGCTGTATAAAAGAAAACTGCACATTCTGTAAGATTTACTTCCTTAAAGCTTTCTGGACTTAGAAAGGGAAGGCAGGGCATACTGTTAAGAATGGTGATATATGGATGGATGGAGTAGTTGTGCTTCAGTCACCTGCCAGAATAATGGAGGTGCTGTTCAAGTCAGTGGACTCTGTGACTAGTTGCTGGTGAAGATAACAAGTGGCGACTTTTATGGTTGTGTGAATCTGGCACAATATCCAGTGTCCTTCTCACTGAGTCCCTATCGTGCCTGCCTTGCTGCCCTGTGCCAGCTGTTCCATTGCAGGCATTTTTAGACTGCCTTCCTCTTCATCCTGTCTTCTGTTGCCCAGCTCAGTTGCCACCCCAGGAAGCAGCTGTCATTTGTGGAAGTAGGGTGATGTTCTCCATACCAAGATGGCAACACAAGGCACATGATTTCATCTGTCAGCTTGGGCAGCAGCAGCAGCATGATCTCCTACTTGCCCCAGCTGTAGAACTCATACTGCTTTTATATCAAACTCACTCATACCAGAAGTGAAATTTGTTGCTTGCCACTGTGGGCATCCATCAGCAGGCAGTGCAGAATATGGCAATGGTAGAATCTGAATTATTCAGGGGAAATTTGTGTGAGTGATGCCTTGGTTACCTTCTGCCACTTGCTTTGTACTGTGTCTGGTTTTTGAGGAGTGGCTTGTAGAAGTGCACTGTGCTGCAGGTGTGGCAAGGCTGCCTTTGGGTGCAGGCTTTAAGGGTTGTTAGATGATATTTCTGTCTTTGCTGAGCTTGAAGCTTCGTTGATTGCTCTGATGGACTTGAGAATGAAGACAAATTTTCCTCATTATTTCTCATTTGACTTTTCTTGTTCTTTTGCCAAACAATTTAAAGTTGGGAAGATGACAGGTAGTGTATGATTCAAGAGGCTATTGCAGTCATGTGGTTTTCCAGCATGTGCAGTGCACTTTCTGTGACTCTCTGCCACCAAACTCTGTGTGTTGCAGCAGATCATTGTAGCTGTTTTACTGTGGGTGAGCAACGCTTGATTTAGAAAGATGAGAGACATCTGTGGGTTTCACAGTTCTAGCCTAGCTGAGGTCATTCAGTCAGACTGGTGTGTTCGTGAGGACTATTTGGCACCACTGGAGCTGCTGAATTGCCACTGTTGCTGGCAGCCCTGTCTGTGGTCCTGTACTGACTTGTGGGCAGCCTGATCTCCCTCTGGGGGAGCATGACCTGCCAGCTGTGGAATTCATTTCACCTTCTGAGCGAGACAGAAGTGTGACCCCACATATGACAGACAGCATCCTACTTTGCTTAAGGTCATGATGGGGGTGAGGAACGTAATTTCTATACCAGTAACAAAACTGCATACCTCTCTAGTTCAGGGTGGTGTTAATATTGAACTTCTTTCCTGGGTTTGAACAGTGTAACAGGATGGTCAAAAGCTCAGTGTGTTTGAATAATGAGCATCTTTGTCTTTTTGTCCATGTCTCAGCTGGTGCTTATTTTAAAGAGAGTTGATGGGTGTTCAGTTGCAGTACAACATGCAATATTTCTGTAGTTCTTATCAGCCCTAGCTGACAAAATATTTACTGATGGCTTGAGATGACTTAATTCAGCATATATTGCTTGTAATTATATCTTCATTTGAAGCTTTTGAAATAGAAATACCTTTTCATGATCTTTTCATGCTCATAATCTTAAATTGACCATTTTTTTACAGATTGGGGTTAAAATAAACACAATAGCTCAGAATCAGATGGGAGAACTGTAATGAGGAATGGTGAGTTTTGTGAATATTTATGGGATTTTGGTATTCATGGAAGAGGGTGATAGTCTTAGCTCCTTGTATAGATAAATTGGGACCCTGAAAGACAGCACTGGCATTTTGGGATGCATATCTTAACTTCGTCTTTTAATGTATATTGCTCAACTTTTAAAGTGGCCGATTTTAGTTCCTCTCACTGAGTGTTACGTGTCTTACTACACTAAGAGTATGGGAACAATTTTGATCTTAATTTTCCAGATTGATCAGACAATTTCAGTGGAGGTTTTTAATTATTATGTGAAGGTTATTTTAAACTGTTTGTGTTAGAATGTATGTTCTGGCCTTTTCTTCATAATCATTTTGAGATGTGAGTATAGCTTGTGAAGAAAGCACACATGCAAAGGCTCATTCTTGGCTTTTAATGCATGTTTGGTTTTTGTAGCAGAAATTCTGTGCTGATCTTGAAAGAGATAAAATCTGTATGCTAACAGAATTAATACAGGGCAGAGAAAGCTAACAGAAAAAAGTTAAATTAAGATCCCAATATTTTATCAGCAGGAAGGTGGTACAGGAAGTCTGAATCCATTATATTCTAAGACTTGACTTTCTGAATTACCATAGTCTTAATTTTGAATAGAAGGCAAAATGCTGACGTGAGTTCTTGCAGTTCGTTTAGTAGGTAAAGCAGTTTTACAAGTTTGGAGCAGTCTGTCTCAGGTAGTGACATGAAATTCACATATATACCTTCCCCCCCACCCAGTGTTGTATTAGATGAGCTGGTTTAAATATTGTTTAGAGGCTGGAATTAAAATCCTGGTGTGGTCTTGGAAATATTTTGACTAGATTATTAGAGAAATGAACATGCTGCTTCCATTTCTTAATTAAAGCTTTCATTAAAAAAATCTTCATTATCATGAAGGAATTTTTTAATTATTAATTTGATTTTAGGTGAAAAGGGTAGAAACCATCTTTTTGGATGTATACAGAGTTATTTATTTAGAGAAATACATTTTCATTGTTAGGAATACTTAAAGTAAATTTGTATAACTGAACTTTCTTTTCACTGAGTTCAATGGAAGTAAAAAAAAAAGAATCTGAAGAGGAACCCTGGGGTTTATTGATGTCTGAAGCTTTATGTTATAATTCTCACTGAGCATGTAGTTGTGGATTCATAATATATTATTGCTGGTCAAAAATAATGTGTTACTAATTTTAATGACCATCATGAAATTCGGTCACTTCTGTGGAAGGAAATGTCTGAGAGATTATTATCAGTGCTTAAAAAAACACTGTCTCTGAGATTCTGTAGCAATAGCAGTTGAATTCCTATCTGCAGCCTCCATAAAAACCAACATTACTATCCTTACAAGCAAAAGGCTTTAAATGCCAAGTGATAGGAAGGAGTGGGGGAAGGAAGTATGCATCTGTTTATAAGAGCAGATATGAAAACCTTTACTTAAAGTTCTTCCAAAAAACCTCAAACCTTAAATGCAGACTATTAATGTATCCTTTTATCACTTAATTCCATAAAGATCAGCCCTTCCCTCCTCTCCCCTCTTACCCCAAATGAAAATATGCAAACATTGAAAACAGTAAGATGAAAGGTTTTCATGTGGGTCTGAGAAGCTTCAGGTCTGTTGGCATGAATATAAAAAAAATCCAGCCTTGACTGGAGTTGTGGCAAATTGGTATAATAGCGTAGTAGTTCCAGATTGTGGGGTTGTTCTTTAAAAGAAGCACTTGAAATTGTCTAAAAAAACATTGTCTTGTGAGGTACAGGGAGAAAATGTTGTAAGTTCACAGATGAAACTTTTATAGCCCATATTGGACTTGACTTCATGGTTATAGCTTCAAGAGAGGGATTTTTAGGAAAAGTACTATAGCAGAATCTGAGCAGGGGAAAAAATGCGAACATATTCTTGCTGCTGTCATATGAACATTGTTCTGGTAACTGATTCTACTACACTTGCATTTGGGGAATGGTTTTTTTCCCCCATAATTACATACATCAGGATTTTATGAAGGTAAATGCTTATAAAAGATATATTTCATTAGTTATGCTGCTATATATAATTTTCAAAATCACTGAAGTCATGCTTAGATCTTACAGGTTTGCAGTAAGCAGACATGGGAAACACTAGGCACGAAGTGAAGTTTATATGCTGTGTCTTCATAAGGAATGCTTGTTGTCTATATACAAAATGGTACCAGAAAGATGGAATTGTGTTGGAATTCTCTGTTTAGACACCTCTCACAGGGAGTGTGGTGAGAGATTCCTTAAATGTTTTTTGAGTTCTTTGGGTGATGAAACATGTGGCTTGTATTAGACTCTGGAGAGGATGCAAAATGTTTCAAAGGTATTTAACTGGTGAGGGAGTTCAGAAAGCATTGTATTCTGTGTGCTTGAAAGAATTTATAGCTTGTATTTGACTTTGTTAAGCTAGCTTCTGATTTGATTACATTTGTGTAAAGCAAATGGTTTGGGAAATAATTCTTTTAGTTCCTTGTAGTGTTTTGTAAAGAGTTATTATGAGAGAAATGTTATGAAACAGCTCAAAACTTGCACTGGACAATGTATAAATGCATACATTAATGCCTATTATAAGTAAGATTCATATAAAGAAAAAATTATGTTCTAAGAAGTCAACCACAGTTGCAATGCTGGATGGACACTAGAGTGAGTTCCTAAAAACATTCTGCCTATCTTTTACGTGAAAGTGAACTTCTTCTGTTAGGCTTAACGAGAGATGATCAAACGATTTTCTGATATTCTGACAGCCAGAAAAAATTACTGTATCTTTTCTCTGGGCTCATTTTTTATTATTAAAACCTGCCACTTTTTTCACAAAAGCTTGGTACAAAGCTTCACGATTTCACTTTGAGTTCTAAATTAATAATAAAGATGCCTTTTGTGTCACTCGCCCTCCTCCTTCTTTGCATTGGCTGCAGTCAAAAGTGAGGCTGATTTAGCGTGAAGAAGCTGAAGAAAACCCACAGATAAGAGGGCCTTAATTATATTTAGCTGTGGAGGATGGGAGCGATTGAAGTGTCTTGAGCTGCCATGTAACAGCTGCCAGGCAGTGACTGAGTGGAGTGCTTAGGCCCAGTGCAATAATGGTGTAACAAGGAGTCATCTGTCATCCTGTGAGTGACACACTTCGTGGCAGTTTAAGCTAATTTTCATTTCGTAATTGGGATTGACTGGTCCACCCGTGGTTTGTTGCCACAATAATTCAAATTGTGAGCTATCTGGAATATACAGATTAATTTCATTTAAATGTCTTGAGCTGTGGAAACTTGTTCTTCTGAGTGTTTGGGAAAGGGAGATCCTTACACTGTAGTGAGGCAGCTCTTGGTGCTGCGGCAGCTGGGTGTGAACAGTTCTGCTGTGGTGCTGTGACAGCTGCAACACGAGGTGTGGCCAGCTGGACTGGCCCTGTAGGGACACCAGCTTGGGAGCTGTGCTGCTTCACAACAAAGGCTCCATAGCACAGTAATTCTCTCTGATACAGTCAGTGTTGGATCCCGGGAAGAAAAGAAGATTAAGACATGAAGTAAGACTTGCCAGCTGGTCAGATTGGACTGGGTGATTCCCTAAATGGATGGCTGTACTGCCTTCACTATAGGTTTCAATAACTTTTGGAAGTTTTGATCATATAGTTCGTCTGGGTTATTTGGAGATTTTTTTTTAAAAATTCCTTTTTATTTTTAGTTTTTAAACTTTCCCAGAGATATAAAGTGTCCTGCTTGATTTTTGTATCATGAGAAGAAATACTCTTTTATTGAAACCTGGATTGCTAGAGAACTCTATTGCTTTTTCACAGTTCTTGCAACATAGAAATTGGAAAATCATCATTCCGTTTTTATTTCTAACATTATGATATTGTAATTTTTGTAGCTTTCTGCACTAGAAAATTGGTTTTCTGACATGAAGACCTTTGATGTATCTAATCTGTCCTTGAGCTGAAGGTGTTAAGTAGTCCTTGCTATTCTCCTTATCCTTGCTTCTTTCCTTCACCTTCCAGTTTCTTTTCAGGGAGCGTATATTAACTACAAGAACTGTACAGTACTGACCCTGTGTGCTGTCGGGTCTTATGCCACCTCATCTTGCTGGCTTTGCTCTGCTCCTTTCATAATAATTCTTACTGCTGTTTGCTTATTTGACAATTCAATTTTTAGAGGAGTAAACATGAATTATGACAATTCCTAGACAGTAATAATAACAAAATCAATATCCATTGCTATTTATAATTACTGTGGCTTTTTTACCCTTATTCCATGTGCTTTTCTCTGCTGTTACTACAGAATAATTTCTTCTTGTGAAATGATCTTGTATTTCTAAAATCAGTTTAATCTACGCCGGAACAATTTGCATCACCTGCAAACAGTTGCTGAACTATTTTCTTTTGAGACATACCTGAATGATTGAAACATTGCTGATTGTGGTGGAGAGAGCCCTCTTTACCTCCCTGTTTTGTGTCTGAGCACGCTACTTCTCATGTGGATTTACCTAGTTTCTCGGTACCAGGATCCTACTTGCTGACAGACTGAGCAGCATTACTGTTTATTCCCACTGAAGCCTTCTCCTAAAGCTGATGAAAAATTTATGTTTTGTTGTTCCTAATGTTTCCGGAATGTGGGCTGTTGGGCTGGACCATGCTGTGGGCTGGTGTTGCAGGGCTGTGGAGCAGTATTGCAGGATCAGTTGTCCAAAATATGGTGGTTTTCACTTTCGTGAAATACTGTATATGAACCAGGGCTAAAGCTTCACTATGAATACAAGTATATTTTTAAAAATCTTGCTAAAATATATCCTCCTAGTGATCTGGTTTAGAGGGCAGTCGGTTCCTGAAACACCTGCTCTGATCCGTAGCTCGTTTTGTCTTCTCTCTGCTCTCACCTAAAAGCTGGAACCAAAAACACAGTGTTCATATGCTTCTGGACTCCCAGTAGGTAGGGAGTGATCAGGTCAACAGCCCAAAGGTATGATTGACGGATTGATATTTGACCCTGTCTGATACTAAGCAGCAGATGTTTGGCCTTGTTTAGTCTACACTGATTATTTGCTTGTAAAATACTCATAGGTCCTACAGACGTAAGTCCAGTGTGAAAATCTAAGATTTGTGACTGATCTACCAGTAAAAACATTTATTTTACTTGTAAAATATTATTTTTTAAATTTTGGAAATACATTTATTTTCATGGGATTTGACATACCTAACTTCAAGTTCATGGAATTGGGTGATTAAAGGACATACTTTTTGGCTGTTTCAGCCTTTTTTGTACTTTCTTTTATATCTAATTTCATTTTGAAATTCAGCATGTATTCGTAAACATAATTTTAAACCAAGATGTTCATGTTTGTTAACTGTTGAGTTGTCTGATATTTAGCTGCCCTGAATGTAAATGATTCACTTGGAAATTACATGGCTTGGTAAGTTAAAATTATTGACATGTGTGCAGATGAGCTGCAAAGCAGAATTACTTGAGCTGCTTCCACAAAGCACATAGCTAGTGTTTCTCTACTAAACTTCTACTTATTTTCAGATATTATAGATAATATAATTCAACTCACTTTGTATCACATCAAGTGTTTAGGAGACCTGCTTTCCACTGTGACTGACAGTCTGCAGGGTATTTTTAGAGTGAGCCTACAAAACAAGGGGATTACTGCCTCATATCTCTGCTCTTAAACCTCTTAGCATATTGTTTAGGATCATAGTCAGAGTTTGCAGTTGCTGTAGTGTCTGATGAATTGGGACATTTGCTTTAGAATAGTTACTGATGGAGAAAATGAGGCTTGCTTTCTTTTACTTGCTGAATTTCACAGGTTTGTGAGAGGCAAATGATTTATCTTACATCTGCTAGAAGGGGCATTGCATGTCTTTAGGAATAACTTCTGCCTTGCAATGATCAAACTTGTAGTTTTGTGACAGTTTAAGAGTCTGAATGTTTACTTTGGCGATACTTCTGTTACATAACATTGTGGAATACAGACTCCTGTGTTTAATTGCTGCAGTCTGGGGGGGTATTTATGTTTGAAAATCCTATGCTTTAGGACAGGGCTTCTGCTAGCTGAATGTTTTAGCCACATAATTGTTAACAGTGTGTTGGAGTACAGTTCATTATTTCATTTCCTGGTATTTCATAAGCTGCTTGCAATTTTTGTTTAAGTCTGGCTTTTGCCAGTAAAATGTTGCTGTCATAACATTGTTTTTTCCCTTCTTTCACCCTCATCTGTGGTGCAGATAGGATTGTCAAGTGCTCTGGAAAGAGTTATGAAGTGCTCACGTGATACCTTAGTTCAGGTATAAGACAGCCAGAAATCTGATGGATTTGAGGATGTCTTGTACTTCACATCATATGATAACAATGCATCACAATTTCAAAGAATACTGTCGGAGACATTACTGTCACAGCTCTGATCTCTTTGGTCTTACATAAAGAATTTAAGCTTGCCATTTCTGTTATATTTTCAAAGTATGATCTAAATATTACTTTCATTGCTGAAAGGTGAGTTTTCTACAGCTGGTATACTTGGTTCAGTAGACTTTTAGTTATATATCCAATAATTTACATTCAAGAAGGAAAATCCCCTCAATTGGAACTCTAAATAATAGTAACAACACAACATAATGTGTTTGCTGATTGAACAAATGAAGAAATGCTTCACCTTTATGCATATTTTGATAGAATGCTTACTTGTAGTATTTTATTATTAGATGTTAATTGGGTAATGAAAGGGTGAATGAGTTGGAAAGCCATGTGGTGAATAATGTGGTTAGTCAGCCTGGATTGCGAAACAGGGCTGTTAACATTTTAGTGAGCATGCTCATACGGTTACATGCCTTCATTTGCTTCAGTGTGACAGTGCTGGATTTAATTAGATTTTATGGGATCTAAACTTACAAAAAGGCTCAAAGTTCTGCATTCAGAATCTGACACATGGACTGACCTTTTCTTCCTTAGAAGATAAGGGTACTCTGTGTGCTTGTGCTGGTGAATAATTGCAGAGAAGCTGTTGCAGGCCAATTGCAGCAAGTTTTGGCTAACCTTTACAGTAGACTTGGAGAGATAGGACATTACATGTTTTTGTACTGTGTAAGTGGGAGAGGAGGGGAGAACGTTTGCTTAGCAGCAATGCTTAATAAGGATTTTTCAGAGAAGTAAAACTCCATCCTGGCAGCTTCATAATAGACAGGGACAGACTATTTACCTTGGCAGCAATCAACTCTCTTTCCTAGCTTGCCTGTTTTTTTATAAATGAAATGTTCTTGCACTGTCATCTTAAATTTAGGGGCTCAAATTGCACATTAGAAAGCAAAAGAGATCAAAATGTTTTGAACCACTTCTATTTGTGTTTTACTTGCAGGTAAACCTGCCAAACCCAAACCTCATCCCAAGAGAATGACTTGAAACAATCATATTTCCTCACTGATATCCTTGTGTCCTGGTTGTAGCCAAGATTTACAATTAACATTGGAGTGGCAGCGGTGAACTTTATTTTATTGGAAAAAGCAATGTGAAATATACTTCTGGAATATGGAAGTGTGGGCTGTTCACATTTCCTGGTGCAGACCATTGCGGATTTCATAGTATGATTCAGATTTTCATAATGCTCAAAAGATAGCTGTTAAACATTAGTCTGTGGACAGGTGTGACCAGGTTGTACTTGCACAAGAACTCAGAGGCACCAAGCTTTCTGAGGATACAGATCTTCAAGCCATGTGGAGGAATGTCTCTGGAGTGTTTTCCTAGTAAGTAGGTTAGGCAAACACTTTTTTTTCTACAAGATTAAGATTATTTGCATTTCCTCTTAGGTCTATCAGTTGGCTTTGGAAGGAAGAATGCATCCTGATTCAGAAAGCTTTGATGTCAAGAAATGTGAGAAAAAAATTTTAGAGGTGGATGAGGTTTTTGCTCCAGGTTTCGGGCTCTTTTTGGCTTGGCCCTTCAGCAGTATTAGGTGTATTTCACTGGGGAAGAGCACATAAGGGAAGCAGATGGTTGTGCAGCTACTTAGCCCTCACCTGTTTGTGGCCAGCAGGCAGTACAGGTATGAATGACACTTTTTTTTTTTTTTTTTTTCTTTTTTCTTTTAAGTTACTTAACCTGGTTGTATTAAGTTATTGAATTTGTTTGATATGGAGGCTTGTAAATTTTAGAGTGATCCCTATAATACCTTGTTCTTAAAACTGTATTTCCCTGCTGTTTGAAGTGCATACTTCTAGGAATTTTGTTCATGTGTTAGTACTACTGATGGTTCATGCTTGTAGGAGGACTTTGTACTACAAGTCAGGAGGATGGCACCTGGAGTGGGTGGGTGTGTGTGGGGCGGGGGTGTGTTCCCTCCTGCCCCTGGGTACTCTGCATTTGTTGCAGGCTACAGAGAGTACTTTGCCCTTGTTTGACCCATGACTTTCTTTTTTCAAAATAGGTAAATAGGAAACAGTATTAAATTCTGAAGGAAAATGGATAGTAATCCCAAACCTGCTGAATGGTTTTAAAAAACTGACTGAAGACTTGATACCCTTTTTTATCCTTTTTCACTGTGAACAGGAAAGATAACAGATAATTGAATGCAGATTAAATAACCTTTGTGAAGGCTAGAGTTAATAAGAAAGATAAAAAATGTTTGTGCTGTTTATTTGTCGTGAGTGTTGGAACTGTAAGTAGTTGCTTAGTGTGAGATATGTAGTACACCCTAGTTTAAAATCTAACCAGTTGAATTTGTGCATGCAGTTCAGGTACCCATGTACCCATATTGTCCTTCTGTCCTGCAGATTCTGTAGTTTGGATTGGAGTGCTCAGTAGCAGCAACTGCTCTGCAAGAAACAGCTATCCACAGTGTAAATGAATTGCTTATCTAAAGATATGGTTACATGGGTAAACTCTTGCAAAGCTAAGCTCCAAATTTGCATCATCAGCAGCTTCCTCCTGACCTAACTTCAGTTAATATGAAAGCTTACCCATCTCTCACTGAAGGGTAAATTGCTGGCTTGTGCTCACTGAAGGGTAAAAGTGAACACAGTTGTACAGCAGAGCAGCTAACAAGACATGAATTAACATGCTGGTTTATCTTGCAGTAATTTGTTCTGCAGCCATAACCTGATGATGCACAAGGCAGTGAAGCCAAGAGTGCTTCAACATGCACTTTTATCCATGACAGTGTTGTTTCTGTCTCTGTTGTTTCTGACAACTCTGCCCCTGAGCTGTCAGTGGACTGATAGAGGTGTAAGTGGTAGTTTTTCCTCTTGGTCAGAAGAATAATGCTCCAGCTCTCCTTAAATTGCCTTTGGAGCTCTGTTTCCAAAATACATAAATTTGCATAAAAATAAATGGCAACATAAATTAAAAAAAGTAATTTGTCTTTTTGATCCCTTTTGTAGGAAGGTGCTTTGGGAAATGGTCTAATGTCTAGTCTCATGTTGTAATCTCTTGAATTACAAAAGTAGTGGAGAATTTCATGTTGTGTGGGTGGTTTTGTTTTGTTTTTTTGGGGTTTGTTTTTCTTATTTTTTTTTCTCCAGTGGAAGTGACCATTCAGATACTTAGCTGTCTGCAGTAAGATAACCTTGAAAGGTACCGGGACCCAGTGTGGCTCTGTTTCCTTATTTCTCCAGAAGGCTCAGGGCTTTCAGCTTTTGTTGGCAGTTTGTCTCTGATGTAATGTTGTGTTTTGTGATTTAATTAGATTTTGAGTTTCCTATCTTGACTTTTCACTAGGTTTATCTTCAAAGTCCTCTTTCTCTGGATCCTAGCTGGTTTTGTAAAAGTGAAAAGGAAATAGAGGTTTTTGGTGTTTTGGTTTGTCTCTTGGGTGATTTTAAAATACTCCTAATTACATGACAAAGATAAGTTGCTAAGTGAAAAAAAAAAAATCAGAGTTCAGCAACTTTCACCTTAGATAATCCCAAAATATAGTGTCAGACTTTCTGTGGTAAGTGATGCTGTCAGAAGAAAATACCTTGATAGCTTATTGCAGCCTAGGCTGCTGTCTGTTGTGTTGGCAGGCACACAGGGCTCGCATGGAAATGTGAAGTTCCCTACAAAGAATTCAAATAGAAAATGCTCACTCATCTCTCTTTAGAGATACTGAGTTCCAGACAAAATTAGTAAAAATTTCAGCACTTAATTGGAGCAATTCACATGCTACTCTCCTGAATCCTCAAATTTGCAGCCTGTTAGAATTGTTCTATTTAACACTTTCCCATCAGGTGACAGCTCCAGTTCTGTTGTCCTGACATGCATGTTACCAGCAAATTGGGTGTTTATAGGACATACTGTTTTGCAGACTACTAATAAGTCTGGTATTTCAGAAAACCCAAGTGTGGCCTTTGGAGAGAGCTTGCTGGTTGCCTGACAAGAAATTAATTTTGCTGTTTTTCAGCATTTCTATCAGATAGAATTAGCTATTTTTAAACTGTTTGTTGCCAATGTGACCTCAAAATTAGAACATGTAGGAAAATGGGTTTGGTTTTTGGTGAAAAGGAAATACTTTGGGCAAAATGCCACTTCAGTTTCTCATACAAAATGTAGTTGAGGAACTCTTATTCTTATCCTCCCCTGGGGATTGAGATTCCTGGTCAGAGTAAATGTCTGATAAGGCGTCAGTCTCGTGGGCACCAGTAATGCCCGGGAGGAGAAGTCCGACAGAATGCTCGCATAAACAAATGTTATGATAAGGCAATTACACTGCGGTTTTTCACAAATGGTACAGTGATTGTGTGCTGTCCTCAGTCCTTGCTTGGCTATTCACTGGAGTTCTTGAGATTCAGAGTTACCTTGAAATCTTCAAAACTGACACACGAGCCTTAGTGCATCTAATTGTATCTGCTTAAGAGTCTGTTGCCTCTTTTGGCAGAGTGGAGTATCTATGTCCATTTGTCCCTCACTGGAGTGCAAGGTCGGGCAGCTGGGCTGTAAGCCATGTGCTGGTCAGATTTCTGCACTTTTCACTGAAGCAGCTGGAGCAGTGGTTTTGCTCATCGTGCTGTGGCACTGCCAGTCTGCAGCAGGGACAAGAGTGGGTGTCTGTCCTTATGAGCTGAGGTGCCATATAGAGATTTGCTGCAGTATGTTTCACCTGCCCAGGAATAGCCTGGAATGGAATAGCCTCCACTGAAATTCTGATTCCTTCAGACTGATGCACAGAATCCTTCATCTGCAGTTTGTGAAACAAAGTACATAACTAATATTGCTGTAATGCCTCCCTAAGCCTTGATGGAGAATAGAAGCTTTGCAGCTCCTCTTAAAACTTTAAGAATTGCCTTTGCACATTCAGAGATTTTAAAATTGCTTATAGCTTGTAAAATAAACAAAGTTTATAGGAGAGTGTTACGATTTAACCCCAGATGGCAACTAAACCCCATCCAGCCACTTGCTCACTCTTCCCAGTGAGTTGGGCAAGAGAATTAGAAGAGCAGAAGTGAAAACTTCATGGGTTGAGATAAAGAAAGGTAAAACAAAAGCCACACAGGCAAGCAAAGCAAGACATTAATGTAATGCTTCCCATGGGCAAGAAGGTGTTTGGGCATCCCCAGGAAAGCAAGGTTCTGTCACACACAGTGGTTACTTGGGAGGATGAACACTGTCACTTTGAATGTCCCCATTCCCAGTTTTCCATGGTGCCATATGCTGTGGGCCGTGCCTGTGGGCAGTTGGGCTCAGCCCTCCCAGGTGTGTCCCTTCACAAACTTGTGCTCTGCAGCCAACTCAATGGTAGGGTGGGGTGAGAAGCAAAGAAGACCTTGACTTAGTGTAAACAGTCCTTAGCAACAACTAAACCAATGTGTTATCAACATTTTTCTCAGCCTAAATCCAAAACACTGCACTGTACCAGCTACTGGGAAGAAAACTAACTGTCCCAGCTGAAAGCAAAACAGAGCTGCTTCAGCTTATTGAGTGATAAGAAACACACATGTTTTTAATTTTGCACATGTTCTAATCTCTAAATCCACTTGAGTAAATTCAAGAAAATATTTTATATTCCTAGGTATGACAAGCATTTTGTAGCTGTGAAGGAATGAAGTTAACACTTCTTTTTATAGCTAGATAATTGTGATTGAGAATCCTTCAGCAAGTTCCATGCCTGCACTTACACTGCTTGTTAGACCTCCTGACTGTTCTAGGTACCTGCTAGGGACAGTTCCCTGTAGCCTTTGGTGTACATCCCAACCCATTGCTTAATTTGCATTTGGATTTTGCTTGGAGTGTCACACCTTGTTGCTTTCAGATGCTCATCAAGCAGCTTTGAGCATAGTGTTTGTTATAAAAGTATGTTTAGTGTGGCTGTTTTCTAATGTAGAAATACTTCAGGAGTTATCCCGTATGCTGAAAGAATGCTCCAGAATGCTACAAGACCCAGGAATAATGGAATTCAAATGGCACTGAACTTGTGCATATGACTATCATGCTTACTTGCACTTAAACAATTAACATCACCACACTTAAATTGCCCACTCCTAGTGATATAGTTGTCCTTTCTTTATCCATGGGTACATCTTTGAATTATTACTTATCTTAGAGTATTTCTTTTAATAGATGATGGAAAGATGGAAGATTGTAGAGAAATTAGCCAGTATCATGCCACTGAGATACAGTGGGAACTGACTTGTTTAATTATCTGCTGCTTGAGGGAGAAAGTAGAAGTTGCTGAAGGAAGTTTTAGGGAGTCAGAAACAAAACACATGCCTTTTTGTTATTGGGAATGGCTAAAGTGCACCATGAGATATAAAACAATTTAGTATTTATAATTAGTGGTGGGCAGTGATTTTCTATAATGCTATTAATTTCTGACTGTTGTTCAACTTTGAAATAGTTACATTTTGACATTAAACTTCTTAAATATCAGATACCACAAATAGGAATGTGTTGATTTTTCTTACCTATGTCATGTAGTTTTGACTGGAAGATTCTAGTTCTTTTCAAGGTTTAAAATGGTACTCCAACTGCTTTTAAAGAAGCTTTCATTTGAAGGCCAGCTATTGACACCTCTAAATATCTATATTCTGTAGTTTATTCAATCTAATGAGATATAAGCATATGTAAACAAATTAGATTTTGTTGACTTGCATTCTACGGCATATTTTTTTTTAAATCAAAATGAGGTGTCATGATTGTGAGAAGGCTTATTTTTTAAGAAAGACAACCAAATCTCAAGAAGCCTTTCAGTATGTCTTCAATATCCCCCAGTTTGTACCCCATATGATTTTATTTCTTTTGGTGAATATCAGGTCTTTTTATTAGTAGTAATTTCTCTCATAGCTTGGCTAACTGTAGTTTGAATCTAGTGAAAATGAGCAAGTCTAAAGCGTAGATTGGATTGTATATAGAATTTGATACATAAAGGCATAGTATATACAAAGTTTTGAGTTCTGGACTTCAGAAGTATATTTGCAGGACTGTCTTCCCCTTTTGAAGAAGTGCATTTCTCATTTAACTGTAAGAACTCTACCAGTATAGTAAGCAAGGGCTGGACTGTTCCCCTCAGTAAAAGCATGAACCTGTCTCTTGTACTTAATGAACAGCACAAGCACCTGATTTTAGAGCAGTTTTAGAGCTATGAATCTTTGCCTTGCATGAGTGCCTTGGAAGCTTTTGCAGTTGGTGTCCTGCTTGGTTGCTTTAGGTAGGTGTTTAAATTTGGGGAGGCAGGATTTCTTGTGCATCACTCTTTAGAGCTTCTCTCTCAGCTATTTTAGGTAACCGTATGCTCCCAGTAATAGTTATTTCTGGGTCTAATGCTTCAGTTGCTGTGGAAAGATATTAAACAAGTAATGTGAATTTTTGTTTTCTGTTTTGAAGTAAATACCCATCTTTCTCTGAATCTGTGTCCGAAATATTTTCCTGTCACAGGCCCCTTCCATTCATCTTTGTGAAAGCTCAGGTTTTCCACAGTGTCATTTTTCATGATCGTGGTTGACCTAAAGTGCCTAAATGTGTGTTTGGTGCCTATTTGCAGTATTCTTTTTTTCTTCTTCTAGGACGTGAAAATCTGAGAAATGAACAAATTACGGCAAAGCTTTAGGAGAAAGAAAGATGTCTATGTCCCAGAGGCCAGCAGGCCTCATCAGTGGCAGACTGATGAAGAAGGTGTTCGTACTGGCAAGTGTAGCTTTCCTGTGAAGGTAAGAGTTTCTGCCTTTCTTCTAGATATCCATGAGGTACTTTTGTCATGAATTATTATCTGGGTTTCTTTTGGCAAGCATAAGCCATAGGGACATGCTTCATTACACACTGACCTATTTTACAGTCAGCTCTCATTGCAGAAGATGTGGCTTTTTTCTTAAAACCAGATGGCTCACGTAACAAATGCCTTGGAAAATCAGTCTGAGATATCCTACGTTATTATCTACTTGGAATAAATCATGTAGCTAGGTAGAGGTGTAATACAATATTTGTCTTCATTTTTCTGGAAGATCAGAAATAGCTAGACCTCGTGGATTGCATGGAAAGGTACTCAGGTCTCTCTGTTACAAGTGTAGTGGTTAGAATTTGACTTGTAAGGTAAGTGCTGGGCTGTGCTTGGAAAGCAATCCTTCCTCCCTCTTGATAACTGAAAATAATTTCAAGTAACACCTGGGATTTCAACCTGTGCACAAGGTTAGAAGCACTTGCTAACTTCTGAGAATGTCTCTATGCTACGATCTTCTGTGTGTATATTACAGACTATTAATGCATATGAAACTGAAATTACCTTTTAAAATTCTGGTAACTCATTCCAGATTATCAGAGTATTATAAATAGATATTTCATTTTTTGTGTCCAATTCTCCTTCCTCTTTGTTTAAGAAACAATAATTTGATAGTTTATAGTAGTATTTAATATTAATACTTAATAAATACCAGTGTAAAAATAAACATAAAATTAATATAAATATAAATAGGGTGGCTTATTGCATATGCTCCCCTTTGTTCCTCAAGGTACAATAATAGTAGATCTACAATAGGTTGGAAGCAAATGATGCTTGAGGAAAGCTAATGGGTTAAATATTAAATATCCATGTTCAAGGAACACAGTTCTGGCACCTAAGGACCTTTCATTAGTTTCTCACTGTATTATGCTTAAAGTAATTCTTCTAATAGATGTGATGTTGCTGGGTGGAATTCTTTAAGCTGACTGTTGCATATTTTGTCAAGTTGTGGATTGGTGTAGGTATGTGGTAAGTATGAGAACTTTCACACGAGGTTAATGCCCTGCTTTTCCCTACTAGAGTTGTTTGTGTGCTTTTACGTATACTCAGTTGTATACAACGTTTCTAGTTCATGGCTGCTTGCTTATTTTTGTCTTGAGTTATTTTTCTGCTAAGAGGAAGGAACTGTAATTCAGTACTAAACAGAGATGGTGTTCTGCCAAAGCTTTGAAAGTAATTGCTCTGTGAAAGCTCAAACTTAGATTAAGGTTTAACACTGTCTAGGAAAGAACAGAATTGTAAGTTTGAAGATAGTGATTTTTTCATCATTTAGCATTACACAGGTTGAAAAGCAGAGTGCTCAATTTCTAGGCATTTAGTTTTATTCAAACTTTTTCAATCCTTTACTGAACACAAAGGGTGTGAACCACTTCACACTGTTAAAAGATTGACTTTTTTTAAACTCTCAGTCAGGACTTGCACTTCTAATGACAAGTGCTTCCTGTATTTAAATGAAGCATTCATCTATTCTGGGCACATGTACCCAAAGTCAAAAAAGGTTTTGGCCTATTCTGTGCTGAAAAAGCATAGAAATGGACGAATCTTTGCATCTTGTCATATTGTAATGGGACTTATGTGCACTCATTAGTCTGCTTTTAATTGTATTCACTAAATTAATTTAATTTGTTCTTTGGAAAAAATGCTTTTAAGGTAAATGGTCAGAATGGTAGACTTAATATCTAAAGAACTTGCAATTAGGTGAAAACTTAAATTCAGAACAATTTGATATTAAGAGGCATTTTATCTTCCTTGACTAGAATTTATTGTCCGAAATAGTGTGCCTTGATATGGACAAAGTGGAAATTTTTATAAGGCTTGAGATGCAGAGTGGGTGTTGACTGGTGTTTAATAGATAGAGACAGGAAGTATGCCATTGTGAGGGAACAAGATAAACCAGATGTAGAGTCATCGCTTTAGTGGGTGGTACTGTATTTTGCTCACAGAAAGAATAGAACTTTGTGCTATTGAAGGAGAGTATCCTGTTACGCCTGTCTTGGGTATTTTTTGGGAATTCATACATTCCAGGAAAAGTATGCAGTCTCCTATGTCCTTAAATATCTAATGGGGTGACTTTTCTTCCTGATGCTCTTCAGCGGAGCAGAACGAAGTGAGATATTTTGGGAAGAAGCTTAATGAACAGGAATGCATTCAAATCTGAAAGATGCTGAATATACCTGAATTTTCTTTAAGTTTTGCAGTGGGAATTCCAAAGTGGTCCGTTGTCTGTAGTGTAACTGCTCAACCACACTTGAATATGTTGGGAAGGGGTGGGGAAGGAGGGAACAGGATTAGCCTGTTCTTAGTTATTATGATCTTCCTTGCCCACTCTCTAAAAATCATCATCTGTAATTCTTTGGAGCTCAAAGCATCACTGAGTAGCAAGACCAGAATCTGGCTTTTGCAGGGGTGGTGAAGTCTTCATCTGTACTCAGTAAAGACCTGAGAATTCTTAATAAATGTTGTTGCAACTGTCTATAGGATTTTCTGTTTGAAAGTGAAATACATGAGACTGTTTTGGTAGCAGCCAAGTTGTGGGCTTTGTTTCTTCTAATGCTTGTTATTTTATATAGGTAAAACTCTAATTTTTTTGTTTTTTTTTTTTTTTTTTTTTTTTTTTTTTTTTGAGATAGAGAAGACTAATGCAAGCACATAAAGGAATGTTTGTTCTTGGTTTCTCTTGTTAAAAATGATGTCTTAAATTGGTTTGGATTTTAACTTCTTGCCTTTGGGCATTTATATTTTGCCCAGAGCTTGGGTGTTTGGAGAGTGCTAACACAGATTTATCCTTTTTTAGACATCACAGAGCATGTGGAAGCACTTTGAAAGTCATGCTGCAAATAGGATTTCATCTTGCCTTCAGGCTTCACTCTGTTAGTGTTGGACAGGGACTCCAATAGCTGCTCATTCATTGTGCTTGGAGGATGCTGTACTGCAAACAGATTTAATGTTATTGAAAGGTTTTCTATGTTGGCATGTTTCTTGAAGCTCTTCCTGTGCTATGTCCACAGCTGATCCTTACTGTTAAAGTCCTTAAGTGTTCTGTTGGATTTTGAGCAAATCTGATACATCTATGGATCGTCTTCCCTTTGGGAGAGAAGATGCTCTGTGGAAAGTGCAGCCAAAATTCCTGTTATGTTCCTTTATGTTGCTTTAAAATTCAGGGAAGTAGATTCAATCTACTGTTGGTTCTCTCAGTGCTGTGTTCATGAATTTGGAGGTGGTGATAATCATTAATGAATACTGTTCCTTTTGGTCAATTGCACTCCTTTTTGTTAACAGCCTGCGTTTTTCTGCTAGTTGGTAAGGCTGTGTTGCATGTAGCCAGGCATTGATCATATTTTCTCTATCATCTTAGTGTGTGTAGATGTATTACAGATAGTTCTTCTCTGTGTTGGCAGTCTAACCACACCTGAGATGGTAACCTGACACTCAAAGATAGGGCTGTGCAATGGCTACTGACTTTCCTGTAGTGCTCTTCTGTGTAAACTGCTTTGAATCCACTAAAGTTAGATTGAAAGAAGAGCCAAGGAGAGACAGATCCTGTCTGTCAGCAAAGGTATGAAAAGGCTGTTAAACTTGTGTTTAGAAAAGTGACTCAGAGACTTTTGCTATTCCATTGGGAACTTAAATGATGTTGCTCTCCTGACTTAGGTGGTATGGAGGCATAATACCTTGCAGCTTTTATAGGTGTTCAACAATAATTGCCCCATTATTAAATAGGGCACTGGTACATCTGTTGCAGTCTATTTTCAGGGACAAATTCTTTTCCACTCTCCCAACAAACTGAAATGTAAATACTGTGTTTCAGTAGTGAATCCTTCCTCTGAGAGAAAAACTGTTCCAGGTACGTGCAGTGTATAGGGTTGTTAGATTAAGAGATTGTGTTTGAAACTATTTAGAAGACATTACAGCTTGTCAGTGCTATGATTTATTTATACACAGTTTCATACATTAGCATTGCAACAAATAAAGTTCATTGACATACACATTTTCAAATTTGCTTTCTTGCTCCAGACACTACCTCACTGAAAACATTCAGCTGTTCTGTGGTATAATGACTAAAATATTTGACACTAGGGCTTCTTTTGTGTGAAAAGCCTTTTTGAGTGTCCCTCTGGGTAAGTGGTTTTCATTCATACAAATGCTCTTTGGAGTAACTGGTCTGTGAAATTTATATTAGAAAAATTAGGTCATTTCCTTCTACCTAAGAGAACTAAACAAACAAAGCATTTGCAAATTCTTGGTGGTTCTGACCAAAAGGATGTGCTGAACAGAATATTAACAGTTAGCTACTACCTGGTGTTCTAGAAAACAACAGTTGTGTGTATCTTGGATGATTTAATTAGTTTTGTTCTGTCACTTCCATGTTCTTGGTGGTCAGTCTCTTCTGACCTTAAGCCATTTAAGGCTACTGTTCTATATCACCTGCAAGTTTACTTGTATTTTTTTAATTTGAACTGAAATACTGAAGATATTGGTGAAAAAGCTGGTATGGAAGAGTAACAAACCACATTTCTATATCTGGCATCCAGGGTTTGCTGCTGAGTACCTGGTGTCATTGGAATCAGCCTTTCCACTGAATTTGGTTTCTGTGTTAATGTTGACACATAATGATGGTATGGATATAGTTGTACTTTCACATTTGAAAGAATTTGCTTTTCACAACAAGTACTCTTGAACGGTTTCCTGTCTAACCCTTCCTTTGATGGGAGATGTTTGGAAGACACTGTATTGCTTTGAGTTCAAGAAGAGACAGAAGGAAAGGGAACAGCTGGCACAAGCCCTGTAGAGTATCCTCACTGGGGTCCCTGTGTTTAGGTGGTTGAGCTGTACATGGCACTGCTGAAACCACCATCAGTAGGAGCTAGGCCTACTTTGCTTTGTGCTCTTAACACCACTCGTGGCTGTCCTGTTTGGTTTTGGAATTTGCACATTGAACTTCATTGCTTAGTGTCAAATTTATGAATCTCATATAAAAAATAACTTCTTATATTTAATAAGTTTGTAAATACAGCTTGCATTCTGTTTCTCCAGGTCAGAAAGACTAGGACCAGCATAGGTGACTGTGGCTTTTATTTTATGTCTTAAATGCACTTCTAGTTTGAAATAATAGCTGTAAAAGAATTTACCAGCGTGATGCTGAAGTGCCTTTAAGTTAAGCATGTGATATTTTTCACTGTGAAATCCTGAGGTACTTGAATAGTCTTTGGAAACTATGTTAAGTATTTTTAAGAAGTTAATGTGACAAATCTGCTGATTTCTGAAATGTCGTACAGCCTTACACATTAAACACTAGAAATCTCTACCTCTGAAGGCATGAACTGATGTTAGCAATGAACAGTAATCATTCCTATTGAATGCTAACCCTCAGCAAGCAATGACACATTTTAAAAATCCTGCAGCATTTAACATCACAGGAAAAGGGCTGGAAGTCAGCTAATTATAAAAGATGGTGATTAAAATGGAAAGTGTGAAGCTTACCTCCAGTATATTCCTATGCATTTTTGTCATGGCTAAAAGGAATGTAAGGCAATCCCTAATCTTTAAACTTTTCACCCTAGTGTTCAACCCCTAGTTTTGTTTGAATAGCCTTACAAACAGGAAGTTTTAAATGAAGCTTCTTGCTGAGTTTTAAAAACCTTCTGCCTTTGGCAAAGGTGAAATTCCTAAATAGTTTTATGAACTTCAGGTTGTTTTAAAGATAGGACAATTAAAATGGTTTGGATTGCCATGCAGAAATATTTATTTTAAATGTAATTTAGCTGTTAGAAGTCAAAAAATTCTCATTGTATTATACTTTTTAATTCTGTTTTTTTTAATTAGGAGATCCCTGGTGTTGCACATGGAAACTGAATTTTTTGTGTTGAAGAAAAGGTACAGTGTGCACCTGTGCAGTTCAGTGTACATAAAACTTTATGCTATCACCACTTGATTTTCTTTTATATTTTCTTTTCTTTTTAAAAAATAAAGTATTAAATCTATAAATAGTCCTGAATTTCTGGAAAAGCAGGAATTGCACATTAGAGCATACAGTTGAAAACCAAAGTCTGACAGTACATATGTGAAGCTGTGAAGGGCTAGGAGAAATAGTGTGTTTAGTTTCATAAAGGGAAATTTAGGATATGCATTAGCAATAGCAACTCAGCAAAATAACATCCTTTTCTACAGTAAGACATGTAAACTACAGGGTAGAAGGTCTAGCCTATTGATCTCCAGTTACAGAAATGTCATAATACTTCTAGGCTGACTTCTCTGATGTAGATGTGGAACTAGATCCTGCCCTAAAGCAAGTCCTGTCCTACATAACCTTCTGAGTTCCCTCTCTGCCTCATTTTAGGGATTTGTAAGAAAATGAAGAATACAGCATTTGTGCATCCTGTATTGAGCTTCTTTGTTCATCTTCAGTACTCCTGATTCACAGTGTTGTTTCTGTTGACAATGATAAAGGTCGTGTGAGAACCAGGACGTGAAATGCACAGTGTGGCTCTTAAGTGGGTGTGATGTAAAAAATAGGGAGAACTACTAGGATAGATACTGCTTTAGATTCTTTTGATCCTCATTATTCAGAGACATTTAGTAGTCATAGGCTGCTATGGTTCCTGTTTTGGGGAATTTAACAGGTTGGTGAGACATTTTGATTTCTGGTGACGTGTGTAGTATCCTAACTACCCTATAGCTTTGATTTAGCAAAATTAAACTCTGTTGATGCTTAATCATAGAGTTTCTGTTGTCTGTGCTTCTACAGCTTTGTCTGAGCAAACATCTGTTTCAAACTAATACATTTAGAAAGCAGGAGTGTGAGTGTGAAAGGAGTGAAATAAAATATTGAGCATTGGAATGTAAATCTTAGAAGTCAGTGGAAAAGTAGCTCAGCTTCAAGATGTATCCAGCATTTCTGGATTTAAGCTTATGTCTACTTGCAAGACAGCATTTCACCCTGAAGCTTTGGTGCTCAGGCTTTAATTCTTGAGCAGTGCCAATTCTAGAAGCATATCTGCACATGCAGATGTCCATTAGTCAGTCTTACTGTTGCAAATAATACCCCAGAACTTACAGAGAGGAAGAAGGAGGAATGTTGTTGCCTCTAGGAAAAATACCAAGAAATGCTGGTGTGCTTCTCTGTATGGCAGCTCGTTTCCCAACATGGGATACCTTGACCAAGACTTAAGTAAGTTCATTTCCTGTGTCCATCTAGTTTCAAATGTAATCCAAAGAACCTAATCTGTTACTGCAAATAAAACAGTGCTTGTGAACATCTGCTGATACAGAGGGAACTTCAAGTATTTGTTTGGCTGAGTCTGTTTCAAAGTGAGACTGTGAACGCATATTACCAGACTTGAACAAATAGAACTGGCTTGAGCAAGTTGTCAGGTTGAAGGAGCTCTGGTGAAGGATCCTCTTTTTGCCAGCTGTTATTGTTGAACTTTGAAATTTTGAAAACTGAGTCAGCCAAGTATTTGTGAGAGAAAGGAAAACAAAGAAGATCAGGGCAGTATTGCTTGTACTAGGACAGAGCTGGTGTTTTATTTATGACCTGATATTTCAGCCCTTGATGTTTCAGTAGGAGCAATTTCAATAGCATGTATTTGGGAAAAGAGTAGGAAAAGTTCACCAGAAACACTTGATATGGTAACTTGAGTGGTTGGTTTTTAGATGAAGTTGGAAAAAGTTTAAAATGTTGAAAAAGAATCAAGTTTCTCAAGCACTTTTCAAATTCTAAGATGCTTTGCTGTGTGGCAGTTTAACTTGTTCCTGTGTTGATTGCTTTATGTTTGGTTTGAGATTGATACCAGTGAAAGAGAACATAAAAATCAGTGATGAAGAGGGAATTTGGTTTCTGTTTAATTTGCTGTACCATAATCTCATCTTCTTTTTGCTAAAAATGTTAATATAAGCAGTGCTTCTATTTAATAATGTTTGCATTAAGGACTTTTCTCCAACAGCCCCTGAAAGTGTTTTATTTAGATTAGAGTTTTTATGTTATGTTGCTCTGTATGTGGACTCTGCCCACATGGATTTTAGCTTTCTGTAAAAGCACTGGTGGTTAATTTCTGGTATAACGATTAAATCTCTTACAGAACAACTTATGTCTGAGAATTGCTGGTGTCATGACTATCATTCAGTGGTTGCTATGGAAATTAAGTAGGAGTTCATTCAATATTAATACTGCATTCCTGCTATGTGCATTTTCCTGATGGAAAAGTACTCACTTTCTCCAGGAATGCTAGCTGCAGCAATCCCTCGGACAAGAAATGCTCTTTGCAAATATGTCAGGGGTGCTCCTTTCCTTACTGTTCTCCAAGTAATCATCCACCACAGTATGGCTTAGGCAGTTCACGTTGGGTTCTGCATACCCAGTACTTGTGTCCCAGGCCATGAGTGTGTTTGTGATAATGTGCTGTCATGGATTTGCATGAGACTTTACTTATATGGGGCAGTTGCTCCCCAGCCACTTCAACAGTATGTTTCTTCTCCTTTAGTTTGAAAGGGTAGTTCCCTTCCAAGATCGTGAAGGGTTGTGTATAGAAGTGTGGGATGTGTGTATCTGCTTTAAAGTGGTTTCCATGTAATCTCTTTCTGGCAATATAACAACAGATTTTAACAATAGTTTATTTTTCTGAAATCCTGAATTCTGGTGTTTAACTTTCATTTCAGACTCTTAACTAGTAGTTGCATTTCCTTTATTAAATTTTGAAATGTCTCTCATAAAATGCTGCTGCACTGGTAAGTTGAGCCAATATTTCAAATTTAAGGCTAAATTGAGATAGATTTACAATTTAGCACTTCGGTCTAAAATATAAAGAAGAGGTTTCAGTTTTGACAGAGTTTTTTGCCAGTCTTCTTGAGGGAATGTTTTTGTCTTTGATTACTATCCATTAAAAGCTAGATAAATACTGTAGCACTGGTTAAATACAGGAGCTGTCTATATCTACTCTCAGACTGATGAAAGAAGCTTGAAGTCTTGGAAGGGGCTTAAGGGGCATTTGGCTGTGAAGAGGACCAGAGCGTTCTGGTTATAGAATTTAAATTTACTTTTACAAGAAGGAAAAGCATGTGTAAGCAATTAACACACGACCACTCCATCCCAGAAAAATTAAAAACTAAAGAAAGAAGAATTTTGAAATTGTTCAGCACTAGTGGTAATGATGAGCTTTTGGCTTCAGCAAAACTTCTGCACTGGCAAGAACAAGTTTTTTTTTTTCTTTTTTTATGAAGGGCTAGAAGTGTAACATGTAAATGCAAACAAAGTACCTTTTGTCCTCTATATCATAAAGAAGTATTGTATGTTAGTGTAATTTATTTTATAATTCAGAATTGATTGATGCTCAATGAGGTCTGTGGGTTGTACCCCTTTGGTGTGGATAGATGCCCTCGATATGTGTAATAATGTCTCCATTCACAGGAGTGGAAGCAGTATTGAAAACTGCAGCTAACCTTGCTGTCTCCAGCAGCAGTGGCATGACTGATTGCTGGAAGTTGGAACATGGGACTTGAATGGAGGTTTGGCAACACAGGGGAGAATGGTTGTCTGTTTTGCAGTGTGACATGAGGCAATATTTACCCTGCTCTGTTTCTCCCTTTTCCAAGCAAAAGGCAGGTTGCCAAGTACAGGGGATGAATGGTTTGAATCTTCAGTTGGAAACATTCTGGCTACCCTGAAGTAAATGAGATGTGCAGATGAGTCAGGAAATCTGAAAGTTGCCCTCTATACGGATGATACAAATACACTTTTTTTTTTTTTTTTTTTTTTTTTTTTTTCCAATATAAACCTAAGGCTTCTTCCTGTCTATATCACTCTCTTCTTAAAGAGAAGTTACTAAACCCAAAACTTTCTCATGACAAATGTACAACAGAATTTCTGCATCTCTGGAACTTCTCCCAGAGAAGTTATAGCACAACCGAGCAGTTGATGATGTACATATGTACTTCCAGACATAGTAATTGCATCTTTAGTTGTTACTGTTTGTGTATTTTTAGGATTAAAATGTTCTACTTCGTGTTCTGGAGAAATGAACAAGATCTTGCGCAAGTGTTCAGCAAGCTCAACTGGGGGAGTGCAGTTGCTGTTTTGGCAGCTCCAGCATTCAATTATAAGGCTTCAGCCTCACAGAGCTTATTTTGAAAAAGCTCTAAAGAGTCAGATCTCTTTTACTTACCTTCTAATTTCAGTGCAGTTTATTTTTCAAGCTGTTCTCCAGCTGTGAGGGCTGATTTAAATGAAATTCTTTCAGAATTGTTCCATCCACATTTAGCTCAATTTAAAAAAATGCCACATAGTGAGATTTAGTGCTAAAGCTCTCTGTCACTTAAGACATTGTGAATCTTTCAGCAGTTCAATGATATATAGAGCCTCCTCTTGTGGAGCATCTTGCCTCACATGAAAAAACCTCAACTTCTCTATTTCTATTTAATCTTTGGAACAATCTTGATTTTCTCCATATAGTGGAATCTCTTAATCTGAGAGTGCTTCAGTATGGTGCTGTGAGTGAAATTTTTTTTGTCCAAATCTAGTATCCTAATTAATGAAAGAAAATCTAGGAGATTTCAAATAACTCACGGCAGAATAGTCTATTATAGAGTGCAACTTCTTAATAGGTTATTAAACTTGTGTTTAATAAACTGCATTAAGTGACACAAGCATTGATTCTGAATATTTCTGATATTTTAAAACCACTTATTCACTCTCTAGCTAGCCTAGAATCTAAATGCTGAATTGCACACAACTCTTACAATGGCAAGTAAATTGGGGAAAGTTTCTTTAGCCTATAATTTATATTACAAAACTTCAGAAAGGTTTTGAGAGTTTCTCATGTTTTCTTTAAGAGTTAAGTACTTTGAATAAGGATTAGAATTTTTCTAAGAGATGACTTCCTTTCACTGTCAAAAAAACTATGATTGGAAAAGGCAGGGAGATTGGAGAAATTAAAGCTAAAAGTTTGAGTGTAAAACTGTGCATGGTAACCTGAACACTATACTCCTGACATATTTCTTGCAACTGGTTTTTCTATAGACTAATATTATTCTGGGTTGTAAATTTAAAAGCTTTGGAGCTTGACGTTTCTATTCACTGTTGTGTTGCTAGGGGGTTTTTTAACTAGTGCTTGGTAAGATGAATATATGGAAAACAGGTGGGGTTTTTTGGTTTTTTTTTCAAACCCATCTTTGTAAGAATGGTGAATGTCTCAGTGTCCACATAACAGTCTGTTGTAGTGAAGAGAAACAATTTTGGTTTACAGTTTTAAGAAAGGGGGTGGGCAAATTTCTCATATTTGGACATCACAATTTAAAAATATTTGGTCATCTTACTGTGTAGTGTAATTTGGTTTTCAATACTAGATATATTTATAATTATTCAAAAATAATTTATTCACCATAATCTCTATATTGATGTAAGGTTTTTGTGCTATGTTAGTAAAAAAAATTACTAAAGCTCTTGATGAATATGTAGGAAAGCAGTTTTCAATACTTTTCAATTACATATTCTCCCCTGAGTAAGGAAAGTCTGTCTTTCCCTCCAAATTTCTAGTTTTATTATGCTTTTCTGCTGATGCTGGTGCCCCCATAGATAAACACAGTGAAACCTCCAAATGCAGGTTAAAAGAAGGCTGGCAGGGTGCTGGTAATGTCTATTGTATCAGCTGTGCTGAGATGAATTCAGAGCTTGGATTCATCAAATCCCCAGGTGTTTAAGGAGCTGCTATTCACCTTTTCTCCCCATACTCTTTCCTGCAGTACTTGGGACATGTCGAAGTGGACGAGTCCAGAGGAATGCATATCTGTGAAGATGCTGTGAAGAGGCTGAAATCTGTATGTATATTTGTTGAATTAAATCATTGGCTTTGGGGCTGTGAGCGTTACTGGGAAAGGTCTGTTTGGAGCAGGGCTCCAGCTAAAGACTGAACTTCTGACCCGTGTTAGGAGAACAGTTGGCCAGTTTGAGAGCACTGCTGCTCTTGGGGGGACATGCTAATCTGATGATGAGAGGGAGAGTTACAACTGTTCTTTCTACTTGCAGAAACTATTTGCAAAACAAATGTGTAAAAATTCTCTGTGACCTTTCAGGCTAAGTTGGTACCCACATGGGACTTCAACCATTGTTTTTTAACAGCTTCTCCCTTTCTCTTTTCTTCTCCCCCTCTCTCTCTTTCCCTCTGTTGCCTGCCACTTTAATAGTGACTTAATTCACCATTATTATACAAAATATTACTTGTTTTAGGATGCTTTTTTTTTCTAATGCACTGCAGCATTGTAGTCATGCATGAAAAAATCTGGCTTGCATCTGCTCAAAGTGGCCTGAAGGCTGCCTAATTCTGATATGTCATGAAGTGGGCTGCTCTTAGTTTGGCTTCTGTGAACGTTTGCTCCTGTAAATGGCACTCGTTCAAAGCTCTTTGTATTTCTGTGGCTCATTTGAAGAGGTCTTGTCATCTCTTTCCTGCAGTAATAATACCACAAAATCCTGCGGAAATAGCAAACACCAGAAAGGCAGTGATCAGTCTGTCAAGGAACTGAAGCTTTAACATCATTGAAAAGAGCAGGAGAAAGGACATGAAAAACTTGAATTTTTAATAGAGATAGAGAACTGCAGCCCTTGTCATCACTTCTCTTATACATTTTATCTAAATACATTCTTCAGAATGCATTCAGTGGAAGAAACCCTTGTATCCTTGCAGTTCAACAAAATCCATCATGTCCATCAAACCCTTTTACTGCACTTTTACTGATTTAAAATGTGTTCCACTGGACATCCCTTTTCTTTCCTCACCAAGTCTGAGAGCTCAAATGGTTTCCATCTATGTTTCCCTTCTTCCTAGCACACAGCAGAGGATTATAGGTTATCTTTTCTGGCTTCTATTGTGCTGTAAAGTTTGTGAATTGCTTTAGTGCTCTGATTAAAATCAAGTCTTTTCATTCTTTTCTTTCTCAGGTAATGTATAGTAACCTGTTAAAGCCGCATCCCATCTGTTCCCATTCAGTCCGCAGTGATTAGTGATTGATTTTTATTAAAAAGGGCCCCACAAAATATAAATGAGTTTCTTTGTTCTGTGGATTTAGTTTATGTACCTAAAAGTGCAAGTACTGACCGCATAATCAATTGCATCCGTTTTTGTCTCTTTCTGATTTTTATTCTCTCAGAATACTTTCTGTTAGCACACCAAATAGCACTGCAGTATCAGCTTTGTGCAACTTCTTTCATTCTCTTCCCTGGGGAGCTATGCTGTGAAGTAGCTGTTCTCTGGTTTATAAAAATCTTACAAGTTCATGAGCCAGCTAAGTGTAGCTAAGCTTATAATTAATGAGACATAGTAAAAGCATAGCACCCAGCTTCTTCTGGAATCTGGATTTCTAGGATTGTGATTCTTGATCACATGAATTATTGATTCGAATGTCAGACTTGGATATCTAACTTTTGCAGTTAGTCAGCATTTTCTGAAAGGAAATAGTTAAATTTCCCTAATCCATGTTATGTCATTATTCCAAATTGTGGATGGCATGAATTTACCCATTCTCTTAAATTAATATTTTTCTTCAGGTGATTTTGATCTTTTCTGCTGTGTTATGTCTCTGTCTACACCAGATACAAATGTGCATCTCTTAGAATTGCTGTTTGTCTCCTTTGTCAGTGTTGGAAGTTGAGAAGTAGAGGTCTTTGTGCCCCAAGAGGAAGATTCAGATTACTGAAATTACTTTGTGTGCTCTAGTTGCTAGACTCTATCAGATCTAAGGTCCTTTTGGGGCTGCTCACTGCAGTTCAAGCTCTGCTCCTCACCCCCAGCCATGTGGGTTTTAAACCAAGGGCATTTCGTTGGGGCATCACCATTGCCGAAAGCTCTGTTCTGTACAAGACACTCTTTATTTAGCAGAAGCCAAACACTGGATGATATTTCCTGTGAGGAATGTGATAAGAAAACAGTTCTTCTGGAATCCCTTGCTTTCACATTACTTAGTTATTTCAATGGACTTTCTCTTGGTTTTGAAAGAATTTCAAGTCTGAGTTGCAGTGCTCAAACTGAAAGACTAGCGTAAGGGAAATTGGACTTTACTTTTAATGTGGTCAAATGACATTGAAGTGTGTGTGGGCTATTTTAAACTTTATCCTCTGCAGGTGAAGTGTAGGCTTTATAAATCCAGTCAATAAAAATAAAAATTGTTGAAATATTTGTATCTTCTAGCTTCCAAAAATTGAGTTCTGTCTGTCTTTTCTTATTCTAATAGATATAATTTTGCCTCTTAATTCTTGCTGTACAACAGTTGGCAATTCATTTGGGGAGCTGAAGAGTGTTCTTTTATAGGACTGACTGCTGGGTTTTAAAAGATTTTGTGGGATTTGCTAAGTGTTAATCTTGACTTTAGGATAGTTTAATTACTGCTTTGCTTTCTGAAAGAAAAGATGCAAACAAATATCTCTGTCTCTTTATTGTGGGAAATAACCTTTCAGGGATTTTTTTATTACCTACTCCTTTAATGGGTGTAATTGTTTTTTGAGCACTGCATCTTGCAGAACTTGCAAACAAGTGATGGGTGAGCATTTTATTTAGACATTGCTTAATTGACAACTGAGTACAAGAAGCCACTTTTAGCTCAAGAATCCCTCATCCAAACTGTTCTCTGTTGTTACAGTTTTATAGCTCTGAAACTGCACACCAACAATACTGTAATTTTCTGTCTGATGAAATGGCATCACAGACTCATTAACAGATCAAAAACTCTCATATTCAGCTATTAGTCTATTATTAATGTAGGCTTATAATATCAACAAAACTTACCTTTTTCCTTAATGGACTATTACCAATATAGCTTACATTATTCCCTTAGTGGAGATGTGTTGCTAGCTTTGTATACATTTAATATCTGATACGATACTTGTAGATGGACATGAAGCTCTAAATGATTTCTTCAGAACTGTTTCACTGAATTTAAAATATTTAGTGCCAACTGGAAAGTAACTTTAAGGGCCTTGTTAAGTGTATTTGACTCGGGGGAACATAATGTAAAGATAAAATTCTACTCTCTCATGTCATATTTTGATTTTAAATCAGCTTTAGCTTGTAGTATTGGTTTCTAACTTGCCACTTTTTGTTTTAAATTATGCATTTGTTTTAATATATGTTCTTGTTTTAGCAGGTAAAGAGACATAACTTAATATTTTTTAAAAATGCATTAGTTATCTCTAAACTATATTAACATAGTGTTGTTTAAAACCCATTTTGCATGATGCCTTTTCCATTAACCTTGTCTAGTTTATCTAAAAAATAATCTTGTTTAACAAGCATTTTTCTGAGAGTAAAATTAACCATCACCTAAAAATGAGGTAGCTTCTGGTGAATCTCTTTAGCTTTTGCTGTCTTTAAAAAGCTATTATTTAGTGTAATGCAATAGTCATTGCTCAACTTGGCAGCAGCATCCAACCCCTTCTCATTATGTACACTACATTGTGATTAATCCATTAGTTCCCCTCCTAGTGTTCAGCATATCCTGTCCAAATACAGGATATGTTCCTGCCTCCAAAAGTGCTTAAGCTTTTCAGCTGACTGAGCTTGGAGATGTTCTTTATACAGTGTCTGAGCTGATGTAAATATGTTACAGGTACTTGGTGAAACACTCTGTGGAAGGACATTGGGCAGAGAGGGACACACCAGCAGGCCAGGAAACACAAAGTTGAGATGGATACTCCCTCCTTAACTTGATGTTTCCTGTCTTTTGTTGCCTTGCATCAGAACCATAGCTTTGCTTTAAATAGAACATTGTTTATCAATCAATTCTTTCAGACACTGCCTCAGGATGGTTGTGGCAATACTTTTAATATAGTAGTATCAGTGGTGAACAGGTTGGAATTGCACAGTGTAAATGTGGGGTCAGGGGCTGTCACAGAGACACTCCCTGTCTCTTCTGCAATTCTCCACCTCCTCCTCATTACTGCTATGGCAGAGCTTTCTTACAAATGGAGTGATTTGGAAAGACAGCAGGAACAGCTCTGTGCTTCACGTTGGCTTCACTCACACGCAGAGCAGCATGTGGCTGTGCTCGCAGAGCCTGGTGAAGTCTTCTCTCATGTGCAATCTGGTAACAAAATAAAGCTAGTAAACTAAACTGCATGCAAATATGCTTAAAATTGTGTGCTGGCTTTTTCTTAATGTGTATTGGGCAATCGGTATAATTGCTTTCCTGAAGAAATTTAGGAAATTGTAATTCAGCCTTTGGTATCTTTGCACTTGCCTAACTGTCTCTGCCTGCCTGAGCTGATTTTAAAGGCTTTTCAACCTGTCAATTCAGAGTTGAACAATGAATAACTAGTATTTGTATAAATATTGCATAAAGCCTTGGAAGGCTTTAGAGAAAGTGAAAGGAGTCTCATTTGTATTTGAATTTTACCACAAGGTTACCATGAAATCCCTTGCTCTTCAGAGAAGACAGCATAAGATGTGAAGCATAAGAGTAGCATGTAAGCCAGAGCAACAAACAAATGGAATAAAATGCTGCAATACTTACCCCTGCTTTATATCAGCCATACGTACTTCTCCAACATACAGAACATGAGCTTTGGGGAAGAGTGATCAATACAGAGCAAACTAGACTGCAGTTCTGGAGTTAGAACTTTGCATTTCACAAGAGCCTGTATGGTATTTTACTTGTTTAACCACCATGTCTGCTGCCAAGTTTGGTTTATAACCTAACCAAAGGGGACTAAACAAGGGAGAGTGAAAATAAAGTAACTACTTTGCATGAAATTGGGGCTGAGGTTTTCTTCTTTACACCAATTTCAGGGCAGTAGCTTATTAGAGTTGTGTGTGTGCCCTTTGATCTGCATTTTCATAGGATTATTTTCACATTTGCCTGTCGCACCTTCTCATGGATAACTCTAAAAACCCCTTCCTTTCCCTCCAAACCCTATTCTTGTGTGTGCTTGTTGGTTTGAAAACCCTGGGACATTTTAGCTACCTACAGTAATAGCGCTCGACTTGTCCCCCCTGTTCCTCCAGGAAAGGAAGTTCTTCAAAGGCTTCTTTGGAAAAGTAAGTTTAATGCCTTGTTTGTGCTTGCACTATAAGGAGTTACATCCCTGGTATAGCACTGCCATAAAATCAGGATGTTGAGAGTTCTTTAATCCATTTCAGAATATTTGCTTCTAAAACAGACTTGGAAATATTTTGATCAAAGAATGTGGTTTCAAAAGTAACCTGAAATATAAACTTGTGGACTGTATCAGAAATCCAGTGTTCTGATTTGGTGTTCCTGGAGAAAAAAAAAATAGTTCTTTTTTAACTCTTAAACCTGTGCCAGTCTACATCACCTGGGCAAATACCTACAGAACAGTTGAGGTCTGTGCTGTGTGAGCACTTTGTGCTCAGCTGCCTGGCAGCATGAGTGGATCCCCAAATGTTAGCACTGGGAGAAAGCAGTGTGCCATCTCTTAAACCTTCCTTTTTTGAGCACAGTCTCAATTCAAAGATATATGAAGATGAGATCAGGCATTTGCCTATTATGTTTTCCTAATTTCAGCTCAATCTCCAGTTTCTATCGTTGCTCCTGGTTTCACAAGGTCAATGTCTTAGGTAAGAAGGGAAGCAACTCTTTGTCCTTATTAAGAATGTGCACTGGTGGCTGGGTGGTTTTATTCCTGCTGCCTACATTTCTGCAAGGCAGAAAGACCACTCTCTCTTTTACCTCTCATCTGTTTCCTACCTCTGTGTTTAAAATTTCTGTAAAATATTTTAATCCAGATTTCATATGGAGTTATTATAAAATAGTGGCTTCTGAAGTATCTTGTTGCAAAATTAGACTTTGCTTAAATAGAAACTAACATTCATACATGCTGAAGTCTTTTGAAGCAGATTATTCTCTGGTCATGGATTGGTTTTGGCTTTACTTGGGGAGTAAGTAAGGTTTTTGCAGCTGATCCTTTTTCACCATTCACTCAGTGATACATGTCACACAGGGACATCTGTTTTTCCAATTCTGTTTTTTTCCTATGATCTGGGAAAGCACACATCCAAAGTGTAGTGATGGTGAGGGGCTAAAGTACAGAAGATGGCAGATCTGTCAGATTAATGAGAACAGTTCTGTGTAAAAATCAAATCTTGGAGTTGGAATCTAGAAAGACCAGACCCAAAGTGCTAAATTGGAAACAAAACAGCCTCCCACCTGAACCTGATTAGACATGTTAGCTTTTTCTCTGCTTGCCATTTCTAACTTACAGTGGGGTACATAAGAAAGCAAAGATGGAAAAGGAAAAGGAAAGGCATTACTTAGGTAGAATTCTTTCTTTGACTTTTTAAATTATTGAATATGCCATCTTCCCTATTACATCTTGGTTGATATTTAATGAAGTACTGATACTTCACCACAGTGTTATATATTTCCTTTCTCTTGTATTATAATATTTTGACAAAGAAGGACCTACTTCTACTTCAGTTTGTGAATTTCATTAATTAGCACTGAAGCCACTTAAATCCATAGTGTTTAGATATCCCCACAGTACCAATGTGGCAGTACCCTTATTATAGCTTTGGCCTACAACAGGAGCCCACATCTAGGGAAATCTGCAGAAAAAGGGACAGCTGTTCTCTTATTAATAATTGAGAAATACTAATAACTCTAATATCTTTTGGCTGTCTCATCTATAATTTCTCCCCAGATGCCTTGCATTGGGATTAATATAATATTCCAAACTGCAGAGCTATTTAAAACACATCAGCAGCTTTCAGAAAGTCAGTCTAGACATGTTTGCTGCTTTCCCTGTCCTTATTTTTCTCCTTGTAAAAGATAAATATGATGGATTTGTGTCTGGAAATGTTCAAGTGATTAGTATTGAAAATGCTTTTTTTTAAGTTTAAATAAAAATGAGGTATCTGTTGATAGCTCCAGGTTAGGCTTTTGTGGTTATCAAATAAGCTGCCTTTTTAGGCAGCTCCTTTTAAAACTAAAGCTTTTCTCTTGCAATGAGTAGTAGTACAGATTTGGTGATCTTTGTCATATTTTGCCTCCACAGAGTGTGTTTCTCATCACACAATGTTTTATACAATGAAAAATCTTCTTTATATATACCTCAGGCTCCAGGTACATCTTAGAGCCGTGTCCAAGTCCTAGAATAGAATAAAATATACTAGGCAGAAAAACTAGAAACAAAGTAAAAGTATTTTATAAGTCCATTACTGAGCAACTTCTGTTCTGGCATCCTTAATACCTAGTTTTCCATCTTACAATATGGCAAGGTATCAAAGCAGCTACTTTTTGTTTGGTGGATGCCCATCTCTAGGGCACTGCTGGTTTGCCATTGAGGGTTCTGTCCTGCCTGACCTGCCATGGACCTGCTTTGTCCTCCAGCCTCGTTGTGTTAGGGTAAGTGCCACTGCCCTCCTGGAGGTGTCTGAGGACTCTGAAATAAGCCCAGATAATGAATCTCGTGCTGGAGCAGATAACTGACCTCCCCAGAAGTGCTGAGCAGTGAGGTTTCTATCAGTGCTGACTCAGCACTGACAAATCAGGCTCCCGGAGTCGATGCCACATGTGGCTCTCCTCAGGCAGTGCTGTCATCTAGAATACGAAGACAAGCTACTGATCTGGATATCTAGATGAGTCCCTTGGTAGTAACATTTCAGAGCATCCTGTTTCAGTGGATATTGGCTGCTTGCTTTAAATATTTCTGCATGGAGTTGCCTGTACCTCCCAGCATTTGTTGCACAAGCTGCAGTCCTGCATTGGAGTTCACTTCCCGTGCAGTATCTTGCAGCTAGTCTGATCTTTGTCCAGCATGTGCCAATAGTGCAAATGCTCCTGTCTACTCTGTAATCACAGTTTACTTGGAAATATCCTGCCCATAATGGAGTAGTACTTTGATTTGTATATCCAATAGAAACTGAATTGGAGGAGTGTGTTCCTTTATACATCACTGCTAGGCACAGATAAGCTGAGAATTCAGTAAATGTAAAAATCATTCATTGTCCAGCAGTAGTAGCAGTGGGTTTGGGGTATAGACTGTAAGGATAAGCTCTTTCAAAGCACTGCATCCACCATAAATATAGAAGAAGGAATTGGGCAATTTAAGTGAGTTTTCTTTTTCTCTTAGTGTAGCAAACCCATCTTTGGTTATCTTGCATGTGGAACCCAATGTTTCAGTGGGAAAAGAAGGCTTATGAAGCTCTTCAGCCTTTTTGTTTTATTCTGAGAAACATGAAGTTCATGTGTTAGCTGTTTCTAAATCCGCATTTGGTAAAACAGCGAGTGAGGAGTAGCTCTGCTGAAGATCAGCATTGCTTTCTGAAGTACCCAGCTCAGTTAAACTTGGTAATACAAACTTCAGGAACTGTTCACAGTTTCTGTAGGAACAAGGTTTTTATTGTTTGTTGGGGAAAGATGTGTATCTCTTAATCTAATGATGGCAGTCTAAACCAAACAGTTACCTGCAGGCATTATCTTCTTTTCATTATTTGTATTTGCTTGAAATAAAGATTTTAAGAGTTACGGCTTATAAGCAAGCGATACTCTTTTTAAAACAGTTCAAGGAGACAGACCGTTTGTTTTGGAATTAATAGAGGCTTTCAGGCTGTGGAAGCTAGCTGAGAATTGAAAATACAGACTATATTTTGTGGGTATTGATACTGCCTTTTAAAACAAAGCATTAGAAGTGACTTCTTTATGCTGCAATATTTTCTAACAGATATGATGGTAAATTTAAGTGTATCTTCTGTTGTGAATTGCACTCTGTCTGTTAGGCATTCCAGAAACTAAATTAAACATTCTCTGGGGTATCCAACAGGCTGGATGGTCATTTAGAAACTTGCTACTGCAAGCACTTCTCTGTAGCTTGCTTTCATGCTGTGCTTATTTTCTCTCCTTTTCTTTCCTTTAAATGCTCTTCTGTGCAAGTCAGTGCCATTCTCTGTTCTCACTAAGCTTTTTGAAAATGCTCAGGATGTCATTGCTGCTTCCGAAATCAGGACAGATAGTTCCTCCCCAAAAAACAAACAGAAGTTCTGCCAGCACCTTTTTCTTCACACTTGCTGCTTTCTCTTAGAATGAAACTAATGTGATGTAATTGGAGACTTTTCACTCCAAGATATTTCATTCTTGCAGTGTTAAAATCGGTGTTGCAGACATGGAACATGCAGTAGCTTATGCCAGAATGTATTCTTGTTCCATTACTTGCTGTAAGAATATAAAGTATATACATCTGCAATAAACTGTTAAAAATTATAAAATAGTTACAATTCTAGTTTGAAGCCACTTGCTGAAACCCCTTAATATTTATTTTTTTTTTTCACTGTTGTTGTTTTCTTCACTCCCTGCAGTGGTTTCTGGTGGATGCCATTAGCAGCCACAAACTGTGTAAACCCAGTGCTTCAAAACACATGAAGAGAATATTTTAATAACTGGCTAAAGTAGGGGGATTGTGAATTAAAGTGACATACTAAAAGAAAAGGTACTAGTTTTCTAGTAGCAGTAGTTCTCTATAACAACCAGCAAAATTACATTGACCTATTTTCTTTTCAATGAATTAGCTTCAGAAGAATATTGTGTTTATACTGTTTTCTGTAACTTTCCCTTGAAAAGTAAACAGCCTGGAAAGAATCTGTAGTTTAAATGGCTCCTGAGGCCTTCCTGTGTTCCCCACTTTTACTAAGTCTCAGCTTGTGGCAGCTTAAAGTTCCCACAGTCAGGTTTTGGATAAAAGCCAGACCGCTCTCTGTGCATCTGCCTGCCACACACCACTGCTTTTTCCAGATATACACCAAAGGGTTAAGAAATCCTATTTTTATACCTCTCTCCCAAGATAAGACATTTAGGTCTTAATAAATTAGTGAAACGTATTTGGGTGATTAATCTTAGCATTAAGCTCATGAGCTTAATAAGCTACACAGTAACTGATGATTTTGGGGTGCTTTTAACACTGGTTTAAGGTGATGCCATGATTCTGCCATAGGACTATTGGGGCAGAGTATAGGATGGTGGAAATATCAGGTAAGAATTTTCCTGTATTTAAACTTGAGCTGAAGAAGCTACCTGTGGTGTAACTCCTTATGAATGAGTGTCTTCTGACTCTAGTGGAATTCTTCACCCACTTGGTCAGTCTTGAATTCTTTACTGTCAGTGGATGTACACCTTATTTCTGCCTCACCTGTCCTGTGCCCTCTCCCCATCCCCACAACGTGCTATTTCTGAAATACTGGCTTTGGCTTGGTTCTCTTAATGTTTTGCAACTTGGATTGAGCTTTGGGCACCCTACTGACCATGGACTTCATCTACACTTAATGTTATAGTTTTTGGAGAGGGGAAGTGGGAGGCAATTGGCTGTTGGCATAAAACTATTTTGTTTTGTTTTTCTTTCTTTTCTTTTTTCTTTTCTTGAAAGTCTGGGAAGAAAGCCGTCAAAGCTGTCCTGTGGGTTTCGGCGGATGGACTCAGAGTTGTAGATGAGAAAACAAAGGTTAGATTTCCCTGGGCAAAAGCTTTAAATCTCTCTATAATAATGTATGTTTTATATCTTTAAATGGACACCAATCTTTGCTGCAAATGTTGGTATTTGAAAGGAGGACTGAAGTGTGCAGCTTGGTTTAATAATTTCTTGTTTTGTAAACATATGTACACCTGATAATTTTTTTCCAAGTTAATTCCACACTACTCTCAAGACATTTTGTAAAATGTGGCAGGTGTAGCACAAGCTTGGGATATTTTTTGTTGCATTTACTGCAACAAGCACTTGTTTTCCTGATAATTTCTGTTGGCAGTGACTGGAACAATCTTTGGACTTTGTTCTGCACCACTGCAAAAGGTTGCAGTAGTAATGCATAGGCAAACTCACATATATATATGAATCAATATCATTTTCAGTGAATCCAAATCCCAGAATGGATCTGCACAAGAGCTTCCAAAAATGCAATGAAGAGAGTAAATTAAATAGGAAGATTGTAGCTTCAGACTCAAACTAAATAGTAACTGCATATATCAAATTTAATAGTCTTTAATATCAAAACTGTTGGTCTGAAGTGGAAAACTAATATATTTGTGTCATGATTCTAGATTGTTTTACAGTTTTTATTGTGAAATTACAGTTTTTTATTATGAATTAGAACATGGTGTACCAACAAGGCATATGTGTCCAAGTAAGAGCAAATGATTCTTGGCTTTATGTAGATATAGGCAATTAGAAATAAGAGCTTTAGTCTTGCCACCACAAGTGCACTAGAATTTTAAAAGATGGCATGGCTATGAGAAGAGTTTATCAGTCTGAAATAGTTTGTTTTATTTTCATATCAATTGATACTTACTTTTGTCAGCCTAAAAGATGATTTCTTCAAGCCAAAACTGACAGGCAGAGGTAATTCATATCCCTCTGGAGTGCAACTGCCTGTCAAACATCTGCTTGTGGTTAGACTTCTCCAGGGCTGCTGTACTGGCATGGCTCATCAGAGCAAAAGTTGCTATCTCTCAATAATTCCCTTTCTAGTACAGATATACTGATGTGAATTAATTCAGTCTACTGATTGCCTCATGTAAAAGTAATAATGCATGTATTATTTTCAGAAATGTTGCTGCATATATGTAATATTTTCAAATTGAATTTTAGTAAGTTGTGCAGACTCTGAAGGTAATTAAAAGTATAGGATTTAAAAAGAAAATAAACTATTGCCTCCTGGTGGTTGAATACATCAGCAGAGGTGCCAAGTACTAGCCACCAACCAAATGAAATAATTTGGAGAAAAATATTAAGAAACTAATTTTTACTGAGGATGGCATAATCTTAAGATGCACTATATATCCATTTTAGAAATATTTCTCCCATCTATGGGATTAAATAGGGAGCGTTTGGTGCTACCAGTGCTGCTGGTGCTTTTCTCTTGCATCCCTGCTTAGCTGATTGGGAGATGAGTTTTGCTCTTTGTGTAGCAGCTGCAAGATCTTTTCACACTTGCAGACCTCTCCCCTAAGTTTCAGTGTTGTGTTTTAACCACACTGAAAACATTCTGGTCACAAGACTATGGAGCTGCTGTAAAAATAAAATAATGTGTGCCTCCATAGTCTAGAGAAGAGGCCGTTGGAATTCACTGGGTCCCTGAATTTTTAAGTGGTGCCTTGGCACACCTTTCCCAACAATGGTGGTGGAGAATGTCATCTCTTCTTTTTGTTTCGTACTGGGAACAGATTCTGAATGAATCTGAATTACAGCCACATCAGTTTATCCCCTTTTTAATATAACTCAGTTTTGTGCAGTTACTCCTGACAATAGTTTGTTCAAATGTTTGGCTTTATTTCCTCACATTTCTTTTAATGTGGGGGGGATTTTTTCCCTCTAGGATCTTATAGTTGATCAGACAATAGAGAAGGTTTCTTTCTGCGCACCAGACAGGAACTTTGACCGGGCGTTCTCATACATCTGCCGAGATGGCACAACGAGGCGCTGGATCTGCCACTGCTTCATGGCTGTCAAGGACACGGTAAGTTGAGTATGCTGTGTGGCCACCTCTCCCAGCTCTTTGCTAGAAGTAAAGGGCAGCAAATGTAAGCACATGGAATAGTGCAGTATGTTTTGACTCCAGCTGAGATATTACTTAGTTCTTGTAAATTATTTTAATTCCAATTCCCCGTATCTGAAATATTTGCCATCTCTCTGTGGTGCCGTCTTATGGAGAGAAATGCTGCTCAGCCTGTGTGTAAAAGGAGTGCAGTCAGCCTCAAATAATCTCCAGCAGAAGGGAACTACTCTTCTAAGAATAGACAGAAAAATTTCTCATCTGAAAATGTTTACAGCCAAAAACTGAACCAGCAATGACAGTTTTTCCAGGATAAAATCATAGAGAGTAAATACAGACTAGTTATGAATGCAGTGTCTTGTATGTGAGTGTTATCTTGAATGAAAATTCATCTAAATGTTAAGAGATGGAGCTAAACTGAATTAAATTAGCATTCTATTTGCTTCTGAGTAACAAAAGTGTTTTCAGTAGCTTTAAAATCAGTTTCTTGCAGTGTAGACTTAGGTAAGTTATTTAACTCCCTGATCTGACCTTCTCTTCTCTGTGCTATTTGTTGAATCCTGGCTATATTCTACAAAGTGCTTGAAACCTCATGCAAATTCACTGCGTGCACTCCCCAGTGATGTATGTTCAGAGCAATGATACTTGATAATTTATCACTTTTCTTTAAACAATGAAGTCAGAAATTCCCAGTAAAACTTACATTAGAGCTGGAACATTTCTGTTTTCATCTGTGAATAACAGCTTAATTCACTTACTGATTATGACAGATGAATTGAGCTACTGGTAGCAATAGTGCCTCTGATTCAGCTGTAGCAGCTATATCAGCTGGGTTGCTGGATTTCTCTGACTTGAATTTCCTTCTTACAGTTATTGGATCGTGGATTCTTTTGACCTGGTGAATAATGGAAGTGCTTTTTATTAGGCACTCCTAAATCTAACCTGTGTATTTGGTCAGGACCATTAGGAGGTGTGAGTGGTCACCACTGTACTTTTAACTTTCACAGGTGCATGCAAGGGCAGTGTCTCCCTGAGCCCTCTGTAAACTTTCTCCAAGAATAACATTTACCTGTGCTTTAGGACTTACACCTTAAGATGGCTTTGTGAGAGTTTCTTTGTGCACAGATGTATCTAGAGGCAAGGGATCGGTGCAGGCATGTTATCGCACTGGCATCTTAGTAGCAGTTGAACTGAACAGATCATCCAACAATCTCCTTCATTCATGGGTGGCCTTCTTGAACATGGTTTGTGCATCAGTAGCTGGGAGTTTTTAAGTACCAGGTTTAAGGCTGAAATACAATTAAAACAGTTTTCTTTAACACCTTAATTAGGTTTGTCTTGTAAAGTCATGTTATCAGTTTGTGGTGCTTGAAGCACATGTATGTTTCTGTTCAGTCACTGTGTGATGCAATGTTGTCTTGTGCAGGGGGAAAGGTTGAGTCACGCCGTGGGCTGTGCATTTGCAGCATGCCTGGAGCGAAAGCAGAAGCGAGAGAAGGAGTGTGGAGTGACTGCCACCTTTGATGCCAGCAGAACCACATTCACCAGAGAGGGGTCATTCAGGGTCACTACAGCTACTGAACAAGCAGAGAGAGAGGAAATTATGAGACAGATGCCGGATGCTAAAGGTACGGGATGCAATTTAAACAATCATCTGCAGTGAGCAGAACCAGCACTGAGGCCTCTGCGAGGGTTGAATCTTAATGTCCTGGCAAGCATTCCCCCTCTATGTTCAAATCATATTCCCAGACCCTTGTTGGTTCACAAGATGAAAAATGCTCTTGAGTTCACTCAGCATTTTCCCACATCTTCTAGAAAGGTGCAAGTGGTTTCATACGTGAAATCTGCTTCTGCTTTGTTTTGTCGGGTTGCCCTATGGCAGAGAACACTGTAGGTACCATACTAAAAGCCTTACTAGAAAATCGTTTAAAACAAGCTTGCCAGACACAAAGTAATCATTTATGTAGTCTAATGCTTGTGGTAAATGAACAGAAAATTATATGTATTTTTCTTAGAAAATAATGTATTTTTATTTTTAAGGCATATTCCAGAGTGTATATATAGAGCTATACTCAGTGAGAGAAGAACAGATCAATCACAGAGTGCTTTAAAAAAAAATCCAGAATAACCACTCCCGCCCCATAAAACACACAGGTGCTTGACTGACTATTAATTAAATTCAAAATTAGTGACTGACTGATTTGAGAGGAGATAACATGGACTGAAATTAAGTGAAAGTAGAACTTCTTACTGAAGTTTTATTACAAAGCCTAGAGTTCTACAGCTAACAAAAAAAAGGTATTATAAATACTGTTTATAACCTGCTTCACAGTGAAGTCAGACTTTTGTTTCATAGCATTTCACAGCAAGTTTTATGCTGCCCCTTGATTGCAAACCTTTAATTTTCGTTTTCATCATCCATCTGCTTGTTTCCATACGTTAGTTTTAGAATGTGCTAAATGAAGCTTAAACACAAGGCCTTTGTTACTTGAGGGCATGAGTCAAAGTCTTGACTCAATGAAGGTGTGTGAAATCCTTTCCAAGAAAGACTGATTAGAAAAGTTTCACTTGAATGAGCAGCTGCAACTCATGGGTACTGAAGCTTGCAAGACATCGTAATTAGTTCCTCCTACCATTCTAGCTCCTCAGAAATCTCTAGTCTGACTCCTCTCTTTACCAGACTTCTAGTTATTCTGCTGATGTGTCAAAAAACAAAAAAACAAAAAACAAAAAAACCACCAAAAAACCCCAAAAAAGTAATTGCTTTTTCTAAAATATTTGGAAAACAGTATAGGTTTTGAGCGTTTTGCCAGGATAGTGAGATTTTTTTTTGTTCTTCTGTGTTGATGAGGTGTGTTTGTTGTCCCCAAAGCCATTTAATTTATGAGTGAGAAAAGTTTTCCTAGAGGTGGAAAAATCTCCCCATTGCAATTCTAATCATAAGTGCCATGATTTAAACAAATCTTAATCCTACATTTCTGCCACAAGACCTGTGTGACAGGAGCATTGTGGTGTTAGGCAAAGCCCTGCAAAATGAAGCAGCTGACTTTAAGTCAGAGTTTCTACTGCAACTAACTCATGATTGGGTAGTAATAATGCAGCTAAATTCAGTACAGAAGTGACACAGGAACTCCTTACAACTGTGTCTGGTGTTAGCAAGGCCTGTCATCTCAGAGGCGGGATCTGCCTTCCAGCACATTTCCCTCTACCTGTAATGTATTTCCTGGAGGAGCTGGAAGCTGCAGCCCAACCTGTTAAGTGCTGCTGCTACCTTTGGCCTGCTAAAGCTTGTGCAGTGTGTTTGGCTGCAGCCGCTGATTCTGCAGGGCTGGGAGGGTGGCTTTTAAAAGAGGGTCCTGGAGCTGCGTTCTGTTCCCTGCTGCTGCTAAGCTGTGCTGCCCTAACACTTAATACAGTTGGTAGTAATATTTTGTCCATGGTTCTGTGTGAGGGAAAGTAAAGGTCTCCAATACACAATACATTTTTCAGTCTAAACCATAATTTCAAGTATTTCTAGAGCTGGGATCTCAGGAACAGCTAGAAAGAATACATATGTAGGGCCATCCTTTTTAGGAAGGGCTTGCCTTAGAAAGCTGTGGAGCTTGGGTATGTCAGGTAATGTGGTGAAGACAGTGAAGATATACAGAAATTGTGTTTCTGCTGTGCTATTAGAAACTCATTTGCAAGAGTACTAGTTATGCAAATTCCTGCAGTTTCTCAAACGGGAGTACAGGTAGGCAGCTGAATGGTATTTTGCTTTAGTCTTCTAACCTCACCCTGTTTCCTCCAGCAGTTGAAACAGAAGTGAAAACAGTAGCACCAGGTGCTGCACCAAACAATACTGCCCCCTCTTCTGGCTCACCAACCTCTCCTACTGCTGAAGTTGCTGCCTCTCTGGATAAAGAAATGAGCAACCCCCACGCCATCCCTCGGCGGCACGCCCCTATAGAACAGCTTGCCAGGCAAGGCTCTTTCAGGGGCTTCCCCGCCCTCAGCCAAAAGATGTCTCCTTTTAAACGCCAGTTGTCTTTGAGAATAAATGAGCTGCCTTCAACAGTGCAAAGGAAGACTGATTTCCCCATGAAAAACTCAGGTAAAGCCAAATGGTTCCAGTGAAACATTGCCTTGAATTGTCTCTTCCTCCTTTCTTTCTCTGTGCCTTCAGGTAACTCCTTACTTCATAGTAAATCCTTCTTCCTGCCTCACGTTGATCATTTATCATGAACAAACATCACCATGTCAGAAAATTTCTGCTTTGAGAATAGGCAAGAGTTTCAAATGTGGGGTTCTCATGCAGAGGACAGTTGTAATTGCTATCTGAAGTACTGGAGAACAGCTTGAAGCGTTCCAGGAATGGGTGTTGGTGCATTAGAAGGTTTTGGCTCTTTCCTCTGAGTCACTGAACCAGTTCTTCCACTTACTGTCAGGGCATCCTGAGACACAAATCCCTTCAAGGCCTTAACCACTTGTCTTGGGATCATGTGATGCTGTTCTGCAGTCTGTCCTTCTGCCTGTATGAATTCTTTTTGGGAGCAATGAATTGCTTTTCATGTTGTATTAAGAGAACCTACCTGTTTAGGTGGTACAGCTGGCTGTATCAGTATTACAGTGGTAGAGTTTTCACATGATGGGGTTTTCTAAGAGTCATCCCAACATAAACTCCTGGGGTGCTCATTACCTTGCATAATGTCCTTGATTTCCCTTAGCTAGCTGTACTATCACTGTTGTACCAGCAGCATAGTTGGTTTTACTGTGGCAAAGACAAACCAAACAAAAATACTTAGTCTGACTTCTTTCATAATCCTTGTTGAGTGACCTGTGTTTTATGACCAGCACTGAGCCAATCAGTTTTGCAGTAATAGTGCACTGCTCAGTAGTGACAGTCACTGAGCCCACCACAATCTCAATTTTTCATGATTCAGAACATTTCTGATGCATGTTCCCATATATGCCACTGCCAGTGCTGCTTACCGTCCCACTGCATGCACTGCGTTGGAATATCCCTCAAAGAATCAATTTTTGGGCATGCCTCCCCCTGGATTTTAGATCTGGTGCATGTTTTGTGCAGACATTTTATGTTTCTTATACTATTTTGTGCTTCATTATGCCTGTTCATGTCCGTTCTGTGCAATGACGGACTGATGATCGGTACTTTTGGAAAACACTGCCATTAGTAATAATGAGAACATCTGGTAAGCTGGCAGCTTTACTCCAGATGTTACATTATCCATATTACGCTGATGCTTCATTTAGAACTGAGCATCCATTTTATCTGAGCATTCAGCTTTTGCTTTTATGATTCTAGCACAGGAACTGGGGATTTCAGCTACCACTGAACTGGAGCAATCAGCACTAACTCTAGACTGAACTTGCCACTATGCATTGCTGTCAGTACATTTAAAGTTCATTTAGTTACTGTACAAGTAGGTTTTTGGAACACTTAAATCTATCATAAGTATTTTCATTTCACAGAATGCCAAATCTTAGAGCCAAACCCTTGAGAAATTTAGCACTTTAATACTGAAAGATTTGGATCTCTTCTTAAACTGTAGAAAACCCTTTTATTTTCTGATACGAGCATCCTTTAAATCTGGAACAGTATCTCCTTGCCCTCTTGACATAATCACAAAATACATTAATGTGATGTTCTATTTCAGGCCAGGTCTTCAACATTAATGTAAAAAAAAAAAAAAAGCTGCAAATCAGTAGCAAGAACATGTAGGACATAAGGGAACGAACTATATTTCCATTTCACATTGGTAGTTGTAAATTGTTTCTGTATCCTTTAAACTTTCAATTTAATGAATTCTGTTTACATTTTAGTCCCAGAGGTAGAAGGGGAAACAGACAGCATTAGTGCCCTGTGCTCTCAGATCACCAGTGCTTTCAGCACACCATCAGAAGATCCTTTCTCTTCGGCCCCCATGACAAAACCAGTGACAGTAGTTGCACCACAGTCTCCTGCCTTTCAAGGTTTGTGATTTCTTTGGGTGCTGGATGAGGCTTGAATGCACATAATGTTGCTTTCCAGTAACACATGGTCTTTATTTCTTGTGCAAGTCCTGTTACCAATATTTTGGGTGAATGCATCCTGCTTTATTCATCTTGTCTGTTTAATTTTTCTGTGGTTTTGTTTTTAACAATAAGTTCATACACCTACCACACGATAGTTACCTATAAAAGGGACTGGCTTTGAGGTAATGGCTATTTTATCATTCTGCCTCCTGAACTGCTTAGGAGTGTGTCATAGGAACCAAATCTTGTAAGGGAAGGGATTTTGTGCCACCGTGGTTGCTGTTTTTTACACAAATTCTTAGATAAGGTATGGAAAAATGCCAGCTATAGAACTCATAGCTGCCATTAGTATTCATTTCATTGCTATGCCTTTATAGAAATTGTGTGAAAAAAGAACCTTTCCATGTTAAATGTAGTTATTGTTACTTTGTATCTACAAAGTGTTCTTCTTTTGAATCTAAAATTAACTGTACAATAACTACTGGTGAGCCGTATCTCTTCCTTATAGAAACAACAAATTTAACTTCAGTCAGTCATCAGAATTTAAGGCCTCCTAAAGGACATCAAAATCCACCATCCCATGATTCTCTTAACAAGTGTTGGCTTGTTGAAGTGAAATTTACTACCTTTATTGACTGTCAGTTCAGTTTGGCTAATTACACAAACTCCTGTCATGTGGAAGTGTCTAAAAGTGTTGTATGTTGATAGGTATGACCTGGCCCACTAATACTCCAGTCACGTGCATGCCTTGCATGAATTAATTGCACTGATGTTGTCTGCTCCCATTTTAGTTAATGGCACTGCCTCTGCCTTCTGTGTGCTTGCTGCTAAACCATCCCAAGCTGCTGTAGTGTCCACAGCTATGCCAGTTCGTGAAACCAATCCTTGGGCTCATGCTCCTGCTGCTAATACTGGAGCTGCAGCCGTGGTCACTGGTAAGACTGGAAGTAGATCCGGTGCATTGCTATAAGAACTTGGATCAGAAGCATAATTGAGCCCCTGAGACAATTGTCAGTGCCACTTAACGGCAAGTGGAAGGAACAGGAACAAAAGCCGGAAGTAGTAGCGTTTTGCACAAGTGGATGGAGGGAAGCGATGAACTTGCTGGTTCTAGGTCTATAACCTGGACTGATTCTTATTTTGGCAGCATTTTATAAAATCAGTGCTTAAAAAGGAAATAATGAAGTTGTATGTGAGTTTGTGTGTATAAAAGAGGAAGAATCTATGTGTACCCAAAATAATTTTTGTGTGTTCTTTTCACTAACATACATAAGGAGGGATTAAGTTGGTTGCTTAAAGGCTTTAGAGCTTCATTTCTTCTGTTTAGTAAGTTTAGTCTGTCCCTCCAGGCCTTGTCTGCACTGTGTAAGGTGAAATGACTGTCACCCATGTGGGCACATGTGCTAGAAGGCTGCAATCTGAGTTACTTCATTTCATGGTGTAAGTGCCACTCCATGAGAGAAACTTTGCTAGTGAAATAGTAGGTTCTGCTTGGTCTTGTAAGAGTACCAGACTGTCTTTAAAACAGTTTATTGGCCCTTTGTGTTCCAAGTCCACCAGTCCTGAGCTGTGCATTCAGAAACTGATACTCCCCAGTTCGGAGGGATTAGTGATTATGGACTAGATCATTGCCACCAAGTTATGAGTGCAGGCAGCAACTTTCCTGCATACCCTAAAGTCTTAGATGTCTGCTATGAAGAAAAAAACCCATAAATCTGCACTTTAGTGAAGAAGCTCTTACCTACCTCATATTGACGAATGTCTTCCTAGAACAGAACAGTACAGGGGATGCATAAAGATGCTTCCAATGGTGGGAGCATCTTTCAGTCATGGCAGGAGGAGACCCTCCAGTCTTTCTAGCCAATAAAGGGATGAGGAGTGGAAATATTAGTGACTTGCCCGTGCTTTCCTTCCCAGGCACTGAATGGAGCAGCACCTCCTCAGGTGCAGCCTCACCAAGTCTCTTCCAAGGAAATCACAGACGTACTCCCTCAGAGGCAGACCGCTGGTTGGAAGAGGTCTCAAAGACTGTCAGAGCCCAACAGCAGCCAACCTCAGCCCCAGCGCCACAGCCACTGCTCCAGCCTCCTCCAGCTGCTCCAGCCTCCCAGTCAGCACCCGCCTTCCCAGTCAGCACCTTCATTGCACCTCAGCCTGTGCCGGTGGGCGTGGTACCGCCCATGCAGCCAGCGTTTATTCCAGCCCAGCCCTACGCTGTAGCAAACGGGATGACCTATGCAGCCCCAAGCGTCCCTGTGGTTGGGATCACACCTTCCCAGATGGTGGCCAACGTCTTTGGTACTGCCAGCCACACTCCAGCGGCCCACTCGCACCAGTCCCCCAGCCTGGTGAAGCAGCAGCCGGCCCCTCAGTACGACAGCAGCAGCAGCAGCGCCACTGCCAGCCCCTTCTTCCACCCGCCCGCGCAGCACAACGGCTCCGCCGCCTTCAACGGCGTGGAGGGGGGCAAGTGGGCTGCCGAGGACAGGCCAGCGCAGCCGCCCCCGCCCCCGACCGCGCCCGCCCCGCAGGTCGACCCCTTCGAGGCGCAGTGGGCGGCGCTGGAGGGCAAGGCCAAGCAGCGCACCAACCCCTCCCCCACCAACCCCTTCTCCAGCGACCTACAGAAGACATTCGAGATCGAACTTTAAGCGGTCCGTTGTACATTAGGATAGAGGGATAAAGGGAGCAGAGGGGACTGTTTCTGATCAGTTTGCTTTGATAATCCCAAAGGTCCCTTCAAACTAAAATGGGTTAGAAAGAGGGAGCAGTTACAGGGAGGATGGAAACACACAGAGAATTTAATGTGCAGTTCTTAAAAGGAATCCTGGAGCCACCCCAGTCTTCATTCCCTCCTCTCTTGGAAAGCTGGAAGTCAAATGGAGCAAAGAAAGGCACCCAGTCCCAAAGCCTGTTCTGCAGAAACATCAATCATCTCACAGAAAGGAAAGCAGATGTTTGTACCTGTGTCCTCCTGATGCCCTGCAAGCCCTGGATGTTCCCCCTCAGGGAAGAATTGGGTAGGGTGGGGGTGGATATGGGTGGGATGTTGTCACCTTAGCAAAAGCTAGGTTTGTGGAAAAAGTTGAGCTTCCATTTTGAGTAACAAAGTGAATATTATATGTAAAGAATAAAGTAAAGCCAAAATCTTTATTTTTATGCATTTAGAATATTTTAAATAGTTGGATATTAAAAGCTGTATGAGTTGTAAGTAATCTTGCCAAAGGTTAAAAAACAAGGGGGTTGGATGTAAGAAATTGTACATAAGATTGATTTATCGCTGATTCTTATAGTAAGTAATATTGGGGGGGGTGGAAAAAGGGGCTCTAGCTTGTTCTTGTATCTGTTCATTGTAAGTAGCATATTGCAACAACAATCACAACCAATAAGTCATTATATCGTAGTTTTAAATAAAGAAAATTAAAGAACAGTATTGCCATGGTTTGAAAACCATGGGGAGAATTTACTGTTTTTTATTGGAATCAGTCTACATATTCTATATAGTATGGATTTTTTTCCTTTCATATATTGCTGCAGTTTCTTTGTCTTAATCTATTGGTTCTAACACTACTGTGACAACTTACTGTCATCATATCTACATCCTGGGGCTGCCTGGGAAACCATTTTATGTTTGTCTGTCAATAGTTCTTAGAGGTTTTTAACTTTGGTTTTATTTTTTTCCCACTGATTTGTGAAACCTTGTGGTTAAGGCTGCAGCTGGTCCAGGTTCTGCCTCTGGTGACTTGTGAAAACCATCTCATTTTAACTTTACTTTTAAACTTTGGCCTTACAAGCAAATGTAAGTTATATATATTTGTACTGATGATTTATAATCTGCTTTAACAGAAATAAATGTTGGTGGTAGAAGCACTGTCTGTAAGAGATTTATTTCCCACCCTACTTCAGTTTTCAGCATTTGCCCTTCTAGGTGTCTTCTGTCTTGTAAGGTGAATGTGGATGAGCACTGCATGCCACCTATCAGCTTAAGAATAATGTCTTAATACCTCTCATTTTCTACAACCTGTTATGGTGCATTGAACTTTAAAACTGAATTTCAGAATATCCTTGTGACGCATAAACACTTAAAGCTCTAAAATAGAAGCCTTTACTGAAAACATCAGATTCTGGGTTTGCAGAACTGGATTTTCTATCACTGAATATTTACAAAGAGACAAAGCTGAGGACAGCAACATTCAGGAACGGCAAAAAGGAAAACTCTTTCCTCTACTATTAAAGAAGAGCCATATGATGAGATAATGATGTATTTTCACCTCTTTTTTGTTCTTTCAGTGAGCTAATATCGACCCTATTAGTGTGCCTGGTTCTTACTGCATTCTGATGAGCACCAAGTCAGTTTAGACACAAGGAAAAAAATCAGACTCCATAATTTGAAGGGGAAGAAATGCTCCCTTTGTTGGCCCTGGATTTGAGCTTGCCAGCAGTTTTCCATTTCCAGGCGAGTCTTACAGTGGCAGTCTAGAAAAGTACAGCTTCTGAAATTACAGATTCTTACCTGTGTTCAGTATGGTATGAATAGTAATGCAAACACTCCCTGTGGGATTCGAGTTGGTGTTGACACTTTTTCCAGCTTTCAAAAAGCAAACAAGTATTTACAGACATTTATAGTGGGAAAGAAAGCAATTAGTTATATATCTTTCACAGTAAGGGCCCCAAGATGAAGCTGAAAATAGTCCAGTATAGCTACACCCTTCTGCCGTGGAGATAAGCACTTCCTACAACCCATTGTTTAGGGAAGAAAATGAACATCTTGATTCTCACATAAAAAAGTAAACCTTGAGTAAGTGATTAAGTGGTACTGCAGAGGGGCAGAAGCTGATCTTGACAGAAGAAATGCAAAGATCCTTTAGTTAACTTGATGGCATGGATTGCCAGCAGGGAGCTGCATGCCTGTCAATCCCACCCTTATGCCATGGCTGTGCAGCTGAAAGGAGATCAGCATAAACTCTCCACTAGCCAGAGCACTTCCAGTGTTAAAAGTCCTGCCCATCAGCGGGAAGGGGGCTGTTACAGCCCTCAGGAGAAAACACTTCCTGGCCCTGTCTTACATAATCATAGAGTTTAAATGACAGCTGACTACACAGAATATTTACATATTCTAAAAATAGAACCTCTGACATCTTAGGGATTTTATAGAACTGGCTACTTACTCCGGGTATAAAAGGGTCTGATGCTTCCACAAGTCACTTCTGACCACGCTCCTGAACAGACCCTGACTACACATTGAACAGAGTGGGCTTCAAAATGACTGAAATTTACAGTCTCTGATTAGTCCCTGGTCTCAAAAGGCACAAATTGTATCATATACTAAAATGATAAAATATCCTATACACACATACAGAGAAAAAGGTGCTGATCTGAGATGTTAGATGGAAAAAATATACACAAAGACAAGTGGATGTTTTCAGGGCCATCTAATTGTTCTTAAATACCCAGTGATTTCTACTTCGAACCTTATGCTGTAATGCTTGCTCTGCATTCCAGCAGATGAAATTTTCCCTAATTAAATTAAAGGGTCTTAAATGCAAAGTAAGTATTTTTGTCTTTCCTAGCAAACAGAAACTATCAGAAGGACCCAGCCCCAAATAGCTGTGGCTGTCACCTGTCTCTCCTGTACTGAATTGCTTGTAGACTTCACTATTTGGTCACATCCTAGAGCAGTGTGTCCAGTCCTGAACCATACCTGTGGTGATGAGAGTGCAGTCATTAGGTCAGTGATTTTTATTTTTAGGTCCATGTGAAATGATTTATTTGGTTTAGAGTACAAACCAGCTCTAGGCTGTCAACTCTGGCACTTTACACCTATGTTTTGCTGCTGACTGATGGGTCCTGAGTCAGGACTGAAGGAGAGGAGAGTGATGTGAGCACAGTTCTGAATCAGGTGCATTTCTTAAAAGCCTTATAGTAACACAAGTAGAAGACAAAAGTAAAATAACCCAATCCTCCATCCTCCCAAACAAAATATCAACATCTACACACCAGTTTATAGCTACATCTATGCAAATAATACATGGTTAATGTTGCTAGTAATTATGATCAACCCACCCAAATCTAGAATGAGGAAGAAGGGGGCTGTCAGGGCTGATGCTAGGGTAGAACAGTAGTGTGGAGGCTGTAAAATAATCCTTTTGCTCAAAAGTTAATTCCATTTTGAGATACTGAAGATACCTAAGGGCTTTTCCTGGTTTAACGTGATACAATCATAATACAATCTCACTTCCCCACCCCTAATGTCAGATTCTCAGAGCCCCACTGAGGGGCTGCCACTCCGTGTTGGTCTTGAAATGAAAGATGCTTTTCAGCTACCGCTGCTGTGCGTCTGGAAGCCCTAACTTGTTAGCCCATAGACATCAGCCCTGAGATGCAGAGCCAGGATTTCCTGGATTTAACTGAGACTAGAGCAGATCCTTGGGAGGTTTATTCTACAAGTGAAATGCCCCTACACTTGTATTTCTATGTGTTTATTATTAGCTCCTGCCCAAACTCAGCACAACGTCAGAACAGCACAGTTCTGGCTCAGGGGAAAAAGATTATCTGCTGAGCCTTCCTAGAATGAGCGCTATTTAAACTGCAGCATCTCAGAACAGGTAACGGTGTTGGTATATTCATCTAAACTACCCCTAGTATTCAGGAAGGGCTAAAAGTAGTTTTCTATTTTGTCTTAAGCTTTCTGTGAAGCATTGCTTCTGCATTTCACTCGAAAGCTGATTGCAGCCAAGCAGAAACCAAACTGACCCTACCAGAAATTTGTCTAAGGTCTGCTGGAATAAAACAGCTACAGTAACATGACATTATAGCTTCATCCCGAGAGCCAGTAATCTCCTAGGACCTGAACACTAATTGTATATGCATCAAGCTGTTTCTCACTGCCAGAGTCCTTTGCATTTAGATGGAAAGTGCTCCCCAGGAGCACTTGTTCAGCAATGCTTATTGGAGGAACAAACGTTCATGGCTCATTAGTGCTTTGGTTGGAACGGTTCAGGCCCATCTTCAAACACTTTAGACATTATGTGTTTAAGAGCACTTCTGTCTTGCTTGTATGAAGAATTGGTCTCTCCCTCTTTGATGATGGTCATCTGCCTTCTCTATTCACATCATCCTTACATCCCTACTATCCATCTGATTTCCGTGAATGACAGCAGCTACCCTTAAGAGATGGATTAGGTACAGCAAGGCATACAGGGGATTAGGAGTTGACACTAAACCTGAGGGTGGTGGATCTCCCCACTTTGAGCATTTACACCCACTATATGCTGTACAATTCACCCTCTTGAGCTTTCCAGCAGGGCAGAGTTCCTAAAACTGTTCCAGAGTGGAGACCTCCAGTCTTGTCATCAGTCACCGTGGCCAAGGTGTGGCTGTCACCCGCGGGGGTGCGGGGGGCTGCCCTAGGGGCGGTGGCGAGTGCAGCTGGCGCAGCAGAAGCTGGAATAGTACTCGTTACCACAGAGCTGGGCCTGCAGGATCAGCTCACAGTTGGCAAGGTGGGGTTGGTCCACACACTCTCTGCTCAGGTCCATAGCGTGACTCACAGTAGCTGCAGCCAAACAAAAGGTGAACCAGCTGTAAATTTATCCTCAGATTGCTATTCCCTCCCAAGAGACACAGCACATTCCTGCTTCCTCCACCCCACCACTTCTAAATTTAGTCCAACATCAAGAAGGAGATAATGAGTTTCAAGATGAAACAGACACTCTATGTAAAGATAGCTGGATGGTGTACAAAGTCTAACTACAAATCATACAACCAGCTATTCTGTCAACAAACTATGGCATTTTGGCCTCAGGAAGTTAATTAGGCTGCCATGTTTCTAGCACCCTGCTTTTCTGTCCATGGAAAGCTGGGGTCCTGAGGCAGCACGACCAGGAGACTCCTGCTGCTCCCCAGAGCCCTAGGCTGGTGCTGGACTGGCACACAATGGGTGTGATAGTGGCCAGGGGCCAGGCACTGTGCTGGGAGAAGCAGGAAGGCTGGGCTGTACTCACTGCTAGGCCGGTTCCTCAACACCTTCACCTCTGAGCTGGCACTGACAGAGTTGCTGCTGCTGTAGGCGCTGCATGTGTAGGATCCCTCGTCAGCCTCTCGCACATTGCTTATAGTCAGGCTTCCATCCTGGGACAGGTGGATGTGGTGGCCATCCCCCCGCATGGGAACTCCATTCCTATGTTGAAAAACGAAATATTTCACTGTTGCCATCCATGGGTCCTAAAGAAGCTCCCTGTGCTCTTTGGAAAATGATGTTCTGTGAAAGGAGTGATTTTTTACAAGTTCAGCAGGAAGGGAGAAATCTTTTTCACAACCTACAGTTGGGTGGTAACATGAGCCTGAGTCTGCATCCGTTGCCCAGTGTCTGCGTGGGAGGTAGCTGTGTCTGTGTGCTCTGTGCAAAGACGTTGCCCTTTCCGCTCGCACACATTCTTGAGGTTTGAAGAGCTAAGAGAAAATCCAATGTGCCTTTCCCTCTCTCCAGGTTGTGGTCTGGCAGTAGTCATTTGGCTGGCATTGATAGGAGCACATATTGCTTGATGAGCATATGGGTAGTGAACAATGAGCCCTCTTTCCTCTCCCTTTAAAAGTTTGTTTAAAAAAAACAGCAAGATTGTGTCTGTTCTGTTCCTCCTGGAATAATCTGTGCCCAGCAGGAAAACTGCCTGAATGATGAACTCCTAGTTACCAACAAAATGAAATTTGTTTCACGGAAAAGGATTTCATTCTAACTCTGAAACGTGTCATTTTGTTAGTTCAAATACCAAACTTATGTATGGAAGAAAAGCTCTGTGTGTGAGATGGCCCACTTCATTCCTAACCCTTGGAATTTCAACACTTGCCAGTCCATCTCTCTGGATAGTTTGTAAGAAGGCTCCAAAGCAGAAGTGATTATTTTCAAACAGGAAAAACAACCCACACTAAACACTTGCACAAATTCAGAGTTTCCTGGTAAACTATCAAGATAAGAGGACACAGCTTTTCACTTTAAAATGCTTCTAAATCTCCTTTGCTCCCACTTTACAGCAATTGGAGACAACTGTTGCAACACGAAGCTGGAAGAAGAGGGTCTAAAATGTCTGTCATGATTAGGCAGATAGGGTTTTTTAAAAAGCAACTGAAGATTTTTCTCTGATTACTCATTTTAGTTCTTATTTTCATGTCACTACTTTTCCAGCACAGAACCCCTCTGAACTCCATGAAATCTTAGTTTAATGTCTGATTTCCTCCTTATTTGGCTGGAACATGATGACCCTCATACCCCACAGGGATCTTGCCCAGGATTTCTGAGTGACATCCAAGTTGTTTTAAGAAAGGGTAGTTGATACTAGGTGGGACTGGTAACTGTGGTCTCTGCCATACCTGGCAGGCACTCTGCATTAGTATTTGGAGGGTAAATGATGAGGTTTGGGAACTGAAGGAAAGGATGCCCACCTTGACCACCTTATATTCACATTGTTGCCAGTCACTGTACAATGAAGCTGAGCAGTTCCTCCCTCAGGTACGGTGATGCTTGGCAGAAGACCAGTGATCCTCAGCTCTCCTAGACCAGAAGGTAAATAATCACTAGCCAGGAGACAATGCCATGTTCTCATTTCCTCATGGGAAGAGTCCAACACATCCCATGATGAGCTACAAGCCCCCGGGTCTTGAAACAGCATGTTTGAGGCTGTGCTGTTGCTGCTACAGGGAATGTGGATTTCCTAGGACTTTGGCCCAAGAAAGGAGAAGTTACAGAGGTCTCAAAGAGCTTTTACCTCCAGCTGGGCACATCCATGTCATATGCACAGAAGAACCATCTCCTTAGTTTCTCTTGCTCTTATACTCATTCCAACCAGTATCCTGACCCTGAGAGTCATTCTTACTGTGCTTTCAATCCCTTTTCCCAGCTGCCTGGAGCACCACGATACACTGGGCACATGCAGATGGGTAAAACAACTCATTCTTCCCTTGCCCTCAAGGTGCCTGTTAAACTCTAGGTGTGAAGCAAAGAGGCATGGCCAGCAAAGGAGCCCACATTGGCCCTGCCCAGCCTTCCCTGTTTCCCACTCCTGTGCACACGAGCCGTGTGTGCTTCCAGCCACCCAGTACCTAGAGGTCGGAGCAGGACGTGGCGCTGGTCGCGGTCACGGCCATTGGAGGCAATGCAGGTGAAGAAGCCAATGTCTTCAGAGCTGACCCTGCTGATCACCAGGGCCCCGTCTGACTGCTGCCTGTGCCTGGGGAACAAAGCCACAATGCCCCTCAGCCTGTGCTTAGGTCAGGATGGAACTCCAACCAGCAGAGATGAAGCTAAGCCTCGTGCAAAATTTTGTAGCACTGAGCGAAGGTTTAGCATTTTAAATGCTGCAGGGCTTGTAATGCAACCCTTAGTCCTCAAATCCCAGCACTGATGATGTAAGACTCTGGAAAAACTTGCTGCTAGAGCAGATTTCTGGGAGCAGAGAGAGGAGATAATAGCAGCAGTAGCTGTGGAAGTTCACTGCAGATGCCCTCATCTCTCTCTACTGTGAACCTCTGCCCTTGCTCACTGACCAGCTGGATTTTGGCAAATTTGCTAGCCATGTGTTCTTTTCCTGCTAACCTTGTAGCTGAATAAATTTGAGCCCTGGCTCACTTGTAGACCCTGTGTCACAGCTGCTCCTTCAGGGGTTCAACATCCAAACTTCCATCTGTGAGAGAGGGAGGACAGGGCAGGCCAGCATTACAGCCTGGCCCTGACAGCACAGAACCAGACAGGCCCTAGCCAACAGCTCTCAGAGAGGAGACAGGGAAGGAAAAGCAAGAAGGAGGCTCTTCTCATATATGGTTGGAGACACCTGGGAGCTCACCTGGGAGAGGAGAGGGGCTGCCCATCTTTCTGCCACTTAATGGTGAGAGCTGGTGATGCTTCCACTGTACAGGGCAGTCTGACTCTCTCCCCAACATTGGCTTCCACTACTGTGGGCTCGCTCTTATCCATTTTCAACCTGCAAAGTCCACAAGCACAGAAAAAGATGCAGAAACTTCCTTGCTCAGCATTTAACCTTCAGCACAAGGCTTTATCAATCACAGCCTTATTTTTTGCCTCCAATGGCAAAGGGATGTCTCTGTACTCCCATGAGAGCTCTGATGCTTGCCATGACCAAAATTCATGCCCAACACTGAGAAAAGAGCAGCCTTTATAAAATCCTGCTCCAGTTCAGCACAGCTTGGTGCTGCACTCCTGTCAGCCAGCTTAACTTACAGACAGCGACCCTGGTTCTTATAGCAACCCTCTGGATAACAGCTGGGGAAGCATTAACAATGTGAACACATGGCAAACAGTACAAAGTACTAAACAGGGCACCGAGCAAGCTTCCCCTTAGATGCTTATCTGGCACACAGAAATGAGCCTTTCTACAGTGTGAAGAGCCTATTGCAATCATCTGACTGCACACAAGGTCCAGGAGCTGGTTGTCCACTTCATGCAGCAGAAAGGTTGAGGTCATATCCTCATAACACTCGTCTCCTCATGTTCTTTGTTCTTATAACTACAGCTAAACACTGTCTTAGAAGGGAACTAAATCATGATGTTCCCACAGTTAAATAAAACATCATCTACCCTACCCCCATTCAATGACCTGAATTCTTGATCTCAAAAAATAAAACCAAAGAGCCTTAATTCAATGAATCACTTATTACTACTTTTAGGGCAGAAGCAACTAAGGAGATTGCTGCAGAGTTCAGCAAATTGGCTGGGTTTTAGGTTGTAAACTCAGAAAAAGAGAGAGGCTAGACCATGGCTCTATATAATCTGGAATCCCAACATGCTGCATTTAAGGCAAAAATAATTTGTCCCCCTTTATTTCTGTGAGGCCTAGAAGCAATAAAAATCCACACAAGAAACTACAAAATATGCCAGTACCTGAAGAGACAGTTTTGGGCCAAACTGGTTTGTTCACAAAATATTTAAAGTTAATTAGTGGAGGCTGAAGGAACTGAAGTTTCTTTTAATATACATATGTCTATTTTGGGCTAGTTAAGCAGCTCCTACTTGCTTTGCTTTTTTTTAGAACAGGTTTCTCTTTCTGCCTGCACTAACATGAACAGCTAAGAATGCTGCCTCAAGACTTCTTTTGTTTGAATCCAGCTCCCTCGCTGCCAGCTTCCCTGTGCATCTTTGCTCAGAGTATGCTTCTTTCAAGAGACCCTTGGGGAGGACAGAAGACAGCTTGCGACTGGGATCTTTTCCCGTTATCAGCAGTTCAGTGCTGCTTGCTTCCCAACTGTGCCCTGGAACAGCTGACCCAGGACCTTTCCAATCTTTGGCTTTTCTGCATGAAGAGATGCCATATGGTTCATCAGCTGGGCACAGTGGACACTGTTGCTGCAGGTGAACCTACCTGTATGGGAGCTGCTGATGCCCAGAGGAGCCGGCTGCCTGCACATGCTGCCTGCCTCTGGATAACCCTCGCTGCTGCGGATTTGCCTGGTGAAGGACCCGACCTCTCTCACCCTCTGCCAGAACAGTGCTCGGGTACTCTATTCAAAACAAAATGCCATATGTGAATAAAAGGACACTTCTTACTGTGACCTCTTGCATAGGGTTTCTGTGAGCTTGGGAGAGCTTGCTGAACTGGAGCCAAAGAGTCCGTCAGCCATCTGCTTTTTGGCTGACTAGTGCAGCAAACCTGCACTGTCTACTAATGAGAGTCACAGTCCTGCAGGCAAGCAATTTTAGATGCCTTCTTTTCCTCTGTCAGCGAGCACGTTGCAACATCCCTTAGGCCACAGTGCCTTCTGCCCCATGTGCCATTGCTGTGACAAAGCACACTTCAGAGATTGAAGGCTACAGGGTGCCTTTCTGGCCCATCTTTTGAGACTACTCTTTTTTTTTTTTGTTTGTTTTTGTTTCTGAAATAAGGCACATTTTTCAGAACAGGGAATTATTTGTTACCCAGCAGGACCTGTTTGGGCAAAACACAAACATAATTGCACCAGCAGTTATGTTTTGGATCAGGAGGCAGCTGATGGCTCTCAGGGAAGAAGACATGCTTGCTCTGCTAGAAACAGGATGGGTTACAGGCAAAGCCACAACTCTACTTATGGGGTGGCACTGCAGGGGAGAAAGTGTTTTAGGGCTAAGGCTTTATCATAAGGCAACACTAAAAGAGGCCCTGCTGCCTCAGCAGATGAAGTTTGCTCCTGCAGCTGGATTTATTGAGCCTGTGGTCAGTAACCATTTATGAAGAGCCCTGAGTTACCTCTCTGGTGACATTCACCTGTGATCTGCAGCTGGATCTGTCGGCTCTCTGTTCTGCCGTCGGAGGTGCGGCAGGTGTATGTGCCGGCGTCCTGGGGCTGGACGTGGCTGATCACCAGGGAGCTGTCGGACTGGTAGGTGTGCCTGCAACACGTGCGGGGAGCACTGCTCTGCCTGCCCGCCCACAGCAACCCGGGCACAGCGGCTGCTGCCACCCAAACCATCCCCGTGGAGTGCCCTCCCCGGCTCAGGAAAAAACAAAGCCCTGCTGACCACAGACAGGTCGCAGGCAGGGGGAATAACTGCAGCAAAAAGGAGGTCAGGAACAGAGAGGAAAACTGAGATGGAAAACAGGGAACTGCTTTCAGTAACCCTCTCCCATGCGGAGGCAAACTGCCCTTCTGGGGGGAGCTTGAATCCCAGCAGTCAACTGCAAACAGAAAAGCATAACTGGGCTTTTCTTTACTGTGATTTTCATAACACAAAAGAACTGACTGGCTCCAGACTCTTGCTGGAAACAGACTTCCCAGGGAAAACAGGTTTAAAAGCAGTTTAAAAAAAAGTTGTGCCAGAGATTTCCAGCCAGAGGAACTCTGGGTTATTAGGGTGCAAGTTTCATCCCCAACTATTGGCTTAGTGCTGCCCCAAGATGAACCAAAGAGAAGCAATATTTTTCTGCATCATTACCAACATCAGCTTCCACCAGTGCCTTCTACCACTGTTATGGGACAGCACTTGCTCTTCCCCATAACTCTAGCCAACACCTCATTACTGGTGCAGCCTGTACCTGTTTCTGCTGTGCACAAAGCAGGTGGATGTTAATGCCCTTAGGTGAATATGGAGGCTTCTTTATTTCTTAAAAAAAAAAAGTGTGCTGGTTGTGGCTGGTATAGCGTTAATTTTCTTCACAGTAGCTGGTATGTGGCTGTGTTTTGGATTTGCACTGAAAACAGTGTTGATGTTTTCACAACTGCTGAGAAATGTTTACACCAAGTCAAGTCCTTTTCTGCTTCTCGCCCCACCCACCAGAGGGCTGCAGGTGCACAAGAAGCTGGGAGGGGACACAGCTGGGACAGCTGACCCTGACAGACCACAGGGATATTCCATACCATATGGCATCATGCTCAGCATGTAAAGCTGGGGAAAGGAGGAGGAGCAGGGGGGAGTGATGGCGTTTGTCTTCCCTAGTCACTGTTATGTGGGATGGGGCCCTGCTCTTCTGGAGATAGCTGAACACCTGCCTGCCCATGGGAAGTGATGAATGAATTCCTTGTTTTGCTCTGCTTACACCAACAGCTTTTGTTTTATCTTTTAAACTGTCTTTATCTCAGTCCATGGATTTTCTCAGTTTTACCCTTCTAATTCTCTCTCCCATCCCACCAGGGGTGAGTGAGCAGCTCTGTGGGGCTGAGTTGCCAGCTGGGGTGAAACCATGACAGTCCTTTTTGGATTGCATATTTGGCACTCTGCCCAGCAAGGAGCCCATCTGCTCTACAATGAAGGGAGCTGAGCTCACCTGTCAGAGGAGACTGGTCGACTGTTCTTCATCCACTCCACTCTGGAGAGCGAGGATACGCCTGTCTTGCAGACCAGCTGGATGTTTTGTCCTACAGCTGCTGTCACAAGAGAGGGCTTGGCTTCCTCCAGGATTGTTCTGAAAGAGAAAGTGATTCCATTGGCACTTCTGCTGCCCTCCTCACCTCTGTAGCTTCTCATCTGACTCTGTATGAATTACAACCACAAGGCAAAGCAGGACCAGCTGCCCACTCAGCTTTGCGCAGATGCACTGGGCAACAAGAGGGCTCCCCATAGCCAAATATAGCAACTACTCCCCTGACAGACAGAATGCTACAGTATCTCCTGGAAGAAAGCCCTGTAACCCCTTCCTTCTGAAGGGAACAAGGTGCAGCTCAGGAAACAGACACTGATCCAATGCAGACGTGTTTAGATCTAGCTCTACACACTCCTGATTTTCAGGGTAACACTGGATCTTGACCCAAAGTCTGCATCTTGAAAGTCTTCCCTAGAACAACCCACTGCTGCTCCATGCAGTGCTGAGATAAAGGCTCCAAAGTTAGGGAGTCAGCTCAATTTGCTGGTCAGAGCAAGAAAAACATCTATGGATTCTCATTTACAGTGTAAGAAGGCTTCCCAGACAGAGACCCTAGGATTCTGCAGTCTTTTCACACATCATACTACAGTGCTGTTAGAGACCAGGGAGTGTGAGAGGAAAGAGACAGCAGGGCCTGGATAACAGTGACTTGATTTACCAAGGGGCCACATATGTAGCTAATCTACCACATGGTATTCCCAGTTAGCTGGTCCCAGCTGGGGCAACATTTTCACTCCAGAGAAAGCTGCACTGGTGCTTCACAATGAGCTGGCAGAACAGGGGGGAGGGGTGGGTGGAAATCATCACCTGTGCAGAGCCTGTGCTGGGAACAATTCTACAGACTCCTGGTGCCCAAATGCCTCTGTCACGGAAGCATCTGCTCCGAAAGCTTCATGCCACTGCTTGCCTTCCCGGGGCAGCACCTGCTGGCCACTGCTGCTCTGCCTGTCCAAGGGCCCGGGCACGGCTGCTTCCCAGGAGTGCAGCTGGCCCCTCCTGTCCAGTCTGCTTCTCTGGGTGTCCCAGCGCTGGCTCCCCAGCACACCAGTCCTTGGCAAGGCCTCTGGCAGCATGTCCCTCCTCCGGCTGTCCTGCCTGCGGCTGTCTTGCATGGGGAGTGAAGCCCCAAAGGTTCTTTCTTCTTGGCTATGACCTGTAGCCTCTCTTGTGGGTGATTGCTGCTGGGCCTGAGCACGTCCTGTATGAGAATTGGAGCCAGTCTGCTGGTGTTGCAGGGCTTCTGTGTCAGGAGAGGGCTGGAGCTCCAGATGACTGACTCCCACAGAGCTGTGGCACACTCTCATGCACTCCTCCTCCGAGGCAAAGCTGTTTTTATTGCCGTGACAGCCGCCATACCAAAACCGGTTGCACTTGCCAACAACTCCCACGAAGTACCAGCGAGTGGTCCAGTTGGTGCAGGGGCCATGGGCACTGGGCAGCAGGCACATGACAGGGTATGCTACCAAAAAGAGTGGAACAGAGGGAGATGTGAGAGTCCCAAAGCTCAAAGGTCCAGGGGCTTCAAGCCACCTACCCAGATGATTTATCTGATGGCCCTGTGGGCAGAGGGCAGGTGAGAAAGCAGGGCACCTGTCCTCCCAGCTGTGCTTTGAAACTGAGAAACTGCTCACATGTTTCTTTTTGCCTCAGTTTTGCGTCTGATGGAAGAACCATCCTCAGAACATTTCTGAATCTAGACACTAGACAGATGCTTTACAGCCTTGCTTGGAGAATTATGCAACTGCAAAGCAGGCTCTGGGGCTTTCTCTCCTGCAAGGGACACATGGCTGCCATTTACATTTCCAGATCACAAAGCAAGTGGCTTAGACCCATCTGTGAACACCCCTGCACATTGATATAAAGAGGAGCATGGCCCAAGGTGTCTACAAACCCAGAGCCACGGGTATCACAGCCACATGCTGGCAAACACTGGATGCAGGAATCTGGCTGCAAGGTCCTTTGCCAAGCTGTGGCTTAGCTGAGAGGATCCAGAGAGCTTTCCCCTTCCCCAAGGCTGCACCACAAGGACGGCCACCAAGCAATCTCTGCTGCAGCAGCAGGACAAGGCACTGCACCAGCAAAGTGCCTGCAGAGGGTACAAGCTGGGCACTAAAGGAGCAGAGATACTTTTGCCCAGCAACCCTCATAGCACAGCAAGCACTGGATTGAACTTTGATGGCAGGGGGCATCCATGCAGCCCTAAGCAACCTCTCCTTCCCCATGTAGTTCTCATTCCTCCCCTGTCCACAGGGTGTCTGAAGGCCGAGCACTGTCCTGATTCCTCAGGAGATCCCTTCTCCTTCTAAATCTGGGTAAATCATTTGGAACACTCCAGGCTGCATCAGAGTGTCCTCTCAGGAACAAACAACTCCTGAGTAGTCCTACAGGCTGACACAGGTCACACAAACACACTGCTGTCCAACTATCACCAGAGGACAACAGGAAGTTCTGCAGCAGCTGGCAGAGCTGAATCCTCAGATTGCTTTTCTACACTCCCTCCAAGCTTCTGCTACCTCAACCACCAGATAGAAATTATCTTCAGAGAGATTATTTACTGCATTACACAGAGAGCAGAGCCTCTGCACAGGAAGCTTCTATATGCTACTGGACTCATTTTGTGTTTCTAAATCAATAAGCCAAAGCATCACTTACGGTAGTTGGGGCTATTGAGACATCCTTCCCCTCGAGGACCTGCGGCCGAGGCGACGTTGTCAAAGCAGCAGCCGTACATGGAGCCGCGGCACTCGCCCGAGGGCTGCTGCTGGGACAAGGCTTGGCTTGCCTTGGAGATAGGAATGGAAAGCCAAGAGTTATCCTCACACACAAGCAAGTAGCACATGCAAGGCACCGTGCGCAAGCTGTCAGCTATTAGAGGCACCACTGTTTGCTTGTTTGCCTCCTAGAGGCTTTTGTCCTGGGAAGGGGTGGGAAACTCGGCTGTCAGCCATGGGGCTGTGGATGCACTTCTCTGTAAGGCACACCTAAGCAGCCCAGCAGCAGCCCAGTTCTTACTGCTGCCACCAACAAGAAACCCAACCTACAGGAGGGATCACCTCCCCACTTTGAATTAATCTGCAGAGCTGACAAACAAAAACAATTAATAGAAGCCATGTTTTTCCCATTTTTTGTCCTAGAAACTGGATAACAATTTTCTGACCAACAGAAATTTGGATTATTCAATCAGCTCTACATGGAATGGCCTGCTACTTCTCAGACATTTCCCCATCACCTGCTCTGTATCCTGCTTGTAGAGGATTGCAGATGGGTGCTCCAGACTGAACAGGAGCAAGGCGGGCCAAATAGCTTGATACCATGCCTGGAATATTGTTTCCTCAGCATTACTGGCAGAGATGAAGCCCAACAGAATCCACAATGTGAGTCAGCAGGGTCAAATCTGAATCTTCATATCTTATCAACTCCTGAAATATAAAGAGCTTTTGTACTTACTGCTGGAGTGGTCAAAGTGGGATGATTTTGTCTTGTTTGAATGTCATGATAATATTGTGGGCATCCAATGTTGTTTGGACCCTGGGCAGCCGATACTCCATCAGGACAGCAGCCATACCTACAGGCAGAAGGACTAGTAATATCTGACCTGCCTGGTCAACAGGCATGGGCTACAAGATTCAGGAAGCCCCCAGGAAAGGCAATGCCTCCCTGCTCAGGCCTATTTACTTCCAGCTACCTGTTTTGGTGGCAGGTGCTGAAAGGGCAACCTCTCCCCAGAGGGCCTGATGCCGGAGTGTGCCCATCTGGACAGCAGCCATGTGGGCTCTGGTGGCAGTCCTGGGAGCCAGCCCCTGCAGGGGGGTCCTGAGAGAAGCTGAGCCGATGGGAACCTGGCAAGCGGGACTGGGGCTCCCAGCCAACAGGAAACAAGTTGATGCCATGGTCTTTGGTGGATGGAATGTGCTGATTACCTGAGGTACTACGGATCATGGTGTTCCCAGGGAGCATCCTTCCATCATCAGAATCTAGGGAGAGAACTCAAAGTATGCAGGTGAGCTTTCCTCCTCTCTGCTCTCTTTTGCCTGCCCAAGGCTACCGGACAGGATATTTTGCAACACATCTAAGGATGTCTTCTGGCCCAGCCTTCCTTATCTGGCTGAGGTAGTTTGCTCATTGCCTTGATAATTCTTCCTGCTGTGTCACGAGAAACCACTTGTCACATTGCTGTGATCCCTTCATATCATCCTTTCTTGTTCCTATGATCTCCTTTGGGCATCATTATTTCCAGCCAGCACTTAAGTCATGCTGACAGAACCTGGGATCCATATGCTGTACAGAGTCTTCTGCATGGATAGATTAAAATACTGCTCACTGTTGGTGTGAAAGAATCTACATTTTGTCCCTGGCCCCTGGAGTTTCTAGGAGCCCATGAAAAAAATGAGAGAAACTTAGAAAATAATGATTCTTTTCCCTACCTATTCCAAGTATCCATCATCAAACCCCAAATTTAAAAAATTCTTCCAAACCTGGAGCAGGGCTGTTTGGGTTGTAACGCGTCAGCAAGGACTGGCGAGTGACATCGTATCCCATAGTGTCCTGCATACTGGGGACCTCTGCAAAGAGACACAAGCACAAAATGGTTGCAATTAGTCCAGCCCTGTGCTCCAATAATTGCAAATACATCCAGCAGTCAGCAGGAGACAAAAGCTGAAAATGTTCCTGTTCCTCTTGTGGAATAGCTGCTGAGCAGCAATTGGATTTGATTGATTGTCAGGACAAGTGACCTACAACGGGCAGGCAGACAAAAGTCAACATTGCAGCTGTGACATGGAGAGCAGACACAGACAAGAAGCAAAATGTTCTCAACAGTTGTGACTCCTTTAGAGCCAGTCCACAGAGGGATGAAATTTGGCTATAGTTTTTAGCTACCGAGCCTGCCCAGATTACCGTCCTTCTGGACTGGGAGTCCTGGGATCAGTCTGCAGCACACACTGGACGAGCAATTATAGAATACTGGATTCAAAACAGACACACACCAATGTTGTTCCCAAGCCTTTGCGTAGATTTCAAACAGCACAGGTACTGCGACTCTAAAGACACTTTGTGCACATAACCTTGGCAAACTCACAGGATGGAGACAGGCAGGCAAAAAGCTGAGAACAGAAACTGGTGGAGAGCTGGGAATTTCTACTCCTAAGCAAAAGCATGTCGGGAAAAGCTGATGTGCAGCAATATACCACTCACGCTGTGGCAGGTAGCAGGGCTGTGTATTGCAGCTACCCAGGGTGGCTGGTTTCTGTGGCTGGATGGCTTTGCATGTCTCGGGACTGTAGAATTTGGAGTCGCCGTCAGCACAGATGACCTGGCGTGTCCGGATGCCTGAATCGCAGCTCTTGGAACACTTGGGACCAGAGACAAGGCAGTGAGCAGGCAGAAAAGGCTGAATGCAGAAACCCCACAAATCAGAAGTGGGGAGCAGCTGCATGATTAGCTGCAGGCTGAGCACAGCTTCTTCCATCAAGACAAAGCAAACAATATTTCAGCTGGAATCATCTGAACAATTAGAAAACCATACTTTAAACCATTTTACCAGATATTCCACCCAGCCCTGAAGCATTAGGCTTTGTGCCACACTCAGCCTGTAACATTCAGATGAGCTGCTGTTACCTACAGTAGTGTCTCAGGGACCTGGAGAGAACTATTTCAGCCTCAAGGAATAAAGGAACCTCAATTCTCTGGGGATCCACCAGCTGTAAGTGGGTCAGTTTGCCTTCCAGAACAACAAATTACAACTGGAAAGCAAATGAGTGGCTTTCCTGTAAGCAGCTAACTGGAGTTTGCCTCACTGGAAGCTGTGGATGAGAGGGCGAAGCAGCTCAGAGGAAGGAATAGCATAAGTTGTCTGTGCAACCCACACGGCTCATGGCAAGCTCTATAAACACTAGGAGAGTATTTCTCTCTAATTCAGAGAGGCAGATGGGAGACTTTCTGATATCAGAAAGTCAGGAGAGAAGGATCAGATTAAGATATGAAACTTCTTTAGCTGAAACTAAAACTTTGCCTGTATCTCATCAAGAAGATGTTTTAGTTGAGAACAAGCTGGTCTGGCTAGTACAAAGTGAAAAAGTGTGTTTGGAAGTCACCTGATGCATTGGATCTACCCATTTCTCTACTCCCTGAAACTTTTACCGGGTTGAAGACAGTCTGGCTTCCACCACAAAGACAGGATTAATCCATCTGAAGAGCAGTTTATCTGAATAATTACAAAAATGTACTTTAAAGCATATCACCAAGTACAATGACCAGTCCTGAAGCCTAGAGCTCTAAGCCACACTTGGCCAGAGAGCTGTTCTGCTGATCACAACAGTGGAGAAAAGAATTGGGAATAAGCAGCAAGAGTGGATTGTTTCAGTTTATTGGCTGCATTTTGCCACTGTCACTGAAACGATAATCTCTCCTCAGAAGGATTTATTTTTGTAGCAGCTGCACACAAGGCAGGCATCAGATTAACTGGAGCATTACTAGTGCCAGTTACAACACAACTGTGAGCCAAGGGGCTGGTAATGAAGCAGTCCTTGCTCCCAGCCTCAGCCAATGTGCAGACTGCAAGGATCAAAGCTTGTTTGTGAGGAGCACAGCAGTACAATCAGTAATGTCCGCGCCATGACAGTGAGGTGCTCACCAGACCCCAGTCTCCAACATGCCAGCCGATTTCCTGGATGCAGTTCTCCTTAAGGCAGGGCTGGGTGGCTGATGGCTTTGGCTCCATTAGACAAGCGAAGTCCTGAGCCTGAGAGCCCTGCTGCGTCCTGCAGGTGACAGTCCGGGTCTGCACTCCTTCCCCACAGCTGGCTGAGCACTGCAGAAATGGGCCCAACAATTACAAAGAAGCCTACCCAGTTCCAGGCTGGGCTGCCTATCATTAGAGCAGAGCTCCATTTTGAGGCTGCCTGAAACAACCAGCTATCATTGAAATAATTTTCTGGGGTGGGAGTTAGCAGAGTAACTGTTTATGCTATAGAGGAGACAATAAGGCATGGGATAGGGTTGGGAGATCTGGAACTCACTGCATGATTTTGGCCTATTCATATAATTAGTCTTGATCTCTCCCCAGAGGAGAAGTGGAGGATGAATTTAGAAAAATATAAACACTGCAGAATACATTGAGAACAAAACACGGTAGAAAATATCTGGAAAGTCATGTTATTTACATCTCATTAAAGCAAATGCAAGGTAAAGAATTTTAGGGAAGGTAAAAGGCTAAGTACTTAAATTGCTCATGTATTTGTGCTCTATTTTTATAGCATGAGCTGTGACAACTTTTATACTAGTAACTAGTTTGTGACATTTTCAATGCCCTCTTAAATTCACAGTGGTGCTTCCTGGAATCCAATCTACTTCTACAGGAATTACCAAGGTGTCTTACAGAGAGCATTAACTTGGGGACAGTCTGAATCACTTCAGATGAGCTTTCCAGCTGAGTTTCAGCCATTAATTTACCAGAGTAACCTTTTAACACAAAACACAGTTGCTTCTGAGAATCCCAGAATGAATCATTCAGGCATGAGTTTTTAAGAATACGACCCTTGATGCATTCCCCAAATGGTGCTCTTACTCCACAACCCCAAAGTCACACCTCAAATGTCACAAGGTGAGGGGAAAGAGGGGGTGGAAGGACTTTCCAGCCTAGGTCATCATACCTCAAAGTTGCATTTTGTGCTGTTGTGCAACTCAAGACAGGCTAAGTACAACCACAAGATTGCAAATCAAATGTTGCAAGCATGCGTGTACTTCTTCTAATAGAGGAAAATTCACTTGTACTTTAGGGACTGAGTAGACATTCCCTTTACTTTCTAAGCCCTTGGAATGTAAGATGCTTCTAAAAGCCTGTCTGGCTGCACTCAGCACACTGTGTTTGAGCCGTTTCCACTCCTGCAGATATAAATGCACACAAGCATCAAAAATGCACCACATGGCTGTGTTTGGAGAAGCTCTGGGCAGACACAGAGCAAACAGCAGGTCACCTGTGTTTCCAGAGTACTGCTGTCCTGGGGTGGTGATGCAAGGCACCAAAAACATGGAAATAACCAGCACAGGCAGAAGCCATGATCTCGTGTTTCACAGAGGAGGGTGTGCTATTGCACATCCTCAGATGATGGACAGAAGCTCTCCTGCTGATGCTCTGCCTTCACCAGCCCTGGCTCAGAAACTAAGCCAGTGCCAGGTGTGGAGGGATCTGATAAAAACACAGCAGTGGATAAAGGATTGGCAGACGAGAGAAGAGAGAACGTGCAATGAGAAGAGCAGAGGTGGAGGGGCATGCACAGGTTTGAGGAACACGGATATGTTCACAGGAGAGCATTGGAGGGCTGCAGGGACAAGTTCTACACCTCTGCACACCACCTATCCAGGGACACACAGTTTTTGTAGTCCCAGAATAGGAGCCTGGCTCTTTCTCCCTAAGCTTTGGCAGATCCTCCTCCAGCAGGTGCCAGAAGGGCGTTACCTGCCCAGGGCACTGACCTCGGACCAGGGCCCCGTGCTCCAGGTGGCACACTGCCGGACGTTGCAGGGCTGGCTGCGGCGCGGCTGCTGGGCGAAGGCCATGCACTCGGCGTCATCCACCACCCCCTGCCAGCTCTGCCCGTCAAATGCCACGCAGTACACAGAGCGAGTCTGGGTGCCCCCGCCACAGCTGGCTGAGCAGGATCCCCACTCTCCCATTTTCCACCTGCAGGTCACACAATCAAGCAGAAAAAAAAAAAAAAAAAAAAAAGTAAGCCCAGCCAACCTGCCTGAAGGCACAGAGGAGTCAGAGCCACATCCCTGTAGAAATCAAGCAGGGATGATGTCCCTTTGCAGAAGAGAATCAGAGGCAAGTTCCCATTTGACCAAGCATGCTCAGCCTAATTGGCAATGCAGAGCATTAGTTCTACTCCAGAGATATATCCCCAGCTACAGAACACTTGTTTCTCTGGAAATGTAGAGCTCTTCCAGAACGGGAAGGTCTCTCTCCATGCCTTTTGATCTCCTGATGTCTGCAAAAATGTCATGCCTGGAATAGAACATCAAAAAAAAAGGAAAGAAAAAGCTCAAAGAAAACAATCCAGATCAGCTAAAAGAAAAGCTACCACACCAGCCTAATCCACACATTACACTCCTGACATTATCAGAAACAGTGAAACAAAGCCAAGTCCTCACTGCCCACAAACCATGCCAGACACTCTCAGAAGTGCTTTTCACTGACAGCCAGTAGAAAGCTGGTTTATTCCTCCCATCAGTCAAATTCTCTAACTGCAGCACACACACAAAAAGCCCACAAAAATGTAAATAGATTTTTTCATGTCTTTGATTGCTGAAGCTGCTGCAGAAATGATACACCCTTGCTAACAAGGGGAATGTCCACAGAACAATCTGTCTAGATAATAAAATCTCTGCCCATGCCCAGTCCAGCTTCCCAGAGCTAGCTGGGTAGCTGGAAGCACAGCTTGCATGGTCTGGCTTCAGGGACAATGTGAAGTTTCATCCCCAAATCCAGCATGCAGTGCAGTCCAAAGGCACTGGTTGTGGAGGGGGAGCATCATGGTGATCTGCTTGCCAGCTGCTATGTCCCCTTGCATCCAGGTAAGGCCCAGCCAGGGAGTGAAAGCAGTTCATGTTTTCTCCCCCACCATTCCAGCTACTTCCCTACCCTGGCCCTTGCCACTCCTTAATGGAGTTTCAGCCAGCCAATTCACATTCACATCCTAAAAGGATTCCACAGTAGTCTCTGCCATGGGCAGCTTCTAAACACATCCTTCTTTATTGCTAAAGATGCACATGTCAACCCAAAACTGAATGGCCTTCACTATAAAATGTTTCCTTTGGAAAGGGAACAAATACAGTCAGTAGAAGCCATTTACAATGGTATGGTTGCAGGGCTTATAACAAATTATTCATCAAGTTTTTTCAAAAGCTCCAATGAGAATAACTCCCCTCCCAACTACTGCATTCTGCCTCCTGTATAGCAAATGCACAGTTTTGGAAAGATGGGATCACCTACAGCTTCCTTCAATTGTGAGTCAAAACTTCTCTGACACTTGTTTCATTTCCTTTGTAAGACAAGGTCAACCATGAGGCTGGGACCCTCATCAGAGGGCAAAAATTGTCAGTCCTAAGCTATTAGGAGCTTGCTGTGGGACAGCTGTTTTGCTTTTAATACTTTTAACTTCTCATATATCAGTGTACATTATTGTATCTGTCACATCCCTGTACTCATCACACCTTACAGCCTGTTTTCTGCCTGCTATAGGGCCCATGCCAAGAAAGAAGAGCTTTTAAGAAACTTTTTCTATGCTATCTATGCTATGCTGGCTAATGTTACAATTGCCCAAATGATCATGCTCTCTTTTAATTTATGTTCCTTTATTTATGTTGATAAGTAAATTAATTTAAAAAAAATCTTCCAGAACTTCTTTACCCTGATTCCAGAGCAAACATGAGAATAAGCAACCAGAAGCTACGAAGAAATCATCCCCTTCTCAGTCCCCTAAGAATCAAGTTACCAGAGGCACATGCAGCCACCTAAGCAAAGCTGCCAGCCAGCACCCTCCACCACCATTTTCAAAAGCAAAGCACACCCACTTCTACCACCATTGCCAAAGAGGAAAGCCCCCACGGACTTCAGTGGACAACTAGGTGGAAGCACAAGAGAGCAACTGCCTTCCTGTACTTTCTGTAACTTCCTTCTCCTTTTGTTACCTCTTCATCTGAGAGCTCCGTGCGCCGCTGTGACTCCAGGCTTGCGGCAGGTAGATGTAAGAAGTCCTTTATATACAGAACAAAGGTTTTAAAGAACTTAAAACAAGTAGCTACAGTTACAGGCTAACATGTATTCAGAAATGCTCCCAGGTGCCCTCTCACGCACACCAGCGCTCTCAGAGGCCTCCACTGGTACACAGATATTCAGCTAATGCTCATGTTACAGCTCTGGATGTCCAGGAGCCAAATGAAGCTGGCTGTATGGGTGGAAACAGCTGGGTGAAGGGGTTTGAAAATGCTGGAGAATGAAAAGACTCCAGGATTCCTCCTTTTCTGAAAAAACAGACACTGGGAATGCAGAAATTATATAAAATGACACCAGCTTAGACCTTCTACTCTGCCTTTGTAGGTTCCAGCTTAAGAGAAGAAAAACCAGAGAATCTGTTTCATATCTCGTACATGGGCTAGACAACTGTCTTCTGCAACCCTATTTTGGAAGGCAAATTAAATTGCCTATAAAATGAACACAGGATGTATTAAGCCCTTTCCTTGTGCATACAGAAATGCTCATGACTCATCCCTGTGTTATCATCCCAATCTTTTGTCTTTGGCTTTCTCTTAGAAGTGATGCACCTCCTTGGAGAGAACCATGCAGGAGGGCAGAAGTGGGAGGGTCACTTTTTTCTCAGTTCCAAAAGCACCTCAGGAAGAAGTCAGACACCAGAAGAAGGAAGGAAACTGTACCGTTTTGTCTGGGGACAAGGCTGATGGCCACACGTCCGGTTGTTGTCTGGTTGTGGTTTATTCCTGCACATATAGTCTGGATAAATTTCATTGTCTATGGTGCAAAACACCAAGCGAGATTGGAAACCTAAGGGACAAGCAAGAGAGTATCTGATCAACACAAGCTACCCAGGACTAGGTTAGCAATTCACTGGAGTTGGCAAGACAAGTTTCTAAAGTCATGTAGAATCCACATCTGTCCCAGCCATTCTGGAAAAGATACAGGTGCAGGTCTCTGTCACTACATGGAAAAAATAATGCCTTCCCACTCCAGTATAGGAATCTACTGGGAGAGCAAGGGAGACAGTAGAGTTCTTTGTAGCTGAGGAGAATTTTCCTATTACATTATGAATCAAGACTCACAGGGCAGTGCCCTACCCGACCTGTAGGCATCTCATGAAGGAGCCCTGCAAGGTGTGTGCAGTGTACAGCAGAACTGGGGGTCTCCTGTTAGACTCAAAAGGCCAGTCTTGTGAGGACTGGATATGGGAGTAAAACTACTAACTCTTCACGCTCCCTACAGGGTATGAGTGCCAAGGCAAAGACAATTTTAGCACCCACAGTTGCAACATAGCTAAAACTGCCAAAATGGCCATTAGCACAGAAGCCCAGAAGAGGCTGATAAGAACTCTATATACTAATCAGCTGGAGAGGGTTTTTGTTTGTTTGATTGAAGTTTTTTGGTTTGTTTTTCTTTTAAGCTTAAAATCCATAATGTTGCTTATGGAAGAATCAGCAAAGTGAATATGATAGTGATGCCTAAAGAGGCTGACCTGTAAGAGAGGCTAGACAGATTAAAAGGAATAAAGTAGGTATTTATTAAGAGGCCTTCAAAGGATATACCTTGGGCAGTACAAGAGCTCAGCTGTAGCTCTACCCAGGATGGACCCAAGATGGATGACTAATCAGAAGTTTTCATATTTTTATAAGTTTTGGTCCATTTACATATTGGGGTTAATTGTCCAATTACAGCTTCAGGTTATGAAGTTACATCCTCCCAGATTTCTCTCCTCAGTTTGCTGTTGTTTATACTTTTTAGGCCTGAAGCTGCAATGGTGTCCTTGGTTGTTGGGCTGGAAAAGGACTGTTTTGTCTAACTAAACTGTGAAGAGAACTTGCTAATACTTTATATGAAGTTCAGAGTCACACACTAATGCATTACAGAATCTGAAAAATAAGAAATCTAGCACTTAAGGCATCAATGGGACACCCCAGGAGATCTGACAGTCCTCATGGAGAGAGGGAATCTTCCACACTGTGGCAGAGAAGAATGATGTGATTCACTAATGTAGGCCAGTTCTCTCTGGAGAGGACCTCTCAAGTGGTTGAAAAGACTATGCAGACCTGAAGCAAATCAAAACAAAAGTTATCTATGAAGATTTTAAACAGGTCCTAGCAATAAGTCTGAGGACTAGGGAATGGAAAATAAGAACAAGGCATAGGGCACAATCCTGTTGTGGCTCCATGCATTACCCTCCCTTGACCAAACCTTAGCAATACCCTGCAGATCCCAGTGCTGCCTTCAGCAGGAGACTGCTGAGAAGCTGCTGCAGAGGGCAGCACACGGTCACACTGCCTCCAGGGTGTGAATATAAACCCCACACCAGGGGTCAGGTCCTCTCCCCTTACCTCCTCCACATTCGGAGCTGCACTCACTCCAGGAACTGTAACTCCAGCTGTAACCTGAGGACTGTCCTTGCAGGGGCAGGTAATACTCATACTGTACCCCCGTGTTTGGCTCCTGGCTGATGAGCTGCAAAAGCATAGGAGGAAATCAGGGAAATTACACTTTTATTCTTCACAACATTTCCCCACCATGTCTGAGGGTTCAAGCTGACTTGCACCGTTCCCATTCAAGAAGCAATAATTCTCTGCACTGGATTTTCTCCTTGCCTTCCATCATATTCTGGAGAGCATTATTTTCATCGTATTCTGGAGAACATTATTTTTCAGAGAAGGGTACATTCATCCCTCTCGACTTTAAAAGATCCAGCTGCTCCAGCTGATCCAGCAATACATTTCCTGCCCTACAGCACAGTATAACAAGCAGGGTCCTGGAGCCTGTCCCTTCTCCAGCACCATTTGGTGCTGACTCCTGCTTCCCTTAAAGTCAGTGCTCAAAGGAATAGGCAGGAAACCAACACTGAGCCTTGCACTGCTCATTTCTAGGCAATAGAACCAAAGCAGCAATAGGTGCTATTTCTGCAGTCTGGCTTGAAGGCCCACAACCTTGTAAGATTCCTGAGGGCTCCATCACATCTCCAGTTTTCCCAGCATACTCCCAGCGTGCAAAGCGAGAGCAGAGTGTCAGCAGGGGAAGGCCCAGCCTCTCACCTCAATGATGAGGGGTTCTGTGGTGGGACCCCGGGCATGGAGGAGCTCTGGGGCCACATCACCCTCGGAGCCACGGTCGTAGTGCAGCACCGTGCTGGCCACCTGCAGCGCCCGGCTGAAGTCAATTGTCCAATGCCCGTTCAGGTAATACTCCCCTCGCACGTTCTTGACAGCTGGACAAACACATATGCCAGAGAAAGGATCATAAGAAGTCCACAAGGTTGCTTCTGTTTCCACTCAATACTGTGTCACAAGCAAATGAGGGTGATCACTATCCTCCATCAATGCTGTCCTTCCCATACAGCTTTTCTAGCAGAAGCTGCTCCATGTTCAGACAGTGGTTCTTGCCAACTTTGCTGCAGATCAAAGGCCAGCTTTGCTGCACAGCCAAATGCCTCCAGCATATTCCTGCCCTGCCTCTGCATTCCCCACTGTTAGTAGCTGAAGCACAGCCAATGTGAGCCTCTATCTTGCTTGATTAAGATGTGGGATTCACACTCCACTGCCTTTACACCACTATCTGGTTCATCAGATACTCGATTCAGACAGCAAGGTGTGTGCTGAATCCAGTTTTCTGCAAAGGAAAACATCACCAAACTGATTTGTCCTAAGCACTGAGTGATGGAACTCAAAAAGCAGAAGAGTATTTGCTTTCTCCACTGGAATTTCCTCAGCCCTGCCCAGAAAGCTAGGCAAGGCCTTTTCTCCCTCCTTTTTCCCCCTCTGCAGAATGACCAGGGTTTGAGGCTGTACAAATGCCCCAGAGAAATCTATGGAGAAAAGAAGCCCACTCCAAACTTCTAGATGGCAGGAGTAGGTAGGGTTTTGCATTCACCAAAACAGAACTCATAGCCAAATTTGGCTAGATCAGCTAGATTCCTTGTAAGTTACAGGCAGGAAGTCTCAATGTGAGTCACAATTATTCCCCACCCAACAGCAAGATCTCCCACAGGAGAGAAAAGGAAGTAAATGTGAAGCCCAGAGCTGTGCATCACTCACATTTCAAGGATACTCAATATTCAGATCCTGATATTCAGTTTTTCACTCTGCCATATCAAAGTAAACCCATACCTTAAAACCAGATTTTAGCATAATGGCTGGAATCCAAATGGACTGAGATTCTGACATCAATCATACCTAGAAAGTTCCTGCTGGGCTTAACCTCCTTAATTTGGATGCTTGTGGCTCCCACAGGGATAATAAAGATTTGATTGTAACCTGAAAAAAAAGGGGGATTATACAATATCTGAGTGTGGGTGCCATATAGCCACTCTTCTGTGCCAAAGATGCTCATGGTTTCATTTGTGCCTTAATAACTAGATGACTTTTAGATGGTGACATGAAGCATTTTCATCATCACTTTAACTGCATACTGAATAATCTCTTCCTACATTATCCACAGATCAATCCACATGCAAAAAATTCCAGCAATACCTCAGAAAAGTCCATTTTCTACATTTTGAAATCTTTGGAATTTCAGGAAGAATCATATTGGAGTTCAACACAGAGAGAGGCGACCACAAGGTGCGGTTGACATCTTGAAATTTTTCAAAATTGGTCAAATGCATAAGATGCATTCCCATTTCTAGCATTCCCTGCAGATGTCCTGGTAGAGCTATCAAGACACTGGATAGCCTCACGAAGGCAGTGTATGGTGATGTTATTATGGTGCATTTATAGCACCTGCTGGAGAGGGTGTGGGAGAGGCACCAGCATCGTGGCAAGTACTCCAGCATGGTCACAGATTAAGGAAGTGATTCCCAGGATAAGGCCAAGAGTACCTTTTCTGATGCTAAGGCCACACACTGCACAGATATTTTAAATGAACATCCAAGCACACCTGTAACAATCATGTGAGCAGGTGTCCCCACTAGCCATTGCAGCAGTTGATTTTTGGTTTAAATCTCTCCTTCTCACCTGCCTAAACTACCTAGGATCATCTGTACCTTTGGGGAGGCTGGCCACATCAAAAGTGCCCTTCACACCATAGCAGGTGCTGCCATCTCCTCCACACTGCAGGCACTTGTCCTCCTTCTTGGCAGATTCCAGCATATTATCACAGCCAACAGCCTGTCAGAACACAGGAGCATTAGTAGGAATAAACTGTGATGACAGAGGGGGAAAAAGAAGGCCAAATGCTGGATAGATCTATTGACAAAGCCTGAATCAAGGGAGCTTGGAAAGTCAGGGTAAGGCAGAGAAAATGACAAAACTGTTATCTACTTTTTCACATCCAGGGACAGATAAATGCTGTCCACATGCTCCTCAGCACCTTGAAACTGAGTGATTCATCTTTTCTGATGCTATTATGAAAGGTCAAGTAGAGCAAAGAGAGACAACAGAAAGACTGACAGACCCAATGATGAATGAAGAAAGTACCAAGATGACTAACCTGACAAACTCCCTCCACACAAATATCTCGCTTGCCAGGTTCACAGGTAGTCCCATCTACCACTGCTTCCTTGTGCCTGTAGTAGAAGTTTTCTCCCTTTGGAATACAGTTTAATTCACATTTATTAGGTGCTGGCGGGAGAGAAAAAAAGAAACATTATATAATAGCTTGATATTGCATCAGGAGCCTAGTTCTAGATCACAGGAGCAGAAACAGAGGGGTCTTCTGATATTAAGTGGCAGATATTGAATGAATTTCTGGGTTACAAAGTGCTGGAGGCTGGAAAAATACCCTAGTAAAATCTTACTGAATGCAAATATTTCCTCAGGGGACATTGGTCTAAGTGGATATTTGGTTATTCCTTAGTAGGATTGCTCTTATACTCCCTTGGAGTACAGGGCTTTCTAGAATGAGAACAAGTGCTGATAGAGAGCTGTTATTTTAACAACCAAAAAACCCTTTAAATCCATCTTAAAATCCCTCATAATTTGTTAACCAACTGTGAATGATACCATAGCAAAGCTCAGAGCAAGGACCCCTGGTTCCCACACCTGCCTTCAGAGCTGGTTGCTCAAAAAAGCATGGGCTGATGAAATAGATGTCATATTTTCTGAAGCACTCATTAATTACATACATTTGCTTCTCTTGTGCCCTGCTAATATTCTTCTGACAATATTGGAAAATACAGCAGAACTTCTGCTTGTCTGATACTTCGGAACCTAGCTGCAACCAGTTCCAGATTTCCTTGAGCAATGTTTCTGAAGGAATGGCTGTTACAAGAGACAAGTACATATTGCTGCAATGCTGTCTCTTGGCCCATGCATTCAGTGTCTTCAGGACAGCAATGCTTTGCTGCTGGCAAAAGAATTTTTTCCATGCCAACTCCAGCCCCCCCACTCCAACTAAGGAAATACACTACAGGGATACTACAGTAGAAAACATTACAGTCACTTCAAAATCTATTGTTGATAAGTAGCAATGAAGTATAACCCCACATGTTTATCATTACCTCCATAATATGGAAGCCACTTATATTTCTTGCCTTGGAATTCGGTCTCATCAAACTCTGCACACTGCTCTGCCCGGAAATCCCGGGAGCCTTCTGGGCAGTTCTGTTTGGAAGAGAAAAGGCTTGCATTGGAGTATTATAAAAAAGGAGGAAAATAAAGTATGCAATAAAAAATTGGGGTTTATTCTTATTCCTCCCCTTTAAATTGGGGCATAATTTCAATATACTTTTGAACGGATACTGTTAATGAACTGCATGCACCAGTGACATCGGAGAAGCAGAAATTAATAATCACATCTTATTACTGAACAAGAATGATGTTTGTCGGGGGAAAAGGAGCATCAGGCAAGAAAAGCTAAGACCAGAGCACTATACCTGAACATTACATGACTGATAGCTTCGTGTTGGTCCAATACAACTGGAAGGACTTTCTGTCCTGGAAGACAGAAAAAATACATAGAGCACTCTGAAGAATACACGTGCAAAAAGTCATCTCATGGCAGACGTTACAAATCACCTTCACACCGAGCATGTCACCCTCACAGAGTTCCCAAAATAACTAAAATGCACTTCTTCACAACTAAAGCAAGCTGGCACTTTCTAGTGGTATTTTATGCTACGGTTTGTGTTCTGGCACGAATGAGACACACACCATGAAAAACTGCAGTACAGCTCTTCAGGGTCATGTTTCAACTAAATGATGGAAGCTGAGATTTTAGTCTATCATCCACCAGCAAAGGGTTGAGGTGTCCATACGAGAGAGAGAGACATGTTATGAGCAGCATAAGGATAGTGGCCAATTCAGAATATCTTTGTACATCATTTATCTTGATTTTTTTTTCTGGACAACAGATGCCTTATTAGGAAGAGCTAAACAAGCCTATGGAAAGTGTGCAACACCCTTAGTCCAGTCAAATGACCCCAGCCGAGAATTATTGAGAGTAACAATTATGGAGGAAATTGATCTAAAAAGCCAATCCATGTCTAACACCTCAGTGTTGCTAAAATGGAGAGACAGGCCTCCAGGGATTCTGGCAGGTATAAACTATAATGAGCAGCCTTCAAAAGAGACCTTTCTTTATTCTGTGTGGAAGCACAAGTTTCAGAACTCTGGCTTCTTCTATTACAAAACCTCTCATCTCTCTAAACAGAAAGAGGCTGTTTATTTCAGGATATTATTGAGAGACTGGCTTTTTTTTCCTCTCCTTGGCTTTGTTTTCATCCACAACAATATCTCTAAGGTCCATCATTCCCAACAGTTGCAGTACCAGCCATCATCCTCATTAGGATGCAGCTAACCTAGCTGCAAATGAGGTGGCACAGCACTAACACTGTTGAGCCAAATTCACTCTTCCATTTCTTCTGGGGCAATTCACTGTCCTGGGAATTATAAACCTGAGGAAACCTCAGCACTCTCACCAGCTCTCAGGAGAGAAACCAACTGCTCTGGCCTGTTCTCCATCTCCCTCAGGGCTTGCCACACTAGACCTGATTGAGCAGCTGCTACCATGCCAATCCCCTGATTGCACAGAATCAAATCTCACAGAGAAATTGGTGTGCTCTATCAAAGGAGCCAAAGCAAGCGTGTGCTGAAGAGGGCACTACTCGAAACAGCAGTGACAAGACTGAAACAGAGGTTCATCTCAAAGTGGGCTCAGTCCCCTGAGATAAAACACAAAGTAATTTTTTTTTTTATGTATATTGGAACATAATTGTAGGAGCTCAGTAACAGTACAACACATTTAAAGAAAAAAAAAAAAAAAAGGTTAGGCCTCACCTTTGGGAATAGCAGCGCCGCTGCCGAAAGCTGACTCCACCACCACAGCTCCGACTGCACTTGCTCCATTCACTCCAGCTCCCCCAGACATCAACCTGCCGTTTCATCCGGCGGCCCTGGAAATAAAAAACCCCACAGACATAACAAAAAGACATGGCAACACAGGGGAAAAAAAAATGAAGCAGAGATTCTATGTGTTCTCTTGCAAAAAAGGCTGTCTTGCTGTGCTGTATTTCTAACATGAAAAGTGGCACACAGTAATATACCAGAAAGACCAGGTCTCTAGTATCTAGGAATATTAGCTTCCTGAAGCCATACAGCACATCCAGCTTCATAATCTCTCTTAACTGCTACTGTTTGTCTATTCATAGAATTTCAGCACTTTTGAATAACGATCTAAAAGAGGATAACATCTTCATCTCAGCAAGGCAGCAAAGGCAAATCATTACTTCAGGGACTTTGAGCACCGTCACTCCACACCAGATCAATAGAGCCACTTAAACCCAAACCCTTGGCTCTAAGTCCAATACTTAAGAGAAGCAAAGGAAGCAGAAAGAAAATCCCCAGAACACACTTTTTACTGCAACAGATTTCCTTATATGGACCTTTATTCCCCTTCTCCAACTGTGTGCAATGACAATGTCAGATCTGGGCCATCATTAGCAAAACCCTTATTAACTTGTATTTAGAAAGTCGGATACGGACATTAAGAGAAATAACCATTACAATATAGACAAAAATTTACAAGTATGATGGAACCAACCAAAATACATTGTCTTGGAAATAACATGAAATATCATACTTTCAGAAAAAAAGGCCTTCTGCAGCTGATGGGATCCACATACAGCAGAACATGTGTAGTCAGTGGGAAGAATGGCGGTATCTTAAGGAAAAAAATTCATATTTGCAAGATGCAGTAGGATTAATTCTTCTTGAAAAAAGAAGGTAAGGGCAAGGTTACATGGTGAGGGACACTGTAAAAACAGGGTTTGCTGTGCAGCTGCACCTCTAGGGCAGTTTATGTATACAACTGTAGCACTGAGAAGGTAGTGCAGGCCGTTTTGGCACTGAGACATTTGCTGTAGTGAAGAGTGGGCAGGTCGAGAAAAAAAGGTAGAAAATTATTGTGATGAGATCTAACTTGCCTCCACACGCAAACATCCAAGCCTCTGCTAGAAACAAGAGCTAGTCTAATAAATCATCCAATGAGTCCAGCTCAGGCAAGATGCATGGGTTAATCCTTTCTTTAATTTAGACAGGTTTTACAGTTTTCCACACACACTCTCTGCCTTACTGTATGTCCAAATTACAGTCTTGTGTCTTTACTTCACCTTCTTTTAAGGAATGATGCCCTGCTGTCGGAAGAGCAACAGTCAGAAATTATTGCCCAATAAAATCTATGCATTTACTACCAAATTACCCACAACTATCTAGCTGCAGATTATTACCTATATTATTACCAATTTATTACCTATATTTCTCTAATCTGAAAAGACTTTCTTCCTAGCCCAGCTACTTACTTTTCTTCACACAAATCCTGTGCAATTTTTCTAATATCTCTGGTTCAGACTAACTGTTTGCCTTCGCCCTGTTCGTTCAGTGGCACTGCCCAGGTTACAGCCTCTTCTACATACCTCCTCTTGGCCAAGTCAACCTCTCCCTGACCCTGTGCCAAACCCTTCTCCCACTCTTTCACTTCAGATATTCAGCTCACTGTTTGTCTTCTGCATTCTCATTTGCCTTTCTTGGCATAAACCCAACAATAGTGTTTTAGCTTTCAGCAAGGTTTTTTCAGCAATCTTATTTTCCCAAGTTTTTCTTTCAGACACCTAATTCCTCCCCCTGTAATCCCTCCTCCCTTACTCTCAAAAGAATAAAATATGCTACCGCTCTGTTTCTTGGCAGTCTTATTCCTCTGTATCAACTGACTGATTTAGGTGCAGTATTAGCTCACCCTGGAAACAAGGGACCTTTCAGTCAGCATAAGGGAAAAGGAAACATGTAGATAAAAATCCAAAGGAAGAGCATTTGAAAGTCAGATTACTGGAAGGCAATTAGGATAGAAAGCCCTTCCTTGACACATACACACCACCCTGATAAATATTCCAATATCCCTCCTACAGAACTAGAATTATTTATTCCTTCTATAGAGAGCAAAATCTGCAGGGACTCTTTGTTGTAAGGCTTATGCACCCACAGAGTGCAGGAACAATCATTTTTCTCAGAATCACTCCATTTACGTATACCCCAAAAGGAGCATCAGACAAAAGAATCCTCCCAAAGCTGTACAGTGTCAGAGAAAAATTTTAATAGGGGCCAAATTCCCATATTTGGAAATCTGTGTACAGTCCTCATTACTTTAGTAACTGCACACATGTATACAGGCAAAGATAAAGCTGCATGTTTATAATAAATAATAAATATATTATTACATAACCTGATAACAGGACTTTTTAGATGTTGTCAGTCAGTTTCTGTTCCAAAAGCCTCTTTCTGCTCTCTTCAGACTCTGGAATGCTTTTATCTCATGACAGCCAGGACAACTAGATTCCATTCTCTCATGGATTTCAGAATGAAAAATCTACAATCTCCATCACTGTTACAAATTCATTTGGTTCCATTCTTCCCTTGCTTCAGCCTGACATGCACACAAGAATGTAGTTTCTTTGTCTGCATAAAGTATATATGTTAATGTTTCAAGAGAAGTGAGAAAATGCATACAACCATCTTCCCTGACTTCTAAAAACTCCTCAAAGAGCAGTCAGTTAATGCCCAAGTTTTATCACCAGTTGAGACACTAGCAATGCATCTTTTCTGGGAATAGTGATATTGTCCATAACCCTGGCACTGAGGGCTTTCAGGGCTCATTTGCACACAGGCTGCTGCAGTATAGAAATTTAGAAGGCCAGGGATTTCATTTTTATGAACACTGCATTGCTTTCTTCAGTTCTTAGACAGACGAACTGCTGACGTAGTTGCAGCATCTGCTGTTACCAGGCCAACTGTATCTGATATCATCAGCAAGTAAAAAGCTATGCCTCTGACTCATGAGACCTCCAGACCTCATCTGCAAAGACAATTCCAGTATGCATCACATGAAAACAAAAGAATTCTGAAAAAGTGTGCTAGATAGCTTATCACATACAATGTAATGTTTATTTTTGTGTATGAAACATGCACTGGAAGAGAAGCTATGAATGGGACTTGACTCACAAAGACAAAAAATGCTGCTACTATATAGGAACACTTTAAAAGGGGTCCTTGAAAGACTTTCCAGTCAGTTTGTTGAGATGGATAGGAAACTATGCATGGGAAGAGGACTGTGCTTCCCAGACAAAGGCATTGCAGGCATGCAGTGAGCCACAAAGTTCATATCACCAACTGTGGACAAGTGATTCAGTGGGAATAATTTTCTAGTGCCTTGTTGCACCTCAAATACTAGCAGGCTATCAAAGCAAACATCAATTTACTATACAGTCCCAAGTGAGCAGTGAAGTTCTACAGCCACACGTCCAAACAACCTACATCCCAGGTAAGTTCTTACCCCTTGCTCCTTGGGAACCTTCCAGGACTCGGTCACACTGAATTATTTAGTGATTTTTTTTTTTTTTTTTTTTTGGTGCTGCTTTTCCAGGCTGACAAGCAGCAACAAAACATCCTGTTGCACCACTCCAGCAGTCACTGCTCAAAGCACTTGGTTACTGATAACCACGCTATGCTCGAGAGGCTTCGGACAAGGCCAAAACTGCTCTATTTTAGCCCAGAAGGCTGCACATCTTTGGCCTATTGAGATGCAACTGAAGCATCATTTGGGACACAGAAATGTTGTTACTGTGACTTCTGGGGCTGTTTCACATGCTTACTGGGTTCCATTGGGACCAGGTACCAGAATGTGGTGGGAAACAGAAGCTGACGACAAGGCCCTGTCCAGCTGTTATCCACTGAAAACAGATATTGCTCACAATGATAAAATGAGCAATATGGTGCTACAGTTATTTAGTTTTTCCATGGCTTAAAACTACAGTCAAAATCAGACTCTCTCTCTTTAACCTTTCTTAGTATTTTTGAAATAACACTGTATCATTTTATTTGATAAATATCTACTTTCTGGTGTTCATAGTTTCTGAAATATGGTTAGTGTTTTTGACACACCCTAAACTGTAGCATCATTTAGGAAACATGTAGGAGAGAAGGGTGAAAGCCAAATATTTTACAAATGAAAACTATCACCACTACTGTAGTGGTTTCATTGCCAAAGTCTTGGCAAGTAAGAACTGTCCAATGAAAACATGCAACTCTGTTAACATTGAATAATAAGTGCTTGGGGAGAAGTTAATTGCTGGGAGAAAAGTTAATACCAGAAAGGGACAAAGAAAAAAAATTATCAAGGTGTCCCTAAAGGCTGGTTGCTCCCTGTGGGCTAGGAGCCAGGAGTGGGAGGCTCTCCCAGAACAGCAAAGCCAGCCAGGGAGCAGCCCCAGCCCTGGGAATTGGACACCTCAACCTGAAAGCAGGCTGGGAGCTGAGACTGCACGTGGGCCTGGCTCATCAGGGTCCATGGCTGGCCAGGCAGAGTTGTGCAGATCCTCATTGCAGCATCACTGGGGCAGGAGCCAGCAGACCCAGGAGGCTTCAAGGGGGTCCTGGGCAGTGGGCTGGGTGTTAGTAATGTCCTCAGGGCCCTAACAAAAACAATCCACATGAAGTGTGTCCTTAGACCATGAGCTCCTTGGGATATTAACCATTTCCTTCTCCTTTCTATATCCAGAAGAATTACCCAGTGCTACAATGATGATCACCAACAATATATTTCCACATAGCTAAGGTCTGCATGACATCCAACCCTCAAACTTAATTGAAACAGAGCTGAAAATATTCAGTATATCTTACATGTTTATAATTTAGATATCTGCCAATATAGATATAACATAGATATATGCCAATATGCATTTTCAAGATGGCTAGGGTTATTAGTCAAAAATGCCACCAGAAATGAGCTAATGAATCCAAACCACATCAGCAAAGCATTTTTTAATAATTCTGTCTTAACCATTGATCTTGGCTCAGACACAGCAGGCTTGCAAAGAGCTTTGAAGGTGAATAATGCCAAGTATCATTTCTATGAATAATGAATAAGCAATCAAAGAATTGTATTTGAGCAAAACTAGAAAAACAAGAATGAAAGTGAACAAGATGGTGACAGCAGGAAGCAAAATACAAAGTGATGCAGAAGTGAGTATCTTTTTAAGACAAGCTGCTTTACAAAGACGAGGAAAAAAACCCCAGGCTTTGTTAGCTTTAATGGTTTATGGTTTACATTCACTGTGTACATCTCCTTTCATCCCACTCTCACTCTAGCCATGACTCATTAGCATATCTCCTCTAACAAATCAGAAAAATCCAGCAGTTCCCCAACACCTCCATTTTGTCAAAACACTTCAGGTTCTCCCTACATCACTGAACCCACTCCCTCATAGCTCCCAGCTCTTTCCCATGTTCCCTGTTCAACTCTTCAACATTCCTCATTGTGCTACCTCTCTCTGGGCTGTCCCACACTACAGTTGGCTCCTTCCACACCCACGGATTTTCTGTCGGCTGGGGAGGATATGGTGCATGCCTGGTGCATGCACAGCCAGGGATGTGCTGCTCTACAGGACTGTGCCCTGTTGCTGCGCAGCAGGCAGAGCAGGTACCAGTTACTTTTCAGAACTGGAAAGGCTTCCAGAAACTCTGGGTGGCCTGGAGATGAGGAGGGGATTTAAAGAACTCTAAAAAGATACAGCCATTGCAGAGAAGTCAAATTAATTCTTGGAATCCTTGTGGAGGAAATGGAGCACATTCAGAAAACTCTACAAAGGGGATGATTGTGAGTAAACTTTATGACCCCAAACTTATTTGGAAAAGTGGACAAAACACACAGTATGAAGTCACCAGAAGTTGTTTATCCAAGGGGCCTAACAGGAACTCAAGGTTGAAATGGATAAACTGTTACTAGCAGACAACCCTCTCAGCTATATCCACTTCAGCATGTGATTATTGGAAAGTGGAAAATCTGACACCAGTTTACAAAATGATCCCAGGGGAACCCACAGAACTGTATATTCACAGAGCGTTAAACTGACATCAGCTGATAAATTAATAGAACTTATAACAAAGAACAGAGCTAGCAGGCACCTGCATAAATACAGGATGTTTGGGGAAATGTCAATAAGACTTTTAAAGGCAAATCCTTCCAAAAATATTACAGTTCTTCAATTCACAAACACATCAACAAAGGTAACCTGCCAGATACACCCAGATTTGCAAAAAACTTTAAAAAAAAAAAAAAAAAATCTTTCACCTAATGCTTCAAAGGAAGTTAAGCGGCCAGAACAACTGTTGTTCAATGGATGATGAGCAGGTGTCTCAAAGACAAAAGCAGAAGTAAAATCTTCATCCACTGCAAGAACTGACATTAGCAGCAGAATTCAATAAGGAACCGGAATGCCTCAACACATTTATTAGTTATGCCAAAACCACAGAAGTAATGAAAGCAGATAAGGGTAATATAGGGTAATGAAAGACAACAGAAAACCAGAGACATACTGCAAAGAACTATGGGAAAACATTATAGAAAAAGCAATTTATCACTAAAATGACAGTGGAGATTTAATGTAGGCAACTTAAGTGGCACACAGGGGAAACACAAATCCCATCCCAAATTGCTATTATTTATTAATTATTAATTAATATTAATAAATCATTACATGATAGTTGATATCTCAAGAGCAGGATCTTAGTATTATGGCTTCAAGGAGGCATTGACCAAATTCAAGAAAGAGAAACAGGGACATATCAAGCTCAAAGGGTTCATAAACTGGAAGTGTATTGGGGGAAACTGTACTTGCCTATCTTTAGTTGTTTTTTTTCTAGAAACATGTTTGTGACATAGCTGGAAACAGGTTATAAGGCAGAGCAAACTGGTCCTACCTGGTAAAATTATTCTTGTGCACGTTTTCTACCTTTCCCTCCACAGGAAAAATAGTAAGATCTCCTCTTTCTCTGTCCTCACATTAATTTTTTACTGTTTCTGTATGACCTTAACTTTTATGTGCTTGCGCACCTTCTGCCCTTTGATAAACCTGGCTCAGGCATCTAAAAGTTTATTCAATAGATTAGCACTTTAAACAATAACAATGTGGAGTTATTCAGAATGAATTAAAAACCAGCATTTCAACCTATAAATGTAGATCCATATAAAGAAACAGTGTTCAGAGGAAATGTATGCCTTGGACAGATCCAGTATGTCAGGGAAGCTATACTTAAGTGATGGCCAAGCAAAACTTCTCCTTCCATTTAGCATGGCTTCAAGAGGAACTATTGATTGCATGCAGGGGGTAGAGTCTAAAGCTACAGAGAAATGTCAGCTTTCACAGTCTTAGGGTATTTCAGTCATATCCCTTCCAAAAACATCACCAAGATCTCCAAATTGGAGGTAGGTGAACAGATGAACTGAATAGAATATATCCCTTTTCTGGTTATTTTAATATACAGTATGATTTTTTTTATTAGATGTGAGACTGCAAGCACTCATTTAAGCATATTTCCATCTCTATGAGAAAATATGGCAACTAACAAACTCTGCTTGATTTCTGGTCCCTCATTTCTGATCTTCAAAGGTGACCTAGAAAGCAAAACACTTATTCCAAGTGATAATTGCCTCTTTTCCCCCCCACTCTCTGTTCCTTTATACCTAACAAACATGTAATGTCTTCCTTTGCCAATACTTCCACTCTTTTACCTTAGATGTCCAACTCACTAATAAAGTTTAACTTCAAGTCAGGGAAACTGTTCTCAAGCTGCATTTACTTCAGAAAGATCCTGCTTCTCACTCAGAAAGGAACAGGAATCCTAGTTCTTAATTGCTGCATTCTTTTTCTGATAATATCACATTGACTTAACATAAAGTAACCTCTCCCAGCAAAGCTAAACCACATGGCTAATACTTCTAAGACCAAAGAAAAGAGAAAAATGAACTAACCAAAAATCCATTCTCTTTATTTCAAGTGATAACTCTCTCCAGCTTTGAAGCAGGAGACAGCAATTACTGCTTTGCAGATAACATCCCTAGAACCAGAGGCACTACCAGAATTCTATTATTTAATTGCCATGTTAGACTTTTCATAAGATGCACCACAATAGGCCTGATGACTTGAACCTATTAGCTCACTCAGAAGTACTTTCTACAAAGCGCTTGAGTTACAGATGTTGACAGTTCTTAACAGAAGTATCTTTCATTTCTTGTAACAGTACTCAGAGGAGCATTTACTTACTGAAAATGCAGAAGGTGACAGCGTTGTTAGCATGAGCAGAAGGAACAAGTTCTTCATCTCTGCCTGTGGGAACAGAAAAAATTACTCATCAGGGTTCCTTACTTCTTTGCTGTTTGTTTGGTGGAAAAGCTACGATTACCATGAAGTAAAAATGGAGGTGGAAGTCAAATCAAGTGGAGAGAAGAAAAGCAATTTTACCACTAAACTCCCTGGATAGATGAAGACATCTGCAAAGGTTGGAATTACCCTGCACAGAAAGCCAGGATATAATTACTGAGAGTGAATATTTCCCTGAACTTTCCTCTGGTATTATGAGAACACCATCCCCAGGCACAGTGGAAGGTGCATGCTGTTGCATGTCTGCCCTCCCACCTCTTTACGTACACACCTGATAAAATACTTGAAGATTGCAATGACTTCAACCAACCCAAGGTAAAAAATTCCACAGCTAACATTTTTCTACCCTACACTCATCTTGTGTGGTTGTGTTTGTTTAAAATCTAACAATTCATCATGGACAGCTATAGCTAAATTCCACCATGAGTAGTTATATCCCCTCTGCAAAGCTAGAAAGGAGATCAGGTCATATAGGCTGGTATGGCAGCATACAACAGCTCCTAAGTTTGGGGCATTATCCACATTATCCACAATACTTTGTTGGTACATTCCCTGTTGCTACTTAATCCTTCCTCTTTTGAGCTGCAGCCCACACCAACCACCACTCACCAGAACTCACAGCTGTGACAGGGACACTTCAGCCACTGCACACTGACTCTTTCTCATCACCATTTTCTCATGACCTTGTGACCAGTTAAGCTCAGGAACAAAAAAAAAAGTGATGGACTAGATATTCCTAGCACAGTTTTATCTAGTTTGAGCTTCTTTCTAACTTGGAAAAGGAAAGGTAAAAGGAGAATTTTTCCATTCACAGTACACAAAAGCATCAAGGAAGAAATGTTTATTTCATCATTCCTTGTAACAATATCTGTTTTAATATTAAAATATCATATATAGCTCCTTTAGTCTGGCCTATTAAATCCAGACAAAATACAGAGTGCATCATTATTAACAATGATAACATAGATCATTGTTATGAGGATATGACATCAGAAGGAAGAAATACCCAAAATGAAACTTACTTGATCTGGTATTTGAGTATTTCAGGTTACTATATGATGGGCAGCCATTTTTCTTATAGGCCTCAATTAACAGATATTATTACAACTCTCCAAGTCCATACACACCATGGATTTTAACACTCCCAGCATTCACCACACTGAGAATAAAAAGCTTATTCCTAAATACTTTCTCTTTTAAATGTAAAAGCTACTAAAAATATTTAGTTGCACCAAAATCTGTGTGCAGTATGGTGATGAGTGGGGAAAATGGAATTGGGAAAATAAACACTGATAAACTTCTCTCCCTAAATACTGAATGCCAATCATAAGATTAATAAGAAAATGAAGATATAGGAGCTTTTTATATGAAAATACTTTCATTAATTTGGTTTAGTCATTCTTAGGAAACTGAGGTAAGACTCTATCTTCCATCACCCACAGGTGCTACTACTACTCTTCCTATTAGACTCAAGGAAGAAACAACCTGGCAATACCCTCCAGAAGAGGTAAGGAATCCTCTCTGTGCTGTAGAGACCAATGACCAAATTGGGCTGGATCTGCGTCACAGCTCTACCAAGCATCCTATCCTTTCTCAGGGGAAGCACAGGCAAGAAGAGACCCTTTTGCTACAGGATCTGTGTACACAAACAGCAAAGTTCTCCTGAATGACTTTATAATGTGTCCACAGCACTAGGAAAAGGCACTGTGAAAGCAGCATATTCTTTGAATGGTATTGGTATCAGAGGTAAATATTTGAGATCAACTCCTATTCCTACCACCAAGAGGGGAAAAAAAATCATCTCCTCCCCAGCACTCCTCTCTCACATATTCCATTTTGAGCCACCTTTTGGGTCCACAGATATGGCCTTGAAGATTAAATCCTTGTAGTGCTGCTAATGAACTGTCTGCTCAGCTGTTTCGACCATCTGAGCCAAGAGCCAGACAGGGAGCTGGGACCAAACCATATGAGACTCCTGGAGAAGAGGCTAGAGGAGCAAGTCACCAGGGCTAACAGCACTCCCATTCCCCAGGTAGTTAATGTCTTCGATGTTTTTAGCCAGACAGGAGAAGAAGATTCTCTGAGGAGACAACTAGAGTCAGAACCCCATGTATGGGGCAACCCGGGCACCAAACCAGCAAGAGGTTACAGCTCTGGTGCTTGCTTGTACTTTTGTGCCATTGCACTTGCTTGGAAATTGTCCCAAATTTAGCATTAAAATGTTTAGATGATCAGCCCTATTAAACTAGTCAAGAGATTCCAGGAAGGATCAGCAGAGGGAAGAACATGACCATCTGTATCCTATGAAATACCCCACTGGAAAACAAACCTTGTATTTGATTACTGAGCATCTACAAACTTGTTATTTTAAAAGCTTCCTCAGTTGCAGAATTCAGCATTGATTCCTTTCACCTTTGTTTCAACCACAACAGATGGGATTGAAGAATCTGTCTGAAACTTTAAAAAAGGGTCAAATTCTGTTTCTGAATTTAATGCCTTGCAGGACCTGGGGTACAGCAGCATATGTTTATTCTGCTCATTTGCGATTCTCACTGCAGGCTGGGTATGTGGGGGAAGGAATGAAAAGGACAATGTTTTGCAGTTCTTTCACTTGTAGCAACAACAGCTGCTGCTCCCTGAGCCTCCTGCCCTTCTCCAGTTTTCTTCAGCCCTCCCCAGCTCCCTTTTCCCACTGTGTGCTGGAACAGCATCTCCACCCCTCCTCCACCCAGAAACAGCAGCAGAGCCTGAGGGGAAATGGTGACTTTATGCTCAAGCTATGGAACAGCTGCTGGAAAGCTCACAAGGAGGAATTCCTGCCATAGTGCTAAAATATGAAGTTATCTCAGGGAGAGGGTTTATGAGTTCACAAGAAAAAAGGAACAACCAGAACCTTTAACCAGAACTAGAGGTGTGCCCAGCTGAAACCTCTACCCATACACGGGAAGATATTAAAATTATCTAGGCAGTCACATCTGGCATTAACTGCTTGGGTGAGATGAATAAAAGGCTTGAAGTGAGGAGCCATCTGTGAGCTTGGTCAAAAAGAATTAGCTTTAGAGTTCAGCTCTGGACCATTTTCTATAGGAGATTCTGACCCAAACTTCTCCAAACACTGGAGAAACTCAAACTGGGACCTAACTTTAACAGCTCAGGAACCTTCTATTCCAAAACAGGAGGGTGAGAGGACCACAGAGGAGGTAGATGGAATTTCCTAACTGAACAGAACACAAGAACTCCATTACCACTGGAAATTGGGATAAGCACCCTTATATCAGGGCTTAACACTGAACACACTTAGGAAAGAAGCTTTTGCCTTTACAAACAGAAGTTCTAGAAAAAACAGATGGGCAGGCTTGGAGACTTCTCTCTAGCAGAGCCAGCAGTGAGCTGCAGTAAAAATATTTTACTAAGAGTTAGAAACTCTTATCCGGGGCCAGGTAGGCTTAGCAAGATCAGCCAAATATTCCTGAAGACCAGGAGTATGTTTTGGAATCAAGGACAGTTTTAATGACTCTTGCATTTACTTTACGTGTGTAAATCCTGCCTTCCAATGCACAAATAAAATTGCTTACTTAAACTTGTCTACTTTTCCAAACAACCTCTTATCATCCATGTTCTTGGGGAAACAAGACCTACATTGCCTGTATATATATGAAAAAATAACACTGAATCAGCTGTCTAATTTCAGGGTCACAAAAGCAATGAAGTTACATTTTGAGGGAAAAGATAATGGACCAGGAGGAAGAAATGTGTTGAACTTTTAATCCATTTGGATGATGACTTTTTCTTTTCAACAGGAAGGAAATCCAAACTTAAAAGTAATGTTATGAATAACTTAGCCTTGTTTAAGCAAGAACTTAAGTTGTTTAGCCACCATAGAATCAGATCACAGTGTCAGAATAAAACAAGTTTCATGAGTTCCATTGCTCACACACTTACACATTCTCCCTATTCTTTTTGAAAATAATTGGACAGCCAGTGTTATTCTCTGTTTAGCATATAAGACAGACCAGTCTTCTTTGGCCTGTGAACCACATTTCTAAGTCATCTTTGGCCAAAGACATATATTACATGTGTGGGTCAGGGATTGTTCTAGGAGTGGTTCATAGGCAGAAGAAAAAAGACTCCTTCAGGGTTCCTACTTGTGTAATCTACATGAGATTTAGCTGGACATGCAGGTAAGTGGCAAAGCCACCCAGCATTACTGACTTTGGCAGGTCCTTGCAAGTAATTTCATCTTCCTCTTGGGAATTTGAATTACCCAGTATGGATCTATCATTCCCTTTGAGGTGACCCTGACACAAATGCTGCATTTGCATGCACAGCTTCTGAGATACAGGATGATCACCCTGTCAGGAAATATGTACCTGCTGCAATATCAACAGAAATGGCTTATTGTAAAGTTTAGCACATCTAGCACTAAAGCAGACGCTGCCACAGAGATCCCAGTACTCACAGCTTTTTAGAAATTCCTTCCCTTTCCTCTACACACTCTCCTTTAACACTTCAGATCTCACTTTGATGTTATATTTTTAGAAGTTCAGTTGAAGGAGGTGGGAAGCCAGAATGGGCAACATATCATCATCCTGTTACTCACTGACATAAATTTTTTGAGTCATTGACTGAGAGCAGTCTTTGAGCTTTTAGATTCACTACATTTTCTAAAGACATTATAATTTTTGCTTTGCTCCAAAAACCATCCAGCATATCTTTGTTCCAGCTTGCTTTTGTTTGCCTTGACAACTGAGAAGCACCTTTTCAGTTTTTGCTGGAAGAATTAAAAAGGAAAAACATACACACAGAGAAAGAAGCTAAGATGAAGGTGGGGAGACAAAGGTGCTCTATGGAACAGAGATCAAGGATAGGGAAAAACCTCCCTTTGTTTAGGATGTAAGCTGAGTGAGGGGAGCATGAGGACCACATCACACAGCCTGGAGGAACCAGGAAATAAATCACCTCTTTAGGCAGGTGATACCACATTCAAGATACTTCTTAATATGCCCGTTTTCTTCCCCAAACACAGTAAATAATCCTTTTTTGGACAATTTTTCAAAGAAAATCATGGGTCTTACTTCCTTTGGGTTAGGGCAGGTAAGCCAAATAATGTCTATATGCCTGTTAAAACAGCAGGATGATGAATTTCCTTTGTCTTGACCATGCAATGGACCACATTTATGAAGAGTTGTTTGTATACAAAGCAAGGGGTAAATGTTTATAAATGAGTTCAAACACAGGATTGACTGAAAAGGCTTAATGGGAAAGGAGAGAAAACAAAGAAAGTTGTCTGAAGTTTTATGACAGTGTCTTTACCATTGGTATCCAGATTTAATAATTAATTCTAAATACATGTTAGAAGATGAACAATCCTCATCAAGGAAGTAATCCCACTGAGGTATATTTTCTGCCATGTTGTGCATATTATGAAAGACAAATTTTCAGCTAGAATATCTTTAAAATTCACCTTGTTAAATTAAAAAAAAAAAAAAAAAAAAAAAAAAAAGAGTTAGAAAAGCTTGCTAACAAGCACAGCAGCAGAGCACCAGCTGGCTGGAGAACTGAGTAGTGGTAACACAGAAGCACCTTCCAGCCTGCTCTATCCATGGTTTTCAACTCAGCCTTCAGGCTGATTCCTAACATGAATCCACACCAGGCCATCACTTCATGTGGCTGACACAGACTGACAAAATTTTTTACAGAGGACTTCTACAGTAAAGGAAAGTTCAGCAACACCTGGGGAGGCCACAGCAGCCTCTGAATACTGAAAGCACACTAAACAGTAGCTGAAAAATCACCAGGCTCAAGAGCAAGATCAACACACAGATTCTAGTAAGGCCTCACACCATACCCTATCAGTGGGAGGGGAAGATGCAGACCTGCCTTGTTCTCCTCTCCAAAATCCACAATGATGTATCTCGGGCTTAGGTCAGTGAAGCAATATCTTCTAAGCAAATGCAATTGCTATGCCAGCCCATTGCAGGAGCTAATACAGTATTTCATGTGGGCAATTTTCTGTCTACCTATTAATATCAGCTCAGATTCAATTTTATGCAACTAGCCTCCCACTATTAGGTTTGCAGCAAGAGATTTATTATAAGGAGTAAAGATAGGATTCTGCCTTCTATTTTGGTAGTCTCACAGTGCTTAGCTGTTAATTAAATCTGGGAGCATGTAGGGATAACGACAAGCACACAGACTGATTTAGACACTGCTAAAAGAAGCCACACACTGCCTATGGAAAATACATGACAAGGATATAATACCATAAACACTAGCATAATTGAAGAGGAATGGCTAACAATCTTTTACATTTACTACTGTCCTGTCACAGCTTAAGCTTCATTTCTATGAGTTATTTAGCCTGGCCTGAAATATCACCCGATACTGAGCACTGCTGTTTATAAATATTGGAATGGATTGGGTCGGAAGGGACCTTAAAAGGGACATTTAGTTCAACCCTCCTGCCACAGGCAGGGACACCTCCACTAGACCAGGTTGTTCAAAGCCACATCTGACCTGGCATTGAATTTCCAGGGATGAGGCATCCCCAGTTTTTCTTGGCAACCTGTTAAGTGTTGTTGAGGTTGTTAACCTCATAAGTGTTAGTTCCCTGGGCCTTCCTTTATCCTCTTTTTAAAAACATGAAAAGTGTTTACATTTTTTCAGTCACTGGGGAGTTTGCCTGACTGCTATGATTTTTCAAATATCATGGAGGGTGGCTTGAGAACCACAACAGTTAATTCTCTCAGGACCCTGGGATGCATCTCATCAGGCCCCACAGGCTTGTGCCTATTCAATTTCCACAGGTGGTCTCAAACCTGCTCTTCACTTACAGTGGGAGGGACTTCACTCCCCAACCCCACCTAAGCATCTGAGACAAATCTCTTACAATTACCAATTGTAATTGCCAGTACAATTAACAGTTGTAGTTACAATTACCAGTTATCCAGCTGAGACTAATCTCTTACCATTCAAATTTTTGAGAATTATTTAGGAAAAATAAAGGATTTTCATGCTAGAAGATTGTTTCAAAATTTATTTAATTTCATTCCATCCTAAATTTCTCTGCTGTGCAATGGGTTAAAATAAAACAACAAGCATTATTTCAAGAGAAGATTTTAAAACCATGTAAATTTTTCTCTGCCTCTCTTTGCAAGATTTACATCTCTGTTCACTGAGAAGATGTTAGCCTACATTCAACAGTATGCTTGTAGTATATATGCACAGGGAACACCAATAAAACCTTTAAATAAATTTGCTTGGGGACTAATAATAGACAGGAAAACATGAGACTATTTATCCTGAACCTTATGTGGGTTTTGATTGCTGCTGCCTCAACATTGTTTCTGGAAGCCAAGATTTATTTTTTTATTTAAAGTTAACTCAGTTTTATATATATATATAAATATGTCAAATACAACACACTTGTACAGGTACATCTCTTCCCTAAGGAATCACCCCTACAGACTGTGATGCAGACACACCTTCAGTGGTACAAGGCAGAAATTCCTGCAGAGAAATCTGTGGGCTTGCTTACATTACTGTGCAAGAGAAAGATGAGTAACATGAGGTGAACTAAAAGAAACAAAAATGGAAAAAAATCACAACTTGAATCAGAACTTTAGATGAACAAATTTAGGAGGTAGAATATGTGCTAGTGGAATTGGGGCTGCTGTTTCTGACAATACTGGCCCTAGCATCTTTCATCTGTCACTAAAAATTAACTTCATAAAAAAAGATCTTAGGAGGGTGCGATCACACTGCAGTGCCTGGAGAGCTCTCAAAGGAAGCACATGCTTGACGGTGTGATCACAGCAAAATGGCAACGGTGTGATCTAAAAATAAATTGGTTCTTTGCTCTGAAGCTGGTTTCTCCCACAGATGCCCAAACTAGAGCCTGCAATTACTGCTTTAAGGGCTAGGCAGAGAAATAAACAATCTGTGGATGGCACTTATTTCCTATACATCACGTCTCCATGTCAGGAAGGTGAGCTCATTACTGTGAGAAAGCATAAACAAATTATTTGATCATAGGCTATGCATATGAGTAGACACCCACTCAAGTACTTTTTTATAAAAGTCCCTTCCCGAACATCTAGCAACCCTTATAATTCATTGTCTGAGGCAAGACTGGACCACAACAAATCACAGTTCAGATCCAGGAGTGCTAAAAAATGAGCCTGTGAAGCCGTATCCAGCAGAGCATCATTTTGAGAGGAATAAGTCCTTTTGACAAGTCCATCATACAGTGGGCATAACTGCAATTGACTGTCCTGAATCCAAGCAACCATCCATCACTGCCTGGGCTCAATAGCTGTGCCAGGTACACTGCAGGGCTTACAGCACTTCTGTATCATCCTTCCCACAGACCTAAGAGCAAAGCAACCTATTTTTTCTGGTGTTCACTAAGCATCAAATTGCCCTCAGGGAAACATTTCCCCCTTCATCCAGCTGATGATGAGCCTATAATGCTAATTTGTGAGGACTATGTAATTGCATCCTGTATATTCTAGGTGCTGTTCTCATACAAAACAGAGCTCTCATCCTCTTACAAAAAAGCTATTTGTTTGCTGTGTATTATAAGTCACTAGGTACATACATGAACGAATAAAATGGTTAACATTTTATTAACATTTAAGGTCCCCACTGAACAAAGAGAAAGCCTTCTGGTAGCCTAAGCTCTACATGTCTTGAGGCACAGAACAGTATTTTGCCTTATTTACATTACATTCAGAAGAAGGGGTCCACAATCAAGATCAGAGGTTTGTTGTTTTTGTTTTGGTTTGGTTTTTTTTCCTCTCAGGTCTCCTATTTTAACAGAACAAAAAGAATAAACTTTGCACCTTTGGCTCAAAAAGTGCTACCAAGAAAATCAGTTGCAATAACCTAGCTGCTTTCCTGTTTCCTCAACCCTTTTAGCAAGTCTGGACACAGCCATTCACCTAGACTCCAAAAGAATCTTGGTGCCTAATTTGAGAGGCAATTAATCCCTGAAGCAGCCAGATTAGATGAGATCTACCTGCATTCTCCTTTACCAAGCTGGTAAGCAGCTGAATCTGAGAGAGCCTATCCCAAAGCCAAAGGGAAGTGATCTGCATCAGAAGTCACTGCACTTACTGAATGGCAGCATTTGAGATCATCCATTCTGTAAGTTCTTCACACAATGGTGGCTGCTTTCCCTTAAAATTGAGACAATTTTGGTTTTTTGCCAAATATTCTTTTCAACATAAATACATATAGAGACCAGAAAACAATGCTCTACATCCTTGCTTGAAAAATCACCTCAAATACACACCTGCTATCAAAGGCTACATTCAGAGTGGATTGTTTAGTAGCAATCAGATCTGGAATAGGCAAATACTACAAAAAACTATCCCAACCCCAGCATTTCTGTGATGCCATCAAGTGCTTCAAATTTCACAGAGAAAAATATTTCAAAACCAAACACCTTTAAGGTGTCAGGACACTTCACAGTGTGTAAGAACTTGAAAAGGCTCAAAATAGAAGTCTTAATTGTCTCACACTGGACAGAAAAAGAGCACAAAACTTCCAGCATAGCAAATTTGCTCTGCTTTAGTTTTTTTTCCTTTTATCAATTGATTAATTCACTGACATGAATAAATATTAGTTTAAGTTAGTGCCATTCCAAAGACACTTGGTGACTTTATCCATCCCTGTTCCTCATCACAAACTCCTCCCTTTGCTCCCTGTAAGAGCAGAGAATTTGTCTTGGAAGGCCAGAGTGGGGCTGTCCAATACACACAGGGCTGTGTAGCACATTGGCTCATCCTCACACTGCACCTCGGAAAGAATGGCTTTTCATGGATGCTCTGTCTGCAGAGACCGGGGATGTTCTGGCATTAAAGTGTGTGGTACATCTCTAAGAAGCCAGGACGAAAACATAGAAATTTATAAAGGAGCTGTTGAAGGGCCTCATAAGTACAGTGTACAAAGGGTAAACGTGTGTTTGTGTAGATACTTTCCAAAGTAACAAACAAGGGTGTTTACAAACTCACTGTAAGGTCTCTACAGGCAGACCTAAACAAACCCACCACCTCACTAAGCTCCTGTACTAATACTAGTTTTTCCTAGTCTTAGGACTCAATTCAAAGCTTACATAAGCTTTTTACATAAACTTAGTTTCAAATCACTTCTCCCCTACTCCCACCTGACCCCCCAGCCAGAAGGAGCACCCAGAGCTCCAGGCCAATCTGCTGCCCTCCCACATTGCTTCCAGACCATTACCTGCTCTGTGCCAGGACAGCTCCCGGGATCCCTGCAGCTGCTGCCTTGGCCTGTCTCACACCTCAGGTGCGGGAGACTGAGTCCTGAACAGCTCCTCTTCCTTCACAGCCAGGGCTGGTGGCTCTGAGGCATGGTATGGCTGGGCCTGCCTCACACCTCAGCCTCCCTCAGGTATGGGGAGACCCCTCAGGTGTGGAGTTCCACAATGCTCCCTTTCCTTCACAGCCAGCCCTGGTGGCTCTGGTTTGGCCGGGCCTGCCACATGCCTCAGCCACCCTCAGGTGTGGGGAGACTCCTCAGGCGTGGGGTTCCACAAAGCTCCCTTTCCTTCACAGCCAGCTCTGGTGGCTCTGAGGCATGGTATGGCCGGGCCTGCCTCACACCTCAGCCTCCCTCAGGTGTGAGGTCCCTAACAGCTCCCCTTCACAGCCAGCCCTGGTGGCTCTGGTTTGGATAGCCCTACCTCACACCTCAGCCTCCCTCAGGTGTGGGAGACTCCTCAGGTGTGTAGAGTCCCACAAAGCTCCCCTTCACAGCCAGCTCTGGTGGCTCTGGTTTGGACAGCCCTACCTCACACCTCAGTCCCCCTCAGGTGTGGGGTCCCACAAAGCTCCCCTCCCTTCACAGCCAGCTCTGGTGGCTCTGTTCGGCCGGGCCTGCCTGCAGCTCCCTCACGCAGCTGACAGCAGCGCCGGAGGGATGCACGGCCACGCCCTGCCCTCAGCACCTGCTGGCACCCGAGCAGGAGCGGAGCTCTCCAGGGATGACAGTCGGGGCTACAGGAGCCGTAGCACCCAGCCAGGCTTTTATTCCTGCGTGCCAGAACTCCGTTCGTGCAGCCCATAGCCCCGCTGCATCTGCCTGGCACCCTGCTGTGTGTGACCCCGGCGGGCTCGCCCCGCACCCCGGACACCTTCCCGGACACCTCCCGCCCTGCTCCCCCCAGCCGGCACAGCAGGAACAGCACCGACAGCAGGAGCAGCGAGCACATGGAGTCCCGCTGGCATTCACCGAACGCGCGTCAAAGGTACCCGTGTTCACCAAACTCACACAGCATCTTCTTCCCTCCCTTCTGAGAAATGAAATTTTCTAGTCATAAGGACTCTGGTCTCTCCTCTCCCCTGTACTCTTTTAATTGAAAGGAAAGAAAGAAAGGTGGGAAATTCAAAACAGTTTAACAGCACTGAAAAGACTGATAGAGAATAGATATCCAGGTAGAGGGATCAGGAGACATCCCAGAACACAAAGTCAACTCCTACCTTCTGCATGTGCCTGTGATAGGTGAGCACAGAAGTTGGAGATACTCTGCAGTCAAGCTCCAGAAGCCACTTTCCAATCGTTCTTGTTGAAACAGTGGCACTTCAGCCCTTGTCTCTCCTGCTTCTGTTTGGTTCTAATCCTTACTGCACAGGAAAAGCAGAGTTGTATTTCATTTAACCCCTTCAGCTTCTCAGTTTCTTCACAAGAGTTTTCAGTTTTGCTTTGGAAAGCCAGTGTCCTAAGCATGCACACAGGCACACCTGCCTTGGAACTGTTTCTAGCTTCTGTAGTCTGTGTGTGAGCACACACATAAGCTCTAAACTGTGCCTAAAGTTGTTACAGGGGTGGAGCCCTTTGTAACTGGTTTTATTTTAGCTGTAGGCATCATATCAAAAGAGAAAGAGCTATCCATAGATCCCTTCAGTATTCATTTTCAGTGAGTTCTTAACTCAGAAAAAAATATTAACTTTACATTTATCTTAAAACTACAGTTCACAAATAAGCTTTCGACAAAAGAAACTTTGAACTTAAATACAATTCATAGCTAGATTTGGGTCTAGGCAAAGTTAAGCAGACCCCTAAAATCTGAAAATAGTAGCAATTTGGATACAGAACTGAATTTAACCAGAGACAATGGCAGCACAGGTTTCTCTAGTTTTTTCCTCTAACAAATGCCATGCAATTCAGAAACACCCTGAAAACCCCCTTGAAGGAACAATTTAACAACATAAAAACTGTTAAAGAAAAAGGAATCTAGTTGGATGCATTTCAAGGAAAAACTTGTGTTTTTAATCATGTGGATACTAGAAAAAACATTGCATAACAACTTATTGCTGTTGTTTTATTTTGCAAACAGATAAATCTGCCCCCCCATTGATTTTGTCCTCTGCTTAGTATAAAACAAAGAATACTGAAATACAGAGACCACAAATCTAGAAAAATAGATTCTGGTCCAGCAATTATAATAGCTACCAGCATTTCAAACCCTATTTAATATTATGACCAAGGTTTCCTTGATTATAAGAATAGCTTTAAAGTTTTAAGTTTGGGTTGGTTTTTTATGTTTTGTCTTTTTAATCAGTAGCTCATTTGTAACCATAAGAGAGAAAACTCTGTTTTTCAAAGGCAAGATGAAGCTTCTACCTTCAAGTAACTCCACATGTTGGATCTTCCATGGAAGACATCAATATGTGCAATGAAATCTCCAGAACTGGTATCACTACTGTCTTCTTGGCCATGCTGCTGCTTTAGATAATCAAAAGGGACAATATCCTTGCCAACTGTTGCAAGTCTAGATGTGTACAGCTCCAAATGGAAGTTTCTAGCAGACTCATAAATGCATCAGACACAGAAGCAATTTTATTCCAGGAATATGGCTCTCTTCATCCCTGCTGTTCAATCCCTGTCTAGCAGCTAGCCATGAAAGGTACACAGTTCTCAAATACTACCATTACTCATCCCACAGGGGACAGAGTTCAAATAAAAGTCACATCTTTTCCACAAGCAAAAGCAATCCTGTACTTTCCTTTCAAAGCTAACTCTGCCACAAAAAACAAGGATAAGCTCTAACAGGAAACCCAACACAAAATGACAACACCTCCACCAAGCAGGAGGGGAACCACAGGATACTGAAAGACACAATACAGCCCAGAAGAACACCTAATGGTGGTGCAGTTGCATGACTACCTATGTTATCCTTATCAGGAGAAACAAAAACTGGACATTGTTAATGCCTAATTTAACAATATAGAAATTATTGTCCTGCTGATTTAGATTCAAATTTTCTTTTAAGAAAAAAAAATTAGGGCTTTGTCCCAAGCTGTGATCCCTCCTTTTGCATCAGAAAGTGGTTACATGAGCACATGCTTTTTCTTTTTCTACCTGCACTCTCAATTAGCCACTGGCTAATGCCATCCTGGTAGGTGTCACCTTACATCCCAAGCTTCATGATATTTGGTCAAGCCAGCACCTGAACCCCTGAACTTCTATGAATAAACCAAACTCTCAGATCTGTTTAAAGATTTTAGCCCATTGGCAAGAAAAAGCTTGAAATCCAACCCCAAAGGTTCAAAAACTAGAAGGCAAAACCCCCCACAACTTCAGATCAATTTATAAATACCCAATCATTAAAATGCTTCTCATGGCAGTGGGACCCTCAATTTATGTTTTTTTTAAATATCAAGCTTAATAATGTTCTTGTAGTTCTTGTGTTCTTGTTGATAAACTACAAGGGAGTACAGAGACAGGGAAAATGTGACTGCTCACATTGGAATCTAGCCAGGATACATCCAAAAAACAGCTGTGCCTACTGCATTAAAGCAGATACTGTGTAAACACATCTGGATTAATTTTAACCCCATACAGACTTAATAGATGAGCTTCTGATACCCTGAAATAAAAAAAGAAGTGACCAGACTTTTACCACAACTAAGCAACATGAAACATCAATTAAATTTCTTTTATTAAAATGAAAGGAAAGAATAATCTGCTCATACTTCCTGGTTCCAGCAGAGATGTGACAAAATCAGAAGCTGTTAGTGTAGGATTTGAACTTGAGGCTAGTTCTTACCCAGAAAAAGGCAATGCAAATGAACTTTTGCCCTGTGGTTTCACAGAAAGTTTTGCATGTGTACCTTTCCTCAGGGAGAAAGGAAATGATCCTTGTGTTGAAATTGTTTTCACCATTTACCCTTTAGAGAAAACAAGATAATCCACTGATTCAAGACCATTCTCATCTCTTGGTAAGACACTGATGGGTCATTATGGAATGAACACAGCAGGTCCACAGGCATTTGCCTCTTGCCACTAGGTCTATCCAGTGGCTGGCCTGGCATCTGGGTGTCCCAGGTCAGGTCAAGAAGAAACAGTTGAGATGAGTGCATTGTGAATAGGTACTGCTGAAGATGATATCCCTTCTATCCTGATCACTTGAAGTGCTTCTGGCAAGGAGCAACCTTTACAGGAGCTGTGGTGCTGGGATTTCAACAGTTACACTGCCAGAGACAGTAGTAAGACTTCTCCTTTCTCTTTTGTTATACCTTTCATGGGAATAAACTACCAGGATTCCTTACTGCCAGAGGCTGTTCCAAAGACAATCTAAAGATCTGCACACTTTACTGGACAGGGCTCCAGTCTAGCTAGTTATGGCTGGCTAACACTTACAGCACTGCAGCACTTTGCTGGTCACCAGATGACCACCAAGATGCTCTATCACTCCTTATCATCAACATGACAGAGGGAGAAAAACTGATGGAAAAACTTGTCAAACATGAAGGAAGATTACATACTGGTTACTGTCATGGGCAAAACAGACTTGGCTTCAGAGAAATTAGTTACTGAGAAATAAAACCAAAACACCCTGCTTCTTCCCCAGGGGAAGCTTAACACCTAACTTTTCTACCTCCTGTCCTCTCCCCCTGAGCAGCAACCAAAAAATTCATGCAGGACTCACAAAGCCTCCAGAAGAGAAGTCTGGGCATTCATGCAAGGAAGAGAAGAATGTCTGTTCAGTTTAGTTTCAAAATCTGAACCTCCCAGGACACTACTGTGATCAGGAAACCATGGCATAGTCACATTACAAACTGGTGTTCTTGATTGCTCACTTTACCATTTAGCCAAAGAGCACGGATCTGGGGTGCTGTGATTATGGCTGGGTCACATGCTTAAATATAGGATGTGTACCTTGCTTTGCTTTCAGAATAATGTCCAGTTTCTTAGATAAGAGCAATGGCCTAATCAAGGGAAATGGACAGCCATTACATTTAGCCTAGTACTTGCATTTTACCCAGGGCATATGCTCAAATATTTCTGAACAAAGGATAGTACTGAACAGTAATCTTACATCCTAGATAAGTGTGTTGATGGCTGAATGAGAAGGAAAAGAAATAAAGGTCTCTGGGATGTCAAATCAAGTCCACTGCTACTGGGGACATTATGGCATGTCTCTCTTTCCATCAGCTGCACAAGGGTCTGAAAATTGGAGGCTTCAGCTTACTCTGAAAAAAAAAATCTTTTGACATACTGATTTTTTAATGTATTTTAAAGAAATGACAGTACAGTAGGTTTTGATTCAACCTGAACTGAGCTTTTTTCTTTTTTTTTTTCAACTGAGCTCTTTTTAATAGTGCACCAATAGCTCCATTCTTCTCAGACTCTCACTCACTACTGCAGGATAGGCATGTCATTTAGTCCTCTGAATGACAGCTTCTCAGTATACAGAATGAATCTTGTCAACCCTTCATGTTCAGGAGACATTACTAAGTCCTTAGAGGAAGGGTGGAAAGTGTATTACACACTGATGGGCTCTGCTGTACGAGTTAACTGCATCAAAGCCCATTATCCTCTTGCAGTATCTCTGCATTGGTTTATCTCTGCTGCATTGGCCACATGAACTCTTTCAGGTGCTGAGGATGTTGCAGAGGAGCTGTACAACTTTTGTATTGACACAGCTACAAGCAGAGCTGATTTGATTGTGGTTTGCCAGCATGCAGCCACTGGAGTCAGTAATGCAAGAGAACAAGGAGGTATCAGCTGCATTCCTACCTAATCTCCCTTCTTGGACACTTTCACATAACGCAGCTCAGAACTGTGGAAACCAATGCAATCATCAGTATTTTGCTATAATCTGCTTCTGAAACAGAGCAACTCACAGGCACTTGGTCTGGCAGGATTCTCTTCTCTTAGTCCCTTCTTGACAACTGAGCCAATTCCTGTACTGTGCTCTCCAAGAGAGCCTTCAAATAAATTTACTCTTTGTATTCAAAGAATTAGATACCTCTCTTCATTCCAAGATGAGTGAAATGGCAAGCCTGTCACTTCATATTTATTCTGATTCTCACCCAAATCAGGCGAGACTTTTATGCAGGCCAGCTTTCTAAACAAGCTGATAGCGCAACACCAAGTTTCAGCTCTTCATCCTTAGGCCGTTTAAAGAAGAAAAGAAGCATGTAATGATAATGTCGGTGTTCAAAAAGCAAGAAACAACTTCAAAGTGCTGTGACTAATTCTGTGCAAACTGTGTTGTGAAAGGCACTCCAGTAGACTGCACCTCAGGATACAAGTGAAGGCACTATTCCATTGCTAAGGCTATACTTGGAAACACAAAGATTTGCCTGTAAAAAACCAGAGGAACTACATATAATGGAATAAACATTGTTTTTAAACCAGCCCTACTACTCCCGAGTATAAATAACGTAAAGCAAAACCAGGACACAACTGAGTCTATTGGAAGAGAAATGGTATTAATTTTTTCTAGCTTTGGATAGCACATCTAGTTTTTCTGATGTCCCACCCCAAACCTTAGGTTATTTACAGGAAATCATTCTAACAGCTTTCTTTACAAGTAGACACTCTGAGTCCTGCCAATTAAGAAACTGATTATAAGGACACTGCAATCCCATTTTCTTTTTCTGTATCATGGATTTAAATATTGCGTAGGGCAAACTTAGCAGCCCCACAGTGAATCTCATTTAGAGAGATTAACCTGTGAACACAGAGAGATCTGGAGGGTCTATGTTTGTCCACTCCTTGATGCACAGGATTTAAACAGGAATAATTATATTCACCAAACATAAACACACACTCTCAAAAAGTACCTTATCTTATCCAGAACAGACACTCCCTCAGCTGTTTGTTTTCTTTTTATTTTGGTTTTACATTTTAATGATATATAAAAAGTAGAAGAAATCACAGGTGGTAAGCAGATTTGAGCTAGAGAACTGATTTCAAGGGAAAACATTTTTAGCTCTTATACAAACAAATACAGTGATTAATGTTGATTTCTTGTGCTCCCCAAGCTGTCACTGGTAAGCAAGGAGCAAAGGGTCAAGGCTGGCCATTTGTATTCAGATAACATTTGAAAACATAAAGGACAGTCTCCAAACTCCCAAATGTTTCTGGATAAACCAATCTGCTCTACCCAAAATAGCAAAAAAATGAAAGTCTAGATCACACATATTTAACAAAACATGTTATCACATGAAACAAAACCAAAAAATGTGCTCCCCATGGAGGCCATTTAAAACATCAGCCCTTTGCTCAGAAGGTCTTGTTCAGAGCTCAGTCAAGGTCTGAGTTTCCAAAGGCTTTGGACTAGGGATAGACTGATGTGGCAGAGAGGAGGGCAGAGGAGGAACCAGCTAATTCTAGGCCTGATCTCAGTATTTTGTAGTGACTGAGAAAACTGCAGTTATTTTCACCATGACTGGACTAAGTCCTAAGAGAAAGTCTTGCTGAACTATTCTGCTCTGCCCAAACCTTTAGGGAAACCAAAGCAGCCAAGTTTCTCTTCCCTCTGAGCTGACTCCCTGTCCCCCCCCACCCAAGAGTGCACCTGGGCTCCTAGTGCCACACACACCCTGAGGCCCTCAGCAATGGAATCAGCTTCTCTGCTTCTCACAAGCATCAGCCCTTGCTGGGAACAGGGAGCTTGCCAGGCAGAGATAAACAATACAGCAAAGCTTTGCAGGGAAGAAAGAAGCTGGCTACATCACATCCAACACGAAGAAAGATCCTCCTGGAACTATTCCAGCTATTATCCATTTAAACATTCAGGCTTTTTCTCTCAGCACTCTTTCCACACTCCCCCCCAGAGATCTCATGCTATTCACTGTGGAGTCTAAAGTCACCTGCTCGTAGCTGGGCTTGGCACTGACTACCACAAATGCTGCTTAGGAGATACAGAAGCAGAGAGAAAAGTTGAAAGCAAAACCTCTGACAAGCAATTCTCACCCCCACGCCCACATACATTTATCCCTCGTAATTCCTGGTCCATTTATACACATTACTTCCGCTAAAGAAAAGTAAATCCAGTGCCAAAACATAGCTCTTTGGTTAAAAAAGTGTTATATTCAGCAGAGGTTTTAATTCTAGCATACTAAACACAGAGTCATTAGGATTTAACACTATTGAAATGGAAATCGAGACAGAAACCTCTCCAGTTCTTATACTTCACTTTGGAATTGGAAGAGGACAACACTGACTGCAATTGCATTAAAAGAGATCCTCTGGAACAACATGCCCTTGATAGAAAGTACTTGGAAGCATGAGGCACGACATAAGCTCTTGCTGATGTCTTCCAGCATCAGGCAGCAAGGAAGCTCACACCCTACTAAGGACAGCATTACAGCCTCGCTGCCCAGCAGAGAAAAGTCAGCAACAAAATAGAGCAACAGGGGCTGTCAAGACGATGATCCTTCTCTCCATCTCAGCAGACTCTCACGGCACAGCTCTTTCCAGTGGCTCAAGGCAGTGACAGTTCTTTTCCCAGACTCTGTCCTTGTGCAACCCCTATAGGGCATGAGAAGGTGCCCAGATCCTGGCAGCTGTTTCCATACGCCTATGGCTCAGATCTCTGACAAGGGATTCTGGAATGAGATTTCTCTCCCAGCATAATGAAGTCTTTAGTCATTAACAAAGGAGCCTTCTGAGGCAAAATTCCAGCTGTGCCTGAAATCTTGCCTCCACAGAGATGATTTTTTCCAGCACAAGGTTTAGTCTGAGGAGAAAGGGAAAGGGTTGCTTTTACCATCCAGGGATTTTCAGTTGCAGCAGTTGAAGGTTTCTATTTACTCTTAGATCAGGGTAAGAAATCTCTTGCTTCTCCTTCCTGCCAGTTCACAGCTGCCGGTTAAGCTTCTGTGCTTGCCGCTCCTTTGCCTCGAAGGCAAATTTGGTGTCCTGCAGCTGGGCAATGGCCTCCTTGGCCTCCTTCAGGTCCTGGCAGATGAGCTCGTACTTCTCTATCAGCTCCCTGTTCTCCCGGCGCAGCTCCTGTACCACCTGGTTCACCTCCTCTGTCTGCTTGGTGCAGTGGATCTTCAGCTGCTCTACCTCAGAGAGCATGATCTCCATGTTCTTGACCAGTGACTCCAGTTTCTCTTTGGACATGGTGTCAGGATCAGTTCTATTCAGTATGCCCAACCCAAACCCAAAAGGGACAAAGAAAGCCACCCTGTGCAACATGCACCAGGACGTCTGGCAATCACAGTCTTGTGGTCTCTTTTTATACTCCCTGCTGCTCATCCTCCTCCCTTCCCTTTCCTTCCCCAAAGTGTCTCTAATCTTCTTTGCTTGGTTAATCTACTTATTTTTATTGCGTTGTAGAAATCGACTGAAGGGCTGACAGCCCTGCAGTAACATACATGCTGTGCAGCAAAAGCCAGAGCAATAATGAGACTCTGTGCAGCCCGTCCACAGAAAAACAGCTTTCATCTGAAGAATTCTCTTGGGAACCCTTTGCAGTACCCATTAAAGTACAAAGAAAGCTCTTCAAGCCAGACGCCTACTGCAGTCCTATGCACCCAATCCCAAGAGCACATCCTGACTTTCATCTTACATACACTGAGGTAAGCAAGCTTACAGCAATACAAATCATGTATAGGCAAAGAGAACTAACCTCAGTTTCTCTTCCTCTCTTCTAATCTTATGTATGGGCAAGATGGAAGGAACAAAATATAAAATTCCTGGGGTTTTTCCTCAGGAGAAGATCTATCCAACAACAAATGCTGCAACAGCCTCCTCATCTCCTATTGAAAGCAGTCACAGTGGTTATCTGTGGCAGCCACAGTTACTGGGCCATGTACCACTTGAAGGTGGCTTGTGTTCTGTTAGGGACATGGAGGCTAGAAATTTTAAACCCTGGTACCCCTTCCCTCCCTACAGCTCCATCAGTAACACTGGCCCCAGAATTCACACAAAAACCTTGCTCCTGTACACACTTGCCACCCACACAACAGGATGGCAAATGGCTGCTGAGCACTACTGAACTTGCGAGAATCAGGGCTGAGACATGCCAGTCTCAACAGCCCGGTTACTCAGGTCACATCACACAGCAGGGTGATCCCAGCAGCCCCAAGGGATTAAGTGAGTCTGGCCGACTTTCTGAAGTTTGACCCAGACTTTCTTATGTATCCAGTTAATTAATGCACTTGCCTAGATAATAAGAATCATTAATTAGCCAAGTATCTGATGTAACAATATCACCCTTGAGAAATTAATTTGTCTGAGGTGATATCATATGTGGCTCCCCAGGAAAGAACCCATGCTACTTATCATTGGTTGTCTGGCCAGGGGGCAGAGACTATGGCAGAGACAATAATGCAGTTTTGCTCTCAGGGAACTTGCCAACCAAGGACAGAGAAGTGTGTCTCTCTCCTTCCTCCCCACACAGGAACATGCCCTTCAGGCTGAATTTGCATCTTTTCAAAGGCCTTCAAATTGTTCTACACACCCACAGAAAGTCAGAGTCCCATTTGCCATACAGCACACAGGCATGGATCTGTGTTCACTATTCACCTCACAAAATGACATTCCAGTGCACAGCATTGCATAACGACCTTTAGTCTTGCATGCTGTTTTGCAATTCCAGTTCCCCTTAAAAAGGATCCTGTAATGCCATCACATATGTTCAATACCAGATTGAGAGAGAATACACATGTTCATGTGCAGAGCTCCCACAAATATATTTTTCCTTCACTTTTCTCCTCAAAATGTTGCTTTTTTCAGCTATGGAGAGTTTCAGATATTCATCCCACAACTCATTGCCCCGTCTTCCCTGCTAGGCTCAGAGAAATAAAGCTGTTTCTTCCAGGAAATTTTACATCTCTTCCAGCACTGGATGAAAACACTGCTGGATGCTGGCCAAGCCCTGACAGTGTTCAAAGGCCTGGGACTTCTCACAGCTGGAGGTTAAAGAGCTGCTCACAAAGCCAGCCATCCTACTGCCTCTCACACAAGTGCACCAGCAGACCCCTCTCATCCTGGCAGATGAAGCACTTTGCACCACACTTTGAAATGAGCAGAGTGACATCCTTCAGATGAAAAGAGAGTGGGAGAATCTAAACATAATTAGAATATGTCCTAAAGTCCTTGAAGAAACATTTGCACTGGCTGTCAGCCCAGATCCCACGTGATGCACATGGCACTGGAATAGGCTGGAACATGCTGCAGCATTAAAAAACAGCAGGTCTTCATTAGTGAGGAATCTTCCCTGTCTCCACAACTGTACATGCTGCACCCAAACAAGTTTAAATCAAGCAGAATTACAATGATGCACAAAGGGAGTGCCACAGGGGCCATCTACTTGAATATTAGTAATTGATACATCACCTCTCACTGTCTTACTCTCAAAATTATTTAAGTTGCCTTGGATACAGACAGAATCTTGGCATCAGAAAGGGGGTAAGAGACACTACTGAAATAACAATGCAAAATGAAAACAAGGAGTAGCATGAGAGGAGTTTCTACAAATATATGGGAATTGCTACTATTCTTGGTTTGATTAAAAATATTATTTGGTGAAGTAGGAATTGAATGTGTGCTCACAAAAATTCCAGTGGGAAAATGATGTAAAAATCATTAGACCTACTGCAACAAAACTAACTTGAACTGTAGTTTCTTACCTTTAGTCACCACTGGACTTCACTGTTGCAGGCAAACCGGAGGAAGAGCAAAACACCAAAAGTGAATTCAGCTGGGGAAAAATACAGAACAGCATACCTGAGAAAAACAATTCAAACCACAAGAATTCAGTGCACATGGACACAGAACAAACAGCAGAGTGCTGGGAAAGAGCATGTTAAGACAGAAATCAGTGACAACCTAGCAGGGGAAAATAATAAAGCACTGCTAGACTGTATTACATAAAGGCAGCGCACTGTAAAGGAATGAGGTAGTTCCAGCTTCTCCCTCCACCCTGCTGGAGGAAAAATGCAGTGTTTTGTTCTGGATATTTGTCATAAAGGGACCACAAAAGAGTGTGAAACTTAGACAAATGTTCAGAGAAGATGCTCATACCAAAAAATGTGAACTCTATGAATTACGTTTAAGAAGAAGGATTGAAAACTACATGGCAAGGTATTTCTAGGACTGTTTTGCAACCATGTCCAGGCCCTCTGCATGTTCTAGGAAAGACAGCTCAGCTGGAAGAATATTTCTGTAATTACTGAAGGCCGGGCTGTGCAATTCTAATTTTGAAAACACCAGTGATTTCTGTGGTCTCAACCAAATGGTGCCTCTCTTGTTATTTCATAGGCATAGTAAATTAGAAAAAATTAGTGTTAAACTTCTCACTACAGTACATGGTACATTGACAGACACCATTGACAAATCTATCAGCTCTTTTGTGCATGTTCTTTCTCTATTCTGCCTTTCAGTCTGCATATGGGTTTGAGATATATGAAAGAAGGAAGCACAGAGCCAGTTAAGAACAAAATAGGGGAGCACCCACTGGGAACACCCTCCTGCTCTTGTGGATGGCAGGAAAATTGTAGAAAGTGGCACTGGTGGAAATGAAACTTCTCGTGCTTTTCCATAATGGGTGGGAGCTACAACATCTGACTACAACACCACACTCAACTCTGCTAGCTTTAGCACTAGAAGCAAATGGCAGTATGAGGCTGCCAAGCTGAGGATGGTTCATGTGAGACATACTTGTGCTTCTTCGCAGGTCTCTGAGCCAAAGAGAATCAACTACTCCTCTCACTCAAGCCAGAAAGGCAGTTTCCCCACCACGTTCATACCTTTGAGAATCTGAGAAGGAGACACAAAAATCGTACTCTTTCAGTATCTGTCTGAAAGCAGACCATGGGTGCTCCAGTTTCTAGTGTATTTAACAGGAGCCTTGGGAACATTTGAGGAAAAAAATCATTAAGCTACCTTATTCTCTCTTTGAAGTTTTCCCAGCATCACAAGAGGGACAATTCATTATCCTAGAATTTTAAATGGGAACAACAGCTTTTAAAAAACTGCTCAGGCTAAAAAAGCTTGCCACTTGGTACACACCCTACAAAGTAAAGCTTCACATACCTTATCTTCTCAGGCACATACTTAGATTGCTGTATCTACTTCTAGTTTTTCCGGTCACAGACACAAAAGTACAGTGCAGTGTTCACACAACAGTTGTGGGAGACAGCACTGTAGACTCTTGGTAGATAGCTTAAGGTTATCATCCCCAGCTAACAATGGTCATTATTTTAACAATTGATTTTTTTTTAAAGACATATAGGATGCCACTAACTGTAGTGAAAGCATTAGAACCCTCCAATCTGTTTTTTCTTGCAGCGTTTTCACTTATCCCTGATTCAATGGTACATCTAGCAAGCTCTGTGCTTCACAATTTAGGGAGTCTACTTGGGTAAATACGTTTTATAAAAATCATTACAAGATGAAGTATAAAGAGCTCTCATCTCTATATTCATAGTAAAACCACTTGAAAAAACAAAACCAAACCAAAACAACATAAAAAAACACTAAAGTCCAAGCAGCACCTCGAGGCACTGACCATTCCCACACCAGAGTGGGAAACATTTGTCCTCAGCTATTCAATTTGTTTCTAATAAAAGACAAACACCATTGTTCCATGTGGCAAAATACTCAGCACTGTGGAAGACATTGACGTAATGATGATGATCTCATCCTGCAGAGTTTAGAGACTATTGATAAAATCTGCTCTCCTATTAAAATATGAGATTTAATTTTTGCCACGATTCTAAGTATTACCTGTATCTCATGCAATTTGGCAGAATTCAGTTTAGCTGCACATAAAACTACATGATTTACAGGTGTTGGTCTAAAATACTGCACCAAAAGGATACCTACCAAAATTGTGATCAAAATCGTTGACACAAATGAGAATAATATGTCTCAATGCTGTAGGTGTCAAGAGAGGTATTAATGGATCCAGAGGTACCTTTTTCCATTCTGCCTCTATCTACTCATCAGCCAGATCAAAACAATTAATTCAGCATAATACAGCTCAGTAAAATAAAAATTGATACCTTTACCAGAGTTATTCCCAAACTGGATTGATTTCTCCTTAAGAAATCAACCGGGTAACAAAAATACCAAGCGGTGACAGGGGTCTTATATCAACTTAATAAACCTCTCCAACCCTTTACTAGGATTTTTACCACCTAAGAAGAGGAAGAAACTGTTCCCACGTGTTATAAAACTATTTAATATTTGAGGTGAAAAAGCTATCAAAGCAGGACAGTGATGAATCCTTCAGGTAAAACCAAAGAGTGAAAAATATTAATGACTATTTTTAAATGTTAAGAATGTTTCAAAACAAAAGCTCTTCCTAAACTAAAAAATGGTTTTGTTCAGAGTATCAAACTGGAAAATTTGCAAAGCCCCTCTAAACAGTAACACAAGGGGTTCTGCTGGGAAAACAACCTCCACAGCACCTAACCGCATTTCTGGTGAGGAAACTACACAGAACATCTCCTGGGGACCATGAGGGATTGTCCAAGGGGCTTTAACTTCCACACCAGCCTCCTGGGCCTGAGGGGCTGCTCCCTCTCCATAGAGCCTGAAGTCAACGCTGTGAGAAGGAAGGGGAAAGAAGAAGGAAACATCTTCCCTGTCCCTTAGAGCAGACTGGGGCCTGCCAGCATCTCCACAGCCTGCAAGGGCAGATCAGATGCACAGGACTGAAATGATGGTCTCAGTAAGTCAGTGAGCAATGCACCCCGAGGAGCAATTAGATCTGATGACAACACAACAGTCAATGGTTTGCCTAATACATCTTTCCATGTCATGTTGAATTAAGGGTTGCTGGAAAGGAGGGGAATGAGCAGAAAACAATTATCCCTAATCAAAAATTTATAAAGGGGCAAATATATTTTTAAAAACATTCTTTCATTTATTCTGTAGTGTGATTTTTTTTTTCCTAAAGACTGAGTAGCCATCCTTACAGAACATGCAGGCTTCAGGAAAACAAGCAACGTAAAAATACCCAAACAGGAAAAAAACCAAGAAAAAATCCCCAAACTGAAGCTATTATTCAGTACATATGAACTGAAATACTGGTTCAAAGAACAGAAAAGAGGTCCACTGATTATTTGCAGGACATGGGGTTATGCAATCTGGTCCTGTAACCACACTACACCAAATAAAGTGGCAGTGGCGCAGATGTCAGTAATTACTGAGAAATTTGATCTGGTGAGAAGAAAGGACTCTTTTAGTTCTAGATACATGTGAACAAACACTCACGTCATTTTTGGTTCAGGATGCCAAATTCTATAATAATGATTATTTTGACATGACATTTAAAACTCTCCTTACCCAGCTAAACCAATCTCCAAAACACAGCTGAAGAATTTCTCAGTTGTTTGTGGATTACCCTTGACTGTGGATTACCCTGTACCTGTTGTAAATTTAAGAATAAATCAATCTGCATTATCCAAATACATCAAGGAAGTTTTAATTGTGTTCACTATTCAGCAATATAAAAATACAGCTCAATGTTGACTCAGAAGCCTTAGAGACTGTAAAGAATGGAGAAGCATGATATCAGCAAGCCCTTGCTGAGGAACTACATAGGAACAGTTTCATTGAACCATGGCAAGTTGTCAATGCCAAAACACTGGTATAAATGAAGGCTGGCTTCCCAGATGACTGTTCTCTACCAGCTTGCCATAAAATCAGCCTCTCAGCAAATCTCAAACCCTGTCAAAGTAGACAAAAAGTACTAAATTTTCCAGGGGCAACAAGTAGCATCTTCTCAGTACTGTATCCCTAGCTCCCTGCCACATAAACAGCCTTGACAATCTTTAAGCAGATTATGTACACAACAGCTTCATCTCCAGAGGAAGTTGGATTAAAAGGTTTATTGCTACTATGACAACAGCCAGGTTCTGCTGTTCTTAAAATAGTTTTGAAACCTTAGCAGTGATTGGAAATGCATACATGCCTCCCCTACAGGATTCATCATGTACTAAATACAGTCCTCCAAAAAGAAATAATTTTATAACAGTCTGCTTTTTTCAAGTACATATTTTTATCGTGCTCTTTAATCCCTTGTTATGAGCACTCCGAATAGAAAGCAGTAAAAAAGGCACAGTGCTGCCATGTGGCTGTGATTACAGCTTTAGAAGTGATTATTGCTGAGTGCTGGCTGCAAGCACCAGGAGAGGCACTGCCCCCAAACAAGTCACCCCCTTGCAGCACCTCTGCACTGTGGGGTCTCCAGCTGCTCCATGCTGCCATTTTTGTTCTTACAAATGTTCCCCTTGATGCCCACAGGTATGCTGTTATGTCTAAGGCTGAATTAATTCCTCCCTCATAGGAATAACTGGAAGTAGAATTTGTCACACAGTTCCTTACCAAACTGTATCAGCGAGGCCAGGGGGTGTAAGTGTGCCAATAACTACATGGTAGCAGGACCCTCTTCATTTGAGTATGCTATTGTAACAGTGATTAGCATTTTGTTACTGAGGATGGTTAAATAAACCATTGATTCAATCAAATATGCAGCTGCTACACTCGATGAACATCCAGCTGTGCTCTGAGGCATTCTCCAAGTACATCATGCTGACTTGTACAACAAAGCCAGCAAGAAGTACAATGTTTAATTCTGACAGCAGCATTACCCCATATCAAAGGGGGTAACCCTTATCTAACACTACTGAAATCAGAAAATTAATATGAACACAGAAGTCTATTCATTATTCCAGTCAGTTTAGATTAAAAATATATTTCAAACCAAAGAAAAATCAAATTGAATCCAATTACATTGGTACTATCCACCAACGTTGCCTGATGCCAAGCTGAAATCATCTTTCCTGCAGCATATCACGATTTAAAGAGAAACAAATACGGATTGTAAAACTCAGGAATTGATTGTTTCCTTACTGAATTCTCATTCTGTTATTTCCTTCCAATGAAGGCAAATGCATTTCTCTGTAGTTCATAAACTCCTGACATTTCAGGCCAGAATGTGGTCTTAAACACATTTGAGATCTCTTGGTAATTAAAAAATACCTGCTATAGACCAAGCTGAGTTCTCCATGAGAGTTGACACTGTCAATAAAGGAATCTTATTTATCTAACCCCAAAAGATTACATTAAAAAATGGAACTAAGAAGATATATGGGTAATTAAATTAGCATATTAGATCGTAGCTCCAAGCTGAGTATTTAAGATAAAATTCTACTTCTTTGCAGCTGGTCAGACTCCAGCAGGTACTGATGCCTGAGGTTACTGTTCTCCACATGGTGGGCTTGGTATTTCCCTTGTTAAACTTCATGAGATTGCTTTCCATCCAGTTCTCCAGCCTTTAGGTCCTTCTAAATCATTCATAGTCATCTATTCTATCAGCCACTATTTCAAATTTTTGTGTCATCTGCAAACTTACTGAGGGAGCATTCCTTTTCATCATTCAAATCATAAATGAATAAATTGAATAGCACTAACATCTGTACTGAGCCCTGTGATATACCACTAAGGATTTGCCTCCAAATGGACTTTGTGCTGCTGATCACAACCCTCTGGGCCTGGGCACAGGGGCAGTGTATCTCACTAACCCCTTATCTAACCTATCATTCATCTGCTTGTCTATGGTGAGGTTATGGGAAATGGTGTGAAAAGCTTTACAAAAGTCCAAGTAAACAAAAGCAACTGCTCTCCTCTTATTAAGCAAGACATCCAGCTCGTTGTGGAATGCAGAGATTGGTCAAACATGATTTTCGCTTTCATAAATTCCTGCTAATTACTCCCAATCATCCTCTTGTCCTTCAGGTACTTGGAAGTGCCTTCCAGCATGATTTTCCATGTCAGCTTCTCACTGACTGGGGCAAGGCTGAACAACCTATAGCTCTCCCATTCTTCTTTACTGCTCCTCCTGAGGATAGGACTTAAATTTGCTCTTTTCCAGTTTCCAGGAGGCTCTCCCAGCTGTCATGATCATTTAAAGACAACTGAGAGTGGCCTTGCAATGACATCAGCCATCTCCTCTAGCCCTTATGGATGCATCCTGTCAGGCTTCACACACTTAAGTATATTCAGTCTGCAAGCTCCCTAAGCTGACCAAGATCGTCTACCTTATTCCAGACTTTCCCTCTGGTCTCAGTGATAGGGGATTCCTAAAAGCCAGTCCTACCAATAAAGACTGAGGCAAAGAAGGCAACAAGTACCACAGCCTTCGCCATGTCATTTGTGACAAGGTACCCTGCTCCATTTAGCAGGGGTAGGGGATAGAGGCACCTTTATTTCCCAAGTCTTCCTTTTGCCATTATATAATTGCAAAATGCCTTCCCATAATTGTAGAGTGTCTCCCTTCTTCTAGCCCTTGCAGATGCAATTCTAGATGGGCCTCTGCATTCCTAACCCTATCTCTACAAGACCAGAAAACAACTCTATGCTCCATTTGGGTCATCTGCCCCTGCTTCCACCTCTTCTCCACTTTCTGTTTGGGCTCAGTTAGGAGCTCCTTGCTCATCCACACAGGCCTCCTACCACCTGTACTTTACTTTCTACTTGTCAGGATGGACTTCTCATTAGATGCAGAGACAAAGGTTAACCCCACCCCCCATGCCCCCACAAAAAAATCTCTTCAACAGAAGTTAGCCAATTCAAACAAATTTGAACTATGCAGTGATTACTTTTCCAAAACAAAGAAAAAAACCCCAAAGGTCCATTTCAATCATATTGATAAGAAATCAATTCCAAAATAACAATACACAACACTATTCATTAAGTGCTTTCTTTCTGAACATCCTATATATTTTTTCCTGGTAATCTTCATTGTGCCAGCTGTTGTTTCAGTATAATCTCATTTTTCATGCCTTAATTATATCTTATGGTTGCTTTTGTAATAGGCTTCGACTGACTCTTTAAAGGAACACAAAAAGTAGCTTTTAGAAGAAAGTAATTCTACAAAAACCAGTTGAGTTGAGGGTCTATTGCTAGGAAATACGGTAGCTACTTAAATGCCTTAAGAAAGGAATCTTACTCATTAAATGTTGAATAAAAATAACTACAGTGCTTGTGCCTCCAAGAGCTTTAAGTGATGGCTTTAAAATAACATAGTAAAGGCAAGATGAATCAGGATCCATGCAACTTTTATTTTAATAATTAGACAAATACAGGAAAATTTGCAATAATCTATCAAAACCATATCTTATCAAGAACTGGAAAGGTGTTTAAAAAACATTCACATTAAATTATGTACAAACCAGTGTCTGTAAAAAAGAAAACAGCAAATGCTTTGAGTGTAAAAGAACTCCATTCTAGTTCATGTTTGAACACTTCCAATGACCAAGTTATCACTGAGATGCAATCACAGTGCAGACATGTTCCACAGTCTACTAAACTTGTTTCAACAGCATTGTCAGAAGTAATTTTTTAAAGAAAGTAGTTTGATAAGTTTTATTGAACAGTACCATCCACCCAAAATTTACTTCTACATATTTAATCCTTGAGCACACAAATGGCAGAAGAGTTGTCACCTACAGGTCCAGAGTAGATGAATCTGTATCTCTATAGATACAGATATATATCTACATATCCAAGAAGCACCCGCCTCCTATGCCTGAAATAGTCTGTGTCTGCTTTGTACATTGAGGAGATCAGCCATTTTTGGTGGAGCACAGCCCTTTACTTTTTTTGGCTCAAAGAAGTCATCATCTACCCATCCAAAACTATCCTGAATGTGTTGCAGAGTCACATTCTTACACCTTCAGGATGCACCTCACATAGATGACACTGAATTTGAGTGTGACTGTAATAGCCATACACAGGCACAACAACATCCTAAGCCTTTGCTGTAAAACCAACTTTCAGGGGCCTCTTTCTTTGCCCTGGATGAAATCCTTCAACAGAAGGGGAAAAAAAAACAATACAAAAAGAGACAAATGGAGGTGCCTGGATTTTAGGAAAACTATTATGTCTTCTCATTTATATATTGAACTGAATCTTAGCCAAAGAAGACCCATTGATCTAAGTTGAATGGTGAGAGAAAGCTGCTGTGATAGCATACTTCAGTTTTGAAGTATGAACACTGGAACAGCCACACAACAGTTACCAGTCAATCTGCCTGAGCACAGAAGGGATGAATCTACTCAGGTTACAGCATAGCTCTTTCAGAGTACAGTCTGATGTGCTGTCATTAACATACCAATTTAATAATAATGGAAACTCTCTCAAAAATGCAGACTACTTATATCTTTCAGTTACAACAATCTAATCAAGGTGAATCATGACCTCAAATTAGATTGGTGTTTCAAGACAAAGGAGAGGAAAGTGACACAACCTTCACACCTGTGTAGTAACAACCCAAATGCAAACAAAACCTATTGGCAACTGAACTTTATTTGGACCTATGTTCTGAGATAATCCTTAGCTGCAAGATCTCATCTGAAACATAAGCTACTATGATTTGGCCTGAGAGGACAAATCTAGAAAATTTCATCTGGTTTTTGAAGGTATACCTAAGACCTGGTAATAAGCAGAGTACTTTAACATTTAGCTGCCTATAAAAGAAATTTCCCTTCTAAATTTATTTTGAGATTCAAACACAAACTTGAACAGCTTCTGTGAATACAAATGTTATAGTCTCCACCACTGTAACTCTACACTAGCTCAGAAATTAACACTTTGGAATAACGGAAGCAGCTCTGGGAAGTGGAAGACTGGCAATTTAGTGTTGGAAGGTTCTGAGCTCTTCCTTGGGCTGCACATCTAACATCCATTCAAGCATGTGAAAAGCCTTTTATACATTTCTACAGATTCTAAAGCAACTCTTAATGGAGCTAATGCTCCCCTGCATATTGGAGCCAAAAAAAGAAATAAATGACTTCTGCATTTAAGTAACAACCCTTAACTGAGAGCCAGCTCAGATACACAAATGCCAGCGATGCCAACTCTGCAACAGCAAACCTGTTCTATACAATGGAACTATAGCTGGGATGCCCAATAAAACACACAAAGGAATTTTCTTAGATATAATGCTGAGGAAAGGGACAAGTTATAATGGTATAAAAACTCAAAGTGTTGTTAAAAAACTCCCAAATACAAAAACCAACCAAAAAAATGACAACAGAAAATCCCTAAAACCCTCACCAACCAACCCATTTTAAGTCAGACTTTATTGCAACAAAATATCAAACAGTAATTTAAGCTAGAAAACACAAACAAGTTTGACTTGAAAAGTCACTGTAAGCAATTTTTATATAGTTGGTTTATTAATGCTATCCACAACAAATCAGCACACAAATGAGATGAATAAGAGTACTTTAGATGAGACAAGACAATGTATTTTATGAAAATGTAAATGCTAACATTACAGTTAACAAGTCATACTGGAAAACACATACATTACCAAGGACAATCAAAGAAGCCTTTCTTGGTTTTAAAGCAGATTTATACATCACAGCCTTTCTTTCTTTACTTGGGCAATGGTTGGTGAGCATTTCTGATGTTTCAGCCCTATGAATCCCTAGGTACTGAAACAAAACCCCAGAAAAAAAAGGTAGCTAGTGTCAGGATTTTGACAGTTGCTCTACTTGGCAAGGACTCCAATATCAAGCACAAGTAAAACAGAATGCCCATCCACTCCTTATGGTTCCCAAAAAAACTCATTACTCGTACACAGTAAGAATTCATGGAGAAACCAATTTCATCTCACTCATCTCATTTCCAAGCAATTATTCATAAATGAGTTCTTTCAAATGAAGAAAAAATCAGAGTTTAGCTGTTTTAAGGTTTGAACAGACTCTTCTTATACGAAGCTCGAAATCTCCTATCTTCTTCTCAGTGATACTGAGTTGTCCTTCATTTTGCCAACTGCCAGTTCCTCATGAGAGAGGTAATTAAAGTGAAGAGGGTCACAAATTTTACTCCTTAGTGACATTAAGCAATCTTTCATCTAACTTAAGCATCCTCACTAATAAAGATACTGCTCAAAAAAAATCCTTGCCATCCTGAGGTGTTAAGACAGCTGAGGGACCAATATTCAGGTCAACAGAACTCCAAACCACATTTTTGATGACCAAGAATTTCAGTGATGCAATAGAAGAGCTCCTAATAGCCCTTTGATCTCTAGATCTGGCAAGCTAAACTCCATCTGGGATTGCTGCAAATACCTACTTATCTCATAAGAATGCCAACAGAAGGAACATCCACCAGTTATGCAGTCTGTGCTGTTAATGACTATTTTCAAACGCGGGGTTTGAAATGGTGTTCTAGCAAAATGATTTGCAAGAGCACAAAGAATAAGTCCCAAAACTGCTTTTTAATGTAGTTTATTAGCCTTTTAGAATGTAATATCCAAATTAGGACCTTATGATCCTCTACTGCCAAATAATTAAGTCCAAGTTTAAGCAGCTACATAACTAGAGCAGGTGTACAGAAGTGCACTCCATGCTTGAGAACAGAAAGTATTAAAACTGAGAAGAGGCTCTAGTTCCAGTGTGGGGGAAAAAACAAAGCTTTTAAATTTCCTAAACCAAATGCACTCAGGCACAGAGGCTATGAAGTCATGGAGCACTCTTAGAGTGACAGTACTTTCTCCCTTTGTCGAATTGCTACGAAGTCCTTTCCCGTTACACAGTTGGGACTCTACTGTCAAAATATCACTGCTGAAGAAGTCCAGATTGGGCTCTCTCTCTTCGAGTGGTTTCAGGGACAAGTTCCATGTGATTTGTCTGCTTCCTCTGTGAACATCAAGGAAGTCCTGAGCACCCTTAGCGCTGTGAAAACAATCAGCCTGTGGTAAGACATCACATTGCTGGTGGAAGCATTTGCAAATTTCACACAGGTGGTCCTTACCAGAGATATGCTTATCAGATGAGCTCTGATATAACAGCACCTGGCTTAGACTGGCCATCAGGAAGAAGCCACTTTCACACAGGAAAACTCATATGGTGCCCAGTGCAGTAGTTGTTTCAGAAAAAAAAGCAAACCAAAAACCACCATCGGAGGAAGTTGTAATGATTCTGCCTTGGAATCTTGAGTATTTGACTTCAGTCTTGCTTGAGAACTGAGGGAAAACCATTTTTCCTCCTCCCATATTTGCTACAAATATCCATTTCAGCATCATGTCTGCTAGATATAAAATTGATGGAATGCTAGCTGGTCCATAAAGGGTTGCACCAAGTTATCTGTAGCAAAGTAAAAAACTAGCCCAAAGGTTATGGAGATTGGAAGAGCTGGTAAGGCCTTCTTAAAGATGGCAAGAAGCAGAAGTGTAAGGCACAGACCCTGAGGGGAAGGAAAAAAAACAAAACACAACAGAATAGGAAGAAATTAGAGAACTCTGACAAGCAAAAGATTACTTAAAATATATAGATGTATAAATACTAATTCCACAGGTTATGTTTTATGTCTTCCCAAACTAAAGGCTTTAGTGACAGATGTACAGCCAATGAAAATCACAGCTAAAGTCCTCACCAGTTTTCAGTCTGGCCACTCAATAAACAACATCAAAGACAAAATGCAGCAGTTATAACTTTGTCCTTGATGAACATTAGAAATGATCCCTATTATAATTTTACATAATACTCACAATTAATATGGCTACAAAACATGCTAAAGTTGTATTCCAGTCCCCACTTGCTGTTGCAGAGGCTTTACCAACGAGGACACTGTAGAAAATGAAGTCTCCTAGACCAAGCTTTACTCCTCCTGCGAAGTAAACATATGGCAGCATTAAATATCAGTCTACTAATATTACACATCAGTAATTATCAAATAATACATATTTGTATTATTAACAAGACTTGCTGAAAATAACATTTTATTTTCAAAATTAGTACCACTCCTGAATCAAGTGATAAACTCCTGTAAAACAAGATGGCATAGAAACACTACACTACTAAATTAATTAGAATTTGCCTATACTCCTATTTTCCTGGACATATAAATGCAGTATATACAAACTCAGATACCTGTAATTTTATTTGTAGAGGGGTGTCTACTTATGTTGTCTTGTCATATTCAACAGAAGACTGAAGAGCAATTCCTTTAAACTGGCTGATGGAGAGGAAAAATAAATCCCTTGCAGATGATATAATGTTATTTGCCAGTTAGAAACCTGTACACTGCAAAGTATTCCACTGTCTTCCCAATTTTCCTGCAGAATTCTTATGCAGGTAGTTCTTAAAAGCACTTGTGTAAGTACAGAGCATATCATAGAGGCAAAAATGTAACATACTTAGCCCAAGATGGGAGATTTAGGAAAATTCATTCTCTCATTCTTTTATACAGTAATTGCCACCTTAACAACAACTCTGGAAGCACAATACTCAATTATTTCTGCAAGCACTGTAAAATTTCCTGAATGCCAATTCAGTTTCTGAGCTTCTAGTCCAAGGTGTTAATTAAGGCCAGCATCAGGTGATCAGCTGTTTTAATTTGGCCTATTGATTACTTTCCCACCTCACTATGGTCCAGCCCAACGCTCACTTTGGAGTTCCAAGAAGAACTGAGAACATCAAAACATAGGTGGATATCTGATTAACTATGAAGGTGGGGGAGAGGGGAAAGGAAAAAGAAAAAAAGGGAGAAAATGCATGAAAGAAAAAAGGCAACCTTACTGTCTTTCAACAGGCCTCCAATAAAATGCCTAGAACTAGAACAGTGCATTCATGAAAAGCTCTTAAACACTAAAACATCCTTTAACTGCTAAAACAGACCCTGGATGCTCCAGACATGCAGTAAACTAATGCTGGCTGACAAGTCATTACTACTCACTGCAGGATCATTACTACTCACTGCAGGAATACAGGAAGGAGAAAATTATGAGCCTGACTAGATGAGAGTTTTAGTTTAAAAATTAACTGAAATAGCTGCTTTGCTAAAATTTTTGCATCTTAATGTTATTTTTTAAGCTCTGGAAATTAAAATGGATTTGCAGCATGCTGAATTTGGACTTTTTGAGACAAAGTAAATATTAAAACTGTTCTTAAACTGGAAGTCTCTATTTTTAAATAGAGGAGTACCTGATAATCAGAGGAAGCAGCTGCATCTGCTAAAATATGACAGCATCACATGGGGAGAGCAGTTTATTAGACAGGCACACCCTAATTTATTTAGAGCTTTGCAAATCTAAATCTAATAGCAAGCTTGAACTCCAACTGGAAATCGTAAGTCTGTTATAAGAGGTATCTGAATACTGTTATCATACACTCTCCAAATATATTTCACCTTAGCAATATGCTGGAGAAAACTAAGCAAGCCCATTGCATCCTGCATTCATTTCAGTCTCCAATCTGGTTTTAAACATTGCTTCCTACCAAGTGGATTACAGAAGTTGAATCTTGAGGCTTAAAAAACCTGGTAATTACTCCATTTATAGGGCCTAAAATGCAAAAGAGGAGATACACAGCAGAACACTGAATGAAAAAGACAAAGCCTAATGCAAGTGACCATGTAATGGTCTGAAAACAGCTGGTGCAACAAGTTTTGAGTCTGTATCAAGCTAAAGAGCAATTTAGCCAATACTACTAACTCCTGCAACAAAACGAAATGCTACCAAAAAGCAACACCATTATTCTTATGAGGCATATCAGTATTCAGATTACTAACAGCTCACAGAATCCTGCATCTGTGCACTCAGGATGCCTGACTGATTAACTTCAGGTTTAGTAAGCTTTTCAGACACAACAGTCCATACTCACGTTCTTCAGGGTCTTCACTTGTTTGAGAGTTACTGGGAAGAGCCTGAACAGCAGCACGTGATTCAGGTGTTGATTCAATGGGTCCTATTCTGTTGTCCCTTTGTTGCTGCCATTCCTGACTAAAGCCACCATCATCTGCTTCAGCATCTTCATTCTGGGTCCGGCTTGCTGGAGCTCAAAGGAAGAAAGGCATTTAAGACTCCCCCAAAAATGTCCTCTAAAACATGAAAGTCTCTCCACATATAAGATCATAGAAGAACAAGATAGGAAGAGGTATTCCATAATACTTAGCAATATCTAACACTGGCATGCACAGTCACAAGACATTCTCACTTAGGATTTTAATATTTACTTAAACAATCAGCAGTCAATGTACACTCTGCAGTCACAGCACCTACATGTTGCACTCCAGTCCCAGTATTCAGGAGCACACATATGAAAGTGAAAGTTCTGTGGTGACCTAACAAAGATCTCAATTCAAGGAATAAACTCTCATCAATATTTAATTAGCTTCTTTAGTTGATATTGACAGCTTAATTTTCCAGTAAAATAGAAAGCTACTGGAAGTTACATATACATAGACACCTTCAAGCATGCTTTAGTAAGACATATAAATAAACAAACTCCATGTTTTTAACACTATCTGCATAGCCAAAAGGACTAGGCATGTTTCTATCTAGTACAAATATAAGTGAGTTTGTATTATACTATATCATCCCAATCTGATAAGCAGTTGAGCTCAGTTAATAGTTTTATATTGAGTCATTTCAACACCAACACCCCAGATCCCAGAATGAATGCAAGAACATTGAACTGCACAATAAGTAAACAATTTTTCAAGTCTTGACAGATTCATCATTCTTAATTGGCCTCCATGCTTTCACTCTCCTACAGCACCCAGGAATCTTAAAAAACTAAAAGACAAGTATCCATAAACATGTATTCCAATAAAGTGACAAAGGTTTGTCAAAGCAAAACTCACCTTGTTTATCGTAAGTGGAGGTTTTGGATTTCCGTTGGGCTTCTGGATCTTCCTCAGCCATGTTCACAAGCCATATCATTGTTGCTATCAAAAAAATCCAAACCACAACAGCATAGCTAATTGTATCTTCAAGTGTATTAAATTCTGAGATAGTGTTAGCAACACTCCATTATTTTTCATTTTTCATGGGTTTTTTTGATACAACTATCTTTTCCAACAGGCAATTTTACTTTCATTAAAGCACAATACTATCTGGAATACAGCCAGTACCAGCAACAACACATTTAAAGAAACTGGTGAATAAAAAATTTTATTTCTACTAGATTTTGAAAAAAACTGTCAACAGTTGTTGCCAGAAAATTACTTCTACATATAAGGCTCTGTCTGAAAATCAACAATTTCTTTACTTTTTTTTCATTAATAAGTTCTTTCATTTGCAAGTAAAAAGGTCTCTAAACACTGTTATGGAGTTACAGAAATTCAGAGGCAGTATCTATATCAAAGTTAATTGTTCTCAGCCTTCACCATCACAAAACATTCTCCAATCTGGAGGTAACCAAATGTTGTTACATATAAAAGGTATATTTTAATTTAAGTTCTCAGTGTTAATCTCTCATCTCATAAAACAGAGTAATAGGCAGCTATACCACATTTTACCAATGTTGTGCAAGTGTGACAGATAAAGAACCAGTCACAAATAAAGAAAATCCTCCCCTTTCTCCACTGAAAGCTTGTCCCTGAAGTAGTCAGTCTGCAGCACACCTCTTGCTTCCAAATACAGGCCTGTCTGGAGCACCAGCAGCATAATGATTTATGATCAGCCTCTTTCACTGTCATCCATGTGACTACAACTAGCAATATGGAACTCCAGAAACAGTGGAATTACCTAATTGATACACAGGTCACAACAGCAAGTTTAATTCAATAGGTTATTTTTTACAACTGCAGGGAAAAACCATTTACCAAAAAGGACTGTTCCAAGCCATTGAGAGAACAGTCACACAAACAAACCTCTTTCTAGTAATTTCTCTCATTTCTTATACTAAGACACAGGTTATTTAAGGACTGAAAGCTGGTAAATATTTTCTGGAAATAATTGTTCCCTTTGAACAGGCTTAATTCACAGCCTAAGGACATAGTACTTTATCCAAAACAAGGTCTGTTACCATTCTTCCTGTTTGTATTTTGGAACAAAACATTGGCTGGTTTTTATCTTGAAATGTCTCAGTCAGATGAAGTTCCACATTTTTCAGTCAACAGTAAAATGAAAACTGAGGCCCAAGTGAACAGATCAAGAACTCAGCTGAGAAGCATCTTATTAAAACCCAGAAAAATGAGAAGATTGCTTCAGATGAGGGGGTGATGGTAAGCTTAAACAATTTAACAAAATGTACTTACAGGAGTAAATAAGTGCTGGAAAGAGAGTTTCATTTCTCTCTTGAGCTGTTTCAACCAACATACGAAGAGGACCTTTAGGACACAGGACAGCAATCAAATCTGAAAGGAAGTGCAAACAGATCTTACATCCCTGCAGAGATAGTTAATGATTTTTTTCTATAACACTTGGAGAGACTTGAAATAAGAAAATGCACCCTGAATACAGATTTTTGAAGACAACCATTGGCCACAATTCAGTATCCTACAGCAATGCTTTTTAATATTCTCAGTTATGCAACCTATTTTACATATTACTGTAATATGCATACAAATTTTAACATTATATTGCTCACTTAAGGTATTATGCAACTGCAAATGTACCTGTGCCTATATGTTGACCTGTGAATCAAGAAAGCTACTCTTCAACTACCATCTTGGAAGTACCCAAGTTTGCCTTCTATTAGGAAAGGTTTTTGTAATCTAAGTTTAATGCTAAAAGAAATTTTAAGACAACAGGTGAGGCTTACTTAATTCCTGTGAAGCAGGCACATTGGGATAGAGAGCTCTAACATTGCTACTGCCTTTTGCACTTGTCCACTCGCCATATGTCTTTGAATTAATTTGAAACTAAATCTGTCAGTGAAAGGAACAGCTGACTTGTCAGGAGCTGTGTGCTGCTCGGAGCAGGCTTTCTGCACCTGAGCCAACTGCCCTGGCACCACTGCTGGTCCCACTCAAGTAAAGAATTCTTGGTGTGGGGTGGCAGGCTTTGAAAACTTACATCCACTTTACTCAAAACAACTACATCATGGTCTTGGAACCTGATCTCGAGTAATTTTGTTTTGCTATCACTGAATAAAGGCTGAATGCTTGGAGCACTCAGATTTGTTCCAGTTATATGAAGGGCGGAAATGGGGCTGGGGGATGGGAAGCTTTTCTTTGTGTGCTTTGCGATCCATGAGGATACACACAAGGGACAATTTTCCTCTCCCTGAAGAAAGGGGACACTTAAGGAGTACACTGCTGTATCAGAGCTAATCAAATCTTATCAAGCCCTGCACTTATATCTGGACAGATTCTCTGTCTTTATCATGATCAGTGACTTTGAGAGCACACATTCAGCACACTTACATGCTTCCAAAAAAATTCAAATTAAGAGCACATCTTCACTTAGCTGTAATGTTTTAATTATGTCTAAGTAACTGAATTTTAGTCTTGCCTGGAAATTAAACCAGTATTTAGAAGATACAGTGATCTTCCTACCAAGCATTCAGTGCCCCCTAAAGCTTGATGGAAAAACTACATCTAGGTTTCCCTCAGCCATCATTCTGGAAATGAGCAGTATGTGACAACTACAATGAATAAAAAAAAAAAAGCCAATGAAACAGATCTCACAACCATATCTTTCTAAATATAAAATGACTTTGAGCAATGCAAACTGCTCTTAATCCTTTCTTCCTTCTTTCTCACTATATTATCAGGTATGGATCAAGTTGTTGTTTCTATGCCCACAAATCTAGGCAATTAATAGGTTGGGCAGTTCTATATTTGTATGGGACTATACAGAAACAAGCTCCTAAATTCTGAATGTACAAGGGTTTCCAAAGATTTTTGGGGAAAAAGAGAAGCTGAAAGTTCTCCACCTTCATAAAAATTTTCAAAATGGGTCTCTCTCATCTCCTCCTCTCTTGAATTACTTCAGTTCTCCTCCCCCAAGAATCTAGAGAGTCTGGGAAACATGAAAGATGGGATCATACAGTAATACAAAGCCCTCAGCTGCAGGGAACTGATCTCAGTTTAGGATCATGAATTATGAAACCTGTGATCGTCTTATCTGCTACTTTGGATGATACACACATACACACACCACTTTTTTTTTTTAAGGTCTAGTCGGACAAGTGGAAAAGTAAGGGAATAAAAGAAATTCCCACCACAGGACCTGTTACTGTGCTTTGCTCCCAGACTTACCATACACTGAAATGACAGCCAGGATAAGCCACGCAGTCCATTCAGGAAGGTACTTAATGAACACCAAGGCCATGAGAGCACTTATCATAATGAGATATGCCTGCTGGAGCCGAAGAGGACCCTTCCAATGGATACAAATCATTCCCACAACACCAAAGTTCCAGATCATGAGGGCCACCGTAATGTAGTCCATGGCAACGTTGTAAGTCTTAAAAACCTCGCTAAAAAAAAAGGAAAATAATATAGACTGTATTTGCTTGAAACAATGGAAACAAATTACAGATGCAAACTTCAGAATATCTTTTTAAAAATTTTCATATTCAATGTAGTGACATAAATGTAAAATTATTTCACCAATTAACTATTCTTCACAATGGTATGAATTTTGCCATTGTTTGCGTCACACCAACTCTTTTGCTTTTTTACAGATTTTCCTTAATATTCTATTTCCTTCTCAATCAAAGCAGAAACTGACAGAAAAGGAATTAGTTGTTTTGATTATGCTCATAACTTTTAAAAATCAGAATAATCAGAATTTGTGAGGTTATAATGGATCTTAAAGGTATGCAAAGATCTCTCTCTACTTACATGCTGCCTGTGGAATGCTTTGATAACTTCAAAGATACATATTTATTCTATTATTCCCCATAAACACTGATGTAAAAAGATTTATTTTTGGATGAACCATGTCCCTGACACACCAAATACTATAAACTAATTAAGAACCTCAGTAAGTAAAACCAAAATAGACAAATGTCAGCACCAAGTCACAGGTGATTTCCACCAGCTCAGGGAAGAAATGGTTGTGATGGCTTTTTGCAGAATCTGCTGCTACCAATTCACCAAGCCACTAAGAACACTGTAATTTGCATAATACTTTCCTCCAGGAAACTTGGCTTCTTCAGCTCTCAGTTCATCTTTGAGATGTTCAGTGTTAACAGAATGTCCCTTATCATCATCACATGTAATTGGTCTACAAACTCCCTCAGATTCTGAATCTCTGGCAAAAGGAAGCCAGCACTGATGTAAGGAAGGAGGGGCAGATGAAGGAAATGCCTTGCATTTCAAAAACCATGGTTAGGGTTAGAGAAACTACTGACCACAAAAGGCATCACAGATCACTTTCAGCAAAAATTAGTGACTGAAGGGAAGACCACATTCTCCTTCCAGAGACCAAATTAAAAATTAAATAAGCTTCTTCAAAGAGAAGTGTTTGTCATCAAGTGGCATAAAAATACCATAAACTGTATAATAATTTCGTGACATAACTCTAGTTACAAACCCTGAGGAGGCTCCTCATTTTAGACAATACCGAGTATTTTGGCTGAATTTTTTTGATGTCTGCACAAGGGCATGCTTCCAAATTTGAGAAGAAAAGTGATGAATATATTTTGGTGAGATATTAGATTCTTTCCAGCTGGCTCTTTTCCATCACTTCCATGTAAACAGCCTTTGCATATACAGCTAACAATCAAAGCCAGGATGTAAACAACTGCCCTTGAGTCATATGTCAATGAAATATTAAGTAATCAGAAGACATGCCAGCAGAACAAGCTCCTCCCAAGATATGCTTATTCTGATAAGCAAGATGTCCTTATTCTGGTGATGAGTGTGATGGACAGCTTCTGTACCTAATCAGATGCACTATAAATCCATAAATCACTCTCTATTTTATATGTACTCTATCAGCCTATATAAAACTAAAAAAATTATTGCAATAGCTTACTCACCCTCTTATGATTCAAGGCCTAGTTCTAAAATAAATACATACATAAAGTGGTACATGAAAAACAGCATATTAATGGTTTAGTTCACTTACCCCAGGTAGATGAATGAGAAAAAGAAAAGCAGCAAAAGAGAAGAAATGATAAGCCAACCATGGATCACCTGAAGAAGAAGATATCAATGCAGATGTTTTTATACTTGTTATTTTAATCTTAGCATCTATTAAAGTACTTCAAACGTTATTTTTCCTTTTGTTTAAAGCAAGAAAATTATTTAAGATATCTCCCTTAGGTTGGTGCTACATTCACGTTTAGTCTATGCACACTCGTGTATTTTACTTTACACTTACAAATTTTAAGTGCTTTGTGAACTTTCAGTAGATGTTCTTTAACTCTATTGAGAACTACTATTTGCATTTTTTTATACCATATTGATACCAGTGGCATTATAACATAGCAGAATCATCCAGCATGAACACAGATGGAAAACATGATTCACTTTTGTGCTGCTCTGACTTCAAATCATTTTCAGAATGCATTTACAGAATTAAATGCTGGAACCCAGGAAAACCTTCAGTGCTTATCTGTTGAAATGTCATCAATGAATGACTATGCAAGGCTTTCTATATTCTCTACCAGTCATCTATAGACATAAACCCTAATTTTGATATGAGAGCAGACTTACATGCCCAACAATTCCATAAAGAACAGTTCAGTTCTTTATTGCTGTACTCAGCAGGGACACTCAAAGATTTAAACCTGGAAATGATAGGCACTTCGACTTTGCACTGACAGAAGTGCACTCTTCTGGTATTTATTTCGCAAAGTGAAAAAAACACAATTGAAGACTCCTTTAACTCCAGTAATCTCTTAACATCTCTTAACTGAGAACAAACATATATTTGTCAAAGTCCTAGCACAGAATCTCTTTTATAAAACCTGACCCAGTATTACAAGCAGACAACCCGTCAGAAGCAATAACCTAGAAATCAAGGCTACATAAGGAATCCTGCTTTGAACAGACACAATCAGTGGAAAATTAACTGGCTAAATTTGCTATATATGTACACCAGATTAAAGTATTCAGAAGCTGTTAAAAAACTGTTCTCTCTTCGTCCTCTTCTCAAAGATGTGTAGTAGAATGAATCTTATGTTCCTAAAATATTTAGCAACAGTTAACTTAAAAGTAAAGTGCATATTCACGAAGAGTGTAGGAATCACACTGATATGATGCAACCAGGACTTTCTGACAAATTAAGAATCCAGCCATTACAGTTAGTAATTTAGTACACTGAGTCTACTGCTAAATTTTTCATATGAAATTTTTAAAATTTTCAACCATTTTTGAAACATTCATTCTCCTCCTTCACACTGCAGGAAAACTGCCAAAGTACCTGTTCTCAGTATTTCAAACTGTCACCACTCACAGCAAGTGGGAGAAAGAACCTTCCCAAAGATGAATATTGCTTTGTATTGACTGAAACAGAGCCAAATTTTCCAACAACTTGAGAAACTACTAATAGGGACCTAACAAGAGTACCTTTATTCCTCTGTAAAATTAGTTGAAACTACTTGAAGAAAACAGCAAAGAAAGCTGTCTCATGACTTGTACCTACAGTTCTTGTATCTGTAATATAAGCTCTTAAATTGCTATCACTTAAGAAAATAAAGTGAATAGTAATGTTTCATCCTAAAAAAAAAATAGTAGATGCTGACAGTGTCAAACACCAAGGCCATAGTCCAGCTAACTTCTACACACACCTTGCATAACTACTGTCAATACAACTAGAAGAGGTAGTTTCAAGAGTTGATCTAAGTTGGCATTTTACACACAGATGTTTGCTTTATTCTCAGTATGTATCTCATTCACTACAGCATTTTCCAGATCACCGGTCTCTTTTCTCACAAGTGACTTTACCAAAGTACTTCCTGTAAGTTTTGCTCAGTGTTTTCCTAACAGAGTATCACAACACGATTTTAGCCTTCTCATTAAAGAATTTTCATTCTTCATTTAACAACTGTGATGCTAATTGATTGCTGGTACAAATTTGGCTTTACCTGCTACAACCTGAAAAAAAATTAAGGATGGGCTGCAAGACACAGAGAATTAAAATCTGACTGCTACAGCAGTCAGACTTTGGTTAGGCAGAAAAACAACGAAGAATGCAGAGAAAAAAAAGTTAAAAAGAAAAAGATAATACAATCCCCTTCAAAGATGCTGCTCCTGGTTAGACTGAGGAGCCAGAATCAGGATCGTGCTGAACATATAATGTACAAGACAACCACAGGAAACTAACAACAGTGAAGCTGAAGTAGAATTGCCTTTCTTCAAAAGAGTTTTCAGATAAAGTCTTGTTAGAAAAGCAAATTATCACTATCAAATAAAGGCCTAATGTTCTTTCATTATAAATTTCATTCCTCATAATCTGGTCTACAATCTACATATAGAACTGCATGTAAAATAGAACTCAATTGACAGGTAACTACATTTCACAGCACTCTGATGTAGCAACATAGAAATACTGACAGGAAATTTAAAAATTAGTTAATTATTTAGTGTAATTAGCATAAAAACAGGGAATTTCTGGTATCTAATAATTCTAGTTTTTAGCAGAACAATTATTTTTGTGAGGAAAATGTGCTGTGCTTTAAAAGATTAAGAAGGAAACCAGAAATGCAAACAGCTTAGTAAAAATTAGTTGTTGCCTTTAGCACCTGAGGAGAACCAAGTGGCTACTAGGGAACCTAGTTAAAGCACAGTAGTTATTTGACTTCTTTAGAATGAAGATAGTTGCCAGTTTAACAAGAGCACTTTGGCAGTTCAGATGTAACACCACAGTTTTAACCACACTGGTTAAAAATCAGTATTCCACATGTATGCAGATTCAGGCAAAAATAATTTCCCCTGTCACTTCACAGATAGTTTGCAAAGGGGTTTCACCCACAGACATGAAGACCAAAACCGCTGCTCCCTCTTGTAAACAAAATGAAATGAAGCAAACCTTGGAATCCCACTACATGCTTTACAACTGTGAAACAGATTCAAGGTCTTGGCTGCATGCTGAGAAGCTTTATTAGGCTAAGCCTTGTCAAATGGATCATTAAGACCAAAACAAACCATGGACAACTCCTCCCATGCAGGTGGCACTGCAATTAATTATGCTAAGCCTGGGCTTGTCTAGATGACATCATTACATGATTGAAGCCTTTCACAAAGAGCCTTAGAGTCTCTGTGTCGGCTGTACGAATACTGCCTGGTGTGTAGAGGCACACACACACTGGTGGGAGACATCTGTACTGGGGACAGAGTGGGAGAGGGGAGCCCTCAAAATAGGACCAAGTCTGTCCTTTGTATTTCTTGACCACAGAAAGATTTCAGTGCACGAACATTTCAAAAGAGTAGAAAGCAATATCACCCTATTTCTAACTGACAGAACAGATGGCAGTGATAGCACTGGGCCTTTGGCCTGCTTTGTGCCAGTGAACAGAAGCCACAAAATTGAAACAGTGAATTAAATCACCAATTCTGCAGCTTTCATGCACTCATCTTTGATAAGCCTTCATTATGTTCCATTCTCTAAATACTCTGTACTAATAAATAAAACTAGCACAACTACTCACCTTGTAGCACCTGTATTTGTAAAGCACAACCAGGAGGATGGTCATGACAATGATAACGCTGATCATGATGGCTGCATTAAGAATAGAATTCAGGGCTCTCTGTCCTACAGTCTCTGTCTCTTCTGTGAAAGGAGTGTAGATGCTAGAAAAACAAAAAGTCAACTGAAATGACACTGAATGCACACGTTTCTGGTATGTAAGGCCAACATCAAACAAAACTGCAGTAATCTTTCAATTCAGAGCTGTAAAAGCACATCTGTTTTCTACTAAGGCAAAACTTGAAAGGTGGCATAGTATCATATTAGGCAAACTTGAATTCCTTAGAAGACCTGTCTACATTCTTAGAATACTACTGTTTTCTGCTTTGTAAAGCAGATAAAGCCCACAGCTGCCCACAGTTTGATATGGCTACTTCCGTGCCACTGCCACTCCCATTCTACCACTCATGTGCTGGCCAGTGTAGTTGGAACTTTACCTACAGATACACCATGAAAGACTCCCCTCTGATTTCACCAAAACAATGTATGGGCTCAACTCACTCTTTCCTAAAAAAAATACAATCTCCTGGGGTAACTATTTCATTGTGGGGTAGGAAGGTGAGACAGGAAAAAAACACCATAAATAAAATCTCAAAAAAAATTATTTGATCAACAGCTTCTGAAGTGAAGAAGAAATCTGTGTTTCATTGAAACATTTTATGATATGCTTATATTATACAAACATTTTAAAACCAAACACACTTTGAATCATTTTGTCTAAATGTTTTCACAATGGAACATTTAGACTGATCTTCAAGGTCTATTTCAACTCCTTAACATTCTGTGATTCTATGACTTGCTGCAGTCTCTGACAAGCTCGGTATTCTTCCTTTGCCCCCTTCTCTCAAATCAGCTTGCACTGGAATTGAGGGTATTTTTGGCAAAATTATTATTTTACCAAAATCCCAAACACTTCTACAGAAACATCTGCCAGGAAAGTTTCTATAACTTCACCAGAAGTGAACCTCTTGAAGTTACATTCCCCTTGCATTTGAATTTTTTTATCAAACAGCACAGGCACATCAGAACATGACATATATGTTACTTCATTTACACTAGCAGTTTTTCTCTTTTTCCAAAACTCTTGTAATTCTAGCACAGTATAAGTGAAATGGCTTTGGCTCAGGATGGAGTTTATTTTATAAATACCACACAGCATGATAAAGGATTAAAATGAGGACTAGGATTTGAATCAAGCAGTAACAGCCAAGGTATTATCCCCACTGGGCAGCAGACAAACAACAAATGTCAGTAGTACCACAAAAAGAAGAGTCTGGTTTCTGGAAGGAATAACACAAAACTATCTTTGGACTGGAGAAGGGGAAAATGGAGGCAAGAGGAAGTTCACTGCTTGAATCAGACTCCAAAAGAATTGGGAGTTTAAAGATAATTATCTAAATCCACTAAAAAGACAGGGGAAAATACTGATACATACAGCTGTCCATCCTTGCGTGTATAAAAGCTGACAGACTTGATAGTTGCAACAACAACCACCATGCAAAGCGTGACAGGCACAAACAGCATAATCACATGTTTTGCCCCATATTTCAGTGTTAGCTCTTCATCTTCTTCTTCATCTTGCTCCACCACCTGCTGAATGTTGTTTTGTGGCTGCCCATTAGTCTCAGACTCAGCACGGTCATTTCTTCTGCGCTCACTATTATCATGGCGACGTCTTTCACTGTTGTCATTCTGCAATACATAAAATCCAGTTTCTCAGCAACTCTCCATAAACATGTGCTTGTACACTAAGCTAAAGATGACCCTGAGGAGGAAACATGTAAGATAATATTTACTGCCAAGAACACTTGCTACAGTGCGATTTAAACAGTAGTAATTAATTGCATCACAGTTATTAAAAGAATGGAGCACAGGGTCATGTTAAAAACATTTACATTAAAAACACCAACAGTCAAAAGTAGGCTGGTTGCACCAAAGAGCCATTCCTTTAAATAGAATTTCAGAAGATGAATAAAGGCATCTTTTCCCCTTGGTTCAAACTACAGTTGGTAAAAAATGCATGACAGTAGAATGCCTGTAACTTGACAAGAATAAATTGTATTGACCTTTAAGAATAATGCCAGACAGACATTTATGATCGCCTCTTCATGAAAAACACAAGAAAATCTCTACTTCCTTTACTGTGCTACTCCCACTAGAGTATACTAAGTGGAAGATACATTAAAATGGATTTTTGTGAGGTATGGTGCTCTCATATTTTTAGTAAGAATGACATAGAAATGGTGATCAAACTCAGGAAATTTTCAGTCCTTAGACTGCTATCTGATCCCGAAGTTTCAGCATGGTAAGTTAAGCATGCAGACTTTCTTCTTTCCCAAGGAAAATACTGCCACATCCTTTCACTGATATTGAAGAAATTCCACCACTCTTATCGCAAATAGGAAAGAGCTTCCTGTCCTTCCTAATACTGAAACATGAAGGGTATAATACATGAAACACCAAGCATATAATTCAAACACCAAGACAGTGGTAAACTTCCAGTGGAAGCAAAAGCACAAACTGGGAACATCACTATTACTAAATAATCAGGCCTGCTCCAGGCTCGTGGTGTCACAAATCTTTTGCATCCTTCTTCAAGAAGCACCACGAGCAGGAGACATTCACCTTTTATGCACTGTGTGCACATACAGAGAACACAACAGGAGCGTGATCTATGCTTTACCTTTTCTGGACTACAAAGAAATAAAACCACTACCAGACACTTTAAACAATCATTAAAATGTGACAGCTGATACAGACCACTTGTTTTTTAGTGTATTACCTTGCCCAAAATCAATGCTGTACTGTTCAAATTCAAGAGGATTAATATAGGAGATAAAGCAAAAGTATTTTTGGTTCCTTACAAAATAATCCAATTTCTTCTGAATTACTTCCTGCAGAACAGTTCTGTTTGACTAAGTGCACTAAACCAGCATTAGATCAAAATGTACAATAAACTGAAGGATGATAGCTTCTGCAATACCTTTAAAATACCACTCAGTTTTCATAAAATTGATCTGGACATAAGACAGGACACTGAAAATAACCTAATGATCTTTTCCTTAAATATTTTTATTTAGGTAGTTTTTTCCTTAAATGTGCAGTAAGTCTAATTACTTGATCTCAGTGTCATTTCCAGACATAACTGCTGACTTGTATCTCATTAATCCACTGCAGTTTTTCAATAAATCAATAATAATTTTAGAGATTCTCTCTACAGAATTTTCCCAGCCTCACCCTCAGAAAAGAGAAGATAGTAAGTACACATTCAGAAACTCATAGTGGGGTTCTCAAAAGCACTTAAGTGATTAACGAGCACAAGTCCCTGGACTTTGAACTGTAAATACTGACAATGTTAAAGCCCTGGTTGAAGCTTTACAACTTCCCCAACTCATGAAAAATTTGCTTTACAACGTAGTACAAAGTAACAATATGCACCAAATGCTCTGTATATTCCTTCCTTTTTTTTTGTGGTATTCTCATGATCAAGCTCAGCAGGATTTCAAGATCTGTCCTCTAAGAAAATCTGTTTAGTTTTTCAATAAGGAAATGGAATGTAAGAGAAGAAATACCCCAAACTAAAATTGTTTAAATTAAACAATTAAAACTAGGACACAACCAGATTTTTAGTCAGGGTTTTAACCCTAGTTTGAATTTAGTATCATTAACTTGAAATACGTCCTGAAAAAGATGCTGGGTTCAAAATTATTTCTTACTAAATGAAACATTTACTATAAATCACTTGGCATTTTGCATAAAGTCCTGACATACAATTATTGAAAGTCAGATAGAAATGGCAATATGGGAGAATGCAAATAAAGAGATTATGTATAATTAATCTGAAATGCTGGCTACAATTAGGCCTATTTCTGTACAGATTATAGCAGAAACGTAACATTTTTCACTTGGACAGTAAAATACTCAATTTCTCTCAGCCTACAACAAGACAACAATAAACTTAACCATCTAAATAAACTGCCTAAGATGATCATAAGTAACAATGCACTGGAGACAAACAGAGCCTTGGAACTCTGCACAAGCAGAGCAGACTGAGTACTTAGGTTTCTGCACGCTTGCTGCTTTTCCTCTGCTGTAATAACAGTCTTGCATAAGGCAGCACTTACCCCATCTCTGGAACAGAAATATATCAAAATAAATTAAAAATCTACAGCTTCACAGAGCAAACACAAAAACATCAGAAGGAAAAGCCTGATCAACTAGCACACCACTACAAAAGCCTGTTATATCAAACATGAAGAGAAAAACTGAAGACATTAGACCAATATGCATCATTTTACTCCCTTCACTAGTTAGGAACAAAGATGCAATCAAAAAAGGCCCTTACATACTAAAACACAGTGCATGAAAACTAGATCAGCATCAAGAGTTACACAAGTTATTCTCTCATTTGCACTTAAAGCTAGAAAATAAGTTGTCCTTTTAGGCTACTCAGGTGTAGCTAAACGTGACATGCGCGTGCCCCACTGCTTAAAAGAACAAAGTGCACTTATATCCTACCTGATCAGTATTAAACAGAGCAGAGGCCATGGACTCTTGCTGAAGTGGAAGCAAAGGAACAGACTCTTCACTTTCCTCAGACATAGTTAAAAGTGAAAACTCTGAAGCTAAAAAGTCAGTAACACCTGTTGTAACACCGTAAGCAAATGTAAGTTATGAACTACGCGCTTTCAGGCGAATAAACAATATCAAAAGCAAATGATAGTGGTTTCTTTCCCTATCAGGAAAATAGTTAATAGTAAACCCAGACCAATGCCCCTGAACCAAGAGATTAAAACACAGCACATTTGATAAGAAGGTTCTAGCTATTAAATTCAGATTTATCCATCAGGAGCAGACCACCATGTCTGATGGTGGGCATGGACTTCATCAGTTCTTACATACACCACTGCTGCTTAAAGGCCATTATGCAGTGGCACATATTGAAGACTGGGTTGAACTCTGTGTGTGACTAGAAGAAGAGATAGCAAATTATAGCACTTAGTGATTTCACATTCTGACTTGTTAGCCACAGAAGATAGTATACTTAAGCAGGAAAGAACTTTTGTAGGTGTGTACAAAAATAAAGTAGATGTGTAAAGGGGAGAAACATAATTATAACTTAGTATCCAAACTATAGTTACTTAAACATGGAAAGGAAAAGCACAAGTAGCAGTTATTAATCAGTGCGTCCTGTTAGTGAGAAGAACATAGAACCCTTTTCTGGTAGGGAGCATCACCAAGTTATCTGTAAGGATGGTGTGCCCACAGCTTATCACTGAGCTCTGCCTTTTTAATCTGGCAGAAGCGTTTAATAAAAATTAATCTCTCACCTGCCCAAGAGGGAAAGAAATTTTTTCATTCCCTCTGAAGGAGAAAGGATGCAATAGGAAAGTTCCTACTTTTCTGTCTTCATTTTTCAAATGTTTTCTATTTTTATTGATATGGCATGATGCTTATCTGAGGATTTTTCAAAATTCTATTTAAACTGCTGATTGTATAGAAGAGTTGAAACAGGAATCAGAACATTCTCTTGAATTACTGCTATAGACACGTGTACAAGTGGCCCAGCCTTCCAAAAGCATTTCCATGCCACAAGGAAACCTGACATTCAAGAGCTATAGCAGGAACAAAAAGAATGGTGTGACAAGTCTGAGAGACTGAGCACCACACCCAAGTAGATCATCTAAATCTGATTTTTCCAGAATAAGTATGGTACAATGGTATGGTTTTAGCAACAAGTATGCGCTTAGGTCTTTCAAAGCAATCATATAAAACTTCAGGTTTTGAGTTCCTCTTCCCCCAAAACCTCAAGAACCACAAGAGCAGCTTGAGAATTGTTCATAAGTAAGACAAGACAGAGCTGTTCTTCCTGCACTGGAACAGTCCTCCATCAATAGCAGTAATAAAACCCAGGCTTCAAGCTCTACCTAGACTAAAATTAACTCTGTGACTGAGAAACCTGTGAACCAAGCAGATCACAGTCAGGTCAAGAGAGCTTGCTAAATACTGTAAATGTCAGTGTTTGATGCCAGAGTGTTTGACCCTTTTTTTTTTTTCCCTTGATGGTTTGGTCACTCCAACACCACTTTAAACTGAGGGAGATCTTATCTATACATAAAAATGAGTTCAGAACATCAAATATTTTGCAGCATATTACTTATGGCACTGCTTGTCACCACAGAAAGATAAAATTAATCCAAACAAACTATTCATCCCCATTCAACTACTACCAGGTACTAAAATTGTTTGTTACATACGGTGTTGCTGAGGTGAGTATCAGGGAAGTTTTCTGTCAGCTGCCCATGCTGAAACTGGGGTAAATGTGCAGACAGCTCTGTCATTGGGACAGTCCTCTGGGAATCACTTATTTCCACACAAAATGGACCTTTCTTCTTGGGATGCTGAAAGGAAAGAGATGTGTAAAAAGCCTTTGTTCTTAACATGACCAGATTTTCCCCCCCCACTCCCTACTCAAATTTCTGGAGTTCAAATATACCAAAGACAAGGACTCTGTATCTAACCATGAAACCAAACAGTATCACATCTACTAAGAGGTCATAACAGGGATTTTCCAGAACAAAAATAAAAGCCTCTAAGTGTTATCAAATTAGTTCATCAGCTACAGAAATCAGTCAGCAACAAACTAATAATTTAAACAGCTCTTCATTCCTTCTTGTGCAATAAATAAGAAGCATTGCACACTTGCTCAGAGCACAACTTCCATGTTTTATCTCAGCAGAGCACAATTGCTCTGAGTTTTTCTGTTTTGGACTGCTGATAAATTTAAGTAATTTTCAAGGATGACTGAGTTAAACTTGATTATTTAAAATCTAGACAATCCTTAACACTGTGATGCTGCAAGAGTGACCTAGTGCTACACAAGACAGAATTTCAGCTGAGCCTCAAGAACTAACATGCATTCTGCTCCCTATATGTACCAGCTACATCTACATAAACATGCCACTTGTATGTAAAAGCTTTACATGTTCTTCTGTAAAGAAAGTCAAATGATAAAATTGTCCTATGTGAACCAAATGCTCCATAACAAAAGAGAATAAAAGCAATATAGGGGGAAGAGGAAGTTTGACTGACCTAACTAAATTTCAGGAAAGAACCCCATAATTTTAAGAGACAATGAGCAGGCCTAGATAAGTCACAGGCTTGGTCACATAAAAAATAAATAAATAATGAATACACCTCAAGGGTGGAGTGCCAGTCCATCCCAAGTGGCTCTTGCTCCTATCTTGTGTGAATTCCAGCACTCATCAGAACTCTTTACACTAATTTTACTCACTAGAATGGAAGAAAACAAATCCAGGAAAAGAAAACAAGAATATTCTTCTGCTGGTTTAGTATACTCAGCTAATGTATTGAGAGATCTTGAAAAAAAATCTTACAACAGATGACACCACAAAGCAAAGCCTCTCACTTTTGGCAGCAGCAAGACACAAGTGCTGCAAGACAGCACCTTACTTAGAGAGCTAAGCCTATTTTCATAAGCAGAACAGAAGCTGTTTCTCTATTTACAAATAAATATGTATCTAACAAGACCAGGGAACAGTGCTAACTAACTTCAGCAGCTAACAGTGAAGAGCCAATAGGAAGCAACATCAATTTAACAAGTCCACTGGGAGAATGCAAACTGTTTTGAAAAAGAAAGTGAATGTAGTATCCACTGGAATAGCTCCCTTCCACATCTGCCATTAAAAATAAGGCACATCTAATTTAAAATATAATTTAAATGTAATATTAGATGAAAATAAATATTAATTACACTGGTCTTACTTTTACAATTTTACTCGAGTTCTTGCTTGGGCTACAAAATAAAAACAATGTTGTTCTAAGGCTGCTATTAGTAGTAATTCTCAGTGACAGGGAAACGACAATGGAAAAGTTGAAAATTTTTATCCAGATGTTGACTATCACAATGAGATTTTTCACACACCAGCATGTTAAAATTCTAATTAAATTACCAGAAAGAAAACCAAAAAACACCAATCACAAAGTCCTACTTACAGACTGGTGAAGAAAGCCACCACGAATCCAACAAACAAAAAAACCTCAGCTACTGATAAGCAAGGAGAATCAGAAGACGGGGAGGAGATGGAAGAGTTGCACCAAAGTTTGAATGACTGACCTCAAAATTTACAGTTTGTTAAAACAGTTTCTTTTGAAAACTCAAGAGATCAGAAAATGGATTTAGGACATCTTCCCAAACAACTTTATTCTATATTTCTAAATAAATGAAATTTGTATTTGAAATGTAACTATGAATAAATAAAATCTATAAATGAACTGTGCATAAACAGACACAAACTAAAACTTTGCTTGTTTTACCTGAAAAGGGACTCGCCAAGACTCTTTTTTTCTAATGAAGATGTTAATGTTAAAATAGCCTGTCTACAAAAGTTCTTTCTTGCTTCCTTTGGCCTTCCTAGGTCAGAATAACAGAATTTATAACTGTCGCTGTCATGCGCTTACATTCAGCCTAATAAACAGAGGTGACACGCAAGTAGTCAGAGGAGAAAGCAAAGCACGTATCGATCGGACAAACGCGGCGCGGTTAACCCGTGCTTTCCCCCTCAGCTGAGCAGCAAGAAGCAGCTGCCAGCGCTTTGGGGTCACCCCCGCCCTCAGCCCGAGCCGCAGCCCAGGAACGGCGGCCCCAGCCCCTGCGAGGCCTCCGCGGCGCTGAGGGTGCGGGTCAGGCCCCGGCCCGACCCCGCTGGGGGTCACCAGCTGCCCAGGCCTGGCGCAGCCGCACCCACCCCAGCGGGGGCAGCAGCAGGACCCTCCCCGGCCCGTGGGCGTGTGCCGCAGGGCTCACCCAAACACCGGGCCCGGCCCGCCCCCGCTGGCGCAGCGCGCCCGGCCCCCAGCGCCGCCCGGCCCGCCGGGCACCGCGCCCTACCCGCCCCGCCGGGACCGCACCGGCCCCCCGCGGACGGACGGACCTGCACGGCACCCCTTCCCCGCGCTCCGCCGCCGGCTCCTCGCCGCCCGCAGCCCGGCCCCGCTCGCTTCCGGCCCGCGCCCCGCCCTCCGCCGCCACCTCACTTCCGAGGGCTGAGGAGCGTCCGCCGCCCGGGGCGGGACCTGCGGCCAGCCCTGGCAACCCCGGCGCACGGGGAGCGCCTCGGAAAGAGCACGCCGAGAGCTTTGCCGTCAGCAAGCGCTGGGAACCAAGACACGCGGCTGGGAACTGAGGACAGGCACCTGAGGACAGGTTGGGAGAGGGTGGCTGGATAGCAGAGAATGAGCGCTCGCTGAAACTCCAGCCGCGAGGAATCGTGCAAAGGAAAGCTACCTTGACCTTTTTAACCTAGCACGAGATAAAGCGCTTATGAGAAAATACACTTCTCGGCTCTTTTGAATACAAGTCATATATATGCCAGTAACCCTGTTTTAAAATGGAAAGAAACTTCAAGGAGTATTTGTATTTCAAAATATAAACAGTATTAAAACTCAACACTGTAACTTTTCGAAAAAAGTAAATTCCAGATTTGAAACTTACCTTGCTATCCATATTTGAAGTATCATCCACAACTCCTTTTCAAGTGCATAATAAATTGGGTTAGTAACATATAGCAAATGCTAGCATACATATAACCACTCTGAATGTAAAAAAAGTAAAATCTGAGGGAGCATGCAATTCTGCATGTCGAAAACACTGTTGTATTTCACTATGACTACACTATAGAAAAATCTATGGTAAAATTAAGTGGGACAACCTATTGCACCTAAAAGGTTTGATGTAAGCATTGCAATGCAAATATTGAATTTCAGTAGCTTACAGGCATATTAAATGCATTTTAAAAGCCATTTTTAGACTGAAAGTGGATTATGTATAGAATATGAAAAAGTGTGACTCAATTATAATATAAAACTCAACAGCTGCAGTTTTCAAAATACTACTACTACTACTTTCCAAAATACTACTCCTGCAAGCAGCTATCTAGCAACCCTGCTTAATAAGAAAATGAAAGGTCTATTTCTCAGTAATAAGGAAAGCATTAGTAGCAAGACACAGGAACTGAGTACAAAGTTAAACTAACTGTTTAGGGCCTTTCCCTGCCCACATTTAGAGTCATGACCATGACTATGACCATGTAGTTAGATCATTATTTTAAGTACATATTTATGCTTAAAGAGAATGAAGGAAACAGCCAAGATCAGAAAGATCAAATAAGCAGGTGAGCAGCTTAAATCCTCTAAGGACAATAAAAAGACTCTCACCGGCTTAAAAGACAATTTTAAAAAAGATATAATTCTTGGTAATAGATTTCACTTGCTCCTTGTTTCCATTTCTTTATAATGCATACCAATGAAAAAAAAAATGATACTTTAGATTTTATACTCACATATTCCAAACTGAATGGCAGTTACACAAAATAAAGCCTTATTCCACAGTAAGGTCCAGATAAACAAGTACATCCAGTTCTATTGTGTAAATACTGGTATTTTTTTCATTACAATGTGTGGAACTTCTGAAATAACTTTCCCTCACAGTATGGGTTGTACTATGACTTGTAGTCGGGCATAATGCACTGAGTACCTGGTGACAACACCTCTACTTGTGTATCTCATTCTGAGCATGCTCTTCTTCTGTGCATTCACTAATGTAACACACAGTGTTTATTAAATCATACATCCAGTGAAGTGTTGTAATAATGGCAAATCAGGCTTTTTCTACCCTAAATTTTCCAATTTTGAAATAATTCTGTTAGTTCAGAAGTTACCAAACAGAAGTTACTTTCTATACTAAGAACCTTACCAGTACATAACTTGTATTCTACTTCCCAGCATCACTGATGCAAAATGCACTATCACTGAGACATAACAAAACTCTGAGTAAGAGGCAAAAGGAGAAGTGACTTTATACTTGCATTCTAAAAGAGGAAAAGCTGATAAGCAAAACCAGAGTTCATCTAGTGAACACTCCTCTCTTCTTCCACTACTGAAGAAAACCTAAACTTCCACAAAACTGATTTTTTAATGATATCACAAAGATTCTATATACTTATTTACCTAGATATTTAACACTCCAGCTTAAAGTTTACGGTCTTTCTCATCCAGGCACCTTCAGTCTCCTTAGGAAAGGAAGAGTACAAGCTTAACTTTAGGGCAGAAATAAACTGAAGTATCACAACTGGAGCTTTCTCTGAAGAATCTGTATGAAGATGTTGGGCAATCTGTTACACAATGTGTTTGTCACATTGGTCTTGTTTAACTATTACTAATGAGAGAGAATGCCATTTACCAGGTCAAAAGGCACTTGTGAAATTCACTCTCCCTCTTCTCTGAATTTCCTACAAACAGAGCAAGCTTTGAATTTATTTACAATTTGAAAACTTTTTGATAAATGGTGATGCAGAACTGTAGAGGGAGAATTATACAGGGAAGTAATTTCTTAGGGTTGCAACCATGAAGTTGCAGAAAAAAATAGGAAGATTGCAACATGTAAGCATACAAACCAAAGCATTCTCAGGCAAACTCAAGCACAACATGAAATTAACATCTCAGCATTACACTTCAAGTTAAAAAAGAACATTTGATGGTGTGTAGTGTAATATCACAGGAATGAGAAAAAACATACTGGGATCACACCTAAATTTGCAGGCTTCTAGTCACCCGATATAAGCAGGAGGTAGTTTTAAAAAAACCCCCACTGCTTATTTGGGAACACTTGATTCAGTAAGCAGTGTTAAATACAATTGCTGCATAAGACTCCAAAAGAATATCAACCCTTAAATCAAATATATACATTTTTAATATCTGAAATATTTACATGGTGGAACCTTTACACGATCCCATTTGTTAAGAACAGTGTTTTCAAGTGTCCTCTCCAGATACAAAGAACTAGTAACTCAAGGTCACAGTTATGTTTTCTGAACAGGTCAACCTGTATCCTTCAGTTAAATACAATATAGAGATACTGGAACACCTTTACTTAATTTGTTTGCTATTAAGAATTGTGTTTCAAAAATTAAAAATAATTTTGAGACTGTTTGCTCCCTGGAACACAGTCCTCCTGCAATCAAAACAGCTCACAGCACATTATAGAATTGACTTCTTACCCAGGTATGAGATAAAAAAAATGCAGTTTACAGTACATGTCATTATTTATACCATATCAGTCTATTTATAAAAAAACATACAAACAAGGCAGGAAAATATTACCCTCTTTTTGTGGACAACAGACTGCATACAGTAGAAAACAAAAGTAAGGGCTAGTTTAACAGTATGGATAAAAACAAGATTTCAACTTTGTTTGAAAACTTATGGTTTAGTTTTCATGTTTTTGGTTTTGTTTTTTGTTTTTTTAAAGAGACGGTTACATCCAAACAGGGCTTTTTGTTTTGTTTCTAAATACTTCAAAAAAATTTTTAAAATAATTTCATTATTAAAAAAAACCATCTGATTATTTTGGAGACAGAAGGGTAAGGTAAGGGAAAGGTAAGGGCTAGAATGAAATTGAGCAGAAGAAAAACAAAAAACCATTAGATAGCACTTACTGAATTTAGGTCCGCTCTTGTTTTAACTGAGCAAATAAAAAACTTCCTGTGATTTGCACTTTCTGGGAAAGAAGCAGAGCATCTGTAAGAGATTAGCTTCCCAGCTTCATTAGTAATTCTTACTGGGCAACAAAGTACCAAGATTACTACTGGTTCACGTTAGAAAGAGAAGTTTGAAGAACTTCTTTTCCAGTCAGATGAAGAGATCAAACAAACACACAAAGCTGTTCTGTGAAAACAGCTCAAGACGCTAATTTTTAAATTGTATTTTGATCATTCTTTAAATAAAAAAGGGGAAGTACGCTCCCAAAAAAACACTGATAAACTTGCAGTAAAATCCTTTGTCTTCATCTGTAACTGATATAGTTCCACGTTAAGTGCAAATGTTTTGCGAAACAGGGGATTTTTTTTTTCTTAATATTTACAAGAATCAAAGTAACATAACAAAATTACCAAAGAGCATGTACAGTAGCTGCAGCTTATAAAACATACCGGTAATTGTACCTCGTGTATTATAAAGAGAACCAATGCAGGATTCGATAACTAATTGAGAAGGGTAAAAGGGGCCTCAGAGCAGAGGACAAAAAAATTCACATTTTCTACATAAAAAAATACAGGTCTCAAGTCTCTGAGAACAGAGAGAATTCAAAGTCTCTGAACAATGGGGGGAAAAAAAGCCCAAAATTGAAATGGAACCCTAGAAGCAAGGAGAGCGCTTTATTTCACTAGGCCAATCTTCTTTGCTTCTGTCTCATATATCAACAACCTCCACATTTTGACTATGAAAACTTCTGCTTCTTCATCTAGTACCTGTAGGAAATACACATTTTATAAATTATTTTTTAGGTTATGCATTCCAGTTATAAAGACAAAATTAGATATATCAGAACTACAAAACAGTCTTTGACAGAGGGACTGAATGAAACTCTGGTGAGTTTGTCTGTCCAGCATCAGTGACTTGACCAGGCACTAACTACACACTTGTATAGTGAACCTGTTGAGCACTTAGAGGTAGAAGCATCAGTAAACTAGTATCCTAAAGTGCTTTGGAGAGAGGCAGAGAAATGACAAGCTTGGAAACAGGACATTCACATGTGGTATTTTCCCTTAAATTACCTCCTCTGCTCATTTTCATTTGAACTTCCTTGGATATTTGTTAAATAAATCCTCAATGGATTTCTCGTCCCTGAATTTATTAACCTAGCTTTTCTTAAATCTGTACAAACTTTTAGCGTCCACAGTGTCTCTCCAAAGTTCCCCAAGTCACCTACTAGTCACACCAAAAACTATCTACCACATTGCACTATGCATGTGGCTCCTACCAACTTTGCCTCCAAGTTTCCTTACTGGAAGAGTGGACAATTAGCTTTTATTCACCTTTCAGTGTATGAAAACATGGTGGAACAGTAGCATTATTTCATAAAGTTTCTCTCTTACAACACAATACAATAAAGACCTTATTCTCTTCCACAGAAAATCACCTTTTGCTCATTAATTAGGAAAAAGACCCATTAAACCACTAATAAAAATCTATTCATAAGACAGAAAAGAAATAAAAGTTTTTAGTTTCTATTTCTGATACAGTTTTTTTATTGTTGATTTTGACATCTACTCTTAGGGACAAAAATTTTTGTTCCACATTTCTGAATATTGAGAAATTCTGAAGAGGGGTCAGTAATTTGTGCTGTAACTGCAAAATAATGCCTGTGCTAGCATGATGTGCTTAATCATATCTAATGCATTTTCTATTACAGACTCTTGCTATTTCACATAATTGACTTTTAGCTACAGTAAAATGTAGAATGTATATCAGTTACAAAATTTCTGCTTACCATAGCAACATCATCCAGTATGCTCTGAGGTGAGCTGTGAGCCATAACCTGAAAGAAACAAACTATTTTAGACTGAAAACTTAGAATAAACCCTATACACATTTTAAAAAAACAAAAAAACAATTATATCCAAGGAATACAGAAAGCTTTGCACATGCAAGCAGCATTTCATCAGGTTCCAGTAATTCTGTAGCAAAAATTAGTACTAGACTGCATCAGAATCCATCATAGGGAATACTAGTATATGGCCAATTACTGAGGAACAAGTTCCAGGAAGCTCCAGAGATTCACAAGTCCTGTATTTGCTGGCTATTCTTACATCTCAATTATGCTTTCTTAATTTAAGGAAAAAGCTTCCCTCCCTTCAACAATAAGCTGCTAATGGAAAGACAAAGGCAAAATTCTCCCTGTATCACTCCTCATAACTGGATTTCTCATCTACATGTTAAGTATTTAATTTTTCTTTCCAGAACCAAGTAAGTTGCCTTTAAATACCATAGAGTTGCATTTACATACATCCATATATAATGTAAGCATGGCAAATATTCAACTTCTGCTTTTGACTTTCTGCTAATCAACTCTGTCACAAAACTCTCAGGACTCGCTTTGCCTCGACAAGCCATTATAAACTGTCATAAACTGGAGTCACTGTTGCAGTTTAAATAGGGAGCAAATCCCCAAATTCACAGAGAACGCAGAAGATACAGACCTTAGAGCAAACAAAGTCAACTAGTGTGGCTTCTTCTTCACCAATATATTCTATTATTTTCTTGTTGATCCATGGTCTAATTCGACGCTCCATTAGTGTCTGGAAAAAAAAATACAACCAAAATGCATAATTACCTTAAATTTCACTCTGTTGCAACAATTGCCCAATAGGCATCTAGAAGACTCAAACAGATATTTAGCAGAAGATACATTTTGCTGTCAGTGAGATAACCCACAGAGATTTGGCACCTGCAATTATTTCTCAGAGCCACTCAAACATGTTTTTACAGTGTCTCTTTTCCTCCTTCCATAAAACTGCTTGATAATTTGTAGCAGCAATTCGAGAAAGACCAAACAAAAACAAGCAAGCATACTTCAGAAGGATTATGTCTGAACAATAAATAGAGGACTCAAATTTGACTTGATGATGATGCTTCAGTCCACTGGGGTCCCAGTAACCTTGTTTTTCTATTCAATTACAATGTTTACTTGGAAAAATCAAGCCTTTTTAGAAATAGTTAAATGAATCAACTTACTGAATCCACAATTGACCAGTCGAGAGGATAAGCAAAGAGCTCTGGTTTTGCTGTGGGAATCTTCTCAATGAGACTCTTAATGTGTTTGCGCTTTTCTTCTGTATTGACACTGCCTTTGATATTGCTTTTATCTTCTTCTCCATAATCCAGGGGAACGAGTTTCCTTTTCCGGGGCACATCGTCGCTGTCTTCATCATCAAATTTATTGAAAACACTATCCACAGCAAGTTTCTTCCTTTTTACAGCATTGGGCTGATTAGGACTGTTGCAGGCACCTACAACACAAAAGGCAGAGTAACATATTCATCAACTGCAACTGAAACCAGTTTGCTCCTCCCCCATTACTTGAGGAATATTGGTTTGTATGCTACATAACCGTCTCTGAATGCCTGGCACTGGCTTTTAATCTATCTCTCAAACTCTGTTACAAAAGTGGCAAACGAGGAACAGATCTTTAACGGAGTTTCTTCAAGACTGACCCATTTGAAAAACAGGTTCTTTTTCTCTGCCCTCTCTCTGAAGGAAGACAATAGTTGAGCCCCAATCTTAGCAAAGGCAGAGCACAGAAGTGAAAGGGTGCAACTCATAAGAAAAGTGTTCATCAGCCTAGTACCATATAGTCTCTCATCATTCAAGATACAACACAGTGTGAGCTCAAAGTGCAGCCTGGCATAACTTAACCAAAATAGTAAATAATAAATGCACAAACCTTCTGGAATACAAATGTTCTTAGTTCTGCTGCCCAGAACTAAATTTTTTTTAAATGGCAGGAAATTGCTAAAGTACTAAGGAACTCTAAGCTCAAATTTCACCGTCATTAGTTCACTGTGATATTCTAAAAGAAAGAAAAAAATTTCTAATTTTTTTTCCCTTTAAAAGGGTGTTAAGTAAACATTAAAACTGCCTATGAAAAGTACCAATGAGTTTTAAAAGAGATATATATTGATATATTAAGGTGAAAAAGCATGTAAAAATAACCAATCCCAGCTCAGAACATTCCTACAGAAATTAGCCCTTGAACATGCCTAAAATTCCCTCCTTTTTTGCCCTCAAGGTTTTGGATGAAGCGAGATCTATAAAATCTATCTTCTGGATAAGTCAACTCAAGTACAGCACCTGGGTAACAACTACTTGATCTAAGTACATCAAACCATACAACACATTTGGAAAACCATGTGGTTACTCAGCTTGACAATTGTTATTTCCATGATCCCATATGGAAGATTGAAATAAAACATAAACTTGCCCAATTTGAGGCTGAGTCCTATTTTGGGCCGATGCTCCTCCAGTTGCTGTTGTTCAGGTGAATTTTCATGAGGGATTATAATGCCACAGGGAGATTCATCACCAGGTGTGTTAGGAGTTGCATTTCCACTAGCAGAAGAAACAGATGGAGCAGAACTGATGGGTCGTAAAGTTGGTTTAAGGCAGGGCTTTTGTTCAGGCTCCTCCTCCTCTTCCTCTGGCTCTTCTCTTTTTTCTTCTTTTTCTGCCTTGTCTTCCTCTTCCTCCTCAGATTCTGGCTCTTGTTTTATTTGTGGCTGCCTACGCCGCTCAGCCTCCTGCTCCATCTACAATGAGACAGACCATTAGCAAAAACAGAAACTCTCAAAACCAGTACTGTTTGAAAAGAATCTAAAGATCCTCCTCTTTAGAAGACTATTAGTCAAGAAAAAAACCATGTAACTACTGGCATTCTTCTAAGGAATACTGATTAATTCAAATTTGTTTTCAAAATGGATCAAATCTGGATGTTAATCTAGAAAGTTTTTTTTTGTTTCCATTGTTCTTATTGCCTATCTGAACTCTTTGTAAGAGAAAGTGAATAGAGAAAATAGTAAATATCAGTCCTCTTACACAATTTTGCTCATTACAACCAGAATACAAAGGAATCTTTGTTCTGTCAGACCAACAGTAACTCACCCTCTGGAGTTCTGCATCAGGATCTGGATGTCCTTCAGCCAGAAGACGCTGTCTAATTTCTTCTAATTCTTCCTTTTCCCTTTTCCTGTCTCGTTCATCTGCTTCCATCTCTTTCTCCCTGTCTCGTAGCCTCTTCTGAAGAGCACTACCCCTACAAAAAATAAATATTTTTCATTGAGAGAACATTTCAATGAGGGGCTTGTACCACAATACAAGAAAAACTTCATACAGATATATCTCCCACTAAATGAAAATAAGATTCAAAAGAGCATCTGGGAACCTCTGGTTTTGTAACAGAAGAGCCTTAAGATACCAGTTCTCAACCTTACTGTCCAGAATCTACCCCCACCACATTAAACACAAGTAGAATATGTGGCTGCTGATCTCTTTAGAGGAAGAATCAGGTTTTATAGACTTTTGGCAAGAACCACTTCAGCTAAATTAGTTTTATGCAAATATTAGTTAGTCCCATGCTGAAGGATGTTCCCAATTGTTTACATTAACAAGCTTTTTCTTCATATTATTTACAGCTTCTTTGCAGTGAACTACTTAGAGGCATGCTTGTTCCCTTGTCCAGCACCTTATTTTGACAATACACTGACCTCTGCCCTGCCTCACAGAAGTAAAGTGATAGGAATGAGCAGCTACACCCAAGCATTAACCAGTAGAAGCAAGGAGCTTCCCTTCTCCCTCTGTCATTTATGAAGTGACACTAAAAAAAATTAGGTAATTATAACCCTTACATTGTCACATTACCAGTCAAATATAAACTCCATAAGCCTCTGCCAACAAATCATACAATTATGTTAAAATAACAATGAATCTTTTTTGTTAGGAATACAAAGACATACCTGTAGTATTTTGGATCATCTCTGTCATCATCATAATCTTCTAAGAATTCTTTCAACCGTTTGGCTTCTTTTGCCTGCAAGGAATTGAAACTTAAATAATGATTTCTGGTTTCCTTTCCAAGAGTAAAATTTGTTGATGTTACTAGCAAATTGAACTAAAAATACAAAGTTTTCCAAACAGAAAATGGAAAAGTTTTGGTATTGCTTCCAGAGGGTCCACTGGTATTCTGTCACTGATTTGAATAAATATACACATGTATATATATTTATCTGGGCTTTTTTGTTTTACATTACAGATAATGAGGATCAAAAGTTCCTTTTCTTCAAATCCTTTAAGTCTGCTACTGAGTATTTTAACATGGCAGCCTAAGTGTATTTTATCAGTACTGCTTTGTTTCAAGAGCTTTTTAAGACAGTCATGCACAGAAACAAATCTGATGGCTACTCCTAGGATAAGCACTTTCCTGTTGTGGTACTGATACAAACTATGTGGCACTAATGTACAGGCCTAAATGGTATTAATCTACAGGCCTAATACTGTAGGGGGCAAGGGAGAAAGAGAGGAGGCACTTTCTCCCCCTCTGATACAATGAACAGGTAAAACCCTCAGTTCTTTAAGGAAAATTAAATTAGGACCTTCTAACTTGTATTTAAGCAATAGCCTTAAATCAACAGTAATGTATTTCTGTGCACATGACTTTAAGAAATGAATTATGATTATGGTTGTAATTTCAGCACAAAATGAAACACTGCTTTCTACAACTGCCATCCATAGCCAGCATGCAGGAGGATTTGAAATGGAAAATACACTTAAGTCAATTTCAAACATTTTTCCCCCCTCATGCATTTAGAGGACAAACCTGGACTCCCCACAAAAGTATGCATTTGAAGCAATTTCTAACCCATTGTTTACTCTCTCAACATATTCTCTCCTCTGGGAAACTATGAAGTGAAATAACACCCCTAAAACTTAAAATAACTTCTGTATGCTTTTGCACAAAACTATGAGACTACAAAATTATCTATCTTCCAAAGGTGTCTTTTCCAAGTGTTACATTGGTAACTGTGATAATTTCACACCTAATGAGCTAAGGACAGGCATTTATAAAGTGCTTAGATATATTCTAGAATATTACATTATATCTCATAGACGATAAATATATCTCATATATTTAAAAGGTCTGGGCATATGAACAGGTTGGAGGTTAAAAAAACAGGTCTAGTTCCACCTGCATGACATGGAACACACAGTAGGCTTTGTCACCAATCTGACACAAGTTATAGCTGTAATGAGTGTGTGATGATCAGACCACAGTATTTTGAAGCTGCCTACTTCTCACTCTTCTGCCTTCACAAGACCAAACCACTAGGCTTTGTTTGTCAGACTAAATGGTACTCCCACTTACTAGACATCTTCTGTTTCAAGTCTGTTAAATGGGGATTTTTCTGATATAAGAACACTCACGGCCTTTAAACAAAATGAGAGCTTTATTACTATCCATAAACATAACAGTAGAATATTCCATTCTAAATGGAATAAGAACAAGGCAGGGAAAATTCCTGGTTAAACTATAAGCCTTACCATTTCCCGTCTTCTTTCTTCTTCCCTCTCAGCCTCTTTTTCATATTCCCGACTTTTCTTTCGTTCTCTGATTTCCCAGTTTTTAAGACGCTGCAACAGAAGAAAATATACTTCAGTCCTCAAAAACATTATGAACAGCAGTACTACCTCAAAGTTAGTTTGGATTGTTGCTTAAAGTAACTGTACTATAAATGATTTGCTTAATTTTAATTTAAAACATCAGAACAAAAAGTCTTTTTTGACAGTGACTTACACATTCTGCTCCAGCTCATATATTCAAAGTATTAAAAACATATCTAGGAAAAGGAGAATGATGTATTTTATACTGGAGGACTTGTTATCAACTCTCAGAAACATTTTCTTATTTAAAAAATTTCAACCTACCTCTTGATATGCAGCTTCCTTTTCACGAAGTTTCCTTTCCAGTTTTCGTCGTTCGTAGGCATCTTCTTCATCTTCTTCTCGGTCTCTCTTCTTATCCTTTTCCCGCTCTCTTTCCCGTTCTCTCTCCCGTTCCCGCTCTCTCTCCCGTTCCCTCTCGCGTTCTCGTTCTCTTTCCCTCTCGCGTTCTCGTTCTCTTTCCCTGTCTCTGCTTTTTTCTCTGAAGGAAGAAAAAAACCCCAATTTTCAGTACAGAGCCTTCCTCTCCATTCAATCAAATGATTAAAAGCATCTTAGAGGTTATTTTTCTTCTGCAAGTGTAGAAGATCATTAGCTGCACAGAAATGAGTGTAAAATCAGTACTTACTGATGGGCATTCAAAAACCCACTAAAAGTAGTTGTTTGAACACTAACCATTAAATAGCAATACCTACAGAAACTAAGCATGAGCATATGGTAATTTCTTATCAGACTGTGTTAGCAGGCAAAACCACCAGAAATAAAGGGTATCCTTAACAAATCTTTCATGTTCATGTGACTTACAGACAATTTTAACACTTCTCACAAGATGATTTAATGTGAAAGCAGCACTTGGAATATGATTAATTACAACTTTAAAGAGTAGTCTCCTTGCTTTTACTAAAAAATTAACAATCTAAACAAAAAATCCAAACTAACTGAAAAGAAACCCCAAAATCCAACCAAGAAGCCCACCATGTAACAAAGAAAATGATAAAACCTGCTTAAGCTAAAAAACACCACAAACATAAGATAACCTTAAGCAGGAATAAAGCTTATAATGAAAAATAGGAGATACCTGAGATAAAACCAGAATGCTTAAAACATAATTGGAGACTTGCTTACTGCATATTGCAGTTTTTATATTCTTGTGCTGCAGGGGAAATCAAGTATTCTCCCAATTTGGATTTCCTGCTGTTTCTCTGATCTTCCACAAGGATCAGTCTCTTTTGAATGGCAGCTGATGTACTGAACTATATGCATTTAGTAAACAGCACTAAGAAAAAGTGAAATAAATAGCAACTGAAGTACATTTACCTCGACCTGCTCCGATCCTTGTTGCGATCTGAACTCCTTTCACGATCTCTGTCACGGTCTCTGTCTCGTTCGCGGTCTCTGTCTCGGTCCTTAGTTCGGTCACGATCCCTATCTCGCTCCCGTTCACGCTCCCGTTCCTTCTCCTTCTCTCGTTCACGTTCCCTCTCTCTTTCACGCTCCCTCCTTTCTCGTTCACGCTCCCGTTCCCTTTCTCTTTCTCTGCGTTCTTTTTCAATTTCCTGTCTTTCTTTCTCCTTTTTGCCTTTTTCCTCCTCCAGTTTCTAAAAACCAACAAGAGAACTTTCATAGTTAATTTGGTATTTACACAAACTAGATATTCCCGACGCAACACACAAGGCTGGTAATGGATATACCAAAACCGCCACTAACTTTAAAATATTAAATAGGGTTTGGTGGGTATTTTTTGGAACTCATAAGTATGGAATCAAAATGCAGCAATCACAAGACTAAGTTTTGTGCAAAAGCACAGATCTACACAGACCAGCAATCTCCAACCTTAGTAGAGTAGGGCTGGCCTTGTATTATGAGCTGACTAAACTGCACATTCAGAGTGCACTACCGGTCATGACTCAGGTGGGACTCAAATTCTACTGGCCCTATAAGCCAGTTGGGTACAAGTAAAGTCAACTTCCAGCTGATAAAATTAACTCTGTTCAATTAGGAAAATATATTTCAGCAGAATGCTTACTGGGACAGTGAGTTGTTTCCCAAAAAGTCTTGGCACACCAAAACCATCCTAGATAAAACTCGGGTAAAGAAATATATCCACTTACACATGGTGCATGTGGTTAAACAGTGAAGAGAACTGTCACTTTTCCCCTTTTCCCTCCCTAAAAAAGTTCTAAGTGTTCATTGGTAAGAACTGGACTCTGCAGAATGCAATCTTAACTTCCACCGCTGCAAGATGGAGACAGTTAAAAAAAAGGTTGGAAACAGCTCTTTTGAAACACAGAAACTAAAGGTTACCTGCTACAGTTTTACTAAAAATTGTACAAAATTGCCACTTTTTTCATATAGAAACAGTTCTTATGACCAGAATTCCTATAAGACAATAGAAAATACATCAACAGAATGATAGATAAATCCATCCTTGGAAGCAATTGTTTTGTGTTAACTTACAGATGCTGTGCTAGGACATGGACCGCCAACACTGGATTAACCTTGCCTATTAGCTATGCTTCTGGGAGGAAGAGCAAGTACACGGTTCACAAATATACCAAATAACAACCAAATATACCAAATTTCAACCTGATGGATGCAAGAATACCACTTTTTGAACAAATATTGAGCAGAATAAACAGGTTTATCCCCTTTGGCTCCACGTTTACCATCACTGAAATGAAATTAAAAACTGGAACAATGAAACAGCATTTTCTCTGGTTTGTGGTTTTTTCGTTCTTTTCTTTTAAACAAAGAATTTAAGACAACTTTAAAAAGCAATCTTACCTGATAAGTGTTCTTCTGCCATAGGCACAGGGACCAGAGAACTGACAAAGGATTACAGAAATAAAGCTAATTCACTAGTGATTAATGTATCCAGTGAAACTATGCTGCATTGATAACACAATACAGGCAAACCCATGTTGGATACATCGAAATCACGAAAGGAAAAAGGGACTAAAAATGGTGGGAACTGGTAGAAAACTGATGTGAAAAAAAAACCAACTTAGATCCTATAATATACATTGGGCTGAAAAACTACTTTCTAAGGACTGTATTATCCAGGAGCTTTACAGCGTTAAACCTCAGTAGGGTCAAGTGGTAAACTAGGTTGTCAACTTTTAAAAACAACTTACCTCAAATTTCATATACTTTTAAAGAAAGTTTACATACTGAAGTGGTTGATACTTACAGGTTATCTTAGATGTTCCAATAGGAATTTCTTTTAGTAGTTGAACTCCTACTTTTTTACCACTCTCAAAAACTTTGTTTATGGTGAGATTTCTCAAGAGAGTGGGTTTCTTTCTTTTATTAAAAATATATTCACAGAAGTGTGAATACACATGCACAAGTTTTGGTTTAATAAAATCCTTTTCCTAAGTCCATTTTCTTAAAATCCAATTGAAAAAATAAACTGGTTTATTTTGTAATCAAAATCCGACCTCAGTCAACTCCTGTAAACCTAAATAAAAGGATCTAACAGGGTAATGGGATGGGAACAGTATCAGATAAACTGAAGTAATGAACAGAAATGAACAGGTAGAAGAATTATAAATCTTACCTTGAGCTCTCTTCAGACTCGTCCGTGCTGTAAATGGACGCCCCCTGCAATGCTGACACCCTGACAGTCTGTTGTTATTGTTTATAAACTCATACCAAAAACATGCAAAGGTTCACTGTGCTCACTAGCCCGCTGTTAAGGATTCAACAGCCCCTTTTAAACATATCCAATATACACAATGACTACTTCCAGTTGATTTTTAATGTTAATAAACCCAAAACAGCTCCCCCCCAATACAAATCAAGGGCAGTGAAATGCCCAACAGCTTCTGAAACACTGAAGCTTGTTTTTTGTTTGTTTTGTTTGCAATTTAAAAAAGAGTATTACTTGTTTGCATTTTAGTATCAGTGACAACTCGGGGCTCGGAATTGAACAAAATTCTACTGAAGTTTCACCACTAACCAGCTTCACATTCAATTGCTGAGCATCTCCAGATGACTTTTTCTAGATTTTCCCCCCAGGTTTCTATCTTGAACAACTTTGGCCAAGAGAAAAACTGAAAACATGTACATACAATAACACGTAGTCACCTGTGTTCATATTGATACAGTTGCATGAAAATCTGGTACCATCCCCAGTGACTGCATGTGGTAAAGCTGAACAACATGGGCACACTTCACCTTGCTGTATCTTCAACATTTTCTTTAATGTTGATTTGAGGGTATTTTGAAAGAAAAGTGTGTGCTCAAAAGAGCAGCTTGTTGATATTCCCTAGGCCAAGGACAACTCCAATCTTGTTGGGGAAAAATTAATACCAACTTTAACCTAAACATTAAAATAAGAACATCACATGCATAGCTGTGCTCTCCGATCCGCAAGTATCACTTTCCAAAGCAGAAACATTCACGTATGCACTAGCATTAGTGGAAACTTCTGTAAGTGGGGACCCTGGGATGGGACTTGATGTGCACAAACATTTCCAAGCCAGTTACCCCTTTGCATATTTTTCTGAGGGGGCATCCATAAGTATAATAAAAAACAGAAACTCATACTTACATCCTATTCCATGTTACTTTCCAAGCTGTGAGTTTCATCTTGCATTAGTCACCATATGATCTCTATCATAATGGTGGGGGTCAATGAATAGATTAGCTTTATGGGAATTTACAGTTCTTCCATGCATCTAAAGTTTGGTAAGTCTGGTAACCACTGACCTAGTTTTAATCTTCCCCCACTCTTAACTTAGAACTATTAAAATAAAAGACTTTAATTTAATTCACGTTTCATCTCTCCAAAAATCTTGGATAATGTTACAAATCTACCTAGAGAAACACACTTAAGTGTATGTCTTATACTGCAGCCCCGTTTAGCCTTCACTTACAAATATCTTGACTTAATGTATGTGTAGCAACTTAAGCTGCCTTTATTCATGCTGAAGTGAGAAGACTGAAAAATACTTTGTAGCAATCAAAGTCTTAGCATAAAGATGTCACAGGCCACTTTAACGTGGCAACTGTCTTTTTCTGACTTGTAAAGAACTACATGTATATTAAACCTAATATAAACATAATTTTAAGTGATATTGCAATGTACAGCTAAATTTTATAATTGTGTTTTTTTGGATTTTGCAAAAGCCTAATTTGTATCAAGCGCAAAAACAAGAATACTACCTTGTGTGTGTCTCTGAATTTACTGATCTCTCTTGATATCAGGTCTCTTTTGTCTTCCTCCATTTCTATAGCATTTATATCCTCCTAAAAAACAAGGGGGACAGGAGTAAAAGCATTAACAGCCATCTGTACAAACACAGGAGAACAAGAGAAAAGCTGAAGGTTAGAAGTTTTCAACCAGTCTTGCAAGAGATAAATAAAGTCCTGCAGTACCAAACCTGACAGTCTGATGTTAATGAGTGGAAAAAAAAAAAAAAAAAAATCAGATGGACAAGAGTCACAAATCTGGCAACTAGCAGTAAACATAGTCATTGTCAAAGCCTACAATGTAAACGAACCTTGGTGATGAGTGGATAAGGTATCAGTGGGGCCACTGGAAATCTGCGGAAAATCTGCGGAAAAATCCACGGAGATTTTTTTTTTTAAAAATAGATTGCATACTACTCTGAAAAACAATGTTTTGTATGTTTGTACTACAAAGCAATATTGTATTGCTGTGATCTCATTTCTTTGATTCAACAAAGTTACAGAAGAACCTCGCTAATTCTCCCTTTGCTGAACTACTTAAAAACACATAGTGACGTCTCATGTTAGTAAGACTTCACTGAATTACAAGTGTACTACAGGATATTAGTATGCTATGGTAGCATCAGAAACAAGGCTAAGCTACACTTGCCAAAATAAATAAGTACATTTGAAGTGGGTATGTCTTGATTTTATTTACTCGCTAATTCGCAGAATTTGGTAGATTGCACCTGCTCTTATAGTGCGAATTAGCGAGGTTCCCCCGTGCTTGAAATTGAAAACCAGATTCCACTCACTCTCAGCTCCCCACACACATTTTCAACTCCCCCACAGCAGTCATGCCTTCACCCAGAAAAACTAACAGCCTCTGCTGCTAACATGAGTGGGAGTCACCTCCACACCCAGCTCTTCAGGGGACAACAGCCCCAAAACTGGTAACTTTCCACACCCCCCTCACCGCCCCCACAATATATCTGCATCCACCTTCCCTTTCCCCCCCACCCTCAACAGTCTCTCTCCCCTCTCCTTTATGGACAAGGGAACCACAAGCTAGTACCATCCCTCCACTCCCACTTCTATCCACACAGCACAAAGATGGCAACTTCAAAGTTTCTTGTCTTCCTTCCCAGTATGGGAAGGATGATGGGGTGCAATTTCAACCCACAAGTGCTGCATATTTTAAAAGAGCTTATTTGGCTACTTGACTAGCTCAGATTAGTAAAGTTCTACACAACACAGAGCTAAGAGAAAATCGCTCTGTCACAAGGACATACTCAGCACCCAGCTCTTCATGACTGCAAAGGTCTCTTAAAATGTTTAACTGCCTGGCATTATCCATGGCCATATATATGTATATTTACCCAGAGGACAATAGACATTTTAACAGCACTTGTAACAAAAAAATACAGCTGATAGCATTAGACAGTGACTCATTTGCAAATTGTCAAGAAAACATCTTCTCCCAAAGGGAGGGAGAGGAAAGAAAAACAAATTCTCAGCTCAGCACTTTTATACCTCAGGTTGGCCAAGACTAGCAAGGTTGTGGGAAGATAGACTTGCTCCCTTGAGGGAGATGTTTCTTGCACCACATTTAAACTCCATAAGCTTTTGAAACTGTACCACTGCCTTGGAATAGGTACTTTGCAGAAGACTTAAGTGGGTAAAAATCTTGGTCAAACAATTTTCCAATCTCTTTCATATAAGGTGCAGAATGGTAGTTGGGAAAGCCCATTTTCTCATGGGCAGAAACTCTGCTGGAAAAGCTAAGTCTGAGTTTGCTTATCCTTGTTCTTCCATCTCCATTTTGTTTTAATCCATAAAAAGGTCATTCACAGAAGCAGGTCTAAACCAGAACATTCACTCCTGCTTAACATGATTTTTTTCATATTGCACAAGATAGGAAAGTCGGCTGACCAAATCCAGCCAAATTGAGATGTGTTTAAAAGTGATTTTGCAAGGCAGGAAGATTACAATATGCCTTTCATCCCTGAAGGAACCTTTCAAGGACACACACAACTAATGAAGCACTTCCACATATGGGTAGACAGCTGCAATCAGTTGGACCAAGGCACACTACAAGAATGCATTCTATAAGCAGAGAGAAGAATTTTGTTAAAAACTACCAAATTCGTGGCATTACAATAGCACCCTGGCATCCTTCACTGGAAGTGGATGGTATGCAGGAACTCTTTACAGTTGTTTTTTAAGTTATCTGAAAAACCCTACATGCACATACAGATTAAACTGCACTAAATTCAGTATTTCCACCTTCAGAGGGATGAAAGGTTGGTTCAGTCCTGCCCAGATTCAAACCTGATGTTCCAAGAAGTTTACGTGCTTAAATACCTAAACCATCCTGAAGGGAAGGTGTCTATAACTGACTAGCTTTCAGCTCAAAAAAAGTAAAAAAAAAAAAAAAAAAAGAAAAAGAAACTGCTGCTGACATCAATGCTTGTTGATTTGTTTTCTCATCAGAAGTTTAGGTTTAAAGTATTTGCACAAGGTTTGGCCATTATATAAAGGTGAGTTGAAGAAAAAAAAATCTGTTTTGTCCAAAATCAAAACACATACGTCCTCCTTCTTTTCCTTTTTCTTCTTCCTGGGGTGAGAGTCAGATTCCTGGGAGGGGGCATTGAGCTCGCTGGAATATTCTCGTATTAAGACTTCAATGGCCCCTTTAATTATCTGATCTCTTCTCTTTGTTTCCTCATCCAGTGCTTCATCATCATCATTTGTTGTCTCCGGTCTGGAGTTCTAAGGAAAAATGGCAAAGCGACAGGACTTAACAAACTGAGCAACAATAGTGATTTTATCAGAAGTTCACCTCTCATCATCACATTCATGCCCCTACAGTATTTACTATAGAAAAAAAAAAAAAAAAAAACAAACAAAAAAAAATTAACAAACCCATACAAAAAAAACTCAACAAAACAACGCATCACATGAAAATCAAACCACCTAAAAATACAAGTAATTATCAATTGCATTATATTAGTCATCTTTTCACACTGGCAATACCCCAGTTTATTGCACAGTTTTATGGAATGGCTGCAGAGAGCAAGTATAGGATTGCATAATAAAATAACATAATAAAATAGAACAGAAAAATGGTGATTAAGGCAGTAGACAGGAAAAGAGAGAGCACCCACACACTCCCAGAAAGGCAATCACTATAGTGCAGCTCTTGGTCAAAAGTTTTGCCTTTTATGTTCCAGAACTTCAAGTCACTTCAACAGCAGTTCCTCCAAGCCTTCTACTTAAGTGTCATGCAATACAAATGCCTACCTAAAGCTTCCAAGCTGCAACTTCAAGTGGGAGAACTATATTAAAGAAACATCATTAGGGAAAACATTCCTTGCACAACAAACTATGTTTTAAATTATTGTTGATAAAGTACTTTGCAGTTCCTCATCTTTTTGCCCCTTTCAACCTTGTAGGGAGGAAAAGGAACACAAAGAAGTGCCTTTCACTAAACGTTACATGAAAGGGTAGAATGATGATCTGCACACCGAGCAAGGTAGCCCACCTCTCGATCCCTTGTATCTTTTAGAAAAATGGAATCTCACCTGAGAATCCAGCTGGGTATCCCGTCAAACGATAGGTGGTGGGTGGAGTGAGGGGGAGGGAAGGGTCTGATGGAGCAGCAGCTAAGAATGAGGGGGAAGGGAGGAATCAGTTGGAGCTGAAGAAGCTGCCAGGCCAAGGAGGAGCAGGCTGAAAAGAGCTAGAAGGCAGTGACAGGGGGTGGAATTGAAGAGATCCAGGGAGACGAAGTGATCAGGGAGAGGAGCTACTCAGATAAAGGTTTGCTTGGTGTGCCTCTATATGAAATTGTACTGTAGTTTACATGTTTCTTCAAAACGTTCAAGGAAATTTGAAACTTTTGGATCCAAGTGGCATCAGCACACCAATGATGGTATGAAAGGAATTGCTAGCAGTTTGATTACAATTCACTTCATCAATACTCCTCAGCAATTCATAGCCTTTCTTTGCACACCCACAAAAAAAGAGCAAAAAACCAAAGAAATCCAATAAAACCCAACAAAAAACATGGAGTTAATCTCATTCCACAGTTCAAGAGAATGGGCTCATACAGTTGCCTTCACCAAAGCCACAAACAGTACCCTCTGCTATATTAGAATCAATCCCCCCAGACTGACTGTAACTCACAGGGGCTCACAGAAAACAAAATTCACGAGAGATGTACAAGAACTCCAGAAATACTTCACCCTTGTTTGGAACATCAGCTGTGAAGCACAGTATCACAGGATGCCAACATGAAACAAGAAAGAATGAAAGGGCAGTCCAATTAAGCCCTTATCTAGGCTAAGAGCTAGTACAGTACTCCACTCAAATCTCACAAAGTTACCACTCTGCTTTACTAAGACATTGTATTTCATCCCAAACACAGGGTATCTAGTCAAAAACATGTCAAATACTTCAAGTCATCATCATGCCTCTACTTCTGGTTAGGTAAAATGAAAAATTATCTGTGTTTCCACTATTGTCTTAAGAAAAATTCCAAACTGGAATTTTTGAAATTCACTTGCTACAGCAGGATTAGCATTTTTAGTTTTTTGAACAAGATCCTCTTCTCACTTTGATTTTACAAAAAAAAATTGTTTTAAGTGAGACCTTAAGGCACATGCAAAACTTTAGGAGTTAGAGACAAAGACCAACTTGACTGGGGTTGAAATACACTATTTCAGCAAAAAACAGACACAATTAACTTCAATGCAAAGTTGGCAATTAAGTATCTTTGCATCTCAATAAGAATTCAACATTCCAAATATCTGCAATTATTCCAGAACAGATCCTTAGCTTTAAAAAAGGGACAGTACAAAAGCAATTTTCCCATCTACTAAATGTCTGAAAGTGGCCCACTGCCTAATACCTGTCTCTTCTACTCAATGATCTACTTCTTTCCTTTTCATTGATTTGTTCCAAAAGATCATCAGTGGAGGGGAAAGAAAACTCAATTTCCCTCAGACAGCCAATTTACAGACTGACAGAGTAAGTTCTTCTAGGGTTTAAGCACTTCCGAGAGTTTCTAAACAAAAATGAAGCAACAGAATCAAAACATATAATCTATTACTATACTTCATAATGAATTACAGAATTGATTCTAGAAATATAGTCGTAGTTTGCAGATAAATTCAAACGCTATGGAATTAAGAGCTTACACTTTTCTGCCTTTCAACATATCTTCAGACTCACTAATGTGATTCTGGCAAAATCCTAAAAGGAATTAAAGACACAGAAAGGAGCAGAAACTCAGACATGCTCACAATCTGATGTAGCAAGTAACATTACACTGACATTCTACTAAAAGAATGCAAATCACAAATTATATACATACCCCATTAGATGCCTTTTTCTTTGCTTTCCATTCATCTAGCTGGGCCTTTGTCTTTGCATCAACTTTGACCAGCAGCTTCTTCTCTCCAATCTGGAGGTCATGGAGTAGTCTCAGTGCTCGTAGGGTGGAATCTGGCTCTTTGTACTCACAAAATCCAAAGGCTGAAATGGATGATTGAAATGAGAAGGAAACGCATTAAAGCTCTTCAGATAATTTTCTTTGTTTAAAAATGTGTTTTAAATCAATAAACTTGGAATGCAGGCACTTGTCTTTTAAAAGCCAGGAGTACACATCATAAAAAACTCAAAATACACTCACTGAACTCATCTTTGATATAGTTAACAGTCCAATAAATAAGATGGAACCAGTACACATATTGTAGATGTCCCATCCCTCGAAACTTTCATGGTCAGGTTGGATTGGGCTCTGAGTAACATGATCTAGTTGAAGATGCTCCTGCTCTTCAAAGGGGATTGGACTAGATGAACTTTAAAAGGTCCCTTCCAACTCCAACTATTCTATGATTGTGTTTGTAAAGCTGTTGACATAACTGTCTTAATTAAGAAATGCAGTCTATGTGACATCTCAGTTAGATTTGCAATTGTTGTCATGACCAAGGGCATCAATCAACAGCTCACTGTAAACCTAGAGGGAAGGGTATTTCAAACAAGGTTCTTCCTAACAAAGTTTTAAATGAGAAAAACATTTAATGACAGAAAAATAAAAAAGTGTCACATATTAAAGAGCTGAAGGAACTGAACTACATCCTTAAAAAGAAAAAAAAAAAAAAAAAAAAAACCAAAAAAACCAAAACCACAAACCCAGCAAGATAGGAAAACATAGCAAAAAAATAATAAGCGAAACTGCTTCTTGCAATCACTGGAGAAAGGTCACAAAAACTAAATCAGTTCAACTTGACAATAGGAAAGGTAAAATTTACACCAGGAAAACCTCCCTCAGAGAAGGACAATACATATTAATTGTGTGACTTGTAAAAGTGTTAGAATAGTATCATCCTTCGGGGGCTAAGTCCAAACTGGCAAAACTTTCTCAGGAATAGTCTACAAAATTACTCAGTTTCAGAAAAGAAAGGTAAGCAAAACTAGGCTCCCAAGACATTTCTCAATTTAACCTTTCTCAATATTCTCAATTCCAGAAAATACTAGCCCTTAAGTAGAAGGTATTTTGCAATATCATATTACAGCACCTCAAAATGTAAAATGATTAAGAACAGCAATATATCAAGATATTAAAAAGCTGCCGGCTAATAAAAACGAGAGTACATCTAGAGATTTTGAAAAGCATGAACAGTTACCTTGAAGTTTTCCAGATGCCCCTTGTACTCTCTTCCAACTCAAAACCAAACCACATTTCTGCAATTAAGAGAAGTATCATTAATTATTACTTTATATTCAAAACATTACAAAAACATTACCACTTTTTCCAAAGTACTATAAAATTTAAAAAGGGTAAACTCTATTAAAAATAAAATATGTCTGTATTCCCAGACATCCATAGTGTAAAAAAGCTGTACTCTTCACTTATTAAATTCAAGCATAGTGGGCTTCTATTGCAGTGAGTGGGAATAGCTCTGCTTTTACTTCAATACACTGCTTGTGGGTCATTACTTTATTCATCAGTCAGGGATGAAATTTAACAAGCAGTCTGCTGTACTTACTGCTAGAAGCTGCCGTATAAGCATGTCTGAGGCCTTCTCCGAAATGTTGCCTACAAAAACAGTAGTAGTGGGACCGCAGTTTTCATCATTTTCTTTGTTCTTTAAGCCAGGATGGTCTTTTCTGACTCCCAAATGTTTTCCAACCATAGACACTGTGGTAGGAACTAACACCTATAAAGAGAAGTTGTAAAATAAAGCATTGGACTGGTTTTTTATTTAAATCGGTAAGACATAAGGCTTAGGGATGTGCATTTATTTCAAATTTGAATTTTTGAACCTTAGGCTTACGGAGTAAGACACCAATAAACAGTTCAGGCTTTAATACTTTCTGTAATACAGAAAAGGATGGCCCTTTTCTGGCAAAGGAAGATAACAAAAAGACTGAACACAGCCACTGGAGGTCTCAAGGTGAGCATACAGTAACACTAGGTATTATTTCTCCTACAAATAACAAGTTTGCAACATTTGTTGCAACATTTGAGTCACTGGAAGTTGAATTACCTTACCTAATAATGTAAAAACCCAGCGGTGAATAGAAAAGCAACTCTGTCTCAAAGGCTTCAATGGACACGTAACACATGATCTTAAAGCTTCCACACAGTGAATAAACACTACTGCTTTATTTAATGAACACACAAACCAAAGCCACTTTAGGTTAAGGAACAAACATCTGTAAATTAACTGTATAAAGACAGGCATGATCATCTGCTCCATTTTGCTACACCTCTTTCACCAAAGATTTAACAGTCCTTTTGCACAGTCTCTCTTCTCAGAACACTTTTCTAGAAGTGTCACTTACTAAAAGTAATTTTAATCACAAAACTGAATAATAAGTTTGTTTCAGTATCTCTGTCTTAAACACACTGGTTACCATGAACATATCCTCCTGTAGGAGATAATACAAGCTATTAAAGAATTCTGTATTTTGGGGAGACTTCACTTCTGCAAAATCGCACAAATGGTAATTCACCTTCAAGAAGTAACATTTACATTTTAAAGCACACTTTTTCCACCCAAAAATCATGAACCTCCCTTCCAATTGGAAATTAGTTTCATTTCCTTTTCCACAGATGGGTATTTCATACAACTGTTCCTTCTCCTGCAACATGGAAGCAGCCAACTTATCTGTAAGGTTGTCAAATCACATGTTTTTGGCCAACCCAGCAGGGCTGCATGATAGCCTTACAAACCTGGATGACGTAATGCCTCAAGGGTACTATGTCAGAGCTACAAACTCCAGAGGAAGAGACCTGGAATCTCTCTGATCTAACTATACTGCACAGGAGAGAGAAGAACACACATGATGCAAAGGCAAAGCCTAAACTACTGTATTTGAGAGAAATATGTCTTCTAGCAAGAACAGTAACTGATTCACCTCTGCAGCTGGTAGCTCCAGACATTACTTCAAACTTCATCTAGGCCAGAAATGAGCATAACATTTGCATTATAGTTGCATTTAAAATTAAGCATTTTCTTTCATAGTAGAATTCTGACAAAACAGAGCAAAACAAAAACATTGTTGACATCTACTAATTTTTACTCTCCATTTTATTTAGCTATAATCTCATCCCTACTGTAATACTTACAGTTGGAGCAGGAGCCATAATGCCCATTGGCACAGGAATCATAGGGGTCCCTGAGAAAGACAATACATTAATATTAGTCTGTCCTGTTAAGAACTGATGAATACAAATGAAATTATTGCACACATGATTTTCAAACTATACAGCAATTTTGGTCAAAGAAGAATTTCACAGTACTGATTACCAGTAATTCCTTAAGCATTCCAACATTCCAACCATTACATCCTGGTCACTTCCTGGCATAACCATTTCAACCTTGCCACAAACAAATCTATTTTCAGAGCAAATTCAAGCCACAATATTGTTCTAGAAGATAGTGAGTTCTAGAAGACAGTAAGTTCTAGAATGGGCCAGGGAATTCCTGAGAGCAATTCCTACTACAGCATTTCTGGCATGCAAAATGGGGTTTTTTATACCCAATAATCTTCAGAGATTTATGAGAACCACCTCCCTATCAAATCTTCCACACTAATAGTGGGAAATGCTATATTTTTAAGCAAAGTGAACCACTTTTCGTGACTTCATTATTATGCAGGCAAACTACTCCAACTGAAACTTTTCAAAAAATTACAGGCTGAGGTAACTAAGACATGAATTTTTGACCAAACAGCCAGCTAAAGATAATATTGTAAGACACTAAAATTGCGATCTTACATATGAACTAAATTCAAACAGACTTTTATAAAATCTCTGGGGCATTTTCAGCCCTACTGAAGTGCTCATAGTAAGATGTGAGATTCATATCCTCTACAAGTCAAAATATGTTGTATGCACAGGTAAGTAAACCATGTTTCCCTTGTGCAGAGAAAAATTTTATTCTCACCTAATACCAGGCTTCCCCACTGTACATACTATTCAGCTAGCTAATACTAAAAGAGACTATTTAAACACAACAAGAGAAAAAAAAGATCTTTGCCACACATGCTAAGAAGCAAAACTGAGCAGAAAATTATATCAGGCATTTAAAAATATATTTCAGAAAGCTTTTTTTTTAAGTATCTGGTGTTTTATATGCTAGTATACATAAACTGGAGCTAGGAAAAATACGAGGTATGATTTTAAAAATCAACATGAAATTTTTGATGGCAGGATGCTATGTAAGCAAGAAATCTGTCTTTATCAGAAAACAGTAACATCTCACGGTTCACAAGCAAAATGTTTAGAAAAATTAATGCAAGTAAAGATTAGCATGATACATGATGTGCAGAAATCTTTTTGCAGTTCAACCATCTGTTTTTTGAATGCTTCTATTGCCTACAAAACACTCTGGCATAACACAGTTTAAGACAATACAGACAAGACAGGAGTTATTTTTTCTGCAGCCCTTGTGATGAATTCTGAAGCAGTAATTCCCTGATGTATTCCCCTCTCTCACTTGCTACATGGTTTCCTCCCTCCAGCCGTCATTAAGTATACTCACAATGTACAGAAAGCAAGTTGTTCCAGACCAACAAGATAAAATCTCAACTCAAAAAACAGAGGCTGATCTTACAAATGAACAAAAAAAAAAAAAGGTAAGAATAATTCTGGGAAGATTTGAATAATGATAAGGATGGCTGTAAATTTGCAAGACTTGCAGAGGAAAGAATATAAGAAGCAAAATAAAAGAAAGTGGGACATCAAAAATGGAGAAAAATAATGCAACAAGTTGGACCTTCTCTAAGAGTTATTTCTCTGTTTTCACATTACATGTACGTGGTGTACCCAAGAGTTTTCAAAGGCTATTACAATGGATTACTGTCAAAACAGTGGCTTTGGAACATCTAATATTAACAGAAATCACCACTCAGCTTCGGTCTTGAATAAAGGCTCAAGAAAAGTTCAGTATTTCATTTCTGGTCAAAAGTAAACAGTTTTTGGTAGACCAAATGGAGCTCACATGACATGATCTGTGGGAAAACTAGAAACTCAACTGCATTGCACACAAATCAGAGTTACCGAGGCATATTATTTACAAAAGTTACTGGCTTTTAAAGGAATTCAGAATAATGTAAAGAAATTAATTTCCACAATTCTTCCATATATTAATATAACTTACCAGGAGGTACAGGTGGAGGAAAACCAGGAAATTGTGGAGGTGGGATCCCAGGGGGAAGTGTTGGGATTCCCATAGGAGGGCGATTCAAATGAGGTGGAAAAGACATTCTTGCAGTCACAATCTGTCAAAAAGACAGAAAAGAAAACTCGTACTAGTCAGTTCCCAAACGTGAATTAGAAAAGTAGTGAAGTGGCAAGTGTCCATAATGATTTTCAATTTTTATATGGAGGTTCAATTATAAACAAACTATTTTTTCAATTTTTCCCCCCAGCTATTCATTACATTACAGATTTATTAGAAGTCTTCTTTCTTAATTAAAAACAACACTTCTAAGAAAGTGTTCCAGCATAAAGTGAAAAACAAAGCTATATCTGACTCCTCGTATCAATAAAGAGCATTTAACAGTTTGTACAGTTTAATAAAGATATCTTTGCAGGATTTGCAGGATTTGAAAGCCAAACTGATCTTATAACACATTTTCAAAAAAGCAAGTAGTTCTGTTGTACAAGAAATGATCACACACAATACAATTGTAGAACAAGACACCAGAAAGAACTGGGACATCGCAATGCTCAGCATTAATGGGAGCTGTATTTAAGATGACACTGAGGAGATTCTCAAATTCCAGCAGAGAGAGAGTTAAAAACTTGAAAGAGGGTTCTGTGATCTAATTTTAACTTCCCAGTCCACAAATCTCCTATAGCACAATTTGGACATTAGCCCATGAGCTGAGTGTCAACACGCTACCATAGAAAGTAAAGATCATTTCAAACAACATTTTCTATTCAGATTATTATTTTACATGCATATTACTGACCCTGAAACAAACACCACCCAGTCATAAAACACTTAAGTTTACCCTTAATACAACAAGGGTATTGTAACAAGGCATGTATTCTTGCTTCCAGTATTGTTTCAGTTACCTTACACAGTTCAAATCTTCACAGAAGGCTTACCCTCAATTCTAAAAAACCCGAACTGGTCACAATATTACTGCTAAGCATATACCTACATTCACACTGCAGTGAGGAAGCATTGGAGAAATTCACACACAGTGGATCATGTGGATATGAATCACGAAGACACAGTATGGCAAGTAACAAGAACCCAGTGAGCTGCCTGCAGGAACGTTCGCAATTCTCATTGGACTCTAAAGACTGCCTTACAACCTACAGTGTCAGATCTGCACTGCAACTGCTTTCCAAACAGGCAACTATGAGTCAAAACTGAAGCAAGGCTGTCTGGGGAAATGGAGTTACGGTAAGCAAAATTCTGATACCTACAACAGAACTGTGGATTGTATCATGCTTTCCTCAAGGCAGGAACAAATGGCACTGAACACACAAGGAATGGAAAACAAGTTTTGCTGGAGAGATGTACCTTCCAGACTTGTTCAAGAGCAAGCCATTAGTATTAAAACACTAGAAGTAAAAGATAGTATTAGTACTCTACCATAATAGCAGGTAGATCTAAAGATCTACATCAGAAAGATCTAAAAAATTCAAGTAACAGAAGCATACAGAAAAACTTTATTCCCTCATAATTGTCTGAAAACAACTATGAGAGATAAATGTATATAGTGGACTGGAAAGGATGAAAGAGAAAACCAAATGTATTTGGTAATACATTCTAACATCAGAACTTACTTATTCTGGTCTAAGAACACATATATAATCCTTGCACATAATTTATCCAAGGAAACATTTACAACTACATCAATAACATGTGTATGTGATGAGGACATTCATTAATTGGCCCCTAAGGGCATTTATCAATATCTCACCAGGCACAGCAATGAACACCCCTGTGACACAAGGTGTAAGATGGCAGAAGAAATAAGAGAGCAAATGCAAACGTTTTTCCAACAGTTCAATAAAGCTTTTATGTAATCTAATAAACATAAAACCCCCTCACCCGCTTAGAATTAATATGCCCAAGAACACATTTCCTTCACGCAATTCCTGAATTTTTAAAACTCCATAGGCAAAGAAAAGCAGCAAATATGTATGCCATTTAATTTTTTTTTTAAAGTTGCTTATCATCTCTTGTACATCATGATATATCATGTATCATGATGTTCATCAGCTGACATCACCTAGAATCTGGAACTTGTATTCTATGGAAGGGAACATTATCTTATCTGCCTTGGTATTAAAAAAAAAAAAAAAAAAAAAAAAAGGCCAACAGAAAACCCACAAAATTAAGATCTTTGAGGCCCTCAGCTCTTACCTACATTTCAAGCTGATAAACAACTGGATAAAATTCAAAACTGTTTTGGGGCAGATGGTACAAACAATAAGCTACTGGGTCTGAAATGGTTCTAAACAGGCTACAACAGAGTTGCACAATCAGAGGTCCATAAGATGTTAAGACATGGTCTGTAGAACACACAAGAACAATCGGTGAAGTAATTTTCCAGGCTGCCTGTAGGTGCAATCCCTTCTCTCGCTCTGCTAAGCACTTTATCTAAGCCATCACTTTGCAGATGTCAACATAAAAAAGCCTGGGGACTAAGAGGTGAATCAGATCTTTGAACTAAAAGATGCTGAAACATACCATACCATACAGTTTGATTGTGGTTTTTTTAATAATTTAAATGAAAAAATCAAAGATTTAGCAGTCAACAAAGCTACTGTTGCTGCACAAAAGGAAAAAGGTGGTAAGGAGAACAAACTTAGTCTTTCAATCTTGCAGGCAGATGATGCAGAATACACTGTTATACACAAGACTTCAACAGTCCATTTCAAGGCACTTTGTTCTCTCTCTCACTACCCCCTCAATATTTGTACAATTTCTTTCACAGCAGCTAGAAAGCTGCCCTGTTACTGACATAATTCTTACATGGACCAAGCCTAGCTACTCTGCTGCCTGTGGCATTTAAGATCAAAACTAGAACTAAGGAAAGCTTTGGTCTCTCTCACTACTCTGTAACTACTAATGTGAAAGCAGCAGAGAGAACAGTTTAATTCTGTTTCCATTATGAAACCTGTGAGGATCAAGGTACCAGGAGTGAAACCACTCACAGGAGAAGTGAGAGATCTGGATGAGAGAGGAAGATGCATCCAAGATGCTACAATGAAGGGAACATTCCTTTATGTCAGGAGCTAGAGAACACACTACAAACACAGATACTCTTCCAACAGTCAGAGGGGCTCTGCATCAAATCTCTAAGCAACTACAAATCAAAGGTGAGATATGAAAAGTTAGGAGATGCTAAGCTGGATCTATGTAGAATACACTTGCAGACATCTCAGGAACAGCATCTTGAACTTCTCTGCAGACTGTCCTCCTACCCTGCCAGTACAGCTCAATGATCAATTTCTGATACATTTACAGTTGTCTCAGGAATAGGTATGTAGTGATTTTCCAACTTCCCCAATTTAATCAAATGTCTAAGTAAGAAACTGAACAGTCTTGACATATTTTTAAAACCTCAGCTGATTTACAGAAGTATTACCTCTAGTGAAACTGGACCTAAGCAGCATTCTTGACAGCTGTAGTTTAACTTGCAGCTCTATAAGCAAGAGTTTAACTCGTGTGATTGTTACAAAGGTCACAAAAATACAGGAGAAAAAAAAGCAGTGATCAACTGGCCTGATACTACTCAAAATAATGACATCTTTACCACCAAAATGATGGATTTAGATCAGGTCTCAGTGCAGTCAGTTTAGGCTGTGTCTGTGCCAGCAAGCAATACAACAGGAACAAGTCTGTTAAACAAAACTAATGGTAGTTGAGACTCTAATGTCCACACCACGTTTTAGGGAGGCCCACCTCACGAAAACAAATGCCAGTTTGTAGGTATGAGTGCATTTTTGAGTCTATTTTCATCCAAAAGGAACCCAGCTTATCCACTAGAATAGCACAAACCAATATGAAATAAACTTCCTAAGTGATGATGACTGAGCCTTCCTTCAAGAGCACACCCTTGATCCAAGTGAACACAGTAACACAGGTGCACACTTTATTAGCCTTGGGCCATTTCTCTCAACTGCCGATTAATTGTATCATGGACAGCAAACCTAAGCTTACTCAACTCAGACCCAGCTCAAAAACAGCCTGAGCCACTAATCAAGGCAAGTGCTACATAAACACAGCTATAATATTCCAGGTTCAACTTTGGCCCAGAAGGAACTCAGCTGCTTTTTACAGTGCACTTCTAACTTAAGTCCTGGTGGAACCAACCAACATGCAGACCCATCTGCACCAATTTTCTGGAACTTGGGAGTACAGGGATCCATAAGGTTCTACAGTTTGGTAAATTCCACTGAGACTGGTTAATCCTGTCATGGTGAGACCCTGCTGGGATGGAGCTTTGTCCATGCTGGCTCTGATTTACAACTAAGGAAATGCAGGGAGCCAGCCTTAGGGCTAGAATCAAGTGTCTGAGCCCACACAAAATTCATAACGACTATGAAACAATGGTCACCATCACCCAGACACAGCTGCACTGTTCTTCTTTATCATCTCTGATCCCTAGAAGTCCCAATAAGAGGGGACTGAGATTATATTGGTCTGGCTGCACTGTTAATGCAGTAATTTCTTTTAAATCATAGTATTTAAAATACCATTGTTTTCTGTTTTACTGACTCAATTTTTTTAAACACAGAGGTGAAGAGATACATCATAAGCAGAACATAAATTCAATAAAAATTGCTAGTAATGAATGTATTTTGAATTTACAATTCCATCATCTAATCAGGGCAGTGTCACCATTCTACCAGTATCACAGGATTAATATCCTTAGTATCTCTGTTTACACATCAAAAAACTTTATTTAGAAACCTGCAAAACATCTTAATTTCAAAGCAGTGATGCTCCCCATGAAGCAACTACTTACAATACTTACTACTGTTACACTAAAAAAAGCTAAAACTGACTGCAAAACCCCTCAAGCCCTAATGCACAAACTTCATGTGTTTTAAGAATACATACATGAGGTGTCATAGCAACAGTGACAGTACAGCTGATTGAGTTTGATTTAATTTTATCTGATTTTAGCTTCCTTTCAATATTTTCCCAAAACACTTCTTTTGCACCATAAAAAGGTGTACCCTGTCCAGAGTAAGTTGCACAAAACAGCTGTGCAGGCTGAAGAAATCATATGCAACAAACTTGTCTGTTAAAGTCAGTACTATCACACAGGCTTGTGTGTTGGTCTCTACACAATGGGTGGATATTTAAACAATTCCTTTATAAAAATAACCTCCTAGTTTGTCACCAAACAAAGGTGCTGTTTATATTATTGTTTGTCATAAAAAAGAGCTCCCTAAAAGAAAAATCTACTCCAAGCCAACTGGTTTCCTCAGTGAAAAGGACCACTTTCTCAGACCCCTAGAGTTTTCTTCAAAATGGCCTGCAAGCTAAGCAAGATTTAAATGTTAAACACAACAGACATGTGGAGAGATAAAATATATCATAGATTTCCTAAGTTAAGAATAAAAATACTAGTATTTGCTCTAGATGGTTTTCCAATGGTGATCAAGAAAGAGTTTAGTAACTGCTGTGGAATAGTTGCATCCCATACTGATATTATGAAGCAGCACAAAGAGCAATGTGTCTACCCAAACCAAAACCTCAGTCCAAAAACCTTTTAAGTAGGGGCCCATTAAGTATGTCATCAGAGCCTTAAGATATTTGGTTTAATTCCTAATTCTGCACCTCTGTATTCGTTTAAAGCCCTAGTTAGTGAAATAAGTGACTTTCCATTCTAACTTGGCTATTGACTCTTCCCAAAACAGATACATGGCCGTTGCATTACAACACTTATGTGAATGGGCACTCAGAGGCAGAGAAGCAGGCAAACACGAAGCACTCCGATTAATTCCCCTCCTTCACAGGGAAAGTAAGAACTCTCCTATTCTTCCTTCTAATTTGCTCTGGACTCCCCCCATAAATGCTGATGCAATACCTGAAGTAATGCTTTACTGCCACACACAAGAAAAGGACCAAAATCCAGTATACGTGTATTTCAGTCTAAACGGACTAAGAAATATAAAACTTTTGAGAGCTCACTTTCTCTAAAGCCGTTTAAGCCCTAAAAATTCCCCCAACAAAACTGTTAGTTGTGCTCAGGATATTCCCTGTCTTTAAACAAAATCTCTCCCTCAGGCAAACAAAGGCCTTTTTCTTCAACGGAAAAAGACATCATAAGGAAAACATGCCGTGTGCACATCACAACGGCTTCTGACACGGATGAATCACTCGTGATTATTCTACGCACGACCTGCTAACACGTGTTTCAAGACAATCACTCCAATCCACGATAAAGACAATAACTTCCCTGTCGCAATACATCGTGTTTCCTAGGCCGATCGGTTTCCCCGACGTGCCAAAGTAAAAATCCCACCCACAGTCCGAGGCAGCCAGGCCCGGGGAGCAGCGGCGGGCGCCAGCGCAGGTCCTCGTCCCGAGCGTGCCCGGGTTCTCCTCGCCTCCCGCGGGGCTGCTCCGGTCCCTCGCGCCGCGCTCGGCGGAACGGAATGGACTCCCACGCCGTCCCCGCGGGAGAGGAAGCGAATGGGCCTCGCGAGCACCGCCCCGAGGCCGCTCGTCCGTTCTTCCACGCCCCATCCAGGCCCGAGCCGCCTCCCCAGCGAGCGCCCGCCGCGGCCCAGCGGCCTCGGCCCGGCCCCGGCCGTGCCTCCGCCCAGCGGGCGGCCGAGGCGCCACCGCGGCGTGCCCGCCCGCCCTGCCTCCCTGTTCCCCCCGTAGCCCCTCGTTTCTCACCCCTCGGCTGCGGAGCGGGGCGGGGATGGCGCGGGGGAGGCGCTGGGCCGGCTGAGGCCCCGCTAGGCCGCGAACACACCGCGCCGAGCCGCTGCCGCCGCGCCGCGCGAGGTCATGTGACCCACCTCTTCCGCCAGCGGCCCGGCGTGCACCGCGCCGCGCCACCACCGAGGCGGCCGCGCCAGAGCGCCCCCGCTCGCGCCCAGGCAGTAACGCGGCCGACCATAGAGCGGCAGCGGCCAGAAGGGCAGCGGCAGCCAAGGGGCATGCGCGCCGCTGCCATCTTTAGCGCAGGCGGGCGGCGCGGGGCCGTGACCCGGCCCGGAGCTCCGCCATGTCGAGGTCAAGCGCCGCCGCTCGGGGCTGGGCCGGTGGGAGGCCCTGGAAGGCCTCTGGAAAGCTCCCGGCGGTGCGTGGCACGGAGCCTTGTCCGTCTGTCAGCCGTCATTGTCCCCTCATCCAGATACTCAGGCCAGGCTGAGCTGCGGCCCGCCCGTGACGGTGGTCGGGACCGCTGTACCGCCGGCAGAGAATCCGGTCCTTCTACCTGCTGCCCGCATTGTTTGGGATGCAGCCCAGGATACAAGTGGCTTTCATGAAAAGTTCTATCTGCTGTAAAAGACCTAAGGATTTACACAGCAAAAAGAGCGAACACTAGTGTCTTAGGCAGCCTTATGCTCATCAGAAAGGTGTCACTGTGCTGTTTGGCCTAGCCATGGTCTACAACTGGTAGTTTCTCTGATGTACTTCCAGCATTTAGACTACGTTAAGAGACAATTTTCAAAATGACATGCAAGACAGTAATTGCTGTACTTACGCCACTGGTGGCAAGGAGTTGCAAGTGGAAACTGGAAGTGTCAATGAATAAAAGGAGCCAGATTTTACAGATTATAATGAGGCAGACCACAAAATGAACATATGTGCATAAAGGTGTTTATGTTGGATCAGCTAAGGACAAAAAAAGTCTGTATTGTATTGTCTGTTGTTTAAAGAAAAGGGTCAAATGCCAGCATCTTCACCTGTAGACCAACTTCTTCAGTACAAAGCAGAGATTAAAACTATCTGGCTGATGTCATATGTGCTAATGAACAGCCAAGAACTGCGTTGGAAGTAAGGGCCTGCTCATCACCTTGCTTTACTAGATGATGTGTAAGGGTAAATATTTTAGCAGATTTAAGAAATATTTCAAATTTGAATGCAATTCCTTCCCCCCACCAGAAATAGCATTTTTACTTTCTATTAATTACAGCTTATTCCAAGCAGCTGGTGTATCTATCGCTAACTAATACAAATTTACTAACTACAATACTGACTACTGTTAATATTTAAAATAATTTATAAGCATAAGTAGGAAAATCAAAGAAGAGAGGGCATAACAAAACTTTTCAGAATCTTCTGTGTTTCTGTCTCAGACAACAACAGCTCAGCTCAAAAAACAAATGTGCATCCCAAACTGACTTGTACTGCTGTAGTAAGTTTTTATTTACAGGAAACATTGCAAAGGTTTGCATCTATTTTTTTTTTAGCCAAAGAAATAGTCTATTTTGCATTTGCTCTTCTTACACAAATTAAATGTAGTCTTCTGTATCCTTAATCAAGAAAGAATAGCAGCAGAAGCATCCACTAAATGTAATACTTTCCTGTCTTTACTCTTTCTGCTATGGGATTTTAGAATTACTCACCACTAGTGCCTATATTGCTGCCTTTCAGTTATGCAACTGAGATCCCTTTTCCAGATACTTATCACAGTTCACTTTCTTCAGTTCTCACTGCAAACTCCAGAGTTTCGTGCTCAAGCCAGTCATGAAGATTGCAGTACGTGGCTTTTAATATTAAGGTTAAAAGAAGTGCTTTATTTTGTCTGCCAATTGTCTTGTATTTCAAGCAGGAGAAATCATCCCAAAAATGTTAGGCAGCACCTCAGGTCACAGGAGTCACTTTGTTTCTAGACTATGCATTTTAAATGGTTTATATGCATTTTTTGTTCCCTTCCTCACATTCTTAATTGCTCCCTCTATCACATTACCAATCTAAGTAGAGCTGCTTAGAGGAAGATCCCTTAGATTGCAGACTCATTGATCTTGTTGCTTGGCTCCTCTGAATATCACTGGGAGATTTAAAAGTTTTCTACCTCATATGTATTAGTTATATTCTTCATTCAGGTTTTTTTCAGTCTGAAGACTTTTGGTTCACCAAAACTTTATTCTTATATTGGTCTATTTTGTCAATTTCTTAAATTAATCTTTTATGCAAAATATCGAGTGAAAATACAGTATTTTAACAGCATGAAAGAGATCAGGGAAGAGTTACTGTACCAGTCTTCAGTCATTCATCATCACTAAACTGCATGAAAGAAAAATAATCAAATCGTGTGTATGCCTACACAAATATATATAGTATGATTTAGTAAAACAAAAGTACTTCAGCAACACACTTGAATTATGTGAGGGCCTTGGTCACTCCTTGTGTTAGAAAATTCATTGATTCATTCATTTTCACAGTAATTGGAACTGCTGAGTCAGTTTTGTGAAATGAGGATATTTCAAAGGTAAACTTACAATCTGTGTCTTCTAGATGGATATCCAAATGTGTGATTTGTCTCTCTCTTGAAATTATTTGTCTAAAATTGAAGCAGGGGACAACACATCCGCTGAAAGAAAGCAGTGCATGTGCTTCCTCTGGTGAAATAACTGCTATCATTTGATCCAAACGCCCAGCTGAAAACTCTTGTTACTTTAGAAGAGAAATTGCCTGTGCACTGGCTGTGCTACAGCAAAAATATTTTTGCATATTATCCAATCAGCCAATGAAAAATAACTCACTATTTTCTTCTAGCATCCCATGAGCTCATTGGAGCCACTACTGGGCAAGGTTACTTCCTCACCGTGTAGTTTCTTTGGCCACCTCTGACTGGCGTTCACCTCCCGTTCCTACAGCTCCAGTTTGTGACAGTGAATCTGCCACTTTTTGGGCAGGTGTGAGCTCTATTTTGGACCTGCAGTCTCTTTCAGCTATATAAATGATGGCTGCTCACCCATAGATTTAAGCTTCAGTAATGAAAAATCCCCAAAGGCTGCAATGACAGTGACTAGTGCCAGTGGCTCTCCATGTCGAGACTTCGTTTAAACACACGAATGGCAGATGAGATTTGGACGCCACATGCTCTCTCTCCTCAGATGGACACCACGATCCATTCATTTGCTAGACCTGGAGGCCTGGGAGCAGCCGCTTGGTGGTTCTCCGGGCGGCGGGAGGAAAGAGGTTCACTACGAATTTCACTTTTTAAACCCTGCTGGGGGCCGTTTACACTCCTCCGGCGCAGCTCCTCGGGGAATCCAGGCAGGTGTGGGACAGTGGGGCGAAAACAAAACGAGGGTAGCAGAAAACCTCGGTGCCTGCTCATCACAGGCACCGCGCGTCCCGGCCGGCGCGGCAAGCTCGGGGCGGTGCAGCGCCCGGACTACAGCTCCCGGCGTTCCAGCGCCGCCCCGCCCTCAGCCCGCCGCCTTCCCGTCTCCGCGGTGAGAAAATAACCCCGAACTTCCCCGCGATCAGCTGATCCCGGCTGACAACGAGGGGAGCGGGCGGAGGGGGCGCGGGTCCTGACCGGCCCTGCCCTGCCCTGCCCTGCTCAGTTCCCCCGGGCGCCCCGACTGCATGGTCGGCCCCTGGGGGAGGAGAACCGGGAGATCCCCCCCGGGCGCCGAAGGGACGGGGGGGAGGAGGAAGCCGCGGCCGGGACCCGAGTCCTTAGTCACCGGGTGCCGGCGGGAGGAAGGGGAAGAAAGGTGGCCGCCGGCTTGTAAACAATAGCCCGGCTCGCGGCGCTCCGTGCCGCGCCGCCTTTGTTCGCGGTCCCACGGCGGCTCCCGCCCGCTGCCGCCGCTCGGCGGGAGGAAGCCGGGGGCTTCCCCCGTGCTGGCCGGCCGGCGCGGTGCCGAGCGCAGCCCCAGGTAGGTGCGGGCGCGGGGGGAGGCGCCGGCCGGCACCGCCGTTACGTAACCGCGGGCGGGTCGCGGGGTCCGATGCAGCCCCTGCGGGCGGACGAGCCACAAGTGCGGCCGCCGCAGGGCAGCGCTCGCCCGGCCCGCGGCACTGGCGGGGAGAGGGAGCGCCGAGGGTCATCCCGGAGCGAGAGGGGCTCCGCTCTGGCTGGGAGCTGGGGAGGCGGCCCCAGGCAGCGATCGAGACAAAGGCGGCGGCGGGGTGCGCAGGCTGCCCTCGGCGGGCGCTGGTCGCACAGCTCTGCTCTGGCAACTTGGGGCGTAGAGAGAAAAAAATCCGTCGTCTGTCAGACTGACCGCTGTAGCGATCGTCTTCCAGTGTTACTAGAAGGAGCGCACAAAGAGAGCGGATTTTTGTTTATCTGGCGAAGCACATCAGGAAATTCCCAGCAAATAAATACTGTGAACTCTTTGAAGGAGGAGCTTAGCTGTGGAGTGAAAGCAGAGAATTTTCTAGTCTTGACACGGTCCTTTTGTGTGTATGTGCGTACATGTATATGCACTTGTGCGTTTCTGATGCCTTTTTTGTCTCTGTGTCACCAGCTGTCTCCGTTCTCAGCTTCAGGGAAATACTTGCTGTATCTGCTGAAGTACACCAGGCTGAGGGTTTTTTCCCATCACTGAAAGTACGTTAAAAAGCTAAGCAGGGAAAGAATGTATACCAGCATTTGGGTACAATAATACACGAAACAAGCCACGTTGTCTAAGTTTATTTTGGAGAAAGAAAACCTCATTAGCACTTAACAACACTTCCTGCGAGGCAGGTCAGTATATTAATCTTAGAAAAACATTCGTTAATTATTTAAGATTAAGTACAGACAACCTTCCTCTTGTGTTTCTTTCCTTTGTGAAAATACTGAATTTGGAACTGACTTTTACACATATCATTGTTTGAAACAGAAACAGGAGGGAAAAACATTGCTTTAAAGAAGTCTGAAGATGAGTGCCCACACGCAAACTGCGGAGAAAGGACAGAACACGACGCTCCTGTGCCAGGAAAGCTATGTTTGCAGTGGGACAGATGAAGCAATCTTTGAGTGTGATGAGTGCAGGAGCCTGCAGTGCCAGCGCTGTGAAGAAGAGCTGCATCAGCCAGAAAGGTTGCGGAACCACGAACGGACCCGTATAAGACCCGGCCATGTCCCGTACTGTGACTCCTGCAAAGGTGCCAATGGGAACATAATGCATGCCAGTATGACGGGATCAAGGCAGATAGCAGCAGTGAGGTGCCAGGTGTGCAAAATCAACCTCTGTGTGGAGTGTCAGAAGAGAACACATGCTGGGGGGAACAGAAGGAAGCACCCTGTCACTGTGTACCATGCTGGCAAAGCCCAAGAACAGGAAGAGGAGGAGGGGATGGATGAGGAGACCAAGAGAAGGAAGATGACAGAGAAAGTTGTGAGTTTCCTCTTGGTGGATGAAACTGAGGAGATTCAGGTAAGAACTGTTGTGGTTTGTCGTGAACAGTTTCTTTCTTAGTCTAACAGGCTAGTGTGATGCATGGATAACAAAATGATGGCCAGTACAGTACAAGTGCCACTGAGTATCTTGGGCTAAAAAGACTCAATGCCTTTGAGTGGCCTTTCTCATGAGTTACTCAAAAGGTCAAGTTCATTAAAACCTTATATGTGGCAAGAACCTTCTGTAAGAGGCTTGGTAAGCAAAGCTGGTGAAAGAATTGACTCTGTACTGAGATACATGCAGCTAAGGTCAGAGCTATCTATGCAGGATGCTGGTCATTCCTGAACAAAGTTGAATACATAGTATTGCAGTAGGTGTCCTGCAAATGGAAGTGCTGGCAGACAATTTCCTGCTGTATGACTAGGAGAGGGCACTGTATCAAGTAGTGCTAATGCAAGACTACAGCCCATTGCTACCATTTAGCACCAGTAAATCCATCTGATTTTTAGGAATAGAACAAAATAGAAATAAATGTCCAAAGTGTTCTATCCAAGTGTACAGACACCACTTAAGCTATATTGCTTGTCACAAATATTATTACATGTTAGCCTTTTGTTGAAAGAGGGGGAAATTACCATTGGGGTAAGTCTGCTTATAAAAATGATAGGAACTAGTTGACTAGGAACAGCCTCCCAGAAGGCACTATTTTAGAAAGTCTAGCATTCAATATATGCAGTTATAGAACTCTCCTGTTAGGCCTACATTTGCTAAGCATTTTAGAAGGCAAAATGCAAAAGTCACAGAGCATGTTAATTACACAACTGAAAATTGAAGTTTGTTTTCTGACTTGCAGTTTGCATTCCTTATATAAAACGTCATTCAGTAGGCACTGAAAGAAAATGTGTAGCCACCTGGAGACTCAGTATCATGTTGCACTAATTTAACATACTCATGCTACCATTATTGAAAATAATTGTAATTATGTTCTTATTTTTGATAGTTCTTTGTATCCATCATAGTAACAGTTGTGCCTGTCATGCATCACGAGGAAATGTGACTTAAATATCTCATATCTATTCTATACTATAGAAGTGTGTGTATGTACATAGATATGTATGTACCCAGTAATTATGCAATCATATAGAATAGTTTCAAGATACTTGGGTCATATTTTGTCAATTCAGGTGTACTGATTGCTAAACTGTCCTGGCTTTTGAAGAGGAAAAGGAGGAAAGGGTGACGGTCCTTATGGTACACTGACATAGAACATGCACTATGCAGGACAGCAGTGACTGTAAACTGAGTGCGTGAGTTTCAGGTTTGGAGCAGTCTTAAGTCTGTATGCCTCCAAGCCCTAAACACACACTTACTTCCTTGTAATGTGTAACAGATGCAACTCTTACTTAAAGATACCAACTTTTCAGTAATTCTCCTCTGGCCACCAGAGCAAGCTCTGAAATGCCTTGGAACAGGGCTGTCCTGCAAAGCTGCTCACAAACTGTGTCTGTGTGTGGTTGTACTGGTTTAAGTTATATTTATACTCATGAATCTGTAAGCCTTATTGAGGTAGACCTTTGGCTGCCTCCTGCAAGCAAGTGCATTTGCTATTTAAATGTCATGGGCAATAAGGCCAACTTCCTTATTGGGACAGCAGTAGTCCTTTATCAGATCATAGCAATTTGGTCAGAGCTGGGTTGGGTTGAAAAAGCTCTCTCCAAAAAATGATCTTATTTCACTATCAATATGTTGAATCGGAGCTCTTCCATCTGGTGTGATCTACTCTTCCTCACAGCTGAATATGTACGTGACATCTCACAGCCCGTATCAAAGTAGTTTGAGAGATTCCAATTAAATTATTTTCTGACAGCTGGAATTTAAAGAGTGCTTGCTATTATAGTGATAATTCTGCTAGTGAGCATGAGGACCTTTATTTAGAAAAGCTTGTCAGATGCTGCAGAAGATGTCTTCAGAGCTAAGTAGTCATCTTTTGCTCTTGATAATACTAAGGAGCCACTTTAGCTATAGGAAAGTGATCATCAGTCCTTTATTTTGTGCTTATCATTACTTGGGGAGAAATCATTAGAATGTTCTTTATTTGAACCAACTTTTTGTCCAAAAATGCCAAAATTTTAGTAACTTGAAATATGGAGGTTCAGAGTTCAAGAGTGTGTGGTTTTTTTTAAGTTTGAGCAGACAGGATAATAATTTAACAGAATTATGTAGTTCAGCTATTTTTAACTGTTTAGTGACCTTTGGAACTTGAAAATGGTTGTGTTAGTTGGGAAATAAGAGAGGAAACTGCTGATTTGCTATTAGTGCTAGATTCTGCGGTAGCAATGTTAAAAGCTACAAAATTACAAATGGTAAAAGCTACACCACCCCACCACCAACCCTCCCCAAATTCGATGGAACTAGTTATGCTGCTGAAGCAGCAGATGATGGATCAAGATAATCACTGATGTATATTTGTTTACAAACATCTAACTTGAAAGTGGATCAATGAGATGGGGACATAGGGCCAAAAGATTTATTTTTTAGTTTTCTTTGGAACCTGGAGTTGTTAAGCTCAAGTGGCTATGCTTCATCTCACTGTTCCTGTTGGCTTCTTGGAGGTGGTAGCTCTGAAACTGAAGAATATTTATAGTGTGTAAGCAAATGACTGATATAGTTCTAGATCCAGAAGCAATGTAGATTAATCCATAAGGAGCTGTGTCTGAGCAAATTGGTTCAGGGGAGAGGTGGAAATTCTCAGTTTGGGCTCAGCACTACAGAGCTAGGATAATTCTGAGATCTGCATAATTGTCTTTGTGCCATGTTGCACAGATGTGCTGGCCTGCTCAAAGCTTTTTGTGCTTTGCAGGCATAGCATAAGCTCAGAAAGCTGAGGACTTCTTGTGCTTGTTCAAATCCACATAGACAGAAAAGGTCTCATTTTAAACCACTGCTTGTTTGTAGAAAACCAATGGCAGCTGAAGTTTGTATCTGTGAAATACAAGCTTCTCTGTGATGTTCATCGTAGCAGCACTGTAACTTAGCACCTCAAAAAGAGGTTGGCTATCTCATGTTAAAAAAAATGTTGTTAAAGATTAAATCCAAGTTCTCACTGCAAGTCTGTGGAAGAACAGAGAGGCAAGTTGTTCCTCATGGAGTCCAATCCCAGCTGTCTCACACCACACAGTTCAATGCTTTGCAACTCTTGTGAGTTAGTTCCCAGGCATCCTGACCTACATGATGAATATTTTCTTCCTTCTTCCAGGGCTTGTTGTCCCTCCTAAGACCTCACTGACTTCTATCAGAAAATAAACCTTGACTGTTTTACAAGCTGGCATCACCTGTAGTTGAGACCCCATTCTAGGCTCTCTTTCTCAATTTCTGTTATGCAGTTTCTCTTTACACAGTATTAAAATTTTGGCCTTATCTATTACATATCTAAAGCTGAGGCTTCAATCAAATTGTTCTTGATAACTGCAGCATCTGTTTGTTAGTTGGCTCTGGCACAGTCTATCCTCCTTGGTCATCTGAGAATGATATTGTGGGGATTACTTCCTCAATCAATTGCTTTGCTTGTGTCACTCTTTTCATCTTCCACTCACACTGCTCTCTTAACATCTTCCACATCTCTTTGCCTTGTTAGACTCAAACTGTGTGCCTTCTTTTTCTATATGTGTAAGTCCCTCAACTGCATCTCCTGATCTGCTCTGCCAAGATGTCAGCTTTCCTTTCTTATCTCTGACTTCCTGGATTCTCAAATAAGCATCATTGTGTTGTCACTAGTGCTGCCCCTTGAGCACAGGAGGCATTTCCCATGAGACATCACAGAATCAATTAATTGGGTTTTTTAAATTGATATTTGTGTAGCTATTAAGAAAAAAAAAAAACCACAGTGAAATACAACAATAAAAACATGACTCAGGTTGTGATACTTGTTTCAAATCCTGAGGCTGTCTTACTGTTCCATGAACTTTTCCACTCACCTGGATCTGTCTTTGTCTCTTGTACTTATATTTATGCAGTTTCTGGAATAGTTTCCATTTTTGCTTTGTATTTATGCAACATGCTTGCAAAAAAGCTCTTTAGAATGAAGCAGAGTTACACATCTGTTGTACAATGAACTTTATTTACTACTACTTTTGAGGCAGGGCTGAATGCTTAACAATACATAACAACAGCTTGGTATTTTTATCTTGGGGAGCAGATGTTGGGAGTTCTTGCCACAAGATCAGATCTTGGTTGTAGTGGCACTAATGGCTTCTATGATAACACTTTGTCCAAAGCCCTAATTAAGGACTTGGCACATATGCTTAATAGAATAGAAAAAGTCTTTAATTGACCTGAGAAGATAGAGGACATGCTTGGTTATTAATAATCTGCCTTAGAGTTCTCACATCTTTGACTAGAAGCTAGCTCAGTCACAAAAAATTACCCAATCTGTGGGTTGCAAAGAAAAGTAAAAGGTGCTGACTTTGTAGTCTGACTTACTAAGGAGACTAGAAGAGAAGAAAAATTTTCCTCTAGCTAGTCACAAAAAAAAATTTCCCCAGCTGTGTAATTTTGAGGCAAAAGGAGTATGCATTTATTGCTATGTCTCCCCTGAGATACCCATATGATCTCCCTTTCCTCAGTTTGCAGGGTCTTTTTTTTTTGTGCCAATAGATATCTCAACTTCCTAATATAGCCCCATTCCTTGAGGCTTTTTCTATTCCTTGTGCAGATCTAGACACCTAAAGGAGTAATGTCTTCCCCTCAGTAAATATGAGCAGCATCTATGTAATGCTTTGCAGTCAGTTAAGATACTGCAAAAGGACCCATAGCCCTTATTTAAATGCAGACCATTTTGTACAATTACTAATAACCTGTCACTGACAGCATTAATAGTCCATGTGTCCTCCTCTGTCCCCTCCTGTTAAAAAGTTACACATACATAGTGATGACTCTGCAGGGTTGCTGGCTGCTTTGCTTTTCTCACTCCTGCTGTAAACCTGATGGAAGTACTGTGATTTTTCTTTATTATCTGCTGATTTGAGCCTCGATAAAGTTTAGGATGAGAGAATGGAGTCTCTAGGAATGCTTTTTCTTGTCAAGTATTCTTTGTCAGTTAATGGAAGCTAACATATGTGTTCTTTTAAGAAAGAAGGTCATGATCTCTTAAGTCTGACTTGCATTTGTCTAGCAAAATGCAAAGTGCTAGTTCCTGGGACACTCTTGCTTCATTTGCTGTTGTGGGATTCTGGGTTAAGGGGGTAGCACAGTGAGCTGTAAATTTCTAGGAAATTCAGTCCATGTCCTGTAAAGTAAGGAGTCACAGCTAGTATATTTGTCATGGATATAAAGAAGGAGTTAAAAATGTTAAAGGATCTGAATTTTTTAGGCCGGTGTGATCTGTTGAATCAGAATATGCAATTTCTGTCCTTTGATACTGTTGATGTGCTGTAGAGGAATTTTCCTCCTTTTTGTGCTTTAGAGAAGTTTTCTTGCCTAAGTATTTTTGGGAGTTTAGTGTCCTACACTCTAGGAATTTTTCTCTTATTACTTTGTTATTTTTCAGTATAAACCAAGACACTCCCATCTCAGTCTGTTATCAGTTCATCTAAATTTAAGTGCACTGTTTTTCTGTCCTTAGAATAAGTAGAGAAAAGTAGAGAAACTACTCTCAGGAGTGTTCCTTCTTCTACTGGACATATACCAGTATTTTAAAGAGTATTTTTAGAAGGTAGGAGAGAGAACCATCCATTTAACAAACACGCAGCTCCTTTGACAGTCCCAGGCTGACTCTTAGCAAACTTTTAACATAGCCACTTACAAATAGTGCTTTTCCCTGGAATCAGTCTTGCACCTTCTTCGTGATGCAGTACTTTTGGACATTAATTAAAGCCAAATACTTTGCTTCTTTCTTGTTTCTTTTGTCCGTCTGCTTACATGAGTGCTGGTGTGGAAGGAAGAGACACTTGTGGATTTCAATGAAAATTTATTCTGGGGCAAAAGTAGGGAATTTCCAGTTGCATTTTTAATAGCCTGCTGCACTTGAGTTGCTGCATTAAGGCAGTTACACTTATTTGCATTCATGCACTGCCTTTTCAGGAGTGATTGTGAGGAGCCCTGCAGAAACGTGAATTTTGGTGGTGGCATTTTACTGTGGTGGAACTTATTCTTCTCAGGTTGGTCTTACTGGCTGTAGTTAAAGGAAGAATTAGCTTTATAGATTTCTCTCTTATTTTCAATGTAGACTGAAGTTATGATTTAATGACCTAAAGGTAGGACCTGGGGCTTTAGATATGCACTGAAACACCTTTTTGTGAATCTACTTCTAAATAGGAGCTCAGTTTTTTAGAGTTAAAACACAGATTTAGAAGCAGTGTTTTTAAGAACTGGTCCGCATTGAGCTGGTCAGACCTGACAGGTCTGTTCTGTTTCCAGGTTTAGTAATTGATATGATATTCTGTCCTTAAGATCAATTACCTAATATTATCTCAGTTTTGTTTTAGAAGTTCAGGACTGCTCAAAAGTTTTGCAGATCTTTTAGCTTGCTTTGCCATTTCTCCTTCTGATTTAAGGTGTTTGAGTTCTTGAAAGCATTATCTTTTAAAAATACTTTTTGAACACTGAGTAACTTTACTTGTATTGCCAGTGTTAAGTAATGCTTTAAGGTAAATCCATTTTTTCCACTTGATTGTTTTGGTCGCTTGTACTGATTTGTCTCAGATGTTTGTAATTTTATGCTAGTATACATTTGGAAGTGCTGTTACAAATCTTGCAACTTACATTTCCATTAATTGGGAATGGTGTTAAGTTTATATCATTCTTATTGACTTAGTGGTTGTGTATCAGAAGATACTGTTGTGTGCTGGTTGTCTAATCACAGACTCACTTAAGTTGGAAAAGAACTTTCAGATCATCAAGTTCAACCATTAACTCAGCACTACCAAGTCAACCACTAAACTGTCCCTCAGCACCACATCTACACATTTTTTAACAGTAAAGATGTAAATGGTAATCTACATGTCAGGGATGGTAACTCCACCACTTCCCTGGGCTGCCTGTTCCCATGCCTGATAACCCTTCACTCAAAAATTTAGTTATTGCTATGATTTCTTCTTGATTGCAGAAAACATATTTTTGTTATTTAAAATACTCTTTTAAAACCAGGTCAAGCAACGTGTAAGACTTCAAAACACAACAACAAAAGTATCAATGTAAGTCAAAATGACAGTGTAAGATTAGCAAATGAAGGCACTCTGATGAATGCTATGCCAAGCATTCTTGATTTTTGTTTCGAGCTACTGTGTGTTGTGGCACAGTTCTGGCTTTGTGCATCACTTTCATGAATATTAGCAAGCCCTAAAGGGTTCATAAAGAGTCTTAAAAGGAGAAAACTGAGGTGAAAATGTCCGATTCTCTTAATGCATTTGTTTTGCTGGCAGCAGATTTAAGGTTGTATGGGTACTGGTCATTGGAAACTCTGTTCTATTTTATAGATTTTTGTTCCCAGGCTTTTAAACACTTTTTTGTTTTAATAACATTGTTACCAAGAAATTAATAGGCAGGAATGGAATTTTAGTAGTTCTTGTTTCTTAAAAAGAGTTCTCTTGTTTAGCAGTTCTTGTTTCATTTTAGCAGTTCTGTTTCTAAACAATTCTACTTTTCTTAGGGCTCAGATTTAGATAACTTGTTATGTTGGGTACAATAGGTTGCCAAATGTAGGTGATAAAAAGACTTCAGTTCTAAATGTGCTCCACCGCAGTATGAGTTTTTGTGGTCTCTGTATAGAGGACTTTAGCTGTTAAGTTCCCTGTTTTTTCCCACTGAAGACCTTCACCTCCAGTTCAGCTGAACTTGGGTGAAGGGACTACATGAAAAGCTGGATGACAGCTGCTAAAAGCAATGTAGTTAAAACTGTAAAAGAAAACTAAGCAGGATTCTAACATAGGATACAGTAAAAACTGTTCTTTTTAGGAGAGTCTCTTAAGAGCTATAACACAAGTGTGAATGAGTTTCTGATACTAGAAATGGCAAAATCAAGAAGGGGCTGAAGAGATAGGACTCTTGTCTTGATTTAGACATACAGTTTTCATCCTTAATTTACATTGTTGTGCAACATAAGGAAGACTTTGTATTTACCTTCTACTGTGAACATCAGAGACCTGGAGCTCTTGGGCAGCATGGACGTGGACATAATTATGGAAATGTGAGCCCTTTGCATGTACAACACAAGCTGGTACCATACCAATTTGTTTTAGAGATGAGAAGCAAAACAAAGAAGTGAGGATTAGTACTTTGACACTTATTACACCCACTCTTACTTCAAAGGTCTTAAGGGAACTTGCTCAAGGGAAGGAAATTTGACTACTAATATGGGGATTGTTGTGATGGCTCTTTGAGAGTGTCATTCCTGTACTCAGTGTTGGTTAAAGTCAGCTGGTGCACAAGAGCAAGGAGCACCCAGTGACATACAAGCATATTTACCTTCAAAGGGGAGTGACCTTCTTTTGGTCACTTTGGCTTGTCTTTGTTTTTTTTTTGCTTCTCCCCCCACATGGAATTTATTGTAAGGACGTTGCAGGATCCAAAATTATGGCTAGGTTCCAAAAGGGAAGATAGGTCTACTGGTTCTCTACCAACCATGAGCATTTAAGTGCAACCACTGCTCAAGAAGTTCTTGATCATCTGACTTCAGAGCTCTGGTAAAGTGTGCTAGGAAACATTGACTTATTTCATGTCTTATATTCTTCCTTATTCATTACTAAGTCCTGTGAGACATAAACATTGGACTACCTAGACTTTGGTGCATTCTTGTGCACCTAGGTAACTTGCTTGTTCAAATCACTCCTGAGTTCCATCCTAAAGGAAATCTGCAAGAGCCTAGAAGGGGATAACTTAGAAGGGAATAAGTTTGCATATGTGATTTGATATTCAGTGTAACTTTGAGTTGACTCCTGTCTCTTAATGGTGGGAATATATCTCAGAGTTACCCTCATTCCTATGGTCCCTTCTGTCCTTTGTGTCTTCTGGCATGTCTTCTGACTCAGCCTGTTCCACAAACTCTCCCAAACTGCTACCAAAGTAATAACTAGTGCTAGCTAAAAGATCTTAGTCGTTAGCTGTCCTGCCAATACTTAAGCAGCTGTTTGAAAACTGATATTTTTTTGTGTTGTCCATGGAGTACATAACTATTGACTCTGCCAAAAAGGACCTGTCACCTTTTTGGTGAGAAGTTTGGGAGGTAAAAGTTAAAAACAAAACATTTTGAAGAAGACATTATCATATTTCCTTTTACTTACGTACACATAACATTTTCTTATTGTCAAATGTGTGAATGTTTTTAGGAGCTATTCCATAAACCAAGAACTTCCTTTCATCCACAGGAACATCTTAAGAGACACTAAGCAAAACTGCATCTATCATCTAAGCTACCTTCCTGATGATAAGTTAATAATCACAGCTACCAAGAAAGCAGACCCTTTCTTGTGTACCTGTAATTTTAGTGTATTTGATGTTCTCCCAGGAAAGACCTTGTTGAGAGTATTTTGATGTCTCTTGTTTCCTGTTTTTTTCTACACTTTGAGGCTTCCTTGAATAATTTGAGTCTGTGAGACGCTACTGCAAGCCCACAGCCCACAGGTTTTCTTTGTGAACACTGTTCCCAACCACAATCTGGCACACTAACTATTTTTAAAGTCTTTGGCACACTGGCTGATTTTTATTTTCCTTCATAGGTGATGCTTTCTTTATTTTCCTAGGTGATGCTGATAGATTTGACCAAAGCAAATGGGGCTGGCTGAGCCTTAAACTAATTTGCTGATACAAGAATAAACTTGTTCAAAGAAACCATTTATTACCTCATTGCCTTTCTAGTTAATGGATTGAGATCTTCCAAGTGTACTCACAGAATGAAAATAACTAAGCACTTCCAGAAGTTAAGAGGCAGGTGAAAGAGGATGGAAGCCCTGTTCTTTTCAGTGCTTTGGTCATATTTTTCCTTGTCTTATAATATGTGGATAAAACCTGTTGGAAGACAAAGAAAGTAAATGAATGAAGCATGAAACCTGTGAAAGCCAAAGATCTATTCTGCAACAAGATTAGGGCAGGCTCTTGTACAGAGCTCCAGCCCATTTCACTGCTTGTTTATCTGCTCCTGTTGCTCCGGTATCTGAACAGAAAATGCCCTGTTCTTTAGCCTAGACAGCATGATGCTTGCCATTTAAACTATGTAAAGCCAAGGAGAAATTATCTGTACTTCTTTTTGCTTTTGTATGTTTCATTTTTTTAATGAAAGTACAATACAGTAAATTATGAAATGAATCATTGAGGTAGTTGTGGCACTTCTGTGAAAGCCAGTTTGACTTGCTTTGAGCACCTGAGTCCAGTGCACAGCTTTGCTGCTTCTTCTCTGCTCCCACTTTCTAGCTGAAGGATTAATTAGCTGGAGAGCAGTGGGAACAGGACAGTCTTTGTCTGAGAACCCCTGGCCATGGATAGATGCAGCACAAGTGCATGGCAGAGATTTTTCTACCTAAACAGGTGCTCAACCTCTGTGGATGAGGCAAGTGAGAGGTAAAAGCAATCCCCTCTTTCATGCCTGAATTTTCATGCTTGCCAGGAGAACAATGCTATTGAGAAAGTCTGCCATGCTCCAAGTAGCTGTTCTGACAGATTTGGAAGTAGTGTTGTGCTCCCTTCTCTGAAAGGGCTGTCTCAGAGAATGAGGTGAGATACTAGAGAGTTGACTAGATACATAATCACAGTGAAGCATCACTTCCAAAACAGCTACATGATGGAACAACATAAATCTCATCAGTATGTATTTTACAAAATTGCATTCTAGTATTTTGCTTTGTACTTCATGGTGCTTCAGAAACTTACAATGAAATCTGAAGAGGAGGAAATCACTCATTTTAATCCTGTGAATCCTGAAACCAGCTGTGTTTTCAGTGTTGTCTACTCCAGTTACATAGTTACAACAATTTTCTCTTTTTGTTTTGGAAGCTAAGGAATGAAGAAGACTTTATTAAGAAATTGGACTGCAGTCCTGATCAGCACCTAAAGGTAGTGTCCATCTTTGGGAACACAGGAGATGGCAAGTCTCACACCCTTAACCACACTTTCTTCTATGGCCGGGAAGTCTTCAAGACGTCTCCTGCGCAGGAGTCTTGCACAGTTGGAGTTTGGGCAGCCTATGACCCTGTCCGCAAAGTGGTGGTCATTGATACAGAGGGTCTCCTGGGGGCCACTGTCAACCTGAGCCAGAGAACACGGCTGCTGCTGAAGGTCCTGGCCATCTCTGACCTGGTCATCTACCGTACTCGTGCTGACAGGCTCCACAACGACCTCTTCAAATTCCTTGGTGATGCCTCGGAGGCTTATTTAAAACACTTCACCAAGGAGCTAAAAGCTACCACAGCCCGCTGTGGCCTAGATGTTCCTCTGTCAACTTTGGGTCCAGGTGTCATCATCTTTCATGAGACTGTGTACACCAAGCTACTGGGCTCTGGTGAGTAGGCAGTTCCAATTACAATGTGCTGAACACTGTCTGTAAGCTATCATTTGTGTTGAATATTCAGCATTCTTTACTACCATGTAAAAATGTCATCTGAGTTTTGCTCTCACCGGTTTCAGTCTGGGAACCAGGCTGTGGAACTAGAAGAACATTGCCTCATGATGATCTGACTATTCCAAATCAGCTAGAATAATCCTCTTAGCCAGCTGAACATCAGCAATGAATAGTCATGAGTTCTGCCAGCCAAAGGAGGGGTCATCATACAAGTTCATGAGTATGGGTGATACAGCAGATGATCAGTTAGAAAGTGAGATAAGGTCTGGGAGAGATCACTTATCAAGTACCATCATGGGCAAAAGTGACTTGACTTGGGTATATTGATTGAATTTATTACTGACAAAATCAGAGCAGCGTAATGAGAAGTAAAATACATCTTAAAACTAGCTTTCCCTCATCCCTCCTTCCCAGGTCTACCTACTCCCCTGCCAGCCATGCAGGGAGACAGGGAATGGTCAGTTCATCACACATTTTTCCTGCTGCTGCTCAGGGAGAGGAGTCCTTCCCCTGCTCCAGTGTGGGGTCCCTCCCATGGGAGACAGTTCTCCATAAACTTCTCTGACATGAGTCTGTCCCATGGGCAGCAGTGGCTGAGGCTCAATCCTGCTGTTTGTGAACATCTAGGAGGTGTCTCTTGTGTAATAAATAACTCAGATGTCCTGGCTGACCCACATTCTCATTTTGGCTTTTCAAAACAGTGACGTTTTTAACTAATAGAAGAGCTTGATGTTCTTTCTGGTTATTATTGGAGTAATTTCTTAATAACTTTTAACTTATGCATAAGGCAGATCCTTTCTTTATATACCAATTTGCTGATTAGCAATTCAGCCTTTCATGAAGTTGTTGTCATTTGGTGTTTCATCAGTTCAGTCTTTAGTGACCCATGAGGACACTTTGCACCTGTATGCAAAGTCAGGGTCGTTAAAAAGATATATTTTTATGGTCACTTCTGATCGCAGTAGGAATACGAAAGAAACTTCTTAGCATATGGATATGCAGAAAGCTGTAACCATCTGTCTCAATGAATACTTGAGATATGTATATTTATGTAGTTTTAGGGCAGGGAAGATGGGCCTGTCTTATTTTGAAATGTACAGCAGGTACTTGGAAGCAGGCAGGAGGGTATGGTTGGCTTTGTGGAGTCTGACCTGATGTGGCCAGTTCTGAAGTGCTTTGCCATGTACAAATTGTTGATAAAGGCTTGGTCTTCCTTGCTACAGGGTTGGCATGGAGAACAGGCAGCCCATGTAAGGTTCACATGTCCTCCACTTATCAGGTGCTAGGAGTAGCTATACCAAGTTATAGTCTGGTGAGAAGAAATAACAAATGTGCTGACATTGTGTGTCCTTGTATTATGTCCTAACTTGCTCCTTTATCTGGATATCTGTGTTTCAAAATCTAGATGTGTCTGGTTTTACCTGAAAAACTTGGTCCTAGAATTTAAAGTTGTGTATCACAAAACAGAGACTGCTTTTGGAAAGTCTGTTTCTTTTCCTTGTTTTAAAATATAATGATAACTACATTCCATATGTATCAGAAAACTTAATTAATAAAACCAGGTCTATATTGCATATGAAAATACTATGCAATTAAAGTATTGTTTTAAATAATCAATTTATGAACATGTTTATACTCTTATATATAGATCATCCTTCTGAGGTTCCTGAGAAGCTCATTCAGGATCGGTTTCGGAAGCTAAGCTGTTTTCCTGAGGCTTTCAGCTCAATTCACTACAAGGGAACAAGGACATACAATCCTCCAACAGATTTCTCTGGGCTTAGGCGAGCTGTGGAGCAGCAGCTGGAGAACAATACTACTCGGTCACCTAGACAGCCCGGGGTTATCTACAAAGCACTAAAAGTAAGCGGAGAAGAGTTTGTCACACTGTTTATTTGTTCCACTGTTGCAATTAACTCAGCTGCAGCTCGTAAAGGCAGAGCACCTGAGTCAGTAATGCAGACTTGCATGCAAGTCTTCCACGAGAATGATAATTCTGTCCAAAAGCTGGGGAGGCTGAGTAGTTTTTTTAACTTCAAAACAAACACTTTAGTAAATGAAGTGGAAGGTGAAAAAGAGTTGAAGAGCCAAACTAGGCAAGATCATAAAGCTAAGCTGGGGAGTAAAAAGTAACTGATGCTGTGAGTGACACGCACTTAATGACAGTGATTTACAAAGTGAGACCTTAGAACTTATTTTTTTTTTATAAAATTTCTAAAGTTGACCTCAGCACAAGAGGAGAAAATGCAAGGGACTTAGAGGGAATTAACAGTGGTTAATAGTAATAGTAGTTAAAACCTAGCACTTAGTATAACCCAAGGGCTAGGAGGCAAAAAGGAGGAAAAGAGTTGTACTGGTAGCTAGGGAACAGGATAGGATCAAGCTAAATGATGTATTATATCAGAACAAGTGATTTTCTTCAATGGTTCACTTTGCTAGGATGTCAGAGGGATTTTTGGGTTTTTAAATTTGCAGTCATTCCTACAAGTTTCCACGTACCACTGCCTGATTAACATTGTATTTTCTTTGGCCTGAAGAGTGCAGCTGTCTTTGGGGAGGGGCAGGCAGAGCTGGGGCATATCTGCAGAAGGAGGTAGTGTTAGCAATATTTTCTGGTGTTAGTCACAGCTGTTGGAACAGATAATTCTGGCTGCTCTGCATTAGTGGTAGCTGAAGCACAGAGGGAAGTGTCAGGGTGGCATGTACTCAATTCTTTGGGAGCAGGCAGGCAACAAGGGGAAAAACAGTTGGAATAATTAATATTAGTTTAATTTCTATTTCAATTTATTGCAATCATCAAGTAGCTTGGTTTCAGATATAGCTGCTGGTATACTTAGATTCATGACCAATAGAGTGTTTGCTGGGTTCAAATCACATCTGACTACAAATTAACTTCTTTTGCTTCACCTGCTGAGGACACAAGCCTTGCTAGAGGTTTCTGTCCACTTCCTCTAATTCTTGAGTTCATTCGAAAGTATCAGTATCAGACAAGCTTAAAAGAGAATGTAAAGCAAATTTCCTTGAAATTATGTGAAATAAAATGTTTAAATAGAGAAGTTATCTAGGGAAGCTGTGGTGAGAGGTATACACAACTCTGTGTGTAAGTGCAGTCAATCCTTGTTAGACAGCAAAGATGCACCACTCCACCTACCTCAACCTTGTGAAGGGAGGGGGAGGAAGAGAAAGGCAGCCAGCCACTATATTAACCTCAGCTGTAGGAAGAGTTTCAGCTACATCTCATGCCTTCAGAGAGATGTCCATCAAGAAAAACTGTAACCGTTTGCTTTGTCACACTGCTTTTTTCTTTTTTTTTTTGTTAACATAGCACCTGAAAGAACTGAAAAAGTTAAGTGCCAAGGCAAAGGACTGATTTAATCTGAGAATAGATATTCCTAGGAAAGAGTACAGATCCCTTTGTCTCAGTTTTGCCATTTCACCAGAGAAGGGCAGTTGCTCAAGTGGCTGGAGGAAAGCTCAGGGCAGCACCTTCTGAGCCAAAAGGCAAAATCATATTCTCATGAACTATAAGAAATGATCCTATGAGTTTCTTTTCAGAGGTTTCCAGAATGCAAAGCTAAAAGCAATTACCCTGTTATTTTGAGCATAGATTGGATGCACAGAGGTGGATGCAATTTTCTACCACTCATTTCTACTACTTCAAACTAGGGACAAGTTCTACATTCAAACTAGGGACAGGAGGAGAGGAGAACAGAGGAGAAGAGTATCTTACAAGTATTCAAGTCACTTCCCTACAAATGCCAGATTGTCTTCTTGGTTGGTTTCCTTGATCCAAAAAATCTGTGCTTTGTTTTCCAGGCTAATAAGACACATTTGTTAGCTATGTACTCTCTCTGCATCTCTTTCCAGTAGAGGAATCCATGCTTTTTCTTGCAAAATGTCTTCATTGCCCTTAATCCCTTTCCAGTTCATTCCTTTTTGTTTGACAGGCTCTAAGTGACCGGTTCAGTGGGGAGATCCCTGATGACCAGATGGCTCACAGCTCTTTCTTTCCAGATGAATATTTCACATGCTCCTCTGTGTGCCTCAGCTGTGGGTAAGTAGATAAGAAATGCTTCTCCATCGTCTCAGAGGATGGTGCTGCCTCTAGCTGCAGCCACAGAATGCAAAGTTTCTGTGACATCTTGACACCTGACATCATCTATCCTCAGCTAGTACTTCCAGGCAGAATTAGCTTGAAATTAAACTCTTATGTGAACTGGGCAACCACTAATGCCACATCCCAGCTGGGTGCATGGTTTTTGCCCACTATTTTTGTGCATGAGTACAAACCTGTGCTGTTCATTTCTTTTCCCAAATGCAAGCAGAACGGGAAGAAAGGAGTGTCTAAATAAATTCCCTGAAATTTCTTATGATGTTTTTTCATGACATTTTTATTGCCTAAACAGTCCTAAAGAATACATCGTAGGGTGGGGCTGTATTCAGTGACTAGCTCCATATTTGATTAGATCTTGGCTTATAGCTCTCTGGAAAGACCCCCAAAATTGAGCCTGCAAGGGCAATAGATGGCAGTCAATGCTCCGAGTCTGGGAGCATGATGGTGTGGCTGGTTATGCTTCTTTTCAGATGCCAAGCATATTCTGCAGGGAATTGTGTGGTGCTACTTTGTATGTGAAACAGTTGCTACACCTCCTTCTGAAGAGCCTGTCTTTCAGTAATAAATTATCTCATTGCTATATGTACAGTTGTGAAGATGGTTTGAGGGAACAACATCTATAAAAATGCAGTATAGCAGTAAAAAGGAAATCTTGGTGACTGCTGTCCTGTGTCTGAGAGCAGCAGCTCATGGGTGGCTCTTGCATACTCAGGTGTGGCTGTAAGAAGAGCATGAACCATACAAAGGAAGGAGTCCCTCATGAATCCAAAAGTCGATGCAGATATTCTCACCAGTATGATAACAGAGTCTACACTTGCAAGGTGAGCTAAAAGGAGAAAGTCCAAAGAATGAAAAAGGAAAAGATGACCAAGTAAATGGGGAAAATCACAGGCGTGTGCCTGTTTTCTTCCTTTTTTTTTAATTTTTAATGTCAGAGGTGCTCATAGCTTTGACAAGAAAAATTGATCCTTATTTGACTTGGATATTTGCTTGGAGACTTTATCACTTCTGTTTGCTGAGTGTCATTTTCTAGCTAAATTTTGAAGCTGGCTGCTCTTAACCTGAATGATGTTGACCTTTTATATATTTGATATGGTTACTCTTATTTGCTTATGCCCAGTGCTTGGTACTAGCCAATTTTTCTGAACGATCTGTGCAGAAGACAGGAAGATTTTTGGCTATCATTGTGGTCTTTATTGATAGCAGGTTTGGTTTTGCTTTTTTTAAATGAGCTTTGATGAGTGCTCCTTTGCTGTAGACCTCTGTATGCTAACTATTTGCTTTACATGGCCAAACAGCAGCCAGATGTAGATTTGGGTTCCAAATAGTGTAGTTTTAATTGAGCCTTTATGTTGTAGGCCTGTTATGAACGAGGAATGGAGGTCAGCGTGGTGCCAAAAACCTCTGCTTCCACAGATTCCCCTTGGCTGGGCCTTGCCAAGTATGCCTGGTCAGGGTGAGTACTGCAGCTGAGATTTCTCTGCTCTCTGTGGTCTCTGTGCTGCCTGGGACTTGCCAGAGAGGTGACCTGTCCTCCTCTTGTTAGGTATGTGATCGAGTGCCCCAACTGTGGGGTGGTGTATCGCAGCCGGCAGTACTGGTTTGGCAACCAAGACCCTGTGAACACTGTAGTGAGGACAGAAATTGAGCATGTCTGGCCAGGGGTAAGTCTGTTTCTGGGTAGTCTTTGTGTGTGTGTGCAGCCATGCACATGCTTATTTGGTTCTTGTGGATGTTGATGGAGAAAATAGATTGCTTTTCATTAAGCTGGTCCCTGCTGTTTGAAAGAACCTTTGCAAGGGCTTTCAGACATGTTCTGGCTATCTTGAAATGGCTAAGTTGCTAACCTACTCCTGTCTTTTAAAGCAGGACTGGTGAATCTCTTTTTCCTGCTTGACCCCAGTTTAACAGGAGTAATGGGTTGCAGAGCCATCTGCATGTAAAAAAAAAGGTTTCCCTGTTTTTATTCTCGAATAAATATCTGTTTAATTCCAGACTGATGGATTTCTGAAAGACAACAACAATGCAGCCCAGCGTTTGTTGGATGGCATGAATTTCATGGCTCAATCAGTATCTGAACTTAGCCTGGGACCTACAAAAGCTGTGACCTCCTGGTTGACAGACCAGATTGCACCAGCTTACTGGAGACCTAACTCTCAGATTCTGGTAAATAGCAGCTGCTGGAGAGAAAGGCCTTGCCTAGCTAAAAGCCACTTTTTCTTCCTCTTTAAATAATAAAAGTACTTTGCAGATTCCAAATGCTTCCTGTTTTATTGCAGCAATCCCTACTTCTACAACTTTGAGAAAACTGAAGTGCTCTCTCCTCTTCCCATTCTAGATTTAGCCAGAGAAATTATGAACAGAGACTTGGCCCAGCCCTGATAAAGGGATGGTTTCTCCCTGCTCTTTGTCAGCTACTCTCCCAGCAATATCACAGAAAATCCTGGCTTGCATGAACTTGTTTTTCAAAGCAAAGAATCAACATCTTAAATCTGGCCACTGTAGTTGATAGTACTATTTTTATAGGTTCAGAGATTAAACTTTGGTTTCATACCAGACAAAAAGCTGATCCAAACAGTTCGACTAGGGAGGGATTCCCTTGTCTTGCCAGAAACAGATTCTTCTTCAGTGAAAACTGCCTTCTGAATTCTTACCCCACACAAAGGTTAAATATCCATCATTCAGCCTTGCATGATGTGTCTGTGTTTATTTGTGATTGTGAACTAAGGGATCATAGCAATATATTTGCTTAACGACTGTACACCTAATGTTCTAATCACTTCTCTGGGGTAAAGTAATGGGGCTGATAGCACCCAAGTCTTGTGCATAACTGTATTTTTCGCAATGTCAGTTTGAAACTTGCCATCTTGGGATTCTGCTCTCTATTTTTCACTTGAGGAAGATCAAACTAACAGTTCTTCCTTCTGTGTTGTTCTGATTAGAGTTGTAAGAAGTGCAACACGCCTTTCAAAGATAATGACACAAAGCATCACTGCCGTGCCTGTGGGGAGGGCTTCTGTGATGGCTGTTCTTCCAAGACCCGTCCAGTGCCTGAGCGAGGCTGGGGACCAGCACCAGTGCGCGTGTGTGACAACTGCTATGACAACAGGGGCATCCAGTTAGGTAATCTGGAGTTGGATGTGATAGAAATATCCCTGGGGTCTTAAGTGTTTGTTCCTGATTTCTGGATCACAACCATTCCCAATGGGTGTAGACAGTGTTCACACTGGGTTTTCAAACTGGTTTTAGTAAGGAAGCTGAAGAGCTCAATGCCCTTTGGAAGAAAGATGATCCTACTAGATACCTGAACTGCTGACAAAATTATTTTCTAATTGTGCCTTTACTTGGTTTTCCTAGCAACTGCTGATGGTCTGGTGCTAGCATCAGAGTAGGGGTGCTCATTTAACTGCAGACTATATATTTTGTTCATTATTGCTAAAATGAACACTCTGCAATCCAAGGTTGTTGATGGGGAACATAAAGGCTAAGGAGAGATTCCAACCTGCCTTTTGGGTTTGCTGCTAGTTTTGTTAATGTAAACTAAATGAAATTTGGCATAAAGGGTAGTGGACTTCGGTGTTGAGCCCTTCATTCTTGTGTCATGCAGATGTAGCTGAACTGCCTTCAGATGAGGAAGGGGGAACACTTATTGCCAGGAAGGTGGGGGAAGCTGTGCAAAACACGCTTGGAGCAGTGGTGACAGCCATGGACATTCCCTTAGGTGAGTTATGTTCTGTTCTGATGGGGTTTTTTAGGTCTAAAGGTATTTTTGTTTTCAAAGAGCAAAACTTGTTATTAAATTTCAAGAGTTTGTGTGACAGGCTGGCACCTCTGCTATGATACTGCTGCTGGTTGAGAGTTCTACAGTCCTCTGGATCTCTTCTGCTTGATGTTTCCTCTTGGTTTTCAGCATGTTGTTTCTGCAGATCACACTTTCTCTTTTCACCCTATTATGCAAAGCTGTGCACCAAGCTGTGAGTAATTCATGTTTCCCTGATGGATTCACTGCAGTGACCTGCTGTTTGGAGTTCCCTAAAGATTGGCCAATTAGGAAGCATTTTATTGGGTTTGGTTTTCTTTAAATGTGTTCATGGATATTGCTGATACTTCTTGGTACTTCTGAGGGGAGGGGTGAGAATTTGAAGTTGTCCAGGTTGGTAATGATGAGGAAGTAATTAGCAGTCTGATCTTTAATGGTGAGCTTAGTGAAGGTACCTCTGCTGCTCTTTCGTGTGCTGGGTGGCAGTTTAGGTATATCAGCAAACATTTCTCATTTAAATATTCTCTTGCTGGATCTGACTTCCTACTCATTGTGCAGATCATTGTTCAGCTGCTTTGTCTACAGCATGTCCAGTCTTCACCTTTGTGGGTGTTTGCTTTCTGTCTCAATGAAGGGCAGAATAAATCCCTTTCTCAGTTCAGACAGTACATGCATTTCTGAATATTTGGTTTGGTGACTTGGTGGTTTTTCTGAAACTGAAGGTAGGAGAAGCAAGTGTCTTAATCTCTGGAAGAGTCTGAGTAAGGCAAAATGCCACAATTAGAAGAGACACAATTTAGACTTTGAAGAGAAGCAGAGTGTGGGAGAATTGTAGAATGCCCTAAATAGCTACTCATTGTACTGAAGGATTCTGTCAGTAGGTCACCTCCCCCTTAATTGCAGCTGTGTGACTTGCAGTGTGTGAGTGCCTCCACTGGAGAACATTCTCGACATGCTCATGTTCATGGATTATTTTGTTCTCCCTCTTTCTCATCCCCCCACCTCACTTCCTCCTTAGGTCTGGTAAAAGACGCTGCCCGACCTGCCTACTGGGTACCAGATCATGAAATCCTGCACTGCCACAATTGCCGGAAGGAATTCAGTATCAAACTCTCCAAGCACCACTGTCGGGCCTGTGGCCAGGGATTCTGTGACGAGTGCTCACACGACCGCAGAGCGGTTCCCTCTCGTGGATGGGATCACCCAGTTCGAGTCTGCTTTAACTGCAATAAAAAGCCTGGTGACCTTTAACCCCAGGCTGCTCTCCAGATCTTTGCAATTCCTTATGCTCTCAGGGTTAAAATGAAAATATATGGTCTCCCTTTCACCTTCTAACCTGTCGCAGCCAGAGTGCATGTTTCCAGTTTCTGGCCTCCTCTCGTGTTATATCCATCTTGGAACACTGGGAATGAGCTTACATTCAGCCTCTAGGTTTTAAGTTCAAATTAACTGGGAAAGGGAGAGAGCTCCCTTGTAAATGAGCAAACCAAAATCTAGTGTATTTTATTCCAATAAAAAAAAATTATATATATATATATATATCAACTATGTATAATTTAGTATATTAAGAATATGGTTGAATAATCAAGCTTTGAGTATTCCTAGTTCAAGTGATGGATGGTGGTGTTCCTTACTGTATTGGATCAGAATTATGGCCTTCTAATTCTTCTTTTGGAATGTCTTGCTGATCGTGACGTCCTGTGAGGAAGGTTTGGACTCTGTACTGCCAAGAATCTCCAGTGTTGGTATATGAATTACACCTGGTAAGTTGGTAGTTCAACCAACTCTGCATCTGGAGGTGCTGCCCTTCTGGCCACGGAAGATTAAACCCAGATTTATTAACAAGTTTGTTTGAACTGTGATATGAGCAATGGTCTTGCAGCGTAAGAGGCATCAAGTTAATACAGACTCCCTGGAAGAGACTGGTAGAGCTCTGAAAGGTAAAGCAAATCCTATGGCACCAGGCAAAGCATTCTGATTTTGCCATTTCAACTTCAATACCAGATCAAAAGGTAGCAGGGTGTTTCTCTCCCTGATAATGTTTTCATGTACTTAGGTTTTCTTCAAGTTTCTCTGCAAGATTATTGCAGTTAAAAGTTTTGTCCAGAGCAGAAGAGAACAAGTTTTGTTGGCAATTCTGAGATATGAAGTTTGAGTTGTTTGGGTTGTGATGACTTTCCTTTTCCCCTACTTTTTAAGTGATCTTGTAGTTTCTGAAACCTCTGTGTTCTCAGATATGGTTGCATAGAAACTGCACAGATTTGACTTAACTTTCTTCTAATAACATGAACTTACAAATCAACCTGGAAAATGGGAACTTTTCTTCTTTGCTCCTTGCAACTGGCACTCATTGGACTTCATCCTTATATGAAAGGACTGCAATGAATTCACTGATTTTATTATGAAAAGCACCACTTAACCTAACTTATACTGTCATGTACTGTGGATTTGTGATTCCACTAATAAGAAGTAAAAGAACATTGTGGATTAAACTGCTTAAAATTCTCCCTTCTTGGCTTACACAGACAAGAATTATTTCACCACATGAGAGTTGCCTCCTCTTGGAGTGGCTGGAGTTTAATGCAGTGTCCTGGAACTGTGGTATTTTTCCCCAGCTTATTAAATGTGCTCTTGTGTAGATGAGTGCCCAACACCATGTTTTAAGACTGTATTATTAAATTAACTGCTATAAAGAACTTTATCTTCTGAACAAGCGTACTGACTTTCCTTGTAACAAGCGGTTCTCACTTTTTCTCTGAAAGAACATGCTCACAAAGTGTTTGTCCCTTCACAACTATATCCAGCCTACACAAGGAAGTAGACTTAGAAGATGTTCCCGGACACCTTCAGTACTGGCCAAGTTTCCTGCGGACTGTCTTATGTTTTTGTAAGCAAAAGTCTGCCATAAACTGACAGCTGTCCAAGTAAGGGCATGAGTAGGTAGAAATCCTCTCTTAAAAGACATTCTGTACATCTAGCATAATTCTGTGCTTCAAAGTATTCTTTATTTTTTTAATGGGTGAGCAGTGTGTTCTTGGTTTGTAGGCTGTGCCCTGTGTGCTGTTTATGCATGTAGCTTTACTACCATGTTAATGCACAAAGAGAAAGCAGCCATGACATTCCTTGTATAAAATCTTTGGCATCTGTTTCAACAACTTGTCTGATTTTTTTTTCCTTGTCAAAGCAAGAACTACTACTCAATCAAAAGGAAAATGTTGTCTAAACATTTTTAATATATATGTAGTCTTAGTAACTTAGCAACCTGTCAGTATCAGAGTGCCTTCTTGATAGATTTATCTTGGACCTGAATCTTCTATGATGTTTCTCTATAAAGCAAAGTCTTACATGGTGCTTGAACTGCAGCAGGCTTGGTGTTACTCTTTCTGGAGAATGCTGAGAGGTGTATTTGGGATCTTCATTTTCCAAAATGAAAAAAAAAAAGTAAGGCTTAAGTTCTGTGCTGTTTCCTGTGTGGAATAGCACTTATTTTTTCTGGTACTGTTTGGTGCTGTGAGTACACAGTACAGAATATGGTTATTAAATGGCTTAGCTATTTAAGGGTGATAGATGTTAGCAAAGCCCAATGCTATTCAGTGTTAACACATTAGGATTTAATGAACAAAAGAGCCCTAAGAGATGTCTGTGGACAGAAAGCTTTACAGAAAACTTACATGAAGGAAATGGAAATCCTGGGGAGAAGAAATCCCTAAAGCAACATGGGAGCATGTTGTGTTTGGGGTGGGACTGTCAATAGAAACCTGTAAGAGTTCTATTCCTGAACTATTAGGAGAGATGCTTTGTGTTATGTGTAGCACCTACCAAGAGTGAGTTTTTGGGAAGCCTGTCAAAAGTTCATGGCAACATTGCTAGAGCTGTGCAAAAGCACAAACTGTGAGTTTCATAATGGCACCATGAAACAGGTCTGACAGTAATGCAACTCCTGTGTGAAAAAGTCTTCTGTACTGTGACAAGGGCAAAGATAGAAGGAGATTGTTTTTCAGGAAATTTCTAGATCATCTCTATGTATGTTACACTGAAGAGAAATTGCCATGAAGTTGCAGTTGGTCAAGATGATAATGTGTCCCTTGGGTCAACTGAAGTTAATATTAAAATATTAACTGTATGCGATGTTAATATTTTAGCAGTTAAAATTGCCACACTTACTTGGTAGGACAGTGAATTCAATTGGTCTGAGATATGACATTATAAAAGCATGTTCTGATTAGATTAATGTTGACTGATGTAAATCTCTTGCCAGAAAAATTATGTAAGATTGATTATTGGCAGATCGAGCAGGATCTGCACCTCTTCCAATTAGGAAATGCTATGGAAAACATTGAGTAAAATAACAGTCAATAACTGGCCAATGTGCAAAGATGTGTGCCCCGGTGAAAAACTGATTTCCTTACCCAAAGCACCAGAAAACAAGCCTAGACTTGTTGATTGCTCTATTCTGATGGATTTATTTCCATTATGGGTACATATGCCAATCCAGCATGAAGATTCAGCTTCAAATAGATGAGGTGGGTTTCCCTTTCATTCTGTGAAGCAGACATATGTAAGTTTCATATAGATGTGGACACTTTTACTTAGACTCCCTATCCAAACCCTAGGCCATTCTTGGCTTAAATGTGTACCAGGTGCATGTTGCACATGAGACTTGCAGCCAGGGGACAGATGGTGGAATAGCATGGCTGCAACATGTAGATGTTGTCAGGGCAGGAACAGGCTCAAAGGTGGAGTTACTTGCACGAGAAAAACTGCCTTGTCCTTCATTCCCTGCCCTCCCCCACTTCCACCCTCTGCATTGGTTTTCCTGTTCATTCATTCTCTTGCCCAGTGCCTTGCAGATGAAGATGCACAGGCTGAAGTTGTCCAAGGTATCCTCTATGTTCCTGTCTGTCCCTTGGGAATTGGACCTTTGGTTGTGTTCTGGAAGACAAGACAATCCTTGCTAGCTTTTGATGTCATCAAGAGTTCATTTGTGGAAATAAACACCATAATAAAGTTAGATCTGCCTTGCATTTATGCCAGGTGTCTGCTGTAACTGTGCTGAGACATTCAAAAATGCCCCTGTTGCTTTGGGAGCATGGGCTTTAACATTGCAGGACTCTGGCTTCCCCAGAGATTCTACAGACTTTGTTGTCCATATTTTTGCTTTCAGCATAACCAGCCCAATTAGGTTTAAATACTAATATAATTCAATTTTGGCAGCCTCTCATAGTTTTTGTGTTTCGTTTGTCAGGTGACATTGTCAGTATTGTGGCGTTGTCCTTGCATATAATTATCGCTGATGGCTGTAATATAATTTGGCACTAACAAATATGTCTTTGCCTGCCAGTAATTTGAGAACAGAGAATGATTTGGACAAGTGATAGAACTGTCTGCTTTTCGTCATCCAGGTTTCATCCCCATCTCCTACTTTAGCTGGTCACTCTTTCATGGCAAAGCAATGTTGACATATATATTATGTCAGTCACAGTACATATATTATGTCATAACATGTATTTGCTTGCAGTGCAGATATATCAACAATGAAATATTGTCAATGCCAAAATAAATAAAAATTGCTATGAGGGCTTTCAAAATCAACAGTGTAATGTGACAAAGCTAAAGTAGAATGGCGGCTAGTTAATTATCTCAAGCCAAAATGAAACTGCATCCAGCTTTTTAACTTCCTTTTTGTTGAATATAAATCAAGCAAAAAATTATACCAGTGATATATAGGTATATAGATGTGTGTGTGTGTAAATCCTTATGTAGGAGATGTTTTAATTGTGGCATTACAGAAATTCTAATTTCAAGAATTCTAGAGATTCTGAAACATACTGATTTCTAACGTTTTGAAAAGCTGGTTAAATCTTTGTGTTTCTGCTTAAAGGGCAATTTTTCAGCAGCGTTTGAGAGAAACAGGTGCATATGTATGATGGTGATGTGCAGATGATGACATGTCAGGAAGGCATCAGAGTGCTTCACAGCTACTGTGATACCAACAGATAGGAAAGAAGTTTTTTCAGCAAGAAATGGCAGGTGATCTTGTTTATATTTTTAGACATTACCTGAAAAGGTTTATCAATTTTGTGCCTTGGCTTCCATATTTGAAGTATTATACTGATTTGTAAAGTGCTTTAAACAGTTGTGTCAAGCATCTCTCAGGCCTCAGACCCTCGCCCCAAAATCCCTGTCTAGAAAGTACTTTGGGTTGGTGTTGACTGCTGGATTCAGCTCACAGTATATGTAGTACATATAGTATGTGCAAGCAGCCACTAGTGACTGAAGGTTTGGTGGCCAAAGCTGAATTCTCCACTGCTAGATTGTAACTTTTCTGAAAATAGCTTCTGTAAGGGAGACTATGTACATTGTTGGGTTTGAATTCTCCCTTTCTCATAACAAATGCAGTATTTCCTAGTCCTGTTACAATAGATCCCTCTTAAATTTAAAAATGTAAAAATGCCAGTGTGAATTTGTGACTAGTAAATTTACTTTTTTCAACCTCTTAGTTTCAGTATTCATCAGGGTAATAGAGGAGAAATGACCATGTATGCATGTACTGCAGCAAACTGGGACCAACAGAAAGATGTGACCAACACCACCACACAAGACCAGAAGTAAATCTCCCTGTTTTAGAAATTTCAAGATAAAATTGAAGTTTTTCTACCTGTTATGTCTAACCTTATGTGACCTAAAGGGGTTTATGTGTAACAAGCTTTATTAATCAGGGTTGAGAGATGACTGATAGCAGCAGGGGACGTGGAACAGAGCAAGGGTGAGACTGTAGCTTCTGAGAGTGGTGTTGATGGGAGACACTGGCAGTTTGGCCAGTGAGGAAAGCCGGCTGTGCTGTGCTGTGCTGTGTCATGCTTCAGGGAGCAAAGAGACCGAGGAAATGCTGTCTGCTGGAAGAGGGATGCTGCAACCTGGCTTGGAGCACAGGGCTGGCCTTTCCGAAGTTTCTCACTAGTTCAGTCCTTGCTGAGAAGCTGAGGCAAAGAAATACCATGTTTTGATACTGTAGCAGACAAGGAAGAGTGTTGCAGACAAGGAAGAGTGTTGCAGTTCCTTTTTAACTGCCTTAGGGTCCCACTGTTGCTGCGTAATGAGATGATTTAATATACTTTAGCTGCTGCCGGTAAACTGCTTGCTGTTTGTCACTGAAGCCAAATTGCCTCTCTTCTTGCCCTGCTTGCCCTCTCCTTTTTTAGTGCTTTTGCAGGCTTAATTAGAAGTGTTGGCTGCGAAAGCACTAGTTGGGTGAATGGGTTTGCAGGGACATGTGTGTGCACTTGGTTCCAGGAAACAACAGAAAGGAAATTATTTTCTTTTGTTTTATGAATTTTCCCTAAAAGGAACAAAGAGATGAAACTATCTTCAGTTACGTAAGATGCCTTTCAACCACAATTCTTAGTTTGTTTCCCACGGTAACTGGACATAATTGTTGCATGGTCTTGTTCTTGCAGAACAGGAATTACTGCAGTTAAGAGCACTGAAAGAGTCTAAATTCTAATTTAAATTTTGGAATTAATTCTGCTCTAAGGGATTTCATTGTCTTTGTATGTTACTACCTGAAAATGTTTGAACCACACGTTTGCTAGCAAGAAGATCAATATAAATTATGTTGCAACTGAGTTGATTTCAGATGTAATATTAGGACTTTGCAGTGGGATGGGGTTAACTTCATCTCTGTTTTCTGAACAGATGCTTAGTTGCAGTATGCATTATTAACTAAGGCAATGCAAATGCTTTTGAAAGTTATGCTGTGTGTATTTATCACTGTGCATGCAACAGAAAATGTCAAAAATTAACTAGTCAAGACAAACTGTGGAATATTTTCTCAAACTGAAAAGCAAAGCAACTGGGAATTAGGTCCCTTGGTTTCCAAAGGATAATAGAGGGAATAGGAACAGCCTGCAAGGCTTACCACTTAGGAGAGCAGGAGACCCCCCCAGTCTCATAATGACTGTCTGTGGAAAGAAGGGGCAGCACAGAATAGGCTGTGAGCAGCACCCACTCTATTTTGTGTGAGAAAGAAGGCTCTGCAGAGGAACACTAAAGCCAGAGGTATGAGGGGAACCATGGTTGTAAAAAAATAAGTCTGCCCATGAGGAAGTTGTTAATAGGATAGAAGAAATATTTGGGGGGTTTGAATGTACACTCAGAGAGGGAAGAAACTATTTTGAGTATTTGCTGGGATTCATCTTGATTACCCTTGCAGCAGCTATTTCTGACAGAATATATTCACACTAAAGTTTTGACACTGCTCCCAAGAGGAGAGTTTTCCTGCTCTATTGTCTTCTGTACATATTACTGGGTAAAGGAAATACAAAGAAGCGTTAGGAAGTCACCACTTGGCAGGCTTACAGCTAGGTTTCAGAGGCTGAATCTTGCCTACAATTAATCCATGTTCAGCTTTTATTTACAAGAGATGTACGAGGTGTATGTATACAGCAAGATCTGCTTTTATTTACAAGAGGTCTGAGATGTATGTATACAGCAAGACTTGCTGAACTGCTGAAGGAGGTTCACAATTAAATGAGCAAAGCAGATGCAACAGCAGCACATAATGATTCAACAGATTGGTGACTGGTGTAAAGATTCTGAAGTCACATATAGATTGGCAGCTTTGTAGACCAGGTCTGAGGAGAATATGTCAGTTATAGGAGAAGTGGTAGAGATCCTGTTTGACAGCCATGAGTAAGCCAGGAACTCCTCGACTACCCCCAAGTCTTGAAGAAAACACCACACTAGGAATGGCATCTTTGGATGATGGGTGGGGAGAAGGGATGGTTCTAAGCAGATGTGCATCTTGGAGACTCCAAATTCTGGTGTAGCAGTCCTGACCAACTGGGAGGAAAGCAAATTTGAACATTACTTTACAAGGTTCTGCAAGATTATCACCACAGAAGCAGAAGGTCTATGGGGAATGAATATTTTTACAGCCACAAGAGGTGAAGTGCTTATCCATACTTTACAAAATCAAAATTTTACACTGAAAACTGCAAGAGTGGGAAAAATGTGCATTTCCTTTTAGGTAATTAAAGGTATAATAAGTCAGTATTTAGAGTGCTTTTCTCTTTATCAAGCTCCTAAGCCAAAAAAGGGGAGAAAAATTCAGTCAAATTAAAAATTCTTATTATTCCACCACTTACTAATAAATCCAAGAAAAGGTCACTGTCTTTACAGTGACTTTATGAAGCTTAGCTACACTATAAGGGTTTGTTTCATCTATTGCTACTTTTCCACCCACCACCCCAAATATAATAATACAAAAATCTGAGTGTAACTGGGAGTATTCAAAATGCATCTGAGGGGTATAGACAGTTTACACGGAGTCAGGCCCACATGCTAATGCTTCACTTCAGTCCATCACCACATTCTCCACTTAAGCTCCAACTGAAGATATACACAGTCTCTATATAAAGTTATCACCAAATCTCCTGTTTACACGTTGTTTCCCTGAATTTTAAAAACAAGTGTTTTCCGCTCCACTCTTGAGACATATTGTGGAAAGGATAATGGGACTTTTGCAGGACACAGCAATAGCTGTTGAGCACCTCACAGGACTGTTTATAGTAGGTGTGCATCCATAACATATTTTTCATGGTATGTTTAAGGCTAGTTTTTTTCTGAATTTTAAAGAATTAACAGCTTTATAGCTTCTAACAGCTGTACCTAAGAAACACCCCTCAGGCATAAGAAAATCACTACCATACACTATACAAATAGAAGGGGGAAAAAGTCAACCTACCTGCTATAAGAAGTCCTTCCTCCTCATTTACATGCAAAGGAAGAAGAGCGTATTCATTGTGGTGACCTTTGTACTGTTTCACACACTTTGTTGTTCTTAGGTCCCACAGTTTTATCTGTAAGTTGAAAGAATTGTTTGAGAGAGGATGTATTAAAGCAGAGAGCACCCAAAGGTTGGATGTATTGCAGCATGTCTCGAGGAGGGCCATGAAGATGATCAGAGGGCTGAGAGAATTCAGCCTGCAAAAGCAGCCTCCTCCTAAAGGAGGCTACAAGACAGCTGGAGAGGGTCAATTTATAAGGGTATGTAGTGATAGGACAAGGGGGAATGGCTTTAAACTGAGAAAGGTAGATTCAGATTAAATATTAGGAAGCTCTTTAATGTGAAGGTGGTGAGTGACTAGAATAGGTTGCCCAGAGAAGTTGTGGATGCCCCATCCCTGCAAGTGTTCAAGGCCAGGCTAGATGAAGGTCTAGTGGAAGATGTCCCTGCCTATGACAGGGGGCTGGAACCAGATGATCTTTAAGTTTTCATCCAACCCAAACCATTCTGTGATAAATAACGGGCTCTGGAAGAAGACCATAAATGGAACTGCCACCCACTTCCATACTATGTACCAAGAGGAGACATATGCCCTTGGGAGTGGGATAAGTACCTGTAAATGCCCAGATACTAAAAGGAACAGAATGTCCTTAACACAACAAAACCATACCTTTCCAGCCATATCTGCTGCCATCAGATAATGTTCAGCCTCCATAAGGTGAAGAGATGTAACTGCTGAGCCATGGAAGAGACGAATTGCTTTCCAGCTCTGCCCCTTGCGGTTACGCTGGCGCACGTCGATGCTGAAAATCTCACCCGAACGGCAGCCGTTGTACAGCACTGGGGTCTGGGAGAATCCAGAGAAAGAAGTGTACTGTGTAACATCTGCAAGCATCTTACAATTACATAGTCTGTGTCATGCTTTTGAGCTCTACAGTGTAGTTGTCAAATTATTTTAACAGATGCATTAAAAAGCAGAATTTTAATTACACACTGCAACATTTTTCAGCCAATTCATTAGTTTAATTCAAACCTCAGCTATTTACTTTAGCTGTAAAAGTTTGCCCAGGTAAGCAGGAACTCATTCCAACATAACAGCAAAACAGAAACTGAAATTTTCGTATTTCTATTTCACCATTCTAATCCTTTGTGAACAAGTACATTAATATTTTATAGGGACTTTTTCCTTCTCGGTGGAGACAGTACACTGAGTGTTATTATAATGAAGTTATTCGCCAAAACCAAAACAATTTTTCATGTTATTACTGTGCTTTTTATACTTCCTTGTCTTTTAACCTCTGTAATCTTAAAAAAAATTGCCCCTGTTTGAAATCAGATAATCTTTTTGTTGCTATTCAATTTTGTGCAAGCCTCAGACCACATCAGCTCTACTGTGGAACAGCCATCCAACAGCAGCTGTCATCATAACCTTATGTACAGCATGAGGAGTCCTGCCCCAAACAGAACAAAAAGCCCACCAAGGAGGCAGATCTCTGAAAAAATGGTGCCTGGTTCTCCCTACCTGCGTGGCAAATTGCTGTGCCAGCACATCACTATTGGTTCCGAATGTCTGACGATGCCCTGTCACTACATTGGTCACAAGAACTCGTCGTGTCAGGCCTAAGGAAGACAGATGATGTTGGTTTAGCTGTAATTTACATAGCAGCTGGGAGATGAATGGAAGAAGTCTTTCTCACTGAGACTGAGGGGATTGCTAGCCTTGCAGATAGATCACCTGTGCTAAAGCAGTTGTCTGCTTGGGGATTCAGGCACCAAGCACAGGACCAGGCAGTGGATATCTTGAAACTGCACAGCATTCCAGGTCGATCTCCTAGAAGACAGGAGCAACACATGAAGTGTTCATAAAATGTTAGGACAGGATGGTAACTCAGAAAGGTTCTTAGACTGCCACGTTTCTTTTAACATTTCAATCTGAAGCAGAGAAAGTGTTACCAAGAGTAACTCAAGAGACAGGAAACAGAAATGGAAGTTCATAACTGTAAGTGGGATACCTAGAGTCTATGTAAATAGATGATATTGAAAATCTCTGAAATTTATTCTGTAGTCAGAGGGCTGACCATGGCACGAGAGAGAAAAGTACTTAATTACAAGCCATTTTTAAAAGATGAGTGGACTAGAAATAAAAAAGATTTACTTTATAAAATACAGATTAGCCAAAGCCTAACCTCTAAGTTCTATGCTTGCTTTTTATTAAAAAAAAAAAAAAAGAAAAACAAAAAAAGATTAAGTAATAAAACCCTAGATTTGACCCTTATTTATGTAGCCCCTGCACAGAACTTATGCCAATTAGCAGACTATGTCCTCAGTTTTCACTTCCTTCACGGCACATCATGCATACATCTGTCAGGTAGCAGGTGCCATGGACAAGAATGGATGGATAACACAGTTTTACACAGACTAAGTTCTACTTTTGTCCCGGCATCTACTCAGCAAGGCTCCCACAAATCACCTATTTAGGAGAGTGAAGGAAATCAAATTTGGAAATACCTAAACAGTCAATAGGACATACTAAAGAAGAAGACTTCAGTGGAACTCACAGCAGCTAATTATGGTGAAGGGCTTAAAATCTTTTACAGAGCAACTGCGTATGCTGGCCTAGTAGCCATCTATCCTCAGTGATTCTTCATTCAAGTTCATGTTGACTTTATGCAAATTTTTTTGTAATGGCTACATATATAGTAAGACATTAAAAGTTTAAAATTAGTCCATTACTCTCATCACAAATTTCCTCTGTATAAATTTAACTGATGGTGCCTGAATGGAAGCCAGATTGGAGCATTGCACTCTATGATTTTAAGATTTTAAGGTTCTAACATCTATCAAGAAAGTCCATTCAATTAAGTCCTGCCCCCAAGAACATTCAACAAAAAAGATCTGCTATAGCCAGGCAAGACATAGTACCCTCCCAGTCAGTCAGATTCCCATACAACTGGAGCTGGAGCTTGCACAAGGAGCTATGGGCTGAGATATTTAGCAGCTTTCCACCTCCGATTTATGCACTGAGTGTACCTGAGCAGCTGTTATGAGAAGGGATTCTGCAGTGACTCTGGACAGTCTATAAAGAAGCTGCTGTGTGCAGCTTCCAAGTATTAATTACAGGCCAAGCTACTCATGAAAAATCTCAGGTGCTTACTTCACAAGTGAGGTGTTCCCCTGCAAAAGTCAAGTACTGCAGCAGCTAAAAATAAACTAGAGCTTTGAATACTGCTTGTTAATTAAGTCTCAAGTTCTTTCATCATTTCACTTCTTAAGCTGTTTTAGTCTTACAGGAATACAACAGTCTTACCAACTACTGAAAAAGAATGCTACAATAATCTTTCATTTATGCTCTTTTCATACCATAATTGCTACCAAAACTTGGAGACAAAAAATCAACAAAAACACCCTACCTGGGTTAGTGCTGCTGAACAATGATGCTGGAAGCAGACTGGCACAGCCTGGTGTTTCTGCAATTCCCATGAGACACAGCTTGCTGAAGTGAGTTAAGGAAAACTGATTTCTCCCTAGAATGGTACAGGCTACCTAATATTTATAAATGGGAAAAGCAAGATGCCCTGACACAGCTACAGCTTACAACACTTTTCCTTGAGACCTTTGATGTGCTTTACAGTTTACAACTAGCTGTGACACTTTTTCTTTTACAGGAATGAGCCAGAAAGAATTCAAATTCTTGCTTGTGTATTTTCAGTACCAGAAAGATAAGAGAATACTATTGTATCTTACTAGTGAAAAAGAAAAAAATAAGCATGGCCTACATAGATTGTTCTTCTTTTTTTCATGTTGACGACACTGCATTAATATAGATCTGTTTTTCATGGAGAAAAATTGGAAAAGGAGGCAAGGAAAACTCACTTTAGATTACATTTAAATTTTTTATGAAGACTATACCAGGTACAAATAGAATTTGAAAGCTGCATTCAAGTTCAGTGGGGTAAATCTGTAACTCAACTAGGGGAAAGCACAAACCCACCAAATTAAGTGATCCTGAACCTGTCCCCCGCTGTGCACATGCCTGGTGAGCTCCTGCCCCTGATGAGTCTGTCTGGAATTGCCTGGCTTTTCACACAGGCCATTCCATACTTTCCTATGTAATTTTTTTGGCACTTTAACAGCACACCTGCCATCTGCCATCTCCCATGTCAAAATGCAAATTTTTCAACCCCACTCTTCTGGGCTCTACACTGTTCATTACTGCTCCCTCTACTATACCATCACCTTTCCTCCTCTTTGAGTCAGACCTGCAAAACATGGTCTGAAAGTTGCAGGTGATGCTACTGAATTGCTCCCCTTCTCCTCTCACCCCAATCAATATGGGGATGGTTTCAAACACAAAATAATCATCCCACTTTCAAAGAGGTTCACTTCAGAAAAAGGTTGTTGCCTAAACCCTCTGCTCCTGTTCTTTTGCCTTAGCCAATTTCCAAACATCAGATCATTTTGGATGTGGCATTTACATACACAATTAATGAAGTGGGAATTCTCCACAGCAGGAAACACGGTCTTTCATTTACCATTAACATGCGAACAATTCTACATATATCTGTAACAAAACCATACATCTACCACAGTAATTCCAACATATTTCGATTTTCATAACTTCCACTGTTTTCCAGAAAACTTGCTTTTTGTTAAAGGATATAAAACATGAGAATCTGGATGAGTCAGTGATGCCCAACACACAGAGTTCACCTTCAGAGAGAAGACATACTATTTTTGTGATCTGTTATTCAGTTAAGGAAATATTATTTCCATGCAAAAATGACATAAAATTAGGCACTGGGCACAACTCCTCAGCCCACTAAGTAACTCAGTAATGGTGCACAAATATTTCAGCTTCATACTCAGAACAGCATTGAGAAGTTTGACCAAACACAGACTAAGGCACCAAGCACATCCTATTATTCAAGAGACCACTCCTTAAAGAACCTGAGCATGAACAGATCATGAAAACCTGTTCTAAATATGCCTCATATTTAAAGGAGGGTAAACACCATTTAAGGGTAAACTTTAAGGATAAACACAGTTTCCCAAAATTATTTTTAAGAAAGAAGCACATAAATCTTGGTACTTTTGCTAGTCAAACATCCGTTTTGCCAGCTACAGTTCAAGTCTAAAGTAATCATTATCCTTGGAAGCTGGTACTTCTACATAGTCTTCCATTTCAAATGTAGTATAACATTCCTGACAGCTATCACTGGTACTGAGCACTTTTAGGAGAAGTTTATTGTTCTGTGTTTACCCAAGCTTCACATTTCTAGATTCTTCCATTCTCCTCCTAGCCCCTTCCCCAACCCTCATGGCACTTCCACCTGAGCCTCCCAAGAACAGTGTTCTGAGAATGCAACCACCAAAGGAAGGAGGAACAGAAAATAGTACTTTGCGGTTTGTGAAGTAGAGGTTGTCATACATCTCCACAGTGAGAGACTCCTTCCCCAAACCGCTGAGATTGATGATACCATATTTACATCCTCCATGCTCTACATCGTTCACTGTGAATATTCGTTCACAAGCAACATCTGCCTGTAAAATAAAAGCTTACCGGTCACACTGGAAACTTACAGGAAAAACAGCTTGAGGGAGGTGCATTAGGTCTAAAATGAAACAACACATTAATTCTGATCCCTTTAACACCACCTGCTTTCCATTCACCTTTAAAATCAGTGGCCAACTCCGTTTAAATGCATGCACAGAAAAAACAGAGATAAGAAAAAGATTCAGTCCTTGGCTAACAATAAATGATCTTTCCAGTGTTAACAATTCTATACACTTACACTGTTTCTGAGTCCCTTCTGGCTTCAGCTACCTATGCAGTACTCTGTTTACAAGGCCAGGAGCTGGTCCTGGAGAGCTTCCTATATAGTCTATGAAAGATCATGAAATGTAAAGTGATTACTGATGTTTACTTAGATTCACTGAACCACAGGCTTTGCCACTCCCAAAATTCTCCTCTTTCATTTTTTTTCTTCTTCCTCTTGATCCTCTCCACTCCTCCTCCCAGCCCCACAATGATACACTCAACTCCTATTTATTTCCAAAAGAATATATTGATCAGATTAAAACAAAACAAAACAAAACAGAAAACAACCTAACAAAAATGCTTCCATATCCAACCTTTTTTATAATTTTCCTCTGCAGAAAAGGAACAGCCTCTCCCTACCTGTTTAAAGTTACTGAGAACAGATTTTAAGAACTGACAGAGCAGGAATAACACATCTTTAAAAGCTACATTTGACCTGTGTGGTTTCATTACAGGAGCCTGAATTTTCACTGAAGACAGGTTCCCTTTATCTTAAAGATGTATCATTTGTCATAACATACCACAATGATTTTAAAATTGTTGGTTCCAGCAACTGAGGAATCTGGACTGTGAATTTCTATCTTCCTCCTCTGCATGCAGTTCACTTTTAGTTCATGGACTAGCCTGTGAAAGCAGGTAGGAGGGTGAGGGGGTTGAAGAGAGGAGAATTCAGGTAAGCCTAAATTTAACGCATATGAAAAGAATTCTGGCCATACAGAACTGCTTCTCAATCACCAAAGAGAAAATGCCTGAATAACTAGCATGCTGAAATTTACCTTGCATAACCCAGCCATGAACATGTGCATCTTTCACATTAATGAAATTTCCTCCCACTGTTTTGAACGCCAGCACAACTTTAGCCAGAAAAGCAACACAGCAAGTCACTAACTTAACTTGCCTTTTGATGTTCTAATGGGTGGCAAGGGAATGGTCACGTCCATTGAAATGCACTTATCCCAAAAAAGCTGTGCTATACTCATAAAGTACAATGTGGCAAAACAGCATATCCATACACATACATAAAGTGAACTTTTTTTAAGAAAAATTGGGAAATAACTTTCTCATTTTAATTCTCATCATTTTAGTAATCTGATTATTACAGAATATAACCTTTTTTCTGACTATAAGTAATATGTTTCTCCTCATTCCAATGGAACAGTAAGAAATGCAAGAAAACCTGACAGAAACAAAAATTGCGCTAACATCAGAACTTGGCACTGCAAACAGAAGACAAATCAAATCATTGTACCTGCAATAACTTGTAGAGCTGAGCAAACCCAGCTGCCTTTTCTGTAACAGCACAGATGAGTTCAGTCCAGCCCTTGTTGTTTTCTGGAAGATAGTAACATGGAACTGTACTCAGTTATTTACTTGTTTAAGATTCAAACACAGCTTTGATGTTTGGGATGCTTAGGTAACTTCTTCCTCTAGCCTACACAGATAAAATTTTCAGAATATATAAAACAGAATATATATTTCAGAATATATAAAACACATTCCAGCACCATTCCCTGACCTACTACAGTAAGTAGACAAGAATATACTCCTGGTGAGTTATGGAGTGCTTCTGTAAATAAACAAGCTGGAGTAAAAATATAAAACCTCAACAGCTATTGTTTTCACTCTACATAATCAACAATACCACCTGGAGGTGTGAAGTCACCTTCTGGTTTCATTACAATACCTCAAATTCTTATACAACAAAATCTTCTATCACAAGACTGATATTGAACATGCAGTCTTACTGTCATACTAAACTGCTTTTCCATTCCATTTCCATTCCCCCCACAGCCCTGGGGTTCGAACTAGATGATCTTTAAGGTCCTTTCCAAACCAAGTTATTCTAAGATTCTATTTCATGATTCACAAACTTTTTACAATTTATTGCAAACACCTTCTGAGGAGACCAAGGGATAGAGTATTTAGCAGAATTATGAAGTAAGAAATCTTTTTGATAACACTCAGACAATACAAGTGTTTGAGAGTCAAAATGTTTGTTACATTGAATTCTGAAGAACTCGTTGGAGAATTTAATTGTCTAAGAAAAAGAACACTGTTCACTTCTTCCAAACGACAGCATGTAAGCTGAGCTGTTATTTATAAAGTTATAAGACATGTTTTTCAGAAAATGAAAAAGCATCATGTTACATATTTTACTCACATTACAAATATGCAGCATCAGCATTAATTTCACTGTAACACTTTATGAAGGAAAGCACATAGGCTTTCCAGACATAAACATAAGAACTGCCTTGATTTCAGCCGTCCAAAAAATTATTAGAGAAAAAGCTGTTTCCACCAACTATGATTACATTGCTTCTTCAAGGCCCAGGAATATCCAGGAATATCATGAATAAATTTATTAAAAAAGTGAAAAACTTTAAATCGAGGCCCCACGTTGTCAGTTCAAGGCAGGAATTTGAAGCCTGGCACCCAATGACCTAACTCAAGTGTTAACTGTTGGACAACTGCAACTCTGAGCACAGTTCCTGTGTCTTTATAGATTTTTTGTTTGTAATGACTTGACTTCATTCCTGTGTGGAACAGCCACACAAAAGCCTTCAAGGACTCTATTCTTAGCAGAACAAGAAATTGAATTGTCAAAACTTGCAGCCTTTAGTTTATAATCTGTCCTGCGCCAGAGTACAATAAAGCCTAATTGCAATCTTTTTCAAAACATACCAGATTCTGGCTTTTTTCCTCCTCTAAGAGTCTTAGTCTTTTGCACTCCATTGCCTTGTGCTGAATGCTGTCCTTGGTGAGTGGGTTGTGGTTATTATGTCCAGGCAGCAGGCGAAAATAGCGGTTCTTTTCTGGGTCATAATAAAATCCTGGCAGTTCTTCATGGTGGGGAGACATAGGAGAGAAAAAGTGGCAAAATCAGATGGAAACTAAGTTTGCTTATTACTCTTTGATATTCCATGTCTTCATGTGAATGTCAGAGTTGCGAGACCCAAAGCTCTAGCTCTCAACAGGTCCCAAGCGTAACACACACGGAACACACGAGCCAGTTACAGGAGAAAAAAAGAGGTTATTTATGGTGTTCAAATGCACTGCTCTTACACAGGTACAGAAGGGATGTCACCACTGACCAAGAGGAAATTCAGACCAATCAGAAAATCAAAAAAGAAAGGTTTTGTTGCAGAACAAAAGAGGTGTTTCTTAAAAAAAAAAAAAAAAAAAAATCACGAGGGGACATTGTTAGCTAAAAGACTTGGTCAGACAGCAAAAAATATGACAATGAGGTATCAAGTAAATTCAAATAAAGTGAATCACTTCCCAGAACAAGACACTTTTTCTTCAGGAGAGATTTAGATAAAATCAAGAGTAGATTTGGCTACTTCCAAAAATAAACCGGTATGAGAAACACTCAATTTTAGTGCTTCACTGTCTGTGTGAATGCAAAGGGAGACAAGTAAAATACTTTGATAGATTTAAAACACTTTGACAGATTGTCTCAAGACAAAGAAATTTATTCAGAGGCAATTGTTAACATTTAATTTCAAGAGTTTTTATTTAAAATTTTATTTACTACCAGAAATTTCATTTTAAGTATCCTCTTTTTGCAGCTGCTTACTATTCAGCTCCTTGTCTGCATCTTTTAGGTTTCAGCTTAGCCACAAGTGACCAAGACTTATTCAGGTCAGCAAAAATAAAATGTTAGTCAATGAATCAGTAAAGTTTATAAAAGCACACTACATTTAGTATACAGTATCTAATTACACAGGAATAAATTGCAGGATACATCTCCTAACATGCTCATAACACAAAACAGTAATATACTAAGACCATCTCTTTAAACTCGGTGTTGTTTCAGGACTCGCATTGTTTAGTGAGTCAGGAAACTAGAAGGTAAACAGGACATCTTTCTCAACAGCACTGCTACTTCATTGTTCATTGTAAATGAACAAGTATTTAGCCAGAGTGTATTTATTACAGACTACAAAGTACACTGAAGGCTTTAAGAGAGACACATCTCACAAGAGACACACCACAAAGTGGTGGATTGTTGTGCCTATCAAAAGGCTGAGTAACTGAACACAAGCTGTAATTTTTTAAATGCTCTCTTATTTTATTTTCTTCCTTAGTAGTTAATTTTCTTCCTAAAGCAGCATTTCTGGAGGAAGAAACAGAATTGCATTTTTTCTAATTTATATCAGCTTGGCTAAGCACACAAGTTTTCAAACATGAGAAGCATTTGTGGGCCTAAAAGTGATTTGGATCTATTCTCTAGACCCTTACTACTTCTTTTTGTATCACCTGACGTTACTTTTCTCCACAAACTTTACAGCTTGTATTGTTCCTGTCACACCAGATTATTAACGTAGCTATTATTACTTTTTTCATACAATCAACATATAGGAACTGACTTCTTATCTATAAACACCATCTCTTACCTGGTGCTACAGAGCTCTGTGTTGAACTGGACGAAGAAGGATCTTCATTGCTGCTGGGACCTGCATTCACTGTGGTCTGTGGTTCTTCCTCTTCCAGGCTGAAAAAATAGCACTGCCTTCAAGATAGGCTCACAATCGCCCCACACATCTTTCCCACAAAGAATCTAGAAAGCAGATTGTTATGACATAAACGGAGTACCATTCTGCAGTGCTCTGATAGCAAACTCTGCATATCACCATAAATTACACTATGAAAATCAAATAATGAAAAACATTCAGCTTAAAAACATTAAGAACATTAGTGATACCAGCATCCTAAAAGCCGTAAATTACTTGCTAATACATTAGAGGTGGCTGTTGATTCTGCAAGTGCCTCTGACTTTTTTTAGCAAAAGATGAACTGGGCAATTGTACATTAAACAAACAGCCCACTCCTGAAAGCAAACGTCTTCACAGCACAAAGCTGTGCGTAAAACACTGAAGTCAGGTCAAAAATATTTTGCCATTCTCTACATAACAAGAATTCCACTGATGAGGTTCAGAAACATGCAGAATAAACAAAAGTTTAATGAAAATTCCAAGAAAAGCCTCTGCATTTCTAATAAACATTACAGAGGGTAACTGCAGCTTTTCTCTTTCAGAGCTAACATACATGAGCACATTCAGAAGTGATGAGCAAAATTCCACTGGGATGTTTCCTGAATCACCTGTACACTTCTCACTTTTTAAGATAGGTCTTATTACATGTCATTTTAAAAGCAGTAGGTGAAGATGTTTTACAAGAGTAATAATTTATTGAAAAGAAAATGACAAAGAAACCCTATTTCTAACACCAGCTCTACTGTGGTTCGATTATACAACTTTGAAAATAGTTAAATGACATAACAGGTACACAACGGGAAAGACACCCCAGATCCAAACAAAGCACTTAACTTTACAGCTCTTTAAGAGAATCCTTTTGATTCTGCTCACTGAAGTAGTGCCCATTTGCATTTCTAAGTTTTCTTACACAGGCACAACTAGTGTGGCAACTAATACGTATATCTCTTTTCCTAAAAATAGATTAAAAAAAAAAAAAGCTTAGCATGTTAAAACAAAGCATTAGCCTCTTCTGGTTTATTAAAGCAAAGCATTAGCCTCCTGCAAGAGGCACTAAGGAAAGAACAGGGGAATGAAAAAGCAACCATTAAAACAGCGCAAACATAGGCAAGTGTAACTTCTAAAATATAAAATGTGTTTTCTGAAAGGATTAGTTTTCAAGGCAGGGGATTATTCCCGAAACCTTTTTTTCATTTTCCTCATCTGCTTGATGTAGTATTATTACCACATTACTTACCATGCTTTCAAACATTCAGGAAGATCCTTTAATGACAGATTTTACACCAGTAGACTCAGAAGCTTAAAACAAACAGGCAGGTAGAATGAAGTAATTGCATTTTTCTTCCCTGAACTGTCTCTGCACATTGATGAAGGGTTTATGGATAATGCACAGCTGAAAGGATTGGCTCACGGAACCACATCTCAGTCTAACATCAGCTGTGAACACACACTAAACTTCCAGAAATCAGTGCAGTTCCACTCACAGTAAGGATGACAAACATACCAGAAGTACTGTCTACTAGATCTTCAGGCGGCAGCCCTCTCAGTCCTAGAAAGTCACCGTTCTGCACATTTAATCAGCCACAAGACCCAGCTTGGCCCGCGCTAGGCACAAGCCGCCCGTACTTGCCTTTGGGCGCGGTTGTTGTGGCTGGCTCGCCTGTGCCGCTGGGGGTGGTGGCCGCGCTTGCGACTGCTCCATCCACGCCTCTCCTTGCCCCGACGGTAGTTTCTCCGCATTTCTACTACTAAAGCAAGCATACACGCATATCTCACCGGTACTTGCCTGGAACGGCTCAGCACACAAGACAAATCTCTTAATGCGGCCTCTTTTCTAACAGTTTCAATCTCTAACCACCAGGCCCACCGACCGTCCGCAACACAGCCGCTCCCCTACGCCTATCGACTTCCCCGCAAGCCCCGGACCAGCTCCGCGGCTCACCCCGCAGCGCTGAAGCCCGAACCCTGGAGGCAAAAGGGCAGCGATGACCGAGCGTCCCCCGCCACCTCCTCGGCCCACCCGTCCCTCACCGCGCCGGGCCCGCGCCGGGCCCGCTCCGGGCCCGCCCCGTCCGCGCTGCCGCCAGCGCCCCGCCCACGCCCCAGGGCCGCCCCTCACTGGCGCTCAGCAGCGGCCGCCGCTTGACGGACAGCTCGGTCGCCCAATCGCAGGAGGTCAAGCTGGCACGTGCGCTGCGCGGGGCGGGGTCGGGCTGAGGGCGGGGCCGGGTGAGGGCGGAGCCGGGTGAGGGCGGGCTGAAGGCGGGCTGAGGGCGGAGCCGGGCTGAGGGCGGAACCGGGCTGAGGGCGGAACCGGGCTGAGGGCGGAGCCGGGCTGAGGGCGGTGCCGGGCTGTGGGCGGGGCCGGGCTGAGGGCGGTGCCGGGCTGAGGGCAGTGCCGGGCTGAGGGCGGTGCCGGGCTGAGGGTGGTGCCGGGCTGAGGGCGGTGCCGGGCTGAGGGCGGGGCCGGGCTGAGGGCGGAACCGGGCTGAGGGCGGAGCCGGGCTGAGGGCAGTGCCGGGCTGAGGGCGGTGCCGGGCTGAGGGTGGTGCCGGGCTGAGGGCGGTGCCGGGCTGAGGGCGGGGCCGGGCTGTGGGCGGGGCCGGGCTGAGGGCGGAACCGGGCTGAGGGCGGAGCCGGGCTGAGGGCAGTGCCGGGCTGAGGGCGGGCTGAGGGCGGAACCGGGCTGAGGGCGGAGCCGGGCTGAGGGCAGTGCCGGGCTGAGGGCGGTGCCGGGCTGTGGGCGGGGCCGGGCTGAGGCGGCCGGGTGGGCGGGTGACGCGGGTGGGGCGCTGAGGGCATGGAGGGTGTGGGTTAAAAGGGGACTCCTAGCGCTGTAGCGGGGCCACGCGGGGTGGACAGGGTCACCTAGCACGGTAGGGAGGCGATGCAGGGCTGAGGCAGGCTGGGGTTTGCTGGGAGGTGACGTGCGCTTCTCTTATGTTGCTGGTTCCCTCCCAGCCATCCTTTGGCTGTGGGCAGGTAGAAGCTGTTACAACCGCTCTGAATTTATCAAGAATTCAGAAAAGATAATGCCTTGAAAGTGACTCTCCCGGCTGAGGTCCCTTGATGCTTAATTTTTTCTTATTTTGAGCCTTCTCAAAGGACGGTATTGAGGTGCAAGGTGGGCGGCAAAGCTCGGGCTGCAGCTCCTCGGTTGCTCCAAAAAGGTGTGGTGGTAGCTACTGCCTCCTTGCAGTCAGAGTAAAAAAAACCTTCTCTTCTTAATCCTTTATTAAAGGTGTCCTTAAGTGCTTTTTGTGCGATGACATTCCCCTTCCTGCTTGTTTAGCATCTAGGACTTTAAAAAAAGTTATAATCAGAACTGTAAAAAAGTTCATTGAATGAATGATTAAGGTTAAAAAAAACAAACAAAAGCTATGCTTAAAAGAACTGTGGAAAAATAGGGGTTTAGCCTTTTTGTTTTCAAAAAGATGAGAGGTTTTTTTTTAATTCCTTTAACAACTTAAATAAGAAATGCCAGTACTGGAGAAATAGGTAATGGGGTTTTGCTATTTTCAATACTTAGACTTTGCACAAGTTTGTTGTCTTACTTGTCAGGAGAGTAATTTTTGGGAGATAGTATTTTTTGCTTCTCATTTGCATGATCTGTATTTTAAGTTCAAAATTCATAAAGTTAAAATAGCCATGGAAAGTATTCACTTAAGGGTACAAACAACTGGAGAGATCACCTGTGGCTTGCGTATGCAGTTTATGAGCTGTTTCTTTGTCTTTACAAGGCAGAGCACCAGCATGGTCCAATTCCAAGGCATGTTTTGTTGGTTAGGTCTGTTTCTTGCAATGGTTTAGTGATAGTGATCTTTATCTTTCACAAGATAATTTTGAATTTTAATACAGTACCAGGGGAAAAGTGCCTACAGAATGTGAACTGCTGCTAAAACTGTCACTGGTGTTGACTGGAGTCAAAGTGAATGGTTTATATGTGTTGGTACTTGATCTGCATGTAAACTTGCTATGCACAGGTTTCTAGGGAGTGTTTTTTTTAAGGGTATTTCCTGTCTTGTGAGTAATAGTCCAGAATGTCTAATGTCTTGCAACTATTGTTATACTCTGCTTTGTTCATTTGCTTTGTTTCATCTGTTTAACTTCTGCTGCCCAGTGAGCAATATTCAAGGTTCTATGACCAATATATGCTGCTTATAAGTTGAGGGATTGCTATCACTGAAATAGTCACCATTGGGGAAGATGTGTATTAAATTATTTGTTTTCTCATTTGTATTGCAGGTACTTACTATTAAAGCCAATAAAGATAGACTGGAAGATATTTCAGAGATCACTGGTTTTCCATGTATGCATTGAAATAAAATATACAAATATATAAATAAAATATACACATTTACCGATACATTGTTCCTTAGCAATAGTTTGTCTAACCTCTTCTTAAAGCCTTTTAGTTTGGTTTATTCTAAATATTTTATTTTACTATTATATTATATCTCACTGAAAGGTTTTCTGATGTGTTACCTTATTGCTGCAGTTTAAAAACATTGTAGCTATTCCTGCTTTCTTCTGTGGATTTAGAAAGCAATTTGTTACCTTGCTCTCTGCAGCTGTATTCCATATTTGAAATATGAAGAAGTTGTCCCTTTTGAATAATTTTCTGTAGGTTGAAGACTGCCTCAAGAATACCATTCCACTAGGATGTTATAGATGGCAATTTTTAGCTTTGATGATTCTTGCTTCCTTTTTTGGACCCCTTTCATGTAGAACACTTCTTTCCTAGAAGTGTGTTCCTAAAAACTGGATGTACCACTACTCAGCTGAGGTCTTCCTAGTGCAGAGTTGGAGTTGTAGGATGTCCTACAGCTGTGCAGCAGTGCCAGCTTCCATGAAGCTTATGGCCAGAAGTGGGAGCAGTTTGAGAACTGCTTTGTGACCAGTTGTTTCTGCTCTGGGTTTGTGGAATTGGCTGTGCTTGTGTTGGTAATGATTAAATGCTGCTTATCTCAGGCTGGTTCATGAACTGGCCCAGGCCATCCTGTCCTCAGAATGTACTCTGCCACTGTGTCCACCTTGGCTGTTTTTTTACTTCCTTGACCTGAGGGACCGGGTTTATACCCCTGTAGTTGATTAAATACATATGTTCAGATTATGCTTATTAGGTTGATTGAAATGTATTTGTAAATTCCGTTAAAACATTCTGTAAGGACCAAGTTTTATCAATAACATTAGACTTCAAGGTTTGAATGTAGGTTTAGGATTGCTACATTTTAATGGGTTGCCTTTCAGATGAGCTGCAGGGTCTAAGCCTATGTTCATTCTTAGCAGTTGCATCTCAAAATTAAAATTAGTTTGTCTAAGCTCTTCTTTTTCTGAGGCTTAAACTGTGTATTTTGCCACATACTTTCTGGGGCTAAACATGTGTTCTGCCTGTTAAAGCTCAGCTTATGTAAGACACCTCATTAAGCTTTGGTAAGTGGGAAGGGTACCTGGGCTCATGGATTACTCAGGGTTTATGCAGGTAATCAAAGGTAGAATTTTGTCTAATAGCAAAATTTGTGTTTGTTCTAATACTGCTGAAATCAAAGCAATTTAAAAGTCTGTGTAACTTTGTGCTAACTCTGCATTATGAACTGCAGCAGTCCTGCAGTTGTAGTGTCAAGGCTTTTGTGAAAGTTGCTGTTTGCTGTTTTATCTTAGTTTTCAGAATGCCCTGTGGTCCTGCAGGCTCTGCTGTTAATACAGAAAATAACTTTTAGATTCTCTGGCATTAGGTCATAACATGTGTTAGATTGGAAAAGACCTTTAAGATGGTAGAGTCCAACCACTAACCAAACACTGCCAAGTCTACCACTAAACTATATCCCAGAGTGCCATATCTACTCATATATTAAATATCTCCAGGATTGATGACTCCACTGCTTTTCTGGGCAGCTTGTCCTAATGCTTGACAACCCTTTTGGTGGATATTAGGAAAAATTTCTTCAGTCTAAACAAAGGAACAAACTTCTGTAGAATTTAAGGTGAAGAATTGTTACAATTCAGTTTGTATAAAGATCAGTGACCTCCTGCGTTTATTCTGTATGTGTGTGTTTCACTTTCTTATTCTCTCTACCTAAAGTCTCGAGCTCCCAAAGCGGTCCTGATGGTCTTGAAGGTGCAGCTCCCCTTGGGCGTCTGCTGGGTGTTTTAAGGGCAGGAGCGAATCAGAGCTGACCCAGGAGAGGGCAGCAGTGCACTTGCACAAAACCACTAAGTCTTGGCTCTGAAGGGTCTTCTTTACCTAGTACTGGATTCTTATAAAAATCGATTTTAAAGGCAGGAATGCACCAACGAATCACTTTGTAAAAGTGTGTTTCTTTTTGTTTATAGCCCTGAAGTCCAAGGACACTGATGTTGCATATTTTAGCTGGACTTTCCCTCCAAGTAAGATGGTGAAGCTTCTTTCTCCTGGTATCAGCTTTGTCTACTCTGCAGGTCAGATGTCATAAAAAACACACCTGTGATATATGTATCAGCTTTTAGTATTTATATATATGTATGTCTTTTTAATATAAAACATATTATTTTTATAGTGTATAAAATATATAAGTGATATAAATTCAAATTTTGCTCTGTTACTAGATCTGAAGTCTTTCAGTCAAGTGTCTTTGGGAGTGAGACATATGCTGGTCAAAACTTGCCTTCTTTTAAATGCTTTTATTAATAGACATGCTTAGACATAATTTACTGGATAATCTGGTAAGTAATGAATTAATCTTTTTCCTGTGGATCCAAATAATAATTTGTAATAATGTAAAACTTCACAGAAGTAAGTTGCATTTAAAAGTTATTTCGGAGCTTAGGAAAGTGTCACAAAAAGACAGTAATAAAAATATTTAGGTTATACTTTGCTGGCACTGGTGGAGTGGCTATATGACTTCTGATTATAATCAGAAGATGGACTATGGAACATACAGGCATGAGTGGATGACAGCAATGTACAGGGTTCTGTGTATTGGTAGAAACAGAGCTGTGATGTTATGGGTCTTAGGCTGGCACATTCCAAGAGATGGACGCTGGTAAAAGCCCTTCTGAGACCTTCTGTTTGCCATGGTCTGCCCTTTCCCATGGGAGGCACAGATGCCTGGGCTGTGTTTGCCACCTCAGTGACTGCCTGTTTCTTCCTGTGATTGCAGCAGCCCAGTGCAGAACAGTCTTGCTGCTGTGGTCACTTGGGGCTGACTCAAAGAAACAAAACAACTAAAATCCCCAAAACACAACAACAAAACAAAAAATGCAGACCTGAATCTTATTAGACATTAAGGGGACAGGTGAAGAGAGACTCCTGATCCATGTAGCGGCAAGTTAGCAAGTGCGGAATGACAAGTCTGGTGGCTGCAGTTGCCAGTTTGGTAGAGAAATGCAAGTGTTAATCACATGTGAGTGTTTCCTGATGTAGCTTCTATGAGTATTAGAACCCAGGAATTGAAGGTGTATCATTACTTGGCTGCCATGCCTGTGTATCAAGTGAGTAACTGCAGTTACAGGCATGGTCTTAGACATACAGAGATGTACCCATACTTGCTGATATCAACAGGTTGGCTCTAATCTGCTTGGTCAAAGCCAAATGACTGAAGTGATAGGTCTACTGAGTTGCTTTCTAGAGTGAGAAAGCACCAAGAGATTAGGAATTCAGAAGATAAGGCTCTCTGTGACAAAACTCACCTCCATTGTGCGTATCTGGGTTCAATTTGAAATCCACATTTCAAGTCAGGAGGTCCCAGTGCACGGAGCTGGAAGACCATGGCTGTGTGAATGATAAACTCCCATCTGACCCTGAACTTCTGTGGGATCTGCTGCACCAGCTGGATCCCTATAGATCTATGGGGTCTGGTAGGATTAATCTGAGACTATCTGAAGAGCTAGCTGATGTCATTGCAAGGTCTGTCATGGTGATATTTTAGATAACCTTGGGAAGCTCTCGAACTCCAGGTGCATGGTGTTGAGTCTTGGGGTAATCCTGTGCAGCACCAGAAGTTGGACTTTGATGATCCTTGTGGATCCTTTTCAACATGGGATATTCTATGAAATTTCTCTCCCTTGAAAGACAAATTGAAATCCAGACTCTGGTGCTAAATTTTATGCAGATAACTGTGTATGTCCTAAATGAGGTCTTATTGACCCTGACTTGAGAGGAGTGCTGAAGATTTAATTTTTACTGTAGGAAGAATTGTTTGCTTTGCCATTTTGTTTCAGACTTGATGCTTCTGAGATGTAGCACAGGTTTCTGTTCACCAGTTAGCTTTTTTAGTCTGTTCCAGAAATGGTTTCATTTTTGCACTGCAATTTTCTTTTGAAATAGCATGCTGTCTTTTGAATGGCAAAGTGCTGGACACACTACATGGGTAGTCCTTTTGAACATTTTTGATGTTTTAGCCAAATATCTTAAATATTATTTATGTGCAGCATGAGCCATTACTTAACACTCTTTTTCAAATGTCTTTTGTGGGTTTTTGACTTCAGTCATTATTACGTGTGGGCCCAGTCTAAGGACTATTAAATGTGTAATGATATTCACCTGTCCCAATGGTGGTGTAGGCTTATGAAAGTTGTGTGTGTATAGACATAGATGAACCTATCTGTCTACAAACCAGAGCTTCATTACCACATATTTCAGTGTATAGGTGGGGAGAATGGTAATTTGAAGGCATGAGATTTGAAAGTGATGGTGACCACAGCGATGTCTGTGCTCTGCCATGTTTCCTATGATGCTGTTGGTCTGACATGTCAGTTCAAAACAAAAACTGGCTCTTTTGTTAATTTTATTGGAGTTTTCTTGTTGTTGTTTTTTGTTTTCTTTTTTTAAATCATGTGTGCAGGTGGTGAAATGATCTGTCAAGCAGGTAGGAATGCTAACAAGGCTTACACTGCCAGAATGCTGAACTGGAGCTTATATTCCTTGCAGAGCCATTGTGGAGTAGAATATCCTGATGAGGAAACCTGTATTGAATAATGCTGTCCTGCCCCTTTTCATGGGGAAAACTCAAGATCTGCATTGCAAGGTCAAGTTCTTGGTGTAAATAATGCTGTCTTAAGAGTAGTGGCAGCTGGCAGCTCTTTAATTTTTCCTCTGAACTCATTTGCTCAGCATATGGGCCTTTAATACACAAAGTGCTTACAGTTTCAAGATTGATTTCTAGTCTTGTATTTAAAATTTGCCAGGAAAGGAGCTAGTCAGCATATCCAAGGAAGTATTCTCTTTTGGGTCAAAAATCTTGTGTGCTGCTTCATAGTCTCCCTTGCCTGCTTTGGGTATTAAGGTTGTACTTTTATACAGAGAGAGGTGAACTGTTTTGCTTTTACACATCAATAGCAGATGTCAGGGCTCTGACAGCTGATTTCCCACTGGAAGAAAAATTTGTGACACACAGACCATAGGAATCATCTTTCTTAGCAGACTTCTATATTAAATGCATGAGGCTTTGATCAGATGTACAGACCGATGATATTGCAAGAAATAACCCTCTTCAGAAATTTCAATCTGGAAGTCAGTGTTTTGCTTTCAGAAAACAACTTTATCTTTGACGTAACAACCAAAGATACAGTGCTACAGGGCTGCTAAGACTTTATTTCTCAAAGTCTATGTTCTTCTCATATCTCATATCCAAAGGAAAACAACTAATTTTGCTTGTGTGCAAGGAGGCATTATAATCATATGAGGGTGGTTCTTAAATGGACAGTAAATGAACACGGTTTTAGATTGTAAGCTTCCTGAACTGTCTTGTATGCATTGTGCTGTAGATAGTACTTTCCCTTTGTGAAAGTACTGTTTGAGTGATGCAGGAGTGACTTGCTTAGCCTTCCTCCCCCTCACCTCTCCTTTGAAGATGTGTGTTGGAATTTCTTGTTTCAAGTGGTGTTTTTGTTTGGCTGCTTGGTTTTGGTTTGGTGGTTTTTTTTTTTGTTGTTTTTTTTTTTTTGTTTGTTTGTTTGTTTGTTTCTTTGTTTTTTTTAAGGAAAGGGAATGAAACTTTTATGAAGTAAGAATTTGTCTCTCATTCTCTTCTGAATCCTCTCTCAGGGAGAACATGGCAGGAGGAGGAGAAAGCTCAGTTCAGAGTATGCAGACTGATGTGGGAGGCTTCCTGTTACTGATATGTAAAGTGGCGCGAGCAAGTTTCTTTAGAGGACTTTCAGGAGTATATCCTGAAGGAAGAAGGGTGGGAGGAGGGAAGGTTATCATGGGAAAGCAGTCTCCACATATCTGTGTGTTCTGTAGAGGGTATGTGTGAGTTCTTTGATTTGTTTGGTGACAGGGGAAGGGTTTGAAGGCAAGTTCAAGATAATCTGCAGATACCTGGTCTCATAATGATAATGTATGTTGGCTACTCATGTCTTGGTTACTATTTATATGCCTGTATTACTATAGTAATATATATTGTATGGTAATATATAATGTAATACAATACTTTATATTACAATTTATATGTTCTGGATGCTTCCAGATGTATCATTGTGGCTCAGTCTTAAATTTTATTCTTAGACTTCTATGCCTTTGGTCATTCTAATTGCATGTGTACCCTGATATTTATGATGGACAGTGACACTGCCTACTGGAATGCCTGTTTTGTATTAGCTCCATAGATGCTCTGCTTCTTAGAGCCATTCTAGGACCTGGTTTTGAAACAACTGCTCTTCTGGGCACTGAATAGAAGGCAGGAGTAGTGAGCTGTGGTTGCATGTGATTACCAGTATGTATACTAGCCTGTACATTTCAAAGCATGTGCCTAGTGCAGAAGTCTGCCCATGGGAATGGCACTGCAGGAACTCCCATTAGTACAAACTAATAAAATTAACTTTCTGCACAGTTTATGGTCTGTCATTTCTGTATACCTGGGGAAAGTAATGAAATAAAAACATTTTTGACAAGACACACAACACTTAAATGAAAACAATAGACTATTTCTGGGAAGAAATAGTTGTTAGATAAATGACTAAATTAAAGCAACATTGCAGATAGGGTAGTTTTAGCACTGTTTTGTAAAATGATCTTCAAAAATCTGAAGACAACTGAAACTGCTTATGTGCTTTGTAGAACTGAAGCAGTAATTGTTTCATGTACAAGATGTAATATATCAGTTTGTAGTTCCAAAACAAAACCAAGACCAAGTAACAAAACTTTAGCTCTCAGCTTAATTGGATGGAAATTGAAAGAGGGGGTAGGATATAGAAGATGGTTTATGGGCTTGTTTTGAGCTATTGTTTCCCTGAGCAAAGCACTTTGTAACAGGGAGCAGGAAAGCTCTGAAGGTCCCAAGAAAAAATAGGTAAATAACTGGCTGTAGGATCATATAAATTCTGCACTATAACCTTGTGGGAAATCAGAAAGGATGACAGAACTCTATATGAGATGGTTAAGAGTTTCCAGGGCCTTTAGGAGAATAACAGGCCACAGGGTTTGATCAGTGTTATTTACCCAGAAAGATTTAATTTTGTATGGCATGTGGTTTTTGGTTTGTTGTGCTTTTTTTCTTTTTTTCTACCTGGGTAAAAACTCAGTGTAAGTTGACTAATAGTGTTTACTTATTTTCTTCATAGAAAATGGCTGCTTTCCTAAGGCTAAGTGTGATTACATCAGCTGGTAGAGCATCCTCATTTTGAGCACTCAAACATATTTCATTGTTGTTCAGAATGCTGTTTCAGAACAGCTGAAAACAGCACTTCTGAAACAAATTGTGTCAGAAGTGTGGAAGAAAAGGAGAATAGATTATCATTGTGTTGTGCTTAAGCTCAAAATCTTAGAACTCCTTGAAAGTTCTGAGAAGTAACATAAAGGGTGGATGTTGTACAGTGATAAATCAGTGAAATAAAATTGCTCCTATGTCTTCTGGATAAAATTAGGAGAGCGGATTAATGCTTTTATAAAGTGTTGCTAGTTCTGCATGTGTACTGTTTCCAATAGAGAATACTTCTACCTTGAGGAGAGTATCTACTAAAAATTTCTTTTGGAAGTAATGCAGGTATTTAGTAACCTTTCTTACAGACAGTTGCATACATTCATGCAGTCATCAGTCCTGTGAAATGAGGGAGGATCATTTCAGAAGAAATTTTAAGGACTATTTTGACATGTTTCTCTTACAATTTTTTTTAAAGTGGAAATGAAAGAAGTAAGTGAAAATAGTTGGATGGTCACCTGGATTTTGTTTTGGAATTCTTTTTTACCAGCTGGACAGTTGTTCTTACTTTTGGCTGTACAAGCTGATTGTACAGAAATTATTCTATGTCTTTTGAGCATTCTGGTTATCCTTTTTTTGTGCCTTGTCTAACAAACTGTACAAAGTATTGAGAAATTAAGCACATTATAGATTCCTGTGTTGTGGCACAATGCCCAGAGTGTGTAGTCTTTGACTTGTGGTTCAATAGTGAGCTGCTCTCAAATAATTCCTGGTTATATCCCAAGATCTTGTTCTTGACTGGCAATAAGTAATTCAGAGGCTTGAAGGTGTACATGCAGTGTTAGGACTTTTTAAAGTATGTCAATTTGTCACCATTTTATCTGCCATTTATTGTCTTATGAGTCAGTTTTCCCTCTGCCTCTTCCCGTCATCTTCTGAAAATCTCCAAAACAAAAAAATATGGGGAAGATTACTCCTTCTCAGTTCAGTTATGTGGGAGAATAAAGTTCTGTTCCAAAGCTTCTCTGCAGGTTAATTGAAAGTAGTCACTGAAACCCTCTGCCACCTTACAATGCCCTTTCAGTAGATGGATTGAGGGGAGTTTGCTTTAGGGGGAGCTTAGAGAAAAATCCATTACTTCAGGTTCCCAATTCTAGTGCTGATGAAATAACTTGGAATACACTAGAAATGTAATGTGACTGAAAGGAAATGGTTACACACCTTCTGAATTACTACAAAATAGTTTGATGGAAAGGAAAAAACTCACTGGAAAGGGGTTACTAAGTGGCCCTAATTTTTCTGCCTGTTGCTGGTAGTGGCAAGCAGTACTGCAGGGAGTGGGAAAGATGTTATTAAAATTTTTGTATGCAGCACATACACAAAGAATGTGGCTGTCCCTAAAGAGGATAAAAGCTTGGTAGTTGCAGTTAAAAATAATTTATTCAGGCTTAGCTAATGCTGCAGAATCTGGTGGTCTCCTGTGCTGCTGGCCTGTAGTAAGCTGCAGTATGCAAGGTGCGGTGTAGAAGAAATGCTCAGCTTTCTGATTGCTCCCTGAATGTGTGCCATGAATATATTGTATTAATGGTGCTACAGTAGATATGATCTAAGGATATAAGCAATTGGATGCAGATACTCTTTTATCTAAGCAGTACTTGTCTTAACATGTTAGATTCAACCTATCCATTAGGAAGAATGAACTTGTACATGTTCCAGTTTAAAGTCACCTCTGAAGTATTTCTTAAAACATTATTAACAAGCTGTGCTGGCTTCTGAAACCACCTGGTTTTACTTGTATTTTCTGAGTTCAGAGATGTGCCTGGTGCTTATGTTGTGTTTTCATGACAATTTTAGGATGACAGCACCAGTGGGAGGGTATCTCAGCATAAACCTCTTGCTGTATAAGTGCACTTTTACACCTGCATGGAACAGTGTCCAAGACAGTAAATCCTGTTTGGTGCCCAGCTGCTCCTCTCTTGTGCTGAGTTTTGTGCAGCTTTGTCCATCTCTGAAGGTTACAAGAAGTGGAACACTTGGCTTATGGATTTTGTTGGGGGAACTTGGCCCAGCTCGCACCTCTGGCCAGCCAAGCAAGCTGCAGACAGCCCCAGTTTTGCTGTGCGTCATGGTTTAGTAGCAAGTAGGCAAGACTGGCCATGGAGGAGGAAGACACACCCTGACAGATCTGATGCAAAGCCTATTTAATTCTCTAGAATTATTTTTATGGAATGTGGATTAGGTGCTAAATCCTGGAATAGCATTTAAAGATTTCTTATCTAAGAACACCAAATCTCGTGAGAGGCACAAACACACCAGTTCAGTTCATTTTGCTGAGCCAAAGCAAACTTACTGACTTAAAGTATCAAAATAATATGCATGTTACAATTTTTGGTAATTTATAAGTATTCTGGGTCGGACTTGTGATGTGACTACCTAAACTTTTCTGAGGGGTGAATCAGGCACTGTCTTTTTGGTAGTAACTTGACAATGTCCTTTAATACTCCTGATGTTAATGGACAAGTTACAAGTCTTCCTTTATTTGACTTTTTTACTGCATTTTGTTTCAACCTCTTATACCACCTGCTTTCCTGTAGGAGACTTTTTGCATGCACATTCCTTTTCCTGGACACAAGGATAGTGGCCTGGGTTGGTTATTGTCACTAGGCTGCATGGCAGGTAGATGTCCTACCCTGTCACTAACCGCTGGCTGAGGTGGAAAGGGTGGGAGGGTTGAGTGGAAAAGAATGACTTGTTCTGTATTAGTGTGACAGCAGAAGTATCCTGCCCAGCTTCCCAAATGCTAGAGAATATTTATTTTCCTCACTAGAACCAGGTGAGTTAATGCCAAGGCCAGAGACAAATTGTTTCACCACAACAATATCCTTTCCATAGGGCTGGCATTCAAGCTGTATCCACTTCTGCTGAAGTTGGGCTAAGTGGGAGGGCTTGAGACAGGTGGCTGGAGTTTTTTTTCACTGCAGAGAGTTGGTTGGGATAAATGTTTTGTTTATCTTTATTCTTGGAGAAAGTTTGGGTGGGTTTTTTGTAGTCTGGTGGAAAAAAGAAAAAAAGCATTAGCTGTTGATATATTATTTTTTCTGATTTAAGGAGACAATCCTTCCATAATAAGCTTGAAACTACTTTGACTGAAAACAGTGCTATAATATATGAACTTAAAATTTCTTTAAGAAATATTTGATCTTGAAATCACAAGTCTGGTTTTATAAAGGGTTTCCACTGGATGATACTATTTTGTCTTGGCTTTTTTAAAGTATTATAAACTGAATTACACACTCACATTTGTGTAAACTCAGTTTAAATACTGTAACTGGCTTCCTTATGATTTAAGACTTAAATGTCTTATAGGCTTCTTTGGCTCTATTGGCTCTAGCTAAGGTGGCATGTTATTTAGGACATGTGCTATAAATTCTGGGTGACCCCAAATGCAGGTTGTTAATCTTTCTTTAAAGATCATTGTATGGTAAAAAAATACTCAGCTTTATAGGGATGTCTTGCATATTTTTCATCCTTCTCTTACGTGATTGCTCCTGACTAGAAATTTTGGCATGAGAATGCTACCTTATGTGTAGGTGTTCCTCTCATCCTTTTGTTTTGTTTTCATCTGAAGCATCATCATCATCTCTATAAAATCAGAGTTGGCTGTTGTATGAATAATTTAAGTGTTACAAACAGAACTATGATTTCAAGTGAACAGAGAAAAAGCAGATAAAACACTTAAAAAAATTGCTTTCAGGAGCATCTCTGTAGCAGTAAAGCAAAGTGAAAATAGCTAGTAATGCTGATTTAAAAAAAAAAAAAAAAAAAAAATTGTTCTCAGATGTAGTTTTGAGATTGTCCCAAGGCTTCCAGAATGATTTCAAAGGTTAAATGATCATCTATGCTTGTATATACATGCCCAAGTGCTGGAGAGGGATTGTGTGTATGTGTGTGTATGTAAAAACAGCTATCCAAATATAAGTCTTGAGGTGTAAGCTCTGAGTCCTAGTGCTAGGACAAGTATTTTTTTTCTGGGGAAAAGCAGAATGGTACATTCCATCTCAGCTGTATGTAGATATGATACAACAGATATGAAAAAATAGAAGTAATATTATGGTGTCAAAGTCTAGGCCCCCTTCTCCCTCTCCCAGAAAAGAAAAAAAAAAAAAAAAAAATAGAAGATGCTAGAACAAAGGTTTTCTTAGCAGCCTTAATTCCTCTCCTTTGTACATTATAATTCATCCCAGTAATGGGAAACTGTATCCTTTCTCCCACTGCCCTGCTGCCCTTGTACTTCAGCAGGGAAAATACACAGATCAGAAGTGCGCTGGTCTTCCCCTCGGGTACCTGCTGCAAGTGTGACTTCCGGCTGAGGAATAAATACTGCAGAAATCCAGGTGCCATCTGTGGCAGTGTTTGGTTGTTGCATCCCAGAAACTTTTTGGTGCTAGGTTTTCATGACTCAAGCAGTTTACGGATGTTTTCTCCAGAAAACTTGTAAAGCCAAGGACCTCGCACCCAATTCACCGAGACGTCAGACCTTCGAGGCCATGGAGGCATAGAGTCACCGCTAATTTAAGGCACCTCGTTTCCTTTCTCTCTCCCTGCTTGAAACACTGAAATTGTTCAAATGCTGAAACTTCCCTGAACGCGCCCCCGGGCAGTGCCACGCGGGGGCGCCCCGGGGCCGGGCCCAGGTGCGCGGGGCGAGGAGGAGGAAGGGCAAAGAGGCAGGAATATGCCGTGCAGGGTTTTCCGTGACCTCAAACGCCTCCCGCCCAGAGGTACTCACCGCACGTAATATACATTGAGTCTTAATTCAGACACACCCGCAGTATCGTATTGTGTGTTTGGGGAGTTAGCAGATAAATTAAGCAATGGCTGTGTAGCAGGACAGAATTGCATGCATATAGCTATTAGCAGGTTTCCTTTAAACTATCTTTTTTTTTTTTTTTATTTTTTATTAAGCCCATTCTTTGATAATGAAATACTTTATCTAGGCCAAATTCTGCACCTATGGGTTTAAAGAAATGCTAATTCTTTTCAGGTCGTGACTCTTGACACTGATGTTAGATAATATCCCTTTCTCCTCTGGGTTGACTTTGAGAACAGCATATGAAAATTTGCACAGAACATCTGAACAGCGTGTTTTAAATACTCTTCATAAGCATAGATAATGTTTTCCTTTAGTTTACACCACTATAAATGCAGAATAAATCTTACTGACTGAATAAACTGGATTTGATTGTGACAATGTTGGACAGCCCTTCTTCCTGGTGCAGGCAACTTTGGCAGAACCAAGCCTTTAGGTTAGAATTGCATGTTAAAAATGGGAACAGAACCTGACTTGCAGTGATTTTTCTGTTTGTTTTTAACATCTGTAGCCCAAGCGTTCAGCCTTAAGGAGACTAAGCCTAGGCCCCCGAATCAAACAACTCCCAGAGTTACCTAATAGGAAGCAGTAGACACAGGGACCCATATGGAATTTAAGCTATGTGAGTTGAGGCTTACACAGCCATATTGCAGCACTCTAAAATACTCCAATCTGCTTTTCCAAGGTGTCCTATTGTTATGGGCTCTTAGACTTAGTGACTTGGCATTAGTCATACAGTCCTCTGAATCTAGATCATTTCTTTGTAATATCCAAGTCTCAGCAGCCATTGCTTCCTAAGTTATTTTCCAGTCCTGTGTGACTTTTCTTCCCAGGCTTGTTTCCACAAGGTATTAGTATTGCTCACCTCTAGCAAATGAATGGTATCAATGATTATGTGTACGCAAATGTCTTAGTGTTTTGCTGAACTAGGGTCTACTTTTCTGGATATGATTTTTGAAAATGGTACAGGGCTTCCACAAGCCTTTGAGCAGATGTTTTAGGATGTTTTTTGTAAGAATTTGACTAGAAGCAGAGCTTTGCTAGTGGATTAGAGTATATATTGGGGTGGGGGCAGGAGAATTAAACTTGCAGCAACTTTGAAAAGAATGCCTATAGTTCTAGAATTCTGGGTGCTATGCTAACAAGTAAGCTAAACTTGGATCTCCTCAGCACTCCAGTTTGGAATAGCTCCCAGCTTTGGAATATAACATGCTTGCATTTGTATCTGGAATACAATTGGGATTCTCATGTTCAATAATCAGAAGGAGGTAGTGTGAGTGAGGGAAACAGCTGCATATCTCTGGCACTAGACTTTGCATACTGACCCTTGTTGTGTAACCTCCATGCTCCAGAAGTTTGAATTCATTTCAGGAGGTTGGCATGTATTTAGCTGGGAAAAGTGTGAGCTAGTGAATTATTCCAAGTATATAAATAGAGTAAGGAAACCATTGCTTGTCTGATTATGAGAGTGATCTTAATCAATAAGCACCTCTCTCCCATAACAAATGCAAGTACAAATCAAGACTGTTTGTGCGATCCTTTCCTTTCTCCCAAAGTGGATTTGGCCAATGCCTCTGTCTAGAAGAATGATGAGAGTGGATGGTTATGATTGCTAGGAGAAATTGTTACTGTGTGGGGAGATAAAAGATTTTAATAAAAAGAACTTGGAGGAGAACTAGCCAATGGCTTGGAAACAATAAGCAGCTGTTGCAGCACCAAAGGGGTATGGAAAAGATCGCAGGTCAGTTATGCTTGCTATACCATTTCTGAAGTGTCAGAACCTGGGTAATCAATCATAAGGCTTTATTTCGTGGCCATTGGTTGCACAGCGTTCCTGAGGGCTGGGTTCCCACCGCTTGCATTTTGTAGCGAGATGCTGATGCTTGCAGGAGCCAAGCAGGGAGAATCCTTCCTAAGATAATAGTTTGGTAAGCTATTCTACTTCCTGCAAGTGTTTTTAGTCTATCAGATTTGTTCCAGTGCTTTTAAATAGTATTTCATAAGGACTTTAGCCATAGACACCAGATGAGAGGAAACATTCTGCTATGTGTGAGATCAGCAACTCTTTGGGTTTTGCAAGTGAGAGCAGAATTCAACATATCTTAGTAGGTGACTGATCTTACACACAGCTCTACAGAGTTTTGCCTAGTTTTAAAACTGTAGTGCTTGATCATCCCTGAGCATGACAGGTGCCAAAATATTCTAAGTGCTGTAAGGTTTCATTTCACAGGTTTCTTTGGGGTTTTTTCCTGGTGCAGAAGATACTTGTGCTGTCTTTTCTCAAATGTACAGGCTGGAATGCTCCTAGCTATCTGCTGACCTTTAAAACAAACAAGGAAAGCCCCATCACAAGCAGACATTGGAAGGAATAGCAAAGGAGGGAACTTGGATTTTCTGCATGTGGCACAGTTTGCCTGATGGAGTCTTATGTGATGATGTGGTGTATTCCACTCTCAGCTCTTGGGTGGGAATCCTTTTTTTGTCCTGTCAGCCTGGGATCTGAAGATGGTTTAAATATGTATGTGTGTATGTACTTGTAGCACTGTGAGGGAAAGGGTGTGTGGTTAGTGGGCATACTGTTTAGGAAGTTGGAGCCTCTATAGCCTATTTAGGCTCACTGGAAACTGGCCCATATCAAAAACATATGTGAAATATGAGAATTTGTCCCTGTGTCTATATATATGCCTGGTAAATCCTGCACTAGGAGTCTTTCTTGGAATGGCACAAGGATTCCACAGGATAGTCTTAGAAATAGTCTAACAAGCATCATCAGCGGGAGCAAAAATCTAGGCCTTGCATCAAGCATTATCCCATCAGCCTTTTACATTGCTTGGGATTTCATAATAAACTTTGACAAATTCTTAGGTGCTTTCTGCTGAGGCAGCACAGAGTCCCAGTGTCAGCAAAGGCCTGTCAACTCTAGCAAAGGCCTGAGCAAGTAGAAGATTTGACACAAGGGCTTAGATGTGCAAGGACAGTGGCTAGGACAAGAGTTGTGTGGCAGAGCTTCCTGTTGGAGATGTGGCTACTGCATTTGAAGGGAGTGCCCTGACTGTCCTGATCCACCTTTGCTTAAAAAAACAAGAGGCAAACAAAAAAGCCCAACAAATAACACAATTCCCTGTGGCAATGCTGGCTTTATGTAAAGGGCATTACCAATGTGGTTATCTCTGTTAAAAGGCATCAGCAAAATTATTCTGAATTCTGACCTGAGGTCCTGTTTGGTTTGGGGAAGTTTATATCAGATTATTTCTGCAGGCTCCAGTTGGGGAGGTGGGAGCAAATGAACCAGGGCTGGCTTCATTGAGACATTGACTGCAGTAACTGACTCTGACGGGTTCCCAGGATCATTTTATGTTATACTAGTACTGCATTTGTTCGCTGAAATTTGCAGTCATCTACTTTTAAAGTTGACCTAAACTGGTATTTTAGGCAGGTCAATCAACAACTTTCTGTTGTTTCTTCCCTCTACTAAGATAAAGTTGGATGGGAAATGAAACAACAATTTTGTGACAGTTTTGAAGCTGTTTCTGTTTAGCAGGATTTAAGACATAGATAAAATTGTCTTATTACCCCCTTAGTACCATTTTCCTCTGGTTTTTGGCCAATCGATGCAATAAAATGAAGTAGTGCCTTCTTATCCCCTCGCCAATTCTAAACTGCTGTTTATGTGGATGTTTTTCTTTCTAGTGCAACCACCCTATCAGATTTTATTTTTCTTACTTGAAATTTTTGCAAAGTGGAAAATATTTTAAGTTACAGATTATTTTGAAAATAATGGAACAAAGCACAAGGGAAGGAAAAAAAATGCAATACTATAATTCTTCTGTATTTATATGAAAGAGGGGATGAAACCATTGAAGGTGTTATTAAAATTATTTTTAAACCCCTTGAAATTAAAAGCATTTCACAAATAGTATTGAACAACAACAACAAAAAAAGCAGTTGAGATTTTTATGCTGAATCTAATCTTCCATGTAGTTAAAAAGGTTTAGTTGTTAGCTGTATAACTTCTGCACATGCTACAAAACCAGCCTACTTATGATCGTGTTTATTCCAAAGACCAAAATTCACTCTGTAAACAAGAAAGCTTGAATACTGAAAGAAAGCAATTGCAGTCATTACATTTGAACTGTGTCTGGACAGCTCACTTCTGTCTACTCTATTAAAAAATTGCCATAGTGGAGTAAGCAGGTAGGCACAGCAAAATACTCATTCCATTTGGTTGGTGTATCAGTAAGGAAGGAAAGGTGCAGCAGCTCAAATTAACAGCAGATTCAAAGTTAGCACTTTCTTTGGATCAGTGTGGCAGTTTGTTTTCATCAGCTGTTAATTTTCTTAGTAGGCTGCTATTCATTATGCTCAATACAAATGTTAAACCTGTCTTAGAATCATAATTATATGGTGTGCTCTGGGCTTGATTTATTAGATTGATTAGCAAGGTATAGCATTCTGTTTTCTCATCATGGGCAACAGGAAGTCATGTTGTACCACCTTTGAGACCACATTTGAAGTTTTTGTTTAAAGGTGGTTAAAGCTGTAGGTAGACAGTATCCCTGGACTCTGTTCAGAGTCGCAATGAGAACTTTTTTAGGAGGATCAGATAATCTACTGATTGTTCCCTAAACTATGCCACATGCTCTCTCCAAGGTTTAAGTCACCTTCAAAACTCACTTTGATCTTTGCTCTAGGAATAAGAGGATGGAGACAGCATTATTTCAGATGAATCAAGGTACCACGCTGTATGGATGCAATGTAAAAACATATTTTCCTACCTTTAATGCAGCAAAGAGTGAAAAGGACTCCCAAAGGGTTCACCTTTTCTTTATTTTTTTAGTTTTTAACCTGTGTCTCTGTTGAAATTTCCTAATAAACTTTGACATGTTGTTCTTAGGTGCTTTCTATCATACTGTTTTTTCCTATCTAAATTTTACCAATGACTCCCCTCAATGAGAGGGCAACCGTAGTTACTGAATGTGTGCTCTTTGGAGGATGTGTCTGTTTTGTTAGCTTCCTTTTCTACTATTACTGTGGTTTTGCAGTGGCTAGCAGAAAGACTTGTACTCTCCTTTTGAAGCAACTTGTTTGTAATATTATTTTCTATTGTTGGGGAAATTTAAAAACAATGCATGGCAAAGAATCATCTGTCAGTCACACTAAATATATTTTCAGCAGTTTGTTTGACTGGGGAGAGACTTGAGCCAGATCCTGGGAACTTTACACAACTTTTGTGTCTCCAAGTTTTTGAAAGCTTCAGATTGAGACCTCCATGTACTCCTTACTAGTAGAGACTCCTCTTTAGTGGTAAAATGTATCTTTTTTATTGGAACATCCCATTAAAACATAAAGAGCGTTAGTCCAGACATCAGCATACAAGTATTCAGGTGTACTTGATAGAAAATGGAATAGTGCATACAATAAAGAAAACTGGATAAGGGAATCAGACCTGAAATCAAGATAGAATAAAGACATCCAAGAATTGTGGCTATAGTTGTAGATGGGAAATTTTGCTTAAAAAAAAAAATCTAAAAATTTGAGGTCCCTTTCATGGATACAATTCCCAAAGTTGTGAAGAATGGATTGTTGGTGCCAATTTTTACACTGTGTAGCTCCATAGTTATCTTTGTTATGCTGACTACGTGAATTTTTTTGGTGATGTGTCTGTAGAAGGCTGGTGTTGAGTCTGTAACACTGACACTCTGATATCTTTTTCTCCTCTTTCAGCTAAGCAACTATTGGTAAAGATCAAAGAAAGGGAGGAGGAGGGCTGACAAGACACAGTGTATGAGAGATGCCTGCACAGCTTTAATAAATAAAAAGGGGTTAAGGCTTCAAATCTCTTGCAGGATATCTGTGCATGTGGGGCCCTGTTTTGCTGTAACAAGCTACATTACAGAGCACTGTTTTATTTAGACCTATATGAATCTGATACTTTGAATATTAATATATATGAATAAAAGAAAATTGTAAATCCCTGGAAATAACTGAGAATATTAAACAAAACAGTTGTTAATCTACAAGAAGCCACTTCTTTTTCAGCTGTTTTTTTATGTTTTCCTCCACAGCAAAATTAGATTTGTGGCTTTTAATGTTGGTGTCTAGTTTGTTTCACTTTCCAATTCACAAGAGTTGAGGAATGTATAATAACCTAACTTTCCCTCCCTTCAGGAAACAGCAACTCTATGTTAACAAGCTGAAAAGGAAAGCAGAAGATAATAAATAAAAGGTAAAAATTATTTCACAGTTTGAAATATTGCCAGCTAAAATAAAGCATTTCAGGGTATACAGGAATATTGCTGAGACCTCACAAAAAGTATCAATGTGCTTGTGTTATGTAAATAGTAAAAATGTCTGAAACAGAGGTGGACCAGGAGAGCAGAGTTATGATCCATGAGACATGACACTTCCCAGTATGCTGAGAAGATATGATACTGTTTCTCTGCTTGGGTAGCGACAAGCTGCAGTTCTGTATGAGGGGCTGGAGGTGGGGTGGTGGACTCTCTTCTAAGGCCCTGCTCACTCTGGCCCTATAGATGCAGCATGCTTAGGCCTTGTGTTATTGCTGTAGATGTTACTGCAACAGATTTATGTCAAAACTAACCTTCCTTTTTCATAATTTTGTGTTGGCTATCCAAGCATTTGGCAGGCTTTTGATAAGTATATGTCCACCTAGCGGGTTTTTTTATGCCATATATTTTTAAATTATTTATATTTTCTTGCAGCCTCCTTGCTATGTTTCAGGTGAGTGTGAATAAAATGAGCAGTAAGTACAAATGTAAAATCCTGGAGTTGTGATTTAGTATATGTGTATCTGAGTGTGTTTCAGCTTTGTTGGTCCTTCAGGACGTAAAACAACAATAACATTACTGATTAGTGAATTACAGTTCACTAAAATCAAAAGAAAAATTAATTTAAAATTTAGGTCATAAATACCAATCATGGACTGGTGTATAGATGAAAATGGAGCTAATTATGGTGTGTCGTGAAATTTCTATTGATATAGGTTTGTGGTGTTCCCCCTGCTTGCAAATAGTGAACATGTAAACAAGTTGTGTAGTTCATTACAAGCAAAATTCCAGTTAGCGCTGTGTGTCTTTTCTTTCTGCTAAAGTGGCAATCTAACTGTTGTGGGATTCTACATGAAAAATACTGTGGGCAAATTATATGGACACGTGAGCAAAGCCTGATGTCTTTGTTACTGTGGTTGAGACTTCCCACTGCTCTGATAGGGCTGCTCTGTCCTTGGGAGTCCTGGAGATTCCTCTGAGCAAGGCAGTGCTGTTGACTGGTTCTCCTAGCCAGGAATGTGGGGTCTGCCTGGGAAAAGGGCTATCAACAATCCAAGGTCATCTGTGCCTGTTCTCACTGTTTGTTGCTTTTGCTGGTAGCTGATAAAGGCCAACGTCTGAATAACAGGAGCAGCCAGGGAAGCATATGTGGTTTCATCCCATTTTTGCAATACGTTCCCTGCCAAGCTGCACCAAGAGCTCTTTGCCTGCAGAGCAAGAATGGGCCTATATATCCAACAAAACAGGACCAGAGGGACTCATTAAACTCCTAAAAATGACCTCAAACAGGGTTTCTTAATTATCTGAAAATGTCACCAGTTTGCATTAGGAAATCTCAGAGCTTTCTAGAGCTTGGCTGGATTTTGGTACCTTCTCTCAGTAACAAATATCTGTCTCCTGTTCTGTAGTGTGATACAGTCCTAGGCTATTTTTTTCTTATATGCAGAACAAAATCATTACTATCCCACAAGCAAATATTGCCCATCCTACAGTAAGTACTCAAGTGTTTGCCATTAAGCAAATATCATGACAACAAGAAAAGTTGAACAGAAATCCTCATAGTAGTGGGATGGGGTGTAGGTTGCTAGTCTGTGGCTGCCAATTCAGGTGCATGCTGTGCCGTTTGTTTCTTTGCAGCACACACATCAACTGTGCGCTCATGACAAGTCGGCAGTTTGTGGTTAGCTTTTCCTGTGAGCAGTGAGAGTACTGAGCAGGAGGGTCTGAAGTTGCATTCAATGTCACCTGGACCACTACGATATTAAATAATATAATGTAATATGATAATGGAAATGTTCTTAAAGATTACTTCCCAGAACTGTTTTGGGATAGATCTCAGCATCTTGGCAACTCTCCAGCTGACAGAAAGCTTATTTCTCCTAAGCAGTGCCTGTAACCAAATGGCTTAGATTGCTTAGATGGAAGAGATGCTTCCCTCCAGGGATATATGCCTGGCACAGTACCTAAGTTGACCTAGTAGGTGGAATAGGCAATATTTCGGAAAGAGGGACCCTAGACGGATCTTTAACTTGTTGCAAACTTCTGATGAATCCTTAACGAATGGGAAACCACTGCATTACACTTGTGTACCTGTCCTCACTGTGAGTGACAATGATCCTCTCTGTTCTCCATTTGTCTTCCTTTTCTCTTTTGACTCAGTATTGGAATGTTTTATTTTGTAAAATAGTTGAGCAAGAGAGATTTTGGTTGTCTTTACTTTTTCAAGTTCAGCCCAGGAAGATTGCTATTTCTACTTCTATTAATATCTCACAAACATCACTACTTCCATTCTTTTATTCATTAAGTTGTGAATGAAATTGTTTTTCTAGTTTCCCCAATTTACTGCTTTGACAGTGTGTTTTAATACTTCTGTTGAGTTTCTTCTGGATGTGTAGATGCAAAGAAGGGGATGCAGGATTTTGATCGCGCTTATGTTTTTCGGAGGGGTAGAGGATGCCTGAAGGGAAACGAAACGTTTGAGAGTGGGAGAAAAGTATGAGATGACAAAGCTGACGTTACTATCAAACAAGGAGAAAACTTTTTTCTGATTCTGCTCCTGTTGGCACTTAATTTACACTGGAGCAATTTCGTGAACTTCAGTGAGTTTACTTCTGAGAGCGAGATCAGGATCTGAGAGTGAGATCAGGACTGACACCTCTTAAATCACTTGGGTCATGCTCCATAATTCATTCGCAAGCTCCTTTAATTAGTTGTAGGTAAACCCAGGCTTCCTGGAGTTCGCTGCCTCCCCAGGAATGGGCTCTGCCTGCTCCGGGGTTCAGCCTGTGGCTCCTGTCTCATCGCAGGGCTGCATGTCCGGTGAAACGCGGGTCAGGGCTCTTCCCCCCACGGCTCCCTGAGCAGGGCGGAGACGGGGGCCCGGCTCCCGGCGCGCCAGAAGTTGCTGTGTGGGAGAGAGGAGCGGGGCAGCGCAGGGCCGGCCGGGCGGTCCGGTCGCCGCGTGTTATGTAAGGGCGCAGGGGCTGCGGGCCGGGATGACTGACAGAGAGAGGGAAATTCCTGGGGGAGGGGGGAGCGGGAGCGGCGCTGCCCTGAAGCCGCTGCCAAAACCGACCCTGGCGGAGAGCGCGGCTGTGCAGAAAGGGAAACAGCGCGGCAGGAACGCTGCCGGGCAGCGTGCGGAGCGAGCGGGCGGCGCGGGCTTGTTCGCCCGGCGGGGCACGCCGCCTGGGAAACAGGGGGGTAGAGGCGGCGGTGCGAGGGGACGAGGAGCGAGCCCGGCTTCCCCCCTCCCGGCGCGGCGCGTTCTAGCCGGGGCTGGAGCGCGGCGGGGAAGTGCCGCCCCGGAGCCAGGGGTGTCCCCCGGCGCGGCTCGGCCCCGGCGGCGGCGCTGCCCCTTTAAGACCTGCTCGCCGCCAGTTCCAGGGAGAGGGAGTGACCTCTGGGCTTTGACAGCTCCCCTAATAACTAGCAGCGCCCCGGCCCCGCCCCCGCCGCGCCATTGGCCGGCGGGCCGGTATGCCGCGCTGCCATTGGCTGGCCGCTTCCCCTGAGCGAACCTTTAGAACTCCGAGACACAATATTCTGTTACATTGTAGCAAAATGGCGACTGTCATTCACAACCCCCTGAAAGCGTAAGTAGGAATCAAAAATGTACATATTCCGCGTGGTTTAAATATGAAAAAAGGCGCCTTTCCGGCGCCGGCTGCCAGCCGGAGCCGGGTGCCGGCAGCCTCCCGGCGGGTCCCTCCTCCCGCCCTCCTTTCTGCCCCAACGACTCGCTCGTTTTTTGTGCAACACATCCCCGCGGCTCGCACCGAAATTAACGAGGAAAAATTTGTTGGGTTAATTGGCGGCCGAGCGGGGGGCGGCGGGTCGGGGGCGGCGGCGGGGAACCTGCCGGGGCTCAGCGCGGGGTCGGCGGCGGCTGCGTCCCGCGGGGGTGCGCGCACTTGACATCGTCCTGCCCCCGCTGCCCCGGCGGGCTGGCCCCGCCACCGCGCCCGGCGGGGCAGCACCGGCCCGCGGGGGCGCTCGGGGCGCGCTGCCTCCGCGCTCCCGCCGCGGCTCGGAGTTGCCTCCGCGGATCTTTGGGGAGTTGCGATGTCTTGACGAAGCAACCCCCCTCGCTTCTCGGCTGGGCGGTCGGAAAGCGGGGCACTGGGGTTCTGCCGGTGCGCCTCGGCGCTCGTTCAGGAGAGGGAGCGAAAAGGAGAGGCAGGGAAGCAGACTTGGGTGAAATGAATGACTCGGGACTGCCGGTCGCTGATTTTGGGCAGGAAGTCCGGAGATCTGTTTTGCATATGACAGGCTTTCGCTTTTCAAAGTGGCGAAGAGAGTTGATTGTGTTTCCATCTTGAGAGCGGGCACAAGCCGCCGGGGGCTGCGCGGACGGGGTCTGACCCCAGCTTGAGAGAGGGAGGGGACAGGTACTTCTGCTGTGGAGGTATTCCGGGGTTCCCTGTCTGGAAATAAGGCTGATTTCTGAGGGACACCGCGGGAGCCTGTTGTCGTCTTCTGGATCGCGTCCTTTATTTTCCTTGTGGTCTGCAGCGCACGCCGCTAATCCCCGAAGGCATTAGGGAGAGTGGGATTTGGCACCGTATGTGGGGAGCGGAGCTGTCTTAACCTTTTTCAAACGACTTCCCTGCTAACGGGGGCAGCGCTCTTGCTAGTAAAGCAGGGAAGCAGAGTACCTGGCGGTGACGCTTCGCTTGCACTTTCTGGCTGCGCTGAGTGGGTGTTTTTATACCTTTGAGTTTAGTGAGATGAAATTAGGGCTGTGAGGTTTTGGTTTTTTTTTCTATTTTTTTCTCCTACTCGAGTCTCTCCGCCTGGAGTTAGAAAAACACTTGAAGATTTTTCCAGGGATTTCTGCCGCTGTCTTTCTGCGATCCAGAGGGAGAGGAAAGCCTCGAGCTGGGAAGGGGTGCTGACATGTTTATCAGCTCTCCTGTTCCGTCCTGGCAGGAAGACCTTTGCTTTCATTTACTCGCCCTCTCGGATATAAAAATCCGCGGGGAGAGGGGAGTGCAGTTGCAGGGTGTTAATCAAAGAAGTCCGGGTGTCCTCATGGGTGGGTGGCGGGGGACTGAACGCACTCTGAGAACAGCGCGTCAGAGGCGGTGTGCCCCCCCCACCTCGCCCCGTTCGACGGCTGGTTTGACGCCCGTGCTGGCGACAGCGATTTCTCGCTGTGCCCCTCCCGGCGGCCGGCTGCGTGCCCGGAGCCGCTGCGCACCTGGGCACGGAGCTCCGCTGCTGCGTGCGCCGCTGGCGGCTGCTGCCGGTAGCGGGGAAGCCCGGGCTCGGTGGCCCCTGGGGACGGCGGCTGGGAGGCGGGGAGCTCCAGGGAGCGGCCACGGGAGCACGGCTGGCGGCCCCGGCCCCCGCCCCGCCGGCGGACGGGACCTTGCCGCCTCTATCGCACTTCGCGGCACCGTGGGGCTCCCGGCAGGCGCGGCGGATCCTGCCGAAGGGCTGCTTATGCCGAAATGAATCGGGACCCAATCCCACTGCTGCTAAAGTCGGGGAGGACAGGATGAGGCCATTTATAATTAGCTCCCTTCTCCTCCCCTCGCCCCTGGGGGGTGTGAGAGGAGGAAACAATAGACATCAAGTGCTGGGTTCGCTTTTCTCTGTGTGCCTTTTAAAGTACTGAGGCTATGTGGAGGAAGCAGAATTGGTACTCGCTGTCTGACACCATCTGTAATTTTGTTGACAACTTGTTTAATAAAACATTTCATAATTTTCACTTATTCTTCAAAGTTGCTGATCGGGAACAATACACATGTAAATAAATTATGCATAGGATAAATTAGGACAAAAGCAGTAGGACACATAATAGGGGTGGGATGCAGTGCACAGTGTTTTATACTCATGTGTCCTTCCTGACAATGAATGGGAGCTGAATGGCATTTGCATTTCCTCTGTCTGCGTTTTGATTGTATCTCGGAACCCACAAACGCCCCCTACAGAAATCGGCCACACAAAGGTTTTGCTCCGAAATGGGGGACAATGTAGGGACTCAGAAATCCGGACTCAGGTATCAAGCAGCTCCGTGTGTGTGCGTTTAAGAGTGTCCAATATTCAGTTTGTCCCTGGCACTTGGACACACATATGGCCTTGTTCATGCTAGACTAGTCCCTCTGAATAATGTATTCTAGTACCTGAGCATCTGCGGGAATGCATTTCATAGAATAGCTCAGTGTGTGGAGTCCCTTATTAATGATTGGTTTCTCCCTACTCAACTTGCCTCTTTCTCTGTCCAGCACTCTCTTATCACTTTCTGGCTCTCTTTTGGTGTTTTTATCCCTTTGCTCTTCTCCCCTTCACTTCCTTTGGTGAACCAGTCAACCTGACATGACTGCCTGTTATCTCTGCTGTTTGTTAGCTTGTTGTTTACCAACATGGTGCTACAGACAAAAATATCTGAGATCTAAGTTTAACAGATCTGCAAGGTAAAGGTGGCAGATGTTTGGACAAGCACACACTTCTTTATCTGTGGAAATGACAGGATTCTGACAGCTTTGATGGGACAGAAGTGGATTCGAAGTGGTGAATTTGTTATTGTTGGTTTTTTCCCCTACTAGTTTGTGTATGTATCTCCATATTTTTTGTTTCCGCCTTCTTCTCCTTTGGATATTTTAATATGAGGACATTTGAGTGGTGCAGTAGAAGAAACAAATGCATTTAAAAAGTATTCTGAATTACTTCAAATGTCAGTCAGAAATCTCAATGGACTTTGTAAACATTAATTAATTAAACCCCTCAACGCCCCTGTGAAGAAAGGATTATTGCCTTTGTTTTATGGATGGCTAAACTAGGACAAAGTGGTTCAGAATCTTTCTAAAAGATGAAGTCTAGAGTGCAGATGTTCAACTTCCAGTTTTAGTGTTTAGTCCCATTTCCTCCATCTCTGCCTTATTAGTGATGTGCATATGGTACTATAATGCACTTAATGTAATTAAGACCTTGTAATTTACACAGTCTTGTCTAGAAGCAGAACTGGTTTCCTCCCACCCCTTCTCTGTCTTTACTCCCACAAATGACTTTTATTTCAGGTTGTCAATTAAACACACTAAGTGGAACATAGGTTAGGTTGTTGCCATTTCAGCATGCGAGATCTTCCATGCCCTATAGCGCTCTGCCTGGACACTCACCAGAGGGCTGTTGCCTCCCAGTAGTTTAGTAGTGCCAGTACTCTCCCTTTTAGTCAGGACAGCCTCTGTGACAAAAGAAGCTAAGTCAGAAGTCAGGCTCAGCTGCTAGGCCAGCTCACTTCCATGCTGACTGCATTGTTGGATAACTTCAACGTGCTTGGGGACGCTTATTCTCTGCCAGGTGTTTGGGGTGCAGATCATCACAGATTTGTGTGCACAGTGCTAGAGCTGATCTACCAGGCCTGTTCTGTCTCTTCATTCCTACTGCAAACACACAGCAGCAGTTGGGTTTTCAGTTGCTGTACCTTCTCAGATAAAATTGCCTTGACAGTCAACTCTGACATTTGGGCTGCCAAATGACCTTCCTTGTGATGTTGAATTCTGTGTCATGAGACACCTGTGAAGAAGTGCTCTGTGTTTGCATCCCTGTTTCACACTGGCAAGAGACCAGTGTGGGTCTTGGGGTCTTGTATGGTAGAAGTATTTCATTAGTGATTACTCTGGCTTGAACTCAGGCTGGGGAGTCTTAACTGGAAGGTCTTGTATCCCATTACACATCCATGAAACAGCCCTATGTTCTGATTAAGTGCTGATGAATACTGATATTTTTTTTTTTTTTTTTTTTTTTTTTTTTTTTTTTTTTTTTTTTTTTTTGTGGATGTTGTTGCATAAGCATCTTGTTGCTGATATTTAATATTAAAGTGAAAGTATAATGTGTAGTGCTGCTTTCAGCAGGTGGAAGCAATAAAATAGACAGACAGGTTACCAGATCAGTGTTTACAAGTGATGGGGAGGTGATTTTAATGTGCCCTTGCAAAAGGGAATTTTCTTCTGCTTGACAGAACAGGATTTGTTTGGCACATTAAACCGTACACCAAAATCTCTACAGCAATTCCAGTGTGGCTCTGATGAGCCCTACTGGATGAGCCCTAATGTGACACACTTCAAATCAAAACTGTTGTCCACATGAAAACCGTATTTTCTAATATCTCAGCAGCAGCTTTCAAAGAAAGCGGGATGAATGTTACTGTGTTTACACAGGGAAATATAAGCATAAAACCAAAGTCATTAGAAGGCAGAAAAGGCAAGTTAAGAAGACCTGAGGATGCACTGGTTTTGAATATGAGAGGCTCTGGTAAATAACATGTTGCTTGTTACAGTGTTATGTCTGATTCCACCAGTCACTTATGCATGATTAGTTGTTGCAGTGCTTTTGTAATTTTGTTTTGTTGGTCTTTCAGTCTTTCACAGTCTCTCTAGTTGTGTGGAAGGATGGAGGTTGTATCTCAAAATTGCTGCTGAAGAAAAAGTTTTAAAAACATATTTCTGGTGTGTGAAAGCAATGTTGAACTATCTAGGTTGTGCTACAGAGGCCCAAAGGTATGATTTTTTCGGAGGGTGCTATAATTTCAAGGTAAGCACATATCCAGTGGGCTGGATGCATGATACCCATTAGATAGGATTCACAGTGTCCTAGTGGGAATACTTTACACAGAAGTCAGGCACACAAAATGAAGTGGGGATCTGTGTCAGCCTGAGTCATGGGGAAGGTCGTGTGGCTCATCCTTTGTGGAGCCTAATGAAAATTGATTTCCTCCTCTGCTTTCCTAAAACTGGAAGTGTGGTATTTGAAGGTTGCTCTCAAGAGCATCTTGTCCATCTTGTATGTCTGTCTTCTGCAGCTCATGGCAGTTGGCTGTACCTCTTCTGTCCTGAAATGAGGCATTTCCAAAGCCCCCACTGGCTGTGAATAAACCTTCTTTTTACATTGTAATTTGCCGAATCTGGAATTTTCTCACTCAGGTTTGTCTTTCATGTCAGAGCTGAATTTCTTTGCTCAGTAGATCAATTTTACAATCTTGGTATTTATTCTGGGCTCATCACTGTGTTGTCTGTATGTGATGTTGCCTTGAGCAAGAACCATTCCTGTATTGTTTATCCCTGAGGACTTGTAGGAGTGGAATGAATTCGTTCCGGGAGTTGATGTTTTTTTCCTTGGAGAGACCAACCTCTGATCTGAGGTTTCCCTGTCTGGGGTGACATACTTCCATGTGCAGACAAGCAGCACCAAGGCAATGTTGCTTGAGGCCTGTTCTGAGGGCTTCATTAGGACTGTGCTGCTCTTCTGGCTTTGCCTGGCAATTTTGCCCAGGATGCAGACACTGAGGAGTGTTAATCACTTCCTTAGTGAAGGTCTCAGTTTTTGCACTGGTTTGTTTCTTAAAAAGTAAGTTATCTCATCAACACAATCTAAAAGGAATCATACTTTAAGAATACTTCTCTTTTTTAAAAGCAAAAATTTTCAGGTGGAAGTGCTTCTTTTTTAAAATTTTTTTCTACAATTTGTGGAACAAACCCATATATGCTGGACAAGTGCATGAGAAGCAGAAAGTGGTTTTCTTCTTTCTTATTCCAAAAGAAAGAAGAGAGCTGCACAGTTTTTACTGTCCAAACTGAGTGACATGTAACACAAATATCTCTAGTGATTGCTTAAATGCCAAAAATTTAAAATCCATATTTATCTTTAATAGCCTAAATTATTCAAAGCATGATACTTTAATAAAATTGTTATATATGGTTTATTTCCCAGTAGAGCATATTTTAACCACAGATTCCTAGCAGATGTCTCAGAAAAGAATAATACAGTGTCTCAATGGCTGCTGGCAAATACCCTTCTCACACTGCCATCCTCTCCAGGATGGGAATAGCAGGAGTATGTCAGCACGTGTCTCAGTTTTCAGATTACCTGCCTGGGCCGGGTGCGGTCAGAGAGTTACAATCCCAGCCACATGGAAGGTTTTACTGGCACTCCAGCCTTGTCTGAGGGGAGGCTTCACAGGGAGCCAGCGGAGCAGCAAGAGCAGGGGAGGGATGGGTGCTGATGAGTGTGCACTAGGTGGCTGTGATCAGCAGCGTGTGCTTGCCAAATCCTGATGCATTAATTTCACGTTCTGCTAAGCTGTAGCTTGGAGAGAGTCTCCTGCTCAGGTGTTGATGGGGACACTGACTACATCAGTGTTCTTCTGGTGAGGAAGTCTGGAAGTGATATTTAATGTCACAGTCTGTTGTGACAGAACTGATCCAACCTGAGGGTCATCTCTCCATTCATACAAAACCGTGAGTTCTATTAGTTTGATAACTTTCTACTTGCTTTCTGATAATTTTCATAAATTAATATAAAATTCAAACTGTAACATATGTGAAATTTTAGTATGCAAAAGAAATGAACTCTCTGTAACTTATAGTTTCTCCCCCTTGTTTTTGCTCAGATTCCTGCTTGTGGTACAAGATACAAAGCCTTTGTTAAGACATTGTGCTAAATTTTCTATCAACACATGGTTTAATGCTTCCTGTATTTTAATTCTCAAAAATCTAGGTAGGTTGGACAGTGCAAAGAAAATCAGGTGCAGAGCAGTGAAATAAGGCCATGCCCTGAGTTGGTTAATTCCAGCCTGCCCTACCACATCATCTGGCAGGGCTGATTTGATCTGATCAGATGCGGGCATGCTACTTCTGCCAAAATGCAAAGTACAGTGCTTATGCTGCCTTTATGCTTTGAGTTGGCTTCATGAGAGCCACAGGAAGATAGATTATGGCTGTTGGAACAAAATTCCCTCCTGAAAATGTTTTGGGTGCTTTTCATGGTTTGGAAGAATAAGTGAATGCCAGTTCAGTGTCACATGGCTGTGAAGTTTTTGGTCTGCTCCTAGGAACTTTGGAGTTTCTAGTATTCCCTCTGGATCTACAATCTAATGTGACTAGTCAAAGAGTTGGGAGAAAAATCAAAATGGCTGGAGTTACAGTCCAGATAATTTACTATCCAGTGAGCACTGTGAAAAAGAAACCTATTGTGGAGACACAAAGTTAGTATTATTTCTTTGAGGGAAAATTTGTATCTGTATTTTCATTCCACTTCCATTTCATGAACACTTTTGAAGAAAGTAATCCATGGACTGTTCAAGTGTTTTGGTCTCAATATTGTTTCTTTAAGGACTGTGTTTAGTCAATGATGGAAATAAATGCATTTTATGGTTTTGATTACTTTAAAACCTGTGCAGTTTGAATAAGGAATAATGGAAACAGTGGTTCATAAAGCTGTTTTACTGCTATACTCCTTTGGTGGGCATTGTGTGTGAGGCTGCTCTCCTGAGTGTTCAGAAAAATCACTACCCAGTGTCCAAGTTCAGAAATTATATCATGAACCCACTTATATCTACAAGCTTACCCTGGTTGCTTTTGCTTTTTATTTCTGAACTACTAAAAGTTGCTTTGAAGACTGTAGGTTTCTATGGATTGTTTATCCTCAAAGTTTTTAGTTCATCAACATATACCTATTGTTGTGAAATGTGGATTAAATCAGGATCACAATTTGAATTCAGAGATTAGTGCCTTTTATAGCAGAGGTAGTATGAATTAAGAGGCATGTGAGATGTGATGGGAACTTCTACTGCTTTGTTATATCTGACTGATCCTTTAATTTTTAGGATGTGCTTCTCCAAAAATTATGTTTATGTTGGTGATGTTATCCTTCAGTAATCTAATGGCATGTGGATGAAAGCAATGTTAATACCTCCACAGGCAGGATGGGGCCCCAAAGGCTTCTTGCTTCTCTCTCCTCCTGTGCTGATACAAATGAATGGGAACTCAGGTTACCAGTGTTATGTTGGTGGCAACTAACAAATTAGTGTTGGTGAGGGAAATACGTTGAAAACGCTTCTCCATTTTCTGTCACCACACCTGATTTGTTTTTGTCAGTGGTCTTAGCTAAATGTTTTATCTTCTCCTTGCTTTCCTCTGCTTCCCAACCTCTTTCCCCCGTTGACCTCTATGAGTGCAGTCCTGGCTGCTGATTTATCAGGGCAGGCTGGCTCAGCACTGTGTGGAGATTGCTTTTAATTAACTCTCTTCGTTTTGCCAACCTTCAGGGAGCAGCAACCCTTTAATGATTATAATACTTTATCTGGATTTATATCCACCTTATGTGTTGTTTGTTGCTCTGCTTCCTCACATGCTCTTCCTGAGTCATTTCCCAAAATGAAAGGTTTGTTTCTCGTCCTTCATACAGGATGAGGAAGAGAGGCTTTAATGGCCTCTGGACTGGAAGGATGTACTCTCTATGATCTACCTGAGTGTTTTGGAGGTGGATGGGGATTATGAGGTGATGCATTTTGGGGCTGTCTTGGAGCAAGACTCATTTCAGTGACTTGCCTCTATGCACAGGGAGAGGCAGCTTAGTTTTGTGGTTGCAGCATGGCAGTTGAGTGCCTACTAAATTAAATCTGCCCCCTGACTTGTTGTATGACATAGATAAGTCATGAACTCATTGTCACAGGTTAAACTTTAGTGACTTCTCTTCTCAGCCTGACTAGCCTGAATGCTACTAAAATGTAGTTAACTTTTCATGTATAAATACAGGTCTAAAGGGGAGTTTCTCTTTACCTGCAAAAGTCTAGCTTGGCCTTATGTGAGTAGCTCTACGAAGTGAAATTTCTTCAAACTGAGCAGAAAGCAGCTATGTAAAATTTCTCCCATGAGGAATTTCCTATTTACATATCCTATTTCAGGAGATTCCAGCATGAAAGAGTTAGTAAAAGTATGTTATTTGTAGTGTAAAGTATGTGTCACTTTTGTGTCAGAAAAATGCTTTATAATCCTGCTTAATTAAGCATCATAGTCCCTTTTGCAGTGTAATTTCCTCCATTCTTCCATGTCTGACTTAGCGATGGTCACACTAGTCACACCATCAAGACATTGACTCAACACTGCTTTGCTTTTGGTGTTGAGTATAAGAGTGATGTATTGAAGGTAAGTGGGAATCCTTCCTTGTTAGCACTTTCATGACCAAACTGTGGAGTGGAAAAGTGAGTTAAGACTGTCTGCCTGCTTCTGATGGAAGAAGTTCACCAAAAATTATTGTCATACCATCCTTAATGGCAGTGATTATGCCCAGAGCTGATAAAGGCATTTTTGGGATGCAAAGACTACCATGGAAATGAACCAAGTGGCAACTACTTTTGCATTTCAAAACTAAATGCTGTGCATCAGTCTGTTCAGTACAATTTCAAAGTCATCAGTGTGAGAACAGTTTTACATGGCTGCTTGTAAATATGTGTATTTAAAATGTATTTTAAGCCCATTTGTTAAAATGGCAGAGAAAATGAAGAAGTTCCCAGATCTAGTCCTCCCTTGCTGAGAAAAAAGACACCAGCTAAAAGGAATACAGCCATGGTTGCTACTTATCAAAATGTTGGCAGCACATCACTGTGTAAGATCATCTGTGTCATCTGGTCTGTGGTTTGTGTTTGTATCTTTCCTATCTTCTCCTGCAGTCAGCTTTACTTTAAAAAAATAATTGTTTGAATTTGTATTTTTCATATGTTGTTGCTGCGATTCCACAGCAACTACTCCTGGCATTCTCATCTGACCAGATTGCAAACATATCTGGTTCAGGTACTCATTCTGCTAAGTAGATCTGAAAGTAAATTCCCTTCTCCCCGTTATTAACTTTCTAGTTTTGTTTCCGCAACTAACTTATCCACAAAGTTCTAGGGTTAGAAGAGGCTGTCTCCTGACACATCTTCTGAATTCCTCACTGCAAAACACACTCAACCATGCAAAGTTGAAACCTGGCTGGCCCTCAAAGGACAATGTATTTCCCAGGCTGCTGTTTCCTGCTACCTTCTTCTCCATGCACCCCTCAGAACAGAAGAAGAGGAGTGGATGAGGGGTAAGCACTCTGCCTTTGGGAAAGGCTCTGACCTGAAAATGGATTGCAATTCCAGCCGAATGGTTCCTTCCCTTGGTAACAGAATTGCATGCCTGGGCTCTGAGCTCTTTGCATTAATTTCATCTCTGCTAAACTTTCCCAGTCAATTAACCATGTCCATCTCCTGCTCTAGCAGCCACATGTGCCTTTTCTGCCGCAGTAGGGTTTTGAAGCAGTAACTCCCTGCAGCCTTTGCTGCAGCAGTTTTCCTCAAGCAGCTTCCCTCAAGCATGGTTATCAATCAGATCCTGTCAGGTTTTTTCCCTCCAATGCATCTATTTTCAGAGCTGTAGGAGTTTGACCTATTGCTTTTGTCTTTAGAAGTACTACTTTTTACAATAGGACCCAAAGCTGCATGAAAAATTTCAGTCTTAGTTTGAGGAGATTCTGCTAAACCTGGATATTTCTTTTGCTTTCTGTCATTTTGCCTCCCTTGGGTTTTAATTTTACTTGTCCAAAAGGCCTTGTTAAGCTGGCCAGTAGCTCTTGTGTGGTTGTTGCAGGCAGCACCTGCAGTGCAGAGTTCTCCTCTGAGTACTTGGCTAACAGGATTTCCTGAAGGAGTAATGAGTTCTTAGAGGTTGGAGTGTCGGGAGATGCTCAGCTCTGGGGTTTGATGTAGGCTACCTTTGAAGGGAGTTCCTCACCCACCTCTGCAAGAGCGCTTTGGATGCTGGCACTAGTGGGCCCTTGGCAAAGAACATAAGGGGCCATGGGTGGCTTGACCATGATTTCCTTGCATGTTGGGCTACAGTGCCTATTAAAGCAAGAGTCTATGCTTTTTGTCTTCAGCATGTGAGTGAGCCTGGTTCTGTTTGATAAAGGCTGACATCCTAGTTGCCACTAATTGGGTCCTGTGTGGGCACTTCCAGACAAGAAGACAATGACCATATTGGCCACAGTGGCTCAGTTAATGGAAATGTGGGTATAAAAGAGGGTTCCTGGGTCTTACGTCCAATCCTCTGGTACCATGTCAGATAATCTCTTTCGTAAACTGAAAAGTCCTTGTCTTAAATCCCCCACTTGGATTGTTTGTTCCCATTACTCCTCTTGGGAGAGTTCCAGAACCCACTGCTCTGGTGGCTGGAAATAGAATTTTAATCCCTAGCCTAGCCCTACTTGTGACCAGTTTATTCCCACTTGTTCTGGTGCCAGCATGGAACTGTTAGTTTAAATACTATTGCTCCCTCCATGTCTTCCTCTCCACTATGGCTTGTACATTTGTGCAACACTATAATAAGCCCTGTCAGTCTTTGTTTTGATATACTAAACTGTCTGTGCTATCTTTTCCTTTCCCTTGGTCACTGAAGTATTTATTGTCTTTGTCGTCTCTACTCCAGCTTGGATTACTCACATTCAGCTTTCTTGAGTGTGAGTAGACAGAGTTGTACTTTGTTCAGGTGATGTTTCGCCCTCTACAATAACTTTCTTTCTTACCTCTTCTGGGAAAATCTTGCTTGTGCATTTGTTTGTGGTTGTTTAGTGCTGCTGGTTCATAGTTATCCTGTGGTAGACTAACTGTTACGTTTCTTCTGTTCTTTCAGCTGTCGTTGAGATTATGATCTGCAAGTTATTAAGTGAAATTTATACTGAATTCACTCCATCTAATTCTTCTTGTCTGATGCTTTTAATTTCCTTGGTGTCCCTTCAGCTTATGTAAGTGGCTAGCTTTTCTCAACACACACACTTTTTGTGCCAAGGTCATTAATGGAAATACTGATTTCAGCTCCCAGATAACCCTTTCCAGATCTTCAGAAGTAACTTCCCATCACCCAATTACTGTCTCTGTGTTCAACCCTCTTTTGGTAGTTTTTCAGTCTTCTCACTGTTCTTTTAATAATCCTGATCTTCTTCATTTTTCAGTAATTTCTCATATACTACTGTGTGAAACATTTTATAGAAGTCCAAATAGATAAGAAGTATCTTATGGAAGCAAGATGTCAAGTTACTCTGTCACAAGGTATCAATCTTGCATCTTTGTCGGTTCCTTGTTCAAAACTGTTCTTGATTGTTTTGCACTTTAAAAACTATGCGTTAGTAAACTCCAGCTCAGTTAGTCTTACTGAAAAAATTCCCAAGGCTTGTGTTTTGTAACAGTTAACAATGAATATCTTATTTTGCTTGCTATACTCTGGTAATACAGTAGCAACCATGATTTGCAGGAGATGATTCAGAATGTATGCTGTGACTGCACAAATGTCATCGTGGCTTCCACCTCAGTCATTCCAATGAAGTACAGTATTCCTTTACTTCTATGTTTGTACCTATATTGTACTTAATCTATGTACCATTCTAACTGCAACCAGCTGAACTTTCTTTGATTGCTTTTATTTTGATGGTTTTTAATAGCTTTTGCAAATTGTAACTCTTGACTTTGGCAATTCTCCCTATACTTCCTGACCTTTAAGATCCATTTTTTAAAATTCTGTTACTACTGTTTTCTGCTCCTAAAGGGTGTCTGTTTAATTCTGATGTCCTATTCCAAGGCAATTATTCAGCCAATAACTACTCCAGTCTTTCCATACGAGTTTCAAACAATTCTTGCATTTTTCTCTAAAAGAAATTCCTAAAGTTCTGCTGTATTCTGTTCCTCCCATGCTTAAGGAACAGGTTTGAAGTACTTTGTGATGGTGATGAGTACTGTACAATTTTGTACCTATTCTTGGATTGCAGAAGACTTGGGCTGTGTTGATATAGGGAAAGCAGGGGTGATTCTGTTTAATACTAACTTGTTTTACTTAATTAGACGATGCCTGAATATGACTTTTAAGATCTCATCAGTGTGAAACAATGTTTCATCTTTCACTAGAGTTGCAACCATTAAATAAAAATCCAAATGAGCAACATAAAGTTGATTTTAAAATTGTTTTATTCAGAGCAAACTGTGTATAGTACACATGCACACAAATATATGTGTATCAGGTATAATATAGGAAAGAAAGGATGTATTTACACATGGTGTTTAGGAAAACATGGTATTGTTCATTAATCAATGTCCTTGCATTTTAAACATTTCCATATGCTCCTTACTAATTTATAGCAGTACGTGATTCAAGTCTTTTCTACTGGTCAGTTTCACAAATTCATAGAAATAGGAAAAATGATACACATATAATTTTTTTCTTTTCTTACTATAGGACTCTGGAAACTTTTAAAATATAGCAGTGTTTGGATCAATGCATATCCCAGCAAGACCTTGCATAAGTGACCTAAAATCGTGTGATCAAACCTCTTCTCCCCTCCCCATCCCTAGAGAGATATTTGTAATTAGATAAAATGAGGACAGAATATGCATAAGTATCTGTTATGCTGGGATTTCTGCCCAGAAAGGAAACTAATGGCCTGAGCTGGCCATAATCATTTGCACCCTGTGTGCTATTGACAAGGCTGTGGCTTGAGATGTTGGGAGTTCAGGGGCAAATTTTTGCTGCTGTCTTATGGTAACCTTTCTAAATTGACTGCTTTCCAAAACAAGTGGAATTATACAGTCTGTATTTTACTCATCATTCATTGTCAGGGACATTTTGCTTGTAAGGGAGGGCCTGATTCTTCAGTTTTTTGCCTAATGCAGTGGAAGTGAGTTTAAATTACTTATTCTGTGGTTTTGAAGTGTTACACATTCAGTTTGCCCAGACATAAATGACCACATGAAGTGCAAGATAGTGGAGACCTAGAAGAAGAGTTGGCATTTTTTTCTATGTCATCTATCAATTTGCTGCTAGTCACTGGTTCTTTAGAGTGGAGTTCTGTGAACGAATTCATCTCTCTCTAGTTAAATCAAGTAGCCCTTTAAAGGCTGTGTGACAAGTTGTCTTAATACTGTGATACTACACAATATAAGAGGACAGCAGATGAATGGCACTTGAGGATTCTGGAGGCTGCTTTATGTGCTGTTGTTGTTTTCTTCTTTCTCCCAAGGCATACGGTAGGTGTCAGCTTGCCCCTCACAAAATTCTAGTTTTGCAGTCTTCTTCTAGATTTGTGGGTTTTGTCTCATGACTTGGCAATAGTAAAACAGTAATTTGGGCACTTACAGTTTGGTCAGTCATCCTCAGATATCCCAATTGCTGGTAAATTCACTGATAAAAAGCTTTTCTTGGAGCAGGCAGGTAGTGTGCATGCTAGTTTTCCTCTCTTGCTTTGCTTCAGTGTCCTTGGGGTAAATGTCAGTGAAAGTAAGAAGTGCTTTGATAAAAAGAGGGGCAAGGTCACATGAAAAGCATGCCCTCTTCCACATTCCCAAGGAAGGTATCTATCCAGCATTTCCATTGTTCTGCCCTGCATAGCTAAATCAGGAAAAGAGCCAAGGCCATACTGAATTTTGAGTCTATTTTGAAATTATGTCCCGTTTGGCATCTTTTTGAGCTAAAAAAGTTTGGCTTGCTCTTTTTTTCCACTCAGTAATTTGCAGAGTGGAAGATTTGGGGTGAATCTCTGTTTTGTGTGCTTACAAGGCAGCAGGAGCTTCTATGGCTGAGCTGGAATGTGTTGTTTCAACACACTGAATGTGAAAAAAAACCCTTCAGCTTCATACAGTCTGTGGTTTTTGTTTGTACTCAGTCAGTGTGATTTCACTGAAGTCCAAAAGTTATGCCAGTGTGAGACACAAACCAAGTCTATGTTATTTCAAGACAACAGTATCACCAGAGAAAATTCCTTTTATTCCACCCTCCCTCCTCCCCCCTCTTAATTTTTCAGACTCTCTGTCCTTTTCAGATATTCAGTAGTGCCTGATGCTTATAATTTGGCAGCAAATGTTGACAGCAGTAGCCACCTAGGAGATCCTTAGCAGAAGCCTGTAGCTTAACAGACAGGACAGACAACAGATAGCTTCTTAGTAATGGGGTGGATCAGAACAAAATCCTGGATCTCAGCACTTCTTGTGAGCTTTGAAGATTGAACCTGGATCTGAAGTTAAATGTCTGTAATGGACAGGATCCAAACACCCACAGGCTTTGGCACAGCTCAGATCCAAATTCTGTCTACCTAAAGAATAAAGGTTCTGTTTTCATGTGGATCCTTCTACCAGTGAAAAGCAAGGGAAGGAATAAGACAGAAAATATGACACATTTGTAAAATTGTTTTTCAATAATATGTTTTTCAAAGTTTTTTCCATGAGGCATCAGCAGCTCTTAAAAAATCACAGGGAGAGCATACAGTTGTCAATGAGCCAGAACAGTTAAATGTTTTTAAATATTTGAGTTGGGTTATTCCTTCACCTTTCTTTCTCACAAACATGCCTAGTAAAACTCCAGTAATGAAAACACTTGCTTGGGGAGGGGGCTAAAATCCTTTTCAGTGAATAATGATGGTGACATTTTAATTGCCTTGTAACAACACTGTTAGCAATTGTTTAGGTTTGGCATTGAACTTATACACAACATTTGTTCTTTTATCCAGTATTGGTATTACATAGTAAAAATAGCACAATTGCAAAACTCATTTGTTACTTTTCTGCCAACTTTGTTCAGCTGACTGTTGCTGTTTGAACTTTTAAAGCAACGTTTCATCCATATGTTAATACCAACTGTACAATTAATTCTCTCTGCTTTCAAATGATTCTCTTGTGCCTTAGTAGTTACTTTCCAGTTTGAGCCACCTGCAAAACCACTTCTGTCAGATGAGCTCTGCTCATCCTGAGTGCTTCCCTACACTGAGATGATAAAGAGCAGCCACTGCGTTTAAATTTCCCAGTACATCCTGCGCAGAATTTGTTGCAGGCACTTTGCTTCACTAAGCCATTTCAGGATGGGACTATTCAGAAATTTTTATCTTTCTAGTGTGAGATTTGGACTACTCTGTAATGTTTTGGATGCCATATATCTTCAGATTATTTTTTTTAGTCCTTCACAGACAGAAAAATCAAGAGGACAAAAACAAGACCAAGAGCATCATTAAATGAACAGTACAAGTAATAGTACCTAGTGTAAAGGGACAGCTGGCACTGGAAGTCTCCACTGGATCACATTTAAATTAGTTTTGGATTAAGGAAGTTAAAAAAAAAAAGTCAACCCAGTAAATAGGGAAGGGGAAGAACCTTCCCCAGGTGAAATGGTGCTTCTTTAGATAGTTTCTAGCTGGGAACAGGCTGACATGCAGCTAAACCTGCTGCTGCATCTTCATGGGAGGTTAGAATTCAGATAGAGAAGGCACAAGTAAATTTTAATTTAAAATCTCTTGAATTCTTCTTTTTTTCTACTGTTACACTTAAACTGCACTTTATTTTAGGAAGGTTTTTTGTTTTCTTTACTTCTTCACAGTTTCTCATGTGTGAAACTTAAAATGGGAAAGAATCATTATGCAAGACTTTGTGTGCAGACTAGAAGCTGATCCCAGAGAGGGGAATCAATGGGGTTTCACACTAGGAAGGGCATCAGAGGGGGATAGATTTAGATAGATCAGAGAGGAGCTAAAAGTGCTGTTGGTCCCTAGGAAATATCTCTTACTTAAGGGTTAAATGGAGTGGTTTTGTTTCCTGACAGGCCTACTCAGAGTTTCACTCAGTGTTTCCTTTTACATATGTATAAACATAAAATGTGATGGTGAACTTAAGTGTACTGACTGATATTGGACCCAATCCTTACTGTTCCAAGACATCACTAAGGAGTCCTGGAGTCAGTAAACCTTTGCTTAGTTAGAGATTGTTTGAACGGTGATGAAAGTTATGCTATAATAGAACTGTGTCTACACAATAGGGGACAGTGCTTGTGTGAAGCATTTTTTTTCTGCTTTAAGTTGGTCACACACTTCTATAGTAATAACTCTTACAAAATCACTCATCAGCATGCTTACATAGGGCATCACCTACTCTAGTGGCTCTGGTGCTCCCCTGGGCCTGCAGGTGCCTGTGTTCTAAGGGAAACTGGGGATTCCTGGCAGTGCAGGCAAAGCTCCATTTGTCTCTCCAGGGATAAGGGGTCAAGGCCAATACTAGTCTGGTAATGGAGAAGAAAGAAGTAGGAAGAGCAGAAATGAAGATCAAGGAGAGGATGACTTCTGCTTCTCTTTTTCCAGCCAGGAATGTAGGGAAAATGGGAATGGCATGTGTGGCTGGGAGATTTGCTCCAGTGGCAGCCACTCCCATTTGGCAGCCATCAGCACGCTTAGCTTGGTTTGTAAATGGCTTTGATAATGTTCTTCTCTTGAGGCTTTTAAAGAACCTAAGCTGCCTTGAGAAGTCCTCCTGAGGCACACTTGGTTAAAACCTTCAAAACATGGGCTAGGAGCAACTGGTCAGGTCACCCATGGTGTCTCTGTACTGCGGATCAGTAATTTGGCCTGTGCTGCCTGATATTTGCAAATGATCTGGGAAAGAATGTGAAGAGGAGGTGGCAAACTAAGCTGATAATACTGTGGATGCTCCATGTGGGAAGAACACAAAGTTGCTGCAAAGTGTTGAAGAAGAACCCCATGAAACTGAATTATTTGAGTCATTAAAACAACTGATTATGTTCAGTTACAATAAATGTAAATTAAGACACATAGGGAAAAATATCCCAAATTAATGTATACAGGAATGGGAACAGAATTGGTTACTGACACTGAGGAGAAAAGCTTTGGAGTTATAATAGATTTACCAAAATAAAATATTTGAGCTCAGTAATAGGTAAAGATAATAAGGTAATAATTAAAAGAAAGAGAGAGAGGAAAGGATGCAGGCTGAATGTTAGGAGTTAGTATCAAAGGAATGAAAACAAACATCATTACTATGAGAATATATTTGACACGACTGATCTTTTCCAACCTAAATGAATCTATGTTTCTGTAATTCTATCTAAGTCCAAGGTTTGAAGCATGCTTGAATACTGTGAGCAGTTTGGTCTCCCTGTGTTGAAAAGGATGCAATAAGCTGAAAGATGTACTGAGAAAGAAACAAGGAGGATCAAAAGGAATGACTTCTGTATGAAGAATTACTAAATTGGTTTGGGTTTTCCAGTCTGTAAAGATTTCTGAGTTTCTCTCTGTGAGAGGGGTTCCTGAGATCAGGAGCATCATGGAAGGGGCAAATAGGGGATGGATGTATGTTCATTCTCTCTCTTGAATTCAAAAGTTAGGACATCAAACAAGGTTATCAAGAGGCTGGTTCAAAAGGAACAAAGGAGATACATTTTTGCTAAATGTTAAATAAACCTGTGAAACTCTTTACAATGGGATGTATGGGACATTGAAGTTTACCTGGGCTCAAAAAACATCAGCTTTACAGAAGGTAGATCCTTCAATGGCTACTGAATTCCTTGATATCTGAATTTGCCGGAGGCTGAGATGAGATACAAGTATATTTCCTTCAGAATATCACTATATCCGTATTTTGTGTGCCTTCTTAGGGATTCCATACTGGCCTAAGTTTAAGATCACATTAGAGATGGATCTTTGGTCTGACCTGGTGTGGCCATTTTTGTTTCAAGGTTTCTGGCAGTCACATAGTGCTTAGCAGTGTTGCAAGAAAGGCCTTGAGACGTTTCAAAATAAGAGACTGAGAAAAGCAAGATGGAATTATGACTACTGGCTGAATAACCAGAACTTGATTTTGTTCTTTGCAATGTTTGCTCCTGCATGTCAACCCTAGGGGGAAGTCGGTGTGCCAGTTCACCCAGGTCTTGCAACAACCTGAGACAACCTGTTTATTAAACATACACTTTGGCTTCTGTACAGAGGAAATGGCATGATCCAGACTGGTAATGCAGAGACTTGCATTTAGTTTCTGCCTACACCACTGACTTTCTGTATATTTTCAGACAAGTCCTGTGATGTAGTGTTTCCCTATGTAAAGAATACATAAAATCCTTTATGTCTCTTCCTAAAGAGAAGTTTGAGATACATGGTTGTAAAGTGCTAAATAAGTGCTAAAGCTTGTGAGTGAATGCAAAGTGTTAGATGCTGATTTTTTTAATGGGTATTACATGTAAGAAATTTATTGTCTCTAATGTTTGTTCAAAGGCCTCTCATTCAGACTGAGTATGAAGTAAAACCTATATTCAGATTCATTCTAGAGGAAAAAAAATCTTAAGTAGTTGTTTCTATACTTATTAGTCACTCATTTGTTTAGTATGTGTGTCAAAGCTGTCAGGGTGAACCTCTGGGAAATCTGCAGTGGTCTGATCTGACTTGAGGAAGCATTATTTTTATTGTCTTTTCTGTCCTGTTGCAGTTTCATTTTGCTTTTTTCTTCTACACTCACTAGGTCACTGTTTATGGAATGAATTTTCCAGTCATGTCTCAGATTCAAAATCATAAGTGGCCTTTGCTCTTCCATGTGGCCCTCTTTCTGCTCGTGTGGCCATTTGCAGACATGTCTTATAAGTTAATATTTATAATGAAAGGCAACTGATGGCACTCGAACATAAGGTGGTTGTCCTCTCTTCATGCTGTGCAGTAGTGTGCCTGAATTCTGATGAGAAGACAGAGATTCCCTTGTTCAAAATTAAAGGTATTCAGTGGAATGATTAATAATTGCATGTTAGGCACTTGTTCAGATACGTGTAGATGGTTCCAGGACACTGTACACATTGGGTAAAAAACATGACAAAATCCATCTTTCTCAGTGTCCTAGCTAGGTATTCATGCAGCTTTCTACAGTTGGGAGGAAGCTCTGATGTGCTCCTTTTATGTATCAGCGTTTGAGCTCTTAGATATCACATTTTTGAGAAATCTTTTGAGATGAAACACAAACTTTGGCAGCATGACCAAGAAGACCTACCTGATTGCCTTTGCTACTGGCATTGAAGTGCTGGGATCACATCAGTGCTCTGCCTCAAAGCTGCTACATGTCAGAAAGTGTGGGAGAGGACCCAGGTGCTTGTGCAAACCTCCTCTAAGTCTGAATAATAAACTTCTAAACACTTTTCAAATGAAATAGCTGGGACTATAAGGTTCCTTGGAGAGCCTTACCACAGCAGAAGAAATCAGCAGCTCCTATTAATACATCTGCTTTGTGCTTCCATGTGGAATGCTCCTACTGGATATGGGAGCAGTCACAATGTGAATGCAAGTCTACATTACAAATGTAAGGCAAAAGATGTAAAACTGCTTCTTGATATTATTGTGTATTTCCAGAGCTTGATGGGTTCACATGGCTACTGCAGCTGGCTGCTAGGAAGACATGCAGATTGTGAGGAAAGGCTGGTAGTAAAATAATTAGTATTGGTATTAATATATTTTATTTTGTGCCAATTATTTAACTGTTCTTATCTGAACCCATTTTTTTTTTCTTTTTTAAATCTGAATTTATTTATTTATTTATTTATTTTATTTTTATTTTTATTTTTTTCCTGATTCTATTCTCCACTGCAGAATGTGTGTGGAATGAGTGAGTGGCTGTGTGGTACTTAGGTGGAGCTGGGATGAAACCATGACACCCTGGAATTTGTTTCCACTTAAACTGTAAGATGCTTGTGTTACACCTACTTTTTGACTTGGAAAAAAAAGGTTATTTGAATGACTCTCTCAATTTTATGTAGTTTCCTCTTGCCCATGTGTAAATTCTGCCTGAAGACCACCATGCCCTCTTGCTCTTTGCATAAGTGTATAGAGGCACCTAAACATGGCCTAGCAAACAGATATTCCATGCTATACAAACAGTAGCTCTGTGCAAAGGGCATCCACCCCACCTATGCTGCCAGAGAGTGTGCTCAGAGGGTGGTCTTGTCTCAGGCTTCCCTTGTTAGTATGACTTCTGATTGTCTGTGTATGTTGCACTGCTTCACTCTCTGCCCAGTGACCAAAGGCATCCAGTTATGAAGCAGAACCACAGATTAAAAAAATCCCAAAACAACCACAGCCAAAACCCAGCACATACCACACCCAGCCCCCCAAGAAAACAAACATTCTAGTTGAAGATATGGCACTTTTTGAGTGAAGTACTGCAGGGTATATGGAACATCTGAAGTGCCCATGAAAATGAAAGAAACATTTAGCTAAAATAGAAACACAAACACTAATTGAGTGTTAATATTTCACTTTTTAAAATATTTTTTTAATATTTTTTTAATATTACTCACTTTTTGTGAGTATTGTGCCTTAGTTTCACTTTCCTTTATCCGTGTGCAATCCCAGTTCTAGTTAAAAATTTTCTCTGTCTTTTGATTTTCTGAAAACCATCGTCTAGAAGTTTTAAGGCAGGTGATAACATTGTGAAAGGGTTAGAGTCCCCTTCTGCAGTTTAACCCTTCTTTTTAAGAGGCCTAGGAACAGTCTCCTTGCCTATCTTCCAAGCTCAATCCCAGTTTTTCTTCACCTGATATTATTTTTAGTGGAAGAAAATAGAAATATTTCTTGGTATTAGAATATTCTATTTCTTTAATCCCTGGAAAGGCCAAAATGAGATGGAGAGAGAGGGCAAACCCATGACCAAGTGAAGAGTTACCACTGATGAAGCAGGGCAAGAGGTCAGGACTGAGGGAAGGATTGGAAAGAAAATGTGTGTGCAGACATGTGTGCTGCTTAGCCTTGAGAATAAGTCAAAGAAAAGGACTGCAGATAAGAAGGCATCCAATCCTTTAAAGGGTTTTCAGCTTTTTGATTTAAGAAACTGGTATTCTCATGGGATAGGGGCATGTATGCATGTTTCTTTCCTCACTAATCTCTTGGTTTCCCTGTAATTGCAATAGAGACTTTTCTAAAGTGTAAGTTCACGTGGCAGTGCTCTCCTCAAATGCTAAAGAAGAGTAAGATAATGGTGGTGGAAGCAAACTCTCAAGTCCTTTGGAGGATGTGAAAAGAAATCTAAGGGCTGGCTACAAGGAATGGTGACACAAGAAAACTTGGAGAAGATGATTGCCTGGATTCTAGGGCAGAAGGTCTTTATTAAAGAAGGCCTGATTAGGCAAGGCCCTGTTTGGGAAAGTGACTGGCAAAATGACATTGGGGAATGAATAGGAGGCATGGTAGAGATGTGGTAAGGTATGAAAAGAGGTTTTGTAGGCCAGAAGGGAATGAAGACACAGAAAGACAGATTGTAATACAAATTAAAGACATTTCCTTTAATTAATTCCTTTAAAAACTACTATTAACTAGAAATGAGTATTGTAAGTAGCTCCCACTAGGCTGTGATTTCCTTGTACTAATTGAGCAGTTTCTGACCCAAAGAACTTCCAGCTGGCAGCTACCACTGGTCCTGGTCCCTGAAAACTGCTGGGATGGGCATACCTTAGCAAATGAAGAACACAACAGCAATTAACTATGTGCTCCCTGGAGAGGATGGCTTGTGGGGCCTGGTGTGATATCCTTGGGCAGGCTCATATCTGGAAAAACAAGACTTCTTTTCCAGACCCAGTGAGACAAGTGGAAGGAGAGAGTCTGGGAAGCGGTGCAGTGGGAACAGTGGGAAGACTCTCATGGCAAAAGAGACTAAAACATATCTTCAGCAGCAGGTGCCAAAGATGGTGATAATTGTATTCTTGTTCCTGAGGTGAGGTGTGAGGCAGAAGCCCTTCTCTGCATTCAGGTCTTATAGATTAAATGGGTACCACAGCTTGGGACATCTGATTGCTTTTCCGCCCACTGATAATGGAAGGAAATCCCTTTTCCTCCTACTCCTTTCAATGAAGAGGGGAGGCAGGAAAGGGCAAGAGAGTGTTTGGGATACCTCTGCACCAGGGTTTTGCAGCTTGGACAAGAACTGCACTACTGTCCCATTGAAGCTTTGTGGGTTCTGCTTTGGGAGGAAGCACAAGCAAAGAGCCTGCTGCTCTGGCTCATAGACTTAACCCTTGGGTTGCTAAGCAGGATTTGCCATGCCAAGTTAGACCTGTTGTCTGCTTCATCCAGAGTCTGATTCTGGCAACATTTTTTGAAGCTGGATTTTAAATGTTTACTAGGAGGTCTTAAGTCGAAGCTTTATCATGAGAGCCCAATTATTTAGGCTAAACAGACAGTGAATACTTCTTCAGAGGTGCTGTTTGCTCCAACAAATTCCCTCTATCGTGCCATTCCCATTCCCACTTCCTTCTCTCGGGAACCGGTAGGGACTGAGAAATGTAATCCCATTTATTTTGCTCATTGGCTCACAGGTTCTGTGCCCACTGAGTTTGGCAAGGAGATCTCGAGGGGAAGCCTGAGAGTAATTCCTTTGGGGTCTTCCTGCCTCTGAGCAGCTAAATTGACCTGACCAGCTCTTCTCCCTCCCTGCTTCTCTCAGACTTTCTCATAAAGATCCTGCAGGCTTTGTATCACCTGGATGCATTTAGTCCTGAATGCCCAACAACAGCTCTCAACATACTCCATCATCAAACACAACAATGGCAGTCTCCCACCCTTACCATCCATCTGTTTCTGCTAGAGTAATTTGAATTGTTCCCTATTTTGTGCTTTTTTGTATTCCAAACTGATGAGTATAAATTAGAATTTGATAAGTGAGCTTCAAAACCAAAACCATTGTTTTCCTGATATGGTGGTTCGTTCACTTTTCTAACATGGTGGTGTGTTCACCAAGAGAGCACGTAAGATACTTCATTTTGAAATCTGTCACATTCTGCCAAGGAGGGTTAGATGGGACTTAGGCTCTGTTGGTATATAAAATATTTGCTTTAGAATCAACTTTCATGTTGCCCTAAATGACTGTTTCACCCTTTCACTCTCATTTTTGCAGTAACAATTAGCACACACAAGAAAAATATATTCTTGTCTTTCATGTCATACATGTAAGACAAAGGGATGGAAAAGCCCAGCCCATGAGTCGCAGGTGCATAAGAGTGGAATGTAGGCATTGTGCTGCTCATCTTCAAGGGAGAAGAATAAAGGAATTGTTTTCTAGGAGGTTGGTATTTGTGGTGGTCCCAAGGATATCATCTTCTAGCTATGGTTTGGAGTACAGTTCATCTATTATGTGGGGGGAGGGGAAAATTGTTTAAGTTGCTGTACAATGTTCCAATTTGCCACACAAATTTCTTGTAGAAATTTGGTGGATGACTTCCCTGCTTAATTCTGTCACCTGTCCAGGACAGAGCTTCAAAACTGGCAGTGGACATTGTGCTGGGAACAGGGCAGCTCTGAGCAGGAAACTTTTGGACCCTATGCAATGTGCCTCAGAGACTCCTTCCTCTGCTGCCACTATCCTAATATACCTCCTTAAGGAAGGAGCCACTATCTGCCCTATATTTGCTTCTCTTCATTACAGACTTTTCATTACAGCAAACAACTCTGTGTTCAAGAACTGCGCTGATGAATTTTGCGCAGCCAGTGAACAGACTTACCAGGCTTTATGCTGAATCCAGTCCATGCTGTACAGGATTTTGCATGTTTAATCACTGCTGTGTGACTCTGTGCGTAGAGCAGAAGTAGTCAAAAAAGTGTGTTATTATGATGCCTCTCATTATCCACTCTTCATGCCTTGAATTAAAGTGCTCAGAGTAGCAGTTCACACCTTCAAAGCACAACACCAGTTATAATATGAAAATTATGGAGCCATGTAATGGTTTCCCCATTTTTAAAACTGGGGAATTGAAAGAGAGAGAGAAAGAAGGGTGAACTGAATTCAGAGGCCTGGGACTTGAGAAAGATTTACATAGCATTTAGCAGTTGCTGGTCCCTCCATTTGTGTTAAGCATGACAAAACATGCCTCTCTCTGGATATTATTTATGTAATCTTACATGCATATGTATATTGCAATTTCTTATGACTGTCAGTCATCTTGGAGACAGCTTACTAAGAGTCACACTGAGGTGTTCCCAATAGAGGTTCACCTGACTGTATCATTTTATCAGGCCCTCTCTGAAACCCTTGTCACAGGTGTCAATACAGATACTTTAAGTGAGTGCTGGAAGCAGTAGGTTTTGCGTGGGATAAGATGTTGTATTTGTCATTTTTTATCGTGTATTTTGAAGTGGCAAGATGAATTTGAAACAGTTATTATTGGAAAAACTGCACTATACAGAGAAAAAGTCATAATCTAAGCAAAACTTATTGCCAAAAATAAAGGGTACAGCTACAGAGTAATAACAGTTGTGTTGGACACACTGGAGGTAGCAATGCAATGATAATGGTTTCTTCCTGCAGCTCCTAATTTGAAAAGAACTTTAAATCTATACCATGCTTCCCTTTACCCTGCTCTGCCCCAGCTGGTTTTACCTTTTGAACATGCTGCTTAGCTGTTCCCATTTTTCAGTGAAAGCAAGGCTTTTAAACAGAAACAGAACCTCTGACCCTCTCACGTGACACCTGCTACAGTTATATAGCATGAGAGTTTCCACTTACCACTGAACACCTGAAGCTGGAAGAGGGCACCTCTCCAATGCCATGTTGAGGTTCCAAAAAGCTTAGAAACCTCTCTTTTCCCTTGAGTTCAGATAATACTATTTGGACAGGAAAATTGAGGCTGAGATATGAGTATATAAAACATGAGCCTTCTTCCTCTTCTCTGTCTAGTCAAATTGGACAATTCACATTCTATGTTTCCTGAAAATGGGAATGAACTCTGCAACCTGCCTGGAGAAACTAGAATGAGAAGCATGCCTAGCAGTTGAATTTCAGGCATCATGGGTCAGAACAACCAACTTGTGTTTCTTGCATCCTTAGTGTCCTTGGACACATTATTTAACTGCTCAGGGATTCAGTTTCATTTCCTATATAAGGAAAACAATAAACCTCATATGCACTAAAGGAGTGTTTAAGGGTTAGTTGATGCATACTTGTAAAAAGTCTTAAAAGGCCCTATTGAGAGACAGCCTGTAATTATCATGTGCATCATGATTACCTGAGATTGCTCCTCATGGTTAGCAGAGATTGCTTCTACATGTGCATGTGTACATGTATGAACCCAGCTGGTTCAGGTACCCAGTCTTCTGAGGGTACCTGCCCAGATGCAGATTCAAAAAGGAATGCTGAGATTTGGAGGTGAAGCCTTCTGGGAATGTTAAATTACTTGCTTCAGTGGGACTTGACATTTACTGAGGTATTAACTTTTGGAAAAGGAGGGGGTGATGAAGGAGGAAAAGAAGTATTTTGGTGGTTGCAGGTTCTTTCTTTTATCTACAGCATATTTACAGGCAAGATCTCACTAGACTCCCTCACTTGCCTTAAAAGATCAAAGGCTCCTTCATTCAAAGGAATGAGAAGATATTTTATGCTCCAGAACCTTTTTAAGCCTATGGCTTCTCTCCAAGGGAGGTAGCTCTAATGGTGTTTCTAATGTTCCTGCTTGTCCACAGGAAACTAAATTGAAGCACCTCCCCCTTCCAGTTTACAAATTCTGTGCTGTGCATACCATACATGCAAGAGTAGGTCACTGTCATAAGAAGCCGTATGGAAAAAGCAAAGATGAATTTTGGTGTCTCAAGATCTACAACAGATGTTTCACAGAAAGGTGTGGACTTTGTTTCAGTTCAGCGATATTAGTGATCTTGAAGAAGTAGTACAAAGAAATGAAAGGTGTGGTTGAAGGTGGAGTCTTTTGTCAGGGCAGCTTCCCTCCTCTCTGGATTTCATATGTATTTTTAACTTTCTTTCTTCTAATACCTTGAAAAGAAATGGAAGGCCTCAAAGAAACACTGCTTTATTCTATAACTGAAATTTTTAATCTTCACATGTTTAAGAGAATATCAGAGAATGTCTAAGACACATAAATGCAGGAGTGGACCTTCTTATTGAAGAGTTACCTGAACCCTCTTTAGGGTTTGACCAAGAACAGAATGCCATGTGTTCAGCTTGTGAGGTAGATAAAGGGAGCAGGGAGTTTCTGGGGTAATTATCTGGAAACTAGAGAAGACTGGGGGTTGTTTTCACTGAGTGTTTTGGAGTAGACTATGCCAATTCATCAAAACCAATCCAGTTTGCAGGACACAGCTGATTTTTGGAATAAATTTCCTAATTCAAATAGCTGAAGTTGTTTTTCAGAAAAGTTTTAGAACACATAAGAACATTCAATTTTGATATTTTCTGATTTATTTCTTTTAAAGTGGAAAATACTTAATAATTCACAAGGCCCCAGAGGTTAAAATCAAAGCAAAGCACTGTAATTGACTTAAAGACATTTTTTTAATGTATTGTCAGTTTATGCCCTTTTCTAAGACTTACAGATTCTTGTACTGTTGTGGGAGAGGGCAACAAATCTCCAGAGGTGTGAGAAAATAATTTTGCAAACAGATTTAGTAAAGAGAGCTGTTAAGTCAAGAAATTCTAATCAGAGTTCTCTGACTGACTGTGCCACATTGAACAAAGCAGAAGCTTGTGTTATAACCAGGACTACTGCTGCTTACAGAATCACTTAGGTTGAAAAAGCCCTGTAAGATCACAGAGTTCAACCTTTGACCAATCACCACCTTGTCTAATTAGACCATAGCACTAAGGGTCATATCCACTAATTTCTCGATCACCTCTAGGGAGGGTGACTCCACCACTACCCTGGTAAGTCTGTTCCAATACTTAACAACCCCTTCTATGAAGAAATTCCTCCTGATGTCCAACCTGAACCTTCTGTGGTGCAGTTTGAGGCCATTTTCTCTCCTCCAATCACTGGTTGGAAGAGGAGGCTGATCTCCACCTGGTTATGATCTCCTTTCAGGGAGTTGTAGAGACTGATAAGGCTACACCTGGGACTCCTTTTTCCCAGGCTGCACAACCACAGCTCCCTCAGCTGCTCCTCACAGGACTTACGTTCTAGACCCTTTACCAGCTCCATTGGACATGCTCCAGCACCCCAATTTCTTTGTTGCAATAAGGGGCTCAAACTGAACACAGAATTCAAGGTGCAGCCTCAGCAGTGCTGAGTACAGAGGGACAATCACTGCCCTGGTCCTGCTGGCCACACTATTGCTGATACAGGCCAGGATGCCGTTGGCCTTCTGGGCCACCTGGGCACACTGCTAGGTCATGTTCAGATCCATTGTATAGGGTTGAAGTACTGCTCATCTGAAAAATAAAACATAGGCTTGTCCTTCTCTTCAGGAAGGTTAAAAACCACATTTTGTTTTTTAATGGTGCCTTTTTGAGTTCTTATTTTTACATATTGGATTTTGAGCCTTTAAGTTACAAGTCCAAGGTATTCCCTGCAAACCCCAAGAGTTAGAAACACTTTTATACCTATGAAAGCTACAGCTGTGTTAATCGTGAGACTGGAGTAGAAGAGGAAGAGCACTACATTGCACAAAACATGAAATCAATCCATGAGAACTGATAAGACTTGCTTTATCCTTTTTTGATACTGAAAGCTAGTTGAGAACTGTTGATGGCTTCTGAGAATCAAAGTAGGCACTTGACCATTCCTGTTTATTGACTGACTAACTACACACAAGGCATGTGAAAATGAATTCTTCCTAATAAAGTTGCCTGGAGTTAGAAAGAGACCATGCTTCATGCAGATTTTATTGACTGGCCCTTTTTTTGTGTATGATGACAACCTATCTCAAACTGAAACAAAGTGAGGCTCTTTGATGCTTGCCAGAATATATTTAGCCTTCCTTAATTTATTCACCTGGTTTGGAAGCTAGCTTGTTTGTTTTTTTAGGAAAGGTGCCTGGTTTTGCCCCATTTCATGATCAATAAACAAAAATACAAGGAAGATGAGTAGCTGATACAAGGTTACACACTGAGATATCTGCTCAGCTGGCTTTTGCACTGTAGACCAGTCTGACTCATGGCCAGGCAAATGAGGACCAGCAATACTTATCTTCTTTTTCCTCTCTTTCCTCATTCCTCACATGCAAATCAGTCCCCCTCACAGTCAGGGATTTCTTGCTCAGATTCAATATTTTGTACAAAAGGCATCAGAATGGACATGTCAATTCATGGGACGTTTCCTGGCATTGTGCTGGGCTGATGTCCAATCCCAAATGAGCAAATGAGGTAAAACTGGATTGGAGCTGGATGAGGGACAGAGAGTTGGTCATAGAGAGACCATGACTGGGCAGACAGCAACTGTCTTCTGCTAAATCTTTCATGAATCAACAAATGATGCTGTATCTCTATCACAGGCTCTGGGCTCACTGAAGCTTCTCAGTCAGGGAAGTAAAGCCTTTAGATATGCTTGGCAGGGCAGAGGGAGGGCCTGGGGACACTCTGAAGACAGCTTTCCCCCTCTTTTACAGTTGTGTTTAAAGACAAATGATTAATGTACTATTCTTGATAATAAGGTTCTCTTAAAAACATGTACTTCTATGTGTGCAACTTAGTTTTTGGAGTGGCTATTAAAGATCGGGCTCGCTGTAGAGGCTGGGATGGGGAACTGCTGTACAGTGAATAATACTCCTGTGCCTTTTAGAAGGGCAATTTGGATCTCCTGCCTTAGTGCTTTTGCAGCATGCTGTTGGCATGGCACTTGCCTGGCTGCTGCTCTCCCAGCCTGATCCCTGCTCCTTCAGGTAGGTCAGCTACTGTTTTCTGTTGGTCAGATCAAAAAGTATCCAGTTTTATCTGCCGTGCTTTATCTCCTGTCACAAAAATCAATTCTCCCATCCCCATGTGAGATAGACTATTCCCTTGTGAAATGCCTTGCGTCTTCCTCCCTCAAACTCTTATTTAAACTTGTTTATGGTTTGACCAGGTAGTTTGTTATATTGCTACATGTGGTTTATACAGCTGTGCCTCTGAAAGGGAAAGAACCCTCCCAAACCTGCAGCTTACATACTTCTTTCTCTACCTCCTCTTCCTTCTCTCCTCCCTGCCCCCCACACCGGAAAAAAATATTCAACTAATCAACGGTTGTATCTATTAAAATATTAGTCTGTGGGATACTACATGCAAGAGCAAATCCTACAGAAACCTCTTGCACCTGCAGGGGAAATGTTCCATATATGGCATCGAGGCTGGCAGAGACTTGATTCGGAATAAAATTTAAATGATTCTGGTCGTTTTGCCACATCCTGTTTCTCTCATTTATGCATGCACTATTTTGATAACCAGCAAATAGTTCTCAGTTTGCTGGTGCTAAAGATAGCCTTGAATTGTAGCACTAGTACCCTGCTCCTTTAGAAGTGCTCAGGCTCTCTCCCCTTGGGGCCAGCCTCAAAAACTGGGGTGAGACTAAGTTTCTTTTCTGGCATTTGTTCAGGTTTAGCATGATTTCATAACTGCTTTTGAAGTGTTTCAGAGTAACCCAAACAGGAGGAGCTGCAAAGTTTCAATTTCTGGTCACTCAAATGACCAGTGTTATTTCTCTATTTGTTTCTTGTGATCCTTGTTTTGTGTGAGATATGAAGTAGATGAAGAAAAGCAGTTGGTATTCTTCAATTTCCTGACTCTCCCTGGGGGCCTTCCCGTGTTAGCTCTGTTTCTAGGATTAGGGCTTTTTTGGCATGTGTACCGTTATCTAGATCCCTTGGCTGAAACTTAGAGTTTACCTTGTTAATAACTAGATAACTGTGTTATCTGATAACGTGTTAATAGTGTAAATGCTTTGTATAGAGCTTTGACTTGGACTAGTGTTTTCCTAATGAAGGAAACATAGCATATCTCCTGTGAAGACAGACTAAGAGTAGGACTTGCTCACCATTGAGAAGAGAAGGCTCCAAGGAAACCTTACAGCACCTTGCAGTGCCTAAAGAGGACTTACAAGAAGGCTGGAGAGGGGCTTTTTACAAGAAAATGTAGTGATAGGTCAAGGGGGAATGGCTATAAACTGAAAGACGGTAGAATTAGGTTGAATAAATTAGGAAAAAAAGATCTTTACTGTGTGGGTGGTAAGGCACTGGAACAGATTACACAGAGGAGTTGTTGATGCCCCATTCCTGGAAGTGTTTGAGGCCAAGCTGGATGGAGCTCTGAGCAATTTGGTCTCTGCTCATGCAGGCAGGCTGTAGTGAGATGGTCTTTCCAATCCAAACCATTCTATGATTCTATGAAATGACGAGGAATACTACAACTCCAGTTGAATAACTGTCAGGGATTAAAGTGAAAAATTGGCTTAATAGTGCCCCACTGCTGGAAAATCCCAGTCTGGGCTCCAGAGCAGTTTGTGTGCACATTCAGATGCTTACCTGTGCTGTTGCATTCAACCTTAGTGACTACAGGCCTCCTCTTGAAGCTGAGATATAGTTACCATTAATATTTTGTTACTCTCAAGTTTGAAGAGTGTCTAGGCTGGGGTTTTACGCTGGTCCATCACATATTTTGAAAACAGAGTTCTTTCTGACATTTGATGCTTTCTAGGCCTTTTACATAATCTATGTTAAGATGACTCAGACTTTGGTCTATGCATGCTTTTGTTCTTCCCTAGAGAAATGGAGAAGACGTCTGTTTTAACTAGATACTTTCATAGGACAAAAGTGATAGGCTTCTGCTACAGGCTTATAACTTCTTCATGCTTCTTTTCCTTGGTGTATCAGGAGATGTTAGCCATCCTAATGCACTACAACCATTTAAATAGCACACACAAATCCTTGGCAGTGCAGTGCCCAATAGCACAGAGTGCTGCAGCTCCCATGCAGCAGCTGGGAGCCCAGCACTGGGCACATTTACCTTTATCACCAGACATTTGCTGTCTGTAGATGATCTGGAGTGAGGATGAAGTCAGTGAGACTCTTCAGGTAAACAAGTCCAGTATTTTGGGGTGCCTTACTCTCATTGGCAATCCTGGAACCACTCAGCTAAGCGAGACTAATAACATTTGGCTGTGTGTGTGGAGAGTTGTGTTCTTTCCATTAAACAAAACGTGACCTCTACAGGTTCTCTTTTTCTGGTGTAAACACGATGTCTACACCAACTGGGGAACCTCTGTACTAGTGCTGCTGATTCCAAATAAAGTAATAGTGACAGGACCCTTCCCTGGAACTTACTCTGTTAAATTCATAATGCAGTAGTGCAAGAAAATTAACTCATTGGACCAGATCCTTACAGGTGTTGTACACAAGGAAATGAATGGGATCATTCTCCTTCTTTATTCCCTGTCAGGACCACCACCATGTATATTTTATTTTACTTTTTGCATTTATATGTGGCTGATGCTTCCTGTCCATGGCAGGGAAGTTGGAACTAAGTGATCCTTAAGGTGCCTTCTGACCCAAATTGTTCTGTGTTTCTACAACATATTTGCTTGCCTGTCTTTGCCTTAGTGGTGCTGCGGTCATTCTGTGAGTAGTTCTGCAGGGTAGAGATGGAGTTTGCTACCAAGTTTCAGCTTGTGTTGCCCATCCCTTCCCCTTTCTCCTCCTCTGCTTTGTGGAGCAGATGGTGCTAATTCCCCTGGTGGGTCCTGATACAGCTGAAGTCTCTTCCCTGATGCCTCTGCTGTGCCATGAAAACTCCCTGTGGTATTTTTGGAGAAGAGAACACACAGCTGATTATTATTTTTTGTTTATGATTTTTAAGATCCTATTAGGATTATATTTCATTTTGCTGTGCTCTTTCACTTCCCCTTCCAACCTGTCCCAAAGATCTGTGGTCTGAAATTCCTTGCAACCTGGGGAATATTACTTTTCAATACCGTTGTAAATTACATTATTTTACATTCCTACAGATGTCTACTCACCTACCCACCCACCCACTGCATGTTTACCTTTGTAAACATCCTCTCATGTTGATTGTACTTATATTTTTTTCAAGCAGAAATGCTGACTCTTTACATATAACAAAGGTCCTTCTATTGCTTTCTGTTTCAATTAAGAGGCTGAAGTGCCACTAATTGCCATTTTTAATTAGCCCATTCTTTAGTGCCCCTTTTCTCATCCTATGGGCCTCCCCCTCTCTTATATTATACAAGAACAACAAGATGATTATTAAAACACTTCTTCCTTTCCCCTGAGCCACCAGTGTCTCCTGCCCATACCTGGCAAATCCCTGTGATGTTTTTTGGACTCCTCCAACTCTAGCACCACATCTCTGTCTTCAATACACTGCATTGCTTTCTCCTGACCTTTCTGATTCTTTTCAACTATATATTTTTCTCTTTGCAGTGACAGTCAGTGGCTTTATATAGGTGAAATCAGGAATAGAATTTTATCTCCTGTATCTGGATGCTTTATTTATTGTGCCAGCTTTTCTCCTAATTCAGCTTGCTGAGTTGCTCCAGCATTCTCCTGCCATAAACGTCTCTAAGCATTTTCATGTATCATATAACAGGGCCTTTTCGGCCCTGTGCATTGTGCTGCTCAACTTTCCTCCAAACCATTCACAAAATCCACTCCTTTCAGGCTAGCCTTTCTTTGGTGTTCTGCACCCCAGGCTTTTATGTCACATATGAAGCCAAATCCTGATGCTACTGAAGTAATTTGAAATGTTGCCATTTGCTTCACTGAGATGAAGACTGAGTTCACTGTCTGCAGATTTAAATATTATGAATGGGGGGAAGTGGGGAGTGAAATGACAGGAGAAAAAGAATCATTAAGTTCATTACGCCTGCTGAACAGATCCTGTATGCTCTTGCTGTTGAGGCATGTGTCCTCCCATGCTGCTGGTTTTTGTCACCTTTGCTGTGCTATGCTTAATTTAGATTGTAAATTCCTCACATTAGACTCTTTCTGTTTCATTTGTCCTTAATGTGGCATGCCCACCTATGGAATTGTGCAAATGTAGTAACTCAAGGAGAAGATATAGTCTTCTGAAAATTTTACCCAGTTTAAGAAACTTTTAAAAAATAATCATAAATAAATTACCTTTTCATAGTACCAAACAGGAAATCTCTGGGCAGTGGTCAGGATCTCAGTGGAAAGTCTAGCTTCACTGTGTGATGGTATAATGACCACAGTAAGGTACAGAACAGAAGCCTGTGAAGGAACATTTTGTTCATCTCCTTTGTATCAGCGCCAGGCTGAGGGATACAAATCCTTAAAATTCTTTGTATGGGCAGATATAGTTTTCCTTTGAAAATATGCACACAGGACTAACCTCAGTGTGGCCTTTAGCAAGTGTTCACTGTGGTTCTGTGTTATTTGAGAGGACAAACAGTGTGCTTTTTCTACAGTACTATGCAGTTTCCTATATCCTGTCTCAGGTGAATCCTCAAAGGCCTGAGCCATCCCAGTGACATAATGCTTTAGAATAGCTGTGGTTTTGTGGAGGGCAATGGGTTTGGCTCAGGCAGTCCTAATGATGTACTGAGTGGTGGTTATGGCCAAAATGAAAGAGGCAAGAATTGCTCTGTATAGCCAGTGCTCAGAGTGGAGATGGGGGAGCAGAGCAGGATGTTTCTGGGGAGCTGCATGACTCTGCTGTTCACCCCCTTGTTCATTAGTAAGTGGCCTCTGCCCTTTGTGGGTTACAGAGCAATGTATTCCAGTTACATCAAACTCTGATACTGCCTGATAGCAATGGCACAATGGATTCAACTTTATTTTACAGCTATCACAAGCTAATTTCTTTCTTGCTGAAGTCACTGGCTAAACAAAGCCAACATTCCTCTCTGATACATGTGAGATTACTTCCCCCCCCTCTTATTTTTGTCTGCTTAAAGTTGATTTTAAAACACCAAAGACCTGATTCTTCTGTTTTTCCTGGATTTCACTGGTTTAATTCCTACAACTTGCACAGTTCTCTTGGTTTAGAGAGGTGATAAAAGAAAACCAGAGTCTCTTTCATGTTGTGTGACAAGCCAGTGGTGGCATGGTGCACTGGGATAGAGCTGCTTCAGCTAGCAGTGAAGGTCTGTCTGTCTTGCTGCATCTGTTGCTTTGATATTTGAACAGGACTCTTCTGAGACAGTCTCTGTCACTCCTTAATTAGCCTGTCACTCCAGGGAGGAAAGAAAAAGCTCAACAAAAAAAGCCTGAGACAGGAATCTAATGTGGCTTTACTGAATGACAGGGCACAGCACAAGGCTGGCCAAAGAAATATGTATTTAAACAAATTACTTCACATTTACACATCAGCCCTTGAGTGAGCGTATTGCGTAATTGAAGACGGAATGTTGGGAAGCAGTTTCCAGCAGGAATCTCAGTACATCTCTTGTAAGCACTAAGGTACTCCTGAGAATAGTGGAGAAGGGAAGCCAGGGATCTGCAGCTGGAAGACCCTGTTTCATAGGCTGTCTTGAAGGGTACTGGTGAAAGCTCTTGATGACTGATTGGGAATTTCTGTCTTTATGTGATGGCCTCATGGTCACCTGAGAAATAGCTTCACTCGTTGTCCCTAGGATTTGCACTGGAACAAGATGTATCACAGGAGTAAGTAAAAATTTTCAACCAGGCTGGAATTCCTGCTGTGTGAGAGACCAGAATTTAGTGAGAGCCAGTCACAAGCTCCAGAGCATGTTTGAGCCAAGGATAAGAATGGCCATTGAGGGAATTAAAGCAAACACAAAACACAGGCTTGGTTATTGTTTCAGTCACTTTGGAACAGTGAGTGGTCCATCCATTTAATTCTTATGAACAGGTGTTGCTTTCTTTGCAAGAGGCTAAGTTCAAGTTCTCAAGTATATAGCTCAATTAGAGTGCTCTCACCTAGTATTTTTAGCTAATACAAGTGTAACTCTGATATTCTGCAAAGCAAGTGCTGAAGTCTTAACACGTACCTTGATTTTTTTCCTAAGGTCAGCTGCCACTTTAATTTCCCCACAACCTTGTTTTCCTGCTAGAAAAGATACTTAACAGTTACATGGTGTGAAATCTCTTTTTGTTTTGTTCCTGTAACATGGTATTTTCTCCAAACAATATTTAACTAGGGAGTTCATCTTTGGCATAGCTCTTACTTCAGTGGAACTACATCTGAAACAAATTTTGTCTCTAGAAACCAGGTAATGGATCAAAGATTTATCATTAGAATATCTTGTACTCTGTGACCCTGTAAATGCATTCCACATCAGAGGCAAGGCTTTCTTTAGGACAAATGAGATAACACACTTTATTACAGGCTTGTTGTAGCCATGTAGGCTTGTTTCTTCCCATATTTAAATAGATTTGACTGAAGTTTGTTCTTGTTGCTGGATTTACAGATCTGTTGATTTAAATCTTCTTCCTGATGAGCTTGTCTAATATTGTCACCAGGAATGGAAGCTTTCCCACAAGCTACCCTGCTAATCTGTAACATTACTTGGCCTTGAATATGTAAGATAACTGGACTCTTCTTATTATTTCAGCTAGAAAGTAAATTGGTAAACGGTTAATTTAAAATAAATCAACATATTAGTTATCTAAAGCAAACTAAAGTCATATAGAAAGACACTGAATTAAACATGTACCTGTTTCATCTAAAGCAGTTAGTCCAGAAATAGACATTTTTTGATGAGTGATGTTGCAATTATAAGGGACTTGTAACTTCCTTGCTTCCAGAAATTACTACTGTCACAGCCTCCTTAACAGAGCAGTTTGTGTGCTTTCAATTCATGTGGCATCAATTGGTTTAGTTCTGGCTACCAGGTTAAACTATTCAAATTAACCCGGTTTCTTTTGCTTGATGAAAATTGGAAAACTGCTTCAACAAAACTGGGTCAGTAACCTCTGATATGGTGGTACCATCACCATTACAGCTGATGCTAGATGAGAACTTTTATGCCCATCAGAAATTGGTACAATCTCTTTAGGTAACTTGCTCTTCAGAACAGTTTTTGGCAGAGATGGTCCCAAAGAAATAGGCTTACTGTAGTACAGGTGCTGATGGTATTCTAATCTGGCTGATATTAATGGGATTTTGATTCCCAAGACACTGTGTGAGGATGCAAGTTTCATTAAATTCTCTCAATGCATTTCTTTGTGATTTTCTCTCCTCCTCTTTTTTTAAAAATGTGGCTGAAAAACTTGAGTTTTTTTGGTCTTCACTATAGGTTTAAATGGCTCAGTAATGGGGCTTTTCTTGCTTCGCAAGGATGCTATTACTTGCCAGTAATTTTTTGGTTAATGGATCTTCACAGTTAACTATGAACCACATAGAGAAAAATATGATGGTCAAGGTGTCTGTTGATCTTACCAATTGGTGGTACTTTGGCATCTAACAGATAAAGTACAGCTCTGGGTTCACTACTCACTTGTTCCATCAGTATAAAGAGCAAAAGTTAGGTACACTAGGCAGAGGCAGTTGTGCAAATTCTCATTTTTGTACTGTACATTAGGGAGCCTGAGCAACAATAGGAATAGCAAAATAAATTCAGATTTAATGAAGAAGAAAATTGAATCTTTACTAGAATTGAACTATCTTGGATGAAAAATTTCTGAAAAGTAAAATCTGCTTCCTCTATCGCTTTTAAATTCCTGCTTGCAAAAAGGAGTAGAATAGCCAAAATAGAGTGAAAATGGTCTTGTGGGATAGTGAGACTGCAGGAAAGGCAGACTTTTCTGCTCTCCCAGAGCAAGGCTGTGCTCAAGTAGAATCTTAGCTCAAACTAGGCAGTGCCAGACCAGGCAGTTTGTGTCCAAATCACAACTAAAATGATTTGCTAGTGAGATTCCAAGGTGGCTGGCTAGAGAGCTGTAATAAAACCTCCCAAAGCAGTAAGTTAGACCTGAAAAAATTAGCCAGCTTTGTGTGCCTGCCCCAAATTGCTGGTGTTTGAGAAAAGGCAGTTTATTTTAGTACACAGAGTTATCTATAGGCTAAAAATTTAGTTGTGAATTTCCTATATAGGGTTCATTCAAGTACAAGTGTAGGTACATTATAAAATATTTATAAGGGTAGTTACAACATGGAAATATGTTGTCTGTTTCTGGCTGTACAAGTTTTGGAGGAAGAAGATGGAAAAATACTCTGAACTGGAGGCATTAAAAGGGACTGCTAGCATGAAATTTAAAGTCAGAAGACTCAGGCATTAGATTTGTCTTCTAGTAGTTTTAAATTATTTTTTTCCTCGTTTCTTTGTATGAAAGTTGTGAAAAATGGCAATATCCAGACTATCCAGATTTAAGCAAAGAATTGTCAAAATTGAAGTGTAAGCAGAGATGCATTAACTTTTCTTTTGTTAGTGTCTTCTGTACAGTGACCTTCAGTATGACTTCTGTTAACAGGAGGTTAAAAACATTTTGGTAGGAATGTGAACTTTGAAGTTGGTTGTATTCCTATTACTGGAAGCTTTGTTACAAGAGATTTCCACCCTTCCTACCCCACTGTAGAGAAGTTTTCCTTGTAGATGGAACAGAAGGTGAGTGCTTTTCCCAAGACAGCTCACAGCCTAGTATGAGTATTACAAAATCACCATACAGCTGTTCTTCCTTCTTCCCATAGAAATAAGTTTATCTTTTGTTTTCATGAGGTCAAATTCACTGATGAGTTTTAGTGAAGTGTGGTCTGCTCCTGGTATCCATTTTCTTCATATGATAGTTTCTACAGGATCTCAAGCAATGATGGTCTGTCAGGACCTCCACTTCAGAGGCGATTTGGGCATCTGCACAGTGTTCCATTAACATCAAGTGTGGGCTTTGATCCAACAGTGACTCAGAACTGAGGGCAGAATGTTGCTTCATGAAATACCAGCTGTGCACTCTGTACTGCCTGGGATTTTTTATAAATTGCAGAGCATCCAAAGAGATTCTGATTTATTTCTTGAGTCAATGGGGCTTTGGTAGTTAGGGGTTGTTCTGAAATCCTTCTGCTGGTGATGTACTTGAGACATCACCAAGTACTTGATGTACTTGGTGGTTGTACTGGATGCAGTGTGATCTGATCCAGAAGCAGCAAAGTTTCTGTCTGTTTGTTTTAACACATAACAGAAGATTGTTGAGGCTACCGAGAACATTGGAGAGGCATATTTATTTATTTATAGACACCCTGTTTACATATCATAACTTGATGAAAAGCTGAAGTCATTACACTTGAACTGAACATGTGACTCTGTAGTTATCTGCATCACGCTGCATGGCTGTAGGCCAAGGCAATATATGTATGTGTTCTGAGCTGCAGTTGTGCAGCTGAAACAGTTGTTGCTTCAGCTTGCCTTTGCTTCTCTTCTGAAAGTTAATATTCCCTTGGTGTGCCACCTAAGCTCCTTTTAGATATTTCTTTTTAAAGTAATTCAGATTAGCATAAACAAATAATTTAAGCAGTAAGTCTCTACTTGAGTTTGTCTCAACTGGTGGTTAGGGAATGCTTGCACAAGCCCCTTAGCTAGTGGCAAAGGTGGTAACTACTGGAGAAGGCCTTGGGGGTGAAGTAGGAAGTGGCAAACTTTCCATGTAATATGGTGGCACTTAGAGGACATGTGACAAAGTAATTTCCTTTCATAGTTTTTACAAGCCTTGTTTTGCTTACATAGCTTCCACTGGCATAAACATTAATTTAAACGGAATACAATGTTCATAATTTTTTTTCTTTCTGAATCACCACTGGGATTCAGTAAAATGGGATGCTGTAGTGTGCGAAGGTGGAGAGGTGTAAAAAGTCACAACACATGCAGATGAGCTTCATCGTATTCTGCTATGGTGCATCCAGTGTGAGCAATATCACAAGAGTTATGCCTGTTTCTTATGAATGATTCTTTTTTAAAGAGAGATACTTTTTTGCTGATAGGTTGACAAGAGTAATTGTTCTTCCTGTTGACAGAGTTGTGCAGACTATCCGTTTTGAATGAATTCTGTTCTGTCTCTCAGGTGATGCTCCCACTAAACACTGCCTCTTTCTTCTTTGGAAGCTCTGTTGGTGCACTTTCACAATATCATCTAGGTGAATAGGGAACAACATCTGGGCTTCTTCCAGAGGTAGTCTCATAATGAAAGATCCGGCCATGTTTTTTGTTATATTTGCCCTCAGAAATATGTTAATGTCTTGCTTGCATGCAGAGATAAACTGGACAGAGTGGATAGATAGAAGGATGTATGGCTGTTACTGCAGGATGAGAGAAGAGGGGGTAGAGGAACAGCAAGAAAAAATAGGAAAGTTGAACTTCCTCTTGGAAGGCCCAAGGTAGTGGGCACAGTAACACTGACTAATGTTCCTGGGAAACCTGTCTTGTCCTCTTCAGAGTGTCTGTAAGATCCCACTTGTTTTGCAGCATGGATGGCAGAAACTTTGAAGGAGCTAACAGCATAAAATGAGGCTCAGTTAACAAGAAAATTACTTTTGAGAGTGAGAGTGAGGATACTTGAGAGACATTGTAACAACAGAAACCACTTCTAAAACTTCCTTGCTATCTCTTTCAAAATATGAAAAAAAATACTGTATCAGTGCAGGATGTGTAGGGCTTGCTGACTGATGGTGTGGGTCTGTAATTGGTTTTAGCTAGTGCTGCAGTCTTGTCTGCCAGCAGTTCCTGACTATATGTCCCAACCTGACACTACCTTTTCTTCTACCAGATGTGAAGTGGTTAAGGCAAGAGAGCCCATTGTGCTTAAAATATTTTGCTTTGTTTTTACATCGTTCTTTTACAGTTAGTGATTGCATATGCTTGTGTGGCATAGGGGGGAAGACAGACATGTGATGGGAACCAGCGGGAGGAGAAGGGTAGAGGACATCTATTTTAGGGTCAGTGCACTGCTGTCTTTAACAGACTGTGGGGCTGTGGCACAGAAGGGCCATGTAGTATGCAAGGAAGCAGATAAAGCGTGTCTGGTTGATTAAAATAGTGCAGGTGTTGAAGGTAATGTAGCAGGTCCTGTGCTTGGAGATGGTTCACATCGTCCCCATGCCTTTAGCTCCTCTATCAGCAGAAGAGCAGATAAATCTCTCAAGGGGCTCCTGTGGAGTATAATTCAGTAAACCCCTCAGGAGGAGAGGTTTATAGAGACAGGCAGTGTTGTAGAATTGAAACCAGGTGCCTGTGTTGACCAAGAAAGTTCTCAGCATTTACACTTGGCTGGAAGTAAGCAAGCTTCTCTGGTGCAAATCTTTCTTCAGGAATTGGGACTGCCACTTTGTAATGCTGAGTTTGTGCTGCACATTTTGGTCTGCAGCCTCCAGTGATGAAAAGTAGGGCTCAGCAGCCTTCAGTGTTGCATGTTTGTCCTTATGTGTGTGGCTGAGTGTTGACTTTCACTGAGACTCAAACCCTAAGTAGGTTATATCAGGTAGCACCTGCGGGATAGGGAGATGGCACAAAGCAATTGGTCCAGCAGCCTCTCGACTGGGAGAACAAGGGCAGGATGTTGTCTGAAATGTCTTAGTAGTGAAATTGATTACTGTTTGCTTCTTTTTGGTGTATACCCCGAGGCCCTGTGTAGTCACCAGACCCTCCAGAATGGGAAGAACAAACCACAGTGACAGCAGGAAAAATTTATTGATGGTGTTGAGGGGCATGGAGAGGTGGTGGTTAATTTTATTTCAAGTGGGGACTATTGTAACATTAATAAAAGTGTATAGGGGTCTGGAGAAGGGACCTGCTTGCTTCTTTCCTGCTTCGTTATAGCTCTGCTAAACAGACATTTCTGCTTGCTCCTGGTTTTCCCTATTAGAAGTTCCCATGTGTGATGATTTTGTTTGGATCTGTTTCTATTAAAGAGGGCAAAGAGAGACCATTATCTCCTCCAGAATGTGCTAGGTTTAAAGAAGAAGCTGAGGTCTTGGTTTTACAATAAGACTGACTCTTCAGTTTGTTTCTGTATATTTCCAGTGCTACAAATCGGTTATGTGCTGTTTTACTATTTTAACATATTCTCAGGTCAAAAACTACTCTTGCACATAATGTTGACTGTCATACAATGATATAGGTTGGAAAAAGCCATTGAGTCCAACTATTAACCCAGCACCTGAGTTCCACATCTAAATGTTTTTTAAATACCTCTGAAGATGGTGACTCAACCACTTTTCTGGGCAGTCTGTTCCAATCCTTGATAACCCTTTTGTGAAAAATTTTTCCAAATATCCAACCTAGACCTGTCCCGGTCCACCTTGAAGCCATTTCCTCTCTTCCTGCCCCTTGTTAATTTGGTGAAGAAATGCACACCATAAACTAGCTTCCTTAAAGAAGACACATTTTTTCTCTTTTTATCTACCAGACATATAACAAATGCACTTTTACCTTCTCCCTTGGTCAAATAGATCAGCCATAAGAAAATTCTAAGCATGAAATTTTGTTACTTTGCAAAACTGTCCTGCTCAGTGGTGTAATTTGATGAGCCTTGGCTCTCTGGCTGCACCTCTTTTGTTCCAGAGGTGTTCCCTTCTTCCAGCATTACACATGTGTGAGTGGAGTGGATATCAAATACTGTAGTATTTGGTGTATTTTTGCTTCTGGCTGTTCCTTATCACTACAGTTTAGGACTTTTTCCTTAATATTCTGGTTCTTATAAGAACATGTGGGAACAGTGGGCGAGAAGGAAACACATAGAAGTCCTTACAAGGGGAGATGTGATGAGTTGTGGGGGCATCCTGCATGAGGTGCCTGCCTGGGGCTCTGCAGACTCCCCATGCCTTGCCAGGCTTCTCAGCAATGCCTGCCTGGCTCCCTGCTTTAGTAGGAATGGCAAGCAGCTGGTCAGCACTTTCAGGCCAGGAGGTTTTCCATGTAACAAAGCCTGTGGTGCTTCTGGGTTGGCTTCCTCTTGGGCTCTCATTTGATTTGAGTGTGAAAAATGGTGTAAAGATAGAGTGATTTCTACTGAAAAAATGGAAAGCATGAGAATAAACCTACAAGACGTTGCTTTGACAAAAGTCAGAACAGGGCAAGAGGAAGGGCATTACTACCTCTAGAAAATCAAAAGACATTCATCAAAAGGCAGTGCTGTGTATCCACCTGGCAGGAGCACACAAGTTTATTTTTGTCCTGGGAAGCTGTTTTTGGATCTTTGAAACGTAACCCTTGATACTGCAAGTTTGAGGAGTTTGCTGAGTATCAGACTGCTGAGCAATTCATTTTGCTACATTTTTGTCTCCTTCCTTCTTCTCTTCCCTAAGGAAGACATCTTTTCAAGCACCTGCCCCCTCCCAAAATTCAGTAGTAACCCACCAGCTTTGCCAGAAAATGCTTAGCACATTAGCGGGTTTAAGTTTCATAGTTGTAATCATTCAGAAGGCCAAAGAGCTGCATAGATTTCATTCCAGTATCCTTTCCAGCTTTTTGACAACACTTGGTGGGCAGAGTTACAAATGAAGCCCGTGGTACAGATGAAATATGAGTTGCTGCTCTGCCCAGAGAAGCAAGTTGTGTATGTGTGGATGTGGCAGAGGGAGGAGGTCTATGAGATCAGCTGGGTGTCTGTAGTGAGAGAAGTGTGAATGGCAAGGATAAGTTTTCCATTACATAGTGTCCAAATAAAAATGGTTGTATTTATTGAGGTTATCTGTTCTAGAGTGAAAAAAAAAGGGTCAGCATTGCCCTACCCAGCATTTTCTTTAAATAAGTTATATTTTTGCCCTGTTGTTTTGGCTGTCTTGAATGATTCCTGTAATTCTCTAAATTACTTCTGTAATTGCTTGTATGCCAGATTCTGCTCACAGCTTCAGGAGCATGACATCAGGAACTATTCTTCCCATGTTAATGGAGTGATGCTAATTTTTTTCTTCTTAATGTGGTGCAACTGAGAGCACTTCTTGGTCCCTTCTGTGTTAACACCTGTTAGCAAGAACAGAGAGGCCCCCACTCTGCTGAATGGAGACAGAGAGTGGCTTATCTTTCTTGCAGATGTTACTGTCTTTTTGTCTGCTTGGTGTGAGGAGGCATGATGTAGCACAGGAAAATATCATATCTTTTCCATTCCTCTCCCTGCTGGTTTAGGGCAGCAAAAAATGAGAGGAGATTAGGGACCCATTAGAAAAATGAGTGGGAGAATGCTTAATAAGATCTTCTGTTCTTGAGCTTGGGATCTGACTTTTAGGTGGTGGCTGCAGGCAGGACTGCAAGTGTGATATATGCAGAGAGAATGCATGCACCTACTTTCTTTTCCCAAAATTACAGTACAGGAGGCTTTTGGTGTGCAAAAGCTGCTTTCAGGTTCTGCTGAGTGCCTGCCAAGTTGAGGCTCAGCCCCACTCTCACACACCCTTGCAGTAGGCTAGCTCAGAAGCTGATCCCCAGTTACAAAGACAGAGGGCTGATGATCACGCAGCTGAAGGACAGGACCTCACTTCTTTAAAGCCAGTAACCAGTCTCAAGTTACTTCCAGCCTGGGAGCTCCTCCCTTGAGCAGGGCAAATTGAACTCTTCATTCAATGCTTCCAGTTCCCTTTGCCTTTTTAGCTCCACAGAAGCTTCTCTCACAAAGGTGAGATACTGCTGATTGTTTCCTGCACTGCTGCAGGGCCACATAGTTTGTGCTAAGTTTGGTCCTTGCCCCATTCTGGGCCTAGGTGGACTCAGCAGCAGCTCCAAGCTTTTCCCACAGAGGTTAAACACTATCAACTGGCTGGTCAGAGGTGTCCTGCTTTGTGTCAAGAAGGTGCTACCGTATTCCCTTTCCAACATTGCACAATAATGAGGTCTGAATCCATTAAGGAACAGTTCTTGAGTGCTGCCCTGCAATGTAACCTGTCACTACAGGGCTGTAAATACCTTAATAGCTGTTTGCATTGGTGTTTCCTTGCTGCAGTGCAGAACCACCTTGTAGCTCATGGGAATTGTCTGACCACGCTGCAGCCAGGAGGCCTTCACCAGGAACACACAGGCTTAAGTGCAGCTGAGTACAAATCGTGTGGCATCATACAAGGGCGGATCTTCAGTGTTTTCAGGACTAAAAAAAAAAAAGTTTGCTCATTATTTGGAGACACAGTGTGCTGGAGTGATTGGACATTCTCTCTGGTGGAAGCAAGGGCTCAATCAGTAGTATCTACAGTGAGGAGCAGGGTTCATCTAGAATGACCAAAGGAAAAAAGTGCTTATATTTGTCTGCTTTTTTTGCATACCCCTTCATTGTCCATGGACTAAGTGACACAGTTGTTTACACTAGGTTGTCATAGTTACTATTGTATTAAAAGAAAAATCAAGAAGGGACATTCAGATTTTGCAGAATTGATGTTATTCCACTCTTTTTGGGTCAAGGATATGTGTAATGCAACATACTGTCTCTTGAAAACAAACAGACAGAAGAAGCAAAAAACCCACATAACTCCAAGTCTTCATTTCATTATTCGCCCGATATTGCATAACTCTATGAGTGCAAGCGGCATGTTTTAAACAGGTGTAGAGTTGTGCCTCACTGCTTCCTGTATTTCAAACCCTGCTATCTGATTGGAATGGAAGCACAGGTATTGCATGCCTGTGTGCCTTGTGCCTTGGTAACGCTGCATTATGCATTCACTGAATCGCCAGCCCCTTTGCCTTTCTTTGTCCGGAGCTGGCGTTCATCTCCATCCACTGTCCTCGCCTCCCGCTGCTTACACACATGGTGCAGTCATGCACTGGGCTGAGCTCCTGCTCATGCCAAATCCACCATGCTGTTGAAGAGGATGTTACAGTGCTGGAACCAATTTCAGCATAAAGAAGCCAAGAAATACATGAAAAAGGGAACTGTGTTTAAATCAACACATCAAATTAAAGAAAAACCCAAATAAATGTGAAGAGAACATGAAATTTTGTCTTTGATGTTCTGTACTGGGAAGGTTTCAATCTCTTTTAAAGCTCCTCCTCCACCCTCTTGCTTCTTATGGGATTGCATCCAATATTCCAATGTTCATGTAATGCCTTGACTTTGCTATCATTCTTCTTGGGATAATTATAGGTTAGTATAATGTACCTATTGTTCTGTTCCACAAAGCAGCACTGTCATTTGGATGGCAGGGGTGAGGTGGGGGGGATCTTTGTGTGTTCTCCTGCATCCACATTGTGTCTTTAATTAGTGTTCTTTCTTGCCTTTTCTTTTTTATTTTAATTTTTTTTTTCCTTCCCATGGTACAGGCTGAGTACTTCCCTTCCTCACACTGTTGGTCTGTTTTCCCAGTTACACTGGTGCCCTATTTTTTTGGTTTTGGCTGAGTTCATTCCCATCATAGCAGGTTTGCCTTTCAGATGAAAATAACATGAAAACCAAGTAATGAGTTACTGGTGTTTACAGAGAAAGCAGATAAATTATTCTTTCCTAAACCATATTTGTTGGATCTCTTTTGTGATCGTGTATGATTTTTCCTAAATACAGGGAGAAGAAGAAACCTAGCCTGTGCCCAAGGGCTCCACTCTGCATTTAGGCCCTGCTGCACCAGGCACTGCATAAACATGTACTAACATGATCCCTGACTGGAGCACTCACACGCTTTTCTGTAACAGGATTCATCTTTGCCCTCCAGGTGCAGGTGTGGGAGAGTGCTTTTGAGTGTTGTACAGTGGTTTTGGTGCTGGGTTTTCTGTTGTGTTTGCTAGACAAGGTGCTGAAGATATTATTGGGTGCTTGAGAAATAATGAGGAGAGGCTGAAGAGCCCAGCTCATCTCAGTTGCTGTACCCAGGAGATCAAAGTTGGTTTCTAATTGGTGGAGAAGCTGTGTCATCAATCACTTGCTTTCTATTGTTGCCACCTCCAAGATAAATAATATTCAGAGCTGGTGATGTATTTTAACCCATAGGTTCATCTTGATTAGAGGCTGTGTATTTTCTGTAAATTACTTTTTACCTTCCAGCCAACTAAATGGTCTAGATGGAGGGTTCCTGACTAGCCCATCAAAGTATAACAGTAGTGGGTTGATTTTTCATTTTTCAGGACTTCACACAACTTCTTTCTCTTTGAGTAGGTTTACCAGAATGATGAAATGGGAAACCTCCAAATGATTGTGTTTTTGAAACCTATTGTTATAAAGAAGGGGATTACAGATTTTGGAAAAATCTGGATTAGAACCTCTCTTCTAACTGTGAGTGTGCCTTGAGTACATCCAACTTCCCTTCTGTAAATGGACACAAGTGTGTTCTGTGGTCAGAACTTAATCTCCTCTTCTGCAGTTCCTGGGCTTCCTCTTGCTCCTGATACACAAAGCCAAAACACTTGGTTTCATCTTGAATGTTTCTTTTAGAATGCCTTACGTGAATCCTGGAAAGATCTGAAGGCTCATCCAGCTTTGTCATTGCTAAGTTCTTCTGTGACAGGTAGTGACTTCTACTGTGAAGTGTTTAAAATCATCAATGTCTGTAAACCTTCATATATTTGCAAGTCTGAAAAAGCATGGTGTCCCTCTGTAGGTGTGTGGAATGGAGTAAAACAGACAGTAGATGGAAGTGGACTTCTTAAGAGTGTGATCTTTCTACAAGAAAAATTAACCTCTTTCATAACTATAATTTGTAGAATTTTGTCTCCAAAACAAAAGAACCAACACAGATGTACAATTTGGCAAGCCACAGATGTTAAGCAGCCAGCCTCTTTCTCTCTGGTGTAATTCTGTGGACTTCAAGGGAATTACACCAGTGGCAGTGAATCTGGCCTAAAGTGCCTTTGGCTAATATTTGTTGGTTTGTCTGGTATCCTGAGTAATGCCAAATCAGATTTATGTTTTAGAAATGGATGAACTCTTGTGTGTTCAGTGCTGCATGGTGAGAAACACCCCCTGGTATGAGCACACACGCATCCACACACAGGTATTGAGTGCTTTCTGGGGATGTTCCCAGAACCAAGACGCTTGCCAGGTGTGATTGCAAGCCAGCTCTGGCTGTGTTGTGTGTGTTGGAGAAGCACAGGGATGTTCCTCATAACTGCTGTTTGCCTTGTGCTTGCTTATTGTATTTTCCCTTTGTATCCTGAAGTGGAAACCACAGGTTAATCCCAGTCAGATCCTGTAAATGTTTGCCACTGTTGGATCAGACCCAGAAAAATTCCTCCTGCTGGCTTCAGTGTATTTACATACAACAGGTCGTTACAAGGTGGTGCTCACCTTTGTATTCATTCCCACATGTCAAAGTAGAGATATTAGTTATTTTTTCTTTTTTCTCCTATATTTCTAGGTTACTTTTTTTTTAAGAGATAAGAAAGCGAAAGCAGTGATCCCCATGGGTGCTGACATCTGCTGCAGTCATTCTTACAGACTCAAAGGAGATTTAGGGAAGGAGAGGAAACAGTCTGGCTGCAGTCTCTTATTGTTTCTCTTTTGTGGCCCCCACCCTGCACCCTCCTGGGTCTGCAATCCACTAACTAGCTCCTCCTGACTCCAGCTGTCATTTTTCCTTTTTATCTATTCCTCTCTCAAAGAACCAAATGCCATCTCTTGTGGTTCCCTTTGCTGGGGTCAGAGACTCCTTTATGTGCATTACACTGATCAAGGATTTTTAACTGGGAATGAGAGTGGTAATCAACTGCATGGTTGGGGAAGGGGAGAGATTAAATCTGAGAATTGCTGGTGATTGCCCCACGTGAAGAACAGCAAGCAGCTAGCACAACACATGCTATCATTACTCTCTTCTGATTATTTTATTTCCTCAGTGACAGTAAAATGCTATCTGTAGCAGAAAGGTAGGACAAAGTCCACCCTTGTTTAGTCTTGTGATATTCAGTGGATTTTCTTGGGGTAGAATTGGCAACAATTAGATTTACTATTTGGAGTGACTCATGTTTTCAGGACCCTCCACCTGGGAGATTTCAAATGGAGAAGGGAAATTAAAGGCATGTTTGTGATCTAAATTCAGAGGCCATTTTTGTTCAGAAAAGAGCAGCCATTTTTATATCCAGTCTTGACTCTGTGGCTGCGGGGAGGTCATTGGAGGGTGTCGTGGGATGAGACTTCTCTGTCCTGACACTTCAACTTTGTCAGCAAGTTTTAGGGCATGATAGCTGAATAAAAGTGGGGAGAATAAAATACAGGAAGCGTTCCTGATGCTGCTTCATGCTCTGCCCATGGTTTATTTTTCTGGATTGTTCAACACAAAATCAAACTCCAGGAGCCACAATAGATTGCAAACTTTAAGTTTCACAGTCTGTGAAGGCCTAAGTTACATTATGAGAATTACCTTTGGATTGATTAATTACTTTAATTTTAGTAGCCTAAACTGTCTCCTTCAATACGCCCCTTTAAAAGTCTTTTCAGTCCCTCTAAAATGTCCTCTGTTGTTACAGAGCCACAGGAAGAATAGTACAAAGTGTCCTGATTCTCCTTTTGCACTGATGTAAGTCAAGAGTACTCTGAAGTACACAGAAACTGGTTCAGTCCTCTTCTAGAAGGAAGATCGTTTTCTTCATAAGAGAAAAATGGACTGTAGTTAGAGTTGGTTTATTTGAGGGAGGCCTTCCTGGTGAAGAAAGAGGTTTCCTTCAACTCAAATTGCCAGTTTTTGCTAAGATGTGTGCTAGTGTCTAACATACTAGTATTATTCTGGTTTTATTATCTAGGCATTTGACAGCGATTTTGTTAATGCTTTCAAAATATATTGCTTTCTTAGCAACTCCAGCTCCTAGAAACTGGGGACTACATGAAATTTCCAGTTTTATTGCTAAAATTTCTGTCTCTGCCGACTGTAGAAATATTTACAACTAAAATAATTTACCAGTTCAGAAACAAGACCAAACTCATGAATTTTTGAGTGGTTTGATTTGGAAATATTGTAAATACTTCATTGCTTTGAAAGATGAAAATATGAAAATAACCTGTTTTAGTGCAAGGTGTCCCTGCCCATGGCAAGGCATTGGAACTAGATTATCTTTAAGGTCCCTTCCAACAAAAATCATTCTGTGATCCTGTTAAATGTCCGGTGTGGTTGTAGCTGGAATACTGGAAGAAAGATGGGAATATCAGGATAAAGAAGGCTTATTTCCCATAGGTCAAGGGCTAAGCTTCTTAGTCCCTTTCCTGCCCACTTTTCCAGTTAAAATGGATATGCCTGAATCTCAAGTTTAAGATGGAATCTATTGGTAGAGATCCAATCAAATACTATGTTGTAAAGCGTCAAATCTGGGCAGATGTGGAGTAGTGTCTGACCTGATGTTTCCTACTTCCCTCTACCAAGATGGTTCAGCTTGGAATGGGCCTTTATATATATTTTTGAAGTCTGATCATCTCTTGTATGCACTGTGATATTAAAAGAAGGATGGATAGGAGGAGTCTACAATCCTAGAGATACTTTGTCATCTACTGTCTTCTTGGTCTCCTTCTGTACTTTTCTCTGTAGCATGCAATATGGATCACCTCCTGATATGATCTAAGCACTTTTGCCTCACAAATCCCTTGGAGTTTTGCATGCACTAGAACACTGGTGATGCCAGTTTTGTCTTTCTTGTGCAGGTTATAGGACTCGAGGGTCCTGGTAATTTATTTTTACTATAGATCTTAAGTGTTTTTAGAATACTGGGAATTTGTACCCTGTTTTTATGAACCTTTGTGTGTTAAATGCCTTGTACATTATTTTGTGGAGTTGGTAGAGACTGGGCTCCATTTTTCAATTTGTAATTTCCAGTTCTTTGTTGTTCAAAGACACACAGTCCCTGCTGTGTGCTGTTCCATTTACTGCTCCCTTTTCAATCTTTTCTTTCCATCTTTCCTTACTTATTCAAATGTGTCATTCCCAATGGTATTGCTGTTTTGTTCAGTGGGAGCCATGATTAAAAGTTTCCCCACTGGACTGATTTGATTTGATACCTGTCTTTTCAACCTCAGAGTCTTTGAACAAATCCCTCAGTACATAGGCAAATACCAATACCAATGCTGTGGCCTCATTCTTCTTCCATCTTGTGCAGTTTTTTACCTTAGTAAATCTAGGAGAAATCGAAACTGAGTTCTCCATCTATGCAAGCTTTAATGGCAACCAAATGTACAATGGCATGGGGAAATGATGTTCCTGAAGTTCAGATTCAAACCCAGACTGAAGGTGAATTGTAATTTGTCATAATTTACCTGTTGTTACAATATTAAATGCTTTAAAAAAAAAGCATTTAAAAAGCAAGTAGTATTTTTTTCTGCTTCCACCCTTTTAAAAATTTTTGTAGTGTTCCTCTATTCAAATGTACTGACAGTTGAAATCACATGGAGTGATATTATTGCAGTAGCCATTTGGTCCTTCAGGACATTATATAAACATGTTCCTCAAGTGACTATAGAATATGCAACCCTGAAAGAAGCAGATAATTGCAGAGACAAGCTATATTGTTACTGCCATTTTTGGGACACTAACAACTCTCTAAAAAGTGGACATTGCAAGAACTTAGTCCTCTTTTTTTTTTGTAGATCCAGGTGTTCTTGGATCTTCTCCATTATTTTTATCAATATTATCTCCTTTAAGTAGGCAGAATTAACAGAAAACAAAGATCAAAGAAACCTAAGCACAAGCATGCAGCATGAAGATTCTGTAAAGTGTCAGATTTGGGATATTAAAAACAATCTCAAAACCATGGCATCCTATAGTAATTTATAGCCATACCAGTTATCACCTCAAAATCCTCTAGGAAATTTTGCCACAGATGTTTTCCAGATGCTGCAGCAGTTTCTAGCTGTTTCTCCACTTTTGGATGCACCAGACAAAACTGAGAAACCTCATAAGCTGATGGACAAACTTTTGAAGGGTAAAATTGAGTAGGAGGTACTTTGTAGGAACAGACATAATTTCATCCAAGATGCCACTGGCTCAAGACGCAGATGCCAACTGTTTATCAGCTGGCTTCGTACTGAAGGCTCATTTTAGTTTAGTGTGCTCTGCACCTGGACTTGCCCTCTTTCCTTCAGTCTTCTGGCTTGCTAGACCAAAAGGAGGAGAGAAAAAAAGAGAGCGACAAGCTTATCACTCAAATAAGTGTATAATTTTCTTATAATTAAACTTCACTCTGGCAAGAAATCATATGAAAATCAAGTTATGAGATTCGCCCAGCTCTGCATTACCCCCACAACAAGAATGACTTGGAAGAGTTGTATCTCAACACACAAAATGTCAAGTGAACACCAGGCATTCTTTGTATTCAAAACCCACATGTGTGCTCCTATAGCTCCTCTTAAGTAAAGCTTTCTAAGTCATTCATGTCAGACTTATGCCCAAGAATCCATGTGGCAGTGATTAATTTATAAATATATGCAATCTATGTATAGACAATGGTATAGATGAGTGATAGTCAAACCTGAAAAGTTTGCTTCTTGAATGGACTGAGAGGGAGCAGCACGATGGCCAGGGTGTGGTACCCGATGCTGTGCTGTGGTTGATGCTTTACCGTCATTGTTTTGTGTTGATCGTAAGCTGTGAGCAAGTGCTTTAGTGCTCTGTCAGGTCCTCACACCGTGATTAGCTTGTATAGCTCTGCAATTGTGTTTGCTTCCTGACTGCTGCAGAGAGGAGTTGCTTTCCATCTCTCCATCTTTGTGCTTCTCTCTTTGACGACATCAGAATAAAGAACAATCACTAGTCCTTTGAAATATTGGCTGAGCCTGCTTATTTGTTGAGCAGGGAGGCTCTGATTAAGCTACTGATTCCTTCAGAACTCAGATGTGATATTTTAAGGAATTCAAGCTGAGCTATGTAATACATTAGATTGTTTTCTGTAAGAAGTGTCCTGTGTTTCATTGAGTCACATGGTGCTCCTAGTCTTTATGCTGAGAAAAATTTAGTGTGTAACTGATGAGCGTACGTTACACAAAAACTCCAGAGATCTCAAGGGCTTTTCTTTCATAACCCTCACTAAAGGTGATTAGATTTTTTAGGGTTCCATGCATGTGGCTTGTGGTTCTTTGGGGAGAAGAGGCAACGCTTTGGAGAGAAAAGAGACCATCATTCTGCTGTTTAAGGTGATATAGCCAACAGTGCTGTCATCAAATCATCACAGCTCCCAAGCTAACCACAAAGGAGATCACCCCACAGAGAGCAGAGGGCATTTGCCTGCCTGCTTTGTGCTCAGTAGCAACACCAAGAGGATTCATCTATGTGCAGTAGTCCTTGAAGAAGGCTTCCATACCCTCCTTACATATGACCTTTTTGCAGATCCTTTATTTTCATTGCCTTCTCAACTCCTGCCCATGGAGACACTCTTCCCTTCCCCCTCCCATTGCCTTGGAGCTGTTTTGTTTCTAATGATGAATGTCAAGTGTTTTGGGCCTGCAGCCCTGAGGGGTAGGGGCTAAGACTTGGATCTACCCCTGAGACACAGTGGAGCCAGCAAAGATGGTTATTTTAAATTGTGTGGTGACAAGCCTTTTTTTCCCCCTCCCTTTTTGTTCCCAGAGGATAGCTGGGGAAATTCGCTGCGCCAAATGGTTGGAATGTGTTTTTTCTCCTCTTCCTTCCCCTTCAAAGCAAAAAGAGAAAACTTTATGCTGTGAATTCTGTTAATTGGGAGACATAAATCCAAACTGTAGTGTAGCATGGCTGGGCCTAGGCACCTATTGAAGCTTTCTCTTGCCCTCCCCTCTTATGCTCTCCCTACATCAAACCCTTTCTTGTGGTGCCATCCTGTTCCTATGGGAGTATGAGAACGCCTGGGAGAGTGTGTGCATTTGTCCAGAGTTCTCATGGGACTGAATGCAATATGTGACTCTGTTAAAATAATGCAGCCAGACTGAGGCATGGACATTATTCCAGGCTGAAGTTAGCTGGGTAGCCAGTGTAGGAAGAAGAAAGATTCCTTTTGGTTCCTGCCCTAAGTGGCTGCAAGTCCTTTGATGGAAATCCACTCTGCAACAGAGATTTAATGGTTTATGTGCCCTGACCATATGTTTTGGACTGATGACAGGGTTCCATGATGAATTTTATACGACTTTTTACTTCTTGTATCAGGCCTGATATTTTGTCAGAACTTGATAATGAAGTGTTTCCTTATCACTACTGACTGGCTGAAGAGATATCTCATTAAATCTAAAGCAGAAAATAAGAATACTTTTTCTTGTTCTATCTATGGTAATGGGTATAAATTGGTTCCAATCAGCTTCTACTGGATGTAATAGAGTCCCTTACACAAAAAGCCAACCTGAGAGGGCCTTGATCAGAGCATGAATGGGAATATAATTAAACTGAGTGTAATAACATATACTTTAGCAAAGATAGACAAGTTAATCTGGAATGGCTCTGGAGTGAATGCCAAAACCAAAAGCTTCCCTTTAGCATTGATGTTTCAAGAAGAAAAGCAATTCACACAGTGGCAGAAAAGTAGATTGGAACAGTAACAGGAAGAGAGCTTAATTAGAGGGCCCTGTGAGTCCCAAAATTTATTAAAGCCAATGCTGACTGGCTCTGAGATCAGCTGCAGTAAAATAATAAAACCTACCTCAGGTAAAATGCTTCTTAGGGTGGTGCAAGACAACTGTTCATCTTGAGGTCTAGATAATATAATGTTACTACTCAAAGTAGTAGTAACCTGCTGATAATATTTTACTCCTTTTGCTTGCTAGCTCATCTATGTTTATGTGACATTAGGCATTAAAAATCTTACTTTTATCAACTTTGCCAAGCAATTTTATCAACTGCTGCTGATGCAGCACTGGAAGTCTGGGAAGAGCTGCTTGTTTTTGCTTTGAGAGATGGGATGTAAGGTTAGAGGGGGTGGATGGTGATTGCATGAGCAATACAGGTCAGGTTACTGTTGGATTCCTCTTGCAAGATAAGTGAGATCCCTCTGAAAGGTAATTATTGGAAAGCATAAATTCCTGAGATAACCTGTCCAAGAAGAAATACTGACAGGAGCAGAGGCCACGTGTTAAAGGCTAGCCATTACTCCAGGGCAATGGGCTAACCTCTCTCTCTCTCTTTTTCTGTAACCTCTCCTTGCTCTGACAGTTGACTTCTGCAGTTCTTTTCCTTCAGTTACTTGTCAATCTTTTTCTCGTCCTGTTTATAGACCGCTGTGATGCTTGTCTCCATTCTGTATTAATTGGGGTGCAGGCAAGTGGAGACTCTGTATGCAGTTTAGTTCCATGTCCAAACTCTTGTTTAGTCATTGTCTTTGCTTGTCATTGTTATTGTCACTGCAATGTTCAGGTAGCTTTTACAGAATATCTGAAAAAAAGAGAAAGGTTACTTTTGTATTTCTTTAACAGATTTTTGTATAGAAGAGTTTCAACTAGCTTTTAGTGTGACATGGTGTCAGCTTTGTCTCTGAACCAAGAAAATTGCTGGGTGGCAGTTGGGGAAGGAAGTCTTGCAGAGGGAGAAAAAAAAATTCAGAGGAAAAGATGGAGCAAAACTGGGAAATAAGAAATTGACTTCTCTTTCTCTATGGCTTTGTTATGCAAACTCTCTGTGTCTCATCTGTAATGTAAAGATAATGATATCTACCCAGCTCCTATTTCCACTGGTTGATTGATTAATGACTGTCTCATGATCCCTAGATTACACTTTTGTGACCTGCAGCTTTAACTACTGCAGCGTATTACATACAGAAAGAAAATGGAACCAATGTGTTAGCCCTGGCTAGTTCCAGCTGGGAAAACATGATAAACTGACCTGAACAGCCTTGCCCACGTGTATCCGCTTCTAAGACCTCATTCTAAAAGTGCACTGAAGCATGTGCTCTCTGTTCAGCTGCCATCTCTGTTCAGCAAGACATTCAAGTATCTGCCTAACTTTGAATTGAAGAGGACTTGTACACTCAATAACGTGCTGTGCTGAACTGGGACCCGATGCTTGGTCACAGGCAGGGTTTCATCACAAGTGTTTGAAGACCTCAGTCAACACACAGGGCCAAACGTGAATCTGAGGTCTGCCCTAGCATGATGGGGATATGCATTGAAGACTTGCCAAAAGAGTTAATTATTTGAGGAGAAGAAATGATCATTATTTTGCAGTGATAGTTGCAGCAAAACAGTATTTCAGGCTTTGCTAATAGTTAAGTGAATTACATTTAGTTTAACTGTTCTACAATAATAACCACCTCAATCTGATACTTGAATTAAGGTGGTGTTGAGAACAGGAAGCAAGACAGAAGAAAAAGAGGTGCAAGGAAAGCCCATTTGTATGGGAACAACCATCAGATATTTTAAGTTTCTAAAAGCTGGTTGTGTAGTACTTTTTCTTGACTTTATTAAAGAGTTCCTCTTGGGTGCTGCATAAGTATTTACAGAAACCAGGGCAGAGGTGTTTGAAACATCTCTTCTCAGAGTTATACGTTAGTATTTGCAATGATGGCTTGCTCTGCTCCCGTGGGATGTGTTCCAGGTGCAGAAGATCCTGTGCCTAGACTTTTGAGTTAGTTCCAGTCTGTTCTTAATACAGGACATTCTTTATGCTGGGGGAGCTGCGAGATGATGTGTTGAATGCATCTGTTTCACCTCTTACAATTTTTATTGTTACTTTTTGAGAAGTAATAATGATACTTCAGCAGAGGAATGACCGTAATCTGCCCTACTTCCATTTGTGGGTAGAGCTGGGGGAAGGAGGTGAGAAAAGGAAATCTAATTCACAGTTATCTTGGGAATTCCCCTATGTAGCATGAGTCAAGTATATCCCTGCTGTACTTCTGCCAAGGCCAGTAGATTTATACAAGTAACAGAATGATTGCTCCTGTGTATTTAAGAGAAATAATAACTCAAAGAAACACAACATTAGTTATCTAGGCATGAGATGACTTTATAGAGAACAGAATATATGATTTCCTGTTTGATAATTATTGACTGGGTACAGTAGATTTTAGTGTTTCTTACATGTGTATTCAGTTTGTCACATATAGTTCATGATCAAGGATCTAACGCTACCCATTCAAGATTAGTAACTTCAAAGTACTGGCTCTAGCTGATTTTTTTCCCAAGGCTGAACTCAGAGGCAAAGTAAATTCTAATAATTATGTGGTTTTATGTTAGATCTATATAGATCTCTGCTTTGTTACTCGTGTGATCATTTTCACCTGTGCAAAAAGGATTGTTTCTTGGAGTGACATTTCCTTTGCAGCAGAAGATACAAGGTTCCTACAAAAGAGACAAGTCAGCAGAAAAATGTGAGCTTACCAGCTCTTTCTAGTAAAAAGGACAGGAAGTACCTAAAATATTAATGTAATTACAGTTCAGTGTAGTGGGGAAGCTTGCATGCCATTTAGGAACATTTGTACTACTCTTCTACTTGCATGTTTATTTTAATCTTTTTTAAATTCTGCCACCTGGATTGCATGGCATTGTATATTTGTCTACTAAATACTGCACAAGGTGCAGGGGAAATCCCAGCCTAAGAACTTCCAAGAGGACTAACAGAGGTCATTCAGACCAGGACTGTGCTGTAGAGCTTGGACAGTTGGGACTCTGACATGACTTAAACCATGGGGCAAAATCCCCATGGTCTTTCCTGGCATCTCACTGCCTGTTGAGTTCTGGTGGAGATATGTAGCTTTATGAAAGATGTGATACTTAGAGACATGTGAAAAGGAATGCTCTTGTCAGCTTAGCTGATGTCATTTGGGCCAATGATGTAACTGGAGTGGTAGGGAACAACTTCCATTTGCATTTGCTGTGTCTCCCAAGAGGGCTGTGCTGGCTGACTGACCTAGCTGTCACCACTGATAGTGTGGACAGACTTTTTCCCATTGCAAATGAACAAGTGTGCCACTTGAAGACTAACCCAAGCCGGTTGTACTGCTGGAGATATCTCTGGTGTTTTGTGAGCTTGCCCTTAGCTCTTCCAGACCATGTCAGCTGGGTTTGAACAGATCGAATGGCCTTGCTTGAACTGAGTCAGGGAGCGCTCACGCAGATATTGCCACTGGCAGGAGGTGTGGGAGCAGTAAGCTCTGGGAGACAAGCAGTGAAAAGCAGCAGGGTAGGAGGGAATGGATGATATTTTTAGCTGGCACAGCTAGAGCTAGGAGAGGATTTCTGCTCATGATCTGAGCGTCCTTTTAGTACACACAGTGCCTGAAGTAATGCACACGATTTATTATTGAGGTAAGTGTAGGGTGTTACCCATGTTCTGCAGGGGAACTATTAAAGCTACAAAGGAAGTCACGGCAGAGTAATTTGTAGAAGTCTGGTTTGCTGTCTTCCTGGTGCCAGCTTGGGTGATAGATTATGGTTTTTACCAGGAATGCAAAAGATAGGATCACTGTGGGAAATCAGAACCATGGGAGCTGAGTGGATAGATTTTGTCTTTGACTACATCTGGCCTGTAAGACTATTGTTGCACTAAACCAAACAGAATCCTGGTGACCCAAAGCCCCAGTAGTTTGAGTTGCTTTTCTAAAAAATATATATGAAGAAATCCCTTAGATGCTGTCATGTCCAATCTGATACTGTTGCTGAAGTTTTCATTAGTTCATTCCTTTTAGTAATTGGAAAGAATTTTTCACCTTTCAGGAGAGGTTAGGACCAAGCTGAATTCTGAGTGCTGTCTTCAGACACAAAAGAGGTCTAGGTTATTACCTTTCACACCTGTTGTTCATTTAATTGGATGATGCTGCATCTCTTTAAAACAGAAACTCTGGCCTGAAAAAGAATAGATACTCTGAGATATCCCGAAGGAGTATGCCTCTGAGATTAACCTAATTGGTCACTGTGCTGAGTCTAATAGACATTGTATGCAATGTCTGTCTCTGGAAACAACTTAGGTTGCCTGATGTATGACACGGAAACTGCTGCTGATGCCTCTTCATGGAAATGAAAGTAAAGTAAGAGAAGATGTGAACAAATTACTACATGCACGGTAGTATAATTGTTGGCAGTCCAGTATATTTGAATGGGGCTGATAACTTAATCTTCTGAAATACCTAATTTCATAAATACACATCAGCTTGTACTGTACACAGATACCTCTTGTATTTAGCCAGCAACTCTGCATGTTAACAGCTGAGTGAGATGGGGAGAATGATCCCACTTTTTTGGGTTTGAGAACTGGGAATGTGCTGCAGGCCCTGAGCAGGGTCATACACAACTGCAGGAAGAAGAGCACCTCTAGTTTTAATCCTTATTCCTGCACAAAGATGGCTGCAGGTCTTTACCCTGAAAGCCAGATTTTTGTCAGCAAGATACCATCATGTACCACACTTTTCTTGGCAGTATTAGCTTGTGCTGCTGTTTCTTTTCTTTAAATGGAAATGCCAACAGAGCTCTCATACTTCTACAATACCTGTGAGGATGGGGCTAATCAGATCAATTTTCCTCAAATTGTAAGCTAAGCCTACCTTTTGTCATTTTTCTTCAAAGACAGACTTTTTGCATGAGATGATACCTGTAGTTTCACAGTGGATTAAATTACAGCCTAAGCCTGTTTCCAGAGTAGTGAATGTAGCTCACTCTTCGAGGCTGCGCTCTCTGCTACGAATCAGCATCACACCGTGATTCAAGCAGTGCATACCCTGTTGATTCTGGCCACAAGTAGCCAGCAGGGATTTCCAACCCATCAGGGCAAGTCTTCTGGTAAATACCTGCAAAAGGGGATTTCTTTGCCCTTCTACATGGAATGCTAATGCTGAATGCTTGGAGGAGGATGCTGAAAAAACCTTACATTGCTTTTACACTGATTTGAGATTCAACCTAGACTTATAGCTCAGGGCATCTTCTTGCCTGGTGTAATGTCTGGGCTGTGCCAGTGCTGACTCAGGAGCTTGTCATCAGTTCTCTGATGGCTCCTAATCCTTTGAACCACATAGAGTCTCTGCACCTGCCACAGAGCAGTGAACAAGTGTTAGAAGCTTGTCTATTTTGACCTGTCTGCATGAGTTCTTCCTATGAAAGGTGTTAGGGAAAGTCTTTTGTTTATCCTTGGATCATTGGTGCTCCAGCAACACTGTCTGCTTTGTGTACTGTTTTGTGGTTTGATTTGTGTAGTCTACCTACTACCAAAAGAGTCCTGCTAGCCATTGTTTCTCTGATATTGTTTCCCAGGCTGGGAAAAGTTATACAGTCTTCCTGTTGTCCATCAGGTGAGATTATTCAGTATGTATAGAAATTAAATAGCTGTCTCAATGACTCTGGCTCTTGGAGAGTGTAGATATGTGTTTAGAAAGCTGCCAAGTTTATGCTAAAAAACTGAGAGCCCAGAAAGTTTGAGTCATCCTGTAGCACATCTGGAAATCCTGTTTTGCCTTTGCTCACGTTCACACCCCTTACATCATTAGAAAATATTGTGCAGGGACAGATGCAGTGGACCACTATGAGAAAACTGAATCTGCACATTCCTGCACTCTTTGGCTTGCCATTAGAGTTTGTGGTAGGATTTTGAGCAGTCTGTTATGCTTCACCTAACACCAGGAAAGCTGTTCTCTATTCCTCCTGAATCTCCATGTGCTACCTTTATGCAGTTGCAAAGGGTGCATGCTTGTAGCAATTAGGCACTGCCTATAAACTAGAAATTCCAGAGAGTGCAGCCAAAGGAGGGGCCTAGCCAGCCCTTTGTTGTTTAATGCTCAATAGTTGTCTGACTTGAATATGTCATATTTTCTTCTGCTTGGATCTTTTGATGAATGTTAGGTTAGCATATTGCAACGTAATGTGAGGATGAGCAAAGCAGAGTGCTTTATCTCTTCTGGGAAGGTGCTCTGGAGCTGAGGGTCTGCTGTCTGAAGATGTTACAGGAGCATGGTGTATTGCACTGTGTTAAGCACAGGTTTCCAGTTGCATCTGGGTATAGAAAGGAGAAGCAGACATTCAAGCAGCTTGAACTTAGTCCACTGTGCCCTTCATGAAAATCAGTGGTGTTTCAGAGTCTGTGAGGAAAAGGCATGAGAACAGGCAGGGGACTACAGACTTCTTTGGCTTGCTTTGTCATAGGGTAAGTACCACAGTTTTGCAACTAGCTCTGTCTTTGTTGCTTATCTAGCCTGAGGTAGAGAGTCAGAGCAGGCCAGTCCAGATGGGAGAAACACACATAAGCATGGCGAGGCTGCAGCTTGAAAAGAGAATGATGCTGATTGGAGAGGGAGAGGAAGGCCCTTTTGGTAGTTGTGTCTGTAAGACTGTCCACATTAATAGTGTTAGTGCATAGTTTGTAATGCTTCCCTCTTCCAGTCAGCCTCATTCTGATCTCTTCTGACTTCAGCCTCTGCCAGCTATGCTACCCTTGCTTTCAACACTGCAAGGTTTGGGGAGTGCTGTCAGCATGGAGGGGGAAAGGATACATAAAGCTGCATGTAATCAATGTAATAGCTGGCATTGCTGCCCAGATACTTCATTATATTCCCTGAAGGTTTTACATAGATATTAAACAGAAGTGGCTGAAGAAGTGAGCCCTGTGGCATTCTTCATGTCACAGGTCATAGAGAGAAGGAGCAGCTGCCTGTCAGGGGTGTTGTGGGACCTGCTAGGAAGGAATAGCAGCCAGCTCCATGCAGTTCTCTCAATACTTGCCAAGACATGTAATTGTCCAAGGTGGTCTCCAGTGTCATAGTCAACTGATAACTCAGGTAGTGCCTGCATGATTTCTAAGTCTCTCTTCAACTTTGTGAGAAGGCCTAAGACCTCACTTGTGCTTCATTTCCAGACTCATTCATGTCTCCAAAAGGAGAGTAAAAAGTATCTTCTGAATCTGCATTGCATCACTTTTCTCACACCACTTCTCAGATCTCACCCAGCTTGAAACTGGATGGCAGTTGCTGCTGAAAAACAAGTTCTGATTTAAAGGATCTTTTTTTGGTTGTCCTTGCTATTCCTCACAGTGTCAAATGATCTAAAATGTAAGACTAGAGGCTGGCTAAATATATAGTAAAAGAAAACTCTGTGGTCTTAGGGAAAGCAAGGCTCATGTTTTTGATCATGGCTGAGGGTCACTGCAAACTGTAAAAGGAAAAGTCTGTTGCTTTCTGTTACATGACTAGTCATTTCTTCCTGTGCTATCAGGTTTTTACCTGCCTAGTCATGTAGTGAGCATGGGTTTAGAGGGAAATGACTAGAAAGAGGCCTGGCCTCAAGAACTAGAGACAATCTGGATTCATACTCAGAGGTGTCTGGTGAGAATTTAAGAACTGCACTTAAGGAAGATTGGTTCTTTGTTATACAAGTTTTCCCAGGGTGATGTGGACCTGTAATCATTGCTGAACATGGCTGGTTATAGGTCTTCAGCGAGTGCTCACCTTCTCTGGTTACTAACCTGAATGGTGTCAGGCACTGCAGGAGGGGCACGCTGGATTCTGCCTATTTTGTAGCTGTTATAAAAGATGCACTCAAAAATATGTGACTTTGCAGGATGGACTGCAAAGTAGAGGTGGAGAATTCTCTGCTGCTTTCAGGGCCCATCAGGATCCCTTGTCAGCACAGAAACATCTTGAACATCTGGAGTGAAGTCAGGCTCTTGGTCCTTGTTGCTAATTTATGGGCTTATAAGACAGGCAAGTTCTTGGGTTTCTTTTATTTTTTTTTCCCTTTTTTTTTTTTTTTTCCCTCTTATTGAAGGCATGCCTGGACAGCAGAGTCATGGCGTAGGTACTATACAGAGAAATAGTAAGTTGGAGTCTGCTCAGAAACCTTATGGTCTAGTTAGAGCTAACAGGCAAAGACTGAGGAAAGGGAAGAATTGTTCTTCCCTGACTTTTTTATTAGCTGACCTGATTTCATGATAGAAAACCTCAGACTCTTAACACTTAAAAGAACAGCAACCTCAAGAAAGTCACAGAGTCTGATCTTCCACGCTGGTGCTTGCTGTCATGGCAGAGACTACCTGCAAGGCTGCACAGAATTGCACCAGGCTCACATCACTGCCCCAGCCCCACAGGGCTGCTGGTGCTTTCAGAGTGCTCACCTTCCTGTTCACTCACTGAGCTTCCACTGCTCTCAGACTGCTGTTTAGTTTTAGTCCCACTTTTTTTCACCAATATAGAGCCCCTAACATCTACTAAACGTTTTCCCCTCCTATGCAGCTTTGCAGGAGTATGCAATAACATAGGTTGTTCTTTTCCAAGTCTGGGAGCTTTTATAAGTCAGCCAGAATGGTTATTTTAGTGTGCATGGGTTGGTATGTAAGTGCAAAGCCTGTGTGTATGCCAGCAGTGTCACGGGCACACCCGTCCCAAACATCTGGGGTTTCACCTGGGGCTCTGTACTGAAGGGCTGTGTGTTTTTCACAGTGTGCTGACAACTGTATTCTTCATTTCCAGTTGTGCTGCCTTCAGTATGATTTGCCTTCCTTGTCCAGAAGTTGTTCATGTCTGCTCCTTGCTTTCTTTTTCCCAGCATCTTTAAAATCTGCACATATGCTGATGATTTTGTGTCATTAATATCAATCTAGACAAGTCTGTGTGACCTTTAACTCCCCTGTCCAAAGGGAAGAATTGACCCTTGGTCAGCCACAGCACAGCACTGACTCATGCATACTTTTCATGAAAATAATAAGGAAATTCCCCAAAGTTTTTACAGATACTTTTTCAGGAGTTGAAGTGGAAGTCTTCCATAATGACACAGTTTGGGAAAACTACGAAGCATGTAACGGATAATTAATCTTTTTTTTCTGACATATGATACACTTTATAATATTCATTTCTTTTTTCTCTTCTTGTATCTCACTTGCTCAAATTCAATGGATCTATTTGAGTTTCATTTGAGCTCATGTGCTTTTCAGTCTTATTCCCACCCTTGTCTGTTCTCCAGCTCCATTGTAAACCTCCTGGGAGGGGCTGGGATTTGTCCCACCTCCTTGACTCCGCAATGATGAACACAATAGGACTGTACTTTCCCTTTTATGCCTTGATTTTAATATATTTTCTGTTTTTTCCTGCTAAGATAAAACATGCTGTGTTTAGATATGTAGCACAAAAAAAGAAAAAAATATTTCTAAGTTTGAAGTTCTTAAAAAAAAAAACCTAACTGAAGTTTGGAATGAATCAGAATCCCTCCAATAAAGACTAATGGTAAAACAAAACAACTAGCCACCCAAAAGTAATTTCAGGGAAGCTGTTTACCACTGACATATGAGTGTCATAAGGAAATACCATTTCTTTACTTTCCTATCTTTGATTATTTGTCACTTAAAACAAAAAATTCCATTTATAATTAAGGCCAGAGCAATTCCTCAAGGTCTCAGTATCTGAATATCTTTCCAGTGAATACTTAGAGAACTGCATTTTTTTGATCATGCTTGCTGTAGTGGAGCCAAGGCAAGGGTTCTTAAAATATGGAGATGACTGAATACTTCTAAATTGTTATTTTTCTTTAAGGCAAAAAATGCATATTTAAAATCTTTAAAATAAATGTAATGAAACAGCTAGACTGCAAGATTTTGTCAAGAGTGAATTTGACCCTTTAGTTGGTAGCTTCTCTGCCATGAGGATCTCAAACCTCCTTTTCTCCCTCTTAGAAAAATGTGAAATTTACTCTACTTGATAGTGTGATTCAAAGCCAAATATTTTACATTTGATGACTTATAGTTATTTTCAGTCTTAGAGCAAGGTGGAAAGTGAAGCAATCTCCAGTCAGATCCTATATCTGGGTTACTGAGATGTATTGTTTTTGTTAATATAGATGTTTTGTGATGTGCATATTCTAATGACTTAAGTGATTTTTGGCATAAGGAAGACTTTTGCAGAGGTGGCAGTTTTTTGTCACGTGGCTATGCTTTTCTTTCCAGTAAACTCATTAGAGTTAGAGAGCATCCCTGGTTTAATATAAAAAGAATCTGACATAGCTCTGAGGAAGCTCAAGTGTTTGTGGTAAGAGCTGTTAATCTTTGATCAGCTGGGGTCTCCTTGTTACTGACTTTGATTACACAAGTGTACAACTTTAATTACAGCTTTTAATAAGATTTCATTTCTTCCTAGTCACATTCTTTGTATAGTAGAGCAGCTTATCTTTTCCTTTTTCCCCTGCTCCCTTCCCTCCCCCCCTGCTTTTTATGGAAAAGGGCATTTGAGGTCATTGCAAGGGATTCAGTGTCCAGAGGGATCCTGCTGTACACACTCTGCCCATGACTCTACCCTCCACTAGCTTGTCCAGAGAGTTCTCTCCTTCAGCTGCCCTCCAAATATCCCTGCACTGACAGCTGCCCAGGAGCTTGTGGTCAGCAGGGGAGGACAGGTTTGAGAGGCACCATGTACACACAGACATTCACTGCTTCACAAAACCTCTGAAAAACCCTTAGGAAGTCTCTGTAGCTTGAGGATGGTCTGATCTCCCCATCATGGATAAGCTGAGACTTGGGTAAATTAAGTTGTGATCATCAGAATTGAAAAGGGACAACTAGAGGCACCTCCCTTGGTATTTGCTGTATTTGTGCTTTTCCCTGAGCCTCTTTGGCCCTTTTGGCCCCTGTCAGCATTAGGATATTGGTCCAGTGTAGCCAAGACAAAATGGGTTTAATTCCCATGTAAAGCACAAAGTACAACTGAGGAGTCTCTTAAAAGGTGTGAGTCACAAAGAAGATACAGTTGGTAAAACAGAACAATTTGCACTGATTTGACTTTCATAGGTGTGCAAAATTTTAACATGCTAGTTGTGCCTACAGAAGAGGATGGTGAGGAAAACAACTCATAGAACAGAAAAGGGAGCTCCTTTTATCTCTGTACATGCATCCCTTTGGCTCACTTGCTGTGTGTGCTATACTCTTTTTGCACACTAATGAATATCAGAGTCAGAGCAAGTTATGCCATCTATCACTCTGCTCCTGTTTTCTAATGAACTTGCCCCTAACAGGTAGCTTTCCTAGCTATTCGTTTCATGAGTGAATTTCACCTTGACAATAGATCAAGAATGAGGTTCAGCAGTTTGGCCCACCTACCCTGCAATGCTCCAGCATGACAGCTGCTTTGTGTCCTCAGGGTAGCTTTACTTTGATGCTTTTCCCTGTTTAGAAAAATTTGTAGGGAGGATTTTGGTAATCTCCAGCAGGCAGAGTTTTTAAACCTATCTCAAAGGAAGATGAAGATTCTACAGAATTTTTGAACAAACAGTTATTTATGAAGTAAGTGACATTGTCTTTAGAACTGTCATTCTCACTGGGCTCCAGAGAAAAGCAGCATTTGCCATGCTGGATCTGACTGGTCCCTGCTGTAGCCTGCTGCTCCTGGCACCTCAGGCTTCACTGTGGAAAACTGGAAGGCTTGTGACAAAACCTCTAGTCTGACCATTGCAGATATGGCTCTGGTTATTAAGGGGTTTGTTTTCATGCCTCAGAAGCACACAATAAGACAGCTATTATGGTCTTTTCTCTTATGGGGTTTTTGACATCAGAAATGCTGGAGCGAAGTTCTTCTAAACTTCTAGCTGCCTAACACACACTGCAGTAGTGGCTGTAACATGGGTTTGAAACGACTGGTTTGCTGAATTGGCTGGGCAAACTACAAGGGAAGAGAAACAATCAAATGAGTTCACCGTGGTGTACACGGGCCTGACCCAGGGTCATGGGCCAGTGTGATTGCATCATTTGCTCATTCAGTAGCCATGCTGCTACTGAGAAGATCTGTGTCTGGTTCCTGACAGCCTGTTCTTTGATGAATTTGACATCACTTTCTGCATGATTTGCTTCATCAGTGTCTTGTGTTACCAACATTTGCATCTGTCCAGGCAAAGTTTCCTGTTTGTCCATTTCCAAACCAACCTCACGTCCCCTTTTCCTACTCTCGTTGGAGGGGGCAGAGCAATCATTCTCACTGTCTGCCCTATCTCTTTCGGCAGGCTCGGGGACCAGTTCTACAAAGAAGCAATTGAGCACTGTCGCAGCTACAACTCTCGGCTCTGTGCCGAGCGAAGCGTCCGCCTTCCCTTCCTGGATTCGCAGACTGGGGTAGCGCAGAACAACTGCTACATCTGGATGGAGAAGAGGCACAGGGGACCAGGTTGGTAGCGCTGCGTCTGTGTATGCATGTGCATGTACGGAGGGCTGGACACTCAGCCCTCATGGGGTTTAATTAATAGGAGCTCAAACCTGCTACAGGCCACACAGAAGAGAAACTGCCGAAACCTCTGTGCCTGCAGGGGATTTCATTTGGTAACCGCAGAGAGCTCATGCTAATTGCTCTCTCTCTAAGCAAAGAAGTGCCTGACATGGTAGTTTCTAAGTCTGCATCATTGTAGCTCTTTTCATGCTACCATTCCCAGTCTGTAACAGAAGACTCAATGCTCTGCTCGTAGCAGGGCTGGAATTAACTCCAAGGGGGAGGTGGGAGTGTCTCAGATGAATGGTGAGAATAAGGAACTATATTAGGAAGGATATAAAACTGAAACAAAATATAGAAGAGTCCAGTTCATGGAATGAATGTTGTTCTAATGGTTAGAAATATACTTACAAATCCTGTTCTGTTTTGGATAGGCTAACTTAGATATCAATTCTGGAGCTGCTGTTCCCTTGGGTACAGAAAGAAGTTGGTATATTTCTGTAAGGAGCTTTGGCTAATGCCTGTTCCACAGCTCAGTGAAGCTCAAGGGAAAAGAGCGCTGTTATTTTTGTAGACTTTGGTCAGTTGTTCCCTTGTTAGACTAAATCCATCTGAAATCCTTTATTGAAAGGCAAAGAACAGTCACCAGTTCAAAGACTGGAGATGTTGCCCAGATAGAAGTCCTTCTGAACCCCAAGAGGAGTTTGGCTAGGTTGTAGCTCAGTATCTGACCAATAATTACCTCAGAGAACAGATTTTTGACAGCATCAAAATGTACTTCTACCTTTTTTTTTTTTTTTTTTTTTTTTTTTTTTTTTTTTTTCCTGTTTCAGTGCAGCCCAGAGAATCCAGGCAAGAAGGAACCTGGGGTACACGGGCACTGGAAGTATGATATACACACATGGGCATAAATACGTGCCAGTTCTCTAAACAATATTGACACCCTCCCACCTTCACTCTCCACCCCCTCAAATTCTAGATCTGAAATTATGGGAAGGCAATGTCTGCTCTAACTGCATGGTTTACAGGAGATGAAGTGGGAGGAACATGTACGATATATTCCTTTACCCTCCTGGGCTAAGAAAACAATTGCTGCTTCTGAAAAGTGCCTAGCTGAGTCTTAGCTGAAACTTTCTTTCTCCCTTTTCTAGGCTATACTAAAGGAAGGATCCTTGTGCTCCTTCTATTACTAAAATATCAAAAGTAGATTTAGTGGTGTCTTGCAGTACTGTCAGAAAACTGTTTATATAATAAATGCAGCCACTTCTGGTGCAGGAGACAACAGGTGTTTTTACAGTGTTAAAATATTCGAAGAATATTTCAGCTACCAAAACTGCTGGGGTAATTCAGGACTAATGAATGTGATTCACAAGATGGGAGTTGTCTAAACTTCTGGACTAACCCTTCTTTTGTGGGATTGCTTCATTACCACAGTCAAGTTTTTTGTTTCAGCTGAAAATTCTCTAATCCTAAGAGATTATGCTTTGGATAAACTTTCTCTCTCTTTCTCTCTCTCTTTCTCCTCTTGTTATAAGTAAGGTGCTACTATTTTTATCCTTCTGAACAGAGTCAGAAGATATGTATATATATACACAAACAGGTACACATCCACTGTATTTATAAGTAATGTTTTGTCAACAGCATCTTCCACAAGGATAGACGTAGATAATCTTGTCTGGGTCTCATTGGCATCTGTACTTGTGCAGAAGGAATCATCATAAATGTGTTACAACATTGCACCAGGAACCAAGATGTCTTAATTCTTTGCCTTTCTCAGCCACAAGCTTTGTGCACTACCTTGAGCAAATTCATTCTGCAAATCTTTCTTTCCTCACTTCTGATAGTGAACTGTTTGGCAGCTTGCCCTGCAGAAGGGAATAGGTGACATTTCTCCTGCAGGTCTGCACTGGAGACTAATGGTGGAACATTCTTCGCAGAGAGTATCAAGTGAAAGAAGCCTCTTGCATCTGCATTGGCCACCAAATCTGATGACTTTGTTATTTTGAATTAGAATAATCAGTGTGAAATGAACCAGCCCTCCTCCCCCATATTTGCTTTCCTCTTTCTTGATTTTTATTAGCCCATTTAGTGCTCCCCTGAGTGTCTTTGTGTAATCTATTTCTTGTAGTATTATGGTGAGTCAAGGCATCCCTCTACAGTTTTAGTGTGCCTGATTTTGGTCTGTATACAATGTGCTCGTGCCCATGCTAAAGAGCTCTGAAAATGCTCTGCCGGCCATCCTGGTATCTGTCTTGTATGCTATGCTCGCTACCCTTTACTATCACTAACCTGAAAAACTAGATGAAGACAAATGGCAAAGCTCCAGGACCTCTTTTCACTTACACAGACTTGAAAAACAGAGAAGAGTCAGGAACTCAGAATATTAACTTGAGTTCTTGCTGTCCTCTTTGTTAAAGGAGTTAGAAATCTGCATCTCATGATAAACAGTTCAGGGTTAATTTCACACAATACTGAACATAACTCCCTCCTCTTCCCCTCCTCCCCTGCCCTTTCACACAAGCTTTGAGTTATGACTCTCCTACACTAATGAGATAAACAACATAACTCACTGCAGGTTCTGCTATTTCCTCTGTAAGCAAATGGTTGGAACCTTCTCTAGTTGCCCTATAAGGTACCAGAGAGAGACACAACCCACAGAGGGCTGAAGACAGTAATATGCATTATTTCCATATTCACTGCAAGACTGCCTGTGAAGGAGCTACATTCAGAGCACTCATAACTGACCCTTTCCTTGTTGCCTCTCCTTTGGGAAAGATCTACATTTCATGTGAGCCAGCACAGACTCAGATGAGATACAGGGTAGAGAAACAAAGGTAGCAGTGGTGGGCTGAATGAAGTGAAAATCTGGTATGTGTTTTAAGTTCATTGGATGGCAGTATATTAATGAACAGGTGTATTGTGGGTAGCAACAGAGAGCTTACCTGAAGGGCTGCAGAGGTGGATGTTGGATCATCTGTTTCTTATTGATCTACCTACCACCCTCTAAGGAAGAGGCTTTCCCAGCTCTCTCCTTTCAGGTTTCTAGCTGGGCTTTCAGCATGTGTAGCTGGCTCTTGCTGCCCTGACTAAATCCAGAGCTGCTTTTTCATGTAAGAGTGCTCAGATTAGCAGATATTCCCCCAAAACTAGTATATCTTTGCTCCTCTCTGTCTGGGACAAAAGCTCCTCTCTGTCTGGTACTTATTTCTTCAAATTGCTCCTCTGTGGAGGCCTGTGCAATGGAGTGCTGATTCTCTGTCCTACTGCTTTGATCTGGCAATTGCCATTTCAGTGTTGTCTTCAAGTCCTTGCACATGACCTGCTGAGAAAGGGTGGGTCTTCTTGCCTCCACCCCTTTAATTACTCACATCAGAGACAGGCACAATCCACCTCATCATTATAGCAATTTACAGTGGTTAATGTTTGCAAAGTGGCGTGAGGAAGGGTGTCCAAACACTGTATGAGTGCTATTTATTCACATTTTTATTTCCAGACTGGTCTTAGGCAACCTGTTCTGAAATGTGTTGTTCTTGGGATGTGCACAATGCACAACTTTCTGGGTATCAGTGAAAGAAGGGCATGGAAAGCCCAAGTCCAATAGCATTCTGTGCCCTGAAACAGCCAGAATCTCTGCAGATACTCCAACACTTGGCCATCTCAGGCAGTATGCCATAGATGCTCCAAGGCCTTGGAATTGATGGAAGGGTCTGGGGTCTGAACTGGCATTCCCAACAGTTGAAATATTTAAAACTTAGGTCTCACCTGCAGAATTTTATTTGCACATTCCCTTGAGGTGAATTAGATTATTGTGTCTTCCTTGCCACCCCCAAGTAGGAGGGTATTAGTTTTTTCATTATCCTCATTTGGTCTGGTGAGTTGCTTTTGTTCCCCAGTTGATATTCTCTCCTGTCTGTTTCAGAAGAGAGGAGAGGACTCTTGGGCCAACCTCCTGCCCTTGAGCTGTTCTGCTCTGCTGGCACCCCCTTGATGCTGTCCAGCTGTTCACTGTCAGTACTGTTTCAGATATAGCAACACCACTCCTGTTCTCTCTCTCATGTGGTCTTACCTGTTTTTTGAGGACAATAAGTCTGGAATTGAAGTCATGCTTTGTAGTCCCTTCAAGACAACAGCACAGTAGAAGAGCAGAGGAGCCAAACTAGAATGGTGGGCAGAGAGGGCAGGAAAAGCAGAGGAGAGAATTAAATTCCTCCAACTTTTCTTGCTGAGTATTTCTGTGTGTCATGACTGCCTGGGGCAGTTGAGGATACTTTGAAGCGCTTGTCAATGTGCTTCTATGCCCCCAGTAGTGGTGCATTCACAAAGCCCTGCTGTGTCCTGAATGCAAGAGAGCAAAGTATAGCTCAAACACTGGCTGAAGGGTATCTGTCAGGAGAGCCAGGGCAGCTCAAAAACCAGTGATGCCAAATGTGATTTAAGGGAACGTGCAATGATATGAGCATTATTGGTGGATCCTCTCCCTCATTCAGAATATTGGCATGAGGAGGTAAGAACCAAAATGAAGAATCAGTATTCAAACAAAAGTCGAGAATGCAAGCAAAAATAAAGAGTCAGACCTCTTGGATCTTGGTTTGCTCCTGTTTGGAAGACACAAATTTCCTGAGCTGCTCTGTGCATCAGGGCCTCAAGATTCACATGTCAGAACTTCATCTTTTCTCTCTCAAGGGGCTTTCTCTGCCTGTGGAGGAGGCATCGCCCTTGTGACCCAGGAGAGTCTGAAATTCTATTTACCCTGAAGAAATCACAAATTATTTATGTGCAGCTCTGGTTTCAGTGAGCTGAGTGAAGTGTCTAAGTGAGACCTAGATTCTCTGTAGGCCTGATCCCAAGAGATGCTGAAGAGCCTCGGGAGCACTGGATGCCTTGAGTGTGTAGCTCTGCCTCATGATTTGCAGGATTGAGTGCTCCAACAAGGAGATGCTGGAAGGGCAAGAACAAAGATGCTAGAGAGAGTGCTTGTGGTTTACAAACTAAAATGTGATTAATTTTTTGTCTTTAATCTTCAGGCCTGGCCCCAGGTCAGCTGTACACATACCCAGCACGTTGCTGGCGCAAAAAGAGGCGTTTGCATCCCCCTGAGGATTCCAGGCTGAAGCTGCTGGAAATTAAACCTGGTAAGTATTTGTTTGCCTGCCTCTCCCAAGCTGCAGAGCAGCTGGCATACATGCAAACCTGGCATTTAGACCTTGGACTTTATCTTAGCTGCTTTCCAACCATTCCTCATTGCATCTGTTGCATCTTACTTGATTTGCTGTAACCATAACCACCAAACCCTCTGCACACAACTCATCCCTTACAAAAAATGTGAGCAACTTGTTTTGAATGAAAGGGAAGCTGAATTTGCCTTCTGTAATGTAGAATCCGGGCTTCTATTAGGAAATTCACAAGGATGTAAAGAATCAATGTATTACTAACTTTTTCCTCAGTGCATTACTAATACAAAGTCTCACTGGCATCTGCTGCCTAATCTTTGTGAAAAAGACCACTGTGTGAAACAGTAAGTCTAAGATAAGATTATTCTTGGTGGGGCTGGTGACAAGGGGTATGACCAGATTATAAAAAAAAAATTATAAAAAATAGTGAGCATATGCCACACTTGTGTATTTCTGACTGCACGCGTACCTTTGTCCATTATTCTTTCATTCTTCTTGTCCTTGCTACTCTTCCACAATTAAACTATGTGAAGTGATGAGTCTGGATGCTGACAAAATGACTGTAAAGCAGATGTGGAGGAGCTGCAGCTGTGTCAGGTAGAGCTTAGTGTTGTGCATTCTTTCCTGCAGTTAGTAATAAAGGCTTGCTGTCTCTGGGGTCAGCTATTATGAGAAAGAGAGAACACATATACTCACAGCTGTATGTGGTTTTTAAGAGGTGAGACACTGTCAGTATAAAAAGTACAGGAGAAAACCCCCAAATGTAAATTAAGAATATTTAAAAAACCTGTTTGACAGAAGAAGGTGCCTGGGAACTGAGCTATGCTCGGCAATACTGATGACTTTGCTTCTACGGTGTAGTTGGTGGAGAAAGAGGAAAGGGCAACAGAGACAAGTTCTAAACCCATTGGAATCAGAGGCAAAATTCCTGTTCTTTCTGGTAGAAACAGTTTTTGAAAACTCCCTACCTTCAGTATAGGAGACATGAGTGGACAGTTGGAAAAGAGGAAGAAATGCCTATAACCACTTATTTGAGGCTCAAACCAGGGGCAAAATCTCAGCCAGAAAATAGAACTAGACCTCACAGCAGAGCTGCTTAGAAAGCGCTGATGGAATCAGTCACGTACATTGATGAAAACAAGATTGGACTCTAGGAAGAGGATGATGTTGGCTCATGGAACTGCCTACCTTAGACATTGTGATGATGCCAGTACTGCTGTGCCTTGGTAATTTTGTAAGGTAAAGCAGTAGGGTAGAGTTTGACTCTTTTTTGTTTGCATTACTCTTCTTTGCTGTACTCACTGAATGCCAAATTAGTGCATCCTACATGCCACAGGGCATGAAAGGCAATTACCACAAAGTTATCAGATAAAGAGACCTCAGCATGTCTGTCTCTGTGTTGTTTTCCCTGCTATAAACATCTCTGCATCTCAGGAGTGCTACTTTTGTTGCATTGCCGGTGGCAACCAAATAAGGCGAGTTATATCGCTCTGCCATTTAAATCTATTTTCCAACCAATTTCTATCTAGTGATTAACTTTCCTTATCAGTTCAATTTCATTCCATCTGTGCATATCCAGAATAGACTCACTAGCCAAAAGTGGGATTTTTCCCCTTCTCTGATCTGAGGATATAAAAGCTATGGAAAACATTGGACCTCCATTTTAAAGGTAGCTTTTGAAATTTGGAAGAAAGAGAGTATAATTTATTTTCAGCATTGGCAACAGAAATACTGTAGGTTTTGGAGGGGAATACTGTTGTAAAACCTAATACTGAACCTAGGAAGCTAGCTAATGATGATTTCTTTAGTCCTCAGTTAAGCATGAAACAGTTGTGTGGGGCAAAGATGTGGAAATTTACAATCTATTAAAAAGCAAAGAGATGACAGCGGTAGGACATATAAAAGAAATTTGAAAGAAATCTAATCTCTATGTTCCATAGTTTCACTTCACCTAGGGTTTGGGCATTCTGTTCATTCCTTAGAGCTGTTCTCAGCAGCTAGAGAGTGCTAATGCTTGGTTAATGTGCAAATAGATGATTTTTATAGAGAGGCCGTGGGATTGTTGATATATTTTTATATATATTTATAATTGTTATATGGCATGTGCAAGCACTTCTGCAGCATCAAATTAGAACTAAACCTTAGTTGTATCATGTTAATTGCAAAGAAGTACTTCTTGTAAGACAACCACTGTAACAAACACAGAAGAGGATCTTTGCTCCAAAAGTTGCCATTCCAACAGTCAATAGGATTGGCACCAGTGGTATGAATACTAGCTTGGATTGCACCTGGGCTTTCAGAGTGGCTTATTATACCCAAAAGTATTCAGAAGTTCCTGTATTCAGAAGACACCTACATAATTCAGGAGATACACAGACCTAGGATTTTTGTTTTGCTCAGTCATATCTAGTCATCAGCTGGTCAGCAGGTAGAATCAAACTATTGTCTTGCCAGCACTTCAAGGGTACAATAAATCATATAGTAATAGTATAGTGTACTATTTTGATTTCATAGAGTAAAATAATTTTATAGTTTTATAGTTTTAGGTTTATAGTATAGCCTACTTTTGCAGGTTTATGTAGTGCATGACACAACTCAGTGAGTAAGTGGGAGTTTTACATTTGGTAATACCGAAATCTAATGAAGAAAATAATCATGCTCTAACAGTCTGCAGTTTTTTTGTAAAATGCAAGGTGAACTATAATGTTTTTCCTGGGATGAGTTGATGCCTGCTTCTTAATAGAAGATGGTACTTTTGTTGTCCTGATCTGTTGCTTTTATTTCGTTTAAAATGGAGGTGTTTGGGTTTAAGTATAGTTACAGGTGAAGTTGTAAAGGTGTGAGTACTGGAATAGGAATTGCTGATGTAGCCTTTAGATGCCTGTTTTCCTCTGCCACTGTATTCAGAGTTACATGCATGCATTGCCCCAGTAAAGTGGTTTGTTCAAGGGTCTAGCGGTGTTCACGTTTGTGCTATTTCTAAGCATCCTCTATCCCATGCACTAGATATGCAGGAGAAATAAAGTATTGCCAATACTTAATTACAATAGAGCCTTTACTGACAGTACAGTCAATATTATGATCAGATCTTCAAGAAGATGGTCTTCATCTTTCATCTGTAAGTTATATTCTAATCATCAAAACCAAGCATTGTGGCTCAAGTGTAGCCTAGAATTCATTGTTGTAATGGGTATGAGTCATTATAGTGTGGCAGTCAAGACTTCTATGAACACTGGTACAGATTTGAAACAAATCCTGGGCCATGGGCAATATATTGTTATATTGACAATACTGTGATTTCATAGGCTCATAAAATACGAGATTGAAATTTTGTCCAACCTTTCTTGGCAAGATGTCTCAGCACCCTGTCCAGCCCAATCTTCAAACTGCCCAGTGTTGGGTAATCTACCACTTCCCTGGGCAGATTATTCCAATGGCTGATTGTTGTCAATGTGAAGAATTTTCCTCTTGTGTCTGACTGGAGTGCCCCAGGAGTAACCTGTACCCATTAGCCCTCATATTATTCATGTGACTCTGTAAAAAGGGTGTCTCCATCTTTGTAGTCACTCTTTAAATACTGGAACAGAAGGAACAGAGTGATAAAGTCTCCCCTAGGCCTTCTCTTCTCAAGTCTGAGTAAACCCAGTTCTCTCAGACAGGGATATGGAAGGCTTCCCAGGCCTTGGATCATCTTTGTAGCCCTTCCCTTGACCCCTTCCAGACTGTTCACATCTCTTTTGTATAGCAGGGACCAAAAACGAGCACAGTGTTCCAGGTGTAGTCTGACAAGCTCTGAATATGATAATTACTTATCTCTGCAGGTGATGCCCTTGCTGATGCAACCTAGCATTTGGTTGGTTTTGTTTTGGGTTTTTTTTTTTTTGGTTTTTTTTTTGGCACAGCAGCACATTGTTCATTCATATTGAGCTCATGGTTCACCAGGACACTGAGATCCCTTTTCACAGAGCTGCTCCCCAGCCAGGCAGATCACAGCCTGTCCTGCACTCCTAGATAGTATTTTCCCAGATAAATTTCCTGGGTGCAGAGTTTTAAACTTACTAGGTGTTGATACACATAAAGTATTTGTGAAATTAGACTTCCGTTCAATCAGTTATGGGAAATCTGGTTCTCTGCAGAATTGTGTAGTGGTATTGCATGGCACTTCAGCACAGAGCAGTGGGAGGGCTCAAAGCAGCTCATGCTTCCACGTTCACTCAGCTGCCTGTTCTCCTGCCCAGTAAAAGAACAGAACTGAGCTCCTGTGCATGAGAAGTCAGGGAATGGGTGAGGGAGAGGGTTGAGCTAGGTAGCCTGACTTGCAGTGGAGTGGGAGAAAAAATGAGAATTTTGAACTCTACCACCTTTGTAAACTGCAGGTGCTATGAAGGCGAGCATTAGGGTTCTGGCCCTTGGCAAAATCAGAGAAGTTGGAAAGAGAAGAGTTAGAAATGAGAGGGAGATCCTGGATTAGACCCTAGGCCCCTTGAAATAATAATTGATCCTTGTCCTATATACTTAGTGGTTTTGTGGTGCTGGGTAGTATCATGATTCATGTTAGGTCAGCTACCAAAATTGTGAAAGTGCTATTGCCTACAGTAAACCCTGCTGACAGGAATGTATTACCCGAGCTTTGCACCTATGCAGATGAGAACAGATACTGTGAGTGTGGCCAAAAACTCTGATGGAGTTTAAATTGTAGTGTCCTACTTCAGTCTTACAAGATGGCTAAATATAGGTACATACATACATACCTACACAGCTTTTATTCATGTGATGTGTAAGACTAAAGAATATGACTGTAATGTTTTTGTGTCAACTTACTGATGTCCTTTGGTTTTGGACTGAAAGCTCACAGTGAGGTTTCAGAGTGGGCAGCCTTCCCACCCACTTGGAGGGTGTGGAGTAGAGTTTGTTTATGCTACTACTGTGCGGAGAATGAGCTGGGATCCTGTGGTAGTGTCTGTCCTCTTACTTCAATCTGGGCAGTCCAGTGTTCAGCTGAGCTACAGAAATGTATTTTTTACCCATTATTGGATAGTAAAAGCAAACAAAATATTTTTCATTTGCTGTTATGAACCATGGTAGTTTTTTAAAGCAAGTATTGAAAACAGATTTTTAATTCCAGTTGAACAATGCCTATCTGTTTGTAGTCTGGTATATGGGGTATACCTAGGTGAGTGTGCTTGTGGATGAATGAACTAAATCCTTGCAAATCAGCTGTTATCTCTTTAAAGCATTTCTATTTACCTTATGGAGTCCATGACTGATTGTACAAGGCTGTGTGTTTCCTGGGAAGTGAAGAGTGCTCCCAACTCTTGGGGGAGATACTCAGCATGTCTGTGGAGATCTGTGGTCTTTAAGATGGTGCACTTTACCAAGATAAAGTTAAGATGACATTAAAAAACAAAGAACAGGATTTGCAGTAGTATCACTTGTATGATAACATCTAGAGACTCAAGCAGCATGTTAGATCATCATCCCAGGAGTTGTTGTAAAGTCATCTTAGCCATATGCTTACAGTCCAGATGTACAAAATATATTGAAGGAAATACTTTGATTCCAAAATGGAGAAATGAGCGACAAAGGGAATAAACTACTTCTATGACATTTTAACCAGAGGTTTATGGTACTGCTGGAAATAAAACCCAAGAACACAGAAATAACACAGTGCTGCTGAGTGCCATATTATGTCTTCTGCTTCTGGTTGCTATGCCCAGTTTCACTCAAAGATATTAGAGCCTAAAAAATAATTCAAAACACTTAATTTCATGAGAATTTCCTTTTATATTTTTTTTTCTCCCATAGGCCAATTAATATTGACTAGTTTCAGTTTTGATTTCAGCAATTTCTACACAGTCACACGTTGGTTCCTGTTCTATACTACAAGACAGCACTGTTGTTTTGCTATGAACACTGTAAAGAGAGGCACATCACAAAAACTTTTTCTATTTGACAGTTTTCCTACTATTATCTTTGTAATTAAAGGTCATGTTATGTTATAGAACCTGCCTGTGGTTCCTTTCGAAGGTCCATTAAGACCATCTTAGGATTGTAACTGGAAGAACAATTCTGGTGCCAAATAAGAGTATGTCAGCAATATGCTGAAGGAGGCTATAATATAAACCTATCATCTCTTCAGACTTCTGACAGATGGCTGCAGATGTGAGTTTACCAAAGATACTTTCTGTGTAGAGCTCATTTTAGGTTTTTTAATTGTTCATGGCTTTTATCAATATTTGCCATGATGAACCCTGCATTTGGGGTGGAGCTGATCTGACAGGAGCAGGTTTGTTTATCTGATGATTTGGTCTGGATTTCTCATGTAAGATGGATTTTAATAGCCTGTTAGCAAACTTCTGTGAGTTTTGCTCTTGGGGTCTCCAAAATTCTGAAATTAAAACGTCGCTTGAAATCTGCTTTTAATTCAAGTCCGTCTGCACTCTGAGTTACTTAGTGTTAAAAAGCAGACAGACCCGCCAGCTCTCCTGGTCTCGTGTGACACGCTCTCAAACCCGCCGATTTTGTGCTGTTCTGTCCCCGGCCGCAGCGGCGGCTGCAGTGGCGCGGCGCGGCCGGCAGAGGGCGCGGCGGGCAGCGGGAGCTCCCGGCGGGATTTCCCCGCGGCGGGAGCGGCGCGCGCTAGGAGCGGCGTTCGCTGGGATCCGCGCCCGGGCTGCGCCGAGCCTGGAGCAGAGCTCATCCTCATCCTGGAGCAGAGCTCACCCCAAGGAAGGTGGGTGGTTTTCAATTCCCATTTGATTTGTTAGAAAGCACATCTGCACATCATGCTGAGTCCTGAGCTTGGTCCATCATGTACCTGTGTATGTCACATTTCCATAGCACTTTGGAACAAAATGAACCTTCACATTGTGAATCCAGGTCTGGGAACAGGCATGCCAGGAGTGTTCGGGTTTTGTCTTTGCTGTTTGTTATTTTTATACCAATTCAAATATTAAATTCTGTTGGGCCTTTTCTTTTGGGTTTCTGGCCTAAATTTTAGTAAGTGTTTATTCATTAGCTAAGCCTGCAGCTTACAGATGGGTCTATCAGCACTCCTGAATTGAAACAGTAGGCTCCAATTCTCCACTAATCTTGTCTTCACAGCAGGGCATGGCACCACAGGCAAGAGCTGCTGCTTTAAGGCACTTACACATCCAGCTAAAGCTTGTATTGGAAAAAGTGACTTTCTGTCATCAAGAGAAAACTCATCAGTGTGGGACCTCCTTGTAAATCAGCTTCTTTCTACTATACACACATCTAACCAGTTTATTCCATCTCATCCACCACCTTTAAATTCTACCTACAACAGGGACCTTTGCTGTCCAGATCTCTGGCCAGATAAAGTTTGCTTTTCTTTTCTTACATGGCACTGAGAATACCAGAGAACCTGTCTCTTTTTGCATATGTTCACTGGCACAGAATCACGACGTAGAAGCCCTGCAGTGAAGTATGCGTTTGTCCTGTTGCCAATCTGCAGTAGAGGTGCCCATCTCTGCACTCAGGTTGTACCACACCATCACATCCTTGCATCTCCTGTGTCCTACACAGGACCAGGGCCAATGGAATGTCTTTTTCTCTCAGCTTCTCAGTATGTGAAATGGAGGTGCTAAAACATCAGTCTCAGTTGTCTGACTCAGAGGAGTACCTAACAGATATTTAATAAATACTTTTAGAGAGATTGGGAGAAGTATGGTAGGCCTCTAAATAAAAATAAATGAATGAATAAATCATGCCAGTTGTCAGGCCCTAAAAGTGCCAAGATTAGCGTTTTGGCCATCAGCAGAAAGCCTTGCAAAACTGGTATGGAAGTGTACCAGCTCTGGTGCAAAGCCTGGGCTTACATGTACCAGGATGATGATGAAAAAATAAGTAATTTGTTACACACCCATATATATATATAAATAAAGAGACTCCCCACAGGTGAATTGTTAAGCCAGTTTTTGCAAGGCTGGCTGTGCAATGTAATTGCTGGAAAGATATCTCAAGTTTTGAACAGTGTAATTCTTCTTGCTTTGTTTTTCTGGCCACTAGGTAGCTGGCCTTCTGCATGTCATGGCTGCTAGGGCTGTGGTAACCTCTCCTTCAAATCATGCACTGCTCTTGCTGGGTGTTGTTATATGTGATAAGATGCAAATTCTTAGACTAATTCAGCTCAGTGACTGTAAATAAATGTGTATTTTCCCCCAAATGGAATTTCATGATTTTGCAGTTATGGAAGTAAAACACTCATTTCTAGAAAAGCAAATAATATTCTATAAATAGTCCAGTCAAGAAAACAAAATCATTATTTCTGCTGCTTAACTCCACAGTCATGCTGGTAGAATTTACAGGATTAACTTTGTGTAAATAGTTTCTCTTTCATTTGTAAGATCTGGAACAGGTCACTACACGTATTTTATATTCAAAGTTTTACCAGGAGAACCCTGTTGTTTAGCTAAGATGGCTTGTATGAATCACCCAGGATTACTCCTGATTCTTGTGTGGCTGAGCCAGTTTGCATAATTAGGAGAGAGATGCATGAAAAAGCTACTGGGCTTTGGAACCCCTCTGGGTTTTGATCAAAAGCCCACTGAAGCCAAACCCCTCTGGCTCTAGTCATCAGGCCAAGGCAGCAGTAGCAACTGAACAAGATAAGGCAATTTTGGAAGCTGTTAAATCTAGTTTTCTGAATTCTCTGGATCTTATCTCTGTGAATGGGAACATAGGCTACATGTACAGTGTCCCACAGACACAAGGCTATTGTAATTTCAGAAGCAGTGCAGCCACTTAAAGGTATTTTTTTCCACTGGTGTGTCATCTTAGCTGTATTTAGTATATTTGTGAAAATAGAATTATGATGACTTTGGAGGCAGGCTGTTCTGAAAAATGTTTTGGTCACTACAGTCAGGCATTAAATTGAAGGAATGAATTGTGCTGTTGATCTCCTTGGAGCCTCTACAGTGTGACTGCAAGTCATCTCTTGGGGCTTGGTCTGCAAGACATGAGGGAGGGCTCAGGCAGCTGAGATAGTGTTGGCTTGAAATACCTGGACTGCTTGAGAGAGAGAGCTTTCTTGTGGTGCTGCCATCCTCTCTGAGCTATCCAGCCCATTGTTTTTCACTGTTCTTGGCTTCTGTGTTTGACCTACATCTGGCTGCTAGGACACGTCTTTGGGAAGAGGTTATTCAGCATGTGCCTCTCAAGCTGCCAAGGCCTGACTGAGAACGCTGTGTCTCTAGGAGACACATTATTCCTCCTGGAGATGGAGTGGAATGCTGTGGGATTTATCCCCTTGCTATGAAGTTAATGTTGATGTGTGCAAGTAACCATCAGGATTATTTATATATATGAAATAAACAGATTTAACCTTAAAGTGAAGGGAGTGAAGATAAGCTCAAAGCTTACCAGAAGAAAGAGCTATGGGAACTGCTGGGGAAGCATGAGGGGATGGTGTCTGGGCAAATGCTGGAACTTGACAGATCAATTTCCCCCAAGGCACAAATCACTGTCTCTCCAGCATGGAGAGAGACATACAGGAAGCTGTATGCCCTGTAGAGCTAGAACTGAACCTGAACAGCTTTCCTGGCAAACCTATCCCCATTTTCATAGTACAGCCAGTAAAAATGCCTGGAAAAGGATAAGGCACATCGTCAAAAGGTTTTTGCGGTTGCAGGTACTGTTCAGATGAAAGTACTGGACACAAGATCCTAGGAAATGGGTATTTTTAATCTAATTCATTGCATCTATTTTGTGTGTTCATATGCCTAATTCTGGGAATTCTCTGGTAATCACATGGAAAAGGGTTTATAGGATCAAGTCCCCAGGGCTTAGTCTCATAAGATGCCAAGCTGTCTAACCCCAGCCAAGGGAACCACCTGAGCTTGGGCTTTAAGAGCATGAATGATCTTTTAGTAATTAATGGGACTTGTCACATGCTTAAAGTTAAATCTACATGTAAAGTACTGGGTTGGACCAGACTTGCAGGTTTGGTGCTCAGCATCCTGCACAGACCCCAGTGAAGTCACTGGCCTACTAGGTCAATGGCATGTTAGAACCTATGTGCTGCTTTATGAAAGAAAATGTTAACAAAACCCGCAAAGATATTAGGGAATATAATTACATAAAATATGGTTTTAAAACCCTTATTTATTAAACTTTATTGCTCTCCTGGCACATAGCAAATGAAATTGATTTGTAGCATGAAATATTTTAATATTTATAGCTGTTGTTATTTTCCTGTTGCATAATATAATGGAATGAGCAATAAATGTTAATATAACGTTCAGTTTCAACACTTACAAGCTAAGCTTTATAGAATTACTGTGAGTAGAATGGAGAGTATGATCGCTTCCCCTCCCACATCCCTGTACCTCCTACCAACCTTCCCTGGTGGCAGTTTCCATTCTTCATTCCCATTCTCTGTAGTAAACATTTTACAGCCTCATAATCATCTCATACATGAGAGATACTAAGTATTTTTTTACTAGATTATGATTAATTTCAGTATTCCCTGCATTTTGCATTTGACTGACCAATAGTTTATTACAGGTGTTTTATTCTTCAGGATTCTGTCACCACTGGTGTTTGCCATAACATTCCTTCCCAGTAATGAATTCCACTGGGGAAGGAGGTTTGATGCAATTGGAATAGGTGGATATGGCTTTTATGTGCAATATCTTCTAGACCAGAGATTTCACTTAGGACGCACTTGGAGCATGGTTTCCCTTAAACAAACCAGGTAATTTAGGGCTGGGACATTAGCTATTGTAGGTAGGTAGTTCTGATAAAGATAACAGCAAGCGGTGATTGCCATCAGCTAAAGCTATGGTTCTTGATAGGAACCATTGGTAGGAGAAAGGATGAAAACTTTACCCCTCTTGATGGAAATTATGTCCTTCTGAATGCATGTGATTGCCCTTGGCAAATATGGGGTTTATGCCTTAGGAAAGCATATGGTCATGATTAATATCCTATGCATGGCTCAAACAGCTGTAGTGAAAATCCTTTTGTTGTTGGCCTAAAATAAACACGATTGCATGATGGGAATAAAAGACAAATTTTCAAAGCTGGCTCAGATAGAGTGCTAAAACTATATAAAACTATATAAACACTTGAAGTAAGTGACTAATTTCTTTGTGGTTTTGAGGAATGGTGAATGCTTTTATCTTCTCATGATTTCCTTGGTGCAATGTCTGTAAATGACACAGTTACAGATATGTGCTACTCTGACAAAGTAAGGTTCCTGATTACAGGAATTTCTTCAGTGATTCTAATTTGTAAGTGATGCTATGGATACATCTGCCATGTAATGCTCATTGCCTATGTGAGGTAGCAGCACGGCAGGAGAATTGGAAACACAGAGGATGTATCTGTGAGCAGTGCTATAGACCAGGACAGTACCAGCAACAAAGACACTATTAACTAAATAGAAAGGACTCAGAATTAAGTGCTTTGTGCCTCTGAAGCTGCTATACCAGAGCTGACACTATAAATATACATACAGTATATTCTTCCAGGGAGATTTCTGTTAATATCTGAGGGGGCAAAAAAAAAAAAAAAATAACCTCTTTCTGCTAAAGATGATGCCCCAAGTACATTTGAACTCTCAGCAAGTGCTACAGATGGAACAAGAGTGCATCCAACTTTTTTGTTTTTCCTTTCAATCCTGAATCTTAATTAGTTCCCTACTGCTTTAGTACATGCACAACATTTTAATAGTCATAAGGACTTACTCCAATCCACACTGCATTTCCACAATTCCCTCCTTCATACCAGTAGAAATTCTCTCTCCCCCCTCCCCCCCATATTTAGGAATAGTGTAAAGAAAACTAAATAGCCAAGCGTGTAGCTGTAGATTGATGAGGTTGTCACACCATTCTCTTCACCGTTTTCTTCCAACCTGCACTGTGCTCTAATAGATGGATGATTGCCGGGGGAGAGAGAGACTTAGCAAATCCCACAGCCAGATGTTCAGGGATGGACAGAGCGACCTTCACAAGGAACCCAGAGGACTGTAGCTGTGTCCTTCTGAGGGAGAAGGATGGTCAGGTGCCTCTGGCTGCCGCTGTTTATCTCTCATTTCAAAAGGAGCACAAATGGACTCAGCATGGCTGCAAGGATGGATGTTTTTCAGTGCATCGTGGGAAATGACCAGTCATCCGTCTCTTCACTGTGGAGTCTGCCTGCAGCCATCAATCTTGTAGCCCAGCATGGCAGCTCCTTTTGGCTTAGTTTGGCTCAGTGTTAGATGAACAAAGAGAAATGAAAGCTGAGCAGAAGGAAAGGAGAGAAGAGCAGCTATTCTCTATTTCACTTTGTTTTCCCCTTGCATGGCTCTCTCTCTCTCTCTCTTCCCCATTATCATCTATTTTCACTGTATTTTGTAAGGTGTGGAAATGTATGTTTTCAGGGTCTGGGAGTTTACAGTATTTCTCTGTTAGCAGAGAGGAGAAAGGAGAGATGTTGAAAAGACATAATTCAAGGCTCAGAGATTCAATTTTTCAGACTTTTCTGTGGCAGTTTTCAGAGCAAGCATGCCCTAGTTAGCTGCAGCAGACAGGAGGAGGAATATAGTACCTTTCCTCCATCTTGCTGTTTTTCTCCCTTGTTTTCCTGGTTCCTTCGTCATTGCCACATTAGTGTTTTCAAGTGTGCACTTTATCTCTCCATTCCTACTCTATTCAAAAAGCAATCAACAGAGCCACATGATGGGACTTTCTGGATACAGGTGTGTAGTGATGCCCAGAGGCATGATGGCAGCTCCTGCTGGCAATCAAGCTCACTTGGGTCAAACCTTCTTGATGTAACAGCACTGGGCTGTGCAGGCTTTGTATGAGCTGCCTGACCCCATCCAGCACCCATGGTTCCTACTGTGAAACCAGAGGTCATGGCAATATCTTTATTGGTATGCAGCCCATTGGAAGACAACACATTCAGACATGTCTGTTTGCACACCTAGCACTGAATTAGCTGGTTTCAGCACTGAACTGAGATGGGCCAGTCTTTGCCTGAAATTTGATGTACTTTGAGCCAGGCTGTAAGGAAAAAAAGGTGTGTGAATACACTGCCTGGTGCACTCCCATAGCTAGGGTCTGCTTTTTATTCCACTGTGAGCTGTGATGTTGTTGCTTATTCTGTTTTCCCCTAATATTCTTGCCTCTAGATATCATGACTGTTCATGTTTGGCTTATTCTGTGGAAGGCTTATGTAGAGATAGCATTGTTCCCCTTAGTACTGCCCCACTGTGGTGTTTGATTGATGCATTTTTGAAAATGTGTGATTGCATTTACCTTTTAATTTTCCTGATTGGTCACAATGATCCATGCATCAGACCTAACAGAGCCAGGCTTCCCTGCAGAACTGTGGTAGGAGATTTCTCTCCCAGTTTTTACTATAGGCAAAGAACTGAGATCTCCCAGGAATACAGAGGGACTAACTAAGCACTGAGGCAGAGCAAAGGAACTCTGTAAATACTGGACATAGAGATCTCTGAGAAACCTTTACCTGCTTTCAACCCAAATGTGCCATCTGGAGTGAACAGACTTACGCCAAGATGGGAAAAATTTATACCATCATGGGCTTAAAGAGCTGCTTTGCAGTATGTGCTGAAGTTTTTTTTTTCCCTTCTTAGCATAAACCCTCAAGGAAAACATTTGTTTGGTGAAAACCAGTTTCTCCTCCCCCACACCTTGCAGACTTTACAAGTGGGCACAAGACCTTTTCGAGTAGAGATGTTCAGGGAATTCTTTTGTTATTTTATTTACAAAATGGATGCATCCTTTTCCAACCTGTGCGTTTAATTTTGCCACTTTTGAATGAATGGTCATATTTTCTGCCACTACCCGTTTTGCCTCCCTGCAAATTCTGAAAAAGACAAATCTTGTTCACGTTGTCATGAGACAGCCTACCCCAGATGGCACATCTGTGTCTCGGGATGCCCTCTGGCTGGCCTGTTGGCAGGCATTCCCGTGGCTTTGAAGGTCACCTTGTTTACACCTTGCCTTTTTCCCCCTCCCTATTTAGAGGCTTGCTGAGCCTGCAGGCTGGGCTTCACCATCTGCATTTTCTCTGGTGCCATTAATCTTCCTGTTTACCATTCTGTTATTAATTCTAGAGTTCACCTTTTTGTCTAAACCCTTTATAGGCTTCTTGAAATTGCTTGCCTTTTTGTGGCAAAAGATCTGAGCATCTCAGAGATAATTTGCTTTGTTCTTTCCCATTTCTGAAAGGATACCTACTAGCATCTCATGCCATTTTTCTATTACAAGCCTTCCTTCTTATAATAACATTTTTCACTTATATAGCTTCATCTGTCAAATGTGTCTTAACATAGGAGTAAATATCTTTGTCCTTTGGAATTTGTGAATTGGCCACTGAAATCTGGTATCTGTGAAAATAGTCCTACTTTTTCAGTGTTTTTCTTGGCTGGAAAGAAAATGCATTCAAATCTGTCTGTGTGAGAGCCTGTAAGACCACCTTGCATTTTTGGTGCATTTTGTTTGAATGCCTGAATGCCTATGAATATTAAACAATCCTTACCAAACCCCAGAGGATAGGTGAAGACAATCTCCATTTGACAGATGATGGAAAAGCAGAGAGTGCCTCTGTTAGAATTTGGCTCAACATCACTTGGTGGCACAGCAGAGATGCCAAAGGCAGCATCTAGGGCGGTTGCTCCCTATCGCATCCTAAAATCATTGGCACTTTGCAGTGGCCTTTCTGCTGTGCATTGGTTTATGCAGTTCAGTACTCACTGAGCCAGGGATGCTGAGCCAGGAGTGCCTGGCGTGGCTGAGCCTCAGGCATGGCTGTGCTGGAAGTGTGGCTGTGCTGGAAGTGTGGCTGTGCTGCTCCCCTGCAGCCCGGTGTGCGGAGCGCTGCCCTCCAGCAGGTGCGACTTTTCAGGTGCCCATGCAGGATCAGGCCTGGGACAGCTGGCACCAGGCTGGGCGCTGCTCTTAAGCCCTGCCACAGCCCTGCTGATGCCTTCAGGGTAAGTGGGTGCCTCTGCCTGCTCCCCAGAACTCTGGGTGTTAGAAAGGCCTCATTAGTGGAGCTGCCACTCCATGAAGAGCCAGGCAGAGCTGAGCACAAAAACCCCCTCAGTACAGAGCATCAGAACGCACAGAGCAGGTTTCCTAGCATCTCTGCAGGACTCAGATTGGCTTTGGCAGGTTTATCAGCTCTGGCTTAGTGCCGGCTCTGCTAGGCCTGGACTGAATTAATTGGGATGCTTGTGCACTGCAGCTGAGAGATAACTGCATTACAGAGATTTATCTGTTACTAAAGGTATCCCCTCCACCGTCCTCGATAAGGACAAGAAGCTATGCAGAATCTCACAGAATTTGCAGGAAGGTTGGCTTGGCTGGCTCTACACATGGTTTATGTATGAGTTTGTGTGCAGTACATGTGTTTTTATTCAGCTCTGTCACATCCAGTGCAGTTGCTTGTGGTGGAGGTACATTCCCTGCTACCCTTTGCAGTGTGCACAATGTGGGCATGACTATCTCACATGTGGGGTGGGGGGACTGGTGTTTGCTGTTAACTGACTGGTTAATTATTTAATTCTGGTGCTTTGGAGGGGTCAAAATGTCCATCATCTATCTGTGTGAGTGATTCCATATGACCATTTACAGATAGATAGCCCTGTAAATAATAAAAGTTATTCTTTTACTCCCAACAGACCAGAAGCTGTGTTAGGGTGACACAAATCTCAAAGGAATAGGTTTTTTACTCAATATTTTTCTCTAAATTGTAGCAGTTATCTTGCCTCTGTCCCTTGATAGTGCCTACAGTGTTGCTGCAGAAGTTGTGGTGCAGTGTGAGCCCAACAAGAACACAAGTGCAAGAGTGACCAGAACACAAATGAGTGCTAGAAAAATGCTATTGAATGGAAATATTTCTGAATGGAGACGATTTCAGCCCTGAGGGTAGTTACTTGATTCAGCATTTAGTCTGATACTGTAATTTGGCAGTCTTTGAGAAGCAGGTACAGTTTATTATATGTGACAATGATTTATATCTGTGCTGAGAAATAAATCTGTAGAAAACATCCAAGAGACAACTGACAAGAGGGCTGTTTTGTTTTGGGGATTTTTTGAGAGAGATTTTATGGAGGCATTCTAGTCTGCCAGAGAAATACAGCTGCTTGTAAAGACCACATTTTGATAGTAGATCAAACTAAGTAATGCTTAACCTTATGTTTAAGGGCCTCTGCAATTTTCTGCATCTCTATTTCTCCCTCCTGTTGTCTTGTAGCCTCCTGGGACGTATTTTCACTAGGGGCTGATAGAAGCTTTCCATTGAATCCCAGTCTTAAAACTCTGTTCTCTGATATTTCTGCAGTTATGCCCAGGCTAAAGACTGAAAGTATACAGTCCCATCCATATCAGATCTTCCTCTGTCTTCACTTTCTCCCCCTTCTCTCTGTTCTCCCCCAGCCTCATCATGAGACTAGCAGTTTTCCATGAGGAGGTGCTAGAGAGATATTGGGATTTTCCAGTCTTCCTGTGCTCTCTAGAGCAAACCTCACTAGTGCCTAAAGTTTCAAACATTTGCTAAGATTAATTTCCACAACTTTACAGGATAAACAGTCCTCTAAGCTACTTCTTTCCATTCAAAATGGTTTGTTTCTGTGGAAGTAAATACTCTCATATTTTCATTGGTCTTGCGTCTAGAAGTGGTCTTTCATTGTCTTTGGTTGGATTCTTGTTCTCAGCACCACCCAGTTTACCTTGAGAGTGCAATAATATATGAGGTTTAGAGTGGGATTGGTGGGAGAAAGAGAATTACTGGAGAAACTTTACAGTCTCTAGTACAGCATGGCTATACTGCAGCTTGGATTAAAAATAAAGTGAATTTGATGTTTACTACTCTCTAGGGACATTTGTTTGGCTTTATGGGCTCATTGTGAGTTTATGTTATCAGTGATCTGTCCCTGGGGAGGCCCAGGGCTGGGCTGATGGAAGGTTCTGTGGACCATGTATGTGTAGAACTGTCAGCAACAAGTTTGCTGCAGATGGGTGCTGAATTGCAGGGGTGTTGGGAGAAAAGTGTGGGATATCGGGGCCATGGAAGATCAGCATTAAATCATAATAGCAATAACATGAGCATCTGTCCTGGGGATAGCAGGATGTGGTGCAGTGAAAGAAGATTTTGGAGATCTGGATCTGCAGAAGGAGTGAAGGTCCATGCTGTGCTGTGCTGTGCTTGCAGGGGCAGACCCCTGCCTTTAGTACACCTGGTTCTGGTTGCTGCTGTGAATATATCAGTTCCAAGGACACTAACAAGTCACTGTACTGGCCATGAACACAACAAGCAAGCAAGAAAACAAGCTAAGGAGAGTCTGGTCGTGCACACACAGAAAAGCTACAAAATGCAGCTATTCACATAAGGCATTGTCTCCCCATTCTTTCTTAAGGGATTCCATCCCCCTGCCCCCACCCTTTGCACTCTAACGCTATATTTGTGCCTTGGAGATGCGGAGATGAGCGTATGATGGATGGATGGATGCTGCTTGTCTGGATTTTTCACCACCATTTCCCCTGGGGCACTCTGTCTGCTGGCAGAGAGCACCATCCCAAAAGATGGTATCTTTTGCAAACTCGACAGCTAACAGACAGCTTCTCTCTCTGCATATTTCCCCAAAGAAGAGCAGGCTTAATCTGGTTTTTATATGGCATATTTCATTATAATCTTTTTGACTTCCCATGTTCCCAATGCGCCATAATAAATAAAACGCTGGGGGTGGGAACAGCAGAGATGCTGAGGCTTCTCACTCTTGTGACACTGATAGATTCTCATTTTAAACTGTCATGGGATTTAATTGCTTGCTGAGCCACTGCACTGCACTTTCAGACACATCCTGCCACATCCTGTTAATGAGCTTAGTGGCTGCATTCACTCAGCAGTAGTTCTGTTTGCTGTGAATTAGGTGGCTTTTTTAGACCACCTATATGATTTTAAAGAGGTAGTAGTTATTGAGGTAATATTCTTGAATTTATCCATCCTAAACAACACTTCATGGGCTCATAACATATAGTTTCCTCTGGCACTTTTTATGTTCTAAAAAAACAGCACCAAGAAACAAAAATGCAAGGATCTATGTGCAAAGTCAGTGTTTGTCTAAGAGGGTTTTTGGAAGCTGGATTGCTTTGGTTTGCATAGTAGCTGTCTCTGGCGTGATAGATCATGCTGGAACTCACCCAATAAGTATCTCTGTTCCCAATTAGAACTGGAAATGGAGCTGCTTACGAGTGCACAGAGATGATGGTTTGGGTGGCAGCTGCTACTGTGGAGATGGAAATGATCCATTGTAAAACAAATACATTGCACTGTATAGAAAAAGGGATGATTGTTTTAAATTTATGTTTCAAAGAGACACCGAAAAGTTGCTTAGCTCTCTCAATGCGTTGTAAACCAAATGGAGCTTATTTAAAGACAGAAATTTGCAGCTATTTTGCTTTTTTGGCAAATCAAAACTTGCAAAAGCCCACCATTTTGTGGGATTTGTGAAAATGTGCTTCTTTTGGAGGCAGCAGTTCAATAGAAAACAGATACAGGAATGACACTGGCATGGATGCTTGTTCAGATTCTACCACTGCAATCTCAGGACCCTAATAAATAGAGAGGTTGCTGCACTGAGCTGGTAAGCAGAAAATAACCATGTTAATTTAATCACTATGAAAGGGACTCTGCCAAGTTAAGAAACATAAATTTTAATTATATGCACACACACATATTTGAATTATAATACATGCACAATATTTAGCTGTGACACCAAGAACACATTGGTTTACTAAAACAGGAAGAATTCTTAAATAACATTTTATTTTTCATTGATGATTTTTATTGATTTGACATTTCTATTTTTTTATAGTTCTAACTACTTCTTGTATCTGCTACATTAACCATGTGCTACTGTATTTGTGGTACTAATCAAAAGGAAATTTATTTACAAACCTTCTTAAAATTTTCATATAAAAGAGTAAGCTTTTATTTATAGTGACTTTACTGGTAGTTATTACTTGTCATAAAGATTATGTTCACTGAAATTGTAATGTTTGAAGAAGAGCTTGTGATACAAACCAGAAGTTACAAAGAATTTAGAATAATTAGTGGGTAGTAAATGCTATTACCTATATTTAAAAATAATTTGGATGTGATTCAAAGATTTAAAGACACTTAAATTCTTCATGAACATCTAAGAAATTGATTGAAACATTAATTACATATAAGCAGTAAAGCACTTGGGACATGATGATATAAGAGGTTCTAACCAACTATGTTTTTTCTTACCAAGGAATAGCATGCCTCACTACTTTTTTAAAATTCTTTACATGATATATAAAGAACTAATAGGTAGGGGGGTTGACTATTTATTTAAACTTTCTAAAGACCTTTGATATGTCTCCAAAGAGAAACTAAGAATTGTCTTGGATTAAAACTTCTGGGATAAGAGATCATGGAAGAAAGAACTTTCATTGTGGATAAAGGCTTACTGCTGGTGCATCAAGATTTAGTGCTTGGTCCAGGGTCGTATAATAATGTACAGTAATGTACAAGATGCAGAGTGGGAGTACCTTGTCAACTACAAAGATTTGCACATATTATGAAGTTGTTGAGAGCAATCATGGCTGGGAAGGTCTGTGCAGAGCACTCTGGGGAGATGTGAATGTGCTTGGGGAGTGGGCAGAGGGATGGGCATTTTAATGTTACCTGCGTGTTTGAATGTGTTCCTCATGGAAAATTCTTGTTCCCACTACGAGATTCCTAATTCTTCTGCTTAGTAAGTAAATTGGCCATTGAAAGACACAGCCTGAGGAGTAATCAAGAGAATATTGTAATTTGTTTGTTTGAGTGGGGGATGTGATTTCATCTGAAGATGCCAGATGAAGTACTGGTCCTCCTTGGGAAGACTGGTGTATAATAAGAGAAAGTTCAGAGAGGTTGTCAGGACCATATGGAAACTTCCCACAGCAGAGCAATGGGAAAGATTGTGACTGTTTATCCTTGAAAGAAGAGGAATTAAAAGAAATTTCAAAAATTTTGGTCAAGAACTTCTATTTTTCCCAGCAAGAACAAGGGGACTGGCAATAGATACAGTGAAACACTCCTTCTTTCAAATCATAATTTAACTGTTGGGCTCTATCAAGTGGGAAAACATTGAGGTAAGAGTGCATCAAAATTCAGAAAGGGCTGGGCTAGTATGTGTATTTTCAGAAGAGCCAGATTTAGGATAACTGGAGGGATACTGCATTTATCTCTCAGGATGAAATACACTATTGAGGTAGGTAAGGTCTTTCTCATTTCTGTCATGACAGACACTCATAACTGCTTCTCCAGCATGTGAGGTGACTGCATAGTGTGGCATGAGCATAATCAAAGCAGAGGCAAGCACGGGGTCGCAGCTTAATTTCTTAAGCCCAGAAAAGTCTCCCTCTGGCCTTGTTTGAAGCTTCAGGCAGTGCCTGGTACCTTCATAAGCAGGACAGTGAGTGGAACAGACCCCACCTTACTTCCAAATAGTAGTTCCAATGGTCTGGGGAAAGCCCTAATCTTTCACATGAAAACTACATTTTCGTTTTTGAGTTGGCTCCTCAGTTTTCTTTAGGGTACTGGCATAAGACCAAAAGATACTTTTCTGTAAGTTAACTGAACAGCCTTTTAGATTTTAGAAAACTTTCATTTCTGGGGTTCAAAAACAGGTTTGGAACCATGATTTCCTGTCTTCATTATTGTACCCTTTACAACTAGCCATCTTCCAGGAAGGATTGAATTAATTACAAAGACTGAACTCATTACAAGAAGTTGTCTTTGGAACTCGGAAGATTTTCATGCTGTTAACTTTACATTCCAGATAAGGTAGTGTCTGCTTTTCCCCACTTTCTAGAACTATTTAGGAATTGAAGTGTTTTCATAGAAGCTACCAGTGGAGAAGAAAATGAAGGAGTTTAATGGCAGTCAGTTGAGTGGGAAAATGGGAGGCAAACACAGTTTATTTTCACTGGATACCCAGCTCACTAGCTTAACTTCTTGGTGATTCAGTCTCCCCATCAACTGTGAATAAAAATATTACCTTACAACGCCTTGTAAGTGGGATGTTAAATTTAGTAATTAGAAAAAGCTGTGAGAGTTTTGGATGAAAAGTCCTCTGGGAGTGTTGTTGTTGGGAAGTAGCAGTGCCACACAGAACAACCATGCCTATTAAAGACAGCTGCCTGATTTCACCTGAAAACCTACATTTTCCTCTTTTCACACTTAGTTTTTGATATCTTTGGAACAAATGGGGAGTAGTTCCACCTTCATATATGTTCTACTTATCCCTCAGCCTTTCCTTGCTCATTTCCTTTTCTAATGCATTCATTTGCTGAATGTATTGGTATCCAGAGACAGGCACAGCTTGTCACAGTGAAGATATGTTTGTTTCCAATGCCCTTGAGCTTGCTTGAAGCTTCTTTGCTTGCTGAATTTGTGATGACCCCTTGGGGTTTGCAGTCCCTCAAGGTTCTAAATACAGAGCAAATGCCCTTTTGCACCAAGCACAGGACTTTGAACCCCAGCCAATCCCACATCCAGAGATGATTATGGAGGTGACCTCAGATTCAAGTGTTGGGATTTGCACATAAATCAAGTCAAAAATCCCTTCTTTCTATTGAAATGTCTAGATCCAGAGGGAGGTACTAGGAGTTCATACAGGGAAATTCAATCTGTATGATTCTCTTTTGACTTTTCTTTTTTATAGCTCAAGCAAGAGAGAAGTTGGGGAAGGGGCCATAATTGGGTGGGTATGCAGAGCTTAATGCTGAAAACAGAGGCCTGATTGAATAGAGCTCCTTGTGATGAGAAGGAGGATCAATTCACAGTTGACCCCATCCCATTGTGTGGGTTGTCCTGGGAGTTTCCTTTAAAATCCCAGTGGTTTGGTTTTTCTGCATGGTTTGTACCCAGCCTTTCCCTCCATGAATAGAATAGCTTTTCCTGGAATTTTTGCTGGATTTTCTGTGGTTATTGGCTAAGCAACGCTCTCTCACTTCAGAAGACTGGAGCAAGTACATTGTGGAAGTACTGATTAGGGATGCTGAATCATTTGCTAACTTAAAGTTTTTCATGAATAGAACAAACATGTTCCTGGGACACAACTGTCCCCAAAAAACAGATTATACTTTACTGTCCCAGGTGGAAGTGCTCATTCATTATTTGGTTTGCAAGAGTGATTTGGGACCTTAAAAACACATTAATTTCTGCCCTGCAGAATTTACATCTCATGGTGATGGAAAGGCAGGGAACTTCAGGCAGACTGGGGAACAAAACACAGTTCTAAAGCATAAGTAGACAGAGCTGTGAATTAAAGACACCCGATACTGATTTGTAGGCATCAGTTTTGTACATTATTACTTATTACACTGGTCTAGAGAAAGGAATTCATTTTAGAAGAGAAAGAGTACTTGAGAAATCCATACCTGGCACTGTCAGGTAAAGATGTGCAGGATGTTTCCCTGCCAGGGGATTGCTCTAAATGAGCCCCTGTAGGAGTGGGGTAGAGGCTAGGATCTACAAGGAAAACTGGATTATTCCCAGGTATGTTTTTACATTTTGCTAAAGTTAACGTGCTGTGTTTGCCTGCTGCACTGCTTTGTAATCTAGTGGCATCAGTTGAATGGGGAATGAAGCTCTGTTCCTCGACTTCTCCATCAAGTTGCATCAAACTTCCTCATAAATCCACAGTGTCTTTGGAGCTCTGTCTGCAGCCTGTTCTCAAACCAGCCTGTGACTCTTCCTGCAGTGACTGGGTGTTGTCTCATTTTATGGGCAAGATTCTACACTCACAACTGTGTTTCTTTGCTGGTATTGCCAGCTGGAGCCAACCAGAGGTTTTATCTAGTCAGTATTACAGGAAAATTCAAGACATGGCTCTCTGTTTTTCAGTGTAAGGTCTCAGCATTGCCCCCCCCCACAAGCTTTCTGTTTTCCCACATGTGGAACATGCTCTGGTGTAGGAGAATGGGGATTGAAGTTGTGCTATATAAACTGTGCCAGATGCTAAATTGCATTTAGCTACTTTTCTTCTTCAGGAGATCAGATTCTTCATATTTGTTATTTCAATATCTTAAAAAGTCCTGGTTTTGTTCTTTATTTGAAGCATAGGGCATTTACACAAAGGAGGATGATTCCCCCCCCACTCCATTTATTTCCTCCTGATAAAATATATCCAGCCTTTTTTTTCTGTAAACAAACATAGCAAATTAAAAGATACCAGGTTTTCAGTAGGATAGAAATTAATCATATATGGAGTTTCTTAGTGGTTAAATGAACTTGACGAGCTCCCCTTCAAGATAGAAACAAGTTTGAAAGTACGTTCATCATCTGCTTGACATCTCTGTCGTTGTTCTTGTTAGGGAGACTTTTCTCCCTTCTTTGGGGGAGCCACTCAGTGAGTGCGGTTTTTTTTTTTCAGAAGTTGATCTGCCTCTGAAAAAAGATGGGTTCACCTCAGAAAGTACAACTCTGGAAGCCTTGCTGCGTGGAGAGGGAATAGAGAAAAAAACAGACACTAAAGAGGAAGACACTATACAAGAAATCCAGGTAAAGGAGAGCCCCTTGCCCTGACATCAGGGCTGGATTTTACAGTTTGTCTCTAATTCCAGCAGTCTTTTGTCCTGTGGCAGAACAGTGTATCTGTTGATAGTTGTGCCATTCTGCTGCCAGAATGTTATCAAACCTTTGTGCTGCACTGTGATGGTGAAAGTGATGTCAGTATCTCACACACTGCTCTTGTCACAAGATCTTTGTTGTTTGACTGTGTTCTGCACAGGTCCTGTGTTGGAATTTTTTTTGCAGCACTATGAGATAATTGCATAAAAAACTGAGAAGCTGAAGTGGATCCTAACTATAAACTGAATTTTAATGGTTCATATTTAAAGGAAGTTTCATGGACTTCAATTGGGATTCACAGCTGCTGTAGACTAAAACATGTCATTGCCTTGCCTGTTTTGTTTTTTTTTTTTTTTTATTTGTTTGTTTTTAATAATAGGTAGCCTTCTGGAGGTATACATTAAAAAAATATAACTTAAAAATTGTAATCCTAAATATCTCAATTATTATTAGTGACACAGTGTGAGAAATATTTCCTCTTCACATGCATTTTGGTTTGAAAATTGTCAAGATTCCATTTCATCCTTCAACAATTAAAAGCCAAAACACCATTGTAGGTCTGTTATAGAAGGAATTCAGCTAATGTAAAGCATTCTTGTGTAAGTCCATGTCACTTTTAAAACATCTTAAATCACTAGGATAGTGGGCCTTTCCCACAGCAGCACATCTTTGGTGATGCTTCAACAACATTTTTCCATGAGTATCTTTAGGGATTTTTAGTGAGAGTTATTAGCAATGTGTCAAACTTGGTAATTTTGGGTGAGATACAAAATGTTGCATCTATGCCTACAAGTAGTAAAAATTTGAGGCGTCAGTGCCATGCCACATGAAGCAGAAAAATGTATCTGTATTACCTGAAGTTTAGTCATACTGCTCTATTTGTTAGAAATTGTACACAAGTAAGGGCAGCACAATCAGGTCTCCCATTCCCAGTTGCACAGTTAAAAGAGCACAATCAAAGAGGAAGCATGCCATGCTCATGGACTGGGGAAAAGCTTGGCATGAGCCCTGCTACTTCAGTAGTATATCTGGGTCTATTAAGCTGAGAACTCTCACTAAGGGTCTGTTTTTACCTGCTTCCAAGGTCACAAGAAGTCATGGTGCAGCATCCTTATGAAATTGACAAGTGCCTTTGAATGTTGCTGTGTGATCTGAGCTCCCAAATTATCCCCAGCAGCAGTCTGAGGAAAGAGACCTCAGAGGAGGTGAAACTAACATAAATCTAGGCATTGCAGAGCAGGGAGGGGGTGCAAAAAAATAGAACAGATTTTCAGTTAAACTGCTGTGGCTGTAACGTGTCACCTGCATGCTAGTTTCATCAGAACAGATGCAAAAGGCATATTTTGCGGCTTTATTTTATGCAAACACATCTTATCTGGATTCAGTCTGTAGAACAATGATTGCCAAAGCCTTCACTAGTAGGCAGCTTTCTGTGTGTATTTTGGCAGCTAGACTGTACCAGATCAAAATCACAATCAGTGCCTTTATCGGTATGACAAATAAGAGAATGCAAATCTCTCTTTTGTCCTTTGCATACTTGGCTTTGCTGTAACTCTAAAAGACCCAGCCTCAATGGTGATGAGAGCGAGCAGGTGGGATAAATATAATTTCCACCTCAGTCCCAGCCACTTGCCACCCTCCCAAATTCACAGTATCTGTCAGGAGAAGACAACTTGGTGGTTGGCTGCACCAAAGTACATAGGGCTCGGAAACTGCTTTAGGAAGACATAATGGGAAAAGTTACTCTGCTAAAATATGTAAGGGTTCCCCATGCTAAACAGATGCAGGCATTGGGCCCTGCTGTACAGTTGGTATGTAACAGGATTGATGATTTTGCCCTACAGTAAATTGGTATTGAATGTGTCTCTCCATTGTTTGATGGAAAAGAGTTAGAGCAGCCTTCTGACCACGCAGCAGAAAGGTTATGCCCCTTCTATCAAGGATTGAAGTAATTACTCTGGCAGTGTCACAAAATTCATACTTGGTTACATATTATCTCTTTCCTAAATTGATTCTTCAATTTTAAAGGAAGAAAGTACTTCGTAATATTTCTATTAACTCTTGTGTAGTATTGTTGTCAATTAGCTTCTTTCCCTCCCACATACAATGTGGTTGCCCCTGTTTTGTTGGAGGTTTTTTGAGATACTTTAAGATATGAAGCAATATAAAAATACAAACTCATATCAATAAGTTTGCTTATTTTCTTACATACATGCTCACATTTCTTACAGTCTTCTCACGCACAACATTTTTCAAGCACTTGTGTCCCAAGATGAAGTCAATTAATGTACACAGTTGTATGAGTTTTGAAGAAACATTTTATGTATGCAGAAGTGGATCCTGTTTAACTTTTACACCCTCTAGGATTTAGTATGCCCATTATTATGTGAAATTGTATTTCATGAGGGTCAGAGCTCATTAATAGCCACCTGATACTCAAAAATAGAAGAAGCAAAATTAAATGAAGACTTGATCCTTGTCATGTGCTACATGACACTTGTTTGTAATGCACTGACCAGTAATAGTCTTAGAAGTTTAACTGATAAAATAAGAATAAACTTTTGTAGCTGGTCTTCTAAATACAGATCTTTTGATATGTGAAATTTCTGTTGTATTCTTTCCTACAAATTCAGAATTTGGTGCTTGAGGTATGTGGAAAGGAGGGAAAGAAGCTGATTTGCTTCTGTTCCCCCTTTGCTGGCTCTCAAATAGCTTTTAAGTAGAAATTAGAGAGAAGGGACAAATACAATAAGACTGAAGAACATTCCTGTCAGTTTCATGTCATTATTTGAATCTGCATCGTGGCTGTAATTTAAATGACTGTTGGGATGGCAAAGGTAAATTGGTGATTCCAGATTAAGGTTAGTTAGTGATTCCTTGCAAAATGGCACAGCATCATAAATGGCAGGAGTGGCTGGGGCGAATTTCTCAATTTCTAGCAGACATGGCAAGGATTGAGGGAATTTCAATGGGACTTATCCCCACATTAGTGTTGTGATGATCTGTCTGGCCTTTTTCCATGTGATGTCTGACTTGTGCGTGTTTTTATGCAGGACAGCCAGCCTGTGTTTGGTTTGGTAGAGGTTACATTTCAAAAGATCAAGTTAAAAGATTGAAATTGCCTGGCCCAAGCATCTCACAGTTATGTTAGCTGATGAAATGTTGTTCCTAATAAATAATTAGTTGAATGCATTATTGCTGTTGATGCTGTTAAACTCAAAAAGACCTGTAATTCCTCAGCATTCTCATGCAACAAACTTTCTGCTTCCAGATTGGAGTTGTACCTGTAGTGCAAGCCCTGAAAAATATGGTTTTCTAGATCCATTCTGGAATATATGGAGGAATTTTCTCTATTTTTATTGAAGAAAGAAGACTGTGAGCTACCAAGAAGAAAACCACTGTTTTTGTATTCCTGAGTGCACTCTCAACATTAGAAGAAAACAAAACAATTTAAATTGCAACAAATGAAAATAAAAAGCCCAGGCAAACAAATTCCCAGACAGAGCCTGCAGTTATGCATACTAATATTTGTGTTGTCTTGGAATGTTGGTGCTCAGTGATGCCAGTATTTTTTTTTAGGAACCTTTTTATCATAGTTGAGTGATATCAGTAGTATTTTTTTAGTAGGAATTCCCTGGAGATATTAGGGTGGAAAAGAGAGAAAATTTTGGTTTGGTAGAGAGAAGTAGTGGTATTGGGATCTGATTTGAGTTTATGTCAACTGCAATAACCCAAAGTCACTGTGGTGAAGAGTAGTAGTTAGTTGTATGTGTCCTCCTTTTTTCTTCTAACCATTTCTGTTTATTGTTCAACCACAGAGGGTTTTAGAAAATGATGAAAATGCAGATGAAGTGAACGAGGAAGAAGACTTGGAAGAAGATATTCCAAAACGAAAGAACAGGCCTAGAGGACGGGTAAGTGGAAAGTTTATTGGAAGGGAAGGAAGCAAACTTCTGCTTTCTAGTGTACATTTCTTTTGTATGTTATGTATACAAAGTATTTATCCATGAATATATGAAAGTGATTACACCATAGGTAATTTTCAGTCATATGTAATAGATTTTTAATATTTTTTCAGTTTATTTTTGTGAATTTCTGTGAAACAAAATAACTATTTTGAGAGTAAAAATTTTGGGGAAATTTATTTTAATAATTTATTTATAATTGTAATGTAAACTGTAATAACTATGATGACATCCTGCTATTACAATACTCCTTAAAAAAACATTTACTTATTACAGAAAAGCAGCAAATTCAGTCATGACAGCCAAAAAACTATTAATAAAAGTAACTTGAACTGTGTTAATAAGTTTTGCAGCTTTCTCCAGGGTAGCCTTTTGTGGCTGATGCTGGCTCTCTTGAGCCCATGGCAAATCTTCCATTTGCTTGAAAAGGGCAATATTTTATCCTTAGGGGACTCTGTGTCCCTTCTCTTACCCTTATGTCTTCACAATTCATCAGGGTACCAGTTAAGTAATGAGGCTGAGATTTTAAACTTGGAATCAACATTTTTAATTGTGGGCCTGTAAGCTAGGCATCTAAATAAACGTGAACACAAGTCTCAGAAGTTTTGAGCATTTTCATCTCTCTTTGGCTCCAGAAGTACCTTTTGATGTGTTTATAGAAGTCAAGCAAGAAGGGCCACATTTTAGGCCAAATGAGCAGAATATAATAGTTTTGAATAAGAGACATGAAACCACATTGAATACTTGCAATGTACTTATGCATCAGACCCTCTCTTTTGATTTCTTCTTTGGTTGTTGTGTTGTTTCAGTTTTCTGCTCCTCTTTATTTTGGAGCTTAAGTCCTTTAATATAAGATCAAAGCAGTTTAATAATTGGATAAGTATATATTTCACCTTCCTTATTCTCAAAATCACCTGAACCAGTTTCTTTCTTTCTTTCTTTCTTAGCCAAAGACACCCACCTGGAAAAAAATTTTCCAGAAAAATGTAAGTTTCAGAAAATTTGTATGAACCAGTAACCAAACCCAGGAGATAGAATCAATACATGCATATAAGCTTGACTGTAGCAATCAACTAATATTCCAGGCTAACAACTCTTTTCTAATAAGTTGCTGTCACGTAAATTGCACATGCTGGTTAGGGTGAGTGAAAGGGAGTGAATAGATAGAAGAGATATACTGCTCAGGAGAAGGGAATTTGGTGTATTTATATGTCCCAGACCTATACAAAGTCCTGAAGTTAGTGTTATGTGCAAGATTTTGCTTCCCTGTTCAGGAAAATGCTACTGATTTTTTTCCTCTGTTACTGTAAGGAAAGGAGTTGGAGGGTACTAGATGTCCAATTCATTTGAAGCATGCATTTATGTTTTATTTTCTGCCCTAGAACTTGTCTCATATTAAGTACAGGAGCAGCAGGATTGCTTGCTTTTTTCTTGCAACTAACTCCCGCTTTGCTAGTGCCCTGGCTTCTTTCAGTGCAAAAAAGAGAAGTCTGAATAATGACAAATAAATCAAGCAATTCTTAGTTTTATTTGATGGCATCAATAACAAAGCAAAATGTGGTAGAAATTAGGATTTCAAAATTAGGGCCAGGTTATCTAGCTGTTGAAAACTGGTAAGCCTGAATTGCATCTGGTCACAAGTGCTTTGCCAGTTTTCTAAAGGCAGCCCTTTTCTAGCATGACCCAATATAGAAAATTGAGGCTAAGGATTTAAAATTAGGGGACATGAAACCTGGTCAGTTCTTTGTTTCTGGGAAGGACTTGGTTAGGGTATTTTTAGAGGGCAGAAGAGGGGAAGCATAGGAAACAAGATCCTGTGGAGCATGACCTTTGGGGTTTCAGAGGAGTGAGGAGGACTAAGAGCATAAATGCAGGATTAATGCAAAGGAATTACTGCTCTGGACTTTCCAAATTGCACATGCCCCTTCCTTTCCCTACAGCATGATTTTATTTTTAATCCTGGACTCTCCATCTGTCTTTTTGGCTACTCTCTCTGGCTGCTTCAAGGCTGCCGGGCCATGGCTCCAGGCCTCACATGTCAAGTCTTGTAGTCTTTGCTGCATCCTGTCAGGAGAATAAAGGCAGCCATGGATGACTGAATTCAACAGCCTGGAGCACAGACAGCAAGCGAGGGGAATTCAGTTTAGTGCCTCTGGGGCAGCTGCTTGGTTTCCTTTCTCCTCAAGGCTAGCCCTGAAATCAGAGGGGATTAGGAAGGACACTGAAGGCTGAAGAGGTAGATCTACAGAAGATTTTTAGTGTCTTTACTGGACAGGGGCAATGTCGTAGGAGTTTGCAGGGTAGTTTGCTAGGAGATATAAGATGGATGCAGGTGCACCTGTACAGATTGTCTGCTCATCAGCTGGATATCCCATGGGACAGTTTCAAAGGCACCATTTAGGAACCCAAGTCCCATTGAAAGTCATAGACTTGAAAAATCTTTCCCTCTGTGTTCATTGCATGAAAAAGTGCACCTGACATGTGGTCGTGCCGTGAATGCTGTGCCCCAGCAGTAGAGAGCAGTTTGGAAGGAAACAGCTGGCTGTAAGACTAGCAGAATTCTGAGCAACAAACCTTACATTAGTATCATATTCTGAAACGTACCTGTATAAAAATAGTATGTTCTTACTCGAAAGGTATGTTCCCAGTGTGTCAATAGAGTCAGAGCTACTGACTTGTGACAAATATAAGACTTTACATGTTTTTCATAGCCCTGAAAAGCCAATGCAACTGGTAAAACAGGGAAATTAGATTCTAATCCGGGTACCAGAGAAATATTTATAAGGGCCAATCACTTGTCTCTGTGAAGACTCCCTGATGAGTTGAGGGTTGTGGAGGAGCTGCCATGGGCTGAAATTCAGCTTGCAGCACATTTAGCAGTGAGGGAAGAAAAGAACTAGCCTGGGATTGATTTCATTGCCCAGAGGGGGTTTAAGGAGCTAGTAGTCAGAGAGAAATAGTGCAGACTAGTAAGATGATTTTGTGTGATACAGTCAGTAAAGAAGCTTCCACCAAACAATTGTTGCTGAGAACATTTCTAGGGTGAAACTGCTTTTCAGTTCACCCTTACAAATCTTGCTCTGCACATGTATGCTGGACTGCACAGAGGTCTTTGCAGAAGGCAGAGTTATCCTTGTCATACGTGATAGTATTTACCCCATCCAGATAGCTGCAAATCCATGTCTTTCCTTTGGGACTGTGTTAAGAGTTAGGCCTGAGCAATCCCAGGGAAATAACATGTGAAGTTTTTATATATCCCTGGTTTGACAGACTTTGTCAGGCCAGTGTAAAACTGTTCCTTATTACTTCTCTTTAGATATCCAATGGAACACAATAGTGCTAGTTCTGTTCCAAGCTCATAGAAGAGGGAAGGAGTTTCTATGGCCCCTTTATGTCTGGGGGCAAATATTCTCAGGATTTCTAGACCTTCTTCAGCTTTACCTAACAAAGCTCTGTCCCTTTCTTATTTTCACATGCAAAGGCCTTCAGGATTTGAGTCAGGTGGCCTTGTCTAGCGTGAGAAATATCAACAGTTTAATAAGAGGAGCAGCAGTAGCAGTTCTGTCATTTTTTTCCAGGAACAGAGTAGCTAGCAGAATTAATAAAGGACTATTTAGCCATCCACCTGTGATCACTTCCTCAAACAAAGATCAAGTCTAAAATGATTGTCATTTACAGACTGTACATTACAGACTATACATTATACACTGTACATTAGTGAACATTAAAGAATTGAAGGCCTTGGCTCAGTTCCTAGTTCCACATCACAACTCCAGCATTGGATATGACCTGTTCCCTTGTTGGCATTTCAGCTGAGAAGGGTCAGGATCAAGTAGGTTTGATGCTGAATTCACTTTCACCCCTTGAGCTCAAATCAGAATATTCTGCTGTGGAGAAACAAAGTTTTTCAGTTTCTGTAGCTGCCAGTTTAGTCCATTTTAGGAACACAGAACTGCAGAGAGACCTTTCTGGGTAATTTCTGTTATTGTAGGTAGCCACACTATCTAATCTTTTCCACTAACTGACCAAAATTCCATTTTATAATTAACCATAGTATCTTTGTCCCAGAAGGCAATTTCAAAACTCTGCTTTTCAGCTAGGAAACAATACATAGCAACACAAACAATGCCCCTTTGAAAGGAAAGGAAGGAAATAATTTGACCTCTTTGAGCCCTTTTTTACTTGGGGCCTGTTTTCTGGCTGATTTAATGTTTGTATATATCCTTCAACACCTGTTCATTTTTCATTCATTCATATTCAGTTCAGCAAGGTATTTGAACATCTTCAGAAATGAATGTGTGACAATACTTGACTGAATATGTGCTGGCAGTGACCTACTGCTATGGATGAACAGTTTGAGCTATCTGTGGAGAGGATCTCCATTGCATTACAAGGTCCATTAACATAGTGCACATCTTGGGAGATAAAGAGTCAAGGCCACTTTGAGAAACCTGTATGGAAGCTGAGGATTTGTTTAGTTTATACTGCACATCTTTCACAGGAGGGTGTGGGGTGCAAGGAGACCTGAGGGGTGATGGAATAATGATAACATTCCTCTTGTTCTTGCAGGCTCGGGGATCTGGAGGTGGCAGGAGACGGAATGATGCTGCCTCCCAGGATGATCATGACAAACCCTATGTTTGTGACAGTAAGTAGCAACCAGACAGCTTATTCTGCTTCCAGCCTGGTCCTACCAGCTCAGTGCACTCAGGGCTTCATATATTACAGCAAAATATTCTGCTGCTCTCACTCTTGCATGTTTGCCACCTGCCGCTGATGCACTTGGTGTTTTTGCATGAAGGAAATAAAATTAAGTTCTCGGCAAGACTCCACTTTCCTTTGCCCTTTAATAAATCATCTCTTATATTTTCTCTTTCTCTTTTTCTGGCTTCTCTGCCTTTTGTCTTCTTATCCCCCATGTAAGTTTCACCCTCTATTTCTTTCTCTGTTTCAGATAGTTACAAACAAAAGCATAACTCAAAAATCTCCGACAAAGGTACTTCACCCTTGTTGTGTCTCTTGATATATTTGGTGATTCTCTTCCCTTCATTCCTTTTAAAATCTTACTAGGCTAAATTCTGAAGGTCTTATCCTCACCAGAAGGCAATCTTGTGGCATCATCAAAAGCTGAGCCCTTCTAAGAAGCAAATAACATCTTGAATGCTTTGTTTTGATACATATTCCCTTTGAATGCAGCCCTGCTGTTTGGCATCTTGCAGTTGGACTGCAGATGAAGCAAGGCATTGTCTGAACAGAAAAATTATACTAGAGCCCAGTGTCAACACTGAAGGAGGGTACCAGAGTCCTAGTATGAGTGAGGAGTCCAATATTTGTTACACAGTGGTTTGGAGTTTTTTTACAGTCTAGTTCTTGATGCTTTTCTTCTTCTTTTGATGTTCTTTTTTGGTTCACTGTGTCATTTCTGTGAAGGGCACTTATCTTACCCACATGTATTTGAGACATCCCATCTTAAGGCTTACTCTAGTATGTTCATCCAATTGTACTTTGTGCTACCAGGTGCCTTCTACCTGTAAGACAATAACCTAAAAAAAGTTAATAAAAGTGGAAGAATAGCAGTGGAAGAATTTCTGTGATCCAAAACAGGTGGTTTAGGACAACTAGAAGCCCTTTTCTATTATTTGCCTATCTTGCAACGTTTCTGACCTTAAAAGAATAACCTTTGCTATGTCAATCTATGGAGCTATTTTCTGCTGATTTTTAAAAATGAGAGGAAATAAGGAGGATGCATGGTGAATAAGAACTATATTCCATGTGATGAAATCATATTCATGTATGGTGAGACCAGGTGAGACCAGAAAGGGAAAGACTTACATATGACTGTTATGAAGAGTCAGAGGACTTATGCTGTGTTTAAATAGCAGTCCTAGTGCACTGGAAGAACTAAAATGTGTCTTCTAAGATTTCTATGAGAGCCCAAGATGTATCTTGCTGAAATCCACAGTTTTCCTTTGCTGGTATATGCATATCTTTCTTTATATCTTTTCTGGAACATCCTTCAAAATCCAAGGACACTTATCAGTGGTAGTAATTTTGAATGTAATAACTCTTTATTGTCTGATTTTACATTGCTTCTGGATTTTACTGAGAACTCACAACATGCACAGTAGTGATTTGCACAGAGTAGATTAAACATTGAAGATATCAAAGCATGCAGCAGAAATCTGGCCTGAAGTCAAGACTCTCATACGTACTTGTATTGATGGAATTTTGCCTTGGCTTACATTTTGGAGCATAAATTTTGTGTTTGGTGTTGGAAATATAAACTTTCCTGTTTCATTTGGCTGACACCTTTCACTTGTACGAATCTTACATTTACAGTTGAGTCATAAGGAGTTTTGGACTCCAGACTTTGCACAGTGACTTCTCCTTTTCCATTGTAGATAGCTAATAAAAGGGTTATACGATAGCAGAACTCTTTTACCTGAGTTTAGAGCAGAAAGGAAGAACTGTCCCAGTTGTATTGTCACCATCCTGAAGTATATCCTGCCCTTGTTAAATTCCTATACAAACATGGCATGCAATTAATTATGAGTAATTGGCCTATTACCTGCTTGGGTGGATTTCTCAGATTAATTTTTTTTCTTTGAAATTATTTGATTAATATTTTTATAGCTGAAACTCAATCTAATTCTGGTAGGTTAGAAACTGGTTTGCAGTACTCCTTGTGCAGATGTTTTGGGCAGATAAGTTTGTTTTACATGGAAACATGCAGGTGAAACACAGTGTATGTATTTCCTGTTTGGGAAAGCATTATTCCCTCAATCACATTTTTGGTATAGGTAATCAGCTTAATGGGCCAACAGTTTGCTTTTTCTGTAGTTTATTTAATTTGCCTCCAGGTTTCTTTTTCTGCAAGTATTCTGATATTTGAGTTTTGAAAATGATCACAGAGAAGAAAGCTAAAACACAGTTAAACCAAATTAATTTTCTTATAAAAACTGCATGGGTACAAAAAATGATTTGTAGTCAAAAACTACTTTGCTCTTTTATCGTATTTACACATTCATATTTATGGGAAACAAGAATTTATTAACAGATTTCATCAGTTATAAAAAGGTTTTAGGAAAAAAAGAACAGGCTATTTGTCAGAAAGATGATGCAAGAATGATGTCCAGCTGGCACTGACCCTTGTGTTGGAAAACAGCAATGTTACCTCTGAAAAGACCTGCCTTTTTCTGTAAGAGGCATTCAGATGTGCACCAGTATTAATCTTAGTCTCAATATTAAAACTGACTGTAAATGTGCCATTTCTATGTGGTAAAGGTTTTCGAAGCTCAAAATATTTTGTTCTCCTGTGTTTTTAAGAAGAGGTGATTGGATGCCTGTTTTGTGGAATGAAATATTCTGAAATACTTGAGCTGGTTTTATTGAGCATATACTGTAGTAAAAGTTCAGAATAAAATGTTTGACCAAAGCACCAATAAAATTGCTAGGATAATAATGAAATGCATTGTTTCATCACATCACCAGGCAGAAAACTTAGTGGTCAGATTTTCAAGCAATTGCACTGGATAGTGTTGTGTCTTGAGTTTCCTTGGGATAGCTTTGATAACATCAGTGGCAGGGATGCCTGGTGGGAGATGGGTGTAAACTGCAAAGGGTAATGTAGCCAAATGGCTCACCAGCTGTATAAGAGCAGTCCCAAATGTAGCTTGAGCACCTGGCTAGGAGAGGCAGCAGGTGCCTCAAAGAGTGGAAAGTAGAGCTTGAAAAGCCAAGCAAAGCCTCTGATGTCAAGCAAGTGGAAGATAAACCACCACCACTGTTCCTGATAAATGGAGCATGTGATTTTTAAAGGTGAGATAGAGTGAATGAGTGAATGAATGAATGAATGAATGAATATCTACATGTTTAATAAGAATTGATGTTATGTCACTGTCAAATATTCAGCTGGGGAGCCATTATTTCCACCGATCAGTCTTCTTTAAAATCCTTCTACTACTTTAATATTGTTAATTATATATTACTTACTGCTTTTTTAAAAAATCAAGCTTCTCTGAAGTTTTATCTAGAAACTTGTATTCTGGTTTATAATTTGATTAAGCTGATTTGCAATCAGTTGTAGCACTTGAGTTCCATGACTTCAAATGTCTACTTTCTTTAGCCAGAAAAGTTAGTCTGTGCTGAATCACTGCAAGTTTTTAACTTTCCTGCTGTCCCTCCTCACTTTTATGCTTTCACTCTTCTCAAGTTCCTATGGAGACATGGGACTATGTACATGCTTTCACCTTTGATTTCTGTTCTTCTGTCTATGGAAGATTTCCCTTGCCCACCTCTAAAAGAAATTATTTCTTTATTTTCCTTTTACTAATACGTTCTCATGTCCTTTTAGTTTTATTCCCATATAAGGTCCTACTTTAGCATAGGAACTTATATTTCTATCATATCCTTCTTTTGTAGTCCCTCTGAGACTGAAATGTACATTCAGATCCATTCCTTGTGCAAAATGAGCATTGACTGAAACCTTCCTAGGATCTCTGATGGATCAGTGACTAATGCAATGTTGGATGTACTCAAAGACACTGATCTTGTAGTATTTTGCAGGAGCTGATTCTTTCATTGAGAACTTCATTTTAAGGTTTCTCTAATTATTTAACCTACATTTTCTCTGCTGAAGTCCAAGACTAGCAGTCCGTGCATTGCTTTCAAGGGATAACAGTGTCTTCTATGTCTGTAAACAGTTACTGAGACTTCTTTCAGATGTTTTCTTCAGCTCTTTTACTAAGCTTGTTCCTTTCATTTGGAAAAACTCCAAAGGGCCTTTTTAAATTAGTGGCCAGAACAAAGTTAAATGTGCTGTTCTAAGGATAGAAATATTTCTGAAGATGAGTGGTTGATAGATTTACATGTACTTACAATTACTTTTAGAAACTGGATTCATGCAACTTGCTCTGTTATGTATCCATGAAGGCACAGGGGTGGCTGACCTAACAGGTTATTTAGTAATCATCTCCTGGTATTATCCTTTCTAGTGAATCTCTAAGTAGATAAGCAGTAAGATCCAGAATAAGATGCTTGTTCAGATGAACTCAACAAACAACTCTCCCATCATAGCTGCTATTCTTGGCATCCATTGACTACATTATTGGTAGAAAAGACAAGATTAGATAGGTAAGGACATTATTTTTTTTCTTTTTAAATACTGAATAACAGATGTGAAATAGAGCACATGTAAGAGGGGAACAGAGTTGACTCTGTTAGTTGAACATTTTCTGCTCATGTAGGATAGTTGCTGTCTCTTTTGCTCTGGCTAGCAACCCATTTATTGAAATGTGCACTGCTATATTGTTGAGTGATGCATGTTTTGCACTGGGGTTCTAAGTTAGTGTGATCTTAATACAGCAGGTAGATTCTGGGACCTGTCCTCTGGGGGCACTGAAACAAGGACTATTTATCTGCCTATTCTACTTGCAGAAAATTCCCTATGGAATGGGTTACTAAATAGCTGCTCTCATACTGCACATGTACAGTGTGACAGTACTAATCAAAGAGGGATGAATGTAAAGTCTTTGTATCAGTGGAGGTCAAAATGCATTGTTAATATTTGAGATCTCGAGATGTGCCAGAGTCTGTACACAACTGTAACAGGGGAGAATATACTACCAAACCAGTGCAAAACGAGGACAGGTTTTTTGTTTGCCTTTTTTGGGATGTTTCATTGTTTTTTTGTTTGTTTTTTGTTTTAGCGTTTTAGGGTTTTTTGGGGTTTTTTTGAGTGGAGTAAATGGTAGGACAGGAAGATAACTTTGAGGAATGACTGCCTGCCAGAAGTTAACTCATGATTTAGTATTTGACACAGCACAGCTGAGAAGAAAGAGCAGGAGGCTACAGAGAAATGCAGAGAAAGACAACAAAGGGGACAAAATTCAGTGGCCAAAAAAAAAAAAAAAAAGGCAGCATGTACTCCTCCAGTTTCCTGTTTCCACTAAAAACATGGATTGTTTCGTTCTGTCTCATACTGGTGACAGATTGTGCAAAATGTATGTGGAGAGCTGGCTGGAACACAGCTCACAGGCTGCCAAGGACCAAATGTGTAACTATTTCAAAACGACAGCAACACAGCCATTAGATATTTGACGAGGAACTCTTTTAAGTCATAGGTTTCAAATCCCCTTTTTAACAGGGAAAGTATTTTATATTCATTTACTCATTGAGAAATATAAACATAGTGAGAATTTGCTTACCGAAAGAATTGCTGGGTGCTACAGCCCAGAACTTGGAAGAGAGCTCTCTTTTATGAAACACTCCTTGCTTGCAATTATACTGTTTTCGTACATCTTCATATCAGTCTTCAAATTTGAAGGAAAGTAAGGTTCATCATAGGAGACTGGTGGCTTCATAAAAAATCTGTCCTTCTTCCCCATTTGTGACATTTGGTCTGCACTGCTGTATTACCGCTTACAGGTCATAGCAAAAATATATCCTTTGAATGCAGGAGGAATTGGAGTGGGTTACATTCTACAAACTCCCACTGTTTTTGTAGAGTTTGGCTACCTAATTAACGATCAAGTCAGCTTCCCAGTGTTGAGATTCAGGATGAAATCTACCACATGCAAGGATGATGAGCCTATCCAGCAAGGAAAATTGAAGATAAAAAAGTCAAAGCTGCTGAAAGGAAGACCACTGGGCAAAGTTTATGATAGGCACACTCTCACTTGCTATGTGTGACCTGCATAGTTTTAAAAACTAATCAACAGTGTGCATTTCAGACTGGGAGAACCAGTTCTCATTATGCTTTTGTCAGCTCTAAGAATGAGAAAGATGTGGTGTAAGCAAGTGCAGTGGATGTTGGAACTCATGGATTCCAGTCCTGGTAATGAAAAAAGATCACTGTGTGGGCAACTCAGCCCCTCTGTGGTTCTCTTTTTTGAGAACTGAAATGAGAATAGTATTTCCCACTCAGAAATGTGGAGGGAGATTAATTATTGTTTGAAAAGTCAGTCTGCAGTGGGAAGAGTTATGTAAGAGCTAAGTGTTTATTAATGATCACACTTTTATAGAAACTACTTCTTAACAAAATGATACGGTAGATTAAGAAAATGTGCTCTTACCTGGAAAATAAGAGATTAGGGTGAATTCAGGAAGATTCAATCTGTTGAAGAAACCATGAAGTTCTGAGTTAGCTTTCATTCTAGCAAAGTCTCATTGAAGCCAATGGTTCTTTTGCCTGACTAATATCATGACCCTTTTCCCCTGCAAAAGTCTAATTTGTTTGAGGAACATGAAATCTCTGCAGTTTCAATTCAAGGCATTGCTTCGGACTCTTTTCACAAAGTAAATTCGACAAATGGAAAAATCTAGACACCAAGAACAAAGGCTGCTGGAACTGCAAATCTTTGGTCCTACAAAGGATCTGCTAGGACAATGTAAACCAAGCTAATTTGTCTCAGCTTTGGTTATAAAGTCCCCCAGATCAATTTCTCACAAGGATTGCTGTCACCCTTGAAGGCAGCCTGGAAGTCCTCACAGTGGAAAGGACTCAGCTGCAGAACTACTACTGCCTCAGCTTATATAGATACTTGATTTTTCCTGATCAGCTGATACTTTTTTGCTGAAGAAGGAGTCGTCTACAGATCCATCTGATTTCCTGTGTCATTCTTAACTCCATAACTAAAATCCCTGCAAGGTCCTGTAAGGAATGGAGTAAACACCACAGTTTTTGGACTTGCTGCTGGGAATGCAATTTTCCTTTTGTGCATTGATCACCTGATAGTGCTTTGACAGACGTCTTTGAGCAGTATTAGTAATTCATAGCAATAGAATTATTTTTTTTAACATTCTTCTTCAGACACATAAAAGTAAGTGGGATAGAGTAGGATACTTGATGAGCCAATCCAGCTCATCTAGCAGATGGTCAATCTGTTAGAAATGTAAATCTCTCTCCATTCTAAGAAATGTTGCAACACTTATGTAATTAGAGGAGGTTACCATTCTGAAAGAATTTAAGCAGTGAGCTCTCTCTGGGTTGGTGATTACTTAAGTATTATGCTTTTCCACTATTCAATACATGGGGAAAGTCATACAGAACTGCCAATATCTTGTTTTGACTCTTGTTCAGCATCTGTTCCACTGCTTGTCCTTTGCCCTGCAGGACCACAGAGAAGGAGAAGTAGTTTCCCTCTCCAGAATGCACTGGAAGAAAACAAGGATGGTACTAGAAGAAGGGAGACTGAACTGATGTTTTGTGGAGAGCATGCATCTAACAACAGTCTAGTTCTTCAAAATATCTGGCAATGGAGTTAGGTTGACATAGGAAAAATGAAGGCAGATATTTCAAAGAATGGATGTGCATATCTATATGAGTATTTTATGTCTCTCAATATTCCCTCTTCCCTCCTGCAGGAGGTCTCATTTCTAAATCAAGGCCATTCAAAGCCTTAAAAAATCTGTGACTGAGGACAGGACATATTACACTTCAAAGAAACTTCTTGTTATGATGACTCTGTGATCATCACCTTGCACAAAGAAGAAAATTGGGATAAAAATGTCCAGATCAGTCATACATATCATGAGCTTGATTTACATGTTTCTAATAAAGAAAAGCATTTTCCTTGAGGGAATTTGTAAATCAGTTAGAAGAGATTAAGAGTAAAATATATTATTGTAATAGGCTTTTATTTAAAAAATGTTTTATAATCTGTTCCAAAATGTGGAACGTCAGTTGGTGTTTTCTGAGTAGTAGCAGAAAGGAATAAAATGATAAGTTTTATTTATATGTAAATGAATAAATGGGATGAGGGGTGTTTTTTTTGTTTGTTTGTTTGTTTTTTGGATTTTTGTTTGTTTGTTTGTTTGTTTGTTTTAATTTTTAAAAGATTTATTTGTGGAGTCTTTGACATTCCCAGATTCGGTGTCTGGAGAACAGGAAGTAAGCATCTGTATATGTTGTAGGATATATATTGGGGCCAACTTAAGTTTTTAGGAGTGGATGGTCACTTATTCCTTGCAGATCTTTTCAGAGGGTTCATAAAACAGGATTCTGTTCTCTCTTGTGACACCATTTCCTTTGGCCTTCTAAGAAAGCTATGCAGGACAGACTGCTGGACATGACATTTATTCCTGTGTGAAATCCTTGAGGTTAATTAAGGTAATAGAGTGACTGAAAATGTCTCCAGGAGTAAAAACTTGCAAGAAGGGCACTAAACCTTTTTCTTTGTTTTCTAATATTTTAAAATGGCAGTATTTGTATTTGGTAGAATAAATAGCTGTATAAAAGAAAATGAACATTCAGAGAATGTTTTGAAGATGAAAAGTGATAAATTTTTGAGACAATGATGTGAATTAAAACTTTGTAGAAAATTAATTCTTAAGTAATGAATCTTATGATGTTGCCTGCCCTTGCTGTAAGCTTCCTATGAAAGTGTAGACCTTTCATCACTCTGAGTTGTTTGATTCTGTCTTTAATATCTCTTAACTTAATCCTAAAATAAATGAAAGTTCAGAACAGTTCAGGATTCTCTGTCACATTTTGTATTGTGAATATGAAGTTTACCTGGACAAATAAATATCACTACCACATGTTTTTAGCAAGAAACTGTGGATGATTTCCATCTCCTTTTCTTATATGGGAATCTGCAAATAAAGCTATTTATTAACCTTTTAGAGAAAGTATTTTAAAAAATCCCAGCTGTTTCCTTGTTTTCAGACATCAGTAATGAAGAAAATAATGTTCTTTCTTCTCAGTCTTGTTCCCATTGCTGTGCACTGTGCAGCACCACCACTGGAACTGGCATTTCATTTAATTTTATGTGCAGTCTTGTTAGTAATCTTAGCAGAGAGGATTAGGGCTCTGTGATCTGCAGAGACTGAATGTGCATTTGCCTAGGCCTGTGGGAAGGACTGCTGGCAGCATGATGGAAGAAAGCTTGTTTGGGGACCTGCAGCTGCAGGGCTGCCCTCTGTCACCTCTTCACCAGTGCCGGCTGCAAGGGTTTTGGGCAGGTGCATGGAGTGCGTGGTGCCGTTCTCAGGGGAAAAGGGAGCATTATTGGAGAGGATGCTGCTGTGACTGTAGATCACACTGACATTTCCATTCTCTCTTCCCATCCTTCCTATCTTCTTTCCATCCAGTCTGTGGCAAGCGTTACAAGAACAGGCCTGGGCTGAGCTACCACTATGCTCACACTCACCTCGCCAGCGAAGAGGGTGATGAAGCCCGTGAGCAGGAGACCCGCTCTTCCCCTGTCCACCGAAATGAAAACCACAAACGTGAGTAGGATTTTCCCTTTGCCTTTGAGATCCTTTTCAGGGGTGTTGCCTCCACCCTGTCTTTGCCTTGGAGAGGCTGGTGTTATTGCCCGGCTCAGTTGTGAGCGATTGGGACCTGGATGCTTGGAGCTAATCAGTCACAGCTCACAAGGGTGCTGGCTCAGCTAGTCAGAAATTCATTTCAAACCCAGCATTATCTCTGCAGCAAGTCACTTTTCCATTACTACTCCTGTGGGGAGGAGGTGGCAAGGAGAGGGGGAAAAAGAAGAGATGCCCAACCAGTCCATCATCAAGCAACCTCCCAGTGGCTCTTAGTAAAGATGTTAAAGAAATACACATCCAGTAGTTTCAGAGGGCTGCCTTTGTTTTGCCCTTAAATAAGAGGTATTTGTCAATGTTTCAGTTTTTCAGTATGAAAAAACCAGCCTCTTTCTCCCTTATACCTTCACCTGCTGCATAAACAGCTTAGCCTCAACTTTGTCAAAAGCTGCTTCTTAGTTGCAGTTTGACAAAAGCTATGAAAACACATCAGTACTGGTCTGCAAGGAGGAGAGCTGGAACATGAAGGGAGAATGTGCCTCAGTTTCCCACACTGGTACAGCACTGAAAGAAAGATCTAGGTGGTCTGAATTTTTATGTGATGAATCACATATGCTCACTGTGAGCCTAAGGTCCATCACCCTATTTGACTGTCCCTTCTGTGCTCCTTAGGCACAGGACAGGAAGTCAAGAAGACTGTGTTCTGTTATTGATTTTTGCAAGTCTCTAATCCTGTTTCTCAGTATTCCAGGGTGCAATACTATGTGATGTTTGGAGCGACCTTGAGATTTGTGTAGATACTTTGTTCACTTTCAAAAAGTTCTTTTCTATCAGCATGTGATCTGTGTTATTTTAGTTCAAAGTAATAAAGCAATAAAATGCTTTTTGGGAAAAATACACAGGGAAACACTTCCCAATACCTTAAGGACTGCAAGAAATATGGAAGAAGGAAAACATTTTCTTTCTAAGCAGTATAATTGATAATTGTCCCCAGGGAGGTGTGGGAGGGGGTTTCCTTCCTCCAAAGCATCTGTTACTAGCCACTGTCTGAGCTTGAAGAACTGTTTAGTGTGATCCCATTTGGCAAGCTCTATGTTTCTGTCACTTTTATGCTCTACCTTTTAGTTATTCACATGTTTTGTAGATTCACTGCAAAAGTAATTTTGACTCCTCCAGCTGTTGATAAACTTGAGCTGTCAATGCACTAAGAGTGACTGCTTGGGCAGGCACGGGAATGTCAGTATTCAGCCAGTAGCTTCTGTTTACTTAGCACTTACTTTTTTGGTTGGTTGGTTGGTTGGTTGGTTGGTTTTTTTCCTGTGCATGCAGTAGTCAGTAAAATTTACATACCTGAGAAGAATATTGCAATTAATATTGATAATGGTCTTGCAATAGATGACCTTAAAAAGAAGGATAGTGTCCAGTGCTCTGAATTCAGCTTGACACAGATACTAAGTGGTCTCAGTCCTTGTACCTTGGTGCTTAGGAAATGATAGAAGTTAGCAAGAAGAGCTAGAAAAGCTATGGTAAGGTTAGGAACAGCTGACTTTGGCCCATGATAAAAAAGGTGCATTCTACACTGCAGAAAAGAGTAGCATGAGAGCAGCTTGGGCTTCTGTTTGTTCCTCCAGAGCATGTGGCAAAGGGGAGCTGTTGATGCACAGATCCACAAGCAGGCAGAAATTTAGAACCACTGGGATAAACTTCTCTGATGCCCAGATTCATAAGTGGAAGGAATAACCAGCCAGGAGCCAGTGAGGTATGGGCAACAGCCATGCAAATGTGCAGATAAGCCTTGGGGAAAGTCCCAGATGCTGGAGGGTAACTGTCCCAAATGGTGAGCTGTCACAGTGGTTGCTTGTTCCTTTTTGCCTGTTTGTTTTTTTGCTTACAGCCTTGAGGTCAGATCTTGCATCTTTGCTCTTCCACTTGGCTATATTTAATTTATGCTGCCATTTATCTTCCATGTGAATGCTAATTGTCCACATTGCTAATATGCAGTCATTAAATGGTCCTTTTGTACAGGGGGATGGTGCGGAGCCAGAGCATCAGATCCTTCCTCTCCCCTAAGAACTGCTAGGCATGTGTTATGAATTAGATTTGACAGGTCTGCAGCATCGTAGGTCTCGAGCTTCAAGAGTCCTCTCTGCATGGGCTTGGGGGGTGGGGTAGGTGGGAGGGAGGGAAGGCAGGCAGGGGGATATTAATCCAAACAGCTAATCTGCAACCCACTGAGCAGGAGGACCAGAGATATGGTGTAGAGTGGGATCTGGTTATTTGCTGAGCAGTGTGTCAGAGATAGGAGCAGCCTGATTTAGAAAAGGCAAGGCAAATCAAACCAGCCATTTGGAATTTGTTGTGCCCTGGGAGGTGAACACCAGGTCAGTAAAGTTCAGGTGGGTGGCTGTAATGTGAACTTCCTTCCTTTGTACCCTCTTTGTCTCCTCTACAGCTTCCAGTCCTTGCAGAACCTGCAATAACAGCAGCCCTGGTGATGCAGGAGGGAGCAGGGCTTCTGCAGGATTCAACTATTGATGCCCTAACTGGTGCCAGATCAAGACCTGAAAGCCTCATGTCTTTCTGCATATACAGTCCCCTCTATTTCTTGCACAGACCAATTTGAGTAGGTCAGAGAATTACCCAGAGATTGGAAAAGAGATGTAGATAGGAGGAACCTACCTAAAACTGAGAACCATTGAATAGGTGTGCATCAAAGAACTGGGACTGGCCGAAATTCCATGTGTCACCTCCTTGGCACATCTCACTGTCCTTGACTGTAGAAGGTTTGTCCGTTTTCATCTCTCCACATCTCTCTCTCCCTCTGTTCTTCTTTCTCACATATAGATTACCTGTTGCAGCATGAAAGATAGTCAACACCCTAGCCTGTGTTCTGTTTGAGCTTTAGTGGCTTGCTTTGTATGCTTATCTAGCCCTGTGACACAAATAAATAGCCCTTCCTCAGCATCTAGTCTTGCCTCTGCCTATACAAACATTTATTTCTGACCTACTCCCTGATTTTTTGCCTGAGTATCGAACTGTGGAAAGGAAATTATAGAAAACCTTTTAAAAAGTCAACTTCCCCTTTTCTCAACTGCACTGGAAAAATAAATGATCCCACACAATTTTCAGACTTCTTCTCTGCTGGCTTTTCCTTTACATGTTGGCACCAAGACCGTGAGATTTGTGAGCCCAGGGTGAATCCAAGCCTGCCACAAAACACCTGCTGTTTTATTCCTTCTCTCTCCATGGGTACAGGCCAGCTCTGGGGGCAGCTGGTGCTCACAAATTTTGAGACACTTCTGATATAGGGATTACATTAGACTTCTATCTATTGAAATGTCTCTGAATGAGTGTAATAGTATAAAGGCTCTTTCTTAATTCCTGGGAGAATAGAATAGTGTGTCTACATGAAGAAAAACTTCCTCTCCTTTAAAGGAGAAGAGTTTTCAGTGGGCATTTGGCTGTGTGAAATGTTGATTGCAGGTGGCTGTGCAGAAACAGCAACTGAACAGGATCTTACACCCACAAGCACTTTGGCCAATGACAATCCTAAATGAAGTACATTGTGCTGAGTGCAGGTTGATCCATTGTGCAATATGTGTAGTTAAGGAGGATGCATTCCTGTGCCCTCCTGCCACTCTGTAGGTTAAACATCTGCCCTGCAAAGCCACCTGTGTACACTATTTCATGGCATCAGCCTGTTGTGCCCAGTTCCATCACAGATTTTATTGTGTGGATAAATCTCTACTGGAGAGACCAGCCAAAGTAGTTTGTGTACTCTAAGAATAATTGGATATCCGGTCTCCAGAGATAAAAAATTAATGTGCTAACCTCCGTGTGCCTCCAAGCTGTCCTTCAGCTCCCCCACACAGTCATCTTTGAAACATTTTATTTCAATCCAGGCAGGGGGCTGGCCATGAATAAATGACGAGAGTCAGCCCCTCAGTTGGAGACGAGCTGTTTGTTCCTCTCCACAAGCAGCATCAATTTGAAAAGCTACATCAGGCCTACTTTTTCCCTGCCTCAGTGCTCATCCTTGCTGGGGCCATGGTGGGAACTACTTCTGAATGCAAGGATGCATCAATGCCCACCTTGCAACAAGATACCCTGCAGCAGGTGCTTTTTAGTGAAAATATGTACATTGCTTTGAGATGACTTCTTAGTCATTTAATCTATTTGGGCTTTTTCTCTTTTCAGAGTTTGTTTTCATAAGGAAAAACACTCAAAATGCTAAAAGAAACAGTAGTGATTGGAGAGTTTGAGCTGTGTAAAGATTTCCCTTAAATCCTGTTTGCAGCTGTAAATTACTGAGACTTTTGTGTGTGTATTTCGCAATGCCGAGTTAAAAAATAGATCAATTGTTTAGAGTTATAGCATAGTGGAAAGTCCCAAACTCGTCTCCTATGTAGAGGGAGAACTAATCTGCAGCCCACTTTTTTTTTGGTTTGTTTTGATTGGAGTCATGGGGTAGTTGTTTTGTTAGTTTGGTGTTTCTTTTCTATACTGCCTGGACAGGAATTAAAATGTTTTTGTTGATGTCCAATTGAAGAGACGCTCTGAGTGCTTCTCAGTAGTTTACGGGAAAATATTTCCAATCTGACTAATTGGTTTTTGGAAAACATGTGTTGCTTCAACAGCACATCAGCTCTTGGTTTAGGATGATATAATATATGTATTTATATTTTTTTTTCTTTTTCTGCTATCTCCCTGCTTCTTCTGCCTTTTTTCCCCCTCCTCCATGTAGAGTTTGAACCAGGTAAAATGCTTTGACTGAATTTGAACTGAATAGGTGCTCTCTGCCTTTTCACACTTTTCCACTGAGTAATTTCCAGATAAAAGCCTATAAGATGTTGCAGGGACCCAACTCATGGCACTGGCCATTGTCACCTGAATATTGAGGGATGCTGCCAGATTGGGCTGTATATTGGGCATTACAATCCCTTCTTATATTCCCTTGGCCAATGGGAAGGATGTGTTTCAGTGGCTAGGTTCTGAGTCTCTAGAGAAGTACCCCTTAAAGTCAGAAAATCTGTATGTTAGGATGTCAGACTCTTTTTCTGTCTTCCAACTCTGCATTTCCTACCATTTATCATCATAAGGCACTAGATAGTTACAATGCTTTACTCCTAGCAGTGGGCTTTTGGCTGATGCTTTAGGTGTTCCTGAAGAAGACTCTATAAGGTCAGTGCACAGAAATTCTATTAAATTCTGCCTTAAGGTGCCTAAATCTACCGAATCCCATCAGCTGATGCTGAGTTTTCCTAGCTGTACCTCCCAGTTACCTAGCTCACCTCCCAGCTCTTTCATTAGCTGTTCAACTTAAGGGCCACAGTGATTCCTGTAAAAGAGATGATCAAATGATCTTTCTTTCCCCACATTTAGAGGCTTCCTCTGACTTTTACAGATGTACCTCCTTCTCCTAGCACTTCTTGTGGTGTTGGCTGTGCTTCTCTGTGAGCAGGGGCTGTAGGAAAGGCAAACCTTTCAGAGTTGCTAAAAGCTGTACTAAAACAACAGCTTCTTCTATCCCCACACCACCAACTAACTCAAAAAAAGAGTTAAAATCCAGTTACTAGAGAGACCTGGCAATAATTTGTATGGGTGGTTTGTAGCACCTCTCAGTAGCATATCCTGCTTCTCTGTGTGCCAGCTAAGTGCATGCCCATCCCATGTGGGGGAGTGCAGCGTGGGGAGCCGGAGCTGGGGGAGGCCATGGGGCTGTGCAGGCTGATTAGCACGACTCTGGGAACAGAACACCAGCAGTTTCCCAGCATTACACCCGAGTTCCAAGTGTGCTTGGTAGAAAGCAGCACTACACCACCACAGATGTGCCGCGCTTGCAGGGGCCTGCTGCAGACCCTTGTATCTAGTGCTCCAACACTTCCCGGCTTTGGGCCAGCCAACGTGCTTATCTCTGGTGCTAACAACAGAGTAAGTGACTGGCCATTTCCTCTCATTCAGCTTGATTTACACTTCTTCCTGAAAAACTGCAATGAGAAACCCATGCACTTAATTCTCGGTGAGGAGTCCCTAGAAATGGCTGTGCACATCCCTGCCTGGCTGCATACATGTGAGCGAGCAAGAGCCTTGAGCTCACTTCAGCTGTGCGTGGCCTGTTTCTCACCACACCAGCAGTTGTGTTCTTACATTGTTCCTTCCCAGAGCAGGGTCTAGCCCTGAGCACAGCAGCAGCTCCCCAGTCCCCCTCTCTGCCCCACCATTGCTCGCTGCACGCAGCAATGATGGGGACAGAAGGGGCTGCATGCCCAGTCAGCCACCTCCCTTCTACTCCATCAAAGAAAGCCACAGTCCAGACACTGCTTTTCTTTTCCTTCTCCTCAAAGCCATGTTTTCCTGTAATCACCACAGTGTAATTTCCCTTGTGAGCCTGCCTGCCCTGCACGGAGCCATTCCGAGCAGCAAGCGGAGGGGCCGTGCTGTGATTCCTCAGCCTGGAGAGCCGGGGCAGGCGGGTGGCGAGGCCAGCGCAGCCAGCTGGCCGCGGTCACCATGGAGACCAGGCCTGCGGGCAGGAGGCTGGCAGCCAGGCAGGGCCAGGACGGGCACATGGAGACTCACGATGGGATTCTGTCACCGAGGCCTCCAAGGGGCTTGATGACTGCAGGCGCAGGCTCTTGGCTAGCGTTCTCCTGCTCAGGCGGCCAGACATTGAGCTTGCCCTTTGCCAGGGAGAAAAAGGGAGGAGCTGGAAAGGAAAACTCACCCCATCTCAGACAAAGAGTCTTATAAATTAAAAAAAAAAAAAAATTCCCAACAAAAAAAGTAAACCCACCCCTTTTCCTCCATCATGAAGTGCACTGGCTTGACTCAGCCCTACAAGCAGGGTCCTGCGGTGTCTGTTGTGATCTGAAGATCCTTGTTAAAAACAGAGTAAATGGCCTGATTCAAAGGCTTTTGAATTGAATTGAAAACCTCCAGTGGGCTTTATTGGTTTTGGATCAAACACAGAAGGAACAGGTAAGAGCTGCACAAAATGTGCTGGGAAAAATCCCTTTGTGAATGCGTGTATCTATGACTGTACCAATTCACTGTAACCATTGAAATAAATGATGCACAGCCCCACACCCCAGGAGCAAGGCATGCACTTCCATGCATTTTCCACTGCCTTCTCAGTGACATGGATATGGCACAAAACAGGGATAAAATGCTGCCAAACTTAGGTGCATATCTTAAATAATGGTTCGGTATCGTGCTGTATTACCTACAGGCTGAAGAAATATATATGACAGTGATTTGTTATCCAGGAACAGAAAACCAGTTTTTCTTTTAACCATTAGTTCCACCTCCCAAGTTTTTGAAGACTGTGATCCAAATCATCAAAATAATTTCACTTAGATATCAGAAAAATGGATAGATACAAGGTTACATTTATTTGGGGTTTTGTCTACATATATATTTAAAGGTCACATTTAGAAGAAAAACTATTTCAAATAGGGTTTTTTTTTTGTTTCTTGGGAGGGATGAAGGGAAGCTAGAATTCTGTTTAGAGCCTCTGCCTTCAAAATCAAGAATGCACAGAAGTTATTTTATATATTTAAACTCAGTCAACTTGTTTCATTTTCAGGTTTTGTCTACAGAACAAAGTTACTGTGTGATATACTACGTAATTTACGTAATTTACCAAACTTACTTTGCAAAAAGACTACTGTGAATGGTGATACCTACCATATTTTAAGTACTTCTTTATTCTGCTCAGCTTGTTATAGCTTGAAATTAACTTGATTAGGCTAAGAAGAAAAAAAATATTTCAGAATAAGTGCATACCAAATTTATTTGGAAATATTGACTTTATTTTTACTCTGCATCCTACCTTCACGGCAATCACCTTTCAGGTTCAGGGAAGCTATCATTTGAGCTGTGCAGATCTTTCCATGTTTCTCCTTAATCCATTTTTAAACATTTAAAGTATTTTAAAAGAATTGTATACTCAGTTTTGGGGGACATGTAGATGAAGTTGGGGCCTTTGCTGAAACCTGAAAACAAACCTAAGTTGAAATGGCAAGAGGCACTGATTTAAGTACACCTCCTATGAGAAAACCTTAGCTCAGACAATACTCAAAGCTTCTCACAGCCTTTGATCTGTTGTTGCAGGTTGCAATGTAAAGGAAAATCAGAGGAGTTTTGAATGAGATAGGACAAGGCCATGGCTGGTTTTCAAGTCTTTTCTTTTAAAACAGTATCTCATTATGGGTGAGCTTTTTTATTTTTTCACCAAATCCTTGGAAGCAGTCACCTGATCTAAATGAGTCAACTCTCTCCTAGGGAGCTGCTTCTTGCTAGCTGAGCTGTTTGGCTCAAACTTGCACCTTTTACTTGTTGATTACCTTATGCAAAAAGTGAATACCTAGTTAATTCCTATGTCTCAGATGAAAAGCAGCAATATTACTCCCTAGGAAATTAATAGGTATTTCTTGTGAATCCATTCCCATAGTTACTTTTGTAAGTAGTTTTATTGATTTAGGGATGAGATTAGGGTCGGGCTTTTCCTGCACAATACCCTATTCATGAAGATTGCACATTAAATCTTGCCATTTTACCTTTGTTTCTTAATTCCTTCATCATTTGTTAATGACAGTGAAATAGAACTAGAAACTCTGAGGATATATGTAAAAAAAGTTCCTTTGAAAGTAAGAACTCTGCTTACTGTCATCTGAAAATCTCTTTATTCTCAAACCTTCTGTGATGTAGCCTGTTACTTAATTCACTATATGGTGCTGGTCAAGAAAATAAGCTTATGTCAGGTTTGGTTCTAGTTTTTGCACCTGTTAGAATAAAAAACCCATTGACTAGCATAATATTACCTTGCTTGTTTGGCTCTAGAGATCCATAATTTAAGGTATCATTGATGTAACTTCTGGACCTTCTCATCTGTCTATGACTTTTCAGGCCTGATATCTCTATCACACTCTACTGGGCCACCTTAATAAGTGAGCATGCAGACACTCACATTAAAAATTAAATAAATTGGAAGAAAATAAGGAAGAAAAGAAAGGGGGGGGGAAAAAAGGAAAAGAAAGGAAAGAGAAGAAAGATGAAGAGAAGAATAATCAAACCTGATGTTTATTCCCTTGGCAGTGGTCTGGGAGAATCTCTTCAGCCTTATGACACTCAGCAAATACTCTCCCCCTCTCCCACACACTGCAGATGAATTGATCAGTGTACATATTTTTGAGTCCCCCTGTCCCATTTCCAGTCTGACAGTCAGTGGATCTTGTGGTCATGATCCATGTTGAAAAAATTTAAGTCAGTATATGCAAAGTGTTAATTACACCATTATGAGCAGGGGTAGAAGTGGATCTCTTTCCTAAGTCTGCTGGCTGGCACCCTCACTGCTTGTTTTTATTTGTGGCCTCACCACAGAATTTTTGTGTGTTTGAGAATAAGCCAGTTTACCACTCCACCTCCAAGTCTTTCAGCTTTAAAATGCAATGCAACCTTACCATGAAACTTAATTAGGGTCCAGAACACTTTGGTTAGAATCAATGCCAAAGAGGCTTTTGACCTCACTGAAGGTTAATGAGTTCTGTGAGCTGCTTTAAGACACTTGGATGAAGGGTGAAATAATGTAATAAGGAACACCAGCAAAAAAAGTCACTGAATTCTGAGCTTGCTGAGTTTGCATTGCATATGGCCTGTCTGTAGATACAGAATAATATAAAGGGGTAATTAGTTAACTTTTTCAATATGGGGCTGCAGTGGGAAATATAAATGTTAGGGAGGTCTGTTTTTTATACACAAAATATGTACCAGCAGCAACTTTATGATCATTTTGTTACAGCTCTTAAAATGAGCAGGTGTGCTAGACTTGCACGTGGTTCCTGTTCTTTTGCTTATCTTGCATGCATGTATTAAATGCCTTCCTGGAACAGACAAAATGCTAATCTAACACTGGGACCTTTTCTCTTTTTTTGAGAGAGCTGGGGATCTGTCAACCAGGATCACTTCAGAGCAAAGTCCATTGTTTTAGTAAATACTTTCAGCAGCTCCATAACCACGGAGGAAGATAGTGATGCATTTGCAGCCTTATGGGTTTTAACTTTCTTCTTAATTACCTGGAACTACCTTACCTGGAATCTTTCAGTATCTCCAAAAGTTCAGCTGATCAACGTCTGGAAATAAATGAATAACTAGATGCACCCAAACCAGAAAAGCAGATTGAACTCAGAGGAAATTTTAATTTTAAGTGTATGTCTTGGACTGCTACCAGAAGCCCTTTAGAATGTCATTGTTCTTTGGGGAAAATTTGAATGTGGACAAAAAGACCATTAATAAAGGCTGCAGAAACATCTGTTAAAAATCTGCAAGTTTCAAAATATGCATTAAAAAGTTAATTAAATAGAGATGGTACAGTTTAAAGTTCTTAATTTTCTCATTTGTAAAATTCTTCATGCAATAGGCTTAGGCCAGTTATACCTACCAGTATATAACTGAATTTTTTATGTTCAAAGAGAAGAAACAAAGACCAACCATTACTTTCACTCCCTTCTCCAGTTCATAGAGTGTACAGGAAGATGTTTTCCCTCTCTGGAGAGCAGAGAGAAATGGCAGTTGTGAGCAAGAAAAAAAGGACATTGCTGTTCTGCTCAACTAAGAGGAATGCAGAAGACCTCTGCCCTTCTCTCCTTCCTAAGGGATCTGCTTCCTCCTCTACTTAAGATCAGTGTGTGTCTGCTCCTTTCCAAGTATTCCTAGCTGGAAAATAATAATATAATCTCGCTAATTTTTTCTTGGCTGAAAATATTTTTAACTCTGCTGGTTGGGATGTCTGCCCCAGGCTCACTCTGCACCTGTGCTGTGTTCTGGGGTAGTGTTGGACCCTTCCTGCTCATCCTAGGGAATATGTCTGCTGCAGGGGGCTTAAGTCGTGGGTGAAACATCCCCAAATGGCTTTGCCTGTGAATATTCAGGAGCTTTTGAACCAACCTTCTGACTAAGGACACCCTGCTATTTAAAGATGTAATCCCCTAAAAAGCTACTTGAAATAAAACTGGTGAGGGTACCTATTCCCCCCCATCTTCCCACTGTTGATTTATAACTTTTGGAGACTGTATTTTTCCTTTATCAATTTGTATTTTGTGGAATTATGATGATGACTGCTGCCTGAAAAACCAAGTTTGGCTTACTGACAACATAGGTCTTATCCTGCATTAGGGATTGCCTCTACACCTGTATGTGTTACAAGTCCCTGAACTGTAAAGGCATATCTGGAAGCATGTCCTTGAGAGGGAGCAGCCTGGCTGGGATTATAAAAGAAATAGTGAAGGGTATTTCAGGCAAAATAGATACAACCTCCATACTTAAAATGGAGGTGGTTTATGCAGTTCACATTTTATTCTGATTGACAATGTTTCAGGAAGACTGTGGCCTGCAAACTCACTGAGCTAACACCATATCAAGGATAAGGGGCAGATGTCCAAGTGAATGCTCTTTTAGTAAATCTGATTTCTAACCCAACTGCAGCCCAGAAAGGACCAGACGGGGTCATCATTCCCAATAACTACTGTGACTTCTGCCTCGGAGGCTCCAATATGAACAAAAAAAGTGGCCGGCCCGAGGAACTTGTATCGTGCTCAGACTGTGGGCGCTCTGGTAGGTGACTCCTTATTGCATCTTTCTTGTACAAAGGCATTTGTGTGATGTGGTTTTTGCACCTTCTGAAGATTTTGAAGAAAGGCAGCATATTTGGGAAGGGATAAAAGATGGAATCTTACCTTTTCTCTGTGTTTGTGGGGAAGGATAACTGAAAAATTTTATATTATAAACCCCATTGTTTGATTCACATATTTAAGCTAATGGGGTCTTATGAAATAATGAAGTTTTAATTTATTTCTTGACTTTGGGTACATGTACTAGTTGTTCTTCACGTGGAAGGAGAAAATTCTATGACAATTTCACAGAATGGTCTCTGTCTTTGAATGCTGTAATTACAACTATAAATTACTTACAAGATTTATGAAAGTTGCATGACAAGCATTCCCATTGATTACACATTTCATGCATTTCTCCATCCAAAAAAGAAAGAGGGAGAAAATTACAGGGTAGGTGTGGGGCTAGCTGTCAAGAATTATCCTCTTACAAGATGACTATCATTAGCTTTGTTTAAAGAGGTTTTTATTTCTCCCTTTTCTTCCCTTCTCTCTTTATAAATGTAGGCAATTGTGTCTTTCCCATTCCGAATTGTCTTTATTTCTGGGCTGTTGTTTTCTTTCTTTCTTTTTTCTTTTTTTTTTTTTTTTTTTTAATCTTTTATTTTCTTTCTTTATTGTTGGAAAATTTTGTACCAGCTGAACAGTTATTTACAGCTCACACAGGAGGTAGTGGTGGTGGTAGAGGGAATTGGGAGACCTTTAACATATTCCAGCATTGGTCCAAGTTTCCACTTGAGAAACTTGAGATTTTTATATAGTGGTGATACTAGTCGTAATAAGATGGTCATATAGAAATCTGAAAACCAAAGAGGCCTTGAAATTCAGTATAAATGCTACTCTTTCTGTACTGTAGTCACTGAAAGATGTCTGTTGCTTCATGGCTGAAATGTGATGTGGAATGTTCTCATGCCAAGGAAATGGCCTTTTTATACACCTGCTGAAATTCATAGTAAGCCTGTTACCTCAATGGGAGAATGATTAGACTCTCACTGAAATTGCCTTCTGCAGTTGTTGTGACCTCTGAAGATATTCTGAGATGATACTGATCACTAGAGGATCAATGGCAACTCCTTTGGTTTTCTCCAGGGGCATCCTTATGAATGCTGTGCAGTCAGAGACATGGACCTTTCAGTGTACATGTGATTGCTTCTAATAACTGAAGGGGAAAGTCCATGGGGTCTGTGGTGCCATCTTGGAAGATCACTGCCCTTCGCCTTGACTGTTATATTTCAATATAACTAGTTTCAGCATTGTCCTGATATGGCACAGTGAGATGGATCCTATTTTATTGCTACTTAAACATTGCTATGGTGATTATATCAGAATGCAACACAAATACATTAATTCCTTTGATTCCTTAGTGTGATAGAACAAGTAGATCAGCCTGTAGCCTAAACTGTGCAAAATCAGTTACATTAAATGCTATCCTTGTACTAATCCTGACCTGCTTGGGTCATTCATAGGGTCTGCAATGCTGTGACTGATGTTTGATGAAAGTGATTAAGGTATAACCACATGCTAATCTCTAAACGAAAACAATGAAATCTCTTTGGTGTCTGCCATCTTTCTCTTTTATAATAATGGAGAACATTTTCATTACACTGAAAAAGAGATCATGGAAATGATATTACTTCTTCTGTTCACAAAGTCAGTAAAATCACATTTCTACGATATGGTTTATCTGCCAATTATTTTGTTATATCAATTTTCTTTTTTGTGAACAGGATTTACTTGTTTCTGTCTCAAGCAATGCAGTACATGTTATATGGCTGATTCCTGTAACTGGAGCAGGGACCCAACAGTTGGTTACTTAATACCATGCTACTGTTTGTGAATAACAAAATAGCTGTTCCCTAAAGTCTCACACTTCAATTTTGCTGGGGCACAAGAGATATCTTTTTCTCTACCTTCCCTAAAGGGGGAATTTGAAGGTTGTACTATTGATCACATAAAAAGTTTGACTGAGAGAGAAAACAAATCTCAATTGCACAGATTTCAGTATCTGACTTCTCTTTTTAGGAGTCTTCTTATGGTTGTTGTTGCCGTTATTGATACTCTGTGTGGAGAATTTCCTGTTCCATCCTGAAAGTTGGGTTGACTCACACAATTTTGAACTTTCCAGTGTTTCCCAAGATGGGTTACTCCTCATCTCAGTTATGTTAGTTGTTGAACTGTATATATTACTTTTGGGTTTTTTTTTATTTTTTAAGGACATGCCATGAAATTTGTGTTAAAGTATTGGTTTAGGTTATTTTCAGTTAGTCTTCAAAATGTATTTAATTTTGTCTACAGAGGAGGTTCTTTAGGATCAGGTGAAGAACGGGGATAAAAAGTAGTCCTGAGGTTGATGAGGTGTCTAGTGGCTTACATTTCTATAGCAGAAAATTTGTGACTGTTGATGCCATTGTGCTTAGAGCTAACAATGTCTCTTACATGGTCTAAAACTATTCAAAAATTGATCTAAGTAATCATGAGGAAATATTTTACTGTCTTTTGAAGAGAGGAAAACATGATTAACCCTTTCGCTGCTGTAGCTATGGGCACCTGTGGTGTTTGTAGATTTTTTTCTTGGAAAGAGAAACTGATCCTTTGTTATTTTTCTTACTGCAGTTCTACCTATGCTATGTTGTTGGGGTGCGCGGGCACATACAAGCACACACCTATGAGCTTTATAGTCTGACTTGTTTAATGATAATGAAAATTATGAAAAAAATGATGATGATGATGATGATGATGATGATGATGATGCCTGTTGCTTAACCCATGTGCTGATATATTCATCATACATGTCAGCTCATTTGGGAAGAGAAGGCAGGAGGGACGAAGCAGCGCCAGCACGCACTACGGAGGACTTGTTCGGTTCCACGTCAGAAAGCGACACCTCGACCTTTCATGGCTTTGACGAGGATGATGCAGAAGAGCCTCTCTCGAGCCGAGGAGGTGGCTGTGGTAGCAGGTCTCCCTCTGCAGACAAAAAGGGCGGCTGCTAAAATAACTTAAAAGACACAGAAACTCTGAGCTGTCTTTTTCACTACTAAGATTATTATTACCTTTTTTTTTTTTTTTTAATTTTAGGTCCTCTTGGGTTTTTGGTTGGTTGTTTTTTTTCCTCCTCCCCCCCTCCTTTTTTTTGTTATTTTTGTTATGTTTTCCCAGTGGGATGTACACTGAAAGCACAAGCATTTAAAGCTCTTGACAACTACTTTGAAGAGACAGAAGATTTTTGACTTTTGTGTTTTGGTTTTTTTTTGTAATTTTTTTTTTTTTTTTTTTCATTTTAATTTGGTTTTTATCCCACCTCCCCTCCTCTTTCTCTTTGGAAACATAAAAAGTGGATTTAATATTTTTTTTAATAGTGAGCAGAGTTGATTTTCTTGTCTTTTAATATATATATCAGCAAACCACAAAAAATACAGATGGGTTAGAGAACAGAAAACAAACCCAAATAGTTTTTTTTAATTATTATTATTATTTATATATTCTATGTATTATTAGAAAAACTACTTTTTAAATAAAAAAATAGAAAAAAACAACAAAAAAGAAATGGATGTCTACTTGATAATAGAACTGTTTCTAGAGAACCACTGTGGGCGGACTCTGTCAGGGGACAAGGAAACCCTTGATGTGATGGTTTCTGCATTTTGAGATTTTGCACTTACTGTAGCATGTGAAGTCTGGCTCTTCTCATACATCTGCTGTGCTACAGGCTGAAAATATATCATCGAAGACCATGGCCTTGTGGAACACATTTCCATCTCCTTCGGACACCTGTACACTCAATAGATTCCTCCTGCCTGCACCCCTTCATGTCTTCCCCACGGCGTTCTACCTTTTTTTTTTCTTTTCCTTCACCCTTCACTTGATGGACAGCAATTTCCAAGCATAGGGATGGAATATGAATGGCAAGTCGTAGACATCACACACAAAACAAAAGGAGGAGCAGAATCCTGGAAGAAATGACATGGAAAAATACCTCATCTATACTTTTCTTTCCATTTTTAAATTTCAATTCACAGCATTTTTCTTGTGTTGCCCTGTTTTTCCTCTCTGTAGTGTCTCATGAGACACTTTATTTGCTTTTTAATAACTTTTTTTGAAATAAACCAAAGCAATACTTATTAAAGTTCCAAGGGCAATGGAGAAGAGAGTGACTCCCTTCCCAGCAGCTTTCCCAGAAAGGAGGAAACATGCAGCAGGATTTGAAAGGTATGTCTGAGCTGAAATGTCTTTCACTCAGTTGTGAAATTTCTTGCTCTGGCTTTTCAACAGACCCCTGACTGAGCTTTGTTAGCAGCAATTCCCATGGATTAAATTGTATTATAAGTATGTGCCACATTCATGCCCCTGGTGAAGCTAATGAAAGTTTTGCGAGAGCAGGATCCAGACTCGTGTACAGTCAGAAGTGATAGTGTAGTTATGTAGTTATGTGTGTAGTTATGTTTTGCTGTCCTAGTGCAGGTAAAAATCTCCCTGGAGCAGGGGCAAGGTAAAGTTCTAAAGATCTCTTTTTACTGATGTACATAGTGCAAACAGGGTGAAATCATGGCTTTATTTAGAGCAAAGGCAAGAGACACCAGAGTAAAATTCTTAGCCTTGCAATAAAAAATTTGGATATATGCAATGAAAGAAGCCAGACCAAATGGATTCAATTTTTCCTGCTTCTTTGCTAGGGTAGTCTGTGAGAGCAATTTCAACTCCCTCCCCTTCCTTCCAATTTTGTAGAAAAAAGAGAAACAATTCAGTCTCTTGATTTTTTTTTTTTTTTTTTATTGTTCTCTTTAGACATGGAATGAGCAGTAGTCAAATTCTGCTTTTAGGTATACAGGCATACATCCAGAATATAAACTAACTGATTACACTAATAATCTGCCTTCAGGATGTTGTTAGAAAACATTACAAATACCTCTGTATGTGTATACCAAAGGACAGTGCATGCTAGAGCCATGCACACTTGCCAGGAGAGAGTCTTGTTTAAGCTTTCCCCATTTTGATAATTCTTTTCTGTTGCTATTGTGTTTCTCCGGATTTATTATAATTAAATCAAGTGTCAGAGCAATTATATTTTGACATAATGCTGTCAATGAGAAGTGTACTTTAATTGATAAAAACATTAATTTCTTCCACAATCATTCCTTTTTTTCCTCTGAAATAGGGCAAGATAAATAGATAATGTTTTGCTACTCTTCTGAATGTGCTAAACTCAGTCCTTGAAGCACCTGAATTAGGTAGCTGAAACCTAAACAAATACATCTTTCTGAAGAACTCCCATCACTGTATAAACTGCAGAATAGGCATACTCTAAATGGAGTTCTTCCAAGTGGAAGTAACCAAGTAACCAAACCACCCAACTGGGTAGCACAGTACCCTCAGAAAGAAGCCACAACACCTCATGAAGTGGATAAAAATTGCCAGCTGACATTTATTACAGATAGCATAGAAAGTATCCTCACAGTTATTTATGTCATTAATGTGTAAATGGATGCTCATTCATTCAATATAGTCCTGACAGACCAAGTAAGGTAAAATTAATTCACTTTTATGGAGTGAGAGTAGTTCTTGGATTCCTGAAGATGCCTTACGAGATTGAGATAACCAACATGAGTTTAGTCCAGCAGGCTGAGCAGTGTGGTAATGACCATAGGAAGGCATTGATCATAGAGAGGAAATGAGGATGTAGAGCTGGAAGCTAAAAGAGTACTTGTTTAAGCTAAGTTGTAAAGTAGTGTTAATGGTGAATATTGCATGGAGTGATGATATGGAAATTAAATACTCTCAGGATACGCAGTGCTGGAGTGAAGGCTGGGAGCAGGGACAGAAGGTTGGTAGCTCCTAAATTAAAAGAAGATGAAAACAATTCAAAGGGGTTTCTACGACCCTCTCATGAGGGGAAGATGATAATGTTAATGAGGCATAAAATATATATGAGAAGGTTTCATAAGTCCAATTAAAAAAAAAAGGACTCTGACACTAGCATAACCAGTTCAGACATGAGAGAACTGCTCAGCATCAAGTATATCTTAAAGGGCAGATAGGTCCCAAACCAAACTTGAGAGGCATAAAAAAGTTTGCAATGTAAATTCTGTATTTTAACTTAAAGTTTATCTTTGAAATCAGAAAGAAATGTGATGCTCTTTATTCCCCAGTGATTTCAGCAGTTCAATGAAACTTTCTGTTCTTCATATATTCTTCAAAGGTGTAGTAGCCCTTCAATTAATCTCAACTCTGGCTATTCCAGTTCTCCTCCAAAGATTCTTATTATAGGACAGTTGGCAGAAGGCTGTCCAAAGATTATCCTGAAATGGATGCTTCCAACAAACCATGTACCAAAATAAGACAACCCCAATGTGAAACGTGAATAAAGGGATATTTCACTTCAGGCCCTTAATGCAGATTTTCTCTGTTTATTCATATAAGCTGTCTCCTCAGGCACCTTTCCACTGCTCCATACTAAGGGATCTTAGGAAACACACTTATTTTCCAGAGTCGTCCTCTGCTAACTCTGATTCATAGATGGGAGCAGAAGAATAAAGGAAGTGGCATGCTGCTTAAGCAGCTGATAAGGGACAAGAAAGGCTACATGGAGTGGGCACTGATCCTTAGCCTATTCCCTTTTGAGGCATTTAATTAGTTGAAATTTTAGCAGGGACAGACCCTCAGCTCTTTCAAGAAAACAGTATAAAATTTCAAGTATGATAATATACATTGAAAAAATTTTAAGCAAATACAGGATTCTGGCATAGAAGTTAAAAAGTCAAAGGAGAACTTGGCATGTGGTAGAAGAAGACCAGAACTGAAATCTGAACTTGCTTCACTTTGCATCTCTTCCCTTCACCCAGACACCCCCAGTTTTGTGGGCTGGATATTTATTTCTTGAATACGTAATGGCGCTTGGAATAACAGTGTATGTATGTGGTAAGGTCATAAATGATGAGCCTAGGCTGTTGAAACCAGGGCCAGAGAGAACTATACCACTGACTTCAGAAGGATTACCACTGGGCTCTCTTAGCTATTGCTTTTATTGAATGAAACCTCCCTGTTAATACTCTTGCTGGTATGGTGTAGACAAGCTCTGAGATGGCCATTTGTTTCAGCAGAATGTGTTATTAGAGTCCCCTCCCCGCATTGTTTTGCCTTTGAGCTTTTACATTAGTTATTCATTTTGAGTTCCAGTTTGCCATTTTACAGACCTCAGCATAGGCTCTTGATTGAAGACAGAGACTCAGTTTGCTGCCTGCTGATGCAGGCAGCAAACAAGAACTGCACCCAGAGACTCAGAGCCCGGACAGTGCTGGGCCACCACTGTGTTCTCTCCTGCCCACTTTGCCTTTCTTTGCTTAATTCTTGCTATAATATTTTTAGATGAACCCTAAAATAACATTTCAAATACCATAAAACTATGGAGTTTTCAAAGCCTAGCTCTTCAGGCAATTTGCCTCATCCCCATGGCGAGTAGTTTTACTGAATCAAATCCTCAAGCAAACATTGTATTGACCCCACTGGGAGTCATCTTATTATAAAAACTGTAAAATCTGCCCAGTGTGTTTTGTGCTGCAACATATGTAGATGTTTCCAATGAACACCCATTTCATATTCTTCCTTTTTTTTTCCTTATTTATATGAAATTCATAGCTATGAGGCACATGCATGAGTTCATGCTTGCATGGGGTTGTTTTGATAAACCTCACAGTGCAGGAATCAGCTGGGGTGAGTTTTTGCTGATTAAGCCATTACAATAAACCCTACCAATCTTTGTTCTCATTGCCAGATATCTACCAAGTGTTGAAAAACTCCAACCTGTATATAAATACCATAGAATACTGAAATTGAGTCAGAACTATTTTGATGTCCCTGTCTGTATTTCCATGAATGCTAAGTTGCCAGTTTCAGAGAAGACATCTTGTAATAACATTTAGGAAAAAACCCAACTCTTGGGATTTCCAGGCCCACTAGCTCTGTTAAGTGGATGCTGCCAGTTCATAGCTTTGACTTATTCTTTTAGTCTCTGGCACATCCTAAGATTTTGGACCTTCATGTAGTCTAGAACTGATATGAGAGATATGGGAAGATATGGGAAGAGGCACTTGCATTTTGTGGAAATAAAGAGATTATTTTATTTGCTACCTAATCCTGCTCAGGATCTTAGCAGTATGTAACTTGGTCAATTCATAGAATACATGCAATGAAAAATGCAGTCTTTCATTCTTTCCAAAAGTTATTGCATTGCTGCCACCCCATGTGTATCATTTAGACTTATGAAAATATCTTTTGTGCCATGTTGTATAAGCTTGTGGCTCCCTACAAATAATTAGTAATAGACCACGGTAATTAGAGCAGGATTTCATAAGCAAAGGTCTTAACCTCTCCTGAAGAGACAGCTATCTAAGCTGAATGATGAAGGTTATTTAATAATGTTCCCAACAATAAAGATTGACAGTGTTCAGTGCCTTCCTCTTGGATATGCTTTTTCTTCTCTCATTTGTTTGCTTTGCGTTCATTTATGGCTTCCACAGTCAGTTGAAACTGAGTCTGTTGAGCTATTTTTTCAAGAAACTAGAATGCAAGCAGTGTTGGAAGTTTGGTTTGTGCTGTTTCTGTGTTTTGTTTTTTTTTTCTGAACACATGCTTTTTTTGTCTGCTTGAGTTTGTTTAGTTTTACTTTGTATTGTACTTTTCCCTCTGCAGTCAGCCCTGCCCTCGTGGATTCCAGCAGCCTTCAAGCAAGACATTTCAGAAGAAGACTGAGAGAAGCCAGGATGCTTTGATACTTCTTTCCTTGCCCTGAGTCTTCTGTACCCGAGTTCCATCTGGCACAGGAGCCTGGACTGTGGGAAGTTGGCTGCCAACTGTTAAGAGAAGTTCTGGGGATGCCCTAAGCTGGTGCAATACAAAGAAGTTTTCTGAAATCTTGATTTCACTTTCTTTTAAGTATATGTATAAACCCAGGTCAGACTGGAATTGATCTACAGTAGAACTGACTGAAAAACAAACAAACTGAAAAAGACAACTATTTTATTTATTTCGATATTTAAGAAAGAAGTGCTGAAGTTGCACAGTATTTTTGTTTGAAATACATTTTACTTCAAATTTTAAATGCAATTTTGTGAAGACGTGAAATTTTAAAAAGCACTTACTTGTAAAATAAAGACTGAATATTTACTTTAAAGAAAAAACTTTTTTTAAATAATGAAAATAAAGGTCAACTCTGCTCTCTCTCTTACTTTAAAGAAGCCATTCATACATGTGCTGGGTATCTTTGTTTTTTGAAAATTGGATGTGGTAAGTGAAGATTGTTCTGGTTTATTTTCTCCTTAATAATATTATCCTGTTAGATGCTTAAAACTTACTTTGCTGTACTGTGTTAGGCACAAATCTGAACAAAAACTGTTGGAGTAGTGAAGACCAGGCTCAGTGGTTGAATTTTTTTGTTACCAGATTTTGTGTCCATTTCAAAGGACTGTCTTCTCCCAGTAGGATTGATGTGTCTCTTCTGCATGGTAAAAGAAGTTTGCTCTTGAGCAACTCTGTGAAATACTTCTGCTGAAAAAGGGGTTTAAGAATTGAAAACAACTCTGTTCATTTTTGTATTATTTTTTGCTTTAGTAATTCCACAGCTGATTGTAAGGTTGTAAGGGAAGTATCTAAACGTTACGTGCTCTTGGGATGGGTCTTGCTGTCAAGGATGATGTCATGTGTAGAAAACTCATGTATTTCAGCCCTTTCTGAAGTGCTAGTGGACTTTGAGAAGCATACACGTGCAACCACGTCTGCAATAAGCAACAGGGGTTACTATGCAGGAGAAAAATACAAGTTCCCATAGCTGCAATCCTAAGTGAGGCAGTAGGGAGGGATGGTCACATCCCAAATTCTGAGTGGGTTGGAATTTTCCCAGTGAAAAAGGTGTTCTTCCTTGTACAAGCACCGGAGTGTTTTGTTGGCCACCAGATCTGCTTGCAGTGGATAGTGCAGGTCTGTTCAGTGTCATGGGTGATGCAGTCCAGTAGGGATGCAGGATGGCCTTGTGTCCTAAGAGAAGAGTATTGGACTTGGATCTGTCTGGCACCCCTATTACAGAGGAGAAGCAAACTGAGGGCAAACCACACCAACAGTTATTGGGATTGACCTCAGGGTCTAGGCAGAAATAAAATAGTTTTGTTAACGTGGCTTATGTTGGCTTTCAGAATGAAAAAACTATGTCTACAAAAATGCATGCTGACTAAGTGAAGCTGACAGAAAACCTGATACTGTGCTGTTTTTTGCACACCTAGAACACAAACTCACCTCACTGAGAGGTTTCCATGTCTCAGTAGCAGCAGACTTTTACTCTTCCCCCTTTCCCTTCTCCCACTTCTTCCCAGATTAAAGCATAAAGTCAAAGATAACTATGTAAGGTAGTCCCGCTCCAACTAAATTTAATGACAATTTGTGTCCTAATTGGGCTCATTAGCAGGATGGGTTTGCTTTGTTCATGTTGTTGGTTTCTAAACTTGCAGTGGGGAACTGCCTCTAGAGGAAAAAAAAAAGAAATAAATTTTAATTTCATCAAAATATGAGACGCACAACTGTAATGAAGATTTGAAAACTGTAGGGTCTATGTTCAGTTTGTGTAATATTCCTTCCAAATAAAAGTTCTGCTTCCAGCGTCCCTACTGTATATTCCTCTGTAAATATTACTTTTCCAAAGCAATTCCAAAATGTCTTTTTTAGTGCAAATAATCTTCTTTTAAAAAGACATTGTAGAGTAACATATATGTACATTTACTTTTCTAAGCTCTCCGTTGTTTATAGTACTCTCTTTGAAGCTTAAAATAAAACTTCCTCCTCTATTGATTTTGTTTCCCTTTTCCATTTTGTAAATTATTACTTTTGTCCCTGGATTTTATTTTGTATTTCCTAATGAACCATGACATTAACTAAGAATTATCTTAATTTTTCTCTTTTACTTTTTCTTCTCCATTCATTGGACTGCAGAAAACGGTCCTGTTGCTTGCTAGCTATAGTGAATGTAGGCAGGAAATTAAAAAGTGCTTCTGTATAGGACTCATTATAAGAGTGTTGTCTATCATTTGGTGATAATAGACGATCTTCCTAAATGTGTTTGTATTTTAAAAGCCTTCTTCATGAGATTATTAAAGTTGCATTAAAGTAGTTTGGAGTCAAAGGTGGAGGTCTAAGCTATATGATAGCTGCTTGCATAGATTTTAGTGACATTGCCTTAGGGAGTCCTGCCCCTACCTGTGCTGTTTCCAGTCCAGTCACTGGAGTAACTGGAAGCTGTTGTTCCCTTTGCATTTCACAGTACTGACATGAACCTTCATTTTCCCCTTACATGTATTAGATTAATGATATGGCTGTATAGAATGAAAAGAGAAAGAGGAAATACTGTTTCAGATTAGATGCTATCTTTTTAGGAAATTCTGTGTGTGACCTCTTCCATAACGTGTTATTTTTTATAAAGCTCTGTTATACAGATGGGCTCCTACATGCCTGATTCTTAACATGTGTGACAGACTGCATGTTTTTGTAGAAAGTAATTAATTATTCTTGGTCCTCTTTTATAGCCTTTCCCTATAAATTTTTATTTTTCACAGGTGTAATCTCGATTTCCATTAGAGTTTTGGTTTTCCAGTCTTTCTTTGGGTCCATACAACTTGAAAACTTCACTGCTTGCTTTCAGACCTTATCTTTACCTGTGCAAGACCTTTGGCCAATTCACTAGAGGAAGAAGGAAACTAAAAGGCCATTTCAGCTACCTTTGCTGTCACTGTGGCTCTTTTCAACCTGTTTGGGATATAACAGAGCAGCTTATGGATTCCTTAGTGGATTGTCCTCAGCTGTTCTGTGGCTAAAAAAGTCTTTGCTTCCTTTTCACTTGTTGTGCACTGGGCACCAGAGGCAGCTGAAAAGGTGGGACAGGTGCCAACTGCCTCTGAGCTGTGCTGAGAAGGCAGCTGTGTCTCCTTAGAGTGCACACAGAGGGATCGGATTGCTGCTTTTACAGCCCCTCCTAGATTCTTCCATTTCCCCTTGGTGATTTGATCTCAGATATTCCTACAACTATCTGAGTTGCAGGCTTAGAGAACTTCTTTTTCATAAGGATTTCATAGGGCAGGTAATCTTTTCCTACTTGAGGGCAGGGAAAGGAGAGGAGGGTTTATGATGGCTCCTGGTCAGTGCTGCTGTTTCTGTTCTTCTCTAAGCTCTCCTTAAGCTTTCTGCTCTGCTGGAGAGGCCAGAGAGACCTAGACAGAGGCTGGACTCAGGGCAAAGCTGAATACTGACATGGGGAGGGAAGGCTGGCAAGGCTGAGGGCTGGAATCCTGTTTTCTCTGGGTGGAGTGAAAACAGCATCAGCTAATTTGCTTTGGCCTGAACTAGAATATTGTACTGGTTTAAGATTTTTTCCAAATTTTTGCCTGCAATCAGAAAAAAAAAAATCTGATTTGAATTTACCTCTTGGATTTGGAGCCTACTTGTATTTAAATCCATCAACCTATAGATGATAAAGAAAACCCATAATGCTTTCTCTCTAAATCCAAGCTTTTAATTCTCATTAGCAATGACACAGACTTCTCTGTACCCCATCCCATCCCATCCCTGGTGTTGATGATGGATGAGTAAGACCTCAACTACATAATGCATGCATAGCAGAGCACATAAGCAATGACTACTGCTCTTAGCTTTGGCTGGGTGTGTCCAAATTGTGCCTTAATGTTTTTAAGACCTTCGTTATCCCTTGGAAATTATTGTATAAAGATTGTATTATGTTTGCTGCACTAAAGCTGGACATTTGCCACAGTTAAGCCCTAACTTTGATTTTAATGACATTATGTGAGCCATCCATCTGTGGCATCTCCCCAGCATATTTTTAAAGACCTAACTACATTTTCTCCTGTTTCAACAAATACTCCTGCAGTGTGCGTTAGAAACTTCTACTATCACATCTGTTATTTCGCTATGTTTTGTCTTTGCAGCCTGTAGTTCTTCATGATTCCATGGGGGTTGAACCATGGTGGGAGAAGGATGGCATTTACCTTCTTGAAAGCACAGATTTTTGGAGCATGGTGTTGTGGCTAATATTGCCAGCCATAATTAGAAACTGGTTTGCTTAATGTTGCCTAAGGCAGCTGGGGTTACTTTGAATGATCTGCAAGCCAGCCATGGCACTGCTAAGGAAAATGCAACATGAACTTTAACACTGAAGCTAGGCAGTGGGCTGAAGCTTTGGAACTTTTGCTGCCTGCCTGAGAGAGCTTGCAGAGGGTACTTATTTTTGGGCAACTCAGCTGATGGATGGTACCTCTTGAGTAGGAACAGACACAGCCTCCCTTCAATAACGTAACACTGAATGGTTTGGGTTTTTTGAAGTGGGATTTATTTTCTCAGTGCTGGTCATCTTCCATAACCAATTTCTCAGTAAAACCTAGTTTATATCTAGGTTTGCATAGGTGTTAAGAGTAATTTGGACTGAACTGTTAAGAGTAACTTGGACTGAAGTTTCTTTCCATTACATTTCTTTAGTCTTTGCTGTTGTGTCCTCATGTCAGTGACTTCATTGTGGACCGCAGGAAGTGAATGAAGATGACAATTTTTTGACAGCCTCCTTTTTTGAAACAGAATAAAGATTTTATGTAATGCTGGAGATAGTTTTGTCTGCATTCTGCAGACTTAGCTTGCTATTTTGTATTTCTTTCTGTAGCCAACAGCCATTAAATTCTTTGAATGATGATTTCAGGAATCAGTATTGAGGCCAACTCCCCAAGGTGAGAAGAAGTGATTGGATGGGAAATAGTGAAAAGCTCTCCTGTCACTAAAGGGGTATTTTTTATTTTAGTGTTATGCAGTGTGACAAGCTTTCAAATACATGTGGCACTTTGTGCAGTAGAGTTTGCATGGAATGGCTTTAAGTCTATGTACAAGAAATTAATTTTCCCCTGTTGGTACAAATCATAGTTGCTTCACATCAGTGCTCTGCTGGGAGTGGCTTAAATATGTTAAACAACACTAAAGTCTTTCCAGCCCTTTATCCAAGTTCAACAACTTGTTTTACAGTACAGTGAATTCTGGGTCAGAAATCTCATCCATTGCTGCAATATCTGGACTTTGGATTCTTAAAGAGAAGGTTCCAAGACTCCTCAGATCTTTCTATATTGACTGTGTCTCTGAATGCATCCATCAGCCTAGAGGCTTAGGATAATTTTTAACTCTCCACAAACTCTCTCTAGGTTGAATTTGCTGTTGTACTGTTCAGATTTGTATATTCATTCATCTGGAAAGAAGGACCTTCCCTGGCTTAGGGGACTTCATTTCCCTTGCAGCCTCTTCATTAACTAGCTCTCCAAGACCCTTTCCTGACTTCCATTAAGGGTGAGATTTTAAAGTACTTAGTGAGCTGAAAGAACAGAGATGAATTTCCTAAGGATATCCACAACCATTATATTCCTCTATGATTGTTTGCATATTTACAGGTATGGAAATATGTGAAGAAGAATAAGTCCCCATTAGGCTCAGTGCAGCTATCACTGAGAATTGCCAGACATCTTCTGGGTCGTGGGATCCCACTTAACAAGTGAACATTGCACCCTCAGCAACTGTTAAAAGTGAAATGATTTGGGGTACCCAGAGCCTGGTCAGACTAACCCATAGGAGAGGATTTCTCAACTTCCTGGCCACTGACAGAACCACTGAGCAACAGTCCTGCTTGCCAATGGAGCAGCCAGTTAAAAGCAGGGTCAGAGGAGTCACAGATTGTTGTAGTACTGTGGAATGCAATTTTCTTTGATTAAATACATTAATATTCTACTTTTTTATAAGCTTTGTTAAATGATTCCTTTGGTGCTGAAAAATAGCAAGACTAGTGAACTGTTTAATGAGGGACATTAGTGTCCCCTGCCATGGAACTAGCTGATTTCTTGTATAGTCTGACGAGGTATTTAGCTGCTATGAGTTATTGGTTGTGTAGGTTAAAGCAGCACTACTCACTTTTTACAGGTTAAGGAATGGCCAGGCCTTTGGCTTCACAAATCTGGAGTGGAAGGTCTGGTGAGCTATAAGAAAAGAGATCATGGATTTTAACCAGGTGGTTTTCCACCGGAAAAACAAACAAACAAAAACTACTGTTTTAATCTCTGGCGGCCTTTTGTTGGACATTTACTCAAAAAGGCTATTGAAACAACTGAACTGAAAAATACCATGGTTAGGATGAAAGATTTTGGTTTGATTCAAAATGAAACACAATCTCTCCTTCTCAATGAAATGACCCTTTCCAACTGCCAACTGTGCACAGGCTTGAATGAAACATTTCATTTGTGACTATTTTTTCTCTTTCTTAAAAACAATTCCCTTGAGTTCACTTTTGAAGCAAGGTACTGCTCCAAAATGAAAGTCCAGCTTCTTATTTGTGAGACACTGGTGCAAAATGTCTCAACCTTTCTGAAAATCAGTTTTTCGCCCTGTCACCTCTTCATCCTTTCTTCCCTCCCACTTACTTTTGACTGAAACTACATTGTTCAAATTCACTCCTTCACTCAGATGTTGAGATCACCTTGAAACTGCATTTTTTAGAGAGTAAACAAAGACATTTCACTCCCTCCTATGACGCTCATACTGATGCTCTTCAGCATGTGTTTATAGCTCTTACTTCCCTTTAGATATTGATGTTGCTGGGAGTTTGGTGGGGAAGCAAAAACTGGCTGTCTTGTTGATGAAATCTCTATTGACACTTAAAAATTCCCAACCAGGCAGGGGCTTTAACTGACAGAGAAGGGAAAAAAATCAGTGTTTTCCAGCTTCTGGCACTGCATTACAAACAATGGAGAGTGTGCATGGGGATCACTGCCTGTTTGGCAGCTGAAAGGAATTTTTTAACTCAACAAGGGACTGAAGGAACTTGCTCCAAATTGGTCTTGTTTGTGTTGAGTGAGGCAGTTCTACTTATGTCTGAATATACAGTCACATTAACAAAAGTGTAAATTATGTTTCTGTGAGAAAGGCAGACCTATTGCATTTTCAGTATGTTCACATCAATTATCAGTCCTTTACCCATCATGTGCTGAATATCTTTACCTAGATGATATGTGGTTACCTCATGTAAGAGCAATGAGGTCACTGTCTATGCAACAGCATGGTGTCTTGTGCATAGTTAAGTTTCTTTACTATTAAAATGATGACATTTAAATAATTTCTCTGCAGTTTGCCATTTGATTTGTAATTTCTGGAACGTGCTGGCAGAGAATTACTCTAGAGTCATTCCTTAATCTTTCTAGATAGTTAGTCCAGAGTTTAATAATACTCTCTCCTTTTCCCCTTTCCTTTCCCCAAATTAATTGGCCTGCCCTGTTTCCAGTTGCATCTATGAGATGTCTGTTCTGCGACTCATGGGTGAAATCACCTCTGAAGTTGTCCCCACAGTCCTTGATGACTGAGGAGGATCACAGTGGTGTGGTGGGGTTGCCTTGATGCTCTCTGAACTGACTGGGTGAGCATGGCCTGTTTTTAGTGAAGAGGTGTCCATGTCATGACACGTCACCTTTGTCACGTTCTCCTGCATAGTCCCAGTGGAGAAGCCCCTGTTGGAGTGCTCTGGGGAAATGATGTGTTCCTTCCACTGCTGCCACTGGCTCAGGTTATTCACCCTTGTTGGTTCAGTGTGAAAACTCTGGAATCTTTTCAAATGCTGCCTTGATATCAAGGGCAGCGCTGTGCAGTGCCGAGCATCCCTGCAGTGTGCTGCCATCTGTGGCTGTGTTAGCGGGGCAGTTTAACACCAGAGGTACTGGGGAAGGACCAGGTATTTGGACAGCAAGTGTGGGTTCAAGCAGGTAGCTGAGTCCTTGTTCATGTTAAAGAGAGGGGAGGAGGGGCAGCGCTGATATCTTGCTTTATGGGGGGATTTAACAAAGGCACTGTGCTCATGGAAGGCTATTCAGACTGCCATTTCCCTAGCATTTTAAATACCACCCCACTCCTCTCATTACAGCTGGGGATTTTGGCTCTCCCAGGAGGGAGGAGATGTTCTAAATGGGCTGCCAGGGAGGTGGATTTAATGCACTAGGAAGAGCCGGCTTCACCAAGTTAAAAAGCAAAACAAAACCCAATCCTCCATTCCTATTTTTAGTGTTTATGACCAAGTATTTTTGCTTGGTTGCTCATTTTGAAAGGGTTTAGTGAGCCTGCCAGTTGATTGAAAGCTCTGTGGTGTGTGAGCTGGCCTGGCTGGGGAGCCTGCAGTGCATAGCGACGAGGTCGGAGCTGTGCCGGAGGTTTTTTTCCACTGCAGTTTGTTGAAGGGTAACGAAAATGTCCCCGGGGTAAAGGGGATGTTGGCTTTCCAGGTTGTGGTGATTCATCTTGCCTGGATAAGCAGTCTTTCTCCCACTCCTGAATTTTCATCTCCATCTACCTCACCCCCACTTCACTGTGCAACCAAAGGCGAAGCCAGCCCCTCTCCAGGCGGGGGTTTTGCCGGGGGTCTCCGGCAGCAGCCCCGGCGAGCTGCACCAGCATTAGCATTCAGTGCCTGTCCTCCTGGCCAGCTCACGTTCTATAAATGGGTTTATTCTCGTTATTGGGAGCGCTGTCCCGGCATATGGAGCCCGTGCGGTGCCGCAGGCAGGTTTCCTTCCCGTCGGTGTTGGTGAGCAGCCCGAGCGCTCCTGGCAATTAGCGGATCGTTACCCATAATGCAGCACGCAGCCACGCAGCCCGCTGGTTTTTCTGGAGGTCACTCTGACCTAATTCACCCCCAGGAATTGTACAGCGCTGGCATGGCTTACCAGTGCATTAACAAGCTGATGCTTCAGCACAGGGTTATTTGAGTGCTCCCACATTATTTTTCTTAGGCAAGAAATAGCCATTTTGTCTAGCGGCCAACTGCGGCTAATAGGGGCTAGTCTGGAAGGAGAGGGAGCCGGGTGCTGTCTGGGTTTGTGACGGGACACTGGGGATGTGCCATCTCCTTCAGCTTCAGGGCTGGCACTGCTCCTGATCCCCCAGGTTGCAAATGCGCAGGGCTCACTTTGTCGCCTCAGTTCTGTGTCACCACAGCCTGTTTGCAATGCACAGAGCAGCGTGTGTCAGGTGTGCCTCTGTCCCCACGGCTTGGCTTCGGAGGGAAGTCCGAGGGACAGGCCTGGGCCCCAGATCTGCCCCAGTCCAAGCCCTGGCAGATATGAAATGCAGACTTCAGCCTGTGTCAGGCTGTTTTGGGAGGGCAGGTGTGCCTGGCTGGAGGGGACACCCACACAGCAGAAACCCTGGCAGGGCTCATCCTCCCTCTGGCAAACCTGAGCACAGGGCAGAGGGCCTAGCTGCAGCATCAGCCCAAATCAGGGTGTTCTCCCAGGGCAGTGATTTGTGTGCACTCCAGTTAATTGTTGGCAGTTTTTAGAGACTTCAAAATCTCTAATTTATTTATTTATTTATTTATTTTCATTTCTCCTGCTAAGATATGTATGGCTGGATTGTGCATGCTGAGGAAGGGGCATACTCAGGGAGAGGCACACACAAACCTATTGCACTAAAACTGTTTTAAAACATTTCTCAGGCAGTTTTCCTGTAAGATAGGGGGCATCTGCTACCAGGGGTGTGGTGTGTGAGGAGTGATTTGACTGACAAATCATTAAGAAGCCCAGAATAACTCACTCCTGGCTTGTCCCTTTGCATGCTCCAGGGGTCACCCCTGAATCCCACCCAGTTCCTCCTGCCACCCTGTGCCAGGCAGAGTCACACTGCCTTGTCCACAGCTGATCTCCCTGGGTGCATGTGGGTCTGTGCATACACATTTGTGCAGACTCCAAGCTTTGCTCTTACATACCCTCTGTAACCCAGGCTCCTTATCCCAGCTGGTGCTCTTGCTGCTTAAAATGGTTTCAGAGGAAATGGTGCAGCATTGTAGAGTCAAAGCTGTGCATGAGTAGAGCAGGTGGGTGGACTTTCCTCAGGCAATGAAATTTTCTGGAGAGTGCCTGGAGATGAGAGGTCTTTTGTCAGGAGCTTACTCCTTTGCTCCCTGTGACTTTTGGTGTTTGCATGGCTAAAGGTACAGCAGAGCAGTGCAGGAGAGTGAGCTGCAAGTGCTACCTGCCACCATTTTATACTTTCCCCAAGATCCCTGGCCTTGCTTTCAAACCCAGGTCTGCCCTGCTTTCTCCAGTTACACCTGCCAAACTGCAGCTGGGGCTGAACCACTGCCATTTGCACAGGGGTTTTATTTGTCCCTTGGGTGAGCAATTAAAGTGGGCTCTCTTGTATCAGTGCCAAATATTTGAGCAATTGCTTGTAATTTATATAAGTTCTTCCACTGGAACTGGCAGTACTGAGAAGGAAACCACCACCTCCGGAGTGCAGCTGGCCACCAGTCCTGGTGCTAGTGCAGCAGAGTGCCCCTTCTCTTTTTCTGGGCTCAGTTTTAGCTCTGTCCATGCTGGCCAGAACAACTGTAGGGCCAGAAAATGAAATAATAGAAACTATAAGCTCTTCTACAGCTGAGTGGTTTCAGAGATCCATCAATTATTAAAGGCATTAATTCTTCCACAATTACTGGTACGTTGTGACATATGAGAATAGAGGAGAGCTGGTCTCTGACCAAATCAGACTATTCAGTGAAATCACTGAGTCCTTTTGGACTCACTTCTTTAGCAGAGTTGGCAGTGCTGGAGCACACTAGGAGAAACAGCTAGGTTTCCTTACTTCACTCAGGACACAGAAATTCACAGTGGTGGTATTTCCTCTCCTGCCTGATAATAATAAACCCCACTGTGGTGCCTATGAGACTTTCTTTTGTTTGTTTGTGTGTTTTTCTTAAGAAGTTGGATTCAGCAGGGCTCTGCTCACCTGCAGCCTCCAACTTCTACCCGTGTCCTGGCTGCCAGGAAAGCTCTTATATTTTTCTGTAATTAAATACTCCTCCTTCTCCATATCACAGAGATAGTGTGGCAGGTGGTGCCCTGGATCCTCACCCCATGAACACTTTTGAAGGCTTCTGCTCATGAGTACCTCCATTTGAGCAGGCAGGCGTATGTCTCTACACTGTAACACCTTCACATTGCAAGATGGGAAGGGCCAGGAAAATGCAGAGAGCTCCTCAACCTCATCCCTTAGGAATGTTTGGTCTTTTTCTGAGAGCTGCAGCTTCTTGAGCCCTGGGATTCTGGCAGAGCCAAGCCCTTTGATGTGCTTGGATTGTCTGAGTTTTTAAGGGCCTTTTCTAATCTGAGTGTTGTTGACACTGCATATCTGTAAGCATACCTTCTTAGACAGACAGATGAAGGGTACCTTTTTAAATCATAGCAATAAAATCATATCACTTATTACAATTACAGGTTTCTTTTCTACAGGTAATGGTAATAATTCTGTCTAATGATGGCAGTGGCCACAATAAACCTTATTCAATCTTAGTAGGAGGAAATTATACATTTTCTTTGCATGTAAACTTCCATTATTTGGATGGGGCTCCTGTGACATAGGCCATTATATCTGTAATATGTATTTATAGTTGTTTAAAGAGCTGAAAGTTTATGGAATAAATCTGATGCAATACAGCCAGGAGGCCTGTGAGTTTTCATCATGCTATTGATTAAAAAGCCCACTACTACACTGTGAAGATAATGGAAAGAGTTGGAAAGTAGGTAAAAATTCCTTTTATTCTGTATAAATAATTTCACATTTGTTAAAAAAAAAAAAAAAAAAAGAGTATTTGCTTATTTTTTTCCCTCAAGATAATCTCTACCTTTGTTTGAAAAAGGTTATTGATTGGATTGTTAACTTAAATAGTCTGTGGCGGGTGTGACAGAGCACATGGCTGCAATTAATCTTGCAATGCAGGATCCATTATTGAAAAAGCACTAATGAGCTGTTCTAAGGCCTTCACTGGTCACAGAGCGCCTGGAAGCAGCAGACTGCTCCTGCCCTTTAATGTCAGGTTTGGTCTTTAGTGTTATATAGCCAGTGTAAGCTGAAGAGATTTTTAGATTTTTTTAGGGTATTTATGTTAAAATTATCTTTCCCATCAGCCTGCAATTGTACCAGGTGCAGGATACAAGAAATGGTCTCTGAATGTTTTCACCTCCCCACTCCTCTGACCAGATGCCTGGTGGACATAACGTACAATTAAAGCCAGTGATATGTGAAACATTGATATCACTATAAAATGTGGTCTCAGTCTCAAAGTTCAGATCCAGAGGAGAGTTTTGACAAAGATGAAGGAGCTTTCAAACCTGATCTACACTTTAAAATATTGTTTTAAGACAAAGGGATGAGCTGTTGAAAACCTCACTCTAAGTTTATTGTTTCTGTTGTTCATAGCTATTGCAGCATAGCAAAAGTTTAGGTAGAGAATAGTTGTGGTAGATTAGAAACCGTCAATGTTAACATATTGCCTTCTCCTTCAACAGAACTGCTCCCAGGGTGTATTTTAGAGGTCTGTCTATTGGCTTCAGTGGCACCATAAATATGTGTTACTTCCTCCCCCTGTTAGATCTGCAGAGCTGATACAGACTTGTGAGAGTGATCCAGGGCTTCCCAGGGTGGAGCCACCACCTGAATTATTAACTGAGTTTCAGCTGCAGACTCTGCTGCACACCTTAGCCACAGCAAACGCTGTTCATCACACAATTAGGTGAAATAAGACTGTTTCTCCATCTTAAACACATGGCAAGAAGACTTGCAGCTCTCTGGCTTTTGTGCTACCCCAGTGTCTGTAACTTGAATCACATTTTGAAATGCTTTTTTTTTCAAAAGAATTTTTTTTCCTGCACTAGTTTTATTTTTAGGAATAAAAAGGGGAATTTGAATCTACCTGTAGTAGCTTTCCACAAGCAACTACAGGACTTTGTGTTCAGGTATTCTGACACAGAAGGAATGCTAAGAAGTTCTGTTATATGGAGCAGGAATGGTGTTCACTAGCACTGCCTCAGGAAGCCTTGGATGTGTGAATTTTCTCATAGCATGTAAAACACTAGGTTTTGAAGAAAAGTTGCAGAAAAAGAAAGAGAAAGAGATCGTGAAGAAGGAGAAACCAGGGAGGAAAGTAAAAAGAATTTTAATATTTTGAGTATCTAGTGTCATGCTTGCCACATACTACAGTGCCTCATCATGCTGATAGCGTAAGTAAAAATAGTCTTTCCAACATATAAAGTTGGGGTCATGGTACCACAAGGAATGTTGCTTAATGTGAAAAAGCTTCTGACCTAGAGGCTGAAGAAAGACATTCTTTTTGCTTTGCAACATGGTGTAAGCCCTGGGCTAACAGAGAGCAACCTGCAGCTGTGCAGACTCAGCTCTTGTAGTCACAGTACTCAGAGAGAGACCCTAATCGAGTGGATAAGTTGGTGTTCTTGCAAAATATTTCTGCATTGCTGCTAAAAAGAAACCACTGTGGCCTTCTCTCTCTTCATAATTTTTCTAAGGAATCCTCAGCCCACAAGAGACCTTTTAGGTCTCTTAGACTCTTTAGATTTCTTTTAGGCTTGTGGTGGGTGTGGTTCCTAAGAAGTGCTCTGCAATATAGATAGGATGTGTCGCTTCAAGGATTAGGCACCACTGATGTGAGATGCCTCATGGGAGACCTGCAGAGGTGTTTTTGAGGCAAATGAGGAAGAAAACAGTCAAGACTGATATCTGGAAGAGAGCAGGAATAGCTACGAAGGGACAGAGATAGAGTAGTGAACAGGACCTGACCCTCATGTTGTGTTAGAAAGGGAAGATTTTCAGCTGGAGTCTCTGGAGTCTCTGCAATGAGCAATGTGTGTACACAGGCAAGTGAGCACGTGAAGTTGTGCATGTATTTAGCTGGGATTTATTTCTGTATGTTTTATTCCATTCTTTCTATTTATTTTCAAATGTGACTGAAGTTATTTAACTCTCTGATTAATTCACCTCACTATATGAGTTGTTTTCTGTGATATATTCCAGCACAACATTTCTGGAAGCAACTCTCTGCTGTTGGGATGAATTCCTCCCTGATGTGTAGTGTGGCACATTTGTTCTATTTACTGGTGTTGGAATAAGGTTTGCATTCAATGTAAATCAAATTTGGAAGAACGTTTCAGTGTCATGTCAGGTTCTGCTAGTTTGGTGGTATCAGAAAGTATATGTGGTCCTCTCAGAAGAAAAGGTACCTTGTCGCATCTTCTTTTGCTCAGTTGCAGTTTCAAGGTCTCTAGGACTTTAGTTGGTCCACTGTAAATCTCAGTAAAATCTGACACTTTTTTTGTGCTGACATTTCAAGGGTTCCAAAACCCTGACATCCTCTTAGCCAATCTGAGCTCATCAGTATTGTCAAGATGTTTCTTTATTCAAAGGCTTAAGAGTGATATGAGCAATTTCAATGATCCCTCCTTCTCTAAATAGCTCCTTTATTTTCTATTCAATTTCTTTAATAATTATGCATGCATATTTCTTTGCTGGACAGGCTTAGTTGTTGTATCACAACCATGCAAATATAGCTGGAGAACAAAAATTCTTATTATAGTACTTGGTGGTATCATGGACACATAAAAGAAATAGATTCCCTACAGCATTACTTCCTTATCCAGCCATTCTCAGCAGCTGTTTGCTTCTCTAGCTGGAAAATACAGAAACTTTTTGTAGGGTGGTGATGGCCGCTGTGCTGACACAGCAAAATATTACTGATAGGTCTGGTAATGAAGATGACACATCTGTGCCCACATCTACCACAGACATGCCTTTTTTTCTCTTATTGGAGAAGCAGCCTTTCTTTCTCCACTCTTAGAAAGGCACTTAGGCTGGTGGAAGTGGAAAGGATTTTCTTCCAACCCATTGACTGTAGTCTAAGAACAGCAGATTGGGTAGAGGTGAGAAACCCCATGCATTTATTTTATGGTGCCAGTTTCTAGAAGAAGCAGGTGGCAGTGCTGGATGTGCATACCTGTGTTCCTAGTCTTTCTACAGAGGAGCAGTTGGCTCTCCCTGCCCTGACTATGCACAGTGTTAATGTTTAAGTGTGTCAGAGAAGGATTCTAAATCTGGGGCCTTCCAAGAAGGCAGGCAGGAGCTTATTTCAGGTGACTTAGGCCATGTCTCAGCCAGGTAAGGGTGCTTTGGGAGTACAGTGCTTTATTTCAGCGGTGTATTTGTCTTGTTTTGTTTTGCAGAAGGAACACTGATCCTACCTTTGGTTTGTTTGTTTGTTTGTATTTTCCCCTCCAGAAAGCCCATTGCTGACCCTGCTACTGTGATACCGCTGTTTTGCAAAGCTGAAGTCGACACGCATGTAGGGGCGGGGGTTGTAACTCTGGCAATTTGTCCTTCCCGATTAGATGTGACTGTTCTGCTAGCTTTCCCTCCTTTATTCCTTTCATTTAGTTCATTGTGGGAGTTGGCTTGGGTTTTTTTTTTCCTTTCGGTTTCCTGTTTTGATCCTGGAAGGTTAGCTGTGCAATTTGGTTTCTTCTGTGCCAACCAACTTTAGTGGCAGAGCTCTTAAAAAAATTAAAAGCTATATCCTTCCATCCCGTCTTGCATCTTCTCTGTACACTACTGCTTCCATTTAAGAAAAGTTTACAGAATTTCTCCTCCCATTTGGACACCAGGAAGGGAAGCTGTGAAATGGAGAATAACCTCATTTCCACCAGGTCCTTCGTTCCGGTCGAAACAACGCTAATTGAAACTGTAGTCCAATTTCTATTAAGACGGATGGTCTCTCTCTGAAATTGGGTTTGTTTCTGATTTCATCCTTTTTCTTGTTTTCTTTAAAAAAAAAAAAAAATCCCCACAAAAACCAACTCAAAGCCAAACCATTTTTAAGAGCTCTGAATAAAACTGCTTTGCCAATGGGGAATGGGTGGCGATGACTCTGATTTTCTCTTGTGCCCGGCAGCGAAAGGGTTAATGCCTGCTTTCCTCTTTGGTATCTGTTAGTTGCAGCCCATGTTGTGATCAGTCCATGTCCATGTGTGTTTTGTTCCCAAATTTAATACCGGTTAATTAACAAGCAATAAGCGAGCCTTAACAATGACCGTTCTTTCCGATCTTCCTCAGGACACCCGACCTGCCTGCAGTTCACCACAAACATGACTGAGGCTGTTAAAACCTATCAGTGGCAATGCATTGAGTGCAAATCCTGCAGCCTTTGTGGGACCTCAGAGAACGATGTGAGTCCATTTACCTTTTCATGCAAATGAGCATCACTGCAAGCTGCTGCCCTGCCCACCCTTGAAGCATGTGGCATTGGTGTGGGTTGTTGTTTTACTGCTACTTCCATGCATTCCAAGGAAGAGCCACCCCTGAGAGCAGAGATGAGCTTCTCCCCAGTGTCCCCATTCAGTCACTGGTCTCTGCTGAAATTACCGCAGGTATCATATGGGGCTGCATAAGATGCTGATACTTTGTGTACTTATTCTATAGAAATTAGCAGGGGGCCACGAATTCCTGTTTCAGGGAGCTTTCAGTATGATAGTCAGAAGTAGATATGAATACATGATAACCCAAGAGAGGCAGGTATGCTCCTTCTGTCCCTGATTTTCTTTACTTTCTTGGTATGATTTTTTAAGCTTAATTACAAGACTTGGGAAACATGAAACCATTTGAAGTGGGATGGCTAAGCCTCACCTAATCACCAACTCTAGTGATTTCCAGAGCCTGCTGCTGAGCAATGTCCTCCCTGTGGGGTTTGCAGTTAAAATCTGATGCTAAGGGTCCTTGGTGACCTGTGAGAACCTTGGAAAATTGACAGCGGATGGAGAACTTTGGAGGTGATTAGCTAACACTGTATTCCCCACAGCAGAATAAATTTGAAGCCTGAGATTTTGTCTTTGCTTTAGCATAAAAAAATCTGAACCTGGGAAGCTGCTCTGCCTTAGGAATCACAGGATACTTCAGAGCAGCTTTTTTCACCCCAAATATATGGAAGAGCTGCAGACCACATGGTGGGGTCATGTAATTTCCATCTGTTTCACAAAAAATTTACTCAGCTGAGTTTTGAAAAACTGTCTAAGTCAAAGGTTTCCTCTGAAGGAATGAGATCAGCACATGGTGACACGGAGCCTAGCAAAGCCTGTCCTCTTCTCTCAGTACAGCAAATCCCCAGCATAACAGCTTTCACTCCTGCATCATGAGCCCATCTTGGACAGGAGCTCCTCCATTCTCATAGTGATTTTCTAGTTAGAAACTGAACTGTCTTTGTGCTGAGAGAGGCTTTCTGCAGCCTCTCAGGAATGTGGTGGCTAATCATGGATGAACAAATGTGATGCTCATAGCCTTTACATTCCCTGTAGTCTCTTAGTCTCTGTTGTTGCAGCTCTGCATTCCCAGCTGAGCATTGCTGGTTACCCTACTTATGTTTTCATCTTGGCAAGAGACTAATTTACATAATTTTCTCTCTTCTCCTCTTCTCTCCCTTTTTCCCTACTGTCTTTCCAACAAACCTGCCTCAGGACCAGCTGCTCTTCTGTGATGACTGTGACCGTGGCTATCACATGTATTGCTTGAATCCACCAGTCTTTGAGCCCCCAGAAGGTAACATATGACTGAAGTATGTTTGAAAATCACAATAAAGTCTTTGTGGAGAAGGGAAAAAAAAAAATCAGAAAGGTGTTTTGAACCATCCAGGTTTAAGGGAACAGTAGCAAAGCAAAGGGAGGTAGCACTGGAAAGAAACAAAATTAATAGATGTGAAGCACTAGAGTGATCTGTGATATCCTATTCAATCTTGCCTGGTCTCCTCCTCTCTTTTAGCCATGGGTCATGGCTACCTTTGGATGTCACATGTCTCATTGATCACCTCAATTAAGTTAGCTGAACTGAGGATCTGTGAAATGTGACTTTGGACTTCTTAAGAAGTCAAAGTCCTGGAGAGAAAGCCTCAGACAGGGAGGTCCTCTCTGGAACATCTGAGAGCCTGAACTGCATTAAAGGGAATTACCTTCCTTGCTCTGTGATATGTTTCTGTCTTGGTAGGGTGAGAGTTTTGTGGTCTGTATTAAACTTGGTATGTAGTTATAGCCTGTGCAGGGGGTTCATCCTGATTATACTAGGGTTGGTTGGAGTTTGTCATTTGGCTGTGGAGCAGGGGAACCAGTCCCTTACTGTTAGAGGTTCTCTGACTAAAATCCTCAGAGAGCAGCAGAATTGGAGAAGGAGGCTTGTGAGTGTGAATGACTGCAGTTTACATGGGGGGCAGGACAAGAATAATTACAAATCAATCATGCATTCAGGAGCTAATGTTTGTAACTTTGGTAAAAAGGAAGCTAAATCAGGAGGGGAAATTTTGAAATGCAGCTAATAATTAGCTAAAGGTTTTTGTTCCACTGGGAAGTGGTTTATTGAAAGTGCGAAAATATAAAACACCTCATCGCAATGCACACCCCAGCAGCATTGTAGCTAATGTAGAAAACCTGTGGACACAAAAGCGAGGGCAGCAGAGGCTGCTTCACAAAAGTACAGGCAATTCCAATATTATGAGTATCTGATACACTATTCAAGCCAATCTTGACATAAACTCTGAGTGCCTGGATTTTGTGTCATTCCTATAAGAAGGATTTCTTCATTTGCAGGGAGCTGGAGTTGTCATTTGTGCCAGGAGCTGCTCAGAGAAAGAGCGTCAGCTTTTGGCTACCAGGCCTGAGGAGCTCCAGCAGTCAAGAAACACCTTGCTCCTGGTGTTGCCATACCAGCACACAATTCCCTTCCAGAACAAAAGACACAACCCACATCCAAATGAATGGACACTCAAATACAGGAAGAGGTATCTGTGGTATTCGCTGTCACTAATGCCAGACCTCCTGGGCTCTGCTAGGACTGTGTACTTCCCAATGATCTGGATGAAATCTCTTCACTGCTGTGCATGGCTGCTGCTTGCCATTAACAGGCTCACATGCATTATGGAAGGGGGAGGGTTGTTATACTGACATGGAGAAGTCAATTTTGTGTGGCCTTGTGCTTTCTGTTTACTCTTTTTTTAAATGAAAAAGTAGTAAGATATTTCCCAAGGAATTATTGGTGAGTACTTCAGCTGGGAGCAGCGCCAGGTGTTTCTCTTCACAGGCTTGACTGGAAATCTCTTTACTGCAACCACTCTGTAGATGCATGGGAGTTTAAGAGGGGTACTCTGAAAGTTGCTTTTAGTTCAAAACTTCCCAGTTCATGAGCAGCACTTTGTCACTAAGAGAAGCATGATCAAAACTTTTGGGGGTGTCACTTCCTTCACTGGCTCAAATGCCCTGGTTTGGCAGACCATTAGGAATTTGTTATAAGTGTAAGGAAGAGAAGTATTGGTATATACACACTCAGATGCTTAGAAATGCCTTTGGTATTCAGAATATTCAGGCATACTGTCCCCACTGCAATGACAGCAATACCTTCCAGACACATAATTTCTTTTTCAGAAAATTCTGAGTGAAAAATCTTATGTATGCAACTGACTTTCTGTTTAGCTCAGAATATTGAACAAAAGAAAAATTGTCATCTTAAGTTGGTCATAGACAGTAAAAATTGTCAGTTTTCTGAGCAATCTAAAGTAAGTTGCAAAAAGGAACAATTTTGACTAAAGGTCAAATGAAGCACTTTGATTAATTTTTTTTTAAATTTCTAAACTAAAATGTTCTGCAACTGAAAATTGCATTTTCTGGGCATTGACTAATCCAGGCTTTCAGCATTTCCAAAGTGTTACTGTTTTTTGTCAAAGTAATTCATGAGATCTAACTGAATTTTCAAATAATTTCCCCCCAAATTCTCTACAGCCTCATTTTTGGCCAACGACATAATCTGTGTAGAAACCTTCCCCAACTCTAAAGGAAAGAATCATTTGCTGAACCTAACACAAAAAGAATTTTCATAATGATTAAAAATTTTAAATAAGAATAGTTCTACTTTATTTAAACAAAGCTTTACATGTGAAATGAAGAAATATTAAGTGAGAACATCCATTGAAAAAATATTATTGCAGTTGAATCTCTTTGAATAATTTATTACTAGGAGAATAAGTACATCAAATATTTTCTACAAAATACATCTTTAAGATTAAAAACCTTACCACTCCCTGAACTGCCAAGTAGCCCAAAATAACCATTTTTTGGGGTATGATGTATAACACTTTCTATGCATAGATTTAAGTGGGTTTATAATATAAATTTATGAGAGTCCCAAGCAGCATGTGACTCATGTTGCTGGTACAAGTAGGTAAGGATACTGAAGGTTATATTTGGCATGTTTATACTGGTTGAAACTCTTCTGCAAAATTAAATGTCTCAAAACACTTGAAAGACATTGTGAAACAATATTGGTGATCTATTTTTTCTTCCTTCTCCTGCTAATTACACTTAGTTAGGATGAGCTATACTGACCTAGTGCACTTTTTCTCATTATTTAGATAGTCTTTCCCCGTTTTGTTCAGCTTACACACCGAAAGTAGCTGTGTCAGCTACTGGATTCTCTCACCTACTGTTGCAGCTTCTTCTCAGGCTGCAGCAGGAGTATTTTAACCTGTTAGAAAAAAAAAAAGTAGGAAGTATTTATCCTAATTGTATTGGACCAAATCTCTCCTGGAGCAGCTGCACTGGCTACCTGTAAAATTCATTCAATATCTTGTGCTTTCCATGTGACAGCCCTTTAATGAGCTGAGAGCACAAAGAAATTTGAGCATCAAGTCTGCAGAGAGCAAAGTGGAAGCCTGTGCACTTGCATCAGGTGTCTGATACCTGTTGGGACAAGGCCCTTGAGCAAATATAAAATAAAGCAACTTCCTCCCAGTCTGGAACTGCCCTGGCCCTGGGGAGCACTTGGACACAGCTGATCTGCATGAGCATTTACACCCATCTCTTGGTCTGGCTGAACCCTGCTGATCTGGCATTTTAGGACCATCACATGGTTCAGTGTCTGATATAAAATCCTATTGCTGTTGTGGGCAGGAGTGCAAGTGTTTATTCACCAGAGACACTACTGGGCTCTCACAGAAGATGGGTGTTTTGGGAAGAGTGACTGGAAATGAGAAGTGTGTGTGCTGGAGGACACTTTTATGGTGGTGCTGGCAGTGGGGTCAGGAGATGTGGGTTAGTGTTTGGGCTGGTCCACAGCTACCTGCCCTGTTGGACCTTGAGACTTCCATCATAAAAATGGCCATCACCTTCCATGTCCTGATGTTTACACTGACCTTGGAGGGGTAGGAAAATGTCTGCATTCCTAAACAGAGAGGACATATGTGTTGGTTTGGCCTGTGTGAGAAGCAGACACTGGTGGCTCATCATGTAAGTCTTAGGTAGCCTAGGTAGCCTGGTTGATGGAACCAGCTAGTGCAGGATTTCAGAAGTCTCCATCCCTATGACAGAGACATTGCTAAAGGAGCTGTGCTCTCTGTGCACACCTGCTTTCCTATTTTGTGGTTTTGATCCAGAGCTGTTTTTTCCTCCCACAACCATTCTGCAGCCAACAATATCTTTCATGCTCAGAAATACTCCTCTGAGGCCTTGCTGAAGTTTCATCACTAATGAGGTATGACAGAAGGACAGATTGCTAGATCTTCCATGCCAAAGCATTGCTTGCCAGCTGAGGTCAGTGTGACAGGGTGCTTACCCACAGTGGACCAGCTGTGTTCATGTTTCCAGCTGTGTGCTGTGCAGCCAGGAAGCTCCAGGTAATTTTGGCAGCAGATTAGATACAAGCTCCCCCATGCAGAGAACTTCCCCCAGGTACAGCCTGCCTTCTTCAGTAGCTGAGTCCAAGATAAGGGGCTGGAACAGACCTCTCAGTGACATTTTAAGCATGCATTTGGAGTTTTGTGTGTTGGTGCACTTGAAAAATACTGACTGACCTCCCAGGTGAAAAATGCACCAGCTTTACTGAGATGTGGAGAGGTTGTGGCACTACTATGGGGGTGAGGAAGAGGAATTTAGAAACTCTGACAAATGATTCCCTATCACCTGCTGCCCCACTAGGGAGAGTCCTACTGCATGGCTGCTGGGATGTGTGACTTGGGTAACACCACCTGCTGTCAGGCAAATCTTGCCAGTCTTCTGGTGTGGGCACAAAACTGTGTGAGGGCTCCAGCCCAGTGTGCTGCTCTCCCTCTTGCTATGGCAGGACATGCAACTTTGTTGGCAGTCCCTGAGGTGAACAAACTGGTGTTTTTCAAAACTCTTCTGTGTAGGCAAGGCAATCAACATTTCAGTACAAATCAGGGCAAACTAGGAGATGGTAGATCCTGCATGCCTTGAAGACTTCAAATCAAGAACAGACAGATTCCTAGATGTATTTTAATTAAACACAATCTTATTTAATCACAGGAATGTCTGACTGAAAAAGGCTTGTGTTATAAAGGAAGTCAGGCTGGATGATGTAATTGTTCTTCCTGGCCTTATTATGAAAACAGATGTTTACTGTGGGAGAGGATGTATTTAAATAATAAGCGTGTCTGCATAATGGCCTTAAAGTATGTTAGTTAAACATATGCACGTGATCCTTCTACTTTTAACTCCTTTTGGATAACCTAAGAAAGGTCAGTTAGAGAAAATCATCTTTACTGATGCAGTAAATTGCACATTACCTCCTTCATGCCCACAATGGCATCTACTTTGGTGTTGGCTACCTCGGGCTGTTGCAGAGATTGAACAATTCAGACTCTGTTGTGTGAAACCATGGCTTGCCTCTGGCTCTCCATCACATTTGTGTGCTTTGCTGCCCAGTTTTCTGTCCATGGTGGCAAGACTGGGGAGGGCAGCACCTGTGGGGGCAGACTCAGAAACCAGAGGGGTGAAGAAATGACCACTCTGAGTGGGGGCATCCAAGGCACCACTGAGGAAGTGAACTCGTGTTGCCATCACAAAACCTCTCCCAGAGCCTGGAAAAGGCAACACCTTTAAGAGATGAGATGGGTCCTAATCTGCCCCCAAACTGTGCTTCCATAGCTGTGTTGTTGCATCAAGTTTACACTGCACAGAGTTTGCATTCTGTAAATGTACCTCAGACCAGTTCTCGAGCTAGGAAAGCCACCATTAAATGTGTTCTTTTGAAGCAAATGTTACTCTAAATAACTTTGAAATCATGATTTTTCATCTCTCTTTAAAAGGAGCTTAGTCAATTCTGCCCCAAAGGAAGATTTTCCTGCACCATGCAGTGTTATGGGGCTGTAGCATTTTCTTTATAGCTACAGCATGTGTTTTGACAGGGGTCATTTGGGAGGTGAGGAGTGGAGGGGTAGAAATGAATATTAATTAAGCTTGTCACTGCTAGAGGGATAATGTGCATTGTAGGCAAGAAAATTCCAGGTAGAGCTGGGCATGATTCTTCTGTGTGGAATGAATTTATTTTTTAAAAATGTGCTTTTGAGAGAACCATAATTATTCATATATTGAAGTCCAATCTGGCAAATTATTTAATACAAAAACTAAGGGGGAACAATCAAAAGAGTTGAAAATTATTGTTTCAATCTATTTAGAAAGAACCACTTCAATATTTGAATTTTAAAGTTAATGTAATTTATGTTGGAAAAAATCTGGTACCAGTCTGTGAGGGAAGAAAGTGTAAATGTTTTGGAGGGCATGATTAAAAGATAGATTATCTTTTCAATGTTGTTATGGGAGACTGTGAGATGATCACGAGGAGGTCACCTGGCATTTTAACAGTTGACCAGTTCTATAATTTTGGGGAAATAAGTTCTGTGAAGAGGAGCAGACAGAAAGGTCAGGGGAGTTCTCTCCTCTAACCAGTTCTGGGTTCATTATGATCTTAGCATCTCCACTTTTGCATGACAAGAGGAGGGGAGTGTGCAGCTGAGCAGGGTGACCAGGGCTGCCAGGCAGGAGCAGGGGGTGCTGCCCCAGCCCCCCAGGTAAGGGGTGTCTGCAGAAGGAGCCTCCAGCCAAACTGGCAGGGATGCTCAGGGACTGAGGCCAAACCTAGAGCTCTGTCCCAGCTGCTGTCCTGGATGGGGAACATCCTGTCCTGCAATGCTGTGGGTTGTGCCATCCCTGGGGCACTCAGAGCTGCTCTGAGCCTGTCTGGGAGTGGGACATTCCCCACACCCTGCCTATGAGGAGTTCTAAAGCACGGGGCTTATTTCCACTTACAAGGATTGCACTGCTGTGAGCAGGTATTCAAATCTGTGCCTCACTTCTGGAGAAAGGCAGGATGGCAATTCTCAGCTGCTTTTGCAAAGCACCTGGAGCCTACAGACAGTGTGCAAGCCCTAAGTGCTGCTATTTACCACAGTGCTGCAGACCAGGCTGCGGCAGAGCAAGAAGAGCCAGCTCTTCTGGGCAGTTCCTTACACCATTTATTTCTGCCAGCCACAGGCCCATGATGCTGCCTGGGAGATAGGAACAGGTGACAAGGCAGGAAAAAGAAGGAACAAAGAAGTTTCGTGGCTGTGGCTGTGCCTCTCCTCTGGTAAGAGAGGGCAGGAGCTGTGACTGGCGGGCAGCCAAATCCATCTCTGGTGGTGATGTAATTACTACCAATGACCTCCAGCCCCAGCAGGAGTTAAATGGCTCTTCAGGGCAGGCACCAAACCTGGTCTGCTTTACATAAGATAAGCACAGGTTTGCTGGAGGGGCAGGGAGAGGAGGGGGGTGTCTGTGGTTTGAAGGGGACTGATTTACAAGCACAGCCCGCTCCCCTTCATGTTCCCCTGGCTGTGCAGGCTCAGGCAATGTCCCCATTCTACCAGTGCCAGTGCCATCATCCAGGGCCAAAGCATCCTGTCCCCACTCCTGGGAGCAGTTTTGCAGAGAGTCCTGGCACTGTCCCAGGTCTGTCTCTGGTGGTGCTGGCTGGGCACAAAGTCTCACTGCACTGCAGACAAGGGTGAGAGTGACAGTGTCCTTGGCCCTTGGGGTCAGTGGCTGTCTTGAAGGAGGCAGGCTGCAGCTTGTGCAAGCACAATTTTGCTGTCCTGATGGCCTTAGCACAGGCTAGAGGAGAGTTGCATCACTTTCCTCTCTCTCCAGCTGCACTGCTGGGTGTTTGGATGGTCCCCCCACCACTGTGCATTGAGGCACTTAACTGAGGGGAAAGGGGAAGGTAAAGAACAGCAAGTACCTCTAGGGAACAGAAGGGGTTTTAGGCTTTATCCTTTTATTGTATGCCAGTAAGAATGCCAGGCATTTAGCAGCTGGGGAATTGAGCCAACAGTTTATTAATATTTGTTGTGTTTATTTCTGCCATGTTGGGTGAAAATGTAAAGTGTTATTACTTTAGTGCATTTAGAATATATGTTGTTACTGCTGTTTTGAAATGAGAAAACTACTATTTTCAGATCAGCTTGCTGCCCTTTGTGTGCATGAAGTTAAAAATAAAACACTTTCATACCTGAAAATTGCTGATTTTTCAGGTATTGATATTTTCTTTCAGACTCCTGTCAGTCTAGTCATCCATCTGATTCTGTTCAGTAACAAACTATAGGTTTCACCTCCACGGGGTGACTCAGGAAATATTTCATCTCTTCCCACTGTCAGAAGCTAGGGAGAAAAAAGGGCAGGTTTTATTCTTTGTATTTGGAAAGACTGGTAAGGGATGGCACATTCATTTCATGTTCATCTCCTTTCCATGTCTTGGATGATTGAATTGTTTGGCTGGGAGAGTGTCCCTTTCTGTATGGTCTGAAGAGTCTTTGCTGCCATGGCTCCCCTCTGTATGAGAAAGCACAGTTCAGCATTTTGTCCACTTGGATAGGACTCCTTCTGCTCTTGCCATAGAAGACTTTGAAACTGCAAATTCTCATCAGGGACCTTTGTGCCTACAAGATAAGGAATTCCCTTCCATTTCTCACAATCTTCTGTCTGGAAGGCCAAACCCCCTGCTGCCCATGAACTTGGATGGAGCACAGATCTGTTTCCAGCCTCAACATGTGCTTCTGCTGGACACAGGACCTCATTTGGATGTTCACAATGTACTGCCACTGCAGAATCTGAGAGCAGCAGTGAGAAAGGAAGTATCTGCTGAAAACCAAAGGACAAGACATGAGTGTTTCACCTAAGCTATTCTTCCTTTATAGCTCTCCTGGAGTGCTCACTAGAGATGTGCCCCTGCATCATTTTCGGAAGGCTGTGCATGAAGAATTTCCAAGTGTCATCTCCTTTGAGCTTCATTACAGAATATCTGTCCTTGTTCATTCTCTTTTTTTTTTTTCTTTTCTTACAAAATTTCAGAGACAGTGTATACTAGAACTGATTTGAAAGGTTTAGAACAATTCAGAACTAGACAGGTCCAAATCAAACTATCAGCTTTTATCTCTCCCTTAGAAGTGTTCAACAAACCTTTGATCATTGCAGAGAATCAAGCTTGTGTGCTTATTTAATCTCAACTCAGCATCAAGGCCATACAGTAGCTCTTTTAGAAAAGCAAGAGATATTTCCTCTTTATCTTGATGGCTTTCCATTTCTTCTGCTGGAGAGGAGACCAACAGTCTTCCTGTTTACTTAGACTTCCTTAGACTTCCTTAGAATGCAGCCTGGGCCAGAAGTGATGGATATAGGCCTGGAAATAATTTATTTCATTGAATTGCAGATGTAAAGAGAAGCCTAAGAGTATTTAAGTAAATTATCCTCTGTGCAGCTCAGTCAGATCTTCTAAGAACCAGAAGCTTGTATACATGCTAATTTACTGGTTCACCTTTTCTTCATCTGTCATTTCAGGTTGGATGTGCCATTGGCATAGACTTTTTTTTTTCCACTAGAAGTGGTTGAAAAGAAAACATCAACAATTAAAATTGGGGGTGAGGAAGATTGAGTTACAATCTTTGCTGTTGATCCTTTATTTGATTTGGGATGACATTGTCCCCATTATTCTAAAGGAAAATAGAAAGAGGAGAAATCTGTGATGTCATAGCACTTCTCCCAGATAAAAGCTATTGTGTCATCATCTTCTAGGTTCACTTTTAAAATGCTGAAGTAATGATCTCTGAATAGTGGCACTGGTACAGCCTTACTGTGTGATGCTATGGTATTGATTTTTAATCAGGATTTTAATTTAAGTTATATATGCACATCCTAATGTTATTTACTGTAAACATTGCTCACTGATCAGGAATAGATCTAGAGTCCTGTAGTAAGTATTACTGAAGAAGGGGGAAAGAGAAAATCCTATTGTTTTGGAAAGGTGTGTCAGCATTCTAACAAAATAGGGCAAAACATTATCCCTTGCAACCTAATCTGAATTATATTTGGAGCACGATTTATCAACACATGAAAGAGAACCAATGCTCGAAAAGGTGGTACTGATTATCAGCTGCTCTTAGTCAACATTAATCCACTGACTTTGTGGTTGGCCTGGTATCCTTGAAAATGCCAAGTCTAAGTCTTGGACTTTAGTCTTTATGAAAGGGTGTGTGGCTGCTTAATAGTTGAGCATACCCAACACATACAAGAAAACAGTTATTTCTATCTCTGTCTATAAGTCTGGTCTGTTATGCCCTGTTCTGACTCAGCCTGATTCTGGTGAGGCCATGTCACAAGCTCCAAAGGAAAGTGAGAAATCTCAGCAAAAGATAATGATAGAACAGTTAGCAACCAGGGCAAATGTCTCTCTGACTTCATGGAGTTGGAGCTTGTTTCATCAGTTTTCAGTATGCTGCCTTCTGATTTTCTGTAAACAACTATCCTCACTTCTATATCTGGAAACAGTGGACAGCAGCACATTATTTTCCTCACCTGTATGAGACCTCACTTCATTCAGCTCCATCCTCCCCTCTCTTACTCATTTCTAATCTGTTCTAGTATTTTTGATCTCTCTGTCTCTTCACGTGAAAATCTTTTCCAGCCCCTCTCATTTTTAGCGTCTCTCTCTGGAGTCAGTCCTCTTCAGCAGCATTTGCTCTGAGACAGCCACACAGGATACACCACAGGTATTTAAAGCTTTACTCCCAAGCTTTATTTCTCTCCCAACAGTGTGTCCTGACAGTATGTCTTTGCTTTTTAACCATCCTGTGTGTAGGCCCATAGTCACCTCTGGGATATTTTTCCTTTGTGATTACAGCTCATCCCACAGAAGCCTGTGTTACAGCCCAGAGAAGCCAGGCAGCCTTGCTGCTGGCACACACACCCTCCTTTCCCCAGTGCTCCAGCTGGGGATGTGGTCAGGCTGCCGGTGCATGAGATCACATCCAGCAGGGCTACTCCCTGGAAGCCAAAGTGTTGCTTAGTAACCCACTCATGGAAGTACCAGAAGCATTTTTCAATCTGTCACATTGGCAAAGAACACTGGCTTCTTGATTTAGAGGCATTCTGCTGTGCGTGGCAGGACCATGCTCCATTATCTTGCATCCAGCACTATCTGCAAGCATGGAAACGAACCTCCCATTTAATGGAGGGGCTGGGAGAAGGTGGGGGTGTAAGGCACAGAAAATATTTTTCTAGGATTGTGTGTGAATCTTTTAGATGGTTCTCCTAGTCCTCATCTTAACTCCCTTCCCATGGGAGATATTCCTTGCTTATGAAATGCACTCCAGGGTCCTATAGCAATTGGCCAAACAGGACCCTGCAGCACCTCCATCTATTATGAGACATTACTGCAATAAAACTTGGTGTGTCACATAGAAACTGGATGAGGTATTGCAATATTTATGCTGTAAGCCTCAGTGTCATGGACAATTGCTACAGAATAATGTATGTCTTTTCTTAATGCAGTGGAGTCACAGCAGCTTCAGCAGAGCACTGAACACAGATCATCTGATTGCATGGTTTCCTCAGTTATTTTCAAATTATTCTGTTACAGAGACTTCAGTGAAAAATATCCTCTCATTTAAAAATAGACTGTAAAGGCTCTTAGGTTACTCCCCCTTTTAAGAATAATTCAGTCTGAGAGCAAAGCATCCAAGAACTGGGCTCTGACTTCAGAGGCTTACTCCTTTATCTGGAACTGGTTTATCATTAAAATGGCTTCAAAAAGTAACTTGAGGGCTTTTATTTGAGGTACCTTATTGATTTTGCTATCACATCTCCTCATTTTAGAAATGAGAAGGTATTTTGAACAATGTCTAGCTCTGAGCTCTGGGGACCAGCTGGACTCTTCCCATCCTACTTCTTGTTATCAAAGACAGTAGAACCATAGAGTGTGTCCAGCCACAGCATCACCCATTTCTGTGGCTTGCCTTCTGTTGACAGATTGTGTCCTGGAAGCCGTCTGCAAGAAATTTAAGGGCTTCTATATGAGTCATGGAAGGTCCAGGGTGATCTGAAGATGAGGTTGTTAGACAAACTAGTCTGGGCCCAAGGGCTCTTCTGGTCTTTGGAGTGTCATTTACCTGGGATGATGCTCAATGTTACAGTGATGAAATCCGCAAATTTAATCACTTTTTTTTTTGGTGTAAAGCCTTGTCAGTGCAAGGCCAGTGACATGTACAATAGTTGTGTGCTAAAGTTTTGCTCAGCATAAAGATGAAAAAACATTCCACAATATCAGAAGCTCCTGAATTGATTTCTGAGAACTTTTTGAGGAGCTGAGTACCTTCCTGTGATTTTTCCCACTCAAATAAATTTGGCTATGGGATAACGAGTCCTTCAAATTTATTATATGTAGTTGTATTTTTATTGCACATAGTTTAAGAAATACAGAAAGTGGTCAAAAAGTGCTCCTGATGACTGGCCAGCATAAGAGCATTTGATGACCTGCTGTGGATCCCAGAGCAGAAGTGTCTACATTACAGAAATATTCAGAATGAACTGGTTTCTCCAGGGGGCAGGGAGCATTCTTGGCAGGGAAGCAAAGACTGTGAAGGCCTGATCTACATTTTAACTCTTAGGACTGGCTGTGCTAGCTCAGAACTGATGTAAAGCTTGCCATTGTGATGCTTTGCTCTGTGGAAAAAGGGTTCAGAGAAACTCTAAGTGGTACAATGTATCATTGTTTTGAAAGAATCAGGGTATCTGTTTCCAGTGTTCTAATACTTAACCTTGAAGTGTGTTCATAATGAAATAATCTAGCCTTACCAGTTAGGCATGGAAGCAAAAGACTTATAGTTACAAAGACAATGGGAGAGGGAAAAGCAGGTGTACTGAGTAACCTCTAGGCAATACTGAGAAAGCACATCCTCTCCCTGCGTTCACAGGGGGGGACACCTCTTTCTTTGCACTTACTGAACATCCTGCATCTTGAAGTTATTTGAGGTGAGAACCATTTTAGAGCAACTGAGTTAGCTACAAAGCAGGAGATATTCCACTAGTGTTAATTCTTGTTGTTTAGCTTCTGGGGTTTCTGTCTGCTTGTATACTCACAGCCTTCTTTTCAGCATTTGAGGATGCTCTAGATTACTTCTGTCTCACCTAACTGGGATCTGCCTGCCCTTGTGGAAACAACAAATTGTGGGTTGGAGGCTACCCGACTTCCTGGCTGTACATACCCCTATCTCTACAACATGTATGTGTATGTTGAGTGATTGCATTGTAGTGGCTTTTGTAATGCAATAACTGTGGTGTCAAGAAAATGTGGTTGGAGAAAACTATACTTACACATTAACATGAATAGAAAATCAAAGTCACTGAAAAGGCAATACAGCTGAAGAATTCTTACTGTGAGCCACCACTATGTTTTCCACAATATGCCAACTTCTGTATCCTCTAAATAGGTTTTTTTCCTCTTTGCAGCAGAAGTGAACTTTAATTTTGTGTCTGTACTCTGAACTGGAGACATTGGTGCTCATTCTTTTCATAATGTGCTGATGAATTGAAATGCTAACCTTGTCGTGTGTTCACCAGCTTCTGTAACTTCCCACCAAAATAATCCAATGCCAGTTGGTGAATAGCTTGGAGGAGTTTTGGGTGCTGCTGAAACTGAAGCATGCCATTGAAATGTTGGTCTTCAGGGCCATGAGGTCTTGTATTTATGCTTGTAAGAAAAACCCAGCAGTCTCAAATGAGCCCAAATGTCCTATTAGTCACATGGCAAGTACAGAGACAAGTCAAAACAAGTGAGGGGAAAAAGATAAGGTATCCTGCCTGACGAAAATCCCATATACCATTTCATTTCAGAGGAAAAATCCTTCTGTGACCAATCCTGGGTGACAAGTAGGTGGGATCAAAGACTGGAAAGACCCATCTCTGTAGTGTGTTTGTCACTGTGTCTTTGGTTATGAATACATACCAGAATAGGAGAAAATGCCTGTCTTTCTTTCAGATTCCTTTTCAGCTGTGTACACTGCCTCCAGGTTGCCTGCTGCTACACCCTGTGAGGCCTCATTGGAGTTTACACTATCTTGCTTGGTATTTGTTTACTTTTGGCAGCCACAGACTAAGGTTACAGGTTTGGGAACCGGTACATAATTGTAAGGACAACTTCCTGTGTTACTTTCCCCCCCCTCTTCCTCTTTTGTAAAGTGTGAACCTTTCTTTGGAATTCTGAAGTGACTGTATCGTTACAATGTTTGTATGTAGAGATTTGTTTTAACATGGCTTATGTGGAGGACCTTTGCTCTTCTTATCTCACATTCAGTTTTAATAAGTGCTTGATAGCTTTGCCAGCCTTCTGTGGGGGAGGAGAGGTGGTGAGGTGGCTTCAAAACTTGGCTTTTTTTTAAGGGAATTTTGCCCAGCTTTACCTAAAGCAGTATGAGACTCTGGGGTGCTCCTGACTGTTCTCCAGTCACCCTGATCTGATTGCTTCTTGGAGAAAGAGACCAGCCTTGAAACCCTCAGAAAAAAAACATACTGTTTAATGAGCTAAGCCAGCACTGAGCAAGAAGGCCCATCAGTCTGTCATGCATGGAAACCTGCATGGTGTGTGTTGAGCACAGAGTGAATCATGGCAACTCACGCTGCTCTGCGGATGCCAGTGGAGCCACCGCCGCTTGCACCAGCCAAGGGTCAGCCCTTCCGTGTTTTGGTGGTAGGAAACCTGTGAGTGAAATCCTACTGAGGTTGGAGAGGAGAGCAAAATGGGTGTTGGAAGCCTCTCAACTTTGCAGGATTTCTTTGGTATTCATACACATTTGCAGGAATGTATTCCAAGCATCTTGTACTGTTATTAGTAACTTGTACTGTAGTTTGTTAGCAGTGTTGACTACCTACATAGCTAATATTCTGTTGCAACTTAGAAAACGTGTAAACAACTGCAGAAAACAGGAGTTTAGAACTTGTATGTACTGTTTTTTTTTTATATTAAAGCACTTCAATTAAAAGTTCAAGGAAAAATGCTTCTGTAGCCTTTGTATCTGTCTGGATAACAGATGTGTGGAAAGAGATGAGAGTGCCCTCTTCCCAAGATCTTCCCTGTTTGCTTAGGTACTAACCAAAAGAGATGGTCAAAATTTTGGGAATAACTTTGTGTGTTAAAGTTTATTCAGCAAAGAGAAGGTGCCAGCAACCCAGTCCAGAAGACATTATAATCTTACTGAGTCCCTGTGACCAACATGAAGTGCCTGAGGGATGGCCGAGGCATCACCGAGTGCTGATTCACACTGATGTGAGTATCTGCAAAAGAGGTTTTAAATGGGGAGCAGTTACTGAATGAGTCCATGTGTAGTATACTAGATTTCCTTTATTTTTATCACAAAGTCCCTCAGAGGTCACTGGAAGCCTGTTCATGTGAAAGTGAAGGAGAACCCTCCCCAGCCCAGGGTTATTTCAGGGGTACTGGAAAGTGGTGGGTTTGGCTACCAGAGGAGTTGTGTTGGAAAACAGCAGCACACACAGGCAACAAATGGTCCTCACGACATATCCCAGAAATTGTTTCTCTCTCCTCTCTGCCCCCTGGCCCCCCTCAATGTGCATATCCAATACTTTCCTGGATCACATCACTGTGGGATCAGCATGCATAAACAGACATCTCTAAAGCAGCTTGTGATTTGGTGATCTCAGCCCAGCTCTTAGTAGCCAGATGCCTATAATATGAAAACAACCATCAAAACTGTCTCTTATGCTGGCACTGTTTAATCAAAGGGACAATAGGAGAGAATGGCAGTCTTATTTCTACAAAGAGCCCTTCAATGTCAAATTTGCCATACAGTAGAGTAGCATTCACCTCCGTGGCACAGACCACAGCCACTCCAGAGGGGAACAAAAGCTCTCAGACAGCACGCAATTAATCCAGCATCTATTAAACCAGGCATGGGCAATTTTGAAGGAACGTAACAGATTTCTGCTTTAAATTATTCTAACCAGTATTTTCTTTTAACTCTACACAGTATGCACAGCTCAAAGTACAAACCAGAAGGCTCTGTTTCTGGCAGCTGTTATCTTCCTGGTAGCTGTTTTACATCCCTGGCATCTCATAATCCTGAGACAAAAATCAAGTAAAACACAGCAGAGGAACAGCATTAAAATGCCTCTGGTTTTCCTGCTGCCCAAAGCCATGTTCAGGTGCTCAACGCCAGAGCAAACAATTAATTCTATGACCAAGGGAACTAATGAAATCTGGTTTCCTATGGATTTATGACAAAACGTTACCTTGGTGCCAGAGACTTGAGGAATTAGTCTTTCTGCCAGTATCTTGAATCCAGATGAGGATTTTATCAGCACTAGTCTCTGGAATGGCATAATGAACTTTGAAATGGATTAAAAAAAAAAAAAAAAAAGAAAAAAAGAAAGCTGTATTACACAACATACACTGAGAGATGAAATTTACTGATGGGAATTTACAAGATAATTAAAATCACAGATCAAAACAAATACACCTTGTCTGCTAAGTCCTAAAAATGGGACTGCTGCTGGTTTTATTTCTGAAATGTGTGTCCCCATTTTTCCAGTGCAATGCTATTGAATAACAGTGGAGTCATTGCAAGGAAAGACAAAAAGTATTCGTAATAGTAGAGCAAAAGGTGTAAATAAACAATATTTTTTCACACAGAAGGAATATTACCCAAAGATCTAAGATGGACCTGTATTTTTAAGTCCTCTAAAAAGTGATTTGGAAAAGAAGAGGAAAAGTGAGGTGAGAAGTTTACTGAGAATGAAAAACTGTTCTGGGCAGTCAAAACAAGAGTTGACTGTGAAGAGCTACAGAAGTTTTTCATGATAATGAGGAACTGGGTTGTAAAATGACAGATGAAATCTACTGTCGATAAATGCACAGTAATGCTTCTGGGGGAAAAAACCACCCTAATTATACATGCATAATGAGGGGCTCTAAATCAGCCATCACTGCACGGGAAAACGATCTCAGCATCGTTGCTAATTTTGAGAAAATGACAGGTCAAGGCTGAGCAGGTGTCAGAAAAGCAAGTAAAATGTTAGGAATAACTAGGAAGGGGAAAAAATAAAAAGATAAAACAGAAAACATCATTAAGTCTCTGTATAAATCTGTGGTGTGGTCCTGTACTGGGTAGTGTTTGCAGTTTCTCCATGCTCCCACCCTCCCATCCCCACAGCCCAAAATACATCCAAAGAGCAAGAAGAGGCACAGGGGACAGCCAGAAAGCACTGGCACTATGGGACAGCTGCTATGCAAGGAGAGAACAAGTGTGCTGGGACTCACTGGCTGTCCAGAGAGAGACCAAAGGAGAGACAGGTTTGCAGGTTTGGCAGGAACCAGCCACTGCAGAGAACAAGCTGCATTTCCAGCCCCAGCCAGACTACTGAAGCATGTGGTTCCCTGCAGCTGAGCAGGCACAGCCCAGCTGTGGGGTACATGCTCTATATGCACATTGGTCCTCATATTTTTGGCCCCCAAACTTCCCTTAGAGGTCATTATTAGGGAAGGTTGTCTCCACATCCAATCCCATACTTTGGTTCTCACATCTTATTCTAACAGAGTTTAACCCTGATCTTGGATTTTTTTTCCTACCCCTTTAGTATCTGTCCATAGGGAGAGGAAATTTATTTGACACTTCAACCATAGTTCCTTGAGCAAGTTAAGCTGTGCCTGCTTATTTCATTCACTACATTTGATAAAAGATAATCAAACAGCTTGTGGTTGAAGGCTTCTTCCATTTTTCTGGAGAGAAGCCGTATGAAACAGTAAATCCAAATTCAGCAAACCACAGCTAAACTCCAGGTGGGTGCAAACCTAGCACCACATCAGAAGAGGGTGAACCTGCCATCTGCTTCTGCAGGACCCCGATTTAATCTCTAAGTGTAGAAGCTTCCTAAGAAGATACAACAGTGATTGCAAAGACTGAAGGTGGCTCTTCATCACAGCAGAAATTGACTTAGTGGCTTTTTATTATATGCCCCTGCAATGCTCTACTGCATCTATCTGTTCTGATACCATAACAGCTCACTGTTGGCACAGCCTCTGCTTTAGTGATTTGTTTACATGGCCATCTTTATTCTTGAGAAATGAGAATCCATAGGAACTGAGGCTGTCTGTCTGTGCTGAATGGAAAAAGACCCATCAGTCTCAAAGAGATGCTATGGAGAGCAAAGGCACCTCCCCAGCAGCCTGACCTTGCCAAGGAGGCAGGAGACTCACCATTTGCGACAGGCAGCAGTTCCACTTAATAAATATTTCATGGCAGAGAGTGGCAGACTTGGGGAGAAAATGGAGGGCAGGGTTCAGCCTGTGACGCAAGGTGATGTGACCAGACCTTGTCTAGCAGGGCTGGAGGCCACCTAATTGGCATTCCCACGCCATGCTTACGAAGAGCATTCTGTAGTCCTCTGGGAACACAAAAATAATTAAAAGGCCCCTCAGCATGCAGTGTTGCTAATGGGCTATTGCCTGCCATGTGATGTTTTTGTGCTCAATTAGAGCTGAGCAACACAGACTGCTCAAAATTCCCATCTCCCTCCAAGAGACCCCTGGGTGCAGCAAGCCTCCTTTCCTGCTGCACGATGGCCCTTGTTGTGCCCTGCCCTGCAGCATTTGTGACGGGGAGCTGAGGGCTGGGGCAGCAGCTGAGCTCGGCACAGCAGAGCACACAGCGCTGTGCTGATGGTGCTGCAGACAGAGCTCTGGCACTGGGGCAGAGCACACAGAGCCAGTGGGTTCAGAGCACCCATCCTCATCCTCATCCTCATCCTCGCACCCCCGGGCACCTCCGCGGTGACCTGGAGCTGAAGGATGACTGCGCATATGGCACAAAGCAAAGGCCCTGGATCTCTTCCAGGAAAGGCCTCACTCACACATTGCATATCAGTGCAGACTTCTGGCTTCTCCTAGCACAGTGCAAGGCTCAATTGGTGCCAGCCACAGCTGCCTGGCAAAGGATTCCTTCAATATTCTCCCCCTGCTCTGCGCAGATCCTGTATGGGATGATGCTGAGAGACCCATCAACACCTTTTGTGCTTTCTCGGGAGGGATTTGGCCACCTGAAGGCAATTTCTCTCTGCAATCTGAGATTGCCTTCTGTCCAGGCACCTGTTTTATTTACCAGCCCTGCTGTGGAGGCAGCCTTGCCAGGTCTTTGTGCCTAATGCTGTCTCTGACTTCACAAGCCTTGACTCACTTTGCAAGTCATCGGTGCAAGCCATTGCTGCCTCGTTTGGGCCAAAACAACAATTCCTCTCCAAGGTATAGTTGTTTGAGTATTCATGGGCTAAACTTTAGGTAATTAGCATTGTTAATGTTCTCTGTGTGATATTACAGCTGTGGGCCTCATTAAAATATTCTCCTGGGAGAAGTCAGGTGAAGAGTCAGGTGTCAGCTTTGCTTCATGTGGAAAAGCCTGCCTGTTATTTTGAGAGAATTATTTGTTTAAACACTGGATTTACACATGATGGTGCATTTAATCCCCAGTGCTTCTGACAGCTGGAGAGCTGGGCTGAGCTGCTGAGCAGCACTGGTTTGGAAGCCAGCAGCAAGGCTCTCCATTTCTTCTGCCAAAGAAAGGCTTTGGGCTCCTGCCCAGCAGCAGGCAGGAGTCTGCAGGGTGGTCTCTCCAGTGCCAACTGCCCACCCCACCCTGTCAGATCCTGCCCACTGCCAGATCCTGCCCACTGCCTGGCCAGCCCCAGCCCCAGCAGCTTTCCTGAGCAGCAGGAGCCTGAGGAGTGCTTTTAAAGGAAAGGACAGTGACAAAAGGCCTCAGAGGAGCTCAAACTGATCTGAAGCAATGGCAGTTCAGTGATAAGAAGAGAAACAAAGAAACAGCCTCTGCTCCTCAGCAAGGGGATGGCGTGGCCCAGGGCCATTTTCCCATGGCACTACCAGGCACAGTCATGGTCATCCAATCCTGTCTCTGTATTTTGTACAAGGAGTGGGAGACTTGAGCATGTTGGCACCCCTGCAAGTGAGGGAATTATGCCCCAGTAAGGGCCTGGAGGAATCCATATAGCTCAGACATGGGGCACGACACATCTGTGTTCTGCAGGAGCCTCTGCATTTGCTCTGTGACCTTCCTGAGTTCTTTTCCCCAGGCCTGCCAGCAGCTGCCTGGGCAATTATTTATGAACAGGAGTTGAGCTTCTCCAGCTGAAGGAGGTGGCTGTGGACAGATGTCGGTGCAACAAATGGGCACATACCAGCTGTTTGCAGGCGCTGAGCAGCAGCAGGCAGAGATGCCCACAGACAGAGACAGGGATGTAGAGAGATGCATGCTGGCTCTAGACCTGGCCTGCTGTAGCTGCACAGAATGTAAAGCATAAATAGTAGTAGTATTGTTTTATGGTTGTTTGTTTTTGTTTTTTGTTTTTGTTTTTTTTTGTTTATTATTAATGTTTTACCCAGTGTGCCTCTGGTATCACTTACTGGGTTGACTTCTGGAGTACTGAGAATTTTTCTTGTGCCTGGGGAGAACAGCCACCACTGTGGCTAGGCTGAGTGCTCAGTCCCGGCAAAGCCTTGTGTTTTGAGATGTCACACATGACTGTCACCTGGCTGCCATCTGAAACCAATGGCTGCAGCCTCTAGGTATGTTTCTCCAGGAACTGATTTTGTGATTTCCCTTGGGGGTTTGGCAGGCAGCTCAGATGGGTAATGACTGTTTGAGTCTCCCTTTCCATTTCAGCTACTTAAATGTCCTAATTTCTCATGTATCTTTCTGCCTGTGGGAGTGGTAGGTAGGTGGCTGGAAGAGCAGAGAGGTGGAGAGATGCAGTGGAGGTACCGGGTTCCTGGTGTGAAGGGAAGCTGAGGGCCTGGGTGGGAATGAAGGATGGCGATGGGTGAGTAGGAGGAAGCTCACAGAATGGAAAGTAGGAGGGAAGAGACTGCAGGATGAAGATGGGAATGAAAGATGACATGGCTGCAGGCAGAGGGTTTGTACAGCAGGATGCTGCTTTGTGTCGATTATGCAAATCATATATGTTTCCTTAGGTTTGCTGTTTTGGTAGAGGATGGCTGGCTGCTTCCCAGGCTGCTGCTGCAGCCCCTGTCAGTGGGCAGCACCAGGCCAAGAGAACAGGAGGGTAAATGGAATTGCCTTGGTCAGATTTTCTGGAAAACACCTCAGCTGGAGTCTACTATGCTGCTTCACACCTGCCAAAAATCTGACCCATCAGATTTTGTGCTGAGGGAAGTGTTTAGCTCTTCTTTCACTAGTAAAATTATCAGCAAAATTACCTGCTAAATTCAGTCAACATCCCTATTGTTCTGAACTTTCTCAGAGCTGGGAGGAGCCTGGGGCAGAAGAATCACACAATGTAAGCTCAGGAGGATCCACTTTTTGTCTTGGGGCTGTCCACATATCCATAGTCCAGCCTTGTCCTAACCTTCAGTGTGCAAGAGCTGTGCACAGCGCTCTGCCTTTCTGTAGAGAGCACAAATAGCTCTTGGAAAAATTTGACTCCTTCTGTAGCTAGGCCATGCAGCCAAGTTAAACTACAAAATTTGGGTCCACATTTTGTCTGATGCTTGGTCAGGGTATTCACAGTAGAGCTTAACTTTGCCTCATGAGTTAAAGGCAAATAGCAGAATGGAGAGGTGGCAGTGCTCGCTGCAAAGCCTGGGCCACATACCTTCACACACCTGGAGCAGAAGCCATGGACAGAAATTCCTTGTAAGAATGGGAATCACGTCAGAAAAAGTTTTGTCTCAGGAGAATTCAGAGCAGGATTTTATACATTGGTAGAGACTAGAACAGTGCGATATCGACTACTAACATCTTTACTAATAACACTAACTTTGGAGAATCGCTGGGCACGGGGATTTTATCTAATTTCCATGTAGCTCTCCTGTGCTTCCTGTGCTGTGAACTAGTGCAGCTGAAAGAGGAATAACTGTCTTGCAGACAAGCAGTTCCACGTAGCGGAGATTAGCAGCGGCAGCGGTGAGGAGCGGGGCTCCTGCCGGGTGCTGACATTCCCGCGGCGCGGAGCAGAGCCTGCATTCAAATTATTGTGAGGAGAGACGACTCTGCTGCAGGGGCAGCACAAGGAATGCATCAGGGACTGGGCAGAGGGGTGCTGTGCCTCACAACTCAGTGAGCACAGGAGTGTCTGCTCATTATCTGCCTGATGGACTGGTGTTGCCCCCCTTCCTCCTGCCCTGATGCACATGTGTGTTTCCGTGTGTATCTGTGTATCTGTTTCAGGGCTGGCCTGTTCCTCTGACGATACATATTTAAGTAATGTAAATAATTGACATGCAATAAGGAAATGCGCTTTATCAAATGAAGCGAGACGAGGCAAGGCCCAGCATCAATTCATATTCATACTCTGTGCATTTCCTCCCTGTTTAATCTGTGTTTTAAAGGAACCTGTCCCTACTGGGAATTCCACTGCCAGCCCTCACCGGCCTCATTTTGTGCCTACTATGCCTTCAAAACTAATCCATCCTCAAAGCCAGAGGCTCATGTCGGCTTCATTTTGAGAGTGAGCATTTAATTTCTGCATGCTCCTATCCTTTAAAAAACCCAACATTTAAGCTAATAAAGGGGAAGAGTGGGGAGGAAGTAGAGAAACAGCAGTCTGACCATCCATCCATCCATCCATCCATCCATCCATCTGTCACAGCTAAACCCAGTATTTTACTATGAAAAAAGGTATCTCCTTGTCCTCTATCATATTGACATTAGGACTCTGTGTAAGACTCACGAGGCCCTTTTCTCCTGGATTTGAGTTCAATGCCCCTGCACTTCCTTCACTTGCCTTTAAAAGTTTATTTTTCCCTCTGCTTATTTTGTAAGGGCAGCATAAAGTTTTGCAGGACAAAAGAGGACTTAAATTTATAGTGACTGGTGATCCTGATGGCAAGTGCCAGGTGAATAGTACAACTCTTCCCTAAATCCAGCTTGCCTTTGATCCAGGCATGCGCGTACCCTTTCCACTCTCTGTGCCTCCAAATGTTCCTTCTTTGGTTTTGGGAATGTGTGGAGCAGCACTTTCATTAATTATGTGCTGAAGCCTGGGAACAAATTAGCATCTGTGCACAAAGGTGCTCCCCTGGCCACCCTGCCTGTGCTGCTACACTTAATTGGTGTGAGCGTGGCAAGGGAGAAGCCAGCAGGCAGGCACTGCATTTAGCTTCCCTTTTCCCCTCTCACTCAGAGATTCCTCTACATTATTTTTGATACAGAGTCTCCAGGCATCTTGTTTAATTTATGCTGCAACTTTCTTATTGTCTCCAGAAATGCATTTGCAAAGAAAAAAATCCATGCAGAGGATCTTTAGGAGAGGGTGAGGGAAGCTGCCAATGGTGATTATGCAGTGAGACAATCAGCATGAAGTGGCTACTGCCTCTGAACAAAGAAGTTATCAGTAAAAATGGCAGCTTTGATCAATTTGTGTTTTCACTTGCCTCCATGAGAGTCTGTAACCCTTTAACTTCAAGTCCAGCCATCAAAGTCAGTCTGCTCTTCTCTGAAAAGAACTATATGGAAAAAACCTTTCTTCCCCTCCTCCTCCCCTTTTGAGGCATTTAGGACTAGCACGGCATCTCCAAGCTTATCCCTGGTGTTTCTCCACCTCCTTCTGTGAGGAGCCTGGGCTTTTGTCTTCGGTCTGTACCTGCTTTCCTGTGCTTTGTCCTGCTCTCACTCACATACAGGTCAGGAAGAACCTGCACATCTTCAGTATTTTCAAGGGGGTGTTGATGAAGGCACTGTTGTCCAGAGAATACACCCCAAGGAAACTGTCTGGAGCAAGATCTGAGCTCTTCAACACAAGGAGAGGGAGCAGTTTTGTGCCCTTTGCCTTGGGTATTGGCAAAGCTGCAATCCAGAGGGAGAGCTTCTGCTGCCTGCACGGAAATGTGTCCCCCTCCTTGGCAACAGCCTCCAAGCTTGTGCTTCCTGTGGGGTGAGGGGAGAGAATTCTGCAGCTATCCCTCAGCCAGGGTGTCCCCTAGCATGGCCCCTAGCTGGAAATCCTGCCACAGCAGGGGAATTTGGCACCCCACCTCTTGCAGGGGTACAGCTGGCAGTGGCACAGCACCCTCCTTTTCCAGCAGCACTGCTTTTACAGAGCCAATGCCCCAGTAGCACATGGTGAGCCTTAGCACTGCAGGAGAAAGGAGAAATTAGCATGCATGTCCCTGTGCCTCTTGGGCCCACAGCATCCAGGTCTCATAACTCTCCCTTTCTCTGTGCTGTCCCGATGCCTCTATTGTTTCTCATCAGCTCTCAGTATGTTGATTTAATGTCTTCTGCCTTCCTGGGGCAGAAATAACACTTGTCCTTTCTCCTCATCTTGAAGATGATGCTGTGCAGCTGTGGAGCATCCTTGAGAGTGCATTAGTGGCATTACTGGCAGCTCTGACCCACAACGATCTCTTACTTGTCTGCTCCAGACAAGAGATTGAATTCCCCAGTCTAAAAACTGTACTAAGAAGATGAACAGGAGACCAGAGTTTTTTCCTGGGTATAGCAGAGCTGTGATGCTCTCTGCAGAGGCACAGGTTCAGCTCCCCCTCAGTATCCCACTCATGCTGATGACAACCAGAAGAGCTGGTGTTGGTACTGTCAGAGCAGTGCCAGTTGCCCCTTCAGCCATGTGTAAATGAGCAGGACCTCCTCCAGGCACAAAATCCCTGGGAGGTGCAAGACTTTGGCTCCTCCATGCTGCTGGCTTTTCTGGTGCTGCCCATGTGCAAAGCAGGGAACACTGCCCAGGCACTCAGTGGAGAAAGAAACTGAGAGATACTGTGGTGTGCCTCAAGGGTGGCACAGGAACAGCAGGTTCAGTTTGTGCTGAATGCACAAACATGTGACTGTCCCAAGGCCACACAGTGTAACAGAGGAGTCATTCAACACAAAGCTTTGGCTCACTTGAAATGCAGGAGAACACTGTCCCCAAGGTCACTGAAAGATATTGCTGGACTCAACACCTCCCGTTGAGCTGTTCAGAAGGTAACAACAAGCTCATTTGAAATGTGGCCTGAGGCTTGCTGGGAAGCCAAGCTCTGGGCTGAGCAGTCTGCTCTGCCCAACACCCTGGGCCAGTGCTGACTGCAGCTGCCTCCACCTAAGTGGACTTGCTTGTAAGGCAGCCCCAGGCTCCCTGCAAACCCGGGCCCCTGTGAAACATTCTCAGTCCCAGACAGCCTACAGCTGAGCTCCAGCTTGGCTTTGTGTCTTGCACAAAGTTAAAAGCCAGAAGTATTTTCCTTGGCTCCACTGCACCTCCTGGTCTTGTTGTTGCCTCTGCTGTGCACTGCCACTGCTGTTTACTCCTAAGCATGACTCAGACAGGCAGTGGCATCTTGCCCTGATGTTCCTAGACCCACTGAAGTTTTCAGTAGTTTTTTGCTGAGATGGTCTCAACTCCTCTGGGTAACAGCTTCCCTTTCCCTCTCCCATTTCAGGGCAGCTTGAGCCATGATTTTCTGTTGGTGCTTTCATGGGGAACCCAATATAAGAGCTGGAAGCTGGCTGTTTCTGGGATGGAAATTTTTTGAGTGTAGAAGGCTGGAAAGCCAGGGCTCTGGCTCAGACAAGAGCCACTCTGGTTCCCTGCCAAAAACTCTTCCTTATCCCTGCCATTTAGGCTTCTCCCTGCTTGAGGAGGCAAGTGAGTTATGATCTTGAGGAACTGGTATGGGCACAGAGCCAGGGGAGACCAAGAGTAAGCAGACAAATGATGGGAGCTCTCAAAAGAGTAGGTCAAAGACAGAAGGACACAGAAAAGAGGGAGGAAAATTCAGATATAGATTTCTGCTGTAGTTTCTAAGGAAGACAACTTAATTCCCAGCAATTAAAAGGTTAATTCCCTTGACAACACCTCCCTCTCTTTCCCAAAGTCTATCTCAGAAATAATCAAAGTATTTAATTAATATTGCACTAGTCCAAATAAGTACAATCATCTTCCAGGAGTATTTACATGTCAGGCTATAATTAGCAGCCTCCTTGGCACCAGCCCACATGAGGTGACAGGTCACAGTTTCCATTACATGCTGCATTTTTCCATATCACTGCTCATTCCTGAGTGACTATGAAATGAGTTAACCAAACTCAGCAAAGATGATGGATTGAGTGAGCCAGAGTGGCAATCAGAAGAGGAGCAGCTGATTTGTGTCAGGAAGTTGCTGACAATAATCAACACCTTAGTTAAATTATAATCTCCTTTATTTTTTTTTAAAGCATGCTTTTCAAATAGTCTGAGAAGTGGAATTTCAAGATTTTGCTATTTCCTGTAGATGATGAGCCATTTCTTCCTTGACTGAACTTCGTTCTCCTATTTAAGAGGGAAGTGCTTTGTCCATCGTACTGGATGATGTCTCTTGTTCCAACAGAAAGAGATGGGTGAAAGAGTGGCTGCACTTAAAAAACCAAAGTTGTTCTTGAATGCCTTTTACTGCTAGACCTTGCTGTTAGCCATTCAGACATGACAGGACACGTAAGGAGGAACAACAAAGCTTCAGACCAGAAATGAACTTCTGTCTGTGGAGAAAAAGTATTGGGTTATGATGAGAGTTGCAGGAGGCTGAGTCCTGGAGCACTGGCTTCTGCCACTGCATTTGCTGAGATTTTCCTATTTTTACTATAATTTTAGTCAAAAAAGCTATAAATAAAGGATTAAAACAGATACATGAGTAAATCTAGAAGAAAATATCAATGACCAAATTCCCACCTTTTTTCTTATAAAAATGTGAGCATTGCTGTTTTCTCACTCAGACATGCATGTTGGCTATTTGCAAGAGCAACTGAATTGGAAAAGGCCCAGTGAAGTGGGCACTGACACTGAGTCCTCCAGTCTCGCTGCGTGCACTTTGAATTTCTTCCTGGAACTTCATCCCTACATAGTGTACAAGGATTTTGCAGAAATGGTGGCTTCTGTTTTGGTACCGTGTCAGCTCCTCATTTAGTTGGCTTTCTGCTTGGATGTGAAACTCCAAGGATGTTTTTTGCTTCTCACTGACCCACTCAGAAGTCCCATGCTTCATTTTGGGTAGGACTGTGGATGCAGTATGTGTGAGGGAGAGCAGGATGAAACATTTAGGGTGCATGCAGACTCAATCTGATGCCCTGCCTGACTGCTGTGAGGCAGCAGGAACATTAATGCTGACCCACACCTATGGGCTGTCTTACACCAGCAGCTGGACAAAGAGGTGAACAATTAAAAGTGCCTCTTCAGGCAGGAGGAAGCCAGTGGAAAACTAGAGGGATAAGGAAATATAAATCAGATGTTTCTGCAGTGAAGTTTCCTGCTAAACCTCTTGTCTGGGCCTCCCCATGATGCCTCATGCATGGCTGCTGCTCTGCTGGTCCCCTGTGCTGGCAGCAGTGGACTGCCCTTCATGCCTCGGAGCGTGCAGGGCTCAATTATGCACTTATATGTCTTCCTCAAAATTGGCACCATCTGGACCACCACCTGAATGTCATTTTTTTCCTGCACAGCTTCTCACATGATTTGCCAGCTTGTGTTTGTGATTTGGAGCAGGAGGGGGGGGGGGGTGGAATATGTGAAAGGTGGTTAGATCTGGCACAGGTTTTTTGCATAAGCAGTGCCACTGACAGAACTTTTATTTAGGATTTAATTGATTTCTGCAACTCGTTGGAAACCTGTGCCACTTATTCAGAGGAGCTCCCTAAATCTGTGTCAACCTCCAACAGGGCTAAGTTTATCCCTCTAAAAGAATAAACACATTAATCACCCTAAGCATAACCTCAGAAATAATAAGCAGCTTCTTGTTTGAAATGCTTATACAGGAAAAAGAGAGCACACCAGGACAGGACTTGGAGAGGCCATTCTCTGTGGGGTGGTACAGCTAGCATAGACACCCAAACAGCATCTACAGATCAGCTCTCACAACCTCCTCCAAGATGCTCAGGTGAAACAAGTATTGCTCCATCACCTACAGCACAGCTGAAACTGGTTATGCAGAAGTGCCCACAATCACAATCTTCATTTCTAGGAGTTTGCTGTATTCCAGGACATAGACTCCTAAATCAAATTATGATTTCACAAATCTGACTAATCCAGACTGTTGTACCAATGCCACCAGCCAGCTGCTGTATGCACTATTCATAGAGGCTGTACTCAGGTGGTGCCTAAACACACTGTCCAGCTGTACAGCACCCCATCATGACTTCTTTCTGGGGTGAATAATAACAAGTACATCGGTTCACAGGGTGTGAAATTATTTGCATACACCAGTTAAAAAAAATTGAACAATGAATTTTTAAAAATACTGATATTTTAATTTATTACATATTACTTCTTATAGGGAAACTTGGAAAGTTCAGTGCCTGCTGCCTTCACAGAGGCCATAAGGAAATGAGTTGGTTGCATTGCAACCAATAAATCACAAACTTCTAGTCAAAACCTCTTTGAAATCATGTTGTCTGACAGCGTATGTCAACCAAATAAGGGTTTTCCATGTTTTAGCATATGCAGACACACAGTCCTTTTCACTACATGGGCCACCACTAGTGAGCTAACCTGAGAGTCACACCCTCTGCCTTCAGGCATCAAAGTCTGTTCAGCTGGCATCATTGTGGAAGCCCTGCAAATGCACAGGTGTTTTCTACATACCTGTGAGTGCTGATCTTCAAGGACAAGGAGGCCTAGATATTGCCTCACTAAGGAAGCTCAAGGAAAAGCAGGAGCCATGGAAAGTGGCACTACCTCCAGGTGGGGACTAGTCATACGAAAACTGGGTGACACCTTCACTAGGATGGAGAGAAGGATTTGACATTTTAGTTCTGCCTAATGGTCAATACATTAAAAAATAGGAGAGGCCAGGGTTGGCTCCCCTCTAGGAAGAGGAAAGCAAGGTGCCTTGCTGAGGCGGGCTTATGAAAGAGCCTATAGAGGCTATGTGCACACTCTGCAGAAACACTTTCATTCATACTGTCACTGCAACATGAAACTGAGGCAAGTCCTTCAATATGCTCAGGGTAAGGGAAGCTTCCAGAAGAAATGTTGTCTCCACTGCTAAGGAAATGATACACCATTCTTTGTTTACCATTAACTCACAGCAGTCTGCTTATATACTGTCAGTTTTGGGTAACTGATCACTCTGAGTATACTGCTCCTCTCATTTCCCCAGTCAGGGAGGCTGTGCCATCAGCTCTATCGTTTGCATCCTCCACATTTATAAGAAAGTTTGCTCCACTATCCAACAGCCAGGTAGTCTTTCTGGTGGCCTTCTGGTGGCCTTCTGGTGGAATCTCTGTAAAAGATCTCCTAATTCACAACAAGCATATATATTTTAGAGATTAAGACAAAAACATATATATTCCAAGTACAGGGAGGACAAAAGCATATGCTTCTCTGCAAGGGAGCTTAGGTTCACAGGTACACCACAGGTAAGTAGGGTAGGGCTGTAGGACTGTACTAACAAAAGGATTTGCCATGTCCTTTTGGGAACCAAGCAGGTCTAGCTCAGCCAAAAGAAGGGCTATGGCTCCCAGCCTTTTATTTGAAACTTGATCACAATGTCAAGAGCTCAGCTGCTGGTTCAGCACAACACTAATTACAACTATATCTCACATCCCTTTAATGACTGGTCTAACAAACGGGAGCAGGAATTGATCGGATACCCAAGTCCGTTAGTTTTGGCTGTTCCAGTAAAACAAGAGCAGTGTGTGCACATCATTATGAAATAGTAATGATCTTAGACACATGAACAGATCAGCACACATGTGGAATTAACTCCAATGAAACTTAAGGGAAACATGCTTTTGCTCAAGATGCTGACAGAAAAGGTCCTTTTCCTTCTTAAGTGCCTATTTTGAGTAGAGGATGGATGGATGGATGGATGGATGGATGGATGGATGGATGGATGGATGGATGGAATAAGACAAGAGAAATTATTGAAATCCCAGGTATTTTACTTATTTTTAACAGACTGAATGTTTTCTTTCTGTTGTTTTTTTTTTTGTTTTTGTTTTTTGTTTTTTGGTTTTTTTTTGGTTTTTTTTTGGTTTTTTTTTTTTTTTTTTTTTTTTTTTTTTTTTTTTTTTTTTTTGTTCTTTTTTTTTTAATTATGAACCATCTCTTCCATGAAGTCCAGGGGGCCAGCAATTGCTCTTTTCCACCTAAAAATTGAGTGTTGGAGTGGTGCCAACTCTCAAAGAAATGAAGTGCTAGCCAGTGGCAAGAAAATGCAGTTTGATTTATTCTAAACCTTTAAAGTGACTGGTAGGCCTGTACATTAAACCCAGCAGCCTTTTAATTATGGATTGGCTATTTCTAGTAGCCTTAAGACACAATCATCTGTCCAAATGAAAAAACAGCTGGGTGGCAAGGCTGAAATACAGGCTTACTGATTTTGCCCAAACAAAGAGACTCAACAACTTTCATGGAAGTTTTAGCTGTATAAATACTGTAGGCACCTACCCTGCAGCTGGCTCATATATCACCTACATCTGGAGCACAGAGACTGACACTGATCACAGTTTTTCAGCAAATGCATAAACAATGATTTAGGTTGGACTGTGTTCACACCCCTTTTTATTCCAGAAATATTTTGAATTCGAACTTGACTTAGAAGAATGTTTCTGGAAGGTAGAATTAAAACAAATATCAGAGAAAGATTGAACAAACCCCACTGTAACAGTTGTATTCATATTTTTGGGTGGTTGAAACAATACCAGGTGACCTGAATGTCCAAGAAAATCTAAACATAGTTCCTTACACTTTGACTATCCAATGTCGGTAGCAAACTCTGTGAATGAGCTGCAGATTAACAATTTCCCTAGGAATAACTCTCTGGCAAGTAAATATTTGGCAATTATATTCAAATAGTGAATAAATCTTGGAGATGCTGCAATCTACTTGTGGGTAATTTGTTAACAGCAGAAGAAATAGAGTTCGTCAAAAAACATCTTTGCCCAGGAATGACAGGCTCATAGGCTAATAGAAATTAATTTTCCATCTCTAATATTGGGCACTACTTCTGCCTGGTATCACAGACCCTGACAGTTCTTTGGCATGTGATGTTAAAAACAGCCAGTTGCAATTTATGTTTGCTTTTAAATTTACAGTTTAGCCGAGGGGATAGAAAAATGTTTCCCGTTGGGAGCACTTCCACTGGGCCCACACAGACTGCACTTTGTGCTTTGAAGTTCCCTGTAAAATTGTGGAATTGGTGCATGGCCCCCACCTGACCAGGGAGGTCATCTGGTACGTGAACTCTCAGGATGTGACTGAGGCAGGGACAGGTTGCCTCCAGCATTTTTGAGGTTAACACTTTGTGCTCTTGTGCTCTGACTGCAATTTCAAGACTCCCATCACCACTGTTGTTAGCAGTAATGAGCCTACTATGGGCTATGGTATCCCCTCTGTGACAATCATGAATTGCATCCCTGATGGAAGTGGAATCTCAAGGAAATGATCCTGTATTCCAGACTGTTCTCCATGCTGGAGAAGCAGGAGGTGATGGCCAAGATTTACACAAGAAGGAGCTCAGCAGCCTCAAGGGAGCTGAAATGGTGAGAAGGCAGCAGGCCAGGAAGATCAAATGGCTTTCTGAGCCACCAGCTCCTCAGCTGTGTCCTTGCTTCCAAGGATGGGGCAATGTGGGAAGGGGACTGACTCACTGGGACCTCTTTCTCAACCTCCTCTCCCATGGGGATCTTCCATCAGCCAAAGTGCACCTCCTATTTCTGCCCTGCTGAGATGAAGTCTGTTGTACCAAGACAAACTCTGCTCCCTCTGCTGTATCTACTGCCAGCAGAGTGCAGTGAGTGCTCCTGTGGTCTTCTAGGAGGATGAGTAAATAGGATAATTTCAACTACACCCCCACACAACTGCTGGGTTGGGATGAGTCACCAGGAGCAGACTGGGAATCTCAGCAATGTCTGCCTGGCTGCAGTGCTTGTGCAGCACTAAGGGGAACACATGGTGTCTCCATGCCAGGCCTCCTGCAGGACACACTATAGGAAAAAACACATTTGTCTTATTTTATGGGGAACTTGTGCATGGAAAGTCCATGCAGATATTTCCACTGATTTTGGAAATATCTGCTTGTGTGCATGTATCTGCATTGACCAAGTATGATGGTCAATACTTCACACAGCAGTGTTATGTAAAGCTTTCTCTTTACATGACTGCAGGATGGTTGTATTGCATGCAAACAAAAAATCTCTGTGGATATTGCAAAAGACCTTTCTGTGGAAAAATGATTCCAGGAGTGATGTAGATGGCTTTAACATGTTTTATTGGACCTGTTTTCAAAAAGACCTTCACTCTGCAGCCAGGTTCACTAGTTGCTGTGAAGACAAATGTGCAGGGTTTTAAGAATGTCATGTATGTCAAAACCAGAATTATTTTCAGATACTACAGATTTTACATTTTAAAGCCTTTGATGATATGCCCATCCTGGACTGGGCACAACTGCTGACTCCTCTTGCAGTGTTGGGCATGACCCCTTTCTGATGGGAGTCAGCTCCCCTTTTCAGCAACTGTGACAGAATTGAAAATGTGCCCAACAGGAAAGCTAGAGTGGGTTTGGCATTGACTGTCTCCCCTTGGCACTCTTGCCAGGGTAAATTTGCAACTGAAATTCCAAATTTGGCAAGAAAAGGAAGAACCCTTTTCCTGGCAGCCCTCCACAGGTACTCGGGAGAGTGGATGGGGGGTGGTAGCCACAGAACAGATGGCAGTGTGGGATGAAGGTAGGTAAAGTGATCAAAGATGTGCAATAAATAGATTTAACAAATATGTTACACCACAACATGTGTGACACATGCATGCAGTTTTCCACATGGAGCACAATGCCAGCGTGATACCCCACTTACACAAACACTGGGTAATCGTGCCGTATGGACAAGCACAGCCCTTCTGTCTTCACATTACTGTGTTTTTCCTGAGTGATCTTTTAAAGAAAGACAAAGGCAGCAAAATCGATAGCAGTCTTTGAGAAACTGGCATATGAGAAAAGCCTCAGCCATTACAGTCTGAGGTAGGGAAAAGGCTGAAAAGAGACATGATATCCACAAATATCCACACTTTTCATGATGAGGAATGGATGTTGATATAAAGTGCAATAAACTCAAGACTCTGCAAAAATACATTAAGGGAAATACTCAGGGAAAAAGAATCAATTGTGCTAAACACCTTTGCTATTTGTGGCCTACAGATGGCTCTCCCTCTTTTTAAACTTACTCAGAGGTGATATTTTATGTTGTATATCAGACTTCTTTTTTTTCCCTGCAGTAAATATTTCAAGTATGGAAAAATGTGTTCCTGAGGGCATCTGCTAAGGTCCCATCCATGGAGGTTTCAGAGGTTTGCTAGATAAAGCAACCTCAGTGAATATTCAGTAGGGAAAATCCTGCTGATTAAAGGGAGCAGTGCAAGATGAGCTGCCAGGTCTTTTATTATCTATGACTCCAGGACTATTGGTAGTGAAGGGAGCTCTTGCATAAAAGGCTTTACTGGCTTTATTTATGCCAAGGCTGCTTCCAGGAAGGGGGAATCCATCATGTCAGAGATGAATGAAAACACAGAGCTTTCTCTCTTGCCCTCTCCCTCCATTTGGACTGTCCTTTCACTTGACATAGAGACTGTGGTGTTCTGTGTATACTCTGCAACCTGATTTGCTTAAGACTCCCCAAAACAAAGAGACAGTGAGGGCGGGATCACCTTAACACAGTGACTTGACTGTTTTCTGGGAACTGCTTGCTGGGTCAGAAGGGAAAGCCAGGGAGGGAAGGCCAAGTCCCACGAGAGTGGGCTCCAGTGATGGCCTGACAGTCAGGCAGGGAGCCAAGGGAAGGATGCTGATCCAGGTCCCTCCACCTGCAGCCAGGCACATCTTTCCTGTGACCTATTAGAGACCCCAAAGCTTTGGCAGATGAGAAGAAAGGTCACCCCCAAACCATTGTTAGAGTGATGCAGAATTGCCACCATATTTATCAGGTCAATAATACCCCATGTGAGAAAGAGAAAATCCACACTATGAATTTAATTTCCTATTTTCCTAGTATTGCTCTCGACAATGCTTTCACATTTTAGAAGTCTGTGGTTTGCTGTGCTGCCTTTCATAAAGCTCTGACAATTGACTAATTAAAGGATGGCAGAAGGCAGCTAAGCTCTGCCCAGCTCTGGCTGTGAGGGTAGTTTTGCAGAGAGGAAGGCAGGGTGCATCAGGGTTCAGCACCATGATGGAGCATGTCCATATCCAGAGGCAGATCATCACAGAATGACAGGCATTTTTGGGTAGGGTACTACCTATCCAAAATGCATGACATGCAGAAGCTCAGGAGTTTAGTTACAAGATAGGGCCTGCATGTGGCTCTATCAGTGGATGATCCATTACACTATACACAGAAAGATATTTTTTTCCCGTGTGTTGGATGTGGGAGTATATGTACAGGGCTGGCTGAAGAAACTGGAAAGACAAACTTTCTTCAGACTGTGGAAAGCTCTAGTTAGCTTGATTCATCCAGACCATGCCCCAAATCTTTCTGTGCCCCAGCATGGAGGATTTAACGTGGTATCAGGCATCAGCTAAGGGAAGGATTTGAGGCCTTCCCTGCTACTGTCTATATAAACAAATATGCAGCTGCACTGACAGACAAACATAAAGAAAATGTCCCAGAGGTGACAGCACAGCCAAGCAATCCCAAACACAGTATGCAGACAAGGTGCTGCCACTGCCTGAGCTTAGGATGTGCCACTTCAGCTCACAGCCCAAATTGCAGTGTGGGGTTGAGATTCAAAGAGGGGTGAGTCCAAACCACATATGCACCCCCCTCACCCACTTGTGCAATTTCAGAGCTCAGTAGCCTTGCACATGGTGGCCTTTGAGAAGTGTTTCTTTTAGTGAAGAGACTGATCCTTCAGCCAGCTTTTGTAGGAAAATATCAGTTTGACAATCCCTTCATGAGTTGTACAGACCAGCCTCTCTAAGAGGGGGGCAGGGAAAACAAGAGTTAAGGAAAGGCAGCGGAGAACCGCAGATGCTGAAGCAAGGGGAATGTGGGGAAGATCCAGGGCAATGGTGACTGGTGTGCTGGCAGCATGATGGGTGGAGGAGCATGGATGCTCTGATGAGCAGAGCTGCAGGATGGCTTGAAGGCAAACACACAAAGCAAATAAGCCTGTCAAGCAAGACAAGGGACTGCACAGGGACCTCTGAGTCTGATTCCCAAGATATTAATGATGGACTCTGTGTGCTCTAGGAATGGGGTCTGGTTGAGGAATGTAATGATTTCCCTGGCCTCTCTTCCTGCAAAGCCAGCAAATGTTACACATCCCGCAGAGACAAACGGCACACAGAAAGCAGAGATGCTGTGAAGGATGTCAGCCAGCAGCTCTGAGCTCCCACACGGGGTCACAGCAGCAGAGAAGCAGCAGGGTCGCTGCCAGCCACCCCTCCTGGCTCTGCAGGCGGCACGGCCTGGCCTTGCTGGTGAGGAGGGCTTGGGCTGCAAACACTGCTTGTCTCTGGGACCTTAGAAACCTGAGAGCCTCAGCTTTGTTCTCCTGTGAAGCAGCACACCCAGCTTGCTGCTGGGCGGCTTTCTGGCTTATTTGGGAGGAGCAGAGCCATGCCTCGGCTGCTGGTGCTAAAGGGTGTGGTATGAGGGTCACTGAGCAGCACAGCCATCCTGTGCAGCAAACCAGGTGCCTTTTGCAGCCGCTGGCATGGGACAGAGCTTGCAAGCTTGGCCTTGTTTCGGTGTTTCGGTGTTTGCCGCGGCCGGGCACCGTCCGTGCGGCTGGTACGATGAGGTTCCTCGGGAAGGGTTAAGGCCCGGCCCGGCCCGGCCCCTCAGCGGCTCCGTGCCCGTGCGAGCTCAGAAACACTCGGCGGCAGCGCCGTCCAGCCCCGGCCCCGCTGCCGCTCCTGTCCGGGGGCAGCACTGCGGATGGTGCCCGTGTCCCCACATGCAGCACGGAGCCACAGAGCCCAGCTGCCCTCCGGAGCGCCCCGCCGCCACCACCACTGCTCCCGGCCCCCTCCGCCCTCCCCGGGCCTTGCCCTCTGCCGGCGAAGGGACGTGGCCTGGGCAGAAGCAGCTCTGGCTACCTCCAGTCACGCCCAGTGGCTCCTTTGGATGATCCCCAAAGAGCAAACTGCAGAATCCTCGATGCTTTTAGGAAAAGTGATAGGATAGCATCGTTTAGTGGTTTTTTTTTTGTTTTTTTTTTTTTTTAATCTGGTGTGCCTTAATCCACGTGGCACGAGGCAAGAACCAGACGCTCCGAGTTCTGGGCTGTGAAGCTGTGCAGCATGAGGGAATAACCTGCACGTGGATGGAGATGAGAAATATTTTTGAGGATCCAAAGGGAAACAGCTGCTCTGGAAATCCCACTCCACACTTCTCCACTTCCTAGTCCACCCATAGAAGGTGCTGCTTAGGGCTAGCTGTCACCTACTAATTATGTGAGGAAGTCCCCAAAGACAAGAGAGAGAAGCTCAGTTTAGTATCTCTGCTGACAGATAGCAATGTCCAAGGAACAATACCACTGCCCACAAGTGAGCAGTTCTCTGCTGGATGAGGTGTTTCAGCATTTCTTCTGGGTCCCCAGACAGGAAGGCACTGGTACATCCCTAAATTCTGCCCACTCACATCCACCCTTTGTGTGGGGTGAATCCACAATTTCCTATTGCAAATACAGAGGGCAACTACAGTGACACTCGTGGCAACAGCCACAAATTCACATTAAAAGCCTTCAAGTAATAGCATTGCTGTGTAAAGACAGCCTCTGAAAAGCTTTTTCCAAAGCTTAGCAGCAGGATTAGGAGGTTGCTGGCTCTTAGCTGCCAGCTTTGCAGATGCTAGGGGCTGGCAAAGCAAAATCTGTATCACATGAAAAAGTTGATCAGGTCTGACTCTCCCCTGCCGTGAGATTACTTTTCTCACTACAAAGCATTTCTCCTCAGCAGTAAGTTCAAAGTACATGTGGGCATGAAGATAGTGTATTGTTCACCAGCTCACTGTTCTGCTGAGCAGCCACGTCCCTTGTTCCCCATCTCAGGTTATAAACAGTGCTGAGAAGCTCAAAATTGCTCACAGCTTAAACAACGTAATCATGATAACCTAGCCTATCTTACCCTACTGTGAGCTCTACTTTAATAATCCTGCTTAATCATTAAACCACAATAAAAGCAAGCCAAGGAGTTTAAGGCAAGGGCCAAGCCAAGGTGTATCAGAGCACTGCTTCAAACTTGAACTGAGCAGTCACCTAGAGACAGAGGAAGCCACACAAAGGCATAGCAAAGTTGTTGTGCAAAGGATCAGAAGAATGTAGCAGAAAATTTGTATCCATTGGGACTTGTGAAGCCATGAGCTGCTCTTGCTAGTCAAGATTCTGCAGTTGTGCTCTATTTACATCCTTTTCCCAGGAGACCATCTTGTTATCTAGCACACACACCACTCAAGTCTTGTTATTGATGTAGATGCTCTGACTAAACCCTTATTCCTGATGATTATCGAGTTTAACAGTGGTTGCCAGTTATTTTTCAGAATGCTTTACCCCTCTACTGAAGAGTACAAATTCCTTGGACAGACCTACTCCTTGCCCATGATGTTGCATATTGTATTATGGAAAACTAATTTCATACAGAGGGTGAGGTTAGATTGAAAAAAAAAAAAAAAAAAAAAAAGAAAAAGAAAAGCAGAAAAGGAGAGACTCACTGCTTCTGTCACTCTGCTGGAGAACAGGGTTAGGCCAAGGTCTGCCCATGGATGCATCCAGGGATTGCATTGGTTCCAGGAGGATTATTCTTGTATGCATGAGTGCATGACAGACACAACAGATTTGGTCCTTGTTGCTTTGACTTTTCCAGGATGCTCCATTTATTTTTGCATTTCATGAGACAGACTGGTACAGTCAGATGTTCTGTACCTGGGTTCCCCTTCTCCCACCCAAACCAGAAATAATTTTAGGCTATAAGCATCACCCATGCCAGAAAATGAGAGAGCCAAATCCTTTCAAAGACAAAGGACTTACCAAAACCACCAGGGTTTCACCTGAGTAGGACTAAACAAAGAACTTCACCACAGTCTGTGACAATTTGGCAGAAGAGACAGTGAGTCAATTTTGTATTTTCAGATCAAAATAATTGTCTGGGTGGGGGAACACTCTTGCCTCAGCTTCCTTGAAAGCGGGAACGAGAGGACTGGTATTGCTGAGATCATTCCAGAATTTGGGTTATGGTGCAGAAAACTGATTCACATTCTGCAGTCTGAAATGGGGTATATTTTGTCTTCATTGTCTTACTACCACCTCTTGTAGGATTTGACTGCAGCTTGGAAGCATCCTGATAAAACTTTACAGTGCATCATGTTGTTGTTACTGTAGTAACTTATTACTAGGACATCTTGTGTTATCTTTATTGCTGCAGTACCTGGTACAAATGTACCACTGTTTGTCCACACACACTGTTATTACTGCCTTATTCTCCACACTAATTTACTGCAGCATCCTGTTGTGTCTTATTGCTGCATTATCAAAATGCTACTTTACTGCAGTGGCCTGTGTTACCTTATTGCTACATTTATTCTGGTATTATTATGTCAGCTTACTGACACTTTTTATGGCTGCCCTGCTACCATTTTATTACAGTACTCTATGGGATCTTAGTGCTGAGTTATACTGAGAGTACATTAATCCATTTGCTTCAGCCTAACTCTGTCTGCACTGGCTTGTCAAATGTTTCCTAGTGCTTGTCCTGCTGCTGTTTTGCCACAATAGCCATGAATGCTCTGGATATTCTATTATCCAAATAACAGTGCACAGCCATGTTTCACAGCCATAGCCTTGTAAGTATGGGAAGCTTTGCAGCTAGCTTGCGCAGCTTGGACGTTGTAAAAGCTTTCCAGACTGTCTTTCCTTGAATTGATGTCATTTAGAACATAAACAGAGGTGGAAAGCTGATTTCCTAACTCATCTTCAGCATGATGAGGTAGTTGGAAGACACTGGACACTTACAAAGCAGCAGAGTACCGCTTGCAATGCTCAATGGGATAGCATTGGGTGTACAAAAGTAGCATCACTTGGAATAAGCAAGGTCATTAAAATGCAATAATCCAAGGATGTGGTTCATGGGGAAGTAGTTACATGTTAGTATCACCATATGTGAAGTAAAAAACACGTGAAGAACAGTTAATATGTATTCCCAGGAGGAGGCCTTGTCAACTCTCATGTTTGTTTTGGAGGAATTTAGTCAGGAAATGAGGAGCAGAGCTTTCTTCCCTCCAGAGTATATGCAGCTCTGTCCGCTCAGCTAGCCATTGCTGAGCAGATTAGTTTGCACGAGTGTGCATTTAAATGGCAAGCTGTTCAGCATCCAGGCCCCCTGATGCACGCCCATATGCATACTCTCCATGTCTGTAAGAATTCTCTCCATGCGCTCAACTGTTCAAAAATGGAATAATTCCCCACAGGCAAAATACTGTGGCAGCCAACATGACTGTCCTGCAGGAATAAAGCTGAAAGACAAAGCAGAGTGCATTGCTCACAGGGCAGCAGCACATCCCCAGGTTAAAGTCTGGCATTTCTGCTGCCTGCACAGACCATAGCCCAAAATCCACCTGTCCCATCATCCACCAGCATTCTCCAGTCCTGCCCACATGTGCCCCCATGCTGCAGGACCTGAGGAGTACCTCCATGGAGCTACTCCATCCTTCCCTCAGGAGATGACCTCTCCAGTGTCAGGAACTCACTGCAAAGCAGATACTCACATGCATCACTTTACCTTCCCCACTCCTTGCTACACACCAGTTTCATGTTTTATATGTACATCTTGCTCAGGAGTGCTTGCAGACCAGTTTGAGGGTTCACAAGACAGACCTTCCATGCCTTGTGGCTGGGCAGCACTGGCAGTAGAGTAGCTTGGAGTGTGAGCAGCTGTTGGTTTACAGAGCTCCAGTGATGCATGGCACTGCAGTTTTGACAGAAATAAAAACACCATCTACAAGGCTCTGAGATGACCTCTGCATTTTCCTAAGGATGACCAAGGGGACACATATGCATGAATGGACATGTCAGCCTATTACACAAAGACCTGCTATTTCCCAAGGGGACCCTTTGGCTGAGTGGGCAAGAGAGGACAAACAGGTCCTGCGAGGACCTTAGGAAGCGACAATTTGGAGGGGACCAAATGTTCTCTTCAGAGGCAGGGGATCACAAGAATGTCAGGGACATTCATGGTTCTGCAGTCCTGGAACTTGCTTGTATGTCATATATATGTAGGATGAATTTGGTCTGAAGGCCTCAGACAGCAGGCTGTTTAGGGTATAGGCATGTGTAAAAAACAAACATCATACTCAGTAGTCTACTGTACATTCATGCAGGTGAATGGACCTTAGGTATAATTGATATTTGGACTTTTCTGAAGGAAAGAAAAGATGTATCAGAATGAGAGCTGTCATGGACAAAAAGGAAGGTCCTTTTTCTGTCAGAAACTATGCTGGCATGTTTTGTGCATACATAGGCCTTAGATATTAGAATAATACTTGCTTCAAAAGTGAATATTGTTGATAGCCAGCTGTCTACTTAGCTAGATGTTTTGCCTAGGTAGGAGTGCAGACTTGTAGCCATATAGAAGTTTCTACCACCTGTACTAAAAGCCAGTTTGCCTTGGTATGAGTGAAGTAGACCAAGAAATGTCTAGTTTCCTGTATGCTTTGGATCTGAACTGCTTACAAAATATAGGAGATTTTGTGATACTAAGTCAGCTAGGTCTTTAAATTCTTTTAATATAGCAATAGTATACCGTATGTGAATGCGGGCCATTTTCCTATCTGCAGCTAGTATAAATAATAAAGTCACTTCAGTCCTGTCCTCATCCTAACCTCAATACCACCAACAGCTTGAAACAAGCTAATGGGTCATCTTTTGCTGTTGAATTAATGGGCTGTAGGTCAGATGAGTTTTAGTGGAAACTAATTTCCTCCAATGGTACCATTTCACTCTCAGAAAGATGCTTCTCAGCAGGGTTGGTTATCTGAGCATGATACCACAGCTGGGTGTGCCGCTTAGGGAGGGTCACCTGGCACCCTGTACCCTGCCTATTCACACCCTGCTTCTGCTGGTCTCATCTCCATCAATTCTCTCCTCACTGTAAGCTGAATTTTTACACCTGCCCACATCAGAGTTACCTTTCCCTGGACACATATGACTGGATTTTGGCCCTCTCCAATTGGAGTCTGGTTTGGTTTGCTTGGAGAAAAGCTTGAACATCCATCATTGATTAGGTGTGCAAAATCTTAAATAAATAGAAAATTAAATAAAATATAAACCAACTCATTTTAAAATATGTGTATGTATGTGTGTGTGCGTGTGTGTGCTTGTGTGTGCATTGCACATTTCAAACTTGACTTTTTGAGCTTCGGGCAGAGTCTGATCACATTTGCACTATGCGCTCATGCAGAACGATTCCACCGACGTCAGAGAATTTGCACCAGGATCAGAGTCTGACTCAAGGGGGCAGATCCTCAGGTGATGAAAACCACTCCTGCTCTCCTGACTTCAGCTGAGGATCTGGCCATCATCTCTGGACATGCTACATGCTATTGGAAGAACAATGAGTGATGACCTCAAATAGTACCTTTTTTTTCATTGCTTTAAAGGAGGAGAAACATAGGAAAGAAAAACAAAGTAAAAGTCAGTGAATCTGCAGGAGAAATGCATTTGGGGTTTTGTGAGAAGGAGAAGCAGCTTCCAGCAGATATTTTATTGGATCCAGACGGCCACATGAAAGGGAGTAAGTGAGATTGCGGCGCCATCTTATTACAGTCACGTTTGTGCCAGGGAGAAAAGAGACGTGGAAAAACACTGATCTGTCAGCTGTTCTTTCTCCAAGCTGTGGCTGGGTCTGTTTCTTTAAACAATGAGACAGCAAGCCCTCGCCTTGTCGACCTCCCGTGTCTGGTGAAGTGTGCTCCTCCAAACCTCAGCTGGAAATAAAGTACGTGCACAGAGCTCAGGGTCCTTAAGGAGCTGTGCAGAAAGGGACGTGTTGGTGTAAACTGTGAAGAGAGGTGCTCCAATGGCATGTGGCTCTCTGCCTCCACTTGCTCAGGCTGTCTCCCCTGCAGGGACCTGCTCTCCCTGAAATGCCTTGTGCCCAGCAGTGGTCCCAGCTGTCTCTCCCGCGGGGCGGTCGGCTGGAGCTGTCAGGAGGACTGCATCAGGCCTGTGAGGCGCTTGCTTGCCAGAGACTTTCCCTGGAGGGAGGGACAAACAGACAGAAGAGATCCAGAGGTGTAAGTGATGCTGTAGAATGGTTTCTCTGGGAGTGAGGGGCAGGGGCTTTTCCCCAGAGTGGAACATGAGGCTCTCCTGACACGGGAGGCAGGTGGAGTGAGCCTGTCTCTAGAATTTCATGTGCCTGCAGTTTTGCCCCAGAAAAGTCGTTTGGCAAGGAGGAGTTGTGCCTAATAATGTTCAGTGGTTATCATCAAGGCTGTGCCCTGGGACTCTGTCTTATGAAAATACTTCTTTTCTCCAGTTTCATGGGAGCTGGTAAAAGAAAAGCCCTGTCCTACACTCACTGCTACTCATTCTTCCCAGTGCTGTCCTGCTGGTGCAGAGCTCTACCCATCTTGGGGAGGGATGCACAGCTAAGGCTGCTGTGAAAAGTGGGATGTCCCTCCCACAGTCTGTGAATCAGTATCAGCAGCACAGCATCCACCAGGAGCAGATCTTGGAAAAAAGTAATTTCAGAAACAGTTTAGCCTGTTTCTGTCCTGCTGTCACTCACCTTGGCACACTCCTTGGTCACCTGGGTTGGTGCCTGCTTGGTCTCCCTGCCCTTCCTGTGCTCTCCACCAAGCCACCAATGCAAGCAGCCCTGCTGATGCCCTGCTGTCATCCACATGAGCTTTCTCACGGACTAGCAGGACCAAGGACAAGGAAGAAGGATGGTCACCTGCACATCTGAACCCCTTCCCTAACTTAGACCATGCAGCACCTGCTTTCAGGAGCAAAGTACCTACAGAACCTATTTCAGGACCTACAGGCAGTGTTGTCCATTTGCAGTCACAATATATCCACACAGGTAATGCTAATGGCTTTGCAATTACTGGTATAACAGTGAAAAACTATCTCAGGTATTGCACCAGTTGCTGTATTTCTTTGGTGAGCTTTCCTCTTGAAAAACGATGTTTTTCTTAAAGGAAAAAAAAAAAGTCTTGCTTGAAATAAACATTCAGGGAATACCAGAGAGCTGTAGAATACCTAGAAGCTCTTAAACAACCTCCTCTTCATTACTATATTTAGCCAAGATTTCCTTTGCAATAGGAAGTCTTACTGATTGCTGTTTCAAAGAAAGAGCCACAAAAAGAGCAAGAGAAATTATTCAGTGAAAATGAGTAAGCGCAAAATGTAGAAAAATTTGAAATGTAAAAATTAGCAGGCGATTTGAAACAAATATTTTTAAACAAGTTAACACTCTAATAAAAAAAACAAAAACAAAAAACAAAAACCAAACCACTTCCCACCTCCCTTTGATTTCTAATTCCATGTAGGGCTTTTCCAGGAGGATGTAGCTGCTCCCTACAGAAGTGGAATTTCATTACTGAGATATGTGACTTTCACCAAATAATTTGTTCAGCTGCATGAGCACACGTGGCCTAATCTGTCTGTGTTTTGTATACCAGCAGTTGGCTGCAGGAAACACTTCATCATGCCGATTGTCCTGCCTGGGAGGAGAGGCCTGCAGCTTCTGTTCCTCACACACGGGGTTCAGCATGGGAATGGCCAGCTCCATCCCAGAGCTCTGCAGACACACCATTCAAATTAAGCATGTTTGGGGGTTTTTTTTTTGGTTGTTGTATAAATCAAATTTTTGATTATTATTATTTTTGAATGCACTGTTGTAAAGCTTGGCACGGTGCTACCCCACGGGGTGACCAAGTCTTCTGCAGGGCAAGATGGCTTAGAGGGCTAAGACCAGGGGTGTCATTTTGCTGCTGTTGGGGAATACCAGAGAGAGAGTGCTAAGGAATTATCAGTCCCTGAATCCTATTTATAGGAAGAAAAAGGTAAGGATATGGATGTTAATTCCTGGAGGAATAACATGGCTGAGTTTAGGAAAAAAAAAAAAAAAGTTAGTTTCCACCAATATTTGAGTAATTCCTTAGGAAAAAAAATGAACAAATAAGCCTTGGTTTATATAATGCCTATTCAGTCAGACTCTACTAATCTGCGACAGGCAGCTCCTCTTGTTATCTTCTCACAGGCAGGTGGCTTGGGGCTACGCCAGCTCCCTGCGTCAGGTTCCAGCAGGGCTGAGGAGCAAACACTGTTCCACATCCCGCCCCCGTTTCAACATTCTTGTATTCAAAGCAGGAAGGAGAAACGCCGGTAGTGGGCCAGGTTGAGGAGAGGGGACAGCTGCCTGGAGAGGGTGGTGGGTTGGAAATGGAGCCAATGGCCGTGATTTGTGCAGAGCAAAACTTTGCTCATGGGTTTCCCAGTGGAAAATGCTTCTCCTTGTGGGGAAAAGCAGTGGCCTCCATCTGCAGCTCCCCTGTCTCATGGGAAAGGCGTTACCCTGGGAACTGCAGCAAACTTCCCGCCTGCAGGCTGGGATGAGTCCCCAGTGCAAAGCCCGTCTGTCTGGGAGGATAACTGTGCCAGGGAATGGCCTCACGAACAGGGACATGCAAACAGATGGGTGCAAGAAGCTCTGTTTTAAGATAGCAAGAAGCAGGCAACAATGTTGTCTGCTCGGCTGTTGTGTTCACCTCTGTGCTAGAACAGATGGCAAAAGGATCCCTGAAATTGCATAGAGGGATTAATGCTGTGACATTTTTGACTACAAGCAAAAGTGCTGTAATGTTCAGCCCCAAACAGAGGCATACTGATGTAGGGGATTTTGTTTCAACCCAACGCAGGGCCAAATGTCAGCTTCAGCAAGGGTCTGAGTGATACAGATATCTGCAGGCTGGAATTGGTTGGGATGCAGGTGTTCGGTTTAAGATTTTCTCATCTTAGACATCCTAATTAAAATAAAAGAGGATCAGGGAAAAACTGCATTTCATCAGGAAAACTAGTATCTCTTTCCTATTATTAAAATGAACAAGAAGGGAGTAAAACATTGTATAGCAGGGGAAAAACTGGATGGGATCTGCAATCCACCTGCTGATGTAAATCAACATGACTCAGTTTTTTCACAGAAGTGCTGCTGATTTACACCAGTTGAGGGGCTGGCCCATGGTATCTCTGTTTCAGGTTTAGCCCTGCAGGGCTTCTAAGGCACAAATCTCATCAGGAGACACAAAAGGTTTGTATCAGGTGACCGAGAAAAGCCCAAGTGCAGCACACATGATGGGTCCTTTGGAAAGGGGCAGTGGCTCAATGCACAGGCAGCCAGCACTCTCCCCAGGACCTCCAGCCAGTCCATCCAAACCTACCTGCCCCTGCTTGCCAAGAGGGTGTCCGAGCCCAGAGTCCAGGATGGTGACAGCATGCTTTAGTGTCATTGCTTAGTGTCCGGAAAAGAGTCTGGGTAACCAGGACTGGGTGGCCTGTGTCCACCTTGAGACAGCAGAGGTGAGATGCACCTCTGTATTCTTTGTGGTCCCACAACCCTTCCCTGAAGCTGCATGCTGGGAGTGCCTGGGTCAGTCAGGTGAAAGGCTGTGCTGAGAAGCTGGAGGTGGCTGAAATAGTTCTTAAATGGGTATAATACATGCCAAAAATGTTTGGGTCCAGGAGGGCACATTGGGTCTCATCCACCACAGGGAATAGGTGGAATTCCCTTGAAGATACATCTGACAGAGCAAGGATGTTTCAGATTATGATGATGTGAAAGTTTGGCACAAACAACACCTAGTTTCTATAAAAAGGTTCAACCAAAATAAATTATGTTTTCCTTACATGCATCTTTGTTTAGCATGAAACCAGTGGCTGTCTCTATCTCTTCTTTCCCCACTGGAAGAGAATGTCAACAACAACTGCTGTATTTCCAGGAGAAGTTTCATCTAAGCTAGGCTGGCAGGGGATTTGGAAAATGTACCATCTCAAGCTCAGCACAGTTCAGTGCTTCTTTTACTGTGCCACATGTATATGCTGAATAACTTTAGGCAAGATTAGAGTGGATGTAACGAGTAAACTTTTTACATGGGGTCTAAAGTCTATAAAGAAATCCTCAGTCCTCCAGTCCCCAAATATTTGTCACTACTAATTAGGGTTACAACAATTAAAAGCCCAGACTGTTGTCACTCAAACAGCATAGCACAAGCAGTAGGGCATATGTTGCATGGCATATGTCGTGTGTCTTCTTGAATGCAGGGAGGCTTCTTTTTCTCTCATGTCCTGCAAACAATTGAGCTGTTCCACAGCTTACAGGCAAGGATGACATGGAGCTTCACTGCATCTGGTAAAAGTAATGTCCAATTCTCTCTATGATGCTGAATGAATTTTTTTTTTTTTTGCCCTTGAACACCCCCTTGACAGGAGCCATTTCTTAAAGACAGTGTAAAATCTGAATTTGGAGTAACCTAAGGAAAAAAATCAGGGATTTCTTAATGAACCTAATGAAACTGTCCTCTAGAATATGATTTCCAAGTATATGGCCATCCTAACAGCTTGGCTACTAGTCCAGCAGAGGATTGGACCTTAGCACTTGTGGACCATCAGGGCTTACTGAGGCCTAGTGAAATAAAGATCAACCTGTAGGTCACAGGACATGGTTAGCATCTTTAGTGGCTGAGATTTTGCTGAGCAGCTACTAAGCTAAAGTGTAAAATGCAATCAGCAATTATTTTAATTAAGCAAAATTCAGGAATTTAATACAGGCAAGATGCCAAGTAAGAAGGAAAAAAGGGTGTCTGGGATTTGATGCAAAAAAGGGACAGCACTCCTTTCAAAACTCCTGTATGAGTCAGCAGAGTTTCCATCTTGCTCCTTGCCTTCATCTGCCAAAACCAGCACTTTGCACAGTTGGGAGAGAAGCAAAGAGTGGGAACTTTAAAAAATATTTTTAAATGGAAAGTTTAGTTGTGTCCAGTACCCATGGCTTCACACAATGCTGATGTGCTCTGCCCAGCACAGTGCAATTCAGCATGCAGGCATTCCCCACCCCCAGCATGCACAAGCCAGATCTCCCATGCATGTTGTCAACAACTTACCTGAAACCCAGGCAGGATTTATCCCATAAGCAGCTTTGTGGCTGCAGCAGTGGGAGAGAGGAGAGGTGGCAGCACAGGCTCTCATTTGCCATATCAGTGCAGACCAAAGTGCTTTCACGCTGTCTCCTCACCCACACAATTTCCACCCACCAGCTTGGGGCTTTGTTTGCTACAGCTGGCTCCACTTCTTGCTTTCTACTCCTCATTTGTGCTCAGTGCTCTCCTTCTCCCAGTCTGCTCCAGCCAGAAGCATCACCTTGCTGGAAGAGAAGTCATCTCCTGGGGAGCACTGCTGCCCCATCCCCCTTTGCAGAGAACTGGGGCTGCATCTCCAGAGGACGTGAGATAATTCTCCTTCCATCAGCTTGAATCTGAGGTTTTTCACATCATCACAGGCACCGCTCACTTTTCCTATCTTTTAGCTAATATTTGACAAGAAATTTGGCAGTAAGCAGACAATGTCCTGCAACCAAATTTTACTTCTGAAGAGATTGCCATGGCCCTAGCACTGGCAGCACTGTTTGTTTTTCAATGTTACATTAATTACAATGCAGATCTTGGGGAAGCTTTATTTTTGTGCCATTTAAAAAATATTCTTTTTATTAGATTTTTCATTAAGATATACATTGTCAATGTAAGATAAACATAACATAAATTAATGAAGTTTAATAAGAAACTGAATTAAAAACATAAGCAATACTGGAAAATAACTTAGTTCAACACAAAATAAGCACAGACACATAAACTATGAATATAAGTGACATAAATTAACACACAAAGTGTGGTGGACAATACCACCAATTGCACACCGACACAAACTGAAAACAGGAGCTGCAAAGTGGCTGTAGAGGGTAAGGTGGGGCCAGATGCTCCTAGCATGCAGAATGCTCACCTTTCTTGCCAGCACAGTCTCATGAGTTACCCCCAAATTCCTGCAGAGTGGGCCCCACTTCTCCTCTAAGGCTTGACTGACAAGTTACTTGAGCTTCTTGCCATTCCTGCCCATCACAGTGAAGCTCAACCACCATAGGTTATGTTCCCACATTTGATATTGCTTTTTTATTCTTCTAGCTCATGTCTCTTATGGGAACAGTTCAGAGTTCAGTCCAATTAAAACCAGTATAATCTACTCCCATTTTAAGCTGTGAGGATTTCTTACAGTTCCTAATGAGGGACTGCACTTTGCTTGGAGAAATACTAGTAAACCACTGTATATGGCACAAACCAGGATCTATGGCACAGCTTCGTAATAGCTGCAGCCTTCCTCTACCATCCCATCCCTCTACCAGCACCACAAGTAAGATTTCTTTTGTGGTGCAGTCTGGGCTCCTTGTTGCTGAGAGCAAACCAGTTTTGGCATTAGTTGAAGCTGTTTATGGACTGCAAATTCAGGATGTGTTCCTCCCTTTGACAAAAACCCAGGAAGACAGAGGAACAGATGGATCACTGCAGTCAGCACACAGTGGTATAGCAGACTCCTTTTTTCAAGCCATCTCAGAAAAGGCCTAACTGAATGTTGCTGGTCTGGGTCTTGGCCAGGGTGTGATTCTGTTTGTCTAAAGGACTCAGCATATTTGACAGCCTTCAGCATGACTGGGAACCAGATATGTAAATGTCTTGTACAGAGGAAAATGGATGCACCACTGAAATATCAAATCTTTCTGGAGGATCAAAATAAACTTGGCTGAAATCACCTTCCCTCCCAAACACCTTCTATGGTCATGGTTTAGTGTCATCTGCAGCTAGACCTTTCTGTAGTGAGAAGGTATCAGCTTCTATCTTCCAGGGTTTGTCTGCGGCTCAAATAAAATACAACAAATTAATAGTGGGTGTGTTTGAACTCTGTATAGTGCCTTTCATCCAGAAGGGTCCCCAAGCACTTTCACAAATAGTATGCACAAAGATCACTCACCCACTTTGCCCTTGCAGGGGCGAAAGGAAGCTGCCATCCTGTGCCAGCAGCACTACACAGCAGTGCTTTTAGGAAGTGAAGAATAACTCGTTGACCAGAAACAATGAATACTTACCCCTCAAAGGAGTCCCTGTATATAGAGCAGACTGCAGCATACGGGTGACACATGCAACTTACCCCTTAGCAAACTGGGTAAGGTACCACGACGATGCCAAGAGCAGACGTAGAACATTCCAGCCTGCAGCAGTGAGTCAGTGCATGTGCTGTGCAGGCCATGCACCCAGCCCTCTGCAGCCCCAGCTGTGGACACTGGCTGGCTGCCACACCAAGGGAGCGACCCCACAGCAGGTTGCAAACACAGGCTGCAGCCCCTTTGCGCTTGGGGTATGTTCTGATGCTTCCCATCACCCAAGCAAATTCCTTTTCTCAGTACAAGCCAGTGTAATGACTGGAGTAGTCAAGTGAGCACATTTTCTTTTAAAATAAAATACCTTCCAAAGATAAAAATAACCCTTTTCCCAGTGTCTTTTCTTGATGCCAAATCTAAAAAACTCCGGAATCCATTCCTGTATCCCTTCCCTTCTTGCTGTCTGTTTTGATAGACACTTCACCAGCATCTCAGTTATCATCTTTTTATGCTTTCCACTTTTTCAACCACTTTTCTCTACCAATAATGGCTTAAACCTATGTCATTATTGCAGGTTGTGAATACTTTCCAAAAATCCTCAAATACTGTGATCTATTTATGCAAGCTGGTAGAGCTGGGAAAGTGAAAAAGTGGGAAAGGTGGTAAATATAACAGCTTTATGAGATTATCAAGGAACCAGTTAAAAAGATGACATCAGGCAGCAATTCCTTCTTCAGCCTTACATCTTCATCACTGCTTTCATGGTTACTATTTATAATACATCACAGTGACACAGCTGTGCAAAGCATCACACAGTTCACCTGAGAAAGATAAGATTCCATCAACACATTTCACATGTGTGACACCACGCTCATGAATTAAGAATAGGGCTGAGCTTGACTTGGACTCTGATCCAACAGTATACAAACCAAGAAGACATAAAAAACAGCATGAGTAGCTGTGGCCAAGGGATGAAGCTTAGGGTCTGGAGGGTAGGGAAGCAACAGCAGAGAAAAACAAGTGACAGCATGGAACTGGGAGACAGCTGAGAACATCAAGGAAGGGACAGCCAGGCAATCAGGGAAGAAACTAAAGGTTTTGTAGCTGTATAATGCAAGAGAGCAGATACATATGGAACTGAAATTAAACCTGCAACTGTGGATTTCTCTGGGCACTGAACTGGGATGCATTTACATCCTGAGACAAGAACTGTTCAATACAAAATTACCAAAAATACCAGAAACTAAAGCAAAGGAAATGCTACCATGACTATGTCAGTTTGCATCACTGTAAGCAGGAGGAGGGCATTTTAGGCTCCAGACAGAAAGCATCTTGGACACTGAGCATGAGAAATACATTGACTACAAGATCTCCAGTCATTCTTGTTTCTGGAAAAGTTATCCTTGAATGAGAAATCCAGGTGGAAAACTGGCTCCACAGCCATTAAGGATGTCATGTGGGACTTTGCCTGCAATACTTTTGGGTGAGAATAAAATAGCACTAGCCTGGTGCTGATAACATGAGGATGACAGCAGCTCCTGCTTCCCAGTTTCTTTTTTCTGCCTATGCTATGGTTAATGAAACTGGGCCAGTCTGTTGATCCAGTTATTAACCTGGGCCTGGCAACTGAGACAATCTTCAGTCTTCATTGATGTGCTGTACAAAATGTTCCATCAAAAATGTCCAGGCTTCTTTGAAGAAGGGTAATTTGAAAACTTTCGTTCTTACATCCTTAATCTACAGTCTATTTCCCATACAAGTTGAACCCAGATCATCTCATCCTTCACCTTATTTTCTTTCAACACTGTGTTGAATTTATACAAGAGATTCTTTGCCTTCTTCAGACCTTTTCCAATCCAGGAACTTAATGTGTAACATCTGTCAGTTCAGCCAGAATTTGTAAAAATTCTGCCTAAAGAATAGATCGCTGCTCTGGTCACTCCCTTGTCCTTTAAAGCACAAAGACTGAGAACTCTTATCCTCTCAAAAGTGGTGCATATGGGTGTGCCTTTTGTTCTTAAAGAAATATCAGCTGGGAATAAAATCTAGAGATCTTGGCACTGAGTCACCACCTGGACACCGAGTCAGAAATTTTAACACCTGTTTTCTTCCAGGAAAACTCCTTCCTTGGAATATAGCCATTTTAGGAAAGTTTGAATTCAAGTTTGGGTATCGTGGCCCAGGCTTATCTAAGTTACCTGCGGACGCTGGTATCCATAGGTTTAATCTCTGTTATTGCTGAAGTACCCATTGCTGCTTTTAGAGATGAGATGCTCAAAATGCAACAAAGGACCCCCATCCTATTTCCTCCTTTATTAAATGCAAATGGCTTCCAGTGCAAGGTAGGCAGAGACTTGGTGGCTTTCTTTCTGAGACAAAAAGCAGCAGTAGTTCCCCTAAATGTACTCATTAAAATATATTTTCCTTCTACACTTGGCCCTGAAGGATCATCTCAGCTTATGAGAATTAAGCTTCTGTCTATCTAATTATTAAATAATTTCTAAAGCAGATGGGAAACTACAGTGGTTTAAACAGCTAGGTTGAGGCTGCAGGGCTAAAAATAGTATAGCAGGCTCCTTTTAATTAGTAAGATGATGAAATATGACAGAAGAGAGAGATGTAGATATATGGATTTGTGTGTATGTGTGTCTTTAAAATTAAGTTATTACCTCAATACTAGATATTATTTATAACATATATGATACATGGTGTCTGATTTTTATGATGCCATTTATCTTCACTTGGGAGAGAAGACAAGCTATCTCTGCTTTCATAATGTCAATCTTTGTTGTATTCAAAAGGAAAATTGTAATAAGGTAAACCTGTCACCATGCACAGTGCCATCCTTTTAAAAATGAGGTGGATTAGTAAGTGCTCCAAAGGAATAGACTGTCAGTTCTGCAACTCCGTGATATCGACCGCTCCCCAGGGCACCCGGGAGAGCATGGAAGAGCCAGCCTAGCTTTATACCTGTGACTCCAGAGCAAGGGAGCCTGGCATAGGGCCAAAGGGGTCAGGTACTGTAATGTTTATCTTACCACTATGTGCTGCCTATGTATTCTTAAGGACTCTTCAAAACCTGAAGAGAGGTGAAAAGACATCTGCCACCTCTCTGCTCCAGCAGCACTGGGCAGCACGTGCCTTGTTGTGTTCTGCTCCACCATGCAGATGTGGCCCTTTGATACTCACCAGATTACTGATGATCATGTTTGGTCCTGGGACCACAAAGCTGCCGTGAAACACGTGGACATCACACCTTCAGACTTCTGTCAGGTGAGTCGAGGAGCTGAGAGTGCCTGGACTTTTGGGGGCTGGATCAGACAGATGTTCCCTTGCTCCAAGGGGAACCAAGACAGGCACTGCAAACCATGCCCTTTGCTACAGAAGGACCTGACCACAGTGGGAACAATTCCATTGGCTATTGCACTAAGGTATCAGCTGATACTTCATAAGGATCTGGAAGTAAAAGGTGAATCATCAGCTCAGTGAAGATTGCCCTGTTAAAATCTTGCTCTTAGTGTCATGCTTAAAGTGAAGCAGATAGCACCTGGCTTTCAGAAAGATTTGGTGCAAAAACTTGCTGCCTTCATTAGTCGTGAGACGCCTTCTGTTGGTCAAAAGTATCAAGGAAGACAAGACAGTGGGTCTTGAGGCAGTTGAAGACTGGTATAAAAAATTATGCAAAACCTTGTCCTTTCTTATTCCCCATTGATGCATGTGAAGGTGGAAAGCCTCTGGCTGGCTAGCAAAACTTCATGGTGGCTTGCTAAAGTATGTAAAATGGTCTGGAGCTAATCCCTGTCTCCTGAATTATGACTCTGAGATGAACAGGAGCCCTGTGGGTAAAACAACTTCTATTTGCTTCAAGTCTGTGCTCCTAAAACCAAGTGTACAGCTTTGCATTCAGTGCGGGAGATCTGTTTGGGAGCACTGAAAGATTTTTCAGAGGTGGGGTTTAACCCAAGTAAGAGACAAAAAGCCTGCAATACTCTTTACAGTTTGCCAACACAGAGCTTTACTGTTTCTCCTTCTCAAGCATTCCAGTTTTTCCTGTCTTTGTCAATCAAGGGAATGTGAGACCCAAGCAACCAGAACAGGTGAACTTTGAGAGTCTGGTTTTTTTCACTCAGGTGAAGATTCACTGTCTAAGATGCTGGGCTTGTCTGGTCTTCTGCCTACAAGTCAGCTTTCTCTGATATGTAAAGCAACACTGTAAGTACAGTATTTTCAGCAAGGAAGGGATCATGAACCTCTACCTCCATGCTCCTGCTCTGGCTGTATGCCACCTGCAATGTTCTCCAAAGTTCCCCAAATTTGAGTACAATAATGTAAGAAGAAGGGCTCTAGAAGAAAGGGGGTCCAAGATAGCAGGTCAATATTCAAGCATCACTTCTTCTAAGCTCAAGACCAGTGTATTGCCATGAGGAAGAAATCTAGTAAAAGGGCCAGGAAACCGCTTTGGATGAGCAGGGAGCTTCTAGAAAATCTCAGATTCTGGGATGTGGAAAGGAACTGGCCATGTGGGAGGACTAAAGGAATAGTCAGAGTATTTGGGGATGTGACAAAGAAGGCCAAAGCCCATTTGAAATTAAGTCTGGCAAGGGATATGAAGGACAACAAGAAGGGTTTCTACAAGTACATCAGCAGCAAAAGGAAAATTTGGGAAAATTTGGGAAAATGTGGGGCTGCTGCTGAATCAGATACATGTCCTGGTGACAGGAGACACAGAGAAGGCCCAGTTACTGAATGCCTCAGTTTTTAGTGCTGAGGTTGGGAATCCCAGACTTTGGATGTAAGAGAGGAAGGCTGGAGAAAGGAAGACTTCCCCTTGCATGTAGAGGGCTGGGTTAGAGATTGGCTAGGCAGACTTATGTCCCATAAACTTCTTTACACTGAGGGTAGCAGAGCACTGGAATAGGCTGCCCAGGGAGGCTGTGGAGTCTCCCTCTGGAGACAGTCCAAATCTACCTGGACACATTCCTGTGTCACTTGCTCTAGGTGACCCTGCCTTAGCAGGACAATTGGACTAGGTGATCTCCAGAGGTCCCTTCCAGCTGTAACTATTTTGTGGTTCTGTGATTTCCCAAAATGCTGGGTCACATGCTATAGCCAAATCTGAAAATTTTCCCAGGGGTCTACTGGCCCTCCCAGTGCCAGACAGAGAAGCATAATCTGGAGGTGGCCCAGATCCACAGACAATTAATAGTTCAGTCAATCTGGGAGACTATTTCACTTCAGTTATACCTCCTTAAGGCAAATAAACTTTTAGCCCTTACTGGTTTTGAGATTTCTCTTACAGCCATCACTGGATATGTGACCTCATATTAATCTGCTTGCAAAATAGGCTCAGTGCTCCTCCCTTAAGAGAGAGAAACTGGGGGTCTGTTCCAGCCAAACCTTAAACATACACTTAACTTCATCACGCCTGTGTAGGGCCAGCTTGAATATGTGATCCTGTAATGAGCAATCACTAAAGCACAGTGGAGCTCTGGAAGTATGGACTGCTGAATTGCTCCACTCTTACACAGCCAGGGAGCTGCAGCGCATTTTGGAGAACTAGAGCATACAGAATTAACTTTGTCTTAATTCAGTCCCCTGAGTATGCCATAAAGTTCTCACGTTGGTAATACTGTCCTCTGAGGACATTATGACATGTTAGCATAGACTATTTTCTCATCTGATGGCAATGACAAACTGCCATAATGCAAAGTATAAAAAATTCAGACTCTTCCTAGTTCTGGTAACTACTATGCCATCAGAAGATGAGATTTTATATCTATATTTAGAGAAATAAAAAAAAACATATTTACAGCATACTAGCCAGTAAGACAAAAATGAACTAAAGTGTCGACCAATCTACTACAATTTTCTTTACAGCTACTTACATTCTAATCATAGCATCCCAAACTTAGCTTGTCAAGTTACCCTTCAAATCAAGAGAAAAATCCATCCTTGGCTGTGCAACTATAAACCCAGCCAGTCTAGTAAAGTGAGAGTTACTCTTCCATGTACTTGGCAAATCTGGGAGCAAAATTTACCACTTGGTGTAAATATTTCTGCATAGTTTGTTTAAAAAAAAAATAAATTAAAAAATCTTTCCTACTCCTCTCCCTGGCAGACTCTTAGAAAGTAGTAAATATGCAGATGGGCATAGTGATATATTTTGTATCAACATATTTTAAATGTGTGCATATGCATTAGCGATATAAATACATTCCCCAGGAAGTCTGCCAGTGGATGTTCTACAAAGCCTTGTATGTTACATTTGGGTTTGCTTGTGCGGTAGCACAGTAGCGCCAGGAAGAACTGCTCCCAGCTTATTTGCCCTACAGCAGCTCAAACTTACCTGCACAGCTTCCTGTTTCTCTCAGGATGTACAAAGGTGTTATATTTACACGTCATGTGTGTGTATGTAGTGTACCTATAAATATACTTATATACACACATGCAAGAATGTTATAGACTTATAGAATGCTTTGGGTGGGAACCTTAAACATCATCTAGTTCCAACTCCCCTGTCACAGGCAGGGACACCTTTCATTAGACCAGGTTACTCAAAGCTCCATCCACTCTGTCCTTGAGCACTGCCTGAGATGGAGCATCTGCAGGTTCTCTGGGTAGCCTGTTCCAGTGCCTCACCACTCTCACAGTAAAGATTTTTTCCTAACATCTAATTGAAACCTGCTCTGTTTTAGTTTGAGCCATTCCCTTTTGTCCTACCTCAACATGCTCTTGTAAAAAGTCCCTCTTGTCTTTCTTGTAGGCCCTTTAAAGTACTGGATGGCCACAATCAGGTAACCCCAAAGCCTTCACTTTTCCAGACTGAATAAAACAAATTTTCTCAACCTTTCCTTGTAGAAGAGGAATTCCATTCCTCTGATCAACTTTGTGGTCCTCCTCTGGATTCAGTCGATGTCTTTCCTGACCTGGGGACTCCAAGGCTGGATGCAACACTCCAGGTAGGGTCTCATGAGAGCTGAGCAGAGGAGCAAATTCCCCTTTCACAACCTGTTGGTCATGCTGCTTTTGATGCAGCTCAAAATACAGCCTGTACTTTCCAGTATCCCTGCTACTCGACTCCACTTGCAGTACCCACCTCTAGTCCTGCCCCCTTTCCCTATTTTCCTGCTCTGCAGAAAAAGTGCTGCACAGACAGATCCCTGAACGCAAGTGGGGCAAGCAGGTTTTGCCCAAGCTCTGGACAGACGGGCTGGAGGTTGGAGACTGATGAAGGACAAAGAGAGAGGATTTCTGCCCGTTGCCCTTGAGATCCCACTGTCCCCTTGTCTAAAAGGTTTAACAGTGTCATGTTTCTTGCTGTGACTGTGCTCCTTTTCTGGTATTGCTATCATGAACGGGGCAAAGGGTATCGCACATCACTATTTACATGAGCACTGACAGATGGGGGCAGCGGAGGAAGCGGCAGCAGGGCTGTGGGTGGATATGTATGTGACGCTATCATTATCCATGCACTGCGGAACTGTACGGATACTGTTGCAATGGAGCTATGAGAACCATGCTCTTCTACTTCATTGAGCGAGGAAAAGCCACAACAAATACTGTAGTGGGAATGTAGCAAAAAGGCAACTTTCTGTTTAATTCTAGACAAAAATCAATTTGCTTTTGCAATGATGATAAGCTAGAATGAGCATTATGCCATTTCTCCCCCCACCCCCAGCCCCTTCTTTAGAGCTACTAGTTAGATGAGCTACAGTATTAAGAGAGAAGCTGCAAAGATGCTAGCTGCAAAAATAAAGGATGAAGTAAAAAGTCAAGCATCTACATTTCCCCCAACTGAAAATGAAGTTCTGAGGAAAGGGAGGAGGGAAAAGAAAAGAAACTTACCACGCTGCGAGTGAACTTTTCTAGAGAAGTTCTACGACCTTGCTCATTCTCTGGCTTAACAGGGAACGAAGTAGAGAGATAAAAATATAGAAAAAAAAAAAAACCCTTCAGCTTAAATGCAGTCTTTTAAAACAGCAGCAAAATATAAGGAAGCAGCAAGAAGAAAAAGTTGTAAAAAAATGTAAAAAGCAGAAATCAATGTTTGCAACAGCAAACAGAAGAAATCAAAATGTCTTAAAGAATGAGAGACATCACTACTTTTACTCTCAGAGAATGTCATTTTTCCCCTGTGAGGTTTTTGAGTGGTTCATATATGTCTGTGCATTGCTGTGTCTTACAGCTGCTGGTATTGACTTCTTGTTCACTGAATTTTCCTTCTGTTACTGTTCAGGCTGGGGCATCTGATTTTGGTTAACATCTGCCAAACAGCTATCGGAGGCTCCCATCCACTTGTGCAGAGAGATGAAAAAAACCACAGTAGCTTTCACAATATTAAAAAGCAATGTCCGAGTGAATACAGCACTAGAGGAAAATCACTGGACTCGCTACCAGTGAACCTACACTTTTCTATTTATCCAAAGAGTAGAAGCATATTTCCAGTAAGTTTGGCTACATCAAAACACAAGACAGCATATGCATGTCTTTGCAAGACAACGAAAGATACAGACCAGTTTGGGGCATTGATATTTTTGTACCTGGAGTACAGAACTATTCATTTGCAAGAAGACATTCAATTGCATTGTGAGAAAACAAGTGTGTGCATCATGGCTTTATTAACATATCCCTGAGAAGGTTGCTCACTGCAGCACTTCGTTCATTTGGCACAAGGGAGATCTAATCGCCACTAACAAGGAAGAACTAAATAATTTATTGGCATGTTTGCTGCAATATCTAAGAAGAAAAAAAATGGTTAAGAGAAGAAACTCAATGCTACAAAAGGAAGCTCACTGCAGTTAGAAAGCTGTGGGCACTGCTGATTTCCAGGAGAGACGCTTATTTTAATGTGGTGAGCCAGCAAGATGGAGGTGGTAAGATGGAAGCAAAACTGCCATGAAGGGAATAAGGAGCTACATGTAAGGGAAAACGACAGTAATGATGGTGCATCTCAGTGCACTGGAAACAAGTGCTGCACTGGAGAGGCACCTACCTGACATATTATCCACACAGATTCAGATAGAGAAGACATAAAGAAGCCAAAATCATACCAGATAAACTGGATGAGTGGTGGTTGAGTCTAGGCAAAGCCTTTTTATTCTTCTGCATGTTTATCACAGCTTTCACAGCTCTTTGATGTCTACAAGATTAGTCTTAAGCATCACATGGAAAGATGGGGCAGATCGTCCCTGCTGCATCACAAATATGAGACCAAAACATAAAGCCCTTTTAAGACAAGCAATATTCTTTATCCAGAAAAAAAGAAACAAGCAACCTACACGCTTATAAACATTTGAGAAAGCCACAGAATCAGTTCTGATGTCCCAAAGTGCTGTCAAAAGTGAAAGCTAGAGGTTCATCACTTTAGCCCACACAGAGGATGGGGCCAAGGCCTCCAAGCAAGTACCAAGCAATATAGCAGCCTTCCTGGCTGGCAGGAAGGCAGGGATGTACCCAGTCCAGTGGTTCCCAAAGGAGTATTTAACATGCACTAATCCAAGAGTTAGTTGCCTCTCCTTGCATATGAGAAGAGAGGAAAGGGGAAAGAAACATCAACCACACTATTTGGCTAAGTATTAGAGCCATGCAAGTGCTCAGAGCATCACAAATTCCCTCTTGGAAGTAGCCTCAGTGGTGTCCCTATACCCTGAGGCAGCAGAGGTGACAGAGAGGAGCTGCATTCCTGCCACCTTGGCTCAGCATGTCCCATTGAGCAGGACTGAGGACAGCAGTGCCCAGCTGGGCACTGGACCTCTGCACTGGTTTCCTGCAGGGGTGGCAAGACCCACCAGCAGCCAAGTTAAAGACACAATTTCAGAAGAAGAAATACCTGAACAAAAGACTGAGTGTTCTGCAAGGCCCCTTAGGGGAGCAAGGCACTTGAAGTCTGCAGCATGACGTTGCTGCAGGCTGGAAAATCAGTGTCTGACCCAACTGCTTTTTTTAGTGGAGCTCTGGTGTGCACTGGGGTCAAAGGATAGTGAGCTGCTATACAGGCCACTCTGTGCTCCTGCACTCACTGTCAAAATCTAGTATCTCTGCTTTTTCTACCAGCAAGGTGATGCATCTTCCCACCCAGCAGAAAGGCAGAATGGTGGTCTTCAAAGATGATGAGCACCTTGTTGAGGTGCTGAGAGCTGTCTGGCGCAGGGAGCCCCACACAAGGCTGCTTGCTGCCTACCACAGCTGAAGATGTGTGGGGAAGCAGCCACACGGAGCCCCGACAGCGTCTCACAGAAGCGCCTTGCAAAGCACGGTTTGCAGTCACTCTGCACATTTGGCATGGCAGTGGCAGGCTGGGACCAGCTGGATGCGTGGAAAGCTCATCCTCAAAGCATCCAGCTCTGAGTCAAAGCATGACATTTTCTAGTGAAATAAAAAGCAGCTGAGGCAGGCTGGCTGCAGAGTGATGAGCTGGCTGGAGCAGTTTGAATGTCCGTGGGTGTGGGTGCTGGCTGTACAGCTCGCTGGCTCTTCCTGCCTGCTCGCCCGTGTGGCTGGCAGCCTGCCGTGCAGGGAACGCCTGCCCACAGCTCTGCAGCACGGGGCTGAGCTGGGGAGGCTGCCTTGCACACCAGATGAAGGAAATTTAAAAATAACAAAATGAAAAATAAAATAAAATAGAAAGACCGAATCACACGTGGGACCAGATCTGGCGTGTGGCCCCTGGAGCCATTGCCTCCTGCAGCAGCTACAGCAGTCTGCACAAACATATACTGTGTGTGCAAAGGGGTAAAGGCTCACAAACACATGTGCATGCCAGATCATGCAGTCCTCCCAGGTGCAAAAAATGCAATCCTTGCCAGTAAATACACCAACAGACTCCACCAGCTAATGGCAAAGGACATGTGCATTTGGATAAAATACAAAACAACCATCCCTGCTGCAGATGAAAACCTCTTAGCCCAGGCAAATACAGAAAAATAGAGCTCACCACATAGAAGCCATTCACTAATTATCAGAATTTTCTCCTTTTTCTCCTTTTTCTCCTTTTTTTTCTCCTCAGAATTTTCCTTTTTTTTCATGATTAATCATTTACCCAGCCATCCAAACTTTAAGTTCCTTTGTGTAGGCTCTGCTTGCATGGAAATTAAGTAGAAGAAAACTTAAGAAAACCAGCGATTACTGACTACTGAAAGTAATTATGAGAAAATTGCTCAGCATCTTTACAGCATTCAAGACAAGTCCTGCCACTGAATCAAAGTGAGAAGGGGTCATAATCTGCAATAGGAACCTTCCTGGACAGTACCAAGCAGCTGGCACAGGGGATCTGGTTAAAAGCAATGCTTCAAAAGGATGTGTGCTGGAAATGGAACCTGTTCCTCATGGCATGAAGCTCATAAGTATCCCCTTACTGACACTTTTTGCCAGGGACGTGAAAAGGGGTAGGAAAATACATATAGAAACTCGGTCTTCTGAACATAAGGGCTAGAAAATTCTCTACCTCCCTCCCTCCCTGGATTTATTTTGTTGGCTGTTGAATCCTTTTTTTTGGTATGAGATTTTGGGGTGTGAAGTGGGGTTTATTTTGAACTTTAACTTGGTGAAAAAATAATGTGTTCCAGAGGGAATGGCATCAGATAAAAATAAAGGATAATAATATCCCTGACCCAGGGTTCAGTAAAGGCCAGAAGCAGATCCTGGGCTTCTCAGGCAGTCACATCTACCTGTCCAAAGTGAGAAAGCAAAGGGCATGTACAGTGCTACCAAGTGGCCAGAATATTTTCCATGTATTGTGTGTTCATTTGAATAGGGTCATGGTGAATTCACACTTCCCTGAACCTGAGCTGGAGAGCAATATAATGCCTCTAAACCAAGAAAATACCAACCTGCTCTTCCCTCAGTGCTTCAGGGCTCACTCCCATGGTTTCACAGCCTGTCTGCACTACAGCTGTGGCTGCTTTTAAAGGATGCTTCCCTGCCTGTGGGCAGGGCTGGATAGCAGGAAGCCACCCCATGCCAGGCTGACATGAACACCAGCACTGTGACAGTTCAGCTGCCGCTTCAGCTAATGCAGAGATGCCAACCAATGTCATTGTTTCACCTTTACAGTGAATAATGGAAAGTACCTCGAGGTGTTTTCTGTTCCTTTTGCTCCCTTCTCTGCAAAAATAAGCAGCAAAACACATGCATGGCTGCTTCTTCACCATTAAAAAAAGTTTCTGGGCACTTGCATCCCCTTCCATGGTACACTAACTAATCTACACTTCTCTTTCCCCAGGGAATAAACCTGCTCTGCAGCCAATCACCCTGCCAAAATGCCTCCTTGGCTTGACTGAGGAGGTTTGTCACAGTACTTGTCCTGACAGGTGGATCACTGCTAAGGACATCCAGCCACCTATTTTGGCTACTGTGGAGAAGGGCTGGAGGGCAGTGCAGAGGTGATTACCTGCAAGGTGCATATCAGCAGAAAGAGGAGCAGGTCAGGGCTTGACTCTGCGTAGCACCAGCGGGGCGTGTTGCACTAGACACACAAATAAAACACAGGGTTGCTCAGGGATCTCAGCACATCCAGCCCTCCACTGCTGAGCCAGGCGCTTTCAGCAGGATCCATGATTTCTACCTGCTGCAGATGGGGGGCTGGGAGTGGAGGCCCAGAGCTCCAGTTGGGCTGGGCATATGGCCATTCCTCCTGAGGACAGGGCTGTGCTCTCATCTCTCCCCCAGCCTGGCAGGGAGGAGGCCTTCTGTTCAAGGCAGAAGGCTACACCCAGCTTTTCCCCTCTGCAGCTCACTGCTTCCAATGACACCCTTGCTGGAGGCCAACCTCATGTTCCCTGCTGAGCACCATGAATCTGCAGGATTGAGGCCAATAATACTGTGGTTACTTGCAATAATGAAACTGGGTAAGAACGGAGGAAAAAACGTCTAAAATGGATTAACAAAGTATGTATGTCTGGTCTGTATACAGCCTATGTCTGCTGTCTTGCATCAGTTAGTGGTGTGAACAATATGTTCCCCTCATAATTCTGTCATTGTATCTCAATCCCAACCCATAATTTCTTCTTCCCCTTCCCCTCCATTACCATGCTCTCAGAGCAGGGAGGAAAAGCTTCCACATCTGTGGCTATTGTATGGTGCAGAAGAAAGTAACTCTTCAAACTTACAGTATTTTGCAAATACCAGAAATGTGAAGTATCTTTTGAAGCACTAATCAAGCTTTGGCATCTCTTTGCTGAGCAGGTCACTATTCTTTTTTGCTCCTTGAAAAAGAGGAGGATATAGAGGGCAGGCTAGGTTGAACTTTTTTTTCACACAAGAAATTGAGTAGGGTAATCAGGGAAAGCATATGGATTTTATGGTTCCCATTTCTGTGCTCCAGCCACACAGTCTACCTTTCTCTTTTTCCTGCCCTCTCAGTTTGTCATAACCCAGTGCTGGAGGGCAAAATATCCCAAATGGCACAAACTTATCCACAAAACATTAATGTGGGAATCTAAAGCCATAGTTCGTTTGCTTAGTGCAAGCAACTCTTTCACCCTATGTCCATCATGCTGTGCTTCTGACAGAACTTATTTTCAGTAATGAAAGTAAGCTATGTCATATCAGTGTGGTATACAAGCCATGTGAGGATAATGACTTTGAGGAAAGACAGGCCTCAGAGAGAGGTACTCATCACAACTTAAAGAACTGCAGTGAATTTCTATTCATATCAGTAAATCCAGGACTTGTTTGCAGGCTCTAAACCAAATCCTTCATCCATGCAGGCTATGATATGTCACTGGATTCCTCTTTTCCCTCCCTTGTTTTCCATCTATTTAGAGGAATTTTAAAAGGCTGCTTCTCAAAGCTGCACCAAACATCCTATAGATAGGACCGTGTAGCTCAGGGTACAGAAACTGTTATGTTCTTTCTATCATCATCTCTGTACCTACACTGTTTCCAAAACATTCACTTGCCCAACACAATGTACTGTGGTTGCAAAGAGCCTTACAGACTCTGGAGTAGCACCAAATCACCTCCTGCACAATGTGAAGCTGATGAACAGCACATCTGCACGGATCTACTCCTGCCTTTTTTGTGCCTTCATGTTTACTTGTGCATCCACAGCTCTTTCTAAAAGAAACTTGATTCTTACTTTCACGACTGCGTTAACATGACACCAAAACCTGCTCCTGCGGCTGTTTGGGGGGGATGAGGATGTCATGCTGACACATCCAGGGCTTGATCTGACAGCAAAAGAGGATTGCAAAAAAACAAAACTTTTTGTTTGAATGAGTTTGGCTGGGAGGAGAAAGCCCTCCTGGCTTTCAAGCACATAAGCCCTCATGTGTTCCATGGAGACTGGGGGGTAGGGAGGCCATAACCTGCTGGGGGTAGGAAGATGGCAGAGGCTTTTATGGCTTATACCATCAGAAGACTTTGCCTCACACCTCTTTCATTCCCCAGTCTATGAAATAAGTCAGGTCTAACCCTTCTAAAAGTAGGCAGCACTGGTTTATGCTGTCTCAGACCAGACATTTTGAAACAGAAGGCTGACTGCTGCCCTCCACTACCTTTCACTAATCCACCTGCCAGTAGTCTCAGGCACAGCAGACAGAGGGGCTTGTCTCCTTTTGTCACCATATGCATGCTTTTAGGGCACACAATGACAAGCAGGACAAAAATACCACTGGGATTTCATTGTATTGTGCCGATGCAATGTAATTTGGCAGCACACAGCGAATGCAGCAGAAAAACAGCAGGGAAGATGGTGATGGGAAACCACACACAGAGGCTGCAGGAGTCATGAGTCAGCTTATGTTCAGTCCTGGGAGCCAAATGCAAGTGGGACATACACACATGTACATGGCATGCACATGCACACAGATAGACACATAGAGCTGTGGGAATTAATCAGGAGTTGCAGGAAACATTTGAGCACAGCCACAAATGCAGAAATCAGTAGCTTTTCTCCTAGATCCCTAAGGAAGAGGGGACTCGAGGACAGGAGTTGTAACTCTATGAAACCACTCCTTTGCTACCCTGATCTGGGGGGCTCCTGACAGAATCATGATGCTGGAAGAGCCCATGCAGATACTAAAAAGGCTAAGAAGAGCTCAAACCCAGATTTCCTGTGAGACAATGTGGCTGGAATTCTTGATTACTACATACATGCATTGCAATTATTTCCTGTCTCTGAGAAAAGGAAGCATCTCTGGGGAGGCAAAATGTAGAAGAAGGAATATGGGAATTGCTGCAGGGGGATCTATAGGTAAGGCATCCAAAGGGAGTATCACATGGTGAGCACAGTAGGGAGGTGAAAACCTTAATAGGTGAATTTTGCACCAGTAATGAACAGATTGATGGGTCCTGCTTCTCATATCACAACCTGTTTTTTCCATGAGAAAGAGGTAATACAATTTGTATTTGCCTGCATTGAGTTTGGGAGACAGCTGTGCAAGGCATACACTTTTCCATACTACCTTTACTGTGGGCCACCATGTTTTCCCCAAAATCTCATGCTGAGGCTGTGCACACGGAAGCCATGCCTCCAGCGAAGAAGACAAAAGTGCTCATTCCCTTCTTAAAGGAAAAAAAAAAAAAAAAAAAAAAGGAAACAATATTTTCACTTTCACACTAGCAGCAAGCAGCAGGCGAGAATCAAGAGGTGCTAAGAGATGCAGGCATGTCCTTTCCAACAGATACCTTCTTCTTTGCCAGCAGTAAGTCCTGGTAAGCGTTCGAACGCAGAAAGCGCGCGTAGCTGTCACTCTTCATCAGCTTGTAAATGTGCTCCTGCGGGATGGGGGGAAACGAGACAGAGAATTGTTATCAAACCTCATTTAGACATCACAGGGACTTAAATCATGGAGAATTGGTAGGAAGAGAGACTGATCAGAGTTCTAATTAAGCCTGCTATTATTGATTATCTGTGTTGTGGTAGTGTACATGAGGTCCATCCTGGGGCAGGACCCTGCTGTGCCTGGGGCTGTATGAACACAAAACAAAGAGATGGCCCTCACCCCAAAGGCTGGCACACATTGTTTGCTCATCAGGATTATTCTGCAAAGACTGCAACTCTCTGAAGTCCTCAAATTATAAGAAAGTACCTGCCCTGGGAAGAAGAAATAAACACCAGAAATTGTCTCTTAGATAGGTGTCATTTTACCAGTTACAGATACTTGAACAATCACCCAGCATTTCCTTCCTTTTCATGGAGGGGAACTGATACTTGCACACATTTCATCTCTACTTTAGACATGCACTCAAGTAAGCCAATGTGTTAATGTCCTGAAAAAACCCATATCTGTGGTGACTATGCAGGGAAATTATATGACTAGCTCCAATGTGGATGGCTACATTGTGTATAAAGTTACATTGGATGAGTCTCTCTCTTAGGGTCTTCTCTTAAGTTAAAATGCTGTTACCAGTTTGCTCTGAGAGCACTTACTAGGTGTATTTTCAAATTTAAAAAGAGGTGTTTCATTGCAGCAGAACTTAATACATACCCTTTTCTAATTTCCTTGCTAAGCTTTACTTTCCTGCTGAGAATCCCTTAACACAGTCAGCTTCTCTCCCAGTTATCCCTGGATTTACAGAAGATATTATCCCAGACACCAAGAAAATCAAATTAAAATACTTTTACCAAATAATGACAGAAAACACACTAAAGGAGCTCAAGAGAAAAACAGCCACCTTGGTCCTTTCTCTTAGACTCTGCCCAAGAAAGCACTTTTATAGAGTTAATGAGCAGTTTTATCTATAGTGAATTATACAACGTGAAATATTTTCTCCTGCCCTAAAGGCATTCTACATGAAACTTTAGAAGAACCAAACCAGACAGAAGTCACATAGCTTATTTCAGTGTGTTAACAAGCCAAGCAGAATTCCCTTATCTTCATCATCATGGGTAATTAGCAATGACCTGTCTATACACAGAAGAACTGCTTAATTCAGCTTTCTTAACTATTTGGTATAGTCCTATGAGGGCCACTGGTTTTCCTTCGACACAGCATAAATGTATTCTTTGAGCTACATCCTGGTGTGGAACAATTTTTACTGGTTAATTTCCATACTTGCTTTTAGTCTTGACAGATCCTCATTTGTACAGCACTATCTATCCAAAGGACAGCACAAAATTTTGCAATAGAATCGTTCATCACAGAATCACTAGGTTGGAAGAGACCTCCAAGATCATCGAGTCCAACCCATGCCGTGACACCTCAACTAAACCATGGCACCGAGTGCCACATCCAGTCTTTTTTAAACACATCCAGGGATGGTGACTCCACCACCTCCCTGAGCAGACAATTCCAGTACTCGATCTCTATTTCCATAAACAACTTTTCCCTAATATCCAACCTATGTTTCCCTTGGCGCAGCTTAAGACTGTGTCCTGTCGTTCTGTCAGCTGCTGCTGACATATACAGCTATTTATACGCTTTATATTTTTATGCTTCATATAAAGCTATTTATATGCTTTATATTTTTATGCTTCATATAAAGCTATTTAGCAACTGTCACCCCTCTTGGTTCAGAAAAAACACATGATAGGCACAGTTTCATACTTTTCATGTACAGCACTGCCACAAGATTTGACATCCAGCTCTAGGACATTTGTTCTATTTAAGCAGGACAGAATGAGCCAAGTACACCCTAAGAGAAGGAGAGGGAAAATAATGCACATCATGGAAATGAACATCAAAAGGTTTCTATTCTCTTGTGTGAATAAGGATTTTCACCATCAGCTCTCTCTTAAATACTTCAAGTAGCATAAACTCAGGACTCCGTTGATTTAAATCCAACCACATCTCAACCAGTTTGCCTGTACTGCTACCTCTTATGGTTTCCAAGGAGATGCCATGTCCTCCTAATGAGTTCTTTGTAACTACCTGGGAAACAAACCCACCTAACTGGTGCTTTTCCAGGACCATGAGGAGACTGATGAGTAAGTGGGTGCCTTGTAGCCCATCAACAGTAAAGGGCCTGAGGGGTCTCCAGAGCCTTCATCCTCTCAGTGGTTCTCTTTGCAGCAGCCAGTACATGCAGGGTGCTGGTGGGACAGGTGCTGAGGTGGGCAGGAAGATGCTGTGGCTGAGGCAATATGGTGAGTGACAGGAATATTTATATTAACATTTTGATAGATGTAATTAATTTTTTCACTGTCTTTGGGCTCCAAGTGGTTTCTTTACCAGTGGTCATACAACTGAGTCTGGTCTAAAACATCATGATAACATTTTTGGAAAATGACCTTCAGTTTTCATTGCCAGCAAAGCAATGGAAGAAGCAAAGGAGAACACACGAGGCTGGCCATACGAGCCATCTGCATGCCAGCAACAGCTATCACTCTTGCTCATGACAAGGCAACTTCTTGTATTTGACCTTAAAACAGTATAAATTCAGTATATGGTGGTCAGAAGGAAAATTGCTTCAATCCTGAGATGAAATAAACCACATAGCTGCCTTCTTAACTGAAGCTCTTCCCTGAAATGGAACTATTGCACAGCAACAGCCCTGCTGCCACTGCAGTTAGCTAATTGGTATGAAGCATTTTCACTGCTTTTCATATCTTGGAATCACTAAACAGCAACACTGCTACCTTTCAGCTGTTCACCACAGATATATTCAAACAGGGAATAACTATTCCTAGGCTTTGAATGCTAATGAAGAAAGAAGGTTGGGCATAGGAAAAGGAGGGACATGCATAGCTTCAGAAGCAAACTTTACTTTTTAATTGTCCAAATTCAAAGGGCTTGCTTTCAACAATCTCTAGACTGAAGGAATGAACGATACACTAGGAATTTATTTTACGACACTGCATTTCTGAAGTACCTACTGGAAATCTGAGCCAGTTGCTTAGATCAGCAAAGACTGCCTTCCAATTTGCAACAGTGCAGGACAACTTGCATTGCTACAGTGAAAATCCCTACTGAGACTGCACCATGAAGATTTCTGCTAAAATTGTGGCTGTGATGTGTGTCTGGCCCACTTACACACCAAATCTAGCTGCAGGATGGGAAAAGCCAGTGGCTGGAACATTTGTTTTGATCTGTAGCCTACTCTGTTCTTTGCCACCAAGTGATTTTCTTATGCATTCTGAAATCTGCAACGTCCTAGGGAGAACCTACAGCTAGTGTTTAGCAGCTCCTCATTTCATAAATACATTGTAGGCTCCTGGAGATCTAACAACTGGTCATATTCTTCTGTGGAAGCCTGAGCAACAGGTAGAGGTGTGGGCTTGGACTTAGTTACTCTGCACAACTTGTGCAAATTGTCTTGTCCTTCGCTGTCATGGATTTTTTAGCTCACTTTGGATCATTGCAACCCACTGGTCTCTCACTTCTTATTTTACTGAGAAGCTGGTTTTTTGCACCTTTTTATCACATGGTGGAAAGAAAGGACACCCACATTAAAGTTTGACATCTCCCAATGCAATGCACCTTGTAAACACGCACAATCTCCCTGACATTACATGACAGTGCTCCTGAAAAATTTGAGCTTTTCCATCCTTATACTGAGATAATTCTCCATTTTGTTGTTTATTGCAGGGTAATGAGCTCACTACTGCTGGTTCCCTAAACAGAAAAAGTAAATGCATCACCTGTGTAATTTTTTTCAATGCAGCTGCAGCTCTGGACACTGCAGTCTCTTGCACTGTGAGTAGTCTGTCCAGAATTATCATTGCAACACTTCTTTACAAGTGCCATGGGAAGTTCCTGTGCCCTATCTGCACAAAAGCAGGAGGACCATTTCATATATATGCTGTAGCCTCTCCCAGCCATTGCTGTGTATCCCTTCCCAAGTATGGCTCAGTCTTACAGCTCCCTGCTCCAGCCCTATGACAGCAATCCTTTAGGGAGTTACATCACTAACCCAAGGATTTAAAACACTCATCTAACAAAACTGCCCAAGTGACCTATTAAACCATTAAACAAGGTAGCTTATTAAATCAGATAAAAGGCAGGAAAAAATTCTTTCAATATTTAGCCAGCAGTTGACAGGCATCACCTGTCCCACTGGTCTCCCCTGCAGCCTTGCCAGCTCTTTCTGAGCACCAAGCTGCCATCTCTGGCCACTGCAGAGACATGGACTGACTTGACATGGCAAGCTGGTTTTTTGACTGACCAGTCACTCAGTCCCTCATACAGCATACTGCTGATGAGTGCTGGCTGTACTGATACTCCCCTGTGACAAGGGATGCACATTGGGAAATGTCAGTCTGACATGGAGAGTGACACAAGAACCTGCTTTTGTAAGTGCAGTGGATTTCATCTTCAGGAAGCAAACAAATCCCTTACAAGATTCTTGAAAGCATAGTGGGTTTGCTATCAAACATCCCCCATGACTGTTGTTTCCCAGTTCTTGAACCAAGGCAACAGAGGCAATGGGATCTGCTTCCATGTGAGAAAAAGGAAGACCCTCTTTTGTGTTTTATACACCTGAATCAGATCTCCTCCACGGTGGGGAAAAATAGGCAGTGGTCCTGGGGGCTGTCCAGCTTCACTGAGCATACTCTCTGTACCTCGTCTTCTGTCATGAGAGTTACACTTCAGACAACATAACTATTCCACTTACCACAACCATTACATGGTATAAAGAAGAACAAACAGCACAAAAGGGGGAAATGTTGTTCCTTCTAGAAAAACAGGAATCAATGAAATAAATCACAAAAAAAATTTCTTTTATAATTATGTGAAGCCAATAGGAAATCCCATCCCTGACATCTGACAGCTTAAGTGCAGGGAAATAAACCCTGATAAGGTTCAGCATCTCTTGGCTATTTTCCTTCCACAAGCTTTACCTTTGGAAAGAGATGAAGGACAGGCTTTGTAAATTATTCCTGACAAGAGTGGAAAGGGGGAAGAAAAAATAAAGTTTTTGCAATCCAGACGGGAATGTGGGAGGTGGCTGAGATAGCAGAAACCATCTCAAAGCTGCACCTGCTCCAAATCGATGCGCTGCAATGTGATCTTAGGTCTCTCTTCCCCCTCACAGTCAAAGCACAGTGACCCTGAGGAGGGCACGGCTGCCAGATAAGCAAAACCTTGGGAGCACTCAAGAAAAAATGTGGGAAAAATCCTGAATCATAAAAAAATAATAACATCTGACTCACACAAGGCACGAGATAGATCCCAGGAATTATGTTCTCTGTTAAGAATGTTTCTTTGTAGCAGAAAACCTTGGTTCTTTCCTCTGGTTTGTGTATATGAGACAAGAAGAGAATCTGTGCTTAAACATCCATTCCTAATTTCACCAGTATTTTACCCATCTTGATATTTTGTGACAGGCTTGAGATTTTTTGGAGTTGTGAAGGCTAAGTACAACATTCTCATGAAGTCTGAACACCAGCTACATTCCAGAAAGTCCTTAAATTTGAATTTGTTGATAGAAATTTTTCCCTGTTTGTGCCTAAACACAACTGCAAACTTTAGATGATGATGGGGAATAAGGAGAAATGGCAAATTCTTTGCTCACTTCAAGCACAGGTTTTCAATTTAGCACCTTTATGGAACAGATCACCTTGACTACAATGACACAGCATGTAAGGATCAACCAAGTGATCAGGCCCAGCCACCATGGGTATAGGAAAAGCCTGACCAACCTGATCTCCTTTTATAACCAGGTGACCTGCCTGGTGGAAGAGGAAAAGGCTGTGGATTAAGTCTACCTGGATTTCAGCAAAGCCTACAATACTGTCTCCTATGGCCGCCTTCTGGAGAAGGTGGCAACCCCCAGTTTGGAAAGATGCACTCTTTGCTGGGTTAAAAACTATCAAAATGGCTGGGCAGAGAGAGTGGTGGTGAATGGAGTTACATCCTGGCAGGCAGTCACCAGTAGTGATCCTAGGGCTTAGTATTGGGGTCAGCCCTGTTTAATGTCTTTATTTGAATGAGGGGACCAAGTGCACCTCAGCCAATTCACAGATGACACTAAGGTGGAAGGAAGTGTTGATCTGCTGGAAGGCTCTGCAGAGGGATCTGGACAGGCTGGATCAATTGGCCAAGGCCAATGATAAGAGGTTCAGCAAGGTCAAGTGCCAGATCCTGCACTTGGGTCAGAACAGCCCCAGGCAGTGCTTTAGGCTGGGGGATGAGTGACTGGAAAGCTGCCCAGCAGGAAAGGACCTGGGGGTGCTGGTCTACAGCAGCTGAACATGAGCCAGTGTGTGCCCACGTGGCCAAGGGCATCCTGGCTTGTATCAGGAGCAGTGTGGCCAGCAGGACCAGGATAGTGAATATAGTCCCTATATTCGGGGCTGGTGAGGCCCGACCTTGAACCCTGTGCCCCGTTTTGAGCTCCTCACTGCAAGAAAGAAATTGAGATGCCGGAGCATGTCCAGAAGAGGGCAATGAAAATGATGATGGGTCTAGAAAGTCATATGAGGAGCAGCTAAGAGAGCTGGGGTTGTTCAGCCTAGAGAAAAGAAGGCTCAGAGGAGACCTTATCACTGTCTACAGCTGTCTGAAAGGAGGGAGTAGCCAGGTGGGGGTCAGCCTCTTCTCCAAGGCAGCCAGAAACAGATGAGAAGAAATGGCCTCAAGCTATACCAGCAGAAGTTCAGATTGGACATCAGGAATAATTTTTTCACTAAAAGGGTGGTTAAGCAATGCAATGGGCTACCCAGGGAGACAGTGGAGTCACCAGCCCTGGAAGTGTCAAGAAATTAGTGGAGGAGGTGGCACTTAGTGTTCTGATTTAATTGGCACGGTGGTGTTTGGTCAAAGGTTGTACTTCATGGTCTTGAAGGTATTTTCCCACTTAAATTATTCTATTCCATGATTCTTAGCTCATTTTGGGGGTTTACACTAAGACTAGATAGCTGCTGGGATGCACTTGAGCTGCAAGAGTCCACTTCACCTTTCATAAACTGGTCAGAAACCTCCTTGCTGTAGCTATCTTTTGGAGCACTCCTTCACTTTGTCATCCACACTATTAACTAGTGAGAGCTGATTTGGAAACCCCTCTTGTATTGCAAGCATGCAGCTGAACCTCTGGCCAGCTGGAAAGGAGATTTGCAGCAGGTCAGGCAAATCCATTAAAAGTAAAGGCCACAAGCAATGTAAAGCAGTAGATTAAACAACTAACTAAATAACAGCATACTGCAATGAATGCTAATATTTATGCTACCTGCATACTTGGCACTGGGGAGGAATTTACTGCATATTCACACATGAGAGAGTGGTGCCTGAGTGAAGGCCTTGTGGCCTTTGCAGGAAGGATGGGAAGAGATGCCAGCTGACAACCTGCCTGGAGTTTGTTTTTGGAAGAGCTGTCTCTATAGCACAAAGAGGACGTGGGAAGGAGAAAGCACTCTTCTGCAAGCACATAGTGTGTGACTGCTGCACCTTTCAATTAGACTTGGCAGCAGTCTAGTGCCTGTCCGTCGGCACCTCTGCTCTGCACAGACTTTGTGGCAGAGGAGACGAGGTTAACCCCTGTGCCAGCACACACACATCCTGCAGTCAGCAAAACCTGCTATCCACGGGTTCTTAGAGATGTGTCCTGTTAACTCTGCTGTACTCTTCCCAGTTCATCCTCAAGAATCCTGTTTGACTAGTAGGACACCCTACCACACTGCCACCAGCATCTTCCAAAAAGCCAAAGAAAGGAAAGGAGACCTACTCCTCTTTAAGCAGTTACTTGTGCCAAAACTGAATGCAACACTCTTTAAAAGCAATTATGATCAATTGCATTCAACCTAACTGATGGTGCTGAAATGCACTTTAGAAAAAGCAGTAAAAATTGCTGCATCAGCTCTAGAAGCTGAAGAAGAGACCTTTGCCCTGATTGAACTTGATGGGAAAACACCAGTGGGGGCAAGAAAGCAGGGAAATACATATTTTTTATTCCAATTCCCTTTAATGTTCCCAAATCCCCACTATGAGCTCTTCTGGATCTGCTTATTATGGTCTCTGCATTTAGGATTTCACTCTTCTCAAAAATGCTGTAGTGTCCGTTTGAGCTGCCTGCCTGCAGTTAGTGCCTGCCTGCATTAGCCAGGGTGAGCCCCTTCCCGGAGCCTCTCTGCTACCCGGCAGTGCTGCCATCTAGCAGGGCCAGGCGGGACTGGGTGCTCCAGCTGCTGCGGGACTGCAAGGCTTTTCCTAAAAGAAAAGCTTCAGGTTGCTAAATGGCACATAAGGGTCTTGGTCTACAAGTCAACAGCTCTGGAAAATCTGAGCAGTATCTTTTTTACTACTCTCAAGTATTCAAGTGACGTGATAATTTACACGAAATTTTAGCTGGTGCATTTTCTTCACCTTCAACCAAGTTGCTTTTACTACTAAGAGGGAAAAAAAGGATGAATAATTATCCTGTAATATATACTAACCTCCCTGCTAAACTAAAATGAATAATTTCTTTTTTCAGCCCACAAATGAAATTACACTGGGCTGAAGGCACAGGAATGTAAGAAAGAGCCTTAGCAAGAGGGATAACTGCAAGCAATGAGAGCTCATTTTGAGTAATACACAGAAATCCTTTGTTTAGCCCTTTAGATACATAGTTGGAAACACAATGTAAATCTTTCATGGAACAGCACATTGATAAAAGTAACACATAAATTTAGCTATGGCTCTTCTGTAAATTGATGAGACAACTGGTTTGCTTCATAACTTCAAACACAAATGTGAGGGCAGAGCTGTCGAGGGTCCATGGCAGACGCAGTGCAGAGGACTAGAGGCAAAGGTTTGTTGAGTGCTGTGCAGTTAAGGGGTCAGCCTGGTACTGCAGGAGGATTTAGTCCTAAATATAGCAAGGGCTATCCTGGGAGACAAGAGTGGGCTGCCAGGAGTCTAACGCCATATGAGCAGCTTTAGGTTTTGAGAACAATGATCATGGCTAATAGGCTGATTCTCTCAATATGGGCCAAATCCTGGCTACTGGCAAAAAGCCCAAGTAAATAGGTTTTGCCTGGGAGGAGGGACAACCTTCTGCAGCATTCAGGAGACTGGCATTTCTTTTCCAAACAATACAATATGCAGGAGTCACAGCAATGAAGATGAGGTTTTTCCTTCCTGTGCATGCTGTGTTACAGCTATGAGGTGTAACTACTTAACCTTTTGGTCAACACCCTGATATCTGGAGGCTGTCAGCAGCTTCCTCCTTGTTTTCTCCATGAAAAATCCTGCCAAAAAGCTGAACTGTACCAAGGAGAAGAACCTGCAGAACCCCTCAAGCAGCAGAAGGAAATTCTATTTCAGTGGGGCGTTCTGTGTTTCATAGGAGATGGTGACAATGCAGGATATAGCCTGCAGAAACAAGCAGAACACAGCTTCTGAGTAAAGGTGGCTATGCTGAGATAGGGAGCACCAACCCTGCTTGGATGCTGACCTAGAGAACATATACTGGACAGATAAACAATTTTCCATGCCTCAGTAATTTTCACTGTAAGATATCTGCTGCTATGTCATCTTGGGCTGCTGTTAAGTGGTTGAGCTCAAGATCTCAGAGTCCAAATGTATGTTGAAACCTTTCAACTGTTTGCCAGCAAACCCCATACAGCCCATATTCATACCTGCTGTAGGCTGAGCAGAGATATGAAGTGCACTGCTGATAGATCTTCCCAGAGACTTTTTCCTTAAATTTTTAATTAGGAGTGTGAACACTTAAAAAGGTAACAACCTTTTAAAAAAATTAAAGACCACAGGGTTCCTGCAGCACATGAGTTTGGCAGGAAGAGACCATAACCCCAAAGTCCATGAGAAATGGACTCCTGGAGTTCTGGCTTCTTGATTAGATAAAAGGATGCACTTGCAAGAACTTTCGCTCCCTATTTGGGAGAAAAGAAACAGTATCATCAGTTTCTCGACCTTCACATAAAGAGGGAATTCTGTTGCTCTGGATCTGACATGCAGTTGTTTCTTGCTTTCAAGAAGCACAGTGCACACCACTGATACAAGAGTCCCAGAGTCTTGAGTGCTGAATTCAATTTTTGAGCAAGCTAGAGACTTTCCCATGTAATCTATCTAAAGGTATTTTTTCGAGGTAGGAAATGTCTGGCACTGAGGCACTGTTAATACTCATGCATGTAGTTTTAGACAGCTTGGCAGGATCAGCACCCTGAATAACAGGCAGACTATTGTCCTGTGGGAATACGCTGACTGTTCTTGTTACCCTATTCCCATGATCTTTCATTTGGAGAGATCTGTTGCCTTCTGTCACTGAGTCTGCAAGGAGAGAGGTCACTCGTGACTTTCTCCTGGCCCTTTTTCTGCTTGTGTGTGACAGAAGAACATTAGCTTAGACAGTGGTTTGATCCCTGACGTCTTCAGAGACAGAACGGGAACAACAAGACAAAGCCTGCATGATAGATGTTTTTCACATAACATGACTGCTAAACCACAAATTAAAATGGAAGGCAGAAGATTAAAGAAGTACTTTCTGATGTGTGGTGCATAAGTACATTTTGAAAAAACTCCCAACAAACCAAAGCAGGAAAATAATAACACAGAGTATCTGCTCCTATGTAAACCCCTGCTTCAAGTCTTTTGTCTCCTGCTTTGCACAGCATCAGGCACACCAGCATAAGCCTCCATCATCACTTTCCTATTTTTGCTCTAGACACCTAACTGCTCTTCTGGCTGTATTTGTGGGGCTTTTGATTTTAGATTCCATTGTAGGTTGTTTTGTGAAATCCATAAGGGCAGGAGCTTGCACTTTTGCTTCTAAGTGTAACAAATACACAACAATGAGACTCTGTGTGTTTTCTACAGTCACCCTAACCCAAATACAAGGAAGAGAACCAGAGTGCAGTATAAGGAAGGATTTTTTTCTGCCAGTCCCACAGAATCAGAGCCAAAGAAGGAGAAGGGAATAAAGGTCAAGTCCTTGTGCAGTCCCTAACCTCCACAGGATGGTGCAGGCTGTCAAAAGCCCCCAGGAGCCCTGAGCACACCATTCATGTGTAAATACTGATGTAATGCAGCAGTGCTTTCAATTCCCCACAGTGCAGGCTCAAGGTCTCTGAGCAGCACTGGTTCAGGTGGACTTAATCCCCTCTTAGAACACCTTGGTCTGCCCCATGTCTCTTTGCTGGCTGCCTGCACTGCTAACCAATCCTAAGTCATTGTCACACATGCCACTGGGGCAACTGGGCAAAATTTGAAGAAAATAGGAATAAAGTTTCTCCAAGTTATTATGTGAAAGATGATACAGACATTATTATTTTCCCAACTTCCTTTTATGCTGTGATTCTGCTCCAGACCTACAAAAGGAGTTCTCTATGCCCACTGAACAGACATCAGGCCTTTCACATCCTGTGCATGCTTGAAAACACAAAATTAGGAGAAGTCATCCCTCATTTTCGCTTCTTTGTAAAAAATAACATTTCACTTTCAAGAGATCCTTGCTTAAATTTGGAGTTTGGTTTTGAGTTCAACATGATCCTCTCAAGTTCTGTCAGCACTTTGAGCTTCCTGATACAACCAGAATGCAAACTGACGACTGACCACTGATAAATCCTGCCAGGACTCATATCTCAATCACAGTCCAGAACAAACTGAACTACACATGGGACAGCTGAGAGCATGAACTGGGCTCAAATCTTAAGATTAGATTTAAGGAAGAAAGTTTATACAATGAAGATAATGGAGGCCAGATAACCGTGGCCAAGATTGTCCAGAGAAGTGGTGGATGCCCCATCTCTGGAAATATTCAAGGTCAAGCTGAACAGGGCTCTGAGAAACCTGATCTAGCTAAAGATGTACCCTGCTCATTTCAGGGGAGCTGGACTAGATGAACTTTAAAGGTGCCTTCTGTCCCAAATTATTCTATGCTTCAAATCCGGGACAGGTACATTTCTGGTTTGAGCTGCCTGTAATTTAGCATTGTGGTCTAAATCTGCCCTGGAATTAGCCAAAGATCTGCAAAGAACAGTTAAAATCCCTGAGCCTGGATTAGAACTGAATTTCCCTGAATCATCTTCATAGAAACAACAGCTGGTTAGCTCAGGTAAAAGAATGGCAATCTAAAACTCTATTTAATTTATTAAAACATAAAAATAAACAAAAAAACCCCCAGGAAAGTAATTCCAAAGACAACTACATGGCTTACCTGACTCTGATATACCTGGCTCTAAAGCCTACCAGTAAATGTGGATTAAATGTCCCTACAAACATTACTGTGAGAAAACACAATCCACCCTGATGATACTAACTTCAGCACCAAGGGATTGAGGAAAGGATTAAAGATTTTCTGAAGGCAGAAAAACATTTCAGGGGAGGCAAGGAGATACTTGACGGGGGTAGGGGAATAATGGTTAAAAAACTAATAACATGCTCTACAGATAAGCCATAATTGTCACACTCACAGCTTTGTGTTCCCATGTAAAGATGAATTACTTTGGCTGTCAGCAGCTTCATTAGCCAAAAGAGACCATTCAAATGGACCCAAACCTATTTACTTTCCAGAGCTGGTGGTGCCTGCTTCATATTGCAGGGCCTCACATTGGTTGTTCAGTGATGCTGATAACTCCTGTGGGAGCTTACATCCTGCTAAGTACTTCACTGTTTAATTGAACTGACCTTTCCTGACGATGCCCCTTGTATTAAAAGCTGCTTGCTCCCCAGTGAAAATGGTTTGGTAATCATAATATTTTACTCAGAGGACAGTTGTTTAAGAGCAGAAAATAATCAGCTAAATTGGTAGGCTCCCCTCTACAGGAGCCCAGCACTAAAATGTCACAAGGTGCTGTTGGACCAAGAAAGCTGGCAGAGCTGATGATGAGGACAGAGCTGGGCTGCTCAAGGACAGAGACACCAACAAACTGGACAGCTGGGGAGGGGAGTGCAGCCTGAACCAGCACAGCACACTCTGTTTACAGCTGAGATGTGCTGGCACAGCTTGAGCTGGGCACAGGTTGGGCAATGGCACCTGCAGGAACCACAGCAAGAGGGGCAGCTCTCTGCAAGCCCAGCAGCACAGGACTGTGGAGTGCAGCAACACTGAGGGACACACAGCACAGCAAGCATCTTAAGCTGAGTTGAGGAAATGGCAAAACACTTGCTTCTGTGGAACAGGAATCCATCTCAGAGAGAGGTCTGTCTGAAATAATAAAGGCACACCAAATTCAGGTTTGCATTAGGAGCACTTTGAGGACAGAGATTTCGTTGAGCAGCATCTAGGAGAGCTCTTTGGGAAGTCAAAGGTGTGCAAAGCAGCACATCAATGTAGACTGTAAGGCACCTGGTAACAAATGATACTTTGCTTTCAACTTGCAGTTATAAAGCATTTGCTGTCCTGGATGTGCTCTGCTACACCTTGCCTTTCCTGAGTACAGCAATGTGTCCATTTCCAATGCTTTTAATAAAGAACTGGCATTTTGTAGATCTCTCAAGTCATGACTAGAGTGCCACATCACCTTCTCCTATTCTTCCACTGCAGAAGTAAACTAATTTTCTCAGATCAGCCAACACTCTTCCTTCCTCTTAGTGTTGCAGACCTGCAGGCATTCAAAGAATGTGCTGTTGAGTAACCTAAATTTTTTGTTGTTCTTTACTTACAAGGACATTTCAGTTGTTTTCCTCTTTGTGCTAAAGCTACACAGGACAGGACAACCCTCACCAACAGAGGGTGTTTTTATTAGTTGTATCTGGTTGAGTCCCTAGGAATGTGGGATGTGTGGGAGCTCCCATGGGCTCCTGGTGCCACAGTGCTGAGATAAGGCAGCTGCTGCAGATTCATGGGCAAGAGCCTCTGTGGTGACAGGGCTGACCTGAGATAAACACCATAGCAGTACCTGGATGATTTACAGCACCCTGGGGCAATCTACATTGGCTCCCATGAAGTGGATGTGCAAATAAAAATGTCCCTTCTCCAGGATGAGCCAGTAAAAAGTTTACCAGGGCACTACACCCTTCAGCAATGTCCTGCTTCTTCCTGCTTTTGTTAGAACCCTTTCTCAGCTACTCAGGCAAGCAGTCACAAACAGCTTGCTTGGCCTTTGGACAGCTACCAGAAGCCCACTGTACAAGAAGGTAACTGGGTTCACCTTCCACATTGTGCTATCCTCTCTTGGCATAGATTCAATCTCCAAGATAACCATAGCTGGCCCATGAAGGTTTACCTTTGCCTCATATTTCTGTGTCCATGAACCACAACAGATGAATTGAGGACATCTGCCAGTATAAAAATCCACTGAAATAAAATGAACTCAAAGAGATAAAATTGCAGTCTAACTGCTCCAGCTTGATTTTATCAACTCCCCTTTGAATGGCAATTGTATTGTGAACTGATCAGTTCAAGGCTAAATCTTCCATATCTTTTTCTAATTAAATACTCATCGTCTAAACATTCATCTTATTCTTAGTACTTCTACTTATCAATTTAATCAATTCCCCCATTATTCACCTATCTACTTTTGCATGAATTTTGCCATCATCATTTTTCTCAGGTGATGCAAGAAGTTCTTTTTCACTGCAACTGCCAAGCAAATAATATATCTTAGCCAGAATGTCTTCGTACTTCTGTATTTCTCAGCTTTAAAAAGGACATTTAAGTTGCCTGATATTCACAGGGGACTGCCTTGAAACTTTGTGTACATTCCTTCTAGGCTGGCCCCAAGGAGCAAGACTGCAATCAGGAAAATAGAGTATTTGATACTGGTTTGAAAAATTCATTGCCTAACTTTGTATAAGTGGTCCACAACATCTCCCCTGAGATGAAAATATTTTGTTAGTGGGGTATTTTGAAGAATTGTCTTTGAATGACAATTAAAATAAAAATCCCCAAATTCAGGAATTATTTTAATTTGCTGCTGGTTTTACTACATATTGTGATAAAAATGATTATATGGAGGATATATTTTAATTGTGTCCCTAGTAATATTTGCCAAATGATCCCTTCTTCCTTTTTCTTTTTTAAGAACTAGTAAAAAAATATATTTTCACTTTCCAGAAGGTTATACAGCTTTACCCTTGCTTGTAGCAGTTTTTCTCAAATTATCTGTTTTCCTCAAGGCATTTTCCATGTACAGTTTATCTGTAAAATTTCCCTGATAAATCTGCAGCCTTAGGAGGGAAGGATTAAGCTCACTGCATTGCCTACTGTCCTATCATTAAGGTATTGTCTGGTGGACAAATTTCTAGCTGTGTTGGCGGGAGCTGCTGCATTTGGGGTTTGGCAGTGGGATATAATTAGCTATAAATAAATAAAATACAGGAAAAGTGTATTAGCCAGGGTTTTGATATTTGGCCATTCTGTAAACATGCCAGACTTTGGTGTCAGGTAGCACAGACAGATAAGCTGAACTGTATAGCACTCTTTCATCTATGCTTTCTCTGAGACATGGATCCAGCTCGCAGCACCTTGCAGACTTGTAGATTTTGGAACATTTGTTCCCATAGGAGCCTTAGCCTGTTATAACAGATAGATTCAATGAAAATATCATTTACCTAGCTTGAATAGATATCCTCAAAGTCACTTCAAACTGTGCATCTCCTTTTTCCTTACAAGTGAGCAGTGACAATGTGATAGTGGAATATCATATTAAACTGAGAGTTTCATTAGCAGTAGTTCCATAAAACCAAAAACTAACCTGTGCATCTTCGTATGTATATCTCCCTGGGTCTTTGACATTTTGGCTTGTTTTCTCATAGCTGTGGGAATCCAGGTTGATAGCACTTTGGGCCCCAGGAGCTAGAAACTCCTGCCAGATTTCTTCCACTCTGGTGGTCACATCCTGTAAAGGTTGTTTCTTGAGATCTTGGACAGCCAACCAAAACCTGTACTAGGCAAAAATTTAAAGGGCAGAAAAGAGAAGAAGAAGAAATCTATGTAAGATTTTGTGAATAAGCCTAGGCAGAGTACTAAAATAGGGAACTTAATCCTGCATCTATTAGAATTCACAGAAGACTCTCCTTGTAAACACGATTTCAAGGGGAAGGGGTGATGTACTTTATACCAAACCCTTATATTTTGGCTAAGATCAGAACACTGATTTAAAGAAGTGACACATTCTTATTCAAACTGCCCCTGCACAAGTGTCAGATTAGGTATGCAAACAGGAAATCTGCAGAGCTACACAGCTGGATGAGAGGAGCAGGCTCTGCTTCCCCAGCCCTGCTGCAATGTGCTGGTCATTCCTGCCTGCAGGATCAATCATTCACAGGGGATGTAAAATGAAGAACAAACTTAACATTCATATCATTTCCAGTGTGAAGTTGCAGCAATGCCACTTAGGGAATTTTGTTTTAAATTGTAAACTGACCAGCATTCAGATAGATGCCATGAGAAAAATATGACTCTTGTCATGCCATACTCCAATTTTACAGAGATATTTTCTTGACTAGGCTATGCTTACAGACTAAAGTAAGTTCATAAACACTGAGAAAATAATCTCTTTGATGACAAAGGACATAATCCATATCTTGATCTGTGAAAACAAATACCACAAAATACTTTTGCAAGAGTGACATGCATGTCTTTTGTCTTTTACCCTAGGTAAAAGAAAAGATAATTTGTTGGTGGTGCTAGTTTTATTTATTGCTGAAAGAGATATGCTCTTTCAGGCAATTAATTCAGAAGATGCGTGGTGCCCAGTTGGTCAACTCTATCTTCCAGCAGGAAGGTATCCCTGAGGGTTATCTGCCCTGAGCACCTGGGCCCTACAACACGGTTGATCAAGCACAATAGTGCTCTGAAGGGAGTGCTGAGGGCTACAGGGCAAACGGGTACAGAAGGCACCTTTGCAACCTTTGCTGCAATAACCAGCTCTTTCCTACCCCCAAAAAGGTGTGACAAGATGGGTGACAAGGAGGACAGGTTGCCTTGGGTGTCCCTGCCCTGCACTGCTTTTATGCACTCCCTCTGCTGGGCCATGAGGACAGGGATCGTCTGGAACACTGCTTCTTCAGGGCATCTGCAACAGCTGCACAACATGGAAAATCGGTGTATCCCTTATAAAACAGTTGAACATTAACTGAAGTCCTGATTCCTGACCCCAAATGATACCGTGGTGTCAGTGTGCTGACACTAAGGCAAATATTCCTCAGCAGTGGAAGGAGGAAGATGGAATCTGTCCCAAACAAAAATCCCGATGGCAGTGAGGGTGGGTGGAGGAGACAGGAGCCTGGTGACCCCTGTGCTGCTCCTGGCCCTCGCTTCCTGAATGGCTGCGGGTAGTAGCTAAACACCCTGAAATCAGTGGTGTGACTGCAAGCAAATGAGGCTGCTACCCCATTTAGCCTGGTATCCTACCTGCAATAGGCAAACAGTCAACTTGGGAAAAAAAATGACATCCACACTATATGCAAGGCCAGGTTAAATCCTCCTTGCCTGTCTGCTGCTTCTTCCCGACCATCAGGGGGCCTCATGCCACAGCCCTGACTCACCCAAGCCACTTTACAATATTCCTTCATATGGTTTTCCTACGCAGGCTCAGTAAAACAGACTGGGATACAGTCAAACACTACATCAGCACCTGTAGAGCCACATAGTTGTGGTTCTAATCCAGTGATGTTTGATTTTATAAACTGAGAGTATCTGGGGTTGGTGGAGGAGTGTGCATGGTTGGTCCCTTTCTATCTTTGAGAGTTTAAGTGCACCTTATATCATTTGAACAGTGACACCCCCACTTATCACATGCATACAGAGAGTAAAGGGTGGCAGTCACAGCACAATAATCTGATGCCATATGTGCCTTTGGTTATTTGAAAATACTTTATCATTCAATTTCAGATGGGAAAATGTGAATGCAGAAAAGGCATAGGAGAAACGATGCTAATCATTCCAGAGTAGCTGGGACAATTCAGACAAACACTTGGCTAGAGAGAACCTTTTCTCCTGGCTTATCTTCTGCCCCTGGAGCCGGGGAGGCGGGCTGGGAAAGCATGCTTGTGAGAGAACTGGGAAAGCTGTGAAGTGACAGCTTGCCAGAACAGGAGCACCATCCATTTTAATAACCATTTGGCTCAATCTGAAAACAAACCAAGCAGACCAACCTGACAGTAACAAGAACGAGCTCTTTTTACTGCAAGCAATTGTGAATTCATGCCCAAGGCTGGATGTCCTCTTCAAGTCAAAGGGGAGTTTTGTCTTGGTAAAAATTTCAAAGCTATTTGCTATAGCTGGCATCTAAAAATCAAGTAACATCAAAGAGGGGTACCCAGCCCCACAGCTTCAACTCCAAGGCAAATTCTCTGCCACAAGGAATCATCCCGAAGCCAATGCATAAGCAGGGCTTCCTATGGGATTTATAGCATTTACAAGAGAGAAGCAGGTATTTCTGCTTAGGAAAGGAGCTGACATACAATGACTGTGCTGGAATTTCTGCTCAATTATAAGGTGCAAATGCACTCCCTGAATCACTCCTGCAATTTCTGAAATGCAAGCCCAGCTCCAAGTTCACAGGGAGTCAGGTGAAGATCCTGCATTGCCTCCTCTCTTTATGCAGGAGACAGATATCCAGGGGACACCTCTTGCACAGGGCAGGGGAGAAGGGAGATGTGCTTGTGTATCCTCTTCACAGGTGCTCTTTAAGCAGAGCAGGACTTGCACAGGGACTGTCTGCACAGAGGGAACAGCATCACTGATCACAGGTTCTTTGTCCTTTATAAAACAGCATGTAAGGTCTGGAAAAGGCTGATAATATGGTGTCCTAAAGTGTTGTCAGTGGCATATACCATTCCAGCCTCATCCAGCTTGTAATTAAACTGCTGTCACTTGCAGAAGATATCCCACAATGACATTTATCCTCCACAGCTCTCCCAAGGCACAGAGCTCCTGGACCTCAGCATGTGTGCTCTGCCTCCCTGCAGGGCACTGCAGAGCTGCTTGGTCACTGCTGTTCAAAGATGTCCCCCAGTGAAAAGGCTGCTGGGGAAAGACAGGGTGGGTAGCCGGGGAGTGGCTGCTTCTGAAGGACATTGAAAAACAAAAATTAATTTAAAATCCTGATCGGAAGGCAAAATAAAGATGGCTCCAGAAACTGAGAAACAGCTGTCAAGATAAGGGCAGTGTTGTATCCCCATCATAGAGATGGACACAATACCCCTAGCTTGATGGCGAATTCATCTGAGGTCAGAATCCAAGCACATTTCTCTCCTTGCCCCAGTAGCTCCATGCCAGTATCCCATGCCCCTCAGGTCTCGCATCTCTAACCATTCACAAATCCCCATTCACCAAAAATAATTTTGAACATCTCAGCCAGGAAATCAACGAAAGCAATAGGTAAAAATCAAATGCAGTTCAGACGGGGCAATATTCATATCTTTGTGTTATTTAATGGTCAGATGCTTGGCGTGGTGAGCTTGGCGTGGCCAAGACCAACAAAAATCTGTCCTTGGTGAGCAAACTGGGGGAGGCAGATGCTGCAAAGCTGCACGCTGAGGCATTGGGGATCTGCCAAAGAGACCGCAGCGTCGGTAGGGACGGGGTCATTTCAGTGCTGCGGGGCCGGAAAGCCTTTGGGGCAGCGCCGGCCGGCCGTGAGCAGAGCCCGCGGTGCGGCCCGGCCCGGGCCCGTGAGGGGCTCTGCCCACGCCCGTGAGGGGCCGGGTCTGCGCAGCGCGGGGAGGCGGCGCCGCCTGCCGGCACTGCCCGACATTGCCCACAGCCGGCACTGCCCGGTACTGACCCGCACCGCCCGGCACTGACCCGCATTGCCCGGCACTGACCCGCACTGACCCGCACCGCCCGGCACTGACCCGCACTGCCCGGTACTGACCCGCACTGCCCACAGCCGGCACTGCCCGGTACTGACCCGCACCGCCCGGCACTGACCCACATTGCCCGGCACTGACCCACATTGCCCGGCACTGACCCGCACTGCCCGGTACTGACCCGCACTGCCCACAGCCGGCACTGCCCGGCACTGCCCGGCACTGCCCCGCACTGCCTGGTACTGACCCGCACTGACCCGCACTGACCCGCACTGCCCACAGCCGGCATTGCCCCTCACACCGCCCGGCTCCTTCCGACACTGCCCCGCACAGCCCGGAGCCCTCCGGCACCGGCACTGCCTCTGAACTGCTCTGGAAATACTCTTTATTTAGGCAACACGGGGCTTTGGGGCTGTTCTGTGTCTTTGCTAAATATACGAGCTCTCCTCACTGCCTGAACTTCTCCTTTCCTGTTGAAGACTGGGGAAAAAAAGAAAAAACTGACAAGCAGTTTCGATACTAGGAGTCATGTAGGATATAAACACTTTCTGCAGGTAAAACTCCTTTTCCATGATCTCCATGTTCAGCATATGCTCACAGTCAGTAACGCCCAGGGCGCCTGCATCCATGCACTGCCAGCACTTCAGTGCATTCCCACAGTGTGTCACGTGTTTCCCACTGAGGTTTATAAACAGATGTGCAGCCTCCTTTCCCTTCGGGTGAAATTCCCATGTCCCATATTCCCACTTTGCTGTTTCTCTTTCCAGCTGACACTTTTTGAAGGGGGAAAAAAAATTCAATCCACCAGCTAAATGAACATCTCAGCAATCTCAAGATGTCTCAGAAGGTTTCCAGATCATAAAAAATGTACTGTTGAGGCCCTTTCTTTTCTTACCCTTTCTTATTTGTATTATTTTATATTTGGGATCTTGTCTGCTATATTTTGGGTTCTTCAAAAATCACCTGAGTCAAAACAAATTGTAGATGAAAGAGAACAATAGAGAGGAGAAACAACAGAACAAGGAAAAGAGCTAAAATAAAACAAAAACACAGAGAAATATACCGAACTGATTGGCTTTCCTGCTCCCACATAAATAATGGACAGCCAGTAAATAAGTAAGTTACAGAGCTCAGCCGAGCCCCGGAGACTGGTGGACATGATCCTGCAAGTTTATTAGAGCACAGAAACAGCTGGAAGGTGATCCGGGAGGTCATCGAGTCTGGTCTGCTGCTGTCTCTGGCAGTGCCTCACCCAAGACCCCCACTGGGACCAATTTTTCTCAGCTAGGAAGAGATGGAAATACCCCACCACGATCAGCCCTGTGATCTGGGACTTGCACCACAAGGCATAAGAGCAGAATTTGGTCCCCTTGCTGTATTACTGTATTACATTCATTTCAAGGCATTCTCAAGCACACACTTCACAAAATATTTTCAAGTGCTACCATGAATTTTTAAGTTTTTCAGCAGTCAATTTCTCAGATCTGCCTTGAATTCAACACAGGGGCCTATAGGGCTCTGGCCACTGTTAATCCTAAGGATACTCCCAAGATCCTCCTGACATTCCCAAGAGATAACACACTCCCCCTGCAACAGTTCCAAGATCTCTGGGTAGTTACTGGGAAGAGAGTCCTGAAAAGATTATTGTGAATGTTACTTTTCTAGCAAGGTGTTAAATGCTGTGCTCTCAGAAAGTTTCTTACACCTCCCCAGGGTTTGGGTGGGATGTGTCTCACTTAACTGCAGCTGTCTGCCACGAAGCCACATCATTTTAATCAGTCTCTCCAGCTTCATGATAACAAGAGAGCTTTACAGTGTAACTTAGGCGCTTTTAGTTTTGTTTCCACTTAAAGCTGAAACAAATCCTTCTGGGGTGATTCACTGACTCCCCTTCAGCTTCTCTTGTCTCTCTCTAAAGGGAGACAGAGTAAGAAGAAAGCATGTGCTTCCCAGCTGTCAGCTTAGGTGAGGCAGATCCCAACCTTGCTGTTGAGTCTAACTTAGACTTTGCTTGCATGTGTAAGCATCCAACAGTTGCTTTCCTTTATGCTACATATTCCTAGTGAGAACTAAGGATCTTTCTATGCCTCACCTGAACCCTTCTTGCCTCTAGCATCACTGCTAAAAATTTATTCCAATTTTCTTTATTAATATTTCTGCCTTTGCCTCCTGTTATTTAAAGCTTTAAGCAGGCATGCTAATGTATCTAATATGAGATAATATTACCACTTAAGCCAACACCATTGTAATGATACCATAAGAATGACAGCACAGTTCCCACACTAAGAATGATGCCAATGTCTTCCACAAAGGATGCAGGATTTAAGGATTTAAAGGATGCTGTCTATGCCAGCCCACTGATTTGCCACCTCCCTTCACTACACCTCAAAATCAAAGAGAATGTGCATCAGCAGGAGAAGCAGCTCTGACTACCCAAGTAAAGTAAAAGTTTGCCTTCTCATAATCAAATGTTCTCCATTTGTTTGAGTAGGATGAACGTGGGGGACAGACACTAGTCATAAAACCTGCTGGATTTCATTTGTACAACCCCAGATTTATTTCCGAACACTCATTTGAAAAGTATTTTAATACAGTATATTAATTTTGCACTTGATCACTACAATTTAATTGCAAATTAGTGCCACTGTACATAACTGCAGTAAGCACATGCAAGTTCAGTACCTGTTTAGCAATAAAATTTCAAGCTCATTTATGTAATTAGTAACACTCCCTTGTTTTTTACAGGTTATCTTTCAGTTTTTTCAAAACAATAAAGTGCATTGAGTTTTCACTGTTTTGCTGCTGGCATTCTTTCTGTACTTCTCCTTGGACAGGGAAACCTGATAAATAGGACAGTAAATTCCAATGTCATTAAAAATCACTTTCTGGAGAATTCCTATTTCAGACCTTGCAGGCTAGCAGACTGCACTACAGTGACAATTGCTCACGTGCTTTAGTAATGTATTTAATTTTCTAAGTGAAAATCAGGTTCTTATCTGGAGTAAAAAGAGAATATCAAGCCTGCTCACTACCAGCAAAGGCCAAAGCCAGACTGACTGTGTGATCACTGAGAACAGATTTCCTCAGCCCAAGAGCAGGCACAGTTCTGCTAGTGAACCTGCAAGCTTCTCTGGCCTTCTCTGCAAATGCTCACTCAGCCTTCTGGAACACAACTGCCCCCAAAAAAACCCACAAGAATCTGTCCCTTTGCCCATTCATGTGCTGAGACAAAACCACAGCACCACAACAACGCCTCTACAGTGTTATTCAAACTGTAAAAAAATGGGGATTACTGCCTCTCAGCCTGATGTAGGACCACGTGGGTATCTACATAATTTTTCATAATAAATGTTTTGGTTTCTTCACAACTTGAGAAGTCAGGTACTCAGAATCCCCATACAGAGAGTCCTGTTAAGGTGAGACAAGCTGTTGGATAGGTAGCACATGCCAAAATGAAAAGTAGTTGCTGCATACCTGACTCGGTGACTGCCAATACTGCAAGAGTTCTTAGCCCCATGATGACCATACTGTTTCCCTCACACAAGCCCTGCCACAAAGACACATGTAAATCACATGTATTTATTGTCAGGGAGCTCGGGAGCAATGTGCTGCATCTCATCACGTCATACAGGTCTGCAAGCCCTTGCATGCAGAAGATACCTGACAACACTGACTCTGCTAAACACTGTTTCTGAGATTACCCACATAGGTCTAGTACAGGCATCTGTAGCAATGCTATGGGCCAAATCCTGCCATTCTCATCTTTATTCAAATAAGCGTTTTTGCATTTCACCTATGCAAGAGAGTAAGATCAATCCCATTCATTTAGTCAAATCAGAAAAGGTTTCACCTGAGGTTTTCCGAGCTGAATTCTGATTCCAGGAAACGAAGGAACTGGTCTCGTCCTACAGGGTCCTTCAGCACCTCATCCATGGAGAAACCCCATCTTTTCACACGCTGCTGACTAGGTTCTTTGCTGTTTGGAGAGAGAAGGGGAAAAACAGATGGAATGTGCATCTCTGCCTGCTGTCCGAGCAGCTGCTGCTGTTTCTGCTAAATAAAGGGAGGAAGATTATTAGATGAGATGTTGTTTTTTTCTCAAGATTTTTCAGAAATACAAGCAGGCAAATAGCACAAAAACCCTATTAAGAACAGGGTCATCATTAAAGCAACTGAAGGACTTTAAACCATTACATCATTTGAATCATTAAAGGACACTATTTGGGTGTTACATACATGGTGAAACAAGAGAGAATGTGAATGATATGATTTTCAGAGCAATTTCTGGTTTGCTTCATTTGAAGAACATCATACTGTGCCTAAATGATTATTCATTATGCACTTCTTGCATATCTCCTCAAATGTACCTCAGGATTTCTTATGCATCAAGGCAGAAATTTCCCAGCAATGTTCCCTGGGTCACTGGTGAGCTCCAGAGCATTTCCTTGTGTCCCACACAGTGCTGCCTGGTCACTTGGAACTGCCTTCAGATTTTCAGATCCACATTTGCATTAGAAAAGCAGTTCCACTAGGAAGCAGTGCAGACAAAGTATCTAAAATGATTACTGGTTTGTAGTCTTTTATTTTTTAGTGCCTCTGATTTTTTGCATGCCTAAGTCTCAGAAGACTAAAAAGCATCTTCTTCCTTCTCTCCATGATAATCAGACTTTTATTTTGGGTCTCAGCTGGGATACTGATATACAGAGGCACCCAAAATCACTAGCAACCTTTCTCCTAATTATTTAACACAGCCCAGCTTACATAAGCTGTTGTTTGAATTGCCAGACATGTTGCAGAGATGCCTGTGGGGAGAGGTGGTGCCCAGGAATCACAACGAGGATCCTATGAGACAGCCTGCATCAGAGCAAAATCTGGGCTCACAAAGTGTTTGAAAGCTTCTGGTGTGATGGCGTCATACTATGAGACAACCATTAAAACACAGCCCAGCTGCTCACATTTGTGACAGCAGAGCCATTGTTAACAGTACATATCTATTAAACTGTGTGTCTCCTCACGTCCACAGTGATTCCTAATCATGGAGCCTTAGGGGACAGTGGCGATCTGTGCTGAAGACAAATAAGCCAAAGGGGTAAATAAAGTGCCTGCTTTCATCTTCTCTTGGTGTACAGACTAAGCAAATTTGATAGGCATGTCCTCACTGGAGGAGCAGCACACTTGGGATGGCTCCTCCTGCGCTCCCTCAGGAGCCAGCAGTGCTGCAGACCAGGGTGCAGATCCAGCCTACCTGTCAGGTGAGCCAGCCTGGGCATCGGGACACAAAAGCCATGCTCGTGCAGAGCCACGCACAATCTAAGCTCAGGGAATTTCCTGTGAATCCAGAGATCTGTACCTGCTCTTCTTGCAGCTACACAGTGCTCTAGCACACACACAAAAAAGGCCAAAGTGTTGTCTAAAATGGAATGCTTTCTGTGGCATTTCCTGAGTCCTGATTGCCATGGAGGATGAACTGTAGTGGCATGGGGCTGCCCATACTCAGCAGCCAGCCTTGCCACTAGCAGTGAGAGCCTCTTTGTTTTCCTGCACAAGGGCTCTGCCCTCCTAACTGAGGAAACAGCTTTGCAGGCAACTCAAGGGGATCTTGGGGATCATTTAATTATTCATGCAAGTTGCAACTAGATGCAGATGCAGTTAGTTTTTTTACAATAGAGAATAAAATGGAAATACAGAGCTGTTTGTTTTTCTATCTCCCCACACTACAGCTTTCTCTTTTTCATCTGCAGAAAAATCACCTTCCTTAACTCTGAAATCATAGCAGAAGCCAAGCATTTATTTTAAATTCCTATAAGGCTCTGACATCAGGTTAATTGTATTCAGGGACACAGACGTCTTTTCTGGGATTTGCAGCTACGTCAACAGATGCAGAAATAATGGATGCCTGGATTACCTTGTGGGTGAGGATTTCTGCAGAGCAGTATTTTGCAAGGGCTGTATCTGGCACTAGCCCTACTAGGAAGAATAGAGAAAATGAGAGAAAGTAGCTAAAAAAGAAATAAGAAGTACTAATATTATGTGAAGAGGGGCAGAGGTTAGGAAAATAATGGATTGCTGCAACTACCAGAGAAGCAGATGAAAACAACTTTCACATCCCTAACTACTTGATTTTTAAATGGGGCAAAATCTTGTCCTTTTCCTGGAACACCGATTCCCTATGAATCAGATTTCTTAGGCCAATTTATTCAAGAACACACAGGATAAAATCTGGCATTCTCTTATCAAAGACTTGCTAAAGTGAACTCCAGATTTGGTGCCAAATGGCAGCAACTAAACACTGGAGAAGCTGCTGAGCCCTTGCAGTTGTTGGCCACAGGACCTGATTGAGTAGTGAAGGTAATATGGGGCATGGTAATTCCATTCAAATTTGCTGTGGGAGCTGTTAGGCATAGTGGCAGGCAGGACAATTCTAGCCCCTTTACGAGGATTGTGGATAGCCTGTGAAGGCAAGAGACACAGACACAGGCCAGACTTCCCTTGCACCAGCATCACATGGGCAAAACATGATCTCTGTTGTAGTGTTCTGCTTGTTTTGAGTTTTTTGGTTTTTTTTTTTTTTTTTTTTTTTTTTTTGTTTGTTTGTTGTTTTTTTTTTTTTTGTTTTTGGTTTTTTTTTTTGTTTTTGTTTTTTGAGAAGATCTCTGAGGTGCAAGGTATTGAATATCCTATAGACATTCCTCTCTCTTTTCATCTATTTGACACCATATCAGAGACAAATCAGCTTGCTCACCAACAGGTGAGGCCCAAACTCACCTATTACAATTCTGACCTGCTAAGTCTCACACACCACATGAGTTACATTCTTCTGGCTCCTGTGCCAAACTCACTCTGCACAGCAGGAATGGCCACTACTCTGTAACTCATCCCATTTTGCCAGCAGCATCTTTCATGGGATTCCATGGCAGGAGCAGGGCTGGAGCACTGCAGCTGGGGAAGAGCAGGCTCACAAGGGTCATACGAGATGTGCTGGAACAAGTTTGTCTTAGCAGTATCCTACAGACCTGAGTCTGTGCATGTGCTCAACAGGTATGAGAACATCCATTACCTGACTTACAGAGTCCCATACATCAAGCCATATGGAAGTGGAAGGGCTGAATAATTCACAGACACCAGACATAAACTTTAGCTGTATTCTTGAATCTTGTAGTACAGACATAAAATTTCCCTTCCAAACAGGGCAGTGTGAAGAGCATACAAACAAAATGGAAAGACAACTCTCACATTAGTTAAAACTACCAATTATTTTTTACCTCATTTCAATGTCCCACAATGCTGCATCATCACTTATCCAGGGATTGGAAGGCTCAGCAGGAGTTATAAAGGGGTCATATTCCACATACTGTTCTGTGTAGGCTATTAAACTGGCAGGTAAAAAAAAAGCGGGGGAGGGGGGGAAAGAAGAAAGAAAGAAAGAATTTGAATGCTCAGTCACATGTCAGAGATGTCCAGCTTTTCTTTCTATCCTGTTGAGAGGGGGTTGGTGTTTTTTTGTTTGTTATTTTGTTTTGGGTTTGTGTGTTTCTTTTTATTTACAGGAATTAGTCAGTTTCTCAGCAACCACAGGAGACCCTTTTCCCAAGGATGATGCATGCAAGGATTTCTCTGCAAACACCCACCAGCTCACTGCAGCATTTTCCTCACTCTTGTCTCTACTGAGATGCCCCCAAAAAACCTGATAAGCTGGATTGCTATGGCAGGACTTCCCCCAGACAGCCACGGGAAGAATATGAAGGGTGTGTCATCCTGTTCATTTGTTGCATGTTACTATTGCTTTTGCAAAAACTTTTGCACCCACATAAATTTATGCACTATGAGAAATTCACCTAAACAGGGTCATGGGCTGCAGCTAAGAATATGCTTAAATCTTTGAAGGAGCATAGTTCCTAAGCATCAAAGCTTTGCTAGATCATTTTAGTTATGTTGGTATAGTACCTAGTCTAACAGCACTATTGTAAAATACTTCAACAGTAATAATTAACTTAGACCATAGTAAATTAAATGCATGTTGGAAAACCACCTGGCCTTTACACTGGCTTGCTTCGTGGTGAGTCAGTTAAGGCATATAGCCTCTAATCCTTGCTAGGATGAGATTCAAAGGGATTTCTGGGAAAAGGACTGTGTCTGCTTACATTCATGATTCAGGAATTCCACTGGGGTTGGGGCTAGGGGTGCATTTTTACAAAAGAAAGACAGCAAATATGAAATAGATCAAAAGAAATTTCTTCTAGTCTATACTGGAAATACTGTAAAGCACCTTATTTTTTTGCCTATGTCTGCCAAGTAATTAACTTAGTTAATTATGTCTCTTCACACTGAACAACCAATATGCTTGCACAGTGTTTGTCCATGCTAAACTTTACCTCTGGTCCTCCACATCTCAAAAAGGCAGGCAAATGAAAAGACACTGTGAAACAAAGGGTCATAAAAGGCAGAAACTTTCCCTGACCTGCTCTATAGTAATTATTTCTTTTTGTTTGTCCTAGCTCTTATCATGAGGCATTAAAATCATACACTTTTGTAACCACAGCAGGTTCCCATTGCCCCTTAGGGCACTCAGGGCTGTCTCATCTCATTTCATTAATTACATTTCATGACTGCTGTGGGTCAAGGGTTGGAGAAGGGAGCAGCGTCCAATTTCACAGAGCAGCACCAGTCCCTTAGACATCAATGAAAGAGAGGTTTGGTTAAAAAAGAAAAGAAAGCCAAAAAGGATCAATCAGGAGATATCTGCTGTGAAACCTGAATTGCTCCTAATAAAATAATAAGAAGGCATCAGAGGTGCTAGTACAAGTACTAGCAAAAAGGAAACGGAGAAAAAAATAAAATGAAACAAGGGGGAATTTCTAAGCACATTTAGCTGATTCAGTATAATGGCAGCAGCAGAATCATTGCTTCATTGTCTAAAGGAGGCTACAGGCGGGGAACTCCTAAGGAAAAGCATTTTGACAAAATGCAAACCTGGCCTTTTGTGTGATAGAAGAGGTGGTGGGAACAATTGACTGAAGGGTGCAGAGCTCGCCTTGGGAACCCAACTGTCTCTCAGTCAAGGGGGCCTGCTGAGCCTTCACAGGAACTTTGATGAGAAGCTGAAAGGATAGCACAGATTTTCATCTAGGGAACTGAGACTGCTTCTGGTAGGAAGATGCTCATTTTTCCCCAGCCATTTCGGTGATGCTGTGTCAAATGAAATTGTACTAACACTGCACAATGCAGTCAGGGAAAACAATAGGTAGAATATATTGATAGTTTTGCTCAACAGTTCTCAAAGCTCAATGGCTAAAACTGACAGTGCACAGGTCCCAAGTGGGGAGAAAGGATGTGGAAGAAAGACAGTTTCCAAGGTGCTGAAGGATGCCTGTTCCCACAGTGGGTACAGATCTACTCCTGGAAGCAGAATAGGGAGGAAGGGGAAGAAAATCTTTAGCAGTGAGCATTTATCTTACAGAAGCTGGAGATATCCTTTGGAGTGCCTTCCTCTTCTGGCAGACAAGGGGTATCCCAAGAATAGTATGAATTAATGTAAAATAAATACAGCTGATCTATTACTATTGAAAAAATATCTTATTCCTATAATTTGTTTGCCCTAGTGCTTCCTGACTTATTTGCTCCTTGTTACTTCCCTCATCCTCCCTGGAACTGCCTTTGTGCTATACTGAAAAAACTGGCAGGTGGTGCCACTGTCAGGATTGACTGTCAAAGGGAACGTGCCAAGAAATCATCTCCTGTATCTTGATCTGCCACCTAAACTGTTCCAAGAGCAGGGTCCAGCCTAAAACATTGACTTGATAATCACAGCATTTCCTTACACAGCAGATTTGTTCCTAATGCTTGTAATCAGTGTTTTAATGGGGCTTTCAAGGCTGCACAGTGTTTTTTTTCAGACAATTGTGCAAGTCAGGTCATGCTTGTCCATTCCTCCTCACCAGTCCCCACCCCTGCAAAGCCACTGGATCCATCAGCTCTTCTACTTCCCTCCCACCTGTTCTACGCCTCACATCCAGGCTGAACTTCCCACCACTCTCCACACTAAGTCCTCAGACTCTCAATCAATATTGCCAATATTCAAATCAATATTCGAAGTCATCACATGACCAAACACCTCCTCACAAGATATAAGGATCACAACCATGACTTTCATTCTTTATAATTTTAATAGTTATTTAGAAATATAAGGTTCTTCACCCAGAATGTGTTTGGGCACTGGAACAGCCTCCCCAGGGAAGCAGTCATGGCACTAATCCTGCCAGAGTTCAAGAAGAGTTTGGTCAATGCTCTCAGGCACAGCTCTTTTGGGGCTCTCCTGTGCAGGGCCAGGGGTTGGACTTGATGGTCCTGGTGGGTCCCCTCCAAATCAGCTTATTCTGTTATTCTATAATTTGACTGCTCTAATTTTATTTGCTTTTCTGCTAGTTATTATTCTGCATAGGTTTTGATAGCAATATTTCTAATTGAGAGCAGTTAAAAAGAAAAAAAAAAAAAAAGAAAGCCCTTTCAAACCAGGAAAATTATTACTGTCTCAGTATATTAAGGTCATTGTAAATAAATTCAATACAATGACATCTTTTGTTAAAGTACATGTTCTTAATTAAAAAGATCCAAAACCCCAAAACATAAATATAAATATAAATATAAATATAAATATAAATATAAATATAAATATAAATATAAATATAAATATAAATATAAATATAAATATAAATATAAATATAAATATAAATATAAATATAAATATAAATATGCTCATTTCAATCATACAATGCATTGCAAGCAGGATTTCAGGATATTCAGCCTCTGAATATTTCCTCTTTAATTGGATACATTTTCATTTTAATTGCTAAACTTCATGAGCCAATAGGAACTTACATTGGGCCTCTCACCACTTAATTTACCTAGTTCAGTACATGCAGCTAACTACAGGTGCAGGTGCTGCAAAGCACCTTTCATATGGTAATCCTGTTTTACTTTGCTTAAATAAAAATTCCTCTATTATTCCTCTAGAAGGAGCCAGCTCTTATCCTATCCTTCATGTTCAACACGGTTCTGCTTTACAAGTGATGTCACAGAGGAGCATGACTATCCCTACCTTCATCTCAGTGACTACTCTGCAAATGTGCATAACTTACAAGTACCTAAGTAAACTAGCTGTCCTACACAATTAAATTCAAGCTTGTTCTTCACCTATTCATACATTTCTACCAAAACTAAATATTCTGCAAGTCAAATTGTGCCTTGATTAGCTTCTTAGAACCCCACTCCTTAAAACATTGCCTTGAGTAGTCCAGGTACAACCCAGTACTTCTCTAAGGGTTTCATATGTAAGTGGGAGCAGGAACTGGTCCTACAACCCCAGTATGAACAGAGATATGAAAACCATGTGCAACAAATGCAAACAGAGTTCCTTCCTCAGAGCTGTGCCAGACTAACAAGAGATGAGCACTGAGAGTTCAGCCAAAAAGGGAAGAAATGGGTATTTTCAAATTGAGACAGGAATGACTTTTCTAAAATAAACCCTAAGATAGTGAAGGGGTGGGAAACAAGTCCCACAAAGGTTTTTTCTTTTGTGAATGCTTCTTTTCTTTTGCAGTATTACAGGTCCTCATTTTCCACCGATATTTGCTCAGTGGCAGAAGAGTGAGAACAGAAGTGTCAGCAGCCAGCAGACAGGCAGCACAGCTGGTCAGGGAGGGGAAAGGATTGATGCAAAGAAAGGGGGTCAAGCCTTTGTACTTTGCTGCCTGCTCTGCTCCTAGAAATGCCAAATTGGAAATAAGGAAAGAATGGAAAATCATCAAAATGGGGACACTCACCTTTCTGCTACTTTGGACATCTTTAAACAATGCCTCTCTATCTGCATGTTCAGAAAAGTTATCTGAGGAGAGAGATGACAAGGACATTAACAATCTATGAGTTCTGCAGCATGCACTAACAATATCCCAACACAATATTGATTTCTCTTTCCAAACAGCTTGAAAGTAACTCAGAAGGAAATGGGACCCTTCCCTAGGTATCAGAAGCTTATTAACTGCTTCCAATAGGAGGCTCCATTGCCAAAGGCAAAGCCCTAGGGGAAGCTTCAGAAGACATAATTGAAAGGAGGAAAGACACATGTTAGGGGCCAAGGTTCCTAAGACTACTCAGGGTACAATATGATCTCCTTTTTACAAACACACTCTGCTCTCCCATTTATCTTACTGGCTGGCATCACAAGACCAGTAACATTTTACAGCGCACTTTTATTCTGCTATGAACCAGTTCTTCATCCTATGATAAAAAAACTCAAGAAATGTAGCATCCAGGTTTAGTTCAGAAGACCACCCAAAAACTGGTTGCCTAAGAAACTTATTTAAAGCTGCCTTTAGTAAAATGCTGATCTAGTGATTCCTATTTGTTTTTCACTGAGGGCTGCTTGTTGCAGCAAAGTAATTTTGAGGGAGAGCTCTTTGTGCCAGGGCAAGGATGTGTGAGTTGGCTGGTCATTCCTTGGCATAACTGGCCAAATAACTTTTTCCTAGTTCCCTTAAAGCTCTGACTGTACAGTCTAATAGTCATGCACTGAACGATGCCTTTCCTCACCATCAGTCCCCAGCCTGTGCCCAGCTATGCTGGCCTTTGTCACTGCTGACTTTTCAGACATCCTCAATGAACTGGAATTATTGTCTTATTGTCTGTGTCTGGTCCACAGACAATAACAGTAGATTCAAAGGTCAGTGTCACTCATAATGCATATTACCGTACAACTGTACTGCTCAATGAACACTTACTAATACTTTACATAAGTGAGGATCAAGGATAAGTATGAGAGGATCAAGGAGAGGTAAAACATACAATAGGATTTTTCTGATATCTCAATAACTTTCTATGCTTTTTTTCAGGTAGCAGTTCTCAGAAGAGCTGCCATACAGCCACCTACTTGCTTCCGGAAATCCTCTTTTGTCGTTTTGCGCAGCGGTTGGGAGGGCAGGTGTACAGGGCTTTGGGGCTGAGACTCCTCTGTAACCCCATACACTGACTGTGAGGAACCAAGGAACAAACAGAAGGGATTACAGCATTGTTCTGTTACGCAATGAGGAACACGGCAGCATGCAAAGCCCTAAGGTAACAAGCCAGCAATTTCCTACTGTTTATACCCACACAGGTCAATAATCATTCAGCCTGGAGCAAAATTTACAGATCAGACCATGCTTGCTGATGCCTGCACTTGGAAGGCCTGTAGGCATGTTAAGAGAAGAGTTTGTTTTAAATGTTAAAATGCAGCTGATAATTTTTAAGAGCTCTGAAGGCATTAACACTTGCAGGATGAAGACTGGGAGCTGTCACTGGGGTGATCCAAGTGGTAAAAGAAAATACTAGAACCTAATTCAATGCCACCATCTTTCACTTGATTTTAATTTCTTGGTGTAAAACTACATATTGAAGAAGTGCTTAACCAGGTCAAGTCAATGGGTCAAGTACACGTGAACTTCTCTAAACAAAATCTGCAGACTGACTTGTAGCCATTCCTTTTCAGGACAGACACTTGCACTAAAAGTAATACCATTTATCCTTTCATTTAGTGATTTTGCTTTTCATAAAACTTCCAATAGACATGTGAACAGCTCTGATGCAGTTTAACTACTTATGGAAGTTCAGGAGTCCGGTGTTCCGTCCAAAAACATACAAGTGATAAGACAACAAGAAACAGCCTGAAGCTGTGCCAAGAGAGGTTTTGATACTAGGAAAAATTTCTTCTCTGAAATGGTTATCAAGAACTGGAATAAGGCTGCCCAGGGTAGTTGTTGAGTCACTGTCCTTGAAATTATTTAAAAGACAGGAACATGGTTTAGTGAGGGACTTGGTTAGGTTAAGGTTTTGAGTCACTGATCTTAGTGGCTTTCTTCAATCTAATTGATTTTATGATTTCTATACATAGAAGTGCTCAAACTTTATGAAAGTCAAAGACATCCAAGTTGCTAATGATCCAGCCTTTTAAATGACTAAGGCAGGTAAACATCTCATTACCTGTGCCCAGATAATTTCTTAAAAAGGGACATAGGTATTTTGGCAATTCCTTTTAATTTTACGGGAGTGCAGAGTCAACAAACATTTGGGACACCAAGCTCCTTAATGCCCTTCTCAGCTCTGTCACCCAGTCAGTAAAACTTTGCTGGTAAAATGGAAATAATAAATTCATCAAGGAGAACAAAACAGAATTTGTACTATCAAAGCACTTTTTTTTGTTCCTCTTGGGTAAGTCTCATACAGTAGGCATCAAATATGTCTTGCACTAAAAGAAAACAAAAACAGTGAACCAAACCAATGCCACACAGGTTAAAACCAAACCCAGGAACTCAAACTGACCTTTTTCACTTTTTGTGGGTTTTTCATACGGCGACATTTTCTAATGTCCATTTCTGTGGTGTTCACACAGCCTGGCTGAAAAGAAATGGTAATTGTGTTATTCCTCTGTTAGGAATCATCATCCTACCTTACCTTTATAAAATACATTATTAGATCTTGTCCAAAACTCTTTATTGAGATTTGTGTCCCATAAATTACTCTTGCTAAACAAGAGACTGCATATGCTCAAGGATGCTGTGTCAGCATTCAATCCACTTACTCCTACCTTTGGCACCAAAAGAAAATAGCTAACAGAGGGGAGTTTTTGCTAGGAAGTCTGAGACAAGCTGAGTAAGCTGCTTTTCTTTCATAAGCCCAGTAAATAATTTTCCAAAGTTCATATTTTTCAAATATTTCCAAATCAATAGTTCCATAGGTACACAAGCCCAGAATGTCTCAAATAATCTTGTGGACACTTGGTGCATTTTCAACTGTGAGGAAAATCCACGTGGTGACAGTAATGGCAATATTTTTGTGCATAAAATCTTTTGTAATAAAACCTTTCCTGTCAAAACCTGGAAAGTCTCATCATTCAAAAATAGTTTTACCACAGGCCTGTGCACATCCCAGAATGCTCTTTCCTGGCTGTCCAAAATCTTTCTTTCTGTTTTATCTTTTTTCCTGTCGATTCTGAAAATAAAAGCACAAGTGAGTATGAGTCAATGCACAAGTCATGCTTTCTTCTGTGATACAGTTCCTAGCTAGTGGTTTTTAACCCCAAGACAAAAAAATTTCAGAAATCAACTTTTTTTTTTGTAAAGCAAATTCACACTTGCATTTGCAAGGGCACATGACATGAACAAAATAACACTGATGCTTACTACAACACAGGTCAAAAGAGATTTTCCTATTAATGTAGAAAAATTTCACAGTTTTTCATCTGGGGAGGAAAACTTTTCCTGGCAGCCTATTCCCATTCTCTGATTTGACAGGCTGGGAAAATCTGTAGTTTTGTCTGTGTCAGGAGATCCACCAGGACCTGTTTGCTCCAGGTGAGGCCCCTGGCTGGTGCTGAACTGAGATCCCCCTCAGGAGACCCCATTGCACCCCAATGCCCCAGCAGCACCACTGGCATGAATACAGATTGCAAAGGAGCATCTATCCCAGACATTCCCAGCAGCAACAGCATGGGCAGCACTTCTGGCCACTCCTAGAGCTTTCAATCCAAAGACTGCTCTGCCTGTGTGCCCCCAAGCTGGCAGAGCAAGGGATGACAGCACAGGTGACCAAAGCTGAGCTTGCTGCATGGCCCCTACAAACCAGCACCCACCCCAGAGAGACATGACTGGGCTGGCACAACAGGAACTAAGTAATTCCAGCCCTGATGCAGCCAGGGAACGAACTCACTCAAAGCACACAGCCCAAAGGCCATTGTTCCCAGCAATTCCTGGCAGCAGTGAGCAGGTGACATCTGGCACCTCACCCAGCTTTATACTTGAGACAAAGTCAGCACCAGCTTGCAAGATCTACCTGCACAGGGACGGGAGGAGGCACATGGTAGGAGGAACAGCCTCCCCCTCCAGAGCAGGACTGAATAAAGCTCAGTGTCCCTGTGCTGGGTTTCCACATTGCTGCCACCAGGAAAATCAAAGCAATGAGGAAAAAACCCCAATCCAGCTGTGATTTCTACTACCAGGTTCTCTCCCATCTGTTTTTGTTTTTGAGGGGCTTGGTTAAGTCTGTGCTAGAAATGTACCAAGAGGATAGGAATCAGGGGACTAAAATAGAAGTTTCTGAACACTCCTCCCCAGAAAAAGACCAAATTCTCTACTGTTTGGCATTACTAGCTGAATTTCCCCCTTGCAAGGCTGAGATGAGAAACAAGCTCTGTCACAAGCTCTGTCCCCAAATAAAGCCAGAGCAGCTGCTGTACTGCACTGAGGACACCCAGCCCAAAACTACTTTCCTGAGTGAGTCCTTCACACCTGGCCAAAGGGGAAGGTGAAGCCTATTCCAGTCTTACACCACACAGCACACACAGATTGGAGGGACTCTTTGGAGACTTCATGAGTTCTCTTTGCCGACACTTTGTGCTCAACCCAGACTGTCATCTCCTATCTCCAAACTTACTGAAAACTCACTATTTCACATTTTAATCTATGAAGACCCAATGCAGCTAAATGCTCCATGGCTGCAGTTTTTGAAGCAACGTGGGTGCAGCAAAAGGAATCCTGTGTGCAAACAAGAATGTGAAAAACAAAGCAAAACTTTGTAAGTAGGAGGAATATTTTCAGGTATTTTTGATTCCTCCCCTTTTCTAGTTAACTTCAATTTTTAGTTAACTGTGAATTACAATGTGAATTCCATCCCTGTCTTTCTGGAAACCTGAAGACTGAACCATCATATGAGCTGTGAACCAAGAAGCTGAAACTAGCCAGCAAAAAAAGTTTATAGTGGCCAGTTTATGATTATGCTTCAAAGAAAACAGAGTGGAGAAAAGATGAATATCCAACGGTGATCACAATCAGTCTGATATTGATATTTCTTTCTTAGGTGATAATTACATGTTTTAGACGGAATGCAGACTTTTGTTTTGACTTACACTTTTTTTTTCACCTTGGCAATTGCCTTTAAGTAACTGAAAGTACAATTACTATCCTAACTTCTAATTTTCTCTTCCAAACAGAACACTGCTTTTCTGGTTGGAAAAAAAATCCCTTAATTACCTTGCAATTTAAAAGATAATTACCGTATATTTAAATGGTACATAATTGCAATGTTATTAAGCAAAGAATTAATCAAAATTCCAAAGGGTTAATCAAAGACATATATACCTCAAGTTCCACATGTTCAAGAAAGGATATTCCTTAACCTTTCAGCATCTAATGCTGAAAGTGCAAATTCCTTCCAGTGGAACCATTCTGGTACTGGTGTTCTCATGTGTCATCTTCACCATCCTTTCCAATTTTAAGTGACAATGACATGCACAAAATGGACACTGAGTTGTAGGTATTAGTTTGTAGACAGTTGTACACAAACCCTGGACCATATCCATTTACCAGCAGTAAAGAAAACACACTCAAAACATTAAGAGGCTTCATACTGCTTTCACAAGGTAAGATGAGAAGAAATATCTGTTATAAACACCACCCCTGTAATCGCATGGAAGTGACAGACTCAGAAATACTCTGCAAGAATAGAGTAACACAGAGAGATGACAAAATTCTGTTCTTTCCATTCATACAAAAAAAAGTACTACACAAATGTAGAAGCACAAAGGCCTTGTGAATTACCCAAGGTCCCAAGGCAAATAGAGGCTTAGGAGCTGAGGATCAGTGTTTCCAGGCACAGATAATTAAACCCATCTTTGAGTTTCTGGCATACACCCTCAGAATTGGCTCTCTACTGTTTCTAGTCTGCCAGCGATTAAAATTCACCAACACCTTCTGAGCTTAGTCACAGTAAAGATTTTGACAAGGAGGTTTTATCTGTTCAGAATCCCCTTCCCTGCAGAGCTCTAAATACTGGTGCAATTCAGTGCTCCAGGATTACTCACTTCACTTGGGCCTCTGCTTGCATGAAGATGAATTCCCACTTTCTTGCAAACGCCCTCTGAAGCCTTGCTAAGTTTTCCTGTCAAAAGATGAAAATAGTAAGAACAACTAATTTCTGCAATTACAACAATTGCTTGAGATCACATTTATCATGGTGGGAATATTTTATTCCTTTTTTATTCCTATTTTATTCCTTTTTTTTTTTTTTTAACTGAGAAACTAAAGACATGGAAGTCAGTGTTGGTTTCAGGTGAACTATATTGCAGGCAAAGCAAGGCTGTAACACATCTTTTTGGTCTGCAACCCAAAGGGCCCTGCCAGGGATAAGTAATGGAGTGTGATGAAGACAGCTTGAGCTCTAGTATGAAAAAAAATATGGACTTATTCCCAAAAGATAACACTGAGAAGCTTTGTGAAGCTGATGACTTTCATTTCTGAGAGCAGATGGCTGCCAGCTGCACGTTTCCCTCTCATCCTCACTTTCCCGTCCTCTCTGCACTCTTCTCTTCAGGCTTTTGTAGAGGTGCAAAGCCTGAGCATCCCCTGCTTTGCTCAGTCCTGGTCACTGCTGAGAGCATAATGCAGCTGCACAGTACTGAAGGCTGGGGATTGCCAGGATGATTCACAAAAGGAAATAGCTTGTTTGTCTGAACAATGAACACAGTTACTGCAAAGAATGGCTCCAGATGCAGTTTTGCTCTATATCTGAAGCAAGAGCTCAGGTCCAGACCCATTACAGAGAGTGTAGTGATCTGAACACTTGGATGTGGCATCATCTCAGCTCGAGGTTAAACTCAGAACATGGCTGGAATTTCAGGCTTAAATAGTACCCTGAAGATACACACCCATACCCACCCCAAGAAAGGAGGCCTGCAACACAATTAACAGGATGCTCTTCTCCATTACAGCTGGTTTAACTGTTCCAAATTTACATTGAAAACAAACACTTGTAGTTCTACTCTTGTTCTCTTTATACTTATTACCTATTTCAAGAAACTTTTTTCTGGCGCATGCATTTCAATACAAGAAGAAATCTTCCTATTATTGAGTTTAAACTCTTGTATAACACAAGGCATAAAGCTTGGCCCTGTTACCACCAAGTTCATGTAATAATTTCAGTCTGTACACATGGAGAAAAGCAGTTAAACAAATGATTTACAGTTGTACTGAACTGTGATGATTTCCTTAACTGTGGCTACAAAGAAGAACAACTTGTAATTATCTGTAACACATATTTTTGTGTGTGTTTTTTTCATTAATTTTATTTTGTTTTAAATTATGTTCACATGTGCCCTCTGGAGTAAATATGCTGAAGCAAATGAAACATCACCAGCTGAAGCTGTATTTGAATTGGGCTTATGTTTGACCAATTATAAAAAACCTGAATTCAACTATATAAGCTTAATCATATCATCAAGACCCTTGCTCTAATCAGTATGAACATGGGCTGAGGGACTGTCTGTAAATGCTGCAAGCAGAACCTAAAAATGAAATGTCCCTTGAGATGCTTTGTAGAGAGACTCTCTTGAAGCTCCAGGTCACTGCTGATTCCTAAGGAGAAGCATTCTCATGCTGCATCTCCAAAAATGTGGGAAGGGCTGCTTCTCATTCCTGCAAGCCCGTTTCTCTCACTTGTGCTGAGCTTACATCCTTTGCTGGACCTGCTTCAGCTCCCATAATGCTTAGGAAGAATTGGTGCCATTCTTATCTGAATGTCTCTAATTAAGAGAACAAAGTTTGAATGCAGAAGTAACCTCTAATTGTGCAATGCAATATTCACAAGGAAAAAGAGAGACTGCCAAGATCTAATTATTTACCATCACTGGAGCATTGCTACTCTCAGTAGGCAACAATGTGCAAAAGTACTTAGCCACAGCCTCACTGCATGTGTGTGGGAGTATGTGCACAGCTGAACAGTCTTTTGTTGCTTTATGATAGATCTTTGGAGTACATACAGTTATTTGGTTGGATGCGAACAATTTTAATGGTTTTACTAATGAAATCAACAATACGCAGAAGAGAAAACTCAGCAAAAGGACATATAAGTGCATGCAGATTGTTATATTCCTTCATTTGTGCCCATTTGAGATTAGAACTCTTGGGAAGTTGGAATGCATTTCCAGGGTAGACTAGATAAGTGGCAATTTTTGCATGCTCTGCACTGAAAGGACCAAATGGCACAAACATATCTCTCCATGTGCACAAATGTTCCAAAATGCAGAAGGTAAGGAAGAAGGCAAAACTTCAATCTTGGAAAAAACAAACAAAAAAAACCCCACTCTAAAATATATGCAAATATATGCAACACAAATGTTTTCATTGTAACAAACATGACCACATAAATCCACTAGAACCAGCTTTGTAAATAAACCTTCCAATTAATAACTCCATGTATAAAATTCTGTCCGCTATTACACTGCTGAGCAAGTAAACAGGAGAAAAGTCAATATGATAGAAAGTTTATACTGCTGATATTCAAAGAAATACACAGCCCTGCCCTCCTGCCTCCATCTTCCCACTCCTCTCCACCCTGTAGTCTGACACCAAAGTTAGAGATATTTTTATGGATAGTAACTCCATATCAGAAAACATGCTCTAAATAAAGTTCAGTGATATTTTCCATATGGCATATTGAAAATGCTCCAAGTCTAATATCTGAGAACTTTTGTAACTAGATGTATCATCAACGATTTAATCGCCCAATGGCACACCTGAAAAGCCATCATTTTCCTGTGCTGAAATCTGCTAGGCAAACCAGGTTTTCCTAAATGAAAAGAGGACACCAAGCTAAACTTCTGTGTAATTTGCCCCAGTCTTGAAGGGCTCATCATACAGCAGATGCTTTAATGTGGGACACTGCAAAACCAGGGACACTCAGCAATCATGTTCCTGATGTTGTCTTCAACCTTCACACAGTTTTGACAACTAAGAAAAAGATACAGTAAAGGCTGACCCCAAAGCACAAAATGGCAGCATTCAGTTGGCAAGCACAGCTATCCCTGCACCCCCCAGCTTTAAACTCTAGCAGCAGTGTACCTACGGCTTCATAATCCGCCAGCTCCAGCCTAGCTTTGTTCTGCATGGTCCGTTTGCAAAGATAGATGGCTAAAGGGAGAAACAGAATGGAAAACAATTACAGACAGATTATTAGTACTAGATCTTAAAAAAAAAAAAAAAAAAAAAAAAAAAAGCAGAAAGAAAAGGAGGAAAAAAAGTAGTCCATAGATGGTTTGTTTTCATTGGAAAGCAACACGAGTCAAGGAATGAGAGGGCTGGACACCCAGCTGACATTGCTTACAACTAATCTCAGAGACGCTAAACATCTGGACATCTCATTTAAAAGTGCTGAAAGCAGATGCCAGGACCTAACAAGATGACCAAGAAAGGCGCAATGGCTTCTGTGTCTGGTAAAAGATGTAGCATTAGCACTTGCTCCCCTAAGCAGTTTGAGGATATGCATGCCAAAGTGATCATCCCTGCATTTCTTTTCTGCTAAGAAAAAATAAAAATAAATCAGGATATTGAAATGAAAACAGAAATATGGGCCAAATTTTAAAAGCATGATCTGAGCATTTTAAAATATGCTCCATCCTCTTATTCTTACATATTTAAAATGTTTAAGAGAAGCCTTGTCAGGTTTTGCTATAGGCAGAGGCTGCTGAAATTGATGTGGTTTGGGATTCTGAGGGTCAAGATGAGCACAGCACACACCACCAAATCAGTCCCAGGCTGCCTTCTGGGAAAGCCCCACCTGCATGTGCTAAGCTCACCCCATTCCCATTAGAGGCTGAAACAAGGTCCACAGCACATGCAGGGTATGGAGTCAGGTCTGAACTTTTAATAGAGACCCAGTGCTACTCACATAATTCTATTCTATGCTGTTTCTGTAATTTTAACATTCCTATCATGAGCCAGTATTATGCATTGTAACCAGAGCTGACCAGTTCATCTGTATTTATGCATCTCAAGGGCAGTTCTCTCTGTAAGGCACTTTTGACACCAAATGAAGTGAGAGTCAGTTGTCTCACAATGTTTTTCCATGGAAGGCAGTGAACTGCCATTAGCAAGTTAGTTTCTCTCCTGTAAGTGGACACATGCAAATAAAAAAAAGATATGAAGTGCTGCTGGGATTTCAGTTTTATTTGGGTCTACTGCTAGTTTGGGATTAATTCCTGGGAAGACTCCATCTGTACAGGCCTCTGATATGCAAAGTCTGATTATAAGCATATGTTAGAGGTTTCTGGGACAGATGAAAATCTGTCACTACAGGGCTCAGAGCTAATGCAGCTGAAGCTTGTCCAGCTGTGGGTCAGCTCACAGAGGCTTTATTTTGGGGTGTACTGCTCCAATCAATGCCATTGCAGCATGATAATCTGACTGTCAAAACCAATTATTTATCTGATACTGTAGGAAAAAACCAGAAACTCCCTCTTCACACTATTTTTTCTGATATTTACAGAATACATATTAGGCACAGCTCACACAGTAATATAGGGTGACTATAAAATCTGAAAATCTTTTTTTGCAAATACAAAGCAGCCTTGTCTTTTCTCCTTAACTATTCCCTCACTGGGATAAACATGTAAGTCTAGCTCATCTGCAGATGAGGACTACAAATGAGCAATCACATGACACACACCATTCCAGGCTACTTCATCACCCCAGAAAATGATTTCCAGAATCCATAATGATGAGTAATTATTACCCAGGAAGGAAAAAAACCCAAACTGATTATTCAGGGAGTGCTAAACCAATCTTAGGTTATGAGATAAAGGACTTCCAGAAGCTCCTGTTTTATGACTGCACACATGGATACACTTCCTCTTCCAAAGCCACACCAGGACGCAACAATTAATTTTATCATTTAACTGTGAAAGCAGTGCAGTTCTGGAAGAGACAGCAATATTGCATGCAGACAGCTAAAGATAACAACACTGACATATTTTCTTTATGTATTATCCCTGTCTGCAGGCACTCACATGTTTAAAACACCATGTTGCCCTTTATTAACTCATAAACCATGCTCAGTCTTCTCTTTTACTGTATCATCTGGTAATCTTAAAAAAATGGGAAAATAAGTCTGATGTCTGATGTATCAGAGAACTTTTAACTATGGGTTGCTGTTGGTTATGTACTGGTTTATTGATCAGTCAGATAAGTGCCCAGATGAAGTAAACTTTATTGATCCACATAACAGATTCAGCAACAGATCAGAGGATATTCTCCCACAAAAGCAATATTGGTATTATTTAAGATTCCCAAGAACCAGTATTCTGCTTGCCACAAATCCTGCTGAAATTAATAGGGCTATGGGAGAATGAAGGAAATGGATGGCAAAATCCTGGCCCCATTGAGCTCAATGGCTGCAGGTCCAGGGGGCTTGAGATTTGTGCATTTAAGATGGGCACATATCTGCTCTGATGCTGCCATCTGACATGAAACTCTGCACATGAAGGATATAGATGGCCAACAGTAATTATTTTGAGGACAACTGTTTCCATCACAAACTAACTTTCTATAATGAAACAATCATGCTCTCACCATAATCTGTGTTTTCTGGTTCCCAGCAGTTTGAGGGCCAAAAGTATGGTGCCTAAGAAAAAAAATACACATTTTCATAATTTAAGAGATGAGAACTGATTCAGATGCAGAAAAGCATTACAAGTACAAAAGGAAGAATCACAAAATCTGCCACCCAGATTTTGCCCTCAGGGGAAACACTGCTACAGATTTCAGTAAAAGTGAGGATGCTGCAAAACCTTTAATATTCCTCACTGCAGGTAAATAGAGATGCTGTAATGCAAGCACCTCTTGAGCAGGATGTCCAGTGTCCTGATGAAATTTCAGACACTGCTGCCAGCTCATCTGAATGTGGACATCTTATCCACTATCCCCAGAACCTCCTCTTTCCCCAGGAATTCACAGGCAACCTGAATAGTTTTATTTTTTTAAGCGCATGAGAAGCCTTGTGGTCTTATCTATGTGCTACATACCCCTTCCTTTTCTGGAGCAGCTACCAGTGTGGTTGGCAGACTACAAAACAATTTCCTTTTCAGTTGTAACAGATGGCAGGGGTCAAAACTCAGCTGTTTAGAGTCATTCTGAAAGCAGAAGTCCTGCTAAAGGTAGTGCTTTTGTTTCCTATCCTGGTCTGCATATTGCAGTTGCTACAATTAATTGAAAGCTGTAACTATGTGCGACTGTATTTCAGTTTTAACATGAATGAAAAATAACATACTGGCAATCACACAAATTACAGAACACTGATGCTTTACTGATTACATATTGCTTTACTGATGCAATGCTACAGGTGGGCATAGGACATTAACACACAGACTATTCCTTCCACCAAAGTACAGTGGGAAAACATGGATGATTCAAACAATACAGGGTTCAGTGCTCCTCACTGATATGTACCTTATGAACTTCAGAAGATAAAGAGCTACTGTTAAAGGAGGAACTGATGCTGAGGTAAAATAGCAAGAAGAGAGTAATGGAAAGGAAGCATGATTTTTGCAGAAAACAGCTAAGGAGGTGTGTTGGAGGAAGTGAAAACAGAGAAAGAATATGCAAAAATTGTAAGAGAAGACAAGGGAAAGAAAAGTCAATAAGCAGCCAGTTCCATGGTGTGGTTTACACAGGCTTAAAAGAAAGATAAATTAAGTTATATGGAAATGTAGCTCCTGAAAGCTGAACAGGACAAGTTCTTAGAGTGCCATTCTTTCAAAACAGAGAAAAATACAGCTAAATGGGCAACGAGTATTATCCCTGCTTCTGTTGTGTCTTACATGACAGGAGGATCATGACTTTCAGAAAAGAAAGGGAATTGTAATGAAAAATCTGAGTCTGAGTGATGCCCTGCAACCAGAAAGTGGGGTGAGATAAGAGGACACCTGTGCTCTCCTGGGCTTCTTTTTTCACCATGACATTGGTCACTTATGATAACACAATACCACATTAGCAGTGAGCATGAGCAGCTGCAACATCAGATGCAAAGAGCAGAACTGGCTTTTCAAATAAAAGCTAAAAAAGAGTAAAAAAATGTAAAGAAGGAACAGAAGGGTGAACAGAAGGGAGGTGATAGGAAAGATAAGGGAACTGGCTGAGATCACATAACAGAAAAAAAACACGAATTCAGCCAGCAGGATAAGGCAGTAGGACTCCAAGCATGGACTTACTGCTTCTTCTAAAGTTATACAATCAGAAGGAGCTGCTGCAGCACAAGCATTCAGTTATCTAGCAAGTTTACAGTGGCAGATTTTGAACAGGACATGGAACTCAAGCACAGGGTGCTTTAAAAATTCAGCACATCTGGAGGCACAGGAACACTGAGGTGTTCCCATAGATGTCCCAGTTTAGGTGATTGCCAGGGTTACACATCCTTTGCAGAAGAGCCAAAGCCTTAAGCTTGCCCTCTCCCACACCAATCTGTAAGCAAGAGAAGACAAAAATCTGAATTTTCTGCTGTGCCAAAGCTTGAATGTCCAGCTCCTAAGTTTGCCCTGGTCCATTTTGCACAGGAGAATGGCAACTTAATTCTGCATCAGAGTTAGGACCTGAAAGCCATCTTCTTTCTCCTGGCTAAGTTCAGATCTGAGTAGAACAGCTGTGAATTCAGGTATCAAAAATAGTCACAAGCCATAACCATTTGTTTATGTAAAAAACTGTAAGTAAGAAGGTAGATGAGAGTGCTTTGGGATTCTAAAGCAAATTTTTTGAAGGGACTTCATAATTTCCTAGGGCTTCTATGAAGATAGCTTCAATCCCTGGCTTCATAGACCTAATGGCTGCTTAGGTATAAAGAGTGGGTGATTTCAGCAGTATCACTGCAGGGACAGAAGAAGGTGCTCACCAACCTGAAAACGATAGAACGTCCCGTCATCTTTCAGGGTAAGGACATGGTCTGAGATTGGAAAGACATAACCCTGTGCAGCAATAAGACTTCCCAAGTGTATTGCTTCCCCTGTGAAAGAGAAAAAACAGCAGGGATGTGTCAACAAAACATGCACCGCACATTTCTCTGCTTTCAATTGCAGCTCTGGTGATGACTCATGTGAAATCTGGTGCCCACATGCCTCTCTGTACCCCCACCACATCCCTACTTCTTCCAACCAAGCCCTGCAAAGCAGGAGTGCAGAAATCAGCCTTACCATACGGATGAAGCACTACTCAAATATTTAACCTGTCAGATTTTTGTTTACAAAATACACACATCAGTTCAGCTCTATAGTATAAACATCATTTCAAAGTACATTATCCACCAGGTGACAGCTGAAAAGAAACCTGTTCCACCAGTGAACCTTGCTTCTACCAAATGCAACAAGCACCTGCAACCCCAGTTCATTAGCAGGGTATTAATTCATAAAGACACATCCTCACACTGCAGCATTGCCCTTTGTTAGAGAAAATGTTGCAAAGGGGAGTTACACATCCAAGTGCTGCCCAGGCAACCTTCCCCAATGCAGAGGCACATCTGTGCAGATTTTCAAGCAATGCCAGCTGTCAAAAGCTGCATCATCTTTCACAGAGCAAAAAATCATCTGCTTGTGCATGTCCAGATAGATAACAAAGCTGTTGTCTGCAGCTGAAATTCAGATTTGGGACCTGACAGGACTCATGAGAAGGTATGTGTGTACAGGGATTCCCTGCTGGGTGATTCAACACTGCCTCTATCTTGTTTTTACATGGTGACAGTAAGGCAGCTTAAAAACTGGTAGGCGAGATTTTGGAATTTTTCCCTTTCCTGAAAAGAAAAAGAAACTTCTGGACCTGCAGATCTTTTCTTCTCCTTTTCTCAATAGGTCTTCATTTGCCTAAATTATTTTGGTTTCTCTGAACAGTGAACTATTTGGATTGTGCCCATGCACTGATCACTCTTTATGGCTGATTATCCATTTATTTATCTATTTGTTCATTCTGATAAATTAAAAGCCATTACCAGATTCTATGACCCTTGCCAGGAATGACATAAACACTACGTCCTGTCAGCTGTGGCTACCTTTCTTAACACCATGAAAACCCGACACTGTGTTTGCCTGCTTAACTACACACATCCACCAACTTCTTTTTGAAATCTAGGAACAAAACCTAAAATCAATCAGTCTTCTCTAGGTAGCAACAGTTTCACAGACAGGCTAAAATTCCTGCAATGGTATTTCAGTGTGTTGCATAAGCCATTAGACTTAATTAGGATGCTGACTCTTAACTCTTTTCCTTCTCCTTCTCTCCAATGCTTAAATCAACCATGTTCTTTTACTGACATTTTAGACTGCAGCAATATATATTTACTGTCCAATGGCACACACAATACATATGGAGCACCTATTTCTCCCCAGCTGTGGTCACCTTACCTGCATCCTCAATGCTGAGGTTCTTCATAAGCCACTGCACAATATCAGAACCTTAAACAAATAAACAAAAAATTAAGAAACATTAGACTACATGGTTTGAGTGCCCTAGAGAGAGATAGCATTGAGATAGATACAATAGAACTGGCATGAACTTTATTTCACTTTGCCTTTTATTTCCACTGAGGTTTCAGAATGTTTTTCCTTCTTGTGCCACACTGCAACTACATGGTTACTGACAGGTACTAAGTCCCCTGGAGCTTTCTGTGCAATAGGAGACTTGATATCCCTGAAGTCAGATATTAGTCTAATGGCTCCCTGTAACTGCTCTCTCCCATTTTCTTCTCTCTCACCTCAGCATACAGAGTTAAGCTGCTGCAAGCACTGGTTAGCAGGAAGATGAAGCAGCATTTACTGGCACCTTACACCTGTAATGTAGAAGTATAGAACTGAAACATCAGTCAGAAACAGACAGGAATGTCTTGCTTATGTCAAAGGCAAGCAATGTCTTTGAGAAAGGGGTGGTATTCAGAGAGCCTGTAACCACAGCCTGTGTGAGCAGTCACCTAGTGTGATCACACAAACTGAATGGGGGCTGGGAAGAATGAGCCTAAGATCCATCATGAAGTTCATTAGGTTTTCAGGGCCCATCAAGTACAATGAAAATTGTTGCCATCTTACAAAGAACATCAAATTCTCTAGGACTGATCCTCTGCAAGTATGCAACCTCTGTTTCTTGCATGGAGATCACAGGAGAGAAAAACTTGTCACTGTTCAGTAGAAAGGTCTGTTACTAAAATACATTGTGACAAGGCAGCAAAGTTTAGTTAAATCACACACTCAGAAAGTTAGCTTAAAATTAAACATAATGGTGTGTACAAGTCAGCTAACTGGAGTAATCCCAAGTCGAAGGCAATCAGCAAAGACACTTGGATACAACATGGCAAGCCCATACTAAGTGATACCAGCATTCACCACAACCCAACAATGCCATGCTGGCATAACAATGCCTGGATGCAGACATAACACCAAGTCCTTCTCAGCATACAGTCAATTTCCAGAGAAATATGTGCATTCACATGCAGTAGGCTAATAGCCCCAGTAACACTTCATAGAATCATAGACTGGCTTGGGCTAAATTTATCCAGTTTCAACTCCCCTGCCATGGGCAGGGATGCCACCCACAACAACAGGCTGCTCAAAGCACCATCCAACATGGCTCAGGCTTGAAAAATAAATCCCAGAGGATCTTATTTCTGTGGAGCACTTCTGAGCTCAGACATGGATGGGACTTCAGGGAGCAACATAACCACAATGGTTGATCCAGGAGAACGTTTTTCTTTCCACAGTATCACGATGTGCCACAGGGAGAGACAAGAGGCTCTGCAATTATCTGCAGGTCTGACTCTCCCACACAGGTGAAATTCCCATTAGAAACATGAGCTCTACTCCACACAAAAGGGGACAGCAGCTCCCACTCTCCTGACAATGGAAATTGACCCAGAACACTACAAGGAGCACCAGTAAACCCTCTTCAGTCAGGCTTCAGCAGCAGGCAGCAATATGGACCTGACCCACCTCATTCCCCACCCAAGGCAGGTGAAACAACAGACCTGTCCCCAGCAGGGAATCAGCAGGGCTCTGAAGATCAGAGAAGAATCTGATTTCACTGAAATACTGGGCAAACAGATGTGATCAACAAGCAGCAGCTGGGCATTGTCTCAACCTGCCTCGAAGGTATCAGATACTAAAGGACCAATCTCACCATCCTGTATTCTCAGCAGTACAGTCATTCTCCACACCTCCCAGCTTCACCTAGGAGCATTTTCCTATTTGGAAAGTTATTCCAGAATTCTTTTTTTTTTTTAATAGATTGAACTCTTCCAGTGACTTTGCAACCTAAGTTTGTTAATGTGCAATTTATATGCATTTTATAACTATATTATTATTGATGGAAAATAATGATTGTTCTTCCTTGACAGTTTCTCTTGAGTGTTTCTATAGAGGGCTGACACTTTGTCTCCCCACCTCCATCTCATTAAACCAACCCAACTCTTCCTATGTCCTCCTAAGATGGTCTCTCCCTATACTTTATCATGCAGCAATTTCTCAAGTTTAAATCAACTTCTTTGCACTGAGCTCACCAAAACTGCAGTTGGTACCTTGCAGAACAGCAAACCAATGCCTCTGGTAATGGTGCCAGCACTCTCTTTTCTCTACTAGAACTACCTAGTCAGATGCATCCTGGGGTTATGTCATTTTTTGAACAATAAATTTATTCAGAAAAATATGCATGGGGGGTGCAAAATTATCCTTTAAATGAGAAGGCATCTAGTGAACTGAATAACATATGGGGAATATGTTCAGAGCCATGTTATTTTGACAAGTTTGTTAATAAAATACTCTATTTTATAAACATGGGTGTTCCCTTTTACCTTTTACAAAAACAAAATATTTTGAAGACAGAGCACAATATTTATGGTTAGAACACTAATTCAAGAAGATTCAGACTGCCGTGCTTCTTTATTGTTAGAAACAAAAATCTCACAAAATGCTGTCTTGGTTCAAGTGAAACCAGAATCTTTCTTGGTTTTTCAGTTCATCCCCCCAAAAAAACAAAACAAAACAAAAAAATCCACTGTTTCTCCTGACTTTGGTGTCTCGTTACAGGCTTGCAGTGATCTCTTAGACATTGTATTCCCAAGTGAGGTGAGAGCTGATACCTGACAATTATCTACAGTATTGCATCACTTTGCTCACAGGAGGTGAAGAGCTTCCTGAATGACCCTTTCCAGATGTACAGGAACACTTAGTTCCTGACTTAGGACTAAGTCCCACCCCATTTTTACACAGAATGATCATGTCCCCAGCTCTAGGACACTTCTGTGGAATCTATTCAATTTCCATCAAACAACAATGAAAAATTCAAGTAATGCTGAAAGCTGGTTCCCCAGTCTCTCACCCCTCATAAGAAAGGTTTAAATGGGCAGGAAAGTTTTAAAGGGGCAAGTAAACTGAAGGCACTGACTCAAACAGAACTCCTGTGATCAGCCACTCCAGAATATAAGCAGCACTTGAGATCAGGAATTTTAATTTGTCTCTGTTAAAAACATGAAGTCATTCCTGAATGCTGCCAAGAGCCTGGAAGATGTTATAGCTGTTCTCCAGTTGTCCTGAGGCAGACAGATTATCTTTCTGCTGAGCTTGCTGAACCATTATTTATCACCTGCCAAGACTGATTACTCACCCTTGGGACAATGACAAGTCTTTCCTTCCTCTCTTAATTACTGTCATCATTAATAGCCATGTCACTAATTAATATTCAATCATAATGAAAACTCTTTACTATCATCTCCCATAACACCTTCAATTTTTAGGGTTACCCTTATACATTGGCTTTGCATTTGCTAGTAGCCATTTCTATCTGCAACCTACTCTTGTCCTTCTAGAAATAGTACTTATGCCCTTCTTCAAATGAGAAAATTTAAATTTATCCTTCTAAGACACAGTGAAGATTTGAGTGACTCCTTTACAACACTGTCATCTGCCAGACCAAGGCAGAGATACCTCCATCAGTAAGTTTTCCAGAAAACATGACCTTCACCTCTCCTTTAGGTTAAGCCTGGTGGATGGTCATCACATAATTCACCTTCCCGAAAAGGCATTTTCTCACATTTCACAAGCTCTTTCAGAGGACACCCAAGGAAAACCCTTGATTCTGACCTGTTCCCACTGTACACTAACAGGGCATTTGGAATCTTCTGAAAACAAATAGTTGGGCTTCTTTTCCTAATAGGAAGTGTTACCAAATCCAGGTAGAGGAATAGCTTCCATCTTCTCTGTGCTCCTCTCCATACATCTACATTTCCTCTGAGTCACAATGCTCAGTTCAAGAACAGCCCACATCCTTTGAACACCTATTTCCTCCTCATCTATAATGAAACATGTAGTTTTGCCTTAGGCTCTTCTTTGAAGCTGAAATTGCTTAACACCAACAGAATATCTGTATTTCTACATGCACACATATTCACAATGACCAGCTACGTGTTTAGAGACAGACCAGCAGTTTTATCTTTATTGCTATTTTCTACATTTTCTTTCCAGCCTCAGTGACCCCACAATAGTACTTAGTGTTCTCTGCTGGCCATTGCCTGCCAGCATGACAAATGAATGGTAAGATACTTGAAAGATAAATTTTAAAAATTCACAAGGTGTGAGGCCATCGGCAAGATGCAGTTGGGGAGGTGAGTCACCACTCCTGTATTTGATACCTTATCTACTCAACCTACATTGTTCTACCTCTTCCAGAAAATGTAGAAAGAAAGATTTGCCCATCTTTCACATGCTGAAATGACAAAGGCAGGCAGGACAATGCACAATTCTCCCACTGTTTCTAAAGATCTGCTGCCTGGAGTGGAGTCTGTGCCTCTGGTTCTGAGCAAAGGAGTCAGGACCACTGGGGTCAGCTTGTCACCCAATGGATTAACATGTCCCTGACAATGCACACACTCATGTATATGGAGACAAATAAAAAATACAGGAGTGTTTCTGAAACCTCAGCAAATGTGTGCATCTTTATTTTTCTTTCTAGGCCTGGAAAGACAACTTTTGTCCCACTTTGCCCTGAGACCACAGAGCTGACAAGCACTGATTAGTGGAGCTCTACAGGGATTTGACATGGGACATCTTGTGTGGCCAGATGTGGCACCAGTGACCGAGGACTAAAGTTTGTTCTGTCTCATGGGACTTGTAAAGCTGAACCCTGACCACTGGATGCCACCAGCTGATGGGGTGGGATATCCTGGATCTCAGATCATTCACAGCCTCACACTGCACTGACATAGCATCACTGAAGCAAGTGAGGTCTTAAAAACATTTTAAAATACCACTTGATCATAACATGAGGGAATATGTTGCACATACCTGTTTACAGAAGGATACAGAAGATTGCTTGGTTATTTCCTGTCTTTTTTTCAGTGTTACTGTAACTCTAATATTCTCAGAACATATTTTTGATAGTTTAAAAAAAATATTAAATACTTTTGTATGGCAGGGGGAGTTTTTTTGGTGGGATAGGGTTTTTTTGTTTTGTTGTGTTTTTCCCATGAAAAATGTGAACTGTTCAGATCCTTCCTATACCTTATCTACACACTCCATGGGCAAACAAGACGTGTGTCTGGCCTCTGATGTCAACCACCTCCAAACTCACAGTCTAGACAGTCTTTTGCTGAAAGGGTAAAAATATGCTCCCCTTCCTGTCACTTCATTCTTGAAAACAGATGAACTCATTTTACCACCAAATTTTCCAAACAATTTGCTCCTGAACTCAGAACAATCTTTAAATATTTCTATAAGAAAAGCAAGATAAAAAAAAAAAATTACAAGCAGTTGAAAGGACATAAAAATACATGCACAAGTGCACAAGCAGACACTCAAGCTGCTTTTTATGCTGCCAGTCATGGCAATCACATTATTAAATGAAAATAATGTCTTGGGTCCCTTCCCCAGCCAGTTCTGAGTCCATGGCAAATCTAGGACAAAGAGGTTAATTATCCCCATTGTTGCACTGGGCTTGCAAAAATAAACAAATTAATATTCCCCATGATAAAGGGCAAAATGATTTAATACAAAATTTCTCAAGGCCTTTAGCACTCTGTGCTACAATTTTTCTTACAGAGAGCCCCCCACTGACACCCACAGTTATTTCAGCTAAGTTGGAAGTACAGGCTACTGCTCACAGTAGGGATTTAACACAAAGCAACAATTTTTATGGTAAAGGAAAAAAGAGGAACATCTAGGTCTCTCTCTAGTATTCTCTTACAAATATTGAGGAAGTGCTTTATAAAATTTACCTACAATGAGTACATAAATAAATACCAATGCCAACTAAAAAAATATCTCAGCAGTTGACTCAGAAAATGTGGTAATTGCAGCTCTCCTTCATCAGCATGTGGTAATTGCACCACTCAGTGTCAGCAAGGAGCATCATCAAAGCTACAACAGCTTAAGGAGCATCATCAAAGCTACAACAGCTCAGAGCTTCTGGCAATAGCAGTTTTCCTTTATGTTACACTCACTTTAAATCTTGTTTGTGAATTATTAACAACCATAACCAGCAGGAGTGTTACCCCTTTTTGATCAAAGCAGCCAAAGTTTCTAAGGGGTCTTTTTGTTCATTGTAAACTTGAGAGCTTGAATTTACAATTTATTTTTCTTGTAATAAATAAAAATTGAAAACACAGTACTCTATGTGAAGTAAGAAGGAGTTTTGGTGGGAAGGTGGAATACAGAATTTGAAAGAAGGAGATTTAGAATTTCAAAATCCAAATTCCTGTGTCCTATCAACCCTGCTAATACCTCCTTCCTCTGGCCTGCTATTCAGAGGGACTTTTGCCTTCTCATCACATTGGCCAGGCTACCAAAGTACACACTCCCTCCACAATGCAGACCTATAGAGGGAGACTTTCACTCTAGGCAGGAATCAATAAATGACACGATGGGGCAGAGCTCTGTGTGGGCTAATTTACCCAGGTAACAAAGATAAATTAGATCTTAAGATCTCAGACATACCACAGCCAGACTTCTTTCCTTCCAAGGCTGCCCATCTAAAAATAGCTCAGGTAGCTTTACAAGGCACAAAGGAAGCAGCAGCAGGCATGCCTGAGGACACTGCAATGCCCTCCCATCACCAACACCCAGAAGCAGGCAGCCATGCTGAAGGATGCCACTCACTGAGAGCCCTGGATTTAAAATGATTGCTCGCCAGTGGTGTCAGTAAGGCTGAGTTAGCAAACCTCTTAATGGATGCACAGATAATCCCAGTGAAAGAGGTCTGCCAGGACAGCTTAAACCAGGTCCTCAACTGGAAAAAAAGCGATACCAGCAGAAGGTCTTTTTCCAGTTGACCTGCCCAGCTCACAAAGGGGTTGGTGTTACACCAGCCTTGATGTTCTCACTGCACTTTGACAGAGCTGTGTCACATCAGCCCAGCCCTCACACCTGACACTTGGCACCTCTGACCCTCGCTGGCCTTTGCCCACACTGAGAGATGCCAAGGTGTTACCCAACCACAGGGGCAGCCACACATTGACTTGTCCTAAACACCCTCACCTGACTTGGAGCACCTGAGCTGTCATCATGTCTGTGCTACCTAAAGACAGCCCTGGCATCAACAAACACACTGGTAAACCTGAATGCACAGGCCCTCTGGAATCCAGGATATGAAATCCCCACTGCTGTTGCTTCACTTGGCTAGAATTTGGCCTAAATTAGAGTATACCACGTTACCTGTGCCCAAATCACATTCTCTCCTCAAATACAACTCACATCAAATTGCTGTTACTACAAGTCTGGGAGGCAATTGCAAAACAAAAAGAATTAGCAGTTCCACACTTCATGTCATTCAAACCCATACCTCCTGTAACACCCACATAAGATGAGCCTTGAGAGCCCTTACAGAGGTGTACAAGAGGCAGGAAAGTGGTACCTTGCACTCCCAGCAGCACCAGTAGCAGCATTTTGCAGTAGCATCTGAAATTACCACCTTTTATAAATCACTAAGAACCGTGGATGCGTTGAGATGCACCTGTACACCTACAATTGCTCATAAATTTCCAGCTGCTCTGCCTTTGCTTTACTCAGACAACTGAAGTGGCTCGTACAGCTTAGCAATTTGGCTCTCTGCCATATAGTAGTGTTTAGGCTCTGTTCCTCACATTGTCAGAATGATTTGGCAACAAAACAGCAAAGGAAGCAACTCTGAGCACTGCTGGAATTGAGGCTTTTGAAGATTCCTGTGTCAGATCTTGTTAGGCATGAAACATTTTTTACTTCTATTCAATTCATGTGCACACCCTTTAAATCAAAGGCAATGCTTCTGTCAGTTCAATCATATATTAATATTTTTAATAGCTCATTTCCTTCTCCAGAAAACAAGAAAATTGATAAAATGTAGAAGGTGACTGGTGTGTTTCAGCATGTGACTATCAGGTCACTTCACACCATGTCCTCATTCACAAACTGAATTTCAAAGGCTGTTACATCAAGGTCCTCCTTTCCCTCACCAGTGTTATAACAGTTTCCCTGCAAAGGTGTAAATGTCACGGAGTGGTGCAAGACAGCAAAGTGCTCTGAAAGCTGCAGCATTTTAATGATTTTGGCACAATATTTATTTACTAAGAGATCTGGAATTTTAGTACTCACCTATGCCAGATTTCTATGAATTTCAGCAGTAATTCTGTTTGCAAAAGTCAATTTTTAGATCTACAGAGCCCTGGCCACAACAGATCTCTCCCAGGATCACACACTTCTGTGTTAACTGCAGCAACAGGATTGTCTGTGATCTCAATTGCAGAGAAGAGTAGTTACCTTCATCAAATTCTCTAAAAAAGCCACTCCCTCATGGCACATTGCTACATGTTTTTCCCCCCATATGCTCTTCAGGAAAGGTTGAGAACCACACACAGTGTTTGCAGTGATGCAGTAACAGTCGCATTACCTGGAAAATTAAATGACCCAATGCCTGTAACTCCCTTCCCTCCAGGAGTTCATTGCTTTTAAAATAAAACAATCAATATTGTTCTGCTTTCCCACCCCTTTTCCTGCTAGGTCTTTCAATCACATTTAATGCTGGCTGCCCTGGAGTGCAGCTGGCCTCACTGGAGCTCTGCACTGGTGCAGCAATCAGGGACAATTCTCCAGCAGCATTACGGTAGCACATGCAATTTCTTTTAGTCAAGGGTAATGTCAAGTAAATGACAACTCTCTGTGTATGCAGACCATTTACTTAGTGCCATGCAGAACAAAGAGACAATATTGACACTAATGCTAGAGTCTGTATTTTAAACAGGACTCCTTAAGTCACATGTTAAAGGGACTTCTACTGGAAAGGAGCAGTTGATTTTGATGGCAACATCTTGTTCCTGCATTTCAAATTTGGGCAGATATGTAACAGGAGGAATTCTAAATGTGCAGAACTTAATGATTACACTGAAGCAATCAACAAGCAAAGATCTGTTAGCTACAATTAACAAGTTCAATATAGGTGAATTATTTGTCCTTTCTTATATTTGATTGATTTCACAAGGATGTGCATAATGCAAGCAGTAAACACAGCAATCATAATTTCTTAAATATCTATATTTAAAAATTACATTTCCTGCCTGGTAAACCCTTCAAGTTTAGTTTACCAAATAACCTCTGAAAGTAAGAAGCATTTTGAAAAGTTGAAAGCTGCATTGAACTACTACCATTCAGTTTATAGAATCGATTCCAATTTCAAAACACCATTTATCTGTCTATGAATTTGAGAAAGCATTTTTGTTTTCATTCTAAGATAGAGAGAATCTAGCAAAATGTTTTCCTTCTTTTTTTTTTTCCCCTCCGAGAATTTGAAGATCAACATTTAATTTAACTCCTTTTGATGTAAGGATGGGTTTGGAGTTGGAAAAGCTGATGAGCTGGTCCAAAGCAGCAATGATTTCTGCTAGCAACAGGTTCTGGAAGCGGGATGGGCACCGTTGTGTAATTGGTTGCTACCCAAGCACAAAGCACAGCCTTTTTAAAGCCAATCACTGTGTAGTGACCCTTGATCAGAGCAGCTCTTTTGTTCTAGAGAGCTTTGTGGTGCAACACCTGCCAGCAGTGGGACAAAGCTGACAGTGCTGCTGCCTTCCTACTGCCATTCAACAGTGCCCTGGTCTGACACCCAGCAGCTTCACTCACTTCTTTCTGGAAACCTCACGAGCATCAGGGTAAAGGTTTTGCCACCCCCACAGACTCCTGACAAACCCAGTCTGGTTTAGCTCTCTAGAACTATATCCCTGGGCACATCAGCTGCTCTGTGCACTCTGAATTCAGCCGTGTCCTGCTGAGTGCGGCAGGAACAACCTCGGACCTTACAGTGCTCCTCACAAGTTTGCCTGGGCAGATGCCCACAGAACAGCTTCCTAGTGCAGCAAAACACATGAATGCTGCTTTTAGTTTCTGAATAGCAAAGCTCAAAATCATTTCGATGTAAAGCAAGAGCATTTTCTTAGACTAGCAACACTGTGTCCTGTAAGGTCTTGCTAAGTATTTTCATTAATCAGAAATTCTGGGAAAGAACCCTTAAAATACTAACAGAGAGTAGTTTCACGAGTGACGGTAGAAACTAGAACAATTTAAGTGGTCTAGAAAAAAAAAAAAAAAAATCTTCCCGTAAACATGACGATGAAAATTAGGAGCGCACATCTCCGGTGCGCACACAGGGCCGGCGGCTCGCACGGCGGGCGCGGGTGGGCGTGCAGCGCCGCGGGGCCGCGCCAGGGGGCGCTGCGCCAGCACGGACGGGCCCCATCGCCACCGCGGGGCGGGCGCGGACTGCCCAGGCCGGACCACAGGGCGAGCACAGCCGCTGGAAACCTGCTTCCAAAGTCCCGGGCACCCGCCACCGCACCGCACCTCCCGGGTGTTACGGCAAATCAACGCTTATTACCAGGAAAACAAACCTTTCCTGGCATTCCAAACGCTCTTCCAATGTTTTCAGATCATTCTCAGATCATCTTCTCATTTAAAATGCACATCGCTCCCTCCCTCGTTTCACCTTTTGTCCATCCTCCCTCCTCCGCGCCCCAAGTCCCGCTGGCAGGTGGGAGGCTGAGCTCCATCCCCCATCTCTCCCGATGGCAGCCGCGGGGCCGGGCTGCGGCAGGACCGGGCGGGACCGCGGCCGGGAGGGGGTGGTGTTGGCCAGGGAATGGGAGGTGATGCTGCCCAGGGAATGCGAGGCGGTGGTCCTGCCCAGGGAATGGGAAGCGGTGATGCTGCCCAGGGAAGGGGAGGTGTTTGTGTTGCCCGGGAAATGGGAAGCAGAGCCGAGGACGCGCCCTCCCCAGCATGTGCCCAGGGCACAGGTATCTCTCTGCCCGCAGAGCAAAGCTGCCCGGAATGTGCCGCTGGAAAACCAGACGGAACGCGCACCCCTCTTCTGAGTGCAGCTCATCAGATGTTACTGATTTCGGAGGCAAGGAGAGCAAACAGACTCCAGGAGGAAAGGAGCGGGGACTGTCCTGTCCTCTCCACACCCCGGGAGACACACGGGAGAGAGAGAGAGAGAGGAACGCTGTGCCCACTGAAGCCACTCACAGGGAAGAGAAGGGAGAGGAAAAGGCAACGAAAACACAGAATTGCAATAAAACGGCAAAATACAATAGGTCACATCATCAGGTTGTGTCTGAAAACAGGCATGCAAAGGCAGAGCAGCGGAATACCTTGCTTATCTTCTGCTTATTTTTCACTTTCACCCCAGGACCACGTGCTCAGGAGGAGCACATTCAGATGTGCGATGTCCTCTTTTTACTCAACAAGTCATCAGCATCTTGCATCAAGGCCCCGAGAAAGATGACAACAAAGCAGACACAGCACTTGGGTGCTGTACCATTGACCCAGGAGAGCTGCCAAGCAGTCGCCTGCCCCAGCACAGCCAGCTCCCAGAACAAAGTCAGGTGCACATGGAAATATTTGCAGGAATGATGAGCATTTTACTGATCTTGTCTTTTATAAACATATTCATCTATGTTGTACTGGGGAGGAAAAGGCAAAGCCTGGACACAAAAAGAAAACTCATATGGCTGAAAATCTGTAATCTGAACAATCTTTTGTTCTCCCATCTAAAACAGGTTAACCACCCAAAAGGGTTAAAGCTATGACCTTATGAATTAAACTGAATCAAGAGAGTTGAAATGTAAGCAGCAAAAGGTACAGAATGTATTGAGGAACAAAAGTTTTGAAGAAAAAAATAAATTTTGGAAGTATTACAGCAAATTTGTCTGCAAAGCAATGCAATAGAAACAAAGTCAGATCCAAAAAGAGATCATCTTCAACTGAAGGGAAAAAATTATAAAGAAATTGTTTCTGTCTAATAAAATGTTTGTCACATAGAAGCAGGCAGTAAAAGTTACATAAAAATACAGGTATCCATGGCTTTGACTCTGTATACTCATATAGTCCCTCCTCAGGAACACAATTTAGAGATTAGTTGCTGCAATGCTCATTGTATGGTTCCCTCTGCAAGAACAAGCATTAAAATGATGTTTGGAGGATTTGGGATCAGAAATCCCACTGTACAAAAAGCAAGGTAACTAAATGACACCAGATTAAGTGGAAGAATAGTGAATACATGCATATTGTTGTGAATATTACATCTATCTCACTACAAATTACTCTTTTGAAGGTCATATAAAATTTTTACAGGTTAAATTAGCTCTGACATAGCAAAGACATCCTAAGTGGCATTATATTTCTCTATGAAAAATAAAATAACCAAGTCTGAAACCCAGAGTCATACTGGAAGAAAACTCTCTTTCCTCCTCCTCCACACAGTAATAAAATTGCCAAGTTTCTTCAGACAATTGCAATCACGCTGCCCATGCCTTCTCCTCCCCATGTTGTATCCAGAAATTTGTGTATTGCAACAACTGTCACAGATCTGATGAAGCCAGCTGAAAGCTTGTCAGGTCACTCTTTACAACCACGGTATCTCACAAGCTCAGCAGATTCTGTCCAACACAGTGATTTATTCTGAAATAAATTTCTCAGCCTGTTCACACTCTGTTAGCTTATATGCTGCACGTACAGAGGCAAGTTAGAAGGGAGAAGGAGTAGTAGAAGTCAATGGAGAAAATATACAAGAAGCAAGAGAACAAGCCTGTAAAAAAAAAAAAGGCCCAAGGAATAAGAATATAGATGTTGAAAACAATGACAGGTATGAAAAATAAGTTGCACTTCCAAAACCTAAACGGTCAAATGCTAATCTAAGATATGTGAACACACTTTCCACTGAATTCTATAACAGTCCATACATATACCTGAATGTGAAACCTAAAAACATGGAAAGTTCTTTTCTGCTATTGGATGTACCTGAACTTCATCAGGGATATTCAAACTTCCATTTAGGTACATTTTTGCACGGCTTGGGAAAGACCACATATCCACATATAATGTTCCTGAAGGACAAATACATGGCTTAAGAAAGTATAATGTCCTTCAGGAGAGCTGTAAAGATTAATGAATTGATGTTTACTTAACCCTGTGCAAACAAACAATGCCTTGCAACTTCACGGTGTTGAACATTATTGCCAATTCTTGCCAATAAAGTCCCCCAGTCCTACTCTCCTGTGCAGAATCTCTGCTCTGTGAAGGCTCGTTTCTGGTTTTACTTTCACAGACTGAAACCTGTCAGTGCTGTGCAAATTTTGCTAACAATACAGTAGGTTCCAAGGCAGGTAACTCAGAGTATTGTTTCCAACTCAACAGAACAAATTGAGAGAGCAGTATTTACATTCCGTCGCCAGCTAACTCCCAGACTGTCTTGTGCAAACATGATCAGACTACAACAAGGTCATGCAAATTTCAAACAAAGAACCCAATCAAGTAACAGCTTCCCTTCATTGACCACACTTGCTGCAAAACCCAAGCAAAGGCTGCAGATTATGGTTAAACCAACAATTTGCTGCCAGGAGCTGATCTGACAAGAGAAGAGGTTAAAGCAAGAGATGATATTTGCTTCCTAAAGTCATGAGGGTGTCTTTTATGCATTTAAATTCGAAAACACAGAGTCTTGTCACAGATGTGGAGATGACAGCCTTATAAAGTGCAGTACAGCATGACAAATTATTGACCTTCTTCTTAAAGAAACTTCTCTAACGCCAATGACTCATCCTCATCCTTCAATACACTCCCCCCGGTATCCAGCATTGTAAGACACAATCAATATCTCCAGCTTTCCCTCAATGTCCCACCATAAATAAAAAAAACTTTCTTCAAATTACACTTACAAAAGAGATACTTTTGGTATTGTGACTTTAACTTCCTTTATATTTAGACCTAGATCTTAAAAATATCTGTCTTAGCAGGTCTTGTGAGTCCAAGTCTGGAGTCTGCTCTTGTGAGGCTTCACTAAGGCTATCAGTTCACAGTAGAAAAAAAAAAGGCACTTTATGCATGTGGATTGGACTGGCACAGTGAGGTTTTGGCAGTGGGAGGCTCCACATGTGGAGCTTTTGTGAGAAGCTGCTGCAAGTTTCCCCTGTGCCCGATGGAGCCAGTGCTTGCTGGCTCCAAGATGGGTCTGCCACGGTTGACCACGGCTGAGCCCATCAGTGGAGGTGGTAGTGTCTCTGGGATGAGGCTATTAAGAGATTTGGGGTTATTTCTCATTATCCTACTCTGATTTAATTGGTAATAAATTCAGTTAATTTCCCCAAGTTGAGTTTGTTTTGCCCATGACAGTCACTGATGAATGATCTCTCCCTGTCCTGATCTTGGCCTGTGAGACTTTTGTTGTATTTTCTCTCTCCTGTCCAGCTAAGGAGGAGGAATGATGGTGCATTGGTGGGCACCTGATGTCCAGCCAGGGTCAGCCTGCTATAATACATCACAGAAACATCCAGAAAAACACAAAAAAGCCAACAAACTTCTAGCCTCTCCCTAGTGACTGTGCATTTTATGAGTAGACCATAGATCTAAAGAACACAACTTAAGGTACTTATTTCAACATGATCAAATTATTCTCCTGCTCCTCCTGAAGCCCATGGGAAACAGAATTCTGGCCTCCAACTGAGACAAGAAGCTGAGGGGTTGTTTAGCCTGGAGGAAAGGAGGCCTGGGGTGATCTTACCACCCTCTACAATTATCTGAAAGGAGGTTGTATCAAAGTGGGGGTTGGCCTCTTCTCTCATGTAACAAGTGATAAAGCTAGAAGATTGGATATTAGGAAAAATTTCATCACTGGCAGGTTTATCAAGCATTGGGACAGGCAGCCTGGGGAAGTGGTTGAGTTACCATCTCTGGAGGTATTTAAAAGACATGTGGATGGGAGACCAGAGACATGCTTTAACAGAGGACTTGGCAGTGTTAGGTTAATGACTGGACTCAATACTCTTAAAGGTCTATAACAACCGAAAAAATTCCATGATTCTATAAGGGAGAACAGATTTTCCCATTATTTGAAATGAAAACACAAAAAGAAAGGATGTGTTTATTTCACTACCACTTCAGATTAAGTGTGTAAAGGATTTGCAATCAAATCCTGGAAGCAGAGCAGAAGAAAATACAGCAGGTTTACCATGGGCAACAACAAGAAGAAAAATTTTCAAGCATTTGCAGATGGTCAAGAACATGGGCAGGGATGGCCAATTAGCACCTTTTGGGCCATGTGGCACACAAGTGATTCAAGTGGGGTTCCCTCCCTGCAGGAGTGCCCTGTACAGGAGCTTCTAGATCACCTGAGTCCCCGGCTGCAGGAGAAAGGGCGTCTGCACTGCCAGACTGCCATGAGATCCAGCAATCCAGCACAGGGAAGTGGGTACATGGGAGGCACCTCTAGCTGCTAATCACTTTTTCTACTCTTTCACTTCTGAGGTTTTTAACACAGGGTCGGGAAGTTGGTGCCTTTGGCAAGACCTTGTCTACCCTCTCAGTAGCATCAGAGCTGCCTCACTAGCTCAGCACATGTCACCACACCAAGCTGTCATGGCTGGGCAATAGCATCTTGGTTAAGTTCTGGTGTCAGGGAAGAATTTAATTACTTCTAAATACAGACCAGTTTGACCACAAGCGAGTCCTTTCCTGTGCAGACTGAGCTCCATACAAACCCACAACAGCCCCTGCCAAAGAACATGCCAATGAAAACAGCCACATGTTTATGGGTCTTGATTGCTTTGTCAGTATTAAAATAATGTAAGAAAAGTTGATCTGTAGAAAAAAAAAAAATAGAGGCTTTTATCCTTTTAGCAGGATGTATAATCAGTGGCTATCAGGAATGGAGATAAGTAGGTCTCCAGCTAGCTTAGATGCAATTGAATTTTTTTTTTTTCCCATTAAGATCTCCTCAATTTTATCATCTGGTTATTAAATGCACATTATTGTCTTGAACCTATTTTGAAGCAATTATATGTTTATGCTGGTGTAGATTGCTCCCTTTTATGAAACTAAATTGTTGGGTATTTGTATGCTGTCTGTAATTTGGTATTCCAAAGTAGTAATTCTGAAAATAAAACAAATGCAATTCCTTGCCTGTTTCTCCTTTTCTTCTCTCTAGTTGTTTGCATCCCTTGGCCTCCCTGAATACACAAAGACATGGACATTCCCCTCAGATTAAAACTGGGCCATGGCAGGCTAATAAGCATTTGTGTTTTTGAGAACTAGCCCAGACATATTTGTTACATCTCATGACTACAAAGAATGTCAACCCCAGACGAACGACCAGCACAACAAAAGGTTCAAAAGGCTGTCCTAGAGACAACCTTTCTGAATTTTTAAAAATATACTGGACACAAGTTTCAGAAATTACTTTAGAGCCTTTTGTTCCATTTTCAAAACTGAAAAGCCCTCAGGAGCCTACATCTAACCAGCTTTTGACAAGATATATCAGCATAATGTTAGAGTAATTTTTAAATGCCAAGCTTATTTCAAGGGCACTTCAAGCGTTTCACACAGCCACACAGATATTGGAGGAGTTTGAGCTTGGTTTCAAGTATTAATCTCTTTCTTGAGCTGGCATATAGGCCCAGAATAAATTCTATAATTCATCAGATTGTTACTTTTTGTTCTACAATTCAGCAGTCAAAATACTGTAAAACAATTTAAGATTTATAGGAAAACCTGGGCACATTTTTTTCTTTATTTATGCTTTCATGTGTAAAATTATACATTAAAAAACCCCACATCCACAATGTGGGAACATTTTAATTCATACACAGTAAAATAAAGAGCCATATAATTCACATCAGTCTTCCAGCACTGCAGGTTTCTTTTAAAATGACCAATGATACATATCAAAACTACCCCTTAAGGGTAAGTGGGTAATTTCTTTCATGAAAGTACTCAGTAAAGCAACATTATAGGGACAAAACATTCTGCAGGGCATGCATTTGATTAACTGTAAACCACACACTTGGTGGATTTTTTTTTTTTTTTTATGTTCCAGCTATACCTATAAATCCAAAATTAAAAAAAAAAAGAAATAAAAAAAAACCCCAACAAACCAAAAGCCAAACAAAACAAGTTTTGTGTCAAAATGCCACCGTTCATTCATTCATCATGATCCTAAACAAGCATAAAAGGCTAAAGCCACCCATGTGACTTAAGCACAGAGATAAGAAAACAGGAGTGATGTCAAGTGGCAAACAAGGATAGTAGCAGGTTGAGCAGGTTCAGGTGGGATGTGGTGGGATAAAGAAGGTTCACTAATTTCCTTGAACTGCAGAGAAAGACAAAACCTTCAAGCATGCTGAGTCAGTAAGGATGAGATGTCCTGGGTGCTGAAGGCAATCAGGATCTTTCTGCACAGAGCAGCTGGTTCTCCATAGCACTAGCACTACAAAAGCATGTTCTCAGCCAATCTCTTCAGCTAACTAACTGGGATGGTTACTTGACTAGGATACAACAGAATACTTCATTTACAATACAACAGAATACCTCATTTCAAAGAGATCTATGATGTTAATCTAGTCTAATTCTTAGTCTGTATGAGTCAGGAAAGAATGAAGAACTCCTTTACACTATATGTCTACGTGTCAAGCTGAAAATTTTTCCAGTCAAGCATCAAAATTCATGTCTATGACAGTGCACCTTTGTGTGTCTCACACATAAACTAAAAAGTACATTATGTATACATTTGTAGGATTTTAGGTATGTCAATGTAAAACGTTGAAAATATTGAATTCTTATTCCAAACTACTTCCTAAAAGGCTTTTTTTTCTTTACTGTGAGGTAAAACCATTTGTTCCATATATCTGAAAAATGTAAACACAACCAAATCAGTGCAGAATAGCAAAACATCTGACTCTGATCCTCACCATGTCCCTCTCAGTCCAGACAGCTGGAGACTGATGAACATACCTCCACAATATTGCTAAACATTTTCTTTTTTCTTATATACTACCCTAGATATCCACTATAGGATCCACGCCCAGAGGGCTGCTGGTGGCCATTGATTTGACACAAAGTGGGCATCCTTACTACACTCCTTAGAGCCTTTTGCAGTTCCCATCTGCCAACTTGCCCCGTGTTAGCCAAGAGCATCACTTCAGAGAAATCTTCTGTACACTCACATCTCAGTAGGTGAGACTGGTCCCTTCAGCAGCTGCAGGGTATGAGGAAAAGAGGCAGAAGCAGGAGAAAAGGGACACACCTGAAAAGGACATGCCCTATCTTCTGTCCCTCCCAGCACCTACAGGGAGCCCTTTCAGAAGACTTGTATCCCAGCACCAGCAGGGATCCTGCAGAGTCTCGCTTGCAATTGTTCTGTAGAAACCCACCTCATATTACAGCATGTGCAGCAAATTCCCAGATACAGTGTGACTCCTCTGGATGCCAAAGTTCAGAACTTCAACAAGTTCTCACTCAAAATACAGTACTGCACATTATCATCACTACTACAGCCCTACCTGGCACCTCTGATTATTTACAAAGAGTAGGTTGCATTTTACCCCATGCCCTCAAAACATACCATGAAATTACCATTTTCAGCACCAAAAAAGTTCAAAGATAATATAAAGGGATGAGTTTACGTAACAAAACAAAATGCAGCTGCCATTCATACTACTATTCAAGTCTATATAGGTTTTCATTAGGACAGTGGAATTCCACAATACTTCTCCAGAAATAAAGTCTGTGAACAGACTTAGTCAAGCTGATCAGGTTCTGCCAAGTGACACAGCTGAAGAGCAGATGTTACTTTCCTTTAATTTAGCAAAGCCAGCAAGGTGGCTTCATGGACCCATGCAGACATGACACAAAGCATCTGTGGGTTTTACCTCTCACTGTGGCAGTATATTAATCCAATTCTCTGAGCACCATCTGCAAAGGAACTCTCCTGTTCTGCAGGGCAAACCTGCAGGTCGCCATAAACAACCACTGTTACTCAAAAATGAAAATATGCAATTGCAGATACCATCACAATCAAGGTGTGATGGCTTTTCAACCTCTCCTCACACACCCCCCAAGCTCCCATTCCTGTGTGCTGCCTTGCCACACAATAGAGCATGTTGGCTTTAATCCCTGAGAAATCAGAACTGTTTTCATAAAATGGCTTGAGTTGGGAAGGAGCCCTAAAAATCTAGTTCCACCCCCCCTACCATCGACAGGGATACCTTTCACCACACCAGGTTGCTCAGAGCCTCATCCAACCCATCCTTGAACACCTCCAGGGATGGGGCAGACACAACTTCTCTGGGAAAACTGTTCCAGTGCCTCGCCACCCCCACAGTAAAGAATTTTTTTCCTAACATCCAATCTAAATCTACTCTGTTTTCTTTTGAGCCATTCCCTTTTATCCTACCACAAAATGCTCTTGTAAAAAGTCCCTCTCCGTCCTTCTTGTAGGCTTCTTTCAGAGGCAGATTTGAAGAAAAAACACAGTGGGTGAGGCCAATGGTAGAAGGTACCACATACATGCAAAAAGGACAGGGTGAATTAGGAGGAGGAGCATCAGGATTTCTTAATTTCAAAAGATAATTATTTTTAAAAATGGGATAGTAAGGCAACTACTGCAATATGCAGATGCAATTCTCAAATAAACTGTCCCTAAAATGGGCATTACCTTTCCTATGAACAGAATAGGCCAGGAATCCCAGGAAAGAGTGAGTGTTGACAAAATCAGACATCTTTTTAAAAAACTTTCTTTTAACAGCATAAGCCCTAATGGAATGAACAGTGCTTTAACAGTAGTCTCAGAATGACAAATCTCCAGCATGTCACTGCACATGGGAAGTTTTTTCCTGGTCTGGTACTCTACACCCCAGCATGACTTTTCCACTGCTCTCACAATCTGCACCTAAAGTGCTATAACTAGTTCAGCTCACATAATGTGAATTCCCGTTTCAGAAAATGCTTCATGGCCTGAGACTATTTCAAGAAAATTCATGCAACTCAACCCTGAATCTGTCCAGACTGGTAAAAAATCCTTTGACCACTGAGGAGAAGTAATGAAAAGGAATTCAATTTTGACATTTCTGGATTGACAGGCAAGGCCTGGAGGACTCAGTGGAATATTGGACAGCTGTTGCACCTAAGTGGACAAAGTCTAGACAAGATGAATTAGAGCTCAGCAGAGCTAAAGAAGCTTGTCACAGCAGAGATGGGAATCCAAATTGTAATGATTCAATTAAGGAATGCCAAGGCTGGTGTAAAATGCTGAGCTATTTCTACCTCTGTGTCCCTATGACTGGCCTCACACTACCGTGGGTGTCATTACATAAGATACACAATCCTTTAGTGGAAAGTGGAATTATTTAAGGAAAACAGCTGGCAAATTTAGAGCTAAGTAGGAGCACAGAAACGTCAATGCCGAACCAAGAGCATGTCAAACATGACCCAGATACCTAATTAGAAGTTATGCTCAAATCTAACTTGCACAGGGCTCCAGAAGCAGGCTGGCTACAGCAGAGAGGCTGCAAGAGGTACTCTCTTGATCTTTATTCCCCTGATTGCATTAGATACTGTTCTGATCTCTCCCTCCTCTTCCCAACTCTAATGTCACAACAGTTACAAATTTGCCAGGAATGGGGAGGATAGAGCAGTATTACAGAATAAGGATGCTAAGAGCCTCAGGAAGGCATTAAGGCTGCCAGAGGGCTTCCTCCAGTGCAGAGAGGTGGGAGCTCAAGGTTTCATGTTCTCCCAGCCCACCTGCTTTCAGCCAGCACCCAGCCATGGGGATTGCTGAGCTGTGAAGGGGATGCTGTCTATGAGCTGGCTACAGTAACTCCTCTGCCTCAGGCAGCTCAGCCTAATGGGCTGAGAAGGGAGCAAATGAACAGGAACTCATTGACAGAGATGGTGCCAAACATGCTAACATACTATGGGAATACCCCACAGCCGACACAGCCACATCCAAAATATCCCAAAACACCTGGATGATAACTTCATGATACAGGTACTAAGGGTGCTGACTAGGAAAGATGCCTTCCATGATCTGTTGCTTGTCAACAGCAGTAATTTCCTTTTATAACAAGGTAACCCACCTGGTTGATCAAAGGAAGCCAGTTGATGTAACCCGTATGGATTTCAGCAAAGCTTTTGATACTGCCTCTCACAGGATCCTTCTGGACAAAATGTCCAGCTCACAGCAGAACAAACACATTGTGAGATGGGTGATCAGCTGGCTTACAGGTCAGGTGTGAAGAGTGATAGTAAATGGGATGATATCAGACTGGTGACTAGTGGGATTCTGCAGGGCTCCATTTTAGGACCAATTCTTGTCAACATCTTCAAAAATGACTTGGATGCAGGTCTCGAAGGCATATTGAGTAAGTTTGCTGATGATACTAAACTGGGAGGAGCTGTTGACTCTCTTGAAGAGAGAGAAGTCCTGTAAAGAGACCAGGACAAATCACAGGGCTGTGCAATCACCAAACGGATGAAGTTTCAACAAAGGCAAGTGCTGGATTTTGCATCCAGGATGGGGCAACCGTGGATGTACAGACAGACTGGGCAACAAGAGGTAGGAGTGTCAAAGACCTAATGCTCTTTGGAGCTCTAAAATCAACTCTTCCTCCTTAAAAAACCAAATAAACACAAAACCAAATTATAATGCACTGCCCATATAGCAATGATGTCAATGATGAATATGAGATGCTACAGTGCAAAACTATAAATCATATTTAAAAGATTTAGTCTTCAGATTCTAGGGGGTTTTTTTGGGTTGGTTTTTTTTTTGGTTTTTTTTGGTTTTTTTTGGTTGTTGTTTTCTTTTTTTTGTTTGACAAAAGAAATAAGCTTTGATGAATATGCCACTGTCCATTAGCTTACAGCCTTATGATCAAAATTTTATCAGAATACAGTAACCTTTACTTTCTATGACTACTACTGCTTCCTTAGAAAGCACACATGTCACTGTCTGTCTCATAGGAGAAAAAACATAGATAGCATATAACACTGGACATTTGGCAGATGTCATTTGTTAAAAAGTGTGGATTCCCATCAGTCTAACCTATTCAGGAAAGAGGAATGAAACTTACTGAGTTGTTAGGGCAAAAGTAAAATACAATGAAAGGAAAACTCATCAGAAATTATTCACTCAGTTATTCTGACAAGCATTTTGGCATCAACCAGCAAACAATTGAGTTTTTGAAAAAAAAAAAAAACCCAAAAAAGAAAGAAAAACCAAAAAAACCCCAAAACCAAAACAAACCTACACAACACCCTACAATAACTTGATGCAAAACCTTCCACTGCTAGAAACACAAATTACTGTTCTCATCAGTCTATGCTTTTTTTGCCTACAAGTATAGTTAGCATATTACATTAACCAACTCATCACAGTTTCCTGTCAGTTTTATTATTCATTCCTAGGTAAGAGTTAGTCTTCAGTCCTGGCCATATTGTGGAGTTGTCTACATAAAGAAAATTCTTACAGTGCAAGTGACCTTGCAATAGAGCTGAATCCTGAGACTCTCTTCTGGGAAAGCACCCGGCCACCAAACAGGAATTAATGGAACTAAGACCTAATTGCTTAGTTTTATTGCTCTGCAGGACAAAAATATAATTTTCTTCTCTGCATGTGGTAGTGAATCATACATCAAAAATATCCAAGCTCATCAGTTCACACCATACTCAAAACAAATCCACGGGAAGCCAGCATGCAGTTTTGAGAGATTTATCCACACAGGAAAAAAAAAATTCTGAAGAAAACATGCAAATGTACATATTTATAGCAATGGATATGCATGGAAAATTGGAATACTTTTTGTTATCCTCTTTGCTTTTCTTATAGAAGGTTCTAAAGCCAAATCTTTCAGGTGAAAATATATAAGAGACCAAAGAGCTGTGTATTTCTGTTGGAACAGGTAGAATAAAACAAGGTATTCATCGACCACTGAGGGTATTCACAGGAGCCAGGCCCTACAGTTTGTCCAATCTAGAACTATGCCAACCCCCTTCACCTACAGCCTCTTGTGGAGATGTATTCCCACTGCCCAGCACAGCTTGCAGCAACACTGATTGCTGGCTATTTATGGTAGAAAATAAACTCCTGGTCTATGTAATTCTTTGTACTATTTAAAGCAAAAAAGCAAAGCCAATCCTTCCTCTTCACCTCACCCCCAAGAGTTCCATTAATAGAAACTGAGATGTATCAAACATACAATATTCACCTATCAAGCCTAACACATAAAAATTATTTATGAGCCTGGATTTACAGTTATTGAAGTTAACTTCTGCATTTCTTTTACACAACACACTGATTAAAGTCAGGGAAGTTAAATCCTTGAAGAAACTCTTGGGTTTTTTGCAAAATAAACTTTAATTAAAATGCAAGTTAGAATCTGGCCAATAACTAATACTTTAAAAATGATGTTGACTTTAAAAAGCCAAAGAATGCTAGATAACAATGCAGAGAACTATGCATGGAATAAAGAGGCAGATGTATTTACCCAATAATATGAATTGGTTATTTTTCTAATGGTTGGAATGGCATTGAATTAAAGCAACAGATTCAAAGTAATGGCTGTCAATCTAGAATCAAAAATTGATTATCATTGGGCTTTTATATTTGTTGCTTTTGCACTACCTCAAAAGTAAAACTGGCTTGTCAAAGGGTCAGATCCCCACATGTTCCTCAGGGGGGAAGTGGATTCTCAGGCACAGCAGGAGCAAAGCTGTTCTGGTGTGAATCTGATGCTTTGCAGCCCACAGCAATGCTGGAGGAAGGGCAGGAACAAAGCAAGAGGTGTGAAAAAACAAGACTCTGTTGGTAGATCCTTCATCACACAACTCCCAGGCTGCTATGAAGTGAAGACAGGAGAGTTCAAGTATTGCAGCTTGAGTGCAGCCTGCTCAACAATCCCATCCAAAAAACAAAGCCACACAGTTCTCGTAATTAATCTCTGCTCTTCTGCTGTGTTATTCAGATCTGGAAACAATCTTCTGTATTAAAGCTGAGCTTTTGAAGATGAGATGAATGCAGAAAAGCATTAATCATTCACCCCTAAGTATTTCTACAGGCATTGAAATGTTGACTTTTCTTTTTAATGCTTTATTCATTAGCCACAATAGTCCACCAGCTAAATGCTGTGTTTCAGAATAAAACTGCAGTCAGCAACAGGACCTTTCTTAATATCTAATATTTTTTGTTATTGTAACTGAATTACCAATTCATCTAAACACTGGAATTCAACTGGTAATTTGTCATGCAATCAGTCTCGATTCCAGCTTTTACTCTCAACTGAAGATTGAAAAGGCCTAAAAGCAAATTTTATAGAAAAAATACTAAGCAATTTTTACTAGATTTGCCTTGTTTCAGGCTCATAGCTCTCATTTGTTGCTTTCCAGTCCAGCAATTCTTATAATCATGTCTGACAATAAGCAAAACTGAAATTTTGTGTTCTAATTTCTGCCCACATGGCTGGAAGGTTGTCTTGGGTTTACTTTCCCTTCTGACATCATCTCTGATGTCCAGAAAAAGCAGACAAGTCACAGCAGAAAGATAAAGCTGGATAATTTGGTGATTTGTGTGATTTTTTCATTGTAGTTTCCTTGGCCACAAGACTATCCATGCAGGATAATTATTTAAATTTCTGATTTATCATAGCTTCACTTGACAGATGCAGAGGTTCAAGTACAGTAAAGACAAGGAGGACCAGGAAGGACCTTCACAATTCTAATGCATAGAAGTTAAACTTCTCATGATATTCTGGGATTTAGCATTTGAGAAACCTTTTTATTAACTGCAATAATACTAAAGCCTCAGCACGGGTTTTCTAAGTGTTTCAGCAGCCTAAGCCAAATTTTGATACACCTCCTGCTGTGATGTGCACTTCCTCCAGGGTCTTTTAATCTCAGGTGCAACTACTTTCAAGTGATGTCGTATGAAACAATATAGTTATGAAAGAGTGTCCAGTTTGGGGAATTTTAAGTGATGGTTAATTTTATTTAATCATTTAGGATTTATCCCAGGCACATACACACTTTTTTATGGGATATGTAAGCTTCATGTGATGTACAAGTATGCTTTTTTGGAGACAAGCAGTCCTGGAGAGGATGGAGAATTATGAATAACACACATGAAAGTAGCATCAACAGCCACCTGTGAAAACCATCCTTCCTCTCTAATCCCAGAGTAGCTGTCAAGTCACACATATCCCAGTATTTGGGCAGGGTTTATGCCACAGAAGGACCACTGCTATGGAATGAGCAGGAAACAAAGCAAACCATACACACTCCCCTTGAGCTGGGAAAGCACAATCCAGACACAGCACTCGTGAGAAAGCTGAGCAGCTGCATGGTGTGAACTGAACTGTAGCTTGGCTGCAGCAGAGGGCAGTGATGCACAAACACCAGCAGTCCTCGCTCTGCACAGCGCCTACAAATGCACAAACCTGCCCTTGGTAATTTCTAGCAACTCTTACCACTCTTAGGCTTATTCTTAACAAAACTTGGGCACTATTTACATGCATTTAGATGTACACACGTGCAGATGCACAGAGAAATGCTGAATATCCACTATTTAAAATGTTACTTCTGATTGCTTTCTCATTTCTTTGACGATCACGTCCTAGTTGATTAATCTGCTATCCCCCTTGTCCTCTGAAATCAAATCCTTTAAGCTTTTGCTTCACAAGGTGTTGCTTTGCATCTTTACAACAGGCACAAAATTGCTACACTTCAGGGAGCTGATTTTCATCTCCTCCCTCATTCTTCTCACCATTTGAAAGGTAGGAAGCTGGATTCAGTTAAGGAGAAAAAGGGAGGGAGGAGGGAGCTGAGGCTGAAGACGGCATAAGAGTTTGACTCCTTAACTGGGTTAATTTGTCTCCTGGCATGCAAGTAGAGAGCTTAAGAGAAAGCTACAGGAAAAAAATAATTCCAAGACATGCACTACTCATGTAATTGCTGACATGTCTAATGCTGTGTGATTCAGGGCAGCTTTGAAATACCAGACTTCTTACTGAGGGATGGAGGGATTACATTTCCACTGGGTGCAATTTGAAGAGATGCATAAAAGAAGGAAATGTAAGTTGTTACGAAGAAGTCCAGTCTTGACTTGAATTAGTTTAAATGCAATTTGCTCAGAACAATTGATTTTTTTATGAGAAACAAATGGATTTGTATGCCCAACCATTATTTGGCAAGCCAGTTTCCACCAAGCAATTGCTAAACTGTTGAATTTCCTGTACAGCATCTGCTCTTTAGAAATGTGGAAAACCATCAAAATATTCAGTACGCACATATAAACATATGTCAATTCTAACCCACGAGCATGTTCTTTATACCCTTCACAAATCTGTAAACACCCAGTATTAGTTTGGATATTGATTTAAATTCTGGTGGTGTTATTAATTTTTTTTTGTTTGTTTGTCTCCTAGTGGTTTTTTGTTTGCTTGTTTTAACTAAATAGAGTAATTCATGCTTAGCAGAAGATAGGACTTGGTTTAGATTTAGAACTACATCTATTAATTGCCTGAAACAGAGTCAGTACCATGCTTCAAGTGTCCTATTTTTTTTAAGGAGAACTACAGAAGAAAGACAAAATATCTAAACCAGAACTACCCAAACGCTGAGGGAAATGTGTATCAGATTCTGTATCAGTCCTGCAGTGAAAGCCCTGTGTTAAAGTGATGCAAGCAGCTGGACAGACAGCCCAGGGAAGCCAAATCTATTGGTAGTCAGCTCGTGGAGGTTTTGGTCTCAATGACAGTAGTTTCTGTAAGGCACCAAGGCAAGTTCTACCCCTGAAAAGAAGCATTAAGAAAGCAAACATTCTGGCCAAGCACTCAGCCTTGCAGCCTGCCCCTAGGGCTCTGCCAGGTGATGGGTGCTGGCTCTTGCCACCATTGCCAGTCCTGAGCCTGCTCCCCATGCCACAGCTAACCTTTTTGTACAGTTCACCTGAACAGGGGCTTTTCAACCTCTGGACATGAGGAACTTATTTCTCCCTTGTGAGTGTGGCTGCTGTATCTGGGTAAGAGATGTGCTTGAGCTCCTCTGAAGGGAAAAGGCAGCAAACACCCTCAGACTGGCCCCAAGGGAGCTAATTTCTCAATGGATGTATAAAGTTCTCCAGCAGAACTTGTCTGTTTTGAACTACATCATCAGGGTACATTTTCAATAATAAAGTCTCTCTTTCACAACACTGTGGGATTTCCATACTCCAGCCAAATGCATTTTCTTTGAGTAAGTGACATTCTGATGTGTTCTGGGACAACTCCATGGGCACTTGCCAAGACACATGCTGGCTTCTTCAGACAGAAACACACAGCAGTTCAAACTTGGTTTAGCTCATGAGTCTCAAGCAGCAACAGGCCATCTGGCACATTTCAGTGAAACTGGCACTTCCTACAGAGAGAGGTCCAGGGCTTATGTAAGGCAGACATGGCAGGACAGGAGTGAAATGCAAGGAGGCAGCACTGGGAGCAGAGCAGGAAGACAAGTGAGTGCTGGGGGGAGGGTCAGGGGCAGTGCAGGAGCAAGGGACTGGCTATGGGATGCTGCTGGGAGCAGGAGGGACCATTCAAAATGGAGCTGTGGGGACAGCCACACTTGAAGTCAGGGGTATGGATCAGAACAAAGCTCCATCAAAACCTCCTGGGAGGATGGAGACCACTGCAAAGATTTTAGACTGCATGTCTCCCTTGGATTATGGTAGCAAAGAGGCTGATCCACAGGATCAGACTGTACACAAAACCAGAGAATCTGCAATGAGATTGGGAATGTGGGGCAAACTAGAAAGTGTGAAGGAGGTCTTTTCTACTGGAAAGCTGTGCTGTTGCAGCACTACCTTCTTTCTGACTTGTTTTGGCAATGTTGTATAAGACCAAGTCTGAAGCAGCGGGAGAAAAAAGCATATGTGTTTGGTTCTCCTACCAAAAATGAAGTTAGTTTTAAGACACAATTATATGAAAATTGAAAAGAAGATGAGAAAGCCAGGTTTTTTGCTGGTTAGTATAATGAGATGTTCCTACAAGAGTCTGATGACTGGGAAAATAGAATTTACTGAGAATTTTTTTTCTCACTAGAAGAGAAACATGCAACTCCATTTATTGCAGCAGCTGCCATTACTTGCATTGGCTTGAAAACTCATTCTGGGCACGGATCACAGCACTACTCAAAATCTGCCCTCAGGCATGTCTTTTTCCATATTCCATACTCTAAGCTGAACATTGGACAATGTCTGACACATACACAGGTGCCACACAGACTGGTCCCATCCCACTTTCACTCTCTATGGCTTGCCTGCAAAAGTGAAGACCTAACCAAGAAGATAATGGTGTGATGTGTCCTCCTTTGACTGACCTACTTTGAGCCAAAAGACTGAGAAGGGGATACACAAATCTACTTCCAGAGCAGATTGAAATGTGTCTTTGGCACAACATCCCTGCACACATTCATCATACATTCAAAAAATGTTTTTTCATTCTTTTTCCCAGATTTCTGTTGCCAAGAGAGGACCATTATTGATAACTCCCAGAGGCTTCTTCTCCTTGTGTTACCCAATATCTCATTCACACCTAAGGCATCAGGACAGATGAAAGCAAAACAGAGACAAGCAGTTCTTTCCCTGGTATTCAAACTTTAAATCAAACACCCACTTTGCTGTACTATAAACAGAGCTGCCTGTTTGGAGCACCAAGGCACTCCTGTAATATTTCTTTTCCTTTAAGATTTGATATTTCTCCTGTGAGAAGCAATTACAATAGAAGTGTCAAGCAAAAGTAAATCCCTGTTAATCACAGTCACTGTGAGCCTGTGAGATGTGAATAAATCACATCTCAGCATTGCTGTTCCATTTTTCAGGTAGGAATAAAAAGTGTGTGAGAATGCCGTGGTCTAGAATTGAGCTCATCCCAAGAGAAGGTACAAAGTTTTTGAAAATACAAGTTCTTCTCCTGTGTTTGTGACATTGTGTGGAATCAGACAAGCACTAGAACTGAGTATCCACTGACTGTGAGAGTAATGCAGGTTGGAAGGATTCTCTGAAGGTTGTCTAGTCCAACCTTCACACAAAGCAAGCTCAAACGCACAGTTAGGTCAGACTGCTCAGCTCAGCTGGGCCCAGGGGTTCCTGAACAGCTGCAAACCACTGGTTCCACAGCTCCTCCAGAACACTGGGCTCATGCTCACCTGCTCCGACCATAAACAACTTTCTTCCTATATGTAAATCTAGCTGGGATTTCTTTCCCTGCAACTTGTGTAGATTGCCTTTGGTATTTTCAAAATGTATTCCAAAGAAAGGCTCCAACTCTGCCTTTGTAGCCTCTCATTCCCTTCAGTTTTTCCTTCCCCAGACTGAACAAACCCAGTATTCCTCAGCTTCCCTTCAAATGTAGGTGCTCCTGCCTCTTCATAAATCTATTACAATCCATCACTGATAATATACATACATTTCTTTTGGTTTTGGTCTATAAATAGGCTGGTCTATGCATCTGAAATGAAAAACAACAAATGGAGAAAACTTTGTGCTCTCCGCTGGGCTGTTATTTTCCCATACTTTTCAAACTCAGAGGCCTGATGAACTGTCCATGTGTCACAAGGGAGCTGCCTTCAAATCACCTGAAGGGAATTGTACTGAGCTTGTCCCCCATCAAATGAGAATTTTTATGGGCTTTGGAGAGAGGTGTTGTTCTTATTTAACTTCACCTTTTCGCAATTCCTTGTGTTGTGAAAAGCAATTGCTTCAAGACAATGCAATTGCAGCTGCTGTTCCAGAACTGAGTGCAAGGGAGCAGTTTCCATCATGCCAGAGCTGCTAACCATGGTTTAAAAATGCTGTGAGGTCTCCTGCTTCCTTTTGAGTAACACATGGTGGCTCAGTGACTAGATCAATTACCTTTTTAATGCCATGAATTTTAACCAGAATATCAGAAACCTCTCTTAGCTGAGTTTCCTTCCAGTCAGCGCATTGCAGACTTGAGCTCATGGAATGAGTTTTCAAATCATATAAGTGGTTATATTCCCCAGGAACCTTCAGGAACACTACTAATGAGTCAGTGAAAACAGGTACCAGAAACCCAAGTATACAATCACCCTGAATAAACTCATCATCCATCAATGGCAGAGGTCTTTGTTGCATTGGAAGATACTCTGGAGGTACACAGAGGAATGATTTTGTACTCCCCGTTTCTGCACTGTCCACACTTCTCTACACAGAGCTTTAACAAAGCAGCACACATGCATAAAAGGTATTTCATATTCCTCTACCTGTGATTAGAGTCCAGTAAGAGTATCTGGGTATGAAGGAGGAAACAATTTCGACTTTCTTGCCAGACCTCTTACCTAAGATCGTCCTACCTCTGTCATAGGGAATGACTCTGACTGGTGATAATCTGATAGCCACAAAAACTATGTAACAGTGTTTAATAACTCACCCCAAAGAAATAAGCATGCTTGTTTACTAAAACAGAACTAAGGAATCTTTGTTCAATACTCCAGCCTGTAACAGAAAAACATATAGAAAAATGAAGCAGAGGGTGGCATTTTTTCCTTACTCCCCTTCTTTGTGGTTTAGCATGTTTGTTTAGAGCTAGCAAGTATCAGCTCACATTTGCTTCTCTGCCAACTGTGGTTCTTACCGGTGACCACGCTGGGGATTTTGGACAGAAAGCTCTTGACAGTGCGGATGGGAACTCCACCTGTTTTGTCATCTTGCATTCTCGTAATGATGTCTTCAATCTGTCAAAAGAAAGGAAAGATTTTGTGGTTTATGCTTTAGCACTTACATACCATGAGTGCTTTGGAGCCCTCTACCCCCTGGTAGAAGGGGTTACAAACATACCATGTGCATTAATGCACAAACACAAAGGTAGAGACACTGCTACCTGCCAAAATTTAAACCCTGAGATTAGAAACCATGAGACAACATAGACTAGCTTTGAAGACAGTGGATGGACACTGTCAATCCAACTGCAGCTCTGCTTTTTTTTGCTGACCAGAGGTGATAGAAAGGTGGTGTTTGCTCCATAGATGAACTGGATTGCACTTCAACCAGTTTAAGGAGGTTAACATCCAGTCCTCTTTCCTTTCTGCTCCCACATTCATTTGAGAAGAGACTAAGATGGAACAGCTGCAGGAGGACTTCCCCTGCCTTGCTTTGTTGGCTAGAATGATACATGTCCCATGCTCAGCACACAAAGTAAACAACCAAAAGTAAAATTATTATAGAGGAAAACTTGTTGGATTTTCCAAGCCAAGCTCCCTTTTAGTTCACAGGCATACACTTAATCTCTCACATACACAAAGATACACGATCCTCTTCAAAAGCCAAGGCAATCAGAGGATCCAATTACCAGGGGAAGGAGCCTAATCCTCCGCTGACTCTGAAATGGGAAAGGATTTTTGTTCCTTTTAAGGCTACTTGCCATGTATTTACTTGAAGGCAACACCAGGGAGAACAAAAATTTGAACATAAGCACAGTGCAGAAATTCAGTATCTCCAAAAAATCCCTTCAAGTTAATAAGGTCTCAGAAGCCCCACAAAAATAAACCCAAAGTTGTTGTCTCTGTTAGCTCAAGCAGCCAACAGCTCAGCCCCACCCCTGTTGTTGACAGGTGGCAGAGGGCAGCCAGACAGGAGCACACCCCTGATTTTACCTAAGGATTTCTTTCTCACAGATGCTACAAAACAGAACCACAGCAGAGAGGTTATATGATGGGAGCACGGCCCCTCTCTCTCCTAAAGGCAGCTAAGAGTTCCACATGCTCTCTTCATCTCTGGGAAGCCACTTCATTTACATACTCAAGTGAGGTTTTTTTCACAGATTTAACACCTACATTTCAAAACAAGTTTAACTTCAAGTCTTCCCGAGGTGGTAAGACAATCTCCCTGCCAACTTCAGGCACTGAATTTGATCACTGTGTTTTTAACTTCAGGTCACCACTTAACTGAACTGTTCACACCTTGTTTATATATTACTTTTAATTTAACACTTCCTGAACAAATTTTCAGTGGGAATGAAATCACAAAGATGAAAATATCCTGACATTTTCAATATATTACATGAGCTTTGGGTACTTAGGCAGTTAATTTGTGATAGAATAATGATGCTTGCCCCACAAATGAATCACTATGAAAATTAATACCACTTTTCCCTTATCCCAGACTCTCATGCAAAGTTGTTTGCTGATCAAAGCATTTGGCTTTTTTCTGGTCTGAGGATGTCTGGAGAAGTAACTGCTTATCTCTGATACCTGATGATGTAACTGCTCTGCTAGAGAGTGGGCAAAAAGCATTTAATTTTGTTGAGAGGAGCCTGCTGCCATCACTTGTTATCAACCCAGACCTACAAGGCTACAGCACTCCAACATCAGACCTATGGGCAGCTCACACACTTGCAAAGCATGGACCCAGAGTCACAAAATCTCAGAATGAGTCAGGCCAAAAGGGACCACAGTGGTCATCTGGTCCAACCCCCCTGCTGGAGCAGGGTCCTCTAGAGCACATGGCACAGGATTGCATCTGAGTTCTTGAATATCTCCAGTGGGGGAGACTCCACAACCTCTCTGGGCAACCTGTTCCACTGCTCAGTCATCTGCACAGTAAAAACGCTTTCAGGTGGAACTTCCTGGCAAGTTTCTGCCTACTGCCTCTTATCCTATTGCTTGGCACCACTGGAAAGAGCCAGACTCCATTCTGAATCTTAGATTTCATCCAAGAAGGTCGGCCAGACTAAGAGCTGTTTCCACAAGGCAATGAAAAACCCAACTATTTATGTGTCTTTATCTGTATGTACTTGTAGCTGACATCAGAGAAAGATTTTTCCATGCAAATTAGGGGGAAACTACTCTGAAACGTGCTATAAGTACCCAATGTTTTCAGGAACACTTCAGGGCTTCAAGAACTACAACATTGGGTAAAACTGTTGTTTTCTCTTTTTCTATTTGAATGAGAAGTTATAATGAAAAATGAGCTGAAATAATTACTTCAATGCAGGAAAATAAACTTTTTACTCTTTTGCTTGCTATAAGCTAAAGGAACACCAGCATGATTTATGTCATTAACACTACAAGAAAAGTTCAATTTCAAGCAAAATAAAACTTTAATTATCTTAAAAGAGAGACATATTGTTTTCACCTAAACTATTCCCCGTGTCAATCAATCAAGCAGGCACTGGTATCTCAAATGGGGCCATAAATTTCAGTAACAATTACAAATACCTACTGTATTTTTAAATTAAAAATAAACAATGCTACCCTAGAGATAACTGCTTCGCAAATGGCTCCTTCTTACTCTTATCTTCTAGCATGACTATACTACTGGCACTTACTGCTCTCTTTATTTAACTGCTAGAGGTTTCTTTTCTCCTTCCCTTTCTACTCACATGCCACACTTCCGTTCTCTCCTGTCCTCTCATGAATACACATCATCCTCCTACAGCATGCCCAGAATTTTCAGTCTGCTGCCCAAGAGCCCACAAGATTGCAAGCCCCTAGTTGTACATACTCTTTCCATTCCAAACACACTTTTCTTGTGCTCTCCAGAAAATTTCTGCCCTGCTCGAAGAGAACAGCATGGCATACTCAAATATTTGATGATAATTTTATCCTTTCTTAAAGTTATAATCAAGTTTTAATTAAAATATTAAAACCCTGTGCCTAGTTCCCTACAAAGAGAAGATGTGACCCTTTACACCAGCGTTTGCTTTGCACCCACCCAATGCATGCAGATATTACCACTCTGGATCCAAATTACTGCTGAGCTATGGAAATATTTCACAAAATAAGTGCTACAGTGACAAAGCAGAAAAAAGTGATCATTAGAGCTTCAAGCATGGAGAAGAGCAGAGAGGGAACATGAAGGGTGAAGGTCACTTTCATCAAAGCTTTTAATCTTAACTTTTAAGAGTTACCTAGACACTCCAGTGCTAACCACTTTCCCTTCATCTTCTGCACGTCATTAAATACCTTTAGGCTTCCTTCTCTGCAGACAGGGAATGAGAGTCCTTGGACAGCTCATTTCATATGGCCAGGAGGCAGAAAAAAGTGCAACAAAGCATTCCTTATTTATCTCTCCTAAATAAGCAAGCTCCAGTGAATCAACTTCTGCCCAACAAAAGTCATGGTAAGAATGTGCAATACTTTTTGGGTTTTTTCCTATGATGGGGGTCATTGCTATTTCAGTGTAGTCTGATTTTGTAAAGAGAATTGTATTCTTCCCTCCAAGTGGATTCTGGGTCAGTATCTCCTCAAGAAAGCCAGAGGAATTAATGTATCTGCTGTCACTGTTAGCTACACACTGTAACATATGCCTAACAAACTAGATCTGCTTTTCCTCCTGACTGGTTGCTGACAAGTCTGCTCCCTACATTTATCCAGAATGTTTTTACTCCTCATTATCCCACTCTCAATGCATTTTAAAGGGCTTCTGGCTTCAGGAACACATTAGAGGAGACACAAACTATTGCAGGTAGTTTAAGAGAGGTTACCAGCATATTCTGTTACACAGAAGGTGATGGGAATTTAATGCATATAATGCTAGTACTCATTAGACGACCTTCTTTTCCACTATCAGCACTTTTGCTTGCCTAAGGAGGCTGAAGCTATGAAGTAGAAGACCTTATGAAGTAGTAGAGCCATGAAGTCTACCACTGGAAGGTGAGAAGTCCTTTTTCTGAGGCAGGACAGAACAAAGATTACATTTGTTGATGCATTAGAATAACTAATTCATAATACAACAACAAATGTAACAACCACAGCCTGGCAACTTTGGGTCAGTGTCACCCAATATCCCTTTACCATTATAAGAGGGAAAACAACTCTCAACTTGCAATTTTCTTTCTCCCAGCACCAAGGTAAAGCAGGCACCCCTTCTGTTGCAAATTAGCGCACACAGCCTTGCTGAGCCCTGGCTTGAAGGTGACAGGCTGAGGGAAGGACAAGTTACACATGGAGAACACAAGCTACTAATTCCCACCTCCCACAGCCCCACACCCAGACACCACCAGCAGCTAATAGAACTCCTTGGCTCAACACACTCAATTGTGACTGAGTGATATATGATGTCAGAGGCCCTCACAATCCCATTTTGCCATTTTATTTTGTGAGTTAGGGAGGAAAACAGTGCCCTTTTCATATTCTAGCATCTGAGTTACATGTACGTATTCCCTTGGACCCTGTAGGAAAGCTCCTGCTGCCTATTTCTGAATATTTCAGTATGTACCAGGTGCCTGTCTGATTACTCACAGCAGCTACCCTTCCCTTGGGGCCTCCTGTCACCAGCTAACCTGTGGCTGGAGTCTCCAAGCATCACTCATTAGTGCCAACACTAAATGTATAGAGTCAGAGAGAGCACTGTGCAGTTGCAAAGATCCTCTCTGACCTGGCCAATGTCAGCTCTCATTCATACTGGGGGAGCTGGATGGTACACAGAGCAAAGGATCATTCTGTTACCAGCTAGCATGATGGCAATAATTGTAAGCACATTTGATCTTTTCACTGAAATACAAGTTTAAAAGAGCCTGTTTCTCACAGTGCCAACTCTTACTCCCATGAATGCCTCTGACACTACCAGTGAGCCTGTGCATTCTGCACCTGCTGACTCCTGCCACACAGCCCACGCACACACAGACAAGGAAAGTTAATTTGACAAGATGCCTGAAGCCAACTTGCTTCACTGGTCCACACAATTTCACTCTGCTCAAAAAACAAGAAGAAAAAGCTGAAAAATAAGGGCTATGCAGCTCCCTTTGGCACCCTCAAGGAAGAGAGAACAACCTTGCCTCTGAGACATTGCAGGAAACAGCAGAGCAGCACTGCCAGAGAACTGTGGTGTGGCCTTCAGCAATCAGCATCATCTGCTTCTGTCCAAGTCTCCTCTCCTGTGCAACAGAGATAACACTGAACTACACAGGGATGCTGAGACTTAATTCAAAGATGTCCAAGGACTTAGGATGCCTCAGATAGCAGATGCCACACAGCTGTGAAAGATATGGTCCCCATCTCTGACAACCTTTCACAGTCCCAGGAAAACCAAATGGCAACAGAGCATGGATGTGCCAGCTGGCAGGGACATTTGGCTGCTTCCCATCTGACCAACATCCAGTGACAGCTGAAGTCAGGCCATGGGTGGATCCTGTGATCTTCCTGATGGAGTTCTCTCTGCTTTTTAAATTTCAGAGCTTATTTCAGATAAAGACAGAGTATACCACATATATCCCTCAATTTTGAGTGTGTTTCAGGGAGTGTTAACTATGATCTTCAGATGTTTATTGGGATGGGGAAACAGCTAATAACGTATTTCAGCATTTATATATCTCTATAGAGAATAGGAGGCTACCAGTGAGAACAGCCACCAAGGGATTAGTCATGATTAATTGTGTGCTGCTGCTAATCCAGCTAGAGCTTCACAAAAGTCAACCTCTACTCACAAATCATCACACGGAAGGACAGGTTTCACAGGTAATCAGCTGGATTATACAAAACAATCCCTAGGGGAAAACTGTAACACTTACTCAGCTGCTGAGGTGCAACACCAGAGTCTGAAAAGCACCAGGCAGCAGTTTTGTGATCAGACTGTGCCTTTCCTAACACAGCCTACAGTGTCAGCTCTGCACAGCACCCCCAGGTCAGGTCTGGGCTGTGTTACAAGAAAACATAGTCATGGAAAATGAGAGCAGGAGCTATTCCCCTCAGGCACTGTATGCACAGTTGGAAAATAGAGTTTAATATTCAGCAGAAAACCAAAGCATAGCAAATTAATTCAGCAAACAGAGATTCTCCAAATGAGCTGAACTAATGCAATTTTTTCCCTCCCCAAAAATCAAGCTTTTTAGCCCATCAGTGTCAACAGCGAGAAGCAAAAGACATCAATGTGTCAGAGTTATGCAAACTCAATTTTTCATTAAAAACATTTTGACAGACAACTCCCAATGAGCTCAATTTTTACATGGGCTATAATTGCTTAAAAGAGGAAGCTATTTTGGCATGTTAGAAAGCTCTGTAAAATAAAAAAATAAACTCTTGCCTATTGATTGTGCTACTGTAATTACAGTAACAAATACTTGGGACTCTGCTCCACTGTGCATCATAACAGAAGTGTCTTGTGAACAGTGGTGCATTTTTTCCCTATGCTTTCTACCTTTATGGCAAAGATGCCACATATATACACATAATCAGTTTGAGAGATCTTACACCATTGAAAGAACAACTGCTCTAATTAGGAACCTTCTAAGGCTAGCTCCAAAATAGACCAAATACTTTGTTCCATAAACAGTAGTGTTAAGCTTTTTAAAATAGTAGGAAAGTATCATAAATATACAATGAAAAGATAATATGAATTTTAAATAAAACCCCAATGGAAATCAAGTGGCCACAGAATTGTGACAGAGATGTGAATAAAGTCACTTTTAAAAAAAAAAAAAGCTCTGTCATACAGTATTTATTGAATAGATGTGGCTTTTGCATAACTTATGAACTATGCGAATCTATGCACAGAAAAACACATAAATGCAAAGATTATTTCATCCAGGAAAGCTGTAGGATGGAATGATCTACACACAGTTTCTCAGTGTGTGATCTGAATGGAAGGAATCACCACTTTGGGGGAAAAAGGAAGAAGTTAGTCCCTGTTTCCTTTTAACAGTGCTGCTAAGGGAAGGGACTGGTGCTGGCACCATTTGGGCTGTTTGTATCTGCCAGCTTGTGACAGAATGGAGCCTCCCAGGCCATTTTTCACAGGTCACCAGTCACCTAGTACTAACTGTATCTGACCATGCCATCCTCAGCAAGATTTGAATGGATAATCCTGAAGTGCTCTGCAATGACTATCTGCAGAAAGAAGATTGAGTGAAAACAAAGCAACAGTATGGATTGAAATATGGAGAAGCAAAGAAATCTAGAGTGGAATTTGTGGTAATATATGCACCATAGTCCCCATATACTAATAACAAGAGGTGTTTGGGGGAGCACAGGAGTAGATGCTTTCCTTTGATGTGGTTTACTGAAGTCACTGACTGCCTTGCTCCAGCCAGGGTCCGACGCACAAGCTGCCATGGAAACAGCAGAGATCTTCTCTTCTGTTGCATCACTGCACTGAATGTGAAACTATGCAGGGTTCCAGATTGCTCACAGGGTGAGGAATGAGGAGTGGAGCAGACACACTAGCACAGCCCACATGGGGACCACAGCAGCAGGGCTGGATGCTGTGCCAGGCGTGGCAGAGCCCCTCGCACACAAACACATTTGGGCCCCTTGGCCCCTCCTCAGGCAGGGCACATTAACTGAGCCTCAGGAATGCTCAGGAGCAAATCTGTGTCTCTGCTGCCATCCAAACTAACCCTGCCCTAACCCCTTGAATCGACAAATTCCGGAAGTAAGTTTAGTTTCAAAAGCTTTGATTTTGCCAAGGCTTCTTTTGGGGGTTGGCTCCCACACCCTGAATTTCCCTTTGAATTCTGGCCACAATTAATGGTTCTCATGCAGGACAAAGCTACATTGAACCTTGTGGGTTTTTTATTCTAAAACAATTGAGAAAACGTCTGAAATCTTAAATCTTCCAGCAACATCAAGTTGAGTCTCCAATTTGTAACCTTATTCAAGGACAGTTATTCAAGCCAGCTTAGAATCTTGGTATTACACTGTGGTCTGTGCCTGACCTGGCATGAGAAAACAGCACCTCTCTCCCCATGATGCTGAACAGAAGATTTATAAACACAGGCCTACAACAGGAAACTCACTTTCCTCTGGAGCATGAAATACAAGGCACTTCCAGACAGAAAAATACCAGACTATGGTGGGCTGCTGATCTGTTACCACACAGGAACTTTCAGCCCACCAAATCTTAATCAAGTGAAGAGCTACTTAGGACTGCACCCAGATCACTTCAACCCAAATCCACAACCCCAAATGAACTCACAATCCCACTTTCCAAAGCTGGGAATTGGACAATATTCTCAAGGCCCGTCGTCCTACTGAGGAGCTGGAATCAGAGTTGGCCACCTCCCACCCCAACCACTTCAAAGGAAGGCAGGGGAGGAAAGGACTATCCAGCCACCTTTTTCCAGCACTGCTGGCATGTCACAGCGAGCCTTTCAATGCAAGAGAGTGGAAAAGGCCATCCTGGGTCTGGCAAAAATTACTTTAAACAATGCTGAGGAGAGGTAAAAAGACAAGTTGTTCCTCATGAGTGTTTTCCCCCTTTGCTAAAAAATGCAGCAACTGCAACCTAACTGCTCTGAAGCATTTCATTAAATATATTATTTATTGAAATGAAATACACATGCATAAATATTAAGCAGATAAGAAGTTGGGATGCAGTTGGTGGATGCTCAATCAGGGTTTTGGCATTTCTACTGCTGTCTTTAATATCTGAATAATGATGAGCACTGTATCACCTCAAACACTCAGGAAAAGATGTGTTGTTCTCTAGGTCTCACTTTTTAAAAGCAAAATAGATTTTCTACCCTGCTAAAAAATCTTTAACAGGGAGTAAACTCTGCAGTGGAAGGGGGAAAGAGTTATCTGCTGCATCCCTGACCTTATTCTGCATACAGGGGAAGAAAACAAAAAAACCCAGTGCAATTTAAAGTGACTGTTTTCTTCTTTAAATGGTAGGTTCTGAATTCGCACTTTGATTTAGACCCCACAGCTGGGACAAGATTTGTGTCCACATCTTTGTGAAAGGGCAGAAAGGCATTTGTGGTGAAAAGGAGGACATATGAATCATAAGATAAGACTTTTACATTGTAGATTTCTTGATTCAATCTGAGTTTCATCAAAGCAGTATCAACTGCAGGCAAAATAAGATGAAACTAAGTAGGACAAACTTAAGATTATTATTATTTAACAAGAAATGCAGTGTACTACTATTTTCTATTCTTTTTGCAAAGCTTCATAACTTCTCCCACAGTAGTGAAGATACTTGGAGCCATGCAGGAAATAGTTCATAAGTTATTTTTGGCACAAGACACAAAAGTTGGGGTTTGTTTTCCCCTGCAGGGAAGCTGTAGCACTGGCACCAAACCTCCACCATTACCTTTCCTAATGAATTGATGAGGGAAACTATCCAGCACATCTTCTCTTTTTCTTTTGATGGGCTTCTGTGGCTTAGCTAAAATAAATTATGCAGAAATAGATATCCTTGCTCACAAACCCAAATGTTTTTCTTCAAAACAACAAAAAAGTGAGGCTTCAGGAATTCCTTTTCTACCTTTTTTTTCCAAGCATTCCTCTGTGTATGTAATACTGTGACACATAACACAATGTGACAGGTCATTTCATGCATCATTTACTTCTTTGCACTGCAAAGTGCCCTGCCACAATAAAGATAAGCTACATCCCTCTTGCCCCCAAATGCTAAAGATGCAAAGCAGAGAAGTTTCTAACTTTCAGGAAACCAACATCAAAAGGTCATATTTGGTTTCTCTTCCTCTCCTTGTGATAGTGTCACCTTGCAACACATGAAAATAAATTTTAAAAAAACTTAGGGAAAAAAGGCAAAGACACAGAAAAACCCACAAAAAGTTTCTACTCAGATGAAAAGATACCACTACAAAAGAAAATGCAATTTTTAAAAAAATATTTCAGAACAGAGGGAAAGTAGAGGCTTTGAGAAAATTTGTCAGAGTGAAAGAATTTCGATGTAATTATTTTTGATACCTCTAAACTCATGTATTTTCTTCACATTGCTTCTTAATACCTTTTAAATACATCTATTAAAAAAAATTGGTTTATGATCACAAATACATAGAGGATTATCAGTATTGTAAGCACCTTGGTTTAGCCCACAAAGAAATAATGTTGAAGAGTTTGGCACTGTGAGACTTTCTGTGGTAGCTCTGGGAAGGAGTTCCAGACAAAAAGCAGTCCCACTGCTGTCCACCCACACCATGGCTAAACACTCTGCAAAGTATGAATGCAATTTTCTTAGTGACATGATAACATTTGGGCAGTGAGCAATTATCGAAGAAACATTTCAAGTACTCTATTTTCACCCTCTGATGTGTTAGTGAGCAGTACTAAAATGAAAAAAACTAGATACATTTTAAAATATGAGCATTAATCAAAACAGATTGGATATTGTCTGACAAAGGTTATCTTCATTTGGCAATTCATTTATTCAAATATGCTAAATTATGCTGATAGGAAAGTTTGCATAACACAGGACTCACAGAGGTTCTTGAACTGAGCCACTCAAGTGCTTTGGTCCTTGACTTTGACAGCAGCTCTTGCTAGAATAAAAACCCAAACCTCACAGATTGCTCAGTAGAATGAATGCATTAAAAATGCACGATTCTCATAACATGATTATCAGTACAGGACTTGTTAACATTTTCATGCGCTGAAACTACCACTTATTATGCCAAGATTGACTGGTGCTTTCCCTTTGGCAAAGAAAACATTGCAAATCAAACAGTAGTTATGAGTTCTGCCACAACTCAATTACAGCCCTCACCATGGACTAGCTATTGAAGTTATTTACTTCAGCACCAATTTTATGATTTATTCAGTGATTCCACTGCTGTTAGCTTTGAACTTTTTAGTAATGATACTGCTAAAGACAAAAAAAGTATTACACCTTGGAAAAGAATAATTTTCCTTCTTCATATAAAAAGAGATATAAATTCCACCTCCCCACTCCTAAAGTTTTCCTTCCAAATTCCTGTTAAATATAAATCAAAGAACACATTACAATAAACATGTGGCAGTTAATAAAAAAGGTGCCTCATCAGATTTGTTTTCAAATCTCAGCCTCAAACTGCTGTTTGATTCAACTCTGGCATGTAATGCAGCTAATGCACAAATGGGGCTCTGCTGTTTTAACTCCCTATTTTACAATAACTGATGAAAATTTTCCAAAGAGACTCATAGATGTCCCACCTCTGTAGAACACTCATGCACTTTTCTTGAGCAAAACCGGCTGAAAACAGACACTGCCAGAGACACTGATTTTAAAAACTCTACATCTTGACACCTAAACAGTATTTTTCCTAATTCAAAGGGAGAATAGGGAAGAACCACCTGTGGGCTGGAAGTCAGAAACTCTGCAAAGAAAGGTATTGCTTACTTTTGGTACTTTATGATACAATCTTCTCTCCAGGGGACTGTGTAAGAGACAACTGAAGACACAGCTCACAGCACAGAATTGTCCAGCAAGAACACAAGGCTCTCTCACCTGCCTCTCCTGCCAGCAGACAGCACAAAAGGCCATCTCCAGCCCTGTAAAGCCAACTTGCTGTTTTATTCACTGAGAAAGGACAGCACAGAATAAAAAGAGCAGATACTACATCCTGTGGCTACAGCTGGTGGCTGTTCCAACATGTGAACACGACAAATGAGGGAGAATGAGCTGCCTCCAGAATATGAAATAGCTACTCTCACCCTTTTTTATATCACTGTCATATGATATCTGTATCTACACATGGCTGGATTTCCCTCCTTTCAAACACAGAAAGCATTCACTCCAAAACACAAATAATAAATAATCCTTTTGCATGACACACATAATTTTTTTTCATGGATTCTGAGTGCAATTAGCTTTATTTTCACAGTGTGGAGGGAAAACATCTAGCACAGATAATAACACCATAAACATACTAAATTTTATTATGCAGGAACAACTGGTTCTACAACACAGTTATGACTTCAACTCTACCTTACTTTCCCAACCAACGGCTTCTCTACTAGTATACTGTGCTTGTAGAATATTGTTTGATTAAAGAAAAAAAATGTTAAACACCTATACATCTCAGCTGTACAAGAGTAGTTAGACAGAGTATCTTTTCCACTACATTTTTAATGTAAATGCTTGGTGCCAAAAGATGGAGTTGTTAAATATGTAACTATGCTACTAGAGTTCATTTTTTTAAATTGTAGAAGGGTAGCTGAGAGACAAATGTGGTATTTGGTTGTAGTTCACATGGATTAAATTACTGAAACAGAGTACTAAGAACAACACGAATAACATGAGTTTTAAGCACCTAGAATTTCAATATAAATCAGAGATACATTAAAATTATTTACTTTCCTCATTCCATGATGGAATGAAAGCAATTTTACACACAGATGGGAAATACACTTAATAGTTTTCTAAATACACTGGGATCATTGTTTTGTGATGCCTAAATTGTTTTCCCATTCCAGTTTTTATAAAAAGACTTAGGATCATCAGAAATATGACTTGGACTTTTAGATACAAAGGAGTTATAGGTTAGCATGCCTGACTTGCACCCCTGTGCTGTTAAATCTTTTTAGTGCCAACTCTGACACTAGTGTTTCATGGTAAATCATTAGCAAAAGGGTATAAGGGGGTTTCACTTCGCTATAAAATCATCTTCCTACCAGTTAAGGTCACTGAAGTGTTGATTTATTGATTTTTGAGGCAGATTCAAAGTCTCCCTCTTCTATAATTTCCTTTTTCTAAAGTATTATCTCCCAAGCTTTTTCTCTGTTCAACTAAAAAGCAATAAAAATAGCTCTAAAACAGAATTAAAAGATGTCTACCATAATTTCCAGCAACTTGTGTTTCAGTGCACTAACTTTTTTGTAGCAATATGGCTACAGGTCGATCAAAAAAAGAACAGAAACAAAAGTATGATAATGATTCTTGTTGATAAGAACAAACATTGCAAAAAGAAATTTATTTAGTGCTTCCTTGTCTCACAAAGAATAACATATTTTTAACCATAAATTCTACCCTGAACTAAAACTATGTACTTCTACAGCAATGGGTTGGGTTTCTGTAACTTTTTTTTTTTTTTCTCACATAGCAAGAAAAAAAACAACATCAAAAGAATTCAAGAAACTTACTCCACAGTATTTTTTCCTTTATGTTCCTCCCTCCTCAGCAACATGATGTACCCCTTATCCATCCTGACTTGATCTTCCATCCAACTGCCAGACTCTGCTCCTAAGCCTCCACTACCTCCCTCTTTCACTTGTGCAGATGTCCAAGAATTTGAGGACAAGCAGCTCTTAAGGGGTAAGTGCTGTTTGCATTGAAATATGGTGCCACATTTCACTCTCATTCATTTTTCTGCACTTGAAAACAGTGCAGCTCAGGAGCCTTCTAGCTGAAATCTTTCCTGGGGAAGGAGAGGAGCACAGAAACCATGAGTCCTTTCAAACTGAAAGCCAAATGTGGCACCTCACACCGGTGAGCAGTGGATAATGCTCCCTCCTGGATTGCAGCTCTGAGGTGGAAGATGGTGCTGTGATGAGAAATGGCAGGTTGAAAAAACACTCCTGTAGCACCAAAGGTACAGCCACTCCACCATCAGTCACTGGGAAAGAGAAGTGACCTGGGCTGCCTGTGTCCAACATCAGGCAGCAGAAAAAAAACATGGCTGGGCTCTGTGCTCAGTGCTGCTGTACACTCTGCTTATTGGATTTGTGAAGCTTATGATGCTATTAGTCTTTGTCTATTAGCAGAGGAGATTGGTACACATAAATAAGCAAAAACTTTTTTTTTTTTTTTTTTTTTTTTTTTTTTTTTTTTTGTGTTTGTCCCTTTAATTAGCTGAATACCATAAATAGATGTTTTGCATTTAAACATCTTGATTATAGACTTCTGGGGGACTTTGTTCTTAACCTGCTAACAGAGAGCAGATAAAGATCTTTAAGCTACAACCTAGCTTTGATACCCTTTTTAATTTTTGACCAGCTCTCAAAACAAAAAAGATACTATATTCTTCAGGTAGATTTAGCAATAAGCTTTTCAGCAACTCTTATGAGCTATTTAGTTATTCTCCTCTCTCGCCACTTGTTTTCTACAAACTGAGCAGTTTCTTGCTCTGACATGATGTCACTTTTCTGCTAAGATGGGAAGACCAAATGCAGATCCTTCCATTAATACATGAACCCTGCAACTTGCCAAGAGCCTAGAACACTTAATTGAAATAAAATGCTTCTCTAAGGCAGATGCATGCAATTCTCACCTGTGTGAGCATGCTTGGCTTAATAGGAAATACATGCATGTATGCACACATACACTGTAAAAAAAAAAAAATCAAACTTCAAATATGGACAAGCATGAGTCAACTGAAATTTCTTTACTCAACCACTGAATGCTGGGTCTATTCACCTTTTCACAACAAAAACTAAATGCAAAGGGCATACCGTGAACCACTTCTCTCCACAATTCTTAATAGAATTAAGAATTCCTTTTAAAGTGATGTTTTATGCTCATGTAAATGGGACTAAAAAGTAAGTAAAGAAATCCTCTGAAATAAGTAGTGTTGACAGATCTTTTTGCTGCTTACTTTACCATAATTCAAAGGGAGTGAGCAGGATTTGGTACTTAATGCTGACAACTTCATTAAAAAAAAAAAAACAAAACCACCAGGAATTAGGCACTTACCCTCCATCTATGTCTCACAAAACTAGCTGTCTGAAGCACAAAGGAGGGAAACACAAGACTGCATAAATCTGTTATTTAACCAGGGTGGTGGGGCAACAGAATCCTTGTACCTGGAGTCAACTCAGCAAGACACAGCTCTGCGTTTCTCACCCACCAGTAAGACATTCATAAGAAAATTAGTCATAGCTAAATAACTGGATAAAGAAGTTTAAAAAAAAAAAAATATTCTCTGCAAGCCCTTTTCAGTTTTATACCAGTATCAAGTGGCCCCTATTAGTGCTAGGAAGTATGCATGAAAAGGAACAAGACCCGACAGCCCGGAGATCAGCGGCTCCGGCTCCACGCTGGCCTCTGCAGCTGCTCCAGCTCAGCAGTGCACAAGGGCTCTGCGGGAGCAGGGCGGGACAGGGGGGGAAGGCCATCAATAATTCACAGCTCAACAGCCAGACAGAAGGCAAAGGGACTGCACACTGCATGGGGATTTCAAAGCTGGCGTTCCTGAGAGTGTTCAAGGCTGTTAATGTGAGCATGGCCTGCAGGTATTTACCGATGTCTTCCAGCACGTAAATGAGCTGCTGGAAAGGGCTTACTCCAGACTGCATCCCAGACCTGAGGAGCTCTCCAACATGCTTGCTGAGATAGGTCGGTCTCTACCAGAAATTCAACACCAATTTGCCTCCTTTCACATTCAGGAATCAAGTTCATAATCAGAGAGGTCTGGCTGCTTTCTCACATTTAACACTGTTATCAGAATTAGGCTGCTGATATATAGGCTACTGACAGGTTTTCAGGTCAGGCAATTAATGCTGCAAAACAAACAAAAACCAAAACTATCACAGATCTTTATTCTCTGCTCATAGTCTTTATTCAGACAAAAGATTAGCCACCAGCTTCCATGTACCATTTTTCTGGTCACTTCTGTTGTTATCCTGAATCCATAGAGTCAGTAACAGCCTTTTCAATGTAATATCAACTTCAGTATATCTGTGTAGGGGTCCAGAGTATTCCTCTGGCTTCCTTGGAAGGTTTAAGACCCCCCTGGCGGGGTCCCCAAAGACCCTGGAATGGGACCCAGGTGTCTCGGGGGCTGGATTTGGCTCCTTGGAGCAGTTTGCCAACATTGAGAGATGAAATGCAAGCCACAAAAGTAAATAGAGTGTAAATTAGACTGTTAGAATGTAGAATTAGCAGATTTCTAGAATGTTTGTGATAAGGGACACGTGGCCAAGATGGAGAATTGGGGGTGTGGATATTCTTCCTCCTTCTCCTCCGTGTCATCCATGCTGGGTGACACGCTGGCACTTTTAGATTGGACAAGAACAGATCTGGACCATGTAACAAAATTGTATTGTATTGGGGGTCATTTGTAAATACCTAGTACGTAGTTTAGACTATAAAAGATAAGTCCTGCCTCTGCCAGGCAGATTCTGCCATGGACGTCTGGCGAGCAGACTGCTGTTCGCTGGACAAAGCATTCCTGAGATAAGCAACAATAAACAACCATGAAAACCTCTAAGAACAGCCTCCTGCAGTCTCTCATCGGCGGGCATTGGAAAGAGCTGGGTTCCAAACCACCTGCATGTCCACCAGAGGTGATCTCAGGTCTAAGGAGACACCTCAGGATGTGACATATCTGGATACAAAGATTTGTGTCACTGAATCACTGCATTGTCAGCCTCTGAATTTCAGGTCACCCAGAGGATTTAATGCTCATCTTCCTGGCATTAGCTGTTTCCCATCTTGTTCAGATTTCTATCCTTCCCACTACCCTGTTACTAGCAAAAAGCGACTGTCACAAGCATTTTGCCTTTGCTTTCGAGATATAGTAAAAGATGAATTTGGATTCTCTTACTTCAGAACCTGCAGCTCCTCCTTATGGTTCTCTGGACTTCAGGGGAGGTTACTTCCCACCTCGCTGCATCTTTGCCTCCAAGTGCCTCAGTCTCCTCATCTCCTTTGCCATCCTGCTTCCCATCACACACCTGGTCCTCTGAAAGTATGAACTCTCCCAAGCTGGGAGAGCTCTCTGGGCACTACCAAATATGCTCAGGAGGGAGAGGGCTCTAAAAACTGCTGCTTATTTAGTCTTGCTCTATATATTTGATGCTTCCTCTGGAACTCGCTGTTTGTACAGCTTTGGAACTCACTGTCACACCCATAGTTAGTGGGGATGGGAGGTATCACATACAATTACAATCCTAAGGTTGTACAAAAACAAGTTAGACAAAAGTTGTACAAAAACATATTAGAGAGTGTTCATCCTTCACATCAGTGCTGTGGCTCTGGGAATTCCTGCAGTAAGCATTCACCACCCATTTGCCTTCAGACAACACAAAAGAGAGACCTCATGTACAACCCAGATATATGGAAACAGCTCCTGCTAAAACTTGCAGCCAACTGGGAGATGCAAACCTGAGAGAAGCTGTGTTTCTATTACTCACCAGACTACCTAACTTGCCTTTCCTCTCTCAGCAGTCTACAGTACACCCAGTTTAAGACCAGCACCACATACATGCCTCCATCCCAGTTCAGGCTGTTTGTTCTTGCCTCTCCTTCAGAGCTTGCTGCCTTTGCCAAGGTTCACAACTGGTTGTGAATCAGGTCACAGGAAAAGCTCTGCTGGTTGTAGTGCACAGAATTGAAAGACAACTGCTTATAAACATTTGGGATGCAGGGGAGGGCAAATTCTTGAACAAAAAGACAAACAGCCCAGAGTTCATAATTTAAAACACATTTGGTTACCTGTTGAGAAACCTCCAGGAAGCTTTCCCTCAACTTCAGACAATAGCAAAGGTTACATTATTTTCAGTATGAACAATAAATGCTTCCTACCTTAATCAAAAATGAAAAAGGAACTGTCACCTTAATAGGTAAGTGCCACTGGGTACCTCCAGGTTAATGCTGGCTTATCATGAAGATAACCATACTCAAGACTTCAAACACTGCAGGAATCCATATTTGCAGTTTTACTCAATACCTGCTGAAATACCCATTCACACAGCACAAACACAGGTGTGCACCCACGTTCACCCTCACTTTTCACATCACCTTTTCATGTGGCAGATTTAAGAAGAGATGACACTAAATTTGTGACATCTCCAACAGCTCCTTCCTGTTTTGAGAAATTAAACTGTTACCATATAGTATCTTTCAGTGGTTCTAATACTGAGAGAATTTTCATGTTCATGGGAGTTTCAACAGGCATTAGGTTTTGAAGATTTTCTCCATAAAATACCATAACATATTTTAATTTGTTATTCCTTTATTATTAAAAAACTCCTCTTGGTGATAACAATATCAGGTTTTCCATATAATTTACATTCAGAGCTCCAAGTATTTTCTGATTCTTTTCCTTGATAAGTTTGCATTTCATTTCTTTTTATGAGCATTTCTATGAAAGCATAACTCATACCACTGAAGTGTGCACAGTTTTTTCACTCCTCATAGGACTCTTCCTACATATATCAATCCTAGGTATATATAAAATTTCAGCTCACTTCTGCACCAATTTATTGAGAAAATACTGACAAATTATTAAGTATTTACAGTATGCTGAGTATTACCTAGCTGAACAGAACAGTTTAAAGTATCTGGGATGAGTAGGAGACAGGAATACATTCATGCCAAACCACTGAACTAGACTGGTTGCCACTGTCAACAGCTATGTTTTGGCTGATCAAAGTCTCTGAGCAACAACAATTGGTATATGCTCTGGTCAAAGAAGTACAGAAATGAATTACCCACAAGTAGTATCCTGAATTACTCTTGGATTTTTCTTTACTACAGCCTTCCCCAGGTTTCTTGTGTTATTTAAAACTAATAATGTTTCAGTAATTCCAAAATGTTATGTGTAACCTGGTGCATTTTCTTCATCTGAATGATGCTAAATGCAACTTCTGGCATGCCCCAGTTGCTGAGCTCAAAACAATTTTTTTTTTAGTGATGTATGCATGAACAGGGGTTTGCTGCTCTGTCCTAAATGGAAATTAAAAAAAAAAAAAAAAAAAAAAAAAGGTTTTTTTTTAGATTTAGACCTCTGGGAACTGAAAACTAACTAGTATAAAGGATTCTTCTCTCCTCTTCTTTGAGGTGAGACACCTGGTCAGTGGCTGCAGATACAGGCAGAGATGAGCAGTGGGATGCTGGAAGAAACCTTGCATCACAAATTTGGGACAATATATTTCAAAACCTGCACTTGGCCTCCTATACATGTATTCCTATCCTCATTGCTGTTGATGTAACTGCTAATTCTTTATCAGAAGTTCCTGCTGTGGAAAGCAAAATGAGAAATTTCTCTTTCCTACAGTTTATTCAACCAACCAGCAGCTGAGGTCAACTGGGGATAGAGCCACAGCTCCTCTGCCAGCTCCCCCCCATGGCCTGCTTTGCCCTCCACAGCTGGTCAAATGGGGCTGTGCAAGCAGCAGCTGGACTTGAGATGCTGTCTCTTAAAGCATGCTGTTGAGGGATCAGTATTATGCTCAATTTTCTTGCACTGTCTTGGGTCAATCTGGCCTCTTAAACCAGTAGCAGACTTTTACAAGTTTTTATTTTTCTCAAGAAGGATCTCAAGGAATTGTAGAAACATGTGAATTGGATGGTTTTCTCTTTTAAAACAGAAATTTAGGGAAAGTATGTTCTGTCTTTTCAGCTTTATCTGTCTGCACAATTTTAAAAATAACTTGTGACTTTGCATGTTAGAGGATGTTGTTTTTAACAAACTTTTAGTGCCTACATTACAGAAAATTGCATTTATGAATTAGATCTCATCATCACAAAGGCATAAGCAAGGTATAAATATAACACCAACTGCTATTACTATAAGCTCTGGGAGTCCTAAACTTAGTCCAGGGACATGTCTAATTGCAACTGACATGAACCTTTCATTTCTGCTCTAATTCACTGAACAAGCAGTGAGCATAAAACTGTATTTTGGAAGAGAAAAATTGCCTTACAAATCTATTCCTTACCTGGCTGGCAACAGTTCAGTGACCTTCACAGCTGGGTGAGGAGTTACAGAAAAGCAAAACCCAAGCAGATGGAGAGCCTACCTGACTCAGACACAGGCCAGGGAATTAAACCTGGTGCTTGCTTTGAGTCACAGACAGCAATCAGAGATGAAGAGGAGAATTAGTTGCTCATCTTCTCTTGGATTTTAAGGATGCTTCCCCAACACAATTCCAAATACCACTCTAACAGGTAAAAGCTGGAGCAAGCACTGAGCTTTCAGCATCCCTGTTCTTTCCTTGCCTCAGCCAGCATCAGGGAAAGGGACAAGCTACCACCATTCCAGCAGCTCCCCAAGACTGGTGGCTTTTTGCCAGTGAGCATTTCCAGCATCTTAAAAAGGCAAGCATTTGTTTCTGGATAAGGACAAGGTGGACCCCAGTTCTTGCCACAGGCACACTGGGCCCTTGGGACAGGCTGTTCCTCCTCAGCCCTGTTTGAGCCTGCTACACGTCTTAGAGCAGATGAATCAAGTCTGACTTACCCATCCATGCATCTGGGACAGCTAATGGATATGGATGCAGCTTCTTGCACAGACAAGGCACATAAAATTACTCTAGCACAGCCAAGCTCAGTATCTTTAATTAGCAACACACCTCCATTACAAGCTTAAAAAGGAAAATTCAATTTGCACCTAATTTGAAAGCTTTTTACAATCTTTAATTAGTAGCAACTATCTCAGCTAATAAAACTAAATGCCTTCTGCACATGCTGTTACCTAAGAGGGCATGAGGTGCAGCTGCTCAGGCAATCAGCCTTTCACAAGAGCACTCTAGAAACAGCAACAGTGAGGAAACCTGGAACTCTCCAAGGGCCTGTGCTACCACTGCAGCAGCTTCTTGCAGGGTGCCTGGCCAAGCCCTCTGGGCAGCTCTGCTCCCCAGAGCATTCTGCTCTCCACAGCTCCCTTGACAGGCTATTCTAAGAAATGAAAAAATGGCATTTCTCTTGCAAGGAATGTCCCAGCTGAAAGGAGCAGATTGCCCTAGCCATAGCACTGTGTGGCAAAGGAAAAGCTGTTGCATTGCCTTGCCCTGTCTCCATCCCACCATGCTGAGCATCTGCTCAGCGTTTCCAAGCTCATGATCTTCCCTGAGCAAAGAGGAATATTTGCAGATAGTGTGGGGGTGCTGCAGCAGTTTTGGGTATCAGTGCCCTCAGCTGTGTATATGATAGAATTTGCAAATTCCCCCCAGAAGTCTGGACAAGCAGGTCAGACTGCAGAGTGTATTCTTATGTCTAAGTGCAAACACCACTTCACAATAGCTTGAATCTATTATGCTGGGCTCTGAAGAGGTGCAGCTAAGGCTGAGACCACATACTCTTTCCAGTCTCTTGTGTAACACACAGAAAAACAGCACCTGAAGCTGCTCTAGCAAGGCTCCCTTCAAGCTCAAGCTATGGCAAGGAGGGTGAGAGATATGCAGTGGACACTTGCAGACAGCATTTTTGTTTGTTCATCTTCTGCTCCTCCTCTAGGTCTGACCTCTAGCCCTGCAGTGGTCTAAAACCCCTACCTCTGCTCTTTTCCAGCTGTGAGCTAGCGGCAGTGTGGCAGGTGTGGCTGTCAGCATCCCTCTTCCTGTGCAGGTGACTGTGGAATCAGCCTCTAAGCACCAACTGGTAGTCAGGTGACTTTGGTTCCCATGTGGCACAACCCCCAGATTTAGTAACTTGAAAGCCTCAGAAGGCTAGGTAGATTGAAGTAGAGTAAGTGTGGCTGCACTGTGGGACCCTTCACTTACCTTCTCCCTCAGGAGAAAGCCTACCTGCTGAGAGCAGACTCACAAAAAACCAAACCATGGCACATCCCTAGGATCTTCCTGTGCCACAGAGGGCACAACTCTTCTGCACAGTGATTGGAAAAAAAACAAATGCCTTGCTGTTCTCAGTGTCTCTGCCTCCTTTAGTGCCTCCAGCCATCTGAACTTCGAGCTACATAATTTCAGCAATTGTCTCAAGTACAAGTCTTTAATTGAGCAGTATGTTCAGTTCATCAAAAAAAGCCTGCAGTAGCAAAAATCAAGTATTTGCCTTGGAACCCCCATTTCAGAGGATTGCTCATTTTCTTTAGCTGTGCATTTTGTGGGGAATGTATGAACTGCCTCTGGCAAAGATCTGACAGCAGAGTCTATGAAGTACTCTGAGAAGTGACTTCTTATCTGATTACAGCAGGACTGCTGGTCACATCTCTTCCCTGACAGCTCAGATGATGAAAAAAGCACTGTATTTTGTTCTGAATTTGTTTTTGTTGTTATTTTCATTGTCACTGCTCCATACCTGTCAGCTTCTTTCCACTCTAAACAGTTTAAGGTTTTTACTTCAAGTGTTCATTTTAACACTGAGAGCAAATGAAGTAGTTACATATACATTTTATTATCCTGAACACTTGTTTTATTAACACCTAGATAACAGGCACTTCCTCATTCAAAACAGCACCTGAAAATTGCATGCTTATTTCAAAAGACACCTCAAACTATTAAAGAGACACTAAAACAGAGGTTGCTATCAAACTCTGGTCCATTTAACAATAGTACATATCTTAACTACTTAAAAACATAATGGAAAGTTTTAAGTTAAAGAAGTACTTTTGAAGATCTATACACATTTGCATGAAAGTACAGACAATTTAAAAAGCACTCAACCTCCTGTGGCCACACTGACCTAAGAAAGCATGTTTGCTGAATATATTACTAGCAGCAATATTCAATATACCAGAGCAGAGTAGATCAAACCAAATCAAAATCATGTTCTTGTTTTCTGCTAGAATTTTACCCAGCATCTCTCAACAAGACCTGGAAAACCCAAAGCCAGCCCATACTTCCTTTCACTATGCAGGTGAAAGCCAGCTGGTTCTACCAGGATTTCTTCTGTCTTTAAGTTACAAGAACTGAACCATGCATATGTACATAACAGTGATTTCTCAAGGTTTCAGAGCACAAAACAAAAATCACACCACATTTCCTCATTGTTCAGCAGCACTTCCTCTCTCCTTGGCACTGTTTTGATCACTGATCATCGATCACTGTAAATGATTGTTACCATTCTCCATTTTCTGTGCTACAGCCACCAATCATAAATGACAACAAACATGTGAGAACACAGTTTAAGGAGGACTACCCTGCTTCATTTTGTTACCAGCAAAAATTCCAGCATTGCATTTTTCCTGGACACCTCTTACCCCAAGAGCAGTGCCCTATTAAAATGTTGTTACTACTTTAAGAAATAAGTGTACATTTAAGCTAATTTAGGCTAATAAAACCCTTTTCCTCTCCATTGTGTCCTCTGCCACAGTACTGGAGACTTGAACATCAGCAGTAGTTTATGAGCAGCAATAAGCTGTGCTGCAGATCAGATTCAAGTTATGTTGGCAGATCAATTTGGAAGCCTGGGTTGGAATAAAAATGTGGCACAAGGAGGCACTCTGCTAGAACTGTGTACATGTTTGCATGTTTACATGCCTGGTAATGGCCAGGATGGGGAGGAGGTCCAAGGCTGAAATTGCACAGGATCTTTCTAAAAATCAGGATTAAGATGCATTGCCAGGACTATGATGGAAACCTTGCACATAGGCTGTCTACACTGTGTCTGACATGGAGCTCTTAGTCACATTTCCATGAATAACATCAAATGCAACTTAGATGGAACAGTATCTGTGTCACTGGATTTATTCAAACAGCGTAACCAACCCTCTCCAAGTCATTCACAATGACTGCAGCATTTGCAAAACCTGCCTTTTCAGATGCTGCAGGAGGCAGAAAGGTATTAGGATATAAATTATTATCATCCTTTAACTGCTGCACCTAAATTTAAAAAAAAAAACCATGGGGGAAGTACAAGGAAAAGTGCAGCAGAGGCCCAGCAGAGCTGCTCTGCATAGCATGATCCTCCCTGATCTATATTATTCTTCAAGATCACTTACAGACCTTTTCTCCTCATATGGAAAATTCACATTTATTAATGAGCCCCAAACACACATCAGCACTAAATAGAAGAAAAGATTTCACTGGGAAGGAACTAAATGAAAGGGTATGACAAGAGTGAAGCAGGCACTGGCAAAGAAGGTAAAGGGTGCCCTGGATCCCACCACCCCAGTCTTCAGGCAGACAGCCTGGGAACAAAGGTGAGAGGCCAGGCTAAAAGTCAGCAGGTGCTGGAGGTGTGGTGTGGGCCCAGATACCAAATCATCAGTCCAGAAAAACACTCAAACACATTAACAGAGCTGCTGAGACTTCCTTTGTTCCCATGTGTCGCATGGGACGCAAGCTGCCTGAAAATTCAGAGCACTTAAATTTTTTGATCTCTGGCAAGGTAACAGTGCTCAGTCCCAGTGACTTATCTGGTGGGACCCTATCTGCCTTGGCTCCTCCAAATTTCTACTTCTAATAAAAATCTTATCTTCTTTCTCTGAAAGGCAGCCTCAAGGCAGGTGACTCTTCCTCACCTTTAAAACAGATTACTTGTCAATCTATTTTAACTCCAATTGAAAAACTCTTCCTATTTTAGTAACTCCAGTCCCACAGCTACTGTGCAGTATGCATCTGAGGCAACAGCCTTGCTCTGCCCCACACATGAATGTGAATGCCTGACACAGGATTTTTGTTTACTTTTTAACCACAGACCAGGATTCAGTTTGGCTCTGCAAGATCCTAGGAGGGGGTGATGGGAGGACAAGCAAATGTCTGAAAAGCTTATAGCAGCAGACTTTTAGTGATGACAGCACTCAGCTGTATAGCTTCTTCAAGTAATAACAACTAAGATATTTTTAAATAGCTACTGTACAAGATGATTCCAGGGAATACAGCTACTACAGAGTATTCAATCCCATAGGATTAGAAGTAGTCCTCTGAGCCTAATGCCTATTAAGGCATCTGAGAATTATTCATCATCTCATGATAACCATATTTTCTCTAATGTATTATTACTTGCATGTTAATGGCACCCTTACAATACTTAAAAGCCTATCACACCCAGCACCATGCTGCCATTTATTTCCTGTATATGTACCACTTGCTGTCATCAATGTCTCTTCTCAAGCCTTTTTAGCTGTTGACCCAATTTAATATCTTCCTGGAGATTGCCATCCTAGCTGTAATTACAGTAAAGAAGGACTTCACAATAAATGCAGTTCTCCAGCATCCACAGCATCTGTTAACTCTTAGCTTATGTGCCTGCCTAACAGGCATATTCCAGACAGATAAGCACTTGGAAGCACAAACTCTGTGTGTTGCCAGTACAATTCACCTAAGAATAAATATTTAGATACTACTAATGAAAACCAAGCTAATGCTTCAGTTAGTATTTTGCAGTGCTATACAGACTCGGAGAAGAATTTGGGCATTGTAGCAATTTGTAGTATGTTACTCATGACACTGCAACCTAGTCAGTGTCCATCACCTTTACCTCAGTGGTGATTACAGCAGAGCCATCACTCAGTTTAATCTAATTTGGTGCTCCTTCTCTGACACTTTGACACTAAGATTGCAATTAGCCTAATCTACAACATGATAATTGTAACACACATTACACTAAGACAGACCATACACTATACTCACTAGCAACCTCTAAGATTACCTGAGCTAAATGATCTTCAGGTATAGACCAACTCCATAAAGTAATATATGCTTGATGTTTTGCTTTTTTCTGTAGTTTTCCAGTATTCTTCCCTTTTTACAAATCAGATCTGCACTGCAAGTTAGTATGCTGACAACTTGCCAGATGATCCTGGTAACTTATCATTCATAGTATCAGATCAGGAATCCCCCAAATGTTAAAAAAAAAAAAAAAAAAAAAAAAATCAAACAAACAGGCCACTACTACTTATCACCCACCACTCCCTACAGAACAAACAAGGAAAGAAAACTGCTTTGAAGTTGTCCTAGTAGTTTTTCTCTTCCTTGCTCTGCTTTCATGTAGGAAGGGCATAATCTACTCTTTCTCTGCTCATGGAAAAGCATTTCCATGCCCATATGAACGTACTGTAGCTCAGGAAACAATTTTCACAATTTCCCAGGGAGCAGTAGGATCTCCAAAGCTGGGGCACAGAGCTGCTAGGGCTGTGCTGCCCTGTGCAGGTGATACCAGCTTTGAGCACAGGATGAACGCTCCAGCCAGGCTCACACATCTCAGGTATAGATTCATCCATCCATAAGCAATCAACTGACAGAGGTGTCAATCCCAACAACAGGTGGATTCTTTGAAGTCAGGATACCCAGAACAAAAAGATACAGAGCTTCCTGGGCATCAGATTCGGACACACAGCACTCAAAACTTGAGAGATGAGGAAAGGAGACAGGGCTGGACACCAACAGGGGTGATGAGAACAAGTCAGCCATATCAATCCCCACAGTCTAGACTGAAGTGCTAGTCTCTATTAACTATTAATTAGCTAACAGCTAGGAAGCAGTGTAGGAAGCACTGACCAGTAAGGAGCAAATATGAGAAACAAAAGCTCACCAAAGGACAAAGCTTGTGTCAGTCCTGCACAAGGTTTTACATTTACCCCAAACTCCAATGGAAGAGCCAAGAGCTGTTATGCATGTTCAAAACATCACAGCTGTGCCTCTCCAGCATCACTACACCAGGACTCAGCTGTTCAAGTCACTAGGTAAGAGATATTAAGCTGCATTCAGGCACTAAAGAAAGCCATCACCACTATTCAATAAAATTTGCAGCTTTGCAATCTTATACAATGTGACAGGTTAATCATGCTTCAAGGCACAATATGATTGTCTAGAGGACATGGAAGGCGCTTCTTGCCCACAGCATTTTACAAACAGTTATTCTTGTCTTTCTCCAAAACAGGAAGAGAAATAGATGTTACAAATATGGCCAAATCAAATCATGCCAAATTATATATATGACACAAATTTCCACAAAACAACTATCAGAATTGCTTCTATTTGCTTCATTTTTAGTAAAAAGCAATTGATGGGAAAGGCTGAAGTTCTATGAAATACTTGATAAGCATTTCATACTTATCAATTTTATTTTTTATCAAGAGAAACTCCACAAAAATGTCTTAGTTTGTGCCTTCTCTATTTTTAACATTCGCGTAACCTGAGCTCAATCACAGTCCAGTGACTAAAACCATTTACATTCAGGTTTTGTTTCACCTCTTATTAAAAGATTGATTGTAGCTATGGCACAATTAAAAAAAAAAAATATCCTCCTCTGCTAAATGTACAAGCATGAAAAAACAATGAAAATTTATCATTTTCATAAAAGTTAACAGATAAAATTCATATGGGAAGCATCCCCTGAAGAATGAATTTTACTTCTCAAACATCATATAAATAATATATTACAAAAGTGGAGCAGAAAAATATACCTGTTTCTTTATGATAATATCACTGCACAGATGGCCAGGAGCTCTTATGTTAACCACAAAAATAATACTCCATCATTTTCACAGTAATTTAAAACTTTATGAGTAAGACTTCAATGCCAACATTGTTTAACTATCCAGTTATTTCATAAATAGCTAGCCAACTTGTCACATGATAACTTTAGTTTTAAAGAAAAAAAAAATCCCACCAAAACCAGGCACAGTGTAAAATACACACTGGATAGAGTTGCTCCAGGACTGTTTATTAACATCATGTAGTACAAACTGTCATAAGGTTTGCATGAATAAATCAAAGTTAAGACCGGGGATGAAATTTCTAAAAAAAACCAGGATTAATTTATCAAATTAGCTTAGAGGATTTTCATGGTGGATGGTAACTTTATGCTATTCTCCAGTCCCTTTCCATTCACTCATATGAGAGAGTATGGGGAAAATAGATCTCATGAATATCTGACTTTCCCTCACATCCTGATTAAAACCGGGTGGTTTCCCATGGTGGATACAAATACAACGGTGTAAGATTTTTATTTCTTTTTGTCTGTGTAGATAATCCAGACACTTGTTCTGAAAAGAAAAAATGCACAGAACTGTCAGCTAAGCAGAGTCCAAGACAGCAGAGAACATTTTTTAAAGTCTGCCAGCATTGAAACCTGTAACAGAACATTCAGTTTTTTACTTTCTGGAGAGAGTGCACTTGTAAGAATTCCTGTCAAACCTCCAAGATCACATCTCTTGGGGACAGCTGACATTAAGGCTTTTTCTTCTGAGTTGCTGAAATTAGGTCATTCTTTTTACTACTGTTACCCCTTAGCAGAGGGAAGTTTCTTTTATCAAAACCATATCTTCTCATAAATGCGCTTCAGAAAAAAAACTTTCCATCAATGTTTTTTGCCATTTCGACTTCGTAGGGAAACTTGCACAACTACTGAAAATTTTTACAAATGCAGCTGCCATATTTAAAAAAAAATAAAAATAAAAAATCTGAGGTACTGTGCTTTGAATCTATGTATTTTTTGTCTGGAGCTCAAAATTTTTTAAGAAGTAACTACCAGACCAAGCTCCTCACACAATATGCACCATTCTCATTAGAAGTAGCTGGTACCACATTTTCAAAAAGTGCTGAAACAGTAGAAATTATTCTGCCATATTCATGGCACATCACTAGTATTTCATTGACTTACACCAAATACTCCAAATGTACATCAGCATAGGTAAGTTAAAAGCCAGGACACGTGCACCAAATGGATACAGAGATATCTGGGTTCATCCTGCACAGATTTCTAGGATTTTTACCTGAAGTCAGCTGTACCTGAACCCATGGCACTGTGTCCTGATGAACTGTACTGAGCCCTGCAGCACTGACCAAATTGTGCAGCCTCAGCTTCCCATTTGTGGGTGGATGTTCAACTCTTGCTCCATTACATACCATAAACACTCCATGTCCATGGTCCCTGCACTGATTAATGTCATAGGTTCTGATTTAGAAGCATTCCTATTTCTTGTTGATCAAATCCTATTGGTTTTATTAGCATTGGTTCAGATTCGGACAAGCCTGAAGCAGTAATAAATCCAAGCATTTCCAAACTTCAATTCCTCAGAAGACCAAGCTCTACCATTCCTTTTTTTCCTAAAGTGGGAGGGTAGCAGGGTTTAGAAGCTTTTAAGCTCTTTACAACTGAATAACTTTATTTTGCTAGGTAGATGCTTGTTAGCCTCCTGCATAATCCCCTCAAATAACTGTAGAACGTTTTCTAGCTCTTTAAAACAAATGAGCAATTTCAAAATATCACGCAATATTTGACATAAGAAGAGAATTCAGAAACTGCCTTTTATTCTCATTGTATCACTGTTTTGAGGAAGCAGATAATGAATATGTTCCTCAGATCAAAAACCAGGCAATCCAAAAGTAGCTGGCTATTTCTTCCTTCTGTGCAACTGCAGCATTGCAGCAAATAATTTTCCATCTGGCAGCTGCTCTACCTGTACCATTTTTTCTTCCCATTAGTCCTGCTTTAGGTTTAGAGGTATCAGCACCAAGCAGAACACTCCTGTTGCACAGATGATGTCTTCCAGTTCCCAGCTGATAGACGACCCCTCAGGGCACTACCACCAGGGTGAGCATCATGAAAATGGAGCCTGAGGGAGAAATGCACAACTTCTGTACTGTGCAGTTCTTCAGGGAGAACAGGCTCTGGTCTACTTAAGAACCAACAGAAAAATTATCTTCTCCATCTCCAAACTGTATGCTGTTCATGTTTCACAGTTCTTAGTCTCCACAAAATCCTGCTCTGACTTTGTGGGATGTGGGTTAAGACTGTTGGGACTAAGGACTGAATGCACACTAGGAAGCAAAAGTCTGGAAAGATTCTATGTAGGGAATATATAATTTTAGAGACTTTCCAATGGAATGATGCACTGTACATTGTTCACAGTAGGCTGCTTACAGCTATAGCAGGAGCCATAAGGAATTAGCAGTTGTTTTTGAGTTGCCAACACTTAACTGAGGAGTAGCAACCTTTGGCAGAAATGGTGCTTGTTTCAGGTGAACACAGCAAAGCACAGCTTGGAAGCAATGCCACTCTTCTCCAGATCAGCTCTAAAAAGGAGCTGAGAGTTTTCAGAACTGAAGATTCAGCCATAAATATGCCCATGTGTTATTCAATATAATTCTTCTAGAATCAGAGCAACTATGTAAGTGACAATAGGGCCCAGAGTACCTTTTCCACCAAACCATTTCCTGCAGGGGAAGAAAGACAAGCACAGAGGCCAGAGGCTATAAAGGGATCAGATTAAATGCTTCTGTGCTCCTGGACCCAGGGGTTATGAGAGACTGCCACACTGCCATAGCCCACGGGGTGCTCTCCACTTGAGACCTAAATGACAAAGGGGAGCTCATGGATGAGTTCTTCTCCCTTTCACACAGTAAAACACAAAATGCAAAAAACTCAAAGCAGTGGTGCAGGGGTTGACTAGAAATCTACCCACGCCTGCACTCTCTAAAACTCTGATCAATACACATGTCTGGACAAAAGTGCAAGAACTAGGTGACTGTGAATGTAGTAATTCTATTTGGTACTCAGGCTTGAGGGATTTTGTTATTTTATTTTAAAGGACTTCTTTCACTAACTACAAAAGAGCATGTTTAAGGGTATGGACTTAATAGAGCAACTATTGTCCTTGCTCCAGCTGCCCCTTGTAACACATTAATGTTACAGCTGATAGGTTCATGCTGCTTCATATTTAAGGTATGCCTTCCAGCACTCAAACCAGTTCATAAAGCTGGAGGGAGAGGGAATCACCTGCCCACAGGTATGAGGAAAGCTAGCAACAAAGTTAATTTTGCAGTTTTAATTCTGCTTTTAAACCAGTGTCTTTCCTTACTTCTACAGTTCACTCACGAAGCCTTCAAAAAATGCTAGAGAAACTAAAGACTGTTATTGCTTTCACATTATGCCTGACAGTGCCACTTTCATGGCTGTATAGACAATGACATTACAGATGGTGACAAATTCAAGGTAATGGTTTGTGAAGTGTCAAGTACTGCCTGTTAAACTTCCCAGTGACAAAGTCATCAGTAACAGCTTCATTCAAAAAAGCATGGAAGCATATACCTTCACCACTCCTATCAAGTGGAGCATTGAAGTATGCAGTTTACTTCAAGCACCTGCCTATGTTCTGAATGGCTTATTTAGGGAGTAGGTGTACATTAACAGACCTTTCAAAAAGGAGTGTTTTGTAGATGTGCTAACTGCATAAGATCCTAAAATGTAACCACAAAGGAAAGCTATGCAGGGGTTTTTTTCCATGAATACCATCCCACCACACAAGCTAATGGACAGAGCCTTAAATTGAACCAGTAGAGGGAACCCAAATGCCACACACTTGGGCTGCCTCTCTGCAGAAGCAACGTTACTAGTAGGAACACATGGGATTGAGAGCTCCCAGGTTTTAGGCTGCACCACACCTGCTTTTGCTACAACCACCTAGAAAACACACCATTCTTCATTACCTCATGGTCTATCATGGATATATGGACCTTTCAGACTACATACATTGCATTTCTTAAAATAATTTTTTAAGGACAAATATATTCAATGAATTGTGTTTGCACAGCCTAAGCTAGCCAATTTATATTTTCCAACTTTACTGCTTCATTCACATTATACCTGTCTTCTATTAAACCACATAATCTAACGCTCATAGTATGCACATAGTAATAAAGAACACCTGAAAGGAAGGAAGACATGTAAGGACTCAATCTACAACTTTACTCTCTTTGGTTTTTTATATATATAACTGTTTGGTAGCACATTTGTATCATTTTCTCACTCTATATATTGGTTTGGGGGTGGTGTAGTTGCCCTTGATACAGATTTTTCAGGCACAAAAATCTTGCAAGTGGGAGTTTTTCCCCCACTGCCTGAGAATTTCTTCTGCTTAAGAGTTTTGGAAAAGCTACAGTGTGTTTCCCATGCATTTTCTGGCAGCCTACATGAATCCCTTTTCAGCATCTTGAACTGAATTTGCATGTGAAAACAGATTACCCTAAGACAATTACAATGTCAACTGATTAAGAAACTCCTGTGCTGCTAGGATTGTGTAATTTATTTAAAAAGGACAACGAGGACTTTGTTGAAAAGTGAACAGTCTTGAAAGACTTTCAAGGAAACTTGAAAACTCTTTTTTTCTTTTAGTATCACATTCTGTGGGAGAGAGCTATTGGCTTCTCAAGTTAAATTCACTCAACACACCATTTCTTTCCTGTTCAAGTGTCCAGAGGAAAGTTTCACATACACTTCTTAAACACGAGTGCATCTGTATCTGTTCCTCCTGAGGGTGCAAGCACTAGCAGACAATCCAGAATAATAGACACGTGAAAGCAGAGTCACATTAAAAAAACAGAGTTGGATCCCAATAGTAACTCTGCACTCATTTTCTACTGCCTTCACAGCTTCATCAAACATGATCAACCCTCTTTCAACCTTCTTTCCAAACTGAGGACTCTCAGACAATTCATCATCAATTTATAAGACAGCTGGCTTTATGTGCTTTATTATTTGAGTTGCGCTTCTCCTTATTTTCTTGAGCACCACTAACCTTGAGATGTGGATTCCAGAAGCATTAGCTTTCACAGATTTCACATTAGGAGCTAAAGTATTTGCTGATTTCTCTATTGTCATCACTGTCAAAAATCTGTAATTCCCTCCAGCTCTGTTTCCTTCACAAGGATAATCTGCTGCTGACACCTGTTTTCAGCAGTGAGGGTAGTTTAGCAGAAAGTGAACATTACCTAGGGAAAATACTCTCAAAACCACACTGCATGCAGCTGGATTTCAGAAACTGCAACTGGGTTATGCCCTCCCCATCTCCAAGAAAAAAAAAAAAAAAAAAATGAACAGTGGGAAAAACAAGGCTTTTAGCATAGATGCAGAACCAGCAAATTTGTCACAGTTGATATTTGCACAACTCTGATTTGCTGGAGACAAAGGATGAACTCAAAGGGTTGGGAACCCTGAAGTGGGAAGTTCTTTCTCCTAATGTTTACATGGAGAAAGAAAAGTACAACTCTCTTGTATCTTCAGACCACAAACTTGAGACCATAATCCATTATGTCAAGCACGGATGTAGGTTTGAGGAGGGGAAAAAAAAAAAAAAAAAAAAAAAAGTAGGTTCTGGCTTAATTTACAAGCACACTGGATGAATTCAAAAGCAGGTCTGCTTATGTGATTTATAATAGGATATTGTAATAGCTGGACTGAAGTAGATTTATGTGGCCTGTGTGTAATTTAGATCCAGAAGGAGAAGCAGTGTCACTTATAGTGCAACTTAACTGTGAGGTATGTCCCCCATTCTCTTGCTTGTCAGGCATTTCAATTATCTCTTTGGTACTTTGTTATAAATAAAGCTGCAAGGAGATTTTCTAATCCAGGCTGTCTGGAAAAACCAAGGGCTCAGAGTACCCAAGATTCACTTGTATAATAATTGGGTTTTAACTCAGAACTACCTAAACCTGTGATTAAATTTATACACAGAAAAACCCCAAAGTGTTATACTGCTTATATCTATATATCTATATCTATATCTAGATATATAAATATACACTGCCTACTAGTATAAAAAATACAGTATTTATCCACCCAGTCACACTCAATACCCACTACCAATCTCCATCTGAAAGGCAAAAAACTCTATGACGTGCAATCTGCACTTCAGCAGTCCCCAGTTTCCAACAGCTGGCTTTCTGGCCAAGGAAAGTTAAGCCTTGCTCTCAAAAGCACACAATATCAAATACTGTCAACTGTGCTACTCTCTGAATTGCAAGAGAGTTGTTTTAACTTCAACCAGCTAAGTTCTATAACCTTTCTCCTTTCACCTCCTCTCCATATTTGTCCTGCACTCTGCTACATGCAATACCTCTCATTTCAAAATGTTAAATTCAACCTCCTATCAGGAACATTCTCCAATCCTTTCTCACATACCTGTTTGCAGGAAGCTTTTGCTAATATTTATCTTTTATTCATTAAAAATATTTTCCAAAATATTAATTACAACCTACAAGGTCTGAAAGGTAATTCTTGAACTGACAAGACTACTGTCTTATCACCTGCACATCCATCCAGACCACTGAGATCCTGGGAAACATACCCAGAGCATGCTAAATTAAAAAAAAGGGCAAGGAGGGGAGAGAGTAAATCCCCAGTCTTAATCACACCCAGAAACAGGGTGTGGTTAATCAACCTGCCCTGATTTCACCAGTTGCTTTCCAGGAACCTTCCTAGAGATGTCTCTAGGTAGCCCACCAGGAAGCATAAAGTACAGATAATTCTGAACTATTCAGACAGCCATGTCTATCTCTAAAATGCAATCCTGAAAGGTCCTATACAATGTTACATTACCAGAGGACGCCTGTTTTTACCTCTTGAAATTCAAAGCGCTGATGAAGGATGTTTTGGTTTTCTGTGACTGGAGGGCAGGTTAAATTTAACCTAATACCTCCTCTGCCACAGAAGGTGACAGTTATAGGCACCAACACTAGCACTTTCCTCCTCTCAGTTACTTATGTTTCTGGACTTAGTAGTAGAATAAGGAAATACATACTGCTCACTACTAGTTTGTTCCAAATTTAAACTAAGAATTAAAACACCCATAGTAGCCTCAAACATCACACAGCACTTGGGAACTTGTGTATCTTTCCAACCAGGAGACAGGATTTGGATTCACTGTGTACTTTCCAGCTGTCATTGCTGTGTTACAAAATTTGATTACCTTCCATGGCAAGATGGGGACAGCTAAGTTAATAACCTGTACTGCTTTGGGATAGAGTTTTTAGGACCACAGTAATGCCTGGTCAGTTTCTGTATTTTTCCACTCTGAGGATTGCTAAATACTTGGAGGAAGATGTTCACACAAAGCTGAGAATTATTGAACTAAGGGGTGTCTAAGCGGCAAGTTGCCAAGCCAAGGCCAGGTCAGGCCCCAGAAAAGGGGCTTTTTGGAAAACATCTTTATCAGAATAGCTGTATGGACACACTGGTAGATACCTCATTAAAAAGGTACAACCCACTTCATAGTTGTAAAAATATTTTTCAAGAGTGCTACAGTTCACAAAAATTACACTTCACTTTAAAAAGGCAGATGAATCACTGTTAAAAAGTTAACTGTTAAAAAGTTCAAAAAGTTAAAAAGTTCACTGTTAAAAAAGCAGATGAATAACACTGTTATTGTTGCACTCAACAAATAACATAGATAACATCTACCATGGATATGATCTGGATTTACCAGCTCCTCAGCCATGCTGGCAACCTGTCTCCTAAACTTCTGCTAAGTGAAAGAGCTAACTTCAGTCCAATACAACATAGCTATATAATATTGCTAATTTTTTGACTGCTGTGCTAGAAGAGAGGAAAATTAAGCTCCCCCATATTTGTTTGAGTTTGGAGCACATTTTGGAGTTGTGCTAAGCCATGAAAGCACAGGGACTTAAAGGATCTGAAGGAATTGGTTGTACATGCAGTAGATCCCCTGGAACCTCCTAGCTTGGCACAGGTGATGAGCAAGCATAGAGACACACATACAGACATGTATACACCTGCATGAAGGTTTGCCCTCCTTAAAGATGGCTTTGCAAGGAGGGTGGGAAACAGAGGGCTTGCGATTTTTCTGTTTTGAAGTCTGCCTAAAAACATTTTAATTGCCTAACAGCTACAAATAAATGTATTGCAAATGGACATAAACATAGATTCATTTTGAGGCATTTGGCATAATTACTTTCCTTAAGTGATGAAAATTACTATGTAAACCAAAGTCATAAACTGAGTGAAATGATTGACACTCAAGCCACCATCCAGCCATTAAAAAAACCTCCAAAATGATACTAAAACAATTTTATATTCAAGTATATTCCTCCGGTTGAGGCTTAGACCTTGTAATTCTTGGTGGAAATAGTGCTAAAACTTTTTATCAATAGAATTAATAATGAAAAAACCATCAGAAACAACTGCTAATGATTATGCTATAAATTTAATTAGCAGCAATGAAAAATGTGTCATTTTAATCGACTTGGGTGTCATAAACAAGTGAAATACAGGACAGTCAGGAAACCACATGACTATAATAATTCCTGTGATAATATTAAAATGCAAAGTGAGATAATAATAGACCTTTTTTTTTGCAAAATTTATTATATAAATAAGGACTGTCATCCATATTATCATGGAAGTTAAAGTTTGATTAGGTGCTGGGAAAACATATAAAAAACACTGCATGAAAGTATAGAAAGTATAGCACTAATCTGAAAGATGCTGAAATCTCCCCAAAGTCATCCTAAAAGAGAAACTTTGGGAGACAGAGCTCAGTGAGATGCTATCAATAGTGAGCAAGGACTAGTCCATTTTAGCTCCAGAATCAGAAAAACTCTGATTCTTTGATACAAAGAAGGGATGCCTGATTGAAGAATAACTGTTCTCACAATAGTTTCATTTCTTATACAGTTCACTTGCTAAAATATTATTGCACCTTCTGACATAATAGTATGTTTCAGTGTATTTGGTTCACCAAACACAAGCACCTCAGCTGAAGGTCACAGATTAAGAAGAGCCCAGGAGATCACAGACCACAGCCCCTGAGGCTTTTGCAAGCAGCCAGGAAGGGCCATGGGGCTGGCAGTGCCCTCCAGCATCCCCACAGCCTGAGCTGCTCTGGCATTAGCCAAACTCCAGTGGGACCAAGACTGAGAAAGATAACTCAGATTAAAGTGCCCTGCCTCAGCTTACAAAGTCAGAAACATCTCCAGAGGAACAGGAGCTGACTTGCAATAACTTGGATTATCTCCTTTCCCAAACTGAGGTTTAATACCACCAAAGCAGGCAGTTAGATCCTAGTTTCACACTGGGTGGGTATTCTCAAGTGATTCAACCCAGTCAAATATACTCTATAATTTACTGTAGAACAGCAGGAATGCCCTCCCTCTGCAGCTGGTATAATTTGTTTTCAGCAAATTGATCTTAGTTCTAAATTAAACCAAGTTTTGCAAATATTTCTTGCTTTAAGTATTTGCCACCCTCATTACACTTTTCCTTCATTTCTCTGCACTTTTCTTCAAGTAAGAATCTCTTCAAATAAGTAAGAACATTTTGTGTTGGTATGAAATTTGAGGATATCTAAATAAAATTTTTAAACAATCTCTAGTGTCCAAACCTCCTGCTGTCACAAGGCTCTTCCCCAAGCTGTATCAATTCCCCTCTTCCAGTCCATCCACCACATAAACTAGAAAAACTCTCATGCCATCTTGAAAATACTAATTCCTATCTACACTGATCACACAGTTCCAACTCAGTAATTAACATATTTTCTGGCAAAATGCAAATATTCTGGCCAACAACAGTCACATATCAATAGTTTCTAGAGCTGGCAGCTCACAAAAAACACATCTCACGATACCCATTTCCCCTTCAAAGCTGGGGAAAATACACATTAATCACAAGAATGTACAAGAAAATGTTCAGAAAATAACATACTAAACTGCTATGATTTTCTTGTGTTACAGCTGTTTTGTGGTCAGCTGTAGCTTCTGGGTTTGGAAGCCTCAAGTAGAAAGGGAAATATATGTTACACAATATCCATGGGCAGGAACCTAAATCACAGAACATGCTCAGTGGAATTTTCCTTTAATAAATATTACCTGTGACTTATTATAATAGTTCAAATGAGAAACCAAAATATTAGTCCCTAAAGGTCATTTCTTGGTTGCAGTTACAGTCTCAATCAAAAGTCCACAACTCTGCCTGGAAGTTAACTAGAGGCAAGGGAAACAACAAAGTCACATTATTTCTGTGAAGTGACAAAAAGTGAGGCACAACAGATTTTTGTTCACTTCCTGCATTTTATTTAAGACCCTTGCTTTATTGTAGCTCTAGAATTGGTTACTATGTAGGAATTGCAATTCAGATGAGATTTTTCTAAGCTCATACTTATATCAGTTTTGAAAAAATGTATTAAAACATTGTTTTTTAAATGTGGCATCTGCTTTCCAAAAACCTTTGCAGATAACAAGCTAGATGATTTTTCCCCTCACATTCAGTTTCCCAGTAGCTATATTAAAATATAAAACCTGAACTGCAGTGTAAAGATAAAGAAGCAACTTGATAAAACATGGTAGGAATTTAAATAACCTCATTAGACAAATCACTGTATTAGGTTTACAGAGGCCAATCTTTTGTTTAAAGGAAAGGAGATTTATATTTAGCAAATGGCAAAGACACAGAAGCAGGATAGATTTGCTGTTACAGCAGCATACACAGCTATTAGACAAATTGTAATTGTGCAAAAAGCTGTAATGAAAGCCCTCAGACTTCATCTCCAGAGGTAGAGCAATCCCACACTGAAGCTAAAAACTTCTGCAGCCCAAAGCAGTGCCCATTTTCTCATCCTCCCTTCTGACCTTCTCTGGCTGGGAGGCACTCACAAAACTGAACCTTGCTGTTTCTCCAGGGAAGCTGGTGGATCTCTGCAGCACCTGAAGAGACTGACACTGCTAGAAGCATTTTTGTGCTTTACACCCTCTAATTTATCTGTATGCATACCTAACCCTGTCCCCATGCAGCCAGCCACACATATGTGGACACTGCAGCAATTCCTGCTCCGACTGCACGAGCCACTTTTGTGCTCCTGGCATAAACAGGCTGAATTTATGAGCTAACTGCTAAAACAGGTGCAGGAGACTTCTGTGAATTGAGGGTATATGACAATGGTATTTTTATTCATGCTCATCTAAAAGCCATCATCAGTGTGGGACTCTGAGCATTGTAGCTGTCAGACTGTCCCACCCCCAGTGGACCTTTCCCTCATTCTTTCTCACATCATGAGAACAAGGGACAAAAATCACTCACCCACCAAGCCCACCAAATTTGACACAGCTCAGAGCTATCTTCAAGCTTGTAATTTCCTGCACTCTTCTGCAACTAAACAACTCTTATTTATAACAGATGCTAATTATTGTTTCCTTGTCATCAGGGTTACATGCAATCTGTTTTGTGCCTCTGTAAGACTCATGGTAGCATCTTTTTCTTTGTCTGTTAATGACTAATTTAACATGTTTTGTTAAGCCTGAAACAAAAGAAATGAGGCAGGAGGTTAAAGCATCACTGCAGGATTCCTCAGCTCTTTGACTACTATTGGTATTTGAAAAGGACTGAAAATCCTTTGGATCTTGCAGATGTAATCAGACAGCCCAGCTTCTTCCCCACACTGAATTTACAAATTTAAGTTGTAGCCTTCACAGTTCAACATCCCTTCAATCCCTTTCCATAACAGAACTGTCATGTACAGTTCACGCTCTTCAATAGCAAGTCATGTATTCCCACTTAATATAACAGAATTATACTGTGTCATCTTCTGGCTGAGCAGGGTCACACATTGCCTCAGCCAAAACCAACACTGAGGCTAGACAGGATTTGCTTAAAAGGAACAGCATGGCTTTGGCACCTTACAGCCTTCAAAAATCTAGATTGTGTCATAGATGCCATCTTCCATGTGCCCTTGAGCCATGGACCTAGTGTTATCTATCCCAGATGCTTCAACTTCATGTTCTAATAAAAAAAAACTTTTCTATAGCTTCTATAGTTTCTAGAAACCTCCACATTCTGTGCAAGTGCATTTGTATGAGTACAGGTGCACAGAAAAATAGGAGGAGGTTCCCTCTGATGCTGGGTGTCTTGCTGTATATTAAGCAACCTTTTCTTTTGGGGAAGGGGTAGGCAAGGAGCCATCCAAAAGGGAAAAGAGACCTCTATTTTCTCATTATTATTTTTCTTTCCCATTGCCCTCTTTCACAAAATACAATAGAACAATAACAAAAGAACGTAACTATTTATGTAATTGGAAAGCTTTAATTAGTGTATGTTTCTCTAAGGGAAGCAAGATGTGAAAACTCTTGTCTGCTGATTTGCCAACAACATTGATCTCCAACACAGGTGTTTTACACCAGGGGTTATAAGCAGTAGCAATGGAAATGCTGTTGATTTCTACTAGTGGGCCAGAGGAACTTGTCCTGCTGAAGGACCACCTCAAAGATGACCTTGATCTACCATCAGCCCTAACTCCTGAGCTGGGAGAGGAACCGATGGGCAGTGGGCACTGCAGCTGAGGAAATTAATGTACTTTATTAGCTTCCTCTCCTTGTTAATTTTAAATCAACAGAGGAAGGGAATTTATGCTCCCACTACAGGCCAAGAGAAATAGTTCTAACAGCATCAAGTGTGTTTTTTTAATTAAAATTATTAAAATGTATCTTCTATATAATAAGAAATTGAATATTTAGAGTTTAATAACTACAAGAATGCATGCTCTAAAAGCCTTCAGGAAGGCCTTGACAACTTACTGAACCAAGTTTTCTTAAAAAGTACTTCCTTGCTCTTGCTAGAACTGCTACAGCATGATATGGAATCCATAAAGGTGGACTTCTCCCTCCCACCTCTGTCCCATGCATCTTTCTCATACAAATATCAGATTTCTGTGGAGGCATGAGACACTGTACAAGGTTCCTTGTGATAAGGAAATCAACTCTGGTGGTCCTTATATAGTACAAAATCTATTTAAATATCAAACATTGCCAAGGCTTTCCAACTTTCAGGATAGCATAGAGAAGTAATTTTTCTGTGTCTGAAGTCACAGTTAAACACACACACACAAATTCATATTAGCACAACACTGAGGATATTTTTCCCCCTGAAGACTGAAGACAGCAAGGAGGGAAGCTGGCAGTTGCCATGTTGCAGCATTAATCTAAGTTGTCACTGCTCCAACCTTTTCTTGGTCTTCAGAAAAAGGAACACAATGACTAATAGTTGCTTTTTAAAAACTTGTGGGGCAATTCAGGCATGAATTGCCTGTATGTAGGCATGAAATGCTGTATGTAGTGATGCAGCTCTTAGCATCCCTGCAGTAGCTGCCACTTGCTATCACAGAGGGGCACAGAGAAATGCTTTACCCATCTTCACAGAGGGAATCAGTGTCACAGGTAAGAATAAAGAACTAGGAATACTGGCCTATACCTGTAATAACTAAGAATTTATTTCTTTCCTGCATCTCCACTGTACCTTTATACTCAAAAGTCCTTTTATTTCACCACTAACAGCTACCTTCTAACAGTGACACCACTTAAATAGCAAATGATTAAAAAATATTCTCACTGACTCATTTTCCTTAATGAGACAATCAGTCTTATTCAGAGCAGTAGGCCCAAGCTAATAAACACACACTTATTGACTGCAACCAAATAATGGCAAACACTGTGAACAGATATATTTTCTTCCAGACTCTTCTAATGAACACAAAAGCAGTTGTCAGGTCTCCTGATGAGGTCTGCCTGCCTCCGTCACCGCGTTGTGCAGCGTGACGCACATCGAGACACTGCCCTCATTAAGATGCTCACAGGTAAGCCTGGTTGGCAACTCTGTCAGCCCTTAGAGCAACTGCAGGGAATAAATGTTCTGAGTGGTTTTTCAGCTTTCTGAAAATGTTTCTTAATCTACATGACCTACCACACAGTGGAAACTGCATTTATGCAGAAGGAAAATTTAACTCCACCTCGGTAAGCACTTTCATGACAGCAAAGAGGTGTCCCTCAGAGAGCAACAAATTCATTAAGCAGTACAGATTTTAACACAAAATTACAATTTACCATGCTGTTTTCTTGGAGGTGGGATTTAAATACCACTATAGTTGTAGATAATGGTAAGAGGATATTTACCTTTTTGAGGTACTTGAAATACACAAGACTGTGTGTGGCAGCTGGAAACTACATCTTAAATTCTTCAGAGAAAACAATGAAGTCCTGAGACCAATTCATCAGGGTTCAATGGACTGAATTCAAACCATCAGCTATTCTGAGCAGGACTCTTTTATAACCCCTGATAATAATAGTTTGTCCAGCAAACTAGACTAGCTATATGAGACACAGACATTTAGGTTTCATCCTGATGGTAATTCTGAGAGCCAGGAGAGATGTTATATTAAGTGCTTGTGTGGTTGCAGATAACATGTCCCCAGGGCCTGGCAGTGGTAGAGCACATGGACTGAGAGAATGAGTATCACTGTACTTTGACCTCTGGTGCATGAGCAGTAGGATTGAAATAATTCACAGAATTACAGAAAATTCATGCCCACATGCTAAAAGTTATTTCTTCCAGTAGGAAGCATTTGTTTGACGTAAGGCAGATGGGCTTGTTCTGTAATTTCCCACACAGGAGAAGAAATCCCTAATTCATCAATTTCCAGTTTTCCACTATCCTCACACCACGGGTGTCCTCATTAAGATGAAGGTGCTGAATCTCTGCTACAGGTGGAGAAATCTGCATGAACTGTTCCACGTTTCAGTGAATCAAGGCTATTGAATTGCCTAAATAAAGCAGCATTAACAATACAGTAGCAGAGTACTTTACTGCTGCAGAAACCCAAAAAGCTTCATGAAGATGTAGGTTACAAAATTCCTGCCTCCACATGAGGCTGGGAATAAATTAACATATTTCTGATTAAATGCTCTTGTGGGTTTTGGCTGACTTTCAGCCTAAAATTCAAAAAATTGTTGCTCACAGCTACAACTTCTGTGAAGTGACCTCAATTTTGCTTTTTTTAACCTCTGAGTAAAAGGGGTCTTTTTTCTTCATTTAGTCGAGTAAAGGGAATGCAATGTATTAGTGAAATGCGAATTATCTAGCAGTCTGCTGGTGAAGTGCAGTACTAAGCTCAGGAACTTCTGATACCCCAAGTATGCTTCATATCAGTGACATTTAGAGTTAGTTACAAACTAGCAGCATAAAGACGATGCACTGGCTCATGAGGAGGAGGATAGGAGTGGCAAGAACAACTCTAATTACGTGGATTAGAGTCTGAACCACTGAACAGCCCAAGTTGGAAGGGATCTGGAAATAGCATCCATTCTGTTCTGGAGGTTTTAAAGAACAATTTAGACAAGCTCCTGCTGAAATTTCCTGAGCTGATTTCATTTTGGAGTTTGGTATATCTTGGAGACCTTTCCTCAGTTTCCTACATTCCAAGAAAGGGAAGCAATGGAGTGGTAACAAGAAAGTATAAACTGAGAGATCTCCTGCAGAGACTAACTGGAGGAGAATAGCCTCAATGGCCACATTTGCTTGCACTGCTCCTTGAGCCAAGGACTAGCTTTTGCTCTGTGTTTGTGCTGTGCTTAGCACAGGCTCCTAGTCCACGACTGCTCTCCTCAGCATATCCTCAAGCTCAAATTTCAAGCCAATGACACACAATCCTGATTTTCCCTTTTTCTACTCCCACAGTCCTCACCTCTATCTCTTACCCCATAATGGAGTTGTACTGCTTCCTTACCTCACTCTTTGCTTCTGTCCTTTAAACACATCTCCCTACCCTTCAAACCCTTGACCCTTGGAATCAATCAAGTCTCTAACTCAGGGATTTGTGTGAAGTTCTCAGTACAGCCAAGCCACAAATGTTAATTAGGATCTTTAAAGGCTAACACAACTTTCATCCTTCTTATTACTACTAATAGGAACTAAATATAATGGATTCTTTTCTCAGTTGTCCTACTGACAAGTCACTTACATATACACTACTTCTACCAATTATAAAACAAGGAATATAGTTCTGCCTTATCATTACGAAACATTTCTCTTCCACCAAAACGTCAGAAGGGGAAAACAATTACCACTAAGCTGTAAACCAACTGTTTCCACAAAAGAATAAAGGAGGATGAAGAAAAATGAAAACTATTCTCCCTTGGTTTACACACCTTTCTCATTACAAGAAGCTTTCCAATATCTGGTTTTAAGCACATGCCTGCAGTCATATCTGTACAAAGAGCTACTTTGGCAGAGGTTCTTCAGAGTCCCCTACTCTTTACACATACTGATGGAATTATGGTTGGTGTGAGTGATAATGGCAAGTGCAACTGAACACTAATTTTATAATTAAATTCTAAATATGACAATTACAGTATATTGGAAAAACACCTTAGAAAATAAAGCACACAATGTATAACATACATATTTTGAACCAATTCCTCCCAAGCATATTTTGAAAAAGGAAGCCTAATCTGGTAGATTGGCAAATTCTGCAGTTACACCTGGAAATGATCAGGCAGTGCTTGCCCCAGAGAATGAGCACAGTTATCAGAAGGTATCATCCAAAGTGCTCTAACAGCGAGATGCCCTGGGCTCTGGTGGCTCCCAAGGGGAGGGGCAAAATTCCAGATGAGATGCATTCTGGATGAGACTACATAAAACAAGACTGTAAGGAACAAAATGGATGGCCTTGAGGGGACTTGGTAAAATGGCTTAGTGGATTTGTCTAATGTTTAGCCTCTACAGTTCTGAACCATTGCGTGACCATGCAGAAGCTTTGCTTTTCATGTCCTGCAGCACTCCTGCAGTACAAAAAGTCATAGCATGTCTGATTAGAGTGGCTCAGGGCATACATTAATAAATGCTCCCACAGCAGACCAGTACATCTTTCTACATCAATCTTTCACCATCTGGGAAAGACCTGGCATGCTCTGACATACTGCTGAGCAGTTTGAATTCTAGCCAAACTGAGAATGTGAGAACAAAAGAACATAATTCTTAAAAAGAGGATGAGAGAGAGCTCAGAATACACAGAGAAACAGCCACTCTGTTGGCAGATGATGGTAATGAACAGTGAAGCACTAGAGTCTGTAATTTCCCTTTCAATTAGCAAACGGAACAATTGCCATCCAAGTGGCTCTCCAATCCCAGCACCGTTTCCTGTGGCTTGAGCTGTAAGTTGTTTCACTGAAAAACCAAAACTTGTATGCAAATAAAGTATCTTAATGCTTGGTCAGGGGATAACTTCACAGCTAAACATATGTTACCTGAAATAAGTGAAAACTCCTAAACCTGCATACAAGCAATACTGATAGCCAGTGGCCACAAAAGTGGGATTACTGTATCTTTTGTAACTATGGCACAAAATATTATGGAGGTGATTTTATTACTGACAATAATGAACACGCATACAAGAAAAATAAAAGCCAAAAAACCCACACAAGAAAACCCAAACACCTCAGTTCCATTTGCAGATCCCAGGCTGAATACAAGAATCTGACGGGTAAAAACATTATCTTATGCAAGGGCACACTTGGAAGAAAGTATTTGGGAGGTGGGGAGGAGAGGAATGATAAAATAATGCTGTGTCATTTTTATTGTTTGTTTTGGCATATGAAAGGAGCAGATCTGAAGGCACTAATGCAAGCTGTTGACTAAGACAGGCTTTAAGATCTCCCCTAGTCTCAGACTGAGAATTATTACAATCCAGGGCTTGTTCCCCTGTTCTTTCATTTTCCTTTACTGTTACTGAGTTGTGCTGGCTCTTATATAAAATGGGTTCTGAGCCAATATTTCCATTTCCTCTTTAAAAAACTTATTCATACAACCTTGTCATCTTGGACTGCTCATTGCTCTTCTGCAACATTTACTACTACCAGCTGGGTTGCTCCCTGTACCTTAGCAGCAGTGACCACCTGAGGCAGTGGGTATTTTTCTGACTCAGGCTGTATCAAGGTATCACAGTCCCCTGGGGCACAGTGAAGGAATACACCTGAGAGGATGGAGAGCAGTGAATTAATGGTGAAAGGCTGCAGGAAACACTTCTTGGCTTTTCCATGGCAGCCTTCCCCACAAGCCCCCATAAAAGGGATGGAGAGCCACACAAACTGCAAACACAAACTTGTAAGAGTGGTAATAGGGGACCACATTGCTGGATGATAACACCTCACCCGTATTACTGCGTTAGAACATGGCAAGTAAAGGCATATAAACATACCCAGTTATACAGATAAGTATTTAAAGAAATCAGGAGGAATCCATGATCTTACTTTGAAACCTCACTAAACCTTGTCTGCTCCCCATCATTTAACTTGTGTTGTGTCTAAACACTGAAATATGGATGGAATTTATGTGTTATAAACAAAACTTTTATCTCAGCCACCCCATCTTCCAACTGCTTGCAAAACAAGTAACTGCATGGACCACTAACTACTGCTCAGCTCCAAGCCCACAGCACTGGGAGGGAGCTCACTTCTCCCTCTTCATTCAGGCAAAGAACCCCTCAGATAAATGTGGAAAATGCACCACCTCCATTTTTATTTTAATTCAGAATTACAAACTACTTTAGGGAGCAACATCAGACATGTCTTGTTGTTACTGGTTTAGATTGCAGAGCATCAAATATAAGGTTAAATACTTGATTCTTTGTAAAGTGATAATCAGCTCTTCCAGCAACTGCTGGTACCATTAAGAGGAGAACTTTTCTGCTTCCTAACAGCTAGATAGCTGGATATGATAAACAATCACCATGACAGACTCCACTGAGTATCACTAGCAAATATGTGAATTTCCATCTGTATGTAAAGCTGAAGGTGAACTGAAACATTGCTATTACTAGGAAAATAAAAAGCCCAGACAATGATAATACCTTTGATTTAGCAAAAGGAAATGGGCAGAAGGGTTTTTCTATTTACTTGGAAAGTGGACATTATACTTATTGACACTGGCTGCGAACCATGTTAAAAAATAATAACTGGATAAGTAGTGATTTTAAGCAAGACTGCTGATTAAAGGCCACATACTGAGCAAGTGATGGATTTTATTGCTAAAAAGATTGGAGGCTCTTAGTGAATCGTTAAAATGCTATTACAAAAATTGTTCAGAGGTCCACACTCTAGAGATGTAAAATCCTTACTTCTACATACCAATGTGTCTCAAGGGTGCACATAGATGTGCACAGAGTGCTTTAATATTGTGATGGTTTGCTGTGGTGAACATTGAGTGTGGGGCCACTTAAAAGCAATAAAAGCCTTTTCAGTACCCTGTCTGAAACACATCTTTACAGTCATACCTACATGGATGTGACTTTAAATAAAAGAGGTTTGGTTTCAGCCTTGGAATGGGATTGCACACCATAAAACTGTGCCAGTCTGGTATCCTGCATGGCACTAGGAAGCTTTCTAGCGTTAACCACCCACTTTGTTTCCCATCTCCTATCTCTACAGCAAAATGCTGGCAGGCCTTGCTAACGGGACCTTCCTGACATTAAGAACAGGAAAGAATACAAAGACAAGAAACCTCTAGAAAAAAAAAAAAAGGTGCATTTATGACTGAGACAGTGCCAGGCATCTGGTTTCAACTGCTAGTCTGTGTTCCCAAAGGGGTTGGCCACAAATGCCAGATGCAAGACATAAAACTTTTGTGGAGGCAAGCTATTTTTAGTAGCACTTTGAAGTACAAGAACAGTGATATGATTCTGAATCTATCTCCATGTTTGGTATTCTGACTGTGAACTTCTGCAGGGTGGTGAAATATGGAGTGGTCTAAACATGCTGACATCTCTGCCCCCCCCTTGAAGTGGTCATAGTCAAGTAAAAAAGGAAGGATAGCTTGGGGAAAGCTGGTATCTGGCTGGTTTATTATCAGTAAAACTAGGAATTTATTTCCCCATTAAAGTCCTCAGTTTTGCATGCCCCAATCTGGTTTTTTTCCCTTAACACCAAATTTTATTCCAGCTTCATTTTTTTTGTCAGCCTCACCATTATAAGTCTCCCATTCCACAAGGAGATTCCCTGACTGGTTGCACCACTAGTGAATCAGGACAGCATATTGCCTTTCTTCAGATTTTATCAAATGTGTCACAATTATCACAGAGGCATGTCATCTGAATAGTTATGCAAATAAATCTCTCCTCGTGGGAGTTATTTTCAGGCACAATTGTTCCTGAGGAAGCGATGGTAATATGGTCTATTGATGGGCCTGTGTGTGTATTCCAGACCTCTTCAATCAGTTGGCCTCTTTCAATCCAGTTAAACAGACTGGTAAGAGCCCTGAAATGCCAAGCTAATAGATGTGTTTGGAAAATACAAGTGACCAGGTGCAAGGGAAACTCCATTATTTGCACATTGAGGGAAAGGCAGGGAGGGAATGGGAAACTAATGATCATCAAATGATTAGCATCAACACAGGTTTTGGGGGTTTTTGCCTCACATAACTATTTCTTAGTTGTCCTCTTTGAGAAGGATCAAAATCTCAAGTACTATAGCAAAATTGAACTACAACCATACATTGCAGGTATTCAACCCAATGGCAAGCAATGATCCTTCTCCTTTCTCCCTACCATAGCAAGGTGGTGATTTCCTACTACTCACAGAGTATTTACCTTATTCTGAGCCTTAGCAGCTCCACCTCACCAAAGACACAGTCTTTATATAAATCTACTCAAGAATAAAATTAAATTGTACCTGTGCAACCTCTGAAAGTCAACACCTTGAAAAAAAACAGGAAAAAGAAACAATGTCCATGATAATACAAGCAATCTTTGATGCTTATTTTTCTTTTGTCCTAAACAAGGAAGTTTTAAAAAAACCCAAACAGTGCCATCTGCCAAAGCTAGTCCTAATCCCCCAAGACAACCTTTTGTTTGACAGCTTGCCAGTGAAGAGGGAGTAATTTGCAATAGCAGTCAGTACCAGGAGGCTCTCCACTGGGCAAAACACATTACCCAGGCAAAGACCCACAGTGGAAGCTGTCTGCAGGCAGAGATTACAGGAAGCAGGGACTGCTCTGCCTGCCTGGCACCTTCATGTAGCACCTGCTGACAGCAGACTTACTCCTGCCAAGCTCTTCAGAAACAGGGTACCAGAAGTTGGGAGAGCAAGGCTACAAAAGGGACAGATCCCCAGCACAGGACCCATTGGAATGAGCCCAGAGGAGGGCCATGAACATGATGAGAGGACTGGAGCACCTCTCCTGTGAAGGAAGGGTGACAGAGCTGGGTCTGTCTCCCTGTCCTACAGGGAAACCTTACTGTGATCTTTCAGTAGTTAAAATGGGCTCACAAGAAAGAAGAGAACAACCTTCTAAGCAAAGCCTGTAGCAGTAAGGCAAAGGCTAATGGTTTTAAACCAGAAGAGAGTGGACTTAAACTAGATATAAGGAAGAAATTCTTTACAATAAGGGTAGTGAGACATTAGTCCAGATTGCCCAGAGAGGTGGTGGATGCCCCATCCCTGAAAACATTGAAGATCATGTGGGATGGGGCTCTGAGCAACCAGCTTATTATGGGAGGTGATGCAAGGTGATTGGACAAAATGAACTTCAAAGTTCCCTCCAACTGAAACTATTCTATCAATCTGTGAAAATATTTGTCAATACCTGCAGGACATTTTGAGTTAAAGAGATAACCAGCCGTAAAACTTGTGTCACTGAAGATCAGAGATGCCACAGAAGTACAAAATATTCACTCTTAGTCACTTGTTTCCACATGGTTTTCTGGAATAAAGATACTGCAGTACTTCTCAACAAAATAGGCATAGTCTCAATCTCTGCTCCCCTATACTTTCAGGACTGCCTTGCTTTTTTCTTCCATGAAAAACAGTGTCATGAAACTAAGTTTAGGTTTAAACTTGTGGCCTCCAGCTCACTCAAACACTCCAGGCTGCTGCAGAAAGCAGCTGATGATGACTGAGATGCCCACTTGCTTCCCCCCAAGACTATACACAGATCAACACTAGGAAGCACCATGGTTTGTGGAATCTGGTCGTCCCCAACTCCACAATTGTTTTAAGGGTGCAGAAACTGAGTCATGGAAGACAACAAACTAAGAACACTTAAGTAACTGCCCAATGAGCTTGCAAAAAGGAGAAATTCTTAATGCAAGGGCAGACTTTGTAACTTTACGCAGTGAAGATCCTAACTGCAAATCTGGAATTTTTACTGGGTTGTATATACAATCCTCCCACCAGGAGGAGGAGGGCTGAATAAACACAGGACTGAAAGATGGGATGCTCTTTGGGGATATTTGGTAGTTAAAAGACTAGTATATCATGCTCAGGACATCTTTATTAGAAGTGACACAGACAAACTGGCCAAATCCTCGGTGTATTAGCCAATGAACCTAGAGAAAACAGAAAGCAGACATAAAATTCCCATTTAGTTTGAGTCTATTGTTATTAATGAATTGTCATTTTATGGTTTTACTTTAAGCAAAACATTTTGTATATTTCAGTAAGTTGCCAACAGATCTGATTTTGACTCCACATTATGCAATATTGCTATGCTTTTTTTGTTTTGCCTCCAATCAAATTCTTGGCTTATTTCATTGTCCATGGGTGTACAAATGGAAATTGCCTTCCATCATAACAGCTAGTGGACTTGAGTGAAGGAAACACTAGAAGATATTTTCAGATTTATTAATACATCTACAGAACTTGTCCTTCCTGCTCCCACCACATTACTGCCTGGGCTCCCTGGCAGTACTCACTGTTCTAGGGCTATTTAACAGCTTCAGCCATACCTGTTGTATTACACCCAAGCTGAGGCACAGAAAAAGATGAGAATTATAGGTGGGAGAGAGGGGGAAGGTGTCTCCCACTCCCTTATTCTGTTAACTTCCGCTCTCCTAGAGTTAGAAATGCCCATATTTCCAGTGAAGCTCCTCAAATTATCACTGCTCCTCAAATGCTATAAACAAGCTGAAGCATTGCTTATGGGCCAGGGAAGTTCCCTATGGGATGTACAGGGAGCCCTGGATCTTCCCAAGTGGTGGGGAGAAACATGAAGCCTTCCCACCTCATACTAACCCCAGGCAAGGTGCAAATACACCCTGTGCCAGAATTCTGGCCAGGCACCATTTTCTGCTCAAACACAGCCCTGATCCCAAGGCAAGGCACATAACAATTGTATACTGAGTCACACTGGCACTTTTTATGGTTCATTGACATTTTCTGACTGCATTCATCACCACAGTCTTAGGATGAAGCAGCTGAAGTCCCCCAGTTGGAGTTTTACACAGAAGCAACTCAGAAAGGAATGGAGATTTCACTACATGCTTGGTTAAAAGAAATGCAAACCTTCCTCTGCTACTGTACAGCCACTGAGACTGCCTTAAAAAACATTCTGACAGTATCAACTTCCTCTCTTACTTTATGGATCTTCAAATGACCATATATATCTATGCACTTGTATATGTATTCATATGTAGGTATGAAGATATAGAGACAAATATGAATGTTTTCTGTCTCAGTGAGATTGGAATATTGCTCTAAAGTATTCACTGAAAAATCTCTGGATGTTAATCACCCAATTCTGTCGACAGGCAAGTGCAGTTTCACTTCTGTTATGTCCTACACCTTATCCTGTTAGAAGAGAAAGCTGGAAGCACAGATATGCAGTGGTCCCAGGACTCTGTTCCTCAGACTGCAAACCTGTTAGCACCTCTGAGAAACATTTTGCTGATACACGCTTAAATAAAATGTGTCTGAAAGGAGAGCCCCTTAAGGATTCACACAGATTCCCAAAAGGGCCCTTATTGGGAAATGAAAATATGTGCTGATCTGCCTGCAGAAAGGAGGATAAATGCTTTGTGAAGCATTACAGAAAACAGTAAAGTTCACTTCCATGTCAGGCTAAAGTGGATGGCAACAACTTCATTAACATCTAATTCCTGCAAAGCACCCAGCAGTAAATGCAGGGTACGGTATGCAATGCTGGCCTCATTTTGAGATCTGTGTTAGGAAAAATCATCTTCTTATGTTTCTTCACTATGGTACACACTGTTAGCAGACTTGCAGTGACCTTCTGCTGCTATCTCAAAGCATGCCACAGTGGCTCTCTTCTTATCTCCAAAAGGACATGTAGGTTTACTAATTGCTTCTCAAAAGGCCAGTTTGCTCCTGAACAAAACCACTAATGGTAAAGAACACAATCACACGCTACTTTCATCATTATCATCTCACTAAAGCTACCATTTCACTAATTTTATTCACCAAATATGAAACACAAGCTGTTTATGCACCTATGCAACTTTGATTTTGTGCAAAGCATCAGTCTGTTTCCATCATCAACAACCTGTAGATTTTGAATCTCCCTTGTTCCCTTTTATCATTTGCTTACATTAAAGAGCTGCTTTGAGTACAAGCTTTCAGCTTTGGGGCAATTTCTGGAAGAAGAAAAATAATTTAAAGGCACAAGAGGGACTGTCTGGGAAGGACAGATTAAAAATTAACATGGTGAGTTTGATCCAACATGTTCCTGTAAAGAAGGATCACATACCACATGTCCCTTAGGATGAAAACAAATGGTTCATAGACATGGAATTGAAAATACCAAAATAGAATTAAAGCAAGAGAAGCATTAGAAAAAATAGAGAATATTACTAATGGCAGAGTCTGTTAGCTTTAATATATATTTCAACTGGCTACTTGATAAATGGGGTTTGAGGTGACAAGGACACGGCTCACAGGTCAGGCATAAAAAATTACAGTAAATTGGGTTGCATCAAATTGACTCCCTCAGAGAAGCCTGCAGAGAGATCTTGACAAATTGGAGGACTGAGAAAACACCAAGCTATGTCAGGGGGTGTTTAGGCTCTATATTAGAAAAAAATTCTTCACCCAGATGGTGGTTGGGCATCAAAACAGGTTCAACTGGAAGTGGTCACAGCACCAAGCCTAACAGGAGTTTATTAAATGTTTGGACAATGCTTTCAGGTGCATTGTGTGATTCCTGATGCCATCTTGTGCAGGGCCAGGAGCTGAATTTGATGTTCTTGTGGGTCCCTTTCAACTCAGGATATTCTATTCTTCTAAGTTAGGGTTTTTTTTTTCCCCTTTCCCTGTTTTAAACAGAAAAGTCCACTCCAAATACTCTCCTAAAAAGATAAATTCAGCTGTTAAAACCTGTTTCATAGCAATTTCTCTTACCTGACTTTCTGGAGTCATTGCAGCACAAATCACTATGCCCTGCCAACTGACCAGTACAAATCAGGAAGGTTGTAACGTGCAAGCTACTTTCAGTGTTAAAAGTCAGTCCTCAGGTCTTGCTTTATAAAGCTGATATAGAATGCAATCAATACAGAGTTTTACTGAAGTTGCAGGTTTGAGCTGTTACCTGAGCTAGAGACAAATTATTCAGTTCATGAATGTTACACACATCTCCTCCTAAGCAGACACTATTTTAATTTACTTTGAAGAACTTCACAGAATTCCAGGAAAATTCAGGTTGGAGGGGACCTTAGAAAATTTTGAGCACAGTCTTCTCAAGCCAGACTTGGCTGTGAGGTGAGACCAGGTTACTTAGGACTTTGTCCCCTTGAGGACCAAAAATATCTGAGGAAAGAGAAATGGCATGATCTCTTTCGGCAAGCTGTTCCTTGCCTGACTGTCCTCATGTGGAAGAAGTTTTTAACAAAGTTATGAGAAATGCTGCTTCTTGTAAGAAACCTGTATCCAAAGGTATTTGCATAGATTTGCTTCATAATGTCTGTGTTTCTCTTCATTTTTTTATTTGTTAGTGTAGTTGCACAATTGACAAGCTCTGCCAGATTAAAATGAGGTCAGATTATAATGATGAACACATGGCTGAAATGGTCCTGCACTGCAGTTAGAAATAGGTCATCTCAGAATACCTTCCCATTTTTATCTCAGCTAAAATGAAACAAGAGTTTGTCAACATTTCAATGTCAAATTGAATTTTACTGAACATATTATAACATTATATAATGTAAGGTGACAAACAGGGCAGTAAAGAGGTGGTTATCATGAAATTTGAGCCAAGTTTTTCCCAGTAAGAGGCTGGCCTGTGGGGGCAGTGAAATCCACCTTTTCTAGAAAGAAAAAGATGGGAACCTGGTGGATCAGGAGTACCTGTATGTTCAATTGCCAAACACATGCTTAACTCCACGTGATAGTTTTAAGTTTCCATGTTATAATGACTGTAAATTCACTGATGGATTGTTTTTTTCCACTACCACACACTAGAGCACAGATGCTGTGCAAAGACAGTTGAATACATCATGCACCAGGGATTAACATCTGTACTGGGGACAAGGACTTCAACCATCTCCATGACAGCGGGCTTAACACTCCCATGTTGTTCCACATTTCAGACTGACCACAAAGTAAAACTTTACTCCAAACATGTGATCAGTTACAATTGCTGATTTCATACTCCACAGTTAAGGCACAAGGAATGCAGAAGGACTTTACCAAGTATAGCTCCTCTAATGTAATTTCATAGAAAACTGCCTAAAATCCACTTGGTCTTAAGCTTGATGCATTGAACTGAATATCTCAGCATTTAAATGATCCAATAGTTCAGAGAAATGCCTTTTACAGCAGTGAATATTATCATTGCTTATTACTGACCACCAGCATATGCTCTCAAAAATTAGACTGCTACCAATCATGAGGTCTGCAGAAACAGTACCTCCAATGTTAGGCATCACTATCACTCAAGGAGAAGACAAAGGGCATTAGTTAATCTGGTTGCTGGTCTTCCTGCACATATTGCTCAGGAGAAAAATGTTTCCTGAATGGCTTCTGTTCACACTCTTCCTTGGCAACATCAGGAGCAAGGGTTTGTTTCACTGGCTGGACACAGGGAAAGAGCCTAGAGATGGTCCTTTCTGTCAGCACTTCTGCCATGGATACCAGGGAATTTACCAGAGACAAAGTTCTGGTTCATGGCACCAACATTTTTCCCCCAAGAGACCAAATGTTGGCATCCACTGCGTTTACAATTTCAGCAGGTCATGGTGGAGATAACACAAGGCCTTTCTATGAGGAAGCAGATAGCATTAATGTGTTGTTGGAGTTGCTTGTCACACCAGTAGCACCAGGCATTTGTCCCACTAATAGCTAAAGAAGGAGCAGGAGGGCAAGAACTAACTTGTTACAGCACAGCTCAAAAAAAATGAAAAGGACAGAGTAATGCTTCATTAACAAAATCTCACTTAAAATGCATTCATTATCTTGTTTCTCACTACTGACACTGCAGTTATGTGTTCAGCAAATTCACAATAAAGATTACAGTTTCAGAGGTAACTTGGCCACAAACAACTGCTTCCCAGCCCCAATTTTTGTAGACAGGCCATTAACTTGGTAACAAGTTAAAACATTTCATTTTTGGATTTGACCATATTTTGGCAAAAAGCATGAATATCATGGTCTGCCTCTGTTCTGCTTATTAAAGAAAGACATAAAAAAACCTTTTTTTTTACACTTATAATTGGTTCTCATCAGCTGTTAGTCTGTAATGTGGTGAGTTCTCCAGGGAGGGCAAGGGGTGTGAAATCAATCGGGATTCTTCACAGTGCCAGTAGTGAAAATTCCTGCCATCTCTATGAAATCCTCAGGCTTTTCGTTTTCTTTGTAGTGTCTTTCAGAAAATCCCTACAAACTCTGCAGGGTACAGAACTGAAACACACAGAGCTTACACTTAGGCAGAGCAGGGGTGAAGAAGGGAGAAGCATGCTCTCCACATCAGTGCAAAGGCCATATATTTCAGACTGTTTATTGATGCAATGGTGTGGTTTTATTTTTAAAATCTTTCATTAGGTTACTCACATCTTTTAAACTACCTTTTCCCCTACAGAATTATAAATTGGTGTACTACTTATACATTGATGGTGAACTGCATATTGTGCCTTTGGCAGGAACCATATTTCACAATTTTTCCTCAAAGAAATGAGTGATAAAACACTGCTGTTACTGAGTAACATGAAAATGCAGTTTATTACCAGCCTTACTACCTACAATCCCTTCCACTAGTAGTTTAATGGTGATTTACTGGCCAGTGCTGGCAGTTATAGACCAGATCGCTAGCCCAATAACAAGCCAAATATACAAGAAATTCACAGATAATGATTACTTCACATTTTGATCTAGGCTAGGCATGAATGCACAATTCAGACATATAAGATGAAACAGTTCTGAGAGCAGCATCAACTCGTATAGATCCAGACACCAAAATAAATGAACAGCAGGAAAAATTGGAGATTGTGCAAATACTGCCATAGCTCAACATTTTCATCTGCACATTTTTTATTTGATGGTATTAAAATGGTAACTCTACCTTTAAGCCCTTTCTCATATATAAATTTGTTTCTATGCTTCTGATGTGCATACACAAATGCAGGAAGATGGACAGGGAAATTCACTCATCTTCTAGCTTAAGACAACTGCAGAAAATGCAGCCTTTGGCTTGCCCCCTACATTCCTACACAAAGAGAGACCCACAGATGATAGAAGACAGCTTTTTTTAGATTGGTATGGCATTTGGTTACTTCACACATACCTGTGTCTTTCAAACCCCCAAATCTTCTGACTACAATGGGTGAACAGCCATACCAACAAGGAGGGAAAAGGCTGAGAGCACAGCTCCATTCAGTGGCTTCACTGGTTACCAGGGTTTGGAAAACATCATAAACTTTCAAATTACGTGGTAATGACCTTTAGCCTCTTTTATGACTTTTCAAGACAAAGATGTATAGATTATTTACAAGGTAAGCTGAAAAGCTTGTAGTAGTCTTGACAACACAAAAGGCCACTATTTCTTCCTTCATTTTTATGCCTACAACTCCACACCTTAAGGTCTTGGACTTTACCACCACCTTCCTTTTCTCTCTTTATTCCACCTCCCCTTTCAGATTTCAGCTTGCTGCATTCCTAAACAGTCCTACCTTTCATTCTTCCTTTTGCACAAAGGCATGGCCATGGTGCACTGCTCTCAAACTGATCACAACTGAACATGAAGTCACACTGATTCCAAGCTGTAGCTCATGACTGCACATTCAGCATCTACAGTCTCTCTGCTCTCCATTTTGATTTAACATTTGGTTCTTGTTGGCCCATACAGTTCATCTTGTTGCTGTTAAATACAGTAGCATCTCTCTCTGCAAATCCTGCCATCTGGAACAGTTCTATACTTATGTTTCAGCAAATCACTTGCTTGAAAAATCTGGAAGCATATCTTGTCTCCTCTAGCTCAAAACCAAACTCCTTTCTTTATCACTGAGAAAGCAATACCATTGCATGTAGTGCTGGTACGTCCCACATAGCCAAATGCACTCCTTAACTGCTGTCATGAACCACCTTCTTCAAAATTCCAGATAGATAAACCAAGACCCAGGTCTTTCACCTCTTTTTGGTGTTTTGTTGTTTTGTTTATTTTTTAAACAGACCATATGACAAAACCATGAGGCATCTGGGGATACAGCCTGAATGAAATCTTTTACACAAAATAAAGCTGTCTTACTGTCTTAACCATTCAGTGTTGGGTGTTCCCCAAATTACTTGAGATTAAAGAAACAGACTCCAAATAAATAGTAAAAGTCACTTATTTGTGTCATCTACTTCCAAAAAATTTACTTGAAATAGAACAATCAGTAATCTGTCAAAAAATTGTGAAAGCTGATAACAGCTGCTGATATACTGCCTGGCATTACTCTCCTACTTTAGAATAAAAACCGGTACATCTCTAAAATATATTTCTATTCTTTGTGCCTTAGTAGATGTCTCTTTCAGGACTCAATATGTGATCAGAATTTTAATTGAACAGCTCTCACTCTATCATTATTTTGCAAACATGACATTATAATAAGAGTGCAGCATTAGCCGTGGCTTTGGATAGATAACAACATAACCTTAGAATGGCAATGAAGGATGCAGACACAGGTTTATGGTCAAGATTCTCAAGAGATGAAGCCTCTCTGCATTAGGCCAAAGATTCTTACTCAGTCATAAGCTGAAGAGCTAATTTCAAAGAGAGTATCCACTATCCTGAAGAATAAGGAACTGAGGGCCATGAAACAGGTTTGATAGAGATATGACCGGCTGTCACAGGGAAACAACAGCAGCTTTAAGCAAGTGATGGAAAGGTATGGGATTCCAAACCCTTTTCCTAGCTTCCACAAAAAAAACAAAACAAAAAAAACAAAAAAACAAAAAAACAAACAAACAAACAAAAAAAAAAAAAAAAAAAAAAAAAAAAAAAAACCCAAGAAAAACCACAAAACAAACAAACAAAAAAAAAAACAACCCAACATTATATGCCATTGCTCTCCAGTTAACCTGGCCTTTAACTACGGTGAGACTTCAAATTACCACCTTGGAGATGGGTGGGTTCACGTGTGAGTTATCACACTACCCAAGTCCAGTAAGGCAAAGAGCAAGAACCATATTAAGAGAAAAGAGATCCTTTTCTTTAAGGCAGCATCTCCTGCCCTAGGAGCTGAGGTGCACAGCACAGTCAGCAGTCAGATCTTTTCTGAAGAACTGCTCCATCTTGCTTCTGCTTGGTGACCTTGTCAAGGGCAAGCACTTGAGCCAGTGTGTGTGGCCCTGGCTGAGATCTGAGGAAGGACTGCAGGAGTTTCCAGCTCTTTCCATGGAGTCTTTAGGGCAGGCTGAACTCATTTTTCTCTTCTGTGCTTTTAAGAGATGCATTCATTTTTAGAAATTAAAATGTTAACTTGATTTCTCTTGAAGCTGTGGTCCCATAACAATGGCTAAGATGCTCCACCAGGAGATATATTTTTTAATTTAGTTTATCTTATTTTCTTACATTTAATCTTATCTCTGTAAATCACAGAATATACGAATCATTTCACTATAAACATATATGAATATGACTATCTCCAGTCTTAAATACAAGAACTAGAAGTAGGAAAATAAAACTCACAAGTTCCTTTTCTGCTACGGTTGCAAAACTTAATTTAGAAGAATGCCAGCCAATGGAATAAAGCTGCTATTTTTACCCTTTGGACGTACAAAATTTATCATTAAAACTTACAATTAGATAAAGGATCTGAAAGCAATATAGATTTTAAGATGGAAAATTCTTCTCAGGGAAAAAGCCACAGCATCAATTCAATGTTAATCACAGCCAAGATCTGATAGAAAGAGAACAGCACATAGGAGAGCAGCAAAATAATTGAGGAGTCCTGGTCCAGGACTCTTGTACATGTACAGGAGAATACAGTAAGTTTTATTAACACCTGATCTAGACCACTGCCCATAGGATGCGTGAGTATCTATACTGCAATAGATACTTTTTGCATGGGCACATAAGGCCTTGGGAAATCTTGGCCTGGAATACACTACCAAGTGCAAACAATAAGCCTTCTCCAGAAATCCCCATATGTGCAAGCAGTACTGTATATATTTCTCCCTGAATCCAAGTTTCTTTGACATCACAAGAAAATCTCTTCTAGAAATTATAGTTCTGTTTGGCATGCTTGTGCTTAAGAAATTAACTTGAAAATATATTTTTACAAATAAAGCAACTTTTGATTGCTGTTTATAGAAGAAGTATTGTCACTATCTGAGAGTCAGAAACTATTCTTTCCCTTGCTTTTAACTACTATCTTGGTACATTACATAGCTATTCCTCCCAAGGAACAAAATCCCAGCTCCTCAATTTCATCTCTTCATTGGAAGAAGTATTTCTTAATCAGATGTGAAATGGGAAAAGGCATGAATTGGTGCTACTTGAACTGCATAGACAAGAGAAACAAATTATTATGATAAGCATTTGCTGCTCTCAAGGCAGTAAATTGCAGGCTGGCTGAACACAAATAAAGAAAAGATATCACAAAAAAAATAGCTGATTGTTTATTCTTGACTGCCAAAAAGCTGCTCAGGATGCACCAAAAAAGAATTTCTGCAGCCAGAAAAATTATTTCTGATGATGGCAAGAGGAAAAGAATGGAATCTCTCCACCCCCATTCCTGTCCACCCCAAGCTTAAAAATACCTAAATGGTTCTGGTATTAAAAACAAAGACAAAATCATATTGAAACCCATTAAAGATAGATTAAAATAGTAGATTGCATGTAGCAATTAATGAAAAAGATGCCATTTGATTTCTTGGGAATTATTTTAAAGTGTATATTTTAAAATACTTTTTTTTGGTTTTTCTGAAATCTTGCTTGTGCTTCTTCCCAAGTATCAAAACAATAGAGTTTAAGTTAGGGTTTTCTCATGTGCTGCATATAAAAGTTTATTTCAATAACCTCACTGAAAAAACATTGCAGCCTTTTTGTTAGGAACACATTTGAGGTTTTTTTGTGGTTTTTTTTTTGCAGCCAAAGAAAATGTTGTAAGTAATTTTTTCAAAATTTATTTTAAAGAAACACCACAAATTTTACTGGAGTCTGCTTTCCATAGTGCAGTACTAGAAGCTGCCTGACAGTGGCTCCATGTTCAATTCTGAAAGCCTTCTATGAAGGGAAGGAGACCAGGAAAAAAATGGGAAGAATACAGCATCCCCTAGAAATTCTGGATCTAAGCCTTGCATCCACTCCTATAAAAGCCTGAAGAAAACCACAAATTTCTCCTTTAAGCTTTGTTATTCTAGGCTTCTCTTTACAAATATGTGGAAATATTTAGGCATCCAAATATCTTTAGAAGACCAACATACTTCATGCAGGGCACTTCCACTGCACAAGCATGTTCTTGGCAAGCTCAGCAGTGATTGCACACTGGGTGATTAAATGGAACTGGCCAGCAGGACCCCAAGCAGTGCCAGCCCACTTGAGCTAAGTGCAACATGACAGTGCCCAGACCCATCATGACTCTGGGCACAGCAGCAAGCTCAGCCTTGCAGCAATCCAGTTCTGACAAACAGTGTCTTCAAAGCACATAAATAAACTTTGCTAATAATTATACATGTATTTATAGTGCATCCTTCCTCCAGGAATCACAAAGTGCTTTACAAGTATCAGCCCATTCTCTATTTAGCAATCCCAGGATTGAATGTGCAATTGGCAAATGACATTTCACTGGAATGGAAGATACTTCAGTGGCATCATCACTTACTGGTTTAACAGAACTACTCTGTCTTTCTTAAAACTAGGATTTAGTCACAATCTCTGTGCTTTTTGAATGAATTAAACAACTGAAGCCTCATCTCTGGCTTAAAGGCTGCTGGCTAGGTTGAATGAAAAGGCTATTTCACTAGAATTGGTAACAGCTGGGAATAAGAGTTATCTCACAACAACATATGGGAACACATGAATACCCTGGATTCCATCCTGTTCTTTCAGTGGTGAAATTCAGCTGAAGCTGTCTGGCTATAAATCTGACTAGGATAACAGGACTCTGTTGCCAAACATGTTTATTCTCTTAAGGACACCTAAGCTTTAAAGCTAAAGGGACATTTGCATCACGATTTAGTGAAACCATAGCTGATTTCAGCAGAGTGATTAAGACTTCAGAACTATTTGTACAGTAGGTTGGTTGCTATTGCCTATTCTAATACCCAGATGATACAATTTCTTCTCAATTATTTTTCTCTATGCTCAAAGAGTGTCTGATCTAAACAAAGTAATTTTTTTTCCATTATCTCAATGACTGATATGTTTTCTAGCCAGCCAACCACAGGCACAAAAGTAAGCATTTTCTTTATGACCAACACTTGATGACCTTGAAAAACCTGCAACAGCAGCCTGTGGGAAGTCTACAGAGATCAAAGAAACAATTCATGTTTGTATTCATTTGAGTGCCATTCTATGTCTAGCTCTGTCTAGAGTGATGCTACAAGAGCTGTATATTACTAGTGTACTCTGCAAGCACATAGCTGCAGAGGCCAGGAAACAAAAAGCACCGTGCTGCACTGAGTGCTCCATCTCTGTCAGCAAACTGCCAGAAATCCCTAGAGAACAAAAATTATGTTGTGCACATCTAGGTAAGCTATATCCGCTATCTCAGATGTTCTAAAAATATTAACATTGCATATTTTAGATAGACGGGGGGGGGGGGGGGGGGGGGGCGGGCGGCGGGGGGTGGCCAGGGGACCTGTTTTGGTACCACATCACTTTTCATTCAAAATAAATTACTTCCAGGATGGTGCTAAATAGAGTGCTGTTATGCAGCTGCTTAACATCACAGTTGTAGAACACACTAACTTATATGAAGTGTCAAAGTTATTAACTTAATATGAAACTGAAGCCAGACCCACCTATAAGTTTTTAAACTTTCTTGTTTATGAAGTTTAAGACCTGATACCCAAGACCTCAACTTTATGTTTCAGGCAGGTGATTTTTCCTTTTGCCTCAAAAGGTCTCTAGCCCAGCCAGGTTGTCCTCTCTGGAGAGATGAGAAAAGAGAAGCCAGGCACCTTGATACAGCTCAACATAGGCTGCTTTAGAAAATCAGCAATAATGAATAACTAAAACTGTGTAGAATTTCAATTACTCAGGGGGTGTTTAAGTATTTGTCTACTCCCATCTACCCACATAGGACAGCAGACAAGTACCATAGTGAACAGCAGGATCTTGGGGAGGAGAGCTGGGATGCAATACAGAATTATATGGGTTCTCTGGTGGAAAATAGCTAAAATCCACAATTGGGAATAAAGAAGTCGAGCCAGAAGTGTTAATTCTTTAGTGAAAGAGCAGAGAGTTTGCACTTAGCGCAATCAGTTCTGCAACAGTCAAACAGTGCTTCAAAAGTGTATCTGGAAAAATTCCCAGATTCCACATTTGAGCCTTTAATTTAAACCTCCAAGAACGAGGGTGGCCACAGAAGCAATGAGAAGGATTAAAGGACTGGCTTCCTTCTGCCTCTCCAGCTCTGTTAGAAGAGGGTGAGTCACGTACATATTTTCTTAATCACTGAGCTACAAAGCACCTCCCCCCTTTCCTTCTACTTCTCCAAGCCTCTGCTCCAAACAAGCCTGCTATCACCAGGCAAATACCAGAGCAGCCTTTCCCCGATAGATGTGTACAGGGTAAAATAAGCCACAGTGACTGATCCTGTAACCCTTTCTGTACGAGGCAGTTAAACAATTCAGCACCCCTCATGGGAAGGAAGTTAATTCACCCAACTAAAACAGAAGGGAAATCAATGACATCATTATTACAAGTGAAACACGGCTAAGATATCAAAATGAACATCCTTACTGTCATGCTGGAGGAATGCCTGTGCCACTTCTTAAGCTCAGGACATAAAGGAATGCATTTGCAATGACTTTAGCTAATTTCCAGCTTCTTCCTTTTGTCACGGGACAGAGAGAGGCTGCTCCAAGGAGAACATTCAGAACAACAAAAGTTAATCCCTTTCTCTGAGTTGCCTTTTCTAGGAACCTCATGTGTCTTGGCTGACAGGCAAAGTCATATCCATTACCCCAATCTTAAGCCATTCCTTGCACATATTCCTTTGTGAGACTACAGCATTTGTGATTTTCTATGTAAAACCCAGGGGAGCATGTTTTCCCATATATCAGTCCTCTCAAAATACCAAACCCTTATTTTAACCTTCCATGCTTTGAAAACTGCTCATGTTGAAATTTCCTGAGTAGCTTGCAGACCCACTGGACACATTTTGGACTAAGGATAATTTTTTTTTTAAACCATCACTCTAACAAAATAAATCTGAGGGTTATAAAATCATCTAGGCTTGAAAAACAGGGTGCACAAGACAAAGTAAGAAGCTCATTGTCAAACACCCATGTCAAAAGTGCACATCATCTTGTGGCTATTATATATTAAATAAATACATTTTCTCTGGCCCCCCAAAGCTTTTTCCTAGCAAAATACAACTGATAATTCCATTATCACCAGAGCTATGCAATGTGGTGTACCACATCCACTTACATGCTTTGTAATAGCTCAGAAAAGCACTTGTAGATGTTCTGATATCTCCAGAAATAGCTGCCCTAATACAAAAAGTATCTCATTCTAGTGCACTAAACATGCACCACTGGTGTACAGAACCTTCAAGCAAGATTATCCTGATACATTTAAAACATGTCCACATATGGCTATGTCACCAAATCCAGACTCCTTAGCCTCCTCATTTTCAGCACCATGTCAATTTTAAATGATTCTGGCTGAGAGAGATGGCAGGATGCTGAAAACCCTGTCAGCAACTGGCAGGCAGACTCCATTAAAGTACTCAATATTGCTAACATTGGTTCAACAGGACTTAAAAATGACTCCCCTGTGAAATCAAATTCACCAGGTTCTCTCTCAGGCTGCCCACAACACAGATTTCAATCCACAAAAGCACAGGGTCTAAATAGTCCCCTGACCATGGGTCATTTTGCATTCAGGATTCAAACAAAAATAAAATTTCAAGTGGAAAAATTACTGGAACCACAGGGGACAGAATTTCGACCATCAATAAAAATCTGTGTAAGTTCGTACAGAACACAAACTGATTCAGATGCCAGCTTTGCAATGATATCCACTGTGAAGCCAAGGGTGGGGAAGTGTGGAAAAGGGGTACCAGCCAGAAAGGCTCCACCATGTGTGGCTTTGAAAGAGTGCACAAATGTACTGAGGTGAACTACTGATTCAATCTGACCTCCTGCCTCAGTCTCCACTTCCTAATAATCTCTGAAATCAAATGAAACCACAAATTCTCTACTTGATTCCTCTATGGAGCTTTATGGCCTGTGGCATGTACAAGCTGGAACAGACAGTGTTAATGGCCCAGCTTTTAAACCTGCTTATTTGAGCTTGAGAACTGCACAAGGCAAATATTTCCTATTACATTGTCTCACAGAGTACGTTGCTCTGGGCACCCTAAACCCCTTAGAGGTGCTGTCCTCACTGCTCATGTCAGCTGCAGGAATATTATGCCTAATTTATCTCTGCATTTTTGTATCAATAGCATCACTATATATATGTGTGTGTGTATATATATATATATAAAACTTTATCAATAACAGCAGCCTACTTCAAGCAATCCTGTCCATAGCTTGGTAAGAGTCCAAGCTTACACTATTTTTCTTCATCCAAAACATTTTGCATTCTGCTGGTGTTTAGGCTAGACTCAAATATTCAGTTCTTCAGTGGGATTGCTCTACTTCTGTATGATAAGAGCTCCTTGAAGGAGAAAAACAATTAACCTCTGTGGAATCCTGAGAACATATAAATCTTCTATGCCTTCCGTTTTAATTTTGTATACAAGTTGTAAAGGCAAAGTCACAACAAGAACCTTAGGAGAAAAGAAGACAACTGGAGCTTCTCAACACAGTGCCCCTGTTGCTCAAAAGCCCTTTACTCTCCAAAACACTTTGTAACCCAGACATCAGAGCTCTTGTCACAGACACCCTCATGCCTCCAGCCCTCACTCAGGTCTCTCCATCCCTGGCCTCCTCCAGCTGGTCGATGTGGCCAGACAAGCCCACCTTGATCTTCTCTGGAGTGCTTTTAGGGGTAGTCTAAATATTGAGAGCCAGTCTGCTGCCATGATGAACCAAGGCACAACTTAAAGAGCAGAAAAACAGAAGAGACAGCCCCACCTGAGAAGAATTCTCCATTGACTGGTGACATTGCAGCCCAGAGATCCAGGCCAAGACAAAAGAAGAAGGATCACAGCTGCAGATATAATTAGAGGCATTACACTTGCAAGACCAGAAGCTGGAATATGACTAATGCATCTGAGAAAGCTGATGGATGTCCTGGAGGTAGCTTGTATTTTATCCCACCCCTAAGCAAAAAACCAGGCAGCAGAGGGAAGGAATTATCACAGTCACCTGCTCTCCTTTATGATGGCAGGCTCTTTTTATTTCCATAGGGTACTTTTTGCCAGTACAAGAGCTCTCCCTGTTCTACAGCCTGTGGATTAGAGAGCAGCCAGGCAACGTAGGCAAATGTCTTACTTTGACAGCAAGTCTCCATAGCTTCAGCATCTTATATTACCTTTGTCTTTTTTTTTCCCTTTCTCTTCACTTCTTATGAATTATTTTCTTAATGGCAGTCAGCAAATAATTAAAAGTCATTATTAGAAGACAGATAACATCTAGAAAGTGGTATACGTCATACTGAACAAGCTTTGCAACAGATTCCTGCACAACTCACCTTGACGTATATATTTGTATATATTTTATCAGACAAGTGTATTTTATTCTGTATCCAGGCCAAATTTTTAACACTATGTATAGAGATAGGTAGCCAGCTAGGTGCTCATCAAACGTCAAAAATAAAACTGGTGAAGTCATGCTGAATTCAATTGAGTCAGAGGAAGCTGGAACCAAAAACTGCACAGTGGCAGAGCAATGTTCATGTTCCTCCAAGTCACACAACAAAAAAGGTATTTGAAATATGAGTTCATAGTTTTTAAGATGGAAGGCAGTCTGGCTTTTTTGAATTGTGTAAGCTTTGTAATCCATAGGCAATGAAAATTGACAGTTTGCTGACCAGTGAACTGTCTGTTTCAGTAAGTAAAGCCTCTTGTATTAGTATAAAATAAATGTGGTCTAGTTTCAAGATCTCTAAAAAGCAGTTACTTGTGTTTTCAGGACAAAGCATGTAGTAGCTGTATAGAAACCCCCATCCATGAGCAATAAGCCCAGAAACCTGGAGCCTCTATAGATATGCACATATAGAGACTTCAGTGGCAATAGTATCTGCAAGTAAATGGCTGGATCTATAGAAGACAAGGCAATAAATGCAAGCTCTTTGAGCGTGAAGGAAGATTCTGCATTTCAAAGAGGCAGTTCCCTCCTTTCTGTTGCTGAAGCTCTGTCAGTGGACACTTTGGAAGATATGTGCCAAACGGGAAGTCCAAGTGCATTGCATTTCCAAACTTGCTGTCTCCTTCAGTCCCTGCATCCCTGTGGCCACCTCTTCTCCAAAGGACTTTTTTTTCCCTCAAGCACTTCCACTTGATCACACCAGTGTCCTTGCACCCACAGCCATTCTGCACAAACAAACCAATACCCCAGGACACTCATCTGAAGTTAGTGTCAGAAACAGAAACACATTTTTAGCTAGAATCATAGGTCTATCCAGCCTCCAGATCTGCCAGAGAAATGTAATCTGATACAACACATGGAAACAGAGGTAGGAAAACAGCAGATTTATCTCTTCAACAGCTAAAAACTTTGAGGAAAGAAGTGCTACTGTGGCCACCCTTTTGGAAATTTCAGTCTGTATACTTTGTTTGGACTAAAATGTCAACAAGTTACATTCTCCAGGAGAAATTGGAAAATTGATCTTATCTTTCAACAAATAGCCCTGGTACATGACAAACACTGTTAGGAAGACATGCCAGCAGAGAATTTAAAAAAATCAGCAGTACCAACTATTTCTCATCCACCATTCTGCAAAAAACTTCCACAATCAGAACAGCTTGAAATAACTCTCGAAGGAGCTGCACTGTTTTAACCATCCTAATTTTCTAGTACCAAACACTTCTCCATGGTTTGAGATTTGGCTTGATAACTCTGCACCTTAACAGTGAAATGCTACTTATTTTCCCATGTATGTATAATTTTTCTTGGGTAAAACATGGTTTGGATCCATGATGTTCAGAAAGGAAAGGAAATTTATTTCTACCAAACTCCTCCCACTACTGTTGGTAGCACTCCTTGGCAGCACTCCTTATTAGCTGTAACCAGTTCTGGTAGCTGTTGGCCAAACAGTTCTGATTAAGACTTGAGTGTAAAAGAGTTTCAGATCAATTTTTTTTGCTGCTGATCATGCTCATCTTCCCAGAGTAACCCAGCACTTGCAGCCTAGCAGTGTTCTCATCAGGAGAAGTGGGCTTGACCCTTGAAGTATCAGTGAAAAGAAATCCTGGCAGTGAGCGTCTCTTTTGCAAGAGACCTGTGTGAATTCTGAGGAGCAGCACAAAAAAACTCAACAAACAAGCACTGTTTACTAATAGCAATTTTCTAGTGCAATTCACTTCCCAATAAGCCTGCACAGCACAGATGCAGCCTCAGAACCAAAGCTGCAGAAACACACTTCCAAGTGCAGGTAAATCAGAGATAAGGAATGGTCCAACCATACAGTATAACCAGATCTCCACAGCCTTCTTCTGCATCAGTGACAGTGCTACAGACACAAGTGCCCATTGCACAGCAGAAACTGTGCCCATCTCATACAGCAGAGCACTTCTTGTCTCATCTGGTGAGAGCATAAATGAACAGCCACTCAATTCCCCTTGCTTTCACCAGTGCCACCACATTGAGACTGTTCCACGAGCCAGCCACAGGCCAGTCACAACATGTGTTTCATATTCACTTGTATTTCTACTCGAAAAAACAGACACTACACTGCAAGCGGCACATTTTCCGCTAGAATGTTCTTGTTTACTAATAAGATTTTAGGACATGGATACATACTCTACTTTGTATCTTACCTCACTCCTGCTCTGCCTGATGCAAGAACAGAGGCTAGTGACTAGAGGCATAGAGCTCATCTTTCTTGTGAAGAAAAGAAATGCTGGAAACTGAAATGTTTCAAGGTTCTGCATGCACAGTTAATGAAACAATTAGATATATTTTCCTTTCAGAAATTCCTACCTGCTATCAGTCCTCAGGTTCCATGGAAGGACTTTACCTTAATAGCTGATTCTGACTGCAGACTGTGGCCAGCCCTGAGACTTCCTCCAAACTCTTCACAGCCAGCATGCTGTAAGTAGTTACAGACTAAAAATGCTTTTCCAAGACTGGACTTTCCTCCAAGAGAAGGGAAGGGACTTGGCACACCGTACCAGCACAAGTTGATTCTTGGCACACCATGCTGGCTGGGCCATATAGTTGACCACCTGTCCTGAACAAGATGCCACAAATGGTGTGAGAGGCCAGAGACCAAAAGCAAATGGATTAAGAAGACAAGAAAGAAAGAAAGAAGGAAAGAAAGAAAAATCACGAGTCTGGGTGGTCCCTGGTTAATGCTACACTCTCTTTTGACCAGCTCCTATTTTTAAAGTTTCTTCTAGGGCTGTAGTTTTTCTTTATGTTGCCAGCGTAATGCATTCAAGAAACTAAAACTGATTAACAACATGAATTGCTTTCCATCACCATCTTTTATGCAAACAAAAAACTTTTTAAGTCAGAGTGAGCCAAGTATATAGCTCCAACTTTTTAAGTGGGAAACAGAAGCACAGCAGTGATTTATTCAGAGGAGTGAAGGCAGGGAAATAGGCTTGAACAGTGTGGGACTGTCTCCATCCCTAAGCAGAAGATAATTATGCATAATGTGAAACAAGGGCTGCTCCTCTCTTTCTAGACAACAAATTTCTGAGGACATCCTAAGCACAAGCTAAGAGAACTTAGAAAATGTATTGAAGCAGGCAGTGAAATGGATCTGTGAAAGAAGCTAGCTTGCTAACTGTTCTAAAATGAAAAAAGTAGTCTGTCTCCTGTTACAGCAAGCCCAATATTTTAGAAACCTCCAAGCATTTGATGGAGCATCCAGAAGAGCACTGTTGGCAGGGGAAGCATAAACAAACTCTGCCTGTAAATCACATTCAGCAAAATTACATAGTTTGTTCTAGAATATGGAACTTGATTCCCTGTAGACTTGTATCTTCTGCAGTCATTTACACCAGCATGAAGTAATATACTGATGGCCTATAGAACCACCTCTTCAATGTAGCAGCATTCCACCCACGACACAGACATCTGCTGTAAATGTCTCAAAGAAATTAACAGTATGCTCAATCTTTTGGACAACACACATGCATACAAATATAAAAAAAAAAAAAAAAACAAAAAAACACAAAACAAGTATTGACATTAAAAATCTGCCTATATATTAAAAAGAAAGAATAGGAGCAAGACAGCTAGAGTGGATAGAATCAGTCTTAACTAAGATTATTTTATGAAGTTCACAAATAACATCATACACATGGAACAACTTAAAAGAGCTCTACATTACAAGACTGTACAAGTTTCAAACTTGCAACTTAAAGCCTGCATTTTAAAGCTTTAAATAGATGCCTGAATTACAGTAGCTTCAGCAGCCTAAATCCAGCTCTCAAGCATATTTTGGAATACAAACTTTAAAACTTCATCAAGTTTTTTTCCCACAGAGCTCTTCCCTCAATCAGTGCATAGAAGTTATGGCTTCTATACCTTCTAGACAGCTATTAAGTGTGACTGCTTTCTCATCATAGTTCTACATTTATGCACAGGTCTTGCATACCGTACACTATTCACATTCTGCTCAGAAGCCTGAAGAATTACTTTCCTGATGACTGTGTCTGTGTTATGATCACAACTAGCCCATATGCTTCACAAATATTAAGGGTTTTTTTGCACTATATCATCCATGTTTTATATATTTGTAATTGATTTACAGAGACATCAAGGTAAAAACTATATCTACTGACTTTCAGAAACATAGGAAGAATAGGACACAATCTCTCTGCTTTAGGTATGACTTAATTTGTGGCTGTGGTGCTTAACCTTTCTGAAAACCAGGACCTAAATCTCTTCAGTGAAAGAGGATCTTATCTTACAAGTGAGGAAGTATGGTTTAAAGCACCTTAGAAAAATGATGCAACAGGCAGAAACATGATGCAGCTTTCCAGGGCAGCAGCAGCTCTCAGCTGCCTTGAACTGTACCATCTCTTTCTGCAGTCCCTTGCTTCAGTTGTCATGCATTTCTCAACCTCTCTTCTGTACTATATACAAGACACAAGTATTGTGGAAAATTCAGAGTGCAATCATTGAGTTTGAAAGACTCTATCAATTTAGAAATAGTGTGAAATGCAGAGTCATGGACACAATCTTTCTTCTAGCATTTCAGTCTTTTGAGCACTGGCCTTTATAGTCCTAATAATATTCTTTGGAGCTACCTAGTTACCTGCATAGCAATCCAGGAAGTTCTGTGGGTTTTTAATTCAGTAATTTTTTTAAAACCCAAATATTCTGTCATGAGGCATAAAATCAATACTCAAATCTGTTTTAGATCTTGTTATATTTGCAATTGAGTTAGACAACCTTTTCCTAGACACTGCATGAAAACCCAGGGAGCTTAGGAATAAATCAGGCTTCATCTCAGTGTCGTTCTAGACTCAAGTGTTGAAGCCCAGGATGGCAGAAGAAGGGACAGTGATGGTCAGTCTTGTGAAATATTAGTTAAATATATTAAACAAATTTAAGACATAGAGGATTTCCACCTAGCTCACAGAAAGACCAGGATCTTGGCTGAAAGTCATATTCCTGCTCCAAAGCACAGGACTGCTAGTTCTTAAAATGGAAGTTCATGAAAATATTTACTTGACAAAGAGAAAATATTCTTCAATTGTGTAAATTTTGATTAAAATTTTAAACATCTGAAAACAGGGTCTAAATAGTTGGGAAACACAGGTAGTATATCTATGTTTTCCTGTTTTTAACATGTTTATACACTATTGTTTCTTTGGTCTCTTCTGATAAATTTGATCTAACCAAGACATCAGTTCTGCTCTGAAGAGGGGAGGTCTTGTGGAGGTCCTTTCCAACTTTACAATGGGAGGTTTTGATACAAAGCTCTTTTCAGAGATGAACCCACCATTTTTTTTATAAGACCAAGTGACATCAACCAAGTCAAGTATTGCAAGTAATGACTCCAAAATCTAAACATGGGATGTCACCAAATAAAACATTGACGTGCTTGAGCTCACTGATGACAATTTTCCAAAACATGGCTTTTCACTGTAGACAGTTCTACATTCTAGGAATTAACCTAGTTAATCAATTTCTTCAATACCATCTTGCAAGCCAGCAACTATAGGTAAGAGTAACTCACCAAGTTTTTATGATCACTCTGTGCTCTGACTTACTGTCTGAGAAAAGCAGACAGTCTAGGATCTGTCTAGCATCTCAGCCAATTTATTCAAAAGACAAAACAATCCAGGAGGCAACAGATTACTATTTTAGTGCTGATTCTCTAAATGCACTGAAGCTGCAGTGAGGCTTGCCAGTTTGTCATCTGGTTCCCTGTGTGCCCTTAAAGTGCACTTATTCTATATGTAACTGCATCCTTAAGCTTGACTGAAATGTGCTTATCAGACATGCTGAAGAGAACTTCAGCTTAGCGCTTTCCTTAATACAAGCACCTATGCAGCCAGAATTTCAGACCAAGCCTCTGAAACATTGGAAATCACTATTCTCTCCTTGGGCTTGCTTTTGTGTATAAAAAGAACACATCATAAGGAAATGGTTGGAAAGAAGAGGGATGAAAAATAAATGGAGGATTAGTTAATAAAATAACTTCCCAATATAAAAAGGCCTTTCTGTGCTCCAAAGTGTGTTGCCAGATCTAGAGATTATCTGCAGTATGAGCCAGACTCTTATTTTCAGAATATTTAAAACTTCTGATTTTTAGTTTTAAGGAAAAAGTACATTTTCTGTAAACCAGCAAGATAGCAGAACAATGGTAGAAATGCTTTTCCAACAAACAGTAACACTCATCAGTCATAAGAGATGTATTTCCTTATATAATATATATTGATGAGGGGAACTTACATACAGGGGTAGAAGAACAGTGAGGGTGTACTCTGAATTTTGAATCTGGACTGCTGTTTACCTCACTCACTTTATTACCAGAATCTTAAACTATATTATTATTACTGCAATTCTCCTCTCCTAACATTTCCATCCACTGGCAAGAGTGAAATAGACTAAACTCTAATCTTGGGATACAATGGACTGCATTCCTCCCCAGTGCTATTAACTCTTTCCAAACAGAAAAATATTTAATTGCAGCACTGCAAGTGAGAGAGTGGGAGAGAGAAGGGAATACTCCATCAGGAAGAAAAAAGAGATAATCAATGAGAAGGGAAAATGTCACAGTGAAGAAGCTCAAGACAAGAAAAGAGGTTGCACAATGCCAAAGACTCTTCCTAGGAGGAGTTGTTCAAATGAAGAAAGTAGATCCAAAATGAGTGGCTGACAAGCATGATGGGATATGCAAGTACCAAGATCTGGTAGTAATGCAAAAATGCTTAGCTCTGACACTATTATGCATTACATATAACTACTGAAAAAGGAAAACATAATGTCTGCTACTTAAAGGAGAATATGCAAGTAAAAAAGTGAAGGATGCTTTGAAAAAAAGGTGGAGGGAGATACAGTAAGAACAATATAGGATGATGGCACGCTAAACAGCAGGTCTCAATAATCTACAAAGGTTTTCAAGAAAGGAAAAATGAATATCTTAAAATCACCTGTTTTTAAAAACAAAACAGCAGAGAAGGAATGCATTAATAAGACATGGAAAAATCCATCTCTAATCTCTCCACTGGCAAGCAGAAAGGTTCTGGCCAGAGGAATAATGCTCTTGGCTTTATCATAATGAATTTCTGTCTAGAACAGAAGGAAGATTCTTGACTGTTACATGACTAATATATTCAAATACTGTTAAATCAAGTATAGGACATGCATTCTTTCCCCTTCTTCTCCATATTCATCATGTAATATATACTGCTCCCATTGTGAGTTGGGTTTCATGTGCTTGACTTCACCATAAGCATCCTGAGAGCAGTACTGTGCAGCACACAGGATTTACACAAAGCATTTACTCTCCAACTACTCATGCAAGTGAAATGCAAACTATTGTACTCCATCATCCCTCTTACTTAAACCTCTACATCTCTGAGCCTCATCCCAGGGATACTGAAAGCATTACAGAAACAATAATCCCCTACTAGAAGTGATCCCTTTCTGCATTACCCCATTACCACTTCCTGCTACCTAAAAGCTTTCAGGGGCATCCAAAGTATTTGTAAGGTAGTGAATGGCAACTCTCTGATGCATTTAAGGAGAGGTATTGGGTAAACAATACAAAGAGTTGTGTAATTTGCACCACAGACCCACTGCTAGGAAAAGTAACCCACCACACACTCACAGCCTTCCCCTCCAGTCACTCCAAGAAAAATGCATTTCTGGCTGTCACCTGCTATTGACAAAAACGCACAAAACTTCTGATTCTCTTCTTTACCCTTCTCCCCAACACCCCTAGATATTGTTTCTTAGTAAAATATTTTCTTCCTGAATTTTATAGCCTTACTTCTCTGCAAGAAACAGACACCAACTGCAGTGCCTCTGGTGATGCAGTCAGACTAACCCAGTCAGCCACTGGCTACTTAGTGATGTGTGAGGGTAGCAGGCCCTGGCCTGTGGGTCCAAACTGCAGTCTCTACTGTCAGCAGAGAGCTTGTTTAGGAAGATGGAACAAAGGGGGAATTCAGTCAAATGTCCCTGGCTCTGGAATAGCAGTAATTAATTACAAATCAGCAGCACAGATTAGTGATCATCAAGAATTAAACAGTGTCAGTGGCAAACTCTAGAAATGCAGCTATGGGAGAGAGGATAAGATAGGATAGGATAAGGTCTTCCTACAGAGCTGCTGGGAGGTTCCAGCTAACAAAATTATTATTATGGTTTCCAGCTAACAAAAGGTGACTGGGGCAGGGTGGATGGGTGGGAGGCATGCAGCTGCTGGGCAATGGGTGCAGCTAGGCAATGAATCCATGTAGGAAGCAGAGCTGCATGCCAGCACACTGCAGCAGTGGAAAGGCACTCTTGCTGCCTCATGCCTCACACCCCAGTGATCTGGGTTCTCTGAGTTTGCTGCTCTATCTTAATGAGAAATGAAGAAGCTGAGGTGGGGAAGAAAAGGTAGTGAAAGCATTGGAGAAAGCTCATGTTTCCTCCCCTCTACAGGCAGCTGTCTTCCAATTTGGAAAGCTGAAAGGTAATGCAAGAAACCTGTGTCAAAGGGGACCAGTTTCTTTGGGTGAAGTCTGGCAAATGTCACTTTGAGGTGAGTGACAACTGTATTTCAGCTGTCTTCAAGAAATAGACTGAATAAATAAAACTAAGCATCTGTAAACTGTCACATTTCAATTCTCAGCTTTTTTTCCATGCTAAGGAAAAAGAATCAAATACTTAAAGTTGCTATGGACTAGCTATGCTGTAACATAGTAGGGTTTGTACTCACAAGAACCTGTATAAAGAATGAATGATGCCACAACATTTTAAGTGAACCAAAAACACAGTCCAGGAAGGAATGAAAAAACATGGTTCTCAAGAATTGGTGCTGCCACACAGTCATAGCATATGCCACGTACAACAGACAGGCCTACTGTGTTTTATGAACTGTTTTAATTACTACATTCGTATTAATATAGACGTGAAAACCACTGTCAACAGTGTCCCAGTGTCCATACAAGTCTCTGTTCTGCAGCAAGGTCTTAAAGTGAGGATCTCTGCCTGGTATGTCCCAGTCTGTCAAACCCTGTACAACTCACACAAGACATCAGCACCCAATACCTGCCTGCAGTGCAGCCTGAACCTCATGCAATTAAAATCTGGCTTCTGCTCCAAGGCCCTGTGCCACAGTCAAATCTCACAAACAGGCCAAGGGGTCATGCATTGCCACAGAAGAAAGACACCAGGTCTGCATTTGCACAGGGACTAGCACCAGGGAAGGCTCCTAAGGACAAAGAAACAATTAGGGGATGTAAGACTGTAAAACAGGGTGTTGCTGCTGCTCACCAGAATCCTCTCTGCCTCTTTTTCCAGCAAATGCCTGCCTGAAACAGCAGTGATAGAAAAGTCCTCAGAAAAGTCTCACTTTAAAAGTGCTACTCAAGTGGTTGTAACATTAACTTAGCAGGTTGCCAACTTCTGGTTTTTTCCTCTTAGCAGGATTCACACAGCTGATCTCTTGAAAGCAATTAATCAGTGTCCTAAATTCCACCCACCAATGAGCCCCTGCACACAGGTTTCTTAGGAGGAAAAAAATAAACTTTTTAATTAAGTTTTTCCATCAAAAATCCAGTCCTGCTGATAATGGTCAGGAAGGCATGCAAAAGTAATCACTCACACAATCTGTTTGTCACACTTCTACCACTCTCTTCCAGGGCATCTAGCATTCTTCTTCCAATTCATTAGCATCCCTGCCCTGCCCACAGTGCCTCAGGAACAGCATGCCCCTGTTTTCCTTCTCTGCACATTCACAGGTCAAAAATTTGGATGCCTTCCCCCTTGCCACAATTGAATAAGCACATCTACATTTGTTGCCTGTTTGCAGGAGCCTGAGAGTGAAGGAGGAATCCAAGCCACTCACTTCCCTGGTGAACTTAATTATCATGTCAGACAAAAACCAGGGGGAACAAAATTTTATTAAGAAGTGGTTTTCAAAATTGCAGCCACCTGCTAGACAGTGAAACTCTTTAGCCTTTCATCAAAAAAGGAGGGACTGCTGGCCTTGGAGCAACCTTTGCTTCTCATCTACAAAAGACATAGAACCAGTCAGTTAGTGCAAATTGAAATCATGAAATTTTGTGACTTAATGGAAAATAACAACGGCAACTTGATTACCTGCACTACAGTGACTCATCTCCTTCACCCTTCAAGGGAGACAGAAACAACTGATAGCTCTCCCACTTTATGATGACCATTTAACTTTCAATATTTGCTACAGCACATGACAGAAATCTCAGTTTATCATTTTGGTCAGAAAACACTGTACTGTATGGTTTACTGTATAACCTGTGGTGTTGACCACTGTGGAAATGAAAGCAAGTTAAATCATCAAGGCAATCTACCTGCAACTCAGCTGGTTTGACTTCACTGCTTGCAATAAAACCACTTGGCCGTTAGGGAAATGATAAGCAGGGTACTCAAACATCCCCCACTGCTCAGCATGCAGATTTTGCAGAATTTTACAGCAAGAAGTGACACCACTTCAGCCCATTTGTGAACTAAAACCCAAGTCCCTTTCTCCCCAGGGAGGCTGCCATGGAGGAAATCTACAGCCCTTTGGCCATCTCTTACCCCCTTTATATGGAAAATACTGTATCAAATACCACAAAGTTAAGCACCAACATAGGACCTCTCACAAATAAATCCAGGGCATACTATCACTCTGGTTATCAATAGCTACATTGAAACAATCTCCCACTAACTGAAAAAATCCACAAGCATCCCAAAGGATCAGACTGGTGGTACTGCAGGGTTGCTCAAGCATGCATTCATCATGAGATGCAACTTGGAGAACAGCAGTAGATCCTGCTTATGGAAACATCACTGGAAGATCTCAAGCAATGTTCCTACCCAGCTCCTCAAGCCAAGCAGCCTGGGAGCCAGAGTAATGCTCTCACATAAAAACAAGATTTCCTGATTTCCTAGTCCTTGAGTATTTCAAAAGAGAGATTGCAAAGTGGTTTTGGGCTCCTCAAACAGAGGAAATACAAGTTATAAGAAGGATGGGAGCAAATTACTTTTTCCTCAGAGCCTTTCTGCCCGTTCCTGAAGAATCCCTACATTCTGCTAGACCTACTCAGAACACCTGAGAGAAGAACAGAAAACCTACGACCATATTTTTAGTTTTGAAGTTGGAAGAAAGCTTCTGGACAGAAAAAACAAACCCCTCCACTTCCCTAGCTGTTGCTTCTCCTCTAAATTGATACTGCTTCTGCTGACAAATCCAGGCACCGTCTCCACAAACACATCTTAACATTCAGCAAATTGGCCAAAATCATGACAGCTCATGCAGTATTACACCTCAGCAGTGTAAAAGGAGGCAACAAAGAGGCAAGGTAACCCTACTGCCACCCAAAGAGACACTCCATGTGTACAGATACTGGAGTTTGGAGCTCCCTGCAATTAAACTTGTTTCTGGACACTCTGCAGGTAGTCCTGTTCTAGGCAAAGAAAACAAATTAAGGCTCAGTTCAAAGCCAATTCAAGCAGAAAGCCTTCAGCCAGTACCTCTAAAACATTCAGGCTATTAATTAAATACCCTGAGTTCAGACACTGTCACCTGACATCTTGGTCTTAGCTTTTACAAAATATGGTCTTTTATGGCCAACATCACAAAACCATGATGGAGTAGCAAGAGTTAAGGTTATCACCCTGAAGTTTTATCCTGTTTATATTTTACATACTGAAAAAAAACCTCAGTCTTTTCCTCAAATCCAATTTTCAGAATGTCTTTAAAGCAGTTGGGAGTACAGTATTCCTTGTTTGTTTTGTCTAAACTTTCAGACTTTCTGGCATCAGATGAGAATCTGCAAATCTGAGATCCATAAGGTGGCTATTAATATATTATTAGGGCAGGGTTAATGACTCAGCATTCATCTGCTGCATGTATTTCTCTAAACAAAGACATGATTAAATGCTTCTGGTATAAATACTATAGTTTTCTTCATAAAATACTCTGCTGATTATGGGTCTGTATGCAGTTCTAGATCTGAAATTAGATTAATCCCTTTAGGGTAAAAATAAATGAAGGATAAAAATCTTGTGACCTACTTTTTCCCTTCAAAACTTGAAAGCAGTATTTTTATAGTGCCCTTATCTTCCTCTCCCTAAAATGCACAGCAAATATTATAACCTTGAGTGTGTTGGTTGATTTCTAGAAATACAGCTGACTTTGCATCTTTGACTAGAGTTACTTTCAGGAAAGCCTGGCTCACTGTTTATTATTTTTACTTTATAGATGTTCCTACCCCGCAGCACCTTTGTGACTCCCCAAAGAGGTTTATTTCACAAACTCATAAATCTATCCATAGACAGACACATCACGGCTATCTTTTGTTTAGTTTCTGCTATGGGATTTCTCCCCTTTCTGTCTAATTCAAACTATTTCCTAAATATTTATGTTTCTCTTTGACATGGCTTTACCTTGTTTGCTATATGTCACTTCTTCATACATTGATAAGGTTTTTCACCTTGCCTTTCTCGGATAATTCAGCAGCAGTTATCCAAGATCCTAATAAATGTTTGCATTCCCACTTTAAGTAATTAAGGATACCCAAGTGTTCAGCAGTCTCATAAGCACAATTCTGACAAAAGTTGTTGCTATTTAATGAACTGCTGATTAGAGGGTACTCTTTCCTTCTCTCTCTCTCTCTAATAGTCCCTGGATGGTCTTTATATAAAACTTCCTTTCCAGTAATTCAAAGCTGATGGTCAGTCACCACGGCATTGTGAGTGTGTGTGTCAGCACACATATTCACATGTATTTGTGTGGAGAAAGAGGAGATACATATAAACAAAAACGAATGTAAATCAAACACAAGAAATACTTTTGTGCAGGCCTCTGACAAGACAACAGTGAAAGAAGAAACACGATGGTTGTTTTATAGCTCCACATGGATCCAAAGGGGGAAAAAAAAAAATAAAATTGAACAAAAGCACTGATGGACATAGAACATTTATGAGCTGCATCATCAGTAAGTAAAGGATCCTTTACTCTGATCCCCACTGATCAAGTATTCCCCAGCTGTATGCTCCATCTCCAAAAATAAGGGAATAAACACAACAGCACCAACTGGGAGGAAGAGGGATAGTGACTACACCACAAAGCTACCAGTCCATGTCAGGATCATCACTATTGCTCTATTACTCCTGACATCTTCAGATGTTCCTTGCTGCCCAAAACAGCCCTCTGCAGGTGTGGCTGCAAGGTGACCATTCCTGCAAGCTCACACCTCATCTGCTCATCTCTGGTCCTCCTGCATGAAGCAAAACAGGGTCAGATGGAGAAGCTCTTCAGTGTGCCTCTTTCTCTCCCTTCAGTATACAGGAACACAAGATACACACCATAAAACTATATTAAATAAAAGTGGGAATATGCAAACACTGGTGATGCTGATGTTTAAAGCCAATAATTTAGTAAACTAAAGTAACTTTGTGTGTTGGGGTTTCCTCCCCCTTAAAGAGGGCACTTGTATATTCATTGAGGAAATATGACAAGTCTTTTGAAGCCCTCAGACAAGCTGTTGCACCACAGAACAGCTTGTTTAGGGTATGAACTTCTTCTGCCACATGCTGTGTGGTGGGTGTTGCATTAAAGCCAATGGAAAACCATGTGGCATCTCAAATAACACCTGAACAGTTTTGGACAGGCTTCTGGACCATTGCCTGAATCATTTTAGGACCAGGTCAGATGCATCCATTTTGCTTCATTTCATGGATGTGTTAAAAACTGTTGAGCTTTCATGCAAGACCTTTCATTTGCCAACCTCAAAAATACTTAAGTAGTATCTTCAGTGCATGAGGTGAACAGGAATAGGCAATTGAAAGCATTAAGTGTATATACAGATTTTTCTCATTGCTGTTCAGCAGAAAACCAAAATGCTCCTGTTGTCTCCTGATTCAAGGTATTTAATTCATTAGAAAGTATTCCACCACTTGCACAGAGCAGGAGAAGCACAAGTGACAGCTCTGTCACATACACGTCCACCGCAACTGCTGCCAAACTCAAGTCTGTTTTCCATAGGCAAAGATATTTCTCATCAAGTGGTAAATCAAACACCATCTCTAGAGAGAAACCTGAAATGGGGGCATTGTAAGGCAGCAACTTTGGATACAGATAAAACCATAATAATCATTAGGAGAGCACAGAGTTAACTAGGGGAATTTGCTACCAGAGGAAACCGTTCAGGCAAAAATTTAGAGGGACTTAGGTGGTTTGAACATCTGCAAGAACACAACTAGTATCTATATTCAAATTGTAGTGGACTCTATTTTTTTAAAAATCGACTTTTAAACGAATGAAACTTTAAACTGAACCCACAGTGGTTTTACTGAAATGCAGAGTATGCAGCCTAATGGGGAAAGAACCCACTCCATAAGACATGGGATGCAGCCTGGCACCATCACCTGCTTTTACCACCCTGCATTATTGTGCCCCAGTATTGCAGTAACACAGAGCAGACAAAGAAATCATCAGTGCTCTTCTGAATTCTTCACAGTGCTGAGTGAAACTGCTGAGTTTATTATGAAAGTGAGGGAATTAACACTATATCCACACAGCTAAGGTTGCTATTCACATTATGCTGTAGTTTACCAACCTACTCCCAGCAAATCCGACCACATAAAAGTCTTTTATACCTAAGTATGGAGGAAGGCTGGGAGAGAGGTCCATTCTGGATAGTTCACCTCCCATTTTTATTTGGAGACCTGTCACAGTTTTTTTGATAATACAGAAAAGTCACAGAATAAACATTGTAACAAGCATGACTATGCAGAAAGCACCTCCTTCAATTCTACTTCCCTTACAATAATTTAAAAAATCAAAACAAAACATACAAAAAACCTCTAAAAGCAACATAAAATGAAACATTTTCTTGAACTGTTACCTCTTCTAGCCTTGAATGATAGAGGACCTCATACAGCAAAAGTGGCAGGACAGGACAGACTGGCACAGTGAATTGGAAAGTGAATTTTGGCAGCTCCCTACCTGCATGCAAAAGCCCCGCATGTCCAGGAATGCCTTCCAGATCTCAGTTCTCCTTCTGAGCTCCTATTCTTCAGTGCCAGATCTTTCCATTTCCAACACTATTAGGCCAGAAAGAAATCAAAACACACCTCTCCCATTTCTTTATGCAAGCCTGATACAAGCAGTAGAAGAAACAAACCTGAACTGAGATACTGATGAAACACTGATGTAAGCAACTTAGAAACAATCTAAGTTTTTTTTTTTTACTTAATCCTTTAGAGTTTTCCTATTTAGCTTTAATAATTAAAGGGAAAAAAAGAGGTTTAATTTAAAAATTAATAAGACATTTCATTTTAATTGCTCCCACTTTTTTCTTTTTGCTCCTATACCTTCTTTCATTTGTACAAAAAAATCCCAAGAGTTCCTCAGGTACAAATACTGCTCAAATCTGATTTTTAATATTTTGCAATTTAGTTATTCATCAAAATCAATGATATTTGGGGTTTTTAATTGAAAGAAAAGCACATGTTTTCTTGCTAGTTGGCTGGAATTTCTTCCTTTTTTAAAAAGTGACATGAAAAACAAACAATTGTTTGTTTAACCTGCTAAATGTTTGACTGCAGGAAGAAAAACTTCCAAGGCTCATCAAGAAAGAAACTATACACTCATCTGAAATATACATATCCCATACACATATCTGAAATCTGCTCAGAAAAAAATGACATTTCTGTAATTTGAGAAGTTAAATCCCCCTCTCCTCCCTTATCCATTTTCCAGTCAGTCATAACAATTTGTGAAAAATTCAGAAATGTCAAATATAAAAAACCAAAACTATATTTCAGACAATCTCTCAGAGAGTCAGCATTTTTCCAGAGGGTGAGAGGAAAGGTTGCATCAAAGCACTGAAGCATAGGAGTGGTCACTCATGAAAGCAGACATCTGTCCAGCCCAATACTGGTTCCTCTGACAATAGACAGGAGCAAACATCTGAGGAAGAGTGAAAAAGCCAGGACTAGCACTTCATGATGCTTTTGTTATTAAACTTTCTTAATGTTTGAGGAGGGTAGAAATGTAATAGGATCAGCACTCATAGAAAATTTTCCTCTCTGTAACAGAATAATTTTAAAAAAGAAAAAAATTCTTTTAAAGAAGTATTTCCTGTATCATAACAACTAAGAGGCAGCACAGTTCACAAAGACCTAGCATAAAATCCTCAAATAAGAGAAAAGCACATGTGTTTCTTGGTTTAATGCAATATCTATATTTAGAAGGGAGTGGGAGTATTAAGACATAGTAACACTTAAGCGATACTACACACAAAAAAACCCTCCTTTCACCCCAAATAACACAGCTGACTCAGTGTCAGTTAAAATTGTGTCTGAACATTAACTGAGTTTTCACTAACATGTTATTATAATATGTTACTAGGTGGTAGAACAAGGAGAGGGAATGAAAATTTTGAGCTACTTGGATTAAAGAGCCTGGGTCAAGCAATAGAAACTATACAGTTGATACTGGATTGTTGAGAAAAGATTCACTAGCTTATATAATGTACAGCATGAAAATCTACTTGGTAAGTATAATGTCTCTACCTTCCCCCTACCAAAAATAAGCCAGCAGCTGTAAATGCTGATAGGTGTTGGGCAAGAGTTTTTCACTGAAAGCACTACCCTGGAACAAGCTACAAAGCACTCCTGAAACAATGTGATTCATATAAAGTGCCTCAAAGGGATCATGTTTTAGTCTACAGCTAAAACCTCCATCTACTGTGGGTAAAAACAAAGCATTGCACAGTGTCATGCTTTCTGCTGCTGAGGGGGGAACGGGAGGAAACCACTGTGCCAGAGAAAAAGAGAAAGTAAAATAGGGATTGAACTCAATGACCCTAAAGGTCCCTTCCAATCCAAACTATTCCACAGCCTCATAACACAGGTCTAGAACTGCATCTCTGTAGCAGATTACTGTGTCGTGTTTACCTGTTAGACCACAGCACAGTCTGCTTGGGTAGAAAAGAAGTTCCTTAGATTTCCTAAGAGATTTTCTAATGCTGGAGGTGAAATGTTTTATCTAACATATGCACAAAAATAGTACTACTCAAGTTTAATTACTTAAACACTTCCATTTATAAGGACACTACTTTTTCATCAAACAGGAGATACAAGAATAGACAGCTACCAGAACACATACTAAATGCTATTCTTTGCAAACATGTATTTTAAAAAATCAAATACAAAGAAACTAGCACTCAGTTGACAGCTGCTGATTCCAGAAGGGCACAAATAATCCAGAAAGACTTGTACATTGTAGTACTACCAACAGCAGCAATATTTGAGAGGTACAGGACACATGCTGCTGGGGCGGCAGCACGTGCAGCAGAACCACCCAGCCAGCTGCTCTGGAGCTGCTCAGCCTCAGAGGGGCAGGGGTTTCCATGCTGATGGATGCTGCAGGTGCTTGCACTGTGTCCCTGTCTCAGCTGTAAATTTGTGGTCTCACTGGTGCAATAGACACCACTGTGTCCACTAGATTGCTTCTGTTTGTGGTCTCTGCTTGGGAACGCAGCAAAGAAGAGGAAAAACAAAAAAGCGAAGATAAGAATGGTAGAACAAAATACTCTTTATCAACGTTGTTAAATTGACCTTGATTCAATAATGCTTTGGGACTGCACACATCTTTTCTGCCTGTTCATAAGCACTTACAGCACCTTTCTAACAGAGACACAGATTTTTGTATTTAAAATGTGCTGCTAAGATTGTAGAATGAACAGGAGTCAACTGGCTCAATATTATGGTGTTGTTTTCATTGACGCCCAAAGCAGATCACAAAAGGCATTTATTTCAATATGCACTAAGACAGTGGATTGTTCTAGTCTGCTCAGGATCCTTCTGAGAGCTCTCCCTACAGCAGACACAGTGACCTAAACTGGAACTAAGCAGGCAGAGAGATGCTCACCTCTCAACACATGAGCCACTCCCAGCAGCTACCTGCTTCAGAGGGTTTATGCACCTGCATCTGGATCCCAACAGAAACATTAGGGGGACTGACACACCTTGATTTAACATAAAATTCCAGATGTCTGAGCAATGTCATAAAGTAGACAAGAAAAACATGAGAGAACTCAGAGAGAGAATACAGTTTAGAATTAGAAACTGTTGTAAAAATAACTTTCAAAACAGACCGAAAAAACAGCCAGGCAATGCTGAAGTGCTGGGAAAAGAATATTTGCAAGCCATGTAACATTACGTATCCCTTAAGAAATACCTCTAAAAAAACATAAATTCGGCAACAACATCAGTTTTAAGCTTGAAAATGTGATCAGTATTTTATAGATTTTTAATTTTTTTCTGCAAACATTCTGTAAATTCCAAAACACAGATAAGTTACAAAATAAAAAAATTAATAGAAAGGACTAATAAAAGCTACTAAAAATGCCCACTTCTCTGGCATTAGTATTCTTCTGCAGAAACCTCTCCAAAGAATGAAAGTAACACCCAGGATTATTTTTGATTAGACATGAACAGTAATCTTGGCTGCATTTCTTAAAATCAGGAGATATGAAGTGACAAACACGCACAGTGAGACACCTCATCTCTAGGTGATGATCTTGCCAAATACCACATCAAGTATTACTGAGACACTGCAATGAAAGACAATTCAAGAGAGGGGAAAAGGCAATTTCTTTCATCATAGCCCTCTTCCTTACACTTAGTGGTTTTATTAGTACCTTGTATGCATGAAAATGCATTTGTAGTCAAACATCCTCTGCTGTTCATCATTTAAGTCTCCTCTACGGTAATAAAGAGCATAACCATGCACATTTATTGAGGTGAGAACAATATTGAGATGACCCTGGATTTAAAAAAAACAACATGCTTCTTATGATTTTAAACCTCATGATATCCTGACTCTTCTGCTGTGTTTGCCTGTTACATAAACTGCACCAGAGAGAGAAGAAATCTTTTATTCGATTTGCCAAAAACTATTATTCAGTTCATATAATTAACTCCCAACACAGACAATATTCTACATGCAGGAAGACTCTCCTTTAGGCAACCAAACTGAGTTAAGCAGTTCCACTTGAGCGACTTAGCAAATAATTCAAAAGCATAATTCAAATTCAGAAGTGTGTATGGGAAGCATGCAAGATGTCAAAGCCTTCCCTCATTGCACTTATGCTGTGTACCACTGGGGATGCTCCATCACTGTCTGTCCTTCCTTTCCACGTGCACTTCCACTGCTCTTCTTTCCACTGTCTCATTCCTGCATACTCCACATGCCATGGACATTCTCCTTTGCTGCTCACTACAGCCCTCAGCACTTTGTGCTCTCCTCCTGCCACAGCCTGGCCCACCACCTTGAGACTGGGCAGAATGAACAGGCTCTGAGCAGGTCACCAAACACAAGGGAGACACTAGAAAACTTGCTAATATAAAGAATGTTACAATGTTGGTGTGTGTTGATCAGGTATACACGATTGTGGAGATAGGGAGGGCAAACCAAAGTACATCAGGAGTGATGTAGTTATGGGTGATATTGATGTAGGCAGGCAAATTCTATTGGAAGAGTGTATATATAGGATATATGCAATCATGGGCATGGGGACAAACAGAATGGCAGCTTTGGGGATTCTTTTTTCCCCCCTCCAAATTTTAGACAAATTCAAGTATTAAAAACCATTACACACATAAAAACAATTAATTGGGAAAAAGCAAAGCTAGCATATTTGCTCTTCAAACACTTTCTGAGTCTAGCAAGCTCCAGGAAACCATGAATGAAGCTTAGACCTATTCAGAAAATATACTGTTTGCAGATATACATACCAGGATGTGTGACAAACAATGAAATTAAATAGCAAGACTGGCTGGCTCTGCTCTTCCCTATATCAATCTTATTTAGAGCCTCTCCAATGAAGCATATCCATAAATGTCTCAGTCCAGGTATGCTTCGTCCTTTCTGACTTTAACACGCAATCTTTCTTCCCATGCCCTGAATTTAGAGCAGTAGAAGCTCACTTTATAACAGTGAGACATGACACTCGAATTTGAAGTTTTCAGACCACCTCTAGTAGAGCTTCTACAAAGATTCTGCAAAAAGCTGTTACTTTACAGCAGGTATTTGAGAAATATTACCCCTTAATCTGAAGATAAGCAAGCTGAAGTACAGACCAGAAATGTAACTTTTCCCAAAAGTACTGGTAAGACCTCAGGTTTCCCCAGCTGCATTGCCAAAATCTGACCTACTTGCAGCATGTAGTAATATTATGTTCAGGAGATGAAGGCAAATTCAATTTTATCAATTTTTTTTTTTCAGAACTCCCCCAAACCTTGATTTAAATCCTAGTTGAAAATGCTTTTTTCTGACATGACATTTGCTTTTTCCACTCATTCTGTGAGCATATTTTAAGTCTCTGTTGCTAATGATGTAAAGCAGACACCCTTTCAAAAAGCTGAAACAGTATAAAGGATTTTGAATATAGACGGCTGGAGAGAAGGGAGAGCACAGAGGATTGACGCAATTCAGCACATGGATCAGATTCAAAATCAGCTCTAGGTCACAAGTGAGGGGAAACATGAACAATGGTATGGTGAGCTCAGTCTAAATGTCACCAAGATGACACAATCAATGTGGCACTACGGGTCATCTCTTAGTGGACTAAAACAACAGCTAATGTTACAGTTCAGCAAGAAGACAAATCTAGAGGAGCATAGATTGTGTTTGCAGACAGGTTGCATGCACCAGGCAACAAAATAATTTCTCACTTCAAGAGGGCTATGTTTGCACACAAGTCCTCAAAATAAACAAGCCAGAAAAAAAAAAATAAAATTAAAATACGTTTAAAAGGGCAAGGCAGAAAAAGTAAAATGTTTTATCCCAACAGCTCTTATAAACTATGGAGAAAACAAAGAGTGACACATGGGATTTTTCTTCCTTTATCCTCGTAATTTACATATTGTAAAAATATATACTTCACTAGCCCTAACATTTGAGTGAAGCCCCAGCTGAAATCAGAAATCTGCTGTTCTCCTTTATTTATTTCTCACCATTATCACCATCATAATCTTCTCCTAATTGACCAGCGCCTTTCAATATTACCTTTGAGGAAACCAACCAAACCTAACAGTTTCTTAGCATATAGCTTTAAAAGAAATAATCATAAAACTGTTGCTAATTCAACTTTCACTGAACACGTTCCTTGATTTTGTTCAAAGGTTATAAGTAAAAATACTAAATATGTTTGCTCTCAAAACTTGCCCTTGACAAGTCTTGTTAGGAAACCCTCCAGCAAGTACTTACTTCCATCCAATTTTATCCTTTCAGGTGATGAATTTCTTCTCACCTTCTAATTCTCATATTAACCTCCATCCTTTCCATTTCAAACGCTTTAATGAAGTCACTACTGCACTTTTCTCCATAGAAGCATAGTTATTCTCAAAGAAATCTGTAAGTAGTTTGGAAGAATAGCCCAAATACCACTTTTCACTTGGCTTTGTGTCTTTAATTAATCTTCCCTTCAAAAGTGAATCAAGAGCTTCACACACAGTGAGTGAATACATGCAGCCATGTGGTGAATTCAGCCACCCTGGGTCTGGAGAAACAGCCAAGGAGGCTATTTCTGTGCCTGATGTGCAACACACAGTGTATGCATGAAGACCAAGTGATGCAGAAGGCTGTGGAGCTGCTGGGGTGTAAAAATGGAGAAACAAGAACCATGCAACAACAGCAAGTTACTGAACACATCCCATGAAGAATATTCATCTTTGCTCTTTAAGAAAATCAGGGAACACATTCTAATTTTCTGCTGTCTTATTTAATTACTCTTCTGTGTTTTCTCTTCTGTTAAAATCACAGAACAGTTGTCAAACTGCTGGAGTAGTTCCCTTGCTTGTGTCAGCAATGCATTCAATAAGCTTCATTTGAATGTAATGATTTCAATATCAATAGTGAGCAAGGACAACACTCCTCCATACTCTCAGACAGAGTAGCAGCAGTATAGAAAAGCTCTTCCTTTAGCACCTGGATAAACAGCAAGCTCATCTTTGATGTTTCTCTTTGAAGTCAAGACAGAATTAGCTTTTTAGTAGCATTAGGAATGACTCATTCACTTTGGATGCCAGCTACGATACTCTGACATTTTCATTTTTTTTAATCTTTGTGCTGTCAGGGAAAAGACAGCTCTCCTGCTAATTCCAGGAGTAATGATTATTATCTTAAGGACACTGCATCCATCTCTAAGTTAATGACCCTTAAAAAGGTTAAAAGAATTCTCCCATATCCACACATTAGAATTCATTCTAAGCTAATACCAAACAGATCAAATGATCAATAGTCAGACCCCAACAGCATGAGAAGAGTTCCCAAAGCACAGAGCTGATGGCACATCCAAAAAACTCCGTGCTGGAGCAGACCACTTCTCAAACCAAACTGTAAATGGAGGCAAGTGCACAGTAATTCTCAGCAACAAAAGCCCTCTATTTCTGAGACCAGTTCATCTACCCTTGCTATTCTGATAGTGTTAAGGAGGGACTTAGGACCCTACAAACTGGATTTACATCTGTGGCCCCTTCTGCTCTCCCAGGATGCAGAAAAATGAATCATTGATGTGAGAGTTCAAAGATGTGCTGACATTTCTTCAGGGTTTACCACTGCCATGCAGATGTCAGTCAACATGTGCACATATCCAGTTAAATCAGTCATCAGCATTTCCACAAGAAAAATCAACCACTGCAGAGGTGATGAGAACAATTTCCTCTGATCCAGACAGACACTCGTGCCCACATACGCAAACAGGGCCAGTAATGATGTTGGTGCAAGCTTAATTAGCAGCCATGGGAAATGGCTGTTCTTTGCAGCAGATGGAAAGGGCTCCCATCCATCATTGAACCAGGACCAGATCGTTACCATAATTGTGTGTTCTACTGTGCCTGAAAGATTCCTTTAAACACTGGCTTTTCCTCAGCTGCACAAAGACCAAAAACCCCTGCTGCTCTTTTCCTCCCACAGTAGCTGAGAACAAACTGGATTACAGAAAGACAGTAATCCCAGGAAAAATAACTTCTTGTGCATGAAGGACAAGATGGTGACTTCTTTCATAAAGTAGTTAGGAGTGTCTTAGAAAAAGAACAAAGTCATTTTCTCTCCACAGTGAAGAAATATTATTACCCATCATGCCTGAGATATGCTTCTTTCTCTATGGGATTAATTTCAGTGTATTTTAAATTTAAACTTCTGTCTTTAAACACAGCTGGCACCTAGACAAAATGAAACATGAGGGGAAAAAGAATCTATGCATTTTGCTAATTTAAAAAAAAATGAGAATGTCCCAAACCACAGCTTTGCTCTTGGTATTTTAACTTCTAATATTTAGGTTTGTTTGGGGGAGGAGACATGAGTGATAATCACATTTTCTTTGGTTTTCTACTTCAAAATAAAGATGCAACAATATATCTTATTTGAATTAAGCAAGAACTTCTGGTAGAAACACTCACACAACCGCTTTCCATAATTTACCAGTAGTCCTGGCTAACCAGGGAGGTCCCAGTTGACTGGAAGTTACCCAATGTAATACCCATGTACAAAAAGGGCCAGAAAGAGAATCTGGGAAACTACAGGCTGTCAGCCTGATCTCAGTGCCACAGAAGGTCATGGAGCAGATCGTTTTGCATGCCCCCACATTGATCCTCGTGGGTTCTTTCCAACTCCCCATTTTCAGTGATTCAATGTGTATGACAACATACAGGGGATCAGGGCCAGCCAGCATAGGTTTATGAAAAGCAAGTTCTGCTTAAAACCTGAGGATGTCTCTAATTAGAAATGTCACTCAAACAAGAAATACAGCTTCAGATATTACAGAAAAGTACAAGCAGAACTCTATAACCTTTACATCTAAAATGACTGCAAAGAGTCAGAGTTGCTAAGAATCCCCACTGGGTAGAAGCATGAGAAAATAAACCATATTGGGCAGACTCCTGCACAATGCCTAAAAATAACCCACACAGAGAGAGAACACTGGAACCAGCATCCCCCCTGTGCAGAATGGTGGTATTTATATCATTAAAGAATTTCACTTTCATTCCCAAAAATGTAAAAAATAGCATCTTCATAAAATTACCATTTTCAATAAACACTGTATTTATTCTTGGCAGATCTGATAATTGAATTGCCCCTAGCATAGGACTGATTTCTGCAGACCCAGGCTTCAATGCCTTACTATTACTATTGACATATGCCTAAGGAGCTACTACTGCTGTTACACCCCTCAGACTGTGAAAACAACTGGTTCTGAAGTGAGAGGGGAGCCCAGGTTTTAGTCTCTAAGCCACAGAATTCTTAGAAGTAGGGGCTAAGTTTGCACATACTGCCAGTGTATTAACATGCTACTCTTTTTGGTACACCTAGGTAAGAGCTCTCACAGATGGTACAAGAGCAGCAGTGGACAGAGCACTAACTACAGATATTTTCCAGGGGACAAAAATATGTACTGCCATCCTCCAAACAACTCTGAGCCAGCTCCAAAGCATACCTTTTAATAGTCAATACCTGAAAAGTTCCCAAATGTCAAGAGGAATGGTCTGACACCCGGGGTCCAATATCTAGGCAGTTCTAGAGGTCTTCCTTCCAGAATGAAGGAGCACACACTTCTTTTGAAAACTTGAACATGCCCTAAAACCACGAGGTTACAAGGACTTTCAATAAGGGAGGAACCTCACATAATCATCTATGCTAATGCAAATGTTCACTACATTCATCCTCACCCCTTTCACCATAGTAGGAAATACAGATGCAATCCTGGTTTAGAACAAACCAGTGGAGAACTTGGTGTACAGAAGAGAAAGGTCCAAGGCTGTGGCCTGCACCAGCAGAAGAACCTTTTGGACAGGAACCTGCTACATCCCAGGAGACTCCTAACTAGCAGGTTATCCTGCAGTTACAGTATTTTTACAAAAGATCACAAGTTTGTCTTGATTCAGTGACCAGGAAGGCATTTTGCTTCAGATCTTAAAATTTTATGCAAAACACAGTCAAAAGCAACACATCCACATGAAAAGTCCCATTTTCAATGAACCAGAATTTTGACCCAACCTCTTTTCCTTATCTCTAGGCTAAACCTTTGTAGAAAAATTCCTGTTTTCTTAGATATCTCAGACCTTTTACCATTTGAGGCAGGTTCAAAATTGTCACCAAATCTTAGTCCAGTCCAACACTTTCTAACTACGCTGGAATGGGATCTTTGAAAACAATACAAATCACTTTTAGAGAGGGAGAATGAGCAACTTATCATATTTGCACTTCTAACCAACATCAAATTATAAATATAAACAAAGATTGCCCTTGGAAGTAACATTCAGAAGTTCAATATTTTCATCTCAATGGCATGCTACAGGGCTGCTTCCTTTCTACCATGTAAATGGATGAAAAATGTGGGCACACACAGGTAGTTAAGTGATCACCAGCACAATTAGCTATAAGCTTGCAAGCATGACTATGTTTTTCTTGTCTACTAATTTCTTAAATGCAATTTTGCTTTAATTACTGATTGCACATTTCATAGAGGTGTTGAAGTCAAGACTGGCTGTTCCCCTAATAACACTGTCTGGCAAAAGCCTTCATGAATAATTTTTGTCCTCTTGTTCACGTGTATATAGCTGGTTTCAGCTGATTTCTTTGTTTTGGGTGCAAAAATTCTAAGTTTATTTATTGTCTAGCCAGATGTTGTAGCTTTATAGCCCTGGGCTAATTCATCTGGTTTTCTCTGAGTTTCTCTATACAACAACAGGTCAGGAACTACATTATTTCAACTTTTTCATTAAAGGAAGCCAATCTAGTAAAACACAAACTGCTGTGGGAAATGTAGAAAACAGAGAGGGTGTAATTAACTGAATACAAAATGAGTAGCACACGTTTTCCCAACACTTCCAACATCCCTTAACTAAAACTAAATATAGATTTTCAATCAAGTGCAAAGGTTGCTCAACAACTGCTATGTATTTTTAGGGACAAAAAAACCAGAAGAAACCAATGAGTTAATTAATTAAGTCATGTGCTTTTACAAATTATCTTTTTTTCAGGGAAGTTACAAATTCCATGTTCCTCCTACTCAAAAACCCTTGAGGAGCTCACTCCTTAGAAATGTCTTCTAACATCTAGCACAAAGTTTCTTACAGCTATCAACTTCCAGGTAGCCACTCTTGGTACTAAACAGAAAGATTCTTCTCTCTGTGCCTTTCCCAGCCCTCAGCACATGGACATTCCCATTCTCTGCCCTTGCCTTTCCTGCAAGCTCCCTTCTGCATTGATTCCAACTTTAGTCACTTTTCTTGAAAGCATGAGGTATTAAACATGAGGTTGTGGGCACAGCAGCTTTGTCTTACATTTTGAGTCCCTAAGTAGAATATTGTGTGGTCCTACTCTCATCTGGCTTTTTATGTCACATTTGTCCTTCTCAACTCTTTTATGATTACTACCCTCTGATCTTCAAGAAATCCATTTACAGCAGATGAAAGAAGAAATTGATGGTTTGGATTCAACATGCACCAGCTTGCACCTTGGACCAGTCAGTTCTATAGATTTATTGGGGTTTTCTACTGTTTTAATCATCAAGGTCATCCAATTCTTGTCAGAGCATCCTTCAGTGCTTTCCCATACTGACTACAGCTGTTAGAATTGCATTGCCTGAGCATTTTGTACCCACATCATCCAGGAAAGCACACACATACACAAAATAGTTCTTTAGAAACTACCCATAATACTTTAATTAGTAATTTCCCCCCCCCGTGTTTATCTACTTGAAATCTTTATTGTGTTTGGGCAGTAATGTACCCAAAGGAAAAAGAGTGCAGATCTGCAGCCACAGCAGAGCAGAAGAACAAACTGATTTACTCCTTCAGATAAAGAAAAAATTATCTGGAAACGCAGATTAATTTCCAGTAATCAATATTATTGCTGTATCTGCTTTCAAACAGGAACCTAAATTATTTAGATCAATATCTAGTCAGGTCAACCACCTTCTCCAATTTCTGGAAGCACACTAGGTAAAGTGTCTGGGGAATGTAATTTTAAACTTCTTATTGTAATCTCCACATCTCCATCTGTGTATCAGAATTTGGTCTGCTCTGAGAGGTCTTTCAATTAAATCCAAAATGTATTTTTTCACATTTGCTTCATTCAAATGCAAGATGTTCACAACACGATAACCAAACTGAGGTTGCAAACCAGACCTAAATAATTACAATGTCTTATATTTATTAAATGTATTATTATTAATTATTATTTTAAATTGTTTTTAAAATTAATTTAAGATCTTCTTTAATCACGCAACAGCAAATAACCAAAGCCTGGAATGGAAAAGAGGCATTGCAAATATGCAATAACAGTTTATATGTTGCAGATATCAAGTAAGCTTCTTCTACAATAGTACAGGCTTTTGTAAAAAAAATTATTACACATATGTCAGACCTGAAATAAATCTGCCTACAACAGACATTTCAAGATAGAGTCTGGTCAAGCTGTACATGCAATAAACTATCCATGTGCTATTTGTCAGTGTTGGAAACATCCTTTTCCAGCCCAGACTAAGTTATTTACTTTCATAAAGACGTTATAAGGTGGTTCTTTTGCACTTTTTTCGTTTTGTGGGTTGTTTCTTCCTTTTTTTTTTTTTTTTTTTTTTTTTGGGGGGGGGGGTTGTAGTTTGTTGGTTTGTTTTTAGTTTTTGTGTGAGGTTATTAGGGTTTCTGCTGCAGCTGGGCAGTGATGCAGTCTGGGAGAAGAGGAAAAAACGTACAGCTTTTAAAGGATTCCCTGGGTAGGCGTCTGGAGAACTGGCTACATTCAGTCTACTCTTACCCTACAATAAATGCAAGGCCAAAGTAGAGTAAGCTACCTACTACCTACCATGCAAAAAGTACATGGAGAGGCAGGAATTGTGGTGTCATCAATGAGCTGTGATCCATGGCAGAGCTTTCTTATTACCTGCCTGTTTAGCCATACAGTAGACAATGTCTCATGCCTAAAATATTTTAAATAGTTAGTACTATTTCAACTGACTGAATATATAGTGTTTGAGTGAGGGATATTTCATTTATCAAGTCTATTGCTGCACTCAAACAGCACCATATGAATATTAACTAATAAAAAGACAAAACAAATTTTTCAGAGGCCAAAGCACTAAGCACTAAAGAATTAGACATGAAAAGCAGTTGTTTCTTTTACTGACTTAAAAGTAAACAACAGAAAAAGTGCAATAAAATGCATTGCTCCTCTTTTCTTAAGCAGCTTATTTCTACAGAGGAATCACAAATGGAGCTAAATGAACTCTTCAGTATTCAAGTCATGAGAAGTTTGCACTTACACCCCAAGGATTCAGCCTGCAAGGTCTGTAGATGAAAGCTTCCTTGGAAGCTCAGTTTCATAATCCTGTTGCCACATGACCCTATTGCCTCCCACAAAACCCAACACAGCCAGGCTTTTAAGGTAGAAATGCTCAAGACTTCTCTAGTATAAATTTCCCATGACCAGACAGAACTTATGAGTTTTAAAATCAGAAAATCCTGGATTTAGAGTTATTAAAAACTCAAAATATAATTTTAAAATCAATTCAAGACAACTAGACAAGATGGAAAATAAATGAAAAAGTTTGTACTAAATGTTTCCCCAAATCCTGCAGACCTTGAAAGCAATTCCTTGCTTCTGTGCTCAGCAGCAATGAGCTCATTAAGCAGCTGACAAACTCCATGTAGTCAAACTGTTGGTCTTTCCAAACTAAACAAAACATTTGCCTTTTTCTTTATTCACTCTTACTTATTCTTAGCAATATACCCTTCTCTTACACATCTTTCAGACAGTACAAGCAGGACATGTTGTGAACATACACTGGAGCAGCAAAGGATAGATGTGGGGCTTCATTCCTTCCTAGTCCAGTTTCTCACTGGAACTGTACCACAGAAAGTGATGCTTTCCCTGCACCTCTACCTTGTGGCCTTTGCACAAACATGCACTGCTCTCACCTCTGAGAAGGTGCTAGAGAAGCACAGTCTGTGACTACAGCGCCTGTATACTCCTATAAACTGTTCCAAACCTCCAAAAAACAAGTTTTGATTATAGCAGCAGCATAAAAAGCAACTGTTACTAAACAATACAAGAACATGTCTCCAACTGGAAAGTAATAAAAAGATTAGAAGTCACAACAAAATCTATGATTCAGAGCACACAGTAGAGCTTAATCTGCAACCACATCAGCCCAAAAATAAGAAAACACTTCAGAATCAGAAAGCAGTAAAATATCAGATAAGAAGGTCACCCCTAGAATGCAACACCTCTGCAGTTATTGGTAAAAGCAGAAAGGAGAGGTTATGAACTGACAGATCTGCAGGTAACAGAGCTCACAGTGACTGACATGATCATGATGAACAGCTTGCACACGAGCTATGAACCCACAGGTGACACCTTCCACTGCATGACAACAGCAGGAGCTGCAGGAGCTCGTTATCTCCCCATAATAGTTAGCTCATGCCCACTGTGGAAGGAAATTAATTCTGACTGAAAAAACGAAGTGTTCCCAAACAGATGTGTCATTCCACAAGAGATGGTATTCTGCCCAAAGGCACAAGCTTACATTAATTTCATGGTACAGTCAGGAAAAAGTGCCCGGGCTGACTGCAGGCACCAAGTAGGCAGAGACCTTCAGGAGTCCTCAGTACAGACCACATCATCCTCATCACCACGGCAGAACCAAACATCTTACACCTACCCTTCTCCTGTGACAACAACATTGCTAAACTTGAATGGCCATATTTCTAACACTTCAAGTGCCTAAAAAAAGGCAAGGAAGATACCTCACACGAAATTTTTAAAGTATGTCCCTCAAGAGTTTCTTAGTAATCCTAAAACTTAAACTCCATATGCAATCTTTCATACCTTTTAGGCTCTGCTATGCTAAGTCAGAACTAAAGATTTATCAATGCTCATACTGCCTTATGAAGTATCCACACAGAATTGCACAGGTCTCAAGCATGATTTCAGACTCAAAACTTGTATTCATATATCTGCTGTTGTCACTTCTATGTCCAAGGATTTTTTTTTTTTCTTTAGCATTGAAGATCCTGAGCAGAAGGCACTGGAATTCCTCCACCATACATCAGAAATGGTTCTTCCCTGCTGACCTAGTGAGTCACATAGCTCTTGCAAAAAAATACTGTCGTTTTGAAGAGATCCCAGAGAAGATGAAGGTGACATAGCTTGATTGCTGGGACATGGATTGTCACTGATGGAAACGTGTTCCAGTACAGGCAGTGGTACAACTGACCAAAGTGTGGCAGAAGAACTCACCTGTGACAACTTCTGCAGGAAATTTTTTTTGAACACTGACAATGAGCTGTCGTGTCCAGATTCAGCTGAGTGGCATGGATGGGAAGTGCAGCAGATCTGGCAGCTAAGATGCATCCTTAGACATGTTTGGAACACAGAAGGTGCTGCTGAAACCTCTCTGTATCCATCAACACAGCAGCATCCACATGCCAAGCTATCCTAAAACACTTCTTTCAGGGTAACTTTGCTTTTGTTCCATGGAAGGATTAAATAAGCAACACAGAGATAAAAAATTTCAGTGACAATTTTAACTTCATTAAGAAGTCTTTCAAGATTTCATAAATAGCCTAATTACCTGAGAGATGTTATCCTCCAAAACAGGATTTGAAAAGGCTCATTTATCAACAAGCTCTATGCAACATCACTTCTCCTGTCCTCTTCCTGGGTTTAATCTCTTGAGGATGGAATGATTTATTCTAATTTAGAGATTAATATAAGAAATTAATTTTGTAAAATATATTTACCTGTCATACCCAAGTGGTCAAATCAGCTCACCTCACAGCCCTTTCTAGTCTTAAAATGTAAGAAATTACCCATCTACTAAAATTACTACAAAAATATGCCAGATTTCAGAATTAGTCAGTAAATAACTTAGATCACCACTATATTTAAAATTGCTGTAGGTGGTAAAAACAGATAAAGTCTCAAGGCAAAGTTATTCTCCGCTTAATAAAATTCATTCTTTCAAGGAATTCTTTGCCCAGCTTTGCAGTATCAGAAATATAATGTAGTGTAGGATGTACAATTTCAATATTTCATTTTAACTAGTTCACATAACACCACTGTATTTTTAGGAATAAGCTTCATTTGAAATGGACAGCCAATCTCAACCTGGTTAGGGCAGATGTACGAAGGAAATTATGTTCTCACTTCTCAGGCAGCTCTATGCTACAAATTATTTGCTTATGTCTTGATACACTACCATTTTAATTGGGTTGGTAGTGTAGAAACAGATGATAACCTGTTACTTTAATGAAGGGAAAAAAGCCTTCTAGAGTCCTAGTAGAAGGACAAGAAGCCTAGTAGGGTCTCCCTTGAGTAAGTCACATTGAAAAAAAACAAAACAAAACAAACAGCTAAGAAACTCTATCGGGTGCATGGGGCTGGGAGAGGGATAAAATGCTAAAAGGCAAAGAAAACTCACTGCAACTGACCAAATGTTTCCCCTCTGGTGCAAATGCAAAGAAGTATCTGACATTATTGACCAACAGCTACAAGCTATAGAGTGGCTGTGTGGTGCCAAAGAAGGAGCTGGAAGCGTGCTGACTAAAAGCTCCCAAAATAGGCACCAGTGCTTGAAACTGCAGATATTCTGGTAAAAGATCTGGGAAGGAGAATGAAATGCACAGAGAAGGAAATGGCTGAAAGCAATGTGCAAAATAGATTAAAATAAAAATTGAAAATGTGGGAATTTGCTCAAAACAAAATCACCACTACCACTGAATTTTTCCCCATTCCAGACAGGAAAATAACAAATAAAAAAAAAAAAAAAAAAAACAAAAAAAAAAAAAAAATTACAACTAATCAATTTTAGACACACTGTCTTCTTACTTTACCAAAGAAAATAATTTGCTTTCATAGACGTTAGGCAAGTTAGATTCAATTAGTGATCAGCTAATGCTCCCTACTCTGTGATGGATCTCTGCATATGATAGGACACATAAGAGCTTTGCACAGTACTTGAGAAAATAAAAAATTAGCAAATCCTGAAGATCAAAGGCCCATTGTGCTATTGGCACCACTGGTCCTGTAAAAAAAATAATCTCCAAAATGAGGATTATTTTAATATTCTGTGTCATCACTGTTGCCATGGCAAAACTAAAAAAAAAATACAAAAAGCCAACAAACCTCAAACAACAACAAAAATCTTGGTTAGCTAGACAGTGAGGATCCTGGAATTCCCACTCTCTGTTTCACTTCAGAAATAGAGTATTAAAAACACTGTCCTTTGATGCTAATGAATCACAGCTTAATTGCATTAGCTGTGATGAGCTGTTCATAACTAGTTGATGCAGTATGAAAGAATTCCAAGGACGTTCACAATCAAAAAAATCTGTAGGAGATGCAAAATAAGGGCAAGTATTGATAAAAAAGAGCAGTTCTCCTTCTCTCAATTTGTACTGGAACACTATGCAGTGATGAGAAAAGCCCTATCAGGTACACTGAAAGCCAGAGATTCCTCACTAACAAACATTTCCCAGTTCCCCAAATCAAAGTATCAAAGGGCTTGAGTTTGAACCAGCAATGAGAAATAACTACTCCCCACCACCCTGCTGCATCAGCCAGAGGAGACTGAAATTTACCAAAACATTAGGCAAGGTAAGAACTATGGCACCACCTAAAAGGATGCTACACATCTCACTCCACCTCACAGAAAGTGATGATTGCAGGATTATATTCTGGGTAGTGAGGACTTCTCATTCTAGCTCATGCACCAGACCTCCTTGAAGGTGTTCAGAGCATCCTTCAAACCAGGATGATAAATGGGGGTATACATAACTAGACAGAAGAAAGGGATAGATATCACCAAAACAGATTACATCCCCACAGGTCAGCTGAAAGATAGTTATATTGTAAAAATAGGATAATTTCTAAGACCATAATGCATTGCTGCTTCTAGAAGTGAAAAATCTTTCCTACTCCACTAACCCTGTTACCAAACATTTTAAACTGAAGCTGTGTACCAGTCATCACATTCCCCCTCTGAGAATGACACTATCTAACCATGTGGTCTTGTATCTGAAATACCACCATACATTCACTCCATTTTGCCAGCTGTATTTTTCAAGCATTGCAAATTTCAGTATAGTGAATATGGAACTGTGAAAAACAGATAGCAAAATTTTTAAAACTGAGAAATTGGGCATTTTTTCAGTAAAAGTGCAAATTTAATTTTACATAGTATAACTTCTTAAAAATTAATATTATACATTTTTCCCCAGCTTAAGAAGAATTTGTTTCATATTGGGGCAAGGAACAAACTTGTAAAGATCTAACCTGTAAGGGAAATTCCTGAACTTTTGTAATATCCATTTTATTAATGAACCCACCTGCTCTTACAGTAGTACTGGAGAGAAATGCAAAGAAGCAGCAAAACAAGCACTCAAAAGAGGCATAAATATAATTGCAGTTTACCTTGTTCTTGCCCCTTTCCATATAAAATGAATAATCTTCACAGAGCTGGAACACAGTCACAACCAACAGGTTTTGTAACTATCAAGTGTCTCAGCTTCAGTATACAATTAATCACCTACAAACACCATTCACTGTCTCATATACTCCTCCACTGTGAACATTATCCCATAATTAAGCAAGATAAAAGTAAACAATGTCATAATAACATAATTTTATACAGTGCAGCCTTAAAAAAAAGACAAAGAAAATTCAAAACATCATCCCACACATTCAAAGATGGCAACTGACCAAGTGAGGTATCTAGAGAAAAAGTATTCAAAATATAAATGCCAACCGGCAAACTTACAGCATTCATACTGCAAGACAGATTACAAATTAAAAATAAATAAATAATAGTCTGTAATAAAGGTCTGCTGACATAGTTTTCAGCCTTTCCAAACGTTTCCAATGCAGTACCTTCTCCTTGTAATTTCTTGGGCTAATGATACAGAAATGCAAGTCCTCAATCTTTGTTCATTTTGAATTTTGAATATGCCATTATTTATTAATCCCTCCATATTTCTTTTATGAAGTGCTCCTGTTAATGATTCTATGCTATATCAGGAATGATCATGCATAAGGAAATTGAAGGCATAAGAGCATACTTAGAAAAATATCTCAAAACATTATAGAATTGCAGATCCATGTTACTGAAATGAGTGACCTTTATAAAGGAAAACAATTGTATAAAGCTATAAAGACAGCCAAAAGCTCTCATCATATGACTGGACACTTTTGATCTGAGGTTTCATTACCTGAAAGAGTAGAGTGACTTAGACTGCATCAATCTAGAGCTCAGTGCATTTAACAATTCCAATATTTGACTGGCAGATTTTGAGGTATCTGCTAACAGCACACCAAAATTATACAGGAAACCAGCAGGCTGGCTGGCCAAAAAGACAACCTACAGTTAACCCTAGGCTAGCCAGCCACATTGATGCAGCTGGATTTTTAGTGCAGAGGAATTAACAGCCAATGCCACAACTCTCATTCTGAAGACTGAGATGTCATTTCTGCATCTTTCACCCAAGCCATCATTCAGAGAGGATAGCCCTACTCAATGAAAACATGAAAAGAGAACCCACACTGTCTGCCAGCCGGACAGGACCTTCTGGTGCACCAAAGATGCTACCACAGAACACTGGCAAAATCCATCTGAAATATTTTTTAATCAGCAGGTGCAGAGAAAGGATTTGAGGATAATCAGAAAAGTGAAGACCACATTTTATGAGAGGTTACAAGCTTGACTTGTTTAGTTCTATGGACCAAAACCAAGAGAAGCCAGGATTGCTCTTACAGCATAATCACTGGGGAGGGGGAAAACATGATTAAGTCAAAGGACAAAAAAAGCAGTGGAGTAAATGGCTGTAATCTTACCCATTAAGAAGCTTAGCCTGAAGATATGAAGAGCATTTCTAAACAGGCTTAGACTTGAGATTGATTACTTTATGAAAGATATGAGATGCAAAACCAGGGACTGGAATCAAAAGTCCTTATATTCTTATACTTGGCTGATTTTAAGTAGTTCAGATTAGGGCTTCCTTCTCACTCTTCTCTGGGTGAATACACAGGCAAATGCGGATCCTCAGGGCTCCTGCCTCCTCTAGGCACACTCAGCTCACTGGGCAGACCAGGCTGCTTAAACATCTCAAGCACCAGACAAAGCCCAGTTCCTGACTTGTGCTTTCTCCTGAGAAACCAGGGGGGCAGCCTGCGCTGCCATCAAAACCACCCAAGGATTTGTCCAGGCCCTGACAAAAATTCTTGACTTTTCAATAGCTGGAAAAATCTTCAGCATCAGTACAACAGCGCACTACAGTCTCTAATATCACCAGGAGAGCATATTCCTCAACACTTTGCTTCAGACTTCTTGCAGACTGGATGCTCCAAGATATTTTAGAGATTTTATAAATTTTCAAGTTTTTTTCGGATTTTTTTTTCTCCAAGAACATAAAGAATAATTAAGAAATAAAAAAACCCTGAAAATTCAGAGCACAGTTCTACAATACAGGATGAACTCTGTACTGCAAGGCTAGCCCCAAACTGTAGAATGATTTGCACACTACTTTATTTTTCATGTGAAATGGCAAAGCTTAGATAATAAAACTTCATTAACTGTCTGGCTGTAAGCAGTTGGGCAATACTTGTCATTCCCCTGTATACAAGACCAAGTGTGTAGCAGCAGGTGCTGCAAGCAAAATGTTATTTTACCGTGATTATTTTTAATCTTCCAATAGAGAACAAAAGCTCATCTCATTAAAAGATAAATAGGACTAGATGACTACTTGAGGTAAAAGAAGAAACAAAATTAGAGAAAATAGAGATCCCTGAGTGCTTCTGGCAAAGCACCACCACTCCTCAACAGACAGCCTCTGCTTGTGTGTTGAACACTGCTTAAACAAGCCAGGGTTAATATACATCACCCAACTGTCTTCACTGGCAGGAGCTGGGATTGCTCTGCAGCAGAACTAAATCATTCCTAAGGCTTATTAGTTAGCAAGCTAAAATGCCCTTAAAGGATAAACACTTTCCAGTCATTATAGGAATCTTCACAGGTGGCGTGGAAGGGCTAGCTGGGCCAGCAGCAATGCAAAGAAAATTACAGGAATAGCCTGTCTGCATTTAAAATTACCATAGGTGAAGTATTAAACTGTGGACTATCCCACTGCAAAGGCAGTGACAGCAGCACAAGGTGGAAAGCAGCAAGGCTCTGTCCCAGGGTCTTAAGACTTTTGAGGCCACACAAGTCTAGGATACAGCCAGTCCAGAACCTGTAGTTTCCACATTCAAATAATACTTGGTTGTGAGACACTACAGAAGTAAACTTTATCACTAAAAAATATCTCACTGGAGTGCAATTGCACATTACAGTAGCATTATCACCATCAAATTTCTGAAAAGTATATTAATTACTATTTAATAGACAAAACCATCCTCAGTACTTTACCCAAGCCTCAAACCAATGAACCACACTGGCCCTTTTTGCTGGGGCTGACCCCACTGCCTCTGACTCCCAGAGAGTTTCCCAGGAATGTGTGCCAAGCAAGGGGTGCTGAAGTACCTGAAAAGCCATTGCATGGATGCTCTCTAATGAGAGCAGTGTGCCACTGTGAAACAGAGGAAGAACAGCTGTGACTCATTTCACAGTCTACTGAACATGAAATAAGTTTGTTTCCATCTGTGATAAACGGTGCTACCACTTGTGATCCATATTAGGCATTGCTGCTACCATGTCTTCTAATAACATAGTAAAAATTAAAGATTAAGCAGCAGTGAGCTTTTCAGTTTCTGCTGCATGAGACAGTGACACAATTTTGGCTGTCTCATTTCTAGACTCAGTGATCCCTGCAAAAACAGAGGGACAAGTGTTGGTCTGTTATTTGACAAAATGCCCCATTCACATTGACACTGAAGGCTGGTCCCCTGCTTGTTCTGAATCCCTAGTTGAGACACAGTGGAAGATGTGCATTTCCAGTTATTAAGAGAAATAGTATTTTAGTAGTTACTCAGAAAACATGTATCACTTTTCTAGCACTAGATCATGAGACCAAGTAGCTGGACACCACTCAATCCTTCTTTCAAGGAACTGCAGTAAATCTTGCAGTTCCCAGCAGCCAAAATACATGTATCCCAAGTGCATTTCAAAGTCAAGCATGGTTTCCTCATTATGCTCCTTTATTCAACCCTGAGCAGGCTACAAACTATAACATCCTTAAAAGTTCCCTTAGCCACATTTCTACCACATCAACCTAGGGCAGCTCCAGGCCCCACAGCAATGAACACAGCCCAGGCCAGTATTAGTGCCATAGGGAGAGCGACCCTTCTACATTTGTGGGGTTACAAGTTGCCATGTGGTTGATTTGAGAGTAAAAATGGGATGGCATGCAAAAGTCTAATGAATACACACTGATTTCAGCAAATATTTAATGAAGTGGCATCCAAATGAATCATAAAATGACAAAAACTCAATATTTTGACAGTCAGTTGGATTCATTATTGCTGTTACCCTTCTCATTCAATTATTATATCATTTCATATCATGACAGTTAAAACAATTTTGTGTGTTCAGACAAAAGCAGATAACAGCTTTTCTTTCCAATTCTGAAGGGAAAAACCTGAAACACTGATTTCCAGTACAGTGCAAATTTGAGTTTGTGGCTAACTCAAACTGCCAAATCTTGGCAAGTCAGCAGATCATCTTCCTTCCCCTGAAGATATATTCTGTCAGCAGAGAGTATAGGTGTTTCTAATGAAGAAATAAAGCTTCAATTGAAGATTTTCAGAGTTATGTGCATTTGTGCAACCATCGTGACAGTAATGTACTTGCTTTATTCACCTTGCAACAGAAAGCCATTGAAATTAAAGAAAAAAAAATTACTCTCTTTCTCCAGACCAGTACATTTCATGGGTTTCAGAAATATAACCTTCATATTTCCCTCCCCTCTTTGATAAAATGCCAAAGATGTGACAGTTCCAGTATAGCTATAGGACATTTCCAAACAGTTGTACCACAATCTACCTCAAAGTGGTACCCAAACACTGCTTCAAGAGCCTAACATCTCTTCCTGAGCTCAAGCCCAGCTAGGCATGGAGCCAGGAGCTGCTGCCACTGACAACAGTAGCATCTTTGCAAATCAAATTCAGAAAAGCAAAATTTTTAGCATAGGACTGGAAGCCACAGGGTTCTGAAATCTAATTGTAGTCTAAAAATGATTCCCAATGCATCCTGAGGTGCATCACTGTCTTTCATCTGTTTGATACTCAACCTTATTTTTCCTCACAATTTCACCTTGGTACCTTTTTCAGCTAGGCATAAGATTTCACAACCAAATCCAAATACCTTGAAAATAACAAGCACTATGCTTCACAAATTTTTATAAAAATATAAACAAACATTAGACCAAGCATTCATTCTACTTCTGTATCACACTGCATTGACTTATTAGGGATCAGAAGAGCCAAATTTCACTGACTTGTTAAAAGCAATTTTAAAAGGAAAAGCAAATTAACAAAATGCAGGGGTCAAATATTGTGGAAGATTTTAGACATTTACAGAAACCCCTGCTCTTTAAGTCAGAAAAAAATCACAGCCAAAACACGACTCTCCACAGCCATTACATCCCAGCCCTAATGCAGTTTCCTGACAGAGGACAAAAAGCCCAGGAAGACCACTTCTTTGTGGGTAAGGCTAGACCCTAACAGACAGCTACAGAGTAGTGAAGAATATTTTAATTTTTTGGCATTTGGCTAGGAACATTTTTACTGTGAAACTTGCTACATACACAGGCAAAGTAAAAGCACTCATGCTTGGATAATTGGAAGTAAGGTAAAGCCCTGTGCTTGGGAAGGACTTCCTTCCCTCAGGGAAATCCTGCAACAGCTTTGCCTATTTCAGAAGCCAAAAAATTTTCTCGGGAGAAATTATTTTATGAACTACCAATGATTCATCCTTGGCAGAGCGATTTAACTTTAGTCAGCAAAGCTGAACTCCAGCAAGAAGAGGGGAAACCACCCTGGTCTTTGTGTCATTGCAGTGGCAGAACTGAATACTTCCCTGTTAGCAAGTCCCCTCCAGTGCATCACTGGGTGTGAGGAACATTACAAATACAATTTACCAAGGACACACCAACGCTGGCAGTAGGAAGCTCATTAAGGGGAGTAGCTCTCATCATGAGACAGGTAGTCCCACCTCCAGGATTTTCTGTGGCACAAAGCTCCTACCACTCACTCAGCTTGCCTCCAAGGGTTTAATTACCTTCTGGAAATGAAGTGTGATTGTAAGGGGAAGACTTCTGGGACAGATTCAGTTTCATGCAAATCAGTTAAATCCTGGAGGCTTTACATGTGCCAAAAGGTTTTAAAAGACCACGTCATTTTGTCAGTGGACTATTTAACAGCAGACATTTACTGTATAAAAATCATTATTTGATTTAGTCTTTTATTAGCTTTGTCACCACTCGAGAAATAAGATGAACTAATATCATCACAGTTGATTGTTTCACAAAAGTACAATATATGCTCAAAATTAGCAAAGAGCTCCTTCATGCCACCAGTCAGGTCAATTCTGACTAGCAAAAATCATTAGAAGAGGTTTGAGGGTATGGTAATCATCTCATTTTTTTCTTCTGCTAGAATTACTTAAATATAGAAAAGATCTTTTGCTGGGAAGGACTAACAGCAGCAAAGACAGCATGTCAAAGTTAATGACTTGCACAGTTAATCCTCATATATCACACTGCATATTTACCCCTTGATGTAATAAGATCTGCGTTTCTCTAAATAAGAATTCATCAACACTAATATCACTGGCAGAAATAGGACAGAGAATGTAAATCTTGCAAATAGGTTTTATAAATAATATCAGCAATTTTTTTGCTTTCCATCTAGCGTCCATTCCAAAACCCATTTGTCACAATGCAATAAAATAGTAACACTGTCAATCAACAGGTGATGGTAAAAAACCTGCCATCTTCAACCAGAAGACACATGCCTGATGCAGCCCATTCATCACTGCATCCTCCTTTCCAATCTCAGATGTCTTGGGCAACCTCAACAGTCCTAGGTGAGGCATGGCTTTCACAAAGCCCAGATGAGATTTTCAAACATGTTTGTGGGTACACAATTTGCATGTGTCTAAAGAGATGCTGATCTACAGCTTCCACATGCAAGTTGGCTCAGTGGCAGCTCACAAGCAGCACACAATTCAGGTCAAAGACTAGCACACAGCTCATTCTCAGTCTCCCCAAAACTTGATGCATCCCAGCATATTCCCCTTCTGTAATCCTTTTGCAGTGAATAAATCAGAAAGCCTCATTTTCACTTCTAGTTGAAGAGGAATGTTTGGTGGTAAAATCAAGAACTACACCTTCCTTCCTCTTTCCCAATCATCTTTGGTTGGGTTTGGAAAGGCTTCTCCTGTGGGATAGGGAAAAGAGGATGACATCCCTCTCTTGCTGTACCCTGAGGGACAAGGACAGTACAGCACGGTTCCCTCAATATCCCCTTTAACAAAGAGTCTGGTGCAGCTCAAAAATATTCATGCATCCATGTATCCAATGGCCACCTGTGCAGTATCCATGCTTAATGCCATGCAGTAACCACAGAGCACAGAAAAGGAAGCAAGGATGTTCAGGTTGCCAAGGGCAGAAAAGTTCCTGTCTCAGGTTCCCCATCCTTGTTCTACAGTTTCTCTTATCAGCACCAGACTTCCACACACAGCATGACTCATGATCCATTTAACCTTCTTCCTAATGGAAATTAGACTTGTTAGAATCATACCAATAAAGGGAAAGAAACTGTTTACTGAAGTTAAGAAGATGACCTGGAAGACAGCTGAGAGAGTTGAAATGTTTGCTAACACTAATATTTCAGGAGTCTGATAGAGGAATAGTACAGAGCCCTGCTGCTTCAAGCAATTTAAAATAAGCTGGAAAAGTTTCAAATATGGCACAAACATGAGACTATTATCAGAATAGCACAGATTTCGGAATTTGTGCCTCTCAGAAAACCTGTCCTCCAGTCTCCTTTAATGTAGCTATTTAATTCCTTAGTCAAATAGAGATTGACCTAATTTTCCAAGTTTTTTAGCAAACAAGAAGGGTATGTTTTCAAACAGCAAGAGAATCCACACTAAAGTGATTTTGATGTGATTTAAAAATATATATTTTGAATATAATATATAAGTTATGAATATATTTATCTATATATTTAATTATCTTATGAATATAATTTTGTATATATTTTGATGTAATTCATAACGATTTTCTAAAACACTAATTTAATTGTTTAATTGCTTTAAGGCAAGGACTGCCAATCTTGTGAAAATCCACTGAACGGATCGTCTGTAAAATACTAACTTTTTAACTTCAGAGAAAAGGTGGAGGGGTTCAACCCACTCTACATTCCACAGAAATTATATCACCAATTTACAGTCACCTACTCTTAGGATAAATGCCTACTCATCTCTCTGCCATATCATGAACCAACAAATCGGAATTATTCCAAATTATCTGAACACCTCAGCACAAGCACTGATGAACTCCACAATTGCTCTGTCACCTCAAAGCACCAAAGGATCTGGCCCTAAATGCTTCACTGCATGATAAGGAGTGAAAACATACATCAGTCACATTTTCCATTTCAGAATTTTAAAAAATTAATAGCTTACACTGCTCCATATTGTCATCCAAGCCTCCCATCCCCCAAAAGGGAAGGGAAAGGACAGAATGATGTTTTTTTTTCTATAAATCACCACAGAACTGTTATATCCTGGCAAAATATCTTCCAGGATAAATTGATTTTAAACTGCAGTACTTCCAGAAGTAGACTACCTGTATCATGTCCAAAAGCAAATATAAACATTAGGAAAAAACTTACAAGACTGCTGAAGTTAAACATTTATTTTTTTCTCTTTTTCCTTCAACCTTTGTTTTATTAAACGGTTTTATTTCTGTATTTGAGGGACACAGCCAAAAAAGAAATTTAAATATAAGCTTGAAATTGTATTTCATTATGTTTTATATTTTCATGGGGATGGAATTACTTCTTTCCCTTACTCCAAATCTGAATTGCTGACAGCCCATTCTCAGCACACTAATTTATTGCAAATGATGACACAGTGGATGAGACCATTTCCAGATGCTACCCAAATACTCAGCAGAACAGCTTCATTCAAAGCATCAACACTTTTTTACTGTATATTTTTTTCCACCTTAAAAAAAAAAAAGCAACAATCATTGGTTTAAACTGAAAAAAATAAAATAAAATAAAATAAAAGAACAAACTCCTTCTTACCCCAGGCTTCCTTCTACACTTGCTGCATTTAGCACAGCAATCAACAGTACACCGAAGCCTTGGTGAAACTATCCTTCAGGACAACAACAGATAAAGCCATCATAAATCCTAAATATAGCATTCTAGATACAAAAAATTAAACAGTTGCATAGAATTATTATTAGCACGCATATTCTTACAAATAATACTTATTTCAAACCAGAAAAACAGATGTAAAATTATATAGTTAATGAGTTTCTAGCAAGTGGGTATAAAGTAAATCCACATCAGGACAGCTGAAGAAAATACCTTTTGAAAGGTGAGAAACCTCAAGGTAATGAAACACATTGCAGCCTGTGTTACACTTGGTGGATAGTGGTGAGAAGAATAAAAACTTGCCATTTATTGCCCCACACTTAGAATCTCTCCTACATTATGGCTAAATGGAAGGCACATTGTTACTGTGCACTAGCTATTATTTAGGATTTACATTTCAAATTTGTTTAAAATTAACTCAGAGTTTCAGGCATATGCAAATATTGCAATGATTAGTTCCTGTTGATTCCTTCAACACTGTTCCCTGCAGGTAAAGAGAGCTTCAGTGAAGCAAAGGACCCACAAGGGATGGATTCAAGCTGAACAGTGAGATGGTATATGATCTTTCCAGAGTAAAACAATAGTTTACAAGCAGAATAGAAAGATCTCCATCAACTGATAAGAAATTTTCTCTTAGTAATTTCACTGCTTACCTAGTATTACATGTGCCTCACTTTCATGGAATGAACAATGAAGACAGGCTTAGAAGAACTGAGAGCTTGACACTGGCTGACAGAAGGTGCTCACACACAAAGTTGGAGTTCAGTGTTAAACCCTGCCTGCTGCATCCCAGGCACAAGAACATGTTGCACAGAAGGATGGGGAAAGCATATCCTTGCACCAGCTGAGCTTTACAGTGGGTTACAGCACAATGACTGCTAGCCATGGCCCCCTGCACTTTCAACAGATATCAAACACCTGCATCTGGAAAGGCTGCCCAGCTGCTCCCCACTCCCTAAGTACTAAATGGTGACATCCACTCCTCCATGTGAAGCAGGAAGAGAAAACTAAAACTAAGGTGGGGAAGAGAAAACTATAAATCCTGATCTACCTCCAGAAAGCATCTCCGGCAGTGTGACAGCAGCCACAAACACTTAGAGATCATGTCTGAAACTTCTGAACTAGCCAGAGGCAAAGCCTGTGCCACACTGAGTCTGGCCCAGCTCATGGAAAACTGAGATGTTTTGGGATCTTTCTTCCCCCTTGCTTCGTGTTTGTCTTCTCAGTGTACTTGTGGCTTCACCAGGTGAAAGAAAGCTCTGAAGCCCCTGCTCTTGGTGCAGCTCAGCAGACAGATTTTGCTGTTGGGGACCACCATGTACCCACCAGCCCAGTAACAGCAGGCTCAACATAAACAAAAAACAGCAGCAACAAAAAAGCTTTCAAATGAGTCTGCACCAAAACCTTTCAAAAAACGCTTCTCTCATGAAGGGCTTAAAATCAATAGAACGGCACTCTTGCTGTAATTACTCACTGATAGTTCAGGACAGAAGTACTGCAATGGGAAGAGAGGCAGAAGGCCAAATTAATATCTGATGTAAGCAAAAAGACTGTTCAGAGTACAGCAAGAACTGTAACCTCTCCTTACATGTCAGAATCTGACCCACAGTGCTCAAAGATCAGTGCTGCTGATCCCTCAGGTGAGACCACGGTGAGACTCAGGCATCGACATTAATCAATAAAGACAAAGAAAATCTGAAATGCACCATTCATTCACTTTATTATTTATTTACTCGTTTAAATAATAGTTGTGGCCTTGATAGAATATTTTTTGTTCATTCAAATAGTATCTGAAGTTCTTGCATATCCTCCATTTTTCTGATGTAATTCATGTACAGCTGAGGAAAGCCCCCATTTACAAGGCTATGGCTCTCCTCTTTGCCAGAGTTAACAGCAATTCCCACCACCAACATGCAAACTGTCAGTCAGACATTTGCTATAAACATCTTCATTTCCTTTTATCTCTGCAGACATCTTTAAACAGCACCACTGCTCAATTCATAAGCTGTATTAGTGCAACATCTCTCTAGACAGCCTTGCATAAAATTAAATGCCCATTTAGCAGCTTACAAACCTTACAGCAGTTGGTTTATTTTCACTCATTATTGTAACAGAGCAATCAAGAACAGCAGACTATTACAGCATCATATAACATGGCTTCTCTATCAACACACTGGCATAAAATTAAATGGCTATCTGAAAGATGAGCTAAAACCCTTATTTATATCTGACAATTTTGTGATGCTACTAAGCAAATAACGGCTGTAGACAGATTTCTAAAATCAGGACAGCTTAACTCACCAAGGGTTAACCTGTTCACACACCAGGACCTAAGCCTCTCTTGCTTAAGGACTGTTTAATTATGTATACCAAGTGCAGCAGCTCCAGCAGGAAAGATTAAAACACAATCTCTCAGCCTAATGCGAGGACATTTAACCAGAACACTGCAAGGCTACAGACCAGTGTCTCTCAGGTTCACATGGGTATCACAAGAATCAGGGCAAAAATTTAATTCCTCAATAAAATAAATGAATTAATAAATAAACAAATCTGAAGGGTCTTAGTTAGACATAAAAGTAAGGTTTAGAAAACAGCAGCAGCAGCTTTCGTATCAAACTGGATTTTGTGTTCCTGACCCTCTCATGAAGTGCTTAAAAAGTGCTTGAATGCTTTTGAAGTACCAAAGAGGGCATGCAGCATGTCCATCAAGTGGTATTTTCCACTTGCATGGAAATAATAAGGTCCTTTAACTTCAAAACCGATTTTCACAGGGAACCAAAGCTCTCAGAACCACCCATTTAGGATGCTTCATGGCACCTCATTTTTTCCATCATCTCAATCCATAATTATTAAGACTACTTTTTGAAACACTCAAAACAACCCACAAGTGATAAGACCACATCCTCATGTAACATATTTTAGTTTGTGCAATATAATCTTCATTAAGGACATTCCTTTGATCAAACCACCTGAACACTGTCTGCCTTGTCTAGCCTCATCAAGACTGTTTTAACATCCAAAGTTTCAGAGCAGTTTGATGCTTAATATATTTTTAGGAGCTGGGGAAAAAGCCCTCCATGCAACCAGAAAATCCAAACCCATCGCCTTTAGTTAAAACAAATTAAAAAAAATTTTAAAGACAGACAACCCTATTTCTAGAAGAATTCCCAAAGCAGCCTACTTCTCCTAACGGACAATAATATACCATGGGATGGGGATGCACAGCAATGGCAGGTGTAGGACCAGTCTGCAGAAGGAAACTGCTCCTTCACCATCCCCAGAGAGGACCAAGGCCTTGTAGAGCCTCTGAGTTGAACAGTTACCCTGGACTCAGTGCATGGAGCAAAACAACTTCTGGCTGACACTGCAAGCCCTGGATGATGCTTGGAAACCAGCAACAGCATGGTACAGCTTTTATCCCTTGTGCTGTTCTTTATCTGACTACCATAGCATTTTCTTCTACAAGTGCTGTAGCAGCACATTTGGACCAAGATGAAATAATCATGCATATGAATTTGCAGTTCTCTGCAGAAGATACTAAAATTATGTCTGGACTGCTTTCCTATTCCAGACAAAATCTGGTTAAAGAAAACAAAATTTTCTATAAATCAGTGCAAAGCAAAAATAATTTATATGGTCATCAGATAATGATGAAATAAAATAACAAAAGCAAAATGTCCCTTTTAACCATCTCCCAGAGAAAAGTCAAGGAACTCTCAAATAAAGATCTCCTTTTTTTGCACCCTTTCTACTGATCACATTAAATTTCAGAGAGAAAGCATCTATGATTTTATTTTACAAGCCCTTTGGAAAAATGAGATAGATTTCTCAAGCAACTGGAACTCCTGAAGTCTTTCATATCTCTTTTCTCACAAACACATTCCTTCAGGGAGCTCCTCCTGCCCATTTTTTTAAGCCCAAACACTGATATAAAAATCAGGAACTCTGGGGCAGACAAACAGCAAATTCCCAGAAGCCCAGGGTATATGAATATAGAGCTCTCTGACAAGGTCTCAGAACTTTCCAGAGCACTTTTATTTTTACTTTCTGTAACTTAAGGTGAAACTAACAACTAGAACACAAGGCGTAAGAGGAGGGTAATGCGCACTGGGGCACTTGGAACAACCTTCTTTAGACTCTGTTAGCTCTGTACTAAGAGCTGCACTTTCCAAGCCCTGTTCACTGCAGGGTTTGTATTAAAAATTAAAATAACAAAACCATAAAACTCTGCACAGAGCCAGTGTAAAAAATATGGTAATGGAGCATGTGTGCTCATTTAGTGCAACTCTTTTAATAAACATTAAACAAATTCTGAAAAGCAAACTAGTAGCAAAGCAGTGAAATATTTGCACAACCCTCTCCATACAACTTTTTAGTCTATGCATTCTAGCCTGTCCTCTTATGAATCCCATTTTTAAGTATTCAACAGCAACATGAAGCTGCCCAAGCTCTTCAGTTCCCTAAACCCATGAATTTCAACTTGAAATGCTGAATTAAGGTCAAGGGAAGTCAGTTGATGTAATTTTATGGATTTCAGTAAAGCTTTTGATACTGTCTCTCCCAACATCCTTCTGGACAAAATGTCCAGCTCACAGCAGGATAAACACATCAAGTGATGGGTGAGCAGCTGGCTCACAGGTGTGAAGGGTTGTAGTGCATGGGGTGACATCGGACTGGTGACTGGTCACTAGTGGTGCTCTGCAGGGCTCCATTTTAGGGTCAGTTCTCTTCAGCATCTTCATAAACAGCCAGGATGCAGGACTCAAAGGCATACTAAATTGACTGATGATACTAAACCAGGAGGAGCTGTTGACTGCTTCAAAGACAGAAACATCCTGAAGAGAGACCAGGACAGAATTCAAGAAACCTTTAGAAAATGCTCTCAAATGCACAGTAGGATTCTCAGGGTTGTCTTGTGCAGAGCCAGCAGTTGGACTTTAATAACCCCGTGGGTCCCTTCCAACTCAGGATACTCTATGATTTTATGCATTGCCCAGCAGAGCAGGTTCCTGGCATCTACATTCATGGGAAGCAAAAAACTGGAGTACAAATTATCAAAATTACAACTGGGCTTCTTCTGTAGGTCATGATAGATTGGAAACAATGTTACTGGACCATATGAGCCCCTCACAAGCTGGGTGCTCAATCTCACATCCCCCTGTAAGGTAGAGTAACTCCCATCAGTGAACATGCTATCACTGTGTGCAGCTTGCTGATCCCTAGCTAGCAAATAATTAGAGAGTTCTGGGCAACCCAGTTTTCCATCAAGCAGAAAACCTGCCAAGCTTAGCCAGCACTGAGTCAGTTAGCCAGCTCTGTCATCAGGGGCACACCTCACTCAAGATTTAGAAATACTGTCTTCTGCAGTCCAAAGAGCAACAGCGCCATTTATTCTGATTGCAGCACATTTCTGCGCAGCATTAAATTCCAGAAACTTTAATTTATATCTGATACAGAAGTATCCAGTTGGGATGCCAAAAATGCAGTTTTGTATTGTTTCCTAAGAACATAACTATGTTACTTGCAATACAAATCCACTTCTACACTTGCTTCATATTTTTGTCGTCAGATCCATTTCTGAATTCAATAGGTCAGCTCTATAAAGTAACTATAAGTTGTTCATGCTTATATTCCTATTCAAACCTAAACATTCCCTTCTAAGGACCTGGCTTTCACAATGCTGAATCTTGTGGTGATTCAGTAAAAGCAAATGGTAAGACTAGTATTACATAAGAACAGTTCTCAATAGTTAATAACTCACAGCAATTTACACTTACTCTAAGGAAAACAGAAAAACAGAAAAAGAAAAAATGAAATCACTTCCTGAAGATATTCAAACTGGTCACTGGTAGAAGTGTCAACAACAGAAATTTAAGCCTGCTGCCTCTTCTTTCGGCATTCAAGTGACTATAATAAGCACCAGTGCAAGCTCTCACAATGTTGCTTTCTACAGCCAGTGTAGACCAAACCAACCTGAAAGCCTAAAATTAAAGGACTACAATAAGTCAAGAGTAAAGTGCATGTGTAAAGCAGTTGTCACTTCTCTCATTGACAATATGAGGTCCAAATGTCAGCTCATCACACCAAGGGCACTTTCAAGATATAAGCAAGCCCTGCTGCAGTTTCCTGACTTAGCTCTCTGGATGATGAGCAATAGCCCAGTTAAAAACATTTAAGAGGATAAGAAGCAGAGTCTGATCAGTTCCCCATAAAAGTTCAGCATTTCTAGACAAGTAGAAGAAAGACAAATTTAGATGTAGGTCAACAGGTCTTGCAACATCATAGACACTTTCCTCAACATTTCATCACCTAAGTGTGACTACCAGGTCAAGTTTAAAGCCTTGACGTAAAATCTGGGATTACTATGTCCTTTTTTGAACACAAGTACTCCTAAGATATTGTGAGGAAAGATGAAGACTGTGCCTGCATAAATATTTTGCAGTTCAGGGTAACATTGTCATTGCAAAAGCATTCCATTTCCTGGGCACAAAAAAGAAAATCAGGACATTTCATCCAAAAGTTTGGAACTCAAATATTAAAAATAGTTAATATAGAAAAATGTTTACATGCATTTTTTTCAGCCAACTATGGCATGTAAAAGCTGTTTTGTTTCCTCAGTTATAGTAGGCAGGCAAATTGCCAAATTCGGTCATGCCTAGCCTTTCAATTCTTCTATCAGTAAGGACAGGACTAAACCAAATATCATCTGTTCAGATCTCTATCAGGAACCACTCATCAGAGGAATTTTCACCAGTCTTGAAGGGAAGCACTTTGCCATTGGTACCATTCTATTTGCTTTAACATAGCTCTTGGGTTTGCATCTAATTTTTAAAAGTAATAACAGATAAAAATTGAACTTTCTTTTAGCACTGTGACAGAATCTTAGTCCTTTCAACCACTCCTGCAGTTCTGGTTTCTATTTCTCAAAGCACTTCCAGGTAGATCTACCATGACTTGAATGAAGATCACATTATGTTTTCAGCTGCTTTTATGAACCCTATCACTGTCTCAGAAAAAGAGGAAAGTGCATAGCATTGTTATAACACTAAAATAACAGTCTACTAAGATTATATATATAGACACACACATATTTATATATATAGTCAAATCCTTGGTAGACAATGATGGGAAGAGACAAGGGCATAAAATCAGTAGAAAGATCAGGTTATCATACATAAAAGTGAATTATGAAACAAGTTTTTCTGTATTCATTGCTGACTTAAGAAATAAACTCTGCCTGAAAGTTTGTAGCAGTGTCTGGCAGAGCAGCAGCCCCAAAACAGGCCTTTGGTAACTGTGATTGATATAATCCATCCTCACAAAGCACTGAAGCCTAGAGCTCTTCACCACTGCTTTGGGGACCATGGAGCAAGGCACATTGTGACACCTAGAAATCCTTTCAGGCCAAGTGGCTCCTAGATCTATTTCCCAGGACAGAAGCAACACTTCCTTGAACATCCTCCAAAAAAAAAAAAAAAAAAAAAAGAAAAATCAAATTTTCCTTTGAGAAATTCATATATTGTAAAGACAAAGAGTTTTGCACTTAGCTGCATAGGTGAGTTTCTCCTGACTAATACTCCTTCCATTACAGATTTCCAATAGGCATAGAATTTGAAATTAAGTAAGCTAGTCTTGTTAAAAAGATGTGTCATGCCACATTCAAACTGAATTTTCTGGAGAATCAAAGTGAAAGAAAATAAATTTCCGAACCTCTCGTTTTTTCATGTGAAGTATGATTGTCTGGCCACCTTCACATCTCTCCCCAGGGAAAGAGATACCATCCAAGAAAACAGAGCTGCTCTACATGTTTTTAATATAGTGTTCAGGAAATAAAGATAACCATAAGCATCTGATAAAGTACTTCAAGACTATAAGTTGTAAGATTTTCACTGTCAAAAATAACTGAAATCTTTGCAAGCCTCATGCAAGTAACTGGTGAGACGAGCCTCCAGTGATGCTATTTCTGAAAAAAACCTTCCTGTCTGCCTGGAGGTCAATGTGCATTTTTTTTTAATCCACAGTCTGTTAAACATAGCATGAAGGCTACAAAAACAAAGTAATCATGATCAAAAGGCTCAAAGGTGATTAAGTCAATTTAAAGTCGCTGAATTTTTCTTTTAAGGATCTTCAGACAAACAGCACTGGGTGGCAATTAGAATTCATAAAAGTATTTGAGCATCTAGTGAACACCAACAATTTCATTAACAAAATTTGAATAGTATAACTGATCCATTCCCAAAAGACACAGCTCATTTTTGCAGACAGTTCTGAAAGAGACTTTTTGGCCTCAGTCGCACTCAAAAAAATGGAACAAACCACCAAACCATCAAAACCTTCAACTAATTCAAATACATGAGCAGCTTAGGTAAACATAGGTCTAGTATCCTTGTCAAAACATGGCTATAAAACAACTTTGTCCAGGGTATTACACAAGTCTGAGAGTTTTCAGATCTTCACACCAAGGAGAGTAGGAAGAACTACAGACGAGCAGAGTGAAACTGCTGACCAGCCTCTGCCCTGTGGGAAAGCACTACATTCAGTACTGCTTGAGAGCTCCCTTCTGATCAACAGAAACAAAATGTTTAAAAATTATTAAGTAGAAGAAAGCAAAAGAGAAGTGGAGTAGGGGAGAGAGAGGCAAGGGAGAGAAAGGGAGAAAGAAGTGCCTTCAAACACCCAATTGTCCTACTTAACAAACAAGTTAAGAAATTCAATAAGATCTGGTGGTTTGATTTGTAAGACATCCTAGGGCCTCAGATACCACACTCATCCTAACAGCCCATGCACACATGGTGGGGCCTGAAGACACAGTAAGCTAGTGAATGGCAAGCTGATGAGCAACTTACAGCTCACTACCAATTCCCAAGCATCCTCATAGATGCTTTCAAAGTGAAGTAAATAGGCATGTTTGCAAAGGGTCTTTCAGAACTGCTGGAAAGGCAGCTAGAGCTCTGTGAGCTCACACATTATTCCACCACACTGGGCATTACCCTGCCTGGGCAGAAGAGCACAAAGCACCAACATCAACCAGCACCACAGGATTCAGGAAAGAAATTCTTATACTAACATGCAGAATATTTTATTCTGAAAGCTTATTTGCATGGTACAGTCATTCTTGTGAGGGCCTGTGGATTTCATAAGAAACTGTACTGATGAGCTGGACACTGCTGCAGACCAGAATTATCCCCTTGTGCTTCCATCCCATCAGTTACAGGGTAAGAAGATGTATGAGAAGGTATAAACATGATATTCCATAGGTATAAGGTTTCAGACATTCTGGTGGTCTCCACTATAGAGAAACAATACCTTCATACATTTTAAAGTAGGAAAAAACCCTCCAAATGTTCCTCATAGTGATCTCAACACACCTTCAATACTAGCAGGAAGCACTAAGTTACTAACTGAAGGAAAATGAGATAATAATGATTTTACAAGTCAAGCTCCTTTAAGTCTTGGTAACAACTAGTGTGCTTTGTGTAGGAAGTTATGCCTCTTACGCTCTTCTTCCTCACAGTTCAAGGAGAGGAAGTTTATTATGTATCAAACCAACTCACAAATAAGGATATTCTGCCATGCCAAAGACAAACAATAGATTCAAATGTCTGTTAAAAAACTGTGGATATCTCATGTTGTAGTAAATAAACACAAAGCAGCATAGAAACATGTTGTTTTGCACAGAAATGCATAAGTCTAGTTGTACTTAATGATATACATGTGTCAGAGTACTGAATTAGATCAAGAGAAAAGGCAATGCAACATAAGATAGTCAGGTTTCACCTTTGGTAAGACTGCACATCTCTAAAAACACATTCTTGATAAAGCCACTAACAACAGAAACACAAAAACATTTCTGAATAAACTAAGTAGTGTTAAACTTTGCAGTAGTCAAATCATCTAAACTTGAATCTTGCTTACGCAGATTTCACAAGAAAATTAGCCCACATTTGAAGCATAAGTAATAAGTAAATCTTGTCACTTACTAAGCATGACTACCCCATCCTCAGCAGGTTATGCAGAGGTCAGCAGACACCAGCAGTGCATCTTCAGCCTTACAAGAAAATCATCAGTTATTACTGTCTGAGTAGATGACAGCTTCACAACAGACATCCTTCACCAAAGAAGTCACCCATAAGCCCTGACCAGCAGGCAGGGCCCAGAACTTGACACAGTGCCAACTGCTACATCTGATAGAGAACATCAAATCTTCATGGTCATCCTACTGATAGCCTTTGAGGGAGCAGCCCATCCCCACACTGTCCTCTTGAGCAGCACCTGCTTCTGGTAAACCTGCTATTGCCCACATACTACAAACAATAGCCATAGTGGTTACATCACAAAAATCCTAAACCACTAGCACACAGCTGAGGAAGTTAGAAAAACACATAGGTAAGACATGTCTTGCACCACTACCTAGCTTTTCTCTTTGTAAAAGTAATAAGATGCCTCTCTAGAAGAGTTTACTGACAACACCATATGAATAAAGCCACGCCAATGCCCATTGCACTTCTGCTGTGCTGACGGTTGGGTTTAGATTGATTGGTGCAATGCAAATGTAAAAACAGAAAAGCAGAAAAATGTAAACACAGAAAATTCAGTTTCACAGAATTTCTTAATGGAAAATTCATACTTTGACACAACTGCATTTCTCTTTTCATATTTCAGACATACAGTTTTTAGGAAGTAGAAAGAAACTGAGAAGTGTCTATTAATTACCTTGGGAGAAAAAAATCCAGAAAATTGATTTTTAAATTACAATCCTGCAATATTGACACTCTTTTTCCATGCTAACTTCTTTGTCTAAGATGAGTTTATAAAATTCTCAAATGGATTATACAAAATTACAAAAGGAGTACATAATATTTAGGTAGGGACTAATCCTAAAATAAATTCTCAGTGCTTGGATTTCTTACTATCCACATTTGTAGTGTGAAGACAAGTTCCCCTGGTTTTAGCATTCTTAATAAATTGAAAAACTAAACTATGTTCTTTGGAATAATTTTCTCAGACCTGAAAAAAAAGAAAAAAAAAAAAAAAAAAACCAATGGGAGCACTTCTGGTAGACAGGGCAGATTGCAGCATGTTCCATAGGTTTGTACATGGAGAGTGACAGACCTCCACATACACAGGCATCCTAATTGGATCAAAGTAAACAAGAATGAGGACATTTCTGACTTGCACCAGCTAAACTCTAGAGCACACAGAACAATCCAGATGCTGTCCTTCCTAAGCAGTATACGTGCCTGCCACAGCTTCCTTCAGCTGTTCTGAAGACTGCAGTGAGTATGACCCCCACCTCCATGCTGTTTAAAGCCAGCAAGCAGGAAAGCTATTAAGAGTCCTTATCAAGGGTATCTGCATTTCAGATAATCACTCTGGCAGTAGCACCATGCTAGTGCAATCCAAGGCACTGAACTATCATTCAGGTCCCCAGAAATATGCCACCCACTAAGGGTCAAACAACAAGAAAATACATGCAAAGAAAGAGGATGTGTTTACAGTACAGGTTAACATGAACATCAGATGTAGTAAGCCACAACCCTGAAACTTTTTCAGACTCTCTGCATTCACACTGTATTTCCACTATAAGAGCTTTAATTATCCTAAGTTAATCACATCCCCGAGGCATTACAATGCAACAGGCAATGGCGGATGCCTCTAATCCCTCTGGGGTGTAATTATTTCATAACCACTACATTTCAGGGTTACCTGTATGGCCATTATGGAAATCTTCATACTCTCTCCTTTCTCAACCCAAGCTTTTTAAAATTAAATCCGTCTCTTACCTATTTTACACAATCCCAATTCTTTCCCCTAACATGCAGTGTAGGACTTTGTTCTTTTCTTCAGACAGCAGACAAAGGTTAATCTTCCCCCGTTCTCTTTCCCCTCACCCTTAATGGCACATCCAGCCCAGTATAAACTATTTCAAGGCAGTATTTTCAAAAGTGACAGACTTTGAACCAAGATTTGTTCATTGTCTGATGTAGGAGAGATTATGATCCTCAGCTGCACAATGAGAATTCTATAAAAGACTCACTGTGGTAAGAAACCAGGGTCAAATATATGCAGATATGTTTTCAGCTACAGCTTATCACCTCACTAGTAGAAGGGATTTTTGACATCATGATTTGTTCCAAGTTGCTTCCATCTAAGAGAAAACAGGATGCAGATCCACTGAACTTTTTTTTTATTATTAAGCTCCCTCTGCTTGGTCCATTTTCAGTATCAAAATCCTAAAAGAAGAATCACCAAAAGAAACATAAGCAAGAGAAATCTAAGAAACTGCTTGCAGAATAGACCTTCCTGTTTTTAGAGACTGCCAACGGCAGACAAAAATGCCATTTTCCTCACCACAAAAGATCAGGTTGGGAGCACAAGGAACTTCAGAGAATTCAAGATAAATAAGGCTTCCTTTCCTCACCCAGACCCTGGCAAAGTACCCCAGTAACACCCAAATTATACCCAGGCCTCTGAATAGGAAAAATAAGGCCAAGATCAAGACTTTTAAACCAGGGCAGTGCCATTTCTAGGTCTCTTAAGCGCTCATCTATGCAGCTCTGGAAGAAACTATAAGCCAAAAATTTGCAATGACAGTTCCCATGCTGTCACAAGCAATAATTGACTAGAGTCATAACTGGCAGTGCTGTCACGGCCTTGGTGGGGCTGAGATTAGGCAGTGATGGGACACATGGAGAGGAGAACAAACTAGATTGCGTTTGATTTGATGATGTAAATCTTGGAACATGCTAAAAATACCATTCTTTTACTTAAAATTCCAAGATCTCAAAACTCCTTAATATTTCAGTCTTTCCTCTTGCCATATAACAGGTTTGAGGTCCTTATGCATCTCCTCTGTTGAGTACACAGAAGATAAGATAAAAGAATAAGTAATAAAAGAAAAGAGATTAAATAAAAAGGGGGAAAGTACATTTCAGACCAAGTCTGCTTGCTCAGTGTGAAATCAGGCAAGAACACTTGGCTCCTTGGCAGAAGCAATAAAATAATCAATATAACTGTAAAATGTCATTAGATGTCACACACCTCAGCCAAGTATCCACCATTTGATCTTGCATCCTGACATCTCTAACTCTAAAAAAATGCTTTCCCTTGCACCATTTTATTTGTGTTATGCAAGCCAATTATTATAAATACTGCCTTTATTAGCATTTACCAATTTTAAAGCATTTCTGTAGAGATTGAGGAGATCTTAAGTATTCAGGACCTAAATATTTTTGATTTTCAAAAACAACACTCAAGAGTCTCCTTTCTAAATTCAATTAGATCTCCAAGGCATCACTTCTTTACAACACCTGAATATCTAAATAAAAACTTAGGGGCTGTGTTTTTCAGAGTCCTGTTTTTAAACTGGCTACAGGATAAATCTTCATCTCTTTTGCTCTACTGCTGGTTTAAGGTGACACCCAAAAAGTTGAGAATAAGCTCTGAAGTTCCATTGCTAATCTCTCCCCCTTAGGGACGACTGAAGCAAGATGGGAGGCAAACCACTGATGCAAAGGTAATTTGCTTGCACCAATTCTTCTGAGGTAAATTCAGACTCATTAGATAGGAGCAAATGTAAAAAATACTGCCTGCAGCTCATTGTTTTCTTTAAGATATTATTAAGAAATCTCCTACAGATACACTATAAGATTTCAGACAAAGACATCATTATTTTATAACTAATGATCATATGTAATGTGGAATATAAAACAGGAATCTTTAGTAAAATCTGTTAAAGTTGAAAAAGGGATCTATCCATAATTCTCTTAAAAGTCCTTTCATTTTCTGCTCTCAAGTGATTGCTTGATATATTTCTATAAATATTAAAACAAAATACTGATCTACTTGATAATGGGAACATTTAATCTCTAAGATTAATGACAAAAACAGGGAAGTGCTTGAGTTCACTGACTTGTAAGTCTGTAAAAAAGTAATGTTAATGCTATTCCATCACCAAATCAAGCATGGTGGGCATGGGGGAGTTTTAGTTACTTAAACATATTCCAAGAAAACAGCAGAATTGATAATCATCTAAACAATGAAAACTGACTGAAGGTTTTATCTTTCAGATGGCTCTACTTTACACAGAATTACAAACACCACTATAGAAGCCTGGAAATAAAACTATCAGGTTGTGGGTTTTCTCCACTGATTTAGTTATTGGACACTTTCTTCTCAAGTGGGGCAAAAATGAAAAGAGTCTGGACATGAAGAGATCACACTGGTTAAAATAAACAATTCAACACACTTACTTATATAGCCTTCAATGTCCCTATAATTGCTCTGAGTCTGGCACTGAGAGGGTAAGAAAGAAAAAGACATATTTCCATTTCATTAAGCAAGTGCTAATCAGAATGTCCTGATTTGGTGGATTTCCACTGTGTAAATCAGAGGCAGTGTAACACCTGAATGTGAATCATTGGATCTGTCAGTTGCAGAGGAGAATGATGGACTGGTAGGAAACTGGAATTAGCCATCTATTGTAAAATACTAACAAACATGAAGGCAAACCTCAACAGAAGAAAAACTCACAGATGTTGGATCAGAGGACTTGGAACTCAAACACTGCTACAGTAGAAACTTCCACCAATATTTTAATACTTCAAAGAAGGAAAGAAAAGAAACAGAAAGCAGGTGTTGGAATTTGGCAGTCTCCTCTTTCTGTTTGCACACCTCAAGACGGTTCAGGCCAAGTCCAAACCGTAGGAGAAACATCTATTCGAGAGCAAGTTCTCATTTGGAATTATAAAATATATTATTTCATGTATATATGCATAATTTCATACTATTTGCCACTGAAGAGCAAGAACTCAGCAGAACATTTAAGAATATTTAAGACCTAGTGGAGTACATACACCTGCTGGCTGCTAAGCATTAGGGATGATGATAGCTGGTAGAGGGCAGCTCCACAAACCAAAAGGCTGGTTCAGAAATAGAGTCAATCCTAGTAAGTCACAGCTGTTTGCTCCACTGGCTTGAAACTGCAGTTACACAAACTGTAGTTACTCAAAACACAAAGATAATTAAATTTTCAGATTTCTGTTACCACTACACAGCAGACAGATGGTGAAATTAGCTATGTTTTAAATTTGTGTAGTAGAGAGAATATAAGCTATTTTTTAAATCAGGATTTCAGTTAGTCTTTCATTTGATTTCTATTTCTTTAGGAATATAACAACACTTTGTTTTGCTTTAAAAATTAGATCTACATGAAACCATATGTGCATCTCAAGTAATAACATTATGATCCATTAGAAGGCAAATGCTACTCTCATTTTACAAGACAGTTGTAATTAAAGTATTATAAGTGTCTCCCCTTGGGATGGGGCTACTTCTCCCCAGTTTGGAACCAGGACTGAGTTTAAGTCAGGGGCCATTAGCGTAAGTGCTGCAGAGGCCAGGCAAAAAGGACATTCCTCTTCTAAAGAATAGGCAGAAAATATGCCAGAAGGGATGTAGTAATGCTACCAGACTTCTGCAGAGCTGTTTTCAGTTTTGTCTTCTTTGTTCTGTGGGTTCTCTGAATCCTTTAGAATTTAAAGCTTTCAGCCTGAGTAAGATAAGGCAAAAAGAATTATCAGATAAAAAATGTCTACAATTTATTGATAAAGATTTATACTGGTAATTAAAAGCAATGAGGGAGCTGTTCCAGGAGACAGAGCCCCTCCTGCAGCGCAGACCATGGGCTGCTCCAAAATGCCTGCCTGCAGGGCCAGTGGAAATGAGACCTGGCACTTGGGGCAAGCTTCAGTTAGGGTGGGGTATTCACCTAGCCAGTTATCTGGTTCTTCAAAACTTACAGCAATGTTATTATCACCTTAGGTTTATAAGATCATACCACATAAGTGGAGAAATGCTTTCATGCAATATGATTATGACTTGAATTCCAGGATGGTGACTCTAGAGGAGCATCTTCATTTCATTTTTGATATTTTTATAGTGTCTTGGTTTTCCTTGGCATCAGAACAGAAATAAATGCCAAAGCTTTCTCAAAAACAAAACATGAGTTATCTTCTGGCAAACTGTACTAGCAAGAAGTCGTGACTGAGAGAGGATGGGAAGGATACAGGAAAAGCAGTACTTTTAATAGTTTTCATTGAACGGACTGAGGCAGAGTGAAGTCAACTGAACTGAAGTAAGAAAGAAAAACAGAATCCCAGATCTGTGAAATTTCTCTCTACTACCTACATCACAGCATATTTCTCCCTCTCTTTTCATATATGATAAATCCTATACATATATTCATATCCTGTACTTATGCAAGACTCTATGCATATAAAATGCATGTTATACACATATATATGCACACACTTAGGTTTTACATAATTATGTAAAACAAAATATTAATCTTACTCATATGTATACAGAATTTACTAATAGAGGACATTTTCTATAATGCTTATATCTAATATTTCAATGGTTACTACTCTTTAATTTTCTTTTCCTAGTTAACTTTCTACCATATTAATATTCAGAAATTGAATATAGAGGATTTAGGCTTACATAACTGAAAAAAAATTCTCCCAGTCTTCTGCTGCAAAATTATGGAAACAATTTTTACTACTGCTGGACACATCTAGAAGGATTCAATACTCAAAATAATTTTATTATATAAAGCATATTAGAATGATGTCATTGAATGACCAGCAGCTGCCTCAAGGTGAGACAAAATCAACAAGAGGTAGCAGAAGGTAGAACCGCAGCCTTTACTTTCCCAAGTAATTTCTAGCCATTTTCAGATGTGTACCTAGAAAACCAGGCTGGCCAGGAGGGAGGACAGGAGGGCCTTTCACCTGCAGAACAAGCTGCCATGATGAGAAAACCTCCTCACACACCACATCCTGCCCCTCTGGTAACACAGTCAACTGCAGCACTGCCCTTCTAGCCAAATCTTCTCTCCCTGGCATTAAACCCTAGCTTCCTAAACTGTAATTCCCAGCCCATATTCTTTGTTAGATCATCTGGCTTTACCAAGAAGTGCTTGGCTCCTTCAGCTCTGTGATTCTTCCTCAATCTTCTGCAGGCTGCTGTTGGATTTCCTCTTGCCCAACAACCCAGCTCCCACGGCGTGCCTTCATGGGGTGTATGCTATAGGCTCCTGATCATCTTGGTAGCCTGTGCTTTCAGTCATGAAGCTCTTCACTGAGCCAGCTTTATCTTCCTTGTGCTGGCAGAACTCTAGTTTTAATAACCATATTGCCATAACTTTAAAGACACCCATGAATACCCCAGTTCCTACCATAGCCAAGATGGCCTCTCAGTAAAAACAGACTTTGATTTTTTTTATTGGTTCTTTTCATTTCCAGCTGCCACTCAAGAATAAATATATTTCAGCAAACATCAAAACACACATACACAAACATGTCTTTCTTCATTTAAAAAATATATTTCAGGCAAAATCCAGTGACTTTTTATTTGTAGCAGCACAATTTCTGATCAAAAGCTTGCTGAAGGTTAGGAGAATATACCCAATAGCTGAGTTTTAAGCTAGAGCCATTAACAATCCTAAAGACTGCTCAATCTGAATTAATATTTTTCAAGGACAAGTCCAATTAGTAGATGGGAGAAGTCTAAAAGAGATGTGGTGTGCTTCAGAAGCTGGGCTTGTAATACACTGGTTAAAATCAAATCACTTTCTCAGTACAGTATTATGGCATCTCTCACACTTTAATGTCATCTGTTGACTGAGTACTTTTTTTTTTTTTAATGATAGCAAAGGTATCAGTCCCAGCATCTGGGGCAAATTCCAATTTGAGTTACTGATGCAGCTGAATGTTTCTACAGCATCCTCACACACAGAATAGCTTTTCAGCTTTTAATATTAAGCAGCTTCTGAGTTCTGTACTTGCTCAAGCAAGAGTAGCTGAATTTCAGTAGTGTATTAAATCATTATCTACAGTAAAATTGGGAGAAACATTATGGTATTAATTTCATTTCAATTTGAACCTATGTGTTAAAAATAAGATCCACTCTGTAGAGATATATCCAATTCAGCAAACTAAAGTTTTCATTTTTAAAAAACATTACTATCACTAAATTACTTTTCTCTGAAATTAGAGTGGGTGGAATTATGATATTAATTTTTTTCTGAGATTAAACTACATACTGGAAGACTGGCCACTTTAATTATTTCAGCACTCCCAAAATCATTACAATAAAAGAGAGGAAACAAAGAATAAGCTGTAACACTACATGCCTAATTTCTTCTGTACCATATTGCAAATTTGATGTGAAAAATATTAGTTCAATCAGCCACAAGGTACCCAAATGTAGTTTTTGCACAAACAACCCAAATCATAAATAACATAGTAACTTAAAATGCAGGTGACAGAACAGAGATAGCAGTTAGACTAAGAGGAAGAAAAAGCACAAGTTGTATAGAAGGCAGAAGACAGTTTTACTCTGATCAAAATATCAAACCTTCCACGCCATTCCCAATATTAAAAAGCCATTATTTGTCTCCAGCATCAATATGATGTTAAATTCCTCAACTGTCCTTCAGCACATTCACTGCTCAGAGACTGCCACACAAGCTTTTTGTAGTTATTTCTTCAAAGCTTTGCTCTCAAAGGCTTTGTTGACAGTCAGATTATCAGCACCACTGATGCTGTTACTATTACTGATACTTCAGCTGTCTTGCATACAGATAAATAACATCAGTTTTTTCTTCCCAAGGACTTGAAACATTTTCACTGCAGTACAGGCACAGAGCAAACTTCTGTAAAAGCTGAAAGACCTGTGAGCTTTAAAAAGGGTCCCCAGCTTCTCCACATACCACCCAGGAACCAAATCAGGCACAGATGGACACTGAGGTCAGCAACAAACATGCAGACTAAGTAGCCTCTTGGATTCTCCTATTCTTATGCCACAATTATTTATAAAGATTACAGACAAGCTGGAGGAGGCAGAGATAAAACATGCATGTCCTAAGCTGACATTCCCTACACCATCTCAAAGCAGGAAAAGCTACTGAACTCAGTTACCCTTCACTTGTACAAAAGATTTCAAGACAGTAACTTTGAAGGTGAAGCTGGGAACACCAGCCCAGGCTCTAACTGGGCTTCACACATTTCCTTCAGCTGCCCATCCTGGGAGAGCCCTTGCTGCAGCAATGGAGTAACCATTATGTTTAAGTAATAGATTTGATGCTAGCAAGTATTTCCTCTTTAAGAGTGAGCAATTTAATCAGGCCATCATCTACCCTGCATTTGCATTCCCAAATGAAACAAATCCAAAAAATTTCTCTTTTCTCTCTGTTTTAAAGAGAAGGGGGGAAAAAATCCCACAATGAAAAGGTTACAAAAAGTCATTAAAGAAAGCAATAACTTACTGTGTTGTCAAAGTCTTTATATATTGACATTGACCTTGGACAATAGAACCACAAAAGCATTACCCAGCTGATATTTCCAATGCCTCCAATTCTCCTAAATTCACCAATTTATATATTCGGAGACACATTTTAGAAACCACAACAACTAAACCCCCAAAAGTCAGATGCATAAATTGAGGCCACTGCATCCCAGATGATTAAACCAGAGTGATCTAATATTCATACTTTATCCCTAGAGTATCTCTTTGTTTTTGAGAGCTGTCTTGAGACTCCTTGGCAGAGAGGAAGACTATGGAGCACAGCTGAACAGCTCTCGCCTGAACTGCTCTCAAGACAGTACTTTGATAACAGGAAGAGACAGGACCCAGGAGAACATATAAATATCTTATAAGGTGCTGGAACACTCAGTAATTAATTTTTCAGCAAGGAGAAGCTTTTATTTCAGCAATGTGTAAAAAATACATTTCTAATTCCATACCCACTGCCTGGCTACTCACGCTCTGACCCAAACTAATTGCAGAAACAGAAGAGTCACAATTAAGAAACATGTATAAAAGAGGCCAAGAGCCCTTGCTTTTACTTAACCTAATTTCCAAAGCAATACATGAGAGCTGTATTTCCACTACAGAACTCTGTGGAAATTTCTTTCTGTGTGAACCTAAGAGAAAAAGAGCACTCTGGCTTTAATTAGGACATGAAGGTGGAAATGAAAGATCCTGCAAGCTTTATACCTGCTTCAGCTTAGACATGCTTTTATTGTTCCAAAGTCTGAGGTAGGTTAAACAAAGCACAAAAGCATTAGTCACACCAAATGGAAATGTCCAACTCTGACGGGAACAATACATTAAAAGTTACAGTGAGCCAGAGTCGACGCGTAATCTGATGGGGGAAAGCACATTCCTCCACCTCTCCCCTCCTTCCTGAGCATTGATTTTGCCTGAGACTCTACCTACACAATTGTAAACCCATCTCTTCTGGCTGTACTGCTCTTCCAACATGCAAGACCACTTGCCCTGTTCCAAGCTCTTTTCTGTGGTCTCGAGTAAACAATTAGTAATGGCCTAAATTAGCGCCGTGACCTGCTGTGCCTGGCGGGATCCAGAGGACAGCTTCAGACATGAGCCTAAATGCTTTGCTACACATTTGTACTTTAAGCCAGGAAGCCACAGAGAAGGAAATCTGTTTCTTGTGATGATTTTGGAAAAATTTCCAAGATCAAGAAGTCATTTAACTGGAATATGAATTCAAAACACATTGAGGCTCCCCAGACTCTTGATCTTACTGGAAATAAGAAAGAAATTAAGTTCCTATACCTCTCCTCTTTCATTTCACAAAATACAAAAGGTATACATTAAAAAGAAAAAATAAGGTAAGAAGGAAAAATGTCAAGAGAAGTCAGGAGTTGAGCTATGTACCTCATGCCACAGGATTGGGCTGAAATACCTACTCTCACTGAGGAGGCAAAACAATCTAAATGTTGGGTAGGTGCATTGAAATACTAAAGCTAGTCTTAGGCTCCATTTCTGGATTTGATAAACAGACCACCAGAAACCCAAGAAGAATCCTTACTGGTATCCTGTTCACAAGTTTTCATAAAAAGTTTAATTTTTTTTTTAAATTCACATCCCCAAATAAATGTAGCTTGCAGCATTTAGTTCCCCTGTGAATTATAGAGCCATTTTATAATAATTTAACTATTTGATCAGCTGCTTGCAAACTTACTGAGCTAACAATGAACACCAGTTCTTATTAAACATTTCAGATGTTTCCTTCAAAGGTCTCATTCTTAGGAATCCAGGAAGATAATACTGATTTCCATTAGGTAAACATTTTGTCAGCAGTAATTCAAGTTCTGTACACTAAGCATTCCACAGACATAAAACGACATTTCTCGGATCAGATTTCAGCACTTGCAATGAATGCTTACAATCTAAGGCAGCAATGTTCCAAGGAAGAAATGAAAGCTAAAACCCTCAAACTTAGTAAATGCACATGGACATAGACAGTGAGGCCACTGGATTACCAGAGATCATAAAACAGATAAAACATTCAGTGCTCCACGTAAAAGCAGCCACACTTCTTGCCACCTTCTTGCTCATAACAATTACAAACTGGCAGTGGAACAATCCTTTTCCAGCAAGGAAAGTATTAGGCCCTATGACCATAGTCACCCATTCTGTTCAGTTGATGGAGGTGTTTTACCTCTGGGTTTTGTTTTGTTGTTTTGGGGGTTTTTGTGTGGTTTTGGTTTGGTTTGTTTTTTTAACAGAGGCATCTTAGTGAGGCTTTGGCTTCCTAGATGTCAACAACACAAACAATAAGGGGTTGAGCACTTCACAGTCTTCTGCTTCAGCCTAGGGTTGGGGTTTGACCTTTCAAACAGCTCTCCTTAAAACTGCCTGAAGTGAAATTTCAAGGTAGCTTTAGATATGGGTATGATTCTATCCAAACTGCTGAGCACAAGGGGGACAAACAGAGCATCTAAGAAGCCTCTTCAGAAGTTAACCCTGGTGAGGTGTCTCAGGAGTCAGAGGGATTCCTTTGTGCTGAGGGTGCTGTCTTCCCTTCCAAGTGACTGATTTCACATAGAATCAAACTAAGGTCCTGTGAATACAGAGCCAAAATCAGAGCCAAGACAGACAGACAGGTATTGTCTGGACATCTCAATTCATATTACTTCAGAATCTCCAGGGTAATTTCTTTTGCAAGGGGTATCTGTCTGCTACAAAAATCAACCAGAAGTAGTTAATTTCCAATAGACCTAGCAAGACATGGAAAAATATCACTGTTGTCTCACTCTTTCGATCACATCTGGCTGTAAGGTGTAAGGGCAGAAGCTAAAACCATCACCTCTTCTCTCATTACAGTATCCGTTTATTAACCAGTTTCCCATCCCTAGGATTTTACTTGCCCTATTCAAAATATTCTTGAAGTGGCACAGCTGCCACAGAGAAAATTGCTCAACTACCATAACAAATATGAAAAAAAATTAAGACACTATGGAGAAAATAATTAAAGTAATGAAGCCTGTGTTTCCATTCTTACATAGTTTTGTAATTCATTTAGAAAGAAGCATCTGAGCAGCTTGTCCTTGAATGCCCCAGAAAGCTTTCTGAAACCTGACATATTTAAACAGTTTCTCTGATCACTGACTATTTCTTAGCACTTCATCTGAATGCATCAGAATCAGGGGTGTAAAGCAGTGCCCACCACGGGGTATATACCCAGTATATGACCACATCTCCCTTTTATTGCTCTCCTTTAGCCTGGCAGATGAACTCAGTACTATTGAGACAATAGTGGCCTAAAGGGCACTCAGCCTTCAGTTAATTTCCAGCAACTTAAAATAGCTGCACTGTGAGAATGGCCAGATTGTCAAATGAAACAGTTAAGGGAGAAAAAAGGCAGAAAGCTGTAAAATGGAGTAGGAGCAGCTTCTGAGTATCTTCCCCTGAATCTCAGAGGTGACTCAGAGCCTCATTCTACAGCCAAATGTTTCTCAAATAAATCCAGTTTATTCAATTCAAGACAACCTCACCTACAGACTAAACGAATGCTTGCATGCAGCTCACAGTGAACTCAAATACTTCTAAGACTGCTGGAAAACTACTTTAAGAACTGGGCTTCTTAGTCTGGAGAAAAGGGGGATTGGAGGGGAACCTCATTGCTCTCTACAACTACCCAAAGGGAGGTTGCAGCCACACGGGAATGTCCTGGGTTGCATCAGTCTCTTCTTTCAAGTCTCAAGTGACAGGACAAGAGGAAATAGCCTCAAGTTGTGCCAAAGGAGGTTCAGATTAGATATCTGAAAAACATTTTCCACTAAAAGAATGGTTAGGCATTGGAATAAATCATCCAGGGAGGTGGTACAGTCACTGTCTCTGGAAGTGTCCAAGAGAGGTCTGGATAAGACACTTGGGGATGTTGTTTTGGGGTGATTACAGTGGTGTTGACACCACCTGGACTGGACTAGATGATCCTGAAGATCTCTTCCAACCTTGCTGATTCTGTAAATACCTCTTGCAATTCAAAGTCAGCAAATTCTTCTTTTCTAAAAGCAATATTGACTCTTAACTCTCTCTCCGAAAGGGTTCACCCCTCCACTTGATTTATCCTTTCTGCCTACTTTTGGTGCATTATCCTTCAACTCTCTACTTTTTCGTTCAAATACTATCAGTCACAAATGTGTGTAACACAGAAAAACAGCAGAAAAAAAAAAAAAAAAACAAAAACAGAGCACAGGCCATCCCACAAAATTTTAGTCTGTCAACTTTAGGCAGGTTTGGGTCAAAGGTATGCTATGCTCCCTGAAACCCTAAGACATCTCATGAGTGGGAAGAGAGCATCATTGATGCTAATACACTACCAATGACTTAAACACCATTTTCATTGTTGAAAATGGAGGTTTCATTCTTGCAAGCAGAAAGGAAAACGTCTTAGAACTCAACATGTTTGAAGTGCTTCCCAGTAAAAAATACTTTAAAAAAAAACATTACCAAAGTAGATCACCTTTCCTGCTAAAAGGGCCAAGAGAAACACTTGGGCTCCCAGTTTCCAAACAGATGCTTTGCTGTTATTAAAAAATGTGGATTTAATCACTCTTTTTCCAGATATATCTTCAGCATACAAGCAGGCAACTGTAGTGCCATTATTGTAGCTCTGTTTTTCTACACATAGAAAAAATATGATAAACAGAGCTGCAGTTAATTTTACTATTAAGAGCCCAGGGGAGACAGTGGAAGTGACAAGAACCCAGTGCTGCCAAGGTTTTGTGACATTTTGCCCAAGTTACCAAATGAGCTAATTCACACGTCGCTACAAGCAATGTTTAACAAAACTGAGTGATTTACTGATGGGAAAAGGCATTTAATTATAGCACCAGTGAAGGAAATACTCCCTTTATTTGGGGCATCACACCAAAACAGCTCCTGCCGCCAGCCATGCCAGCAAGCAGAGGAGAGCTGTGCCTGCAAATAGAGGTTGTTAAACATTCTCCACAGCCCTCCAGCTCTGGTCTCCTTGTATAACTTCCAACTAGCGCAAGTCATAAGGAAAAAATGTGAAATGGTAAGAGAACCAACATGGAAAATCCTTAATATGCAACGACCACCACACCTATTTTCATCAAAAGCTGACATGGCAGAGAACAGAAGTGACAGCTCCAGCCCTAAACTCTTAGAAGACTCTGGTACACAAAACCATTTCCATCTAGAGCTTAAAAACCTAACAACAGAAACATTTACTTGACTTCTATGTCACAGAATCACATTTTCACAAAGTTGAAGTATGAATGAAATTAGAGTTGATCTGCTTTCTGTCTCAAACAAGAAATAGAGCTGATTAGTTAATGTGTCACTTGATTAAATTATCTTCCTACCTATTCCACTTATTCTACTCCCAATTAAACCACTACAATATCTTGCCATTTCTTCTTGTATATGCCACAAGTATGTTTCACTTTACCTTCAGAGGCCCTTAATTATTGGTCTAAAGTATAATTTCCAAACACTTTAATGCAAGGTAGTATTAATGAAGTCCATTAATACTTAAGGAAACTAAATACAGAGAGTTGATGCATAATTTAAATTAACACTCTTGCCCTCCCTCACCACCTCAAAAGACACGTAGCCTTTGAACTAAAATATTGAATACACTCAAGAATTAGAAGTCAATTCTTCTTTGAGCAGATCTGTGCACTTCAGTGTCTGGTTAACTGGTTACTTTCCACTTTCTTCATTTCAGTTAACTTCGGAGAGACAAGGAAAAATAAGATGGAATACAACAGCAGAAGTGATAAAGCTAAAAGAATAAAAGTAACTGCTACTCTTTGAACATGGCATAACAGTTTCTCATGAAAAAAGAGAAACATGCTTCAAAATGTCTTAAGATGCAAAACATGAGTCTTTTAATGGAACTTCATTTGCATATTTTCATGGTCCTGCACATGTACTTCTATTTATTGAACTGAATCATCCCACCCAAACTTATTGCAAAGCCTTTTGAAATAAGTTCATAATCCCCTGAAGTGATATTTTAATAATCAGGATAGAATAAAGGTTTAGTTGAAGTTCTATTAAAAAACAAAAAAATGACAGTTTCATGCACATTTCATCCAATTCCATCCAAATTATTTTATCTTAATATTAAGGTTCAAGATTGCATCTGAAATAGTCAGAAGCTGCCTCCTGGAATAAGTTAGGCTGGCAGCTCTGTACTGCTTCACCTCTTCATTGTAGTTTGTTTCTAGTAAACAAAACAAGCCCATGGCTAAAATAAAATTTTAGGCAGAAAGAAAATGCTCATATTCAGCATTTTACCCAAAACAACACGCAAAAGTAAATCAACAAACAGTGCAAATACTTCAAGATCATCACTTAAAATGCTGACAACCAATACAAAGCAAATGGCATGAGAAAAGTGCTAGAGGAATAAAAGAGAACCATTTCCAAAAATGCAAAGCACTAAGTGCTACAGCTAGAATAGCATAATCTTACCCTCTAGCTGAACCTTCCCTTTTTATCTCTGTATTCTAAATTTGCACTAGTTGCTTTGCTAAAAATATACTTTGAAGTTGTCATAGCTATTGGTCCTGGCTCATCTTTTTTTCTGCCCCTGAGAACAGCTAAAGTAATAGATCACTGTAATTAGACTTTTATGGGTGCAAGAGACAATTTGTTTCAGTCACAAACAGGAACAAAGAAATTATGAGCCAGAGAGGGAAGAAAATTAACAAAGTTTAAGTAAGGCAACTGCTAGGGAAATATAAAGAGGAAAAAAAGCTGTATGTTTATCACCAAAACCTCTAATTACAAAGAGTTGTACAACACACGAGGGCTCAGGACAGCTTTGCACTTGAGCTAAGGCCATGTGTGAAATGCAAACCAATGAATACATGTGTGCATTATTTGAATAGAGAGAATTAAAGTACTTAAGATATATCAAAAAAGGCATAATCCATACAACTATATTTAACATTTTAACATATCTCCTGTATTCCACATATTAGACTATGCTGTACAGCCAGGATAAAACAAGGGTTTCCTGTTCTTTCTTGTGACTTTTAAGCATCTAAACACTTGTCTGTATATATATGCATGCATTTATATACCTGAAAAGGCAAACACAAAAATAGTTATTTGAAGCTTTACCTACATACCACATTCCACATATTTTCCTATCTGTAACTTTGCACACTGATTACTAATCCAAATCTCTAATCTCAAGTAAATTTTAACTATTACTGCAAGACAAATAATGGAAAGAAACAAACCACAAAGTATCCAATAGTCATCCTTCCAGGTGGATAACCTCCATCTGTCTCTAAAAACATGTTTCTGCCACTGGTATGACATCCTTATTTGCATTTACGCAACAATTCAAGTCAGTTTTTTAAGTCCTTCAGGAACTAACTGCTTGCAATTTTACTAATGCCTTCCATCATTAATCATTCATATCATCTGATGAAGAAATCAAGCCCACAGACCCCAGCTTTACCACAAGGCTTCCCTGACAGCTACAAACAAGGTCAGTAGCATTAGTTTTGTTCAAGGACACTGACACATGTCAAACTTCAGCAGTACAAACTGTTTGCTCTTGCAAAGGGTGTTTGAAGGTATTGAATATATAAATACACACACACATTTGGGGGTACTTTAGGTACTATTACCTACTCAAGGTAATCTGAAGAAGGTACACAAAGTCAGAGAGACTTCTTGGTTTATTGTGCCTCCTGCTCTGCTGTTACAAAATACCATATCATGCAGGCCTCTTCAAAAACCTGTCCACAGCTATGTAAAACCACATGGCTTCCTGAGCCTCACACCTCTCTGCAGTGACTGCTCCAGAACTCCATTTTTCTAAGAATTAGGAACCACGCTCTAACACCAAAACTGTTTATATGCATCACAAATTTACCAACATTTGCATGCATACCACTTCTAACTTTTGCTTGGCTAAATACACCACTTTTTTCTAGTCCATGCTGTGCAACCAGGACCTGTTTTCTGAAGACAGGAGACTATACCATGACCTAGAAGAGGCCATGATCACTGGTCTTTTACTTAATACTGCTGACACCTATCCCTGCCCTGGAAATATTTTTCCAAGACACTCTAGGATTTTTGTTTTCATTGCCATTGCCCATAACTGGGCCTATGACTACCCACTATAGTCTGGACTCTCTGCTGCTCCTACCTGACAAGTTTGTTGAACATGTTCATTCCCACCTCTGTCCCCCACTGTACAGCCTCTCTGTAAAACTAGACTTAATGCCCTTACTGTGATTACTGTCCCCAGGATTTTACTGTGTGAGGTATGGAAAGGAGAATTAGTGAATGTTACTATACATTATTATACTATTACATCAGTGAATGTTCCCTGTTACTATAGGAAATGCCCAGAGGGAATCCCCTAGACAAAAATCAGCCAGCCCTGTCACAATTACAGCCACTATTTAACCAGTAGCCCACCTTGCACACAGGCAGTTACCCCTCTCTATGCAACACCCTATGCAGTCAAAGTTGTTGACGCAGCAAATCACCTGAATAGAGAAATTAGCAAAGTGTCAATAAATGGCCAGCTTCTGTTTACAAGCAAGGCACATGAGTATTTGCAGTGATAAATTAACTGAAACCTCCTTATCAATGTAATTCAGAAGTGCCAAGTTCCCCCGCTGCCTGACCTGTGTGCCAACACAATTTGGTAACAGGACTGGGTTTAAATTTATTTTCCAGCAGTAACTTTGCTGGTTTGGAGATTATTTATCCAAAATGGTGCATATCTAAGATCCTGAAGTCCCAATACACATACTCAAATTCAGGTCTAGTTTAATCTTGGCTTACTGCATTTAGTCTGGAAACAGAGTTTAAAAAAAAGTAAAAATCAGGAAATGTTAAGATTACTTAAAATGCCATAAAGTAATCTCTAATGACAGTACAGAAAAATTCTTGGGTAATATTTGGAGTCTGGAGGTCTGCAGTGTTATCAACTCATGTTTTAGCATCATCAACTTACAGTTTTATGTTGAAGAACCAGTTACAAAACAGAAGCAACTGTGTGAAAAACTCAGATTCCATGTACAAAAATAAGGTTCAGAAGGCCTTTATATATGTAGCAGAATCCTAAAATATAACTCAAGGGACTCAAAAAGAATGCCAAAAGTATTCAATAGTTAAAATACATATACTGTATACTGTATACTGCCTCTCATAAAAACAGCATGAAACCTCAAATGGGCTAGGAAGCCTCAAAAAAATTATGCAGACTGCTTTCTACTAATAAAAAAAAAAAAAAAAAAAAAAAAAAAAAAAAAAAAAAAAAAAAAAAAAAAAAAAAAAAAAAAAAAAAAAAAAAGTTGTACGCATGAAAACCATCTCACTTCAAAAAACCTCAGTTTCTTCTTTCTATACAAAAAGTCATCATTTGGACTACACCCTTATGAGGCTCATCTGCTTTTGGTTGCTTGGACAATGTTCTATTGAGATGGTTTTTCACAGCACAATATAAAAGAAATCAAATTGCAGTGACAGTTTTCTGTGAACAGTTAATTTAACAACAACAGTCTCTTCCCCCATACTTCTGCTTCGTGGACCATACATTTTTTGGATACATATGCCTGTCTTCACCACTGCTTGTACTCTCATTTCCTGCCCAATCAACGTATTTGGCCAGGTCTAACAGCAACACTTGCTATTTGACATGACTGGAATACTGGAATTTGCCTAGAGAAAATCTGCAAATATAAGGCTGCTTTTTTTGGTTGGTTTTTGTTTTGTTTTTTTTTTTTTTTAATTATTTCAATTCAGATCTTAAATCAGCATTTAAAAAGACACTAAGCCTGCCAAGTACTGAAGGTAGCAAACAACTCAGATTTTTTTGAAAGCTTTTTGTGGCAGCTGCAAGTTTGTGTTACATTACTTAGAGCAGTAATTGCCTTTGGAAATTAGATTTCCTGCTTGTTCAAAAGATTTACCATGAGTAACCATAAAAATTCAAAATTTAACTCACTAAGTGCTGACATTAGCAAGCAGATATAGAGGATGTGCATGGTAAAAATTAAGCAGAAATGAAAATATACCATCAGATAATTTCTTTGACAGCATACTTTGATATCCTCAGAACATATATGCTCCAGTGGTTCTGAAACTCTCTAAACACACAATTTGCAAAGTCTTTCCTGTCATAGGAGATCTCTCTCAGGAACAAGTATACCTTGCTATCCAATTTAGATTTTAATTTCTGTGTTTACATCCTTCTTGTTATAGTCCCCAGGTACTCCTCCTTATTGGTATTTTCAGTTCTTATTTAGTCAAGCTCTAAATATTTTGATTTTTCTTACAGTGATGTGACAATTTTCCACCAACCTTTATATAACATAATTTGGTTTGCCAAATTATTTTGATAATAGGTAACTTACTAGGCCTGGTGTCAGAAGGTGTCTGTGAGCAATTTGTCTTTCAATACATTTGTCTTTCAATACTGTCTGCAGAAGAGGAATTTTCAGACATGGATTACTGTAACAATGAGCCAGAGGGCCCCTGAGACATGGTCATCAGCACTTGCAAGAAAGACTAATCAAGGGTGACTGGATTTCAAGGGAATGTGACTAGCATTTATAATCAACTTATATTTTTTGTTACTATATGCTAGTATAGATTCTTCTCCTCTCACTGGCTATTATTGCATTTTTTTTTTTGCTTCCATGCTGCAGCACCCACACAATGCTCATAGCCTGAAGCGAGGGTGGGGATGTCATTCCCTGCTCCCATGAAAAGTAGGCGTGTTTCAAACGGTCTTTTTAAGCACTGTGCACCACTCTTCCAGTAGTAACCCCATCAAAAAATGCATGAGCATCTTCTCCAGGTGTGCCCAGACTTAGTGTACTTGCAGAGTACTCAAATGGAGATGCAGAATCTGCAGCACCCTTACACCTCCTTTGGTACCACTGTGGCACACAGATAAATGACAGCCCACCCTCCCTGCAGCACCATCTGTAGTCCTGGGAGAGCCCAGGGCTCAGCACTGAAATGCACAGAGAAATGAGAAGACACACAAGCTCAAGGAGTGGGATGCAGCTTGCCTAATTATAAATGTCTATCCTATGACATAAGTACCCAACAGCTAGGTACCCATGACGGTCACTGGAGACCTGGTCCATACAGCTCATGTAGTTTAGGGTCCAATTCATCTTAACAAGTGATGGGCTACTTACTGTAACAAATGCATCTGCACTACTTAATTCACACACAGGTGTCATCCAAAACAGCGGAGCAACATTGAGTATCTTGGATTAAAAAAACAACATGCCTCATAAATTGATAAATATCTACCTCTGAAAGGTTAACACTGAAGGCAGAAGAAAATAAGACTTATCTCATTGAGACCATCTGCTGTAGCAAACAAAACAGTTAGAATCCATTTGCTTGCAGGAGTCCATAGAGAATATCATGAAGTAATTTGAGTCAAAATAAATTAGTTTATTTCGTTCTGCATGGCCAAAACCCATCCCACTTAGTTTTACCTACCTAAATAAAGAGTACAGCCTGTTCCAGGCTTTTCTTCATAAACAAAACAGAGAGGTTGCTCCAAAGGGACACTCAATACCACCAAAGATCTGTTTTGACCTCTAACTGCGTCTATCTATCATTAGTGACTAAAAAGAAAACCAGGCTACAACCAAGCTGTTGGTACATGAACTTCAAACCCCAGAGATTCTCAGTAAAGAGAGTATTAACAATCTGAGGTTCTACTTGCAGGGCCTTCCTCCCCCCAAAATCCATAAACATGACAGTTATGATAAGCAACAAAACAGTTCACACTTAGAGTGGGATTTACTGTGGTTCCACTATCGAAGCCCACCCCTATTTAATCTTCCTAAGGGGGATCAACAATTGCACCTTGGGATCCCTGCACAATGGCAACTTTGAACTGTAGGGTATTCTGGCAGATTGTGCTCAATATTTCAGGGAGTCCAGTGCAATGTTCTTCTCATTCATTACTGGCAATCAAGCCATTTGAAAGGAAATGAGAGATGAAGAGCAAAACATTCATTTGGAGAGAGGAGAGATAATCAAAAGAATAATAGTCTTGTCTCAGATTTTGCATATGATTTTTCAACACTAAGGATCATCAAATTGAAGTGCAATACATCTAACTAATATCAAAATATCAAATACTTCCAAATGCTAATATTAAAATTAATATCTAAAATAATGTGAATTACATTTAGAAAGTCAATCACCAATGATCATTTACTCTGAAAAACGGTAATATCAACTGTTTTATTCACAAAGCAACAGAAATGCTCAGTAAAAAAAACCTGACAGACGTATTAGCTTAAAATTGTCGATGCAGAATATACTATTACTGCACAATGCACGGGGCATGTTATTCTAAAAGACAGCTATGTATTTTGACAGGTGACTATATTATGAAGGGTTGATAAGACTGACATCAGAGGAGAAGCAGTAAGGAGAGATGAATTAAGTAGTATGAGTATATTCCCCATCGATACCACAGACCTCACAAGCTCTATTCTATGTGACAATAATGAAATACTGAAAGGCAAAGAAATTGAGAAATCCTCAAGCAGAAATGCTGTGAGATGAGTAGAAAGTGAGGCACACATAGAAATGTTTCCAAGAACAGGTAAGTGGATACTCTGCAGAGTCACAGATTTCATGCCCTAATTCTAGATCACACAACCAGACATTTCCTTCATACCCTGCATCTACTTCAGCCTACTGGGGTGTTGGACCTCTCAGCAAACAGGTTGGAAAAAAATAATCTGACTAAGCAACTAGTGCTACTTCCAAATTAGCAGCCAAAGTGTGTTCATAACACATTCAAAACAAACAAGCCTACACATTACCCAGAAATTTTTCCCATGTTAACAATTCCAGATTCCAAACCAAATACACAACAACTAAACCAAAGTTATGGATATCAAAAAGTAACACTTTAAACAACTCATGCTCCATACGAAACCTAAATAATTTCTCAGCATATGAAAGTCACAAGATTGCAGTCACGCAAGCAGAAAACATAACCATGTACCTCCAACACATTTCAGTAATTTTACCCAGGATTGTACTTGACAAGGAAACTTGATCTGACCTAGCACTGTAGCTCTTCAGTTAACAGAATGGTTGCTTATTTAACCTATGCAAGACTTCTTGCTACTACATAAGAAATATTGTGCAGGCTGAATAAAATATTAAAATACATAAAATAATAAACCATAAAAATACCAAATTTCAAAGATGAAGGATACACCTACCCCAGAATAAAATAATGCCTTTTCAAATGGGTCAGTATATAGTTTTCCTTCATCTTTTATGCTACCAAAGTACTTCAGAATAAGAAATCTTATCATGGTGAAATAATGTTCTTTATCATCATACATTACTGTTGTGTCACCTTTGTCCAATTCATATTTCTCTAGCACTTGAGAAAACTTTTTCTTTTTAACTTAAGCACAGCATGGGAAAGTAAGAACAATGACCTACAAAGAATCAAACTGCTAATTATACAACAAGAAACACAATAGGAACATATGCAAAAAAGTACCAAAAGATTGCTGTATGGAGGCTTTTTGTGCTTAGTATGATAAAACTTGGAAGACATGTACACTTATTTTAGCTAGCTGTGGTAAACTTTAACAATTACCTAAAGTCATATGACAAAAAGTTACAAATTTCCAATTATTAGCTTGTCATCAAATATTTCTTACTAACAAGATCAAGTGCTTCCACTGAACAGAATTCACCTTCCAAGCTCTCAAATGCTACAGTCTGAAACACCTACTTTCCTGAAAAGTCTTTCAGCTATGCATCCAAGCAGTCTGAAATAATACCTCTGACTTCAACAGGGGTATGGGATTCTTTCATGAGCCAACCATATAGAAAAGGGATTTTTGCACACAGCTCCAAATCCTTACCTTTCTGTAGACTATCATATTTGGAGAACTCTCCTCTGGGTCAGCAGCTTCAGCACTACTCGGATCAGTGGGTGCTTGGGCCATGTTTGCCTCTCGTCGCTCAGACTGCAAGGACAGGAGCAAGAGTCAGCATCACTCCAGGCTGCAATGGAGTATGGTAAGGACATGCAACTGTCTCCCAGGCAGACAGACAAGATGGTGCAGAGGCAATCACACTCCAGACTTCCCCCCATGCAGGATTTTATCACACAGAATTGACTGGTTTATGGTATAAAGCCCCAAGGGCAAGGACCACGAAGCTGCACACAGCTGTGGTTTGGGTCATCACATACACACATCTCTCCCACAGTTCTGACGTTTTATCATCAGCCCTCATTCAATAGAAGAATATCCAGTTAATACTTCACACACTTCCTTTCCTCGCTGTGTAGCACAAACAGCTTGACTTTTCTAGAAGCTTTGAGGTACCTGCCAATAGAAAGCCAAGGCAGCCTGCTGTGAGGCAGATGAAACCCCACTGTAACCCGCGGGTGGAGCAGACTGTCAGGCACACCGACAGCTCCAGCCTGCAGGCACTCCCAGCCCCTTCCAGCTCTCCACAACCCCAGAGCAGCAGCTGAGAACCAGAGAGGCACAGCAGCTTGCTCAGAGCAAACAGCTTCCCTCACCTCTTCTCATGACACAGCCAGGAAGAGGCAACAGGACACAGGCAGACAACCACACATAATACTCCTTATCTTCTGGAAGCACAGAACTGGAACTGCTGCCTCATCTCCTCCAGGTCATACCAGCCTTAAGGCAACAGCATTATTGGGGAAAAAAAAAAAAAAAAAAAAAAAAAAAAGCCTGGTGCAGGAAAGGCACTTTAAGTTCTAAGTCAAATGTTTCTTTTCTTCCACTAGCACATTTGACAAGTTACGTTTAAATTAGAGGCTGCTACAGAGCTGTGTGGAGACCTGTCCTAATCTAAGAAGTAACATTGCCTCACACAGACATTGGCATTAAAACTATCTGACAAGTTCAATTTCTTTAACACTGAAAGTACTGAAATATCCCATCTTAATGTATTACATTAAAAACCAAGAACACACAAAAAAAATTATGTTCACACAAGCATAACCCATGCATTAATTTCTAAAACGCAGTTCACCACTAAACTGGTTCCCCTATTTTAGGAAAAATATATTCTCCTATTCCTTCCTTTACCCACTTTCACATTGCCACAAGCAACAAAGTGCCCCAGCACATAATATACATACATAGCATACAATTATATGTATAATCCAGCCCTGAGTCATTCTAGCTGTCAGTTATCAGCTCCCAAGGACAAGCCAAGAGGCTAGAATCAGACAAGCTCAGACCATATCCTAGCTCTGTCCTTTCTCATCAGTGAAAAGGCTACTGTGGTAACAAGGCACCCATCACTAGAGCCAAAAGCAGCTAAGATACCCCCTTTAAGAAAACATAAAAGAAATCAAGGTTAAATAATGTAAATTAATCCAGAGCAATTAATTTTTTTCTTTTATAAGGTATTGTCACCCACTCCTCACACAGGGCAGCAGTCAATGGTGGACTCAGGACTGACACAAGTATCAGTCCCTCATTATCTTAAAACCTTTTATACCTTTCTCTCTGTAAACTTCCCACGGGCAGCTCCATGCAGCGCTAATTCTTTCTCTCTTCCTTCTGCAGGACAGGCTAATCCTTCCTGTCCCTATCATAACCACCTGACCCTATCTGTCCCTCATACATATTACCCTTTCAGTCCCTTGCAGAACCACCTGACCCTTCCTCCTCACAGCACAGCCCGCAGATTCCAACTCACCGCTGACCAGCTAACCCACTCTTTTATAACACATATCCTCATTGGACATAGCTGTGACTATTAAGGGGCAAGGCTTTGGTAATTAGCACAGCTGCAATCTATCAGGGATGAGATTGCCTTCAGCACTATCTCTATTCTCTCATAATCTGTCATCCCACAATAAGGTACATATGCACACACACAAGTGGGCACAAAAAGGCATATGTACATGCATATACCAATTTGGAAATCCAGTAATACGTTTCAAGGTCAAGTTAAACAATATATATATACATATATAGATCACCCTTTAAAGGCATGTTCAGACCAATTTAGACACTATTTTATATTTAAAGGACATCAATTTATTTTAACCACTATTAAACCTCATGTCTTCCTAGAAGGCTAAACACTACACTGTTGTGCCATGTTGTGAACTAAAAAGAAAATGGAATAAATACTCTAAGCAACATTATTAGATGCAGAAACAAATAAACAGAACAAATGATGAAAAGCAAAACCATTTTAGCACTTTTTAGCAAATTATAGCACCTCAAATTATTTACACAAATGTGCATTTTCACATTCTTGGTCGTGATTTCAAGGCATTGGAGAATTAGGCTCAAGGCTATCATCACTCAATTGAATGGAGCAGGAACTGGGTTGAGATTTTATGTAACTTTATGAAGGCAATTAGAAAGCAGAGTTGAAAGCAGATGTCAAGTCACAAAAGTTTCAGCTTCACCTGCAGTATATAAAGACCACATTCACCACTTAGATTATGTGAGATTTTACATGCATGCTTTAAAAGAAAACAATTGCAACTAACTTTCAATGCAGAAATGCTCTTAAAAGAACAAAATTACAATTTCTAACCGAAAAGCCCTCTGCAGCATTACTTAGCTATACTACATTCCTTGCATTATTCACTTTGAATATCCACTTTTACAAATTCTGTTGCTCTTGTTATACTGTCAGGTCACTTGATCTTTTATGGTACTTCCATATTTTCCCCCACAGCACTTCTTGAAGCTTTTCATTTACGCCAGTGCAACCAGATAATAACAACCTGTGCAATATGCAGTAGTAGCTAGGATGCTTGAGGGAGTCATTAACTTTGAAGATCTACATAAGCCTAACATGTAAATCTACATAACATCTACATAAGGTAAACAGTACAAATGAACCTATCTGTTGTTGGAAGTCAGAAATTTGCAAAAGTGATTCCCACGAGTGCCAAGAATCTGCTGCTGGATTTCAGTCAGGAGCAGCAGGAGCAGGAATGACAGCAGGATGGACATCTCAGAGAACAAGGCTGGACATGGCAGGACTGAGGTGCAGCGTGAAGCAGAGACAAGTGTGGGCATCCCCTCCACACAGCCCTGGCACTGCTGCTCTGGGGTGAGCCTTAGCAGGCCAAGCCAACGCCTCTGACAAATTGTGAGGACACTGACCATTGTCCAAGGTTTTTCTGTTTCCTTTATATCCTTTTTTAAAAACACAGAATTCTTCCTCACTGGTATTCTACAAGAAAAGAAAACCTACAGATAAAATAAGACAGTGATATGTCACGGGGCATGTTCTTGGCTCCTCAAGGTGAAAGCACAGCAATGCTGGGCCCACGGATTCTACTACACCTGTGCTTTTTAACATATGGAGTTGAATGGAGATCAGCACCCAGTAAGGCAGGACTGCTTCACAGAATGGTTGGTGTTAGAAGAGACCACTGGAAGTCTTCCTGCTCACATAGGGTCCCCTACAGCACATAGCTTAGGACTGAGAACAGACAGCTTTTAGTATCTCCCGTGAGGGAGACTCCACAACCTCTACAGGCAACTGTTCAGGGCGCGCTCACCCACACAGTAAAACTCTTCCTCATGTTCAGGTGAAGCTTCCAATGCATCAGTTTCTGCCCACTGCCTCTTGTCCTATTGCTCTGGGACCCCAGAGAAGAGCCTGGCTCCATCTTCTTGGTAACTCCCCTTCAGACACTGACAGACATTGATGAGGTTCCCTCTCAGCTGTCTCTTCTTGAGGCTGAACAGGCCCAGCTCCCTCAGTCTTTGCTCACAAAAGAGATGCTCCAGTCCCCTCTTCATCTTCATAGCCCTCTGCTGGACTTGCTCCAGAATGCGTCTCTCTTGTACTGAGGAGCACAGAACTGGACACACAACTCCAGATGTGGCCTCACAAGGGCAGAGCAGAGGGGCAGGATCACCTCCCTTAACCTGCTGGCAGTGCTCTTCCTAATGCAGCTCAGGATCCCATTGGCCTTCTTGGCCACAAGGGCCCTGCTGGCTCAGGACACCTTGTCCACCAGGATCCCCTGATCCTTCTCCAGAGGTCTGCCTGCTGCCAACACAAATGAGACTGCCCATGGTCAAAGCACAGCTTTTTTTACCCTACTACTATCTTAGTGTGCCGCATTTGCAACCCATTAATTAATATAATTTTATGCAAAAGTCCACATCTGATTTGCACAGTCCTCTCTTAAGAAACAAACCAAAAAAATCAATTTTTTCCTCACTGTCAGCCCAGCCTACTCCAGATACAAGCAGGAAGTCATCCCTACAACACTACACAGACTGAAAACAGAGTTTGCCCTCTGAACCTTTCCCTAAGTACATGTTTGTTATGTATCAGCCAGAAGTGAATCCAGCTTAGTTTTAAAAAGAAATTTCAGCTACACTTAGCTGGGAAGGGTGAAAACAAAGATTTTATGTAGGTTTAAAAAAAAAAAAAAAAAAAATTAGGCCTCCAACTTAATTAAGACAGCCTCCAGCTAAGAACTCACCAATTACTATTTGAAGAGTACTGTCAGCCCCTCCCTCCTCTGGGCAGTTTGCTGTATTATCAGGGCTAACTCATCCCAGCCATTCACCAGCAATCTAAATCCAAGTGCATGTCTTCAAAAAAATAAATGGTCTCTAAATTTCAACTTCCATGTTCAAAGATGCTGTTCTCCCACAGCTGTTTTTCTTACAATAGTCATGCTTGCAGCAATCTGGACTCCTCAGCAGCAAAAGTGATAAAAATTGAAAACCATTTGTGCTAGCCATTCTCTCACTCTGCCACACACAAGGAGAAAATCAGCAGTCTTCAACTTCTTGTTTATGGATAAGATGGCCTATTAAGCCTTTGAAAAATATTACCAAAAATATGCTAAAAAGAGAGGGTACATTCTCCTCTCACTGATTTTTTCCTTTTTATGTTTTATTCTTTATTATAGAACACTTCTGCTTTTCCCGTAAGAAACATAAGCACACTGGATTAGACAGGCAGCTGCTGACAAAATGCACTGAATCACAGTAAGAGTTCTCTCTCTTGCTCTTATCTGATCAGGATCCTCTCTCTCCCAAACCAGAAGCTGCAAAGAGATAAGGCTCCCATATGTCACAAGAGGATGAGTGAACTTTAAGGTGGAATAACCAATTAAAAACATGCTCTGAAAACCAAGAAAATAATTTTTTCCAATTTACCTTTTCAGAGTTCCTCATACAGAACTGTTATTAGAAAATTTTAAAGAAAATCACCCTTACATTTTAAGTCATAAATACTGTCAGCATTTAATCTCGGTGTATGTGTATGTAAATTATAATTAAAGCATCTAAGCAGCAAATTAAGAGATTCCCCTTAGTGTCCTCAAACATCTTGACTGCTGTCAGAAAATACCATTGGAAACAGGATTGCTGTAAGAAATGTCTTAGAGACACAAAACCCCACATGTTTCATAGAAATTAGCACATCTAGGAGTCTTTATAGACTCAGGAAGGATGGCAGGCAAAGAAATAAAAAAAAAAGAGAGAAAGAGAGAAAGAGAGAAAGAGAGAGAAAGAGAGAAAGAGAGAGCAAATTAATACAAGGTCATATTTCCACTCCTATTCTGCATCTTAATAAATAAATTGCAAACTTAATATGCAAAATTTGCAGTTACAAAAATTTCTTGCAGATGCAAGATAAAATAGAATAGTTTTTTTTTAAATAGGAGAAAACTGAATCACAGAAAACAGAATCAACTAAATGAATTCCGATGGAGATGTGTATCAGGACTGCTCAGCTGAAATATAATTTTGTGTGACAATAAGTGAAAATTACCTTTATGCTATGTAATTAATATATTTCAAGGGCAGCTTATAATTGACATGTAGTGTTAATATCAAATCATGAGAGATTTAGTGTTTTAGCACAGAATCATAGAGTAAATTACAATTTCATGTCATTAATACCTAGTTAATTTTTCCTAATTAGTGAAATACAACTAGACTATATGACTTTTCACCTGCATGAGAAATCATATAACCACATGCCTTGCTGAACTCATTATTACCTAATAAGAAAAATCTCTACCTGATCTGCTAGAATATTTAGATCAAATAGGTCATTATTGAGGTGACAGAAGGGAAGAGACAGAAGGAAAAAAATCACACTGAACTCAATTAATCTCCATTAATATTAAGTTGATATTTCACATCCATTACATAAATCTCTCTAAAATCGCACTGGGAAGAAACTTTTCTTCATGTTCTTTTTTTGGTTAATCATCACTTCATTAAACCAGGACTTGGGCATGCCATGCATGTTCTTTTTACTGGAAGGCAACATACAGCCTATCGTTAAGCTGATCCTGTTGACCAAGGTGAATATACCAGCCAGAGGATCCCCAGGCCCTACCTGGGATATCCTCTGCTTTTCACTGGTGCAACTCAGTCCAAGCACTGCACAACTCACCTCTACTCCTCCTTCAGAGGTAAACCCACATAATTAGTGAAATAACTTTCCAAGAGGAATGGATACAACACCCATCTGAATGGAACACAGCCAGGAAGACTGGAGCTGGTATCAAAACTCCATCATCTTCACCAGCTCCTTTCTGGGAAACACTGGAGCTACACATGGCACATCACCACCATGCCCAGTGGGTCAAGACTCTGCAAGGATGTCCTCCCTGAGCCTGATGAGGAGGACAAGAGAGGGCTCCACACTGGGGCCATACCACAGTGAGCAGTGATAGAGTGAAGGTCTGGCCCCACCCTGGGCACCGCAGCCCTGCTTCCCTGCGTGGAGGGGCAGAGAAGGAAGCGGGCTTCAAATCAGGGCAGCATAGCTCCCAAAGCACCTAAAAATCCTTCAGTCCTTTGTTTTGGACATCAAATTGTAACTGAAGTCACTCTGAAAATAGTTTCCTAGTAGAAGATCATCCCAGACCTTCTGCCCCTCCTTGCAAGTGCTGAGCATTGCAGTACTATCAACAACACTCAGTCTGTTGCCTTTTTTAAGGAACAAAATATAAACACTTCCAGCAGCTGCACTTAATGTTCAAATTTTTGCCAAACAAATTCCTCTTTGTTTGTGGGAAAGCAGTTTTGTTCACACTGGGAGAATTCAAGGGCTCTAAAAGATCCCATTCTTCCTCTTTCTGAGGTACAAGCTCACAGGAAGCCCCGTGTTGAAGCGCAGGAGCTCAACGCTTTTTTCACTCTACAACTGGCAGGATAAAGGATAGGCACACATCTAGGCCAGAGAACAAGCCAAGACTCATTTGTCTTACTCTGACAGCAGGAAGAAAGGACCCAGTTACAGGATGCTCCTTTTTTCCTCTTTTTAGGGAAACTAGGATCCTGATAAAGGCTGGGATTTCCCATTTCTACTACTCTTTCCTGAAGACATTTCCTGAAGGTGTAGTATAGCCGTTCCATAACTAAGTGCTTCTCCTCTGGAAAACTTGCTCAAAACATCCTACAGGTATGTCTACCAGGGTAGGGTAGGGAAGCTCTGGGCTCCTGATGTATTATTTTGCTCTCAGGTTCTCCTTCGTAGAGCTCCAAAACTAAGCAGACACACATTTGGGAATACAGTTCTTCACCACCAACACTTGCTCTCAAGAGTAAGCATGGATCATCTTACACAGGGTTGGGCTTCCTACCTCTTGTCCATGTCTGCATCAGTCTCCCAGTAGGCTCTGCAACACCATACAGCTTCCCAAAATGTCCCAAGTCCTACAATGCATAACCTAATCCTTCTGGTGGGCTGCAGGACAATCTCGCTTTTTTTTTAAAAACACTGTGCTTGAAGAAAAAAACATCCACAACAATCACTGTGTCTTCAGGCCACAGAGGTACCAGCTGAGGGCCAGAGGTCTGAGACCCCTCTGGCCAAGAATATGCAGTATGAACACAGCCATCTTTTAGACCAAACTAGCTCTCAGACATGAGAAGCCAAGTTGCTTGGCTTCCTGCAGATAGACACAAGTTTAAACTCAGCTCCTAAGTAATAAAATGTGTAGGTATCTGTAGATATTTCTCACTAATCACTTGCTCTTCCCAGTCATGTATGTTGGTTAATATAAAAAGTAAATATTAATGGTTTAGTGATCTAAGAAGAATATTGCTAACCAGGGATCACCAAGGCCTCATACCACCTCCAAAATGAGTGCTCTCCATGGTCTTGAGCAATTTTCTCTCTGTGACATTTGTGGTAGTGCTCACACTGTTCAGTGTCTAACAGAAACATTCAGGATGGACAGTTCCAGTGGTTCCAGTTGTGTGAGCCACTGGTGATTTGCCTCAGACACCTGGCAGGTGATCAGACTGCTTCTTGAGAAGCCACTTCTATGGTTTATAGAGAAGCTCCCCTTTCTCCAGCTTGCCACACAATCCATTTTGATTTTACATATTTCTAAATCTGCAGATATTCTTAGCTATTCTAGAATTCTGAAAATACTGTCTGGATCTAGATGTTACATCCAGGAAACATAGGGGTGGAAGTCAAAATAAAGTAGTTTTTGGCATCTAATTTTGACTAGGTCCTGACTTCCCAAAATAATCAGATGGAAAAATGGAATGGAGGTGGATGGTAGTGAATATTGACATATGAATGGCTGGTTAACTAGGCAATTTTTTCCCTCTATGAAATCAATTGTTAAAATAGGCACTTGCATACTAAATTTTCTTTTAATGGATGAGAAAGTTATACCAGGAAGAAACTGCCTCCAATATATCCATCCCCCTCCCAAAGAATTCAGAAAAAAAAAATGCAGTGTTCACTGGTAATCAATCTCCCTTCCAATAAAATATTACTGCTGTGAGCACAAGGCCTCTTGGAAAGGCTCTGAGCCAACATGCTGCTACCAAGGATAGCTGCAAAGAATGTGATAGCAAGTATATGTGAATATTTAACTAACACAAGTGGCAGTGCTATATAAATTTAGAAATGCAAAGAGATAGCTATAGCTCAACTTTGAACCTCATGTGAATTGGTGATCCCAAACTACAGCAGTAATTATTCAGCACTATCAGCCTGAAAGGAGCAGCAGTTACAAAGCTGTAGCTGTATTCTGTTGTTCTGCAACAATGCCAAGTTATTGGCCAGAATCATTCCCTGTGGAAAATGGGTAACTGTTCTGATAACACAGAGCTTGAGGGTAGACTTCTAATCCATTCTCCAATATAAATCTTCCACTGGATCAGTTAAGGTGTGCTAAGAGCATCCTGTTCTTTGAAGCTGGTCCATCAAATACACCATTTCTGAAAGTGCCTTGTCTTTATGTGCCATAGAAAATACTAATTGCAGCTACAGTAAGCTACTTCTGGGGCATGGGCTGCACTTTGTATTTTACATTGCATCCAGTAAGCTGAAAATAACGGAGGAAAATTGATTCAAATATAAAACTGAATGAGGAGGTGCACAAAGTAATGGATGCTCTAATACAGACTGACAAGAAAATATTAAAATAGAAAAAAAAAACCTAAACAAACAAAACATAGGGCTCAGTGCTTGTTAGATTCCAAATTCAGATTTACTTCACCTAAACTCCCTGTTCCCAACAGAGCTTGCTGAAATGAAGTTCCCTTCAAGCAATCTTATGCAAGTTGATAGAACCAATCCAGCCCCGCATTGATCAGCGACTGTGTAATCTCATTTAAAATGCCCCAAAGTGCTGAGAGTTCTTGCCGGTTGTTCATTGCCAAGGGGATGGAAAATTGCAAGTACCCTGCAATCAAATAAAATGGGAAATTTGCTACCCAAAAGCACAGGTGTCCTTGGAGATGTGGCACCATGAAATACCCTTGGTGCAAATAAGCACAACTGGTTGCATCCCACCTACTCCAAGGACATGGTGCAATATACTATGATTTCACTGCCCTGCTGTTTACCACAACAGCACACAGCCTTTTCAGATGCAAATTACACACAAATCACTTCAGTAATTGCAATGTAAAAGCACTTAAGCAACTCCTGAATTAGCTAGCTCAAGTCCACACACTACACATCCACACAGTTCAGCAAAGCCTACAAATCCCAGTGCTGTGGATCATTTAACCTGAACTTCACAATGCCATAACTGGACTGCTACAAATACCAATATAGGCTATATACACTATAAATGCTAATATATTTGACTACTGCTACTGTTGTACTATAATATTCCTATAAAGACAGTTGGTTTAATTGAGCTAATACATGTGTCTGCCAGATTGCTCTTACACTGATGAACACAAACCTAAACCTAGTTGCTTGTCTGTGACACAGGCAAAAAGTATTTTCTTTTACAAAATGATAAATTAAATCACAGCGAAATTAAGTGACTTCCCACATTCACACAACAGATGGCAGAGCAATAAACTGGACATCTAAACCCTGACTGGGTTGCATCCCCATAGCATAGTAAGCCTGTAGTATGAGGATCTTTAACTACCCCTTGAACCTTCCACTGCTGATGCCAGGTCCTACAAGCACAATGAAAAACATGAACTATTGTTCTTTACCATTGGGATAATGTTTATAGTGTGTAACTGAAGATTCCTGCAAAAGTGCAGCATTAATTCCTCCTCACTGCCTCATGGTGCCTACCACACCAGTGCAGGCAAAGGGCAGTACCTGTGCTGCTGAGTCTAGGAACACACAGCTGTTTCCAGCACAACAGTGAAGAGCCCCTAGGATGTCAGAATGTTAGAACCTTATTGCTCATTGAAATTTCAATCTTCTTTTTCCTTCTCTCCACATTCTTTGCCACCCGCTGCAGAGATGCTAAAAAATAGTATGAGATCTGATGCAACATAAGTGGGTAGCAGCAGTCTCTCTTGACTCCACAATCTTTCTAGAGCTTGACAACCAACAAGAAAAACACAAATTAGCTCCTCTTTCTTGCTCCTCTTCATAGAAAGAGCACAACAACAGAAACTAGCTAATTCCTAAGTTGCCACTATATGCAACTGCGAATACACTTACACTTATATCATCCTTTATAAACTTTAAAAGCCACTATGTTATTGAGGGAAAGTTGCAATCAAACCATCTAGAACTCTCTATGAGACATCTATTATTACCTTTTCAAAGATATAAAGATACACAAAAAATTTTCAAAGTACTCTAGCTACCTCTAAAACCCATAAATCTACCACCACCAAAATGCAAGCATTGCTTTCACAGTCACCAGACAAAAGATAAAGAATGGAGGCAGAAATTGCAGGGAAAAAAACCCAGATTTAGAGATGAAGAAACATAATAATTCAGTTCAGAATATGAAGATGTGCAACTATAAGTAAATGCTCAAAGATGCAAAGAGGAAATTTTGTAACCTGAGGAAATCAGATGTGTAACTCCATAGGAACAAAGTGACTGACCAGATGCTTCAGAAAAAAAACACCATCACCCCTAGAGCCACACAGAAGTTTCTGAAATATGCTTGGCTAGCACAGCTCTGGTCAGCTTGTCTCATGCAGACCAAGCTGCAAGTGAACAGGGTTAAATGTTCTATTATACCTCCAGTAACAGCACAGGGCCACCATGCTGCTTGATACTTCACAAGGCAGAGAGCTATTTTACACCACATTTGGGACAGCAGCTAAAAATCTGATGAGAAGAAACACCCTTCCAAATCATCAACATCATTTTCTTATTCTACCCAGGTTTTCTTTGTAATTATAATGCCATAGTGTGAATTGACATGGATAATAATGCAGCCATGAAGATGTTGAGAAGAGTCCCAGGAGGAAACAGGAACACTTCAGTTCTGACAATTAAGCGCAGTGTTTGTTACCTGAAACAGCCCAGGGCTGCTCGGTGAAGTGGACCTGTTTGTTCCTACTATCTCCCCTCTAGAGACCCAAGATGTGCTTCCAGAAACTGGAGCTCCAGGTAACGAGCACAAACAACACAATAACCCATCATAAGGGCAAAACTGTACTCATGTAATGTTGGGGATGGGAGGAGCAGTTCATCCTTCTTCTGCTGCCACTGTACAAATGGAGTTTGATTTAGATATCAAGGGTACACCCAGCCAAAGCCCTTGTGTTAATTATCCCTCATTCTTGAAAAGCTGAAGACTCATATTGTTACTGAGGAAAGAAAAAAATCATCACCCCACAACACCCTTGTATTACTGTTAGGAAGCCTGAGCCACAGCACTGCAAGATCCTGAAGTTTCACCACAGATTAACACAGCATCCCAACGTACCATGTTAAAATGACACACTGCAGCTATTTTCTCTTCCTGCTACTCCACATATATTAGCTTCTTCTCTTTCCCTGCCATCTGTTAGTTTGCTGCAGTCTGCTGGGACAGGACTGCTCTCTCCTTTTCTCCCCTTCTTGCCTGCTCAAACGGACAACAAGCCTAGCATTTCCTGCCCATACATTCAGCTTTCCTCAGTTGCCTCAGAAGGATTAACAAAACAGAGTTACAGGCACAAATGGAAAGTGTTCTGCTCACCTCTGCTATACCAGTGTGCTCATCAGAATTACATCCTAGACACTGAAACACCTTGTAAGTGGTGAGCAAAGAGGTAACTGCTGCCTTAAGAGGACACATGTTTTCCTCTTATCCGCAGGAATCATTGATTAAAGCAGGTATCTCTACTACCTCCATCACAGGAACTGTCAGAAAGAAACTAAGGTAAGCAGCATTGACAATTACTCTATGCAGCAACCTACTGCAACTTTTCTTAGAAGGGAAGGATAGCAAAGAAAAAAAAAAACAGAAAAATCAGGTGAACAGCAATCTTCTGTTACTATAAACCTCAGTATAAGATGTATAGCAAATCACTGTTTTTCTCTCTAATACAGTTCAGAATGGAAAAAAGAAGGGCTATTAATCCATCACACTTGTAGGCAGTTAGGAAGAAAATTGGAATGTTTGTCATCAATTGTTCTATCAGCCAGGCCATGAGAAAAAGGAACAGCCCATCTAAAAATAAAGTCAATATTGGCTGATTCCAAACAGTTTCTTCAGCATTTCACACACACATTCAAGCAATGAACACTATTATTCTGTGCTTGTAACAATATGCCCCCAAGTCAATAACTGCACTTCAACATCTAACATCTTTTTAAAGCAGATTTCTAAGGAAGCATAGGAAAATGTTCCAAATCAGCTGGTGAGAAAGTATTATACATCATAACCCCACAGTAAGCAATTCCTAGTTCTTCTGATCTGCAAGATTAGAATAAATCTGGTATCACAAAAAAATAAATAAATAAAATTAAAACCAAAAAAAGGAAACTTAGGATATCAAAGATACTTCTACTCAAAAATAAAAAAATAAATCCCACACTAACAGCTCACAAAGCATTTCCTCCAGAAGGAAGAAACACAGAGGAAAAGTAGCTTTCTTTGGGGTGGGAAACCACCAGTATCTGCTGCAACATGCCAACACAAAGGTGAGTTTTACAGTATAACTTTACTGGTCAAAGACAGATTTTCCTGCCTTCCAATCCCCACACACTGGCAGTCAGCAAATAAAATTCAATCAAGATCAAATTACGCATATCTTTAATTTCGGAGAAGCACCATGTAGCACGCAGGCTACAGCTGGGATGCAGCTCTGCCAAGTCCCTCGCAGGTCAGCGAAGGAAGCCCCGACTCACCCGGGCCGTCCCAGCGCGGGCAGCGCCGGGGCAGGCGGGACGCCAGGCTCAGAGCCACAGGCGGATCAGCTCCTCCTCGGGCAGCGCCGGCTGCTGTGATGTCGGCAGCGAACAAGCGCCAGCGTGCCGTGACTTATACAAAAATCAGCATCTTCCTCAGGAAAAAAAAACTCTTGAAGCTTCTTACTGGCCCCGCAACGCACTCCTATACTTATGCCATCATATCTAGTGACTAAGAAGATGCTTTCAGTGTCAGAGCAGATTAAGATTCTGGAAGGAGAGTGCCTGGCAGCTTTACTCTCACACACCAATCTGTCTTCATGCAAACGCACTTTGTCGGCGGATGGGAGTGTATCATTGCAATACGCCACCGAAGCGAAACAGTTTCCAAGTTTTCCCACAGGGCACCAGCTCCCCCTTCAAGCTGTACCCCAGCGCTTGCTCCCTCTCGTTCTTCCCCGAAAAGACCTGCAGTTTCTGGGCACCACAACTTGTCCTGTGTCCCCACCGAGCGCTGCCCTCACGCCTGCCGGGTCCTCTGAGCCGCGCCCCGCGGGGCGTGGGACCCCCTCACCGCCCGGACAGCGCCCGGCACCTCCCGAGCCCTGCGCCGGGACCCGGGGCCGGACCCTTTTCCCTGGCACCCCGCGGGAGGGCGAACAGCAGCCGCGGTGCTCTCGGGGTCCGCACGGCCCGGGCAGGGCACGGCCTCTCCCCGGCTGGGCACCACACACACACAGAACACACAGAACACACAGAACACACGCCTTGCACCTGTCCGCTGCTACCGACGGGCAGCGAAATCCCACCCGCGGCTCGGCGCTGCGCTCTCCGCGGCGGGACCAGCGCCGGGATCCCGCTGTCAGGGCACAGCCGAGTGACGACCGGTCGCCACGCAGATGCGGATAAGCAGGAAAAAGACGGCGAGGAGAGCAGCCCTCTCCCATTACCTTAGCAATCGCGCCGCCGCCGTCCCCTGCCGCCCCTTCGCCTCGCCTCAGAGGCAGGGAAGCGCCCGCAGCATGGCGTGAGCCTGCGGGCGGGGCCGCCGGTCAGCCCGGGGCTCCTCTGCGCGCCTCTTCCAAAAACCTCCCGCTCTCCCCAGCGCCCCTCAGGCTGCGGCGGGCACGGCGGCCGGGGCGGATCTGCCGCGAGCAGAGCGCCGCGGGCACACCGCGCCCCGCCCGGCCCGGCCCCTCGCTGCGCCCCCCGACCCTCCGCCGAGCCCGCACCGGGCGTGCGGGGGCAGGCACGGCCCCGGCCCCGGCCCCGGCCCCGGCCCCGCCGCCGCAGCGCCCGCTGCGGGCAGCCCAAGCGCACCGCCCCGCCCGGGCCCGGCGCCGCTGTCACCCGGTGCCGAGCCGGCTGCCCTTTGGCGGTGACGCGGGGGAACTTCAGCCCCCGCGTCCCGCCACCCCGGCCGCTGCTCGGGCACTCGGCGCAGCCCCGAAGAAAGGCATGGAGCCGAAGACAAGCCTTGGATCTCTCCTGTCACATTGCTTATGTGTTGAGTCGCATAATTAAAGTGTTTGGCGAAAGTCCTCCATCTGAAGCCGGGAAAGCCTCATCTCTTGGTCACCTTGCCCCAACAGCCAGGATTCCCTAACTAACACCTGGGCTCTGCACAGCATCATCCATCTTAACAAGCACCACAACTCCAACAAAACGGCTTGGGGACCCAGCCTCTTAGACAGGCCTGTCCCACGGGCAAAAGTCGTTGCTGTTGACTAGGATGAGTTTCCACACATTAACTGCGTGGGCAAAGTAGCTTGCATACTTCTTAGGGATATTGCCCATCGATTTCTCTATTGGATGAGATTTTTATTCCTTTTTCTCCAGAAGGCAAGTTAAGCCCACCTTGTTCCAACCTGACCCTCGGTCTGAGAGCCCTGTGCTGGGATGCATTAGGGCAGACCATTGACAGGAGGCAGCCACGCCCAAGTTTGTGAATTTCCAAGGTTTGGTTCCCACACATCAGACTCATTGATACTGAAATTCTTCGCAATGAGGCTGTCAACTGCATAGAGGAAAGGTTCCTTTACCCACCTGTGTAGTCTGCCTTAAAAGCCTTGTGTAGTGTCTCTGTTCCCTCCATTTCCTAACACCCTGGATCTTACCAAAACAAGGTTTATATTTCATAAGCCTACTGACTGACACCAGAAGCTGTCATGTGCAGGGATGTACTGTTATATTATGGCTGTAGTCTGCCCAGCACAATTTCTGGTGATGTCTGCTACCCTAAACTTCCACAGTAATTCAAATATTAAATTAATAAGAAAAAAATAGTTCTGGTTCAACTGTGCATCACTTCCATTTTTACTGTATCCATAGGTCCATCTTTATTGTTACTGGCTACTCCTTCCTTAGTCTTGCAAATGCCAGTTTCTAGCTTGCAAAGTTTGTACATGCTTCTTCAAAGAGGTCCTTCATCAACATAGACTAGACATTTATATCCCTGTCTCAAAATTGCATCTCAGTGGCAAAATTCTGCAGGTATGCCTCACATGAGCTCATTGACCCTTACTAGACTTTACAGGGTGTTGTTCAATTGATTTGGTTCAGATTTCAGCTGTGGACATTTAAAAACTTCTGTGGCAGGTTAAAACATTTTGATCTTGGTGGACCTACCTCGATTGCTTTGATCAAAAAGAATGCAACTCTCAAATATCACAGCATATTTTTGGGATACATTTTAAAAATAAAATTAATCTAAAAAATATTTCCCTTTATAGCAAGTTTGAATTTAAATTAATTTTCATTCCATATGGATTAACTCAAGCAGGTCACATATTATTTGCCAAACAAAGTTGTCTGGGAAAGGGAGGAAAGAGACAATTGCAACCTATGAAATAATATTTCCTTTTTTAGAGATGTTCTCAGCAAAGCATTTTAAATCGCTAGTCGTATCGAGTTATGCTGGGGTACAACTACATGTAATATCAAAAACTAAATATTTCAGCGTCTTATATCAGGTCTGTTCAGGAAAAATTGTTTCAAGACTACTCAGTCTTTGTTCTCACAGCTCCCTCAAAGGTGTGTGCATGCTGTAGTCAACAAATCTAAGTGCTTGAATATATCAGGTTAATTCAGACAAAAATGCAAGTTCTACAGAAATGCTGTTCTCAAAGTACAAGATAGATAGAAAATATTTCACATGTGTATTAACATTACAATTCAAAGAAATTACCAGTATGTTTTCTGGAAGTATATACAGCTTGAGTATTACCATAATACAGCAGCACATGATGTTGAGAAAGGAAGCTGAATGGAAACACTAAAGCAAAAGTAACCTCCATGCTTATTTTAAACATGCTCAGCAGAAGAAGATGTAACCAAGAAGTACAAATAAAAGGAAAGACAAACAATAAATAAATACCATTTAAATGGTATTTCAGGTTTGGATAGTATTCCATGCCCTCTTTCTCCATTTCATACTATAATTAAATGAATCTTTGCCTAGTGGCTTCTCTCAACTAACAATGATTCTTTGGTCCCTTGAAGTAATAAATGGTATGAAGAAGAATGGCATAGCAATATTTTTTACTTTCATGCATTAACTACTAAAATAAATGATACATAATTAAAACCTGATAAAACCAAGTCAGCTTTGTATTTGCATTGATCTTCATGGTGAAAACAATGTAGTCAGAGTTGGTTCATCACAGCAATCGTTTCTTAGTTTAGCCTCTTTCCCAGCGGGAGAGTCCAGCAGTTTGATGAGTCTGATTAGAGATGCAGAAGCAGTTCCGTTTAGATCAGTGGGACATCTTAAGTTGATGTAGAGCTACACACTTACAGCAATGTTTGCAGAAAAGGACCCTGCATCTAAAGCATTGCTATGCTCAGTAAGCACTGGAGAAGAATGCATGGGGAGGGACTGCCATGCATTTTTCTGGCCAGGAGGGCAGAATTTTATTGTTCCCTTTCCTCTGTATTATATGATGAGATCTAAAAGCCAGAAGAGACCACCATGGTCCATACCAGGTATGGAACATCACCTGTCCTTTATGATACATTATTAAAACTGAAGAACCTGAGCTAGATTTTCATTTTCACTAACATTTCCTATTGAAAATATTTGGCCAGCTTTTCTTTATCCCAGAGACTGATTTCAATGACAAAAACACGCATTTTATAAAATTATCATATCTTCTATCGAAGACTGCAGCAGTAGAAAACTTCCCCCATGCCTAGCAATGCTCTCCCAAAGGTGTATTATCCTCATTGCTGTAAAGAAGTCCTTTTATCAGCTTCACAAGGTACAGCTTTGAACCCCTGTACATCGTGGCTGACACTAGAGTTACACATGCTCACAGGGCTTCTGCTAACTCTTATTCACAGCTCACCAGTGGGAGTCTCCAGGGTATTCCAACAGCTTCTTTACATGGCGAAGAGTCACAGCACAGCATGTTCCCCTGTGATCATCTGAAAAAAGGAGGAGTAGATATCGCTAACTTTCTGCCAGTAGCATCCTCCTCTCCTGGTACTTGAAAAGCTCAGAAAAGCAGAAACTGCTGCAGTGGTTGCAGGGCTCTGAAGTAGGGCCAGTGTTTTCCTTTCAGTTTGCAAACCAACAGCACTGTTGATCGAATGAGTAAGTGTTACCCCGTAGCATTTACTTCATAAATATTCAATAGCTGTTAATTACAAGAAAAAATGGAGCTGCTGGCTCGAGGTGGGTGCTCAGACATCACTAGAGCAATGCTTTTTCTCATGAAGGCAATAAAGAGGAGTAAGTGTCTCTGGCAGAGGGCATGAAAAAAGCAAGGAGGTTTTCAGAGTTGTTCAAGGCAGGTTCTATTTTTCATAAAATGTTTAATTTAACAGTGACCTAGTTTTACAACAGCTTTCAGTGTCTTGGCTTTTCTTATCTCCTGTGTCTTAGCCTACATCATTAGAAGAGCAGAGCAATAGGCTTTACAGATTTTGTTAAAGGAAACTAAATAAGGCCTTGCTGGGTGGATTAATTCTTCTCTCCTATTTTGTTTCAGGCAGTTGTTATGTTACAGTTTCTTTGTAGTTTTAAAGAGGTTTTAGAACATCTTTTATGGCACGTATTATAGATTTTTTTAAAATGTCAGCTCAAAGCCCTTAGTTTATTTCACGGTATATTTTTGAGTATCAGACTGCAGAGGCACTCTTGAATTCCTCAGCCTTTTTACAGAATGATCCTTTGTTTTGTAAACATTCAATTAACTGCATTAAATTGGTGGCTAGCATGACTAGCAAACTGGGACATTTACAGGCAGTACAGACTCATGCCAGTTTTCAGCAGGAGTAAGTTGTGGGGTGCCATTAATTTTTCTTATCTTACTTCACCTACCAGAATAAAAAAGTTATTGTGCTTCCTGTCATTGTGACCAATAAACAGGAGGTCAAGTGATGCTTGCTCCCTTTTTCACTGTGTTCTACATTCAGTGATCTCAGATACTGTTTCAATGCACCCCTCTGTGATTCCTAGATTGTCTTTATGGAAGTGTGCTTTAAAAACCCCTAAATCTCTATTGTGCATGCTGTGTTTCATATGGATTCAGCAGAAAAAGGGAGCAACTAGAAAAATTATATTTCAGCCATGCAGCACCAAAACACACTAGTTTCACAGAGAGATGTCCCTTCCTTCCACCTCCATCTCAGAGATTCTCAGGAAATTTTATCTTTTGAGAGTCAAGTGTGAGGAGCCTGGCAGTGGCTGAGTTCCTCCTGAATACCCTTTAAAGAAGGAAACACAACACAGGAGATGATGCCATATCTGCCAGGTTTATACAAGTGTGAGTGCTTTCTCTACAGGGAGAATTTTCCTGTGGGGATCTCAGCCCACAGAGGTTTCCATTGATCCACGTTAACATGTTTCACAGAAATTGAACATGTCAGACTGAAAAATGCAAGTAATGTGCACTGGCAGTTGCAGAGCCGTGACTTAAACAGTGCCAAGCCCAATGTATCCTTCTACACCCACAAGGATCATGCAAGCTAAAAGAACAAAGACAACTTAATAGGAACCATTCAGAGGCAGCTTGTACTGACCTTGTTGAGCTTCACTTAATTCCTCCCTTTGTGCAAAGGGATTTCAGCTGCCTTTGCAAACATGAAATTTGTGCCAAATCTAATGCTTTTTAAATTTTGTGTGACTTGGAACAAACTTCTTGATGGCTTGTTATCATTGGGGGGAAAAGCCATGGTGGTGAATTTCAGGCATGGAAGAACTTGCATCCCGCATCTAGGAAAATCACATAACGAAAAGTATTGAGATTTTATTTTTTTTAAAGCTGCATTAGTAGCAGCTCTTCTGTTCATTTTTATCAATAAGTAACACTGTGGGGAAGTAAAATTCACAGTCTTTGTAAATCCGCCTAGGAAATTCTGGAAGACCCTGTTTGCTGAAAGTATTGAAAAGAGATTTGTGTAAGAAGCTTTGCTTCTCTTTGTCTTACCTGGAAGCCCAAAATGGAAAAAGAGCAATACAACTAATCCAAAGAGGAGGGACTCCATTCCCTCAGTATCCAGTATCTTTCTCAAACATAGCAGAGGCATCCTTTTCTCTTCTGCCTTGACAATCTCCTATCTGAACAAGTCAGGGCACTGGCTGAGTGAGGAAATTAGCATGGTCTCATACTTTCCTGTATTAAAGAGAGGACTGTAGAAGAGATTTTAGATTCTTTTATAACATATACAAATTTCTAACGTCTCTCCACATCTTCTTTTAGTTTGTCATGAGATCAGTTTTTTATATCTATCAAAGTTTGTTCTTTTCTGTCCTTTAGTCAAGAGCAGCCTTCTACGTGCACGCCATCTGAACTTGTAAAGATTTCCTGAAAATGGTAGAGCCTCAACTTCTGCCATGTCAGGTAGTCAAATATTATGAAAACTCATGGCACTAAGTGGAAGAAATGTGTGAATTCCTATAGAAATCAGGTTTTCTGCTGCTTGTCTTTACCTGCTGGTCTGGAAAAGCTGCAGAAGTAGTACTTTGAGTACACCATAACATTCTTGATTTTTTTCTTTTGTGATATTGCAGAAGTTTCCTTTGGACCTTTTTTTTTTTCCTGTTTGAAATATGTTTCATGATGATTAATTACATAAGCTGTGATGGGAACTGCTGCACAGTGGGAATGAGGAACTTCAAGTGTGGAGGAAGGCATGAAATATGTTTTTTAAAAAACCTTAAATCCAAAAAGATGCAGTATGTGCCTTTCATAGCCCTGATCATATTGTTTGTACGCTATATCCCTCTCTCACCAGTATTTATCTGTGTCTTATTAAACTATTCATTTTTCACAGCAGAAACTATATCATCTTGTGCTTTTGAAAAAGCATTTTCCATATGAAAGAAATTGCAAACATTACCATGAGCCATGTTTCTTTTCTGTACCCACCAACACAGTCAAAGTATTAAAATGCATCTCTGTGTTTCTGTTTCTATGTTCACTTCATGTACACAGACATTTATATATATAAAATCTTTTCTCTAATAGTTACAAAAAATGTGCAGGGTGTTGATGATTTATCTAAATCAGATGGTATCACTTCTCCCTCTTTGGCTAATTTATGTAGCTAAACATCACACTGCATGTTCTGTTTTTGGCAGGGAAGTTTAACATTTGACATGCTTTTGGTGAATATTCAGTTACTTCATTTTATTTCTTTTATTTTTTTCTTTTTAATATCAGTTAAACCTCAGCAGTCAAATATTTCTACATTTTGCTTAAGTAAAGTCCTTAAATTCACCTTCAAATTCAAGTGACAGTTAACATTTCTTTATTATTTTTAAATAATTTTCAATTATTGTCCCACCTTGTCTACTACTGAGAAAGCACTGCACAGGGAAGAGTTCTGACTGAGTTGGGGTCAGATGCACAGCATTCACTAAAATGAGTGGGCAGCAGAAGGGCTCAAAAACCAAATATTAGCCTAGGAAACCTGTTTTTTTTCTAGGCTTGCAGTAGGGACTGTGGGAAAGGACACTTGGAGATTCAAAGCTGGAGCATAACCTCAGATGCTTTAGCTATGACAAGAAGAATCTTTTTTCTTCTCTGCTGGGCACAAGAAGACCATAAGAGGGTCTCACTGGAGAGCTGTCATACTTTCCTAGGTCTGTGAATCTCAATTCCCGACAAAGCCAGGAATCCAGATGCCAGTTTTGCAGATCTCAGCAGTGTGAAATATGAGATGGATCCCAGGGCTCAGTTCTGGCCTCATCTTCCCCCTCTCCAGCCAGAACAACTCCACCAGCAGCTCTCTGCTTAAAATGCAGTCCTTATTTCAATGCTCAGCCTGTTAAGCTATGAAAGTAAAGAGACTGATACAGCCCAATTAAATTAAAACACATTTCAAACTGGTCTGCTCTGCTAAACTAGAATGTGAGAACAAAACACCTGCACAATGCATAATTCAAAATCAGGCATAGGATTTTTTTAAAAATAAAACATGAGATTAACCATTTTTCCTTAATTATCCAAGAAACTGCTTTAAATCTGCATTGCCATTAACAACTCCCCAAAGCTGTAAAAGATGTGCACATCATGTCAGGATCTCAAAGTGCCTTACAAATGATAATGAAAGAGTGAATCTTCAAACCTTCTTTCAGGTAAGTACCTGTGGCAGGCATGGTGGAGAATCTTCCATCTTCAACTGCTTGGCCCAAAACGTTTCACTACATGGATAAGAAGAAGTCTGGATTCTTATTTTCTTTTTTCTTTTATTTTTAATGTTTCAGCAAAATCAGTCTAATCAGCTTCAAGGAGATTTGATTTAAAAAGACTTTTGCCCATGTTAAATATATTTTTATAACTGAATATGCCCATGTTTTGAGACTATTGTTAAAAATGTATCAGGGAGATGGGCCTTGGTGACAAGGATATGCTATTCTGTGAAAATCTGCTTAAATTTTGACAAGCTACAAATTCTGAAATTTTCAACTTGTTTCTGCTTGCATTCTTAGAGACTGAAGGCTAAATTCCTCAAAAGCTGATTACAGTGATGCACATGCAGAATAATATAGTTAATTTTAACTAAATGTGTAAATTATTCAGTAGAAGGTGGGGGTCTGCTTCTTACAGGTTTGTAGCCTAGGAGGGGACTAAAAATCACTGAGTCTGTCTTACTGATCAGGGCAGGCTCAACTATACCTAAATGTAAAAGCTTTTACAGACATTCAGTGCTGGAGATGCCATATTTATTCTACTATTTAGTGAAATATTATCTGTACAAGGTTTTATCCTAATATTGAAGATGAATCCCATGTTAAAACAGGAGTCCTTTATTTCTTGTCCTCCATTATAAATGCAGAAAGCAGATTACCACTGATCTCTTTGGAGCACAATTTCACATTTTTAAGTGTTTTACCCATTTTTCTGGGTCAGATTAGACACTGTAACTTTTCTTTCCTTACAGCTTGTTTTTTCAATGCCTCACCATTCTGACTGCCTTCCTCTGGACCACATCCAGCTTCTTCAAATTTCTGTTGTGTCCACAAGTGTGTACAAGTGTACACACCACTTTTGCTGATGCCTCACCAGTGCTGAACAGAGCGCTCTGCACCTGCAAAGACAGCCCAGCATTATTTAATTCTGTTCAATTTATGTTCTAGAAAGCCTGCTAAATATTCTCCCACAGAATTGCTTAGAGAGGAGTTCCTTGATATCCTGTGTTTCTGCAGTTTCTTGTTCCTGTTTAAATGTACCTCTTCTTCATCCTGAATCCTACGTACACTTTTCAGACCATACCTGCAATTTATCAAGATCACTGTATTTTAATCATCTTGTCTACAATACTTGCAGTCTCTTGCTGCTTGAAATTATCTACAAATTTAATAATAACTCTTTTTGTGTCATCATCCAACTCATTAATGAGTACTATGAGACCTATAGCAATCCTCTGTGGAGCTTCCTGGAACTCATCCTTACATTTTGACAATAAAGTATTTGTAATTGCTGTTTGAGCATGGTCTGCTAATTCAACTCAGCACATATTTTCAGTACAAATATTTACAAGTTCGCAATTTGCCTTCTGCAAAACAGTTGCTTAAAACTCAGTCTTCTTACTTTTTAAAATATTTTTTCACAGGAAATTCTTTTCTTAAAATATTAACAGAACTTCAGCTTTGAAGCACATTGAGCAGAGGTAAAGAGATTTTGTATTTCATTCAAATACATGATTGTGGGGAGTACTCTGAGGTGCACTTCTATTAGCGATCACATAATACTAATAACTCTGTATCTAACAATATTAATAACTCAGTATCTAACTCTGTTAGATACTGCCTGTCGCTGTCTCTCATTGCTCTCCCTCGCAAAAGCCTTTTCCAGATTTAGCTCAGCAGCTGATAGCAATATCATATAGGAAAGTGTAAGTATTGAAAGATGGAAAAAGAAAGTCCTTAGTACTCCATTAAGCCATCTCACTTTGAGTAAAATATTTGTATTTGCAGTGACTTAGAGATCTTATGCTAAGTTTTCCTCCTTTAAATCACATGTCCAAAAGAATAATACTCTTCATGACACATAGAACATATTTAGAAAAGACTCACAGATCAGTTCATGTGGTTGTGAGCTATAATTTACCTTCACAAGCTAAAAAACCAGCTCTATTCACCCTGTTATAATCACCTGGTCCTCATCCTTTCAGAATATAGAAGAAAATATCTCTCCTCTTAGATGCTCAACTAATCAGTTTTTGGAATGATCAGGAAAATCCAGAAGTATTTCTATTGTCTCTACCTTTTGAGCAGACTAAGTCTTTATAGCTTCTGCAAGTCTGATACTTTTCTAAACTGCATAGTTCAAATACAGTACCACAAATCAAAAGTCTAGCAACTATATTTGGAGATGTAGCCTAGCTGGGATGTTACTTGATGCCTTGAAAGGACAGCCAACCTTTTTTATTAGATCTCATACTTTTGCTTTGTAACCCTGAAAGCTCTCAATGAAGATGAAATGTTGCTGTCCTGTCCACATCTACAAGGAGCTGTGTGCTCACCCAGTACTACTGCCATGGATGTAGCCTCCAACCATCAGTCCAACTCACCAGCTCACAAGGGTGAGTAGCACAAGTTCAGTGCACACCTTATCTAATACAGGCATCTACGACAAAAGTGCTCTCTTCACCTATGGCTTGGCCACACACATTGCCTGCACTTCCATCAGATGACCTAGCTATGGGACAGGTCCATTTGGCTGGCAGATCCGATGGAAAACAAAGGTAACAAAAGAAGATGATTGTAGTTGGAACAGAGGGCCAAGACTGCATTTGAAACAGGCTACTAGGTTTTAGCTCAGACAGAACTCAAACATCTATCTCTGCCTTCAATCTACATACTTATCTCTCTCCTACCCCCTCTAGCCTCCATGCATAAACCAATGCAGACATATTTTTAATCAGATTTTAAAAATTATTTTCAGCAGTTCCTATTTTTAATCTACAGTTTAAAAACCTATGCTCCCAGGCAAAACCCAGCCTTGGTTCTACGCTGTCTTCCCTGGCAATGCATCTTTTGAAAACACAGGCACTTTTTTGGTCTTCGCTAGACCAGTGTGTATGTTAATCTTCCAGTAAATTTTACAGGAATTTGCATTGTCAGAAATTAATTTCAGACAAAGGTAAAAATACTCTGCTCATTCTCCAGCTCAGCCTTGAAGAACTGTGTTATATGACGGGGATGGTGCACAGACCCAGCTAGTAAGACTTCTCTCCTACATGAAGAGACTGATTCACCTCATGACCTCAGATGGGAATAAAGTCAGGTCCTCCTCTGACACAATTTCCCAGACTTTCTCTATAGTCACTTGGGGACAAGTAATTCACCTATTTTCAATCCAGATTTGATGACAGGATGTGTTGCCCTCTGGAGCTGACGCCACTTCTTCCTTCTTTTGGTGAAAGTCTGGACAACCAGCTTAAACCAGCTGTTAACGGGTGGGAGCTGGGAGAGAAGAAACTAACATGGTGGAAAAAGAAACTCAGAGACTTGTGCCTGAAAAGGACTCTGAACCCTCATTGGAGTTTCAGGATTGTTTCCTAAACCTGAGAAAATACCAAGCATGAAAAACTGGGCTGAACCATGCATACCTAGTTCTTGGGGGATTAAACCTTTTTTTTTGACATTTAATGACCTATCCTGTTACATATTTTTAAAAGAAAATTGTAAAAGATATGAAGGAAAATGCAGAAATATCCCAATATTGCAACATGCTTATAGATGTCATATAAGAGATCTCAAGGTTTCTAGCTTTGCAGCTACCATTAAAATAAGGTCATGTGGCCAGTAGTTTAATGCATGACATATACAGCAACATGAAGTAATATACTAAGAAAAATTAGGACCAGCTTCAGAGGTACTTTTTGTACACAGCATTGGCTGCAGGCTTAGTCTGCCAGTAATATGAAACTATTTTTCTCTGTCACTGACCTTGCAGGTGATAGTTTTCTGTGTCTGTACGCTGCATTGCTAGTTACAATCACTGGACTGCAGACGGAGCTTCCAAAACCATAAAACTAACCACAAAGAAAACATGAGAGATGAAAACACAGCGGAGAGAGACTAATAAAATTTCAGTTTCCATCTTCCTGGCCAATTCACTTGCTGCCTTAGGCCATCCTTTCATGGCTAAAATGCAATTCACTGTGGGGAGATACCTACCTAGTGTTCACCTGATTGTCTTAAAATTGTTTTTTCACCACTGTAGTGTCTAAACCCTGTATAAGACCAACATTTAAAAACATTCCTATGCAGGTCTTGATGTTTTAGCTAATGCAATTTAAGAAGAAAATTTTAGAAATATTTTAGCAGCCTGCTTTATCAGTGAGTCTCAAGTAGCTGGAAATTACCTGGTTTTAATATAGTATCTAGATGTATCTCCACACTGAAAGCATTCTTGGTCCAAGCCAGATTAAGATTTTAAACAGCCTTAGGCAGGAAAAAATACCAAGGGGGGAATATAGAGGCCATGGGAACATTCTGTAGGCTCAAACCACCCGTTCTCAATCCCACAAATTTAGGCAGAGAACACTTCTAGAGCAACTGCTGAAAAGAGCCAATTGTCCTGGTTTGAAAAACAGGTGTCTGCTAAAAAAGGCAGGAGCCTCTCTTTGAAATGGAGAATGTAAATGCCCTCCCTCCCCATTATTATAATTTTGAAATTAAGGGTTTCTCAGGCAAAGATATGGGAAATAGGAATGACAGTTCTTTACTAGGAAAATTAAAATAAAAATACAGTATTACAAAGAACAAACCTAAACCACTGACAGAGTCAGAACCCAACCTGACATCCAGTCAGTCAGGGTGTTGGTAGCAGTCCCATTAAATGGTGGCTACAGTCCTCCTGGAGCAACAGATGTGGTTCAGCTGAAGCAGTGCTCCTGTAGAAGAGTGCAGTTTTCCTCTGAATATCCAGTGATGATGTGGAAAGGTCCAGTGGGAAAAGGCTGCCCTGATGTCCCAAATATCAGTTTTTATCTAGGTAGGAAATGTTTGGCTCCTCCCCCTGGCTGGAGCATCTCCCAATGGTACATGCAATTTTACCAGCCATACAGTGGGACTCAATGGCCCATTAACAGCCAATATCTTCCTGGAGGGAGGATGGATGTAGAAAAGCTAAAGATGACTGTCCCATCTGGTTTTAATAGATGGCCCATTAGCAGAGAAAATCTCCCACGGAGATAAGGATCATTGCCCCACCTGGTTTCAACAGATGGTGATAGAATACGTACTTTTGGTCACATCCTGTATTGCAACCTAAGACACTAGTGAAAAAGAATGGAAAGCAAAATACTCTTTTGAGAAATGTTATGCTGTCTGTTGCAATACATGTAAATACCACTCCTTTAGGAAAATTTCCTGGAGTATCACAGGCTTTACTCAGCCTCTTCTTCCTTCAATGCTTCTGCCTTAGTTTTAACAGGTACTACAGGTTCTGGAAATTTATATGTATGTAGGCTACCAGCATCTTCTGTTTCACACAATTTCATTCTTGAGAAGAAAATTGCAATGTCTTTGTAAGAAATTAGCAACCCCACTTAAACCTGTGCTTTCACAGATCTGGAACATTGCATGTAGGCTGCTGTTTATTGCAAATTAAATTCTCAAGAAATAAAGACCACAACTAATTTTGCTTTCCATCAGGATTCCTATTTCTCATTCTATCTTTCTTTGGGAAGCAAATGCAATGCTGTTCACTATAATTTTTTCCTGTCTTTTATTTTTAAAAAGCAGGTAGTTCTGTTCTTAATTAAGTCTCCTAAGTGAAGCTCAGTCTGAATGACACCATTCATTCATTCATTCATTCTCAATTGCCATGATACACCTGCTCTCTTCAGATGCAACCCTGTTCATGTACCCTCCCACCCTCACTCCCCATCACCAAGGGCTGGATCATCACCATGATCCTCTGTACCTGGATAAAAACATGGTTTCCCATTCCTGACACTCCTATACACCATTCCAGGACTTGGGAAAGAACACAGGTGGGTGGCACAGCACCATCCTTTGCTTTCTGTTCATCAGACACCTTAATAAATGTGGGAAAGTTCAGATAAAAGGAGATCCCCTGAACACTTTGGTTGCCTGATGAATGAAGTGCTCAGTTTCTCAGCCAACTGTCATATTCTCATACTTGCCACAACTGTGGCACCCATGTCCTGTAAGGTATTTCTTTCATAAAGTTAGCATGGACTGATGAATTTCTTTTAAAAGAAATGGGAAAATGTGCATCATGTTTGCAGGAAAACTGCTAACTCTGCTGCTGATGGGGCAAGAAAATCACACGTCTCAATTCTGGCGCTAGAAAAGCTAACACATTGATTTTCTTTACAGTCCAGAAACTGTAACAACATTCCTTAACACAGATTTGGGTCTAGGTTTGCAGAATTCATATTCTGAATTCAGAATACACATATATGTTCATATGAATTACCACTCATAAATACAGAGCAAATAAATGCAGTAAATACATAATACAGAAATACAGTTCATATACACAGAATTCCTAGTTCCTATTCCCCCAGACCAAATTACTATGTTCTATCTGCAATGCTCATTTGTACAAAACAATCCTGAAGAGGCCATGGCAAGGGGCCTGGAACTCAAGATTCATGTTACTGCCTGGACACTGAATTCCCTCAATATACGAGAGTCCGTTCCCTCAGGGAGTTGCTGTTGCCCCCTCTGGGAGCTCCCCTCAGGACAAAGGTGCCAAGAAATGTTGTGCTAGAACAAATGCTGTGTCTGTGAGTGTTTGTACATCACTGTTGGAAATTGTGGGCAGAGAGTGCTGCAGTAGAATAGCATTTTGCAGCAGAACTGATGCTCTGGTGTGCTCTGGCTTCTCTGATGCTGTAAATAAGGCTCTCCCACATGTCCATGCTCCTGCCCTGGGGCAGCTGGGGAAATCTGTCATCCCTTAGTGCTGTGTACGACAGATGAATTGTCCTGTACAGCACATGGAGTAGACAATCCTGGACAAGATCTGGTTGACCTGGGGATCCCAGGCTCTGCTGGTGCCTCAAGAATTGGGGTTGTCAGGATGTCAGCAGCAGTTAGAAGTGCACCAGCAGTGACACTGAAATCTGGTATTGGGGAATTCAGAGGACCTGAGAAACAGAGGGGATCCAGGAAAAGCCAAGCAGTTAAAGCTGAGCCACACCAGCCCCCCACCACCAATCTAAGAACCCGTGCCACCAGGAAATCACCTCAGCAGATAGCAATTGGAAATTCTTTAATGAGAGATGCCACAGCATCTGCTTGCCATCCAGACAATTTCTCCAAGTTCGTTTGCTACCTAGCAGGAGCTCAAAAATATGATAGTACTGAGAGGATATGAGGCTTGCTAAACCCTCGTGTTTATCATCCACTCCTACTCTGCAGTGCAGGGTCTAAACATACTGTGATAAGGCAAAATGTAGAAACACAAGAGACACGAGTGACAAAGAAGACATAATAAGTACAGGTCGTGTTCTCCCCTAATCTCCAACTCAAAGGAGTCAGGTGGCCAGGAAGGAGGAAATGAACCAAACAGGAAATACCTGGTTACAGTACAAAAAGGTTTGGCTTCCATAGCTAGACATATACTGTGGGGAAGATAATGGAAGTGGACGGCATTCACATGATCTAACACTATAGGAAAAAAGAGTGGAGGATGTGGGACTCAGCAAGGAAAGGAGAATCCTTGTTCAGCAGAGTCCTAGTCTAAGTGATATCCCTGTTGCAGCAGCCATGGTGGGAACAAAGATGATTTTTGACTTGTTTTCCCCTTCCAATCACAGGCCATGCCAGGCTGCACTCTGGCACTTGTGACATCACAGGGCCTGTGTCACAATGGGGGCAGCTATCAGCCCAAGCAGCAGGTAACCCTGCTCCAGTACAGCCTCGGTGGGAGGCGAGTGGGCCTGCACACAGGAGGCCGTGCTGAGTGCTGGACGAGGGCCACAGCAGGAACGCGAGTGCCCGGGGAGCCCCTTCTCACCGAGCAATCAGAGACCAATCCCCTGCAGGACTGCCTTAGGCAGGGCACGGTGCCGCTGCTGCTGCTGGGGCAGCACACAGGCCTTGCAGCCTGCCAGCTGCCTGCGCCCCTCCCTCCTCCCTGCAGATAGACCTCGGGCACCCCTGTCCCCACTTCCCCTATCAGCACCTCCCTCCCATCCCCACTCAACCCCTCCTCAACTGCTTAGGCCATGCTTGCTACTACGTTTCTTCTCTTGCTTGTGCAAGGCCTCATCCAGTACCCGCAGCAGGCCGGGGACAGGCTGGATGAGGCCGCAAGGGAACGCATGCAGCAGCGCGCCGAGTATCTGGACCAGCAGATGACTCAGCTGGTTCAGGAGCTGGAGCAGAAGAACCTGGAGCACAGTGCTGTGGCCTGGGGAGCCCTGCTTGTCTGGCACTTCTGGGCTGTCACTGGAATCCTCGTCCTTCTCTTGGCGATGTGGTTTGGACTCCACAAAATCAGATGTGATCCAGGCAACAGTGGCCACAAGGAGAGGTCCAGCAGCAACTTGGCGGAGGAGGACAAAGATGAAGGACTCAATGTGCTTGCAAAGAAAGAAATAGAAAGCGATGATGCAATTGTGGAAAAGGACATTAAGGACAGAAATGAAGAAGGCAGCAATGTGGATGCAAAGGCAGAAAGCAATGCTGGAAATGAAGCAAAAGAAGGCTCTGGTGATACAAACGAAGAAGTAAACAATGATGAGAAGGTGGAGGAAGTCAATGCTGCTGGCAGAAGACAAACACAAGGCAAACGAAGACGATGGCCACAATGTCCAAAGCAACCATGGAAGCCTTTTAGAGGAGCACATACAGTTGCCTGTTCTGGACCTGGACAAAGGTTGCTCCGTCATAATGGACCTGATGGACAAACTCACACACGTCTTTGGACAAGGCTTTTCCAACGGCTTCTACCTGGTGCCACAACGAGCCATCGGAGTGGGCAGCACCTTTGAAGGCTGGAGTCCCAGCGCACAGGACCTTGTGTACTGTGTGCTGGTACCACTGAGTCCCCCTCCAGGACATGCCTTCCACCTGGAGCTGGACGCTGCAGGGGTGCTCCAGAGGAACTGCTGTGTCCGTGTGGCGCTGCTGTGCACCTGCATGAGGGAACAGCTGGGGGAGGACATGCTATGTTTCCTCCACCACTCTGAGGAGCTGAGAAGGAAACAGGACCCCAGCCTCCTGCACACCCTCTGCACTGGCACCTATCTAGATGTGGAGAAAACTGTCCACTGGTTCTATGAATTCGTGAGAGTAGCCTGGCTGCTTTTGCCTCAATTGCGCCATTGGCATTTAATGTTGCAGCCCTCCGGCCGCTCCTGCAAATTTCAGCTGAGTAAAGAGCAGGAAAGCTTCATGGTTGAGGTCATTTTTGGAGTGTGGCAAGGAGACTTGGATATCTTTGTGGGCAGCCAGCTTACAGAAGTAGGCATCCCAAGCACAACGTGGCTGGAGACTTATGCCATGGCAGAGGCAAAATTCTTCAGGCACGTTCCCACGCAGGCCCCTCATGACAGCTGGCACTGCAAGTGCCTGCAGCTCCTCAGCCGCATCCTGGTGGGTGTAGGTTTCTCCAGCTATGCCCTGAAGACGGTGGTGATGCACCTCCTGAGCAATGTACCCCGACACAGTGGTGCAGGAAGGATTTCTGACGGAGAACGATGGACACCCTCAAGTACCTCCGCTGCTCACTGGACACAAAACAGCTTAACCACTTTGTCATAAGCAAAGAGAGGTTTCCTATGGAGATCAGTTTGCCCTCCAACTTCCACATGGCTGAAGCACCCAACCTCTTCCAGCACCTAGCCAGCAATCCCGGTGCCCACATGAAGGCCATGCAGGAGTACGTTCATCTGCTAGATCAGCTCAAACAAATGCTGTCCTAAGCTGTTGAAAGACATCTTCGTGCACAGAGCTGTGCTTCTGCAGCCTCATTTACTATGTACATTAATACTTTCTAGTTAGTGAATTTACTGTATATATTATGACCCTCTAGTTACTGAATTTACTATATATATTAGGACCCTCTAGCTCGTGAATTTACTATATACCTTAATATGCTCTAGGTAGTGCATTCAGCAGTCCCAAATCCTCTTTTGTTATTGTTTCAATGAACTGAACTATTCCAGTATCTGGATTGTGCAAGCTCCTCTTGAACTTGACCAGACCTAGAGTATTTGTAAATTCCACTAGGTGTGAATTTGGGGCTGGCTGAGAGTAGGCACTGTTAGAAGCAAGACATTTTTAACAAAGGCACACAGTTTTCACTCCCTTCTGGTTACAGTGCTGTTACTGCTCCCCAAGTTTCCCAGGCACACAAGTCCAAGCTTTCTTGGTAAATCTGCCTCATGCAGGGGAGTTGGATACCTTTCCCAGCTTTTTGGACAAGTGTGGTAATTCATCCTGTCAAGTTTTTAATGCTCTGGCTTCAAGCAGTACAGCATGGGCAAGACCAGAATATATAGAGATAAATGTAAAACTGTTGTTCTTCCAGAGCATAAACTATACCCTTACAGCATATAGTGCTTTTAATGATAGAAGCAAGGCAATATATTCTTTATTCATCTCAAGATGGTAAAGTGCCAGAGATTAGCATCTTCCTCTGTATACCATCAGTCTCAGCCTCTGTAGGAAGGTGAGCAGAACCATAATCAGGGATCATCTGCCAAGATGATCCTCCTCTCATTTCAACAGAGTGTTGCACTAAAAATGAGAAATCATTAATTAGAAAAACCTCAAACCTCCTATGCATTGTCACAACTAAGTGGAACTGGTATCTGAAGCCTCTCTAACACATGGCTTCCTCTGAATATCAAGAGAAGGGAAATTTTTTAAGCCGTCTTCAAATCACCCAAGACACTGTTTAATAATTTCCAGGGTTTTCAAATAGGATGGATCCTGATAAAAACCTGCTGGTCACAACATCCGTTGTGGTCATGCAGTTACTTAAATGCCTCAAGGAAAGCAACTGGAACTTTGTTAGTGATTGCTGGGCTTGAAGTCCACAAACCTCCTGAAGATAGGTTACTTGTGATAAAGATAAAAGTATCCTCTTCTCTCTTATTTTTTCAGTGGTTGTCCTCCCTGTTCTTTCGGCACTTCCTTATTACTGCACTCAGGAAGCTTCACAGGACTCACAGAAAATTCCTCTCTATTATTTGTCATCCTGCAGACCATATACACTGTAACTCATCTTCTCAGTTAAATACATAGACTTCACCTCCTCTATCTATTATCATAGGGAAATCTTGCCATTCTCCAAATTGTTTTTAGTACCTGTTTTGAAGGCATTCTATGTTTCATGGATATATTTTGATGAGTAGCCAGAACTGAGGGCTTCATCCTGGGAGAAGATGAAGTATTTTTCCAGTGGCAGCTGCATTCTTCACCCTCCCAGGGGAAGTGGCTGTATTTTCTGCTAGTTAATATTAAAAAAAATCTTTCAGAATGTGATTTTCTTTCTGGTTTCCAATCCATGGCTTCTCAGCCCCAGAGGGAGATTTTTCTACCAGATATAGGGAGAAGCCTGGGAGCAGCTAAGATGGGGCAACAAGAAAAAGGGACTTCAGAGCCAGGAGAAGAAGCACCACATCCTGTCCTTGCTGTGCTGCAGCTCCTCCAGAGATGCCACAGCCCTGGGACATTGGCCAAAATTGCACTTACCTTGCAAAGACTGGCCAACCCCACAAATTGCCTGACCTCATGGAGAACATCAGCAGCTCTACCTGCCAAAAAACAGAGGGTAAGTTTTTGGCTGTTGGTATGAGACCTCCACTACTGATACTGAATCTCTGTGGCCTGAGTACTGCAAACCAGCATAAGACTCCTTGTGTCTAAAGAGAAGGGGGTTAAATTATTGCTAATGGCAGAAACACACTGTCATCCTCCCCATTAACCATGACAATGAATAAAGGCAACTACTCCCAGAGAAGCTACAACTAACTTTCAACAGGAAAGTAAGTTTTCTCTCCTTGATACAAGTTGATCATACTAATTTGTAATGTCACAGAAAGACATATCGTAGAATAAAACTTCAGTGTCCCATACTGTGCTAGATTTGTGAAGAAATAAATTTTCAAAAGAACTTGCCATGTTTTTCTTTCATAATGGATGGAAATATTTCTTTAGTACTTTAAGTACCTGGGAAGAAGAAAACCCTATCCCTCTTTTCCCCTTGGGGCCCCTGAATCTCATCCAAAAAGGGTAAATGTAAAACCATCAGAAATAAAGATCCACTTTCTAACATGCCTTATTACTTATAGAGACAGACTAGTTATCCTTTACTTGAATTTATTTGGGGATTAATTAAACATAGCATGTATTAGACATGTCTCTGTCTTTCTTACCACTCTCCTAGAGAAGCGAAAAACTGGAATACACTTGTATTCCATTCTGATCATTCTGGGACAACATATCAAATGTAGGTTCTCAGGGAGAGCAATAGAATCTAAACGATCACAGAATCATTTCCTAACATTCCAATTTTTACAGGAGTTTGCAAAACCTGTCTCACTGTACACCCATCCAGAAGGCAGGCTGAAAATCTGCCATCAGCCTTACTCTTGCTCTGATTCAATGCTGCTTTGACATTTTGCAAAACGTTGAGCTGAAAGAAACTAAATTTGCTTTTCTGTTTACTGAAGATGTATCAACAGTGCAGTCATAGTAAACTAAGGATGAGAAATGTCTGTATTCTTCCGTCACAGACATCATTCATCTAGAATATATCTCCATCTTCTCTAAGTGCAAGAATGCAATTTAAAGCAGAGCAAGAAGAAAAAACATAGGCAACCAGAAATATAATAAAATTACCTAATTAAAAAGGAGCATCTTAACCCAGCTCTGGTCCAAGAAGAGAACATTTATTGGCCCAAATTAAATGCAGCAGCAACATCAGTAAGTGAGATTCCACTGTAACATTCAGAAGCAGCATGGGTTGGGAAATATAAGATGAACGAGGAAATACAGGCTGATGACTGTGCTGATACATACCACCTTGCCCACATGAAAGGCTCATAACCCAAACAAGAAATAACTGAATATTCTTAATTTACTCAAAATGCATACACCAGAGGAGTGGCTCGAGGACTGGGTTTGTTCCTTTGATTTTCATTCAGGAAAAGACAACACAAGTACAGACAATTGTTATGGCTGATAACTACTAATTTTGATTTGTGGGAAGATGCAAACCTCCATGCTCCAGGGAAAAGTCTTTGCCCTCAGCTGTTGCTACTGGTCAGAACTGCAGGGTGTCATCGTGCTCACAGTGTCTTGGCCCTGTGAAACTGAGCTCTTCCCATGCACAGCAGGCACACCTAGTACCACACCTCTCCAAACCCAGTCCCTGCAATGCAGATAAATGTAGGTACACACTTGGGCTACTCTCTTGTCCTCTTTGAGGCCTGGAAGCACTCATAAATACTTAATAGTAGTAATAAAAACTGCTCTAACAGGTACAATATTGAACAACAATATTGAAGATAACATATCTTCAGAACTGGAACTGTAGAGAAAAAGGTAGGTATGTGTCGCAGACCAAAACCCCCTTAACCTGGCGATAAGAGTTTTGTATGGGGGATGTGCTGAGCAGCTGTTTAAATGTCCAACTTAAGCAAGGGGAGCTTGGTGCCAAACAGTACTGTATGGAACACTGGGGACATCAGTGGTTTTGGCCATCTCTGTTAAAAGCAGAAATGATAATTTAAACAGTCCTGTATTTTCTTCTAACTTGGTTTTAATAGCTAAAGCCCATCAGAACATAATTAATGTTTATATATCCACTCTTGAGAGCAAATTAATCAGTTCCTCAGAAAGACCATTAAGTTTTTTGCCTCTGTGCATTGTAACCAATTATAAATCCAAGATTCACAGCTATTAGCTTCACCTAGAAATTTAGAAGTTGCCAATATATGAATTGCAATTTAATAAAGAAAGAACAAAAGACAGACAAATTAATTCAGATGGAATAAGAAATGAAATTTGATCCAGTATTAAAAATAGCACAATTCAAAGTAGGAATGTCTAATTCTCTTCTTTAAGTAGTTTTCACCTCATTTGGACTGATTTGGTATATCCATTTTGTTCCATAGAAAAATCCCCATGATTCCAAAGTACAGATGGATTGTGCTTTTAATGGTACACTGCACAATTTATATGCCATAGACAGCATAAAGCCTAGCAGTCCTTGCTCCGTGTTTGGGGACTCTGTGGTCTCCAGGAATCCAAGTTACTAATAGTAACAACTGAAGCACTGAATCACAGAAAAATAATAAAAATTTCAATAGATGTTGGAGTATCTGTCTCAAATAAGAGATGGAAATGTGCAAAGAAGAGTGTGCATAGTGCTGCCCTTTATTTTTTTCCTTAAACTGAAGTCACAATGCACAATGTGTGATGTCATAAAAAGCTCTACTTGTAATATTTCTTTTTCTGTCAAGATTTCCTGGTAACATATCACAATAACAACACTGCAAGCCAGATGCTCTGTTTCCATATTCTACCTTTGCAATGAATTGATCTATGCTTACTTCCAGTTTAGAATCACACTTCACGTTTTCATTAATTCAAATACAATTAATATGCTCTAAGTTGTGTTTTTAAGGGGTATAACTGACTGATCAGAGCTTATTGAAGAGGGTGTGTTTGCTTTCCAAGGTATCACCTTTACTTTAATGAACAGTCTCTACAAGCTGAAGGACATGGATGTAAGGGATTGGAACTGACTCTGTTTCCTTAAATATTCCTCTCTAGGTTTCTTTCCATGTTTCCCCATATATTTTGAATGCAAATCATGAGTAAGGTCAAATGATGGCTGTAGAATAAGCATAGCCATTACAAAAAACCATCTGTCTTACAATGCTGGAGATTCACAGGTCAGCTGAACTAGTGATGACACAAAATGGGACCAGTATAGGAATATACTAAGTCTTCACACTGCAATAAACAGCCAAACTCTTTTTGCTGAAAAACTGGGCCAGAGAGTGAGAGATAGGGGTTTGGAGAGAGAGAGAAAGTGGGAGAGAGATTAAACAGCCTCTGGTATCCAATGCCTACGGATGACAGTTTCAAAAATATTTCTGGGGATATATTTGGCAGGCAGTAGTCTGCAATTTTCTTCTAGATACATATAAACAGCAAAAGCACACAAACAGCCTCTTTTTATAAGAGATATAATTATCTTAATTTTCATGCATGTACAAAGACAATTTACAAACTAGCTAAGTCACAGCTCCCATCATTGGCCCCTTCCTCCTCCCTCCACCCCAGGGCAACCTCCCGGAAAGCAGCTGGTATTCATGAAGTGGGAAGGCAAGACTTAAGACCAAGCCTTTTGAAATGACAAACTGGAGTGGTTCATGATCCCGTCTTTCACAGCACCTGCCATCCCAAAGTTTCAGATAGGGTCCTGAGAGATTTAGGGATGAGTTCCCAATGCTTTTAAAAAGATGCGATTGCCTCTGTGCTCCAAGACTGATCCTCTGAAAATGCTGCAGTTACAGATGCAAAAAAAAAAATAAAACCCCATCAACAATTTCCTACATTGTGCAGAGTCAGTTTCTGTCTGAGTTTGAAATCTAATTCCCAAGGAAAAAAATACTTTATCTTTGCCTGAAAAATTTATAGGCATCCAAGAGAAAAGGAATTGGAGAGTCTGAGACAGAACAGATGCAACCAACTTCTGATGGCTCCCATGCCAGCTGTGCAGGAGAAGTGCACAGCCACCCCTTCCCTCTGATCTGTGCTGGACACCCAGCTCAGAGAGCTGAGGGAAGAAAAGAGAGGCAGGTACTAAGGAGAGAGAAGACACAGCAAGGGAAGGGGAGTGAGGTACCCAGTCCTTTGGGAGGAAGTTCTGGCCTGGGGGCAAGCAGTGAAGTAGATGAAAAGCAAAAAGGAAGAGGGTCATTGGTATAGCCATGCTGCAGTGGTTCCAGACTAGCTGAGGAAGCTCCGCATCAATGCATGGCAGATAATCTCTGCTGTCTGAGATGCTGCTGCTGGTTCTGCCATCAACTTTATCTGAGGATAAAGAACAAAGTCAGGAGAAGAAGGGAAGCAAGGATGCAGGGAGCTGCCTCCTGCCACCTTCTAACATCAAATGACTGCAAGACTCCAGCCTGGGAAGCCTTTGAAGTGTGACTGATCTCATAAACTACTAAAGTGGGCAAATCTTTTTCATTTAAAACAAAAAAAAAATTATCAAGTAATCTCACCACTGGAAATGGAAAGCCATAATCCATGAGTGGAAGTCAAGATCAGCTGAATCCAGCAAATGAATACTCAGAAGAATACCTGAGCTGTATGAAACGGGCAGGAAGAGGAACAGCAATGTTTTTCATGACTTTTCTTCCACTTCCAAGGATTTTCCATGTGTCATGATCCTTGCCAATCGTTTGAAATGTAGGCAGCTCTGGATCACCTCTAAAGAAGTGCTCATAAAACAGGGAGGCTCATAAAACTAAGAGTCAACCCCAATGTCTTTAAGCTCTTCATACCACTCATGTTTCAGCAGGGCATGGATTTCACATAGGACTGATAAGTATGCTTTAACAGTTTGGATGTTGATTTAACTTTTTTTTTTGACCTGACATACTAGAGCCACACAAAGAAGCCCTCATGCAGCTGTAAGCAAGCTGAATTCAGTCAGAAGTTTAACCTCACACAAATGACTGTCACACAGTGAATCCTCAGACATATATACAAAACATACAATTGAAATTAAAATGTGAGATAGAAACTCAGAATGCAGACTGATAAGCAATATGTTCACTGAATTAACTAACCTCCTAGCTACATGAATGAACAGTAATTATAGGTATCAAGAAACAGAGTCACAAAGTGTAACTGCACTGTAATTATATTTGCTGTATGAAAGGGTGACCCAGGTATTACACTGATAAATGAGATGAAAAACAGAAAAATCCCAGCTCAGGATCCAAGCGGGTGGAACAAAGCCACAATGACACCTATTCAGCAGCTTTTACTGCCTTACCATCTCCCTGCCAGAGGAATATTCCAAATATCTCTGGAGGGACAGTGCTGGTGCATGTATCAGTATTGGGATTACATGCACACTGCTCTTAGTATCATCCCTGGAATCACTACCCTGAGCTATTAGCAGTGATGGACAAACTCTATAACAGGTGTAAACTGTCAGCCACACAAATTCCATTTTTTCCCTGCAGTATATTTGGTTCTATCAAGATTAATGTTAACTGCACATTTACTGGGCTAATGTCAAGGTACTCTGCTCCTCCTGGTCATTTTTGCCTAAAGAACTGGAAGAAGGAAAAGACATTGTTTTTTGTTGGGTTTATGATTCTTGGGTTTTATATATTGCTTTTGCATTAGCAAATCTCAGACCTTTTCAGTACCTAGCCAACTCAGAAGAGGCATGGGATACACCTCAACACACACTAAGAAAAAGAGAACTGGGAGAAAAGAAAATAGGGAAAGCAGCTCCCAAAGAATAGAGACAGGATAGGACTTAAAGATATCCCCTCCAAACCCCACACATTTCCAGTCACAGGCATGGCATGCTTTTTGCCTTTATCCCTAAACCTAAAAGAAGCTGTTTGAACGTGTGTAACACTGCCATCCAGTGCTGCTGGTGTGCCACAGGCTGCAGCCCCACTTCTGCACCCTGAGCCAGCCCGTCCAAGAGCAAGGCCACCATCCCAACAGGGCCCAGTTATCACCATTCTTGGAGCAATCTTCTAAGCTGCATTCTCTTACCTGTGGAAATCCTGGCATGACTCTAACCTACTGGATGAAGACAGAATTGGAGAGCACAGCTGTCCTCAGTCACTGGGGCTTTTGAAACACTGTAGATCCCATCATCTCAAAAGGTGAACCCATCCACACATTTTCACCTCTGTTGTCCAGGTCACTTACTCTTTGGCTTGAGAACTGTGGTGCAACTGGTATCCTTCTTCTAGGCAGGAGACATGGCTGTTCAGCCTACAAGGGAGACAGAATAACAGCCATGAGAATGCATGAGGTTAGGTTTTGCTCTAATGGTCAACATAGCTAAATTTGAGGAGAGGCAGATTTCCTATTTTTTTTAATAAATAAAAAGTTTCATGTCCCTCAAGCAGCCAGAAGGGATACTCTCAGACATTTTTCAGTGTGGCCCTGGGGTTTTTTCTTTCTAACTTGTTAAAACCCTCAGACTCATATTCTGGGACCCATTTCAGGACCTGTCTCATAATAAATACAATAGGTCAATACCTATAATAGATATAATATCCTATACATACCTTTAATAGATATAATAGATTAACACAATACCAAATAACTTACATGCAAATGCCTCAGCATTTATAAAAGACCGTTTTTGTCCTCTTGTAGCTTCAAAGCAGAGCTTTTTGGTTTTGCAACGCTTGTTCAGAACTCTGTGCAAGTGCCTCCCAGGCCAGCTCACTCCCTTTAGCAGAGGAACAGATTTCTTCTGGATTTATCAACCCTCATCACAGATGTCTGGAACTTTTTCACTACTAACTAAATTGGTACATTTGCTACAAAATAGCAAAATTACAAAAATAGCTTCCTTCAACTGAACAGCAGCAGAATGGACTGCAATGACTCACAAAAATAGATCCGTTGGCTTTTAAACACGCTCCAGCCAGAAAGGTGCAGCTGAACTTGATAAAATACAGACACTTTCTCTGCTAACTTGCACAGTCAGGAGAAACTCTGCCTTTCAAATCAGGTGAATTTGAAAGAAAATCTTTGATGTGAAACACAGAATAATGTCCTGTAAAAACAAATAAATGCTTCTTCTCTATTTTACTGTAGCTATATTTAGTTAATATTGATGATTTGAAAATTTAATGTAAGGATTAAGAGTGGGGATGGTGTTTTTATTCTTGATCTTCAGAGATACATCATTATTAATTAAAGCAGATACTGTACCTGAAGCCAAGTATATAGCACACAGTATTTTTCATTTCTTTATGCTTCAGATTTTTCAATAAATTTTCTTTAATATGCAGAGTAATAACACTGTTTATGAAAAAAATCTAACTGCTGATTGATGTAGATGGAAAGATACAGTAATTATTACATTAACTTCAGAAAGCAAACCCCAAATTTTGAGTTTGTTTCTGTTCTGCTTCTGGGCAAAGTTTTGGCTTAATCCATGGAAAAGTGTTAAGCCCCAGAAACCTCTCAGGTAAAAGATTTTAATCAAAAGCTTTCAGGACATTCACTTTTCCATCTTTCCCCAGCTGCCAGGCTTCTCCTGATCTACTTACATTCCTTCCACCTGCTCTGCTACTCTTCAGCCATTACTTCCCACTTCTGGTAAAGAGGGCCACTCTTCTGGAGCTTGATAGCAAAGGAGCACAGCACTGAGCATCACCTGTGATGTGCTTCCTGCACCAACCTCATCTAGGATACACAGATTTTGATCTCTGTGCTTCACCAACCCAGCCACTTTCAGATGAGGATAATACATGCCAGAAAAAAAATGCAGTTCTGAGAATTATGAGCAATCCATTAGGAAAAAAACCATAATTATCATTACTTTTAGTATGCCAGAGGGCTATTGCCCTAGTTTTCTTAGTTTCCAACTTGAAAGAGCCACCTGGGCACAGTGACCTCTGACACTTTGTAACTACAAGAAAAGCAACATGGAAGAACAGCAGATCCTGGATACTAACGTAATGTGTACCAATCCCAGGAATGACAAGGTGAAAATGCTCACTCACAGAGAGCTCATCTTTAAAGACTGAAAATGGAAACCATGCACTCATTTGTGTCAAAGAGGGCTGCTGATGGCTGCTAGTATCAGTCTATTACTGCACTGCTGTCAGTGTGGGCAGTGAAACCTGCTGGATCAGCTCCCACCATTGCTGGCTTCCTTATCCCTGCTAGGAAATGTGATAGAGAAATATTTTGTCTTAAATGTGAAGGTGGGCCCTTCTGTTCTGAGGTTTCAAACATCAGTACCTAGGCACGACCTGATGAACAGAAACAGTGCCTTTCCAAAAATCTGGGGTGTGAAACAGCTTAGCTAGACAGCAAGTGATAGGAAGTCCTAAAAACTGACCTTAGGAAAGGGTCAAGTCAGGTATTTTCCCAGGGCAACACTGATCCAGGAGGGAGAGATCCTCAAGGCTCGCAGCAGCTGGAGGCTGCTGCTCCAGTGGCTTCCCAGGCAGAGGGAGATCATGACCAAACAAGCTGCCCCGACCTCCCTGGCTGCTCATCCTGCCCTGCCCATCTTTGCATCTTTGTCAGAAAAACCAACAGAATAAGTTATTCCTCTACAATGGCAAAGCCGAGCCTTGTACAAATGACTGACCTTGAGCCAGCCCTGCTCATGGATATCTCTAATGGGAGCTAACAGGTATTTCATCTGCTTTAGTCCTCATTTCATAAAATTTTACTAAATTCTCAATTTTTCACCTCAGCCAACTGGTGGATCTCCAAATGCATCCTAAAAATTATGCATAAAAATGAGTCTTTGACAGACACTTTTTTTTTGCCATCCTCCAAGGGTCACTGATTGCTTTTCCCACCACTGCACTGCTCCCAATATAGCACTATATTCCACAGTTGTCTCCTGCAGGAATCTAGACTTTAATACTCCATCTTTATATTAGCCTTTAAATTCTTTTGGTGCCAGAAATGCTCCCTGTTCAATAATGTAATTACATTGAAAGACACAGGAATAAAGGAAAGCAACTAAGTTTCTGTGAAGTGGAATCAATTTGCAGCAGATTTATTTATTTCAACTACTTGTAGTGCTTATCTTGTATCTTAACCCAGAGTCATGGAGGGTCATGATGGGAAGTCCTGTTCATTTTCATCAGTCAGTCCTCTGAGGTCCAGGGAAGGAATGCTATCCACAAGGCATCTTGGAAAACTTTGTCACATGCATTTCTAGATTAAACAGTCTTCGACTTTCAAACAAGAAGCCTGACAGACAGAAGAGCACTGAGGGGAATTATAATCTTCACTTTGCTCAGACAATTAATACAATATAATGCTGTCTCCCCATTGCCTCCCATCCTCCCTACAGTTATGCAGTCTAAATCTATAGAGAGATTTTTTTCCTTCATTCAAAATTCAGGTCCTCAGAGTCCCTTCTTCAGCTTTTGCCTGACTTTGGCACTGGCTGTATCCCCATGACACCTAAGATCCCATCAGTAAAGCTCTCTAGCTGCTTAAATTTCTGCTTCTGGGCCTGCCCAAACATACTCAAGTCCTGACAGCACTGAAAAACTCATTATTTCAGTTCTATAGGGATTCACAGATAAGGCATTCCCCTTTTAGCAGCTTTATCTGCTAACTGGGATCCCATGGGAATTTCAATCCAGAGCTAGCAGAGAGCTGCAAGAAGGGGGTGGTGGGGTGGTATAAACTATCACTGCTACAATAAGGAAGATGGAGGAAGAAAGAGGGGCAAAGGATTTCCAAAGAGCAGTTTGTGGTGTGTTTCTGTCACTTCTGAATGTACCAGCATATCCTGGTAAAGACTTTTTGCAGGAGGATTTTATTTAACCAGTGAATGTGATGGGTAATAGCTGGGCCAGCTGCCTAGGTCATCAATGCTTGGCATGAGCAGCATGAATGAAGAGAAAGGCTCACATAATTCAAAATTATACATGTGGCTCCTGCTCCTTTCTAGGCATTTGCTGTTGACCATCTCAGAGAGTCTCTGACTGCGTGGTAGCTTTTGTAGCTCTAATTAGGCACCTAAATATCCACTTATCCAGGCTTTTCATTTCACTGGGCATCAGAGCACCTAAGAGCTAAGCATTGCAGCACTAAAATTGAGTTTTCTGCATCACTCAGCCTCTACTTTGCAAATGAACTTTGCCTGGGAATCCCATTTCTCCCCTTGGGTAATAAAAAGCTTGCAAAGCAGCAAATTAGCTCTCTGGATTTAATTATGCATATACACTAGTAATGGGAGTAATTGTTCTGTCTCAGTCACATTGCACAGTGTACTTACTTGAAACCAAGTTGAAAAAATACCACTGGCAGCTATAGGAAGACAGACTGGATAAGAGGACACTAGGTGCAATGAGGCTACAAGATAATCATCTCACCTGCTGTGGTAATTAACAGACACAACTCTCACCCTACAGGTCACACTTCTCTTTACCACTCCCTTCTCATGAAGGGATACTATCACAATAGTCATCCCTCTGCAAGACATCCTCTTGTATGAAAGCTAAAGGGCTGCAAGAGGAAGTGTATCTTCTTACTGTATACTCACTAAGAGCCTCAAATTACCTGAATGCTACCTGCAGCTGTCTGAAGAATTGGGACATGCACTAGGTATTTGTGGTCTAAACTGAAATATCCCAGGGCGCATGTCTGCTCTGCTAATCCTCTGCTGCTGTGCAAAAGGAAACTCAAATATGCAGGGAAATATTACTCCTCATCCACCAAGCAGTAGCAGGACACGACCCTCTTCCTGCACCTAGCCTAGCAACATAATATTCAGCAATACAGGGCTCTAGCCATCTATTCACTCAACAAATTATTTAAGTTGAACTGAACAAGGGAAGCAAACCAGAAGTGTTTCCCATGGCCACTGTGTGGTGCAAGGAAATACAGGACATGGTCTGTATATGTGAATAGCATATACAGCATATGCATAGGCTCAGAAAGGGAAGTTTGGATTAGTCTGAATTTGTGGGGAAACGTCTCTATTTGCTCCTTAGTACAAGCACTTGCTGAGGCAGAACACTCCCCACTGCAGTTTTGCCCAGTCTGCCGTCAAACCCTGCTGGTCCTCTGTGGTCTCTCCCAGAACAGTCACTACTGCCACTCCGTTTCAAAATAGTCACTCACCTCCCACATCCTTCTCCTTTCTGGAGGCCTGAAGGTGTTTTCATCTTCTTTGACACCATGCCAGGTTTTAATTCTTTGATCCCTGCAGTAGCCTTGGAGGTCTCCAAAAGCACACAGTGTCCTCCAAGCTCACCTTCCTCCTGCCTGTAATTTTATAATTAGCAACTCAGAAAATAGCAAGTAATGGAAATTTGGCAGTTATCTTGTCATTTGCCTTCATAAGATACAGTCAAGTTTAAAGATCCAAAACAAATTACTGAAGAAACATGTGTTCAGATGACACAAAAACATATTCAAAGAGGGATGTGTAATTGCACTTGGGAATGAAAAAGTAGACCATACACTCATGAAAAAACAATGCTACTGCCAGGCTGAGGTTTTACTTAAAATAAAAAGTGAAATAACAAAATTTTGGGAATTTAATTTTTTGCTTGATTGACATCACAGAAGGCAAATTCTAGGGCAGGTCACAACGCTCTGTGCCAACATGATGTCAGCCACTTGCAGTTTTGGAGTGTGTACATATAAAAGCATGCATGGTGATGTGGAAGACCAACCCTTTTGGTAAAAGTGGTGTGTCTCACAAAGCATAGGTAGGTCTCACAAAATGAGGTGCTGATGGTAAAGATTAGTGATTTATGGATCTAAAACATGTAGTGGAAATCGTATTAGTTCTAAGGACAGCAAGCAGATCACATGCTTCAGCTGTGGGGTGTGTTGTGTACGGGTGACAGAGTAATAAAGTGACTTGACAGAAGCTGTTTAATGCAAAAACACTTTACTATCTGATTCTCCATCATCTTTAGTGCTTGGCTGACATTTGTCTTGTCAAAGAGAGTTCAAAATGAGCGCATAACGCACGTCCATCGGCAGTGAGTGGAAAACTCTGAATAGGTATGCATGTGATCAAAACCTATTTTCCTTAACTATAAGCAAAATAAAAAGATTACATGCCAAAATAGAGTAAACACATTTACGTTTGGAGTTCAAGTGAGTGACACCAACCCAAGAACAAAAAAGATCAAAGTGCCACTCTGCACACACACATGCTAACTGGGAAAAAACTTGTCATATTTATAGTCAACAAACCTTCTAGGGCTATGTATTTCAAATAAAATTGTACACTACTGGATAAAACATGCTCCTTTCACTTTTTGCTTATATCTATCCTGTAAAGCCAGAATAAATGAATTATCTTCATCCCCTTTACTTAAATGCCTTTGGCCAAGACACTGGAACAGAGGGGATTTATGATGAGTAGAAAATCTGTTCTTCATTTACCTAAAACACATCCCTACAGTCATAACTGTGGAATGAGATAATGCCATTTGGTAAACTGATCATGCAGAGTCTGGCATTTCCCTTTGGGCATTAAAGCAGAGACAAAAAATGCATATACAGCCTAAGATCTAAATAATGGAAGGGACTTTTAGTGCAATTAACTAAAGCACTGAGGTTGTTATCTACCAGTGTCCCATTCACCACAAAAGGAAATACTGTCCTTCTTTAAAGGCTCAAAATTTTACAGAACACAAATGCGTTTTTTCCTCCTCCCTCCCTCTCCCTGCTTCTACCCATTGCTGCAGAGATTTGTTTTTCTTCTGAAAAGAAGAACATTTCACTATCCACTTTTAAATATTTATTGGTGAATTTAGTGTTCTTTAGTATTCCTTGGCATTCCGGCTTCCCCCATCATTTCACCACAGCACATTAGTACTGATTGGTGAAGGTTAGAAAAATGTTGTGGGCGTTTGTGGTTTCTTTTTTTTTTGCCCTTGCTCAAATCAGTGTATTGTAAACATCATTCTCAGCCAGTGAATCCTGTGATTCTTCCTCAACACAAGGAGCAAACACAGCCAGGACTTACTGGCCTGCAGGAAGCTCCAGCTGAAACACTGGCAAACTGCTGCTGCTACCCTCAGTGGGGGAATACATGCATATTTGAAGAAGGCAAATGTACATATATGCATATGCATATGTGTGTGTGTGTATTAAAAAAAAAAAAAAATATACATATATATATGTATATATATATATACACACACACACATACACCATGTAAAAAGAAGAGAGGGAAGACAGATGAATTTGGAAAGTGATGGCTCTCCCTTCAGAGAATTATCTGAATAGCAAAACCATCATAGAGCTCCATAAAGCTGAAGTACTGGCCAGAGGGATAAAGCTGGTGGGGTCCACTCTGAAGTAAGTTTGCTGCAGATATAAGAAGCATATGATCAGAGAGCAAGGTAGCACATAGGATGAAATAATAGGACAGAGACAGGCAGAGCAGGCGCATGCTGCCCTAAAACTGCTTCCCTGTGTTCCCCTGCTGAATTTCACAACATTTAAGAGCTGCCACTGCTACAGCCAGGGCTTGAAAAAGGGCAGAACCTGCTCCCAGATAGCTGGGAGAAGATATCTGCCCTTTAGAAACGCAGGTCTTAGCAGTGATGGAGGGAAAAAAAAGTCTAGACATCCTTTTCCTGTTCAGGGGACATCTGTGAGCTCTTAGAAGAGATGACCTAAAGACAATTTATTCTGCATTACACTTTTATTAAGCATTAGTGCCCTAATTAAAATGATTCACAGCTGGGTTTCTTTTCTGTGTTGGTTCTGTGTAATCCCAGCTGGTGGTGGAAAACATGATGAAGGAGGGATTATAGCGCCTCTTTATGCTTCTGACAAGAGACAGCTTATCTGCTCTATCCCATGAGTCCTGCCCAGCTTTCAGTTCTGCTGCCACCACTGGCACATCAAACATCCTTGACTTTTAGGGCCAGATTTCCTGTCCAGGGTGGAAAAGATGGCAAAGGACAAAGAGAACTTTTGCCCTCTCAGCCACATGCTGGCAGGCAGCTCCATCCCACAGGCACTGAGTTGCTGCATGGTCAGCCTGTGGCTGGCATTGCTCCCTGAGGTGTTGTGGAAAAGGACTGTGGTGGCCCAGCCATCCTGCAGCAAAAGGATGGGCCCATAGTGATGCTGTGCACCAGCCAGTCACCACCTACACCCTCTGCCCTGGGAGCCAAGTCATTTTCTTACATGAAGAAAAGTGCAACTGGTGCTGTAGCCAAGTACTGCAGGTAGGGAGCAAATACTAAATCATCCCATTTAAACAACATCAGACCTCAGAATGGTAACGTGACATCTCAGGATGGGGAATTTCAGGTTTCCTCTAGGTGAAAATAAAATGCAAGACCTAGATGTTAACCCCCAAAGTAGCCCAGATCTGCTTGTACATTGTTCCTCCAGTGACAAAACCCAAAGGCATCATAGGTTTTATTAGCTCAAAGCTCTGTATTTTACCTCAGATTGCTGAAGTGGTTTTTCAACACTTTACTGAACTATTGAGCGACTTATTTATAGTTTGACCTCAAAACCAGTTCAGATTTCAAACGTGTTTCAAAAAACTTTCAGGCAGGTCAAACCCATAAGACTATATGTCTTGGAAATGGCTGCTCACAATTCTCAGAACAAAACCCTAGGCTTTCTGCAGCTTTTATCTAAACAGTGAGCAAAGACTGCAATTGTTTGATGCAGAATCTCTGGTATTCACCCTCCATCACCCCTTCAACACACACCCTTGAAACACAGTTTTCAGAATGGATCCAGAAAGGTTGTAAGTACAGAAGATAACAAATATACTAAGCTGAAGTACTAACTTCCAGATATTTCAGACCACAACAAAAACAGCAGCACTCATACAAAATAAACCAGTTGAAAAAGTGAAGAAATACACAAAAGGGGTGAGAGTAAAACAGAAAGGATGAAAGAGGGATGCTATGTGAAGTTTGAGATCTCTGCAGGACTCAGTTTGCATTGTGTCCCAGGTTCTATGCTCAGTTAGAGCCATGTGAGCCTCTTGGTCTGTCTGCAAAGAAAAGCAAAATCTCTGCTGTCAACCTGCAGTCATCAGCTACACTTATTTTGGGGCTGGGTGAAAACAGATTTTGTGAAGGAGCACTGAGAAAGGGAGCAAGATAAAGGCTATCACCTCCAAAATCTACATACATTCAAGTGGGAGTTACTGCAGTAACAACATGAGCAATACAAACCCCAACTCAAGTCCTGTCAGTTCTTTTTACAAGTGTCCCTTAGCCTGATCCTTTGCTTCACCTCCTCCTTACCCAGGCAATATTTAGCAATTATCTGGCAGCTGTGGATCTCAGAAGATCCATGCAGAAAATTTTCCACACAGGAGAAACACTCACTGATGGAGCATAGTTTCACAGGGGGGCCATCCCTTGCTCCTACAGAGAGCTCCACTGAAGCAACAAAGCCAATGGATGACACTGTGGATGACCTAACTTACATTTAAGAAATCAGCCATGACCATCATTGCCAACAATGTTCACGAAAATTCAATGTAAACAGAGCAGTCTTTGGTAATGAAAACACGTATTGTACCCCTGAACCCCAGTGAATGGCATCTCTGCCTTCTGGTATTCTTACTAAGAAGGTTCACTGATAGATGATATTCAGGAAAGAGCTCTAAGATTTTGATGACACAAATAAGCAGCAGCAAGATGAGATGTGGAATGGGCAATAATTTAAACTGTTTGTTATGTAGATCATAACAAACTTCTATTATAGCCACAGTAGAGTGTTACCAAGAGAAGATGAAATCAAACTGATAGCTGATCTTTTTTAATGGCAAGTAAGTTCTTTTGCTGCAGTGGGTAGCATGAGTTACAATGAGGGCAGAGTATAAATTATACAGTCTTTGCCATAGTCCCTGTATTTTTAGGAAGCACCATTTTCATAAACTTTCTTGGCAAAACAGGAATATCTTTCAGGTCACATGTTAAATAAGAGAATGTCTTCCACTTCTCTGGTAAGTATAAAGAAGGTCAGTAAATTAAGAGTGCATATCAGAGTTGAAATGTTTGTATAAAGGTATTTTATACCAACTGCAGTTGCTGGTCCTGAAGGTGTGTACATCAGGAAGTCTGTGTGTGACAGTGCCCAGCTCTCCTGGCTGTTTTAGGCAGAGCCAGCAGGATGCCTCCAGGTTGGTTTAATTCAGATAACTTCACTCCCAGAACCAGAGTGTGCTTGAAATGGTACTGTGTCTGTGCCTCTGTTCCCAGGTGACACATGCAAACATGAAACAATTCCCTGGTTTAGCCAGCAGCAAGTAAAATGTTTTTAAGCTGCTCAGCCCTGTCAGGAACCTGCATTAGCCACTGGCTTTGGCAGACACTATAGTTCCCCCACCTCATGGAGAGAGAACTCTGACAGGGTTTTTTCAAAATCTTTGTGCTTTCTACAGTTATTGGATTGTGTAATGAAAAGGCCTGCATTTATTGTCAGCCTTGGGATGCTTTCAGCCCTCTCCTTGAACACACAGTTTTCTGTTGCCTTTCCAAACAGTAGAGTGGCTGAGGAAGGAAATTACTGGGAAAGCTTCCATAAGTACATCTAGTCCCCAGCAAATCATAGCAATCAGTCTAATAGAGAAATTTAACAGAATCTAAGTAACTTTGCTGCACTAACTGCATATTACCACAGTTACTCACAGTAATTCAACCATGCTGTAAGTCATGTCACCACAACACCCTGGATTTCCTGCCACCTGCCTTGCTCCTCAGACATTAACTGACACAAGGTTCCAACGTTCTATCCTTATCCCACTTGCCACTCTGCTCCAGAGGTGAGGAGCAGACAGCAGTGAGGGAACGACATTAACAATGCAGATATCATGGAGAAAGCAGATTTGGAGCTACATTTATTCATTTCTCTCTCTACACAAATGCATGTCAATATAAATGTGACTTACTGTCAGCAGACAAACTCTGCTGGAATATATCAAACCCCTAAAAAAGAGAGAGCTAGGAAGATGTTCTGAAACAGATGTGGGCAGAATGGACTAGCTGCAAACTGGTGTTGGACCTTCCAAGAGGATGCTGCTAGTCCTGTAGCTCAAAATGAGCACAGAGGAAGGTAGCCTGATGAAGCAACACCATGTCTAGCCTACAGCACACAAGATAATAAGGAATTGAGTAGTATGGAAATCCTACACCTGTAAAATGTTAATGAAACAGTTTGCTCTTAACAAAGAGAAAAAACTGAGACCTTGGAGAACTAATTCCCTTAAGATTAACTTAATATGTATGTCACTATTAAGCACAAGCTATTTACTAAGTTTTTGTTACACTGATGTAATTTCCTCTTTTTAATGGCTTTGCTATTGGAAAACTTACCTATTGCAGTTGATTGTTATAAGTTGTCCTCGTGAAGAAAAAAAGCCAACTGTCTAAGGCAAGAGGAGTACAACATCCCTAAGTTAAATGCATGTTTAATGCACTTGGGTGGATGGCTGAAGTGGTCCCCAATTTACTTGGTCTGTGTCTTGAGTACAAGAAAATTTCCCATTCATCCTTAGGGGAGCTCAGCCTCGGAGACCTGTGACAGTGTCTACCACATAGCTCAAACCTCTCAACAGCAAGAGGTGCCAAGATTGGAGTATAAAACTGATTCCTGCTTAGACCCTCAGAAAATCAACAAGTCTTTGTTTTCCCTCAGGAAACCAACAATAGCAGCATCAGAAGACTTCAGTTAGCAGTGATGATGAAAAGGAAACTTTACCATTATTCCCTTTTTTCCTCGGCATGGTGCAATCCTGTAAGAAGTCTTTTCTAAAACTGGGAGATTTATGTAGAACTGGTTTCATCTGACAGATACTGTGATTTTCTTGGTCTCCGTAAAGTGGTAAAGTATGGTACAGTAGTTACCCCACTGATGCTCCAGATAAGAAGAGGTAATGAAGGAATCAAGTATTACCTCACAATTATACTGCTTCTCCAGGTGACAAGTACTGCATGCCACCCTGCTGTGTGTGCCACTTCCATCTCTGGATATGGGGAAAGATGGATGAAATCAGGAAGGAATCTTCTGGAAGAGCTATCAAAGATTAGAAGCAGTGCCTACCATGACCAACCTGGGGCCTGCCCACTGGGCAGCTGGACTGAGAACAGCTTGAAGGGACTCCAGTATTTGTTATTTCTTGTTCAAGAAGGACAGTAGAGCACAGCCTGATGGGCTGGACTGATCTTGTAACAGGGTGATTTTTCTGTAACAGACTGTAAATGCTGAATTTGTTTGTAAAATCTGGGTTGGTCTCTGCCATATAGCAACTCTTTCGCACATACATAAGCATGCAATTCACTAAAAATAGGTACAGAATTAAGTTAACACTACCACAGTGTAGTCAAAACCATTATTTGGCACCATGTGGTACAGCTTCTCTGCAATTTCAGTAGCTGTGGCAGGGAAGTGGGGTGGACTATGCACTGCTGAACTCCACACATGGTTACAAGGCCCTTTCCAATCTGCCTAATGATGAGAACTTCATCTGGAATATGCACAGAAAGAAAAAAACCTAAATGTGATCCTAATATTTCAATGAGCCTAATTAGTAATAAAGGTCACTCTCATTAGAAGCTCTTCAGGGGAGGATCCACTGAAGGAAATTAAGCAGCAAAGGAATTTTAACATGATGTCCTCCCTTGCCTGCACCACACACTTCATGGAGGATTTGATGAGCAACCAAATTACTTGAATAAGTGATGAAGGTATTCATTCACAGGCCTTCTGTGACAATAGAAATGTATTTCTAAACTGCCAGATGATTCAGTGTCATGCATGTTAGTCGCTGTACAGCACATAGTGGCAGCCCTGGGTCCATAAAGGAAGCTTGTCCCTGAAGTACATCTCCTAATTGCCTCTCTACTGCTCAATACCCAGAATCCCATGTCCCTCCCTATCCCAGGTAGTCAAGCTTGTACACAGCACCCTGATATGCCATTTTCTTTGATTTCTGCATATTCTGCCTCCAACTATGTGTTAACAGAAGCTGCTCTCTACTCATGGGTATGACATCCTACTCTGGGCTAACTCCCTTCACTCCTGTAAAGACCATTCAAGAGTTATGACTACCTCCTACCTCAGGAAAATCTACTCCCAGAAGTTATAATGTCTTACAATACAAAAGTGAGGAATTAAGTTACAAGAAATATTTTTTTTCAGAACATAGAATAGAACTTTTCTGTGGTCTCCGCACCTCAGCTAAAGGAATGCTTTTAGCTTTTTTCCTGCTCTGAAAGGGCTTAAATCAGAACTGTAGGAGGGTTAGATTTTCTCCCCCTGTGATACTAGAAATTCCTACAGCATAAGAGAGCAAACAGGTCAGTCCAGTTTTAAAGCCATAAGTTTAACTGAGAAAGGAACTGACACCTCTCTGGCTTGCACTGCAAAAATAAATGCAGTGGTGAAGGAAGAGAATATGATCCTCTCTTGTTTCTACTGCTAGGCCAGAAGAATGCAGCAACAGCACTCCTAATGTTCTAGTTACAGCTGTTCTCTCACCTTTTTTGGTCCTTCTGTCATGGGAATAATGGGGAAAGAGTAGCTGCTCTGGGCCCAGAATGTCCACTGGTGTTAAGGAAGACTCACAGCACCTCAAAGACTTGGATACCTATGCCTTTTTAATGAGACATTGAATATTTTTTATCTGGGCTGAGTTCAGGGGCTCCCATCAGAAGAGCTTTATCATATTGTGTTGGGTTTGGCTGGAGTAGAGTTAAGCCAGCTTCAAAAGAAAGATCTAGAAGAAGAGACAACTAGTTAGAGATCTATAGATATGAGATGCAGAGCTGCTACCCAGAAAATGAAAGGAGTAAGGGGAAAGTAATTTCTTTATCAACAGTAAGGCGAACTTCTTTACCACTGACCCCGGAGTGCTCAGCAAGCCCTGATGATCCTGGGTCATACTTCTCAGGACACCTTCTCCATGGGATGGAGCTGTTGGTGGCTGCAGCATTGTTCGCTCCTGGGGGGTTTTTCCTCTAGAAGTTTCATGTAACTTCAGGAGAAAAGAAACTTGTAAAAGCTCCTGAGTATTCTTTAAATGCTGCTGTCTGTGACAGGATGAATGTGGGGATGTCTTCCTTACCTTACTGTGGAAAGGAAAAATATGTTTTGGATTTGTTCATTCCTTTTGTGGTAATCATAACAAAGATGAAGAAAATTTATCCGAGTTGACATTTTTAAGTAGCCACCATTTTTTAAAATTCCCTGCAATCTTTTGCTAAAAATTTCCTGTCAAATTGCTTTGATTTTCTTTGCTTTGTTTGCTTCGGTGGCTAAAATAAAAACTTTTAGCTTCCCAAGTATTCACCTTGAAATCCAAATTTTACAGAAAATTATTTTTATTAAATCATCTTGACTAGTTCTTTTCATAGCCATGGAGCCCTTTGTGGATGATGCCCTGACTTAAGTGCTGCAGCACTGAGTTAATGTGGTCATGGGGCTTACAATAGTAATATTTGTGAGGGCTTTGGCTTTTACATTTGCATGCTTGTTCTTAAAGAGAGATTTTAAGGGGTTTTAGTGTCCTGTACTGGCTCTTCATTAATCAATAGTTGTTCATGGAGACTTTTTTTCCCTACCTTGTTTTTATACTATATGCCAGCCTTTCTTTCTGGTAAAATTCAGCTTTGCTCTAGCTGGCCAGAAGCAGTTATTCATTTAGTGTTGCTTTGCTCCTTTTCTGCCTCTGCTTTCTCTGTGATATTTTGGAACCCACCCTTTCAGGACAGGGATGTGCAGGCAGCAGACATTAAGCAGGGAGCTGCTCCACCCAGTGGGTGCAAGCAGCAGGCACCACACACGTCCTTTAGCAGAAAAGTGCATAGGAAACCTAGCGTGGAGGTGTTTGAGCAAAGGATGCATACCCCTGTCCCTTGGGGAGATCACATCCCGACTTCATCTGCTCCAAGTGACACAATGCAGTTGGGAAATCAGGTCTGAACCCACAGAAGAGCTGCACCCAAAACAGTGTTACTCATAACGCTGGATGCTGGCTGCTTGCCTTGGGCCACAAGGGCTGCACAGTTGCACAGTCCCTGTCCTGGACATCCAAGGGTCCCTGGGCTGGTATCAGTGGGTCTGGAGCCCCAGTTAGCCAACCCAGCTGAGCAGACATGGTGCACATAGCCCTGGCAAGGGAATGATGGGGCTACCACAGCTTGGGGCAGGCAGGTTTCCTGACACCAAAAGTAGCACAGTGAAAATATATTTGAGCTAGTCTGACTGCATGAAACCAGGCTGTGAATCAAAGAAGCCCTTACTTTGAGTAGTACAGCATATCAAAACTTGTGTGTTGAATGCTCATTTCCATAAAGCATCACCACAATATACTAACAGATGAGGGCCAGGAAAACCTTCTGCCCAAGCCCTGGCCCTTCCCTCTCATGTGCCTGGCACCAGGCACAGCCAGGCTTTTGTATCAGTCCGTATCAGGGGGTCTGCAAAGAAAGATGTGAAGCAGGAGCAGAAGCACTCCTGCTCTGCTGACTCACCTCAGCAGGCAGTCCAGGCCAGTCTCATGAGCATCAGCTCTGAAATGTTAACTGCTGAGTCCCTTGGGGAGAGAATAATAACTCACAGGAGGGACAAGGTCAGAGGACATGCAGTTTATAGAAATACTTTAAGTTTGTAACTAAGTAGAGCACTATTTTGGGAGGAAGTAAGCCTGGGCAACAAACCACTGAACAACAGAGGCTACTGAGAAATTAGCTGGATTTCTGCCTACCCCTTTCTGGAAATGCATAAACATAAGGAAGATTTTAAAAAGCGTATTGTGTCACAAGCAGCCCTGGTTGTAAAAGAGAAGACTTCTGTGTTCCTCATGTAAAGCAGCCAATTAAGGCTTGACCCTCAAGTATACTTTGCAGGAGATTAGAAAGACTTCAGGCCACCCTCTGCCAAAACAGCTCTTAGTTCATGATCTAATCCTTGTATTTTTAGCCAAGAGTTCACAACATTATTCTGTTTCCTGTATTAAAGCAGAGTAGTGTTACTATTATTATTTTATAGCTTTATACTGCAATGGCTGTGAGAACATCAGGGAAGTTTATCTGAATTGTTCAAGGTGCTGCAGAGATTTACAAGTGATGGTGCCCCCTTGAAGCATTCCAATACCTTATACCAGGTGGTTCAGTTCCATAACAAAGCATGGCAGGCATTGTTCTCTAACCAGAAACTGAGATTGGTGCTCTTTGACACCTTGCTGTCTCATAGTACCTAGATGGTCTGTCAATATCAGACAACTTCTCTGCTCCCCCAAGCTTCTGAAAACATGCTGAACACACCATGGCAAAGATCTGGGGGAGTGCTGGAGCCTGGAATCGCTTCAGAATTAGAGTTCCACAGACAAAAGGCTTCTTACACCTAAGAGGACCTGGGCTAGAGGAGAAGGGTAAGAAGTCAGAGGAACCCATCCCAAGCATGCTGTGACTACATCATTAACACAAGGTTTTAAGCAGGGGCAGCCTTTCTCCACTCCTCCTCTCCAAATTCACATCAGCCTTTAACAGTGCTTCTGACTTGGGCTAGCTGGCCTGGCATGGACCACTCACTCAACTGACTGTTTTGCATAATTAATAATTGATTCACCTTGGCAATGTGGATGCACAAAAAACATATTTATTTCAGACCTATGGTTTTATGAAACTGCTCCACAGCTACTGACCAGATGAACAAATTGTTGTACGAAAGTGTTAATATTCCCAATTACAGCTACACATATATTTGTTCCGTGGTCTATAACACTGCACATAGTGTTAGTTCTGGCTATGCACTGACTGCCAAGTACTTGTGGGACTGATGAGCCTCTTCAACCTGCTTTTGAATGCTGAGAATTCTGTGGAGCATGATCTGTCAGAGGTGGCTAAAGAGATCATTTTGATTTGAAGGATGAGCCCAGCAGGAAAATGAGATGATGTGTCAAAATGAGATGGATGACTAAGTGGTCTCTGGACCAGACTTACTGAGAGCATAACATTTGGCCTCCTGACTGGCCTTTTGGTTCCTCGTGGTGCAGCTGATGGGCCCCACAAGAAGAACAGCTAGAGGACCTGAAATACCTTGCATTTGCTGAGCAGAGAGAAAGATCTCTGTGTTTAAATACTCTGCATCCTGCTTGCTGACTGCAGCACTTGCAAACATTATGTAGGAAAAGGACCAACCTCACACCATCGTGGCAGTAGTGATGATGAAACATGCTGCAGATTCCAGGAGGACTGGCAGGTCTCTGCACAAGTTGTCACTGGTATTACACAGTCTCTTTCCCACAAGAGCACTAGCAGGACATTAAGGAATTGCATTTGCTCGCATAGAGTCCAAGAATTAAATTCTCAAAACACTTCTTACAAGCAGAAAGATAAGAAGGATGGAAGAAGCAAATCCATCAGAAAAGACAGTAGCTTGGCAGGTTACCTGTTGGCATTCTTTCACCTCATTTTTGAAGGTACAAATGGAGTTCATTTCTGGAGTTTTGCTGAGCCACATCTTCCTTTAGCAAAAATGAGATAGGTGCAGAAGGATGAGCTTCCAGCAGCAGGTGAATTAAGTAAGTTTTATCTTCTGTTCTTGCTGGTTGTTGCCAGAAAGGTTAGGGCTCACTACATACAACTTCACTACCAAAATGTTTGTCTTGTTCTGGGGGGACCACAGTGTTAGAATGCTCTTCAGCCAAATCTGTAAGGACAAATTTTCACCACTCATCAAACTGCTTGTTCTTTTTTAGCTTGCTCAACTGAATACAGCTGAGTGCTTCAGCTCTGAGCCTATGTAGAAAAAGGGTTGAAAGAATTTGGTGGTGATAGCAATAGATATAGACAGGGGGAAGAGCAGGCTGGCCTTCAAGACATTGTTGGGTCACAGGTATACAGAGCATATACCTACTGGTGCCCTTTCTTTTTAATCAATTTACTTGGTGTGGCTGCCAATTTGTGGTCCTAGGCAGCAGCAGCACCTGCACACAGGACCCAGCTGCTCCTTGGGTCCAGTGAGCTGCAGCAGCTGCCCCTAGGAAAGAACCTCCTAATCAGGCAAAAGCTCTGCTTCATAAACCCTGTGAGCAAACCAGCTCTTCATATACAGATGAAGCATTCCAGCATTATTTTTATGCTTACCTTACTTACATAATTGAAACGCATCAAAAACCAGCAATTTTCTTTTAGCTGACAAACATTTGCAGCAGCAATTTTATACATGATGGTTATTGGTTAAAATGATCCCACCTCTACTTCACACCCAGCTGAACAACTGAAAACTTAATCCCAAGAAACACTAAAGTGTAGCTGGGGAATGTTGTGCTGCCTCTTTAAGATTAGCAACCACATCCATTAGTTCACAACATTGAATGTAAAAAGCAGAAACTGCACATTTTTTATCACTTGACAGCTGATTCTGCTGAGAAGAAACTGCTGTCTACAGCCTTGATTCAGCACAGTAGGAGGAAAATGGCCTATGACAATCACACTACACATCTAAAACTCCTTACAACCTTAAAAAGGTAGGAGGAGAAACAGGGATTGAGCAGAGCTGCCACTCATAAAAAGTTGAAGGAGAATTCTTAGAAAAGGGAGTTTTGCTTGAAAAGCATGATGTACAATTCATTTACTCTCCAGCCTGCATCTGTGGAAGACATGGAACAAGAGGAAAACAGGGAAATCATGCAGTAAGATCATTACATGCTTTCTTTTACTAGGGAACTGCTGCCAAACTACCAGCATGTTATCTTCCTTCTCATGACAGCTATGTAATACCAAGAGCATTTACTTGCTGAGAAGCACAGTTCCTGCTCAGAAATACAGCTGAAAACCAAAATTAAATCAGCCCTGGTTTCTTAAAGAAAACACAACATTTATTCTGGAGGTACCACGTGGACACACAGATTAAAAATGATAATTGTAGGCTTTGGGATCTTTTTCCCAGCAGATAGGATCTAGGTCTGCAAAGGAGAGAAGGAGAGCAATTCATTGCAGCAACCTGGGCTTCAGCACAGTCCCCAGATGTGGCTGCGCCACCTCTTTGCACAATTCCGGCAGTAACACGCTCCTGCACAATGGCTTTTACTAGCAGAGAGCGCTGCTCCTACTCGACATCTTTCACAAGCAGATTTCAAAACACTTCACCAAGCCGAACTCTCGTGCCTGCTGCTCTCACGGCCAATCCGAGCGATGTTAAATGACTAACCCAGGATTGCGGCACCCAGAGCGGTGGCACAGGCCGGGCCGGGCCGGGCGGGCCCCGCTGCCGCTGCGCCAGCAGAGGGCGCTCCGGCCTCGCCCAGCCCTCACGGCGCTTCCAGTCCGCACGGCGCTTCCCGGGGCAGGGAACGTGGTAGGAGCCTCCCTTCCCTTTTCTTTCCTTTACTTGGTGGGAAAGGAAAAAAGTGCTCCACGTGGCTTACCAGGGTCTCTGTTCCCTGCCGGGCGTCTCCCGCCGCTCCCTGACACGCTGTGCGGCCCGCGGCGGGAGGAGCCCCGCAGCCCCGGGCAGAGGGGCACAGCGAGGGCAGGATCCCGCCTGATCCCAGCGGCACCTGCTGCCCGGGGAAGTGCTGCCTGTGTCACTGAGGAGTTTGCACGTCTGCATCCACATGTGCTTTCAGCTACCTGCGGCAGGGAGGAGGACAGAGTGTCCTGCAGGGCCGGCTAGAAAAGCCTTCAGTGTGTCTGAAACCTTGAGGGCGGCTGAATCAGGAGCAACTGAAAGCAGCCTCTTACAGAGCACCAGTCCCACTAAAATACAACATCTGTGAGAAACTTTAGACACGTTCTGGTCACACTCTGTGACATGCACTTACACAGAATATGGCCTTATTTCTTGTGGTCAAGGTCAAAGATCTTGCTCTGTCACTGGACCAGTGGACTTCAGCTAGAAGTCCTAACCAAGCTGCCACAAGAGAAATATTTCTAGCACCTCCTCGCCTCTGTATGCAAATATTGCTTGGCAAAGATTGGGCATTTATCAGATGTTGCATTCTTCATATTTCCAATAGTCTGTTTTATTTTTTCCTTGTTGGACCCCTTTCTGACCCCTGTGGTCAGAAGAACGTGCTGAAGACAAGGCTACTATTTGGTGGCTCCTGCACACCTCCCATTCATCATTACACAAGTTGGTGTTCTCAGCCATGTGTGATCCCTCCTACTGCATCAGGCTACTTCCCAGCTGCCTGGCAGGCCACAATCTGCTCTTCTCCCAGTTCCTGTCTGCCATTGAAGGCATATAACATTGCAATCTGACAGCCATGCAAGCTGCCAAAATCCTACCCAATGTGAGCCAGCACATCCTGAATTCAGTGCAGATCTTATTAGCTTCATCCTGCATGGATCAGAAATCCTTTCCACAGCTGAAAATCCTTTCCAAGTCAAGGGGGTTTTGCCACCATCTGAGCAGCTCCCGGTCATCACAAGGCTGTTCCCAGAACTGGATGCTTGGCAAGGGCAGTGACTGAAATGTGAAACAGAATCAACCTTGTGGCACTCCAAAAGCCACTTGGACCTGGCAGTTTCCAAGAGCTTTGAGTACATCTGAAGTAGTGGTGGGAGAAGCAGCTCTGTCCAAATTATTATGAGGCCAAGGGGATTAAAAGAGTCCTGAAGCCAAGTTCCTGGCTCTGTTGTGGCAATAGCTTACTGCTTTCTTCTGCCTTTTTAAAAAACATGGAGGAAAGCTACCATACATAAACAATTTTTTCATCATCTCTCAATATCCAAAGTACCTGACACAGCAAGAAGAAATCTCTCCATGGAGACCACACAGTCCTGAAGCACATTGTGGAAATGGCTGTCAGGCCTCATGAATAAAAAGTGAATTACAAAGTACATCAGAGTATCATTGTATTGGCTAATAACCTACAAAGGTTTCTGGTTTTATCACAGACAATTGTGACAGAAAAAGTCTCATTATGCCTAGCTCATCCTGAGGGAACACAGCAGGATTAGTCTCTCTGAGGTAAGTGCAAGTGCTTTGTTTTACCCAGGGAAGAGAGAGCTGTGATTTACATCTGCAAGGTTCTAAGGACAGAAGTGCCAAAGGGCTCAGCTGCATAAGTGGCCTCTGTCCAGGGCTTTACCTTTAGGTTTATAGCATTACTGTAAACCTAAAGGTAAAACACTTCCTTGCTGATCAGCTGTCATTTGACTTCATTGTAACCCTCCTATACCTACCTGTTTTCAGCTACATCCCTGTCCCCCCATCACCTGGTAGTGTTCATCCCTGGTTTCCCTGTCTCTGCAGAGGGATGTGAATATCCACAAGACATTTGCTCAGAGCAGTGACATCCACAAGAAAGGGAAATGGTCTCAAGGTCTAACCCAGACACTGGCCAAAAAGTGGAGCTGAAACCAGCTTGCAGCTTGTCAGAGCACTGGGGGAATCTCAGACATGGTGAGGGGTTAACAGGGGGCTCCCAGGACATCATAACACCAGGGAGCTCTTCATGCCCCTCAGCACCTCCCCAGCTATTTTCACACCTGATGTCTTGTTCTTCATTCCAGGGATTACTTGCAGGTCTTGCACCCAAGACAGCTGTGTGTGCCTCAAACTTGCCTTTTCTCCATACTGTTTTTTTAAAATTGGGTGTACCAATTTCTCCAAGTGCAGCACAGGATTTGATAATCCTGTTTCTCGGGACTGTCTTTACAACTTACCTGCTAGATGCTAGGTCCCTACCCCTTTCCCCATTATAGGAGTTCTGGGCATGCACATCCCTGCATTGTTCCACTTCCAATGGAAGTTCCACCTTTTTCCCATATGCATCAAAATGTGAGGACGCTACAAGATTGTTCCGTAGTTTGAGTGTTCTCTGGGAGGAAAAGGAGCAGGTGGATGATAGAGGCTGGGCTTCACTTGGAAGGAAGTAGTTGAAAGAAGCCTTTTCAGTTCTACATCTCTCAATCATCCTCATGTGTGGGCTGCATGCAATTCTGTCAGTCATTTTCATTGCCATTGGTTCCACTTTCAACTGGAGAAACCCAGTGCTCACTGAAACAGCAATGGATAAAATAGAATCTAAAGGACAGTCACCAGGCTATAAATTCCCATCCCTGAGTCAATGCATATTTTAAGACAAATGAAGGAGATCTATCAAGAAAAGCTGGGAGAAAATAGAAGCTAAGCAGTAGTCTGGTAGTTGGGATGCTTCCCTGGAAGATGCAATATCAAATGCCCTTGAAGAGAGGAGGCAATGATGTCTTCCAGCATCCTGAATGAACTCTGGACCCACTGGGGTGTCTGTAAAAGAGAGGCACATTCCCTGTCTCTCACTTTCCATCTTCCATGTTGTTTTCTTGCTGGAAACTATTAGAAGCCTTTGAAGTGGCCATGAAGTGCAAAAAGGCTCAGTGCATACAAGTACCTGCTTATTCTACTGGAGGGCCATGAAGCAAGCTGCTTCCCCAAAGGTTCCCCAGGAATATAAACTCACAGGATAATGAGTGGATGAATGATTAAAGGACAGAAAATAAAAGGTGGATATTAGGAGCAAACCTTCATGACAGAGGGAGTTCACCAGGGCAGTGTCAAAGGGATGAGTGTTGAAGGCCATGATGTTTGGTGAACTTAGTAAATTACTTGGCAAATGGATGAGTAATAAATGTGACAAACCTCCTGGTAGCATGAGGATATGCTGAGTAAAACAGAAGGGTTATCTGTGAACAAGCATATGCTACCAAATGACAAGGTGAGAAGACAGCAGGAAAACTGTAACCTAGAAATTCAAAAGAAAGGACATGGGAAAAACACTTCTGACCTCATTATATCAAGATGGCCTTATGGGCCTGTTCTTAAAAATAATGTCAACTTAGTTTATGCTCCACAGCAGTTAGAAAATTAAGTGCTTGTGATGCTTTGGGAAGGGGTAGTGAACACAATGAACAATGTGAGGATAGCACAGCAGTGCATCTGCATTCCAAAGGCTGTGCACGTCTGATCCTGCCATCTGCAGAAGGGCTTAGCAGAAAGAACAGCACTCAGAGAAAAGCACTGGGAAAGATTTAAAAGTGCTTTCATACAGAAGGTAAAACTAAGGCTAGACTAGGATTGGAAGAGACAACTGAATGTGTTTGTATATAAACCTGACTAAACCAAAGTGCTGCAGGTGTATTCTAGGAGAGTAACCCTGTTTGCCTGCCCTGTTCTTGGATCTGTACCTGGATGCCCAGGGCTGAACACTGAGCCAGGTTGTCATCCATCTCATCTAGTACTACCAAGCCCTGAGCTCAGCTGCACCCATATGGGGAGTACTGCTTCAGATCAACTAGATTACTAGATCAAATAAACTAAATTATTTTAGTGGGATTTATTCATGTCCAGATAAGGATAACAAAGATTTTTCAGTTAAATAAGAACTAATTTATTGATATATCTGGTCTCAGAAATGAAACCAGAACTATCTCACAACACAGAAATGGTGTCAGCAGAAATTTTAACTGCCATCAGAAAAAGTGTTAAATATACAGATGACTACAGATAGGCCAGAAGTGTAACATCCCATGTCCCTATATTTTGATTTCTTAAAAAAAATATTTCAGAAGCAGCCTGGTTCTGTCTGTGATCCTACATCATTGCCTGAAAATGTGAAAACAAATCCATTAGAACATTTTTTTCTTGGCAGGAGTGCAAACACAGTATTAGGATTTAAGAAGTATCTGCATGACTGGCTGATAAATACCTTTAAAAGGCACTGAATAGTTTGATTACCATTATGGACAAATAGTGGATTGCTGTACATCCCACAATCTGCCTGTCAGTAAGCTTCAGGTATGTGTTATCAGACCAGGACCAGAGAGAACTTGGAGGAAAGTGTAAGGCACTAAGTGTCCTCAAAAGCTGCTACTCATTTTGAATGCCTTGAGCTGTGAAGCTATTGAAGGAAAGGATTTTTAATTGTGCCTTACATACAAGGCTTGGATGTCTCTGAGTACACAGTAGCAGTTACATGATGAGTGCTGGTTCCCTGAAGACTGGGTGTGCAAAACCACTGAACAGCCACAGCACCTGATGCAATGGGATAAAGAGCAGGTCAGCCAGCCTTTCCTGAGCTCAGTCTGGAGCCCTGGCCCAGGACCACTGGAGCACAGAGCTGCCCTGTGCTCCTGGCAGGCCTGCCAGGTTTGCTGCCATTTGGGTACCCCACCCTTGGGGAAGTCTGTTTCACTCCATAGCCAGCCCTGTGGTGCTTTTGAAAAATCTAGGCCCATTTTCTCATTTTGCAAGCTTTCCTCAGGTCCCAAAGGACTCAATTCTTCTGGTTTCTTTCCCAGCCCAAAGAGATGCACTTCAGAAAGCACGGCCCCTTCCCTTCAAACCTCCTGTTTAGAACTGGCTGTGGCTAAAAGCCTGGAAGTACAAAGTTATGCATGGGGAAAACTTACTGCTTTTCCCTCTCATGTGAGGACAGAGGTGAAGTTCAGAAGCCAGCAGAAATTCAGCATTTAATCCACTTCAGCACCTTGTAAAACTGATCTAGCCTTTATCTGTGCATTTAGACACTGTCACTTGATCTAAAAATAGTTTATTTTAAAACAGACTATGCTGGAAGTATCTCTTAAAGTCTCTCCCCCACTCTCAACACCTCAGGAAGCTTAAGCAAAATGTTCTGTTTTTCCACAGGCAAGCTCTGAGACAACTCTGCCACTTCCTACTTGAGAAACTTCAGTAAGAGAGAGACCAGTGTGCACTTACACGCAGAGTTTCGTTCTCTCTCTCCCTTTTCTTGTCATGAAATGATTGGCACCTCACACCAAGCAGCCCTGGTTTTTCCTGTTCTGCTGGCACCTAGGTTGCTGGGAAAATACCTCAAAGGCTCTTGTCCAGGACTGCTGCAGCTCCTCTAGTGACTGTTGTGTGAAGAACTTGTCTGTGTTTCTTGACCTCAGACAGGGATGTCTTTGCCTGCCAGCACCCTTCTCTGAGGAACTTCCCATCATTTCTGCCCACTCCAGCCACAAAGACAACAGGATGCAGGTTGCGTGCCTGAGACTGCAGAACTTGGGGGGGGAAATCTTAGAGCAGACCAGAGATCCACACTACACTTGATTCTAATGTGATTCTGATGATTCTCCCCTATGTAAGCTGTAACCCATATTTTGACTGTCTAATAAAGATGTCTCACTTAAAAATCAAATACTGCTAAAAACTACAGGGTTTTAGTGGGGAATTAAGATCTAACTGCAAAATCAGACCAAACAAATCAGAGCTGTGCAACTAATGCTGGTTTGAGTGTTGCTTTTAGGCCAGGGAAAAACTGAAAAATCACGAAGAGGGAGACTCGCATTTCTATGCTATAGGTCTAACCTCATCAAGTTTGGTGTTCGAACAGTTAATGGAACAAGGTGCAGCTCTCACATATTTGGCCTCCATGAGGGACTTTCTAGCAGACTAGATCAGCTAGAAAACTTCACACATGTAAAATTCTCCAATTTCAACAGCTCTTAGTGTGGCATAACACAAGCAAGCAGGAAGAGTGGAAACAGTAGGCAAGAAGTTAGTTCTATGTATTCCTCTCTTTTCCCCCAGGCTGTGTTAAGCCTGACCTGAGGAAGAATATAAAGCAGAGGAGGTCACCAAACAATCTTCTAGTCAATAATGCTGTTAGGACTTGCAGATTGTGGTGATGACCAGTCTACTGAAGTGAAGCATAACACGGAAGAATGGCTTTTGTCAGACGTTTGTGCACAGCTTGAAAACATCTAACCTTTTAGAAAAGAAATAAAGGTGCTACAAAGAATGTTAAAAGCAAATAGATGTACACTTATACTACCCCACTATTAGGATCAAATGCTATGGGTCATGGAGGAAACAAGACAGTCAAGTATTCCCTATCCCCCACCATGCAATGCCAGCAGAAGCTGGCACTGCAGAGCTCCAGGCTTCTCCTCTGGGCAGAGCTGGACTGAGCCAGAAGCTGCGAAGGAGGAAGGGCCAGGCAAGCACACAGTGATTGTTTCTGCTGTGCGTGGGCAGACACATCCCCGGCGTTATCCCTGGCACATTGCAATTTGGGCATGACATATCTTGTTCCTTCCACACAGCAGAAGTTATCACTGAGTCTCCCAGCTCCAGCTAAGCTGGGAGACTCAGTGATAACTTCCAATGTACGGAAGTTATCTCTCCTCGAGGCACATTTACATCTCTTTGTATCTCACTCCTTTTGGGTGTGAGATACAAAGAGATGCAAATGAGACTCGGCTCCTTTCACAAAGTGAGCAGTCAAGCTCTTCAATTCAGCCAAGTCCTTCAATTGCTCGACTCAGTCTCTCCTTTCAGCTCAGCCACAGGCAGACACAGCTTTGCTGCCAGGACCATTGGAGCAGCCCCTCCTTCTGCATCAGATCCCAGGAGGCAGAACGGCGATCAGCAGCCACCAGACATAGCGAACAAACTGCTGGAAAAGTGCAGGACAGGTGGGAGGAAGCAAGAGGAAAGAACAGAAATGAACTTTTAAAGAGCATTAGAACAAGTCCATGGTTTTTTGCCCCTGTGATGGGAAACCTCTTTTTAGTTACTAGTTGGTAACTAGTTGGTAACTTTTCCACTATCACAACATGAGGTTAGGAAAGTACATTTAGTCCTACTCCTGGAATACATCCTTGTTTTAGTCCCTGATTTCCTTGTGTGCCAATAGCTGATAGGCTTCTTCAGCTGCCAGGAGCATCATCTGACCACAGCTGTAGCTCCTCAGCATGTGTCCTTCTTGGAGGCAGCAAGGAGTGAAGGACAACCAGGACAATCCAGGCCCTGATTAAAGCATGAACAAGCAGTACCAAGTACAGAAAAGAGAAATCCCTAGCAACTAATCAGAACTGGACTGTAGGAAGTTGATTAGTGGAGTGGAGCAAACAGCACTCAGCATCCAGCAAGCTGCAGGGCTCTCCTTTCTGCCAGTCTCACCAAAGGGAAAATGGCAAACTTGGGTGCTCTGCTGCCAGCCTCAGGCAGAGGACATGTGGACTTTCAAGGAGGGTATGGACTCCTTTGCCTTGAGCTTTTGGAATGTAGGCAAAACAGAGCCCACAGCTGCTGCTGAGGTTACACCTTTCTTCTAATAAACCTAATAGACGTTTGGAGATGATGGAGAAAATAGTGCATTGCCCAAAAAGACCATGCATCTCCATACTCAAAGGCTTTTCTTCAAGACCCAATGGGTAAAGTCCAGAGCAACTGGCTGGACAAGAGACTTCCTGAAGATCCTTCCAACCTGAGTTACCTTGTGATAGACCATAAATTCTGCAGCCCCAAGCCGTGCAGTTCGGTAAGGATTACTGCAGCACCCTGGTTTTACTTCCATAGGAGTTCTCCACTTGGCCACACTTTGCTGTGCCACCAACAGCCCAGTCCACTTTAAATCACTGCCACAAAATATTTGGGGAAAAACACAAGCTGGTTGCGATACACAGAAATTACCTTCTGAAAGGAGACAGGTCCATCCATGCAAACACAGGAAAAGCTGGACAAAGGGACTTACTTCCTGAGACCTTGCTTACTGAGTGGGGCAAAACCCCAGCAGCTCTGTCTCCCCAAAGCTGACTCTGACTCCTCAGGCTGCTGCTGTACAAAGTGGGAAAGGATCTGCCTTTCCCAGACAGCGGCTTCAGCTGGTCTTCCTTGCAGAAAGGAGGTCTAAGTGTCTGCCATCAGCCACAGCCTGCCTTGGGGCTCCAGCAAGTTCAACTCACACAAACTCCCACCCTCACTTCCCTCATGCCCAGCTAAAGCTGCTGGGAGAAGGGGATCTTACTGCAGAGCTCTGAATATTTCCAGGAGCTTCTTTTGCTCTTAGCATTGCCTTGAGAAGCCTGGCAAGGATTTCCTTCCCACCACCATTATCAGGAAGAGGTGAAGGCATCTGTACAAGCTTCATCATCCCATTGCTCAACTCCCATCCATCAGCAACCACCTCAGCACAGCCCACATCTGCTCCAGCTGCAGCACTGGAGAAGGTAGAGTATCACCTCTTCTCCAGGGAATCCAGCTTTGGATGCCATTCCAGCAGATGAACTGCAACCTCCTCTTCTCCTGCTGTCTTGCAGCAAAGCAAGTTGCTCACATACAGGACTAACACCATGCTGAACTGCCTGCCAGGAGAGAGCCAACTGCTTAAAAAGAGGATTTGTTAGCTGTCAGCCCAAAGGAAGACACTAAGAGACGAGAGAATTACATAAAGATTTCAAAAGCAGACCAGTCAATCCTCCCAGGCTGTGCCTGGTTTATGGGGACCTTTCCTTCAATAGGAAGAACTGGGGAAAAGGCTCTCGTGCTACTTGTTCACTGAGTTGGAACACAGCCTCCCACAGAAACAACAGTACAGTAACCACGTTTTCAGATGAGTAAAACCTGAAGGTGTTGAATTTCATCCCATCTCTTCTCCCACAACTCTATAACAAACTCCCCTAGGCCCCTTCCCACCAGCCTCTCCCCTCACAATCCCTGCTCCCACATGCCTCACAGCTCAGCCCTTACCACACCTGGTCACCACCCTCTGACCTGTCACCCGTGCCCAGCACCACTTCTGAGAAGTGTATTATCCATCATGCAAGCTGCAGCCCCTCTGTGGTGACATCCCCACACCCTGGATTGGGGGATTTTGAGAGAAGACAGATTGCTGCTGCTGTACCAGCCACATCCAGCTATCAAAAAAACTGTCACAGGGAACCAGCACCTTTGCTGTTGGAACGTAGATGAAGAATACTAAATTGTTTCCAGAAACATAAAACATTATTCTGTGGGAGAAACAGGTGAAACAGGAAGGTGGCCCTCATTACCCACACTGCTCCCACAGCCACCCACCTTCTGCTGAGGCCAGTCACTGCTCCAGCTGCAAGGAGTTGCCTGCAAGTTGGATCCTGCCCTAATCTAGGCTGACTTAGTGCTGTGTGGTGGAGCATGGGAACCTCTAGCATGAATTCATTATGAATACGGACAGGCAACTCCTTGACCCGAAGGAAGCTTTCTCCTTCAACTCAGCTACCAGAATCCAATTGCCAATGGTAAGACAGCATCTAGTTTTCTTTCCAAGATTCAACCTCTATTTTTCATTAGATGCTTCTATTTGCTCTTGCTGCTTCAGAGCTCTCTTGCTGTGGTAACTTCACTGCTAGAAATAGATGAATTTTCTTTCCCCACATGCCTCATAGGGATTTATTCAGTGAACTGGAAGACACTTTCCCACAGACTGACCTAGTTCCACATTTTTGAGCTGTGAGGAATGCTGATCTGGTGGGACAGAAAAAAATCTGTTCAAAACACTTCGAAGGTCATCTCCCAAGTGAAAGATGGAGATCTGGGAAAAAAAAAAACAACCCATTATCTGCCCCACCCTCCCAAACCTAAAACCTGATGTTGCATGCTCCCAGGTTTGGCTCTGGGACAGAGAGGTCTGTCTCCTTGGGCAGATGAGCCAGGACAGTTTGGTTTTCACCTAAATTAGCTTCAGTCCAAGTAAGTTCTAAAATCCTGATAAACTATAAAAAACCACTGCCTTACCTTTACATCACTCTGGTGAAGCCTGGAGTAACTTAAAGGTGGCAAGCCCTTGTAAATGGGGGAAGAAAATCCATTTGTGCAATAATACAAGTAAAAAGTCAAGGGATGGAGTGCTTTTTTGCATACAAGTAACGGCCTTCAAAGGGATAAAAATTAGGAATCTAATGGAGAATGGAACTCCTGTATCAATAAGCACTGAAAAAAGTGGTACAAGAAGAAAGCGGAAAGAAAGTCTTAACAAATCCAACAAAATCAGAAAATTGTTTAGAAGAACCTTTAAAATGAGTTTTATTGTCAGAATTTTACAAGTAGCCTTCAGTGGCATCATACAAGAAGAACTCTGTTGCAAAACTCTAATAAATAGTCTGCCCCAAGTCCCAAAATATTTTTTGAAATAAAATAAAACAAAACCAAACTTAAAAGAGAATAAAAGCAAGACTTCAGGATGCTCAGAGATGTTAGCAATATTTCCCATTTACAAATAATATCAGGCATTATATAAATCTCCTTCATACAAGTCATTAAAAAACCCAAGACATTCTAAACCTTTACAAAAGCACTCCAGAAATAGTTCCAAAGAGATCCATTTCCATGACAAAACATTAGAGAAGAACTCCATGGGGATTAGCATCACAAATGAAGTTTGAGGTTGAAGTGTAGTGTGTACTTGTGTGCAGCAAGATTAAAGAGCGTGAAAAAGGGATTTGAAGAGAGCATGGAAGTCTGTGACAAGACTCTACTGTGATTTTAATCTGTGTATTTGAGAACGTGATAAAAGGGAGTGAGAGGATGCTCTCAAAATTAACCCCCAAATACACTGCACTTTATGGAAGGCAATATTTACTAAGGTAGTAACTATACCCTCAGAAGGGAGTAGAAAAGGTTTCTCAGCACACTGCACAGTTCAATGCCTGTGCAGACTGCAGTGCTTAGAAGCTGCATTTTGACACCTAAAAGGTATTTTCTGTAGAGGTAACACGTTGTGGCAAGTTAGCTGTTCCTTCAAAGAACAAGAAATCAACTTTGCTGGCATGATGCAGTTTGGGAAATCTCGTGCGAGACAACTTCACTGGGGACTGGGGATTTCAGAGCTCCAATCCTGTCCCAATGCTTTGAAAAATGCACTTCTCTAATTCCCCTTTACATATTCCTCTATCTTCCATAGTAAAGGATTTATAAGATGTCTCATGCAATAAAACACAACTTGAATAAACTTTTCTCAAATCTGTGATTTGAGAAAACCAGGGAAACAGAATGGGAGGGCAGGTACACAGTGATGGTTTTTGTGGTTTTTTATAGTGACATTTCAGGGGGGAAAAAGAAAAAACCAAACCTTAATCTCTTTACAACTTCAGCTTAAGTCTCCTGCACATATGCAAGCAACAGACTCCCCTGGAAAGGAAGGGGGCTGTACTCAATTGAGTACTGTTGCTGGATCGCTTATGTCTCAGCCTGCCTGATGTGGTATGAATTGCAGCATGCCTAATTTTGCAGTTTGTAAAGGTACTTGCAGCCATTGTTTCCACAGGAAACAAAGGCCAGCAGAAATGCTAATGCAATAGATGTGTGATAATATGCCTCACCCATGGCTCACCTCTCTAGTCTCTCTCTAAGCTGTGATGCTGGCTGTACTGTACCATACACTATGGACACGCTCTCTGCAATGTATGGGAAGGTAACACTAGTAACCAAGCGCAGATTGCTAAGGAGACACCTAAAACATTGCATTACATCCCCTTGTCTGTGGCATACTTCAGAAAACAATGTTAGAAGAGCAGTAAAGTAAACATTTCTTTCTAATTTTCTAGATGTCATAATATTTGCCAAAGCTGCAAGGAAAAGCAGATTACCTGAAACAGAGAAAAAGGAATTAATGGAAACAGAGGCAGATGGAACAGCAGGCCTGATCCTGGCCTCCAAATAATTTTGTACATAACAGATAAAGAGACAATGTGCAAAAAATAGACATTCACATTTTAGCAGTTAAACTTTTATTTTTTTATTTTACCTTTTTAAAATTATTTACTTTGTTTTTTCTACAAAAGGCAGACATTGATTGTTGATCTGCAATTGTTCTGAGTGCGCGCAGAGATGCAAAAAAGGGTTATTGGAGGATGAAGAACAGGGAATTGCTCTGACTATACTTTCACATGTCATAATTAAGGTGGCATTAAAGCTTAAGTCCCAGTAATAATATTCATAACAGATATTTTCCTTCCCCATACACCGTTCTCAGTTCATATCAATTGTGTTGAAAACCCATTCGGTGAATTTCTTCAGCTTTTCGGTTGCATTCTGGGATTCCTCCTGTAACCTCAAGTTGTCTTCCCGCAAATGTTGCACTTCAGCCTGAAGGCTGGCCTTGTCCTCTTTTTCCTTAGGCATAAGGAAAAATACAGATCTTAGTGGAAATTTTAGGTGATGCTTCTATCTACCTAGAGCAGCAAGAATCTCTTAAGAGAGCATAAGTCTCATTCTTTTTAAGGATTTTATGTGCAGTAACACACAGGTTTATATCCAAGGGACATTAGTGACATTTCCTTGCCCACATTTTAATTGCATGAACAGGATTTCTTTGTATTAGATCCTAGTACAGAAGCTGGCTCCCCAGGTGGTCCAATAAAATTGGCCATGACCTGTTCTGTATGTACAGGTGCTGATGGTTAAGTAAGTAAAGGGCAGGGAATCTTCCTGCACTTTCCCAGTGAGACTTCATCTCATTACAGCAGATCCTTCTTGGACCAAGTAGGCATTAAAACAATACAGGAAGTTTCCATTGCAGAAATTACAGGTTTAGATAACACTGTCAGCTTTTCATCAGCAGGATACATTTTTATGGACTAACTTCAAACTTTTTGCAGTGTCACCTGAATTAGGAGTGGAGGTACTGTGAATCACCCTCCTAATTTAAGCAGAGGAATCAAACGCCTACAAATTCAGACACCCCATCCCAGCCATGCATAATTAGAAGCCTGAGAAAAGTAGCAAAGAAATGTCTTTTTCTCATACAAGGATGAGACTGTCACAGGCTCAGGCATGGCAAAGCAGCATTACACAGTTATTAGCATCACCAAGCACTAAATACATCTTACAAATCCTTCTGCAGATGAAATGCTTACCTTCCTTAAATCTTCTTGCAGCATCTTCAGCAAACCTTCCAGTTGGTCCACTTTAGAGGCGAGAGTTGGAGGAGATTCTTTACTGTTGAAAGCAGGGAACAAGAATAGGTATTGATATGATTTACTGTCTTCACATGGGGTAGCTAGAAGCTTTGTCTATACCAAGTGGCTTTATGAAGGTATGCATTTGCACGCACCAAGAGGTCACAAAATGAACATAATAGAGTACATGGAACACATGCAGCACATTAAACAACAGAACAAATTTAACTCATGATTACTTGGGTTCATCCCATCACTTAACTTCTTTCTGCTTTAACTCACTGTAAATGCCTTGAATTACCATTGCTTTGGACAGGTTCATTCACATCTCTGACAAGAAAAAGCCTGCAAAAAGGTTCAACTGGACTTACAATTCTTTTATTTTAACCTCCCAATTACATCTTCATGAGAACTTGTGAAGAATTATTGCATGAAGCCTGGAGATGGCTTCCATATAAAGACATCCCTACCCTTTTCCTTGGTTTGTAGCTGGGAAAGCCTGGTCATCTGGTGTATCTACTTACCCTGTATAAGGCTTTATCTGTGCAGTAAGCTGGTCCTCAGCCTGATCACTGCTGGAAGCAGCGCTCACAGGTCTGTGATTTTCATCAGCAGCAGCAAAGAATGAAGCTCGCTGAACTGAGAAGGCAAACGTACAGAGAAAAACAATGGCAGCAATAATTATTTGTTCATGCACAGAACAACAGCTACACCGCTGCATCTCAGCAATTTCAGTCTTTCAAGCAAGGTGAAGTGATGGTATGACATACCAATGTCCACTTGACAGAAGCTAACTGGCAGTGCAAGTGTTTGCACCAGGTTTGCCACTGCACTGGATTCAGGAAGTACTGGCACTGCACAAGCAGCACTGTGCTGATCTTCCTGGCTACAATGGCATGATACCACCCAATAACTTAGCAACTATATTTAGCTTCCTTCGCTCTGTAAAGAATGCCTTTATCTTGAGGAAAGAAAAGCTCACTGTGTGCAACTTGACCAATGACATTTTTCAGAAGCTGAAATTTTTTCCTTATGCCTTAGAAAATGTTTTCAGATTGAAACATGAAACCTCTGCTGCCTTGTGTATTTCTCATTCTGTAACTGTTCAAATGTTCTTACACATCTCTAGATCACTGTCACGTGTAGTGTGACAAACAGCAATATAAAGACTTTTAGCTTAATAAATTAACCTCAGCAGCTCTCACTGGAAACAGAAGAGAATTGTCTTTTTCTGTTTGGCAAATTTTTATACTACAGGTTGGCGTAGCTCAGGGATCCAGGCAGCTGGTACAGATACCATGACTTGCAACTTCAGGAGCTTGTGCTGAGGACACCAAAGGTGTAGAGGAGGTGTTCAGGATCACAAATCAGAATTTAGGTTCCTTGGTATGTGTCAATCCCTACTGCCAACTGTCAGAGACTAGAGAACCAAAGGCCAATGGAATTATATTGAGATCCTTCTCTAAGTCAAATTTGAATCTATTTTTATAGCAGTGAGATGAAGCTGCCAGCTAACACATTACTCCAGCTTTTCATCATCTGAGCTGTCAGTTTGTTATCTTGACCACAGTGACTGTGTTCACACTTCTGAAGAGAAACACAAGTGAGTCTGGGGCCTACCAAGTGAGGGATTCAGGTTAATGAGGACAGTCAAATAAATCTCACCAAAAACCAAGAGATCCTTTCAAGAGAAATTGCCAGCCACAGGGAAATGTGTTAAAACCTGAGTTTCACCCATATGTGGTGATGAAAAAACCATCACTACAAATTCATATCCTCCTGAGGACCATGTCTAACTTTGAATACTCTTCCCAAAACTGCACAGCAGAAATATGAGCCAAGCTGCTCCTACAATTCCTGTGGCAACAGAGCAGAGGACAGGAGCACATCTTGAACACCCACAGAGACATGCACTGTGTTAATGATATATATGGCTACTACCAGAGAACAGCCAAGAAATCAAAGTACTTCACACCCTTTTCCAACCATGGTGAATAAGGTGAGTGAAAAAACACTTCCATGAAGGTGGGACAGCATTTATGCAGATATTAGGAATGGGCACTTCTGTTTCACACATCTAGAAGACTTTTCCATTGAATTCTAGTAAAAAATTCTCTTTCATCTAAACTGCATTTAGTTTTAAGTTCAAATGTATCTAGACAGTTTACAGTTCTCTTCAGTTTACCAAGTGTCATGGAGATGAAAAATGCCATAGGATGAAACAACACTTACAGGCAAACCTACGTCTTTGGGGTATGCAGAGACAATGAAAACGTATTTACCAATAAGGTGTATTTCCCAAACTATCTTGGTAGCAAACTTCAGCTGCACTACATGTACTTACTTCTTGCTGGCACAGTAAGCAAGCAATCATTAGTGTGCTTTCCTCCTACTATATGACTTTATTTTTGCACTTTTGTGCCTTTCCCACACCAGCTGTCTGCAACAGCTTTACATGAAATGAAAAGTGGTCAGCTTCACAAAGATTTGGCCAAACCATAGCACCGAGGAGTTCCAGTATGAAGAAATAGTTTCTGAGTATTACATACAAGTTTCAGGCTCTTAACACTTGAGCTGGTATTTTAAATGAGCTTAATCTTCAGACTAAGTAGAAAATTAAGAACAACAAAATCGAAAGTTGGGATTAAAATAAACCCAAACAACCACAAAACCCACGGTCCTTAATGTAGTGTGCACAAAGACCAGCTTTCTAAGTATTATATTCTGAAAACTTACCTTCAAAAGCTTTGGCAGCATCTACCAAGTTTGACCAGTCCAGATCAGAGGCAGAATCAGGCAATGGCATAAGACCAGGGTCTGGCATGGGCTGCCGTCTTTGCTCCTGGATATCTGTGAGGGAGCTGTCTGAGGCAGAAAACTCTCCTGGAGCGATGCAGAATAGATTATAAACTCCATACAAACACCCAAAAATTCCTTTCTTAATACTGCATGCCCTATTCTTAACTTTTCTGACATAGCACTTTTGGAACCAAAAATCAGAAGAGTGTTTGATCTACTGCAGTTGACCAGATACAGCCTTTTACAAGGCAGGTTTATAAAGCCAGCACATTCAGCTCCTTTCTAACTTGCCTTAGTCCTTGCAGTTGAGTGCTTCAAAAGTCAATCTCTGATTCCACAGCACTGAGCCTGAGTGGAATACTCTTCTACCCAAAAATTCCTGCCTCTGCACAAGCTGAAGATACTTTAGAGGCCTCTGCTGCTTGCTGGGGATTCTACAATCTCTGATTTTTTGCTACTGTAAAAAACAAAACAAAACAAAAAAACCCCAAAAAACAAAACAAACAAACAAACAAAAAACAAAACAAAACAAAACAAAACAAAAAAAAAAAAAAAAAAAAAAAAAAAAACAAACAAAAAAACCAAAACAAAAAAAACCCCACAACAACCCAACCCAAAACTGTGGGGGGGGTTTTTCTTCCTCTTTACAATCTTGTAAACCAATGGGAGCCAACTTAAGGCTACCAAGACAAATCAGAACAAGAAAACCCTTAAAATTACTTCCAGATCATTGCACATCTCTCAGCAGTTCAGTGAAACCTTCAGACCTTTGCTAAAAAAAAGCCACACCCAGCTGTAAGCTGTTACATGGCTCACTATGGAAAAAAACCCCAACATTGGCAAGCTTGAAAGAAGGATTCAAAATCCTGTATTTTTTGTGCAAATTAAAACAACAAAAGTGAAACCCTTAGATTTTCATCACTAATTAGGGCAAGACCAAACTGTCAACCAAGAATTACCTACTTTATTTCACTTCACTGGCTGGACAATCAAAAAATGTGCAATGCCTGGTGCCATGTGTGAGCTCAGAAACAGCAACGACTTCCTTTTTCATCCCCTCTGTCAGGATGTAAACAAGTTTTGAAAACCTTGCAGGCAGTATTAGAAGAGAGAGATGCAGGGGTAAGAAGATGAACTGAGCACTTGGGAGGAAGCAGCTGAGAAGATTATAGTGAAGAGTCTGCTTGGATCATACAGAATAGAAAGACAGTGTGACAGGCAGGATATAATCCCAGAATGCCACGAGTTGTATTTCCCCTGCCCCTCAATAATTAAAATAATTTCATAAGAACTTCAGCTAAATTATATTGCTGCCTAGGAAACAGTGACCAGAAAATCTACACTGCATTCACTTCTTTGCTCAGGAATCTGGATTTCTTTTGTGTCTCTATTTACTTTTTGTAAATGCAATTGTGGCTCAATATTAACACTAAGGATTCTTGTCTTAGCTCTCGAGAGTTATTTTGGAGGTTGTTAACATGAAAATATTTCAAATTAGTGAAAAGATACATTCAATTAGATAAAAACCTATTTGAATAGCTACCTGTTTTAAAACTGTGACTTGGATTGTTAAGGCAGATGAGTAAATACAAACATTTTTAGCTCACTGTTTTTCATCTTTTAAAAAAATGGATGTGTTCTGGAATCTTTGAATTTAAAGAATTTTGAATAACTGGAAGCCAACAAATACTTGTGGTACTAAATATCTAGCTTACTTAATCCTTTTCTCAGCAAAGTGTGTGTGGGAAGACAATCTGTGTGCCAATCAAATAGCTGGTCCTTTTATCATGCAGCTCCTACATTTAATAGAAAATGGAACACCTTGTTTTGTTGACAGAGATAGAAAGGTTATGTGCTAGGAGGAGTTATCAGTTCAGTGTGGAAGAGAACATGACAATAAAAGGTTTTGTAGTTTTCTTTTTGGAAAATACAGTATTTAAATGAAAAGAGACAAAGTGCTGCTTTCCACTTGTGCTCAGGTGGCATCATTAATCTTCTGACCCCAAGCCCTCAGAAGCCAAATCCTCCATCCAGTTACAAGCATAACCAAGTCTGCAAAGTTATTTTAGTGCATATAAAAAAAAAAAAAATGAAAAGAGCTCAGTTTCCTAACTCTTATGCAAGAAACACGTTATACAGACACAACAGCTCATGAAAATGTCAGGTTCAACACTGAAAACTGATGCCTGATGATCACAGTCAGATGAAAAGAATTTAAAATAGATTTCTTCATCAGCCTTCACTGTCAAATGCATCCTGTGTAGCTAAATGCAGACTCTGCTTAGGGCCCACTACAGTGAGTTGAATCTATTGATAGCCTTGCATTTTCCTCTTGAAACATACTAAAACATGAATAAATCAGAGCAGATATGTACTTCTTCAGAAAACATTGCAGAATCCTACCCTCAGATCCACCTCTATTTCTGGAAAACACACTCAGTTATAAAGTACAGTGGGAACCTGTCAAAATTCTGTTTCTCACTGGGACATTCACGTGCAGCAACACACAAGTCATCAAATAATCAAATTGAGACTTTTCAATAAACTAATGGGGGAAAGCTGAGTGTCTTTGTGACAGCACTTTACAAATAACCTTTTCTGGTTAACTGAGTGACTAAAATAAGTAATTCAAGTGCTGTAAAATAAATAGGGTAAGGAAATGAATTTAGAAACAGTTGAACAGTTGGCACAATAAAAGCTGTATCTGGTGTAATGTACATCCAAATGTCCACTAGTATTTATCCACTTTCGTATCATTTTCCTAATTGTCTTTTATTCCCATAATCCCACATTAAGGAACTGACAGCAGAACTGAAGTTCTCTCTGGTGGATAACCAGAAATACATTATTTGTCCATTGGTCCAACTGATCTAGGTGACTCTTGGAAGAAATGATGGAAACTTGCAACCAGCGAGGCAAATTTCTGTGGTCCCTCCACAAGGCAAATGCATGAACAGTCATCCCATCTTACACCCACTGAAGTGAGGAAAAAAAAAATTAAAATACTGTCTTTTTTAATATTTTCAGTCATGTGACTGGACTCCCCTCATCTGAGCAAAATCAAGATGGAACTACCAATTGCTGTAACAAACATTTTGCCACAAGATGATTCCCCGAAGGATTCCTCTGGAAGTCGAAAAATGGGAAATCCACTTACCGTGTAGTGATTTCATTCCCAAAGTATAGGATGGTCTCCGTAATGGCAGCGACTTTGGGAGAGAAGGGTAGGTGCTGGTGAACAGAACATCGTTTGGCATGGCTTGGTCCAGGAGCGAGGCGCGCGAGGTGAAGAAGTGATCCCTCTGACCACTGTAAATACTCTCATCTGACAAAGTCCTTTGCAAGGCACGCCTTGTGGTAGGAGTGCTGGGAAAGGGAGACTGACAGGACAGAGTGTGTGACTATACATTCATAAACACAAATAAAAAGAAATGAGAAAAAATAATCAATAAGGAAACTTTTGAAATAGTTTTAAAAAAACTTATTTAGAGTAAGAAACCAAGTGTTAACATAGCGTTTTTTCAGAGTGGACAGGAAAAAGAACTGACAGAATTGGCTTTTAAGGAGGTTATATCTAGGTAACATACATAGATTTTTTTCAGCCTCACATTTTAACTTTTAAACCCTTCAAACTTCTCCTGAAGCGGAAATCTCAGGCAGCTCTTGCTGACTCCAGAGCTGATGTGTAGCAGAGAAACAGATCCAGAAGGAGCCTGAGTACTGCAGAAAGAAGACTTCTCCCATTGCCTGGGGTTGGCTGCCTTCCTGTAGACACAGCACCAGCAAATGCCAACTAATTAGAAGTCTCCCGTTACTGAACAACTAGGAATACCCCCACTGCTGTGGGTCTTCAGAAGTATTAGAATCGAAAGCAGTCCCATAAATAAGAGAGCTTGTGTCTTACCCTCACCATCATCCCAGCTTCCTCCCTGCTCCACACAGGAGAAAGCAATGCTGGGGGTAGCCAGGAGTTTTGCACTCTCAGGCCAGTGCCAGAGAGCTGCTACCAGGATCATTCCCTCCACCAGAGACACTGATTTTCATGAAACCTGTAGCAACACAGCTATCTCTAAGGCATAGCATGTCTTTACAGTTGGGTTGAAATTTGCTCCAAAGACTTTCATGGAAAAATTTTTGCAGAGCTTCATTTGCTCTATAAGAGTTTAAACAAAAGGAGCAAATGTATTTAACAAAAAGAATAATTAAAAACAAAGTTCCTAATTTGCACATAAAAATAGTCATCTCTTCTCGGAGAGAGGAAAAAATTGTTCCACAGACAATATTCTATTCCTGTGATCAAAATCCCACACTATAGGGTGGGAGAAGAACATGGAACTGTTGGTAGTGTACACAGGAAGACAATCTGTGAATCCTCTCACCTCTTAAAAACGTCAATATGAGAACATTGCTGGACATGTTTGTTTTATGATTAAGAATCAGAATTATTAAGATTAATTCCAAAACCCTGCTATCATCAGAAGGAAATAAAGAAGCCAACTTTCTATTTTTCATGCCAATTTTCCATTATCAATTCCTCCCCTCTGTGATGCCTCCTTCAGGACTTGCCCATCACAGTATGAACCCGCATAAACCATTAACACTAAAGAAATGACAGCTCCTGCTACTCAGTTGTTACTGTGGCACACGGGAGACTGAACTGCCTTTTTTTTTTTTTCCTGCTAATGAAAAGTTCTGGTACCAGAGCAGGGAAAAGGGAAAGTTACTTGTCTGAGAATATACAATGCCCAAATAGTAGAGAGGATAAGGAAGATAAGGCGATAAGGAAGGCTGGGGAGATAATACAAAGATGCACAAGACACACAAAATCATAGCCTAGAACAAATTCTACTGGCAAACAAAGCCTTTGTCAGCCAATAGACAGAAAGGTGAAGGATTTTTGGTGCAATGAATTAATGCAGGCCATTATAATTATTTTTTAAAAATTTCTTTTAAAGTGTCAAAAATTCATATGCTCTAGGACTTTTTCTGTAAGATGAAATCTAAGTTATGCAGTGGGCAGAATTAAGTTACTTTTAAAATGCAATTTTAAAGATGCAATTTATTGGTGTGACAGAACATTTTTAACTTGCTAAAATATATCAAAAGTGCAACCAGGAAATAAGGATCAGGGTAAGAACTGATTCACTAACCCCATGGCAGAAAAACAGCAAACTTGGGAAGATATCTTGGTATGAGAACAATTCTCTCGCTCGAAACAACCAATAGGAGGTGTTTGTATCACCCATGTCCCAGTTCCCCTCAGAACTATCACAAACCTAAGAAAAACCTATCTTGCCAATAATAAGGTTTTCAATCTCTGGCCTCAAAAGTAACATCTTAAATAAACTGTGTATGGAACCCACACTTACAAGCTTTAATAAGCCACTTCATGTTTTTACTAGCAAAAAATGAAGTTACAGCTCTCTCTTCTGCATGGTTGCTGTGGAAACAATTTGGGCTCTGGATGGCAAGCACTGGCTGTACAGGAAGACTAGAAATCAAGACATTCTCTTCCAAATTATGGATTCTAAAAATATATGCACTTACGTGTTATTCAATGTATTTTGAAACACATCAGGAAATGTTTCTAACTATTCTGCAAAAATATAGGCTTAAGTTTAGGGATCATTTTTGATAACAGGATTACTGAGGCATAAAAGTGTGCTTTTTCCAAGGAGTTTCAATGCTGTCAGTAAATCACTGTCTAGTGATGATATCAGAGAACAGTTAAAATATGTATGACAACACTACAGGATTTTCCATAATCCAGCAGTACTGAATGTTCTTTGCAATTTGGCATATTAGCCTCTTTAAATCTACACACAAAGTTTTAATAATATTGCAGAGACTGTAATAATGAATCTTTTCACCAAATTAATTCTCCAGTAATCAGTTACAAAGAGATTATTTTCCATCCACCATGAGAATTCAGGGAATGCTTCGCATTTTATTTTCCTGTTATGCGTGAGAATGGAAAAGATCCTCTCTCTCTCTTTAACATACCTTAAAATTCTTCTGGGATTCAGGTGTTGGGCTATCAAGATCTATCAACTTCTTCAGCTCTTCTTCGACAGTGGACTTGGAGGCTCGTTTTGGGGAGGCGCGCAGGTCCCTTGCGGACGCCCGCAGCCGAGGGTGCGCCATTTCATTGCCATCACTCTGGTGACGTCTTAAATGAAATGGAACAGACACATTCAGGTTTCAAAGCCCTGGGGCAAGAGGCATGAATGAAACAAGAATTATAGCACCCTCAAGTTTTTAAAAGAAAAAAAAAACTATGTAGAGGGCACAGAGGATGGAAGAAGTTTCACTACTACAGCAGAGACTCACCTTAGTGGATACCTGTGGAAGCACTAAGCTTGTTTAAAAACATCAACTAGCAATGCAATAAAATAATTCAAGGTTAATGTAATACATTTTCCCAGTAAGGGACTGAATCCATTGATATAACATGCATTCATAAAAAAAGGTGTCCTCAGTAAGCCCAAAAGCAGCAAATGATTAACTTTCTTTAATATTTCAACAGGCTTTTTATAATGTAGTTATCACAAAGTTTCACCATTTCCTTTTGACAGCCAGTTATTGGTATCATCTAGTGATACTGTGCCTGACTCAGTAACAGGCAAGAGGGTTTGAATAAATTACTTTGAAATGGGCTTTCTTAAGTATTTGCTTTTTGAGTCATACTTAACAATATTTTCACTAGTAAGTTGTTTCTCAATTTCTCTTCCAAAAGAGATGCTTGCATATTGTAATGCTGAGATACGCTGGCTTGCTTTAAGCCTGTTAGACTGGATACTGGCAGCAATTTTAACAAGGCAATGTGGAATGCCAGCGTTAATGCACAGCATGGACAGTACTACTACATGGATGAGAGGTTTCAGTAAAACTCAGGCTCTACAGTAAGAGGATTTTTAATATTTGCTCAAATAGTATTTTGAATCACCTTTAAGTAGTCCCAAGAAAGGATAAGCTTTAATAGGACTGAAATCCATAGAGCTTTCTAGAAATTATAAAACCCCCAACTTTTACAAGTTAACATTAGAATTAGATTAGCCAACTATCAAATATTTAAACCATACTCCAAGAAGACGAGATTAGAGATTAAGTTCTACAGAAGATGAAGCATTGTATTAAATAGTCTTGAACTCTTCTCTACAGAGAACTGTCACAGATCAAAATGCTTCTTTTACAATTAAAGCAAATGATCAAACAAGAGAACAAAAAATAAAGTCTTACTTTCTTGAATCCATAAACCCCACTGAGTTTATTGTCCCTTCTGGCTTTTTCCATCCGATCAGGTACTTGCTAGTAGCACCCTGGCGAGGGTAGAAGGTCCTAGGACCAGATGAGGAGGAAGAGGAGGAGGAGAAAGAAGGTGCGAGCTGAGGAGAAGTAGCAGAATGAAGCTCTTCTTTAGGGGAGCTTCTGGCACTGGTGAAAACAACAGGGCTGGCAGAGTGTCGTGAGCTCATGGTACTAGGAGAAGAACATAACAAAGACAAAAATTGCCTCAAATGTGTATATATGGTCCTTGTTTAGTTGATTTTAGAGCACAACTCTGGGCACAAGATGTTATTCTTATCAACAGAGGATAGAGTTGCAAAATCAGTTTGTTCTTCTTAAGGACCTTCCACCAATGTTTCATTAAAACACCTCACACAGTAAAGGAAAAATTTTGCAAGGAATCTCCAGAGATAAAATACAACCACTCTTCACAAAATGGGAAACCTAGGGGTCCATTGTCACTAGGCAGTTTAAAAATAATACATGAGATTTCAGTTGAATTAGCAAAAAAAAACATAGACCAAATTCTTGCTGGCTTTAAAAGGAAACATATTTTGAAGAAACTTAAGCAACAAGAAACATCTCTTTAAGACTCCACAACAAACAAAAGAAGAAACCAATATAGCTCTTAAAACAGGGCTTGTGGAATTTCACCTGAAAAGCATTTATTTAGTATTTGCAAGGGAAAATAAATACTTAAATTGAGAAGGTAGAGCAGGTCTCCAACATATATCACCATTTGTCAAGACAGAAGATGGAGCTGGCAAGACCAACTGCAGCTTGTTGGGAGTAGGAGAGGGGCTTTAGATGGAAGATACTCTTTAGTAATGCTGATACTCAAATCTGATGGAATATGCTTCCTATCAGGAGTGCTAGGCCTAGACAATATATACTATAACAATCTTAAAAGGACAGTCATTTATAAGCACAATGATAGGAAATGGTTGTGTACAGCTATAATACTGAAATAGCATTATATATCTAGAGACCAGTTTTCTACCAGCTCTCTACACAACTTATGCACATTTTCATCCCTGGATCCAACACTGCAGTGAAGGAACTTGAAACAGATGGCCTCATGGTAAAGAACAGTTTGACTGAGAAATAAAAATAAGCAGGAAGGCTAAATAAAGTCACTGAATAATCTCTTCTTTCTTAGCATAGCAGAAAATTCTTCACCAATCTGTTCACAACTTAATAAAACAATGCATTTTCACATCTATCCCTCTTACTGAAACAGAAAAAAGAATTTAAGGTTAAATTTATGTTGCCACCTGGGAAAATAATACCACCTATGTTTAGTCTCAAGCAGTCAGTTATCTAATCTATGCCACTTGTCTGGCTCCTAGTAGTCAATGAAGAAATATCCTAAAGAGGTGGTTCTGCTTGTCTCAAATTAGGTATCTCAGATATGCAGGGAGAATTAATGCTTTGGAGTTTCTTCTCTCTCTTCATTGACAACAGATGGAGTCGAAAGAATCACCCTGAAATATGTTTCATTTTCATGTAGCTCAAGTTAAGGACCATGATTGCCTGCAGTGAAGTGCTGTGGGCTTGATGAAGAGCCTGAGTGGACTGTAGCCTTCTACTGCCTGCTGCAGCCCAGGGGCATCACATCTGGGCAAGATGCACCTCTCCACTTGCATGGAAATCAAATTACAATAACACAGATTTTGGATTAAAGAACTGCATTTCCTTCCTTCCCTCCATCTCTACATTTAGAAGGCCGATACAAAAGACAGCAGATAGAAAATACAGAAAGGTATTTTCCTGTCCATCAATGCTATATATTTATACATATATAGCACAACCTTCATATTTGTAACAGATATAATTATAGCAAGAAAGCAGAGAAATTAAGTGGTAGGGGAATACACAGTAAATTTTTCTTCATTTCCCCTCTGTCTCTTCCAATACTGAAAAAAATCTCTTACAAATGCTAAGTAAACCAGCCCATCTGTAAGGTATCACTAGCACAGCATAAACTGCCATTTCTAGCCCCTCCTAAATACACTCAAGAAGTAGAAAAGTCTTTCTGCTTCAGTGTAGGGAAAAAAGATAAAGGAATCTCTGTCCACATTCCAGAATTCTTCAACCCATCAAGTATTTCTCAAGGAAGTGCTAGTTGTGACAAACTGTTTGTTAATAAAAACCAGTACAAATAAATATCCAGCTCCTGGATAGGCTAATGGTGTTGATCCTTAACATTACTGGGTAAAGAAGGTAACAACTGATGTTAATTATGCTTGACATAAAATTTATATAAGATGCATATGTACGTATAATATTTATTATATAACATACTATAAATACACATTTATAGTATGCATTTTAAGTATTATTATTTGAATATTTATTATAATATGCATCATATACTAGACACCAAGAGCAGCCTGGTAAATGCTAGTAAAATTAGCATACAATTTTAAATATGGATTTCTTTAAAGTGCATTGCATATTTTGAGCTGTGGTTTTTACAATACAGTATTTTTGGGAGGATATTCTGCTTCAGGACTACACACAAAACTGTGAATATGACTGAAGCTTTTCACCCTACCAGCAAACACAGGCAGGCCAACAGGACACTGGCAGGCAAAGAGACACTTAGTAACTGAGAGCATATTTGGAGTGCAAAAGGCTTTGGATAAACTCTACAAAAACTAAATCAGAGCTGGAGCACTATGGTAGTGATGGGCAGTTATTACAATACTTGACTCCAGGAAGCATGCAGAGAATTCAGCATACTGCCACAGATACCTACACCAGGTTAGTGTTATCTGGAAGAGATTCAGTCCTCTTTCTCAGGAAACAGAGATGGTCACTATTGGTCCCCTATCTCCCACCTCAATTACTGAGACAGCAAGGATTGAATTATGTACTCTACATGACTGTCTGCAAGAATTGCAGATGAGCCATTCATATAAGCAATCTACAATAAATATTTTAAGTATCTTAAAATTATCAGAAGTAATGAAAAATGTATTTGATTATAAATAGTCAAGATTATCCTTTTAATTGTGGTAAGAAGACCATAAAAACTGTATAGCTTAGGTAGAAATGAAAGTTTGATTTAATTTTTTCTGTAAGGAATTCATGCCATCAGCACATACTGCTTCATTTAATGACATTCAGCTATAATGGTTCTGTATAATTACTGGCCTACATAATGCAGTTCTCCTGGGATGCTATGAGAAATCTGCACAATCATCAGGAAGGACTTTGGGAATGGGGGTGGAAAAGAGAAATAAAACCCAGCCAGAAGCTCTGCTGTAAAAGTTAATCACTATAATTTACATTTTGCCACCAGTTCTCAGGTACAAGTTCTTTTATGCATCATTAAATGATCTGAGCAGTAATTATCGCTCTTGTCTTCTACAGACACAAACACTCTAATTTGTAGTTATTTTCTTTTCTTTTGTCACAGAGATCTTTTTAGGGCCATATTCCCTTTCTTCTTGCTCAGAAATCTGATTTTAAAGACATTACAGACATTATGGCATCCACAGGCAAAAGATAAAAAAGTGAAAAACAACAAAGGATAGCAATTTAGAAACTGATAGAGAAACACACCAATTAAGCTGTTCATTTCTCATGAAAAGCAGCCTGTTCAGAATCTTTCTGTCGTCTCCCCTCCTTCACCTCCTTGAAGCAGGCATCTTCCTAATAATCTCCATAATCTGTACTTGTCTTTTGGAAGTTCCACTTTAACCAGCCTCCAGCTCCAAGCTGTTGTGCCTCCACAGAGGAAGCAATGAGAGAGCTGGGAGCAAAGGGCTGGATGACCTAGGGTTCCACTGCTGTTCAGTGTGCAACCACCAACTGAGGATGCCACAAGAAACAAAACCAAAGCTTTTTATCCCAGACTGTGCCTTTGTTTTATTGTGAGGCATCAAACACATGCTCTAATCTTCAAAAATAAAATAAAAATAAAAAAAAAAAAAGAAGGAACATGAGTCAATCTGGTTTTAATCTGCCACAACAAACGATGTACGTGCAAGTATTGCTCTATTTCTCAAGTACCACACCCGATGTGCTCTACAAACTAATACTACTCCTTTTTGCAAAGAGTTGCATTATTAACATCTCAGTTTTAAATGAAATTTGGCCAAAAGAAACCTCAACTGTTTTCTCCAGAATAAAGCCCAAGAAACCTTTACCAGGAAATTTCAGTGGCAGCCCCAAATATAAGGAGAGAGTAATTTAAATTCCATCAGAGAAACATTACCTCAGTTAATCCACACCAACTAGAGAAAACACCATGTTTTGGAGACACAATGCTATAGTATAATAAATAACTAGACAACAACCTAGACACCAGTTTGCAGTCAAGTTGAAAAGTATATTCATGGAAGAGGAGAGTTGTCATGGTGTGTCTGCCCTGCAGTGTTTCTTTCTACAAAATTTCCTCAGCTTTTCTAGGGAACTAACTCTATTTGGTTCTTGAAGATGAAACCAGAACCTCAGATATACAAAGATGCCATTCCATTAGGCTTTACAATCAAACTTCCAAGACTTACATAAATTTTCCAGGATTCTTTAAGTGGCTTCAGAAAAAAATCCTTCTAAATGACAATGTTACTAACTTTATTGCAATCAGCATTTTGTGTAAGAATCTCAACATTTGATGTTGCTGCCAGGTACATTCAGACAAGTACTGCAGTACATGTGGTAAATTCTACTGAATGTTAAAAAATGCACATAAACATGCTTATCTTAAAATAAAAGGTGCAATACTGTAGACAACCATCATATAAATCTTTTACCTTCAAGAAAGGGGAATACACTAACATGCCAGAACTCTAAGTCCCTCTACAGAGTGTTTTCTGCAGTTCTTCATGCATACACAGCTACTGGAAACACACCAGTCTCAAACACCTGGGTGGGATTTCTATCAATTGAGTGTCAGCTTTGGTGCCAGAAATGGCCAATGAAGAGAGGCAATAAACCAGAGTGGGACCACCATTAATGGATTATTTAGTCAGAATTACCATGACAAAGCACATGGAGACCATTACAGTCTCTATGACAACCCCTTTATTTGCAGCTACTGTACGAGGGATTAGTGAACTGTTCTCATAAACATCTAGTCTTGCATGGTAGCTTTGTTCAAGGCAATTACCAGAAATTGCTTTGGACTTCCAGTCTGCAGGGATTTTAGCTACACACTCAAAACAGAGGTGCCTTAAGAATAAAAATGCAACAGTCAGGCTCCACAAGGCCAACAAATTATGATGATCCCACATCCTCCCTGAAAGACCTACATTTTCTTCTCGTTGCTAGTATGGCACAGCAGGAATATTTTTTCAAAGCACATTGAATACTTCTTGAGAAATGGGTTAGGGAAATGGTCTAAAATATTTTCTGCTTCTAGCAGCACTGATTAACTTGTAAAGTGGGTATCTTCCATTTGAGGTGTTTAAGCACTATACACACACACACTTGATATTGTGGACTTTCCAAGGCAAAACTGAGGGAGAGAAGGAAGGTGACTGTAACCTGTCAAGCCTGTACCCACAAGTTCGCAGCAGAATGAGATTAAGATCTACATGTTAGCACTCCCAAGCAACTTGCTCTCATTATTGATCATACCAACTGCAAGATTTCCAAAGACTAGGGGAAAAAAATGCAAAACATCTGAAAGGAGTACTTGCAAGACTGAGAATAAACCCAATATTAAACTGTTCATTAATAACATGGACTGATCTCCTTTTTGATCCACACATAAACTGCAGTTGTTGCAAGACACTCCCCATGAACACATCAGACATGTCTGTCTTACGGATAGTTCAGTAGCAGCAGTTTAGCACAGAATATGCTCTTAAAGACTTTTAGCACTATAAGCAGTAGCAGATTCAAAAGCTGGTCTTAATTTTCAAGAAGTCGGCACAGTGAAATCTTTCAAAACACTGATTAACATATGTAGAACCCTCTCTCTTCAACATCCACTTCTCACTTTTGATAAATTAGAGAGCGAGAATGGGAAAATGCATGTTGGGGGGCAATCATACAAGAGGTGAAAATTACCTTGTATGCGAGACAGCATCACTTAAACTGTAAGCACTGTTCTCCCTTGTGAGAGGGTTGGAGGCTGGCTGACTCTTGCTGTGAATATCCAGGCTGAGTGAGGATTCGGCTTTCCTGTCCATGTGGCTGTCCTTTTCTAATGTCCTGTCTGCAATGGAGACCACTTCGCTGGAGCTGTGCCACAGCGGTGCCACCTTGTCCTTGGCCAGCCCGGTGCGGGGCGATGTGGCGGCGCCCAGGGAGGCGGTGCTGCCGTGGCTGGGCCCGTAGGAAGTGGTGTCGATGCCGCTGTCAGCCGATGTCCCTTGAAGGTAGTTGTAGCTGTTCAGCTCCGATTCCGTGCGCTCCCCGCTGTCATACCATTTCTCATCACTGTGAGCACTGGAGGCATTGCTGGAGAGTGTATTGCTGCTGGAATGGCTGGAGTAGTGGCTGTCAGACTACAGAACAAACAACAAAATTATGACAATGAAGAGGAGAAAATAAAGGGTTACGAAAGCCACCACTGTACATAGGAGTTCTCCCACCCGGAGGTATTGGATAGATACACTGAGAAGACTAATAAACTCTAAAAATTTCATTCCAGCACAATGCACATCCTCTGTGCTGACTGCACATAAAAACCCCTCTCTTGGAAAGGCAGGAAAAAGCCTGAGTTGTTTGTATTTTGTCCCAAAATACCTTGTGGTGGCTCCTTTCAAGCAACAGTTCTGCTCAGCCCAGTCCAATGAAGTTGGTGAGCTATGTAGACTTTGACTTGGGTTATAACTACAATAACTAAAAATATTCTAATTTTAAGACTGCAATGTTTTAGAACATGAAACATAAGCAATTCACAAAAAGTGCATGCTATTTTAGTAATCCAATTGCCTATCAAAAAGTCAAAGGAGCATAGCCTCTTCTCTTCCTCTTCTTGCCAGTAGGGTGTCTTTCCTCCTCAGCAGGAGTGTCCTTTGCAAATGACCAGTGAAAGATCATTTAACTAATGTGAAATTGTCTTCCAAAAAGCAGAACTGCATGAAAAGAAGCTTTAATGTAATGTTTTTAAATTATCCCATCAGGGCATGCCAGTGTCTGGATGGTTTGTATGTCCTGTCCTTGGTTACAGCCCACTATTACAAAGAAACTGAATGTCCTTAATTTCATAGTGGTGGAATATCCCATTTCAAGAAGAGTTTCTTGTCATACACTTACTGCTTAGTAGATCATCTACCTTTGGGGTATTTATATCCATTTGAATTCTACTGAACTTATCTAAGTTCTGATCATCTACAGAATCAGAACTGAAGCAGTAGGCAACAGACTATTGGATGACCACATGGCCTGCGAAAAAAGGGAATTGATGGAAAGCAGACTTAAAAGTTTTGTCTACCCCTGTTTTAATAACAGACACAGACAGAAATCTCAGACAAATATAAAAAATAGATATTGCTACTGTTTTCAGAAGGAAATACGCAACAGATGCATACTGAGAACAAAGAATCATCAGCATCCATGTCTTTCAATATATTAAAGAAAGAATTGACAGGAAAATGGGGGAATATGAAGTTGATCTGAACTCCTAGTTATCTCCAATTAAAGTTACTTTCCTTCATTAATAACTTCATCACTTGCCCATCCATCTGTCCACACAGTAAAGATTTGCTTTAACAATGACTAAACCAGAATAAAGCGAGCATTAATAATTTCAGTGTTGCACTTGGCACTCAAGCTAATGAGTTATGTATTAAATCAGTATGCAGTCAAATACATCTCATGAAAAACAGGTCAATCTAAATTTAAAAACTAGTCTGTGCTTCTAAGAATAAGAAGACAGGTGTGTTAGCGTTCGAATTTCTTTGGTGTTTTATTTTTAAATAATAAATATGTGTTGTTATGAATTAATAATCTAAAAGCAACAGTGCCAATTGCATTAAAAGATTAATGCTGGCAAGAAGGAGCAAATTAAAGACTTGGAACCAATTAAAGGCTTTGTTACATCTAAATAAATGCAAATAATACTTTCAGTGACATCATACAACACAACTCTATTTTAGCTTGTTGCACAAATAAAAAAAAGTGATAGAGTTTATTGAGTAATTTAAAGCTCAAAGTGTGCTTCTTTTATAACAGTGACTTCAATAATTTTCAAGACATTTTAAATTCATGAACTTTACTGTATTTATGTATCTCTCTGTATATAAATTGGGAAGTGACAGGCTCCGCAAAGGCATGAATAGTTAACTCTGCAGAGACAGAAAGACAGAATTTACCATTTACAACTTCAAAACAAATTTTAAAAAAAGTTTTCAGCAGGATTCTAGGAGTCCTTTCAGACAGACTTCCAACAGCATTCAAGGTACGTTGTGAAAAAGGAGAAAATAAATACAAAATCAAAATCATTCTTCTGTCTCAAAGCTGCAGCTTTTAGAAGATACACTAGTTAAACTGCAAGTCTCATGTGTGAGGTCAAGGAATAGCTCTGCAAATTTCTACAAATCCTTTACTTCTCACAAGATAACAGACGAGGTTACTGTTCAACTGGCAGCAAATCTTTATTGACTAGTAAATATTCCAATACACTGTGCTGTAGGATTTAGGCACCAACAGGCCTCCTCTACTGCATTCTCCATGTTCTAGTGAAGAACAGGGTTTTATTTCTTTCCTTTTTTTAAACTACACTCTAAATATAACTTTGAACAACACTTTTGGTACCAAGAGCTTGTGGAGCAAAAGCAAAACATTAAATAATTCATTTTTTCATCACTTACATGACCCTGTTTATTTGGAGACAAGTGTACCACGGGATCTTGTCTCATCAGTCTTCCACTGGGGCTCTCTCGGAAGGATGGCAATACTTTTGAGACTGCTGGGAGATGGCATGTTGGCTCTGCAACACAGCACACAACCATGGACTGAGAGAGCAGTGTTAAAAGTTAAGAAAATGTGTAACCTCACTTTACACTGCAATTTTTCCGACACTACCTTAGCCAAAAACGGGTACATTTTCTGATGGAACACAGGGAAGGAAGTAGGAGCCCATTCCTGCCTGGTATAAATCATTAAAGCTTCATGAAAAACCAGCTGCCACATTCTGACTTTTGTTAGAACACCCTGGATGGTTTCATGTCCCCACTGTCCAACAGCCCTGTATCAGATAATTAAAACAGCAGACTATTCACTTTCACGGGGTATTGACACTGGATCTCTAAATGTGTGATATATGCCAACAAAAGAATTAGAGATTGAACACCCACATTTTCTTAAACGGCATTCTATGCAAGGCAGGACAATAGCAAAAGTCTACAGTGATCACTTAAATGAATCCATTTTCCCCAGTACAACTACTGTTGCTGCAGAGCTAGGAAGTGGCAAAAGAACACAGCAACACAGGCTTCCTCTGTAAAGCAGAGGTGTTTTATTGCAGAATTAGACATGTTTTTATAGATTGGTTTAGAACCAAGCACAGAACCAAGCTTATCTTGCCTTTACAAGAAGGCAACACTTCTTGTAAACATGCCTTTACCAAAACATCATGTTCTTCATGCACTCTCCTGTTCACAACGCCAGGTGCTAATCTTAGTTATTAATTCTTCCCCTTCTGTTTTCCTTTGAGTAGCTTGGGAAAACTCAAGCTGTGTTTTTCCCTGATTCTCACCAGTATCCACAAACTACTACACATTTCTTACCAAAGTTGAGTTAACAAACATTTTCTAATTGAAGGGAGTGAGGGGAAAAAAAAAAATCTCTTGACAAAATACTGTCTTAAATATTGCTGGCTGTGAATGTGGCAACTGCACAGATCTACAAGAGGAATACTTATTAAACTAAACTTGACAAAAGTGAATGGAAGTCAAATCACTCATCTTACATGGACACTCAGAGGAGCACACTTTGCCAATAAAACTTACTTTCCCAGGAGATCTAGAGGGTGTTCAGACACAGACTGTTAGGTAGGTAATTGCCTTCTCACAGCTCAAGGTCAGTATTTTAAAAGAATCTCTCTCAGTTATGAGTTTTTACATATACTTCTACATATATTCTGCACTTCTAAAAAATGCTCTTTTTGAGTATGTGCTTACAAACATTAAGTACTTAACAAAATCCATTGTAAAAAGCAGTGTTTTCTCCAACACAGCTACCATTTATTCATCTTTATCTGCAGCATTATGAGCTTTTTAAAAAACAAATAAAAGTTGAGTTTTTTAAAGAATAATAATGGTAATTCCAGTAATATTATCATCAACTTGATTTCCCCTGGCAAGTGGTAGCAAGCAGTGTTGGTGAACACAGAACAAAGGTGTTCTGTAGGAAAGGATAGGCCAGGAAAGTGTCAGTGTGTGGATTCACTATACATAAAGCTTTACTTACCCTAAGACAGATTATCCCAAGTGGAAATGTACTTATTTGTCATAAAACCAAACTTTCACCTAGACTCACCAGATTGACAGTAAAGTCTCTAATTGGAGATGCAGTTTCCAACACTGTGAAAGCAGGACAATACACAAAAGATAAAATACAGGGATTTTATGCCACTTGCTCATCCTTATGTGCATTTCTCATCCTTTGCCAAACACTGGAGCCATTTCTCCTGCCATAAAATTTTTCCTGCTCTTTCTGGCCTTATTTATTCTGCTAATATGTTGACACCTCACGCTGTAGAACAGAACTTGCTGGCAGCTCCACTCAGTGCCAGCACCAACACCCAGCTGCTGGTCTGCAAAAGATCATTTTTACTTGTGCCATTACCATCACACAGTTTCAAAACATATATGATTAAAATTGTTCTGTCAAAATGAGAACTGCAGACCAGTATAATCACGGTTTCTTATTGAGAAGTATGGGGAGATATGGGAGAGAGGAACTGACAGATGGCTTTGATAACAAGGCACAGCTTACTGAGGTTGTGAAGGTGTGTGAACCAAGAACATCTCCAGAATCAGAGGCTGGCAGCATATGCCTTAAATTCCTTATCTCACTAAAGTGTATTTTCTCTTGAGCACTAGTCCATTTGTATAGTGATGCAGTAAAGTGATGCAATAAAGAAGTATGGAATTGTTTAATTTAGAGTAAAAAAAAAGGTAGAGAAACACAATCTAGCACCCTTGGCCATGGTCATGATGTTGGAAAAATGCTGTTTGTAGATAGGACATTTTCACTGGTGTCAGCCTTAGTGGTAATCATTTCAAGTCAAGCCACAGCTGTAGCAAAAGGCCTATGTGCAAGAACTTCAAATGAAGGCCTAACAACATCAATTCTCAATTCCTAGCTGTTTTATGCAGTTAATATGTTCCCTCAGCTGACAGCTTAATTGCCACGTGCAATGAAAATGTATACCTCTGTGGAAGGTGATTACCTACCTATAGATTTACTTCACTATTTAAACTTTAATTGCATTTTTTCCATTTTATACATGGTATTTTTATAGCTTCAATGATCAAATAATCAATTTGCATTTATATTGCACTATTTGAAAAGGAAGCATCACAAACACTTTAGACAAACTAGCAAAAATTAAACTAAGTCAAGCCACTCAGTAGAGCAGGTAAGGTCAAACAGGTTCTCCACAGCAAGACAAATTAATAAGTGTGCCTGCCCAGCTGCTTCTAAAAGGACAGGGTGTTTCAGGGTAAGAGCATTAAGGCAGATTTAATCCCACAATCAAATAAGGAAATGAAATCAGCTCTTCCTCAGGTGATACTCATAGGTCTCAAGGATGCAGATTGCAGAAGCTTCAGTGCATGCTCCAGACCTAATTATTCATCCTGATGAACAAAACTCACTTTCAAAGGCGCTGAAAGCAGCGCCCTGGGGGGGCTCTGGGTGTGCCAAAGTGACCCAGTGCCAGAGTGACCCTGCAGAGCCCCCAGCCCGTACCCACCCATCTGGTCAGCGATGCTGTCCTCGCTCCTCTGCCAGCTCGGCGTGGATTTGCCGCTGCCGCCCGTGTCCGACTGCGTGTTCTGCCTGTCAATGGAAGCGGGGGATCTACGGCTAATTCCAAACCTGTTCTCCCCAAAACACAAAGCAGATCATCATTTTAAATACACATACATCTCACACAAGTGAAAAAAAAGCACTTTAAAGAAGCCAGTGTCAAACAACAGGGCAAACCAACGCATAGCACAAATGCTTGAGGGCTTTGTAATGCTTAACCATTTCATTTTTGTGGTAGCTCTCCAGATCCATTTATCACCTTGAATGCATAAGATTACAATACACATTAATCTATTGAGCATCCTTGGTCAAGAACAACTGGTTACAATACTACAATTGAAAAAAAAAAATGGATCAAAAGATCAAGAAAGAAAATTATGAGTTTTTATTTGCACAGATGTTTACATGAAAATGTGACCAGACTGTTACACGGTTGTAGGAAACTCACCATCCACAGTGAGTAAAATGTAAAAGTTTGGATGAAAACCACATAGGCAAATGAGATGTGTTTATCAGGAAAATATGGGATCCTTTCAACTACCTCAAACTAGTCAAAGAAAGCATCAGAAAGCTTGTTGGGACAATCCCATGGATCTCAGCCACTTCCCTGAGTTGCAGCCAAGAGGATAAGGTCATACCTCTGGGTGATGCAGACATATATGCCAACACCATGGATTTATGTAGGACAATATTAATGCTGCCAAATATTTTAAATAAGTCTCTATAAAGTCGGTTGTCGAGTATGGATTCCCAGATCCTGAGGGTTATAAATTCTGTAAATTCTTAAGTTATTTGATCATAAAGTAATTTGAGTGGATTAGTGCAAACTAAATATAGCGGTAAGAAAGCAATGAGACATACACCTATTACTGTAAAAGAAAGCTCAATGGACTTTTTAAATCCTGGCAGATTAGGCAGATGGATTTCAGAAAGATCAATAAGACAGAGGAAACTCAAGGAGAACAAGCTAATGACAAAAGAGACACACAGTGTCCCTGTGCCACACTGAAGCCTACATGCCTCATATGTCTAAAAGCCTGTAAGACTTTAAATCTACAGTTCTGTATTACACATAAATCACTTATAAGTCTGTAGGAATTATAACTGGATTCAGAAATAGCAGATGAATCATTAAGAATTCATCAAGAATAATGAATTTCTGGGATTTTTTTTTTTTTAAATCAGACATACCCTGAAGGAAAAAGAAAATCCTCCAACTCTACATGCACAGAATAACACACAAAATAATTACAAGCTGATATATCATCTCTATATCAATGAATTTCTACAGCTGTAATGTCTAATAAAATGAGAGAAAATAAAATACCCCAGCTGTGCTCTCTACTCACTCTATGAGCTACAGACTGCCCCACACAACCTCCAACGTGAGACACCTTCCCAGCTGTCAGAACAAGCTCAGTGTGGTTTTCCCATCTGAAGATCACACACTTGTTAACTCAAACAAACCCACCACAGCAACCTTATATGACTCAGAACAACAAAATCCCACTCCCATCCTCAAAGACAAGCAGCTGGAACACGCCTGTAACGTGCAGCATATATTGAAATTTTGGCATTCTAAAAATTCACCTAAACATGATCATACTTCCCTTTTGTTCACTGCTCCCTGCTACAGTCAGCACACATTTTGATGAATTAAAAATAGTAAGGAAAACCTGTATATATCTGCCTTCTGAATATAAACAATTTACATTGAAATTATGCAAAAGTAATGTTTTTCCTTTTCTAGTCACACAGACTAAATAGGATTTCACTTATCAAATACCTAAATTAAACATGGTGAACTCAATACCAATTCAAGATATGTATAAAAAGTCTAAACACAGCATTTCAAAGGTGATTGATTTCTTAAACACTGATCTGTGGTCTAACTTTTAAGATTTGTAAACTAACTCTCACAGGAAGAATATATTTTCATGATAAAATAGCTAGAAGCTGGCATCTAAAAGAAAAAGCCAAACTCCAGACAAATCTTGGTGCAATGAATTTGCACTGCATCAATATTTTGCTTTCTCCTGTGATGTCCTCTTACCTAACCTCCATAATGTTCATATGTATATAAGCTGTCAAGCTATGTATGATTAAATTTTACATTCTAGTCATTTGTTGTAGACACAATAGTGAACCCACAAACACAGCACAGGTAAAGAGAACACACATATACACATCAAGATCAATCTGGATATTCAAGGGCAGTGAAGTTTTTGCCTAAACCCAGCTTAGATGTGGATCAATAATCTAGAGGCAGCAATTAGTGCTTGTACTAATATCTTACAGAGGCTGGGCTCACCCACTCTTCTGATTAGTTAAATTTCACAAACCTTCCAATTCTGTCACACTGTGTAACAATAAATAAATGTACACACAAATGGTGAGGTTGAGATTTCCTGCACTGGGAAATCTCAGAGAGTGGCATACCTAGAGCACACTGGAACATGACCTCTGGAGGATTACCTTCAGGACAGGGCTCCCCCTTACTCCAGCCCCCATTCCCTCTAATATCTTACCAACTAAATGTTACAATCTCTCTCCCCAATTTCAACAATACATTGCAGGGTAATGCTGACCAGCTCTCCCTGGGACACCAAACATCATTGCAGAGATGGCCTGAACCTGCTTCTTTAGACCAATCTCAACAGAAGATGCACATGGAACTGCAGTGGTTTTTAGTAAAGGGACAGACATAAAATTCCTCCTTGAGACAAGAAAAACATTCCTTCCCAATCACATTTTTCATGCTTTCTATTTAGCCTGGTGGATGTTTGGGAAGCCCTGAGTAAGTATGACTCATGTGTACAAGGACAGTATGAAAGGCAAACTGCTTTTCTTATAGGAATGGAATAGAATAGTAAAATAATTGAAGTTAAGCAATTTGGCTTAGTTTAAAAGAGTATCCAATAAAGAACATGTAAAATTCAAAATTTCATTATTCCATTTAAGCTGTGTTTCTTTCCACTGAATTAAACTTAAACCCCAAAATGACAGTATAGTCAAGGTTTCTAGGATACATCCCTTTGCTTAAACAGCAAAGTGCTTGAAGAATGCTGCAGTGAACATACGTGTATTATTAACTCAAAAGACAGAAAAAGACACCCGGGATGGGTGCTGGCGTGCTCTGAGGACAATTCAAAATAAACCTTCAAGTGTGTCTGAAAATCCTTTCTTACTCAAGCAGTTATGGTTGTGATGGTCTAAGGACATATGGCAGCAACACCTTTTTTGTAGTGCAAATGACATAGCTGGAAAAGAGCAAACAATACTGGAAGCACAGGCTGCTCATCAGAATTCAAGGTAGGACAGAAATGCTGGTGGTGTGATGTGAATGAGCCAGAAAGTCAATAGAGGATAAAGAGGTTAAGTGCTTTTTTCCAGCTGCAGAGCCCTGGACACACCTATATCTAGTGTTTCCTTAGAGCAAAGTTTAACAGGTTTAAGAGCTAATCTCCTGATGTCAGTAGGACTTAAGCACAAACTAAAACAAGGACCAGAACAGCCTGATAGTGTCATGAATCAAAGCCTTCATGAAAGCAAGCAGCAGAGAAGAGACTGACTCCTCATAAAACCTCAAACTGAGCTGCAGAAAGGACAAGGAGGACACATCTTCAATGCTGTGGAGCTTAAATAAGCAGTACTTTTTCAAACACATACTCAGAACAGTGTTCTTTGGATTGACACAGAGCACCTAGAGGCAAAAAGACAATGCCTCGTACTAAGCAGCTCCTGACAATGGCATTTAATGGTACTAATAATATAATTTTTAAAACAGAGAGAAAGATATTTCTACTATATAAAACACACAAACCAAAATGAATAACACACAATGACCTACAAAGTACTCAAGAATACTTCAGAGGAAGGATTTGCAGTGTGAACTATCAGCAGTTTTGCCCCGTTATCTTCTCTATAGGAAGTAATTTGGAATGTAGCAGCTTTTTTGCTGCCAATTATTTTTTTCTCTACTTGGAGATCTTGGATTTATTGGTCCTTGTGGTGCTCTCTGAAAATGATACAGATTTAATTTCTTCCTCTACAAGTTGCCCCTTACATTGACACTTCAGAGAGTTTGAAGATTTCTGGAAAGTGGAAGCCTTAAGACAGAAGGACTGTGAATATGTGAAAAAGAAGGTAGCTGTGGATTAATTAGCACTTCTGTGCCTACACATCTAAGTCTTAGCTGCACTCAATACTACTTTGCTTCAACTATTAACTGACTGCAAAGTCCCAAACCTATTACTTCTTTTATTTTACAATCTAAACCTGTGAAAGGAAGCAATTTGCCACATGAAACCCGAACCTTTAATGAAGGTTTTTAAATATATAAAAGTCCCTCTGTGTAGTAACCTGAGCAGCTGTAGACTAGGATCAGAGAGAGTGCTTAGGCTGCAAGGTAAAAATGGAAGCAAGGGATTTTTAAGGGATTTTTTTTTTCAAGAACCATGACAGTGATACTTGAAAACAGTCATGGTTTAACGCATGTAAACAACAGCTGACAGGAGCCTGTGTAAGCGCTCCTTGAGTACACATTGCAACAAATGGAACAGAGAACAAAAAAATCTGCTGAAACAGAGTATGTAAAAAGTCTGGTGCCTACCCTTCTGGCATAGATTTCTGTCTGTACGTGCCTCCAGTAGAGCCAGTGTCACTGGAGGAGGACAAGTTGCTTGGAGAGTTCCGGCACTGCTGTGATCTCGCTAAGGCGATGGAGGAAACGGTGACGTAGACGTCGGAGCCAGGGGACAGCCTGTTCAGAGCAAGGGAAGCCTCACATCAGCAGGGCCACACTGCAAGGCACACAGCAACACCCTGCAACTGCCACAAGGGCAAGCAAGGGCATCGTGGAGACAGCAGAAATCCCATCAGCTGAAGGATCAGACATTTCCCCCTTAATAATCTACTAGAAACCATGAAAAATCAACTGTAAAAACCTGGATGCAGGGAAGAAATAAAGAAAGGCCATTGTGGGAATACTGGCACACACCAGGAAAACATCCTGGTTTCTAAAGTCTGTTATTACAGACTGATTGTAAGGAATAATGAAATATGACATTCCTCATCAAAATACCAAATAGAAGAAAATACTCCTAATTCTCATAGCAAACTCTTTCCTAGAATTTAACTAACTGTAATGAGCTGCCTGTGCAAACTCTTCCAAAAGTATCAAGCTTACCTATGCCACCAAACTTGTCCACATTAAAACACAGGGCTAAAAAAAATGCGACACAATCTATACATGCCACCTTAAAATTCACCCTAAAAATTTACATTCTAATATAAAACTATCTCAACAGATCGAGAACTCTGTTTGGAAACACAGACCTGAGTCACATAAAGCCCTCACCTGTCAAAATAACCATACAGCAAATCAATAGTCTAGAAGTGCAACACATGCAGCTGTGCAGAATGGCTGGAAGCAGTAGGTTTATAGTGTCCAACTCATATCCTGCTCTGTAGTCAAAGGCTTTTTTAGATAACTGCTGCCTTTGTGCATTTTGTTTCCCAAACCTCAGCAGAATTCATTGCTATTAGTTGGTTCTTTGTTCTACTCAGTCGTGATGGAAGCTATTCAAAACTTTCGCAATGATTTAAGTGAAGTTTGAGTTATGCTATTCACAAACATCAAACCTCTACTGTGAGCAAAAGCCTTTATTCAGTTGATCTAGGAAAAACACTAATTTGCACAAGTTAAATAGTATTTGAAAAACAGATAATGACTTCAGTGAAACATATAGATAAATTGCCTCAGTACCCAGCTCAGGTCTTGGGCTTTAGAAGATCTTAGCCTAGCCATTTAATCTCTAAAGGAGTGGCAGACTTTAAATTAGCTCTCACCACAATACTGTAAAAACTTGACAAATTTAAAAAATATTTTGAAAATTAAAAAGAAAGCTATTGAACTGATTCCTGTTCCTTTTGTATGCATATCTATCAAAACAGTATGTGTATATATATCTATATTTACATTTATTTCAAATGTACATGGTCCTCCTAAGTACTTTGCAAGAAAGCAGTAAACTAAAAAAATCCTAAAATGGAAAGAGCAGTAGGACTGGATCAAACATCTTGATCATCTGGAATTTCATGAAGTGCATGTAACTAATAGTAACCTTTTTTTCTGAGACAAAAAAGAAATTATTTAAGGCCTAACCATGGTAAGTACTACACCAAATCCAGTAATGCCTTTCTAGTCTACCAACTATATTTTAACTTATCCCACATTTATCACGCAATGATGCTGAAATATTTTATTGCAAAGAAGATGGTTGAAAACTTAAAAACTTGGGGACCCATAAGCCAAGCACTTTGTTTTTTCAGAAGCACTCCTATAAAAAGAAAAAAAATATTTTGCCACACAAAAATGCACTTTCATTAGCATTCGCTTGCCTATAAAGGCACACACATTTAAACTCAGTTATGCTTGCAGAGCAATACACAGTTTAAAAGTATGACCTTTTCTCCCAACACTAAATTACAACTGATGGCAAGGAAACCAATTACTTCTCAAATAATTTCTTTAAAATGATTTCTGGTTGAAAAATCCTTACATTTTCATTTCAGATTCAGTTATGCCTTCCCAAAAAGTGACAGCGCTGTTCAGAAGGAACATCAAGATTTCAGAACTATGTCATGGAGTTCTAACCCATTTACAAAGATGAAAGACCTTGAGGGCTAACAAAATTGTATTATAAATGTGGTCTGAACAATAGAAATGAACAACCAGTCAGGTAGGACATTCTTTAATTAAAGCAGAAGTATATTTTTGTTAGTACAATTCATAATTGCACTAAAACAGACTAATACTATAAGACATTTCATTTTGTGTGAAATATAGAAGAGAACTTTAGAGCAAATTAGTTCAAATTGACTTTCTGAGCTGCTTTGAAATCTTTTGATGAAAGGCATTTCCTAAGACAAAAGGTGTCTTGTGTTGTGTTAGCATTATGCCCTTATAGCTAAGATAATCTGAGCCTTTTATTTATAATTAAAAACCATACTAAAGCAAGCTCTTATCTATTTCAAAAGAGAGTTTTAAGAAGAAATGCCAAAATGGTTAAGTGCATGAGTCCCACAATTGTATTTAAAAATAGGCCAAGCGTCCATTACATTAAACAGATACAATTACATTGCAGTCAATTGAACTGGGATTACCCCATGCATGATTTAGTTCTAACAGATCTAGTTCATCCTGAAAGAACTGGTTGAGACTTGCCAAGTATGGGAAGAACATCATCTTTTGTGAAGGTAGTGAGTGGAATGGGCATACATTTATTTTGTTTAATATGACAACACAGACATTGAAAGATTCCATCTTGCTCTTAATAAATTCATTTCCTTGTCATTAGCTGTAATTTTCCCCACGCATTCAGTATACATAGGTATGTAGCACACACATCATAAGAAAAATGTCAGTCTAGGTCACTTTGTGCCTATGGCCCAAGGCAGTCTAATTACAAGATCATACACAGGTGCCTTTTCCTGTAAAACTGTACAGGCTCAGGTCCTATACTGTACTACAACTTCTCCAGCAAGAGCTCAGAAACAAAGGATGGTCAGGCTGGTAGAAAAGGAAAAATGCCCTTACAGTCAGCGCTGAGTTGGCAAATTGAATTCTTACATTGCTGGAGCACTCCAATGTGATCACTACTGTATTTGTTAATGACAATTTTTCATTTGTTGTTGCTAATTTTAATTTTTCAAAGGCCTTATCTGATTCCAAGGCTCACTATATCTCTGAGCTGAAATCTTCCTACAGCAGCTGAAGTCAACTGAGGCTATAATTTGAATATATAAAATATTAACAAAGCTGGGCACACTTCCAAATATGAGATGGCCAAAATAAGCAGAACAAATTATTAGAACATAATTTATCTCTCTACCTTTGTTCTTAATCTGAAGAGGGCCAAAGACATTTCTTCTAACTCAAGAATTTTGAAAAATAAGTTTAATTAATACCCATGAAGCATTCAGAAACTATAGTAATGGGCACCACTGTAAAACTTAGAGGGGAATTAGGAATGGCATCTTTACAACAGGATTTGAATGTCATCCAGTAAATAAGGGACAGAGTAATGAAGAGGAAAAAAAATACTAAATAGCTCTTCTTTAATGAGCTGCATCCACTGTGTGAATTGAATGAGGCAGATGTCCTCTGTTAAAAGAAATTCTTGTAATTTAATCAAAAGAAGCATCTGACTATACAGTTACACAAGAGTTCTGAAAAAAAACAGCACAGCAAATTTAATTCTGGCATGCTTACCTTCCATGTGTTTGAGTTTACAATCCTAATAATACTGCAAGCCACAACAATTCCCTTCAAACACTGTGTCAAATGCTCTCATGTTTAAAGGAAATCAATCCATTCCATTCAAAAGGGAAAAAAAACCCAGCAATTTTGAGGAAGGGGATAGTAAATGAAACAGAAAATGCAATTATGCTATCATGTTGTACCTTCTCACTTTTTTGGTTTTTTTTTTTTCAACTTGATCAGCACCTTTCAGAAAACACATATTGTAACAAGAAAAGATATAGAGGCAGTTAGTGCGACACCAGAACTATAGAGGAGTTTGTGTATGAAGACACACTGAACAAGCTCTGGCCCCAGTGATTATAGAGAAACTTAACCTCTCTGCTTCACTTCATCCAAACATGAACTACACTGGACCAAGCAATCAGTGATTATTCACTATCCTTCATAACAAAAGAACAAGTAGGAGATCTAGAACTACCAAGATTGGCAAGAACTGGATAAGAGATAGCAGCCACAGCAGTACAGGTGCACCCTGCTCCAGGCAATCCTACACAGCAGACAGCAAGGGGACTGTCAGACCCAGTAGAAAGTCTTCCTTTACACTTGTAAACATTTCCTATGCTTTTCCCTGGTCCCCATTGATGGCCCTTGTCAAACAAGAATGACCAAATCTTGACATGACACAGCATGGCTCTTCTCAGATGTTTTTACATTGCAAGAGTTTGGCCACACAGGCATGCACACCAACAAACCTTTGATTTTTCCACTGCTACATCCAGCTCTAGGTCCCAGAGTTGGTAGGAAGTGTGTGGTATATAATTTCATGTTAGTACATGTTTTAATTTAAAGAATGTTATGAGAACATTTAAATAACAAATCTGGAAACCCCATGAGGTAGGCAGTGCATGTACTACAATGCTGACTTGACAGGTGGCAAGATGAGTACAGAAACCAATTTGTTTATATTTGGAAATAATGTCACTGATCCAAGATAAACTGCAGCAGATTAGGATTTTTAGGTAATATGGGAACAGTTTAAAATAGAATCCACCTGCAGGAATTAAACTATAAACTACAACTGGCATTACTATCACTGTAATGGGCATCATTCCAGTAAGTATGGAGTCTTAGGGCAGGACTGTGCTTCAAAGTCCTCAATATGACACAAAACTAATCAATAATATTGTCCTAAAACTTCCATACTGTGGAATTTTACTACCAGTGTGTGACTGCAGTCATGCCATAGTGAAGTTTTCCATTTGGTTTAAAATATTGACCGTGCTCAGAAATTTTCTCACTAAGAGCCTTGAGCTTTCATCCAACAGTACTCAACTGCAGACTGAAGTGCTCAAGTCCAGACTTGGGTCTTCAGCATGTTTTGATCACTGATGTCCACACTTTTTCAAATGTCTGTCAAATCAAGTTTTAGTTAAAACCAGTCCCAGTTTATGACAAATTAATTAAGAATAAGTTATTATCTACCATTATCTCCTCTCCCTTCCTCACACGTTTTTTCTTGATATAGTGTGGAAACCAAGTGTACAAAACACCTGAAAATTGTGAGGAGAGGGGGGAAATAAACAAAAAAAAAACCAAAACAAACAAACAAAAAAAAAATCAAGCTCTATAATTACATGTTTTCCAATAACATTAGCTCTGGTTTACTTCACACATATGTGGTTTATTGTTTTTTCCTTAACATATCCTTCTGATATTCATTCTGGGTTATAGGCTATATAGGACCCCATGGACTCATTAATATTGTGAAAGAAGACATAACTTGGAATTTATTGAATTTATATTATTAGATTTTTCAGTCTTAATGTTGCAGTAACATTAGAGATTTATTTTAAGATTTATAAAGTTCTGTGTTATTTTTCCTGCCTACCAAAACCCATCCATATCAATAATGACTACATTCAAGGATCTGGGTACTGAGAAGATCACAGAAAATAAGCTAGTAAGTTGGATATATGAATACAATCCAAATAAGGCAAATTTAAATACTCTGCTGGTTACACAGGACTGGGCATTTGTCTGCCTTCTCAGAATGAGGGACTGTCAGGCAACATTCTCTCCCACCTATAATAGCAGTCTCTATGGGAAGATGATGTCTGGATGCATATGAAATGAAATCCTCCTGTTCTCAAGACTGGTAATACAGATTTTATTTATTTTTAACATATTTAAATGGACTAAAGTAAGCAAAGCACAGCAGAGCACCATTACTGCTGCCTGCACCAGAAGCATGCACAGATTTCAGCACCTCCTCCTCAGTGTTCTTTAGGGTAAATATGAAAATAGTGGTGAAAATCTAAATGAGACAGTAATTAAGAGGTCTATGAAAAACACACCTTTGTTGATTTTAAGACTTTACACAATTAGAAGTATCTGAGCTTCCTGAAAAGCAAAGCTTTCTTTCAGCACGTAAAGACAAATGAGTCTTGCAGTGAGCCTATTGTTGAGGTTTTTCCCCCATCCTGTATTTCTTTAAAATGGCAAAAATGTATTTCTTCCCTTTAACTGGCAAGACATTAAGCTTATGCAAGGGATGATATATTTAAACTTGATTCATCCAAGACTAACATGTTTAGCAGACCAGAAAGATGAGAGAAGACATTTTTCAAGCATCCAGAAAAATTCCCAGTGAAATTTAAAAGCTACTTTGATAATATATTTTTAAGGATGAAAGATCCAATAGAAGCTTTTTTGAATAATAATAAAAAGAATACTTAAAAGAATGCCTAGAGGAAAAATAAACAAAAATCCAGCTACATGCCCTGAAAACGACGGAAATGAAAAGTCAAAGTTTCACTTTTTGAAAACAAGCACTGACTAAGAAAATGTAATTTTCACTTTGCAAACATTTATCAGGCCATAATTCCCTGTAGAAGCCTCCAGAGACTGGATAAATCTTGAATGCCTTAGGTATGTGATGGTGCCTGCATACAATTTTATGCACCAGGAACAGAGAGTTGTTAACACCCCTTCTTTCAGGGCAGCCAAAGGCTCTCTCTTCCACAGGAGCCAGCTCCAGACTCTACCCAAGCTCTCTGGTTAGTATCATGGTGAGATTGAAGCATCAGAAAAACCAGCAACTCAACAGAATCTGATAGTCTGGCACTGCCTTAAACTTTTCCTAGGTATTACTGTGCCTTCTGGAACTACGTAAGAACTTTGTTCAGCACTGGAGAGAGCAAAAAATGCCACCAGCTCAGCTGCTGTTCCTTCCAGTTCAGCATCTGCCTTCAACTCTAACAGGCAGATACAGCCTGTAGCCATGCAATTTTTATGTTGGTCCAAATAGCATTTCAGAATCAAATACCAGCATTTCAGTGGCTTCTGCAACCTTTTTAAACAGACAATCTAGTCAGGTTGTCTGTGAAATTACTAGTGCCTTCAGTGTTTCAGGGTTGTTTTTTTTTCCTGAATCCCACAGATGGGAGCTTTTAAAGTATATATTTAAGAAAAAGAAAGTAAGAATATTAAGTCCTTAGTAACCATTGCAATTTCCTAACAAGGTATCCAACAGAGAAGTTTCAATTTCACCTTGGTAATCTCTTGGCCTTGGCTGTACTACCTTTGAACATGTTTTTCCGACCCCAGTTCCTCAGGACGTAAAAAAAGTTTTAAGTTGTTTCATTAGGACTCTCTTTTAGACTTTCTACAATATGCATCTTATTACTGCTTTATATTTTTCATCCACAAAGATGATCAGAATCTATCTAAAGCTTTTTTTTTTCCTAAGGAATTGTCCAAAATAAGAAATACACGCTATTAACTTTTTTCCCTTCACAAATTTGTATAGATAATCAAGACAATGATAGTTCATTTGTATGTTATCAAATAAATCTCTTTTCATGAAAGAATGAAAATACTCTGAAATGATGGACCTGATACCTTTATCCTAGCCATCGCCTTCTTGTTTAAAGAACTCAAAAGAGCAAAAAACCCCAAACCACCCTGAAGAAATCCAAACTTAGACCAATTTCTCCTCTAGCCTAAAATGTCTGAACACTCCCCAATCAGATAAATTTGCTTTCTATACTAGTCAAAATTCTCTTACTAAGAATCCTGTCAGATACTATTTCTGCCTTGGGTGCTTTAGGCGATTCCACCAAGCCTATGAAAAAGATAAATTTTTAATTTACTTTTTCCAAATGCAGATGTTCATGAACACTTAGCTCTAAAAGTCTGACTATAACTCATTTAAAACTTCAATAACAATACAGCAGTTTCAGAATACCATCCAACATAGGGAAACATCCCAGCACACTTCACTTTGTGGTTAATGGTGCCTGGAAAGGTATTTCCTTTCGACTATTGTTTCACTCATAGTCATGCTGCCTTTTGACTAATTAAAACCAAGATTAAAAGCAGTCTTCAGATACTTAGATAAAACTCCTGTGAATTTTTCCAGGCAAGATTCAGAGCAGCAATGAAAAGCCATATGTGAAGAAGTCACGTACCTCCTGCTCTCCAACGGGCGCCCATCACTAGAGATGCTTCGGGGAATGTTGGCTCGTTCTGGGGGTGGCATTTTTCCTTCTCCTTTTCCAGAGGCCATCCTAGATGGTACTGGACTTTGGAGTTGAGATGGTACCTGAGCCACATGAGGTCCCTGTCCTTTGCTCGCGTTTCGTTGCCATTTATTATTATTTCTGAAGGGAAATTTGAATTCATATGGCATTCCTTCATTCACTTTGTACTCCATCACTGGCATACGGTAGTTTTCTGAAGAACTCCTGGAAATGAAGAAATTTAATATGCAGCTATAAAAAAATTTAAAAATATATGTCCTGTTCACAAGAAGAGAAATCTGAAGACAGAAGCTGAATCAATTCTATGAAAGTATATTTTCCTTTTAAGAAACTTTTATTTAACAAATTTTAGAACACTTTCTCAGGAAAAAGGACTAGTGATGATGAGAGTCTGCCTCTTGGTCCTGGTGAGTGATCCACAACGACTACCATGGAATCTGCCCTGTTGGCCTTACCCCTGATTCTCACCCATTAACAACCCTGTTGTCATCACACTGAGCCCTAGACAATCAAACACTGCCCAAACCAGTGCCTGTCCTTGTCTATCCCTCCAGAAGAGCTTATAGCCATCCATTCTTGCATTCCAGTTAGTCAAAAGTGATACTCTCCATCTGCTTACTGGGCTACAAGAGCTAAAAAGTTATGTTAGAAGGGCATCTCCCCTTCTTAAAAAAAGCCACGGGCTCTGGAACTTACCTGCACCTAGACAAATAAGGCCAGAAATTTTTGTTGTTTTTGAGACACACCTTCCTGATGCACAGGCATTAAAACACAACAGTCACATGAAATAAGGCACTCTACATAACTTTCAAACACCTTTGGCTTTGGAGTACCTCAGTTGATAAATCTGCACATTATGGAAAGACTTGCTAGAAACCAAATGATGCCAAACTCCAAAGAGATGTCCAATGCTTCCTGAGGAACAGCACAGCATAAAAATCTGACTAGAACAGGACGTAAGCTAATGCAGCCTGCATAAGAAGCAGGACAAACTTCTGCATGCATTTCAAACAAGGCACTTGGAAAAAAGATGTGATCTTCCACTTGAGTAAGGATAATTTTGGTATTTCTCTTGACAAATACATATATTTCTGAGTGAATATTAAGTGAGTATTTTTGATTCAGGATTACTTTATCTACGTACAACACTCTCTAATGCAAAGAAAAATAAAAAAAACACTCCAAATTTCTGAACCCACAGCTCTTCCTCTAAACAATTACACCATTAGGCGAGAGAAGTATTAGTATATCTTCCCTGCAAAAACAAGAAACAAGACAGAACTTGTTATCTGACCATGCTGACATAAGCAAGTTGTGCAGTCTAATGGGAAAAGACAAAAGACAAAGTGAAACAGTATTGTGGGCAGCAAGACCTCAGCATACTCATTTTGTGGTTTTATGTTGGTCTACCCTCTAGTCCTTATGTCTAAATTAAATGATCAGTTGGAAAGCAGTTCTGAAGCATATGTAGGTCAGATTCACCTGAAAGTCTCCCAGGCCACTCTGATGGGATCCACTGCATGATAGAGAGGGATGAGCAGGAGATAAAGCCACTCAAAACTGAACTACAATATTGATAATTTATATCCTTTGTTTTTTCTTTTGTCTTCATATTTTATGTCTCTATTCCATCCCTACTGCTTATGTACTTAGTTTGAGTTTCTCTTTTTCCCCCTGCACTGTACTTACAGTTTAACAAGCAGGAATTTCCTCTTAATGCTGTGTCCTTAGCTCCAAGGTCAGCAATCAGTCTACTAAATTAGTTCAGTGGCAATGTTTTAATAACCATGGTTTAGTAGAGACTTAACCATAACAAGGCCTGCCTCTGCACAGGGGATGAGAATGTGAATTTATATATTTTTGCATCTCCTACTGACCTTGTACATGTGCCTGTTGCCAAGTCAGCTTATCTAACTGTACCCCTGATCTTCTTCCAACTTCATGCCAACCAATTTATTAGGATAGAGACTGCTTCTCATATGAATTTAGTATTCCAAGCAGAACAGATCTTCATTTTAGTTATGGTCTGCAGAAGTTACTGTAGTACAAATACTCAGTGACCTCCAGAGGACAAAGAAAGGACTCCAATTGCAAAAAACTGATGGCCAAAAGAGAAACTGCTTTGTGCAAATACTTAATTGAAATCTCTAGCAATACATGTAGGATACATGTATTACTATTATTTGTAATACAAATTCAAGACACAGTTCTTGAACTTTTATGATTTTGGATAGAGCAAATTGGGGGGGGGGGTGGTGAAATCAAGAGCTGCTTTATGGAATTTTATAACTAGCAATAATCCACCATGAACATTTTCTCTCTAGATGGCAACAAGAAAACTCTGAGTACAGTATTTCAAAAAGTGTAGTAATTTATCTTACTGCTATGGGTTTGGATACAGCCTGGTTTTGGCTGTATTTAATTTAGTTCAGAAATAATAGGATCTGCACTTTCCACACTGATTTTTCGGCTCTAATCCTTTCATGATGATTGCAGCTGAACTTTCCATTTGCTCAGGCTGCTAAATACTGCACAAAAGCTTTCCAAATATCTCATGAGTGACCTTATGCCACTGCTCATTTTAATCCCTGACATGTATTCTATTTTCCACTGACAACTAAAGGACAAATAAAATTCCTTTTCTCTCTGCCCCGCTTCTGCTAGCATTTACAAAAGGAGTTAATGTTGCTTACAGTAAGAACAAACATGGATTTTTTCTTTTATGTAAGTACCAGGTCTTTACTCAGACACCCAATTTCATATAGATATAATATATATCTGTTGAAATTCAGCTCCAGTCTTGAGTATACAAAGATTTAGCAATTACAACTACAGAGGTATAGACTGGTTAAAAAAGAGCAGTGCAAAAATGCTCTCTCAGTCTCTCATCCAAAGAGCCCTTTTAACTTTGGTACCTGTACCTGCTTCTTGGCAAACCTATCCTGAGCCTTCAGCTAGCCTGCAGGCAGATTTATTCCATTAAACATCATTCCATTTTAATCACATAGCAGCACTTCTAGGATACAAATACAGGATGTCAGGAATATGCAATCAGACTTAGTGATGTGGCTGAAGGCTACAGACAACACTGAGAATTCATAAAAATTATAAAAGCTTTGGTGTGAATTCAGGAAAATGGAGGGACTTAATGCCCAGTTTAAGAAAAAAGCACCTATTACTGCTTATTTCTGATGAAGCAACAGTTTTAAATTATAAAAGCAGCAATGTAATTGCCATGAGCTTCAGGCTTAGTACAGATGGGAAGTGAGAGAGATGGAACAAGATCTGTGGAGTAAAGAATTACCATTTGCAGAAATTTCTCTGGCCAGATCCAAACCTTTGATAACCCCATATCATTTACAGCCTTACTTATTGTGAAAATAGAAGCATGTGAGTCTATTCCTAGCTTTCAAGAATTATATTCACAGGCATTACAAACTAGTAGCAAATGGGAAAGCAGGCAGGAACGTGTACAATCAATTTTGATGCGTGCTAAGCACACAATTATGACTAAAAAGTTGTTTGATTTCCATGTTAAATTCCACAGTTACATGAACTTCTTCACACATGTTATTACATTTTGGTATTCAATGAATATTTGGGGGGCATGGAGACAGAAGATGGGCAGTTTTTCTTGCTCTCTTCTAATCTTAAAATATTGAATGCTGTATTATAATTCTACCACATTTTTTCAGAGGCTGACACACTGTGGTGGTGCTTCCCGCAAAAGATCCAATTTCAGAGCAAACACAGCTACTGCAAAATACCTGCGTGGCGTGCAGTCCTCATAGGGAGGGACAATGACGACCTTCACTGTCACCGATGTCCTGAGCAGATCGATCATTTGCTCGTGGCTCAGGGTGGCCACGGCCACCTTGCAGATCTCCACCAGGCGGCTGCCCTGGCGCAGCCCCGCCTGCCAGGCGTAGCCGTAGGGCTCCACGTCTGCCACTATGCCCTCGTAGTTCACGTGGAACCCCAGCTGGCCCAGGCCATTCCTGCGCAGGGTCATCTCCACCGTTTCACAGCCCTTGGTCACGAGCTGGGAATTGAAATGTACACAGCATTTAATGCACTGAGACACCCCCGGGGCTAGCAGAGGGCTCAAGTTTTGAACAACCAGCTCCCAAGGATCATGATCAAGGGACATATATTGCAGTCCTAGATATGTATTCAGCTGAAATAAGTCTTTTTGCTCAAACAAATATTTTCAGTAGAATCTGGTTACTCAAGTTCCGCCTTGGAATTTTTACTGCAACCACAGGAATTTTTGAAGATACATGGCAGCACACAACAGAAAAACACATGGAGTTACACAAGCATCTCTGTCTTTTACACTTTAGTAACCAAAAAAACATTCTCCATTTCTGGCTATTTTGGGAAACAGAAAAATTACTTTTCAATCAGAATGTGGTAGCATGCAGCTACTAAGCACAGTAAACTGGGGACTATGCCAACTCTTCCATGTACCATGAGCATGAATATCATCAAGGGCAATCTAATAAGGCCTAGATTTCCTTTATTTCTGTAGCTGTTATACAACTACAGTTGTGAAATTGCAGGAAAGAGTGAAATGTAGCACGTTCTTACATAACTTAATTGGATATAAAATGAGTATGGACAGATGTTTTATAGGGAGATACCATGATTCACTGCATTTTTAGTTTATCACATGCATTCAGAGAATATCTCAAGGTTGCAGCAGAGATTGGGACTGCACCCTGCTGGCAACATAATAAGTTAGTCTCAAAGATATTGCAGATTCATTTGAAACAAGATACAGCAAGCCTATAAAACAGAGAAAGGGAAGGAAAACAAGCAGAAGAAATAATGTGACACTTCTATACTCATTATGTGAGAGCAACTTAAGCATGTGAAGGACCTGGCTTTTTAATATATGAATACATTTTTCACATACACACAGCCAGGTGAGACTAGTTGATACCTGATAAAATGACAGCAATAGTCAGTTTTGAGAAACAGAAGCCGGGAAGTCCTTATAAATTTAATGATAAACTATTTAAATAGCTTTAGGAATTCCAGGCTTTATTTGAATTGAAGCTTTTCTTGGCTGAGGGGTGAGAGGAGAAAGCAAAGAAAGGGAACCAAACAAGAGAACACATTCTAACCTCCAGCCTTTTGACAATCTCCTTGATGTCATCGATGTTGCTGATGAAGCTCTCCAAAGAAACACATTCACCTCTCTCATAGAATATTTTGATATTTGTGTCAGTTGAAGTCCAGCCTATCACATCTCGACAGGAGCAATTGAACACCACGCTTTTTGTGTCCTGTTCAATGAGGACTACGAACTCATTAGAGATGCCTAGGAGACAGTCTATTTCCATACCCTTGCTGTAGTCTTTTGCATGGACACTCCAGACAATAGCACCAGAACTATAGATCTCTGCTCCTTGATAAGGTTTGGACTTTTCCTTCTTTTTTGATGCAAGTGAGATGAAGGGGAACTTGCCAGAAGGATCAATGGGTGTGTTGGTGACATTCTTCTCTGCCAAGTCTTTCAAGTACTCTTGCCGGGTCCTGGTGGCCATCGCGCGGAACTTTTCTGATTTATGAGCAGCATTCTCTGCATTAATGACTTTGGCTAGTAAGAAGTCCCTGAACACATTTGATTTAGGAAATGTCACACCTTTTGGAATAGGTGGGCCAAAGGATGGTACATCTCTGGATCTTGTCACAGCAACACTAGATGAAATAAAAGAATAAGGAAGAAACACAGTCTTTCACTCTAGGGTAAATTCAGGCATTTTTGCTTACAGACAATACATTCTCTCAATTTTTCTTTTCTTTCCTCGGCAATATGTCTAAATTTACATATTAATGTTGCCAGTGTGGAGGTTCTGCCCCCCTACTATATAAACAGAAAGCCACTTTTTTGCATATAGGCATTTTTGAGTCATTCCCAGCTTGAAAGAGCTTCAAGTATAAAACTGTAGGGTTTTTTTTTAATAAGTAATCACTTATGTATGGCAGTTCTGAATTTTGTTTGGTTTTGGTATAAAAAGAAAATCTCTAACTCACACTATCAGAAAGGCTATCTTAGAATGTAGCTACTTAATGCTGAAAGGCTCATCTGAAAGCAGTGCCAAGTGTATGATGAACACTAGAAATACAGATTAAATGAGTACATTAAAAAGATAAAGGCAATGAAGTAATCTCACAAGGCCAGTTCCAAGAAGATCATCTGGTGACTGAATGCATATATACATCACACTACTGTTTTACATTTCTGTAAAACATCTCACTAGCTGATATTGCATGCCAGTGATAGAGGGACAACTCCAAAAATACCAGAAATAAAAAACTTCTGAGAAGTTCAGAGATACACAGTTGGAACAGATAAGCTCTTTTTCAACTCTTCCTTTTAGTTCCTGTACCAAATGATAGACTGACAATAAGATTGCTTGAGGCAACATTGACCAGCTTAGCTGTTCTCAATTCTCTTTTGATATAAATCAGATGAGAGTTGTTTGGAACCACTGGAGACTTGACATTCTAATCCAGTATCATTCACTTGGCAAACTATCCTAAGAGACTGAAACTCTACTTCAATAGTTTTGTGACAAGAAATGTTCCAATTTACCACATATCTCTAACTAGATCTGAAAAAGCATTAACTAACTTTGGCCAAGATATCATGGTAATGGAAATAAAGAAGGATAGGATAAAACTTGATCACATTAGAAAAGTATGTGGTGTTTCACTTAGAACATTGGCCGGTATTATTTTCACATTTTGATTTTATCTGAATTCTTAAACATAATCAGAGAAAATTCCCCCAAAAAAATCTGAGCAACTAGGATTTCAGAGTATATCTTTTGAGGGGACATATAGAAACAGCAAAAATAAAAATAAAAAAAAAATCCTCAATCTACAACTGTATCTTCTGGTTTTGAGTGGTAGCGAGGTTTGTTTGTTTGTTTTGCTTTTGCTGTTCTCTAATTATTATATTTTCTGGCAACTGATATTGAAAGATATTATTACTGTTATATTTCCTCCAAATGTATGCCAGTATATCCCAAAGTATGCAATAGGGGGTGCTCATGAAGCAACTATCTGACTCATTTTTAGTGGTCCTGAAGGGTCTGTTATTAAGATATGGGAGCCTAAATGTTAAACACAACTATAGGATGCAATGAAAACCTACCAGAAACTAAGATTTTGTTTGGTTCAGTTTTCAGTGTCATGAATCCCAGGGATAAGAATTCAATCTTTAACACATGCTAGAACAGTTTTAAAAAGCAAGCAATGCTCAGAGATGCCAGATTTTTGAAATATTGTTTATCTTAGTTGGGAGGGAGAATCACTGGCCAAGACAGTGCTTGGTTTTATTCCTTTTATGTAGTTTTAAAATATAAATTCCAGTACATTTTTATGCTATATGGTTTCCTGTTTTGTCTAGAATTATGAATCCATAAAACTCTTCCAAAAAATTCAGTGAAAAAGAGGTCAAACTTACTTTGAAAAGTTTCCTAGAAAAACTTTTCATAATAGATTTCTACAAATTTAAATCAAGTGTTTGCACTGAGAGGACGGGAAAGAAAAGTATTTCAATCTTAAAGACAATACAGAGAAGATACAATGCTCTGGTGGCCTTGTGTATCAAAATGAACACTGATATTCTCCCAGCTAGTTTGCATACCTGTTTCCCCTCCCCTTAAAATTTAAGGCTGTACCATCACTAAAGCCAAAATTACTATTAAGCAACCAATTAAGTTCCAGCCCTTGTAGTTGAAAACACTTGAAAAATGAGGTGATTCAGGAGTCTGAAGGTCAAAAGAAGAACCCTCAGATACTTTAATTTATTACAGTTTTGCAAGTATCAATCTTTCCCATGTCTTTTAAAAGGAGGAAATATATACAGTCATACTACTAAAAGTAACAGACAAAAGCAGATCTACATTGTAATATACAATTCAAGTGGAAGATGCAATCTTTGTGGATGCATTTCCTACATTCCCTTTGCTTCAGAATAATTTTCTGTACGGGGTAAGAGCTGAAACATATGTCTAAGAGTGTAAGAACCCATAAACTATGCAACAGTTGAATTTTTCAATAAGGTGCACGAGAAAGAGTATCAACACGAGCATTCTTAGTCCAGGAGAGTTAATACGTGTACAAAGCTCAGCATCAATTTCAGAGATGCCCTGTGAACTCTACCAAAAACTTTTATACTTACTCAAAAAATAATGAATACCCCAATTCATACACAGCAATCTTAGATTTTCTGCTAAATAAGCACTTGTTTTAATAAAATACTTAAGTGAATATTTGTATTTCAGCAAAAACCAGCTAATTGTAAGGCTACCTCATCTCAAGATACATGCTCTAAATCAACTGCTCTCACATTTTGTATTTTAAATGAGAATGCTTTATAGAAGTTTTCTGAGATCAGTCAACATTTCAAAATGAAAGTACTTAAGGAGTTCAGTCTATAACAAAGGTAAGAGCATTCACTGATAGTAAAAAGAAGGGTAACTAAAAAACATTTTTTCTATATGCTTGCAATTTAGTTTTAAAATTATACTAACAGGAATATCATCTTGCAATTCTTTATTACATGTTACTATCAATTACCATTTTCTACTTTAATCACGTTGACTTTAAGGTCACATTAAGACTTTATTTTTTGCTGCATAATTCTCTGTCATTTCTTTGTTGGACTGAAATGAGAGAAGAAATTATGCTATTTCAGAGAGCTTAGCTTCTTCCTGAAAGGCTAAGTCAAACTTTTTAACTGTCTTAATTTCAAAAATGGAGCATAAGCTGAAATGAATCTCAAAAGATGACTAAACTATCTAAGCAAACAATTGAAGAGTTTTTTTTCCTTTGTTCTATTTCTATCAATGCAAAAATATTCTAGCATACCTTTTATGAAGGGAATAAAAAGAAAGTGAGAAGGAAATTCTAAAATAATTTCCAAGTGCTTGATATTTAAGTGTATGTGCACATTTGTGTTTGTGTGTGTGTGTGTACTCACTCCTGACAGCAGCACTTTACTCACTGGGCATGTTTCATCTACATATTCGTGTGTCTATTTGTATTGTAAATGAGTTCTAAATTCCCATGATTCAAAACCTTTTAGACCCTCAGATTTCATTAAATTTCTCTACTGAGAACTTAAGAGAAGAGTGAGAGCTGGCTTGCAGTCAGATTCCCTGTTTGCAGTGACTGCAGCAATAGGTACCTGTAACAAACGCTGTCAGTGCAGGGGCCGTGCACTCTCACAATGACAAAGACGTGCTGGAAGTGGGACCGAATGTTCTTTGGGCTGAATGGTTGTGCTCCAGGCTCCTGGAAAACTATTGTCACAATATCATTTCCAATATGTCGTTTTCTCAGAAGCTTTAATGAGGGGGGGAAAAACAAAAGGTTAAAACTGACTTTTTGCAAATTTCCAATTATTTATTTCTCATTATTATAAATTACTATTACTCATTTTCTTTCCCCAGGTGATACTTCAAGCTGGAAACAAACAATTGAGGGTTACATAACAAGTACCAGAATTACTTGTTCATCTAATAAATTTCAGGCATGGCTGTTCTCATAATAATTTCATTTCTATATGTAGTATTACGGGTAAACTTATAAGGGAAAATTTTAAGCTAAACAAAGGGGAAAAACAAATCCTGTGAGTATCAAGAGTAATCAGTGATACATGCAAGCAGGAAAACATCCCCCATTTCACACATTTTTTCAAGCCAGTGGCAGGTTCTGTTTAAAGATGTAAATAAGTTGTCATTGTCCTTAAGACATACTATAAATAATTTTCTGGTATGCTTCTTGCAGTAAATAAAGACTAAAGTACAAGAGAAGGTGAGTTATAGAGTAGCAGAACATTTAGTGTACAAAAGCAAGCTAAAAAGAATTCTATGTTATCTTTTATTGTAAAACAAAAATCTGTTTTATTTGCAGAAGTACAAAGCAACATTTCTAGAATAAAATGCATATACATCAAACAAAACAATATGGCTTAGTGTTTAACAAAAGCAGACACAAACATAAAAAAAGTTTAACAAGGTTCAGTGCAACAAAGCAGCTCAGCCTAAATAGTATAATATAGCTTTTTTTTAAAAAGGGAAAATAAAGGATCTTGACAAAAGGATTTTGATCATGTACTGTTGTGTAGTGTTCTGGACCATCTCTGTGCATATTACAATTTGCTAAATGGAAACCTTAAAGGGAAATTGACTTAGCTGTAGAAGGTTTAAAATTATTTAAAGTCATCAGGCACACTGTGGTCCTTCTGACACGTGCTACTGACACTATTGCATACTATTTACATCAAAGTAAGGCACATTAAACAGTCCAATGGAGAAAAACCTACAATCATCTGCTTTGCTTATCTCTGACACAGAGACAGCCACCTTTACTTTTAATTCCTTAAGTGGTTTTTTGCTAGTAATAAATTAAAGTTGTCATAAATACTCAATAGTTCAAATACTTCTGAGCCCATCTTACCTGTTGCTTGTTGTTTGGAGTATATGGCAACATAGTAGAAACGTGGAACATAATTTCATAGTCCTTGTATGTTGTGTAAAGAGAGTGAGTACCTGTTGAATCAGCTATAGTTAAAGAAGACAAAATAAAAGTATTATTAAAAAACAGTTTAAAAACAAGTTTCATTATTACTGAAAAAAAAAAAATCAGTCAAGACAATTTTTATTCATCCTCAATTCTAGCTGAAATATGAGCAAGTAAGAATTTACTCAGAGTTTGTTCACCTGCCAAAGCAAGTGTCACATAAAGACAGCCTGTGCACTTTTGCATACTTTTCCCAGACAAAAACTTCTTAGGAATAGGGAATTTATACCAGAAGATCCTGAAGAAAGCCTATGTAAGCATGAAAAGGGATGACAAAGTCTGTGGTAGTTTTCAGGCATCACCCAATATCTCAGAATGAAACTGAACTGTAAGGAATGTGAAAAAGACTTCAGAAAAGCAGATGGATATTGAAAATTAATACCATGATCTCATACATAATTAAACAGCAAAGGACCTATAACCCACAGTAAGAACAGGATGAGTTCTCTTATGCATAATCATCAGGATCTGAAATTAGCTGTAATGAAATCAGGTAGCACCTTCACTAGAGCAGCTGCTTTATGGACAGGAGCAGTCAAAACCCCAAATAGGATGTCAGCATGCTTATAATTGATGATGGAAAAAGCCCACAAAAATGGCATTATGATGCTAGTATATTAATTTAAGGTAATCTCACCTGTTTTGAGTTCTGGCCACCCTATTTTAAAAGTTACAGAAGAAAGAGAAGAGACCCAGAAACAGGCCACAGAAATAATTAAGTGTGGACAGAGACTTCCGTGTGGAGAGAAAATTATAAAAAAACTAGGATTATGAAGTTTAGAAAGAAAAAAGAAGAGGGGGATATTACTCAGTTTGCAAAGTGTTGGTTGAAAACAACACTTGATTGCTGACAAATTGTGAACTTGTTTTCACTTTCTTTCACTCTAAAAAGTGACCATGAAAAATGTGCCATTAATTTAAGCAGTAGCACATTTAAAGACAAAATAGTGAGTATATTCTATTAAACACAACTTATGTCTGCAGTGCAAAAAGCCTGCTTTCAAACACAATCTGAAAAATAACTAGTTTTATATATGGAAAAAAGCATTCTGGCTATTTGAAGTTATATAAACATGCTACTAAATTATATAATCTCAGCTATTTATAACAATGTATTTTAAAAAGCTGTTAAAAACTGTATCTTGGCATTTTCATTAGCAGAGAGATCATGTTACTAGGAAGAGAACAGATTTGAGAGTTGTGATGCATTTACAGTAATAAATATACAGTTTATTTACCCAGATTTTGAGTATAAACTTTGAGAAGCTTGTTCCCTGACAGATTCAGAATAATAAAACAGAGGTAGCTTTAATATAAATCAAACACAAAATGATCTGTAAAATGAAATTGGAAGTTGTCTATATTATAGCCACATAGAGATTTTACACTTCCAAATCACGTATCTATAATAAAAAGGGAATTAGAAATAAAAGATTTGTACAGTCTAAATATTAATATTTAATACCCTAATAATAATAATAAATATGCTAATTATTTTCTTTTAAATGCTAATTAGAACAGCAGGACAGCTGAAATCTTGCACTGTGTTCACAGCAGCCTCTGTCCTCTGCCTGATCACTGCAGTGCACACCCAAGGAGGCAGACACACCTAAAAGTCACCTAAACATCAATGCAACTTCATAACAGCTTTATCTGTTGGACTGTACTGTCTGATTTGTACATCATCTTTTAGAAACGGAGCATACAAAAATACTACAAATAATTAGAAAGGGGAGGAGCAGGTGCAAAAAGATAGGGAAGTGAGGCATGGGAAGGCAGACCTCAAAAGAGGGGAAGGGTCTCAAAAGGTATTGGGGGAATAGAATAAAGCAATTCTGACAAAAAAAAGTATTCTAGAACACCTACATATTTAAGCCAAACTTTCAACTTTCCTGACAGATTTAATTTTAGGCAGAAAAATGTTTTCTGAGAACAGCACTGATTCTGCAAACTAAATAATCAGGCTACAATCCAAGTGGCACATTTAATAGTACCAATTATTTCCAAGCACTTTACAGTTTAAATATGTCCTATTCAAACTGAACTACCAATAGAAGTCCATACACACTGCAGACTGTACATCTCTCTCACCATTCTGCTTTTTTGAAGTTCATAATATTTTTCCTGAAGTACACCACCATAATTGCAGGTGTTTGCTTTAAATCAAATCACAGCTATTGCAATAAAATCCAAGACTGTGTACTGGAATAACATCCATCATTTCAAGGTCAAAACTGCAAGCCAGCACTGCAATCTACTTTAATTTCCTTCTATTTAACAGAGGCCTGAGGGATCTTCAAATTCATTAGCACCTTTTTACACTGAAGACATCCCCTCTGGCCAGCAGTTTATGGCATAGCTATTCATGATGCTTTCCCAGCCTTGTCCCTTTACTGGATCTGGCTACTTAGCTGAGTAGCTGATCCTTTTTCCCTTCCATTGTTAGCCATCTCTAAATATCCACCTTAAGTCTTCTGTCCTTCCAATAATTCTCAGTTATATTCACAAGGATTAACAGACTCACATTTGAAGTTGTTTTTTTTCCTAACACCAACAGTGCTCAAAACTGTGGCTGACACCACCAGCATACTGCTGACTGAATCCACAGGATTTTGTCAGCCTGCTTCTACAGCAGTTTAACCTCTGTGCTAGAAAACACTACAAAAACCATTATGAGTAGAAAATCTGGCTCCCTGTTTCAAACAAAAACATCCCAAGGAATTGTAGGAGAACAAAAAGTAAGTTACACTGATAAGGCAGGACAGCCAAACTGCAAACTGCAGAAGGGCTCACAATAGAAGGATAAGAACAAATATTTTCAGAAATTAATGTTGTTCCCCTCTATCTTTGCTTTGTCAGCAGCTGTCTACACAAGGATAGCTCTTTTCTCATACACAAGGATTACACCAAGCACTCATGATCAACTTTTATAATACCCAAGTTTTCACACAGAAACAAGGACAGAATATTTTATTTTGTACCATACAAAAGTATATGTGTAACACAAACTCAGAGAAATGCAGATGGACTTTCCTCCATCTCCATTTCTGCTTCTTAAGCAACTCAACATCTTAAGATTTGTTGGTCTCTCAACAAAAGTCTCAGACCCAAGAATAAGTCTATCATTATTTCCACAAGGTTGGAAAGATGTCATATAGTACAATTCAAGAAGGTAATCTATCTGTATTATTTCATTACAAACATTGAAGTTTCCTGACAACCTCTAAATGAAACATCAATTCAGAGTCATTCATTTTCCATATTTTATTATCTACTTAATAGCTTAAGGTTTTATAGTCTTCTTATGTCTTAATCAGAAAATCATGCAGTATATAAACATCTAGTACAGAAACCTACCATTATTAGCTTAGTTTATAATCATATCAAATTGATAAATCATAAAATTCCCAACTCAAATTAACTAACTTCCTTTATTTCCCACATCAACCACACTACCACTCTGTTGGGCACACAATCCTTGTTACTAGGCCCAGCATTATCAAGCTGATCCCACTTACCAATTGAAAATATTGAGAAACAAGACTAAGTGAGGGGGAGGGAAATAAAGCATGCATTACAACTGGAAAACAAAGTAAAATGACTGAAGTTATAATTTGAAAGATCACTGTGATGTTTATTACTTTAAAGTGATGCCCATAAGCTTCCTAGTCACTGTGGGATAGGTGACATTTTCAAGCTCTATTTCCTATCCAAAGTCTGCAGGCTGCCAGGAGATAGACTGTTTCCCCTCTGGTAATTCTAGAAATAAACAAACAAAACTTGAAAAGTAGCATCTCTTTTTCACAGTGGTACTGGCAGAGATCCAAAACTAAAGACCTTGAAGGATCCAATACACTTAAATAGGCTTTCAGTTAATAGCATGCATGAGATTCCTCCTTCTAAGGAATTGGCTCTGTTATGAACACTTTCTAATTAGGACCCTAACTCTAAACATTTCTAAGATAAACTGTTTTGAAACTGCCTTTTGCTAGAGCAACTTTACTTTTCTAAATTTGCATAAATTAAAAATATTGTGAATATTTTCAGAGTACATATACAAATCAGCTCATCTCCATATAGAGAAAAATCCTTCCACGTCTCACATCATGCAACTGCTTTCCACAGCTTGCAAAGCATTGTCAAAGGTACAGATACTAGCAAAGTAGCCTACATAGGGCTGACCTTTCTGACAAGTCAATGAACAGATATTTGTTTTTAAGCACATCTTTGCAATCAACTGTGCTGCCACTGAAGAGAATTCTTGTGCAGGAAAATTTCCTGAGTAGTGAAACTGCAAGAACTATTTCAAGACAAGAGCTCTCTAGCAACAGAAGAGCACAGAGGTGGAAGATGGAGAAGTTCACTTCCTAGCTGTATACCTAGCTGTTTCAACAATACCTATAAACCTAAGTCACAGTAAAAAACCACAACCCTCTCCTTTGCAGGTCTCTGTGTTAAGGCCAAAGCAAAAGGACCAACTGATTATTTAGGGTAGCTATCAAATATGTATTGCCTGGCTGTATTCTGCTCTTCACACATTCCCCACACCTGAGATGCAGTTCTTGTGACAATCTCTGATCTTTTGAATTTCCCCTATCACAAAGTGGCTTTTTCCCCCCCATTTCCTGTGTAGAACGTGCTTTGTTTCCAAATGCAGCTATCCAAAGAGCAAGTGCTGTGCCTCCAAATTCTGCCTTCTCTTTCAGCATTTCCATCTGTGCCTTGCAGAAAGGAGAACACACCACCATCAAGATCAATTAGAAATGTTTGCTGCCACTGCTCACATTTGCTGCTGTCTAAACCTACTCATTAAGAACTTGTGCATGCTTACACAGTCATGTGTTTTCTCAGTAATCCTGCAGGCAATCTAACCTGAAAGATGTGAGACAACTTAAAGAATTCCTAAGCGGTTCTTGCTGATGAGGCTCCACATGTGAGGCTGTAGACCTTGACTGAAATAAAATGTAGGAAATCTTTCATTTAGAGGATTTCCTGTCCTCTAGGATCATACTGAAGTGTTCACATAAAAACTTTTTGTATATTTAGATACAGAATGGAGCTGTCTGGGTCTGCTGGGCAATGTGAAAAAAAAGCCAGCTCTCAACATGGAGGAGAAATCTTCTTTACAAAAAGATAACTCTCAAAACCAGGAGAGATTCAGTCAACCTAAAGGTTCCATTCAACAGGTGCTAGATTGTAGCACATAAAGGCTAACAAAATTCTTTGCTTGAGTCATAAACAACAACAAGGAATTCAGAACATCTCTGGAAAATTCTACTGTTTAGAAGGAAATGCAAAAAAAGTACTGAGAAGACATTTACAGCCTACTTGGGTATATTTGAGCAGATGAATTAACTCAATCATACAACATTACACATTCTAGAAAACAGTGTGTGTGGACTGACACCAAAATGTGGGTTATTTTCCTTTTTTTCACACTATAACTAGCCCAGAAGAAAGGGAAGAAAGATCTTGTTTTAACAACTGAAAGTAACAAGGTCACAATATAAAACCAGAAGCTAAATAAATGTTTTCTCTGTTCACCATATCCATTTGATTTCTGACCTAGCTTGTCTTTATAACCAATGACAGTTCAGAGCTGCTCAAGAGGAAAACTTACCTTGAGAATTACATGCATTTCCTACAAGACAGCTGGTGAGGGACTTTTCCCAAGGACATTGAGCAATAGGACAAGGGGGGATGATTTTAAACTGAAGAAGGGCAGGTTTCTATTAGATATTGGGAAGAAATTCTTTACAGTGAGGGTGGTGAGGTTGCCCAGGCACAGGTTGCCCAGAAAAGCTGTGGATGCCCCATCCCTGGAAGTTTTCAAGGCCAGGTCGAATGGATCTCTCAGCAATCTGCTCTAGTGGAAGGTGTCCCTGCCCATGGCTGGGGGGTTGACATGGGATGATCTTTCAGCCTCTTCCAACTCAAACCATTCTATGTATCTATGAAATGCTCTCAAGGGATAACAGAGGGAATATAAGTATTCCAAGTAAAAAAAAATAAAAAAAATAAAAAAAATAAAAAAGGGAGGTTGGATGTTAAATATGTGCAAAATAGATATTAACTTAGGCTGAAAACCAAAGGAGGCTTTAGAACCCTCTGAGGATTGATGATCAGACTGGTCAAGAACAGCCTGAGGACATGGCAACACGATTGCTGTAGGAATTAAGGACAGAATATAGAATGATGGAGGATTAAAGCACAGTAAGGTACTCTATTTGTGCCAGGAGACCCATGACAAGACCACAGCTTCTGCTGCGCTAAAGCTGATGAATGTTTTTCAGCTTTCATGAATCAAACTCCTTATTTCATTTCCTTTGCTACAAGTGAGCAAAATAGCAAATGATCTCCATAGGAACTGGTTAGCTCCAGTACTCAAAGAAAAGGAACACAAGACAAAATTTCCCCAAGTAATTTGAACAGATCTACAAACTGAATGCAGCATGTGCTAGCTGATAAACAGGTATTTCACGTGACTGATTCCAAATGCAGGGAGTTTCTTTTATAGTTACGGTCACCCAAGATCATCCTACCACTGCATTTTGTTGCAATATGTTTTACATTTAGAGCTGATAACATAGCTGCCAAATCCAGTTTAATTTTCATAACTCAAAAAAGAAAAAGCACAGAGGGAGGAATACATTTGACAGGATGACTAAGACAAAACTGCCTAGAAGAAAAACTGCATGCAACAGACATCAGAAAAGCAGTAAATCAACTTTTCAAGGTGGAGTGACATAGATGGGTTCACAAAACATTTTGGAGATAGTCTATAAGTGCATCATCTAAAAAAAAGGACATACCAGCTGTATTATGATTAGCCTTAACACAACACACTGATAATAGATTTGCAATACCAGTTCCATAATTACTGGTTTCTTGTTGTAGCTTTATTGATAATTTCATGCCAAATCAGTACAAAAATCCAATTATCAGAGTTGAGAGACTGTATGAGTACAGTTAAATTACACACGTGCTCTGCTTTCTTAAGCAACTTATATTAAGCAACTGCCTTCCTACAGCAAAGATGTTATTTTTAAGAACTCTCTTCAAAAAGGCAATTAGCAACCATATCAAGCATTTTGTTCACTTAAGAGGGAAAAAAAGAATGAAAATGTCTTACTTTTTGTATCTAGCTGAGCACGATACTTGTCAAATCCCTTGAGTCGAACTCGCTCTCCCAAGAGCTGAAGAAATTCCTCAAAGGCTGGACCTGCTGATTCATTATTATACATTTCTTCTTCTGTGCTTTGCCCAGCTTTGCAGTACATGATACCCACTTTAAGCTGGTAACTTAACTGCAAAAGGAAAAAGATTAAAATTTCATGTGTATACCAAGTGATGAAGCAACTTATGCACTGAATTCACTTCCCACACTTTCATAAACCCATAATTAATGAATGAAAAAAACCCTAATATTCAGTCTAATTTCAAAAGTTAGTCTAGTTAAAATACTCTCATTCTTTTCTAGTATAATTGCCTTGATTTAATCTGAAGATGTCAAAATGCTGTCTGAAGTGAAACAAACATGAATGTTGCTTATTTCCAGGAGGACAGCACTGCAGCTTGCAAGTGAATGTCTAACACTGAGCCACATGGGGAGTGCTGGCTGAGCAATGCCAGGAGCTTGACTCTCACTCAGGCTGGTACCATAGCTGCCACCCGATGCTGAGAAGGATAGGGCACATCATGTGCTTGTTTCTTAAACAAGTGACAAAATGAACTCTCATTTCAAAGAGAAGACAGAAATTACTCACCTCTTAGCAAATTCATCTGCTAGCAATGAGGAAAGACTCCATGACATTCACTTGGTCCTCTCTGACTTAGATATGATGATACTAACTAAAAACCAGTTAAATTAAAAAAATGCTGGTCATACCTTGAAGGTACTATTTACTACCATAGATATTCAAATACACTTGTGCTTTCTATTTTCATTTCTCATCTAATTTGCCATTTGATGTTTCTAATACAGCAGAAGCTGAAGATGTAAATAATTTTTTACCGAACCACAATTGTGATTCTTCAAAGCAAACTGTTTCTACCAATTCAAATTGATCCACACACACACACACAAAAGCAGTACACTGGCATAATTTACATCTGGTCTACAGATAGAGAAGTTATAGAAGGGAAGAAAGCAGCATCCATAGCCATTTACTGCTCTCTCCAAAACCAATTTCACAAGCAAGAACTCTGAAGGAGGGCAAGGGAGAGCCTTGGAGTTTATGCACATAATTCATCTGATAGAAATGCATCCTTATTGCCTGGTAAATAATCTTTCCTCCCACACACGAATTTTCGCAGAGGCTCTTTTTCAAATAAACACCAATCACATATGCCAGAATGAAATAGTAAGAAAATCTATCACAACTGGCATGAGATTTACAAGTCTGGGCTAGAAGTTAGTGGGAAGAGAAAGCAGTTATTTGCAAGGGCCCTGGAAGCAAAGTTATCTGAATATACTGTAATTCGCTCTCAGAAGATTCTATCCCAATACATGAGGCAAAGGATTTTGAACTTGCTAGGATGATGTGGACACATAAGGAAACTGATTTTAATTTTAACCTATTACATTTATGGTGTGATAATTTAAAGGCCCTCAGAAGTGGTCCTGTCTCTAGAGAATGCAAATTTAAAATTTAAAAACTCTGAAAATTGCTACTTTACTGTATTCTTCCTTTACTACCAAGGATGAATGATGATGAGGATAAAGTATTAGCAGCAAGAAAACAAGGAGGGAAAAAGAAGACTAAAGATAACCTGGCTTGTTTACACCTGCTGAAGAAGTCATTATATAGAATAAGTCACAGTTCTAGGCTGCTGCTTTTTTCCCCTCTACAAAATATCCCTTATTTTATCATCAGACACACTGACTTGAATCTTCTAAACATGTCCAAAATTCTTATGACTCAAGTACAGCACAAAATCATGAAATGCTTTGGGCTGGAAAGGACCTTAAGGATCATCTAGTTCCCAAAGTCCTGACGTGGGCAGCAGGGACACTCTACTAGACCAGGTTGCTCAAATCCACATCCAACCTGACTTTTAATACTTTCAGGGATAGGACATGTCCAGCCTGGCAATCTGTTCCAGTGCCTCCTGCTACCATGTGGTGGGGGAGGAGAGAGGAGGGGAGCAAGGATGGATGGTGAGAGGTGGCACTGCTGCCATTCCTGCCCCAGCAACTGCCATCACTTTCTGTATCATCAGCAGCAGGGGCTGTCTTGGACTATTCAGGCATCTGCTGCTCAGATGTGCCTTCTCCAGTCCCACAGAAACAGGAATGGATGCAAGTGCCTCATGGAACCACAACACCTCAACTGTACTGCTGACTACAAGTGCTTCTAGTAATTTCACTTAAAGAAACTAGGACAAAGAAAATTATTCTCATGAAGCACACTTGCACTATTTAAGCTTCAACTTCAGGTGAAGCAAGTATTTCCAAGGGCAAATTATAAATGGGATCTGCAGCACCAATGAGTAAGCAAACAACCATGCCTGATTGCTTTGAAAATGTCAGCCTAAGAAACTAAACAAGGACTATGCAAAGAGCATGATATGCCTTCTAGCTGTGCTCTTAGATTTGCTAATTTTAGAAAAAAAAGTTTCCTTAAGGACAACACAAGTTGGCATTTCTGAATCAAAAAGAGCAGATCTGGAGAAAAGCATGCAGCCCCCATCATTAAACCTACAGTCCTTAGAAGTTCATTAATTACAAGAAAAAGCTAAAAAAGTTGAAGCATAAATTCTGTCATGGTAAAACTACTAAAGTAGCATCTTCATTTTAATAATCTGAAAGTATTTACATATTCATATATACGGGAAAAATGCACTTTAAGTATTTATCTAGCACCCAGTCAAGGCAGCAGAAAGTATATCTTGGATTTAACCAGTCAGCAAGTTTATATTATGAACCGGGAATTATATTAAGAACCAAGTGACATTTCACAATATTTCTGTGAATGAGGAATTGCCATAAAGATTAGCTTCAACTGAAATAAATCAGTAATTGCCCTAATATTCAAATTTTTAAATCATATTTGGATGCAAACTTAGAGTAACCTACCATGAGCTCTGCATTCAAGACAAAGATTAGTAGACAGTGATTAGCAAAGAAGCTAGTGCAGCCCTAGGAAATGGCTGGATTGCTGTTTAACACAGAGCTATTCAAATGAAGGCATTTTAATAAATCCAATAAAAGAACAGCTAGGTGACAAGCAATGTGGACCATATGTATGAACAGCAGATGTTACCACTCAAGCAATCTAAGAGGAAGTAAGGAATGAGCAACTTTCACATACACCACCAGTACAAAACTAGGGCAAGAAAAATATTCCCATTCTAACACTGAATGACATATGCAGATATTGGAAGAGTAGATGAGACAGAGCTCAGCCACAAGAGTGATATGAAATGCAGAGAAAATATGTTGCAGTGAAAGACTGGAAAAGTGCAATCTGTTTAGTTTATCATAAACAAGACCAACAGATGATATAATCACTACATACAAAAACCTTTGCTGGAAAAAAAATCTCACACCAAAATGACTTTTAAGATGTAGCAGAGAAAAATATTAGAAGTCTTAAAGCTGAAGGCAGATAAATTTAAACAAAAACGTGTAAATTTTTAAATATGAAAACAAGCAATTGCTTTAAGATCTCACTCAAATATAAAAAAGTAATTTTATTCTAATGAAAACCAGTGCATACAAACTTGGCTCAGTGAAGGGATTCCTGGGTGAAATTTAATGGCTAGTTCAGTTTAAGGTGACTTTATAATCTTAACTCTTAAATTTACAAAACATTTTATCTGCTATATCAAACAGGCACCTGTTCATGCTGTAATGAAACAGTGTGACACTCAGCAAGAAGAAGTGATCAACATTCTGTGTACTTAATTAGTAGAGCAGCTGCTACCCAATTTTTGTTAGCTTAGAATTGAAAAAAATGAAGCTTCTAATTAGTACAGAGTGTACTTATCTTTTTCAGCTAGAAGTGTCAAACTGTTTCATTACCACAAAACCAGAAAATACTTTGATGCAGATAATAAGAATTTAACTATCACTCGCCCTTAATGATTTTCAAAAGTTTAAGTATTAGAAAGCCATGCTATGGGAGCTTAACATAAGATATGAACTAAGGATAATTTAACCTCACAGTTTTGTTACATGTCATGGAATCAGAGTGGTTTGGTTTGGAAGGGGACCTTAAAGTTCATCCAGCTCCAATTCCCCTGCCTGCCACATGCAAGGACACCTCTCACTAGGCCAAGCTACTCAGAGCACCATTCAAGCTGGCCTTGAACACCTCCAGGGACATGGCATCCACAGCTTCTCTGGCAACCTGTTCTAGTGCCTCATCATTCTCATAGTAAAGAAGTTCCTCCTATTATCTACTCTAAATCTACTCTTTCAGTTTGAAGTTATTCTGCCTTGTTCTGTCAGTCCATGCTCTTGTAAAAAGTCCCTCTCCTTTCTTATAGGCTCCCTTCAGGTACTGGAAAGTCACCCCAAGCCTCTCTTTTTCAGGATGAACAATCCCAGCTCTCTCAGCCTTTCCTCACACCAGAGATGCTCTGTCCCTCTCATCATCTTGGGGCCATCCTCTAGACTCACTCCAGCAGGTCCTTCTCCTTTCTGCTGCAGACCCCAGAGCTGATGCAGCCCTGCAGGTGGGGTCTCTCAGAGCAGAGGGACAGAATCCCCTCCCTGCCCTGCTGCCCACACTGCTCTGGATGCAGCCCAGGACACACTTGGCTCTCTGGACTGGCAGTGCCCATGGCTGGGTCATGTCCAGCCTTCCACCCACCAGCACTTCCAACTCCCTCTGGGCAGGGCTGCTCTGATCTGTTCATCCATAGCCTGTATTGATACTGAAGATTGCCCTGAACCAGGTGCAGGACCTTGCCCTTGGTCATCTTAAACCTCATGAGATTCCCATGGGGCCACATCTTGAGCTTGTCCACGTCCCTCTGGATGGAATCGCATCATTCAGGCATGGCAGCTGCACCACTCAGCATCCTAATTTGCTGCGGGTACACTCAATCCCTTAATATCTGCATTAGTGACATAGATGAAGTCCCACTATGGACCTGAGTTACACCACTTGTCCCTGATGTCCACTGTGACTCTGAGCCATTGACCATTACCCTTTGGATGCGACCATCCAACCAATTCCTTATCCATCTAACAGCCCACTCATCAAATCCATCTCTCTCCAATTCAGAGAGAAGGATGTTGTGGGGGACCATGCCTAAGGCTTTACAGAAGACTTCACAAGACAAGCAGCACCCTGGTCATAGTTTGGCCAATGAAGTGTTAAATTAAACTTTTAGCACCATGGGGGACATCTCTTCTTAGTATAATAGCAGTAAGAAAAACAAAACTCCCTCCTCCCCACAGTCTTTGAAAAACAACAATGTAGTTTCTTTTAAAGGAAATTTAAATGAACAACTGCCATAACATTACTCTAAAACTTTAGGCTACCTAGAGAAATGAACTTGATTTCATATATCCCAAATATTTTGCAAAAGTTGAGGGAAATAAACGCAACATAACTCTCTACAGATTACAAGTTTTAGTTTAAATGAGGCACTTTAACACTGACTCTAATCATCTAAAGCTAAAAACTCATTTTGCAACTCATGGCAATAATCTGACAGATTAATATAATTTGTTTAATTCTGTAACTCTGCACTTACCCCTTGCTCATCAAGCTTCATAAGTTGTTCTGTGACTTTTGGAGTGTTGAAGGCCAGCCTTAGGCAATGGATATTCAGCTCTGGAACCACATACTCCAGCACTTCTTTTAGGGGAAGTCCCCTGGCTGTGCAATGCTTTGCAGTAGAAGGGATAGCATCTTCCAGCACAGAGCCTCTTAATGTCATGAGCTATGCATACAAAAGAAAAACAGCACATATATTGAATTATGCACTGACATTGACTAGCAATAGCAGAGGAACTAAACATATTATTTTTCCAGTTCTCAGTAGAGATCAAGGACATGAAGGAATTTCTGTTAGCATGAGACCAACACTGATACACAAAATGTCATTCACTGATAACAGTAATCAGACTATTTCCAACAATTTATTAATTTGAGTTTTACAGGAAACTACTACCTGGAAAAATTAGCATTAGTACAGTATTTCTATAATATAGAGCATTTAAAAGTAAGAAAACATTTCTCAGGTCTACCTAATGCAACATATAAAAGTGAAAAAAGCAATTCCCCTCCTTTTTGCTTGCCTCTAGCTAATATAGCTCCTGTAAGTTTCTCAAGATTTAACGAAAACAACCTTCAGCATTTCCTCTGTATTAGATGTTATGGAATAACTCATATATATTCTGTGCCAGATAAAGATGTAGCATAATTCTGCCAGGAGGTTCATGGATTATACAGAAATCTATTATCAATGCTGAAAAGCACATAAACCCCACATATTCCACCTGGTTTTGGCCTTCTCACTTCTAGTTTCTTTTACTATCCCCCCTGAACTGCTTACCTCACTGGTTCTGAATATGATCCGGTAGTTGTACTGAGGTCCATTTTCTTTGATTTCCTCTGGCTTCTCTCTTCTTATACTCACAGCTACTGGACCCAGGTTCTCATCTGCCCCAAAATAGTTCCAATGTTCTTGTATATGAGGGGGAAAAAAATAAATCTGTCTTACTTCTTCTACTTACTATATTTTCACAAACTATATTTTCATGCTTATTACACTGGAAGTAAACTGCCAGCTCCATGGAGTCAATAAGAGCATATCTTCAAGTGGTACCAGGATGTCATTCTTGTGCTTCACTTCTCTCATGAGCCTCTTTTATACAAAAAGGCTGAAATTCAACATGGCATCTCTGCTTAAATAGGCCCAAAACAAGAAACACCTCTTACATCAGCTTTTATATTGCCATCTGTTTCATTCACATTGAACTAAATAAGTACAACCAATTTCCCCCCTTAAAAATAAAAAGGGTGAAGTCAAACGCACCAAAGTGGGAAACTCAACAACCTATGCTAAAACAGAAATATCAAATAACTGTACTTAGCAAATGATGTAAATTTTTTTTGACTGTTTTTTGCTATTTCCATACACGTTACTCAATTCTAAAATGGAAAAAACTGATGAAGCTGAAAAAGAAGTTAAAGGTTCGTTCACAGTAAAAATATCAAATCATAGTACCACAGAAAAATAAAGCACGAGAATAAAATGACTAGTATAAATATTGAACAGTCAAGTGTTCAATAACCCTTAAAGTGCTAAGAGTTCAATTGAAAACCAGTCTATTGGGGAAGGCAGCAGAGAGGAGAATCCAAGATTGGTGAAATCACTCCCTAGTTGAACAGCAGATTCTTTGAAACACATTTTTATATTCATCTAACTATAGACATGCAAAGCCAAAATTTACAGGAAAAAGAAGTTAGAAAAGCACATTTACAAAAATCAAAGCTCAACAATGTGAGATTGGTGTTGAAGGCTCTTCTGTGGAACCTTTTGAGTATTACAAACTATCTTGACTGATGACAGAGGTATATCACTATTAATGCAGAAACATATAAACAAAGCTGCCCATATCTTAAGTAATAATTCCCTAAAAGAAAATTTAAAAGACAAAAAATAGGAGTCAAGCATTGTACAAGAAAATAAGTCCCACATCATCATTTTCCATGAGCTGCAAATATGAATGAATTTTGTATGTGCACAAGAATAGAAAGTTAAAACTACGTGAATATTCAGCAACTCAAAGAAAAGTGAAATTCAGTGGAATAAAAAAGAGATGCAACTGCCCTGACAAGAAATGTAATCATATTGCCTATGTAGATTACTTGTTATTCTTAAAACAACCAGAGTTTTAAATAAGAACTTTAGGAGCAGTCTAGTATGATCTATTCTACTATAGAGATAAATGTAAAATATTTTAACATCATCTGCATCTTTAAAGATAATAAAAATAGATATTGCAATACACTCCATCTAAAGTGAATGCAATAATTTTTACAATTAAGAGTATTGTTAAAAATTTGGGAGCCTCATTTTTACTGTAATTATTTTAAAACTTATACTTATTGGTTCTTACAAGATCTCCCTCCAACATACTAAGTGCTTTCACACAGCTGTCCAGCACTTGAAGCCCTTGGGGGCTCTCTCTACTCAAGTCCTCAGTGTCTGGTATTTTATTATCCTTCACTCAATGTTTTCTGTTTAAGATGTCAGAGCATGCAAGACATAAAAGAAACATGCTCACAGCATTAGAAGACTTGCTTTCTACCAAATTCCTCTGCAAGTCATGAAAAAGCCAATACTCTAAACAAAGGTAATTAAAATTCAAAATTCTTCTAATATCATGTGGAATGTTGTGAAACTGTTGTCATTAAACTTTGGATGGCTGAACTATGAGTGGGAAAGTTACTAATAAATTAGAATATCTTTATAACCCTAATTATGTTTTTGTACTAGTCCACAGATATGAGCCCTGTAAATGCCAGAGATGTTCTGTCATTCAAAATTTCTAACTAATTATATTACTAGCACCCTAGCCTTTCTTCCTCCTGCAATAAGTAGCTTGTTTTTTTTTCCAGGATGTTTATAGCTCATCAGTTTGTGGCAGACAAGGTCAATGAAGAAGCAGCACAGTCTTGGAGAAAGATTAATTTTTGAATCAGCATAATACACAGCTTCCAAAACTGAGATAACTTGGCCATCTCCACACTAAACTGCTTGGTGACTTCAAAACAGTGATATGGTTTTGCTTTTATAAAATAGAAAAACTTAGAGATATGGTGGTCAAGCATATTAGATGGCTCAAAACAATTCATTAGTTTTCTGTATTGACAGCCACACAGATGGTAAAACTTGTGTACTCTGCAACCACTCTAGCCTCCAATTCAGATAGAAAATTTTCTCAGGAGAAATTATTCTACATCTTGAAAACACATTTAAGAAGGGTGGCAAGGGGAATGTTTGAAACTGCATATACATACACAAAAAACACATACAGTTCTGTGTCATTTGATCAAGCTTTTTCATTTGCTCCTCTTGCTTTGGAAAAATGCATGAAGTAGTGTGGAACTTTACACTTCTCTGCTAAGTGGAAATGTCTTTTATTCTCTTTTCCTTCAGTCTGCACTGGGCAGCATCTTTCTGGCTCTCCTTTGCGCATCCTTCACCCTCTCCTCTACTCACATTTACTACTGGGTTGTTCATTCTTTACCTTCTCCTCCCCTAAACCCCATCTCTGTATTCGTTCTGCAGGTTACAGTATAATCTGTACCTGATTACTTTTCCTTCTGTTACACTTTCTTGTACCTCCACCTGATTTTCCTTTAAATTCTGAATCTCCTTACATCCAACTATTTTCTCTTTCCAGTGTGCAAAAAGAAGTAGCAGGATTCAAGTGCAAAAAGCTTAATATCCAATGTAAAGGGAGCTAATTAGTTGTTTTATTGGGAAAACAAGGGCTATGTCACAATTATAATTCAAGAACTTGAAGTCAAACGTGAATACTATAGAAGACAGCTTATTCTCCACACCACACAAGCTAATTGGAAACAACATTGGTCAAGCTTGACATTTAATCTAAACAACTGTTGAAAAAGCTTTTAATTAACAATCAGGACAACTAGCAGCAGCCATAAATTAATTTATAAATCTATAAAAAAAAAAAAAAAAAAAAAAAAAAAAAGACTTAATTGTAGTTGATCATTAAAGTAAACTATATATACTTTCCAAAATAGTTAAATATTTAACCTAGAACTCAAAAGATACTTCCTGTGAAAGAACCAAAGCTAAAATACTTATTTTCCTGGCAGATATTTTAGTTTCCTTTGCAAAGGAAATCCAAGTAAATGCACTTGATTTTAACTGAAAGAGGTCTTTCATGCTTTCATCATATTTCTCTTTAGATATCATGTCCAACTGACATCCTGTGTAATCGGACTAGAAATAAAAACCCCAAACATTTCTCTTCTGAATGAAACTTGCATCAAGCATTTTCCTCTAATCCTAGCTCAGCATTTACAGTACTGGAAAACCCTGCTCAGTAGTTCTCTGGAGACAAAAGGGCAAGCAGCATTTTGGGAGCTCTGCAAGTCTAGCCACATACTTGAAAGGCACCAACTCTTGGATAGAATATGCAGCAATTTAAAGCATTAGGGCAAAGGGTATTTTTACTGGCTGCCAACAGTTAAATGAAAGCTGACCAACAGCTCATTTGTTATAAAATCAGCTCAGGAAACTATTTACTTCTCAGTCAGTCTTTCATTCTAAGCCAGTAACTAAAATGTGTCCTAAATGGCAACATTAGCAACTAGTACATGAGGAGGATGGAAGCAAAACAGATGCTCTTGGTTCTTTTCATGAGATCTGTAATTCCCAGACACAGAAACGGGGACAGAGAAAACAGACTGCTCCTCTGGAGTGCCACACTCTCTTTTCTGAGCTGCACTCAGACAAGCTGACAGAAAAAAATTTCTCTGTGATTTAGTACTGATTATAAATAAGTCTTTAATAAACATATCTGCAACTTTCACAAATTGGTTTTTGCGCTGGCTTCATCCTCCCTCCCTCTTTTTTTATACACAAGTCTAACTTATAAGTGTCTAGACTTTAAACATTTAAGTCCTTCTATCAAATACATCTTTTAAAACACTATTATTTTAACACCTTGTAAGTACATCTTGCGCATCATAAGAGTAGCATTAATTTCCTATAAAAATAAACATTTCTATGTGAGTGAGTTGTGCAAGAGCTTCTGTTAGTGAATTGAGGGAAGAGAATGCAAGATTCATTTGTCTCCACTGAGTACAAAGGGAATCTGCACAATTAGTTCAGACATAAAGTGGAGAAACTGAATTCAGCTTTGGGAAGTACCATTATAAAGTTCTCTTCCCAATATCTTTTTCCAAGTATCATTTTTCTTACCTCCACTAAACTGTCTCCACCAGTATTTTGACATTTAGAAGTCTGGACAACAGGCCAGAATACTATTTATTAATTCCACTACTCTGTAGAGGGACCGATTTCCTTTACATGCAAAAACTCATCCATTTGCATTCATTAAACTTATACAACACTCATCCATAAATGTCACATGCAAATATTTTACACTAACTAGATTAAAATATCTCAATTAATTTGGACCATGTTTCTAATACTCGAAGCTTACTTATCCTTTCTCCAAACACTGCTGAAACTTGAGATGGATCTCCCCTCTAAGTAACAGTACCTGTAAAAAATGAGCTATTGATTACATATAATTAAAGATTCAGACAAGTCAGCATCAGCATTTCACCAAATTACTTTGAAGAAATTAAAAGGGCCTATGTGAATTCAACATCCTTTTTTTTCAAGACACAAGATTAACTAGGATGTTTCTTCTTTAGTGTGGCAATACCTATTTATCATAAAATCATGCTGACTGGCATCATTGATGATTTTTAACTGGCAGTTCTTTATTGGTATAATCCCAAATTACCATCTTTGTTATTTTCAACTGGAATGAAAACCAACTCAAGTTTACAATTCTCTGTTATACTGCTTTTTATTCTTTGCAAGCTCTAGGATTACTATGTGTTCTCCAAATCTGTGGAATTTTCCTGGTTTGAGATCTTTAGAAGGTACTGTTGTCAAACCAGAATTCATATAAGAATACTTCTAAGACTATAAAATTATCCAAAGCCTACCGACTTGATGAGCTGATCCTACTAAAACTGTCTTTTGGCACTGTCTGTTCCATTTGTAACATCATAAAAATCCAACCTCCTCTTCTAGCAAAGAAATTTCTGCATCATTATTTGCTTCATGTTACACAAAAAAAGTCAGTTAACAACTGACTTCCCATATTTTTTCCCCATTATGCTGCTTCAAGTTTTACCACTAACCCACCTCATCAGCTAAGTATAAAGTTTACTCAGGGAACGATGATACCCTGGGTGGTCAACAAAATGTGTTTTGTATTTGTAGAAAATTGGGGTTTGAGATATCTAATGAGGTTTCTGAAGTACAGCTTTTCAGATAAAAATTTCTGGTAGAAACAACACCCCTGGTTTGGACTCTGCTGCACTGAACCGAAGAAAAGTAAATTTAACACTCAGTTTTATTAGTTAAAAAAAAAATAATAAAAAGTCACAGCTTCTTCTCCCCATCCAGCCCTACTCCATAACATACATTTTTTTTATCTGGCTGCCCCTCACCAGTACCCTTAGGACTAGATTATGTCAATTTTATCAATTCTTCGTAATTGCATCTACAAAAAAATGGAAACATAATGACTGGAACTGTAGTAGCATGAGGGTTTCCCTTAAGGAGAGATCAAACTAATAAATTGGTTTTTAGGCTGAAATTGTTTTAGGGCTGAAATCTCACTCACACCTCCTTCCTCTTCTGCCGTTCACTTTCATCCCTTACCTGGCCGTATGGCTTTGGCGCTTCTCTGACTGCAAGGAAAGGTAATATCCCTCACCAGAACTGGGGAGAAACAACCAAGCAGTAAACCCCAAATTTATTGTGACGGCAAGAATTCTGCTTGTTTGTTTAGTAAACTCAACTGGCTTATCAAGTTCTCTGAAAACAAGAGAACCAGTACAAGGAAGAGGGAGGAATCCTGTTTTCCCCTCATAGTGCTGAAATGCTGTAAATCAGGTCAGCTGTAACATGAAACTTCAGTTGCTGATTGCAAAACTCACTAGACTGGTAAGGAATCAAATTGTTCCAGAGGGAGACAAAGAGGAAGATAATCACAGACAGAGGTCATGAACCTCAGGCTCTCCCCTCCAAACATATCTTATCCTATATCACACATCTAGCTTACTTTGCCCAGGAAATCATTCTTTTTCCTAACTCCTATGTCTCCGAAAGATATGGATCAGGACTCTCAAAAAACACGGAGCAAAGGCTACCACTCAGCCCCAGAAAGAATGCAGAAAGAGAAGACTATGGAAAAAGTAACAAGAGTCACCTAAACAATGGACAATGCAGGGAGGAAGAGGTGAGAGATGGATATATTTTGAAGGTAAGAGAAAAATGAGATTATTAGCAATAACATGCTAAGTTAACAAGCTTAAGTTTGTTCTTTTAAGACCGCAAATTTAATTCTAATCAGGCATCCCTGTTGCTTTTATGCCTGAGAAACAAGCTCTTTTGACCTGCATTAACTAAAGAGAAGCAACCAATCAACCTGATCACTGCAAGGTAAGGAACAAGCACTCTCCAGGTCAGTCATGGGACCAGCTTTATCCATCAGGAAATACAACACAATCCTGCAGATGGAAATCTTTTAAAGGACTTCGGCCTAAAATCCTTTTAGATAATTTTCAGAATCATGAAGAATAGAGGGAGATCCACATCTCCCAGTACCAGTATCATTTTGACAGGGGGGAAAGAGAGGGGGAGTACCTGGGTAATGTTTCGTGTTTGTTCTTTTCTGTAGGTCAGAAGGCCAAATTTGTTGCTTTGGGCGTTATTCTCCCTCCCATATACCCTCAATATAAAATTATAATACTTGGTTTCAGGGCAGAACCATGTGATAAGAGAACTGCACTCTGGTTTTTGAGATACACTTGTTAGCATTGAAACACAGGTATTTGTGTGTGTATATAAAGTTATATCTATACATATCTTCATTTATCTATTATTTACTTCGAAAAATTTTGAAATGGATTATTTAGTTAATTAGTACGTCCAAAGACTATTATAAATGCTAACTGTCCAAGATGCATTCCATTAAATCCTCAGTACATCAACTCCTATCACAGTAGAAAGAAAGCTCTCGTATTTTAGGATTTTCTTGTTTCAGTATTTCAAGTGTCAAACCCTGCCCACTCCTATGGATAACCAAAGCTGCATTTCAAGACATTCATATTCTGCAGCCATTGCTACCACATCAATCAGCAAATAAAATCCTCAACATTCTTATACTCCAACACTCTGAAAGACTATTAGATATAGCACATACCATCAGTAAAATACACCATTAAAGAAATCCCTAATTCTTGCAAATAGTATTAAGTATCAGCTGAATTTTGCATACCCGGAAAACAACAACAACAACAACAAAAAAATCACTCTTAAAACTCAAGGAGAAATGAAATTCACCTACCTTTCTGGTAGAAGAATTTTCGATAATAATATGCACCAAGATCTACATGTTCAACGATGTATCTTTTCACTCTGTCTAGATGTAAAATCAGATTCTCCTTGGGAACTTCCAGAACTGCAACTCCAGCATTTGTGCAATGAGAACTCAGAGTTGACTCAAATGAGGCACTTTCACACCCACTGAAGGAACCTGAATTAGATTTGGAAAGGCTGATCTTCCTTTCCCCTTCCCCACCAATCTCATTACGAAAATAAGGACAACTCATCACTAGTTCATTGCTTTTATCGTCCCCCTGGTCCATATTGAGACTTCCTTTTGAATTCAGGTCTTCAGTGCTGCCCATTGGAGAATTAAAACTTGCAGAATGGGACAAGGGTCCAGAGACAAGTGATGCTACAGCAGCAGCAGATGCACCTGTCGTTGTGTTCCTTCTTTTAATAACATTATGTCTGTTGATTGCTGCTTCATTTAAATCAAATAAAATACTCTGTACATCATAATGAGCAAAACACTTCGGACAAGTCCAAGGCTTAATGCTATCTTCTGACCTGTTATCTTCAAGATCTGAAGACTTCCCAAGTTCCCCTTCACCTTTGGCATTGCGCAATTTACGAAAAATAGATGAATCTCCTGTCTCTGATTTTGAGCGTCTCTTGAGTGGCTTCTCCCTTTCCTTAAAGAGTCTCAGGTTTTCCCTTTGAGTAATAGGCCCATCTATCACATCTAGGGAGAATCCTGAACCCTTGCTTCCACTGGCAATCAGAAGCTCACCGAGTTTAGTTGAGCCTGGGCTTCTCTGATCAGACTTTTCATCTTTATAGCCCTTCAATAAGTCAAAAAAGCTTTCCCCTGAAGTTCCCTGTTTATCTATGGAAGATGTGCTGCCATACTCTCTGTGCAGAGATGGTCCAGATTTAAATGTGGGTGAAATACATTCATCAAAACTATCCACATCAAGCTCACTTATGGTGATGTCGCTGTTGCTGCGCTGTCGTATTCTGCGAAGAGCTTTCCTTGGGGAACTGGGATAGCCATCAGGTGTAAGAAACCTGGAATCTAGATTCTCAGATTGTCTGGTCTTGTTTTTAAGTGTGCTCTGGATGCTCTTCAACATGACAGTATCACTAGCATTTAAGTTAACAGAGCTTCCCTGACTCCCAGGACTGCTTTTAGAAGACATGCTGTCAAGGCAACTTGATGTTTCAATATCTTGACTAGATCTGCTTGTCTCTTTGATGTTCTCCTTCCTTGGGGGCCAATCAGCAATCCTTGCCCTGACCCCCATTTTAGGGACTCCAGGGGTAGAGGTAACGTGATGGGAACTCTCATTGCGAGGAGGTCCAACTGGCGCCATGACTGCAGACCCTAAGCTGCCATTCTGTGACCTAAAGCGCCTCATGTAGAAGTCATCCGAGTGGACTTTTGAGGTGCCATCTGTTCCGACTGCTACCCCAGTGGCAACAGCCCGTTCGGTCTGGGACCGCTTCAAGCTGGTCATGGTCTTTCAGTATGTTCAACCTTAGTAAGTTCCAAGGAAAAACACAGTCATTTCTGCTTTTTAAATGCACAGTTCTCTTCTGGAGAATAGTCTCCAAAATATACAATGGTTGCATGAGATCTTAATCATGGATATTTAAGGACACAGTTAAATGCAGGATGTCTAGAAAATTCAGATACTCAGTAGATTTTGATAAGCAATAATTTCCTTTAACTTCTGCATTTTAAGAAGTGGACATGCTTCAATACATTCAAACAGTTTTAACATCACTCGTGCTCCAAAACGTCAGAGTTGTAATTTACTCGCTTATGCTTCTTTTAAGCCTAGAAGAGAAAAAAGAGAGAAAATCATTAATTCTTTCATAGAGAACTCTTTTGATAACTGACACTGATTATTACATATAATTAATATTTTTAAGAAATATGTTTTAAATCACATTTATCATCATCTCAAAAATCCAGCATGTGTTACATGGTGGTGAGGAATTTTCTAGATACCGTTGGGTTGCCTTCTGAAAAAATAATTCTGGGTTCTGATTCCAGCAAATACATTTTCCTTTTGAACTGATTAGTTGTACTTTTTAGTTGGGTTAATGAGTAGTGTTACAAAGCACAAGTAGGGAGATTCTCCACTAAAGACACATACAGCATACATTTCCCAGAGAAATTCCATAAGAGCCAGATCAGGACTCCAGTTTTTATAACCACTTTAAACAATCTACCATTTACAAGTCATGCATCCTTGGCTGCCATTAGGTATTAACACTACCTGTTCAATTTTCCCATTAATGTAAATATCTGATATGTTAACTAAAAAGAGCCTGTATAACCTCTGCTCTGACCAGAGTTTACAATACATAAAAAGGTTAAAGATAAATAGCAAGACATACTTTTAAGTAACTTGATATGAAAAGTTTCATTTATTTCCCTGGCTAATAAAATTTTGCCTACTACAGCTCCTGTATTATTCCAGCTTCACAAAGTCACAGAAATGAAATGCTTTCCCATACCTCATCAGTACAGAAGTGATTACAAAGCCTTTAGTACACTGCCCTTTGAGGATCTAAAAAAACCATAATCCACAAATACATCCTTGCTGGTAGAAGACAAAAGAATGGGATTGTCAAGATAAAATCTTGCATTGCTGTGTACATCCTTTAACACAAAGAAGTTAACAATTTTCAAAGGCTGAACCAATCACACAAAATGTGTCCTTTAAATATTTGCCAAATGTGTGCAGAGATGCTGCTGAAGCAGCACTGGATTGACAATACAGCATTGTCTAAAAATCGAGGCTTTCTGATGCTTCCAGGGAAAACAGCACTTTCTGCAGTCTCAGAACTACAGTACTTTGCACCACACTAATTAAATACCAAGCCAGGGCACTTTCTGCCTCCAAAGGTAGCATGTTTAAATTTCACTTGCCATATAAAGCACCACTTTAAAATAGCTGCTCTTAATATAAAGCTCAACATATAAGGAATACTTAAAATACAAGCTGACGACATCACACGCAAAGTGCAAGTCACCCAGGGTACTACTGCATCTGCACAGCCATTCACATCAACGCAGCTCTTTTCCTTGTACTGCTGCTACAATCTGAGAATCATGGAATGGTCTGACCTAGAAGAGACCTTAAAGATCACCCAGTTCCAACATCTCTGCCACAGGTAGGGCTGCCACCCACTAGATCAGGTCTTGAACACCTCCAGGGATGGGCCATCCACAACTTCCCTGGGCAGCCTGTTCCAGCATCTCACCACCTTCACAGGAAAGAACTTTTTATCATTTAATCTAATCTTTAATTTTTTTTAGTTTAAAACTGTTCCCCCTTTTGCTATCACCATTTGCTCAGATGAAATGTCTCCATCTTTTTCAAAGCCCTCTTTAAGAACTAGAAGGCTGCAATAAGGTTTCCTCACAGCCTTCTCCAGGCTGAGCAATCCCAGCTCTCTCAATCTTAGAAGAGTTGCTCAAGCCCTCTTATCTTCATGGCCTTTCTCTGGACCTGCTCTAACAGTTCCATGTGTTTCCTGTCCCGAAGAATCCACACCCAGATGCACTCCTCCAGCTGGGGTCTAACAAGGACAGAATACAGGGGAGGCCAATCTCCCTGGCCCTGCTGTGTTTGATGCAGACCAGGACACAGTTGGATTTCCGGGCTGCACTTGCAGCATTCTTGACTTCTGTCCAGCTTTTTGACAACCAGCACCCCTAAGTCCTTCTCGACAGGGCTGCTCTCAAAAAGTTAATCTCCCAGTCTGTACCCATATCTAGGGTTGTCCTGACCCAGGTCCAGCACCTTGCACTTGGACCTGTTGAATCTCTCAGGTTCTCACAGACCTGTTCCTTCAGCTTGTCACTGTCCTCCTAGATGGCAATCCCTTCCTTCTGTTGTGTCAGCTGCAGCACTCAGCTTTGTGCTGCCAATAATACTGTAGAAATAACAGTGGTTTTTCTAGTTAAATAATTGGAATAACTTTAGAAAGGCAGTCTACCCATGCCGCTGTTGCAAAACTACTATATATTCAGCTATAACGTTTTACAATTTTCAAACACTCTCCAGCCTAAGAACTGATCAGGCTGGTGAAACAACTCTGTGCACCATCAGATCAACAAAGGGAAAATGCAAACACTGTGTGCCATGATATAATCTAATCTTCTGCCCATACTTTTCAATAGTGCCTATCAGAGTGTTTGAGCACTATTAACCCCTATGAAACAGCAACACTTCATAGCACTTCCTAAAGGTCTATACGGGCTTGCTTTTACAGGCAGGACAGAAGGAAAACAGAATGAAAACTGGTAAGGATTTAGGGCAGGAGAATGCCAGGCTAAAAGGGATCATAAAGGAAAAGTCAAGCTGACAACTGAACATAAAACATGCAGAAGTACAAGCATCCACTACCACAAGTTCCTCTTCACAGTATGCAGTGAAAGCCAAGATTTGTTTCCAAGGCTCTGTTCCCCTTCCACCATCAGTATCTCTGAAAGCAAAGCATACACCTCATCCCCCCAAATGCTGTTCTACCAAAACAGATATGCTAGTAGTACAGGCTTCTCATTAACTTAAGGGCATAAGTTCACATAGCAACTCTAAAAATTCCCAAGCTTGGTGTTGACCATATAAACACCCAAACACCAGCAGTTCCCCCTATCTCCAAAAAATTGTACTTTTTTTCACTTAAAAATTTTCAGGACAACAATCTGAAGTAAGGATACAGATACACAAATATCTCTATAATCATGTGAAAAGATATTAACTAAGTGATCTATGTAACTTAATCTTGACCTGTTGTATAGTGGTTTTGTCATGAGTTAAGTGACCACACAATGTATTTTCCAAAGGAAATTCTCTGTTCCTGTCTCAGCTTTACATATGTCTTACTCTGGAGACCAGCTGTTTCATGTTCTGCAGGTTTTTGCAGCTGTCCTCCTTCATCTGCTGTAGCAGCTGGAATACAGGCCATAAATTATTATGGTAATAGTTAATATCATACTCTGAAGAAATTAACTCCACCCTTAACCGTGTCTATATGAATTAAATCACTATTAAGTCAAAATTTTTGGAGGCTGCAACCATGTTTATTTCTCTAGACCTTCCTAACCTAGTGTCTAATTTGAAACCCAACAGTCTGGTATAAAAGGTTTGATTAGCTCCAATCAAAATAAAGCGAAAACATTACATTTGATAACATTAAAAATTCCTAAAGCACCAGCTTTAATGAAAGTAAACAATAACAGCAATCTGTACTTTAACCTTTTCTCGTATTCATTATTTGCAAAACATGACAGCATCAGAGACAGAGCAAATCCCACTTGATTTAAATGACCATCAGTTACCAGTAACAGGTGCTATTTTGAAATGGAAAATCTGCCAGAACTTAAATATTAAGCAGCAAAATTACTAACATAGAACGCATAATCTATTAAAATTAGTTAAAATTACAAGATAGGCAGTATGGTACCTACTTCTAAAGCCAAGAGTAGCACTTGTGAAGAGTAACAATTTCTACTCTGTTACTATTTCAATATAGAAAAAAATACAACTTAAGGTAGAGCTATGAGTATCTATGTGAACAGAATATGGCGAGGACAAACTCACATAACCACAAAAATGTACACTTTTCCAAATCATCTCAACTTACTGAGGAGGCCAACAAAGTAATCAGATGAACAGCTACATATAAAAAGCTGTAAATGAAAACCACATGCAAAAACTACTTAAAGGGTACATGAAAATTTAGTACTGATTATATCAATTAAAAACTTGAATAGAGAGTTAAAAGAAAACCAATTATCTGCTTATCAGATTGCATACAATAATTAGTAAAGCAGTTCAAGTGTATGTTTAAACTGGGTTTCAGATCCTTAGGATAAATTTTATTCTTAGGTTTTAACCAGTATCAGATAACTAAATATGTAATCGCAATTCAATATGAGCACAAACCTATCTTCATTCTTTTGCTTTCTATTTATACCTTTTTAAACCTTTGCTGTCTCCCCCTAAGCCAAAGTTTTGGGGTAGGACAAAGAACTGCTCTTATAAAACTTAAAAGTAGATAAACTGCAAGATGGTTTTGCAGACTCCATCATTCTTAAAAGGCAGGGAAGTCAAGGATCTTGATTTCTTATTTGTCATGCCTGAAGTCAAACATACAGAAAAATGAAGATCTACCAGTCAAGACTGCACCTAGAACCTTTGGAATACAAGCAGCAAATACAAGTAGCTGATCAAGAAGAAATATCTTGCTCAAATCAGTTCAGGATAGTAAAAAAACCTCAACTACTGCACAGTAATCAGTATCTTGCATCTAGCTGGACAAAGAAGATAATTCAACAACCACTTGTTAAGGTGAATGGAGAAAAGGAACTCATGCCTGACATCAATTCAGAGAGCTTTTATTACAGTTTTTCCTACCTTTATGTGGAATAATGCTCTTTTCCCCTGCACAGTAGTGACTTTACCCACAATTGAGTCTTACTTGACAAGATTCAGTAATTACTCTTATCTGCTGAGATGATGATGAGACTTCAGATTCTGGAATCATGGGTGCTAATGATCCTAATAGTCTGATGTTGACAGAGATAGATTTGGGGGCACCAAATTATTCATGATTCATAATGCTCCAAAGGAAAGACTTCATACTTCACCATCAGCCCTCATTAAAAAGTGGCATTTTAAAATTAAAAATCTGGAAATGAGTGAATCAGCTTCAACTTTTAGCAAAGTCTCACTTTTGCCAAGCCTCCATACCACACACCTGCTCCACCCTAAACAGTAAAACATAGTAGAGAGTGGTAAGTGAACATATTGCCAGGGATACTTTAAAATCACCAAAACTGTAGGATAAGGAGATCAGAATAACATTACAGCAAGCAGTTGTTAAAAACTTAACTGAGATATTCTGTGTTCCACGGGGTTTACTAAAATACATTTAATTTAGGAAATGCAGTGCAACAATACACACATACTGGCAGCAGCCCTTGCTAACTTTTACTGGGAAAAGAAATGGCATCAGCATAAGCCCCTGAAAACTAAAGTTCCTCAAAACTAGAAAAATAATTGAGAACAAGGAAAAATACTTTATATATGAAAGCTTATCTATTTGTGTCACAAATTCTTACCTGAATTATAAAAGATCAAACCCCCGATGGAATATTAATTTATCAGCCAATTAATTTATTATATGTACAAAATAATGTCTAATTGCATAAAATTAATTCCTCAGAGGAGAAAAATTCAATTTAGCCTTTTGAAATACTTTATCTAGTTACCTATTATTAACTTTATCCTTTTCTTCCCAAGATTACTTTCATCATTGTAATTGCAGGAAAGCTAAAAGGTTCATCTTTCTGAGGAAGTTTTTACCAACTGCAAATCCATTTGAAGAACAGTGTTTGGTATTTTACTAACTCACCAGTTTTATTGTATTCCAAGCTTAGCAGAATTGCTGGCTTTGTGTTACCTGAGTTTGAGATAACTGTCAGCTCTGCATAGACAGACAAGATTCCCTCAACCTCCCTTTCTTTTCCCCCCACTACACCAATTTATGTGTCTACCAAATTTGTCACTGATTCGCACGTCAGCAAGTCTGTGTTTCTGCCTTTTCCTCGGAATGTTTCCTTGCACCCTAACCATCAGCAGAAAACCTTTGCTCTGAGGACACCGGGTGCCATCTGCTGCCATACACACAATGATCACCTGCACTGATCTGCTAGGATTTAGCACTGCTTTATTCTTAGCTTCATTCTCTGCTGAAGCAGCTGATGCAAGCACACACGAACCTCGGCAAGGCTGATTTGAGGGTGTAACAGTAATTACTGTGAGTCACTGCCACCAGCTCCTGCACTCTTGGAGGAGACAAAGCCACGCTGGCTCTGCTTTCAGGGTGGAACACCCGGAGGAGCGCAGCCGCTAGAAAAGGGGGCTGAGCTGAGCACATCCACTGTGGCACTCGGCAGAACTCACTGCCCCAGGTTTCCAGCCCTGGTAACCATGGCTGTAAACCATCAGCTGGCTCAGAGCACAGCGAACCAGCTGGCCTCCCTGTGCAGAAGACCATGAAGTCACACTCAATAATCATAATCTCCTGCAGTCAGTGGTAAATGCTCGTGACATAACAGGATGGTAAATGAAGCATAATAAAAGCTATCAAACTGAGACAGATATAGCAACACAGGGGACAGTAATCTCCCACCTGTGCACTTCAGCACATTTTGCTCCATTATGATTTCCTATTCATTATTCACCAAGCAAACACAGCAATATCTCAAAGCCAGAACTATATCTTCTGTTTTCACATCCATTTCATATGCACTAATCAAGACATGGATATCACAGTTCTCAAGTGTACAAGTAACTGTTGCTGAAACAAATACTTTATAAAACTCCTTTTACCTGAGACAGGAAGAGTGAGAAAAGGACTGCACATGGCATTCTTACTTCAACACTCATGTTCCATTTTGGTACCAATGTCACTCATCTAGTTAATTAAGTGTAGAATCCCTTTCCTGAAAGCTAATTTACAGGATCTAAAAGAGAGATGATGACAAGTCGTACTATATGCTATACTGTATTCTATTCCTGGAACAAAATTATTAATAACAACTTATTTTTAAAAGGAGTGAATGCACTCTAGGAAATGAGTCTACATCAGTGGCAACACAAGAGCAAGTTATTCCAGCTCACAGATACTGTCTCTCAAAAAAGCAAATTTTTACCAACTACAAAACAGTTTAATTTATACCCCTCTCTTATTTTAAAGAGATGGTTCTTCTCTGTTTATTTATCAGTAGGTAGCTGTTGCTATATTGCATCCCTGGGTAATGGTTCCAAAAACAGACTGGTCTTCCTAGTGGACTCTTATAAAAAGCTGCTTTACTGACAGGTGTCCAAGATAATCAATAACTAATATCTGATACTGTGACAGTTTAACCTATGAAGAGTCACAAACAAAAACAAAAAAATGAAAAAACAAACAAAAAAAAAAACCAAAAAAAAAAACCAAACCCAACCAAAAACCAAACAAACAAAAAAAACAAACAAACAAACAAACCCACACCCCAAAAAAATGACAAAAAAAACCCCAAACCAACAAACCAGACCAAGAAACAAAACAGGCTGATACTTCCTGGCCTAGGTACAGGTCAGTGTAAGACCTACAAATTCCAGTAAGAACAAGGATGCCCTTTCCTGATGTTTGCATCCTTGCTCATACTTGCATAGCACAAAGGCCCACACAAGTCCTTTCTCCTCCAGCCTGGCCACAATTTGTTTCCAGCATATCTTTGGTACCAATACAGAGACAGAACTTAGCCTGTGGTCTCTGAGCTACTTCCACTGGCTCTGCTCATGCTTGGCAAACTAGTACACAGTCATCACCACACCTCATGACATGCCACAAACATCAGAGTTGAGTGAGACCTCAGTTTGGAAGAGGGGGAAAGAGGGTATGTAATCTACTATCTCTAAACTTCCAGTTGCTTCTAAGGAGTCTGTAGTGCAGCTCAAAACTAATTTAATTTTCCTTGTAACAAGTGTTGGACTGTGTCACTAATTTGATAATTGGATTATTAAAAAAAATAAGCCCATAATTTTGCTAGCATTTGAGATGTTTTTCTTCACACCATTAATATTCCTTTACTCCATCACTGAAGTTGCTTCTCCCTATATTAATGTTTTGGTAAAAGAATTGCAAGGATCTGTTCTGATGACTTCATGAAAGTTATCCAGCTCTCAAAACTACACAGAGCACTATTTTTCCATAGGTCAGCTGATCACTAAGTCATGTGTTTAAGGAAGAAACAAAAGCAGCCTTTCAGGAGCAAAAGCTAAAATTTACCTAAAACTAACAGGCTTTGTTTCCATAACCTTGATATTAATCATCTAGAGAGCCTTTCATACACACTCCTGAAGATGCTCTTGCAACTACTGCTCTGCTTTAAAGGTACTGCTGCAGTGCTGGGCAGGGGAATTATGAGCAGAGGGATTATTACCAGGCATGCACACCAGAAGTGTTCATCAATTCCTGCCTCACCACCACTCCTTTGCTTACATCCCAGGCCCCTCCAGCAGCCAGTCACACAGTCTCCTGTCACTCTGAGCCCAGCTGCTGGCACCCAACAATCACCCTGCACCATCCTTCCTTCTCAACCCTGAGACCCTCTGCCATGCAGCCTTTTTGGCCTCAGCCCCCAATGGGATAGAACCAACTCCATCACTTTGGAATTTCAGATCTCAATTTGTTCCCTCAATAAAAGCCATTCAAAAGACAGCTGAGCATCTCATCAAACAAAATATCATTTCTTCAAGCTTCCAAATAACTAATAGGTGTTCAGTGAATTTGCTTCCTTATCACCTAATATGAAAATATCAAGTAGATCACTACTTGAATCTATTACAGTTCCTGTGTATTAAAAAAAATAATAAAAAAAAAGGCAACTGGAAGCTCCACAGATAAAATTAAACACTATGTTTGCAAAATGAAAAAAGTTTAAGCTACTACTGAAATAGAACATGTAAAAGTACATACCAAAGAAAGGGTTTCCTCCCTACAAATCACCTATTAAAAATGTCATTTGAACTGCCTAAATAGTATTCTTTTATGACAAAGACTTTAACACCAAGTTAAAATATTTCCCCCTAAAATACATGTTTTGCTTTTGTGTATATATACCATGTATGCTTTTGTATATATACATCTACATATATTTACATACAAGATGTTAGTGTTATTTTCCAAAGCTTCTCTAGACAGAAATACTTAAAAATAACATAAGCAAACATGGTAATTAACCCTCATGTCATTTAAAGACTTCCCACATTTACTAGTGTTTAGCACAGTAAATGTGCTTAATGAACTGCATTCACTACTGCTATATGAAGAAAATAAAATTAAAGCTAAACCGATCAAATGTTCATTATATGTTTCTACAGGAAATTTTGACTCAAATAACCTGGAATATGCCCTGCAGCATGAACCTTTTAGGTATTCAGATTATTCAAACTTTAGCCAAGTAAAGACAATGCAAAATAATTATACTGAAAATTACAGTCAAGACTATAAAGTCATGCAAGGGCTACAGAGAACAACAAAGAGATTCTTTTAACAGTTCACATGTTTGAATAGATAAGAAAGCATGCAATTCTCAAACAATCCTGCAAGAACTACAGCAGTTTCCATTTCAAGTGACTGCCACATGCTGTCAAGTGTACAACACCAAGAAAGGAAGTAAATTAAAAACCTTAGAGGAAGATAGTAATTTGTAGCAAAAACTTAAATTTTTTTTTTTAACCCTATGATTGTGAACAACTGCAACATTCACATTGAAATGCACTTGGTTGAACTCTCCACAGCCTTCCACTAAAAATCCTTTGGGGAAAAAAATTAACAACTCAGTAAAAACTCAGTAATATTCTTTTATTCAATAAGCCAATTTATCTTTTTTAAATTGCAAGTTTTGCATTAGCTCTTGAAAGCATACCAGTGTATGAGTGCAAAGATCTAAAAGTGCAGATAAACAAAAAGTAGAAATAAACTCCCCCTAATAAAAGTAGGTTCAAATAGAGAGTTTAAAGAAAAAAAAAGTTAACTATTTATTTAGATACTGATCTTAGAAGACAAAACAAAAAATCAGTAAGCAACAGATTTTCTAAGAAAGCAAGAACAATTCTCAGCAACTCTTCACTTTTGTATGCTTTCCATTCTTTTCATTTTTCCTTAGACCATCAGCTTCACACTTTGTCAGCAATCATTTAACTTGCAAACATGCAATCCCATCTACAAGCCAAACTTTGGTGTCTTTTCAGTGGAACACTGAAACAGGCTTGAAAAATCAGAAACAGGCTTCCAAATCAGTAATGTATCAATTTGCAAAGGATTCTAAAACGACTGCTGTGGGAGTCCAGAGTATTCCTCTGGCTTCCCTGGAAGGTTTAAGACCCCCCTGGCGGGGTCCCCAAAGACCCTGGAATGAGACCCAGGTGTCTCAGGGCCTGGATTTAGCTCCTTGGAAAAATTTACCAACATTGAGAGAAGAAATGCAAGCCACAAAAATAAAGAGAGTGTAAATTAGACTGTTAGAATGTAGAATTAGCAGATTTCTAGAATGTTTGTGATAAGGGACACGTGGCCAACATGGAGAATTTGGGGTGTGGATACCTCTTCCTCCTTCTTCTCCATGTCATCCATGCTGAGTGACACGCTGGCACTTTTAGATTGGATGAGAACAGAGCTGGACCATGTAACAAGATTGTATTGTATTGGGGGTCATTTGTAAATACCTAGTACGTAATTTAGACTATAAAAGATAAGCCCTGCCTCTGCCAGGCAGATTCTGCCCTGGACGTCTGGCGAGCAGACTGCTGTTCGCTGGACCAAGCATTCCTGAGATAAGGAACAATAAACAACCATGAAAACATCTAAGAACAGCCTCCTGCAGTCTCTCATTGATGGGCATTGGAAAGAGCTGGGTTCCAGATCACCTGCATGTCCTCCAGAGGTGATCTCAGGTCTAAGGAGACACCTCGGGATGTGACAACTGCCACTAGCAACCACCTAGACCACTGTAAGAGTGATACTGATGCATTACTGAATGCTGCATTTCTCCCATATACTCCAAACCAAAGTGGGCAACTGAGTACTGAATGCAATCTTCTTTTTGGAACCACATTTTGTGTTTTCTGAAGCCTATTTATCCATACAAGCAAACAAAAATGACAACCAGATGAAATAACGTTTTTCTTCAGACAATTAAACTGTTCACATAGAAGACATGGCAACAGATTCAGTAAATTACATATTTTTAGAGCAGTGCTTATGGCAACCCCTCCCAGTGCTCTACTGTAACAGATCCTCCTAAACTGCAAAGGCTGTGGTCTTTGTCCAAGGAAGACTTTTATTTACTAGTTTGCTTTCATTCAGAGTTAAAGACGGGGTCATCCCACAGACCGAAAAGGAAAACCATCTTAAATTACCATCTGACACACAGGCTGTGTAAATCTAACCTTATGAGGAACTATAAATCCACCAGAATTTAAAAAAAAATTAAATAAATAAAAAATAAAAAAGCAGCTTTCAGGCTTCTCTAACTCTAATATAACATTAGCAGGCATGACATCAGAGATCCCTGGGGAAAATTCACTTTCCTGTTTTTGACAAAACATATATAAAAAGCTTTTTGTCCTTAACAATCACATTTATTTTCCAAACATATGCATTACACATGTATTTTCCAAAATACCATATTCATGAATATAAAGGAATAAAGAGTTCAACCTCCACATATGTTTGTATATAGCTGTTTTTTGTTTATTTGCCTTTAAAATGTAATTTAAAATTAAGACTAAAAGAAACATGGTTTTAAGTAAGACTTAATACAAAATGCCTATTTTGGGGGTATGAAAATACATCAAAAATATGGATGGGACCATAAAACTGACAGGAAACAACTGTCAGGAATTTAAGAGCACTAGATGTTCTATCAGCAGATGACAAAGTGTTACATTCATTATGAATATCACCCCAAAAACTGCAAAGGATGTCTGAAGCTTTCAATGTGGAATGCAAAATAACATATAAACCTGCAAATAGCTCCAAAAAGCTAGTAGGGAACAGAGTGCAACTACAGAAACCTTGTACCCTGCTAAATGAACAAATATTACAATGGCATTCTTCTTTTCCATATGGGATGTACACAAAAACATGAGGCAAAAGCTGGACTGCTAGTACATAAACTGTTATTCTACATCTAAAATACTTCAAGTACTAATAATGATAAATAAAACAACGTAGAGACAACCTGCTTGTGAAAACAGAAATCTGTATTCTGCATGATTGCAACATTTATGGTTGAGAAAATAATAAAGGTAGATATAAATTTTGAGTGCTGTGCTACGAGTGGGTGTTCAGGCTGGATTTCACAGGACATAAACAGAACTCCTCTTCATATGCAGAAAACCAAGAAAGTTTACTTAGAAATCCTCTCAGCAGTAACCAACAGGTAGATGAAACCCTTAGGTTTGATGATGTAGGTATGTTATGTTCTACAGTCCTACCACAGACTGTATGGTCAAAGCAACTGAGAACATCCAAGTAGACAGCACCTAAATTTTAAAGACAGCCATCCTAGTAACTCACTGAGGACAGAGTTATCTCCAACAACTACAGCAGGAAAATACCTACCTGGCCACCTACATCAACTCTTCAAGAGTGATTGTGAAAATCTGTGCACAACTCATTGTGTGAAGCAACCTACACCAAACTGCAATACCAGGGAGAAGCAAATAAGCAATTCAAGTCATGAATCCAGACAGTCAAGCTGGCAAATCAGGATACAAACTGAGAAGAGCAAGCAAGGTGGCAGTGACATCTAAAAGCACACTTTGCAATTTAAATAAGAATCAGTCTATTACAAGCATACATATGCCAGCAACACTGGCACCTCATCCATATATCTTTAAACCTAAGAAGAAAATTTAGGTGGATGATTGGAGACTACCATTGCCTCAAAGTGCAACTAAACTTGCGTGTGTTTGACCTGCCCAGCTGTCCATGCAAGTTTTTATCAACTGTATTTCTAGACCAAGACCCAAATTACTCCATACAAGATTTATTCACTTTTCTGTAAGATGGCCTACAACAACTCACAGATACTACAAAAATAAGCCTCCAGCCAAACATCCCAAACATAGTCCAGCATGTCCATTTGAGGTTTTCTTCATTATAATCTAAGGAAGTATGATGGAAAAATCTTTTTGCCTTATGTGATTTTTTTTTTTCTCCAGTCACGGTCAGCAAAAGGAAATATCTACATCTGTTCCTGGTTCACATGCATGAAAAAACATTTTATAAAATGAAAACAGATTTGAAATCATTTAAATTCCAATACTAAACCTTCAAAAGTAAATTACCTACAGAAAGTACATGTGTGGGTGTATTCCTGTTTCACTGCATCAACAGCCTTAATCAGGCTTGCATACTATTTCTGATTATGGTTCATTATATAAAATCACGTTGATAACAGTTCAGTAAGAACGTTCCTTAACCCTTCCCGGAAAAAAGGAAATATCATTTTGGCACCAGTTTTCACCCTTGCTGTCTGTGTGTGGGGGTGACTTTCTCTGGCCAGCCCTGACTTTGTGGAAGCTATGACAGCCACAGCAAACCACAGGAATCTCCTTGAACTCTCCATCAGTAAAAAGGCTGTGGCTCCTCCCTATGCTGAGTACGGTGACTCCTGCAGGCGACTCCTCAGCTCCACTTGCCCCTGCAACCCCCAGGTCCTTGCAGATCCTCCCCAAAAGCAGACTTTGAAAGCTAATGCACCTCCCTGCTCACATGAAGTCAAAATTATTCCAATTGCAGCTGCTGGAGACACTTACTCCAGCTCACAAGCTGAAGATCCTGCTCAGAGTTCTGAGAGTAGTTAGAAATACAAACACTATTTGAAGCCATATGTGCCTTTTTTGATTTTCAGGGCTGCATTTTCTTGAGCATGTGCAGTTTCTTTTTTGGTTCCGTGTCTACTCTTCTATTACTCTGAAATGGGGATTTTATCAACATAATGTATTTTTTGTTAGCCAGATCAATATCTGAAAACAACTTGAAAATACCAGCAATTGTGAAGCAATAGCTTCTAATTTCTTGATAGGATTTCTGACCAGAAGGAGATTGTACCTGTGCTCCACAATCTGATAGTTAAATTTCAAGATAGACTGGGTCTTGATTTCACCGTGTAAAGACTAGATGATTTTGTACCTCCTTCCATTGAGAAACTTTGCTCAGCGATATCATCACTGTTAAAAGCAACTCATCTTTTCTATATTGCAACATGGAGTCTTTTTCTAGAGAAAAGCTTTCAGAAAAATTCTTGTTTATGACAATTTCAGTAGCTGATTCAGTGAACAGTCTGATACTAGCACTACTCAGGTTTTCTCATAATGCAAAACTTTATCCTCCCACTAAAGAAACCCTCTTCAATAATTACATGAGTTTAAGTCTCCAGGATTTTACAGAAAGATGCCAATACAATTAAGCTGTTTTATGTGCACATATGTGTCTGGAGGAGGGTTGCAGGGAAAGGAAAAAAAGGAAAAAAAATTACCAGCTCAATTTGCATTGTAACCCTCAGGAAATAAACTCTATTCTTCAAGCCTACCATGAGCACAGCAATGAGATTAGAGCAGAGAAATCTATTTGGAGCTGGCTGCACACACACAAAAAAATGTTACACCGAATATGTTACACTGGATGGCTAAATCTATAGATACTTCTTTTTCACTGCTTTGTACTTCCTGCTGACCATACAGTCATCATATACTAAATTCAGTGTGTTACTCTGTGAAGTAGTGAGACATGGCTCAAAATAAGGTAAGTTTTAAAACTGCCTGATGAGCATGGATTCTGAAGATCACAGAAGTGCTTCAAAATACTAACTTTTATAATGAAAATATTTGGTTTCCTTCCAAGTAAAGTACTTAGATCAGTTTCTGCTCCTCTGTACATTAATACAGGCTTGTCAGAATTTCCACTGAGGATGAGCATTCATTCTAGTTGAAAGTCCCTCTGAAATGAAACATTAAAATTTCTCATAGTCTTGAGTGGTTCACTTCAGAAGAGGGAGTACATTTTTGGTGAATCCTTTCTTATTAGGATAAAAAACACAGGTACTGGAAGAAATTCTACAATGAAAACCAATTTTGAAATCTTTAGTCTGTTTTTGAAGTTCTGAAAAGGTGGGGTGGAATTTGTGTGCTAGAAAGTCATAGCGTGTCCACTGAAATATTACAAACAGTTTTCTTACCACAGAAACAGAAAATTTCTATAAAGCAACCAACAAAAATGCATAACTAGTTATAATTCATAACCATGACTTATGGATGACAAAATTTAGCTAAAAAAGTGGTCAGGTAAGTTCATATACAAAAAATCTCATCAGGGCTTTCAAGTGCAAATAGTTCAACATGAAGTTAGGGAAGTTCCATAGTCAGACTTCTGAAAACTAGAAAAACAGTGTGAGATATGGAACTATTTGTTTGCTCCTACCTTTCTCTTCCACATAAACAAGATACAGCACTTGCCTGATTCAGAACTGCTCTTGGCTATTTTCTTACATAAGATGAAATTACCAAGTTTTATTAGTAAGAGAAATTAGCTTAAGGGAATAGATGTTTTTGTATTGCCATATCAGATGAAAAGCAGGAGGAAAGCCCTTGAAGACTTGAAACTTGCACTAGTCCAAAGTTTCAGTTAAAACCTTGGTGGCTATTACTTCCCTACTGCAAATCTGTCTCCCAAAATGCACTTGCTGCTCTACTGCAATGGCTTTTAAAAAGGCTCATTAGGTTAGAACAGCCCTTAAACTAAAACAAACAAAGAAATAGGCAAGAAACACAACAGAAAATGTTTAGGGAGTGTTAGTATAGCCTAATGCAGCTTCTGGAAACTAAGTTACTTCCAAAAATAGGTTCATTTCAAAATACTCATTTAAGACCTATGGCTCAGACATCAGCTACTTACAAGGCTGTCAAATTACCAAAAAAGAAAAAAGTATTTTCATGTTTTAGCAATTTGCAAGTATATGTAATCAGAGTATGAGGACTACCATCTAACAGGTTATTTTAACAACTAGCTTGAGGACTTGTCCTGTCACAGCAATTGCTCTAACAAAAAACTCTTTCCTTGAAAGCCCTGTATTTACTCTGTTGAACCTAAAACATTAGCATTTAAGTCAAGCCTTTTCTGAATTGCCCCTTAAAGGAGACTTTGGGTCTGCCCTTACTGTTTATAGATCAAGTCTACAAAACCACACTCTAAACTATCATTAATTATCCAGAATGGCACTCTCCACCTACAGCTCACAGACTGAAAACCTTTTGACAAAGCCATAGGACATAGTAGGATGATGTAAATCAAAAACAAGAGTAGAAAGGCACAAGATTATTTTAGCAGTCAGAGGATCAAAACAATAAGAAAATAAACAGTGAAGGAAAAGGATGTGCCTGGAAAGACAAAAAACCTAATAACTTTTTTTCCTTAATGTTACTTATCCATTCATTTTTCATAGCCAGTAATGAAACTACTACAAAGCCTTCTTTGTAAAACAGAAGAGAAAGCTTTGATTTCAAGGCAAAAAGTACATTATATACTATCAACAGTAATACCTTAAATTGAAAAATCTGCATACCAGCATACACTGAGAGATGTTACAGAGCTGTGCACCATTACTAATTATCATTACATAAATGATAATAATAATTAAAAAAATAAAAAAATAAAAAAATAAAAATAACAACCCTCCAAAACAAATGCTTGTGATTCTGACCTATTCTAAATTAACCGTGCAAAGAGGGCACCAGGAACAGACTGGTATCACCATTTTTCAAACCATTTTGCTTGAGAATCATAACTTCCCACTCATACAAAATCATTACATCAACTCCCACTAACTCTATCTTACTTAACTTCAACTAGAAAAGTCATCAAAGTAAGCCAAGAAAAAATATTTTAGTTGTGAGTATATGTGGAATGAGAGCAAAATAAGAAAGCGCAGTGAGAGGAAAAAAAGCAGAATGTAAGGCTGCATGAAAGTCACACACAAAGGAACTGATGATGATGCATTAGTGCTAATACATAAGAAAATTAAATCAATGGATCTCCTTCCACTGCTCCTGCAAACCATCACTTAGAGATTAAAGCATCTGAGAATCATGGACCAACATTCCTTTGAATACATGTAATAATCTCAGTTACATTATGCTAAAATTCTCGAGTTAGTTATACTTCGTGGTCTGAACATGATGATTACTGCTGCTGTGAGAATTAAGTTTTAGCAATCCTGGTTACAGCTGAAATCCTAGTGAAAACTATTCACCTTCCAGTACAGATGAAGAAAAAAAAAAATTGAGGAACAGTTCTTACTTAGCAATTATTTTCATCTAAATTACATATCCAAAGTAAAGTAATGCAGTCCTATATTACTAAAGCATTTGAAAAAAGAAATAAATTATAAAAAGCACATTTATTTTTAAATACAGTGTCCTGGTTTTGGCTGGGTTAATTTTCTTCATAGTGGCTGGTATGGGGATGCGTTTTGGATTTGTGCTGAACACAGGGTTGATGCAGCCACACTGGTGAGGAAGCTGGGGCTGCATGGGAGGCTGGGAGGGGACACAGCCAAGGGCAGGTGACCCCAACGGACCAAAGGGGTATTCCAGACCATATGACATCATGCTCAGTATATAAAGTTGGGGAAAAAAAGGGGAAGAGGGGGACATTTGAAGTGATGGGGTTTGTTTTCCTAAGGTTCTGTTACATGTGATGGGGCCCTACTCTCCTGGAGATGGCTGAACACCTGCCTGCCCATGGGAAGCACTCAGTTAATTCCCAATTTTGCTCTGCTTGTGTGAACAGCTTCTGCTTTCCCTATTAAACTGTCTTTATCTCAACCCACGACTTTTTACCCTTCCAGTTCTCTCCCTGATCCAGTGGTGGGGGAGTGACTGAGTGACTGTGTGGGGCTGGGCTGCTGGCTGGAGTTAAACCATGAGAGTAATTCAAATGTTTCACTTATTTCCATTGTATGAACACTGTTTTTATTTTGATACCCTTTCTGCTACAGTACATTAACCCACAGCCCTAGTGATATACCAGCAGAACCCAAATCACATCAAGAGTAACACATTCTTCCCTACCTCACATGTCCTCAAAACAGAGGTCAGAGCTCTCTTTAGCTCCCTTCTGTGTCCACAGAAGAAAACAGAAGCATTCAGAACACAGACCTAAAAGACAGGAGGCAATGCTCAGTGCAGAGAATAAGTAAAAATTGGAGAAAGAGAAATAATGATGAGAACAACTTGTGAAGGTAGTGCAAGTACACCCAGAAAGATTAGCTTCCAGTTTAAAAAAAAAACAATGAAAATTTCATAAATAGGAAACCATTTTAAATACTACTAAGAAAATTATTTCTTAACTTAGTTATGTATCAGCACAGCAGCTACTATATGTACTTGAAATACTGTAAAAACACACCTTTATCATCACTGATAATAAAGGAATTTCTATACAGATCAGCCAAAAAAATTAGATCTGCATTTCTGGAAAGTGATTCAGCAGGTAATAAATTACTGTATACTGTTTTTGACTTGCTGGTAATGTGTAGTGTTGTAACAATCTGGTGAGCAGTCTGAACAGATGCTGACTGATAATGAGAAGAAGTGGCAGCAGAAAAGTGCTGTGTTTCTCGGGTATTGATCCTTACAAATATGACTTTAAATCAACAACCTAACTGCCAGCAGAGCAGCTGTATTAGCACATAATTCCTGTGGCTAATGATCAATAGTTAATCAGCAGAGGAGAAAATGAGCAGAGAGAAGCCATTGGTGCATACAGAGAATTACCAGATACCTTGAAATACCTGTGCAAAATTAAGCATGTTGATAATGGGAAAACAACAACCCTTTACTAAGAAACAGCACTTTTATGTGTGAACTGGAAAACATAAGTAATTTATTATCCAAATCACTAATCAAAGCAGAACATAAGTAAGCAGATAGTACTGTACTACTATATTTTGCAGTTAAAGTCATTTCACATATAGGAAATATTTTAAAATTACTCTTCTGAATTCTTAGATGCTTTGAGAATTTTATTAAGTCTTCTTCAAACACTTCCATGCTGGCAGGTAAAAAGTTTAAAACTGCCAAGCTGAAGGGCACAAAATAATGCAGAGTTCCTGTAAGTGGCTTTAAAAGGCTTGATTTGGGTAAGAAAAGAAAGATACAAAGATTCTCCTTGTTTCTTCTGGGTATACTCAGACCTTAGGTATGACTTAGCAATCCTTTTAATCAAATTCGTTTTTCCACACACTGCCAACAGCTCAATGTCTTCTTTTGAGAGTAGATCATCATGTCAAGTATCTGAGAACTAAGATAAGAATTACAAATCAAACTTCAGGCTCATAAGCACCTGGCTAAAACTATTTGTTTTCAACCAGTACTCTACTATTCTGCATTAAAAACCCTTATCAGTAGAACAAATTAATATAATCAACCCTCTTGTTAAACATATAAAATATACACAGGGATAGGATGAAGATCAGATTTTAGGGGCTTTTTTTTTAGCTAATATAACAAAGATGACTTTTAAGTCAAATAATTATTTGAAATAACCCCTTTGTACACAACCAAACCAAGCAGTACACCAGGCTGTCCCACAAAAGATGTGCAACAGCAAGGTATAAAATTCTTTAGGCAAATGGAAAAAAAAAAAAAGTTAATCACTAAGAAGCTCCCATTATCAACAAGCTACAGTTTTGGCCAGATAACACATTACTGTGGTATGCAGTGTGGTATGCACTGCTTCTGTGATGAAGTCACTAGCCAGAATAAAAATAGACATCTTAGCAGTCTGGATCTCTCTTCAAGACAGGGGTCCCTTCTGGATCTTTTTCCTTTATATATGTAGAAAGAAAGTAAGGCACTGTCAGTCAGTAATGAAAGAATGACAAAAATCTACTGTGAAACAATCCCCAAGTTAATCTTCCATTTAAGAGGAAAACATGCAGGTATATCCAATGTAATTACATACATTTGTTTCCAACTGCCTTCCCATTACCTCAGAATCTCAGTGTCACTTCCTTTTTCTTCAAAATCAAGGGCCAAAGTTGATTTCTATATCCTTGATGTACACAACTGTGCAACCATTAATAAATCAAGAATATTAGGGGAGTTCCTGTGAAGCAGAGACCAAAACTGCAGTCACTGGATCTATTAACCTGCACAGTAACTGGGTTTCCCTTCCTTGCTCCTTCCTAAGGATGTGCGCAGGAATGTATCTTAGATTTTCACAACAGACAAATACTCTTACAGAATTCACTTACCAAGTAAAAAATTTAAAATAAAAACATGAAAACCAAGCATTTAAAAGATGGAGTAAATGAGCTGCAAATGTAGCCTCCTTCTCTACTACTTCTAAATTAGGAGATTAATTTTCTCATTCTACTATGTAAGGTTCTAAAATGCATGAGAATTAGGGCATTAATCATCCTACACATCATGCCACCTTAATTTTTAGGTTCAATTTTTAGTATTCCTGCACTACTTTTTCATCACTAGTTCTATCTACTATGTCAATGGCAAGAGATAAGAGTCATCAGAAGACAGGGGTATTTCAACTAGTTATGGCTGTGGAAAGCCAAAGAAGGAAAAACCCAACTGAAACTGGAGAACAGCATAAAACAAACTTCTCTGCCTTTTGCAAAAGCTTTTTCTTTGGCCTGGTATAGTAAGGGAGAGAGAATTTGCTCCAGAGATCCAGGAGACTGAAGCACAAATACTATGCATCATTAAAATGCTACTGAGCACATTGATGTGTGAAATCCCAGTAATGCACAGAACTTGTGCTGGCCATTCCATTAATGTTGAAGTAACAACAAAACAACAGATTTTATCTGACATCCCATAGCTCTAATAAACAGAGTAAAACATTATAAATAGAATGCACTAACATGACCAACACTTCCCAACTTTTTCAAACAAAATGATTTTCCTGTGATTCCTTACAAACTGAGAACTTAGAGAGTTTCGTAACTTGAATGGTCCTGGAGCTGGCTCCTCAGATCAATTATTTAACCAGTGCTGATGTGCTTTAACAACTGCTTTTCATTTACAGAAGTTAAGGCAGTTATGAACTGGAGGACAGCATTAATTCTAATTAGCTTTGATCCCATCACCAAAAAGAGCTGGATCATCACTCTGCTGAAGATTTCTCAACTTAGTGCTTAGGAGATCCCCTGTTGGGAATTCTTTGGAGTTCTTGTCTTGTGCTGCCATGAGCTTCCTGAATATCCACATCTGTGTAACACGCTTCTTAGAGAAGCCTGGGAAAAAGGGAAGCAATAAAATTACAGGAGTCTCCTGTCAAATAATTTGTCCTGATCATAGTACTCACAGAAGGAGGAATTTTGAATAAACTGCAGGATCAGGAACAAGCCATATAAGGAGCCTGTGTTCTGCTTTGTACAGTCTTTTCCTCTCTTTTCTTGTCTTTCTTAAATTCAGTGCATTTTATGTTTTGGGTTTGGGGGTTTCTTTGGTTTTTTTTCTAATTGCACTCCAAAATAGATCAAAGGTAACTGAGATTTTTATGAAACCAAGCTGTAAGCTGCAATTTTTACGGTAACTGAAAGAAACTCCTGAAACACCACTGGCTCCAGTGGAACAAACTGAGCGAAAAAAGATGGACAAAATAATTGATAAGAAGAGAATATAAAGAAGGGAAAGAAACCTCCCACCCTGCATCTCATTACCAATGGTTGCTGAGACCAACAGGCCCCAGTTGTTAGCAGAGTCCTGGTGCTGTGCTCTCCAGTAGCTGTATCTGTATATCCTTTCTGTAGATGAAAGACTAGAGCTGGAACCAAGCCTGCAGATGCCACTGCCTGCCAAAGCAAGTGGCAGCAGCACATGTGGCCAACCAGGATTGCTACAGTCTAGATTTGACCCAGCCATTTCTCAGTGGATGTCTAGACTACTCCTCACTAAAGCACCAATTTCACAATTTACTCCATACCAAGAACTTTACACTTCTCGTGGATAGAAATCAGCAGCCAGTTAATATCCAAAATGTTGGTGGATTTTTTTTCCCCCTTTTGGAGTGAGGAAGGATTTGAAAAAGTGGATTGATGGACAGGCAAATCTAGTCACAAAAGCCTCACTTCCTTAGCAATGCAGTACCCCTACAAGAGATCCCCTTGAAAAATAAACCAAAAGACTAGGGAAAGGATATACATAGTGAAAATCTTTGTATGTTGACAAAGAACAGAAACTTCAAAAGGAGTACTTGTCAAAAGACCCACTCTAACAGTGCACAAGGTGGGCCAGGAAATCTTGGCATGACAGGGCTGCATTTCACATGTCTTTAAACGTGAAGCCAGTAGCTGCTAATTGGTAAGAATGGAGGAGATCCCACCCAACACCTGCTACAGCAATTCGGTTTAATAGCAGTCCTTCAGTAGCTTTGACAATTACTCCCACACTCCCCTGTGAGAGACTAATGGCTTGCTAAAAATAAAGCAGAGATTAGCGTCTGCAGGAGCTGAGAGAGCCGCTGTTCCACAGAAGGCGACATTCAACAACCTTGCGGTGAGATGATGTCCAGGCTTCAGAGGATTTCATCCTGCATCTACAGATTTGGGTGCCCGGCTGAATGGCAGGATGCAGTATTACTTTTTGTTCATTTTATGATTTTCTACAGCCTGCATTTAGCACCCAGTAATAATCTTCATACTTATGCAGTAGGGAATCAACCTCAATTTGTGTACACAGCTGCTAAAAGCTGAAGTTGCCAAGAAACCTAAGATGACAAAGCAAAATACATCCATACCCCCCGCCCCCCCCCAGCTGTACCAGCATTTAGTGACATTTTCACTAGTATGTGAATCTTTAGCAAGAAGAACAAGACTTACCAAGTCACAATGACAGGGAAGAATGGGAAAAAGAGCAGAAAATACCTTTCAAAAATTTTCAGAATATGACATATATAATATGGTTGTCAAAACCATCAGTCAATAGCTTGTATGTAGGATGCAAGTAACAAAGAGCATATCAGTCTTCCAAAAGAATTGCTGTTATCTGTTTTAAAATACAAGAACTAACAGACCACAAAAACAGCCAATATAAAAAAGAAACCAGTTTTTAAAACCACAGACTTATTTTGTTCGGTAAAAAAATGTCTGACTTCATGACAAAAAATTATACAGATTAAGTTTTGCCTTATGTTATATACTAAGAGAGCAATCAAAATTTATAGTGGGAAAATTTTAATATTTTGTCAAACACTGAAGGGGAAAAAAAGGGCTCCATGTGATGAATAAGATACTGTGAACAAAAAAAAAGCCTCACAAACAACCTTGACCTTGTTTTATGGAAGCAACCCAAATTAATTCCATCCTTCAAATGTACAAGACACTGATGTCACACAGAAGAAATAATTTACATTAATTATAGTTGCTCTCAGAAGAAAGTAGCCATCTTATGAAATGATTACTGTCTTACCTGGTCAAATAGGTTAAATTAAGAGAAGACATTAAGAACAACAGGTCTGGATTCCCCCCTTAGAAATAACAAGGAAATTTCTGTCTGCCTAGGAGGATAAGAAGAGCCAAAACTCCATTTGTTTTTCAGTTGTGTGAAAAAAAACTTACATTTTAAAAAGATAAGGAGGCATCACGGATGAGGCCACTTGCAACAAATGTCTCCCTGTATAAGTAAGATACCAACCACAAGATACCACCAGATTGCAGGTGGCAGTGTCAGAAGGTGAGATGAGACAGAACACCTCAAGAATATACAGGCCATTCCATAAGAAGAGAAAGGTTTGTGGCTAAGAGGAAAGAGAACTGCAGGCTCAGAATCCCTTCCCTTCAGCCTTGAGATGTAATGACCAACATCTTGATGTAACAACCATTACTTTGGAACAGTATCCACCACTTTCAAGTCACATTTTCCCTAGTCTTTAATTTGGTTTCATAGCTACCAAATCTTTTTTAACTATCTCAAATATAAATATTTATTAAATAGAAAACAGTGCAAAAATCACTAGAAGCATGATAATTAAAATTTAACATTAATGCATATAAAGAGGAGATCTTTCATTGTGTGCTTCAGTTGAAAGATGAAGGTATTACATGATATGGATGTGAAGTCTTCAAATAAAGATGTAAAGGTTTCAATGCCCCAGAAATTACTGGGTAATTTGTTTATGCCTTAGTATTTACACCTAGGCAAGACCCACCAAATAAACTGCAGAAGTATGATACTAATGTTCCTTGGCAGTGAACCTTTCACTGATCTCTTCAGCCTCCATTAAGACATCACAGAGGAAGCTGCAGTTGAAATTGTAAAGCACAAATTACACATAATTCTTGTGTAAATCAGGCAGTAAACTGGAGCAGTAAAATAATCAAGTTTTAAAGCTAGCTTTAAGATTTCATGATTTTTCTCTTGAAATACTTTCCACTGAAAGGACAGAGATAAAAAGAGGGAAACCACAAGAGCATCAGAAAATCATTACTTAAATGGTCCGCAAGGTTAACATGAATCTCTCTATAAAAAGAACCTGTACACAATAATTCCTATTAGGGCAAATTACATTTTACCAGAGAGAATGAAATAACTAAGACCAAATTGGCAAATGTCATTGTTACCACAGAAATTTCAGACTTGTGTGAAGAAAAATACCACCAGCTTGTTCACAATGAAAGCCTCCCACATGATTATGTGGCACATGTGAAAATAATTTGTTGATTCTAAAGCCTGTATTGATGCAGATAATCTGCCTTTTCTTATAAAATACTGATGATATGTGCAAAGAAATTCCCTTTATTGTATTTTACTATCATATGAAGAATCTTCCAAATTTCTGTTTTACACAGAAAAGCAAAGAGCTACTGAATATCCAAGTTTATATTCAATTTTGTACACAGTATCACATTTTCTGTTAATCACCTGGGGCTCGTTTTAGTATTTAAGACAGTGGAAAACAAGTTTTTATTTCAAACTTGATTGCAATGTTGCAGAGTGACACAGAGAAGCTTTTGACACAGGTACTGCATGGGCAATCAAGGCTGATGCACAGCTGGGTCTGCTCTTCACAAACCAGGATGTTTTGGGCAGGGATGGCCACAACAGCCTTGGCTACAGTGACCAGAAACAGAGATGGTTAACAACCCGAGAGAAATGACAAAGAAGAGAATACAGCACACAAATGTGGACTTTGGAAGAGGTGCTATGGAAAACAGAGACACCTTTGGCTAAATAGAAAAGTCCTGACTGAGTCCAGGACAAAACAAAACTCTCTATACAGGAGGCAGAAGCAGGCAGAGACTTGGAAGAATTTAGAATCACCATTCAGGCACAAAGGCAGTATCAAGAAATTCACTTCACTCCCTTACATGTAACCATCAGCAGTTTAAGACATATAAGTAATTTGAGATGGAAAAAAAAAAAACCTACTTTAGTAAGTGCAATAAGAAATAAACCAAAATGCTGACAGATATAAAAAGAATTTAAGAGCAACCTTGCATATTACTGATCCTAGAAGCTCCTCCAGATTTTCTTTCCATTTCTTGGGTTCATAAAATCTGTGATGGAAACACAACAAGCAAATTCCTACACGAGATTCTCAATCTCAAATCATGGAATTAACTTCTCTTATTTCCCTCTGCCACCCTGATTTTCAAAGGTATTCTGCACAGCTCCACATCTGCCCTAGCTGTTCCTCTGACATACCCTGATGAGACTGGTTCAATGATGCTACATAATCCATTTCAGAAACAGCAGATCAACAGGTATTACAGCTCATGAAACACAGCTTAAATAAACAGATTTCCCCCTTCCAAAAGTGATTATTCAGTCATTAAAGACATGGGTATACTTTATTTCAGGCAAAGACCAAATACCCTAAAACTTAACTTTATATTACTGCCCATTTGTTTAAAATACTAAAAATTAAAATCCCAGAATGAAAAGAAAAACAAAACAAAACAAAAAAAAAAAACAAAAAAAAAAAACAAAAAAAAACAAAAAAAAAAAACAAAAAAAAAAAAAACAAAAAACAAAAAAAAAACACCAAAACAACAACACATTGCTGTTTAACCTCTAAGTGACTGTAACTGACCTACAAAGACAAAACCTACATTTGGACTTTGACAATCAAACTTGCTATAAGGAAAAGCTTCAAGTTCATAAAAGACTAGCACAGTAATGCAGAGAGGTGACATTGTGGCTGTTTAGATGCAAACTGTTGGCAAGTTGCTGGAAAACCTACATACATTTATCTTTGCAAAAAACCCAAACAAAAATAGACAAGACAGACAAAATGGTTGCAATTACACTGGCAAATATGGCATAACTAAGTTTTCAGAGTGAGCTGGCAGCAATGAAAAACTTTATGTACAGCAGATTAATTTTAATATTTGAAGCTGAAAATTACATGACTCAGCCTGTACTCATCATCTCTATGAAGACATCGTTCTGCTGCTGAAATGTCAGCTCCTCAGCTTCAGCACACAGCAGAAATTGAAGCACAACGTTTGCTTTCTTTTATAACTTAGCTTTTTGGCTTGGATTCTCAATCACTCTGTCCTTTCTGCGAGTTTGAAGTAAAGCCAAGGCAACACTCTGCCCACCAGAAAGTCACACAAGGAAGAACAGATGTATCTCCCACCGGCACAGCCCGCTCTGCTCAGCCACAGAGTGGATTGCTCCACTGCTGTAAGTGCTGTAACCAGCTGTGCTCCCCTCACCTTCACCAGCCAGTGCCACACAGAGTTCAGCATACTAACACCAGTGCTCCTCAGCAGCAACAACATGCTCACTGTCCTTAAAGACAGTTACTTGCAGTTTCTGCCCTAACACACTAAAAAAAGGGGACAGTATGCACCAGAAACCAATATAATTTAGAGTCCATTTCATCATGGTTTTTTGGGTAGGTATTTCAGACCAGCAATTTTTAGTACTGGCTGGAAGACAGTCAGGTAAGCATTCAAGTTGCAACTGAGGTAAGTATTCAAGCTGCAGTTTATCACAATGCTGTATTTGTGTAAGCCCTAGTAACATCTTGAATGGCTTAAGACTTAACTTTTTTAAAAGACAACAGACGTGATATTTGTATGTCCTCCTTCAGCCTCGATCCAGATTTGCACATTAACAAACACTACATCACAAGTTACCTTCAAAGTAATAAAACCAAGATGCCATTCCCAAATATTATACCATGCTTTTCTATTTAATATTTTAGTTTAAGAACAAAAGCCCTTAACAGAATCACTACATTGCTCCTATGCTCCTTTTGTTTTACTCTGCATGTAATATACTTTCAAATGCAAGTAGCAGAACAAAAAAAAAAAAATATTAAAAAAAAAAAATCAAACCCAGCCCCCAGCATGCATTTAACAATTACCTTGTGTTGTTATGGAAACTAAATATCCATGAAGAAACAAGAAAGGGGGAATCTCAATGCAAATCCTGTATATTCTGAAGATAATTTTTTTTCTCTCCATTGCAGATTCAAATGAATATGATGCAGCACTGCTCCAAGCATCACATCCTCCCCTCTTCTGTCCTTCCCTTACCACTCCTCCCCAAAACGGAGGTAACCACTTTAAAATGCTACTGGAGATACTGAAGCAGGAAGCTGAAGCAAAAAAATGGATCTTCTATAAGGAGGATAAGGTTGCCCAAAATCAACTCAAATCAACTGTTCCATAAGACCATTCAATTCTCAAATCTGTCATTAAAGAAAAGAGATTTGCTTGCTATCCCTAGTAATCTCCTTGTGCAGTTTCTCTGGAACCCACAGCTGGAAAAACGTAAAAACTCTAGAATAGCTAAAAGAGGACAAAACTATTCTCTTGAAGGATTACACAGAAAATAAAGAGGGACAAGTAAGACCTCTCTTACCACCTTCTGTGTCCCTGCTCTCAGAAGTTTTGGTAAATATATCCCAATTTAATTGATATCTACGAAAACCAAAAAACCTAATTAACAAGACACAAATAAAGAATCTGTTTTGAAAAATTTGAGAAAACTTTATTGAAAATAAAGTGTCAATAAGATTTGACTATATCTGTATTTATTAATTCACTGATGGGGACAAGAATTTATGGTTTTAAGTGACAACCATAGCAGAGGGGTATGGTGGGACCTTCTCTGAAAGTAGATGTCTTCTGGTTTAATTTCAGTATCTCTAAAGCAACTATCAGAAACATTTTCACTAGATAATTACTAGTAAATACATCTGCATGGTTATATGAAGAAAGTTGCTCAATTTTTCTGCATAAGGGAAATCAGGTTAATGGTATGAACAACATGAAACAAGAATACAGAGACTGTATCTGCTGATACACTTTTCAACTTTTGAGAGACCTTTTGCGTAAATGCAAGCTATTTCTTGAAGCTTTTGATTGCTTTACTGGAAAAATCTGCCTAAGTGAAAAAAGATCCCATCCCTAACAGCATCTTCCAAATGATAAATTACTACATGAGGTTTTAAGCACATAGTCTAGGTTCAAAGACCCCTTTTTTTTTTTTTTTTTAATTTACACATTAAAAATGAAAAGGAAAATATTTGATTAGTAAAATACTTGTGATGTCTAAATTTTAACTGCTTACCCTAGTGCCTGGCACGTGCTTTACAGACTATATAACAAATCAGTGAAGGGGGAAGAAAAAGCATTTCCAGCATGTACCATCTTTAAATCTATCTAGGATGTTAGAAAGGTTACAACATATCTGCAGCTGAGGCAATTCATGCTGCCCCATCACTTTAGGTACAGCTTCAGCCAACTTCTTCCCAAACACATTAGTATAATGTTGCACACTGTAGATAATGAAAAAGACAGCATCCATAATTGTGACCCTTAAAGACACTTTAGCAAGTGTAGCTCAGAATAATGCTAGTAACAAATACAACCTTGAAGCATGACAGTAAGAGACAACTATTAATAGAAGGCTCATCTACAGTCTTGCTTTACATAATACAGAAAATTGCAGTAAAAATCAAAGTTCACTCACATCAGCAATGTACTTGAGAGCTCCATCTCAGCTGATGATAAGCATGAAAAATTCTCAGAATTTTAAAAGTGCTTTTTCTCTAGAAGCATTTATTCTTCAGGCCTTTGAAAGCAGCACTTAATGATAATGTGACATGACCAAAGAGAATTTGTTCCTGCTCCTGAAGAAACTACTAGAGTTTCCTTTTCTGCCTGTCTTGGAGACCACAGTGAAAACAAACCCAGTGACATCGTGGCAAAACAACACCCAATCCTAATCCTAAGGAAAATGCACAAATTCTGGGAGCCATTTTGCAAAACTCTGAGATCACAAATACACTCACAATTTACATTGACTATGATGCTAATTATCTATCAAGGAGATACTTAGGAAAAGTGACTCAGGTGTGACTAAGGTGAGGTGCTGAGAGCAAGGTTTACTTATACATTTCTAAATATTTTTCAGTTTTACAATCTTTTGGCCAAGATTTTGTGCTATTGGACCCAGAACTGAAGAACAGAAAGCATCAGTCATTCTCCACCTCTGGGACTTACAAGATTACAAACACTGTCTCAGCTGTTAAGCCAGATAATCTTTCACCATTGACATATATCTACTTATAACATTTATCTCCAATTTTGTCAAAAACTATTAATCTGGATACCCCTCTAGATCTGCCAGATAGTACCTAATATACCTTTTAAAAGCTAGCATTTTGAGTATTTTTGGTAGCACAGCTAGACTACAAATAAGTGAAGGATGGAGGGAAGGTACTGTTGATACCAGTTTGGTGGTCCAGGCAATTACACACACAAAACTAAATAAGGTAAATTAAGCAAAGCCTCCAAATTACTAAGGATGTTACTCATTCTATCAAACTGCTACTTGATAACTTTTAACATTCTTCCAAATTTCTACTAGTGACCCAATATCCCCAAAGGCACAACCTTACAAAGCAGTTATTTCCAAAGAACTAAGGTGGTTTTCAAAGCTCTCAGAAACCAGTGTACCAAGAAATGATGCCAAATGGTTTCTGCTCATCACTGCATCATGGAAGATAGCATCCTCTCTGTCCACTTACAGACAATATGTTCCAGATTACACACAAACATCTTACTACCTCCCCGACCACTGGGAAAGAGATTGAATTTTTCATTTAATCACATTTCAAACATCAGCTCTTTATTTAACTGTTTTTTTCTTTAGGGAAACATTTAAACACTAGAAATGATGGGACAGATCCATCATCATCACCTACTTCTTAATACAAAAAAACATTGGCAAAAAAAGTTAAGCCATTTAAATTCTGAACTGGGCCATATAGCTTCCCTGAAACCATTGGAGTGAGATAATCCTACTTAAGTGCTATCCTCAGTGAATCTTACTTTATCCTATTAAGTGATCAAGAAACCAATACAACTCTAAAAAGATCATTAAATGATCTACAGACTATACCACTCAAGGGTAAAAACAAATGTTTGTCAAGGAAAAAAATATTCAGTAGAGGTCCTAAGGATTCCTGTACTAGATTGAGAGACATTTCAGCAACAATTCCCAGGTGACCTCTGAATTTTCTTAATTTGCTAGTATATCTTCATACAAATATGAAGTCAACTGTCCATAGCCTAATGCAGCAGAAGCTGGGAAAAGTCTAAGTTCAGCCACACTTGTTAGTCAAATACTAGTAATGAATTTACTGAATAAAAATCAGCAAAATTTGTTTTGTTCGACTGTTAAAAATGCAAAATATTGAACAAGACATGAATTTTTATTGACTCTAGAGGTTTCCCTAGTTATCAGAAAAAAACTCAGTATGTTATTTTAATTCTCACATATTAAACAGCCAGGCTGATTTACTTTGCTGGCAGAATAGATAAGGAAGGTCTTTTCCAAGACAAGCCAAATCTTTGAAATGGAGACTGAAGTGTCTGCTAAATGACAAAACAGATTTCCTGGGGCAGACACATCTTATTTAGGCATGTCATTTAATTTCTATTCATGAAATACTGGAAAAGTATTACCTGTGATGATTGTAGAAAGATATGTTTCCAAGAACCTTAAGCTTTAAGGAGATTAAACAACAGATTTTTCTAAAGCTCTATTAATAAAGCAATAGTTGCATAACTGGCTTCTCTACACCAGGGCAGAAATGTAGGATGCAAGTATGCTTAAAGCTTATCAAAGAGATGAGAGAAATTCTTGGTAGATGGAAAGAAGGAGAAAATTCCTGTGATTCATTTAAAGCAAAGGACACTTCTTCAAACCACAAAAGAAGAACCAACGAGCCCCCATAAACGCATAAGTCATCCTTCTGAATTAAAACCAGTTTCATTAATCCAGCAGCTCTAATAGAAGACCTTCTGACTGACTGGAAAGGAAAGTGAGTTAGCTGGATGCTTCATCCTGCTGTGCAATGACACTCTGATCCTGTGAGGCATCAGAGAAGTTGACAGCTCCTCCTATACAAAAATAGAGTCCTGAGGAGAGGAGGTGACAGGGCAAACACCTCCCAGCCTGGAGGGAAAGTGGAGCTGCAGGAGTTCCCATGAAATTTCTGAGACTCATAGGTACTGGAATATCAGATCAAAATCAAACTTCAACAAACCACCAACTCAAAGGACATTGAAGTATGAGTGGGACAAAGAAAAGGCTGATTTGAGGTATATAAAAATACTCATAATTGGTGTCTTCCTAGGACATCAAGAGTAGCAACAACCCTGTTTAGAAAACTCAGGTTGTGGCTCTCCCTATACCTTTCTGCTCATTGCAAAGACCTGTCAACCCAGCTCACACTGAATTCCTGCATCACGTTGGTAGATTTGGGGATATTTTCATCTGATACAGTGCAAGGATTCTGAAACTAACATCATCTCTTATCAATAAGCAGTTACACAGACAAAACTACAGTATTGGTAATTTAAAAAAAATAAAAAATTCTTATTTTCAGAACAGTATTAATGTTTAGCACAGCAAGGCAGGAATAGAAATGGCTTTTAAATCCATCAGTACAAATGTTTTTAACCAAATTACCAACAGTTTACATCAATAATTATTATAAAAAAAAGAATCTGAGCACAAAACAAAAATTATTTGACCAACACTTGAAATATAGCACAGTATATCATACAGTAGTTTACTGATTTTTCAAAACATGCATAGATACAAGCATAGCACAACACAATCCTTTTAAGAAAAGTCACCACAGATCATCTCAGCTGATGTTCCAAGTGGGCAGCTGAATCCATTCAAAGAGTGAGCAAATATCAGGGTACATAACTCTACATCATGCAAAATTCCTGAGCAGTAGCAGGAGATAAAGCACAAAAAAAACATAAACAAGCAGAGTTTCAGAGAGAAATGCAGAAAGCCATGGTAAAGGGCACATGGGATTGACACCATAACACACAGAGAACAGAGCAGAAGTGTATCCAAAGCAGCAGACTTAAGCAGGAATACTTCCTCTATTATAACTAATAGACATAGCTATCACACAGCAGAGAATGATAAATGAGCTGGGGGGCTATTTATTCAGCAGATACAGCATTACTTCCGTGCCAACGTGACATACTGCACTCTGGCTGTAGCTGCCTTCCAATACTTTTCCATGCAACATGAGCTACACTAAAACAATCCATATGCATCAGAAAAAGAGAGGCCATAGGAAACTGAGACACATTCAGGGTGGCTGTGAAGTTCCACAAGTGATTTGAACAGCAGAAGAGAAATAGAGCCTTACAGTTATTTTCAGCATCTGCATCTCAAAATCATAAAATCAAGAGAGTTAACTGTGAAGTAATCAAAACTTCAAATACACTGCTCTGTTTAAAACTAAGATTCCTCCAGTTGAAAGCCCAAAGTGAGAAATGTTGGCATGCTCATCTAGCTTTGTGAGCTGACAAACACATCAATACTTTAAGCAAAGATTTTATGGACAGCTCATTACAAAGAGTCTTCTGCATTAATGTATCAGCATTAAAAGCTGGGATACCAACACCATCTATCACCAAGACCATCAAAAACTTCTCCTACCTCATTTTAGTTGACTAACTTTCAGTCTGAGCAGACATGCTTTCAAATTCTTGTTTGTTAAAGGAACATGTCACAGTAATAGCAGTAATACTTAAAAAAGTATTCTCTATACATTACTCTTGTCACATCCCATTTTTTTGCACACCAGATACTGACACTTATTGCAACTCCTGGGAAAAGACTAGGCATGTGGCAAATCTAATAATTGAAGATGTCAATTTGAGAACCTTCAGAAAAAAGCTATTTATGTTATAACTACCAGAGACATAATATCTACAATTACTTCTGCACAGATATTATCTATGTAGATATATTCTTGTAGCTGTTAGATAGATTATCTACATGCAGAAAGATATCCTACATAATCCACTGGACAACTAAAAGAACACTTCCACCAGGAGGTAGGAACATCACCATACAGCAACCACTGTACAATGATTTCAGTACAGTACGGTATTGGCAAAGATTTCAAAGTAATGAATAATATATTAAGAAAAGGGGAAAAGGTGGCAGATTTCACCATATATAAAATCTACTGCGCAAAGCCAATTTAAGAACCTAATAAATACATATTTAGAAGTACTGTAAAATTACTGTAAGCATTTAAGTAAAAAGAGAATCCCCCAGATCTGGTAAGCATCTTTAAAATTCAGCCTTCTACAGAAGTGTTGCTTCAAGGAGAAGGGTCTGAAAAATAAATCCATGAAATGAACAAGAAAACTTAGTCATGTCATTCATATACACCTTCATTTTGGCAGTATGTCAGGATTATATTTGTGCATAAAAAGATCAATTAAAAGTTCTCGCATGGATCGTAATTTTTTATTATGCCATTTAAATTGTAACAAGCAACTGTCACTTTTCATTCTTCCACTGTGCTGTGAATTTTACTGTGCATAAGAACTGCATGAAAAGACCAAGTTCTAACATCAGTACTACTGCACTGAATTTCCTTGCAGAATTTCCTATGCAGTATTATCATTAAAGCCATCATTTAATTTATTATTAAAGAACTTGTCTTCAGGAATTAAAGTATTTACTGCACTGCTCCTCACAACCGTCAATGAGAATGACAGTAACAGAGAATCAGGACACCATTTTTTAAAGACATCTCTGTATCAAACTAAGAGCTCATTAGATATTAAAATAGCCAAATGTTATTTCACAAGAGAATTTCAATGTCAATAAGAAGCTTTAATTGTTTTAAATGAAAGCAAAAAAAATATTTTGCAGAAAACTTTTTTGAACGATCTAAGCTCCACAGGGAAACTGCACACACAGAACTCTGAAAACAATGATAACTTTTGTAGGGTTTTTACTGAATACAGAGGAACCATATTAATAAAAGGATTATGTGTCAGAAAAATGCACTATTAGATGTAAAGAAAAAAAAAATCTTTTTTATTGTTACTTCTGGTTGGAGTCTAGTATTACTGTTCAATTTAGAAATTGACTCAGACCAAACAATTTCTAAAGCAACTCAATACACAAATCATCAAATGCTATTTTTAGTCCAAGATGCCTAAAATACACCAAAATCCACCTTTCCTGTTACAAAAATACTTTCCAAGCCACTTGGGTGTGAAGCATAAGGGAGGCAGCAGCTGGAGGCTGTAGACAGCTGCGCATCTGCTGGAATTGATTTCCTTAACACCGTGACATAACACGTGCCATCCATTACACAGATTATTCACTTTACAGAAGTAATGCAATTTGTTCACTACAATCTACTGTTTCAATTGCTGCAAACTCTCACTCCTGAGGCACGTGCTGTCTTCAGCAGGGGGAATTAAAAAAACCTCAAACACGAGCCATGCTCTCCAGCAAGCTTCTTTAAAGCTGCACTAAAAAGTTCTGCAAACACACTTTGACCAGTGCAACATGCAGGGCTAACACTAAGTAATCATAATAGCAGCATAGCCCTGAGCCCTGAGCTAAAAGCAGAAAATGAGAATGCCATTTCCCCATAGGCAAACAACTGTCTCCTTCATTTAAAAAAAAAAAAAAAAAAAAAAAGAAACACAGATACAGATTTTAACATTTCTCTACAGATTAACAAGGGAATAGATGCAGATCAAGAGATATGTTTTCTCCACTGTCTATTCATATTAGAGATACCATATTAAATGAAGGCCTGATGGCAAAAAGGATATTGGTGAATGCTAAATAGCCGAGGGATAGCTTTTAAGGCTTTTTATTCAACATTTTATTGAAATTTTTTTTTTGAAAATTCAAGGAAGAAACGAATAGTTCCCTAATTTTGTTGTAAAGATGAGAACTAATAAGAGCAAAATGTGATATGCCTCTTGCATATCACAGTGCAGTTAAAATAGCTCTTTGCAGGTTAAACAGCTGTAAAAAGCTGTAAGAATCTGATTAACTTAATGGGAAACAGACTCCTGGAGCCACTGCACAAATACAAGGTTTTGAGACCCACCAATATGCCTCAGTCTTGACCTGTATATAATTACCTTCTGGATTTGGCATCACTAACTTAGTTCCCCAAACTGCCAAAGGTTGGTACTATTAGAAAACTTTTTGTTTCCTTCTTAGAACCATTCCATTAAGAAAGTGGTCAGCAGCTTTCAGCTGCAGCCATTTCTCCTCCTTTAGATGAGCGATGACATTACTAAAAAACTTTTCTTTGCCAGACCTCTTAAAAAACACTTTAAAGATGAGTTTAAAATTTCCATAAAATGTTTACAAAGATTCTTGATAAAAGCTTAAAATGTATTTTCATTTCACCATTAAAAAAAGCAAATAGTATTTATTATACATTAAGCACTACAACGCCCTGAGGTTTCTGCTTGGAGTTCTCACATGTAAATGCTACTGATAAAATGAATATGACTTGTTAGCTAAGGAAGAAGCATTGAGTAGGGAAATGTTTCATCCTCCCTGGGATGCAACACCATATCATGCTTCTGCTGTTTCTACTTACAGTTAATTGGTTCCTGGGAGGATGATGTTTAATTAGCACCAAAGACATCCACTCATTTTACAAACTGAATAATGCAAACAGCACAGGTAACCTTATACATGGAGTGCCATAAAGGCAGTTTCTTCATTGCATAGTAACAGAAAGTCTCAAGGACAAAAGCAGATGTAGATGCTGTGCCCCCACAGTTAGGGCTAAATTCAAGACCACGAGAAGACTCTGTCCTATTACTTAATGTTTTTTTCACTGGCAATTTTAACAGAATTGACTCACACCACTGCATTTCCTTGAGTACCTAAAACTACCTCCCAAAGGAGGTCGTAGCAAAGTGGGGACTTGTGCAGGGCTGGTCTCTTTTCCACAGTAACAAGCAACAGGACAAGAGGAAGTGGCTTCAAGTTGTACCAGTTGCTTAGACTGGATATTAGGAAAAACACTATCCCCTGAAAGGATTGACAAGCATTGGAACAGGCTGCCCAGGAAAGTGGTGGAGTCACCATCCATGGATGTATTTAAAAGATGTGTAGATGAACCATTTGGGGATGTGGCTTACTTATGAGCTTGGTAGTATTAGGTTGAGTTGGAATCAATTATCTTAGCAGTCTCTTCTGATGAACAATTGTATGAATCTGTATCCACAGGCAGCATTTCAGAGATGACAGTGCTGGAGGTGAGAAGTGCATCAGCATGGCTTTGAAATGCTCCTGGATGTAAAACAGAAGTCCCCATGTAAAGTATAAAACAATTAGGTGGAAAGAATGCTGCCTTCCCTCTTCTCTCAGACGACAACAGATCTTATGCAAAGGCACACAGTTTTTTACAAAAGAGAAAGGAAAAGCATTAGGCTTATACTGTCACAGCTGCTGTGAATGTTAAACCTACCATTTACAGAGACACCTCCTTTCTACCCTGTTTTGTTGGGGAGTGCATAACCACCTTCCCAACTTCAGGTTAAACACCTGGGAATGCTACTGCATTCCCTGCTTGCAGCTCTGACACCAGAGGGCAGGTGAGCCTGTGCCTGCAAACTCACAAAGACAGGAGACAGCAGCTCAGAAGGTGCAGGCCCATTTCAAGGCTGCTGATGTGTTACTACACAAGTAGCAAAAGACTACCAAATTTCATTTAGCCGTATGACATCTACATGCAGGCAAGAGCAGAAATCTCCCTCACATAGGAGCAAAAAAGGCAGAAGATTTGCTTGACACACACCCTTTGAGGGGAGCACAGCATTTTGCTGAAGACAGACCTCTACATTTTCGACTATTAAACCTACCATAGACACTAATTTTTCTGACTTTACAACAAAATACACACCATAATCAAGACCTTCCCTTAGCTAAGATGTGTGCAATTTTAAGATTCCCTATGCAGCATCCTCAAGGATAAAATTATTAAAGAACTACATATAGGAAGAGCTGTCTGCACAAGATTTAACAAGTTAGATGTTCACAGCAGCAAACCATGCCTTTAATGAAACTTGGTGTCAGTTTTGTATGAGAGATAACTAGAGACAGAACTCATCTCATCTATGTGAAAAATTGTGTTTATCATTCCTTAAAATAAAATTGATTCTCAGAAAAGCATAATTTTCTTTCAGAAAAGTTTTGAATACAAGTGGACATTAACCAAGTGCAATCATGCCTAAATCAAAATTATTCAGACATGTTTCGTTACGCATGCAAGGAAAAAAAATAAAAATGTAACACATTCACACTGATTTAGCTGGCCACAAGAATTTTGCTCAGTTTTCAGTACTGAATAGCAGCTAATGAATCTCTCCTGATAGATGATAATTTTATTTTCATTTTGAAATTCCTCTTTAGCTTTGAGGTTTCACTGCCAAAAAAAAAAAAAAAAAACATCTTCACTTTGCTCTCTACAGTAAAGTTGGGAAAGTATATCTCTATTACTTGAAGTGTTCACTGAAGCTCTCTCTGCATTCAGATGCCAACAGAAAAAAAACCTATATTCTTCTCACTAGTTGACCCTTATTTAATTTACCCTTCATACTTTCACCTTTTCCACACATACAGAGCCAAAGTCATTGAATGGGTTGGAAGGGACCTTAAAGATGGCCTAGTCCAACACCACTGGGTAGAGACACGTTCCACAAGACCAGTTTGCTCAAAGCCCCATCCAGCCTCGAACACTTCCCAGAATGGAACACCCATAACATCTCTGGGCAACCTGTCCCAGTGCCCCGCTACCCTCAAGGACGGAATCTCCTCCTAATACATCATCTAAACCCAGCCCCTAAGCCTAAAGCCATTACATTCATGAGAAACAGCTTAACTGCTCCTATACACCAGGTAATGCAACCTTCAGTAATGTTTGTTACTATAACCCAAAGCTTTTGCATTTTCAGCCCCTTTCTGAAGTTACACTTTCTCTTATCTTGATCTCAAGAATGTGTTACTCAAGCAAAGACAGAACTCAAATCACCAGAGCAGCTCAGAGGCCTGCTACTTTAATAAATCAGCATGTTTAACTAAAAACCAGTGATCTATTGTAAAGAAATCTTTTATCACAATTGGTGATAGCTTATAAAGAAATCTGGTTTTCTGCAGCAATAAAAATATCTTTACAGTTCTGCAGTCTTCAAAACTTCTGCAATTCATTGTGTTCTGTGATTGCTCAATAACAACAGTATTTTCAAACTTATTACAAATATTTTCATTAACACAATGTTTTCAGCTCACTTGCTTGTTTACATCAATGTTCAAATATCTTCACTGGTGACAGGATGAAATTAAGGTTTGACATGTTATTAAGTAAATGTAGGTGACTCCTTCCTAGAATATTCAGTAAAACAAAACCTACTATCTTAAAAGTAAAAATCAGCAGAAAACCATCACAAAGAGATACGACAACTAAAAGCATTTTAGAAAATATATTTTAAGCATATAAAAAGAAAGGACTCTTCTACCAAAAAGTTCAAGACAGTGCTCTGAATTTTGGGGTTCTGTTGTTTTGGCTTTTTTCCTAGTGAAATTCTAAAAAATTCATACTTTGTTGAGCTTTTCTTTATTAAATCAGATGTCCATACACCTTTTGAAGTCCCATTATTGCCAGCTTGTAAAGAAAATCCTCATTGACCTATGGAAAAAAATACTAAGAACTATCACAGCTGGGGATCCAGTGCTATGGGTTGCTGGCTTCCCTAAACGAGTAGTTCTGAGAAAGACTGATTTCCAGGAGACAGAGTTCATTGTTGATTAAGTCACAACATTAGTTATCCTGAAGTTGGAACCAATGTTTTTTACCCATGTTCTTTATATCTATTTGTCCCTCAACATTACCTAGTCTGAACTGCAGGTCCCCCCCCAAGGCTTCCACCTCAGATTCTCATCCACATGGTAGTATTTTTAGTTTCTGCTTATCCTTCTACTGAATTTTCAGAGATTCATAGTGAAATTTCCCATGAACTCCTGTTACATGCCCTACCTGCCCCATTCAACCTGCCCTCCACACCAAAGGTGCACAAATAGCACTGTAACAACAGATCAGCACATTTAGTGACAGCATGGGCATAAAAGTGAAATAACAAGAGGGTTAAAATAAACAGAAAAAATAGAAAATCAGCCAGAACCACAACAGATCTACAGCAATGTATGACTAGAATAAATGTTAAGTTCAAACAGGCCATACAGCAGCAAGTAGGTAATTTGCAATAAGCACAAATGATAATCAGTCTCACCTTTGATTTTAAATCTGCTGCAATCCTATTTATCCAATTTTAACAATGATGCACTAAAACACCCTGTAACAAATGCTGTGATGCCATCACCAATACAGAAGTACATTTCTTGATTACTAAATCATGAGGTCTTTCCCAAAACACAGGCATGTCTTCACAATTATCAAAATTAGCCCACTCATCCAGCAGCTTCTAGGGACTCCCTGCAACTACCAAGAACTTCTAAGCCTAAGTCTGAATCTGAGTACCTTTTACAGGCAAAACAATCATATACAACACACATGCTGTTATCTACTGAAGATCCCCAATTTCTTCACAAAGTTAACCTGAGCATTTCATATAATCTTGTACTGCTGTAAACATTCTAGGCACAGAACATTCCCGAGTTGCTCAATATGCAAAATCTATTAATTGAACTCTCTCAATCCAAATAACTAGCTCAAGAATTAGATATGCAGATTTTTTAAACAAAAAAATTCTCAGTAACATTTCAGGGTTTCTGATCCTGAGTAAAGAATTCTTGCAGACTTTGGAATAAACAGCAATGCAAGGCACTTGGTCTCCCCTCCAAGCAGTCAAAAATGAAAGGAATGTTGTTTATCATCCTAAAATAGCTCTCAGTTAAACACTAAAGTCATCACCATTGGTGAAAAAAGACAATTTCAGTCATACAGCATTTCAGTTTTATCCTTAAAATATTGCACATTACACAGGTTCTTCCTGCCACTGTATTTTCAGGTTTGACATGCATTTAAAATTCCTCTTCCCATGATTTCTCAATTTCTCAGTTTCATAAAAATATCTCACATCTCCTTGGAAACCTGAGCACAGCAAAACAAAGACGGCTGGCTCTAATGCTTAGAAGCAGGTTAGAAAAACAACTGCATTCCCTTGCTAGGATAGGGTTCAACACTTCATTTCTCCTCACTAATCTATCTCACAAGGAGCTCTCTCTCCCCACCATTAAATTTCCTACTTGCCTTCTCAGCCACTCACCCAAATCCTATCCACTTCTTCACTACTAACGTGCACTCACCTTGAGGTTTCATGAGTTTTCTAACCACCTATGCAGAATATTGTAAGCAATTTAAGAAGGCTGGCAAGACCCAAGCAATACTCAACTAAGAAGTAATCCTCCTGCAAAACTATGGTAAGAATGAAGTGACTTAAAACCCCTTTTGCAGAGGTACTTTTAATCTTGATATATATCAGCTGGTTTCTATACCAAGTGCTCTTCATCAGCACAAAATACCAAAAAAACCCAACAGGTTTCTACTGTGTTCCATGCCCAGCTGTAGCAGCCACAACCCCTGGCTTGGGAATTGCTGTTCAGATAAGGCAGCTGCTGCTACTACCAAAACCCAACATTTGACCACCCCAGTTTGGGAATCTTTTAAGTACTATTCTAGTTGCTATAAGAAAAAAAGGAAAGTGCTGCTTCTCATTTTGGATGTAAGACTACCTAGGGAAGTATAGACATCCTCTGAGCCCCCCAAAAGGGGCTCTGCCCCAGCCACATAATTGCCAGCAGTAATGTTTCGGGTTTAGCCAACATTTCCCTTACAAAGCCATCTTCACCATTACAACTCAATTTAAAACTAAAATTCTGAAGATATTTCCTAAGACTTACACGTTTTCAAAGGCATAGAAGTCCTCTCTCCCAGGAACTAATAGTGTTTTCTCAGTAGAAACACGGTGAGAAATTGGAATCATCCAGTAACTGCCCTTTAGTTAAAAGCCTTACAGAGAAACATCCCAAGAATAACAAGCAACATGGAAATATCAATATGAAGGGGAAAATCAAGAAGACTAAGATTTTCCCTGCCTTGCCAAGATAGAAAACAGCACACAAAGGAAGAGAAGAACTTCTTCCCCAGAATACCATAAGAAGAAGAGATTATGTTCAGCCAAATGAAAGCTGACAAGCTGACCATCAACAAAAAGGGCTGCCTCTTCATACCTCTACCTAGGGAACATACTGTTAAGGGATATGGGACAAAAGTTTAGCAACACTAAAATGAAGAACAGAAGATAAAATTACATTGTAACAAAAAATATTTGAATAACAAAGAGCTAGAATCAATACCAAAGTCTTTGAGTCTTGACACAAGTCAAACTAACAGGATCTGAGATACACCCCAGAGTATATTACTGTCATAACTGTCTATCCTAGATTATTTTTTTTTGCATCATCATCCCAAGCATCTGTTACTACTCCTAATTAAAGAACAGATGGTCTGACCCAATATGGCAATTCCTATGACCCTATATTTATCAGCAGGTGGGGAAATTAAGTTTTGAGGTCTGAAGCAGCAAAGCAAGATTAACAAAAACACATAGCTAAATAGGTCTCAAAGCCATCTGGTATATGACACTGAAAAAATATCCTTGAAGATTTCATACAATGCACTTTCTATGGTCTCTGTACTAAGAAAAACTGGCTTCCACAAACACCACCAGATGCAAATATGACTTAACTCCAGAAACACAGAGATCAAGATAATGAGTCCTTTTCCATGTTAAACTAGTGAAGCACAGCTGTTCCAGCTGTACAGTGAAATTTGTGGAAGTGAAAGAAGTCAGCATATTCACATGAAAGTAAGAGTTCATTTTCAGTATAACTTTCTGATAAGATCATTGTACACACCAGTAAAACAAACAAAACAATGGAGACAAAGGAAATAAAAAGCCTTAAAAGGGTTAGGGTTGGGGGGTTTTTTGCCTATATGTTTTAAGTGAGGTTAAAAATGCACACGTGAGCTGTGGAAAGCTGCATTCCCAAATCTGGTAACAGATGGAGAAGACAGCTTGAAATAATTAATCTGCACAAGAAGAGGATGTGAGTGAGACTGATACTGACCAATAAGGCAGGAGTAACATATGAAAGTAAGTACACTTCCTTAAGTGAGTAATGTCCCTCCTTCTACAGATATATTTCAAGCTTAAGTGGTAAAAAAAGGGAACTTCCAGTAGTATATGCCTGTATGTTTTATGGTTTTTTTTTTAATAATCTGTTGGAAAAAAATTTAACTGGATGAAAAGTTCTACATTCATGAGTCATGGGAACTTCTGATGAGCCTACATTCTGAAAATGTGCATGATCAAGCTTATTATGTCGCCAGGAAGTACCACTATTGAAACAACATAAATGAAAATTTCCCTTTCCATGTAGAAACAGTGACAGGGAAAGAGCTAATACACATCCTTAAATTGAGTCACCTGCTGGAGGCCAAAGGAAAAAGGAAGCTGGTTACTGGGGCATTCTCTGTGAAGACAAAAGGATGTTCCTCAGCCTAGCTCAAAAGCAGGATTAAACTGCTAACAGCAACTAGTCAAAATGAGAGGCCTTTTCCCAGTCCATGCCTCTACAGCAAATCCAGTACTTCAAGCATTTTACATTAATCTTAACTTTCTTTAAATTAACAAGACAGAAGTGCTGATTTCTTGTATGTGGAGAATTTAATGAAAAAAAAAAACTCAAGAAAATTCGTAGAAAGGAAAGCTTAAGTCTCAAACACATTTTTATGTTGCAGATTTCCAAGATGGAGAAAGGAAAGCCCCTTTCATACCCATCACCTCTACCCTCTGGAAACAGAACATGAACATTAAACTGCATCACAGAAAAGTGCACAGAACTTCTTGCATTTGTTAATTCATAAAAATTTCTGCACTTCAGAGGGGAAAGTGGGCTCAAGCCTTTCATAGTATTTAACCCCACTTATCTGTTCTTCTTAAAAAAAAGTAAATTTTACCATGATTTTGGAAATTATTTATAGATCTATTGATTGTAGACTGTATATTAATAGAGCCTGAAATACAACATTAAAAGTTACTTTCCTATCCCACTGCCATTTTCCTTTTCAGTCCAGTACTCTGCCAACCATCATTCTCCCAATAAAACCATTCTCTTTTAAACCTACTTCTAACACAACTAGTAAGCTGTCAAATGCTTAACTTTTATATGACTGTCACTCTAGAGTGTACTCTCAACTCCTGAATAACTAGATGTGACTGATTTAAGTCAGCCTCCCCATCATCTGGTTACCTGACACACTAAGGAGAGCTAGAGTCTGTGTTGAAAGTGGCAACTCATCAGGGTGCCAGTTAAAAAGAATCGTTCACAGAATCATTTACCACTCAAGAATAACTTTCCTACTGCACATGTAAGTTAAAACACCCCAGCTATAACAAAAATCCATTCTACTGTATGAAGCTAAGCAATGCCTTTGTGCACGTGTGATGGGGTGCACATGGAGGGGAAGGAACAGAACAAAGATAATATTTGGCTGGAATCCATTAATTTGTTTCATTAATAGAAAAATACTCAAAGATACTCTTAAACATGGAAAAGTTGACATAGAAAAAACAAATTGAAATATTATCTCAAAGTACCTTGGGGGGAAGTGAGTTCAATACACACAAATGACAGCAATTGAATATATGAAATCATGCTGTACTGACTTAGTTTAAAACCACTGTCATTCCCACACATGAATACCCTTATGCAAGATTAAGACACTTTTCAATTTATCCTGTTATTTACCAGGAATATTTTTACTTCAGGACTGATCTCATTTTCTAAATTGTAGGAAAAAAGACACTAGATATTCTTAAGCATTTTCCACAGTGGATTTATGATTTGACATTTCACAGCATGGACACACAGCACTGCATCTATGCAAGCTGAAGACAATACTTATTTCAAACCAACTGGCTCCCTACAGATTTCTGTATTGATCTAAATACACCTGCATTAAATTGAATTATTGAATGATATTAGAAAAATGGGCCTAACAATGCCACATTTCTGAAAGGGAAAGAATTAGGGAAAGAATTCCAAGTGAGCTTTAAAACAAAGTAAACAATCTTAATACATCCAAACTAGAAGATTTTACTGAAATTCATAAAGAGGGAACTATTGTGAAAATGCAAAAGCTGTGATTGCAGATTTCAAGAGTTCAGTGCAGTTGTAAGAAAAAAAAATAAAAAGCCCCGCAACCATCACAGACTCCCCTTTGAAGCCAAGCACCTTTCTGATAGCAGACTACATTCTCCCCCCATAAAAACGTTTTCAAACTGACACTGTCTACCAGAGTTCTTAAGTTACCTAGGACACAAGGAAGCCCTCTAGATGTAATCAAGGAAAATAAACATCTGCAAAAGGGAGAAAAACAAGAAGTATGCAGCATGTTCTTTCAGGCAATGCTTAAGTCTTAAAAATAAAATCAAAACAAAAATCCATACGGCAATACCAAACAAATAAAAAGCAACATCACCCTCATTTATATTACCCTTCCATTTAGTATACAGATCATTGTATGTTAATGGGATTGACTTTTCTCTTCTTTTTTTTTTCCGTAAGGCTTTCAGAGGTTCTTCTCTTGCACAGACCAAATTCATTCTCAGTTAAAACACACTTACACTGACACAAGTTGTGTCAACTTGCTTTTGAGAATTCCTGTTTTGTCTCAAATTTGCACTAGTCTCAAAGGGTAAATTTTACATATGTTTTATATCACAGTTAAAATATAAATACTGCTCAGGTGAATTTAGCCTACATCTTACTGCATTTGTAATTTTCAAGAACAAAGCCTTTTACGGCTACATTTTTACTCATAAAAAATTTAAAAGAAGCTCTCCAATTAAAATATTTTCCCTATGGATATGGTAATTTTTAATGTGTACACATGAAAAGACCTATGGTGAAATGTTGACAGGCACCTGAAAGACACTGACAGTCAGTAGTCCTTCATAAATAAGAAATGATTTTACAGTGATAATATATGAAAATATCCATAGAACAGGAATATTTGGTTATACCTACTTCAAATCTGACTGCAAACCTGACTGTCATAATACAATAATGAAATTGCTTTCTTTAACAATTTAAAATGCTGCTGCTAAGCATCAAGGAGGTGCAAATGTTCTTACTGACCCCTGCTTTGAGTGTTTGATATAAGGATGCTGATTGGGAAAAAGATCTTATCAAAATAATCCTTATAGTAGCAATTTTTACTGGCTGTTGTTTCAGATGAATATCTATATATTATTTGTTACAAAAATACCTTCAAATTCCTACATTTTTTTAAAAACTAACTGTAACTGGATGATTAGATGAAACTGATGGTAAGATTTATAACTGGGAAAACAAAATAGCTTTGGTACAAGTAACTACAGATGTTACATAAAGAAGGTGGAAGAAAAAAAAAGCTCGCAGTTTTTGTTGAATGCAGTTTCAAAAAAATCTTCTGTAAAATCATCTCCTGTTCAAAATCCTTCACATAAATTATTTCCTAGAGTTATACACCCGAAAACCAGACAATAGAAATACTGTGAAGACTCTTTATAAAAATATAAGCAATTAAGCCAATAATTAAGGCTTCAACTTTTCTGTCCCTTATGGCACATGTGGGTTTTTCTTCACATGGGACAAGAGGTCAAAGGATTTGTGTTGAGTGCTTCTATTTTTTTGTAGGTTTCACCAATGAAGGTTTATGCAATCTGTATTTGTCATTCATTCTATATACCAATAAAAGCCTGATGAGAATTTTAAAATCTGAATTCTATAGAAAGCAATAGAAGTTAGAGATGGCCTTTTTATATTACCATAGATATGAGTACAAATTTCTTACACGTGCTTCCATAACCATAGGACAGTTCCCTCTCAAAGAATTATTGGTACAGATAATCCATTTTTCTCCTGTTTCAAGTAGTGCGCAAATGATTCTGATTTTTAGAGGCCACCTAGATGCAGTTTTTAACTATAGGTGCTCCACAAACTTCTCAATTTTTTTTCCTATATAGTTCCATTATAGTAGATGGAAATCCTTCCTATTAGACAAACATTTCTTCACTTTTTTTCCTGAATGAAATTTAGTAGAAACAACATCCACTATTCCTTAAAAGAAACGCTCATTCACACAATTCTTCAAAGATTAGCACATGTACCAGAACACAACTGGGTAGAAGTCATTACTGAAAGGTAAGAACAAAAGCAGTACACAACCACAGATGTTTCAGTCCATTGCCACTGCAGTTCCCAACGCCTTCCCAGCCAGGCTTGTCTTGCCTGGCACAGCACAGTGGCTGCAGGGCTGTTACCGACTTGTGACCCCCAGCCCCATAATCCCTCCCATTTTAACAGGCCAAGAGCCTTCTGCACCCGTTTTTCTCCCCACCTCAATCCCTGTAATGCCAGCTGAAGCAGCCATTGTGTCTAACCCAACTCCAGACTCCTTCCAGACTTCAGCCCTTCTTGTCTGCCGCTTCCCTTGTCTCACTGTGGCTTTTCTGGCTTTCAGAAAGAAGCAAGCTAGAACCTTGCTTGAAAAGGTGAAAAGGGAAAAACCTTTTCTCCAGTTCATGCTGCATGTGCCCACAGCAGGCCCATCCCCTCAGAAAGGAACTGCTGTTTTTACAGATAAACACTACCATTTTCAAGAGACCACAGAGGAGTCCTAGCAGGAAGGGTCCTCCTGAGAATATAGAAACTGGGGAAACAGGATATACATACATCACAATACATGCATGCAAAAGGAAATTATTATGGTACTAGACACAACTCTCACTTTTAATAGCTACAAGTCCAGGAATTCAATACTTTATCTGAATAGTCCCCTAAGATGTGCTGCACCACAGGATTTTAGCATTATTTTACAGCAGGGGAATGAACAGCTGACTTCACCTAGATTTTCATATGCTTCTGCACTGCAAAGAGCAGTCTGTATGTGTCTCTACTCTCAAGCCATCTAAAGGCCTCCCCATGGATCTGTCCAGTCTGGTGATGGACAAAACAGACATTGACATCTCTGAGCCCAGAGATGCAGTTTAACATTACAGCTTCAGCCCAGCTGGCAGCTGACCATTGCCAGCTCAGGGAGGCTGAACCCTCCCATCTCCATCCCCACCTTCTCTATTTCTGGCCTACAGTCATCTCCTCACATTACAGACACACTCAGCTCCCAAACCAGGAGAACAAACTTTACTATATCCTAAAGACTTCAAGAATGCACGTATGTCTTCCAAGTAGAAGGAGAAAAGGCAAATATAACCCAAGCATATAGAAAACACATGGCTCAACTAAACTGAAATTAACCTGCTTTAGAACCTTCAAAGGAATATCCTCTTGTGAGGGCAAAATACACATAAGGGTCACCTTATCCCCCAAATTCTTGCTGCATAGCTCTTTGTGAAGTTGCTTATTTCCCTGAAAATGTGTTTCTAAATTAACACTCGCAATCTCTTGAACTAAAGCAAGCCTCATTACAAACATACATAGTCCTTATCCATACTGTACCAACTGACATTACACTATGAGTTTCAGAAAAGAGACAAAACATAATGTTTAAGGAATTGGTAAGTGTATAGAATGTGTCCAGAATGTAAAAATCCTATTTCTAGAAAAGCTGACAACTAGCCTTCACCATATTCTTATCTCAAAAAACAAATCCACAGTTCAGCAATCCCAGTAAATCCCTACTTCCACAATTGAATGTTAATAACAGATTGAAGTGAAAATAAAGGCCTCACTGGATGCCTATCTTCATAAACCAAGATATTTGCACAGTAATGGACAACCATACCCCTGTGATGATCTAACTAATTTGAGACTGCTGGCAAACAAAGTTAATAGGTAGCTGAAGTCCCTCCTTTTTCCTCCTCCTCAACATTTCTAAACCAGAAAACTAAATCAATCCCTTAACTCTTTTCCAGTATGCTTCTTAAAATCCAGAGTGGAGTTTTTGGCTTTCATTCCAGTACTTATTCCCAAAACACAGCTGTAAAGTATAAAAATCAATTAATAATGTTTTGATACAAGACAGCTCATCCAGACACTACACAGGACAGATTTACTACTCTCATCATTAAATAAAACATTCAGAAATCTCCAGAGACTTGTTTTTCACAAATGCTGACAGAGACAAGTACTGCTTTTATCATCACTGTCTAAGCTTATAATAGAAGTATACTATTCATTTCAAATGACCAGAGGAAAAAAAAAGTAGCTTCCCCTGAGCATCGATCATTATTCTCAATTATGAATCATGAAAACCATACTATGTACAAAAAGCACCCAGTTTTTAAACATTCCAGACTTCTCTTCACACACACATTCCTATTAATGCATTCCACTAATTCATGGTTTGAATTTTATGTTCATAGAAAAGACATCCACTTACAGAAAAATGATTCCACTTGAAAATACCACAGGCATTTGAAGGACACAGGTAATCTCTCTTCAAAGAAGTAGCAGCTAGTAAAACAAACAAAATTAAACTAAATATACAGATAAAATACTCTTGTTCAGAGTTAACTAATTCAAGTCCTAAATAGCTAACGAGTTAGAGAATGATAATCCTGAAAAAGAGAACCTTCCATTGAGAGCACCAACCACAAAACCTCAGCAGTATCAAACTGCAATACTTTTCTAGAAGAATTGTCTAGGCCATCCAGAACTTTTTTAACCCAAACAAGCAATTATTTGCATTTTTCCTATCCTCAGAACCTCCTTTTGTTATTCATTGCTGCTTATAAATCAACTCCTCTTACCTCTACTTGTGCTGGTCCCTGTGCAGCCCCTTTTTCTCTTAAACAGCCTCTGGCTTTGACAGTCTTTGTTCCTCTCCACCGAGAGCCTGCCCTCTGTGTCCCAGCCTAGCATCATCGCCTTCCCTTCCGTTCTTCAGCCCGCTGGGATTTGAATCACAGCTGCCTCCTCCCTCTGCTCTGGATGCCAGTACAGGCGGTACTGTCAGCACTGAACAGATTGTCCCCGCACTCCCGTTCTGCAGAGCCACAGCACAGGGAGCCTGCTGCTGCTGCTGCTGCACAGGGAAGCAGTGCGGGAACACGCTCGGCACTGGTAAAGGTCCTGTGCCTCATCAGACCCTGCCAAGTCTCACCAGTATTATAAACTGGGAGTGGGGCACAGCAAAGGTCCTTCATCACACTCAGCTACCAGAACAGTAAACCTAACATGAGTGTGTCAAATCTGTCCAAGCTAAAAATCTTTGACAACAAAAGCTTGAATTGGGACAGCTCCTTCACAGTACAACAGCCCCTCTCTAACTTCCAGGTGATGGGACTGCTAGAGCTATTCATCTAAACTGCAGAGTAAGCTTCCCTCATTGTAAATCCCAAAGCTGACTGATGAGTCAAGATACTGAGGCTAACATTTTCAGAATGGCAGTTAAGACAAACCATCAGCCTGTGCAGACTTGACTTGTAATACTAAGCTACATACATCAGAAAATTAAAGACTCACTGATAAGCAACTCTGCCTTCGGCTCAGCAAGGAACATGGCTGTAGGCAGCCAATGCAAAATATGCTACCTCCATTCATGAGGCAGAGTCACTTAAAAAAGGATAAAATTCGGGTAGTAAAACATCTCCAAAACCAAATCTCAGCACAACCTCTTAAAGTTAACTATAGGATAGTTTTTCCAAATGCTTCAGAACCTGTACTGCAACACAAGCCATCATGAAATATTTGATTATCTGAACTAAGAAAAACCTGTAAAAGATGCCTTCTATCTTTAAGAAGACAAAACAAGTGCATGTGCTGTGCACTGCAGTTTACACTTTATGCACCCATCCTGCCACTATTCCCAGGTGAAAGACCCTGAAACAACCATCAAATAAGCAGATGGGGAAAGCCTGGACCACCCCTTCCAAAAGGACATAAGTTTATCAGAATTCAGTGCATTAACATGTACCCCAAGCGCAAGATTATTTTTTTTCCCATTTGCAACTTCTATTGTGCAAGCTGCCTACTTCATCCTCCGGGGGCTTTCGGTTTTGGTTTTTACTTTTAAATCGGCTTGGGACTTTCAAGGAAACAAAACAACTACAAGTACAATTTCAGTAGCATACTTCATTATTTCAACAGCTGTTCATAAGTGAGACCAATTCCATTAACAATGGGGGAAAAAACAAAATAAAATCTAACCTTCACTGAAAAGTGCAACTTTCTCCTAAGATCAGGAACAGAATTCTTGATTTAGGTTTAGCAATTATTATTTTTAGCAAATATCCTTAAACTTCCTTTCCAATTAAAACAGGCAAACTAATGTAAAATTCTGATGCAGAACTACATTGTCAGTCCTCCAGCCATTTGGAATTATTTTCAACTTGTTTTGTACTTAAAATGCCTTCCCAGACATGACAGATCAAACAGAAGCCCGTGTGTCAAGCAGAAGTTATCACAAAACCAATATGGAAAAAAACACTAAACCAGATTGAATTTGCATCTGTTTGTCTTCCATTCCTCTTTAATGTCTTGAATTTACCAGTATAGTCTATTTCATAGAATTAAATAAAGGAACAGATACAGTACTGTACTTTGGAGCTGGGGTTTTGAGTGTTCTGTTAGAGCTGTGTAATGGCAGCACCAGCAAAGGATGTTCAGCGCTGGTTCAGTAATCCACTAAGAAATTTGTCAAGCAGCAACCATTTAGAAAAAGATTCAGATTTCTGCATCACCTCTGGTCTCCAGCTCTCAGCTCTCAGCACGTGTAGCTGCGTTATGGTTATTTGAACAGACATTTTCCAGCACAGTCCTCACAGTCCTCCACTAAGTGGCTCCAGCCAGGAACAGGGGGAGAGCTATCAGCAAGGCAGTCCCAAGGTCTATGTTAGTGGGTGCATTTATAAGAAACCTAGCAACACTCTTTGTTCCTGAAGCTACAGCAAGTCTGCTCAAATGACAGATATAGCACAACAAAAATAGTCATAAAAGCCATTCGTTTGTACAGTGCTTTATATCTTTGCAAGCCAAGAACCTCCTCTGTGCTCCATTATACTGCTCTGACTAAGACAAGAAGACCTTTAAGTCAGTCCTAGTCTTGCCCAGATAGGAACTGCAGAAAAACATCATACACACAAGTAAGTGGTGAGCAATACCAACAGAGAATTAGCTATTCCCTTCAAGCCTTCCTGAGTGAAATACCAGTCCAGCAGAGCTCTGCAAGGTGTCTCTGGGGGCAGTGGGCTACAAATCACACTCACAATACAACAACAAAGGACAAGCATTATCTCTTTAATTCTGAGAAATACCAACACTGCTCTCCAGTTCATTAAGAATGAGTTACTTAATGGCAGCTTTTCAATAACATGCTGGCTTGGACAGCCCACACATTGATTCTGGATCCTACCCAGGTCAAAGCCTGCAGAGATGACTAAAATTGTGGTGGCACATACCATTGCCAGCCAATTTTAGAATCTGGTCTAGAAAATGAGGGACCCCAATACTCTAGGGGTCCACAAGGAAGAGGCCAGAAAGTAAGCAAAGTAACACTCAAAATAAACTCTCCTTAATAAACCCTAAATTGATGTTTGAATTAGAACACAGAATATTAATTAATGCATAGTTTAAGCCAGCTACTTACAATAATGTACACAAGGATCTATAAAAGAACTAGTCTAAATGATTTCTAAGATATTACTTATCTGCTTTGAGGACCAGTAAAAGACAGGGATCCCACAGCAATGTGAAAGAGTATTTGTCTCATAATAATAGTAGGGAAGTGGGAAATTACTAAAGCAGCAAGACAAACAATGTAATTCTAATGCTTAGAAAGAGTTGGATATATTGCTGGGGAAAAGAGGAGGGATTTAAGAGAGGGGAGAAAGATAACTGATAGTCAAGAAGCCTGAAAACATCATAATGTTCTCTCTTGGGCAAATGTCCTATGGAAGCAGCAGGTGCAGCTTATTTAAGTTCAACTACTATCCAACCTGGAGACTATAAATACAAAATAATTAGTGTAGATAAGGGTAACTACTGGAAAACTCACTTTCAGAAAACCAATGGCTCTGCATTAAAAAAAAGGAAACAGAAATTATTTTGGGTTGGTCCAGCTAGAACTTGACCTGCAGCAGATTTTGTTTAGTTTATTAATTTTGGTGATCACAGGCCCCCTTGAAGAATCTGCAAATGACATCAAACTAGGGAGGTGGTGGAGAGGGGGAAAGAGGGCAGAAGTTGCGAGGAATATGAAGACGTTCCTGATACCAAGTGAGCTTAAGAAATCAGGGATTCTAAAACACACTTGATAACATGCATGCAAGGGAGAGAAAAAACAAAACACCATAATCTGAAAAAGATCATTAAAGACCTATACATATGCAGAATTAGTCAAATTAAGAGTAATAAGGCAGAAAAGTTTTTCTGAACACAAGATCACAAACTAGAGTCATAAACATGATATTCATCCTGACAACCAAATCCAATTTGAGGTGATAAGACTACTGAGCACACGAGGTTAAGCTGTTTCAAGTCTAGTCAACACAATTATCCTAGCATTGAAATACCACATACATCATCCTTCTGTATTCTAAGGAATAAATCCTTAAAATCTAGTTTTAAGATTACTAAAGAGAACTGGAAGAAAAATTCCTTCATCTCCTTAATATAGTTATGTAACTTTCCAAGGGATGTCTTAGCAATAGTAACTGGGAAAAAAAAAAAAAAGAAAGAAAAAAACAAATCAGTCTTTATGCATGAACTCATTTTTATGACTCATTTAAGGTGACAGTGCACATGAAAAGATTTCTCCTCCCTTTCACCTTTCCTCCACAAATAGAAGTCTTTCCAATTTCAGTTTCCTCTTTTCTTGGGTCTTCTTGTAAAATTACCATGAAATTTTTAAAATAGAATTAATTTCATACTCAACGGTACAACTGATATTTGCACTAATGCTACTTGGCAAATCACACTTCACAATTCATTTTTAATGCAGTTAAAATTTTAGAAGGTTCAATGTGAGGATTTTTTCCTTCTAGACAGCAGTTGCATTCTGACTTCAACTGGTATCATACACTGTGTTTACACCATTAATAAAACAATTTAGTCTTCACTAACAGTTGTGTTTGCACACACTTATTTTGGCTCTTTCTGCCAGAAATTTAAGAATAGTGCATTATTCACATATACACATTAGTTTCTATGAATCCATGTATTGAAACTGAGTGGCAAACACACACACACTTACAGCAGCCAAAAAGCCGTAAACAGGCAGAATTCCCCTTTTCCTTTAAAAATATGTAGGCATATTTACTAATCCAGAGATCTACAAGCCAAAATAACATAGAAAAGCTGTCTGAAAACCCAAGACTCCTTACATATCATGTGAAAATATTTGCTGAAGGACAGAATAAGACTTGGATTGCATCTTCAGGGCTATTCCAAATCATCTGTGAAACCAGACGCCTGGGTCCAAACAGTCATGCACCATAAGGAATGCAAAACTCCTCCACTTACAGAAAGAGTACCTGCAGTACTACAAGAGCAAAGAAAGTAACCACTGGCCCATGTCAAAAAAAAAAGTGCTATTTCTGATACTATGGGCAGAAGGCAGTGTTTTCAGATGCACTAGCTCCCATTTTTAGAAACAGAACTTGAAACATTCCAATTACCTATCTGGATATCTGGATATATGACAGATTTTGTAAAGCTTTGAAAGCAAACATTACATTTGCATTTAGAGAAAAAACAAAGAATCTGGCAAATAAGGGAAAAACATAAAACAACATAATGAAAGTAAAACAAATTAGCCTCACAGATTATCATACCCACCTGAACACAGCAGTACCATTACAACAAGAGGCAGATAAATGCTACTGAAAATCGAAATAGCAATGATTTTATCATTGCCTTAGAGAAGGCTGACCTCTCTCCTAACATTGTATTTCCCATCAGGAAACAATTCCCCAAACTATTTCCGTCCTACATTTTGTATTGTTTGGGAACTTGTGAGACAGAACAAACTGTGGTGAGCTCTTAATGATACCAACAAGTCTAACCAACAAGTCTTGACAACCACCAATTTCCAGGTATGATGAAGAAATTTGTGAAGTCCCTATGCCTCCAAAAGGCACAGAAGTACTTTGTGCAGATAGCCCAGTGATTAAAATAGATAGTAGTATTATTAATCTGTGGCAAATCAGCAAATTTAAAGTTCTTGGCTCTTAGTTTAACACTTCAGTTTCCAGACAGCAAGTTTTCTATATATGAGGTATATCTTTAAGAATCCTCCCTCTTAACCACGAAACACATAGAAAACAGAAAAACATTGTATTAGAGAATAAACAGTTGTCCAAACATCTACTGAAATCCAGAAAATAAATCCTAGATCATTGTGAGGGTTTTCAAACTGTGTACTTCTGTCAATATAAATCATGCCTTAGAACACATACTGCAAAACCCCTCAGACTAATAAAAGGGGCTTGAGTAAATAATTACTAAATCTAGTTGATGATAAACTGCATTACACATTAGACATATAAAGGAGCTTTTCAGTCACTCAAACCAGGCAAAAGATTTCTCCAAATGACCACCATCCATGCAAGAGAAAAAGTAGTGTCTCTGTGCCCTCTACACTTTAATATATTTTAAATTTTTGGTCCTATGAAATTCAAAAGTAACCTATGCACTCATGTCTGCTCCTTTACCACAAAGTACAAATGCATTTTGACATAGCTGTTTCTGATTTTTTGTACTACTTACTACTAAAAGCATTTCAATGGAGTTCTGTAATTCTTTGCCAGAAGTAGTTACTGTACAAACACTATTTTTCAAACACTAAATGAAAATGGCAGGTCTGGTGCATCTGTGCTACACTAAACTACTACTGTAAGCCACAAAGTTAACTGTAAAAAAGCAATCAAATACAGATTAAATAAGAAAAATATGAAAACTGTTTATTTCAGCTGATTTGTCTAGTCATATAAGCATTAAAGAAGGAATATTTTTTAATTCATATCAGCCATGATCAGGATGATCCTGAGCTGTACAAACAATCCAAATGACAAGCAAAATGTACTGTTTCAACACCTCACCAGGTATGGAAATTTATACATTTATGCTTCAGTTTAGAACAGAAGCATAACCCTTGCACAGGTTTTAACAGAATAAAATTGTTTTATAGGTAAATTGTATTTTCAGTTGATATGACAGAACACGCAGCAGGTTCACAGCTGGAGCATCAATCCCAAATTTCAGTTTGAAGGACTGGTTGTTTGTTTTTTTTTAAAACAGGAAGAGAAAAATGTCAGTTCTTGCCAGCTTACCAAAGGATAAGAAAACTTCTATTTCTCCCAAAATGGAATTCTGGACAAAAAAAAAAAAAATTATACATACATACATACATATATATATATATATATATATATATATATATATATATATATATATATATATATATATGTCAGGAGGAAACAAAAGCAGTAATAGTAGTCTTTTGGTCACAAAAGAGCAAGAAGCTTCTGTAATACACTCAGATTTTGTCTAATGGTCATATTTGTTGACCCCTTCCAAAATTTCTAAGTATGTATTAATACACTTGCAATTTCCCACATGCACAGTACAGTTCTCTAAAGGATCTCTAAATGTTTTCTACATTGATTTCCTTTCGAATCTGCATTCGAGGGAAAGGCTAAATCTCTGTTTTCATTTAATAGGCAAAATTAGAAAACAGCTTAAATCCTGATTATATAAAAACATTAGAAGAAGGTCAGCCACAATCCTCTTTGCTCTGTAAATGAACAATTCCAGAAGTGTCCTCAGAGCACCAAGACCATTTAGTTTATTCTCTGGGGGGGTCTCTCTGGACTCAAGGTATGTAACTGCACAACTATCCTAGAAAAAATGAAGAGCCATATTAGTTGGTGAACATGGAGTAATAGTTGAAAAAGGTAACAAAAATGCAGTAGGCACACACCTCTGGACATGTCAGTAGAGGTATCAGTGATACAGAGAAAGCTTAGGAAAGTTTAAGCCCTAACCACAAAAAAAGGAGCCCAAACTCTGGAATATTTTACATGCTGCAATGCCTTACAGCTCTGAAGCACCAACTGTTTGGTGGCTGTACCAAACAGATAATAAAATATGAAAAGCAAACCCATTAAAATACTACCTGGCATTTCTCAATTCCTTGTCAAATTCTTTATATTGAAGACTATGAAGATATTTGTATCCATCAAATTATACTCCAACACTCACCAAAAAAAAACCCAACAACACAAAACCAACACCCACATATTGACAGCATTTAGGAATTATTCTGAAAAGAATACTGTTCTCTGTCATATCATCATGTAAGATTTCTGTCATCAGTACCACATGCAATTCTGTTCTTCCTAATTTAAAAAAGCTCTTGCAGAATTAGAAAGTGTAAGAAAGACAACAAAGAGCAAAAGGTACTGGATTTCCTGATTCAGAAAGTCCTGAGTTGGAAGACATTAAGTCTACAGCTACAAATCCATCCTATCTCCCTCCATTTACACCTGCTGCTGTGCTCTGCCAGATGTAACACACTTGGGAGAGGGACCTTCGATTTAATCAAACAAGAGTAAGCTAACTGTAACACTGCACTTCTGGATGAAGGACAACAGTTAATTTTCCATGTAAGAGAAAGTGTATCCAACTTGTCCAAATATTTAACCAGCTCTTCTGAATACCTTTGTAGTGTCTCTGAAGATGGTTGGGAGCCTCAACATTACCTTCTACATCCAAGCCATTTTAATAAAAGCCAAGCTAAAAACCCCAGATTAACCTTTACGAATAAAAAAACGACAGCTGCTTTGCAGAATAATCCAGGAAAGAGCACTTGGCTCACAACTTTAATTCCACAGCAAAAATATTAAATAGCCACTGCATTTACCTATGCTTCTCTCTCAAGTTTTCAGTCTAACCAAATGTACACCTCTGCTTCCCTTTTAGAGTCAAGAACAGATACAGGGAGCAAAGATCTCTAAGGTATGCATCTGTGCCCTTATACCCCCTCACAGCTAAGCATGCAAATGTTCAAAAACTTGCTATAAGCTTCTGATTCTAAATTAATCCCAGCCAGGATAGTCCTCAGGCTTTAGCAGTTCAATTTTGCAGTTGATCTTTCTTCCACACAACCTCCTCCCAACTGCAACTTATTTCAGAGGCTAAAGCAGTTCTCCCTTCTCAAAGGAGAGAACTGTGCTCTGGTTCTCAACTTCAACCTTTCTCTTCAGCAAACTTCTGCAAAGAGCTCTAACCTAAGTATCAGAAGGGAGAAAAAGAGGAATAAAAAAATAAAGATATGCTGAAGAAACTAAATGCTGAAAGGCGGTAGAGAAAATTAAGGAAAAAAGAGCAGAGTAAGAAAATAGAACAAGAAATAGCACAAAGAAAAAGATTATATAAAACAATGATTATTCAGTGCTTCCTCATAATCTAAAAATGATACCTATACTACCACACATACATACAAGTTTACTGCACCTCTGGTCTACAGGCTTTACAAACACATTACCAAGAACACAACAACAAGAGGAAGCAAGAACTGTGGCTGCTTCCCTAAGGTATCACTATCACACAAAGAAATCAAGGTCTTTAAGAGTAATGCTACACCAATAATGACAAGGCTAGTTTTTAAAAAAAAAAGCAAATAGTAATAGTCTTCTCCAGCATTTCTTGTGTCACAGCTACACAACCAGAGGCATCCAAGCTTGATCCAACACCCAGATGAAGAAGTGGCTTTCCTGCCTTTCTTTTGTGTGCAGATGGAATGCAGGAACTAGAGGCTCTAGGTGCATCCCAACCTGAGCCTCACAAACTGTGGGACACTGATGTAGGTAAAGGAGAGGACCATTCCCACACAATCTCAGAAGGTTTACATGCACACACATACAGACACACAAAAAAGCCAACAGCAATTAACCCAAAAAAATCCACCACGCCACATCCCAATTTAATTCTATCCAAGCAATTCCTCAACTTTAAAAGACTTTGTCACTCTATACTTGCCAGTTTAGAGAAAAGTCTCCTCTTGAATGTTTTCTAATATACATAAATACATGCAAAAATGCAACTTGATGAGATTTAGTGACAAACCTTGCTTCTTCTCCTTTAATTTTCGATTGGAGATGAGCAGGCATCAGAGAGACTGCAGCTCAAACACAAAGCTTCTGTAAATATGCCATGCATAAAGCCAAAGCTGATTTTTCAACTACTCTAATATTAGATTCAATTACTCTGAATTGGAAAATTGAAAAATTATTTTGTTTAATAAAAAAAAGAAATCTATAAGCTGTAAAAGACCCAGTGAAATTATGTATTAGTGGTATTAAAGGTCAATGTAATAAATAGCACATCTTTGAGGTACTAAAGAGCTGTATATTAGTACCAGTTTTTACATATGGAATTGACAGAATGAATTAGTGACTGATAACAAATTCATCTACATATACAGGGCATAAGAGATCAACATGCTATAAAACCTACACACAGTAAGATTATTAGGAAGCACTACTTATTAATTGCATTACTACTATCGCTACAAAGACAACTGAGACTCTCTTCTTCCAAGGAGTCACATGGCAAAGACAAAGGGCAATTGGCACAAGTTGCCCCTGGGAGATTCCAATTGGACACGAGGGAAATTTTTCACACTGAGAACCATCAGCCGTTGGAATCACCTCCCTAGAGAAGTAGTGGATTTCCCAAGTTTTAAGATTTGGAAGGACAGAGTGCTGGGTCATTGTGTCTACAGAATTATGCTTTTGCAAAGAAAGATTGGCCCAGATAATCCTTGAGGTCCCTCCCAACCTGGTACTCTATGTTAAAACTATACATTCTCACTATGATGTGTACAGACATGCATGCTATGTTTTATACATAAAAAACCATGACTAATGCCTGATGCTGATGGGATCTGTAAAGCTAGCATCATGCTGTCTAGTAGCACTGATCTTTATCTTTCATCAAATGGAGCAGAGTTAAGTTGTGGGTTTGCATTATGCATAAGCAGTGAATACAATCAGGCTGAAAAGCAAACCTGTCTTCTCTGATCTCAAGTGGAAAGTGTGAATTCTGATCTTCACAGGTGACAGCTCTAAGCATCACTCCAATTTACTAGTCAGCTTCCTTGAATCTGTGTACCCAATAGAAAACTCAAAACAGGTAGCTGAGGCTAATCTTAAGCCACTAATATGTAAACAAGTGAGAATAACAATTAAGAGAGCAAAGCAGTTATTTTACTTTGTCTGGCACAGAGAAACTTGGATTTAAAAAAGGTACTGAAAAACTGAAAGAAAAAAAATTAAATGCATGAAAGAAGGGCGAGACCAAGAGAAGGAAGGAATTTGATCAAGGGTTTTTATAAAAGGACTACCAGTGAAGGGACACGTTTTGCTCTTAGGTAGATGGAATAATTTAAGAATTGTTCATCTCTGAATTGCCAGAAATGTATTTGAAGCTTTCTACAGAAATGCTGTATTTCAAGCTGATGCATCTGCTCTGAAGCATGCATTTCAGAAATCTCATGGTCAGTGCAGTTGTGGTAGTAGCAGTTCCATGTGTTTTCAAAACATTTTACAAAAGAATAAAGTATTTTGCTCTCTAAAGGTAAAAAAAGCAGGGAAATAACACTGGTCCAAATTTTGCTGCTCTGTTGTCTCTTATGTCAGGGGTTTGCTGATTTTTGTTTGTTGCTTCTTTGGTTGTAGGGGTCTGGTTTGGGTTATTTTGGGGGATGGAGGGGGAGAGGGACTGCTTATTTTTGTTCGTTTTAGTTTGGTTTTTGTTTGTTGGGGTTTGGTGTTTTATTCAGCACATGAACTTACTGTGGGGGTTTCTTATGCTAGACAGATTCCAGGTCTGTTCAATGTCTTATTTAATTGCTGATTCTTATTACTCACCTGAAACAATGAAAATATTGAGCTGCAAGATTGTATTGCTATTCAATACAAAATAAAAGTACAGCACAATGTACTTTAGCAATGTGCAAGCTGAACAATACATAAAAATCAAAACATGACAACTGCTCAGTCTTCACCAGCCAGTCCCATAAAATGTTAATATAGCAGAATCAACTGCTAAATAGCAGGATCAGCTGCTTTTTTTTTAATAAATAGAAAACATCTTGGTTTTTAAACAGTATACATTTGTAATCATACAAAGTGCTAAGTACATACTTACTAATTCTAAGTTACACTACTACCACCTTAAGGGGAGAGCTAGGAAAAATTCACGGAATAATGTATGTATTTAATCTACCAACAGCTCTCCACATTTATACGAGCTACAGAACTCAGTTTTACAAAACCCTCAATTTCCAGGGCACAGGATTGCAGTGATTAAGCACCCAGACTTCTAGTCAACCTCAAACAGACTGTACTAAAATCCATGCTGTTAAATCCTTGCAATCATTTTTAATCCAGGCTAGGTAGATTAATGCTAACTTGGGTGTGCCTAACCAGTTCTGAAATCAGGAATTGTGCAGACATAGCATGCCTCATTCTTGGCCTGCCTATTCAGCAGGTGCCTGTAAGAGAAAAGACTGTGGATCATTACAATCCATACTATTAAATAATCAGTCATTTTGGACTAAGAAAAAGGGTGTCAAAGCATAAAACCCTCACCAGCTTAGAGATAGGGAAAAATTAATGGGACCCAGGCTTTCCTCTCTTCATTTACTCATATACACTTACCTTCTGAATATCCCATTCTTTCAGTCTCATACACAATGAAACAAAGGTGAGACTTTTATTATGAACACTCATTCTCTATAATAATGGACATATTTAGCTATTAAGAATATTATCCAGTTTTGCTGAAGGATCTTCTTCCAATTCTCCAGTTCTCAAATACATTAACTAATCTGTCAACTATCACATACCAGCTTCTACTAATCCACTACACTGTTTTTAAACATAAAAGAATATAAAAATAGACTAAGCACTTTCTACTTCTTTTCCATTTAAAGATAATTACTGCAGTTATCATTGCAATACCACAGTACAAAACCCTTACACAAAGCAATCACTAACTTGGAAACATACATGCATTCAATACATCCATTTCCTTTGACTCAGAGGTGAACGTGTGCACAGGTAAATGCATATAGAAATATACATGTGCACCCCTCAAGGAACACCCTCCTTTCTTTATAAAGAGGCCAAGACTGTAAGCACTAATTGCATGGGCTCTTCCTAACTTTCTTCAGACTCCTCAGGGAAGCAACTTGAACTACAAGTCTACACAGACCAAATAACAGAAATCTTTTGTATAATCACCACCTAAACCCTGGAGAAATCTCAGAGAGAAAACAATTAAAATCTGCAAAATGTAAGGAAGGAACACAACTCTGTACAACTCTTCTCCTGGCCATTCAGAAAAACAGTACCCAAATAGCTCCTACCTTCCTTTGCAGGGAACACAGCACTATGTACTCTTAAACACATCCCTGTGAAAAAGCAAGAATCACCGAGGCAAAACCTTTTCCATGTCAACCCCACCCCCACCCAACAAGGCTTTATTACTAGTGAACAAATGAAGCCACAGGACTTCAACCTGTAAACAGGAAAAGAATAGTACAGATAAAACCAACAATATATAACTTAAGGTCAACATCAGCCACTTGCACACAGTGGCCATCTCTTCCTCTTCCCACAGTCCTCTTCTTCATTTTAAGTTCAGATCAAATAAGCAGCCTGAGGTTAAGTTTCATGCAGAATTTTACAAGTTTTATTCTGCCAGTATCTACAGAGGAATGTGGGGAATTAACAAAACTAAGTTTATGCTACCAAATGTTTTGCACCTAAATATACTTACTAGTCCAATTAAGATTCTGTATCTGAAACAAACAAATATCAGCTTTACTGGAGTGAGATACTATTTCTAAAAAAAGCTGCTTGTTAATATGGTTATGTTCAACTCCCAACTGTAAAACCTGCTCAAGAATTTCAATAAACAAGACTGTATCTATAGGACCATGAGCCTACACATTCATGAACAACCAGCAACCAGAACTGTTACTGATGAAATAAATTAGGTTTTAAGTATAAATTTGTATTACTAGATTTGCTACAGGCTGGAATTTAAAAAAATTAAAATTCCACTGAGATTTTTTTTTAATTCCACAGAGAAAATAGCATGTGTATAATAAAAAGGAATTTACCACCTTTGGTGTTTCAGTGATGTAAGATGATAACACCACTGGCAAAATGAAGTTTAATTACCTGATCATTCTTTATGGAAAGTATGTGACAAAAACCCGAGACTGTGGAATTCAAACATAGTAGGGGGGGAAACTACTCATTTACTTTCCACCAGTAAGTTAAGCCAGTAACTAAAACTGCTCTTACTCATGACACCTCTTTTTCACTGTCCATGCCCCAATACTGTGTTTACTAATACCATGATTCTAAACAGCCTCTTAGGATCACAAACTTCATTTAAAAAAAAGAAAAAAAAACCACAAACTTTTGTATGATGTGGAAAACATTGACACTATTTTCTCCTCTGTGGTAACTTTGAGAGCTATATATCAAAGAAAACACCAGTAATGATTGTGTGTAAAAACCAACATTAAAGATGATGCCAATTGAAAAGGTAAAATGAATCAAGGGATAAGAGAAAATAATTAAAATAGCCTTTTCCAAGGGCTCCATTAGATCTGTGAACAAATATATTTGTTTCCAGAATACAGGTGCTCTGAAGGAAAGGTTTTGTCATTATCCCAAGTCAAACCTCAGAAGCGAATCTCTGCCAACACAATGCAGCTTTGCTGACAGTGTTTCAGAAGAGTTTTAAACTGATACTTTTGATACAACATCCTTCAAGGCAACTGCAACAATTACAGGGCAGATTCTTTCACCTAAAAAACCTATTTGTTTCTTCTGACATCCAACAGACTGATGAACCAACACAACAAATGAGGGTTTTTCCTTTGGCAGGAATGTTTTTAAACTGTTACTTCCAGACTGGACTTCTTTACATATCTTATACCTATAGGTTTCAATACGTGTTAATAAACACATGATTAAAAAGTGTTCAGTGGAGAGGGTTATGTTTTTACTGCCTGGTTGGAAATCTGTTTCAACTGATCTTAATTGATATCTCAAATTTTGTTCTCCCTGCAGTCCATAGCAAATTCTGGTCACCTCCCTCCAAGCAGCACTACTGCTTGCACAACCTGTTGAGTTAATCCAGGAAGCTGATCCATCCGAAAACAAATCCAACCCTGCCCATCTTCACAAAACCAACACGACTGCTACCCATCCCTCCTCCTTCCACACCCTAAAACCACACACTGCAATTTTCCAACCTTCATATACCATCTTGAACCAGTTCATTACACACCTGTCAAGGACTTGCATCTGGTACAAGGCAGAGGGCAAGGCTGCAAAGGCAAAACTACAGCATCTCACACTTGCATCCATTTTATCTTTTAATATATGACATTCTGTGAAAGGACAGATCACATAGTAAAAAGCCAGTCTTTTTTACAGATCAGGAACAGCCAGAAGAATCATCCCTTTTTTCCTTACAACACAAGTTTAGTTTCACAAGTGGGTTAAAAGAAGCCACCTACAAGAACTGCTGTGTTTCAGAAAATGTGAGAAAAGCAGGCATTCTGTCACAGCCTGAACAGAGTCCAACCTGCTCTTGCAAACACTTCTACACATACCTAGCAAAAATGGGGGAGGGGGAGGGAATAGCCATCTAGTTCCCTTGCATCTCCCTCCTGGAAAAACACTGATGTATAGAGGAAGCATTCAGCAACAGCCTGGGATACAGTCTGGCACTCTGTGGCAGCCAGCCTACCAGGGTAAACCATCCTGCTGGAGACCACTCCTTACACATTGCATGAAACATTACAAGCTATCAGCAGTCAAACACAAGACTCAGTTTGTGACAACTAGCAATACTCCAACAGGTCAGAAGGTACAGAAAGCAGAACATGCACTCTTACCTATCCAAATTCCTGAGAAAGCAGACACATGCAGCTTCAGCAAAAACTCCCAGTGCCAGTGGACGTCACAATCTACGTCTGATGAATCATACCACAGTGAAAACCTAGAAGCAAAAATGACCATGGGCATGAATAAAATTTGAATAGGAAGCAATCAAATTAAATACTTTTCAAAATGTAAAGAGTGTTCTGAAAATTGTGCTTATAAGAAGTCAGAAGCAAAAACGAAGCTTATAAAACTGTGAATCTATTGAGTTTTTGCACATAACTTACACATTTGAGAAAGCCTGTATGATAATGTTCTCACTACAACAATCCCAACCCCTCTTTTATCACCCCTTCTCTGAATCATTATGTTCTTCCAGAACACATTCTGCCAGGCATTTAGAGATTGAACACACATTTGGCAATGTCTGAAAGAAAGGGGACATTTAGCAGTGCTGTGGCCCACTTTTTTTCCCCTCACTGCTCAACGTAAAGTCTGTAACACATGTCAAACTCAAGGGAAAGCAGGAGTTTTCATCTAAGTCACCAGCTGCAGCACCCTAAGAAGTCTCCAAATGTAGAAGGAAATTTAAAGGTTTCAAAGCTGGTCCTTCCTATTTACCACATCCTGTATTATAATGTGTATTGTTTCAGAATTACTCTTAACATCTGACCTCTGTCTATTGCTACAAAAGGCTTGCATCTCTAGATGATAGGAGTCCTCTAAAATTAGACCGGGCAAACAGATGTAACCATGGAGATTTATGCTGCAGTCCCGAGAACTCCGCAGAGGCACAAGCTGGAGGCAGAGCATACTGCCAATGAATTTTTGTCCTACTCTACTCCCACCAAGCTCACGTGTTAGAGGAGATGTACAGTGAATCATATCAAAGAGAGATTAAAAGCCAGCTCTAAGTAATGAGTCTAAAGAAAAAGACCTAGATTATTCTCCAGCCTGGTTTTCCCCAGTCCAGTTCACTGCACAGCTACATGAGCACCTGTGCTGACATGAGGCAAAAATGGTACCAGACAGGATAAGCAGAGAAGGATGGTTCCTTTTAGCTGCAATGGCAGCACAAACTGCACATAAAACCATGGTACAAAGGCTGTGTGCAATAATTGTTGCTGAAATTTGATAGGTTGATAAGCAAATTTCAAGTTACCCATTGCTACTCTCCCAAAATTTCTTTATAGAATTGAATAAACTTGGAATACCCTACCTGGTAGCAAGAACACTAGCATCAACAAAAATTCTTTAAGAAATGCCAAACAGTGTTATCAACAGAACTCAAAAAAATAATTACTACTATATTTTTGAGCAATTAAAAATACAGCTGAGGGTTTTCTTATTGCAAGTTAAGTTTAGGCTTATTTACAAAACATTGTATGAAATTAAGACCTTGGAAAAATGAGAAGCATCAGCAAAAGAGCTGCAGTACACAAAAAATAATAATGTAGTGCAGCAAAAGCAATTTCTAAAAGGCAGAGATAACTAAAAATCATACTTAAAATAAGGCAACACTCCCAGAAGAACTGCATTTTAACTTCCATATCGTCAACAAACTGAGTTGGTCTTTTTCATTAGAATCACTTTCTAATTCTAGGATAGAAAAGCTCACTTAGTCTAACGAAGCAAGTATAAGATATAAAGTCTATTTGTTTGTCATTGCAAGTGACATTTTGGTAAATCATTCATACAGAATGTAAAAAAATAATTTCCACAGGTGTCCTTCTGGTCAAGAAAACAATTTTCCTTTTTTTAGGGTGAAATTCTTTGCCAATTCAAGCATTACTAAGACGCATCACAATTCTGACCCAGAACTCTCCATTTCCTTTGGTGTTAAAATTATAGCCTGCTGTGTAAAGACGATTTTTTTTTTTTTTTGTAAAAGATTGCCTGTGAAGCTCAATTGTGATTGGGAAGGCCGCCTACACAGCAGAGAGAGTGAGAAAACACACACTTGTAGAGCTGAAAAAACATCAGTGTAGGCGTATGTAAGGAGGGAGGGAAAAAAGAAATTGGTTCTACTGAAAAAGGCTATTTTCTGACATCACCCTTGAACGAACCAAAACGTGTTAATTGAAGACAATTCAAGGTTGTTTGCTATGTTCCAGCTACCAACATGCAGTACTACAAGCAAGAGGAGGAATCCTTGCAGATTCATCCCTCTGATCTCAGAATCTGCCACCTACCCAAGGAATGCTTCACTTCCCCCACTTCTCTGCCACAACCTGCAAAAGCTGTTCTCACAAAACAGCAAGTCACCTGCAGAACAGCAGTTCAAAGCTTTTAAAGTCTTACATAATTAATAACATTAGAAGTATTGAAATTGTAGACAAAGCTTGTTCAAAAACATAAGGAAAAAGAATCCTGTCTGAAAACACTAAGAATCTAACAGTATTTGAAACTGCTGAAAAAATAACCACAAGAAGTTCAGATATATCTTCCTCATAAAGCCTTTAAAAAAATATTTTCCTCCCTATCCTACATAGCCTTCAATCCCTTCATCTCCTAAGAGAAGGAAGCAGGCATTTCAAGACGTCCTATTAATGAACTCAGATTTTCAAAAGAAAGAAGGAACAAGCATCACTGGAAAATATCCTTCTCAGTTTATGTTAGGAAGGCATCACCTATAAGCATTATAATTCCTAAATAAAGAAGCTTCTATGAAGTGTTCTCATGCCATCATAAACCTATGAAAATATTTTTAACAGCTGTCTTCTCCTTCAGAATAAAAACAAAAGGCTTTTGACATATGTGCTTTGGCTGATTATTACTGCAATTACTACCAGGGGAATGAAGACAGCCAGGACAAGTTTCACCAGTGAACTTCAATAAACATGAGATGATTCACTGCAGGGAAAAGATGCTGCTTCTCCCATGGCATTGGACACCTGCCTACAACCTATTTTGCAACCAGTCATAAGGAGACAGGACTTCAGCACCTAATTCCCTTGAGTGTTTGGGCTGGTAACTTCAAAGCCCTGTGCCTAGCAGATGACTGAATTCCTGCACCCACAGAACACTGCCACAACAGAGAACAGCCCACAGAGCAGTACTCCATCTGCAACCACAGCTTTCACAGGGTCCTAAGCTTCATCTGCAACCAAACATGCTGTCACTGGAGATGCTAAAGGACAGAAACTGATAAGTAACGTTACTACAATGTAAACTCAACTCTTCTACAACTTTCCAACCATATGATTGTTAAGGACTAATGCCTTTTACTCATATACATCAAAAACACAGGCAAGATTTCAAAAAGCACCAAGCCTGACCTGCCCTAAACTATATGGCAAGCAAAAGCAGCGCACTAGGCAGAGTCACAACTAAGTTCTTAAAATTACCTATAAAATGCCCCTGAAGGGGGGCACTGAAGCACAAATCCTTCTGGGTCAGAAAGACAGGGATGAAGAATAAATGGGAGCTACAAAACTCATCAGCAGGAGAACCTCCTGAAAAAGGTAGATCTGAAACAATGAATATGAAATGGTAAAAAACATAGAAACAAGAAGAAAAATAGGGTGATGTAGAAACAAGTATAAAAAAGAAATGGTCTATAAAAAGTTCTAAGAATTTAAATCCCTTATTCTAAAAAAGGTGGAGTTTTTTATAAAAAGGTGTAGAGATTACTACTAACCTTTGGAATCATGGCCATCTTGACTTTCACCTTGGTAAACATTGAAGAATTATTTCTGACATTAATAAAACTTCTCTCAATACTAATCAATACGTAATTCCAATAAACCAAAAATACATTAAAATATTACACAACTAATGAATCACATGTAGAATGTCCATACCAAGAAAGTGTATCCCTTCATGCTTGGCTTGTCAAGCTAAAGAACATTTGCTTCAAGAGCCACAGCCAGAATAATCAGATCTCTTGTATTCTCCATAAATTTCACATTTGGTAAAAAGTGAAGTTTTATTTCTTCTTAGTCAGAACAGAGCAGCTCAAGATAGTTTGGAAGGCTGTCTTTTACCTTCAGGCTTTAAGACCTCCAGTCAAGACTAAAGCTATTAGGAAAGAAAAAAAGCTAGAAAAGCAGAAAGGGCTGTCAGAGTATAGTCTGCTGCTGACATCAAAATTCAAAGAGAACATTTCCTTTTTGGTTTTCAGACACGAAGATGTTCTAGAGTTTCTCAGAGATACACTGCTGACAAGGAAGTAGGCTGAACTAGCGAAACCTTTTAACTTTCTCATACTCTTGTAAAATAGCTCAGATTGGAGGAGTGTCTGGGTTTTCCCATTTTATGTATTTTTCCTCTCAAGGGTAGACTAGAAGTCCGATGCAGATTTACAGCCTGATACAAAGTTAAACATCTTTGACATCATAATTACACAGTATCAATCAAAATTAGTACCATTGCATTTAGTTCATTAACTACTCTGCTACCGTGTCAACAGGAGTCAATTACTGGAATTTTTAACATTTTTCTCAAAAGTGGTAGTGAAACAAAATTTCATTCAAATTAATTTAATGGGAAAAGGCTTTTCTTATGTTCACAACATGATTCTTCTGAATTAAGTCATAACTTTTCCTGATTATTCACAACCACCACTGCTGAGGCCAGTTTTTCTAGCCTCTAGTTTTTCTACAGTGTGACTGTAACAGCCTACAAATGGTTTAATGTTTACCTTTATTAACTGCACAGTGTACAAGTAAAATATCTACACAAAGAGTATGCTGCCAGACTGAAAGAGGTCCTTGTCTATGAGCTAATGCTTTTGTCCAGACTTGGACTAACTGAAGTGAAACGTTGAGTTTACAGAGTACAACCATGAAAATGAGTTATTCCTGGTAACAGTAAGCACTTTAATGCAGGGAGTGCAAATATGCTGGTTTGTAATGAAGAAAACCATCAACAAATAGAGAGTCCACTTTTCCCCCCTCACGTTAGGTAATTACCCATCCTTCATACCAATACAACCTCTTTAAAAGTTAGGTTCTCTTAATAGAGATCATTCTATTACTTTTCAGTCTAGATGTCACAGCTAAACTATGAAAGAAGGACAGAATTTTATAGTGCAGAATGAGTTACTGCTGCCAAAGAAAGAACTAATCAAAATACTGGAGAAACATTTAGAAAGGGCAAATTCAGCACAGAATTTGAAAACTCGCTGCTTTTCCGTTCTGCTTTCCCAACTCTTCCCCCAAGTAATTTTAATCCATCTGTCTGCTGTTAAAAGAAAGACTGAGTTGGTGTCTCAACTGAGTTTGGAATTTTAAAGCTGTTTGTCAATAAAAACAGAAGAATCAGAGAGAATATGCTGTTGTTAGGATGCTTTCAGGCTTTTATGTGTTCAAAGTGCCTAGCAGATAAGGTACATACCATAAAATAAAATGTAAAGAAGGGGAAATCAGGGGAAATGTAAAGAAGGCAAGAGAAGGACAGTGAGTTGCCAGGGTCATCCAGCAGCATTCATCAAAAACATTGGTCTTCCAACTTCTAGTACCCATGGCAAAGGCCAATAAAGACTTCTCTTTATATCAGGGCTTTTCAGTAACACTTGGATAAACTGGTAATACACAAAATTTAAGCAAAAACGTTAGCTACACAAATTAGGTGTCCAAAACAAGAAGGAAAAGAACTGTCTAATGGTGAACAAAGAGCCATGAATTGTCATCACTGAACATGTGTCACCAAACAACACGTGAAAGCACATTTGCCTCATCTTTCACAATGTACTGAAATACAGTGGAGCAGAAGCTCCACTACTTGACCCTTTATCACAAAAGGCATTTAAGCCAGGAATATCCAAACATAGATCCTGGTTAAGTGCATTTGTGCTGTAAGCATCACTTCTATAAGCCTCCAGTCCCCTTCACAGCACAGCAGAAACATACACCTGCTAGAGAAGGAAGCTTCCCTGTAAAAAGTTGTATAGATGCTTACCACCTATAAAATTCACTAAGAGGTATTAACTACATACTATAGTTTCAAAATATAAATTCCACTGTTAAGGAGAATTTATTGTCTTCAAAACTTTGAAACAGTGTCAAACTGAAAATCCTAGTAATCTCTAAGTTTCACACTCCATAAATCATATCTTCTATACCTAACTGAAAATTCAACTATATTAACAAGACAATTCTTCAGCTAGAAAGCTTTTTGCATATATAACCAAACTTCTGCTTTGCTATGTTACAAGTCTCCATTCAAGGGAAAAAAAAAAAAAAAATCATCTACAGGGCCTTTGAGATGAAGCAGAACTCATTATTTCCATCCTACCAAAAAAGCCAAAAGAAAGATATTCAAGATATTCTCTCCTGCATTTCATAGAAACTGATAATCCATTATTTTATAAGACAAGCACCTTACATCTCCATTTCCATTCGATTCACTTGACAGACTTGGTCATTTCCATTAGAGTTGAGGTTTCCCTGCCTATTCAAGGACCTTCATGCTTTTTCCCAGATTAAGATAAAATTTAAAAGGATTCTTTGTTTCCCCAGGAAAATTGCTAACTGTTTTGTACTCTTCTCAGTAGACAGCTCATTTATCCACATTTCAAGATATAAAATATTTCACAGTTGTCCTCTTGGTCACACAGTGCTTCAGGAAATAAGTATTTTTCTGTCTGCTTAGATAGTATCAATATTATTACAGCTTACATTAAAAAGTTTTGTAAAGAATTTATTGAAAGCAGGCAGTCTAGCAATCTGACCACATGTCTATAGAGCTCTGCATAATTCAAACAAGCAATTTTACTTGTCTGCTTTGCAATTTTCCTATTAATGAAAATTATATTTACCTCACAGGGGGTCAGAACGATTAATTTCCATGAAGAGCTTGAATCTAAAGCAGAGGATAATTTGATAGATCTCCAAGGAGAAAGGGTAAAGGAAAAACAAATTAGATTTTATACTCAGTTTCAAATGAGAAACAATTTGAATTGCAGCAGAACCAGCTACAGAATATTAGTAAAATTGCATATAAAAAAAAAGAAAACTCAGTGCTAATGTAATTTTTCTCAAACTACATGCCCAGCCATGAACAGCAGAAGCCTCTTCAATGCCAGATTTTTATCTGAATAGACAAGGTTTGGAATCTGCCTTGATTCTTGTCCATTTCAAAGTTGCTGCCATTTCATTCATAAAAGCAGATGTTACATTCTGAGAACTCTGTGCCCATTTATCCGTGGGAAGAAAGAGAATTGCAGAACACTCTGAACATAGTACTTTTAATAAACGCAAACCAAAGGAGAAATAAGAAATAACCTGTGAATCCAGAGACTATTATTACAGCTAACTACTATGGATCTATGAAAGTTCATTCCCAGCTTCAAATGTTCAATTCAAGGCCAGAAAAATTACCCAGTCAGTGTCAGTAGACTACACTGACCCCAACACTAGATCCATAACCTTTCAAAGTACCATGGTCTGAAGCCAAATGAATAATTACAAGATGCAATGCTGAATCCAAGTTAGGAGATGGAGATACAAGCAAGTCAGGGGTCTTTTGCTGTATTTTTAGACTGGAAGGGGACTAAAATAGCACATTTGCTAAAATGTTGCAGTCAAAACACTTTTGTAACTAAAGTCCCTGGAGAGAAACTTACACGGCTGAACAACTCATGATTTTATCATAAGAGGAATACTAGATAGCCTTGTTTCTAATGAAACTGCAATTCTAGGAAACAAACTAAGAAAATAATTTATGTGAGAAATTAAGATTATGAGGAAACAGAACAGTAAGGCTATACATTCTTAATGAAGTACATGAAACACTTCCATGTAACCCCAACCTGAGATTCTACACTTCAGTAATTGTTCATTCATGCTGGGGGAAAAACAACCTAGAAGTACAAGAGCAGTAGAGTGACTTAATATAATGACAAACATATATGTTTGACTTAATGACATGACAATATAAGTGGGGTTTTTTTTAATGTAGATGTAGAAAACACAGTTTACTTTTACTTTACAAAAAGATACTCTTTAAGGAAAGGTTCTCCAGTGTTATAAACTGCAGACCTCCAGCACCAGGCCAATGTAATTGACCAAAAATTACAGAAGTTACAGAAGCCACTATTAGATATCAACCTAAAACTAAAAAAAGGTCTGTGGAGAATACAACACCGGTAATAAGAGAGTCTGTGTTTTTTTTCCAAGCCACAGAACCACTGAGGAGGAGGTGCAAACACCTCCACCAGCAGCTGCACTCCTCCAGAAGAGAGTCATGTTGTTTGCAGCAGCTCAGCTCAGCCACAGAAGAACCCAACTCATCCAGCCAGAAGCACCCACTATCCACATCCAGTTCTTTACCCAGTATACTCTGTGTGTCAGAGATTTCCATTAAAGAGGAAATTCTAATCTTATGCCAGGCTAAAAATTTCAAATGTAAAAGGAGAATTACTAAGAGAAGCATAAAACCCACATATACTGCAAAGGAACATTTCTTTTTCAATAATTTCACAATCCAAATAGCATCTTCTGCTTTAGTTCATTTGAGTCATAATCCACCACAGTCAAGAATCCACAGGAATATATCAGTTAATCGTCTTCCCTATATGCTTTAGCACAGATAATAAACACTCTTCTAAATAAAGGCTTTGAGAAGAGCCTGTCTGAATGTTTCATCCTAATAAGCATGCCAACAAAGGTTTATATTCCACCCTTTGAATGTGAACATAAATAGTAGCTATAAATCTTGAAGGAAAAAATTAGCACATTTTCCTTTAGTTTTTCATAGACGTATTTGTCCATTCATATCCAATAACTGAAAAGTTGCACAACTCAGTGAGCTACAGTAACAGGAGAGTTAGATATCAATATTATTAGGTAGAAGTTATGGAGTCCACATGACATTCCTTCAAATAATACATAAAGGAATATATCCAGCCAAAAAAAAAAGTTATTCTCTTACACTACATAATAAGAACTCTGAAGCTAAATAATTATTCTAAAATACTGTCCACATCATTCTTAGCTAAAAAAGAAATAAAAATCTTTCCTCCATGTCTGAAGTAAAATCCAACAATCTTTACTTAATTTTTTTTTCCATTGCAGGAGTACACAAAGCTTCAAACTGTTTTACAAATAGGAAAATGTAGAAAAGACCATCTCTGATGCACTGTGGCTATTTAAATTACCTAACAACATTTGGTTTTCCCTAAACATTTGGAGATCCACTATGAAAAAATGAAGCCATTGACAGTGTCTACAGGGAGCCTAGGTCTTAAATTATTTTTATCCAGTCTTAACCTAATGACAGCACCACTACTAGAAATGCACGATAATTGACTTCTGATGGGCTTAGAAAAAGCATAGGAAAGAAAACATAACTATGCATTACATGGAATTGAAACAATTTAGTGCAAGAACATGGGGCACAAGCACAGTTTTAACAAAGTTACTTATAAAAACACCCAGACATACCATAAGTGTCAGCCAGTTTCAGAAACATCCTATTAAGGCCATACAGGGCCAGTCAAACACATTATATATTATGTGCTTCTGGCAGGGGAGGGGCAGAGCTCTCTTCCCCTGTCTCTGGGAGTGCTGGCTTTCAGCAGGATTGGTCCCTTGACTCAGCCCACCATGCAGCTGCACAAATCTGTAAGTACAGAAGGTAGGAAGGATAAAAGGCTGGGGAAGGAGAAAAGTACCATGTGTCCTCCCAGGGGCTACATGGGCTTGTGCCAGGCTGGTGTAGCTGCCCCCAGCACCTGGAATTTGCCAGGCAAAAAGCTCTCTGTTTTGCTAGGAAAATAGATCCCATCCTATACTGCAAAATACAGCAATTGCCAAGAAAGGGCTGAGCTCCAAGACACACTAATGAAAAATCTCATCCTATTGGATTTTACCAGTCCCCTCAAATATTGTTATCACTTTGAGGGGAAAAAACACCTGAACTTCAGCTGAAATACGTATTTTATTAGGTACAAGCATACTTAAAATCTTTTCATACACTCCAAAATTAGGCTTGGATGCACTTTCAACTCTTATTCCAAGAGACCCAGCAGAAACGTTTGAAGAATACATAGTAGGTGACTGATGTTAAGGGAATTGAAGATGCACTTCTGCAGCCCTAATATTGCATAGATTGGAGACAAATTAAACCCAGACTGGAGCACTCTGTTAATGGAACTTTTTCTGTTCATATGTGTTGCAGATTCATATAGCATCCTGAGTTGGAAGGGACATACAAGATCATTGAAGTCTAGCTCCTGGCCCTGCATAGGACACCCCAAGAGTCACACCATGTGCCTGAGAGCATTGTCCAAATGCTTCGTAAACTCTGTCAGGATGGTGCTGTAACCACTTCCCTGTTCCAGTGCTCACCCACGCTCTGGGTGAAGAACCTTTTCCTAATATCTAACCTAAATCTCTCCTAACACAGCTTTATGCCATTCCCCTGGATCCTGCTACTAGGCATCAGAGAGAAGAGCTCAATACGTCTCCTGCTAAGTCATAGACTGCAATGAGGTTGCCCCCTCACTCTTCTCCAGGCCTAGCAAGCCAGCTGACTCCAGCTGCTTCTTCCATGGCTCTCCTTCTAGACCCTTCATCTTTATAGCCCTCCTTTGGACACTCCCTTAAAGCTCTGTATCTTTTCTACATTGTGGTGCCCAAAACGGCACACCCCACTGGAAGTGAGGCTGTCCCAGGGAATAGCAGAGCAGGACAATCCCCTCCCTTGCCCAGCTGTGCAAGGCAGGGCTGGCTGCCAGGGCACTGCTGATTCACATACAAACTTGCCAGTGACCAGGACCCCCAGGTCCCTTTCCACAGTGCTGCTCTCCAGCCTCTCGTTCCCCAGTTTGTTGCCCCATCCTGGATGCAGAATCCCGGACATGTCTTTGTTCAAACTTCACCCATTTGGTGATTGCACAGCCCTGTGATTTATCCTGGTCTCTCTGCAGGACCTTTCTATCTTCAAGGAACTGACAGCATCATCAGCCAGCTTACTCAGTATGCCTTTGAGTCCTACATCCAAGTCACTTTAAAGATGTCAGAGACACCTAGGCCTAAAATGGAGTCCCCTGCAGAACCCCACTAGCGACCAGTGACCAACTTGATAGCACCCCATTTACTATAACCCTTCTCTTTTTACAGACACTCACAGAACTGCCCAGCTTCAACTCCATTTGAGCTTTGGCCACATGAATTTTCTCCCCACAGTGGCAAGCAGCCCCTCTGTATTCCTCCCATGACAGCAGACTCTGCTTCCACTGGACACACACTTCCTTTTTTTCACCTGAGCTCTAATAGAAGATCCCCACTCAGCCAAGCCAGCCTTCTGGTATTCAAGCATTGTCTGCTTGACTGCCAACATTTAAAAAAACAGAACCCATTTTTAAGAAAGATCAGAAATTATAATCTAGCAATTACATAGAAGAACAATTTCCAGCTCAGTTTCAAATATTTGGAGAACACAGCATTACTGACATGTTAAACCAAAAGATGTTTGGGCTCCAAAATAACAAGATCCACCATCCCATATCTCACTTCAGTGTCTGGGTACAGAATAATTAGCAGTTCCAGTCTGGGCTTAGTAAACAGAAAGGTCATACTTGAGAAGGAAATGTTCGCAAAACTTAAACATGTATTTTTATGCTGTTTCAGAGGGCACTACATACTTGGTTAAGATAATAGCCTAAAAGGACTTCACCATCACCAGGGTCTCAAGCACCACAGCCACGTAAAGGTAAAGTGCTAAGGAAACAACTCCACTGGACAGGGGAGATGCCACACAACAAACCCATAGGCAGCACAGGACTGCAATCACCATGTTCATACAGCACTCTAAGATGCATACATTTTTAACACATTTTTAAGAACTTTACAAACATTCTCTGCAGGCAGATTGGTTGCACACTGAACACCCAAAATAGCTGGTAAGATACCCGAGAACAGCTGTCAGTAATAACACAAAGCTTAAGAGGAGAAGGGACTCCTATCATGCTGCTCCACTCACTTCTTTCCTTACAGTGCAATAGTCTCAATTTACAGTCTTAGGTTGCTTTCAACACCAACATACCTTGATCATAAGTACTCCTAACACTTCCCTGGCTTTTTGAAATATTTGGGTTTTAACAAAGCCCAAGTAAGGGCCTTTTCTCATACCTAGACTCAACACATGAAAAAATTCTCCTATCCCCAACCTCAAAACAAAACCCACCTGATACCTGAGGGCACTCCTCCAGATAGGAGTGTTTGCTTTTGGGCAAAAGAATGTTCCTTGTAATCCCTGCACTAGGCAGCAGACTGCAGACAGTTTTGCAGAGGAGAAGACAGGAATATCAACACTGTACAAGGCTCCAAAGGAAAACTACCTTCACCAAAGCATGCCACCAGGATAGCAAATGTTCACAGACTCACTCAAGCACATTTTGCATTAAACTAGTTACAAAAATAAATTCCAATATGCTGCAAATCAAATCTTAACCAACTGTGCATTGAAAGAGGAAAACTATTAGAACACATACAAAAGGATAATTTCAGGGGGGGGGGAAGCTGTAAACAAACAACAACAAACACCCCCTTCAGATTCATGATTTCACCACTCAACAAAAGCTCTGAAATCCTTCCTCCCTGTTGTAAGCAGGGAGAAGAAACCCCAGAGACAACTGTGTGGGCTATGGGAGGACCCTACCCTCTAAGCAAAACCAAGGCAAACTATTCCAAAACTTAGTTCAAGAAAAAACACACTTAGTGTAATGGAAGACTAATCTGGCTCTATGGTAAGTAACACAAAATAACCCTGGCTATCAAGAAAATATTATAGGAATTCTCATCTCAGAAATGGTCTACCCACCTGTGTGCACTGTTTACATTAAATTTTCCATCAAGCCAAATTTTGATTCACATTCACTAATTTGCCAAAAATTGTGCATAGATCTGGAAGGAAAGGGGGGGAAATGACAGAACAGCAAGATGCCAGACCCATTACTTAATGAAATTATTGGCTAAAGCCTACTCACTTTTTACAGAGTTTTTTGTGAACTTCAAGAAGTTTATAAATACATCCTTATAACTGAGAAATAAAGCCTAAGGATTTCCAACAATTTACCTTTAACTACAATCATAACAATATTTTTTTAAATGTACTTATATTCAAAACACAAATATCACACTGCAAGACTCAAAATGGGATTTTTTTTTACAGCTGTATTTTTGTTAGGCTTATTTCAAAAACCATTTATTTCTCACTAAAATGCATATATAATGGGATGTCTGCCCTTAAACAAACTCAAGTAAAAGGTTTACCTTCCTCCTCTTTCCTTTCAGTCCTTAACTGGCAGATGGTCAAGAGGATGTTTATAGTAATAGAGGATGTTTATTAACCAACTTTCATAGGTTAGAGAAGTTGGTGCCTTAATAAAAACATCTGACAATGCCTTTTAGCAACCAAAGTACTCAAAATGAAATGCATTCAAATAATTCTATTTTTAAAATACTTTGGAAATACTGATCCTGAACTCGTATGTGCAAAGCTGCCTTCTTATACTATACTTCTGTGGTTCTAAATCCTCAAAATGCAACCTTCTTTCAATCTCTGTCATATTTAAACATTCCTTTAATTCACAGCAAGTTCCAACAACTCTTATGGAGTAAACAGTTTCCAGAGACTCACAGGTTTGAAAGTGAAACACTTAAGAATTCCTGGTTGTCCTCAGACTACAATTTTGATTAAACATCCTCTTCTTTTTACTGAACACTCACCATGTCTTTAACTTATTAACCAGGTCACAAATCAGACCTGCATAAAATTTACCCGGCTAACCACAGAAACACAAAAGCTATGTTAGCATACTGGATTTGCATGGATTACAGAAGACATTGTTCAACCTTACAAGCCAGGACTAATCCATACTCAATGTGTAACTTCCTTACTAGAGTCTTTAAACATTGCTCCTCGTCACCCTTTTGTGAAACGAAAGGGCGCCACTTCAGAGACATAAATGAGGTAGGCAAGCTGAAGGTCAGAGGCACTCATTGGGCATCCATGGCACCCTCAGGGCCTCCCTAAGGCAGCCAACCCACACCCAGTACCACACTCCTCGAACAAGCAGGAGCTGCAGAGGGCAGCAGTCTTGGCTTTTTCCACTCTCTCAGCCCTTTCATGCTCTGTCATCAATTGCCAGCTGATGACCTGGTGAACCAGATCATGAGAGCCAGCTCAACTGGAATGCAACACATCTTCTCTGGCAGGTCAGCTCTGACAAAAAAAAGCAATTTCCACTCATGTCTGTTGAATGCCTCTCAGAATTCCCAGACTAACATGGGAAACATGGGAGACTGCAGAGGATTACAAGACCTCACTTTTCTGAGTAAATTCAGACTGGATTAAAATCGGCCAGGGATGTACAATATTAAATATCAACAATTCTGTAAGTATTTTTCCGAAGCTTCTCTTCCTCTTGAGCATCTGTCTTATGTTCAGTACTGCCTAAACCACCAAAGTGAATCTGGTTTTCAAACAAGATCCTCTTCCATCACACCACCAGGGCCTAATTAAATGACAGCCGAACAGAAATGCACCTTGCGTAGAACAAGAGGACAGTGATCCACATCCCGCAGCCAATACAGACACTGCTAGTTCACAATTCAGGAAGGGAGTGGCAGAACTGGTTACAAAGGCTAAACAAGCATTTCCCAGATTTGAGACAGTGCAATTGATTCTCTCCACCCCTTGTACTTCCTCTTTTAATCAGTAGATCCAGGAACTACAATACGTGAACTAAGACTTAGTATGCACAAACCTTACCATTCACAACATGACTGCTCACAAAACCGTCTACTGAAGTCTTCTGTCTTTAAAAGAATTAAACTGCATTTTAGCTCCTAAAACTACCCAAATATTGTGGTGAAAGCCAGGGAAAAAGCAGCTTGGATTTTCTCAGACCACTCAAAGGAAAACATGAGAGAAAGAATTAATAACAAAGCCAGCACCTGCTGTTGTACACGGAAGAGTACGTGGGAAACGTGATGTTTTGGTGAAAGCATGTTTACAAGGGGTGTAACCTTCCTTGCACCAATGAAATCAAGTTTATCGTCAGTTCCACGATCTAGTCTATAAAAATGTAGTTGCTTATTTAATGAATGCTTTTGCTTTTTCTTCTTTTCTGCCTCAAAAGAAAGCCACATGGCTATATTTTTCGCTGCAACCTAGCTTGATAGCAACAAAATATTAACAAATATTCTGGTGCATTTTTGTAATAACTATATTAATATATATCTAAAAGGAAACTTCTAAATAACTTCTAAGTCTTAACAGTATTTCTAAAATTAAAATAACATCCATAAGAAAGCTACCAAACAATGATACAGGTGACATGTTTAATAATTTTCAAATTGGACTACAAGTATAGTTGTCACACATATACAGCACACTAATTGCAAATACCTAATACATTTTGCTCTAGGGAACAAATTCATGTTTTTAAAAAATGGGAAATCAAAAGCTTATTAAGGATTTTTAATTGTCTGTGACCTAGACAAAATAACTAGTATACTGCTAACTGGGTATCATTCTTACTGATTGAAATACCAGTAATTTCCCTGCAGACCAAAGCAGATCTTATCAAATGACTACTATGCCCTGAAGAGGTCATAAAATAGTAATGGTATGCAGTGACTTGATACTGTATAAGGGGAGAAGGAAGGTGGAAAAAGAATACACATTATATCAATGAATTGCAACTCGCTCCTCAACAGTGTGCTATCACCAGTTTCAGCAGCAAAGGACAAGTGAAATAGGCCAACAACTTGCAGGCTCCCTCAGGAACATACACGGCTCTTAAAAAGAAAGTTTCCATGGAAGTCACATCATGACAACCCCCTATTATATAGAAGACATCATTAGTTCTGAAGTTAGTGACAGCAACTTACATATTTTAAGGAGTAATTTGGATTTACAAAGAGAACCAACTATCTGTACATTCCAACCCTTGTGAAATAAAGAACTGAGAGCACAGCTGTAACAGCAATACAGATACAAGAGGCCACCTTGGCAGCAGACCAAGTACATCAGAGATACAGAAATCTGAAATACGTTCCATGGATCAAAATACGTACTCCTGCATTATGTTACTCCAATGTCAGGTGTTAATGGCATCTTATTCCAGCACAGCTGGCTAGGGCAGAGGACTGGATTCCAGGAAACAGGCAGGGATTCTACATGATTCAGACAGAAGGGACACTTGAGGGGCACACCAATATGAGAACTACTTTAAAGAAGTCATCTAAGAAACGGGGCATTAAAAGATGTACAAAATGTCTCTACATGATATAAGTTACAAATCCAGAGTAATTAAGGAAAAAAAGTGTTTTCTTTTAGGTACAAAGGCTATAGCACATACAAAACAAACTGACCCCAAAATTTTTGCATTTTTCCTATTTCATTCCTTATGCTTCTAACCATTTTCCTAAATGTTTCATATCCCATGCTTGCTAAAACAGCATTTGCTTTATGCTGATGCCAGGATGAGAAATGCAGCGAGTTAGTGCCGAGGGCCTGTACCAAGCACAAGAAGACACCAGACGAGCTCTGTAAACTCAAATATAAACATTGCCAAGGAGATCCTGTATGCTGTTCTGGTTGCTTGCTGTTGGTAAGAAGAATGCTTGCCCTTCCTGCCAAGCCAAAGGCTGCAGCTCAGCTGTGGTCTCAGTCCTTGCTGGAGGTGATGTGCTCAGTACAACTTGCAGGAAGAACATTATCTAACGTCACTGTTCTGGAACGATGACGTTTCACTCAGACACATTTTGTTCACATTTGCAAACCCATACATAAACATATATATACACAAGATGCTGACAAGTCAGACCAGAAATAGTAGATTATTTCCAGTTCAGATTTGGTAGATATGTCATTCAGAGCTCTCGTTTGTGCCCATAGCCATTCCATGAGGCCCTTGCTGCACAAATCCATTTACACCAATCAAGGTATTCTCACCACCTTTCAAACTACAGGTTGGTCAACTACTGAACTTTTTCACCACTGAAAAAGCCAGGTTTCTTCCTACATTTTTTTATTTCTGAGATGCAAAGAAATTATTTATAAATAAAAGGGGTTTTCTCCAATCTTCCTCACCCCTCTTTTTTCATACAACCAAATTTTCATTACACTGACTTAAACCCATGGTCATATCTAGTTTTATCAGATTTCCTCAACTGTAAATAAAACACACAATGCATCTTGCTCTTTACCTACAGAATAAAATAGAAACATTCAGAAAGTAACTGATTTCTGAAGGGTATTGTAGAACACTGCTGCAGCTCATTTATAGTTTCCTTTTGGGAAGGTGAAAGAAGGGAAGTAATTATTTGAATTCTCATGCAAATCCAATCAGTTTGATTCAAATATGTGCACTAATACAGGCATTACTGTCAAAGCAGGGAGAAAGGCTAAAGATCAGCAAAAAGTTAAATCACACAAAATCATTTTGTTATCAGGCTGATTGTGTCAATTTTATCTTTAATCAGAAATGCAGAAATCATATTAATTCAAAATGCATCCTTCTGCCATGCAGATAAAACCAGTAATATTCCTAACCCCGAACTCCCCCCCAAAAAAAAGGCCTTACAGGAGCCAGTGATCTTGGTCTTTCCTCCCACAAACTTAAGCAGAAAAATCCTAAAACTACAACCAAATGCTAAATCATAATAGTAAACACTGGATTTAGTGGACTTTGCAAGCAACCACAGTTGATGTCAGATCTCAAGAGCCTACAGGAAATGAAAATAAAACACTCAAATATATTAATGTTCACAAGAGTTGAGTAAAGAAAGAAACAAAATAATTATTTCTAATTAAGCAGAGATAATTGAGGACTCTGATAAACAGTGGTAGTTAAGAAGCAAACTTACAACCAACTTAACATGGAATTCTAGTTATGTTGACTAAAATAAGTAAACTAGGCATAGCATCCTTGGTTTTAGACATTTTCAGGAAGGCAAGGGCTGCATTTACCAAAATTACTTCTAGTTGTATAAGACTAATATCTACACCTCTGGAGCTTTCCACTTTCCATGATGATCTTGCCACAAGCCACTGAAGTGTATACTGCAATGTAACCCAAGAAGGAGCATCCTAAACATAACGTAACAAACAGAAAAAAAGGGCAAAGAAACAATTCTGCAAACCAAGCTCAAGGAAGAAAATCTTATCCAGTCTCAAGAGGGTTGCTGGAGTTTAAAGATCAAATATTTTGGTACACTGGAATGTTTCCATAAACACCTTTCTTTGAAACAAGTGTCTGACCTTTCTTTGCCTCTAACTCATAAGCTGCTACATGCTGTCACCTTAAGAGCTCAGAGAAAAGAAGACAAGTCTGGAAAAAGCAGGTTCAGCTGGAGCAAGCTGAGAAACAGTACACTGAGACAGCTACTTGCTATGTAATGCTGAAGGCAACAAAATCACAGATAAGTTCTCCTGCTTTTAAAAAAGTGCTCAGAAAAGGTACACCCCAAGAAACAATACCTACTTTATAAAGGCCTTTATAAAAGGTAATGTTTCCATGTCCTGTGAGAAAAGGATTTGCCCTATGAAAAGCTTTGTACTGAATCAGAGAGGCAAAACAACAAGACTTACACAGCATTCACATCTGAACATAAATTAAAGGTTCTTGTAGAGTTTTGGCTTTTGTGGCTGGAAGAACTGGTCACTCAGCTTATGCAAGATTAAAATGAAATAAGAGCCCCAGGTACAGATAACCTCACAACCTCCTTGCTTTGCAACAAGGTAAGCCAGTGCCACAAGAGGCTTGCCATTGTTCTTCACAGTCTCAATAATGTCTCAAAACCTGAACAGAACAAGCTGCTAACAGTTCTCAAGCTGGCTTCCTCAAACAGAACATATTCAGGTAATTTTTCACTGCTGAAACTTTAGGTCACAATGCTACTACTACTTTAAAACATAATACAATGAAAAAATTTTAAAAGAGCAGTTCCCCCAAATGCTTGAGTAGCTAGGAATACTCTTGCTGAAGTTAACTGGACTGCTTACAGATTAAGTGCCCTCATGTTGCTACAACTGGGAGCCAACTCTATCCTCCCAGCAGGTAACTCTTAGGCAAAAAAAAGTACTTGTAGTAACTTCTTCATAATCTTAAAACAAGTCAGTTGGGGAAAAGTAAAAAAAATATCCAAAATGGAACACATCCTGGCAATATCCCATCTGCTCATCCATTAGTCTTGCACAAGTTAACTCATTCACTATTAGCAAATTTTAAAAGATGACCACAAAATTATCATACTGGAGATAGGGCATTTAAGTAAAATACATCCCAACCCCCTCACAAAAAAACACCTGCAAATCAATAGACAATAGGCAACAAATATATATATCCAACTTGAGAAAAACCCTTATCAAGTCTTATTTTGCAAACCTGGTGATGGATGTTGTCTGGAGCAGACCTTTAACACATTCATTCCTAAATACACTGTACTAGTTATTCCTGGCTTGTAATTCTAGCTAAGCTTTGCTGCTGACCCTTAAGGTAAAATTAAAATTTCTGCTAAACTACAAATCAGAACATATTTCTAAAACAGATTAATTATTTTTCCTGTTTGACCAAATGAAAGCATCTTTGCTTTTGGTCAGTCCTAAATAATCATAATATTATCAAATATTAGGAATCTGGAATGACTTCCAGATACTCTAGTGGGAAAATGACAAGGGATAATGGTCACCATTTTATAGCTAGAAATCAGTCAAAAAATTTAGCTACATGAGTTCTTCCTCTTTTCTCCACCTTTAGTTACATTGTACTAACACAATGGTATTTAGTCACATAATAAAGAAGTTGTATCAGAGGCGTAGCCAAAAGCATAGTTGCAAGACAAAGAAAGTCACATTCACAAAATTAACTATTTCAGGTAAACAGTGATGCACCAACAGGTGTGCAAGGCATTTATTTATCTGCAACTGCACTGCAATGTTTTTTCTGCATTACCAACAAGATGGAATGCATAATCAGCCATTCTCTCAGTACTAATGAGCTGTGTATAATACATAAATATTCCAAGGATGTCCCAATTCTGAAAGCAGATAGAGATTGCAAAAGTTGTCCACAGAAATCTATGTTCTGTAGTATGATTCAAAATTATGGCTCTAATGGAAAACATATTCTGTAGGAAGATACTCTAAGTATAAAACCCACCTTTCCAATTTTTTATGCTGTTTTGTTAAACCCAGAGCAAGAATGCAAAGTCTCTTTTGACTTGAAGGTGTATTTTCAATGTAATCTGTTTTCAGTTTTTCAGATGAGAAATGCAATACACTGATTTCATCTACTTGACTTAAAGCATTGGTGGAAAACCCAGTCTAAACTCCAATTCAAAAAACGCACATCTCAGGCATATTGATTTGTTTTCCCCTTATAAACATAAAGACTTGGCAAAAAAAAAATACTAGTAAGTAAACAAACTGGAAATGAAAAATGTACAGTGTAGTCCAGCACTGTAAAATACTGGAAAACATCACCTCACCATGTCTGAAAAACAGCTTATGGTGGGTTTTTCATGAAAGGCTCAAACCTTCTAACTTGTTTTGCCAATAAAATCAAGCTCCTTTATAACTGTTAACCAACAAACAAAGGAATATCCTCTTTGCCATCCAAATCCCTCCTGGCTGACCTTAGAAATCTACTAGTTATACCACTCCAAATGAGCACTGATCTCTTTTGTGTGAGAACAACTTTTGCATGCCACTCAAATAAGATGGAATGAATCAACAGACAGCCCATTTTCAGTGATGCCAAACTGCTGCTGATCCCAGGTGTATGTTCAGAGACAAGTACTGGTCCATTGGTGTGGCTAACACAGTCTCACCGGGATCAGCAGGGCAGCAATTTGCTCTGGCTCACGTATGCACAGCTGCACCTCTCCCTCTTCCCTCCTAGCTGGCAGCTACACCCAGCCCTGTATAAACAAGATTCAGCTAAATGTCACTGTAGTGAATACTCTGAAGTTTGGGCTTGCTTTTTTGTTTTGGGATATTTTATCCTGGTAATTGATTCCAGACTTTCCATTTGTAGAAGATAACTACAGTTTCCTTCTCAGTCCTGTGATCAAGGCAGCTAAAAGTACAAACAGATGAGCTGGGAGATAATTCTTCTATTCTAAGATAAACTAATGAAACATCACGAGTAGGAGTTACAAACCCCAGATACTCCCTCACCATACACCCTGGGTGTGTCCATCACATCAATCAGACCTGGCACTCCCTATGGTTGCAGTTCAAATCCATGAGCAAAATTGTTGTGGTTGGACAGAAATGAAGAAATAGAGACTGCAATATTCATTTTTCTCACATGACTCTTACAAGATGGAACTGTAGGATATACTGTGTGCTCCTAATAAGTGCACCAGAAAAAATCCCTTCCAGTACACTCCTGAAGCAGAACATGTAAGACACAGATCTAATATTGGGTTTGTATTTTCAGACTTTGGTTTTTAAATAACCAGTATTTTAATGAATTCATACCCCATCCACTTAGCATGGAACCTATTTAGTATGTTTTAGAGTAAACAGTTAAGTCAGTGAAATCATCACATTCCTTGTGATATTGTGCATTCCAAACTCCCTTCCTGTCCATGAGAATAAAGCAAGCAAACCAAAAACATGAATAAATTTAATTTGGACAAAAAAAAATAAACCCAGGCCTAAATATTAAGTCCCTGTATTCCACTCTCCTTTTAAAAAGGATGTCTTTCAGAATGGAGATTTAAATACATATTAAAAGATAGCTACTGTGGTCCTTCTAACATCCTTTATATCAAAATACTTAAATCACTATATATATATATATATATGAGAATTCTAGTGATCAAACTACAAAAACACAGCTAACAGAGATAAGCCAACAGATTTGAATAGTGATAACCCCAAAAGCAGACAAGTTAATGCTAAATAGTTTGAAGCCTTCAGCTTCATATTCTTTCCATACTAGCTCCCATATCACTCATGTTTTTGCCCCCAATTCTCAGAAATCATGCTTTTCTTCACTTAGAAGTAACCAATGTGTGACCTTATTTTGCTCACAGTCACAACACTATGACCATTCTGCTGCACTACCTTAGATTTCCTTCTCCTGTGGGCATTTCTGCATCCCCCTGAAGAGGCCTTACAGAGCAGTAAGTACACTTACTCCTGCCTGTGCTATTGCAGTGTTTTATCCCTTGCAACAATTAGTAAGAGAACACACATCTGGAGAAAAAAATGCACATGTAGAATGCAGAGGAAACAATAACAGACAACATTCACTGAAAAGAATGAAAAAATACTTAGAAATTACAGAACTCTTAGAAAAAGATCTATAATCAGCTACTCTAAAGACAAGCTGGGTTTAGAGATAAAGAAAAGGAAAGAGTTTCTGTGGTTTGAAGACCTTAAACACCATACAGCTTTAGCTGTTTGAACTGGATACTTCCCAAAACTGTCAGTAAACCACCAGGTCAGTCTAGTCCCCAGCCCCAGCACAGACAAATGTTTGAGCATGCATTTAGCCTGCAAATAATTACTCTGCAGACAAAGCTTACAGCCCATCGATAACAAACACAAGCCAAAATATTTTGAAATGCAAGTGTATGAAGCTAAGTCTCCACAAGAGATGGGAATGCTGTAACAAAGGTATTACAGGGTAGCCCTTCACAAGAGACCTGACATTTTGATATGCAGTTGTTCTTATCTGCACTTCAGAACAAGGTTTCTGAATATTTCCTAGAAAGAAATTTTGCCAAAATGGGAAATCCAACACACCACCTTTATTTGAAGTCCATCTTAACTGAAAAACTAGAACCTTCTAGAACTAAGACACATTTTCTTAAGGAGAAACAAGACTAAATTGCACATATATGTTTTTCCACAGTACAAAGGACTTCAGTAAATCTTCACAGTAAGAAACTCATTGAAAAGAGGGAAAAATTGACAGTTTTGAGAACTGCAACATTTGGAAAACATGGGGGGGGCCAGGTGGATAAAAGTCAAATTGAGGACTATTTTAAATTTCAGACATCCTGTTTTTATGAAAAAATATATAATATCAAACAGATCTTTTACCTACTACATAATCAATTAATAGTTAAAGTTTTAATTACCAGAAAAGCTTCATTAATTTATTGTCTACAACTCTGGCTTCCAAAACAAATAGATGGGATTGCAGTGCACAGCATTACAAGTTTAACAAACCTATAGGATGTGGACTATAAAAACTTTTGCAACACTGAATTAAAGAGCTTTGCCACAGTCACTTGTAAAAGACAAGCTCTAGAAATGAAGTAAATATGTGATTAAGGCTTCTTGGTTACAGTCAGGTTCTTTCACCTTGAAATCAAGGCCTGAATCCAGGCTTGGACTCCCACATCTGGTCACACAGGAGATCTGCTTCTAAGTTTCAGAGCACCACTCGTTTCCTGGACTACAATTTATCCCCACAATATTAGCTAATAACTCCCTAGAACTACTAACATTAAATTTACTGCCAAATTAAATATTGTTCCTCAGCTCAACGACTTCCTTTCCCTTGGAATATCTCTTGGCTGTTACCATTGACACTGTTCACACACAGCCCTGCAATCTAGAGAGGCTTTACCATTGTCTGTTGCAGGGATACAAAGTATTTACTATTCTCTTCAGAAAGGGCCCGGTTTACACACAAGAACAGCACCAAACATGAAGGATCAGATATGACTTTTAGCATTAGGCTAAGGTTAAGAATGGCATTGTGTTGGGGCAGTCTTCAACATGAGCACTGTAAAAATGAAAGAACTGGATGCATGTCAAACAGCAGAATGGTTCTACAATTTCCTGCGAGTCCTTTTCTTCTAACCAACAGACAACCCCTGCTGGGTGGGAACATCCACCAGTCTAGTCATTCCTCAAAGTACAACCCAAAGAAAGAAGCATGACCTACTAAAACTGGTCTCAACAGAGCACTTCTCTGGGACACAAGAAGGAAGCCAATTAGTGGGAGTTCACAGCTGGAATGCTGTGGTTTTCCACATTCACGGTCTCCAGCAGTGCTCAATATGCTCTGACCACCAACCCAGAACACAAACTTAGCAACTTAATATTGCTCAAGGGCCCCTTTTGTTTTGTAAAGAGAAGCATACTACTACTAAATCAAGACAAATAGATTCTTTTTTCATTTCTTTAAATAGTAGGCATTCCTGCCTTCCTGCAACTACTAAATTAATGCTGGGAGTAATCATCCAAGGAGTAACATGGTATTAGGACAGCAAACAGACAAACAGAAAATCGAGACTTCTTACTTTCAGACTCAAGTGATCTAACTTCTATCATAACAAATTAGAAAAGCAACCATTCTTAATTAATTTTCTCCACATTTACTGTGTTTTAATTCTTCATTACCAATGAAGTATACATTCTGTAATATGCAAAACCAAAACAACTCTGGAAAGATTACTTCTGCAGTAAAGCTTTATGTCAAATGGGTACCTTACTCCAGGTGCCAAACCACAGTACTATTTCACGATGCAACTAGGAATAAAACTTCCTCTTTGCCTTGATGTGTAACATTTACTATGACCATATACTTCAGCTCTAAGCCATGCAAAATTGCAAATTCATAGGAACAGACCATCACAGAAGATAAAGATATTTTGAGAGCATTTGTACTGCCTCTTAGATCAGATCAATGTGGTTGCTCTCAAACCTGAAGTAAGTCTTTGCAGGTGAATGAAAGAGCTGACCAGTTTTTTTCCCACTACTCCTAGTACCATGAAGAAGGTGTCCACTCCAGCTTGTCTACGTTTTCTCCAAACAATTAAAATCTCAGTGAAACTTTAGTACTACTAAGAAGGACCATACACTGTTACACAAAGACTGTATTGCTTATTGCACTTAAAATCAAGTAAAGGCACGTTGGAACTAAATTATCTTTAAGGCCCCTTCCAACTCAAACCATTCTATGACTGTGCTTATAAATCAAGAAATACTTAGCTTTTTGAACAATCACTGTATTAATAAAACCTGTACTAGCATAAGTCATCTCCAGGTAGACAGAAGCATATTTTACAGAAAGATATCTAATTTATGTTGCTTTTTTATCTTACTTCTGAAGTATAGACATACATGTGCCATCATAAAGTATATATATATCCCAGAATAAAGAAAAAACTAAATATCCTTTCCTTAAAGCTTGACTCATTAGAACAGGAAACACAGCCAGCAAGGACTGTGCCATTAAGCAGAAGCATTTTGCCTTCTAAAAAGAAAACACCAGAAAGTAAAGCCATGTGAAATTTTGAAGAGTATCCATTCTGAGGATCCTAAGAACACAACTATGGTGCTCTTTCTCCAAGGTGGAATAGAAGACCAGAAGAGAGACAGGACAGACATCATAAAGATTTAGAAATAATTATAGTTTCAGAAATGGAAAAGTACATGAGAGATTTTGCAAACAGTCTGAAAACTAAATGTTCCCCCATCTCTGATTCCCAGCACATTTAGCTTACCTTTATAAGGTTGCCTCTTGTGAAGAGACACTAGAAATAAGAAATACTCTACTAGGGATCCTCCTATATATCCAGAGAATGGTAAAGCCATCCTAAACAAAACTCATAGTAAAGTAGATGCTTTAGCCACCAAGAGTAGCGCAGAATTTCCTCTTCTATTTCATGCATCAATTATTACCTCTCTCTCCCTTTCCACAGCACAGCCATTTATGACCTGAACATAAGGCATGTTTGTATTTAAAAGGTTCCTCTACAAATGCACATGAGAACAATGTTTCATATTATATCTTAAAGTTTCAAATCACTTCTTTGAGCACCAAATTAACAGCACTGGTTCATCTTTTAAAAATATATACCTCTATTTCCAAATCTCAAATGAATTCGCAAAACCCAAAGCTCTCCGATTTGACAAAGTTAATTTTACTATATAAACTCTTGCTCCCATGAGTATAAGAGTGAAATACATGAAATGGCCATCCACTTGGCATTTCTACCTTCACCTTGACCGTTAAAGCAAAGACTAGAAATAGGATGACATGTTATTTGAGAAGAATCTTTTTATGGGGCTTTTGGTTCAATGAAGGATTTCCTTCATATATCCTATTTCTAAAAATCCATGAAAGGGGGCTGAAGAGCCAGTTAATCTTATTTCCTTCAGGTGTCAGCTGAAATGAGGGGCAAGATTTGCTTTCAGCTTTGAGCAGCTTAGCTTGTGGGTCCAGCCCCAAGAGAGGCTTGGCTATTACTGAAATCCACCCATCAGCAATGATGTGCCCAACTACCCCTCAAGGGTCAATGAAATACAAGAAATGCATTATGCAGTCACACTGACAAACACCAGGAGAAGGATGTGTGTATGAATAAATACAGCATATCACAATTCTCTCTTCTGGTGAGCTACAAACTCATGTAACAAGTTATGCCACCTGTCAAAATGCAGCCTGTCTTCAGCCAGTCAGGTGGCAAATTAATGCTCTGATACCCCATACCATACAGATTTCTACAAGGTGTACAAGGGTTATGTCTGAAGAGCCACAAAGCAATTAAATAGCATGAACACCATGCTCAGGAACAACAGTTACAACATGAAATACAGATTGTAGCATAAAAGTACTCAGGGTTTTTTTGTGAAACACAGTACTTAGGCTTCTGGAATAAGAGTATCAAAACATTCCTCAAAGGACATGAAAATTCCCTGTGATTGTGATTTTATAGCATACACAGTAAGAATTAAACACTATTAAACACTCCTATTACCACAGTGCACAGTAAATTAAATAAAAATAGGACCTGCTTTGCACTAGGTGCAGCAAAAACAAAGTCAGTTCCTGATAATTACCTAAACTACTTGTCATACTGCAAGCATTAGGCAATTAATATTGAAACTGTGCTGTCTCTGCCAGAGGGAAAGATGCCATATAGTTAAGGATGTACAAGTTCATCTTCTATTGTGCAATCCCTGTTTGAATTGCTTGTTTCTATCTGATCTGCACAAATTCTATAAAGTTATTTAATTATGCATTATGCAAATCTCCATGTTCCAGTTGGTTTAATATCTTGCAGTCAGAGCCCAGGAATTCACTGTCTCCCTAGTAACACACACCTGATCCAGAAAAGACTCAGGCACAGCAACACAGGCAGGCAAAAGCAATTTCTGGAAGCAACTTTAAAAATACCTCACCTACTAGTGGAGGAAATCTGCTCCAAATGACTAAACTCACAGCCTCAGGCTTTTAAGACCCCTCCAATCCAATCACGTTCAAAAGTGCTTTTTACCAATCCTAAGCCAAATACAGCAGGCATCCTTGCCTGGCAATGGTAAAAACCAAACTAAACCAACTCTAATGACACCAGGAGCGGTGTCAGCAAGGAAGTTACCAGGGGCTAACTCAAGGTATCCCTAAGAGCTACCTCAGCACACTGTGACCTGGTGGTCCTCAAGTAGCACTGCCCAAACCATGCTGCAGGACAGTGCCATCCTCTGCCCTGGCTGTTAAGAATCATTGCTTCTGGTATGGAAGTAGGGCTCTAAGTTGGAGCTGCAGTCACATACCTCACTCCCCTTTTGAAGATGACCCCTGAATAAATGCCAATGAATACTGCTGCTAACATTCAGACAGAACATTTGAGTCCCTAATGTCTCCAGACTTCATCTAACACTAACTGAGGACAGGGAGGGAGACAAGCAACTCAGCCCAGGGCCACCAGGAGCCCAAATGCCATACACCTCAGTGTGCCACCTGAAAATTAATTCCTCCAAAGCAATGCCTGCCCAGGGAAGATGCACCAGGACTGCAACACATTCAACACATCCAGCAGCCCTCAGAAGTGACAGTGCCTACTTCCAGAGATGAAGCTTGAAAAACAACAGGAACAAAAAATACAGAAAAATTCAGATGATTTCTGCTTTGTTGTTGGGAAGCCCGGCACTGGAGTGGGACAGGCTCCTTGTAAACAAACTCCCGAGCAAAACAGATGTTGTTAAGGGCTTTTTTAATATGCAAATATCTCACCTTTAATCAGTTACAACACATCCTCTAATCAAACTCTGTCCAAATATTCAAAAATTGAGCTCTTTTTTTTTTTTCCAAGAAATGAGAGATTCTTTCATCATCCAGCCAATTAACAGAACAGTGTCTTTTTTCTTAGAAATACAAGGAAAAAAAAAAAGAATAAATAATTTGCCTCCCAACAACTGGCATACAATTTCTCAGCAAAACTCTCTCAATTCAACTCTGTTATTCCAACTGAGTTGGGAATTTCGCCAAAAAGGGTCCAGCAGAATACCTGGGAAAGGCAAAATATTGATTATGGCCACCATTTACAATGTGAAAGATTAGCTGTCAGAAGAACACTTAATGAATTAGTTCTGCAAACACAAAATACATGCTCTTTTCAAATTCCAGTATTCTGAGTATTTGCAACCTCCTAAAATTATCTCAAGGGCCAAATTATTTTATAAGATTAATTAGTAGAAAATCCCAGAGAACCAATTTTTATTGCAAGAGTTAAAAAGCACATTTTCTTCCTTCTACTGTAAGTAGCAGCTGCCTATTTATCTTTCAGGTTTTTTTACTACACACTGGGACTGTTTACATACAAACTCTGACAGAATGGGAGAATTAATTTTTAAGAGACTTAAGTGAAAAAAAGCCTGAAAAGACTATGCACTTAAACAGTTTCAGATAAGCATCAGAAAACATTTAAACATCTGAATTTTTAACAAACAATGTTTGTTAACAAAAAGTTAAAACATTAACATTTAAAAATAACTACATAAAACTCCCATGTTTTGAGCTTATCCTCATAAACACTGATGGCTAATTCCATTTAATTAGAGAAAGAGAGGTTAAGTTTGGGACAATTAACAGATTAGCCTACATTTAGAAAAAGTCATCCTTTAAGCTTTCAAATATTTGTATTTGACTTCCCTCTACGTGCTGCCATGTCACAGACAGGCCCCTCTCTGGGGCACTACTACCTGCAAACAAGACACACAAAATCACACCCATCTGGCAGTCATTTGGCCAAGTGATAAGCACTGAACATCCTAGTGAAAGAGTTTAATGGTTGTACTGCTGCACCTCAGTTAAGCAAGATACTCTGCTGGCTCCAGTACCATGAAGGTAGGTGGCATTTCCTTAAAGTTACTGCATAATTTTTAGATATACATTTATAAACATATGTATTTATATATACTAGCAAGATCTAGCAATATTTAGACAGTTGTTAACCATAACAACTGAAAAAAAATAATGAAACACCAGATCCCTAAGTTTTCAGGCACCTGTTGTGACAGAGCTGTAATTTCCTCCTCTCAATGCTTCAGCACTTCTTTCCACCACCCTTTCTTGGAGAAGACATTTAAAAAAAACAATGTGAATGAAGTATTATCAGTTAAATACACACACCTGCCCCCAAACAGATGAAGTCAGATTCATCATAGCCACATTACCCAACAGTCTGCTATTGCCACAAGCCATAACCTGACAGATTTCCTCTCCACCCCATCTTTTTGGGTTGTCCTTGTACCATCCCCAGCTGACCTGCACAGAGTCAAGTCAGACACAGACTAACAACATGAGCAAGATGAGATACAGGAGTAGTAGTCATAGCAGGGTTTTCTAATTCTCTCTTCATGGAGTTTGATACATACAAGAAATAGATTAATACTGGCGTCTCGGATATCACCTAACAAGTAAATCTGACTGACTCCAAAAAGCACGTAATGCATACAGGAAAAGGGAACTAACATATACAGTGCTTACACATAACAGAGCTCAAAAAAGAACTTACCAACAAGCAAGCAGCAATGATTTGCAAAGCAAAAAAGCTAAAACTCCACAAACCCAACTTTCAGACTTGGCTTTTTTTTTCTTTTTTTTTTAAAGACATCTTTAAAAGGAGAAAGCTTAAGTTATTTTCAGTGGTCACAAACACAATGTTTTCCACTCTGAGTCTCGGGCTTTTGCTCTGATAGGGGCTTCGGGTAACTAGTTTGGAGTTTAATAAAAAGAGACCGGCATTTTAAAAATGGTAAAATTATTAATAACTTTTCATTTCAAAACACAACAAAAGACTACTAGACCAAATAAAAAGAAGTAACAAATTTTCCAAATGGGCCTCAAAAAAAATTTTGTAACAGTGAAGAAGAAAACTGACATATTAAAATTATATCAATACTAATGATGTTGCTCATGATGATGATCTAATCTTTCCCTGTTAATATGTAACAAATATTTCTTTTTTTTTTAAAGCCCATCTGGCAGATTTTGGTAGACATGAATTTTGGCCTATGAAACAACTCAAGTTTATAAGAAAGCACATCTCTCAGTATAAACAATTCCATTTAAAATCTGACTATTTCTCATCATACATGAGAAGTGTTAAACCATCTGTTGCATCTCATTGCTTTTGTTCCTTGGCCATGTAGCATTGACCATAACTGCCCAAACTGAAGTTTATAGTCTTTTATCAAGCAGTTAACAGTTAACAGTTCTCTTCTGCTACCGTTTTATCAAATATGTTGGTTACATTGAACTCCATGAACACAAAAAAGTGCAAATATTCCAAAATGGATTTTAGTGTTGAGTTGCTAAGTCTGAATAATTTTCATATGATATTGAATTTTCTGACCTTTGCCTTACTTCTGCCTAACCTGGACTTGCCCATCCAAAAATAACTGCAATTCATTAGTTTGTGTGGCACAAAATCACTTTGGTATGTGAACATCAGTTAGACTTAAGCAATCTTGAATACATTAGATGACAACACTCAGCACTGAAATTATAGCACTATATCTCTGTTGGCTAATTAAATTAAGCTTATATGAATTTTTCCTTTGTTTGTTTCTGAGAAAAGGAAAAAAATATGGAACAAGAAAACCAAGAACTACACTGTAAATGAAAAGGCTGCTGTAATATTTTAATTTCACATAACTTATTCCTGGAACAGTTTGAAAACTAGCAAGCATCAGAAGAAAACAAAAAGATAATCCACTGAAACTAAGTGACAAAATTCCAATTGTCTCTTGGCCACCAGTCTCTGAACTTTGGCACTGACAGCTGTATGGTGACTGGAAATATAAGTTGGTAATTGCTGTTGCTCTCTGTGTTAAACAATTCCAACATAATCAGCCAGATCTTTCATCAAGAATTAATACACCCTTTGTTTTCTGTAATTATTGTACACATTGTCCTGCCACTAAACAAGATTTTCTTACTATAGCAAGCCTACATATTTTCACAGCAAAGCAATCCATGCATTTCAATTCCAGTAGGAATAGACTGTGTCCATCGCAGACAAATGTACTGATTATTTCAAGAGAAACTAGTCCTATGTCCCAATGCAGCACAGAATTTTAAATGGATTGAAATGTGAATCTAGGCTTGAATTTCACCTCCAACTGAAAGAAATACACCCTCCTCACCCTTTAGCCAGGCAATAACACAGAAGAAAAAGCAGGTCTTGGCACTCCATTACTAATATAATGGACAGGTTTTAAGGGAGGTTTGAAGTTCATTAAAGAGGAAAAATAACCTTGTTGTTTCTGTTGCCATTTTGTCCCAACCTGAATGACAGACATACCAAAAAAGCTTGTTTTACAACAGTCCAAGGCATACCTTTACAGTCTCATTTACCTTTCCTTTCCTCCTACTCTCCTTTTTGTTGCATATGCCATTTAATTTTTTGCCATTACTTGAAAATTCTCATTTCACCATTTTTGTCTCTTTGGTAAGATAAAAGTTCATTGCACATTCTATGTACTGCAACTTAAATATTCCAAACAAGCAGAAAGGTGTCTTTCATACTATAAAGGCCTGCAAAAATATTTCCATATACACAAAATATGGAGTCTTTGGGGAAAAAAGCATAATAGCATTGCTTCCAGCTAAATGGTGTGTCTTTAAAGCTAAATTACTTTAACAATTTTAAGTTCTCTGAAGAAAGAGTAAAGAAATAAAATGCCAATGAAACATTTTCATAAACGTAAATCTAAGCCTGTAACTTAGACTTTTCTTAACTAAATCACACCACCAAAATACAATCTATAACTGCCTATTGGCCTCTGTTTCACCTGCAATTCATGCTTAGATTACAGGATTTCAACCTTTACCCAAATACCCTTTGAGAAAGTCTATGAACCTGTGCCACTGTAAGAGAGCTGAACATTTTACAACCAAACCAAAATGCCTTTCACTCAGACAATTCTAATGTGCTAAGGAAGAAGCTGAAGGGTTTGGTTTTGGGGGATTTTCTTTTTTCCAAGAGATTCATATACTTGTTGCTTCATTGCTTCAGTATATATTAGTCTACACTAATAACTCCTCTGAAAAGCAAAGTCTTGCTTTCTCACAAGTTTCCAACACAACTGTGTTGCCATAAAAGTGATGGGTCTTCATGATTACTATTTTATATATATCTTTATATTTTATATTACTATATTTCATTATATTCCAGCATTATTATTGACAAAAATGGGCAGGATCACACTAAATGCTTGCTAGCCACCTACAGTCAGCTGACAAACTACATGTTTCTCTGACACAACTCTTGCCAAGATAAGAACTCCAGGGTCAGAACACTGGTAGAGAAATTTCTAACTTCCCCCACTGACTTATGCTTCCAGCATGTTATTTGAACCTACTGAATTCCTTTTTGTTTTTTGGTTTGGTTTTTTTTTTTTTATTTTATTTTAAAAATACAAAAAGTTAGAAACCAGAGTTCTGGAACAATTTCACCTACTGCTTTTTTTTGGGATGGCTCATTTAAATCAATGCACCTCCCTGTAGGATGCAATGGATGGCAGAGCAGCCATTTACAGGTCTGCTGCTGGAGTGCAGTGTCCTTGGTCCTCCAAAGCAAGTCTTTCCACCACACCTCCAACAAGTTTCCAACCAAATTCCAAGTCTGTCATCCACAGCTGCCAGGAGCACCTCCTCAGATTAACCACTCAGAAATCACTTTTCTGTTGCAAAAAGAGCTGGGTGCATGTTAAATGCAAAAGCCACTAAAAAAACCTGCAGCCAGAAGGTTACTGGGATGATACAAAGGTCAGAAATAAATGGGGGGAAGGAGGATATACAGATGTCTAAGGTTAAAAACCCCTCAGTTTCAGACTCAGAAGAGCAGAGTATTGCTCTGCAGTGTTATGAAGTTAAGTAACCAATACTGAAAAGCCTGCAAACAATTTCACCAGCTATTGGTGTCTTTAAAAAAAAAAAAAGGATGGGGAGAGGACTAAAAACTCAGTAATTTTTCATAGATTGAGATGATAGACACCAACTGCAAATTTGGTAAAAATGCAATCTAGAAAAAACAGTTCAAATTATTTTTTTAAAAACCAACAAAATAAACCAACACAATTAGCCCAAACTACCTACCTTAGACTTTTTCTTCCTCCTACTTTAAAGACAGACCTGTTTCTCTCATGTTTAGTTATTGATATGGAAGAAGTAAATACTAAGAGGAAAACTGCAGAAAAAATTATATTCAAAGACAACATATGAAAAAGGTTGGCAGAGTAGTTCTTGAAGCATTGTGAAAATTTAAGGCTTTGTTCTTTCTCCTTCTACCCTCTATTATTCTGTGTGATATAATCACATTTCATAGAGTCATTAATCAAAAGTGTCTCAAAGCTTTTCACAAACATCTGGTTAGGCCTTATAAAAGAAATAGTAATTTCTACCTTTCCAAACAAAGCTTACAGACAGGGACCTGATCCAAGACAATTCCACGTCTCAAGCAGAACCTGTGCATCTACACTGTGGTCACTGCTGTGCTGCCCAGCACCCCCCTGGGTGTCCTTTTGGGTCACCCTTTGAGAGCTCTCAAAACATTTACTACATACATTTAAACATACACTTTAAAACTATTTACCAGACCAATCTAACTGCAGAAAAACTGTTGTTCAAATGAGCTGGAGGGTTTCCTTTGTATTACGACCAAAGCATATTACACAAAACATCACAAAACATTCTAATTACATCTAACAACAGTGCTGCTAAAACAAGCTCTTCACCCCAGGAACACACATTAAGCTATGCAGAAACTAAACATGCCACAAGCACAGGAGTTTCATTTGGAGAGAAATTTAAGATTTCAGCCCCTTCCTTTCGTTAAAAGCATACAAAGAAAATGAACCTGTACAACAAATATAAACCCAAGTGCCATTTCAGCAATATTCTGACTATTATTTGAGACCTTTAAATGTCGTTTCTGACCATTATAGAAACCATTCTAATCAATTAACACTACATAAAACTAGTAACTAGGAACATCAAATCCATCTCCAGACATGGGAAAACAGTAGGAGACAAAGCTGTATTTTGAAAACAAGGCACTTTGCTTTCTTCCTTAGACATGCCACTGTCAGATCTGATATAACAAAGTGACCTTGGTTTCCATGTTGGGTGCTGAAGAGCAGGCGTTTGAAAAAGAACCTACTTAGGGGCTGAAAAAATAAAGGGAAAAATATTAACCAAACCTCACTGTGCAAATCCAAGTCCCAGACAAACTTCTCTGTACATCAGTACGTAACTGGAGATATTAATATCCCAAATCACTTGCTTTCAGGCAAGGATTTGCCCTTAGTAAGCTCAGTCTCACTTCTAAGGGCAGGCTGGGACAAGAGCCAAGCCAGCCTCAGACAGCACTAACACAATCCCTGCAGCTGAAACAGGGAAGATGGGAGGGGAAGACATTGGGTCGTGGGATAAGCACAGGCCCTTTTCCAAATGTGCCTTTGGTCTGTCTCAAAACCAAGTTTTTATGAGAATTTGGGAAGTCAGACTGCCTTGGAATGAACCAACAGGTGTAGACCTCTCTCTCACCTGCATAAAGGTGTAAAATGAAGAATTGTAGGGTATTGCTAATGAAAGTACCCAACCAACACTTTGAACCACTTATCCTTCCACCTTCATAAAACTTCCTGAAGACAGGCAGAAAGTAGTCTCTAATAAGGCTTTTTATATAGACATACTCCCCTTTTCACTGTTCTATCATGTTTTATAATTTTAAAAAACCCACAAGCCCAAAAGTAATTTAACAGACATTAAACCTAAAATTAAAAGGCAACACCTTTTTATGCTGACCTGACAAAGAAGGTGAACAAACAAACAAAAACTAAAAAAACTCATAATAAAATCTACAACATTTATTACACTGTATTCCAGGCTATCACTAAATAGCAGCTGAAGGCCCAAGGAATACTTTTCATAATTAATCAAAATGCAGTATAAACAGAAGCCATAAGAAACCCAAGGAAACAGGGAATGTTTATGAACGTGGATATCTCAGAGCAAGCCTAAGTATCCAATCCTTACATCACTCCTCACTGCTCCTTATCTATTCTCAGCAGTCTCTACAGTATTCTGTAGAATATTCTACAGTACCTGTAGAATATGCAAACACTCTGTTATGAAACCTCCTGCCTCTGGTTCCAGAACAGGCAGCAGCTTTGAAAACAAGCCATCTGCTATGAATAATTTGGTGGGGAAGCTACTGGCATCCTACCACACCAACCCAGAGGCCAGATAACTGTGATATAACCCCTCTGTCCCACACCATCCAAAAGTCACTTTAGTCTCTTTAGCCCCATGACAAAAGAAAGCCCTGGATTTTCCTAATCTGAGAGACAAAACTGAATTCCTAATGCAATGGTGCATGCAACATCAATGAGTGAGCACATTTCATTGCCGTTTTTTTAAACTGGAGAAGAATACATCATATTCAACAATCCAGTTCTGAGCATCTGCACCATCTTCACAGTAACACTCATGTCCATACTCTGGAAAATTGTTGGGGTTTTTTTTAAGATATCCATGTAGAAATCACACTATTTCTATTTCACTATTCAGTATCAACCACAAGATTTGATTATCTAAGAAGATGGACAAACAAACTTTAGCCATTTACTTTAGAAAAAGTAATTTTATGTTTTTTAAATGAATATGAGTACTAAGGGAGATGGAGACTAAGTCAAGCTCCACTTCATAATTACTCATTTCTATGAACATGTGTTGACATTTTTCAGCATATGGCCATTTTATTCTAAATGAGAATCTGAAGCTAAATTTCATGTAAGTGACTTAAACTGTTTCCCAGCACTCATGCTTTTTAGTCTTATCTCTACCAGACATAGGATTGCAAGATTTCCTAATAACCACCCACTTGGAATGAAGGGATAGCAAAACCAACACAAATCCCGAGATATTCTGCTGCTCTTACTTTCCAAATGAGCATATTTAGTTCCTAAAACAGCTCTACTGAATAGGCAAATAACTTTTTTTAAAGCACAAACAGGAAAGGAGGAAGGCATGTATTCAATGTTGTACCACAACATTGTTACACCTAGTCCCAGTCACACAGGGCCCCTACAAAAGGGCTCCTTCCCTTAATGTTACATAGAAGCTGTTTTATCCTCATCACACCTTACTTCCCAGGGCTGATGCAGGCCTGTTCTGAACAGCCCTCCCACGAGCATTTCCGAACTATTGCCAACCACACTTACTTCCAGTTCCAGTGTAGCTCTCATTTAAAACCATTTGTAATGAGGAACACTCACTCACAGTTAAGAGCAATAACTCGCTATCACCAAAATCAATTCATCATAAGATAAAGCATGAGAATATTAAATGCAATACCATTCAAAAAACTGATGAGAAAGGATGGCAATCCACAAGCATAAACAACCACAGGACATCCTTTCCATAAGGAAGCCAAGAGACAAACAAGTTACACAACACATTTTACAGAACGTAACATTTAGAGAAGGAGCAATATAATAAATCTTTCATGGAGTATAGGAAGCAAAACAAAATAACAAACAGGAATATAATGAAAATAATGAATTCAAGAGGCAGAAAATGTTGTTTTGAAAGCAATTACAATTACAATCCTATCCTTTTATGTTACTTTTACTTGAATACATCCCTTCAAAAATACACTATTATCAGCATAAAATAGGAGAGCTTTCATGCAGATATACTGTGTCTATCACTATTTTAAAATTAAAAACTTTTTTTTTACTTTAATTTCATAGGCCTGGTCAGCCAATAGAGTGCTGTCTTACAAATTTTTCTGTATCAAAAAAATATACCAACTAATCCGAGTTCTCTCTATTTTGGAAATAGTGACAGATACAGAAAAGAAGTTGATGCAATAAAACTGTAAAAAATGTTCAGATTGTTTTTATAAAGGAGAAAAAGTAAGTAAGGAAGGCAGGCAGACAAAAAGCTATTCAGAATTGGGAAGCTTTTCTAAAAAGATTTTATAACACAGAAACTAATTAGGCTAAACTTTTCTATATCTAGATTACTTTATATTAAGATGATACAAAAAAGCAAGTTTCAACAGCACCATGAACAGTGAAATACTGAAATACTAAAATTTCACTACTCCATTGGAACCATCCAACACTGCACTGACTGACAGAAGATGCAGTGTCTCAGCCACACAACCTCAATCCTCCCTCGTGTCCACATCAAGCTGAATAACTTTGCTGCTCTGGCTGAGAAGCAAAAAAATCCAAAAAGTCAAAAACAAAAAATCTGTGCAGATCCATAAGCTTCAGTGATTCTATAGCCTATGCCCATCAATTAGTAATATTGCAAGAAAATTAAGGTGAATGCTTCAGCACAAAGAAATTATGTAGCAGATGGGCAATAAACCTGGGCTTACCTTTGGCTGAAACCAAAGCCACACAGGACATTCCCCAACTGCAGGGACTGTGGGAGCTGAATTCTGAACAAGATTCACCTTTAAAGAACATCTGGAATAAGTCAATTCCGTAACTTATCACAAAAATTAATTCTCTTTTTCAATCCAGGTTTTAAACTTAATTTTAGGACTCCACACCAAATTTTAGCTGAATTACTTTTTTGCTCATAGTTCCAGGGAAATGCATTTCCATTAGGGAAATCACAGAACACGCTGAGTTGGAAGGGTCCCACAAGGATCATTGAGTCCAGCTCCTGGCCGTGCACAGGACACTCCGAGAGTCACACCCTGTGCCTGAGAGCATTGCCCAAACACTGCTTGAGCTCTGTCAGATTTAGTGCTGTGACCACTGCCCTGGGGAGCCTGAGCCAGTGCCCAGCCACCCTCTGGGTGACAAACCTTTTCCTGATATCCAGCCTAAACTTCCCCTGATACAACTTCAGGCCCTTCCTTCAGGTCATCTCACTGGTGGTCACCAGAGAGAAGAGATCAGTGTCTGCCCCTCCTCTTCCCCTCACAAACTAAATCCATATTAGACAGCTACAGCCCTATTAGAGAACTATAGAAGAAAACAGGGCATTTACTGAAAACATCATATTCTTAAAATTCTTAAATCCCACTGCATTCATGAAAAAAAATATTTGCCCTTCACTCTGTCTTCTCCGCTCACAAAATGTAACTCCCTTATACAATTATCACAAAACTTCAGGACTAAGAACACAGTGACTTTTCTATTTTTCCCTCTTGAGATAGCAAGCCAAACTCTGAATTGCAAAGCATCTAATACCTCTAAAATTCCTCTTAAATATAGCTGCTAAAGCTTTCCAAATTTTCTGCTTACTCAGAACACTACCAAAATGGTTAATCTTGTTCTCTTTTAGAGAGAAATCACCCATAAATTTCAAAACATTTCCAATGTCCAATGTGAAGAAATCTCACAACTGTTGTTTTTTATTCTGTACCATTTCTATACCAAAAGACTAACTTATTAATTTATTTTTTTAAATAAGACTGAATATTGTTGGTTTTTCCTTCTACTTTCTGTGGTTTAATCCTGGCATCAAAAAATTTCATCCAAAGGATGGCATTCATGCTGCCAACACACATACAGCTTTTGGCAGGCTACAGAGAAGTCAGTACTTCTCACAGAGCAGCTCTGTGCTGTATAGAGGCTGATGCCAGTAAAATATTAGCCCAAACTGAAGTCTATTATATAAAATATATGAAAGCATCGGCATCCACACTCCAAAAATTCATTTCTCTTGATGAGTAACAAAGTCTTTAAAGGCCTTATAACTAAAAATAAACAAATGAAGTATAGAGATACTGGGGAAAAAAACACTAAATAGCAGAGAATATAAAAAAGCACACATCGGACAGCACAAGCAAAGACAGCCTAAAGACTGCAATGCAAGATATTACTCTCACATGCCTTTAAGTAATTACTGCTTTCTAAGCTCTTTGTCTGTCCTTTGACATTGGAAACAGATGACGAATTGTAGCTCAAGCAGAAAAACTGGTTCATATGAAGGATAAAAAGAAGAGCATTGAAGGTCTGTACATTAATTGTTTTCACTTATAAATACACAGTAGGCAACAGAAGTTTTTCAGTTCAGCTCATCTTCTGCAGAGTTACACACTCAGCAGCAGAGTATGGAAACATTAAATGAAACACAGTAAGAGATGCACCATCCTCTGTTTCCCAGCTCCTCAAATGCTGATTCCCTGAAATCCAGTACTTTGACACAGCTGCAATCTTTACTCATAGCTCAAGCTATTAGATGGACTTTGCCACTCAGATTTCCATGGGCAGGTATTTTCAGGAACTAATGGACTTGTTCAATCAAATAGATTCATTAACCAGCCAGGAGAGTAAATAACCTTTATAGGAACCGTATGCAGCAACTCTTCTGGACTACAAGGACCACAAGCACTCTGAAACATGCATATATCCATATATAAAATACATAGTCATGTACACCTATAATAATATACATGGTAATAATTTAGAAGCTGGTCTTAGTAGAATGTTTAACACAAGAACCATTCTAATGTCATTTTGCATCACTTCTTGTTCCTATCATTTTTTTCCAGAAATTGGCAAAAAAAAAAAAACACTCCACAAAAACACCCCAACACAATCTCTTTGTTAAATCAACTCTGATGTTTTAAATTCATAACAGATTTTTATGCACCTTTAAGCTGACTGAATCAGGATCACACTGTTTGGCTCCAAAATATCTTCTACTCCTGCTCTATCCTACAAAGTAAAAAAAAAAAAAAAAAAATTACCATACAAAACACTGGCCTGTGCTACCCACAAAGAGAAGGCAAAGAGTTACAAACTAAAGCAATAAATAAAAGCTCAAAGCACGTGTTCATGATCACCACAATCATACTACACATAAAACCAACCTGCTGCTCATTATCCATGTAGAACTCTCATCAAGTTAAAACTTCATAGCACAAATATCTTTATTTCCATACAATATTTGCATGCAATTATTCTGTGGCATCAAGTAGACTTAAAAGGTCATAACACTTTATGAGATCATCTTTATGGTTATGGGTAATCTTTTTTTTAAAAAGTAGTGAAAAGCCATTTTTTTCACAGAAAACAAAGTAATAGAACTCAGTACATGCAATACTTCACAAGTCTTGTGTTAGGCATTTTGCAACACCAGAGCCCAGCCAGAAATTTACTTTTATGTATTATCTAGAAATCTCAGAGAAATAATTCTAAAGACAAACAGACTAGGAATACTCTGACCATCTTTCCCTTACCACCTGAAATGCAACATGGTACCTTTGAAACAATCCCAAAATCTAGTGCAAATGATTGTTTCACATTACTATACTGGCTCTCAAATCCTGCCTGCTGGATACCTCTCCACATAGTACATCTCATATTGTCAGGCAGCCACTGGAATACTGACAGGTCTAAAAGACACCTGTGTACTTGCAATATACTGATTTACCTAGCCAGCAATGGGGTAAGGAAGAAAGTTCAGGAAAGGCAGCACCCTGGGACACTTCCCCAGCACCTGAGCACAGGGAACAGGAACAAAGAGCTGTCCCAGCTCTATCTCAGCACTACATACACTGTAAAACTTCACTGGAATCACACTTGTTATTCATCAGTTTAAAGTGTTCCAACAAAAGAACCCATTAAGAAAAGCTGAGATTTACAGTTCTTATTCCTTTCAAAAACGTCATTAAACAGCTTCTTATTACACAGCAACAATAAGGAACTGTTTACAAATCAAAAATGTACCTTTGTAAGCATAGCAAACAAGTCAGGGTGTGGTTGCCTCGAAATTGGCAGGGAACGTGTGTATGTCAAATATTTCCAGTTCTTCCGTGCAGCAGTTTTGGTTTAGGACAGCATAATGCAACAGGTTAAAACGCATACAGAGTTATCTCATGCCATTGCCACAACTATAAGGTGTGCCTTTTGGCTCTTCTAGAGGTACTCTTTACTGTTCACCTCACTTTGCTTGCCTGTTCAAAGTAAAACATCCATCATTTCTTTACCACATGATATGTAGTAAAGCACCGGGACTTCCGCAAAGAGAAGTTCAAGCATTTGGGATTTGCTAAAGAGACAATAAGCACACAAAAACTTTCTGATGCAACACATCTGGAAAGTTCAGCAACATACAGGGAGTTTTAGGAGAATATTAAGATCTCTCATTGAAGGGTTTTCAAGAAAACAAACCCTTACAGGATGAGAGCAACAAATTACCTGCAAATTACAACTGATCAACAAATACGAAGTGGGAGAAAAGCAGAAGAAGTAAGATTTTTTAAATGGTGACCTAATAATTACAAAATAAGGGAAGAGGATGATGCACTGATAACCTCCCACAAGCATATACACTTTTACCTATATTTATAAATATGAATTAAACTGACAGCTATAGAAACTTTCATAAACTTTGTAAAGCTAAAAAGTTTGACATCCAGTCAGAACAATCTTGTCTGAAAGTCACTGTGGATAGCCACAGAAGGTTTGGACAGCAACTGGTTGATTGTGAAATAAAACCTGAGATGAAATCCATTACCCATAAATGCAACAGAATGGAAAAACAACCTCAAGTGGTAACAACTGATATAGTTTAGAAGGGAAAATAAAAATCATTGTCCCATACAACCTACCACAGTTCTTTTTCTGACTACTGTTTGTCGTTCACATTGTTCAAAAAGACAGGGGGACCAGAGAAAAAGTGACAAACAGATATAGCATGTCTTCCATACAAAAATTATGGATAATTATGGCCTTGAGGCATTAAATAGAGCTAAAATCAGCAACATAAGCAGGAAATAGTTATCCATTGTATACAAGGATTAGTGAAATCTCAGTAAGATAACCAGACTTTAGGAATTTAAGAGCAATTTCCTTCCCTATAATATACAATTGTTATCACAGGACAACATCAAAATCAGATTTGTAGTTTGATTCAAGAAGTGAATCCACAGAATATCAGGCACATTTTAACATAACACCCTAAATCTGTCACCTCCAATGCTGGCAGACCTTAAGCTAGTAGAACACTCTAAAAACTGCTTGTAGCATCTTATATATGGCTTGTAATAACCTCTTACAATTTTCCTTTTATATTATTTGAAAAAAATGGGGGGGGGGCGCATGTTATGTACACCCTGCAGTGTTTAAGGCTTAGATTTAAATCCTCAAAACTGATACATGTAAAACAGTATTGATTAGTATGTATCTAAGTCACTCTCAAAATATTAAAAGAAGTTCTCTCATTTTTCAGTAGGAAAATGCAGTATTTCCTGAATGTCATATCAACCCAAAGTTTTCTAGATACCATTTGGAACAGAGAAGAAATGAGAATGTCACAGGGTGACAAATTAGTCATCTGAAACTACAGACTAGCACAGTTGAACAAACTGCTTCATTAAGGAGACCCTAAAAAAACAAAAATAAATCCCACACAATCCTGTATCATCAGAAGATTCGTATTAGGTGGAAACATGCACATAACAGAAAAAAAAGTCTTTAAAATAAGGCCTGTGATAACAAAAAGTTAAGTTTTTTTCATGCACTTCAGAGCTCCTATTCAAACTTTGAAAACATCTCTTCTTTGTAAGCACATAATATGAGATTATGCAATTGCATTATGGCAGTCCCAAAATATTCTTCACTGAAAACACTGAAGCATTTACAGGCAATGCTTGCCAAACAGTCATTCCACCAAAACCACGACTCAACCACTACTTGAGCTAAACTTGTTTGAACCAGACTGAAATATAGATGTACAGTGTGTTCATGCTAAATTGCAAAACAAATTCCAGGAAAACAAAAATAACACACCTGTTGGAATACACTCACAGAAGCAATCTGCCATGCAGAGAGCTGCCAGTGACACCCAATACTATAAGTTTGAAAGAGATGGAAAAAGTAGTTTACAAAATGTATGTTTCAAAAAGGAACATACAGAAAATTCATAAATGCCTCAGATCACTGACATGGTATATGTGGGAACTGCACTGAGAACTGAAAGGAGTGACCTATTCCCAACAGGAAGAACAAAAAGGAAACCAAGGGATCTGTCACCTATAAATTTCAAGTACAGTTTAAAACATAACTAGATTATTCTCATCCAACAGCTGTGTATTGTGTTGTGAAAGAGACTTTGTGTCATCCCAGTTTCTAGTGTCCAAAACAACCCACAACAGTCTCAATTAATAACCTCACTGCAGGAGGATATAAAATCAAAAGAAATACAGGAGAATTATTGTGGCTGTGAATTCTCTTAGAATGAGACAGCAGCTGCACTATACTCACAAAGCTGCATTTGTTACAACCTGTGTTCTTCGTGGTTCACAGATAAAAGTTATACCAGCTCTTTAAAAATGCATTTCTGAAGTTTTCCTGAATGAAGCTTCACCAGCCTTCAGAGATGGCAACATATAAGCACCCAGGAACACCTAAAGTTACAAAGCCACTTTTAGGATATGAGTTCATCAGCAAATTTTTGGTGCAGCTAATTGCTTCTCAATTTTAGGTATGGGGTGGAAGAGGACTGAGACAGCAACATGACCCGTTGACCTGTGCAGCAGCGACATTATATGGGAGAGGAGCCCAGAAGCACAAGCTAGCACTAAGAGAGGCCAGTCATAAAGCAGTTCCTGGTGTAAGTCTGACACATAAGGCACCCAGTTCATCATTAAGTACACTAGGTTATATTGCAAGTCCCTTTCCTAGGCTGCCAAACAATTTTTTGAGACATCTCTCAATATCAGAACTTCAAAGGAGAGCAAAGGAAATTCCTGTCCCCTTCAAAAACCTGCACTTAAGCACATTTCAGTTTTCAGTGCTTTTATAAGCTTAGAGCTTTCAAATTAGAAATTAAAAAACATCAAAACCAGTGAAACAAAAGCTCCCTGCTCCATTCTGTCTTAACCATGCAGGTCTCCAGTGGGCATGTAAGAACTTAAGCTCACTAACATTCAGAAAAGAGGTTCTGTGACACACCATAGGTTAACAGCCTATCTCTGTATAATTTAGCTGAGGTAGCAACTATGTAAGAAATTTCTAAAATTCACAAAATACCCTTCTATCACGAACAGTCAATTAAAGACAAAGTCTAAACCATTCTCAGGAAAAATAACTGAACTCATTACACTGAGGAGCCTTCCTAAGTACTCCTCAAAAGATAACATTAACAAAAAGAAGTTATTAACATCTTCAATAATTTTCTAACCTGCAAGGAACAAACAGGACCTCAGCTATTGTTAGCTTATCTGTAACACTACAGTATGTCTAAACCATCTTGGCTCCTTCCTCAGCTGCCTTTAAGAAACACGAAGAAAAGAAATCTACCTTCACACAGGTAAATTCCCTTTATGCCACTCATCTCAAACACAGACACTCTTCACATTTAAAAAGAAAAACTGAGCCAAATCCATGTTATCATTGCACTGTAGAAATTACATTTTCTTTAGTAGAAATACAAAGCTTCAAAGTATAAAGCCACTGTACTGTCAGTTTTGCCACAGGATGATTCTGTCCATCAAAATCTAAATTCCTAAAACATTGTTTAAAAAGTTATTCTACTTCCATTAACAATTAGAACAAAAGGTCAGAAACTGTTACATTGAACGGTCTACAGCTATGCAGCTAAAGGAGTGAAGAGAAACTAACACAGAAAAATCCAGATATAGTTTAACTACACACTGTGAAACAGACCTTCAAAAGAAACAGAAGGTTTCTTTCTCAGCCCACTTCTGTTCCATCTTCTTCACAATGTGAGCTTTCTACTGCATGCCAAAAATTATCAGGCAAGACTTTAATATCTGACAGGAAAAAAAGTTTTTAAATTGAAATATTCTAAAATATATTTAATTTGAATCTTAAAGCAACTCCCTGATTTTATTCCTGAGTAACAGTCATGACCTTAATATATTAAACCTCATTTAAAAACTGCTTCCCCCAAGCTCCACTGTCAACATGGCACTTTTGTTACATTTCAAAACAAACAGCTGCCAAAACTTCAGCTCTTTTCCCTCAACATTGTTCTGCCACCATATCTCAATATTGTGGAAAGCACTTTGTGTATGCCATTTTTCAGGTTTAACTGCTCAAAATAATGGTATTTTGCCTTATAATGAAACAGGGACAGATTGATTGTCTCTGTCCTTCATAACTTCTTCTGTTTTTTCAATTTATGTAGCAAGAAGTGGCATGTTCTGCTTCACAGCAGCCAGATACCCACAAGAGTTTTATGCAAGATAAGGCTTACCTTGCTCATCAATTCCTTTAGATAACTGCTCTAAAAAGTTCACAAAAATATTCAGATTTTTATTTCTGTCAGAATCAACATCTGTTCAAGTCCAAAAAGTAACTGCCACCTAAAATGCATCTAAAGCAGATCTGATGGCAACAGCGTCATGACAGAGAAACATGCAACAAAAAAAAAATCCCCTTTTCCCTCCAAAATAAGCACTCTAAACTCACTCTCTTCTTTTGTAAAAACCTTACCAAGCAAAAATTTAGTTACACTTGCAGTCATACAAGCAATTCACAGAGCAAACTGATAAACTGAGTAAGACTACATGGCAAGTTCAATTATAGATGCACCATATGCCTCCATCATCCGCTAGGTACACAAAAGAATCAATTTGTGCAATTTGTTCAAAACACAAAAAGCCCTTTTGGCAAGATCACCCCTCAGCAGAACCAACAGTTTGAAGACTTGACTGCTGTGAGCATCACTCATTCACTCCACACTGTAGCAGAGCACTTTAAACAAGCACACGAGTTGCATGGCTCCGCTACAGGAACAGATCCATGAAGAACATCAGGGAAATTGTCAGATGAATATGTTTATCAGAAGAAATAACCAGTGAGTTTTGTTTGGTGGGGATTTTTTTTTCTAATTAACCTTCCTCAGATACCTAAGGTGACCTTTACCAAGGCCTCTCAGCAGGGTCTAGCAGCAGGTCTGGATGTACAGAGTTACTTCTAAGTTTTGTAACTCAGTTCTCAATTTACCTCTGACTTTACACAGAGGCCAGAGCTGAAATTAATAAATTCTAAAAATGAAGTATTTATGTCCCAGCAAATGTAACATCAAGAAGATTCTTACATACACCTTCACTGAAAGACATTATCACAATAAGATACAAAAAAATGAAAACATTAGTAACATTCGCTATCAGCCTCAATATAAAAATACAGAAATCTGATTTTACCCTAAACATATATTCCAGCACTTCTTTTTGTAATCCAGAGTTAAGGGCTATCTTTCATGGTAGACATGGTGATCAGTAGAGTCACACTAAAAACGAGTATGCCTAGTCAGCACCACTTTTTCCTTGTAAAGACACTCAACCAGAACATAACCTGGTACAGGTTCAATAGCAGTACACCTCTTCTGCCCATTTTCTCTCCTCTTCCAGTGGTCATTAGCCAGTAGCTCAGCTAATTACTGTTTGATCTACTACTTAGTGTTGCTGCAATTATGCAAAGTGAAGTTTAGCTTTTAAGAACAGTCTCCATTTTATCTACTAAAACACATGAAAACAAAGACTAATCAAGCAAGTACTCTACCATTTATTCTCCCACCAGCGAAAAGGAAAGGCTTCTCAAAAATATGAAGCTTGTTAATTGGAGCAATTCTTCAACAACTTTTTAAAAGCATCAGCTGGGGGGGAATGAATAAATAAATAAATAGAAGTCAGCAATGCTGAGTACCTGACCACCAGGCATTCATTTGCCTTTGCAAAGTATTAATGCCCCACCAGTACACAAATTATTCTGTTTGCTCAAGTAAATTTAGATCAGTCTGATGAAGCCACAAGCAATCACGAATACAAATTTATGAACAAGTGTAAGAAGCTTGAAACACAGGCACCCCTTACAGTTTTATGCATGATGTAGAGGGAAGGCATTCAGTACAACCCAAGCTAGTGCAGTACTTTCTGTGAAGGCCATGACCACCTGGGAGTCCCTCTTCTCCCAGCACTGCACATCATGTCAGAGCAAGATACACTGCACCTTCTACAAACACATCAGCACGGGAAGAGCAGCACCACCACTCTGTATGACTGGTAAGATAGGAAAGGTCTTTTACCAGGCATTTCTCTTTCTTTCCTGTCAGCTTTTTGGGAAACAGAGTGGTGTTTTATGAGGCTTTTTTTAAAGGTGTGGAAATCAAAAACTAAACCATATTTATATGCAATAGGTTATTTCTTTGATTTCACCAATTGGTAAGACAGGGACTAACAAAAAAAAATGGACAGCATTCACCTTGGCCACAGCTGCTTTAAAGCAGGTTCACCTTCGATAATTAAACTCACATTTGGTATATACTGAAAGCCAAGTATAACCAGCAAGGTCTTCAGAGTCAACCTTCTCAGCAAAAGCCAAAATGAGCCATTAACTCTCACATTCCAGTCATGACATACTCTAAATGTTTATCTGGTGTAGATCATTGTCTTAGAAGAAAATGATGACAGAAAGCAGTTTTAGAATAATTCCCCCGCACAGGCAAACCTCCCTCTCCAACTAAAGACTGCCTTAGGCTACAAATCAAAATTTCCAGCCGTATTTCTGCCACTGAAAAAATACACTTTTTAATGGAGGAAAAAAAGCTTAATAATGCGCTTTATGGGAAAGAAAAAAATTAATTCAAGTTTAATATATCCAAATTTTCTTCAGCTTATCCATTCTACATGTAATTCCACATACAGAACAGTTCACACAAAGGCAACTCAAGTCTGAAGTAACAATAATTTTATTTCCCTTCCTCTTATTTTTCTTCCCAATTCCTCAGCATTTCTATTTCAAGACTCTTATTTCCAAAACACCAAACAGACTTCCATGCAGAAACAACATCTCTAAGAGTTTCCCTACAATAATCCCCCTGCAAAGCCACCTCTATTTCCCTCAAGGCAGAGACTCTCCACCCTAAAATACAACCTTGCTTTCTCCTGAAGTGTTCACAAATTACACATACACAGCAAAAGTTAAGCTCCTACAAGTCTGGCAAGGTTTAGCTGACCTACTACAAATAATATTTCAACAATAAGGTAGAAAAAGCTGATAAGCACGAACACTGTGAATTTTTTTTTAGAGGTTGTTCTACAAAGAACAAGCTGCAGTTTGGAAAGTCCATGCCTGTGACCACAGAAAGTGAGCTTCAGGTGCATTATGAAATAATTTCATCCTGTACAAGTGATGAAAAATATTAACCTTCGTCATGGAAATAAAACTCTTAGAGGTGGAAAACTTGAGTGAGTTGAATCTCCATGTGACAATCCACATAATTTCATGGCAGATTAAATGAATCATTTAAATAATCCAAGAAGCACAAAGTCATTCAAACAGGCACTGTTTACATTTTTATTGCATCTTTGTCCACTGATCAAATTAACAGAAAAAAGTAACAAGTAGCAAGCTAACAAGAGTGTCTCAATTAGATATAATTATGCCTGATAAATCTTATCCCACGAGGTGTAAGGCAAGACAGCTGTGACAAGCACAGGCTGCAAACTGATTTGTCCTTAAACCTCGAAACACTATGTGCTATCTTATAAATGAAGCAAGTGATCCAACCTGCTGAGATCCATGGCACAAGAGCTGCAGTTGCCAGAAAATACTGTTGTGCAAGTCCCAGCAAGTTTTAGTTAGTCTTCAGCAGAAATCAAAGTTTTATGACTAAGAATATTACCACAGGAGAGGTCTGAACCTAAACCAAGAATCCAGTTTCTGGATGACCTGGACTCTGCACCAAGAGAGCTCTAAGGCAGCTTGCTTCTGCTCTGGCATCATCATGCAGCCTGTTAGACACCACAAGCAATATGATAAAACATACAAGTAGCAAGGGCAAAGCATCTTTTTTCACTGGTCCATGTGAAAGACTGATTTGCATTGGACAAAAATATCTTTACTGTCTTTTCTCTGTTCCCTGCCACTACTTCATTTTCCTACTGTTACTGAGAATGCTCACTTTCATGTCTCTCCATAAGCATTTATTCTGGCATGACTTTTACTGATTTAGACACATTAAATATGGTGCAAAGTACATCCCTGCATGTGGATCAAACAAACTGTAATTCATAAACTAGAAGCTGACACCAAAAATAAAGAAGGCAGAAAAGTACTTTTTCACTCCAAGTCAGACAACCACTACAGTTTGCTTGATGCCTAGCTTGAAGAAATACAATATAACATGCCACACAAGGCAAAATGCATCAATAGGATAACTAAACTGATATCCAACTACTACCAGTTCAATTTAGACAGAAAAAAGCTTCGAAGATAAATTAATTTATTTATTATCTGCAGCTACATGAAACAAGCTGGCTATGAATTAGAAAGTCTACTTCAAGCTATACAATGTAAAAAACTCTGAAAACAGTAATATAGTAAAACATTATTCAATTCAAGGCTCCTCATGCATCTAAAAATAAAAATAGACATTTCTGAAAACGTACAATCTCAAGTCCTAGATAAGAGCAAGTTAAAAATATCTGCCTTGAAGTGTTTGTTGGTGCACTGTCTAAACCCAGAAGTGACATTGACTTTTACTCAGCACTAGCGAGATCCCAGCTAAATGAGCATGTTCAGTTTTAGCCTGCCCAGTGTAACAAAGAGGGGCTAAAGAAAGTTCATCAGAAACCATAAAGCCATTTGGTGGCTGAAGTACACAAGGAACAGGGACAGGCTGAGATACCTGCACTTGTTACTCTGGAGAAGACTTGGGGGGATCATCTTGTTTTCTGCACCTACATAAAGGGAGATTACAGTGAAGACTAAGTTAAAGTCACTATCACTGTAAGTTACTGAAATTCAATAATCAGGGCAAGGAAAGATTCCTCTGTAGCAAAAGGTGTAAGACACTTTTGTGGCACATGAAACACTAAAAGAAATATCCCTTCCTCTTTCATAACATTATCGATAAACACTACTATTGGGGGGAAAAAATAAAAACCAGAAACATTTAAATGGAATCTCTACTAAATTAATAAGAAAATTTTAAAACCTGCCATAGTTTAAAACAAAAATCAAACACCTTAAGCCATGTCCTTAACACATATTTTGCCAAAAACCTCCCAACATTATCACAGTTGAATCTCTTCACCCTGCACTCCTGGACACCGTAGATTCAGACATATTCTGCAGCACCCAAGACACTACTTATGAAACTCAGCATCTCCTATTCTGTAGAAAATAGACCTCAGATCTTTTGTTAATTTTTAGTTTTAAAGAAATACACTTAGCCACAAAAAAAATGTCAAAAGACTTTAAAAGAGCCCCATTCATGTCTTGAAACATAAAGAACAGCTCATAATAAAATCAGATCAAATACTGAGAACTGGAACATGTAAATGTCTTCAGAAGGAGATTCAATGTCCAAGCAACATCTAATAGGACACATTCAAATAGAACATTTATGATCCCATTAAAATCTTTTATTCTAATGGCCCCTTCTTTTCTTTAGCATTCTTCAGATAAAAAGATTTGTGGTTTCATATCTATCAAAAGGATTAAAGAGAATTCAAGACAGAATCTGCTTCACTAAGACTGAATTTTTTCTCTTTTACAAAATTAGAAATGGGCTTTGGGTTTGGCATAACACTAAGAATGGATGATGAACAAAAAGATAAATACAATGATGATCAGTTTATCATGTCTGAAAGCATCCATTCAGAACTTCACACAACACTGGTTGCACAATGCATGCCAAGACCAGCCCTTCTATAACCATTCAAACACTGAATAAAACCAGTTATTTGTTAGATACAAAAAAAGTTGAAAAGGACTCTTTCTCAAATATTTGTAAAGATAAAGTTGTCAGGAAGTTACAGGAAATGAAATACTGGTTTCACAAGAATTTACAGCAAATCTCTGCACTATCACATCACCAAACATGACAAATTTGGTCCAAATGAGATTCAGGCATATGCTCAAACTTTATCAAGTGTGGCATAACATGATGCCAAACCAGTATCAGTCATAGGGAAGCTGATGAGATCTAATTCAGTATAAAATAATAGTGAACTAAAGAATGAATGTGCAACACAAATAAGTCATGCTGCTAGCTGGTAAGAATTTTGATTTTATTTAAGCCAACAGAATTTAAGAGAGTGATACTTTACATATGACCACTGTATTTTTGACCCAACACTGTGAGTCCTCAAGTCCTGCTTCTAGCATCACTGAACCAGTGTTCTAACTTTGTAACCTTGAATTTGGATATATATCATTACATACTCTTCACACCAACTTACATGGCTTTGTGTGCTATTGCTCTTTCCTCCTTTTACTTAGAAGGAACTTACATGCATTTTGCATTGCAGCACTTCTTCAACCCAGTGTTGATTTATGCTGAATGCCTGAAAAAGGATCAGGCTGACAGATACTGTCACTCAAACTGCAAAACCATTACGGCATTCCCAAAAAGTTACCCTAGAAGATCTGTGAATCACCATCATATAGTGTTAGGCCATGCAAACAGTCAGTGCAAATGAAGAAACAAGTATTCTCCTCAACTCTAAAAGGAAAGAGGGATCCAAGGTTTCTAATCTCAGGAGCAACAGAATGGAAGCAAGAGCTCACTGAGCCCAGACTGCACATTGTACAGCAGCTACTGAGATACAAGAGGCAGAAAGAAGAGCCTGGCTCCATTACTGCTCCCCACAGTGCCACTGTCCCAGACAACCAAAGTCAATATACAACTTATTCAAAGATCTCCCCTTCTGAGAAGGATATAAGCACTCAGTTTTGTATCTCTACAACAGGTTGCAATGTGAGATTTCTCCTATCTTCTAATCAATCCCAAGTTGAAAAATAAGTCATTACAAATTCTGCTTTACCTGCAGCCTAACTGTCCAACAATCAAAAGCACTACAAGTATATAAGATTCAATCTTTGTAAGTCAGGATGTCCTTTTTGGATCCTGTCTCATACCACTTGTCCACTGACACTCAAAACAATTAGCTTCTGCATCCCTTGTCTAGATACAAAATGAACCTGCTTAACTTATTAATAGAACAGAAAAAAAAATATATATATAAAATAAAATAAAATAAATAAATAAAAAACGAAGGAAGAAAAATGCTTAAGTTTTGGTCAGACAAGCAAAGGCAAGAATAAAACCATCTTTCAAACTCATCACACCACCTCTTCAACTAAGCCTTACAAGGCACTTGCCCGTAAAGCAGAGGCAGTCAGAAGGAAGTCAAAAGTGTCTGGTAAGAGTGAATTGGGAGAACAGTGGAAGGGCAGCATCTAGTTCATGTTTGTCCTCCTCTGACATTCACAGAATTTAGCAGGGTGAGCCTTAAAACACTTATGCATCTCTGCAGCATAATGAAGAGATTCTTCTTGAAGAAAGGTAATATGAAAAAGCTCTTGGTAACCAGTATTTCAATTTTCAACAGTAACACTGGAGGGGGGTGGTATTTCAAAATACTCCAGAGGGAAAAAGGCATTTCCCTGGTACAAAGTGATTTCCTCTACCAAAAAAACCACAAAAGCTGCTCACACAGCAGTAGTGCTAACCATACTAGAGAGAAAGAAAGACATCTCATAAGACATTTAGCTACAGAAACTATTGAGCAACCAGATACCACAGATACCACTACAGGCTCCTACTACATTTTATCTTCTGCACGTTTTCCGGAAGGAGGACTTGACAGAAATCTATACAGAACAAGCAATTACATGAACTAACAAGGTCTTGGTACCTTCAAATCTCTCTCAGATTTGATATATAAAAACACACACACTGCAGATGAAGTTCCTCCCATGTAATTGCATTCATCATACAGCTTCTCTGGCAGCTTAGAACATTACTGCATGTGCTACAGCTCTCACTACTGCTGGGACGCAATCTCACCCACTTGCTAGTCTGCTTTTACAAGACCTGTTGGACACTTTTAGGCACACAAGGGGCTAAACCAAAACCTAGAAAATTCAAGATATTTAGGAAGTTGGGGAGAAGAAAGAAGCATTAAGGAATAAAACGAACTGGAAGGAACACACAGAACAAACCACCCCAGCTGGTTTCCATAGTAAACCCAAAACTTTGGGGGCAATCTTGCCTCAAAGCCGTTATGGGAAATGGAGAACACAGCAACTGCAATGTCAGCAGTGACTGCCATGCAGCACAGATACCCAAGCTAGTGCTGAGCTGAAGAGCACTATCCATGCATTTGCTAGAACTAGACAAAAACTAAAATGGAAAAACTGCAAGTGGCAATGTGAGGCATGTTGGCTGACTCTCACAGGGTGCAGTGTCAGCTAAGACACTCTCTGAAGTACAGCCAGGCAGTACTTCACACAACTTCTGAATACAACTCTTTCTGAAGATGTCTTGAAAGCCTACACCAGATATTAATCCAGATTTAAAGGAATACTTTAAAATACATTTTAATGGCCTTAGATTTGACAATTTCTATGCATTTGCATGCATTCTGTTTGATTCCTTCTGCAGTTTTGCAGACCTTCTTATTCTCTATTATTGCTACAGGTCAAGATACACAAGAGCTCACTTAAAACAGTTATCTAGCAGGCAATTAAAATCCAAGGTAATCTATTCCAGAATTACTCTAATTTGCAGCATGCCAGGTACTATGCTGGTGCCACTGATCTTCTGACCTCGGAACTAAAACTGCTGGACTAATGCCAGAAGCAGGATGGTAAAAGCCACGTTAGCCCAGCACTGTCCCTAGGCATGAAGAGGAAGGCTGTTTGCTCACATGCAGTGCTACTACTGCTATTAAATGCTCTACATGTGCAAACTCAGCAGAGCGTTACACTGTGCCATGCAGGCACTGAGAGCTAAAGCTATAATAATAAATAAAACAAATCCAAGGCAAAGGTCTGAGCATTAATCCATAACTGTCATGGTTTTGTTCAAGCTTACTAAGGGGCCATTGATGCACATGAGATCCCATGAGGCCAGGGACTGTTCCCAGCAAACAGCAGGAGTTTGAGCTGAGCAGAGCCACTCTCAGGAGCAAAAAGCAGGCTGCAGACAAGTGCAGATGTAGTCCCTGCCTTCCTCTGAGCTGGCTCAAGCACAGCTTTACAGCTAGTTATAAATATATTTGTCCATAGCAGTTTGAAGTCTGAAGCCCAAGGCAGCTTCTGCTCTAAACACTACCAGAGATTTCTCATGTGTTTGTTAAGACACCTTGCTCAAAGGCACCTGCATTTCCTTACTTCAAAGTCAATGAGGTAAACTAACAAACGAATACACACCACTGATATTACAGTAATGTCACATCAAAATAAAATCTATTTAGTGCCCATAAATAAATAGAGTGCATACAATGCAGAGCAGCATCACAACCATGCAACTATGCTGCACCACATTAGTCATCTAGATTATTCTGTATTTTGCCTAAGATGTCCAGTTAGGGCTTTGGCCCTTTCCAGTCCATGAAAACACAGACACGAATACAAAATACTTATCTATTGTCAATATTGTCATTATCCTGCTTGATTAATTTCCCTTTTATTTTAAATCAAGACAGGCAGTCTAAAACTAAGTAAGGAGGAGGAGTAAGATATAAAGAAATCAAACTTCATCCCAAAAGTAATTGCTTCTGCCACTAGTAGAAACCATCTACAAAACCTTCCCCACAAAAATCCCTTCTTTCCTAGATGGAAAAAAGGAGATCAGATGATATTAACCTTACCAGAAGCAACAGCTTGCTCCTCACATGTAATCACAAGACTGCACAAATCATTTGCATTCACAAGACAAGCAAAGGCCCTGAGAAGAGAGTCTGGTCAAAGCTGTATATGGCTATTAAACCAGTCCCTCCCCTTGCATCCAAGTCTCTGATTGTCCAGTGTCTCAGAAGAGGTGACTGAGACCAGATGATCCATTCCCAAGGGACAGCTACATGCTGTAAGCTCTTCTCTGTTATCTTTCTGGTGGGGCAGAGTCAAGCAACTTTTTGGTACAACCATTCAGTGAGATAATAACAATAGCTCAATTTCAGAAGTAGCTTCATTAACACTGTATACATTCATCTTAATGACATTCAACACTAATTAACATAATTATAAAGTGAACAGCAGTGGCACTTCAACAGTATCCTAAGTCATTGGTTCAAGATTTTGAACACAGGGATAATAAAACACACTGACTTGCAACATAGGGTGCAGCACCTAACCTGCTTGAAGCTGCAATGTATTTCAAGAGCTTTTGGCATCTCGGCTAAGTACTAAGGTGATAACAAAGAGAGGTTACAGCAAACAAGATAGCTACTGCTATTGACATTTTTAAACCAACAGAACAGTCACTCAGCACTAACACTAGATTCAAAACAAAAAAACCACCACCACCACAGAAAGAATTTTTTCTACCTGGCAAAACAGCTTTGAACATCTGACACAAAGAGGTGTTTGTACTTCCTCCATCAGCAACAGGAAAACACTGTAATGCAGAAACCAGCCACTATTAAGGGGTATTTTGCATTATACTACATACACCATTACTTCATTTCCAAAAGTACTATTAAACACTAATAATTAATTACTTACTTGCAAGCACATAAAACCCACTACTGCTGCAGAGCAGTTTTTATTGCAACATGTAAAATGCCACTGAAATAGACAGCACTGTTTCACGCATCCTCTTCTTTCCCCATGTAAAAATGTGAACACGAAAAACCACACAAACAATGTTTATAAAATCCTCATGTTACTTCTCTGTTACAAGGAATAAAGTTCTAATCTGTAGCTAAGTTACAAAAAAGTATTAATTTAGGTCTGTTTTCTGACAGCACCTGGGGAAAAAAAGATAAACATTTTGGAGGAAAGCATGATCCAAACTTAAAAAACTAGGCAGAATTTTAAGCATTAAGCTTCCTTTTTATTGAGTTGTGCTGATTCTTCTTCTATCTTACTTCAAACAGATCTTCAACTCTCCTCTCACTTTTAAAGCTAGAAAATGAGACATCTCTGGGCCCTTCTTTTATAAATTGTAACACTCAGGAAAAAAGGAAGAAGGGAGAAGCAGAAACAGATTCTATCATTCACTTGTTCATATAGTTTTAGCTACAATATTTAAACACAAGTCAAAAATTTGCTTTCATCAGTACTGTGCTCTATCAAAAAGCATTAGCCATGCTAACTCTGGATGTTTCTGGATTGTTTTTACCCTCTCCAGCATCCCTGAGGTTCACAACACTACCTTCCAATATGTTCCAAACAAGGCAGCGATCAAAGCATTACTTGATTTTAAATGTGTCCACTAGCTCTACATTTGACCAATTACTTCAAGTTTGACCCTTGTTAATTCTAAATACTTCTTCCTATTACTCATAACTGAAAGATTAAATGAGGAATTTATCTAAGAATTCCTTCAACTGCTCCTTAACTTTAATAATTGTATCAGTTTGTGAGATCTTTCTATTTAGCCCTAAGTCACTTAAGGCCCTGCTTCAAAAACATAAAGACACCTGTCACCTTAAGTCAGACTGCACCACACTTGGGAATATTTGATGACTACTATTAATTGCTTTGTAGGTTTTTTTAAGCAAAGTGCAGGCTTACAAGAAACAAGGAACAGTTAAGATCTCTTCCCTCACCCAGTATTTCAGGCTTTTTTTATCTCTGGGCACTCTGTGCTTCTACAAGAGGAAATGTTTACCTTGCCTATAATTATTTTTCATGTAGCCAGCTCCACACAACTGCAATTAAATGAATTAAAATGACTGCTTCCCCCTGCCTCCATTTTCAGGACTGATGCATTCTATGTTTCAGTTAAAAAGCACATTCACAATATGTGCCCTCTTGCCCTTGGCAGGCAAAAAGTTGTTGACAGTTTGAGGCAAGTCATTACATTTAACATGCACAAACAAAAAGATACTTCAACAATGCAAGAATGGAAAACCTCAATTCAGTTGCTCAGGTATGTAAAGTACCAACTTATATACTTAAAAAATACATATAATGATGTCAACATCAGTAGATAATTACTAACTTCTGTTAAAATAACAACGATGAGCACCCTTGCAAGATTTAATAACTGCTCATTATCACACCTTTGTTTTACAGGAGATGTGCTTTAAATTACCAACAAATTTGAAAGTCTTTACTGCATCAACACTACATATACAAGTGATTAAATCTAGAATACACAGTACATTATTACATGTTCACACCCAATCCCAAAACTGTTGTCTGGAGACAGAATAATCTGTCCCTGTTCTCAAATGTTATCTAGTGTATTAATTAACCTTAAAAATTTCCAGCTGAAAATAAAAGTACAATAGTACAGGATTAAAAAAAGTCCTGATGATTTCAGCACATGATAAAAAACCCTGCAGATCTTCTGGCTTTACCTAGATAGGGAGACAATTGTACAATAAGGCAAGAATTAACTTAAGGCTCTCAAATTATTTCACAGTGCATATCTCACAGTTTAAACAGCAAAGTGGAAGTGTTTGTGGCAGGTAGTTCTCCAGATTACCACAAACACTCATGTACAGGCAAACCCTAAAAAAAAAACAGATCTTACTTTTTTAAAAAAGCCTTTCAATTTGAAACAGATAATGTTTTAAGCTTATATCAACATTTTCTTTTGTTTATATTAAGAGAGGCATCCTAGCAAATATTCTCCCACCACCTCTGTATGGCAATACAACAAACAGCACTAGATCTGGGAATTCCCAGAGCTATGTCAAGTACGAGTCAATGACTGCCCTGCTGGACAATGCAAAAGTCAAGGAGCGGGAGGGAGGTTAAACAAAACTTGAACTGACTTTTGCCAATACTTCCCTCTACAAAGACTGCAAAAGAAGGGAAAGTGTCATGGAAAAAAAACATCCAAGGAAAGTATAAACTATGTTAAAAGCTTTTACAGAAGTATCTTCTTTTCTCCTCACTTCTGAATGTTTTCTCCAGCAAAAGCTATGGGAAAGCTATGGTTTGCTCTTTCTTCCAGCTGCTGTATGATCAATACAGTGCAGTCTATTGAACTATTTTATTCTGATTCATACAAGATGTTAAATACATTTGGAAAGTAGATAATCAGTGCGAGTATCACATCATTCATGAAGATATATTTATTTTCAAGGCATGAAAATGCTAAACCATAACTTTCCTCTGCACAATTATGCAGTTCTTCAGCATGGACTGAAAAGATAAAATCCTATTTCAGCCCTTACAATTTGAAAAGAAACCACTCCCAGAAATCTCAACTGCATCCAGCAGAAGGAGGGAAGGCCCTCTAGGATTTATCTGTTGAGGTCTAATATTGTCTTCTATTTGACATATGCAAAAATACTCCAAAAATAGTATCAGACATTTTAGCTCTTAAAAATTTAAAAAAAAAAAAAAAAAAAACAAAAAAAAAACCAGATTGGTAATTCAGAAAGTGAGGAGAGAAGCCTTGTCTACAAAAACAGATCTTTAAACAATTCAGAGGTAAGAACTGTAATGACTTTTACACAGCACTAACACATTTAAGCCTGCAGTCATCACTCATTGTCTTTAATTTTTAAATATGCAGACAAAGTTGTTACACTTCAAAAATGCAACAAAGAAAAAAATAAAGTCTGATCTTTGCCACAGTTTCTTCAGCAAGAGCAAATTTGTCCCTGCCAAAAGGCAAATGTTCAAGATGTGTATGTTTCTGCTTCCACGAGTCTCTTGAGAGAAAATGAGTAAGTACACACAGAACCCACTGCCCAACTGCCTGCCTGGATAAAGGAAAGGGGCTTTCCTGTCACAGGTTTGCAACCTGAGAGCCACCAGCAGGGGTGCTGCTACCCCTGCAAGAGACAAGAAATGGGCTGGACACCAAAGGAAAAGTGTGTCACATTAGTTTAAAAAAAATAAAAATAAGGTTACTGTAAGGATGGTTTCCCTTTTTGAAGTTGTTTAAGCTGTACCTACAATAGCATTTCCAACACCAATGCCCTTTAAGGAGCCCTCCAGCTATCCCCAACTAGAAGCCTGCAGAGCCCACAGAGGATTAACCCCAGGGACCAAGCTCCACTGGAGCAGGGCTGGCTGCCACATTGCTCCCAGTGGCTCACGACTTTGTCCCATCAAGCTTTAAAAGTCTCCAGTGATGGATCATCAGCAGTCACTCTGGTGTGGTCTGTTAAATGCTTTGTCACTCTCTGAAAGATTTATTTTAATTTCTATAGGGTTTCTGGTGTGCATAAACTGGAATTCTAGAGGAAACTAAGCTAAAAATCCCTGCCCAGAAGTCCACCAAATGTGACCCAACCCTTAATGGCCACAGAGGTCCAATCCAGCAAACCAAATCTGTGTTTGGAACATCCAATTCAGGAGACCAGACAATATTATCTCTGAAGTAAAACTATACTCAAATACAACATGTTATGAACTGGGAGACTTGAAGCCCCCACCTTCTGCCAGAGACCCATGTCTACTCTGCCAAATCATTTGCTATAGTAAGACCAATTGACAAAACCATAAATATAAACAGCAATTTTGAAATCAAATTAAAGTACTCTTTGAAACAAAAAGAAGAAAAAAAAAAAAAAAAAAGCCAGAATATAACCTCTCCCATAAACACCAATCATCATATATCTGCACCAAATACTTCCAATGACCATGTGAATTTTGAGTGAGCAAGTAAGACCAGTACCTTATAATAAAAACAAAACAAAAAAAACTGCAATCATTTGAAAAAGTTCCAATAACAATGTAAAAATGTTCTTGGGGTTAAGCTGTGGTGCTTAGTTGCTGGCTGGGGTTAAACCACAACAGTAACCTTTGGTCAAATATACGAATGCTTGTATTAAAAGTATGAGCACCAACAAGAAAACCCAAGAGATGTATCAAAGCTGCTGATGTGAACAACCGGCATACAGAAAGTTCTGCCACCACAGCAATAGTTTTACAGATATTATCTGCCACTCTTAAAAAAAAGTTCTGTATTAATCCTATTTCACATCAGCATACAATAAGCCTGTCATTACTTATTCAGAAGTCAAAAGACAATTGATTTAGCTGATGGTGCTGTAAAACGCATCATGACTCGAAAAGTCAGAGAACAGAACCATGCTACAAAAGCAGCCCTTGGCACCTCCTGGGACCCCATCACCCACTGCACAGACAAGGCAGCAAGGCAGGCTACAGAGTAAAGGAAGATGCTTGGCAATTTCCCCCACCCAGAAAAGTAAACCCTAAAATCCATAAAATAATCCAGCCAAGTACATTAAACATAACTAGGTCTCAGAGGCTGACCTAACAGGCAACTTTTATCCAAGTTATTCTCAACTTCTGACCTATACCTCCTAGCAACATGGAAGAGGAATTTGTTTCCTGATGATTTTGGCTAGTTTAGGTTTTTTAATCCACTATAACATCACCAGTCAGGGAAAAAAAGATATATTTTAGGGTTAACTGAAGAAGCAGTCACTAAATTGAAAGTCCATGTTAAAGCACAAGTTCAAAGTCAACACATATCACAGCTGCAGTAATAAAGTCAGAACCAGTCTCTCTGAGGTTTATGTGAGTATTTTGAGGTACAAATCCTGTTACCTCAAAAGGTAAATAAACAACACAAAACTTAAACAACTCCAAAAGCTATTTGAGCACTGAAGGTAAAACCATATGGATTAAAGAAGAACAATCCAACTTTAAACCAGCTATATGATACATGCCAGTAGCTTCTCTAAGTTTTAAAAACCTATAAAATAAAACTTGGTCTTCAAAAATCATTCTACTAATCTCTACAATCTACCTGAAGAAAGCATTCTTCCCATTCTACAGAGCCTAAGACCAAAAGTAAATGAGTATTAAAACATCAACAAAAAATTCAAAGTACCTCTCAGGCCTAGGCATGAACCACTAGTCCAAGTAACAACTCTTCCTTCACTGTGATACACTTCTAGAAAAGTTGTTCTACACAGCCATGCATTTTGCAGGCACTGGATTTCTCTTGAGAAGAGACATCCATCCACTATGCAGAGAACAAGAGCTATGACTACTGCACTGCAGCAGCCAGCACAAACTGAAACAGTAGGAAGACACAGCTTTGCAGGACTCCACTCACAGACTCACACCCTTGAAAGAAACAGGACGAATACTTGGTCAGCAATCATACAATTCAACAGCTATCAAGATCATGAAAAGTGTTCTGTCTCTGCATTCAAAAGAAGTGCTCTTTAAAACAGGCTTCCAGAAAGAAAACAAAGGCATGTAAATGCTTAGCCTCACTTAACACAAAAGACATGTGGCAGACTCTAAACCAAATACCTCACCCAGTAAACTGTGCCACAGAATTCAGTATTAAAGAGACTGAGATAATGACATAATTTAGCTTTACATACAAAAAAAAAAAAAGACATCTAAAATCATTTTATCTGCTAATTCATATTCAAAAACACAGTTAAGAAAAACAAACAGTCTCTGCAACTCCTAACGGGTTTCCCAAAGTTCAGAGTGCAAAACTAATATCAAAGCTAACACCAAAACTGCTACAGACTGCGTTAGTCTTGTGCTGCCAGCTGCATAAGAATGAAAAATCAAAAATTATAGTCATTCAGCCTCACCAATGACCATAATCTCTAAGTTTACAATCAAACCTTAGGTTCATCATTGCTTGTAAAGCTGCACCCCCAAAAAATATTGATTGCCTTTCATTAGAGAATATGTCAAGTCTCACCAAGCCATCAAATCCCCCTCCAGCTTGAGTGTCCTCATTCAAATATTACACCGAACTCCTGTGAAATATAAAGCTTAAGACTATTTAAAAGCTGCAATTTAGAGAGATATACTTGAAATCAAGTCACTGAAGTCAAATCTCCCTGAAACATAAAATACAGAACAACATAACTTTTTTCACTCACAGAAAGATACTGAACATATGATTAATTTTACATGCCAAATCAACAAAACCCTTACCTAGCAGTTCTTAAAATTGTGTTTGCACTGATAAAAGAAATAACTGCACTTACCATTGCAGTATTCCAGTCATAACTTATTAAAAAGTATAACAAATAGCTTTCAGAATAAATGAATAAAATAAAAATCTAAAATACAGATAAAGAAGCAAAACAGAGCAAAGATACAAAAAAGTTAGGATAATTCAATCATGTCTTATTGAATTTTTAAATATTTAAATTAAAGAGCTGGGGAGAAATAAAAGCAATCTGCCTGACACCAAGGAAACAATAGATCAAAACTGTTTGCCAAACAGCCAACACTTAGGGTCAACGAGAATAAATTTCAACCTGTGAAAATGTCAGCATTAGGGAAACCAACTTGTGTGACCGAAATTGTGATGATGGCAGAAGCTTTGCTTCTTTACCCCAGTAGGGCATCCAGGATTTCTAACCAGTAGCAGTAAGAACTCAATAGCTTGCAGCAACCCCCTTGCTGAAGGGATTAAACTACTGATATGGAGAAAACTGTTCCTTTTTCTTCTCTACAATAGACATACTACAGAACAAAACAGAGGAATAGAAAAGAAATTCAACTGGGCCTCAACCCATTCTCTTACTGGACTACCTCACACCTTCCCAATGTATTTCTAAAATTATGACCTTACTCAAGTGCAAAATAACCAGTTGGAATATTCTGTGTTCTTAAGTTTTGTTCTCCTATCTTAGAACTACAAAATGCCCCCATAGCAGCAAGTCTAATAGTTCTGAAACAGACATTTTAAAGGATATATTTGAGACAGATTTATAAAACTGAGAAGACAGTAAGAGCTACACAAGAACAAAATGCTCCCAAAGTGCCAGCAGAATGCTTATAAGTATGATGAAAAAAAAAAAGAACTCCTTGAAAAGCTCCAAAAGGCAGAATAGGCCACATTTGAACATAGTTTTTAAAACAACAGCTATCCAAAAATTAATCCCAAACTTTAAAATAGCATTTCAGAAAAATATGAGAGGGATAAAAAAGAGCTCCTCAAGCCTAGAACCAGTGATGCACAACTGAATTACAATAATACCTTTCATTATAGAAAAAACAGATCATGAATTGAATGTCCCCATATTAAGTCCTCACTCCAGGCTGCAGCTCCACCCTTTCACAGTCTGTGTCAATGCCTACCTCTACACCTGCTAGCCTTTTTCATCAAGCAAATTTTTGCAGCCCTACAATAGTCAGAGCTGACATTCCATTTTGCTTCTGACTTCATAATCTAAGAGGTTTTATGAACCACAACTGAAAGCTAAGTATGCCTATCCCAAACAGCAATGATGAAACTAAGCATTTTATTAGCATCAGTAATACCTTCTTAATGCAATGTTGAGCAACTAAGTGCACATCCTTTAATCAACTGGCCATAAATAAACACTTAAAATGGTGAAAAAAATCTTCTGTCCCTAGCTTCTTATCATCAAAATGAGACATAATATACACACAAAAACATTCAATCAAGAAAATTCTCTTTTTTAGCTTTACCTAAATAGAACCTATGGAGTTGTTATTTGGAAAAAAAAAAAAAAACAAACAAAAAAAACTACTGTGAAGTTCCCACACTGTTTGCACATTAATAAATGGTACGGCATCTGATGGCCTAAGGCATAAAAGCCTTGACATTGAAACACAACTCAGATCTCTATGATTACAACTGCCACAAACTTCTACCTTAATACTTTCACATGTCTCTCCCACCACTTCAGCTGAAGGGGAATGGAGTCTAGCTCAGCAATACATTTCAAATAAATAACAACCAAATTCTCCACCTGAGAGCACAGATACTTGCTACCCAGCTAGTACTTGCAGCAAAAACTCTTTTCCCTTTTCCAAAACTGGTTTATGCCTTAATTTAAAGGAAACAAGTGCTTAATTCCCATAGTTAAAAAAGAAATAAAAACGATCAATCAAAATCCCATCATGAAAGGGCTGCTTTCTAAAGAAAACACCAATCTTGGTCCATCCATACAGATCTGGAACATAATGAAATCTGACACCTTTACTCTGAAGACAAATTTGCATTGTATTATCAACTAGGGCTCCGTGCTTACAGATGCACTTCATTCAGCACGCAGTAACTGGTTCATTAAAGCAGCATCACTCAAATTTTTTAAAGCGATTTTGCAGGCAAAATCCTTAAACACGATTTGGTAAGCTGTATTATTTTTTTAAAAAAGCCTCTGTTTTATTTTACGGGTTAAAACGTGCCTTCTCAATCTAAAACATACAGATGTTGTGGCCAAGGTTATACAAGGAGATCTTCATTAAGTTGAGCAATTCCCATTTTGTGTCGCTGCTCTACCAGATATGAATGAGTGCATTCCTCATTACACGAACTGAAGCTGCATCACAGCTATCCAATACAAATGATACAGTTATCTTTAAATACAGCATGAGAACGCCAACATAAGGACTTCATGCAATATAAAACAGGGGAAGAGCAAACAAACTCAGCTTTGAAAGATAATCGCCTTCTCATCTACCTTTCCTTGCTTCTCCGCCTCCTCCTTCCCCTTACGATTCAGTTTAAGGCATTCCCTGTTTTCCCACTTTTCCAGACTCCCAGTGAAGAAATCAACCAACCGCAAACATTTTGTTCCTCCACCCCACCTCCTCGTGAGCAGGGCATTCAGAACATCCCCACCGGCACTGCCCCCAAATCACTTAATTGTTATCACTGCTGCGGTCTCAGCACCGGCTCGGAACAAAACCAGTCCCACTACATCCTCGGAGGATATAAAAAGTAAAGAAGTGGTGGGGGGAGGGGGGGAAAGAAAAAAAAGAAAAGAAAAAAAAGCGTAAGTGCAACTTACAGCGGCGAGCAAGAGACAAGTTATCTAGCGAGGCGGGGAGGCGAGCGGCGTGTGCCGCTCCGGGCCGCGGGGAGCGCGAACCCCGCCGCAGGGCGCCCTCGGCGCGGCCGCCTCCGCACGGGCGGGCAGCGCGGGAGCCGCCGCCGCGGAGCGCAGCGGGCCGGGCCGCCGCCGCTCACCGCCGCCTCCGGCCGCTGCTCCCGCTCGGGGCTGCCTTTCCTGCGGAGAAAAGAGACACAAACCCGGAACCTAGCAGCCGGCACGGCTCGCTGCAGGAGGACCCGCGCCCGACCCGCCGCCCCCGGGGCGCTCCGGGCAGGCGCCCCCCGCCCGGCTCTGGGCGCTGAGGCGGGAGGCAGCTCACAAGGCCACTTTCACCCGGACCCCGCTGCCCTCGCCCCGTTAACCCCTGTCGGGCCGGGGGCCGCTACCCTTCCCCCGCACGCACGCCCACCCACCCGCACACCTTCGGCCAGCGGCACGGCGGCTCCCCACGGCAGGAAGGAGGGGGCGCGGCGCGCAGCCCGCCCCGGCTCGACGCTGCCGCTCGCAACTCACCCAACAAAGTTGCTGCGGCGGCTGCCGGCTGGGCTCCGCTCCGCTCGCTGGGCTGGGCTGAGCGCGGCGCTCCCCGCCCGCGCAGCCCGGGATGAGCTCACCCCGCGCCCGCCCCGCCGCGCTCCGCCCGCCGCCGCTCTCGCGAGAGGGGCCGCCCGCAGCCCGCCCGCGCCACGGCGGCGTTCCCATGGCAACAGCCAAGCGCCGGGCCCAGCGGGCGGCTCGGGCCCGCGCCGAGCGCCCTGCCTTGCCATTCACTTCTTACCTCTTGGTGTTTACGTCACTTTCCGGCCTCCCGCAGACCTGTAGGGAGAAGGTCACTGTAGGTGCTAACACAAAGTCAAATCCTACCATACGAACAGTATATCCCGAGCTCTTTTGCTGCCAGTCAAATTAAAATGGATTCTCCCGTAGATACCCATCACAGATAACAAATTAAAGATGTGGGAAGGCACATGTGAAAAAACAGCATACGTCAACATCACCCCTTGCTCTGCAGGAACACTGCTCTGTTTTCAAATGGCCAGAATTTTGAAAACAAGCTGTGGGTAACACATTCCAGATACTCTGCTAGTGGTTGTTACTGTCCTTGGCTTGGCAGAACGCTAACAATCTCAGTTAAACCACTTTAAGCGAAGCTTTCCCTGAAATTAGGACACAGTGATTTGGACTGGCGCCGTTCCAGCAGCGTGCAGAATGGTGATAGCTCGAGCGAGCCGTGGTGAGCAGCTGCTCTGCCGCAGAGACGCTCGCTTCACACCCCATTCACTGGCCAGGAATGTCCGGACAGCAGAGACCAGCAAACTTACTTATGGATCCATGTGGCTTGACACCTTCTGAAGATGTTCCTTATTGATCTTCAGTACTGATGTTTAAATATCACAGTGTTTGGTACTGTAAAAATATCCTGATTTCCAGAGAGCAATCACTCTTTTACAGGTTCTTGAAGTCATGACTCTTGCAGGTGTTCTGGGATCAGAAAAAACAATCCTGATGTCGTTTTCCTGGGAAGAAGAAGAAATATTATGGATGGACAAGGAACTGCTGTGGCACAGAAGGAAAAGTAGAATTGACATGCTATAAAAAAACAGGAACATTTTCAGTATTTAAATATGCTTATCTTACATCACCCACCTGAAGTGATTTTTTACTTTTAAAATATGTATTTTTTTGGGGTTTTTTTTTATGGAAATGAAAACTTTTTTATTGGCTGCTAGAGCCCCAGTCCTATAAAGGGAAGTCCAAAGAGACTTACAGGCCTCAGGTTCATACACACAGCAGCACTGGATGTGACTGCAGTATTAGGAACTGTGGTGTGCAATTACTGAATTTGCCTTCATCAGAGGAATTTAGATAGTGAGGCTTTGGCTTGCAAGTTCTTTAATGAGGTTAATGAGGCTAGCATAGTCTCAAATGGTTTGTATGATCTTCCTTCACACACTGCTGCTGTGTCAGATCTTCAAATGAGGAAGACGTTCAGAAGGGGCGCACAGGGAGGCAGAGGCTCTGACACCAAGCACCAGCCCAACATATGTGCTGTCTGCACACACCCCTGCCTGCAGTCTAGCCAGGAGCTCCTGGGCCCCTGCAGCTTCTCCCTGAATCCCAGGCCTGAGAGGTTGACATCTGGTACTGCAGGGGTCCCGTGTGAGGGCTGCTGGTGTGAGATGCTGTTCTCACCAAATTCTCCCTGTTGCATGATTCTCCCCATCTAGAGTTGTGATTAGGGAAACAGCAGCACTCAAGAAAAATAGTGTTCTCACAGGTGTCAGGACATCCAGAACTCATGTTTTTTCTTTCCCTGGAAGAACAAACTTCTCTGTGTCTTTATAGTAAGCAGTTATTAATTAGGCTTGAGGAGGGGAGAGAAGGAGAATTTGGAGTTTACACCTGACCTATGTAAAAAAGTCATCAGCAGAGCTGATCAAAAATAAGAGGGATAGCAGGGAGTTTACTCCAAAATAGTTATCTTGCTTCAATAATGCACATCTAATTCCAGAACAAAAGGACTCTCTTCTCTTTTATAGAGAACTCACACACCAGTCTCTGCTTGACTAGCTGTTACAGAATGAAGGATTCACAACTGGTTTCCCTGTGTAGAGACAAGCCTCAAAAACTCCAATGATTTTTGAATGCAAACCCTTCTTCTGCCACTAACTTTCTATGTTACCATAGTCAAGTCACTTAATTTCTGTTTTGTTTTGTCCTTTAAACAAAAAAGGAAAATGATACAGCTATTTTCCTCAGAAGAGAAAAGTGAGTGTAAATTAATTAATATTTATGTTGCTCTCTGAAGATTTGACTTTTTGAAAGGGTAAATAGTAGGACTGTTTCTGAGTAGAGCTGGCTGGAGTTACTGGAAGCACAGGGAAAATCTGACTAAGAACCTGAACCACCCTGAAACTGAGGCATAATTTATTCATTGATGAACAATGAACATGTGAAAGTTTGTATCCAGCACATCCTTCCAAGAAGCATTGCAATTTGGATATAAAACTCCCCAGAAGATTAAATGAAGCAATTAACATAGTGTTGAATTGATAGAGCCCAAGATCAGTGCATTCCAGGATATTCATGTTCTCAGGAAGTTTCTATATGTGGAGAAGGCTTTAGGTTCTTGGAGTGATTTCTAGCATTATGACCCTGGAAGTTAGAGGACTGTCTTTGATATGGATCATTTCAGTGATCCAGTTTATGGCACATAAACAGTTATACTGCCATAAGGAAAGGCCAGTTTTGCTTTGAGGCACTGAGGACAAGAGGCAACTTCTTTAGCCAGTGTTGGCAGGAGAGGCAGCATCTTCTGAGCTATAACTTCTGTGCTCTTTTCTGTTTTTTTCACTCATATACAGGCATTTTCTAACATCAAGTAGATATAAACACTCCCTGCCTTCACCAGTTATAATTCTAGGCAACTCATACAGTCATTTGAACTCTCTAAGGGACTTCAGAGGCATTTTAAAGCAATTCTCTCTGCAGCTTACAAGAATTCATCCTGAAGTAAATCTGTTCCATTTAATTGGCACGGGTAATTACTAATAGGGCATAAAAGTATTTGAAGTCATTAAAACTCAATGTGAGAAATACACATTAGCTAGAAGCATGGAAAAATGTAATATTTTCATAAATGCAAGGAAATGTTTCAGATTTTGGTATATGTAACATAGTAGAAATATTGAAGGATTTATTTCAAAAAGGATTTGAAAAGAAAGCATGCAGGAGCATTTGCAACAAAGCAGCACATGGAGCAAAGTGTGCAGGTGAGCCTGAAGGCTGGTGCAAAGAGATTGTCAAGTAGGAAGTACAAAATGAAATGATCAGTGTCGAGTCTGACAGGCCAGAATTATGACCTCTCAGCTGTGGGCAAACAGAGGCACCCAACCACATTGCAGCTTCCTCTTGCCAAGCCTGTCTGTCCTGCTTTGCAGTCAGCAGCCTCTTTCTCACAATTTGCAAGGATCTGTGTTATTCTTATGCATTTCTATGGTCTGCCAAACCACTGGAATAGAGAAAAAAGCCCAGAAACTGTACTAATGGGAGCCACTTAGGACCTAGACAGCTGTAGATTCCTCAGAAAAGAATTGCAAAACACACATTCAGAACATGTCTCAAGTCTGCCTTTACAGAGGCATGAACATAGCCATTAACTTTATGAATCAAGATGGCTTTTCAATAATAAAGGCACAGTTAATAACTTTGGCTGAAAGGTTTTTTTGTAAAGAAGCCCCACATTTTATTTGGATGCACATCAGAATACTTAAAAATAATATTTTGATGTTACTTTTTGGTTTTAATTTAATACCTGGAGCAAGAAAATGGCTGGTTAGACCAATATACAGTAATTCAGCATAATGTGTCAAGTAGTCATAGTACTACAGGCTTAGGAGGAAGTACAATAGAAGGGAAGGAAAATTAGAAATTTTCCTTGCCTGACAAAAAAGTAAAGCAAAAGGGACATTTCTGGAGAGAGGGTTCTTGGTTTCAAATTTGCAAGTGATTTAATACAATGTCAGCCATTAAATCATAACATTCAAATATTTGAAAACAACATAAGCAGAATTTCACTGCTTTATTTAATAATTTATTTAATTTATTTAATAAAAAACTCCCTTCTTGTGCATTAAAATATTAGGGATGAGAATTCAAATACTCAAAATAATAAATCCCAAATACCATCTGCTTATACCTTTATTTAAAATTTCTTGGGCATAGACACTCTATAATATGAATTGCAATTACATGATTGTATAACTTTTTCTGAAGCCTGGAAAATCAGAGTGCAGCTCCACACCTTCCTTTCTGCTAATTGTTGTTCTCTAGCCCTGAAGACAGGTGGATGTGTTGCCAACTAGGTTGATCTGGAGTGTTCATCAGAACAGAATGTTTCACAAACAGCAACAAATTTATTTTTACCCCTTTCCTGTAAGGTGATATTTTTATCCCCATTTTATAGATTGAATAGCTAGCACCTGGCTTTTTAATGTGGTTAGGAAGGGATAGCTCTCCTTTTCCAGAAGCACATGTACCCAGGAATTAATCTCTAATTGTGAATACTTTTGCAAATCAAGCCCCAGTTTCCCTGGAGTAAGACTTAAGCAACACAAGATGGCATACACAGGCACTGCTAATGGAAGAAGTAGATCTGTTTACTCCACAGTCTGCTCCTTCTTCCTCTTGGTTGCCTGTTCCTGCCCCTGTCCTGCCCCTACCTTTGCGCTGCACAGATGTTCATGAGACTCTATGGCCAACTAACTCAGAGACCTGCTCCAGCTAGAAACTAACCCAACAGGAAAAATAACCACTAGCATTCAGACAGATCAGTTTCCTGATCCAGTTTAGACTGTGGCCTCATAAATGTTTGATGCAGGATAAGACAAAAAACAGGAACAGAAACAAACAGCCAAGAGGGCAGGTAGGTAGGATTTCTTCACTCAGTGGCAGCATCAGCTTGCTCTGGATAGAAGCATTTGTTGAACCTCAGAATTAGGGGCACAAACATATCAGTTTTGTTCAAGGACTAGACTTGAAAGGAAAAGACATGACTGCAAGAGTGTGGTAGCGGTGGAAAGGACACAATTTCAGTTCAGCTGCCCTTTTACCTTGTGACTACTGAACTCTTTCTTTTTTGACTGCCTGTTTCCTTTGCCTTCCTTCTCTGTGGGACTGTTGTTCACTGATGGGGCTAAACACTGAGTTCAAATGTAATATTTAAATTGGCATCTCTTCATAGCTCTTCTGAGCACTTTGGAGAAATGAGTGTAATATTTAAGAAAAGTGAGCTGGAAGGAGGAGATGTGGTTTGATTCTTGCCCCAGGGATTGTTTCTATGTTTTTGAAGAACATATTCTGGATGATACTCAGGTAAAGTCAAAAGTGTCTCAGTACTGGCTTTTATGCTCTGACACCAGAAATCCTTCCTTTCTTTTCTGGGAAATGGCAAAATTTCAGCAGTAGTCATGGAGAACATTCCCACCAAGAACAGCTCACAATAGCATGCTTGTAGCATTTGCCTAGAAAGTGGAACATGTAGTTGGAGATTGATGTTGACCAGAAAGAAACACAACCCTAGTGCTTTGTATTCAAGGAAAGTTTAGTCCAGGCAGAAAAAAGCAGAATCCCTTCTGTTGGCAACATCTCAAAATGAAAGAGTGCCCTCTCATTTCTACTTGTATTTCTCTCTAGCAAAGGGTTCTGGGCTGTTCATGCTAGGGAAAGGAGGTATCTGCTAGTCTTATCTTGGATGTTAACAGTAGATTCGTTTGAAAGGGGAGGAAAACAAAACCCAGTATCCTTGTAAATTTCTAGAAAGCTTGAGCAGCGTTCTTAAACAAACTTGAATGATTCGTTCTGAAGAAAATGTAAAAAAAAAAGCCCTCAGATACATTTCATTTTTGTGTTTCCATAATTCAAGGTGACTGTTTTTTAAAGTATTTTATACACAATTAGTCTGAAATATGGTTTTCTAGCTCTCAGTTTTCTGAGCAAAATATAGAATGACACAGTTATTAACCTTTCAGAAACCTCTCCTACACACAACAGAATTAAATTCTACAGAAAACTGAATAGCATTGGGAGAAATTCCAAATGACTTACCACTCATTTGTTTGATGGATAGTTGGGCTAGCTATTGCTTTTTACAGAGCTGCCAATCACTGAGAGTGCTGGGATATATTCCGAGGACTCTCTTAGAATCACAATATGCAGTCACAGGGTTCCATAGCTTAAATTATTATGGAAGAAACAGTTACATTGCATGAGAAGAGATGATACTGTTACCACAAGAGGATAATATTGTGGTATCAGCAGCTTCCACTTTTCAGCAGAGTAAGTTGCTTCTTTCAATATGACATTCAGAGATATTATTTGTTTGGAAGGCTGTTCTGTCTGAGGATTTCAGTTCTGATGTTGAAACTCCAGCTGAGATCACCATATTAGATAGAGAGGGGAAATTGTTGTATCAGTTTGTTTATTCTGCATTTGGCAACTCTCTGAATACTCAGTTTCATTCTTTCCATAGCAAAGGGTGTTAGTCACTCTGTTGTTTGTCTGAGGATTTCATATAGCAGGAAGAAGAGGGGAGAAAACACTTAATGATTTTTGAAGTCCAAAAACTAACAAAAAGATTGCAGAGCATGGCTAAACCATGAAATTATTTTCCATGCCATTTTGAAAGAGCTGAGCCACCTATAGTTACTATACCTATTATAAAAGTATATTTATACTCACAGAGTACATTAATTCAATGAAGCAAGTTATGCTGATAGCTATACTTCTATTTTGGTTATTCAGTTCCTCATCCTAGATCATCCTAGATCTAGGCTCATCCTAGATCTCTATGGGTCAACAGATTTTTTTTTTAGATCTCAGGCTTGAATTCTGCCATTTCTGCTGGGAATAGTCCTTCTCATCTTGTGTCCACTCTGTTCAAAAGAAAGATTTGAATGGGAGGGAGAGGTGTGGAAATCAAAATTTCCACTCCTCTGGTATCCATTCCATAGGGTTTCCACAGAGAGTGCAATTGCTCCAGCCACCACCCTTTTATATGTAGGTTCTGATTGGCCTTTCTGCTTCCACTGGATCTTAAAACCTTGATGTGGGATTTAGAAGGCTACTTAGAAGTGACTGATAAATTAAGATCTCATAAGACCACTTTGTGCCATCCAAACCTCAGTGTTCATCTTCCTCTTCTGTTGCTGTGTGGACATCAGGTTTCAGCTGCTTTGAAGTTATCTTCCAGATATTTTGCCAAAGGAGCCTGCACTGAAACAGGAGGATGTTAGAACTGCAATTGCCATTCAACTTACAGCTGCAACTGGAATTCAGAATTCAGAAGAACAAGTAGGAAACTGAAGCGGTCTTTGAAGGGTGACTGCAGGGATCTGTAAAGGAAAAGTGCCAGGTATATACACAGTTATTTTTTCCTTTTATTTTTGCAGCTTGTATTTCACATTAAATACATGAAAGAGGGAGAACTGCAGTCTTGTCTTGTCCCATAGAATTTCTTTACCATGAGTTTTCAATGTGTCATAAAGTTACAAATACTGCAAGCTTTTTATTAACTAGTTATGTTGTAACAGTACCTATATCAACCTATACCTATAGCCAGTATAACTGCAGAAACGAAAGAGTTATTTAAAGTAAATCAATGAGGATGTGAGTATGATGCATTACTTTTCAGTAGTATGAGTGCACCAATATAGATTTATTTTTGCTGCTAAGGTAGAAAATAGAAGAGTCTGGCCTATCCCAGAGTTACTGTGCTAAATCATGAAAGCTTTGATTGTATCCTGTGGCCTGAAAACAATATTCTGTGGGAAGATTCTCTTGCTACTTGATAAACATTTTCTTCTCGAGGGTCAAATATGCAGTCTCGCATATACGTTCTTCATCAAGTTTCACAGCAGTTTCACAAGCAGAATCAATAAGATACTTTTTTTATTGTAAATTGTGGTTTCAGAGCACAGAAATCTGGTTTGTGGATACAAATGTTCATTCAGTGCTTAATGGTTTTTAAATTACCTTATATAATCGCACAAAAATTATTTACAGGAACGAGCCCAAGTGTATTTGCATAAACTTTAGATAGATGTGGCTACAGACATTGTTGAGTATGAATGCCAGGCTGGATTTTTGAAAGCATGAGATACTGTCAATGTTCTAAGACTTCCAAATCCCAGTGGTATTAGAATCACCAGGAAAAAAAAATTACACAGGAGCTTGTAGAATGGAACCTTGGGCAATTATTCAGGGGAGGGAGCAAAGAAAAAAAGCGACCTGGAGACCCTGTTTTAAGAAAAAAATCTTCAGCAGTTTCTAAGGGACTAATGAACTACTTCTCAGAATGCTGGCCAATACCAAAATGTGCATTTCATTCTGGTGAAAGAAGGGGAGAAATGTATTTCAGTCTTATCCACTATCAAAACTGAAAAACAACAGATTATAAGAGTCAAAAGTTTTTAAAACTGAATAAAATGTTATCGTCAATTTTAATTCAAGAAAAGATAAAAGCCCTGCATAATTCTGCACAAAACCAATTCAGAGATGATTAGCACTATTTTACATGTATGTGTATGTTTCCCTTAATTGAAACTTGGAAGAAGAGTCCATGACATTCTTATCAGTTCTGATCTAGAGAAGCTGCTATGCTTGTACTTCAGGCTGTTGTCAAAACTGTAGAATTCCCTGTCCCACTTTCTGGCAAATAAATCCTTATGTTTTTTTCCTTAGTTTTCTAAAAGCCTTCCTGAGAGTAAAATCTAAGTCAGTCTGTCTGTTTCAACGAGACATCATTACACACACACACACACACACACACACACACACACACACACACACAGAGTCTCCAGACTTAACATTTCTCTCACTCTGGATGGCCTCAAAACCTAGTATTTTTAGAGTTGAAAGGTATTTTGAGTTTCAACAAATCTCTTCTTTTCCAAATTTCAAGCTTTTTTATTAAAAACAACCCCATAGCAGTTCACATGCCATTTAGCAAAATAATATATGTTCTTTCAGTTCAGTGTCCCCTAAGTCACCTAATGACACAGATGGATCTGCTGATCTATTTATGAGGCATATGGATTGCAGGACTTCCTGTCTTGACTGAGTTTTTGCAAATTTTATGATTTCTGCCTTCCCCCCTGCCCCAAATTTCAGTTTTATGTTTTATTTGTGTACTAAAAATGCACACAGAGCTCCTGTTCTTGCCCTGCTAAGTAGATATTGTGTTAAATTTGCAGGGATTGTTTTCTGTGATACTGTCTGGTGGAGTCTATTTTTTCTGGAAAAATCCCCAAAATGCAACCTAGTTGAATTGCAGTGACTATGACTCATTAATCTGAGACATCTGTTGATAACCCCTGAAGTCACTCTATTTCAACACTGGAACAATTCATAACCCTCTCACAAAACAAATGGGGAACATTAATGGGTTAGTAACTTTCATGTTCTACTCTCCTGTGATCTCTAGGCTCAATAGAAATGTAAGTGTACAGTAAAAATAGGCAAGCTTTAGTTGTCTAGACATCCTAGATGTGGCCATCCTCTCTAGTAGTTGCCCTGGGGTAGCCGTTAGAAAATCTATATCCAAGCAGACTCAAGTTCTTTGTAAGTGGTGTTGTTGGCAATAGTCTCCAAATTGAAGGCAATAGGTGTAAATGCAGCAGTGCATTTTTCCTAGCTGGTATTTCTTGCCTAAATACTTAAATGGCTTTTACTGATATTGGACTTTCAGAATTGAAAGAGATGAGTTTTCTGTACAAATACTTTTTGTCGCTTTTTGCAATTTGCTTTCCGCTCATTTCATGTTTATATGACCTCTTAATTACAATTTATTGACAAATAGCATAAATATTAATTATTTTTCTACTATGTCACTGCTTGAAAATGTACTTACATTAACAGTTTTAAGCCTTGATGAAACAAGTACAACAATCATGTAAGAAACAAATAACACTACACATTTTAGGAAGCAACCAAATACTTTATGACTGTACAGGATGATTATAACTAAAAATGTACAGGCAATAATTTTGAAGGTTTTTCCTGGTGTAAATCCTTCAGCAATTTTTTTGTTATCTTTAATGCTTATAAGAAATGGAGAGACAAAAGCTGTTCAGTGAAATCCATCACCAACACAAAATTAGATTGATAGCAGGGGGGTTGAGATTTATGCTGGTTTAATAGAAACCAGATTCCTGCTCTAACATCAGAGAAACATATTTGGTTAGAAGTAAGATATGATGGAAAATTCTTTTCTGTATACTTTTCAATAGGTCCCTGGTGCCCTTCTAAAACTGTAAACATGCAATTAATGCAAGCAAATAAAGTAAAATATTCCTGATGTTATCTTCAATATGAGAGCTAAAGCCCTGTACATCTGTGTTGTGTGTGGATATTAAACTTCCCATAACACTTCTGACTGTCTTCAGTATTTTCACTAATGCCTTTGGCTCAAATTTCCTCTCTTACATTACCTAATATTAGTTCCATATCGATGTATCCTCTTCATTTTGCAAGTGGCTGTATTGATCTAGGCCCTTTTTGTGTCAATAAGCACAGGCTGTCACAGCTTAATGCCCATCACAGCTCAGATCAACAAGAGTCACTACTCATCTGAGTCCTGGCAGCAACAGCATCAGGTTTGTACATTGCTTTATGGGTTTTGGCACACTGCGGGAGTCTTCATCTTCTCCAACAGCACACCTTTACTATTTATAGAGAATTTCTTAGTGGCAGTAGAAGGATTTCTAGGTGACATGGTAAAACTATATGACACAAGTAACCTTGCTGATGAACCTACCCAGAAATCAATCTTGACACCTTCAATGTATTTAATGTAAGCTGCATGCAACCCTTCATGGTTAAGTGTTTGCCAGTCACTCCAAAATCAAAGCCTGGGACCAGGCAAGAACAAGACACTCTCCATCTGCTATTCTTTATGACTATCATTATAGCCAGTGGTTTGAAAAATCACATTTTAAAAAAAATCACATGTTGTCATTAACTGTACTTTTATGGATTGGCCTCGTGGTCTGCAAATAACAATCTGCATAGCTACCTCAAAATTCGGTTTTAGTTATTTGATTTTATGAATGCTACCAGAAGAGCAACTACTCTGTAGCTGTCTCTGTTGGCTGATCAAATATGGGATCTCGTGACAGGATATCCCCTCACATCTCATTCCCCAGAGAACAGACACAGCCTTAACTTTACGCATGAGTAGCCCTACTACATTTAGTATATCTCCTACAATTCAAATGCTTAGTGTTCAAGTCACAATGTGCACCTGAAATGGAAAGGCTTAAGGATTGCTGATAGAGGCAAGTAAAGGAGCAACAATTCACATAATCCTCTAAGGGCAGACAAACAGAAAGCAAGCTAGAAAAGCTTACAAACAAGGTAAACTGAGAAATGCATACTAAACCAAGCAATGCTTACTCTAAGGGATCTTCAGAGGTCTAAGAGCACTACTGGTAGGAATCAGCTTCCTTTCCAATGGAAACTGCTGCAACTATTGCCATCACACATCCTTTTTTTCTAGCTGGCTTGGTTGATTGTTCTCCTCTACAGACCCTCTCAACACTGCTTTAGCAATCAGCTAGCTGCAGCCACTTACCGTGAAGGGCCATGTTAAATTACTTGTCTTCCCTGATGAGCTTGGCTTCCCACCATTCTGAAACTCTGTCTCACCAACATCCTGCCTTTTTTTTTTTTTTGCATGACAACCCAAAGTACTGCTGATGTGTCACTAGATGAGACAATATTTGCTCATTTTTTTGTAACGTTATTTCTGTTATCATACTCCTAAAAAACACAGCAATAGCCAAGAGGATCTCACACTTGGATTCATGGGGCCTGATTGTCACTTAAAGAAAAATGCCTTTGTGTCTCTGATGGCCTGAAAAGTGGAAGTGACATACTGAGAGTGCCATAAAAGGGGCAGTTCAGTGTTTACAAGGAGTCATGTGCATAATGTGTGGCCGATATCATGGCTTAAATCAATATGGGAAAGCAGGAAAGGGAGCAGTGAGATTTGAAAATTGTGTAAGACCTAACAGGACATAAAACTCTTTTGAAGGAAGAGCAAGACTAACAGGTGATTGATTATCACAATAAAATGTGTCAACAAGTGAATATCAAAGTAGTAAACCTGAATAAACAGGGAATTGAAACTGTATATTGCAACCTCGTGACAGTAAAATTTACTCATTGATTATTCATTTGGCATCTTCGGCATCTACTACACCACAAGCAAAAGATGTTTTTGTGATATCAAGTTGGATTAAGAGAAATCCTGTTCATCCTAGAGAAAGCCTCTTGTGGGCATCACAATCCTGAAGAGTGGTGCTATTGGCCACAGAGGATTATTATAAATTACTGGAACAGGCCCCTGTGTAATATATTAGCAGAGGCATTAAATATATCACAGCAGGTTCTCTAGAGCAGATAGCATTTCATTCCCTCTGGTGTTTAATTGTCACAACTACTGTGAGTGAAAATCCCTCATTAGATATTTATGTAGGACATCTTTAAAATTTTCTGCTGTATCATGTATTTCACCAAAAATAAAGTACATAAGTACCTCTTTGCAATGTGCTACATACTACAAACTTCAACTACAAGTATGAAGTACGCAGCTGTAAGCTAGCTGAGAGCCCACCATCACATGAAGATAAAAAATATCATCTGAGCTCCACGCTCTTCTTCAAAATTCTGCTTACCTCTGTTTTCCACCATCTCCACACCTGGTCTTGCTGTAGGCTACTTTACAGTGTACTCCATTTCAGCACATTACAAGAACCACAGTAGAAATAGGAAACTGGAGCTCTTTGTCCAAATCCAATCTTGATCTTGCAGCATGCAGGAAGGAGGCAGCAATGAATATTGCTGGTCATTCAGTTTATTCCACAACCCATCTGAAATGCACTCCTGCATCAGTACTATCAAGGGAAGCACTATTGCAAAATCAGTTCCACCAATCCTTTCTGAATACTTGCTCAATTCCCTTGAAAGCTCTGCAGCTCAGTTCTACCCATCTTGCCATTGAATATTTCTTTTATAGCAGACAGGCAGCCCCATTGATTTTGGTAGGACATCTCCTGGGATCAAAGCCTCCCCAGTTTAAATAAAAACAGCAGACGCTGTCTTTAAACATCTGCTGGCTGCTGGAATGGTTCTCTGATTACAAGCAAGCAATGCCAATGAATGTAAAATTACTTATCAGAAAAAAAAAAGCAAATATTTGAAGAGAGTTAGACTAGGGTTGGGGGAAGGCGTTTTGGAGAGATCACAAAGACAACATTGTCAAAAATTGATTTGCCTTATTCAAAGCACTAAGATATGTGATTGTGAGAAATTGCAAGATTTCAATTTTCCTATTCAGCTTAGAGTTCCTTTAGATCCTAATTACTGCAGCTTAGAAGAAAAGAAAGCAATTGACAGAGAAAAAGTGACCTTTTATGGAATCTTGGCACTTAAATCCAGTAAGGTTTGAGAGTGTTATTTTAGGAGTTTATTATATAAAATAATATTATTAGCATTTTATGTTAAATAATTAGAACAAAGTTCCCTTAACTGTGTCAATGGATGTCACAACCTCTGACCTGCAGGGTCACTTGTGATCTTGAAAAATTATGTGCTTCCAGTTGGAGAGAAGAAATACTATTACAAGATGGCAACATGTCCTTGGACTTTGTGCTGAAGGTTTTGAAATGCATTAAACTAATCTTGTCACTTCATTGACATGTTGGAGATGTGGAGCCCCTCACAAAGCTCCACCACTGCCAGCTTACCTGGAGCAGTTTGGAGATAACCCAGCAACCTGCAGGCTGGGGCTGTGTTCTGTGCTGTCACTGGTTCCTGTGCCTCTGTGAGCTGTTCGGTGTATCTCAGGGAAGCGGAGATGGCAATGACAGATCACTCAGCTGGTTGCTTCCCATATACTGTATGGAGATCTTACAAAAAGCCACATGGAAACCCAACTGATTAGACTAACAGCAGGGCAAATGCTTTTCCCACAGAACAACCAATAAAAAGGAGCACAGGAGTAATACAGTCATTTAGGTTTGAAAAGACATTGAAGCTCAACCATGGTTATGAAGCTCAACCATTAACCTAACACTGCCAAGTCACTACTAAACTATGTCCCTAAATGCCATGTGTACACATCTTTTAAATATCTCTAGGTAAAGAGAAGCTGATTCCCAACTCTAGACCTAGACTCTGTGTGGCTGGCAGTCAGCTTCTTCAGCACTTGCTGGAAGGAGCAGGAAAATGGGGACAGTCACAAGAATCAGGGGCAGGAGTTCTCCACTACATTCTGATAATGCTATCAGTGGTCTTTATGGTTTCTCCTGCATGTGTCCCTAAAGGAAGGGAATGGGAGGAAGAATCTGACCTGTGGCCTTGCAGCTTTTTCTCTTAAGCCCAGCACTTCTTTGCCACACTCAGATGATCTTCAACCATAACTCACAGACCATTTAAAGGCTCCTTCAGTGCAGCCAAGTCTCTGTGCCCAACAGATGGCTGTTGGGACCCTGGCCTGCAGCTGTCATACAACGAAGAGCTCATTTTCAAAAGGTGTTAAAGCACAGCATGCTCCCTCACATACAGAGGAACTGTCTTGCCAACAAGGACTTGCAGAGATATGTTAACCTCTGGACAGAAGGCAGTTTTATTGCCATTTGACAGGAGACTTTTCCCCCATTGTGTGTTACATGGCTGGATTACTGCCTCTGTTGCTGCATTGGCAAAGTTTGGTATCTTGTCCAATAAAGAAAGGCAGACTGTTCTGGAGACTTCACCTCCAAACCCCTGAACACTTCAAACACCAGCCATATACCCATATCAGCACAGTGACCTGGGCTTTTTAGATGCATTTGAAATTCATATCCAGATTCTACGGTTTGAACTCATCCTAAGTTCTAATGTATAACTTAATGGACTAACATGTACTCTTCTGTCTTTCCTTTGATAAAACAATTTTTAAAAAGTTAAAGAATGCCTGATTGAATCAGGCATGAGCTTCCCATGGGATAAAATCATCAGCATTTTGCTAGCACTGTGAAGGAAAATGCATCAGTTACCATTGTAATGATTTAATCTTGCAAAGTTGGAAAAAGGATCAGCAGCATGTATGCCACAGTAATATTAATATGAAACACAAAGCTTAGAAATACAAGATTTTTGGTTAAATGAAGAGGAAATTATTTTTTCCTTTCTCTATGATCTTGGAGATTTCTTTTTGACAAGAGAGGGTTTTGTCTTTTTTGGATAATGGGAGTTGATGAGGTGTAAGAAGTTAAAGGGAAAATCTTACTGTTTCTATTCATTTAGCAAAGCCCTGCATTAGCTAAGAAATCAGCCTTGGCTTACCTATCATCCGTTTGCAGAAGTTTGTTACTTAATTCCCATTCATATGGCTTCTGTGGAGAATAACAGGCTGATGACATTTCGGTTAATCATAATCTTCCCTGTCTGTGACAATCTGCCAGTAGCCTTTTTGAAAATAAACTCGCAGAATAAAATTTTTTAAAAGAAGGATTTTTCTTACCCTCATGGAAAAGGGAAAACTGACAAAATAAATACATGAGAACATTTCACAAATGAAAAGAATTCTTCAGGATTTATTCCCATTTCTCTCTCAGCACTTTATATGCTATTTTATTGCCCAGGAAATTTTTATTGACATAAGTCTACTTGTTTTCCTTTATGTCCTTTAGAGATATACAAGACCTCTATATATAGGACCCCTATTTCCTCTTTAACATATTAGCAAGAAGGACACCTTAAGTTTCCATGGGCTGATCTGAGTATCAGGCAGCAATAGAAGTGCAAGTAAAATCATTCCTGTGTGGGTGTGCATGCATAGAGAGAATTCTGTGTAGGGTAAGAAAGAAGGAAACATTAAGATTTCAAGCCATTGCTGCTATCTCTCTTATGTGTAACACATTCTAATAAATATTACCATTTTCACCCAGTTAACATACCAGTAATGGAGTGGGAAATAGAAGAGTGAATTGGGAAGACCGTGAGAAGGCTTGGAGAATTTGCTGTCAGCAATGAGCTCACAGGAGCCAGCACTAGCACCTGAACCTAGGTCATGGCAGGTCTAAATTTTGGGTGGAGGCCACTGAAGGCCAAAGAAACACTATAAGCTGGAGACAAAACCACAAGCAGACATCACTGACAAACAAAGAAAAAGTCAAAGGTGGTCTCATCCACAGTAACAGCTTCTGTGGAAACTTAATCAAAGCTGCACAAGTGTCAGCACCATTTGTTCATGGCAACAAAAGGCAGGATGTTGAACTATGTGGAAATAGCCTATCTTGTAAACAGCTGCAATGTGATCAAGAAGAAGAAACTCAAGTTTCTGTCAGCTATGGCATGCTGCCAGCTTAAAGTCTGGAAGAATATCCCTGGACAGGCAAAATGAGCAGCTCTTTCATCAGCATGGTCATTTAAAATATGATGTCTGAGCAAAAAGTGCTTTGCTCCTTCCTGAAGAGCAATCTGCAGTTGATTTTCTTTCCCTTAGAAGTAATATAAAAGTCAAAGACAGTTGCCTTACAAACACTTAGGCAGTATTAGCATTGAAATGTATTTGTTTCAGAGAACTTTGATTCCAGATCCTTCTGCAGTGGGTATGAAACTCACGCCCACCTCACTCCCCCAAGGTCTATCCAACATCTTCACACAATGTACAGTATAATCACTCTGTACTTCCACTACAGAAGGTGGCCAACCGCGTGACTGGTAACCATAGCAGCTGCAAGAGCCCAAAAAAATTTCCATTGCTGAATGTATGCACAAGTCTGTTGCTTTAGCATCACTTTATTTGCCATGAACAGCATCAATGGGTATGCCTCAAAATGTCCTGGTGTTTGATGAGGAAAAGAGATGCTGTTCATCACCACATGGAAAACAGAATGTCTCATACAGAAGAATGTTTTCTGTCAGTCTCCTGACTTTTGTAATGTCTAGAGATATTTGTCTGAAGCTGTAATCTCAGGCACTCAAGCTAGGATTTATATTTCTTGTATGGGAAAATTTGGTCCTGGAGAGTTTCCATGCTGGAATCGCTGGTCTTTTTCCTGTCATGTGCTAAGCATTGCCTGCCAGGGACCAAGAAGTAATGACAGGCAGTAACATCTTTCCCAGTAACAATTCACAAAACACAGTATTACAGTACCACTAGCTGTCTCCATACTGTTAACTCTTTCAGATGGAATAAGGGAACTTTTCATGGGTGGATCACATGAGCATGGAATTTCTCCCTTTCCCCTCTCTAATGGTAACTTTCCAGCTGATCTGAAGCTTGGGAGAATGCAGTTCCTTGAAGAAGCAGGAGGTGGTTCTTCTCCTAGAGTATCCACCTTTTAGGATCTACCTCCCCAGCACAGCCCTCCTCAAGGGCACACAGACCCTTGGTGACCTGCTACATGCAGGAGCTTGTCTGTTGGCTTCTCTCTCCATTACTGGAGGAGGACATTATGGATGTACCAGCACACCAGTTCTATACGGTGGAACGGAGGGAAGAGGTGGAGTAACAGCAAGAGCAAAAGAAAGCCATGCAGTGAGGAGCTAAGGCAGCTGCTATAGACATTTTGACAGAAAATCCTCTTAGTTTTGGTTAAAATTTACTACTGTGGGCATTTAGAAGCCCATTAGTATTGCGGTGCTGGTATACACATCAACTATCAAAAGCATTCAGCTCCCGACAGTATGTCACACTTGGACATAATCCAAAGCCAGTGACAGTCTAAGACCTGTGAGTTATAAAGCCAATCCCTGCATGCTTATTTATACTAGAAAGCTCGCATTTCAACCCAAAGCCCAAAAGCAAGATATACCTCAACATACAACAAATTAGAGATGACTCATGAAGTCTGAGCTTGAGTCTTTTGAACTTCAGCACAAAAAGCTATCACCAAAGCAGCTGCTTGGCTGAAGATTTCCTTTTTACTATGTTTCTTTTAAAAAGTAGTGCCCCTAAGAATATCAGGAGCCTCAGAAAATACGGCCCTAATATTTTCAATACATCTTGTTTGCACAGAGGAAACACAGCAAGTGCAGAGTGGTTATCAAAATATCTAACAGAAAATTTAATGCTGCAAATATGTCTTGGCAGAAATCTAGAGTGCTCAGGTAACATCTTTACAGGACAGTCTTGTTTTGCTTTCTTATAAAGCAGTGAAAATGCATAACAACATTTGGCCAACACAAAGAAGAGCCGATCTACACATCTCCAGAAATAAAAGCATGAGTTGCCACAGTGTCAGTCAAAGTGCTGCAGTTATTAGTTGCAATAAATATTAATCTTTGCAGATAAGCATATGAAAAGCTTACCAGTAGCACCCTCTCCTTTGGTTTGCAACCTCCTCCACCAACATGAGCCATTATTGCTCTCAAGAGACCCAGACAGAAGTGCTCAGGAGAACGTAAGGAAGCTGGAAACTGCCTCCTTCATTCATAAAAACAAAAGAAGGCCAGACTCCCCACAAAACTCTTTCCTTGTTAAGCAGGGTAGTGCAGGGAAAAATGAACCAGGAATATCAGGCTGGAAGAGGCTACTTGAAGAGCTCAACACATGGGTTTCTCAGACACCTCATTATTTAATCCTCTTCCTGGAGAAATCAGCTAAGAAGTGGTTTCACTCACTGCTCATACTGGAGCTCCCTCAGAGCCTTACCTGAGTAACTCATTTGTACCCTTTGAAGGATCTCTCTCTTAAGCAGGGTGCTCGCCATGCCAGAGCCTATCTAGTTTGTTAAAGCTGGGGGTGATGACAGTCCTAGGGATGAAATTTCATTATGCTGTTACCAAACATTTTTCATTATTTCTGTAGAACAATAATTGGCCTGCAGACACCAGCATTTTTATATGGCTATGAATAACTATACCATGAAGCTGAGCTGGGGGAAGTTTAGGTTGGATATCAGGAAAAGGTTCTTCACCCAGAGGGTGGCTGGGCACTGGAACAGGCTCCCCAGGGCAGTGGTCGCAGCATTAAATGTTAGAGAGTCCAAGAAGCATTTGGGCAATGCTCTCAGGCACAGGGTGTGACTCTTGGGGTGCTCTGTGCAGGGCCAGGAGCTGGACTCAATGATCCTTGTGGGTCTCTTCCAACTCAGCATGTTCTGTGATTCTATGAAAAGTTTGCTTACCTTAGCTTACAATATGTTTCTATGACTCTCTTGTGTAAGAGAGCTTTTATTTCTGCAGACCAAGAGTCTCTCAGTTTGTTTTTAATTTTGAAGAAGAAATTAACTTAGAATACCATCTTTCCTAAGAAAATTAGCCAAACCCAAGTCCCTTATTAAAATTAGATTTCCAGTCAAGGGAATTACAAATATGTCTCTTCTAGCCAGACATTTTCTATTAAGTCATGACTGCCTTTATTCTTCTGTCTTCCACACAGAGCATTAATTATTAGGACAATAAAAAAATAGGTATTTTAAAATTCCGCCTTTTATTGAAAAAGTTTATTACTGTGATGATACTTCTTCAAAACCAACCTTTTCTTGTAAAATTGCATATATTTTGAATATTTGTTGGTATAAGCAGCATCACTATGCAGTTTGCATGTAGTACACACAGCTGATAACAGATGTGCTTACATGAGCTCTGATATCATTCCTAAAGTCATTTAAAAGAGATTTCATTATGTCTGAAAAATTATATTCAAAAGTAATTACTTCCCTTGCAGCATTCAGTTTACCTTGCTGTTGAATATGCTCTTCAAATATTAGTATATTACACATTTGGAGAGGAATTGGTGAAGTAATCACTAGTATAGTGAGAAGTGATCATCATTCATCTTACACTACAGTCTTGCTTTAAAAAGGTAATCTACATATTAAAAATTGTGTGAGAGATTCAGATATTTTATAATTTTGTTGGTTATGAATAATGAGTGGGCTTTCTTTTTGCAACAGATTAAAACAACCATGGGAAATTATGGCACCATGCCTTCCTTTAATTTGATGCTGGCTGGGAAAGTGTGTGGCAGTTGGCTTAAGCATCAATTTTTTAACACTCCAAAGATTCAGTAGATACAGATGCACTTTTTAGAAGAGCCATAGGAAATGCCTGACTTCACGTGCTTTTTGCTGTTGCAGGAGGAAGCCTCAGCAGTACAAAGTGAAGAAGCACTGCATCTGATAACAGGGTTGGAGGGTCTGACCCTCCCTTAGTTGCTCTAATCATTAAGCTGCTCTTTTTGTACATCTTTTCTTCCCATACGTGCTCAGTGATAAAATGTAGCAGGCTGTTAAGGATGAAGAGCAAGGGGAGCAATTCATGCTCTTTGATTTGTAATTGGAATAAACCATTTTCAACTGTAACTCACTCAGTGATGCAGTGACTCACACAGATCATACTGTTGAGTTTGACTCTAGCACCAATTCTGAGTAAGACAAGTGGGCTTGAGCCCCTCTCATCAGAGAAGTGAGACAGAAACAAAATAAGTATCCTCTGAGTGCACAGAAACTGCCTAAACCCTGCCATGATTCCTCTTCTGTACAGCTCATCATGAGCAGGGTGTAGAGGTTTCCATTTGATTGGCAGGAGTTCAGAGGTTGTTCATTCCTTTAAATACAGCACCACCTGGGAACTAAAGCAAGAGAAAGCTTTACAATGGCTGTAAGAACCTCACAGTATTTACAAAAAAATAATAATATTTCAGAGGGTATAGCTGTTTAAAAAAAAAAAGTCTGTGAACCTTTAGGAAAAAAATCAGAAATTGGTTTATCTCTGGCTCCAGTTACCATATATAAAGGTCAGGAAGTTGAACTCTGCTCAGTCTTCCTTTCACTTGAAGGATTTGGCTTCAATTAGGTGCTGCAAATAAGTTAATCATTACTCTGTTTCTCTTTGATCTTGATTATTAGCTATTGATCGCATTGCTTTTACAGTCCATCCTCTTTAGTTCTCTGAGCCACATTTTCTCCCTTCTGTGGGTGTGTTCCCCTTCCCCCACCCTTTCTTCTTACACTGCAGGAAGATTTGCACATTGTTAATATTATTTTTATCACATTTCTCCTTTCTCCTATTTAAAAAATAATTTTTGCCATGCAAAAATTCTCTTACAAGCTCCAGTCCTTGTTCCCAACCCATTTGTCCAATTACCCTAATTCCATTACCATCACCTAGAGCAATGAGGAGGGTAGAGCTGTGGTGGTGAAGCAGAGGTTCCTAGAGACTTTCTTAATCTCTCAGCTGTGCAGAGTGGTTTAGAGGCCCTGAGGGTAATACATACAGCCTCCTTCCTTGGATCTGGGCCAGAAAGGAGCAGTACACATGATTCCCAGTACCTGCTGCTGCATGCCAAGAGGAAAGTATGATGAGCAGGAAGCTGAATAACCCCTCCAGAGCCAGGAAAAAGCACAGGTACCACCTCTCCTACAGGAGGGTATTCAGTCACAGCCCAAGTTGGCCTTTGCTGTGAGTGGGCTGTAGAGCAGAAAATTTCAGGCCTCTTCTTCCTGACCTCCCTGCTCACATAAAGAAAGGCAGGATGGAGCCCACAGAAGGACTGAACACTGTTTTCACTGTACAAGGACATAACACTGGCCTGGCTTTCTCAGCAGTCAAATATTTGCCTGGTGGGGTGCCTCCAAAGCTGTTTCCAGCAGCTAGGCTAGACTGCTTCCTGCAACCACAGAGTTCTGCTCCTCCTCTAGCCCATCCCTTCTCTCACACAACATGCCAGAGTATTTAAACATCCACACAGAACCTCATGTTTGAGATTTCATCCAAAATACACCCTTCTACCACCCACTCAGAGGAAACTCATTTTATTTGTCTAACAAGAACAAAGGGCCAAGCGGGTTAACCCTGCCAAGCTTACTGCCGGGAATCCAGACTTTCACATCCCATTTATAACACCCAAACCCACCCATTCAGCTAATCCTTACACAACACTGATAAAGCATCCCATCTCATAGACATCACAGGAGATATTACTTTACTTTTACCACTTTATTTAAAAAAAGAAAGAAAGAAAAAAAAAAAGGAAAGAAGGAAAAATAGCCAGAAGAGAAGCAGAAGAGGAAGAGACTCCTTTTCTTCTTTGCATTCTGGGAAGGTTTAATCCAGCAGGTGCCAGGATATATAAAGAAAGATGGGTCAGGTTGGTATACTCATGCCCTGTCCATATTATTAGTTATACAGCCAACACATTCCAATTTAAGGAATGTAAAATAATAAAGAGATGACTTTTGTTTTAAATCAGAAAAGAACAACTTGCAGAGAGATATGAAAGAAAATGCCAGGCAAGTTAGTATAAGTTGGACATACAGTTGCACGTGCACTGTAATGCCATAGAAATAATTTTTCCACAGTTGGCAAACCAAAGATCCCTGAGATTTACAGCAGGGTGTCAGAAGCACTGCAGTGGAGGAAGAATTGTGGAGAGCAAGGCATGGGTGGCTGGCAGACCTGCTAGCAGCATGCTGCCTGCTGCCCCAGGGGTGCCAGCCATCACCCTACTCACTAAAGTTGCCACCTAGAAAGATCAAGTAAAAATGCTGCCACTTCACCTATCTTTTTAGACCATGTGCCTACAGGTATTCTCAAACCCTATAATAATCTCCTGAACTTTACATAATCTGTGACACACACACATCAGTTTAGTGCTGAAAGCAGAGGTCTCTAGAGTAATAGTTTCCAAATGCAAAGGGAAAAATATGTGCTTCCAGAATGGATTATTTTTTGCAGGTTAACGAAAATTAAAGAATGGAGAAAGGAGTAGGATACAAATCTGGACCCAGAATAAACAATGCCTCTATCTTGAATCAGCTCACAGTCCCATCGCTTGGCAGACAGGCAGTCAGGCTTTTCATTTTAAGACTGCTACACAGAGAGCATAGGCTATTCCCACACAAAGATGACTAAGACCCTAACTGTTCAATTTGCCAAGCCCCTCAAATAATCCTAAGTAAATACATTGCTTTCCAGAACCTCTATAAGGTCAAAAATTTCACAAAGCCTCCCTCGTTGTCCTACTCCTAGTTGATTTCCTTCCAGGAGAAAGCTCATAGCCACTCCAATAATTTTTCATCCAGCTGAACTTCAAAGGAGTTATTGGTATTTATGTGTCCTTGGAACCAGTTCCTCAACTAGTCCATTTTAGGTATAATTTTTCCATGTGTACTGTATTTTGAAAGTTAGTAATGCACAGAAATTGTTTACAGAAGTAAAGTTGCTTGACAAGAGAAGAATTTGCAAATATGCTGCAATTGACAATTTTTCCAGCCTTTTTCTTTTGTTCAGATGAATGGCTGAGTGACAAATATCAAGGAGAAAGAAAAAGTTGCGGGTTTATGTCAGGAGAATAAAGGCCGTAGTGTTACAGCTGCTCTGCTACCAGAACTTGCTGTGTCTGCTGGTGCTGCGCCTGCACTTCTAATGGCATGCTAGGTATATACCCTTTCTTTCTTCACTTGGCAGGAAAGTGGCTTTAAATTCACATTTTTTGACTGTACACACAAAAAAAGTGAGAATAATTTTCTCTCCTGCTTTGCTGATTGCTTTCAGCTCCCTGCCCATCTGCTTGGCTTCTGACCTGAGTAGGTTAGAGCACAAACTGTGCCTGTGGGTCCCTACATCATCCCCTGGTGCACTACAGATCTAAGAACCTGGTGTAGTAATGAGCCCATTTTGATGAGAAGACATTTGCAAGCATGTAGGGTCATAGAGCAGCCCAGTTCAAAACTGAGAAGAAGAAAGCGTTACAGCATCATAGTCCCTCCACGGAAGGGATGCTAGCATGCATCCCAGCCTAAATTTAAATCCGACTGAAACTTTCCTGGTATTTAGGGATGCTTGCAGATGGGACTTTGGCATAGTCATTAGGGAGACAGGATGCACTTTCTTACAAAGAGGAAAACAACTTGAGTGTAATCAGCAGAGGGGCAAAGTTGCCTTAACATTTTGGGTAAATTCATCGTGGTGCTGGAAGAAATATACAAATTAATCTCTCCTGAAAGCACATATCTGTAAGGATTGCATGCCTACTTCTTAGGCTCCCTCCCATGGGAGGAACATTTCTCCCTCATCCTGAGGATATCTTCATTATCCTCCAAATAAGAGCTTGGCATTACATGATGATGTTGCTAATGACAGCCTCCAGGCTCCAAAGGGCTGTCTCTCAAAAGCTCTGTAATAAAATACAATAATTTTCAGTTCTGCATTACCTTCCATCTGAGGATCTCGACTATTTTTACAGATTCCTGTGAATTAAGCTCAGTATCTCACATGTGAGCTATTTCTGATAAATATCAAATACCTGGTAGCAAGGACACTTTCCAAAGAGGTCACAGACAGTTTTGAGCATTTCTGCTCAAAACTGACCCCAGGAACCCAGTGCTCTGCAAAGGTTGGCTCTGCAGCAGCATGAGCTCCCAACTTGCCTTCTGGCAGTTTGGAAAAGAAAAGGGTGATGTCCTCTCAACTCTTAAAGGGAAAGCCATACATAATGGATCCCAAAGAGATGAATATGCCTCCTGGAAAACTCCCAAAGAAGTGGATTTAAGGCTTATGTATCGTCAGCATTTCCCGGCTCGTTCTTGGCTGGTTCATCAAAGGCTGAACATAGGAAGCTCCATCCTATGATTTGTTCAAGTCACATTAGAAAGAAAATTTAATTCTGGCCTTGTGCTGTGTGTAGGATGCTCATGCCTAACATATGGCTCTACATTTTATGCAGTCCATTTGATGACATCCTCCATGATTAGATAATTCAAGAAAAGTTACAGAATGGCCTGACAAAGCATGCTTCTTCTCTTTCTTTTGTGTCTTCTGTTCCAACCATGACTTCTTCATTTCCAGCAAATATGATAATTGGTGAAATATTTCCAGATAAAAATGTACACAAGCTGTTAGATTAAAAATAAATAAATAATTAAAACCAAGCTATTTCTGATTCTTCTATCTGCCTTTGTTTCTTGGGCTAAAACTGAGAATAGGTTTAGAACTCTAAGCCTAGGAGTAGTATGAAATGCTGCTAATACCATTAGACTAAAAGGATGGAGCAGCAGAGACAAGATGTGATGGACTAGCTGCAGCCCATTCCCAATCCCCCTATGTGGCTGGGAGAAGGAAGGAGGGAATCTGGGGGAAATGTTAAGCCCGAGAAGGAAGGAGGAGTTAGGGGGAAGGTGTTTTTAATGTTTGGGTTTATTTCTCATTATCCAACTCTGATTTGATTGGTGGGCACCTGGTGTCCAGTAAGGGTTAACCCACTACACCCACTGGTCTGTAAGTTGTGGAAAAGTCCAGAGAAGCAGAATCACAGAATTTAGTAGGGTAGCATTAATTAAGAGCATGTTGTTAAGCAATACAATGAATCGATAAAACAGACATCAGTCACAAAGGCTGTTTCAGCATTCTTTCTAGCATAGTTTGATAAGTGCTAGAGGCAAAATAACAAAATTTCTTACAGCAAGATGGGAAGAGAAACACATGGTTGAGATGGGGCAGCTGATGAAATCCTGCCGGAGGGGGAGGTCTGAGACACGTGTGTGTCCAGGCAGCTGGAGGGAAATGCATTCACTCAGCCAATAAGAAAGACTATCCAAAGGTCAGGGGGTAGCTAAGCAACAGAAAGGAAAAAGCCTTCATCACTTCCAGCTGAAAATAAAGCAAAGAAAATAGAGTTCTGGGATTTAATCACAGTACTGTCCAGTGGGTAGGCAGCAAAGCTATGGGAACAAGCTGTGTCTAGCTTCACTCTGTTTGAAGATGCTATGCGGAATTAGCCAAATGAACTAAATTTTGCCTCAGTTTCCCCATTTAAAAAATGCCACAGTCTGTATAATTGTTAACACCTTAACACAATAGGAGGGTTGGGAGGTCTCTATTTCTACACCCCTTTAAGACCCTAAGGTAAAAGAAGCTGTAGAAGTTCAGACTAACATAGTCATTTTCTGTTTATTTCCAGTAGGTAGACACACAGTAGGAACCATTTTGACATGTGTTAGTGTAGGTGGAAATGACTCATTTGGAAATGACTGGAAGCTAACTGCTGTAGACTGGCTGCTGCTACAGTCCTAAATAAGTTCCATAAAACAGATCTTGAAAGTGAAGTAAATGTTGCTGCTTCGTTACTGATTAACTTAATCTTTAACATGTGTATGTCTTAATTTATACACATGTGAACATACATATGCTCCCTATATTATATACATTCTTTAAATTACTTCTAAAATGAACCATGCCAAAGACGGATCCAGTGTTTACTTATTTCCTCACTGTATTTACCAACAAGATGACCTAGAAAACACCATACAGAAATTTCCTAAACATTTCCTACCTGCTTTTTAAGAGACTTGTTATATCCAGAATGGGTTTTAACATCAGATGTATTGTAATAGTCTGAAAAAAAAAAGTAAGTGGCAAAACTAAGGCCCAGACTAAGACCAGAAATGCTCAGGAATTAAGATTAGAGTCTTATTCCAATTTCATCAGAGATTCTCTGACTTCTCGAGGAAGAGAGACTATTTGGTCAGATCACAGCTAGGATGAGCTCTTGTGAACTGCTGTACCAAACAAAAAGCTCATGCCACTCCTCAGGGAATTTCCACTTCCTTACTTCTGCATGGTGCTTGTGCACACATTGTACAAGGTAGTAATCAAGTATTTATTGGCTGAATTTGTACCTCTGGATGTGCATCTTTCTCCTTAGAGCAGGGGTGTATCTTTACCATTAGGGTAGAGGCTGCAAAGTGTCTCCATAGACAGGCAAAGAAGGATACATAATAAGCTGTAACCACCATTTCTTTCCACTATGATAGGAAAGTGTGTCACCGTTTCAAGAAACTGGATGTGATCAACTTGCAATGTAATGTTTCCTTCTGGCCTTGGCAGCTCTCAACCAGCACAGCACCACATGAGAGCTGCAGCAAACAGCATTACATGGTAAACAAAGAGGCTCTTTCACAGGCTAGCTCAGCTGGGCTCCATCCAGATTCCCAGACCTGGAGTGTCCTGGAGACACCTGAGCCTGGTAGCAGGGTGAGACCTGCCCACGTGGCCCTCCTGGGATGGGGACACAGGTGCCCAGCAGGGTTGGTGTAGCCAGCCCAGGAGGAGAGGAGTGAGCTGTGCACCTGCCCACCTTGGGGAACAAACAGAGCAGGGCATGCCAGATTTCTGCTCACAACCCAGGCACACGTCTTCTCTTGCTGCTCCCACACGCCAAACTGCAGGCAGATACTAAAGCAACTGCTAAGAGACAGCTAGTCAGAGATGCGCTGATTTGTGTCACGCCTAACGCTGGCAGAAGCAAACTTGGAGGTGGAGGCAAGGACGTTTCAGTGGCAGCTTTTCAATAGCGGATTTTAAAATCAGAGTTTAATGTTTCTGTAAATTAAAACAACCTAATTAGTCAACAGGCTGTGAAGTTTTCCCTCTAGGAAAGGACTGTAAATGCAAAGCCCTGCTCCAAGGCCTGAATTAGGCATCTGGTAACATAACAAATCTCCCTTTACAGAGTGTCAGTGGGTTAAAATACTGAGGAGTGCCTGCAGATAAAGCTGCTAAACTCCACAAGCTACCTCTTGCTACAGGTCCCAGGGGAGTTCACTGAACAGGCCTTCTGCCACTGTTCTTGCCAGAAACGAAAATTAATTCTGTTAACTGTGAGACTACGGTTATATTTTCTGTTTCACACTAACCCACCTTCATAGTCCTTCATGCCACCATTAGAAATTCACTTGTCTTGAAAAGGATCTCAGAGTATAGAGTTTGGATTATGTTTGTATTTTAAATTCACCATTAATATTTCTGTAGTTTCAAGTCCCATAGTGTCTTGAAATCACTTATTCAGCATGCCTAGAAACACAGGGCATAGAGCAGCATTTCAGAGGCATGCAATTTCCAGCCTATGTCAATGGAAAGCATTAATTACTTTAACTCTTTCTTACAGCAAATGTTGCTGTGAGTTTTCAACTCCCAAACATTTTGAGAGGAAAGGAATGGATGCACACAACTTAGGTCTGAGATCCACCCTCAAGGCCATGTAATCACCCTGGAGGACGTAATCACAAAAACCAGAGCCAGCCTTGGAGTTTGAATGCTCCCTGAACTGAAGAACCACCCCACAGAAAGCCTGCAACTGTCTGTTCCACATAACTACATTTCCAAGTATTTTCTGTAGCCAAGAGATCACTCCCATTTTGGCATATGAAGTAAACTGTCTGACCCAGAGCTGTGTGAGTGGGGGGGCAGTTGGGCATACGAGTATGTGACTTGCAAAAATTAGACATAGGTCCTTGAAAAATGCTTAATATAATCTTGCAGGGGGTTGGTCACGCCTTCTAATGAGAAACTCTTATTTTCCCTTGTGTCTGGCTAGGAGTGTGCTATTACTAATAATGAAAAAAGGATCCTCTTCCTTCATTGATTTGTATTTGTGCTTAGCATTCAAACAGATGAGATTTCAGGCAGCAGCACTGTTTCCCCAGCCCACATTTGCTGCTTCTTCTTCAGGAAAGTACATGAAGATGATAAGAGAGGAGAAAGTGCTTTTCTCTCCAATGGTGTGTGAGGGATAAAGAGAGAAACAATTTAGAAATAAATCTATCCCCAGTTAGAAAGCAAAGGTTAGTCCTGAGAAAAGACAAAGTGAAGAGAAATTGCTAAACTTCTGCTGAAAATAATGAGAAACACCTGTGATACAGCTCCCCAAGGAGGGTAATTAAGTGAGAAAGATTGGTGCTTATTGGAACTTACAGGCTCGCTGCAAAATTTAAAGTATTATCTCACATGACTTATTTGCTTGCTATTTTAGGAAAACATATTTTTCCTTTGTTATACTGATTAGATAACAAGATTGATTGACTTCCTATGTTACTTTGAGTGACTCACATATATCTATACACTCCTAAATAGGTATTCATTAAATTATTTACACCTTCTGCACATCATTGCCTAAAAACCTCATTCTTGTGTTCATCTGTTTGTTCAGCCTACCACAGGATTAGAGTTGTGAGCTCATAAATGGCTTCTAGTACAAATACAAATATACAATCATTATAAAACTTTTTTGGTTTTCTTTAGGCCTCTTACTTTAGGTTTCTTCCATCTAAACTGGTGGTATTTACCTATCTCACAGGCTGTTCAAATAATTTTGAGCATATGCAGTGTTCTTCACAAATACAGAGAATGACAGTCTCAACCCTGGGGAGTATAATATAGAAAGAATTAACACACATAAAAGAGAAGAGAAAAAGGACAATGTGCAAGTACACAGAGCAATCATATTGCTAATGCATAACTTACTGGCTTCTTCTGTAATTGTTTGCCACATTTATTTGGGAATACTTTTTTCAGTTCACTGTACTACTTTATTAGCTGATGCCTCTGTAATCCATGGCAGTGTACCTAAAACATATGGTACATGATGAGTGAGATGAGGGACTGGCTGGTGTGATGTTTACAGGTGGATGAACATCAAGCTGCACAAATAGATAATGTCCCAATCTGAGACACAAATTTCGTATGTGACATTATCTTAAGTCACTCAGACTTTTCAAACATAGTTGATTCTTTTCCAGGTGCCTGAACTGAGGCTTTGAGATTACAGGAGGTACTGAAGAACTGAAGGCAAAGCAACTGGAGCTAGAGCATGCAAAGTACTGTGTGTCACCAAGTGCTGTGGAATATGCAGTTCCACTCTAATATTGGACACTTGAGTGCCTTCAGCTTCTGCTCTCCATTCTTCAGCTCTACATTCATGAAACACAGGTAGTGCCCTGCTATCTCCAAGGGGAAGAAGGAAAACAGATGAGTTAGTATTTGCGAGGCACACAGTTACTATAGCAATAAGCAGCACAGAAAAACTCATGAGGAAAGTAATTACCTTCCATGCAGATAGTATGCAGTCAGTAAGGCATGGAGACACACTCTGAACAATGAAGGAAAAAAATACTGAGCAGCTGCTCCTTAAATGAGCATCATCCATCTTGTGCACTGGGTGCAGCAAGGCCCTGTGGAGTCCTGGGTGACCACAGAATTAACAGTGGCCCTCTAACACACACACACAGGCATTCTTAACCCTGCTATGTCCAACCATTGAAGGCCTGACTTTGAAATCTTGCTGGTGAGGCCAGAGAGAGGGCAGTACATAGTTATTCAGATTATAAAAGTAGAAATTCCCTGTTGTAGCATCAGGCTGTTAAACATCATCAGTGACAACTAGGTCCCCCTACAGAGACCTCTGTTACTTAGACCGTGATGGCAATCCCTCACTCTTGTGATGTGGAGCAATAGAAAGATGACTGCTTACAGAAGATTTGCCCAAATTTCTCTCTGAATTTAAGTGTGTTCCTGTTGTCAGCTTCACCCATGTTTTGGCTAAAGCCCAGTTTCCCATCTAGGAAAGCTTGTACAATTTTCTTAGTCATCCCAGCCAGTTTCTTAGTTGCCTCTCCTATGCCAAAGGAACACTGACTCTTGACTTCTTGTAAGCTCTGTCTTCCTTGCTTCTAATATGTACTCTTTGCTAAGTCAGTTCAGATTCTTCTTTCCCACCTCCTCTGATTCAGTTTTCATGACCAATCATCTGTTTCTATTTTCAGAAGATGAGGATGCTTCTAAGAAGTCAAGTGTAGCAATCCTGGCTAACAACAGTACTTGGTATTGTGACATGAATTAGAAATCACAGGTAGTGGTAGCACTGCAGACTTTGACAAACATATTTTTACATGCTAAAAATACACAAATAAATACTGAGATCAACTCTTTTTACAAAGTATTGTTGTAAGTGCTACATTTGGCAGTTTTCTGTGATTTTTTGGTAGGATGCTTTGCATGTTCCAAGTGTGATGAAAATTGCTGCAGGTGCTCAGGCAATTAGCTCTACACGGTTTTTCTTAAAGACAATTCAAAGAAAAAAAGATTAATACTTTAGTAGAAACTGCAAACTACATTGCTATATTTGGGTTTATGGTGTTTCCTAACACTCCCTAACTTGTCTCCTAAGAGCAGGCTGGCAGTGATGTGAAAGGGGGAAAAGTGTCCTTGTGACCCAATCCTTCCTTCCACCTTCAGGACAAAACTGTAAGAAGGTGAGGGTGCCAGAAAAGGCCACTGTTTTACTGCAGTAAAGGATGCTTAGCAAAGATCAAGCACAGGGGGATTCTTCCCAGAATACTCTCTAGCAAGCTGCAGCTTAAGGACTCCTTCAACTTTGCTGTACTCACATCCACTAAACTACCCTTGACAGACCTTTCTGCCAAAAATATAGCCAAGAAATTGGGTTTTGTTTGGTTGAGGGTATTTTTCATATATTACTTTTCTTTTTTTTTTTTTTTTTTTAATCTGGACTTTTTTAGCATCCAGGGCATATAGAACTCACAGTCACTACCTGATGTGCTCTGGTAGAAGGCACTGCTCTCTGTACTTTTTGAACATGAGGACTTGCTGGGCTTGATGCACCAATGTGTGTGTTAAATGAACACAAAACTGTAAACATTCAAGAGCATAAGGGGAAGAGGGATGCAGGGACTGTAAAGTGATCTGAAGAACAATGAGATTGCCCACCATAATGACTGAGTAGTTCATTACAGAAATATAACAGAGAATGAAGAGTGCTTTTGAGTACAGAAACAATTTTCTGAATGCTTCCAGCTTTATTTGCATCCAGCACATTTATTCTGATACCCTAGTTGGAGTGTTAGAGGAACAGCCTCCAGAGTTTCGTGTAACCATTCCAGCTTCCAAATTAATTTTTGCAGTTTACAGCTAACAATCCATCATATATTACCCAGTGTTTAACTTCTTTTGTTTAGATCATTTGGATAATTAAAGTACCACAAATTCCATGGTGTCAGCGGGTCTCAAACAGACCTCCTGCTGGCTCTGCAATCTCTTTCAGAGATCAAAAATTAAAACAATGAATAATACTAAAAGAAGGAGTCCAAGTAACTCATATTTTATGTTTCATGCTTTCCTAATGACAAGGTCATACAGTCAGCAGTGTGATCAATGCAAATACAATATGCCTTTGGAAAAAGGCCAAAGTCTGCCTGTGGAAAGGGCAATCAAGGGAACTCTTTCGTAATAATACACCTCATGGATAGATAGCAGAGATCCCAAAGCTCTTTACCAAAAGGAACAGAAGACCAGTGCCTCAAGTTGCCAAGTTAAAAAACAAGTCTATGGCAAGTCCCACGTGGGCATGATGTCTTATCCATTGAAAGCACATCTCTCTCTCATGCATACTACATTTGTGTCAGCAGCATTTTCTATGGCTCCGAAAGCCTATCCTCAGCAAATATCTGGAGCTAACAACTGTTCTGCATTTAGTTGACATGCACATGGCCATGCTATGCTTGGCCAATTGCTGCTATCTCTCCTAAGACGCAGGCAAAAAAAAGAAATCCACAGATGTTAAATTGTTTCAGCTTGCCTAACCATTTAAAGTAATTAATTCTGCAGACTATTTCTGACTATGTCTACAAAAACAACATAATTTCATTCTATTGCTTGTTCTTTGCTTATTGTATATATTGTATCTTTCCAAATCATTTTAGGGCACAGATTCTGTGGCACATAACACTCAGAGCAATCAAACTCCCTGATTTACTTCATCCCCTCTGCAGCATTTCATGATTATGAGGAAGAGGCCTCTTTATGATTACCTATGTGAAGAAGATTTTGGAAGTAGGTAACATTCACTTATCCAATATCTCTATAGAGTAAACATGCTTGATGACAAAAGTAAAGCTAGGCATGGATAAAACAAGGCTGTAATGAAAAATAAAATCTAGAGAAAAGTCCAACAGAGCTCTGAAAAGCCTCTGGAAGCAAACTATGAGCTTCTGATAATTCATAAGACTGAGCAAAGGAACATTAGAAGAGATTGGGGAGTTTATAATTCTTGGATCAGTATTAATAGGAATACAGCAGCTCAGTACTTGGCTCTTTTTCTCTGTCCTTATGGCACACAGGACCCACAGAGAACAGGAGGAAGCCAGAGCACTGCCCCCACGCTCCAGTAGGACAGAGCTCAAGTTTAATATGCTCTCGTGACCTTAAAACCGGGATTCAATACAAAAGCATGGCAGAGTTTGTGAGTAAATGTAACTGCCCATGTAGACAATATTTGTAACCACATCTGCACATATTGCTGTCCACAGGCCACTGGAGTGCAATTACACATTTGTATGCTCCAGCAGTCGATATGCTTGCTCCCTAAGGACAGGCTCCAAAGTCCAACATTTTCACAGCTTTGATGACCCCAGGGCCAACCAGCTGCATGCCTGTGCAACCCAGGCTCCCAGGGGCTTTGGGGTGAGCTGATCCCAGCTCCCAGCCTCAGCCACAGCTGTTACCATTGCCCTCACTACAGGGAGCTGGCAGCAAGCAGCTGGGGAAGCATCTCTCCCAAATCTCCAACCATCCAGGGCTTTTAGTAAGGACTTAGCTTCTCCTATTTGCTCAGTCCCCTGCAAAATCAGGCATTAAGATGCCTGGACCACTTTCTCATCACAATTACTGGCTATTCACCAGTTGTTGATCTCCTCTCAGGACTTCAGTGCTAGAGGTTGTCACAAAAATAAGGATTATGTGCTGTTTGCAGTGCCTCACTAGTGCTCCCAGGAGACACTATGCTCTGGTCTTTGTAGCTGCTTAAGTGATGAAACAGTTATGGGCATCTACAGATAACCACTAATGCTGTTACAGACTTTGGAAATGAAGCCGAGGAACAGTGAGTGGTGTTTGCACTGTCATTTTAAGGTGAGTTCTGAAATCACATGGATTTAGTTGAATTCAACTTAAAACTTGAATTCTTTGCCCTCAGAGTCATGAACACAGACTACAGAATGTGAATTCAGAAAACTCATACACAGAAATTAAATGCAGATGATTACCCTCCCTTTCTAAAGTCTCTCCTTTCTTTTCTTCTTCCTTTTCTTTTTTTAATGTTTGTATTTGCCTCTGCTGAGACTTATGTTCATTGGACTATTCCCCTAAATGTCAGAAGGCTAAACTGTCCACCTAGTAAGCTGGAAATGGATGCAAAGGCCATAACTACTGGCAAAAAGGTAAATCACTGTGACACTAGTAGTTTGTGGTCAGGATGCAGTACTCAATTTGAACAGCAAAAGAGGATGCAAAAAAGCTCTTCTTTTGATAAGTGCTAGGATCTTGGAACTAATGAAAAAGTGGTTTTAAACATGAAAACTGAGATTTGAGTACAACTTCTGTTTGATTCTCCTCACTGTTTTCTCTGGAAAGCTAATTTCTAGTCTTTTGCTCCAACATTACTGTTTGCTTTTTCTTGCATTATATGGTCTTTCATATGATTTCTTTTTCATATGGCTGTCTTCCTTCAACTGTCTGCAAGCTGCAAAGCTGCTGAACCTGGTTCTCCCATCCCCGTGCACAGTGCAGGTTCATATGCATCTCATAAAGTGATACTGGGAGCTTGCAGCATTCTCTTTGGGCAGTTATAGAAAGAGGACAGGATGAGATGGACCAGATAGGTCTAAACTGCATTGACACATTTTTACAAATGTCTAAGAGACTCCCTTTGACCATCCAACATCAAGGGGCAGAAAAGCACCAAGAGACAGCTCTGTGTATGGAAATACGCCAGTCTTGGAGCACAAAAGTTAAACAGACAGTGCTGATCCTTCCTGACCAATAGAAAAACAAAGAGCTCAACAAAAAATATCTTTTCTCTAGCTGTATCCATTCCTTTATTAAAAAAACGGATCTATCAGGAAAGGGAACTAGAAGAAGCTTTGAGACATATGTAACCCTGCAGAATTAAAACAACAACACCCCCCCATGCCCCATTTTCACTGCATAGCACGAAAGTCACCTTCCAAGGCCAGAGAGGTTTCATGATGTTATTGCACATTCCCACTGTAAATGATTAATGTATGCAATATCCTGTCCACCAGTCTCTAGCAGATTTCCATGCAGAGCCCAATCCAATAGAAACTCACTCACTCACTCACTCACTCACTCACTCACTCACTCACTCACTCACTCACTCACTCACTCTCACACTCACTCACTCTCATACTCACTCACTCACTCACTCACTCACTCACTCACTCACTCACTCACTCACTCACACTCACTCACTTTCATACTCACTCACTCACTCACTCACTCACTCCATCCATCCATCCATCCATCCATCCATCCATCCATCCATCCATCCATCCATCCTTTGTGTAGCGAAAGGCCATTTGAAAACTTGTAAATTCCATATCTGCAGCAGCAAGACATGCACTGTACACACCTCATACGGAATGTAAAGCCTGGACTGTAATACCAAGTCCATATACATGTGTTGCTTAACCCCAGCTGGCAACTAAACCACACACAGCCAATTGATCATTCCCTCCTGATGGGATGGGGGAGAGAATCAGAAGGGTGAAAATGAGAAAACGGATGGGTTGAAATAAAGGCAGTTTAAGAGGGAATGCAAAAGCTGCGGTTGTAAGCAAAGCAAAAGAAGGAATTGTTTCACCACTTCCTGAGGGCAGGCAGGTGCTCAGCCATCCCCAGGAAAGCAGGGCTCCACCATGTGTAATGGTTTCTTTGGCAAGACAAACACATCACTCCAAATGTACCCCCTGCCTCCTCCAGCTTTACATGCTAGTCATGGTGCCATATCCTGTGGGATATGCCTGTGATCAGGTGGGGTCTGCTCTCACAGCTGTGTGCCCTCCCAGCTTCTTGTGTTTCTGAAGCTACTGGCTGGCAGGATGGTACAAGAAGCAGAAAAGGCCTTGGTTTTGTATGAGCACCATTCAGCAGTGACCAAAACATCCCTGTATTACCGACACTTTTTCCAGGACAAATCTAACACATGGGCCTGTACTAGCTATTGCGAAGAAAATTAACTCTACCCCAGCCAAAAGTAGCATAACGTGTAAGGAGGTTGTAAAGCAGGGAGTGCTGAGATTAGCTCCATAGCAAAGCCTTATAAGTCATGTGGAGGAGTGAGGAACATTCTCTCACCTTGAGCCAGCCCTGCTGAGCACCACTGAGAGAAAGAGACAGGCAAGCAGGGAAACCACAGCACCCTCGCAGCCAAACATCCTCCTTAGCAGCAGCAACCTCTCATGCTGAAGGTACAGGAAGTTTAGTAAGCAATGTGGTTGAAATTCAATGCTGAATTGGCACTGTGAACACCCCCACCTGGGTGCTTCTTGTAGCAGTTTGCTATGTTTCTGTCCTTGCAAGCCTTCCCCCCATGTGCCTGTGGAACAGATCAGCTTCTCCTGTGGGTTTCACAGGAAGCTGGGTGTGGAAAACTCTTTGCTGGGCATACTGAACCTCAAGTTACCGCTACTGGGCCAAAGCATTCTTTTTTTCTCTTGGTGGAAAAATCCATTGGAGAAGGCCAAGAAAACTGTGTGGTTTCTGCAATAGCTTTCTGTCTCACAATTTTGAAACATTCTCTCTCTCTCCTGAGGCTCACAAGCCAGGTTTTCAGTGGAGTGGGATTGCCACGAGTTCTGTTTCTGGCCACTGCCTTTTGGAGAACCATTTTAGGAGGAAAAATAAGGTGGTATTAACTTGAAGCATATTCCCAGCTGGTGTCCACAAACAGGAGCCTATAGTTAGGTCCCCAGCCACCACAGCTCTTTCTTTCACTGGATGCCTTATGCTACCCCTGGGGAGTAGGAAAAGGCAGGAGAGCTGCAGGAAGGTGGCTGAAGTCCAGGTCTCAGAGACTTAAAAATTCCTCATTTATAATTATGCCTAGCAATTTTGCATCAATTCAGAGTTTAGACCCTTCCTGTTGAGTGTTACTTTCCCACAATGCTGAAAAAAAATGGGTGGCTACAAAAGTATCAGGCAGGTTTTCAATTTTGTGGGTTTTTTTTCCCCTTCACCTCTTTTGAAAAACAACAGTCACCAGAATAAATAGCTAATTCAGTCTTTAGAAACATCCATATATTCCGTGAATTTCAGGGAATTTTGTACTGTTTGGATAGGCAAACAGCAGCAGTTTCGAAGTATTAGTCCTGACATCTATTTAGAAATACAGACACCATCATGTACCATGAAATGCTTTTATCTCATCACAAAGAGGACTGAGATTGAGGCCAAAAGGTATTGTTTTGCTGCTATGTAAGGCCTTGATGCATCCACAGCAGCTGAGTGCAGCTTAGGTCTCCACATTTCAGGAAGGATGTAGAAAAGTTAGAGAAGGGCAACTAGAACAGCTGAGAGGATAAAGAGGCTGACTTAAAGAGACTAAAATGGTTTGTATTGAGAAAAAAAATCAAGGTTGAATGTGATCAAGGCTTATATAACTGTGTAGATAGCTTCTCTTAGTGACCTGTTCCAGTGTCTCACCACTTATGGTAAAGAATTTCTTCCTAATATCTAATCTAAATCTATACTCTTTCAGGTTAAAGCCACTTCCCCTTGTCCTATAGCAGGCCTTTGTAAAACGTGAGTCTCCAAGTCTCTTGTAGCCAAATTTACCAGCTCATGTTGAGCTTCTTGTTAACCAACATCCTCAAATCCTTCTCCTCAGTGCTCTCTCAATCCATTCTCTTCCCAGTCTGTATTTATCCATTAAAACATTATATGTTTTAATGCCAGTATCCTTAAGACTTTTAAGCTTCCACCTCATAAAAATTTGCTTTGAATTCTTTTCCATTAAAAAATTACAAGAACAGATTTTAGAAGATGCCTCAACTAGTATCTGTTCTTAATGAATATTAAATTAATTAAAAATCAAGAATCTTATAGTCAAGGAAAGAAGTGATATAGGCTACTGAGTGAAAAGAGATCCATCAACAGTCAGACCTCAGCTGAAATCCTGCAATTACACAAGGAAGGCTCTTTTGAAAGGTCTCAGAGGAACATATATAATTCTCAACACAAAAACATGCTTCCAGCAAACAAATTAAAGCCCATGCACTGCTGTTGCTGCACAGAAAGGGAAGTAAGTGTAACTCCTTTGGGGGTATTGGTGAGAAAATATAAAAAAAAGAGCACCAAAGCAGATGCCCTTGGAGAGACTTTTAAACCAAATCCATGATCTCTATGAAGGTGTAAAATGAAAACCAGGAAAAAGTGAATCAGGAGGCCCCTGGGCCCATCACTCTGATGTTAAAGTAGTCTCCAACTATGTGCACTGTACAGCTGAAGTGCATCTGCACTGATTGACACATCTCTAGTTTGTATATTTATTAGAGTTTACTGCAGTCTTTCTAATCACATTCTCAGCAAAAATCTGGGTTCTAAACTGCTCTTATTCACTTGAGACACCCCTCTGACCTTACCAACTTCATGCTACAGGGCAGGAGCTTGTCATTTTTACTTGTCTACAAAATATCATTCTTTGTTGTTGTCATGGTATTTTACCAGTTGCACAAGTAATTAGCTCCCTGTAGACGTGGTATTGCCAACCCCAGCAATCTTTAATGGCTTAATTAACAGTGTTAGGACAAGATGCATTGTGTTCTTTGCTGTCTGGGCCATTGTGTTTTGGCTTCACTCATGTCCACGTTCAAACAAACTTGAAAACAAGCAAAACAAGCAGTTGAAAAAAAAAAAAAACAAAGGCCAGACATTAAATGTATTGTTTCCAAGTCATATTCTGTGGGAGATTTAATGGAAACAGAGAGAAATATAAACTTTTTCATCCAAATCAGAAAGGATTGATCAGTGCATCCTCTGTCTTAAAAAGGCTCACTGCTTTCAAAAATACAGACTGAATTCAGTTCTTCATTGCTACCTGTCTTTCCTAGACCATAAACAACTGCCTGTTTAGTAAAGCTTTACTGTGATGTATTTATATGTTTTGTTGTTATAGAGACAGCAAAATACTCCCCTAAAACTATTTTAAGCTTGCTATCCTCATGTTCATTACAAGGAGATTAAAACATGGCCACCTCCTTCAGAAACAAATCAAAGCAAAGTGGGGGGAGGTGTGTGGGGAGAGGGAACCCAAACCATGAGTCACACATACCCTTGTCTTCTTGACAGTATTGAATCCAATGTTACACACTACTGCCTTAATAAGGACTAAAAGTGGTTAATCTGTCTTTGAGTTAGGTAGCATGATATTGAATTTCTGGCCACTGTATTCCCAGCTCAACAGAGAATCAGTTGCAGAAAAAATGAATAGACCCCTCACCTCCTTCATAAGCTCAGATGTCTGCTATCTATTCCAGATAATTCATCTTTGTCTGCTGTAAAGTACACATCACCTGTACCCCACTCAGGAGCAGTAAACAGTCATTGTAAGGAAGAGGATGGCTGGCCTCTGGCAGATAAATTGCTCTGACTCTTCTCCTCCTTAAATAAAACACAGTTCCCGTGTTTTTCTGGATATGTTTTTTCAGTACTTCACCCAAACCCTTGGCAAAGAGACAAAATGCCCTAGACATTCTTCAAAACCTCAAGACCAAGCTCCTCAGTTTATTTAGTATTTTTGTAGGCTTAGGTTAAATAAATACGGTACTTTACAGACCTATGATTTCAAGGAATTCACTCTGTGTTTTTGTTTTCAACAATTTTGCTTAATTTCCTCCTTTTTTTGTTTTGTCAAGCAAGTTACATAACACAAAGCTTTCATGGAGATATTTCTGTTCTTGCCTTCTGCATTTTTGCAATACCCTCCCAGCAGCTACAGTTTGAGTCACGGCCACACTGCTGACCTTGAGTGAGCCTGGCACCCATGAGAGCAGAAATGCTGTGACCCACACCTGGCCTGAGCTCACTGCTGTGCAATACAAGGCCTAGCACAAATCACAGACATATAGTAAGCTTTTGATAGTACTGTGGGAAAGCATGCTTCTCCTTTCTGGATCCTTGGCAGAGAATTCTGGGAAAGCTGTGGAGGACCACAGGTGGTCTAAGGCATTAGCCTGCAGCTACCCTGTGAAGCAATGTGTGTAGGATGTCCACTTGACCATCTCAGCCAAGAGATCCAAGCTACAGCAGGGTTTTGTGTACAGATGGCAGCTAAATTAGGGCAACACCTGTGCTCTAGCTCAAGTTAACATTGCAAAGAGAAACATTTTTGAAGTAATAGATAAAGGAAGTTTGATAAGCCATATGGTAAAATGATGACAAAGGAACTGGGTAGTAGCATTTGGATTATCCATCATCAGCCCCAAGTGGGACATGGCTTGGTGAGTTACAGGAGAGCATCCATGTGGCTTACTTCAGTGTTCTGCAGAATGGTGCTGTGATGTTTGCTTGTCTTGCAAAGTAATTAGGGAAGGCTAATACAGCATGCAGGATTTTTGAGACCTTTGAGTGGCAGGTGCACTCTGACACATGTAACATTTCTTTTCTGTTCTCAATATTGTCAGATTATATGCATGAATAGCCTCAAGTGATGGTGCTTTCTCTTCAAAGACGAATGTCAGTTCCACTTCATCAGTACAGGATGCTGGCTTCACCTCTAACACAAGCCCTCTTCCTAGCCCACTCACTCAAGTATGGCAGGCAGGTTCCAATATGGGAGACTGAACAATCATTTCCCTCTGGTCTCTGACACTAGCACAGCCATGGAGTTGATAGCCTAACCAGTAAGAATCTGAATGATAGAACCGTACCCAAGGACAGCACTCTTCCAATAGCAGATGAGATCTGAAGGAGAATCTGAGGTCTTTCCTAGTTTTACAGACAGCCTCAGAGGCTGGGGTAGTGCTTATCCCTACCTAACTCTCTTAGGTACTTATATAAGACTTGTTTGCTACCAGCCTGTATTTGCTACTTGCCCTTTTATTTTCATGATTGTAACCATTTCCTGGGGAGCTGAACTGTACTTCTGAGCTTCAAATGATTCAGCAGAGCAGTTAATACATAGCAGAAACGGTCACTGGTGCAGCAAGCCAAACCCCTTCCTGGCAGAAGGCACCAGCCTGCCATGCACTCTACAGAAAGCTGGCTCCGCCAAGGGAGCACATCGGACCCCTGTAGGCAGTGGAAGGGATGCCTCATACATCTCCATAGAAGGCACCTGCTGCAGAATCCAACAGCAGTATGGTTTTTTTGCCAGTGATATAAAATATTACTACATAGCAAGCAGAAAAATTGCTAAGGACAATTTCTGTGCCTTAGAAATGTACAAGGATATCAGCATATGCTATAGGAAAATATTAAACAATGAAACTCTTGGATGTATAGGATAAGATTCAGTTCCTTTGGCTAGTCATAGCCCTGTGCTGCCTGTCAGTGTATCTCAGTATTTGTCAGGAATGTCAGTGCAGATATTCCTCTCCTCCTGACAAAGAAACAGGTATGCCTACCAAAACAGTTGTGGGAAAAGAGAATTTACAAAAAAACCTACTGCCTTGAGGTCTGAGGACCACAGGGCAGTTTTCAGAAGATTCTGTCCAAAGGGTAGTTGGTTTCTATGGGGTTTCTGTGATGGATTTCCCCAGGATCACTCCTGGCAGAGAGGATCCAACACATGGCACTAGTGGTGCTGCTCCCTGAGTGACTCAACTTTAAAATACTAAGGACAGTGTAACAACTACAAGTGTTAGCTGACAAATGAAGAATCCGAGCAATTGGGGCTTCTATGCCATGGACAATGACAACTTCTAGAAGCAAGCAAGCTTCTTATATAGTCCTGAATGTTAAATCCTCTTATAAAAGCAAATAGGCTTCAGAGAAAGCCCAAGGGCATATTTCAGAGCACTTTGGATTTTAGCCTGTTTCAGCCTCTACTGCCAACTATCCATCTGTCCTGCTAATGTGCTTCATTATGCAGCTAGGTAACGAGCCTAGAGCTCCTTTACTGGTGGGATTATAATTGCAAGGGGACAGTGAGACAAACTTGTTATGTGGGTCGCAGGGGGAAAGGTCCATAGGGGCTTTTCTCATTTTTCATTTAAACACAGTAGGAGTACATATTATTCCAGTGAAGTTATCCCCATTAGTAAGAAATATGTCCCTTTTCCTCGCCACGAGGAAGCTAAACTCTGGTTCAAAGGACTTGCCATAGGGACTATCAGAGGTGATGTTTCACTGACATGAAGTGGTGTCTCTGGATCTGGCCATGAAGCCTCAACAAAGTACAGGAACAAGTGGATTGATCAGGGCAAGAGGAACAGACTTTGTCTATTCTATTTCCCTGCACATTAAAAGCTAAAGATTTCAGATACAGAGCTCAGAAATGCTCCAACTCCAGAAGTAATAGCTTGCCTTTTCTTCATGGCTGGAAACTACTCAGCTGGCACAGCTGTCTTCTTATGGTCCAACCACCAGGGACAGGATGCAGCAGAATCAAGCTTTGGCCAAGCATCTGCTCCTCTGCAGCTCCCCTCAGCTTTCACTGTTCCCCTTAGGAACTGAAGACATCCCCCAATGTCCCACTGAGCTGGGTCAACCTTCCCTAGGCTGCTTTGTGAATGTCCCTTTTTGCAAAGGACTGATAGCAGAAGATACCATACTTTACAACAGGTAGAAACTGATCCTTGTAGCGCTTTACAACTTTAAAAACTATTGTATTTTCAGTCAATTCCTTGATTTTAGCTTCCTGAGTCATTGATGACCTGGCTGGTTTGATTTTAGTAGCTTTTATTTTGTCTTCCTTGGAATGACATTGCCCAGTGGTAGGCGGTTTACCATCTAAATAGGCTAAATATAAAAGAGTTGTTATAACTTGCAGTCATGGTGGAGAAAGCAGATTTGTTTTATTTTGATGAGTGGTCTAAATACTACTGTATCAGATTTTGGCATTTCAAATGCAGAATGGGATTCCTTTGAACTCCACTTAGCATCTGTGAAATGGCACTTTTGACTTATGTGGCCAAGGCATCATCTTCTATAGATTTGTAATAAGGTTTGGATTTGACCTACTGTGAAATCACAATGTCAAAGTTGACTGTTTCCATATATGTCTTATTTAAGTGCTTACCTTAGTTTAAAATTAAGAGCTAAGCTGATATTTTAGTAATTTTACATTTCTCTTTGATTACAAGCTTCTTGTGATTACAAAAGTCAACAGCAATATAGTCATGGGAGCATAATAATTCAAAATTGGTGTAGCCAAAAATTATAAAGAAATAAAATTTTAAAAATAAAAGGATTATACATATGCTCTGTTTCTGGAAGCAACCACAAATAATGGAAGCTGAAAACAGTCAGAAACCTCTACAACAGAAATCAAAGTCTTTGGGAGAGGCATGCAAATAGTGGACTTTCAAAACTAAAAGTTACTCAGAAAAAAGCTTGATCCCAGTACTTTTCTCCAGAGCATAGGCAGGTTAACCCCACAGGCAGCTCAGGTCTCCTGACAGTCAGCAGCACTCCAGTTTCAAGGTAAGAGGTTCTTTCTCTTACACTATGGTACTTCAAATGGAACTGAGTTTCCTCTGAGATTTATGCTTGATAGAACGAAAGAATGTCCTAATTATTGAAAGATTGGCTACTGGCCATAGTAACTATAAAAAAAAATAAAGAGTCTGAATTATAAAATAGAAAAAAATAAGTTTATACTCAGGCTGACTTTGGTGCCACCAAACAGACAGTGTTACCTGTGGTTCTGCCTTTAAATATCAGTTGTACCCAGCACCATCAAAGAAACACCCCTTTGAGAGAGCTCAGCTTTCCAGCAGGACTACTCTGCTGGGGAAATGTTGGAGAACAAGGCTCAGATAGAAATTAAAGGCCAAACTGCCTCATGTACTCATCATAAGCCCTTTGAATTTTCTCCTCATGCTTTGTACACAAAAAATCTTATGTCTGATGACTATTACTTTTCAGGTGGATGTTGAGTATCTAATACCTAGGACATGTTGAATGATGACACAGGCACCCACATATCCTGCATTTCTATATCCTGCAAAAAGTCCTGTCACCCATTCACCCCGGCTTGTGAAGCCTCAGAAACCAGAGGACAGGTTGTTGACATCCCTGGGAGGTATTTCACATACAGCAGCATCTCAGCTTTGCCAGGCTGGCCTAGTATCATAGAGGGCTTAGGACTCCCTACCCAGCAGGGCAGCAGCTCCCACGCACACTCACACAAACCCTTTAACAATTACTGTGCAAATTATTTCTCACCTGGGTGGGGCTTTGTACGGGTCTAAACAAACATCTCAGAGCTTTGGTAGCCCTTGCACATTAAGGGAGAATGATCTTCACCTAGAGGGATAAAGCCTGAGACTCTAAACCTGAGGTTTACTTTTACATTTTCAGGCTTCATAGACTTCATAGAGTGAGTGACACGCACTCCCACCCTCCAGTCATTTCTCCCTTAGCTCAGGTTGTTTTTTGTCCTAAAACGGAACCTGAATCAGGAAACATGTCGCGGCAGGTTCTACCACCGTTTCCTTAATCCATTCAAGCAGTTTAGTCCTACTGAGGAATGCTGTGGACAAACTTCCCTAGACCTGTGCCGAAGGCACCTAATCTCTCCCGGACAAAGCAGGAAGCTCCTCAGTGCCAGCACTGCTGCGGTCCGATCTGCCACAGATTGACAGCCTATATTCTTCAACCTTCCCCGCAATCTCCCCTGTGTCCCATGCCTGACCCCTCCCAGTCCTTTCCACACCCTCCCCTTACCGCCTGTGAGGTCAGGCTGGCTGGGAGCCGCCTGTGACACAATCCGGGACCGAGCTATTCCAGCCTACCTGGCGGCAGCCAGCTCGTGGGCCGTGTGTGTGTGTCCCTCTCCTAACCATATGCCAGCGCTGGGAGTTATCCTTCATAGCTCTGAGACCTCTGCTCCCTCTCAAATTTTGTTTAAAATTAGCATATGAATGTCAAAGCTACGAGTGCTTGCGTGTGAGGGGCAGGGAGCGTAGGGCTGCAGAGACGTAGTTGTGTAAGCATAGGAACATAGGCTAAAAATAATAAAGCTACATCATCACATTCTTTCACAATGCTTCAGAAGAACTGGAGTAGTGCTTACAGCTGCAACAAATCCCTATTAAAGCCAAAGGGAAGTAGGTGAGGATGGAAAAGCAACCTCTGTGTGCTGCTTGCTCTGCCAGGAAACAATGGACCGGGATGCTAAAATCCGTCACCCCATCCCGCTCCGCATATCCCTGCTTGAACATTGCTGGCACTACAGGTGCTGAGCAAAATCCTCACCCTTCTGCTCTGGATGAGCATGCAGAGACCTTATTAAAACGTCCTTTCAGCTGAAGGGCTCCCCTGCCTCCTAAACAGGTTTTTGAAGACAGCTCATCAGCAGAGATGAAGCCAGGTGTTAATCTGTGTTCCCCCCAAGCAAGCTGACTAATTAGCTAAATTCACAGGCTGGTTCTCTGGGAGCTCTGCTTGCATTTGTATGAAGGAGGATCATTCAGGATAGGAAAGACTGTAGGAACAGCATGACTGGTCAGACTAAAGCTTTGTTAAAATTTAGGATAACTGAATACAAAATCATGTGCTTTTTCACCCCATGACTTTTTAAATACTGCTGCCCTAAGAAGACAATCCCTGTTTTTGTTAACTTTTAGTATTTTGTGTTTAAGGAGCTATTGATGATGGAGGTAGCTGATACCTACATGAAAGGTTCCTGCTGCAAACAGCTGACACACTGGGGATAAGATAGGAAGAAGAGAAAGATACAGATATGAATGGGGCTGCAACAAACTGCTGAGATGGTACTGACTGTACAGCAGGCAGTGGTCTCAGCACAGCAGGAGCTGAATCACTGTGAAACACTGTGTAGTAGGGTGTAGATACAGGCTAAGTAACACGTTCCTCTGCAGAGCCAGCAGAAAGAGAAGGGAGAAGCTTTGGCCATGGGGACTTGGCACGGCCTTATAGGAAAAACACTTAGCTGGATATAAATCCAGTGGTCATGGGCTAATGGCTCTGTGGGCAGTTCGAAGGTGCAAGTCCAGCTCTCAGTCAGTGAGTGGTGAGCAGGAAAAAAAGGCCACTTGTCTGTACCCATTTTCTGACCCCTTCCCTGTGTGGAACTGCACTTGCAGTGGGAGCAGGGCTGTGGTTGAGCAGCTTCAGCACCAGCTGTGGCACTCGTGCTTCAGGATTTTGTTTTCCCTGATGAACATTTACTGTACCTAATATGCGTAGACAATTTTAGGGCAGGTTACAGCTAATTCCTCCTGAAGCTATATTTTTCTCTAGAGACACTCATCTGGTCCCATCCCCTCAGCAATAAGGGACACTGTTGTAGCAGAGGCATTTATGTCCCGCATTTATATCCATCTCCTGGGGGTGTCTTTATGGCAGGTTGGTTGGTGCAAAGGAATTGAGCACCACACTTGGGTGTCTGTGCTACATGGGACATGAAGGAAAACAGGACAGATGCTTACTGGTAAAAGGGAAAGAAAAGGCTGACAATTCATGTGGTGCAGTGCTGAGAGGGCTGCAATAAAAAGAGGAATCAACATTTTTCTTTGACAGAGCCACGTTCCGATGGCTAAACAGGCTTTAAATTCAAAAAAAAGCCACATTGATGCTGCAGTAGAAAACAGTGAGAGTATACTTTTATTATCTCATTAACACTCTCTCCCCTCCTCCCCAGCATCATTTGGATCCAAGACTGGCAGCAGGGTACAATAATGTTCCCAGCAAAAACAGCTGGTATGGAGACAGGATATTGTTTGAAATGGCCCAAGAGGCATCCTCAGCAGGTGGCATTTATCAGCTGTATGCAAATGCCACACTTCCACGAGGCACTCTAAGAAAGGGTATCTATCCAAAAAATAAAAGCAAAGTGCAACTTAGCAAAGGGAGGATTTGTAGCTGAAACCCCATTTTTGGTATAGATGGAAGGGGAGGGAATAATAAACGTCCTGTTAAGCTAGTCTGTTGGCTTTAAACCAAGGTAATGAGGCATGTGGGTGCTTTGACAAGGAGCCAGAAACTGCATTTTGCCACCAATTTGACTTCTACCTTTTTTGTCTCTCTTAATCTGACAGTAAATTCCTCACAGTCCACTGAGCATATCAAAATGGGGCTCAGGTTAGGTCTAATGCCTTTTAAAGTACTACTAGGAAGGTAATTCACTTAATTAAATATTTCCAGTTGTGGAGACAACCCTCTAAGCAAATTGCACCACCTCTTCCCCCTTTGCACACACAAAACATAGAATAACAGTGGATATGCTCATTTTTGCTCTCCACACAAAGTTTCACACGCAGTCACTCCCTCCCTCCCTCTTTCACTCCTTCTGAGCTGTCCTTCCTAGAGGTTTTTTGCTAGGAAGGAAGATTAGTGACTGGGTCAGAGAAGTGTGACAGTCAGCTTCTAGCTCTACCACCTACTTGTTTTGCAGTCCCAGATGCATACCTTAACCCCTCTTTGAGACAGCTTCTGCATCTATATGACCAGGAGACAAGCAGTGTCCTTCTGTCCAGTGTCCTTCCCCATCACTCTTCTCACTGCTTAAATGTTCACAGGGCAGTTTAGACCTCCTTTAGTAGGAGATCTTAGACAGACAAGGACTAAGAGTTTGTTCAGGCCAGAGCCCTGCTGGTCTGTTCCCTGGATAGGATAGCTCTGAAACCCCTGCCTTGGGGGAATTGTAAACAGCATGACCCCATCACCTGATCAAAGGCGTAGGACTAAACCAGGGAGCCACTGGTGGCCTGCATTGGCAGAGTTCGTGTAGGACAGGAGACCACAGGAAAACAGACCCAATGCTTTTGTACAAATTTGCCTGACACTTTGGAGAATCTTACCATGAAAGAAAACTTGTGGCTTGCACAGAGAAGCCTCCTGAAAGGAGAACATCAAATCTTAAACCCTCTTGCAGGAGTACTTTTTTTGTCCACATGCAGTACCATCACAGCCAGACTGAAAACGTCACCACTGAGTTTCTGGATCTCTTTCATGAGATGAATGCAATCTTTCTACCGGAGAACAAAGCATGTTAGTGATCTTTTAACAGCCGTCTCTAACTAACTTGCAGTGCTTGCCCTGCAGTAAGATAGGCTCCTTGTATCTAAAAGGTTCCCTGCAGTGAAAAGATTGAATCAAAATGTAACCGTGACTTTGTGCGCAGTAGCTGTTCAGAGAATAACCCATCCCAGGTCCCCAGGCCATTCCTAGTGCCTGTATTTTGTTCAAGGGCATGTCTATGCTACCACTGGTAGCTGCTAATACATCTTCTTTATGACAGAAAAACAAATCCCTATCTCTGTGCATTTCTTCTGCCTCCTGCTAGTTACCTCAATAAATATTTACAAATGATGGCTTGTGAGGAAGGCACAACTAGTCACACATTAGATATGCTTGTACTGCTCCCAGGCTTGTTAGTTTGCTCTCCTCTGCAAACTCTTCAAAGGTTAGGAGATGCTATCTCCAGCATCCATCAGAGCAGCAGCACAGCATGGAGATGATGCAAGCTCAGCTTGGGCTCGGGACATTACAAGCACACCACTGCTCTGGGGGCTGCCAGGTTTGAAGGTAGCACCAAAAGCATTTTAGGGGATCATGCACTATCTAAGGATTGTGCTCCTCAGCTGGAAGGAGAAGCTCACCTTAGAGTGTGCTCACTCCTCAGGATGGGAGCACAGACAGCTGCAGCACAAAAACTGCATTTCATTTTTGCTTCCTTAAAACAAAGGAAGGTTTGGCGTTTTTTGTAACCTATAATGAAAATGAAGGGGAAGCGGGGAAGCCACATTTATTACCTGGGTCGACATTTACTATCCATTCCAACAGGAAGAGCATTTCCTCACAGGCACTTTAGGACACCTGCTTTTCACTGCAGCACATCTTCCAGCAGTGCTGCCACTATCGCTCACTGCTGTGTTTTGACAAGGAACTGTGCTCCTTCTGACATTATAAACTCAGAAGAGGCCGGAGTAATCTCTTTGCCTGACCTCCTGCCAACCACACAAGAACTCGAGTTCTTTCATATCTGAATTTATTATACATGAAAATTAGTCTAGACTAACCACTGCAAATTTTATCTTTAACTGCCCTCAAAAGTAAAAGGCCTTCAGAAAGACACTATTTTGCTGTTTCAGTGCAGCAGTAATTATTAGATCACATGGGACATTTCAGATCCTTGCATATGTAGCTGTTAGGAATCGTCCTACCTGTCCCTGTTTCTGAGACAGCTTCCATAAGGAAAGTTTGAGTCATTTAGCAAATCATCTGAAGCCAAATGAAGTTGTGGGTCTCAGATCAGGCCATAATGGAGAGATGTCAATATCACAGGTTGCTCCCAAATGTTAATCACACAGTCTAAAGGGCGGGGGACCCCTCCTTTAAACAAGATCCTTGTTACAGAGGTTTATGTAACATCAGGGTAGATGCCTCTGGTCTTTGGCCCTGTTACTCTGATGCCTTTTGCTAGGAATCAGTTGAAGCTATTTTAGGATTCAACTGGGAAACAAACCTTCCAGTGGTCTCATTGCTTAATTTCTCTCTATAGCCTTAAGTACAATGGCTAATAGCTAAAGTGGACTTCAGGGTGCCCACAGAGCTCTATAATGGTTTCATGCATTTTTCTTCTATTTGGAAGATATTTTAAGTTGTTCTACCTTCCCTGGACTGCCCAAGAGGAGCTGTGCTGTGCACTTTCATCAGCTGATTCTGGGAAATGTCAGTTATGCTGTTCTTCTGTTAGTAATATGTTTCTTGAACGATTTAAAAATAGCACAGTATGAAACATTTCCATCTTCTCTCTTCTGGATGAGAACTGAGGGGGAGTTAACTCTTTGCTGCTTCACTGGAGCAAGAAGTTGTGAAGTGTTCAGGTGCTCTGGGGCTGAAGCCAGTTACTGGTGCTGGGAGAGGCAACACAACCAGAGCACCTGGTCAGAGCCTGAGCTAAAGAAGATCCCTGCAGTTGTCAGAGCTGCCAGCAGACCTGGCACATGTGGTAACTGTGTCAGTGCAGGACACAACAGAACTGGACATCTAGCTGCTGACCTGCCTCTGCTGCTTTTACAGCTTGCCTGGGGGGTTTCCCAGACAGCAATCATATGGCCAGGTGATGCTGATCATGTTCGAGCTCCTCTCTGTGCACTGCTCCAACACACCCTGGACCCGAGAGACCAAATGTAAGCTGGGAATACCTCCCAGGCATCCACCTCAATCCTACAGTTCCATTCCATTTTTACTCTCAGCTGGAGCACCTCATCACTGACTGCTTGGCCTATGTCTTGTGTTCATTGGCATCTCCTTCCTCACCTATTCAGTTTTGTGTTAACCTCCCCTCTATTTTCTCCCCTTCCAGCATTTTCTCTTTTAATTTTTGGTTCTCCCCAACCCACCTTGTTCCTTTCTCTTCCCCCATTGTAGATATTTCCTGCAGTGGTATCTTCTCCTACACTCCCCATCTGAAGGCAGCTTGGAAGACAGTCACCTATGGTGCTGTCCTTGGGAGCTGCTTGGCAGCAGCCTGCTGTGATAACTCTGCATCTACATGTGTTAGAGCCAGAGAAAGAGGAAAGATCCTTTTATCATCCAAGCAGCAAAAGCATATATTCATCAGACACAGCTTTCCCCACCCATTTGCACTTGCCATGCACTTTTCCTCTTGTATGTAGGCCCTCTGGGACTACTCTGGTAACCACAATATTGGGAAATACTGTTTCAACCACAAAATACAGCTTCCTCTTTCAGATGACAATTAACTTTTCCCCCTTGCGGACAGCCTAGAAACATTTAAACAACAAGTGGCCTTGTGTTGCCCACATCATGTGGAGCTGGAGGAGAAGTAGAGGCTGGCACATGGTGGCAGTGAAGGGGACAAAGAGTGATACAGTTAATTACAAATTACTTGCCTTGGTTCTGGCCAAGGTTTAGTGCTGCAGGAAGGGCTACACAGGAGAGCATCTGCTTTGGAGCCCATTCCATCAAAATGCATACAGATATTCTCATAAGTCTGGGGCTATGGGGCACCTCTTTTCAGAATGGTATCTAGAGGCACATTAGGGCTTTAAATTGCTTCCAGAATTGGTGTGATCTCATTCTAGTTTCTTTCTATTCTCATGAGCAAGTAATACTTGTGGGATGTCACCCTTGCTTTCTCTGCCCATAACTGCTTTAAAGCACTAATTAGATGGTTATAAATCACTAGGGATCTATGGTGTTTTGAATGACTCCAAACTTTGGCATTATAGCTGAGGTCTTGAATGCATTTGCAAGCAAATCCACTCAACACTGGTTTCTGTTGATTCAGCAGTGATGTCGTATCAAACTTTCCTGAGCACTCTGACAGACTTAAGTTTATTAAAAGAAGTCTGGATAGCAGAGCCAAGTTTAGCTGCAGCCAAATTATTCAGTAAGACAGCAAGTTGAGTACAAAAGCAGAAGGAAAAGTCTCACCTCTGTGCTGGTGACTGGTTTGAGAGCTTGCAATTCTTTGTCTGCAAATACTCCCATCTGCAAGGGTCTGTCCTGAACAGGAATTTTCTGCACTCACAGTGACCTAGGGTTTCAACCTTAGGTCACGTTAAGAAGGCACCTATGTGCTGTTTGTCTCTACTTGAAAATAATGCTGGGCAAGATGCATTTTCCACCAAATAAAGGCCCTACAGACATAAGAGGAAACAGTAGTAAATTTCGCAAGAAAATGTTTTCCAGTGGAAAAATACTAAGTTGCTAATTACTCTCAAGCCTTATTTTCCAAGGAATTTCAGACATGAAGGAAGATTTCCAAAGGTGCTTGGCAAGCAGCATTGCATCAGTACCACACAGGGATTTTCCCCATAAGTTTCCTGGGTCCTCAGGAACCCACCAGAATTTACCACACTTTGCCAGCCCTTCACTGAAAGAGATGTGATAGCTGGGAATGCAGGGCTTTTATGCTCCCTGATAAAGTGCTTCCTGGGAGATACAGACTCAGGAAGCCCTTGACAACTGCAAAACTGGCATGGTCCTTGTCATCTCTACCACCCTCTGCAGCTGAATATGCACACTCAGACATCTCTACTATAACAGCAAGGACATCACTTCAAAGCAGCAGCTACCCCAGGTCTGTGAATTGTGTCTCACCAAAGGGAATGCAAAAAAGTAGCTATGCCTGCCCTCATGTTTCCGATTATTTCTGGTTCCTGGGGAATTCTGGAAAGAGTATCTTCATTTATGCATTGGAAAAAACCCAAGAACAAGGGCTTAACACAAACAGTAATCCCCAAGTTTCATGCACATGCACATACATGTTCCCTGCCATGTTTGATGTCACCTGCCTAGCCAGGCTGGAGGGGAATCTTCTCAGTCCAGCTTAATCATTAGCACTTCTCCAGAGGGGTGGGAGCTATACAGAAAGGGGTAAAAGCAAAACATTTTAATGACTTTTTAATGCACCTAAGACAAATGTAGTAGGACTAACTCAGCTGCACCTTCCTATGAGCACAGCATTGTTTTCCCAGTGGCCGCGAGTTGTGCTGCTCTAAGAGGTTGAGGTGTGCTTTAAAGGGTTTCATACTTGTTCAAAATCCCCTGAGAATGCTATGAACTGATGGCCTTCCTGAGTATCCTGGAGGGGACCAGTGGCTGCTGCAGGGCCAGGGCACAGCCCCTGTTCAGAAGACCCTCTTTTTGGAGGCTTGTTGCACAGCACTAGCCAAAGCACTATGACGTTGCCTGCTAGGCTGTGGGGCAGTGAATTAGCAATAGCACAAGCTGCCTCACATAAGGAAGTCAGGTGAAATTCAATGCTTATAAAGAGTGAGCAGAATGTCCCTGGGCAATATAATTTTTTTTTTCCTTTTATTGACACTCACAGGAACAGTTAATGCTTGGTTTGGATAGAGCTGATGACACTGCTGTTGCTCATCATTTATCATCTCTAGATTATTGTGGTTGCAAATCATTTGGCAGATTTCTCTCTTTTTTCCTGCTTCACAGATGGCAGCGGCCATGAAGCATGACACCCTTGCAGGCATCTGACTGTGTGGCTGGAAGCTTGAGGACCTTTGTGGGTAAAATGCCCCTCAGTATTATCTGACCTCTAAAGTTCGTGGACTGATGTGCTGTAATTTGCAGCTCTCTCTGACATAAACTCCCTCTGCTGGGATCTCAGATTGCAGACTGTGCTGCTTCTGAGAGGAGCCTATGCCTGTAAGGGACCATCACACCTTAGAGTGTAATTTTATTGCTGTGCCACTAAATGTTCATGTTTCAGCTCCAGTTCAATCTCTTCCAGGGTGGGGGTCTAAGGCACTTAAGTTGTAGCTAGAGTAAGGGAGCATGGAGTAAGCCTACCACTGTAATTTTATGTGAAAGAAAACATGCAGAAGCTGCACTTCTCCAGCTGATGTCCCGGATTTTTTTTCTGGCTAACAGGGCTGAGCAGCTCCTGCAGCTGCAAATGAGGGTGTTTCCAGTCCCAAGACACACTGAATCAATCAATGTGCTGTTCTCCTCTGCTGGCTTATTAGCAGTTAAAAACTAAGAAAACACAATGTCTTGCCCAAACACCTGCCTCATTTGCCTTCCCCTCAGCATAGCAACAACCCCCACCATGGACTAGCCCTCATTTGGCAGCTTGGGGGGAAGCACAGGTCAAATTCTTTTTGCACGATGAGCTGTAACCCTGTGATCTTTAATAGGATTATACTGGGGGAAAAGGACAGGACTCAGCCTTGTGATTGCAGAGCAACTTATGACTCATGGACATTAGTGTACTGTCTGGGGACATCCTGGACAGGGCTGATGCCTTCTCCTCCTTGCATTAAGATCTCTTTGTGCAGAAACATGGGGTTTATTCAGCTGTCCCTAACCTCAGTCCCTGACCCTACATGGCCAGCACTGTCCAGCTGCCTGGGGCTGGGCCAAGTCCAGAGCAAGGATGGAGCAGCCAGTGAATAACAGAAGTGACCAGCCATGCTCTCTCTGGGTTTGTGCCCTGGGGTTAACTGGCTTTCTAAGTGAATCACAGTACAATTTACTCTTCCCTCCTAACCCTTCAGCTTTTTCTGCCTTACAGCACTCCCCAGAAACATCCTTTGGTGACAACATGAAAGCTGGCATGTGCTGCAACACTGGTGATTCTCAGAGAAAATCCTGAGAAACATTTCTTTTTTCTCCTGCACACAACTTTTTTGATGAAACTTAGAGGACCAGTGTTATTTTTAAAGCCCCTTTCTGGCTGAAATTGGCTAACAAGTTTAATTATAAGGGTGGCAAAGAGGGTAGTCCACAAGATGCCATGAAAGTTCCATAAGACACAGGTCTAAAACATACCTAAAATTAGGTGGAGTGTGATGTGTAAGGAAGCAGGGCAGGTTTATGAGACACAGCATGTGCAGCAGCACATGCCTCTCTCCCAGGGGCATCCTTCTGGACTGCCCTCACAGCCAAATAGCCTATAGCCCTCAGCTAGAAGCTCTTCCCACTGTTTATGATGGGCCTGTACTGAAGGATAAAGACCCAGGCACTGCTGAATCATGCATTTGCCACCTCCCACCATCACTAATGCACCATACACCACTTAAGAACGAAGGTTTGGGGTTTCTAGAAATAGAGTGAAATAAAATATCATGTCATCTGCCTGAAGATTCAGCAGCCCACATGTTCTCCCACACACACTGCTATGAAGGTACCATATCAGTGCTTTGGGCAGTCCTGGGTCTGTTCCTTTGGGAGCAGATTGGATTCAAGCTTCAACTCCTGAGCACAAGCGTGCTGCAGAGACATGCACTCACACCAGCAACATTTGTCAGGGGTAGTGGTCCTTTCTGCATCAGGGCAAACCCTGCAGGAGATCAGGACAAAGGAGCATCATCACTAATATTACAAGTACAGCTTCTTTTTTCTCTCGCAGGAATGGGATGATCTTGCTGTAACCAAGCCTGAATTCAAGCCCCTCTTCTCAACGTACACCATCCCATCAATAATACAAAATACAAAAGCTGGTAAATAAAATTGCTAATGTATCTTAATAGGGAGAAGAGTTTCTTCAAAAAGTGTCTATTTAGGTAATCTTTGCAATGCTCAGATACCATGGAAATTAGTAACAAATAATATCATAGTGAGCCTTCTGCACTGCAGCTTTATGTATCATTTACTGTTGCCAAGATTAAAACTTTTTGGGGTCTCTTCCCCCAGGCTTGCCCCAGTAAGTTGACATATTTTGGGATAATTTTGAGCTTTCCACAAATTTCACCATCATATTGTTTCTAACCATCTTTCCTTTCCCTGAACCTACAGCTCCTCGCGGTCCAGTACTCTCCAGGAACAGTGAATAATGCCTATCCCCTCAATCATGGGGATTTTTCTGAATACAGATTGCAGAATTTTTAACATTGCATATCTCATCATCGCTCCCTGATTCCCTTGTGCTCTTGACTGATACCTTGCTGCCAGCTATCCTATATTAGCAGAACCTTGGGCAGTTTTAAAAATGGCTAAGTCTGTGTCAGAACCAAGGCAATTTGAATCATCTTTGATGAACTCTTTTTAAATGCTTTACTGAGACCCAAATATATTCCACTTTATCACATGCTCCCTGAATCTACTAAGCTTGCAATTCTACATGGTATATTCATTTAAAATTCATTTTGCTGAGGCATATGTACATTTGCTAGACTTCTTATCCTATATTCTGAGGAAACTGCCTTTTAGGCAAATTTCTGTTGCTGGGAAGTCTGAAAACCAAAGTCCAAAAGGGTTTAGTTCACACCTAGCCCCTGCAGTGGTTCACTCATTAGAAGCAATTTCATCTTAGTCTCCAACTTCATGCTGCCTTCTGATGGGTCACAGGCATGTTAGAGACTCTTGTCTTCTGCTCATTTTCTATTATCAGTCAATTGTGATTGGAAGACCCAGCCCCACTACTCCTCTTGCCAGAGTCCTGCAAGAATATCTGATTTCTTCCCAGCCCTGGCAACTACAGGGAAGCTCAATCCAGGCATGTGGGCAGCATCCAGAGGATCTGCCTTGTGGGATAGAGACTAGGCTACAGATTTCCATGGATGGCTTTCTAGCATATTCATCTGATGCCAAAGAAGTAATTCATTGTTCTATTTAAGAACTTGAGGTATTAAGAAAAAGCTTTGGACTGTCTGTAAATATGTGCAAAATATTAAGTATTCAGCCTTGCTGAAGATTTAGGGTATTTTTCCTCTGTGGGTTTTTTTTAGTTTTATCAGTTATTCAGGGAGTAGCCCAAATTAAAAAACTCTCCAGATGTAGAGAAATGCCAGAACAGACAGGAATAATGGATGACTTAGGCTATATAAACAGTGCATTACCAAACACATGGTAGGTCCTAGCCTAGGAGCAGCTGGCCATGGGTACATGCATGTTGAAGTGGCAGCTGCACACCCCACAAGGTGAGAAATATTTGCTTGCTTTGTGCTTCCCTCACCTTGAAGATTCCTGATCAACGCAATTCTGTTTGATCCCTGACCTTTGTAATCTATTCCATGTGACAGTATCCATATTTGTAGATTTTTCTGAAGCAGGTATCTCTGTACCATGCAAGGTCAGAGTTTGTCAAGAATATGGGTATCCTAGGTGGCAAACAATAGAAAGACTGCAGAAGGGAAGGTATTTTATTGACAGAGAAGAGCATATCACAAAATACTCAGATTCAGGACATGGTAAGGGCAAACAAACAGTGAAAAAAGGAATCTGTCTCCATGCAGACAGTGACTGGTGAAGTACCACAGTCAGTCATGGAAGATGACCTTTTAAATACCCCCAAGCCCTCTGTTCTTCCCCTACAGCAATTCAGGGGATTCTGTTTGAATAAGCAGATTCGTAGGTAAAGACCAACTCTCTCAAACAGCTACTGCAGTGAGTGTTTAAGAGGAGCTCCTGGATCCAGAAGTGCCTGGTGCCCTTCACCCCTGCCCCAAGAAACACAGCACATGCACCACTGCAGGGATGTGTCTTTCAACACACGCCAAAAGCATGTCCTTAAAGTATTTAGAATCATCTACTGTGGCTTCTAAAGCAATAAAAATGCAAAAGAAAGCTTTCATGCTGTAAGCAACTTCAAATTATAAAACATTAGGACTATTAACCTTGCTACTTTTAGATGCTGCAAGCATTTAAAGATCTGCCTGGCTAAGCAACCTTTCATTAACTAATGTAGCTGAAAGTTAGTGGAGGTACATGAACAAATAAATGACTACAAAAAAAGGTCAAGGTGGACTGCTAAAAATAAAGCAGCTTTATTTTGCAATTTCTCATCAAAACTAACATTGATTACATATCTTATTTCTTTAAAGGAAGAAAATTTCTCTGTTTATCCTGACATTTCCTCTCTCTCTCTCTTTTTTTTTTTTACTGGGGTGGTTCAAAGAACAATTTCCATCACTCTGTCTATGAAACAAGTTTGAAGATTTGTGGTGTTGTCTTCCAAGCTGTTGGAAACTTGAATCGCTTACAAACAGAAGACTAAGGCTCTAGGGGTTAATGCTTGTAGCAAAGTCAAGTGATGACAGGAAAGACCTGAGAGGGTTTATATATTATGAAGAGCAAGGACACAATTCGAAAAATACACCAGGACAGAATTAGCATTCAAGGGTAAAGATAGGAAGGGAAAATTTAGAGTTTGAGGAAGGACTTTTTGGTGATGAGATATACAAAATTATCTCTCAAAAGTAATGTGACAGAAGCTCACAAATGTACAAATGCTTGGTACATTTAAAATTAAGTTGGACAAAGCATAGTGAGTGAATGAGAGATAACAGTTCTGGTGCAGCAGGAAGGCAAATTCAAGCTATTTTCATCCTCAACTCCTTGGAGTTGTCTGTTGGCATGATTGTTTCTAAGCAGGAAACTAAAAGTCTTCACAGAATAGCAGGTAGCATAGAGCTATGCCCATACCTACTACCAGTTCTGGCAATTTTAGGACAGTTTGCCAGACAGAACTACAAAGAACAGGAAAAAACATGAGGACTGAGACTGCTTTTGAACTCTATGCTAAATTCAGAAATAACAAACCCAAAACAAAATTCTGAAATAAAGAGTGTGTGAGAGAAATTTAAAACTACGTTTTTTCCTTTGCCTTGTAAAACAGATATGTCATCAATATTTTTTGGACCCAGATTAAATGCAGCAATTTATTACAGGTGAAGATGGGAAATAAAGCAGCACTTTTGTGGCAATAAAGAGTCAGGGCTGGGCTGTGATGGGTTCTACCACTGATTCCCTGCAAAACCCAAAATCACCTCCTCTACCTTCCCCAGAGCAACCGTGATAACACGACAGTGGTGGGGACTGCTTGCCAAGTTTGTTTCCTTTTATGCTTCTTGCTCAAATCCCTCTGAAGACAAACTTCTCCCATCTGGGCTAAATATTAGTCACACACAGAAACAGGGACTTTGCTGAAGTGTGGTCAGCAAAATCAAAGCCTACTATAGTGAGAATTTAATGTAAGTATTAAACTCCTGAAGGCTAGAACAGCTCCTTTGCAAAAGCTCCTCAGCCAGGTGCTGAGTTTTAGGCAGATTTAACATGGTGGTGAGCCAAGAAGCTGGGTGGGAGGCAGGGTTGAGGGCCGCTTGCTGCAATCACTAGCAGTAGGATCTGATTGCAGCCATGATGTGATACACTGTGGGTCTGGCTCTGTACCTGTTGCAGACTTGATGGATCCCTGATCCTGCATTACAAGACAGAGACAGCCCTCAGGAAAAAAAGGAAATAGTTGTTGAAAATGCATGCCACAACTCCCGAAGACAGCAGGCAGCTTTGAACTGGCACAAAACAAAACTGATCTCTCATTTCATGCATTTCTTTCAACAACAGGTGAGAAGTTCCAGGCCCAACTGTGCAGCACCAGTACACCATCATACAGCCAAGTGATACTTAGAGATCTGACTTCAGCAAATTAGGCAATCCATTTACTGTCTATTTCTGCTAACACTGGGACTTACACATGGGTAGTACATGATGGGAGGGAAAAGACACAGCAAGTTGAATTTGTGCTGCTGCCAATGGCTATTATCACAGGAGGAGCATTGTTTAGATGCTAGTCTGGGTCTTGAGATCTTGGTCAGAGTCATCCCAAAGCTGCAGGATAACTTTGATCAGCATCAACTCCCAGGGACCAGCCAGGCTGACAGTATCACTGGCTTTAGAGGGAAAGAATGGGCAAAAATGGAAGTACATTTTATGCTTGACAAATAGTAATTACTAACAGTGATTGTCATCACTTTTTCCTCAATCCACACTTCCAAGTCACAGGCTCACATTGCAATCTGGTTAATGTTCAGAAGGGAGAACCAGTCACATGCACACACATTCCTATTTATCTTTCTGGGAAAAGTCACACAGTTATAACAGGAAAAATGAGATAGAACTGAACCATTTCTCAGCTATAAGCCCTGGCCAAGCAGGGAGGACTATGAAGTTATGGGACAGTTTTCAGGTAGAAAGGACAGATCCCAGTCTCATGCTTTGTTCGAAACCAGGTTACATAGAGCCTTGAAGAGCACACTGCAGGCAACAGTCTTAAAAGGAGCTCAGAGGACAAGCAAACAGAACAACAAAAATTAACCATATATACCCTTCATTTCAATTTCCTAAAGTTCCACAAAACCAACCATGAGAAAACCTGGTTTGTGCAGTAGAGGCAATTTTGTCCATACCATATCTGTGCTTGTTCTGGAAAACCATCTGGAAGTAGCTGGTACTGTGGTTTCCACTTGGCTTTCATGGCTGAAAGATTAGAAAATACATATTTGTCATATATATTGACATTCTTATTACCTCTGCAATTAATCTCACTACCTCTCCTGGCTAAGCAATTGCTTTCTGAAGCATACAGCTGACTGTACCCAATTAAGGAATAAGCTGTGTGTATGAAATCACACATTCTCTCAGGAAAGGGGATTTTAGACTAAAGTTTATATTAAGTGAGATTGGAAGGAAATCTATCCTGGCTTTTATCTTAATGGTCTTTTGAATGTCACCTTTCCATTTAGATGCTCTTGTGATAATCAGGGGGCTTCCCACTGACACACAGAGGCTTTGGCAGCTCTTTTCATAATACCTGTCCCTTTAGGCAGTGCTCTAATTCAGGCATTTTGAGTGTCTATGCAAAGAAAGGCAGTGCTTATTAAAAAGAGCTCACAAACTTCATCCACTCTGAGCCTTGTACATTAACCCCTGGTGAAAAGGATTTCTGGTTCCTCTTCATGGAAGTGGAGGCTCATGAATAAAGAAAACCCAGTGGATCAGTCTGTTACTTATGTCATGTCCCCTAGCCTTCCTCTAGGACAATAGAAAGCCTCAATTAGGAACAAAATTAGTCAGTAAAATATCAGACAGTAAAATGAACAGACATCAAATATCTATGCGAGAATTATTAACAGCGCACAAATAATTTCAGAGTCACAGAATGGGTCAGGTTGCAAGGGACCACAATGAATCCTTTGGTCCACCTTAATGCTCAAGCAGGGTCATCCTAGAGCACATGGCATAGGATTGTATCCAGGTGGTTCTTAAACATCTCCAGTGAGGGAGATTCAACAACCTCTCTGACAACTGATACTGTGCATGTTCACCCATAGAGTAAAGAATTTTTTTTCCTTTTGTTCTGCTGGAACTTACTGTGCATCAGTTTCTGCCCATTACCTCTTGTCCTAGTCCTTTGGCACCACAGAGAAGAGCCAGTCTCCATCCTCTTAGTAACTCCCCTTCAGATACTTAAATACATTGATGAGGTCCCCTCCCAGCTGTCTCTTCTTGAGGCTGAACAGGCCCAGCTCCCTCAGTCTTTTCTGAGAGAGATGTTTCGATCCCACCTTTGTAGCCCTTCACTGGACCCACTTCAGAATCTCCCTGTCTCTCTTGTACTGAGGAGCACAGAACTGGACACACAACTCCAGATGTGGCCTCAGAAGGGCTGAGCAGAGGGGCAGGATCACCTCTCTTAACCTGCTGGCAGTACTTTTCCTAATGCAGCTCAGGATCCCATTGGCCTTCTTGGCCACAAGGGCCCTGCTGGCTCAGGGACACCTTGTTGTCCACCAGGCTCCCAGATCCTTCTCTACAGAGCTGCTTTCCAGCAGGCCTCCAGAATGAGGTACTCTTTCCTTTTCTGGGGACTAAGGTGAGGCTGAATGGCCAGTAGATCCTTGGGTTCTCCTTCTTGCCATTTTTGAAGGCTGAGCTGACATTCACTTTCTTGCAGTCCTTCAGGCACCTCTACTGATTGCCACAGAGGATGGTGAGGGGCCTGGTATGGTATCTGCCAGGTCTCTCAGTACTCATGGATGTATCCTCTCTGGGCCCACAGACTCGTGGATGCCCTCTAGCCCAATCATCATCAGCAAAGGGAAAGTCCTCCAAAATTCCTTTACTCTGGGCTTCCAGGTTGGGTTAGCAGGTCCAACCCTTCATTTGCCAACAGGGTCATGATATCCTTAATTTTCCTTTAGTTATTGATGTATCTTTCCTTGATATCCATAGCCACAATTAATTCCAGATGGACCTCAGCCTTCTTTGTCTTACTACTACTTATTCTGCAGGGCAAGCGGTCAGTATTTTTACACTCTCTATCCAATTCTCTGCCATTACAAAAACAAGTTTCCAGGAATGAGTGCTTACCCCAAAGGCGGCAGCAAGGCAAAGGAAGAACACACACTATTTCTTCAAGCAATGGTGTAGTCAGGATGGCTTTCCCCCTCTTTCTCTTCACAGCCTCACCTAAGAGTGATTGTGTTGATCACTGAGAGCTGTGGGCAATTAATCTATCAGGGGCTTATTTTGGCAGCACTTTGAAGCATACAGCATTTGCAGGGCCCCTCACCCTGCATAAACTGATGTAGCTCTGCTGCAATGTGATGGTTTGGCGTAACACAAATGAAAAAGTAAGCAGAGCTGCATGTTGAATGGAAAGATCAAGCTGAATTGCAATGTAATCCTTCTCTAATACTGATGTGGAAGCACAGTCCTAGCTTCACAGGATACAGACAACCAAGAGCACAGAGTTGCTGATTAAACAAATAAACCAGCTCTGATGAGCAGTGAAATGCTGAACTCTTCCATCAGCAGTTCACTGAAGCAAGCTCTCAGCACACAAATAAACAGATGCCAGATGCCCCCCTGATCAGGGCAATGATAGCAAGAAAAATCCAGGTGATGGATGGATATCTAAAGCAGTTAAAAAAAAAAATCTATTTCCTTGCACCACTTTAGAGCAATAAAGGAAGTACATCTGACACAAAAACTGGCCAGCAACAGTGGAATGTTGTACTTCTGCCTGCTTCCTGCCCATTTTAGTTCATCAGCAAGATTGCAATGAAGGTCGATGCATTTTAATAATGTCATCCAGAGAACAAACTGTTTCCAAATTTCAGTAATTGCTTTGTAAAATCTCAGGATAGGATTTCCATCCATTCACAAAATTGTCATTTTATGGGAGAACCTTAAATTGTGTGAGAGGTTTGATGATAAGTTTATGATGAAAACACACTAGATGCAATCTTCATTGCTCTTTGCAAGGAGAGCAGAGCATTTCCTGCTAATCCTATACAAAAGAATGCATGGGGTGAAGCTGGCTCTGCAGCACAGGAGCCCTGCACTGCCACTTTCACCTGCTGCCCCTCAGCCCCTGGGCTGCCTCATCCTAGGCTGTACCAGTGCAGCTCCATCTCACCTCTACAGCTCTAGTGGGTTATCTGCGTGGAGTAATGAATATATGGGCTCCAGTCTTGCACCTCTCCCTGCACCTTGTGGGATAAATTATGGCAGCATGATACCACCCCTTCCTATCTAGTTCTGCCACATGCTTTCCCAAAAGATTTATTTGCCAAATGCTTTCCTTTTTTCTTGGTATTAACATGCTGTAAACATCAATTTACCAGCTTTTGATCCAGGCCTTGGCAGTGGTGTCTGTCTAAGAGACCTGCACTGACTACCAGCCTGACAAGTTACTCTTTGGGGTGTTTGAAAGGATTTTTATATGATTTGAGATATGAATCACACAGATATATGTGGTTACATCATTATATCATTCACAAGTGGCTTAAGTATTTCAGTCACTAGTGAAAAGCAGCACAATCTCAGCAAACCAGGAATTTTACAGGTGGAAATAATTAATCCCTTTCCAACCTCAGCTCTCAGGAGAGCACAGCTGTGAAATGACACCTTCAGCATTTATCCACATGGAAGACATTAGCCCAGCTTTCCAAATAAGCTGTCACCTTGGAGCAAGGGAAAGAAAAACCTCAGACATAGAGACTTAGTCACTGGAGGTGTTCATACCTGACATGTCCACATGGCCTCTGTTTTTCTTACTCATTGGCATTTTGTTTTAGTACAAAACATGACAACAAGGATAAAAGACCATTTAAAAGACCCTGGACATCCAAATAGGTTTAAATCTTCCCATCAAATGAAACAAATGCATGCTTGGATAAGTCTAATTTACAGCCCAGACAACATGTAGAATCCAGTCCTGACAGCTATCCATCCTGGACTAACACCATGTGCCTGGCATGACCAACTGTGTTACCCAGCAGCCAAAAGCCCCTTCTCTAAGAGAATGAGAGTTCCAAGATGGTCATGGGAACTATTCTCACATCCCTGCCAGCAGATGGCTGCCAGGATGTGGGTGGGTCCCTCAAAGTGGGTTGAAGAGAACTGCTGGGCAGGGTTCTGACTGATAAAGTTTCTCATGTTGACATACTTTCTGTTCAGCATTGAGCTCATGGTCCTTGAGCTCATGGTGGGTCGAGGTTTGAGCTACTGGTGCTCTGCTGCTCCAGAGAGAGGACAAAGCTTTAGCAATCGTATTAGGAAGCCCCTAGTTTTCCCTCCAGCATTTACAGCATTTGCTTTAGAGAGGATGTTTCTCTACCCTCAGAAAGCACATTTGGTTTTGTAGGATGGCATAAATTTCCTAAGATATGCAAAGAAAAGCAGGGAAGTAGTTAACAAGCTCAGTCTATCACAGTAGAATTGCATGGGGCAGGTGAGGGCTTGTTCATACTTGCACAGCACAGCTGGGAGTTTCTCAATGAGAGAAATCATGAGAATGGCTTGTACTGAAAGTGAAGGCACCGTGATCATGGAGGCTGTTATGAGATTGAACACCCATTTTTCTATTCTTAGCTTAGTTAAAACTCATTTACAAGCTAACAAATAAAAAAAGGAAAGTATGTTACAGCACTACACTAAGGAAATACTGGTCATATTCCAAAAGTGCTAAAGGGTCATGGCAGTAAAGGACACAGGGCTCAGCAAATGCATATTCAACTAAATTGCATCTGTGGGAAGGTAAAGAGAATGATGCTGGGAGGGGAGGATGCCATCCAGAGGGGCCTGGATAAGCCCAAGGTGGGCCCATGTCAACCTCATGAGGTTCAATGAGGCTGAATAATAAGGTTAAGTGCAAAGTCCTGAACGGGGACCAGCATGACCCCCAGTATCGATACAGGCTGGGGGCAGAGGGTTTGAGAGCAGCCCTGTGGAGGAGGACTTCAGGGTGCTGGTGGAAGAAAAGCTGGACATAATGGACAATAATGCGTCCAGTAGGACCAGGGCAGTGATCATCCTCCTATACTTGGTACTGGTGAGGCTGCATCTCAAATCCTGTGTTCAGTTCTGGGCCCCTCCCAAAAAGAAAGACACTGAGTTGCTGCAGTGTGATGAAGACACCACTTGCAGTGCTGCATCCAGCTCTGGGGTTCCCAGCACAGGAAGGACATGGACCTGTTGGAATAGTTTCAGAAGAGGGCCACAAAAATGATCAAAGGGTGGAGCACTTCTCCTGTGAGGAAAGCCCAGAGAAGAAAAGCCTGAAGGGAGACCTCATTGTGGCCTTGCAGTGCTTCAACAGGGCTTATGAAAAAGATGGTGACACATGTTATACTAAAGCCTGTATCAATAGGAAGGACCAATGGTTTTAAACCAAAGAAGGGTAGATTTAGGCTAGATGCAGCAAAGATTTTTTTTTTTACAATGAGGGTGGTGAGACACAGGAAGAGGTTGCCCAGAGACATGATAGATGCTTTATCCCTGGAAATATTCAGTCAAATTGGACAGGTCTCTGAGCAATCTCATCTAGTTGATGTTCCTGATTATTGCAGGGGGGCTGGACTAGATTATCTTTAAAAGTCTCTTCTAACCCAAATTATTCTGTGATTCTATGACCTTGTTTTGCTTGTCTCCTACCACTGATTGCAGAGGAACCCTATAGAACTACAGATCACTGCTACTGCAGCAATCTAGTGGCTCATGCTGAGCTTTGGCCTTCACTGGGTAACCAGTTAACCAGCTACTGCTACCCAGAAAAAACATGTTGGTGCCTGTGGTGTGGGGGCGTAAGATGGGTCCCTCTAATGTCACTGGGGAAGAACCTGCACTATTCAATGCAGTCACAGGATTTTCTCCAGAAGGCCTGGGTTTTGAAAGCTTTCTCTAGCTGTCCCTTACTTGGGAAGGGAGGGGGCATTCATGGAGAAACAACCTTCTGGGGAGCAAGTTTGTCTGCTCTTCATCAGTGCCTGGCAAGTGTCTATCCTGCTGCACCAGGATTGCACACAGAAGCCCTGTGGGTAAATAGCTCTCTCACCCAGAGCAGGCCACGGAAAGCAGGGCGGTTCATTCTGCAGGCACTTCGTTTTGTGCAGAAGAGAGTTCGTGTGTTGTAGCTTGGACAGTTAATTAAGGACTGAGAGCACTTTTCCTGGGGCAATGTGCTTGTTCCTTAGAAAGGGTGGTTGATATTATTTATGGCTTTCATTGATCTAACAGCTTGCTGCCAAGGAGAGAAGCCCTACTTTTCCCTCCCTGCATTAACACTAGCCCTGGCAGCCCTCTGAGCTGGTTCTGCTTCCTGAGCTGGCTGAGGAAACCTCCTAAAGTCCCAGGGGAGCAGAAACTAGGAGCAAGAGGACCCCTTGACTGAGAACCATGGCAGAGGGAAGGGAACAGAGAGCTGTTGGATCACATGGGCTCCAAGGTGCAAATTTCCTTTTGGTGTCAAACAGAGGTGAGATGAAACCTGCTTGAAACACTGATCTGGCTTCTTGGCATACACAAATAACAATAAAGCTGTTTATGGCATTCTTGTCCTGCAGCACACCTGCCTCATTCTCCAGGCAGAATGGGATGTCCAAAACTCTGTTTCATTCACTACACAACATGAAGCATGCTAGGCAAGAAACATGGGCCAAAGAGACATGTAATTAAATAATGAACCACCATTATTGTAACAAATAGACACTGACTGTCAAAGTCAAGGAGAGGAGCATCACTTTATTTCTGTAAGTGCTTGAATTCAGAGCACTTCCACTAGGAAATACATCCTTTTGCATGTAGCTCTCAGCATAATTTTGGTTTTTATATGTGAAACTGCCTCAAACAGAATGATTTATGAAATCAAGCCAATGCTTGGTTGTGCACAAGTTTATATAAGGGTGCATCACCATGGCCCCTCTGTCTGATAAACAGTCAGATGTTTTAGGTAATTGATCTTGTGCTGCCTGCACCACTTTAGGGCAAAGGAGTGCTGCCAGCACCTCCTGCAGCTCTGGTTAATGGGTATGAACTTCTTCACATGCGCCAACTCAGCATCTTGGCACGGGTCTTGAGGCCTAGACTTGGAACTGAAACATTTGTAGTGACAATAGTATCATGTAAGTACTTCTGTGGATCAGATCTTTGCTCCTGTGATCTAGAAAACATGAGTTTTGTGCATAAACAGCATCACCGAGTATCAAGGTTCATTGGCTTTTTCTAAATATTTGGTATTTTTCTTACATCTGTTGCCTGTGAAGAATGGGAACATCTTAAATTCCATCAAAACCAAAAAAGTGTGGCTTAATCCAGACCTAACTTGGTTTGGTTGTAAAGAAAAACTCTTAGCCGGGTGCAGCCTGTGGGTGCAGTAGCAGAAGGCACCACACCCAGCACCCACTCTTTCTCTTCAGCCACTTGCCTTAGGATCAAATAACACAAAGTGGTTTTAACACCTCTGCATAAACCCAGGATTTAGAGGCAGGAACTTGGCCAATGACAGGAAGTACAGATTCATGCAGGCACATCGTGGCATGGCAGTGCCAGGCAGAAAGTGGGTGTTCAGAGGCAATGAATGGCACCCAGCAAGGCACCTGTCCCACACCCTTGCCCTGAGGAATTGTCCTTCTGGAAGGTCCCACAGCCTCACCAGCTGGGCAGGACCTGCAGACATTGGGTGTGGATGAGCTGGGCACCAGACAGCTGCTACAGGCACCTGCAGGCCATGCCCTGGCCGATGCTCCAGGCAGAGGCTGCAGGTGCAGATGTGCGGGGGTGCAGGGGAGCCTGGAGTGCACTAATGCACCAGCACACCCCTTTGCTGGGGGTGCTGCTGCAGAGGCTGCGAGCTTCCAGCTTCATCCCATCACCACAGACTACGCTGTTACTAGAAGGCTGCTGCTTTAAGCCTGATGCTATATAAAAACCCTGACAGGCATCACTGTACTTTGGTGCAGCCTGTATTTAGAAAAGCTGGATAACATGGAATCGTGGCTTTGCTTGTGATCTGATTTCTTGCTGCAGTGATGCTGTGACTTGAGTCTGGGGGCAGCAGTCAGAGGCTCTCTGAGAGCGTGCTGCCTGCACTGCCTGCTCCCAAAGTCTCTGCCTAGCTCCTTGGCTGCTCTGGCTTCCAACCAGCAAGGACAATACATGTCACTCCTTTTTAACACAGATAGAGTATTTATAGTTCAGGACTTTTGTATTCTCTTCCATAGCTTAATTAGCAATATAATTTCCTGTAGCTCTCCCCGTACTTGTGGGAATGGAGGAGAATAACAATTATTGTGTAAAGCCAGGGGCAGAGAGGGGAGAGGAAGAAAAACAGAGACACACACACAGAGCCATTTCTTTGCAAGTGGCATAACATGGAGACTGCTCTGAGCTGCTGCCAGTGGAGGGGACTGTCTGCAGTGGGTTTATAAGGGAGTAATGACTCATTCCTACTTCAGGAAGGTTCCCGTATTGCATAAGAAGAAATCTCATACATATTGAAATAAACTAGCTTGAGTCTGCATTACCAGCACAGCCTGCATTAGCAATACTTTCACATTTGAAGCAAAAGGATCTAAACAATACTATAAAGGAAATCTGAGCAGCTGTCAATGCCCTAAAATAATCATGTTACCATAAGTGTTCAAAGGCCATATTGTCTAAGGAGCTGTACAAACATAAAAAAGCAGATTTGTGAGCTGAATGTAGCCTATAGCAAAGTACAGTAAGGGAGGTGAAGGAAAAAATGAGAAGTAGTGATACAGGGAAGGAGGTCCAGAGCAAAGAGCTCATGAGGCAGGGCTCCTGTGGTGAAAACAGCCTAAGCATTCCCCTTCTCCTGGGCAGGTATTTCCCACAGAAAAGCCTTTTCCTGTCTACAGCCCTGTCACAGGCAACTTGACTTATGCTGCACATGAGATGATTATATCAGTCCAAAGGCTTTTATCCTGACTCCTGTGAAGTGCATGGGCTGCAAAGAGGCCTTCACCTTGGAGCTGTGACTCTGTTACTGTAGGGAAAGGTGCTACAACTGCAGTTTGGAATTTTCTTGTGCATGGCAGTTCATGGAGCTGGATTGCTTTCCTGTCTCACTTCTAGCTCAGTGTTGACTGAGTTAATTCATAAATCCTGCCTCCCCCCTAAAATGAGAAAAATCTGAAGCCTCCATCAATATCAGTATTAGAAAAATCTTATAGCTCAACATATTTTTATATATATTTTATATTTATATATAATATATATATATATACATATATATACACGCACACACACGTGCATTGCCTCCCACAACACTTCTCTCTCATGAGGTGGGTAAAACTGTTTTCATCTCTAAGAAGGCATGAAAAGGGAGGTGGAAACAATTGAAATTAACCAAAAGTCACCATAGTAGCAGAGTTTTGACAGCAATCCTGCACCCCGTGCCTTGCTGTTCAGCTTCAACCTCTGCACAGACACCTTCTCCCACAGAATCCTTGGCCCCTGTTACAGCAGCTGCCAGCTGAGTTAGAATTCATATTTTAAGCAGTTCTCGCTCAAGCAATTATGTGTTTTACTTGACTGTTTTGGAATTATCTGCACAATGAAGGCACAGCTCCCTTCACTGCTGCCTTTCACATCCCTCCCAAGTGTCATTTAGAGCTGCGAGGAAAACATTTGGAGAACAGTTTAGGAAAGGTGAGCCATCTGCATGTTTATGAAAGAGAAAGACCCGTTAGAGCCATGCTTGTCCCCAGGCATTATTTGCAAAACATTTTCAGGATGAAAATGAAAAGGCAGCTGCAGTATAGGTGTGACCGCCCTCTAGCAAATCCTCAAGCTGGGCTCAGGCAGGAACACTGAGTTACAGCTACAATTTTCTTCCAGGTTCCTGCTCATACAACCCACGTGCTTTGTGCCCAAATCTCTGTGTGATGCCTGGTTTGCCTCAGACATCCCAGGTCACAGCTCTGTAAGGCAGCCTTCATTTCAGGAGCATCTGTATAGATACATATACACACACTTATGCAGAATAGTAGGTCCTGGCAACACTTTAGCAAACCTGGGACTGCCCTGCACTGCACCGAAAGGTCCAAAAGACAAGCCACAAGGCTGAATGATCGTTCACACTGCCCCAAATGCCTTCTGCAGCTGGGCAAGCTCAGCTTGAACACACTGCCCAGTTTATGCTTTGCATCCTGTTTATAATAAACTCCCTCTCCTTGTCCTCCATCCCCCACCCCTGACCACAGAAACACCTCAGCCAGTGACACACTAGAGCTGGAGACAGTTTCCCAACGCACAGACAGGGACAGAAGCACCTTGGGCACATCACGCACAGAGATGGCACTTGGGCATCTTTGAGCAGCAGCACTCAGGCTGCAGGTCCCTTTGCAGGGGTAGCTGGGCCATGGTCAGCCTACACACGTGGAGGAGGGCAGGGAGGTGCTGGGGGCGAGGGTGCCAGGGGTGGTGGCTAGGCAGCATTTTCTGCTTCCTTCAAGGCACTCTTTATATAGCTGGTTACATAAGGCTGTGCAATTTGGCTCCTGTTGGGAGAGAAATGCGGGCGTAGGAGTACTGGTACACCAAACCTGACTGTAAAAGTCATCTGTGGGGTTTGGGTTTTCTTTCCCTGTCATTCTCCACTAATCTCTAGAACAGCCACTGCTAAATACTTAATAAAAAAGAGAATACCTTAGCAGTAAGTCATGGTTTGCCTCCAAAAACTGAGCTGGCAGCTGGAGAATGATCCCCATACTGTTTTCCAGACATGACAATGCCAAGTACTCACAGGGGCAGCACCACAGCCTTTACTCCCATTCCTGCAATGGGGGTAGCAGGCATGGAAGAGGATGACAATGAGCTCAGGGGGGCCCATCTGCACCCACTCCTGAGGAGCTGTAGTAACCAGTGATAAGAGAAGCAAGGGGCTGTTCTCCTCCCTCCTTTTTCCCCTTGTGCTGACAGTTCCTTGGCCACAGAGAAGGGTAAGCATGGGGTTTTGGGCTTGGAACAGCAGTTGGGAAAAGCACCAGACTTGACACTGATACGTATTTACACAGTGTGTTTCGTGCCCAAGATGAAGCCCAGCTCTGCTGTGCCACCAGCATCACCGCTGCTGTCTCCTTCGGGGAACGCATTTTCCAGAATGAAAATCAATTGTGTTGAAAATAGGGAACTGTGCAGTGTAACGTCACATACAGATGAACTTGTAATTGCAGCCAGCGCTGCTCTCTGAGCCAATTGCTCATTACACAGGTCACTTGCAGCTCTCATTACACACGAGGGGCTGCACAACGTGAGGCGAGGCCGTGGAGCGGCTGGGTGCTCACAGGGATTGCCCAGCACACGCTGAGGGCTCCAAGGGGCCACAACAGTGAGGATGAAGTGGTGGCAAGGCTCAGGCTGAAATGTACAGGGCTTTCACTGAAACACCCCTCAGGTGGGTCCTGTTTGGTTGTCTGAAATCAGTCTCGGTTGATGATCAGCTTTGCTGTTTCTGATGTCTAGTGCCCTCATTTCTAATACCCAGCAGATGCCTCATCTTCCATTACATTAAGGGGGCTTATGAGAAAGACACAGACATTTTACCAAGGCCCCCAGTGAAAGGAAAAAGAACAGCAATTTTAAGCTAAAGGACGTTAGGTTTAGATTAGATATTAGACAGAAATTCTTTACTAGGAGGGTGGTGAGGCACTAGAACAGATTGCCTAGAGAAATTGCAGATGCCCCATCCCTGGCACTGTTCAGTGCCAGGTTGGACAGAGCCCTGAGCAACCTGGTTGTGTGGAAGGGGTGTTGTATTAGATAATCTTTGAAGAACCTTTCCAACCCAAGCCATCCTCTGATGCTACTCCATGCAGGTACACAACCAGTACAAGATATCCAGGCGCAAGCTCTCAGGTGGCATCTCATCCTTACCTGGGATGGAAGGTCCACACAACAGATGGAAGACCTGCCCAAGCACAGGGTGCCCACTTGACTCTATCACCAGTAGAGGCACTTTCATACTGTGTTAGGGCTGTCTTTTCTCATGGGTGCTGACTTCCTTGGTCCTAATGCACTCTGCATCATGCCAAACTGAAAAAAAAGATGTCTCAGAACTCAGATGTGGCTCCCTGTGAGCTGGTAGCAGGCAGATGGGCTAGCAGGCACTGTGGTCAAGTGTGGTGGTGGGCAGGACAAAGCAGAGGGGTCCGGGGGGAGGTGGATAAAGCACGTGCAGCTGTGGGGTGGGACAGCAGCAGGCTCTCTGGATGGCAGTGAGCTGTACCTAACCCAGGTACTTCTCTGACAGCAACTAACCCACTTTGAAGTACAAGGCATTTTCCAAGTACAGCCCTATATTTTTTTTTAAACTCATGTAAGGTAGCAGGAAAGCAGATCACCCAGGCCACAGTCAAGAATTATTTTCAGGGATCATTTTCATAGATTCAGTGAGAAAAGACAAGATTGCTGCAAGAAACTACCACCCAGAGGTTTACAAGCCTTAGGCAAAGGTAAGTGAAGAGCACTATAAACCAGAGTGCAGCAAGGAGGTTATCTTGTTATTCATAGGAAAGATCCTGAGAAGGTAAGAAATTGAAGCTCCAGGCTCTACCATGGCTGGGAAAGAGAGCTTGGGAGGGAGGCCTTTGCAGCTCTAGGGGAGGAAACAAGCCCAGTCTCGCTGCAGATGTACAGAACACTGATGGACCAAAACTCTCCATTAGCAGCAAACAACAAGAATGACAAGAAGCGTGAAGCTGTGCTATATAATTGCCCTGAATATATCTGAGCACTGCTTCCTCCAGAGACAGCTGCTGTCTTGTTGCCTGCAGAGGGACGAGCTGCTACCGGTTTTGCTTTCCACACCTCTGAGTGACGGGCAGAACTTGCAAATGTGCCAGCAAGGACAGATGATGCAAAGGGCACTGGCTTTCTCCCTCAGAGGAAGTCAGGGAGAACAGAGGGCTGACTGCTCTGGGTGCTGGTAAACACAAACGGTACAAGAGAGAAAAAGCTAATGTACCACAGCAATGACAGTGCAGGAGAGGGGGAGCTGGTCTGTTCCAAACCTCTGATACTCCCACAGTGAAAAAGGAGGAGGGCTGGAACAGTTCCTGTTGCTGGGGAACATTGCTAAGGTCTCTCTGTCCCTGTCAGCCACTGCTGGGATATGTAAAATGTGCTCCGCTAGCAAAGTAAAAATTGTTTTCTACAAAGACAGCACTGACTTCCTGGCAACATCTCCTACCTGTCTTTTCTAGCACCTGCATCCGACAGCACAGGTAAGCTCACAGTAGAGCTTCACAACTGCCCAGGTCCCAAGACTTTCCTTCCACAGCTGAAGTAAAAAAAGATACTGAACTCTGTGCAAAGTCATGGTACATTGCTCTGAGCCATCCTGTAATGCCTGCCACAGCAGAACGGATGTGGGGTCCAAACAACCAGGAGAGGCTACACAGATCCTCATCATCTGACATTCCTACTGCAGTTGCAATATGGATACTTATTTGGGTTGCAGGAGTTAGACATGCATTCCTAAGAACCACAAGTGGAAACAGCAGTAATTTCATTCCCAGCATCACAAAGGGCCAAGAACAGTGTGCCCTTTAACTGAGGTTTAATTTGCAATTTTACCTGAGTGTGACAATGCACTATAATATATACAGTATACTGAGTGAAAGAACAGTGCCCATTACGTATTTTTTTTTAGCAGTTTCTAAGACTGATGTCTGCTAAATCAGAATTACATTCAAAATTAATTTGTACTTTTGAGAAGCTCACCTCTGGTTCACTTTGGCATAGGGGGATTACTAGAAAGAGGCTGAAAAATTGTATTGTGGCTGCCTATTCTGCCTCCTTCAGCTTCTGGAAAGACAAAAGGAGTCTTTCTCTTTCCTCATGTATCTTTCCCCCAATATCTTTGTCATCCTTTTTCTTGCTATTTATTCCCCTCTTCTTACTCCCCTGGCCACAGGATCATTGATGTGAAAGAAAATAATTAGGTGGGTGGGTGTCCTCCTTTCTTTGTGGTATCTTAATAGACATTATGAAATAGTAGAGAAAAAAAAAAAAAATCAAAGTCAAATTCATTCATCCATCATTCCCTTCTGCGCCGAGGGAAGGACACAGGGCCTCGCAGGTTCCCGGGGCGGCCCAGCAGGCGGACTCACCGTTCGGTTTAGCAGGAGCAGCTGGATGCTGCCGTGAGGGTGGGGATTAGGGCGGCATCACTGGGAGCACGACCGCAAGGCGAGGCCGGAGCAGAGGAGCGGCTCCCGGGGCACTCGCGGCCCGCACGGGCCCCGCGCCCTCACGCCGAGCCCCGCCGCGCTGCGGCGCCCCCTGCCGGCCGCTTCCCGCCGGGCCGGTCCCGCAGAAGCCGCCCCGAGCCGGGAGCAGCGCTCGGGGACCCGCCGGGCTCGGCCAGCCACGGGGTTCTGCCGCGGCAGCTCGCAGAGAAACCCAGACTACTGTCTCACAAACAGAGGAAAATCCACATAAACTGATTCAACCAAGATCTCTGAAGTGACAGTATCCAAGTATCATCTTTCTACACAAGAATTATGGGGTCATGGCAAGTCCTGTTAAAAATGGGACAGAGGACCATCTTTGGCAATACAAGGAAGCCACGCAATAGACATTCTGCTTACTCAGACTGGGCGCATGTTGTAGAAGCAAAAAACACTGCTCCCGGATCCTAGATTGGCTCACAGGGATACATTGTCTTAGAGTAAGTGAACTGGATTTCTCTCAGGCCAAACTGCTCTAAGAAATAGCCTCCGACCACTAACCAGGGCTCTGGTTCCCCAATTTTCACCAGTTGCAGGCCTTAGGCTGACACCAACAGCAAGAAACGGTGGACTACAGCAACAATTTCACCCTTTGCTACCCCTAAAACAGTCTGGAAGTGCTGTTCCTCCTTTTTTGATATTGACAGCTGAAAGCTCAGCTGCTTCTTAAAAACACAACAGGTAACAGAACTTTAAATCTTTTCACTGAGATGCATTTGCTAACATCAAAAGTTGTTGTTTTTGCTTAGGAACACTTGGTCTATTTGTGTTCTCCTCTCTCATACTTAAATTGAAGCAGCTATGGGTCAAGTGTCACAGGCAAGCAGAAGAAGCGGTGCAGATTTTGTTTGGGTTTTATACAAAGGAAACATCAAATCTTTAAAGACACAGAGCTGTCCAATGATCATTGTTTATGTTAGAATTTTTTCAAACTCTAAGGGGCAAGATAATGTTGCCTCTATATAAGTGAAATATTTGAGAGAATGGACAGAGAGCAGACGAGTCTCTTTAAACTAGTATCACTGTATCGAAAAGTGTTTCATGTAAGCACAGTCATCATGAGGACTCCACCCAATGCTGCACTTGGCTATTAGATCAAGGATGGCAGAAAATTAGAAATAGCCGATTAAATCAGGCTAGGTAAGGTACTTCTCAGCAAAGTACGACAAATGAAAAATTACTAAGCACAAAGACAGTACAAGAATGTTCTGGGCTTTGAAAAACATTCAAGAGAAGGGAAATCACTGATAGAGAAAATGCTTCAACAAAGACAAAACATTTTAACTGTAGAAGAGAGGGCATGTGGCACTTATTTATGCAAAAGCACAAAAACAGGGAGGATGCTGGCAGTGCAATAGGAATAGTTGAGGTTACTCTTTGCATAGCTACAAAAGAATTTTTAAACAAGACAATCCTTTCTTAAAGCATGATTTGAGTAAACTTGAAACAGTCCTTATAGGGAATTTGTGAGAATGACATTTTAAGAGAATGTAATCGTGCAATAAATGACAACAAGTGAAAAAAGGTTTTTTATTTCTCAGTGTTTCTCCACTGTCAATACTGTCCTTTTGCTGCAACATGTTGCAAAAAAACTCTCTGCCTTTTCCATTTTAAACAGCTACAATATTTACAGGCTGTTTCCAATAACACACGCAGACACATACACACTCACAGACACGCAGGTACATATATCCCTATCCCTGGCAATGTAACCGTTTGCTGGTAGAGGCAATATATATTTTCATTGTCCATTAAAAACCAAAGCCATCCTCTCATTTATGCTCCACTCCCCTCTCCATTTCCTAACCAGCAGCTATTGTCAAGCTTTCAGGGGTATCTGTGTAAGAAGTTACATATCCAGCTATTTGATTGCCATCTTTCAAAGTTGTGGCCTAAGTGTAGTGGGCTTATCTATTCAAACTGTACATACCAGAAGTCATAAAAATTGCTCATATTCAAATGTTCATGACCAAGTGATGTAGGTATACTCCCAAATTCTTTTGGGGCAGCCATCTTAATCACCTTTTTAGAAATATGCATATCATGCTGGGGTGAAACAAGCCACATGCTTTACCTTCCACCAAGGTGTTATGTACCCACTGTTTTACTAAGGCACCAGGAATTACCAGTATAATTTCTGAAAGAGTCCAGCGCCACTGAATGTACTGCATTAGAATATCAAATAGCAAGCCAGACAAGAAAAGAATAGATGCCTATATAATAGGTATAAAATTCCTTAATAAAATTAAGTACATAAAACCTGTGGTGGTACAACCCCAAATCCAATATAAGTGGAATTACTCTTAATGGTAAGAAATGCAATTTATCCAGCTCCATTTTGTGAATGGAGAGTTCTGTAACTGAGAAAGGTCTTTAAAGCAGTGTCTGTCATTTATCCTTCTGGGTTGCATGGTGGTGTGTGCATTATCAGAGAACGCTGGATCCATCATAAAGCATTTCTTCCACCCCCCCTCCCCTTGTCCAAATCCAGACAAAGCTTTATGGCCTCTTGTCAAAGGGCCAAAGGCATGGACTTGTGCCACAAGTCTTCATCTGTCACCTCACCAGTCATGAAGGCTTCTCAAAGAGTTCTTCAGTTCCCAAAGGCATTAAGACTATGGGATGAGGAACGACTGGTGATAACAGCACTCTTGAGTAGAAAACTGATGTCACTGCTCAAAAACATGCCAGATGTCCCAGGCAAGTGGCTGTAGGAACATTCAGCCAACATGGAATTACCTCAAGAAATAATCATCACCATCATCTTCCCCAAACTCTGAAAAATTCCACACATGCTGGACCATGAGAGAGGGCCCCAGAATCCAGCACTAGTATCATCCACTGCAAGTAGCACAGAAGTCTAGAAGTCATCAGTGGTGTCACATACACAATTCTAGGTTTTGGGCTTTTTTAAAAATCAGAACATTTTCACAGAGAAGTGAAATGGGAAAAGGTTTTAAAACATCATGTAGTTGCCATTTGTAATAATGAACATTATCTGATGGGGTTTTCAAGCCCTTTTCTGCAACTGAGTGTTTTAGGGAGAAGTCCTTACATATGTATACATAGATACCACCTGCAAAGAAATCTGAGAGAAAGAAAATAGATTGGGATTTACCTGGAAGCTGCAACAGTAGGACTTAACTGGAATGTTCTTATGGCAAGAAAATATCACAGTGCAAGGGAACGGGGTAAAAGCAAACATTTGTAAGGGTTTTCATGGAAGTCTAAACAGATCAAAAAAACTCTGCTCTATGGTAAGGTTCAATTTGGACGGACAGGACTAATTTGAAAATATCCATCTTTTCCATTCTTACAACAGCAGAAAAATATTACGCATCAAGACAAAGGCAGAGAAAATAAAACAAAAGATGAAATAACTTCCAACTAGAACGGAGGTTTCCACAGACAGGTCTATCCTGTGGGGAAGTGTGCCCACATGGCCAAGAAGGCCAATGGCATCCTGGCCTGTGTAGCCAGCAGGAGCAGGGCAGTGATTGTCCCCCTGTACTTGGCACTGGTGAGGCCCCACCTTGAGTCCTGTGTCCTGTTTTGAAACCCCCAATTTAGGAGGGACATTGAAATCCTCAAATGCATCCAGAAAAGGGCAACAAGGGTGGTGAAGGGTCTGGAACACAAATCCTATGAGGAGGCTGAGCGAGCTGGGATTGTTCAGCCAGGAAAAGAGGAGGTTCAGGGGAAACCTTATCACTCTCCACAACTCCCTGAAAGGAGGGTGTAGCCAAGTGGGGATTGGTCTCTTCTCCCAGGTAACCAGCACCAGGACAAGAGGACCCAGACTTAAGCTATGCCAAGGGAAGTTTAGGCTGGACATTAGGAAGAAATTCTTCACAGAAAGAGTGATTTGGCATAGGAATGGGCTGCCCAGGGAGATGGTAGAGTCACCATCCCTGGAGGTATTTAAGAAAAGACTGGCACTTCGTACCATGCTCTAGTAGTTGACAAAGTGGCATTCAGTCACAGGTTGAACTCTATAATTTCAAAAGGTCTTTTTCAACCTAGATAACTCTGTGCGATTCTGAGCTGGAAGAAAACATTTTTGTCACTTGCACACTGGAAACCAAAGACAAACTCTGTACAAACCAACACACAATCATATGAATCTTAAGTTCAGGAAAAGTTTTAGAGTTAATTTTTCAAAGCCTTATGGAAGAGTGAAATTTCAACTAGGTGGCTTCTGTTGAGCAGATCTGGAACAGGTATGAGCATTATGTGAACAGCTTCACAACAGATGTTAGCTGAGTACCTGAAAGGAAGTGTAAAGCTGTCCACATTAAAATCCATCTCCTGAAGGCAGCACACCAAAAGCTTAATGTTTTATAAAAAATAGAAACATTAATCAATTCTCTTTGCCCTTAAAAGTCTGTCTCTTCCTACCTGCTATTTGCCAATCTAATTCCAAGCAGACAGACATATGCACTAAAATTTCCACATTAAAAAGCCATTAATTCCTATCATGTCTTTTACCAGCAATGGACATTGTCCTTACCTTGCCCCAAAGAGAGTGAGAGATTGTTCAGTCAAGGTTAACATACAGAAAGTTGTTTCAGACAGCTTTAAAAAAAACAAACAAAGCAAAAAAACTTAACCTAAATATTTTAGTTTTCAGTCATTTGTTTACCTCAAGGCTTCAGTCCAAGGGAAAAAGAAACAACGCTGTGCAACTAACATCAAAGAGGACCTTATTTTCAAACAAACTTCTGCCTTTTAAATGAAGCAATGTCCTTAATGATACAGAAAACCTGGAAGGCTAATTAATTAAAGGTATTAATTAGAAGTATCTACCTGAAAGGAAGGACATAGACTAAAACCTTCACTAGAAGGCCTTCAATTCAAAACTTACACATTTTTGTCATTCCTGATAGCAGTGTTACCAGACTGCTACAGAAGTTTCATCTACTGTACTACATTTTGACATACGCAGAAGATTAATTCAACTACTCTATAATGTGATATCTATGATAAATAAGTTTGCTGTTCCACATAATTTCAAGGGTAGCAGATCTGTGCATTTTTACCATGATTAAATGGGACCATGTATGAATAAAGTGAAAACTAATATGCAACTTTTAAGATGCACAGCATTTCAAGGATGAGTTTGCATAGTCTATGATGCAAGCAAGGTCCCAGTATCATTCACTGGAAACAGTAACTGGAATTGAGTAGATACCAGGCACACAGACTTACCCTTGCATGGCTAGATGGCATACAGTGACTTGAGCTGGAATACCAGTGTTTCTTAGGTAGCAGTTTCTTTTTTCTTATCCCATGTAATTTCACTCTTACATTAGGTACATAATGGACAAAGTTTCTCTGATGTTAGAGAACTAATTATAATAACCTCTGTGGTATATCAGAAGTCTCTCCTAGTTACGACACATAGAAAGAAGTGGAGGTGACTGGGAAAAAGATGGCTGCTCCCAAAAGCTAGAACTGTATGCAAATTCCTCACAGAGTCCTATATAATTACAGGTCAGAAACAGGAAACAATCACAACAGGTACGTTTCTTTCTTACTGATTAAGAAAAGTGAGTCATAGGAACTGCAAGTCAAGAACAAACCAGTTTCCCTCTCACACTCCCATGATAGTTCTGAGTTACTTGTTTCCCTGAATACACACTTTTAAAAAAATACAATAAAACCTAGGATATGTAACACATGAATAATTCAACTTCACAGTTATAAATACTCAAATTACACTTACATAGAATATATAATCACAGAAAATAAAATTCAAGTCATAGAAAAGAATGAAGACTAAAGGGAAAGAAAAGGCAAGGTGGTAAAAGTGATACAAGTTTAGGGCTGTGCCTTCTATAAAAGATCATTAAAAGCAGAAGTCAAGTTTTGTTGGGTTCTTTTTTCATTTTGTTTGGGGAGTTTTTGCTGTTTCTTCTTCTAAAATTGGATAGAATAAAATAACCTTCAAGCATCTGTGAAATAACCATGGACCTGCACCTCCCACTACAAAACTAAAACCACTGTTTGCCAGAGAAGAGCCAATGAAACAACACAGCCAGCTCTGGGCGTAAAGAAGCAAAGTAGCCATGGCTAGTGAAGGGAAGACAGATGGAAAGTCATATTGGGGCCCACTTTAAAGCTAGATGTGTTGTACAGGCTTGAGGTACCACTGCCACCACAATAAAGTCTGATGTAGTACAGGGATACTCAGGTGCTTTTCTACACATTTGTTACTTTACCATTTATTGTGAAGAGGATGCAGCAAATGCACTTGTACGAAATACAGAACACAGAACCAAACCCATGGCACAGCCCTTACCATCAACATGTATATGGAGAGGGAGGGGATTAATCCCAAAGGCAATTTAAATAATGGTATTTTATATACTTATATTTATATATATAAATAAATGTTCTCAGCAATCTCAGGGTTGTTTTTTAGTGCATTGCTGTAAAAAAATTAGTGCAGTTCTCATTAATGTTTAGCTCATAAGGAATAAGAATCTATACATCTGTTCAGTCTCTTCTTGCCACACCTGAAACCCTTACACTGTTTCACCAAACTGAAGGTTTGTAGTCAATTTCATTAAAATAAGGTGGATGAATTCCACACACTCTGTGACAAGACATGGCAATTTTTGGCAAAACAATTAGAAAAATATGAGGTGCTCTGATCTTAGAACTGAAAAGTTTGTTGATTTAAAGCATTACGCAATGCATAACAAAATTTATAAACAAAAGATATGTCTCAACAAATCTATCCTTCATGCAAGTGTTTCTTCAGCAGCTAACAACTTAAAAAAATTTCTTACACTTGTTTATTTGGGGAAAGGGACTTAGACAAATCTGTGTTTCAAGTCCTTTCCTACAACCGGACCAAAGTTTCGTGTCCTGGGAGCTGCTTCTTCTGGACCCTTCTCTCTTCTGAACCATTGGAGAAGGGGAAGTTTCAGTCTCAAAGAGATTTAGACTTCAGCCCCAAGTTCAAGGACTCCAGTTTCAACAACAGCAACATATTTATCTTCAATTTGAACCAGCAGGATGGTTTTATCTATATGTGACCGACTACTTGGATCTCTGCTGCAAGGCACCCAGCGGTGAATCACCTGGATAAAAAAAAACAACAAAGTATAATAAAATGTAAGCTCCATGGAGAGCTGCCATATCAAAGTTGTAGCTGATAACTCAAAGGAGCAAAAACACAGGTGCTACACTGATTTAGCTGCTCATTTTTCAGTGACAGCATACCCACAGATAAACTGCGTGTTGAAGTCTTGCTGAAGATCTGCAGCTTAAAATCACATTTAGGTCTTCTACAACCATGAGAGCAGCCATTCTGATTTACATTTGAGTAGGAAAAAACAATTTGACCCAAATCAGAAGCAAACAGTTCATCCAAAGTGAGTAGCAACTGAAAAAACTGCAGATAAATACCTCAGTGTAGTGCAGCACAGAGCTGCAGTTTACCAGGAGTCAGGTGTAAACTACTGTCTCTTGCAAGTAAAAGTTCTTGCCCTGATTTTGCTACCTATGCACTGTGAATTCAAGGTTGATCTTCTAAATCAAGTTATTCAAATACAATTTTAAATTAAAAATATCACAAAGAAGAAGGGGTTCAGAAACAGTGCTACAAATTATTGTACCATACTCTCTTGATCTACAGAATTTAAGTAGTTTGATCTGCTACTTCCAAGGATCCTGCCTGATATTGACTGCCAGAAGGTCCCTTTTTTATACCTAGTATGTCTCTGTTCATCTGCCTCTTTAAAAACACACTCAACTTCTGGGTGTCCCACAGGAGCCATAAAGATGCTCCGTTAACATGGGTATAAGCACCATCAGCTTCATAGAAACAGAATTATCTCAAATTTTCCAACTGTGGGAAAACAACCCTTAATTCAAGGCAATGTAAGTTTTACAAAGCAAGTAAAACTACTGCTGTGGAATTTGTAAAAATTAAAGTTTTCAAGAATCCTAAAGAAATAAAGGGGGAAAAAAAATGACAAAACTACAATCTTCCAAGACCAAATCCGAGAGACTCAATCTTCATTATACACAGCTGACAATTTCTCTTTATACAAGGTAAAGGACATTTAGCTTTGTCCATTGCATGAGATCTATGCTGCAGAGATACAGGGAGAGCATTTCAGCCAGGGAAGCAAGGCATCTTTAGTTCCTCTTTGATGCAACAGTGTGATATTTAAGTGTCTGTTCAAGTCTGACTTCAAATGTGTCCATATAATTTTTATACAGCTGTATGGAACGAGACCAGGAATATCCTGTCCCCAGACACAGTAAAAAGTTTTCCAATGAAGTCCCAAATACTACATCCTTGTTGTCCAATATAGCACTGGTGCCTTTGAGATAGCTACAGGTGTCAATATCATAGCTCCTTAAAAATTGTGTATATGTAGAAAGTTGTACATATTAAAACTCATCAATGCCATATTGCTACACTCAGTTTTACCATCTCTTCTATCATGACTGGCATTTATTTGATACATGCAAAATGTTGTCACTAGGTAGTCAAGAGGTGGTAAGAATCTCTTGGAGGATACACACCAGTATCATGCATCATAGAAAGATAATGCTGGACATATCCTCTCCAAACCTGAAAAAGTATCTACATTTCAAAGAGGACTGCTAAATGTAATTTCCTTGAGGAAACCTTATAATGTCTTTCTGCCTTACATATAACTTACACTGCACACTTAGCAAGATATAAAGCTAAGTTAGAAAAACGTTTTTTTCTATGTAGCAGCAAAGTTTTAAACTACTGAGTGCTGAACTTCATACTGAGAGCAGACATAAGGTAAACTGCTTAATGAGCAGCAAACTCAGCAGGTAAGAATAATTTCTGCCTATCTGCAGAAAGGACCCCAGCCACAGGATCAGAAAGGGAAGACTGTTCTAAGAGCTTTACTGATACTTGTATGTTTAACCACCGGCAGCTGAAGCAGGCAGTGGAAACTATGTCATCAAGTTAAATCCTTTCCACCTAATCACACACAGGATAATCTGGTGCTTTCCCCCCTTTCTTGTTAGGTTAAAAGATGCTCTTCTAAAAAAACCTGCCTAAATGCTGTATCAAAAATAGATGAAAAGCATTCAGAACAGCTTACTCTGACCTTTAAATCCTCTTGTTTTAATCTTTCTATAGCATCAATCACTGTCCGTATCAGCATGCTGCAATTCACAAAATACACTCTCAAACTCCTGAAAAAAATTGTTGTGATATCAGGCAAGAGGTCATTTTCCAATATAACCCTTTACATTCACTATCTTTATGACATTCTTTATCTGCAACAGTATGTCTAAACCCAATGTAACTGAGAATGCTTAAAACAGCATTCTACTCACAGGTGTTACCTGCATCATAATCCTGTTGTCCTAAGAGTGGACATGAATTCCATGAATAATTTAAAACCAAATACTGTTAATCTTTCAATTAAGAATTGTTAGTAAATTGATCTTTGTGTGTTCAGGGATTGACAGTTTAAAGAAAGGAAAATGAATGTTGAATGAATGAGAGCAATGCCTGAGAGATTATGACAAGCTGAGAGAAGGCAAGGAAGGAGTGGTGACTGACAACATTTGAAACATCATCCTGCATCTTTTGCACAGAGTTGCAGAAAAAGTTCTCTGCCTCAAATTTGGATTCTAGACCTGCTCTTCCAGCAACAGTGACTTTGAGGATAGCCACTGATCTAATTTACCTACCACATCGATCTTTACATTGACATATAGGCAGACTGTCACAAAATCAAGACACTGCCTTTAGCTTGTCAACTTCCCAGCAAAACTTACATGGCCTTCCATGCCTTCCTGAGGACTCCAGTCTTTCCAGCTGTTTCTTCCAGCTTTTAGCCGTATCACCTCATCTGGCCACTGCAGCTCTTTCCTTTTTGACACGTTGATCCCTTCCAGTACTTGACTGGGATCCATTAACTATAAGTAGGAATTGAGTTTTGACTGTTAGTTCAGCCAAAATTTAAAAGAAACAGATAAACTGTAACCTTCAGCATAATTCCAGATAACTAACTTTAATCCACTGAAACTGATTTCTGATCAATTTCAAGGTCGGAAACTTGAGCTCCAGGCTCTCCCAGCTCAAACAGCATTGAATTTGGAAATGATTCTGTGGTTTCAGATACAGCTGACAATATGCCAGTTTATTGAAGCAACAGCTCTAGTTACCTTTTCCACTTCTTTAAGTTATACTAACTCACGGCAGGATTGGGGAGCTGGCACAACAAAAGCATTGGCAGCACAAAGTCTAGTAGCAGGGAAAAGTTAAGTAATGATGAGCTGTTATATTCTCACAGAAAACCTTAGAAACTTGGGGAATTCACTGTTAGGCAGAAGAAGTATTTATCTACTAGCATGGTTAGTTGAGACCCACCCTGTGTTTTGAAGTAAACTGGCCTTTCCACAGGGCAAGCAGGAGAAAACTCCTGAAAAATTCTTCCTAATTAAGGACAGAGAGAACTCCATAAAGTCCATTATCCAAGGGCACATATCCACTTTATCCTCCTCACACAGAGGATCTAGTAAGCAGCTTCATTAAATGACCTTTATCTGCAAACAAAAGCTACTAAGCACAGACCTGAAAAATTAATTTAACTTTTTACACTATGATGTAATTTACCAAGGATTACTCTATACACTTATTGAGGTTTCCCAAAATATAACACCAAAGACATGAATGTGGGGCTAATAAAAGCTAAGAAAGTAGGAATACACTTTCCTGGATTTTCACAAAACAAGTAAGGCTGCCATGATTAACTTATTCAATAGTGAAATGTTTGCTGTTCAGTAAACCATGAAGTGGATATAACCAAAGAGTAAATACATATGAAAGTGAAAGCAAGTATTTTTACACTTTTGTGGAAAATCTACTTGGCTTCAAAGAAAAAAAGCTTTCTACCCTGCAAATAAACCTGTTTAGGTTTACCTGCTGTAATGTATAATAGGTAAACTAAATATGAAATGGAACTGAGTTCCACTGACATCCTCAGAGCTGCACTACAGCAAAACATAAAAAAAATATAAACAAGGAACATGCAGGAAGGCTGCTTGCCCAGAAAACCTTTTCTTTACATTAATTCTCTAAACATAACTGCACAGAAACTGTATACCAGATATTCCAGAATGCATATTTCTAAGCAATTTCACATACAAAGGAACAACTAATAAAAGCACGTGGAAACATAAGTTAACTTGTTCTTCTAGACTATTCACCTGGATTCTGTAAATAACGTCATCCTTTTTGGCTTGCATTTGATTTGCAGGGCTTGCACTGCCACCTGACTGAGTTTCAGCTGCATTACTCCCTCCTTCTGTCCCTAGAAAGCCCACAAGGGCATGCTGTTTACAGGCTGGGATGCTTTGGCTGGAGCTGCTAGAAGAGGGCAGTCCATGCTGCACGCTGACCCCAGTCTGGCCAGTAGGTTCCATTTGGTTCACCATAGAGAGGCGGGACTGGATGGATGAAGGGAGGTTGCGAAGGGAAATCTGACTGGTGGAAGAGCGCCGGCAAGGCACAAAGCCTGTCGTGGATGTGCGGAGAGATGAGTGACGGCTGCCGTAGCAGTAGGATGAATGGCTAGCTACTGAGGCACGGGCAGGGGAATGTCTGACAAGGCTGGACTGCACAGAGTGAGAGCTGTGACTGGTGCCTAAAAGTAAAAGATACAGAATCAGGAAAGTTTGATAAAGCCTCCCATGCACATTAGACTGCTAACACACAAATGTTCTTGTGTACAGATATACAAAACTGATCGGTCTAACCAACATCATCAGAAACAGATGTGTTGCAAAAGATCTTTGCTGCATCTCACATAGCAGAACATTTCAATACTTTCCATTCATCTTATCTCAGAATTTCATATTCTGTTCAATTCATATTCCCTATCAGACAAATACCTTGAAAAAAGCTTAAGTCTTCCACTTTCTGCTTTAAGAATTTCTTCCTTAATATTTGCACTTCAGTTTACCATATTTAAGGCAGTAAGAGAGTTACAGATGCCCATGGTCAAAATACTGACTATTTTTTCTCAATATGCTTTATTACACATTCAAAGTTTGGGTCAGAAAATTTGTTAAAACAAGAGCTATTTTAAAACAAATTCAAATTTAATACACTTAAAGTCAAAAACAGAAATTGCAGTTCATGAGCATTGGTGTAATTGCGTTTCCTGTACTAATTATTTGCGGATTGCTCTCCTCAGCTGATAGATCTAATTATGTTCATTCAGCTACATACATCTATATTTTCTTTGTGAGTAAAGGCAATGTTTGAAAGACTTTTTCTCAGCTTTAGTGTTTGTCACCTCCTTACATACAGATCACTATGGACAATTGGATGGATCTAGCTAGAATACTGTGCAAATAAGAGAACTTGTTTCACTGTATAAATAAGAAATAATTCCCAAAAAATTATGAGTTCAGCATTTAAAAACAACTAACTAAAAGATCCAGTCTGTAGAAACCTTTTAGAAAAAGTTATTTAATCTATTTTGTCAGTACAACTACACCCTTATTTATCATATCTGTTTGGGAACCTTGTATTGCATAAAATACTACTGTAGTTTGAGATTAATCCAGCAGCTCTTAACACAGCATAAAATTACATCATTTTTGTTTGCTTTTTCTTTTAATTTAGGCCAGGGAGCTGAAAGGACTGTTCTGGCTATAGGACTAAACTTGTATGAAGTGTTTCTATGTTTTAACTTTACCCAGAGTGGAGGGATGAGTTGGTGGATGAGCTGCAGGAAAAGTTGTGGGATGAGATGCAACAGGAGGGTGCTGTACTGCTCCAGGTCCCTGCCCTGTAGTTGCAGTCCCTCCTCCTTGTGACATGCTGCTCTGTGACTCATTGATAGTTGCATTGTTACTTGTGCAAGAAGCTCCACCTCCAGCATCTGAATCTTCAATATTTCCACCACTATTGCAGCCAGCTCCACAGCCTTTCCTTAGTCTGGAAACATAATGCAAGTGATACATTAAGGCACATCTCCTAATCATTAGGACTCTAATAAATGTCTCATGACAGCACTTACTAAAATCAGTTAATACTTAACTATATTTTCTCAGAATATGCTTTGCAAATATAAACACTGCTTTCTAAGAGATTGCAATTTTCTTCATGACAACTATTCAACAGTTTATTTATGACAAGTCAAATGCTCATATAAATTAGCTTTTTTAAAATTATGCCACCTGTGAAGTACAAAAAAGTGATAAAATTCCAACTCAAATGCTCATAGAACATCCTGGTTGTTTTGGAACAGTTAGAAAAACTTATGCTACTTAACACACTAGTCATGTATAACTGCTACACTGAAAAAAAATCTTTGTATGCACAGACTAGCAAGGAAAGAATGTTTGCTGGATTTTTAATATATTTGGTTTCTGTTATCTTCAGTAATGCACTCACAATTGCTTAAAGCACATACTGAACATTCAAACAGTAGGTTAGCCACCATTTTTCAGTATACATAACCACACAGTTTTTTCATCACATTGTTTACACTAACATACTTCAAATGGACACAAAAACGATAGCACATATCCTCATCCCTTCAATTTCTACTTTTTATTTTTCTTTTCTGTCACACTCAAGTACACTGAGAATGCCTTTCCAATATTTTTTTTTGTCCCAGGACACAGAATCCTGAAGCATAAACCTTGGATTCAAATACTGTTGTGTGCCATGCTTACACCTATTACTCCATCAAACTGGACAAGCTGATGGCAATAAGAGACAAACACCACAGACAGTGGTAAATGTAGTTTTTTTGGCACTCTGGGTGAAGCAGCATGTTCTGTTCTGCTATGTCTAAGATAAATATAACCATCAGAACAGCTACAGGACTGTTCAGACCATGGCACCAGCTCCTGGAACTACTAAGAACTGGGATGCACATTTTTAAATGCCACACAGTTGCCACTGCTGCTTTTGGAGTGCAGTAAAAGCTCTCATGGTCTGCAAAACATAGACAGCAGGAGTTTGTACTGGATTACCCAGGGGTCACATGGAATTATATCATTCCAGTTACTTATTCTGGCACTAACATCCAGTATTATATAACATACAAGCACTTGTGAGATTTTGAACAACAGCTAAAGCTTGCATAACTATGTATGAGCATGCCCTAAAACATTAACATAGGCACTTTCATGCTAAATATTTGCCAGACAGGAACCCTACCAAACAGTCCTGATTCTCTAAAGACAGTATTATAGACTGAAAAAGCCATCATACTGAAAAGCACAGTGCAGAACTTGCATTGTCTTGCATTATCAGACCTAACATTAGATCTGAAGTTGCAGTTCCTGCATCTAGACTTTGTCCTCTTTCCTCTGAGCTCTCATTTACATAGTTTGTGGTGTATTATTCAGCCCTGGAGATTAATCCTGTACCAAAGCAGTTGCCATATGTTACTGATGTGCCTAAAATAAAAGTCAAGACATATTTATTTTCATGTGACTGAATATTATAAATTATGCTGTGTTGGGTCTGTGCAAGACTAGTTAATGGCATATGAGAGCATGATCACTAATGAAAAGCCCTTTCCTCAGCTCACCTGTGCCATGTAGACACTATGAAGTTTCTGATGTTTCCTAAGCTGATGGCTCCCCCAAGAATGTCCTTTAGCTGTTCATGACTATCTGAATAGGAAGTAGTCAAAGGTGAGACATAGATTGGGTATCCAATTGGCTGGTCACAAGAGGAGTTGATCATGTTCCTCAGAGCTTGTTTAGCATTTTGGATACTTCCTCTTTCCGGATTACGATTGCGCAGGAAGACAAGCTCCTGCTGTTGTCCTGCCCACAGGCCACGTACACACTCCTTATTGACCTGCAAAAGCCAAGGAGAGAGGCTATGTCAGAAAGTGAAGCAGTGAGAGTATGTAGTGACTGCTGCGTTATACCAAAGCTTTTGTGAGCATGTGCAGTATTCCACTGCAGAACTGCCAGCAATCATATACAGCTCTTTTACAGGCTGCAACAGTGAGAATAAACTAATCTAAGAATGGGATGAGAACCTATTTTAAGAGAGAAGGAACTGATTTTCTGATACAATGCTTGGACTGTACGAGAAGAACCAGCCCAACTAATAACAAAACAGTGAAGATTTCAGTTGAGGCAGCAGTTCGATGTAGTTATTAATATACAGTGTGACTTGCTGCCACACTGCAAAATGTACATATAGCTTACCTTAATGACCCTGAAACTGAGATAGCGCTTATTGAGCATAATGATTTTATATTCATTGGTGCCATCGTCCATCACATGACGCAGAGCAAGAAGGGACGGAGAATTGGAAAGAACTGCGCTCCGCCAAGCAGGGTCCCCTTCGTGTGCTATAACCAGATTTTCTTCGTGAGTTGTTATAGCTTCATAAAGGACAGAAGGATCATCATATTCATCTGGAGAAGTGAAGTGATCCTGTTTCCAATAATATATATTCAATAAGGTATGTTAATATATCAGATGTAACTATATATAAAAATAGAACATTTCACACCTCAAACTTTTGAAATGATCAGCGCCTTACACAAAGTTAGCCATCAAAAGTATCAGATACATACTTCAGAACACTGTTAAAGATGGCTTATAACAGATTGATTCTGTTTGCTTCTTTTTTTTAACTTAAAACCAAAACCATTGGAAGCACCTGCCTATCACTGATTAAAGCAAATTTCTAGGTGAATTTTACACTAGATTTGTATCTATCTACACTGTCGGCAGAAGCTTTTTGTTTTAGCTTCTCTTATTTATAAATTTCCAACTGTAAAACACTTAAGTAAAGCAGTGATTATTCACTGAGATTGTACTATATGAAAACAGCAGTAAATATTTACTATTAAAAAGTCCACATTTGATGACAAACTTTTTTAGCATCAGGTACTATCAAGACAACTTACATTACTGCCAGTCAAACAGAAACACAGAAATTGCAAGTTCAATTTGGTATTGGGTAACATTACTTTCTGGTTAAAAAATGATTATGGTTAATAGCTAAATTTCCACACTGACTGAAGCCTGGGTATGTTCATGCATTTCAAGTGAATAAAATGATCTTTCAGAGATTAACAGAATAATGCTCAGAACTTTTATTTTTTCATTGTTAGTCTGATCTGGCTTTTTCTTACTTTTCATTCTCTGACTTCAATCAAACCCATTCTGCACAGTAACAGAGTTGTTTAAGTCGTACTTCTGCTGGTTTCAGCAATGATTTGGTAATTATTCTACTTTGCTATATGTACACCTAACACACACATTGCCCTAAATTCAGAGTTTGACTCATTCATGTAATACAATCACTGCTAGTTTTGGGGGAGCCCAGACTGCAATGAAGGCATAAAAAGAAACTTTAATAATAATTTTTAAACTGCAACTAAGATTTGTTTACTTATGATTTTCAAGCAATCTATTTCTCCTGAGTACCAACACTTCTCCCCCCTTACAGGGTGCTTATCATTAAGTACATATTTTCTTGTACTTGCTGAGTTAATGCATGCACTGGACAGAATTTGAGATTGTTTGTCTTCACCCACACTTTACTACAAAGACAAACTAATTTCTGCTTATGGAAGAGCAACCTTCTCATTCTCACCTGAAACCTGTGATTACAACACTTCAAAGTAAAAAGAACAAGAAAGACAACTCCCACTGGAGGAGAGGACTATGCAGCTTTGAATGCATAGCCTTTTAAATCAATTACATATGTGTTGGGAGGAAAGAAAGAAGGAAAATATCAGAGAAGCTGTCCATAAGGGAAATCTCTAGATAGGTATGAAACAGGGCTTGACATGCTCTCTGATCTACAGTTAATGTAATTTTCAAGCTCTGAGCATAAACAGCATTCCCTTTTCCTCTGTATCACCTCTCACAAAAGCTGAAATAAATCAAAGGACAAGACATGATACTCCCTCATTTTCACTTGTCAATTTCTATCACAATCTTTTTATTCTCATCCTCTTTTTCCTTTTTCCCAGCCACTAATTTTTAAAAGAACAAATGCACAGAAAAAAACTGGACACATCTTTCTGTGTAATCTCTCACTTGATGTAGCTTCAGTGACATCCGTATTCCAGGAACCACAACTTTCCTCAGTAACTCCATGTCAGCAAAGATCCATTCATCTCTAATTGAAGATATACGGAAGTCACCCTTAAACAGGGCATGCAGGCCATACAAGAAGGATTCCAGGTTACTGTTGAGGGGGAAAAAAATTAAAATAACCCAAATATTAACAAAAGTACAAACATTCCCATAGTTATCATCACTGAAAAGAAACTACTGAGCTTCACAGAAAGGCACACACTTCTTCTCTACCAAGGTAAGCTACAGGATAAGACAGGGAAAACATGTATATGTAAAAAAATCTGGTACATCAAATTTTGTCTACCTGCATTGAATAGGTAATGAACAAACTCTACATGTAACAGACTATTTACAGGGACTAAAGCAAACAAATATCATGATGAGTGCCTCATTTCATTCTGAAGATTTTTAAAGGCAAAACTTTTCAGGGTATATAATACAACAGAACAGTTAAAGAGGATATGCAACTTCAGTTTTCCATGTTTTAGAAAAATAAATATCTTGTCAACTTTTCATGCTTAAAAGGCACTGTTTTCAATTACTAAGCTAACTTAAGAGTGAGAAATCAAATATGCTCTGATGAATCTTGCAACTCCAAATATATAAAACCTTCAACAGACAATTGGCTGGTACTTAGAAGAATTAATCAATAGTTGCCCTGAAACTGAAGTATAACAGGTTTTATAGTCAGCATCCAGTTGACCAATACCTTCCCCATCCAATTATGCTTCTTTTTAAGCCATCACATTGTGATTTCCTGACCCTTATGGCAGTATTTTACATTTGCTTTCTAAAATTGAAGCTGTCAGTCTGCAAGAAAGTTGCCATATGACAACAAAATTGAGCTGAAGATTTGTACAAAACACAACTGCTTGCCAAAGAGCCAGCTAAACTCTTGAAACTTAGCACAATGGTCTCATCTAACATGCACCAAGACACACCAGTTTTTCAGTTTAACAAACTTTCCTCTTTTCCCCCTTAGGACATCTAGTTGGTGCAGGAAATGGAGCTTACTTTTAGAACTCAATCAATTCTAAATTGGCTACAATCAGTTCTTACCCATACCAGAACTCCCATCTTGAATTAGTTCAATAAAACTATATGCTTAGATGCAAGTTCTCCCATATTTGCTCTTCTTCAGTTACATTTCACTGGCTCTTGTAATGAAGACAAGGTACATAACAAATCTGCCCAGTTTAATGAAAGATGACATTAATTATCTATTTCTTCTATGAAAAGGTACTCATCTAAACCCCAATCTAAGAACTCCACGGAATTTTGATAGGAAGCTTACAGCTATGACATTTTATTACCTAGACATATGATGTGAAGCTGTTCCCAATGCTCTTCGTCCCAGAACACACAGTCCATAACACAATGTCACTAGGGGTGAGTCTTTGCTTGAATCCAGTGGCTTGCAATAACAAAAGAAAAAATAATATAGATGAATGGAATAAAGAAATGGCCAGAGAAAAAGAAGCTTCTGCCAGAAGGACTGCCAAATGTGGCAGTTCTCAAGTGTATGTATGTACATACCACAGCAGTCACTCAAAAAACCAATTCTGATTCAAAGTCTGAGCAAGAGTTGCAAGTACCTAAGAATACTTGTAAAGGTAAACATACCTAAACTATTAGAAATAAGATAAATTGCAAGCTAAACTGATGCATGCTACATTCCCCATCATGTATCTTGCAGTCTCACTGCTGATTAACTGAATTATGGGGTTGAGACAAAGATATTTTCAATGAATGCAGTGGATTATCACTGGTTAGGAGTATTTAAGCCTGATTTATCTGACAACTTCCCTAGACTACAGCTTTAGTCAAGTTTTAGGGAAAGTTGCCCTCAGTTCAAAGCCAGTAGTATAGCCAGAGTATATAATGTCCCAGCAAATGGCATCATTCAATTAAGTGATAAAATCTGATTTTTCAGTACATATTTCATGTTCATTTCCTGGAGAGAAATAATTTTCTTTGGCTATTGTTTGCCCTTTGACCACAGGACATTTAATTTTACCCCCATTAAAACACACTTCAACTTTTACCACCAAAGCAAAACAGAACCCTTAAGTCTTGGATCCCTCATTAAACATGTAAATTTCAATTATATTCCCATCCCTTTAATCTCATTACATTTCTGCTTATTCTCAAAGGCAACGCTAATTTGACACAGTTATTTTACAAACAGTAAAAAGTCAAGGCATTCCTCTACAAACATTTAAAAGGTGAAAGGATTGTGGAAAGAAGAAAAGGTTGAATATAGGATGATTGTTTTCACAAGCCAACAATTGCAGTGGACCAAAGGACTGGTGTAATGTGATCACTGAGAAAGAAGGAGTGAGTCTAGTAAGACGGAAACAGGTATCTTGGGTTTTAGGGACTTTTGTTTTGGTCTTTTTTTGTTTAATTAGGAATGATTTGTGAACACTGATATTGAAGTATAAAATATCAATTCTGCAGACATACCCTTCTGCATATAGATGAATGTCTAAGATTCAACTACGATTGCTTTGAGCTGGCAAAGAAAATTCACTAATTAACTGGTTAAACTGTACATTACTTACAGAATCTATTAAATTCACATCTCAAAACTGGAAGATCAAAACAGTTTCAATCAAAATACTTTGATTATACACACTTAATTTAAAAATCAGCATTAAACCCATCTGTAAGTCAAACCAACAGGAAAAAAGTGACACCATCCTAGAATAGCAAATGGCTTTCCTGACATACTTACCTTTTCTCTTCGAGAGCAGCAATATTCTATCCAGTTCAAATATATCATACAGAAGCTCTCCCGTGAGATCCCTGCCAGACGGTGGTCATAATCCTCATCAATATTGGGGTTAAATGTTGGGTCTACATCCACATAATTGCGGTCTGTGCACAGCCGCAGTCCTTCCTGCATTGTCTCGTTAGCTAACCACTCCTCTAGCTTGGGGGATGTTGTGACATAATAGATAATTCCCTGAAACGGCAGCAGTTAAAAATATGAGTCAATATTGCAATTTAGAAAACCCAGTGAGCAGTCTCAATTGTTTCAACTTATTTCCATTGTGTTTGTGAAAATGAACAAAACTGAGACACAGTAGCATTTATATCACTCACAGGAACAACACATTTCCACAGAAAACACAATACATGTGGTGTACAGGAGTATTTTCTCAAAGGCTGTCAGAATTTCTGAAGCCTAGACTGAATGAATAAGGAAAGGAAAAAAAGATGGAATAAGATCCTCACTGTAATTTTTGCAGAAAACAAATACATAGAAATTTTTATTTAGTCAACATTGAGGCTTAGGTACCGAATTTTTAAAAAATTCTAAATTTAAAAAAAGCTAAAACACAAAACAGTATAAGACCCCTGTGCTAGTGAACACAGCCTGTGTGCATGTGTGAATAAGTATCTCGGAAATACTTTAACCTGAAAATTTTCAGCTCTCAGAAAGAGTAGCTTATACAAAGATCTCAGTTAGTACATTGAGGTACTGAGATGTACATTAGTACATCTGAGGCCTACAGTCGTCTTAGAACTGAGGAGAGGGCTTGTTTCTTCTTTAAGAACCAAAGACGGGTTTGGACAACTTATGAAGACCAAAGCAGCTTACTTTCTCTAAAGAAGCAAACTAACCAACTTTTCATTTACAACAGAGCTATTGTATTTGGATAACAGTTTTAAAGTTTCTATTCCAACTTCAGCTGGAAGTGTCCTCTCTCTGATCTGGTGCACTTTTGGTGCAGGGCCATTGTCCTGCTCATGCACCAGAGTACTGAGTCACTGTCAGCACAACAAACTCTGTCTTCTTTGCAGAAGGTGTTCATATACCTGTAACTACCACCTCGCCCCATGAGCCTCATGTGACAGACATTAGGAGTTCATGACACTGAGCAGCTCCCAGGTGTAGCCCAGCCAGCCTCCCCACACAGGCTGCCCTGAGCCAAACCACACCTTCACATAGTAAGTGGTGAGAATTTTCCGGAGATCAAAGACTTGAAGCATGGAAGCTGCACTGTTGTCAGTGATGCTGTAACCCTCCAGAACATACTTTGTTACAAGCACTTCCCAAGCCAGCCAACGCTGCCCAAAGGCAGCATTAAAGGAAAGCATGTGAGGAAGGTGGCCTGGTTCACAGCAACAGAAACCTTCATCTTCCTCTACACCTTCAGTGATGGCCTCTACTTCTCGCTGCTGACAGTAAGTTCCTTAGGAGAAAACAAAGGAAAGAAGAAAAAATTGAAAGCTTTATATGATAGCTTTAATGTGAACTTGTGTTTAGAAGACTATAAAATTCAACCTATTTCCAATTAAATTCATTTAACACTAAGTGAACAAAAGATTTAGATAGCTTTATTTATGACTCTAGGATCCCATTTTAGTTAGGTTAGGTTTCTTTAACAAGTAGCCATGTTGCACTAAAATGGAAAGAGGACTTAGCATCAAGAGGCCTTGCAGGCCACTTTCAACGCAATTTATTAACAGGACACAACTGAAAATAACTTAAGTGTCCAAAGCAGAAGCCTACTTTTTAGTGCAGACAGCTAAGGACACCTAAGACACTCACCTCTGAATTCAAGCCCCCTCAGCTGGAAGGTGACCAAGCCATTTCCTATCTCTATAAGGTGTACTAGTGCATTGAGGTAGTCAGAGGCTAGGATGAAGCAGTCCCCAGTACTGTAGTTTCCCCAGCGACCCAACAACAAGTCTCCACATAAGCTGTGCTGAAGGGAACGAGTTAAATGCTCATAGAAGATAGAATTCAGGTTGTTATCATCTGAACCTGCAGGAAAATTGGATTTAGGTTATCTGAAACTGCAGAAAAAGATCAAGCCTGAATGTGAATTATTACTTCACATTGAATCCTATATTTTTCTTAACCACAATGCTGTTTCACACTCTACCCCCTACTTGCCCTTTTTTACAGAACAACTACTCCAAATTAATGCATAGTGACATTTGTATTTTGAACCAAATTTTTTCTTAGTCACTCCTCGATTTTTTAAATTATTCCTTCAGTTCCACTCATGCATCTCCCATCAACCTAGTCAAGATAATAAAGTGCAAAAGCAAATGAGCACATTGAGACATATCTCAATGTCTGCTGTACTGGCCTCATTACCAGGACATTGAGACACCCTCAAATAATACCTGGCACTTTTTAAACTACTCAAGAGTAAAAAGCAAAATAGTTTCATGCCTACAACAATTATAAATAAAAAGGTAAAGCAGGAACACAAACCTAACACTGGAATCAAAAAACTTATGGGAGAGCCTAAGGAATAAAGCAAGAGAGATGATGACACCAACCCACTTCCCAAATGCCCCCCTACCCCTCAAAAAAAACCCCCCAAACCAACTACCAAAATCCAGCTAGGAGAGCTACCTGGGTTCCGATCTAGCTGCGAAGCCAGTCTAGTATTCGAATGATCCACACGTTTTGTGCTGAAAATAATAAAACAAAGCATACTTAATACAAAATATATATCTGCAAGAATGTCTAAGGAAATAAACTAACATAGTATAAAAAATTCCCAGTTAAATAGCTTTTAAAAGTTATTGTAAAATAGTTTTAGATGCATGTTTGCTGCTCTTTTCATTTGTAAAAGTATTTTTTGTGTATGATAGCATTATAATGCCTAATAGGGTTTGTCCACAGTAAATAGCCATAGAATAATCTTGCACTTTAGATAAAAGTGCATATGTTTTCTTAGGTATCACAAAGGTTTAGATGGGAGAAAATGTTAAGACCAATTAAATTAGCACAGCAAACATTTCAGTAGACTTTAGTGAAAGATTACTTTTTAGACAGTTCTTTCATTGTCTGAAATTACAACCATAACGCTTTAATGTAAGATTCGGAACATTGCATTTAAACTGTTCTATTGTTAGAAGGGAAATAAGAAATACCAGAAATATCCATTCAACTTGGCCTTGCTGTTTATAAAGTATTTTACTGGTCTGATATGCTATCAGCAATAGGGAGCTTAAAAGAAATAAAACAAAAAGAAATATAATCTGACCTGAAGACTCTTTTACTAGATCCCACCTTGAACAACTAATCTACCTTGGCAGATTTTTGTGTTAAGTTTAGAGAGTTTTGCTGTGAGCAAAACAATAATGACCACAGGTAAAATACATCTATGAACTGTTCCTCAAAACTTTTTTATATATAAACTCACTTTTTGATGAGAATTGCACTTCACAATACCATAAATTCCAAAAATAGAGGATGGCACACCTCTAAGTAGAAATTACTTAAGCAGCTGAAGCAAATGATCTTAGTGTAAAAAACAGGTGCTACAGTATTTCAGAAACAAGTTCAGTGAAAACTTTCAGTGCCTTATACTAGTTTCCTCTGAGGGGAAGAAAACAGCAGAAATTCACAAGTTAAAATAAACAAACAAAAAAAAAATATCCAAACCACCACATCAGACATATCCAAATTAAAAAAAAAAACCAAACTTGATTATTTCACCTACTTGTAGTCTCTCTCCCAGAACTTGACAGGCCTGGCATATGAAGTGATGAATATTGCACTTCCCAGAAAAGGATTCAGTGGAGTAGAGAAGAAAGCTGACACAGCTGCTTGGACAAACAACATGGCAGAATCTGTAGGATAAGAGAATTAAGGAAAGCAAAGCAACAACTACTTTTTTTTTAGCTTCTGTGATAGTGTTCAATGCAGACAGCAATACCAACAACGAGCAAAACAAGATCTCTATGAATTTCTATGTAGCAAAGATATTTGTAGTATTTCCAGCAATAAAGGGATTCTTTTTGGTTTTAGAAACAGAAATAGATGGAAATCCAGCACTAGACATTGCATTCATTCCCAAAAGTTTTTTGAAAATACTAGCTCAACACTCCATTCAAACTAGCCTACAGAAGTTTAAAATGCAAAACTCAAGGACTAAAACCATAATTTAGTGACTCCTGTAAAAGGGAATAACAAAAGAAAAACTGTGTGATTTTCAGAATAATTTCTGGTCCATGTTTCTTTTACATCAGGATGCTATTCCTACTGTTACCATATAACACATAGCATTGTAACAAGGCAGAAAGCGTGCACAGTTTCTATGTAAATACTCATCAGACAAACCTGTTCCTTCAGCAGTTTTACCCCAAAACACAGTATCCATTATAATGCAGTACTCAGAAGTTATAAATACACGACTAAAGGAGAAAGTTTGCTTTTTCAAAGGATACGTGGCACAGCAAAGGGCTGGGCAAAAGCATGGAAGGCAGACCCCCATGTGATCTGCCAGGGAGCAATGTAGGTATATACAAATCTCAGTTTATAAAAGAGTTCCCAAAGCTACAGGGAAAAAAAAAAGAAAAATAATTCAGTATTTTTGCTAACAATCAACATGTTTTGCATCCTGAGGAATTTACTGGTCATCCTAGAATTCTTACTGATGTACCACAAGCTTTGAGACATAGAAAAAGGATGTAATTATAAAAGCAAGTAACATAAGATACAATTCATTGTTCTATGTACAAACTTAGGAGATTTAGAAAGTTACATATGGCTTCTCAAGCCAACATAAATGCTTTGGGAAGAAGTCCTAGTTGCCTTACAGCATATCTATTACAGTACAAAAGACTGAGAATCTACAAGATTACCTATCAGATAGGACTATCCATCTCTTTTCCCCTTTGGATGAACTGAAACACTTCAAAATAGAGTTAAAAGTTACCTTGCTGAAGAGTATGGACATGAAGAAGAGATCTAGCAGCATGGTCTCAGTAAAACTTTTGTAATCAAAAGTAAAGAAGAGCACTGTGAAAATAACAGTGACATACTGGCACGTTGGGCTACTGAATGATGAACGCAGTAACTTCAAGCCAGCTATTGTGATCATTAAAGCACCCAACCTGTGTAAGGAAGTCACACAAAACAATTATTACCTGTTCTCTGAAAGGGGTTTAAAGACCATTTAAGTTGTGTTGCCATGCAATACCAATCTTTTCAAACTTTTATTTGTGTTTATTTTTGGAACTGGTGGGGGGGGGGAAGTTATTAATTTCTTGGTTTTTTTAAAGACAACTTCAGATTTCTTTTTTAAAAAAGTTTACTATCTAAATATTTTCATCAGTACCCTCAAGCCACTCAATGTTCAAGAATTGGCATTGACTCTAAATGTGCCACTAAAGAAATTTTTAAAAATTAGGAGATTAAATATCCTTGGAATCTGAAGAGAAATCTAGTCTTTAATTTAGGTTATGAATGCAATAATGCAAAAATGCTAGATTAATCATCAAGAGCACGTTAATGAACATTAGATTATCATTTCCTGCATGACTGTACTGCTCTAATTTCTATTGAGGGAACTGCAATTTTCTTCAGACACAGCAACTGACATATTAAAGGGTTATTAGAAAAAGAAGTTAAAGTAATACAATGGCAATATTCTTCCCAAAGGTCTCATAGTGACATTGATGAACCCAAAGTGAAAATTTACTAGATGCAGGGATTAAAATTAAGAAAGCCAAAGAAACCACACACCACCCCACAAAATTAATCTAACAACATGCTTCCCAAAATATTTTTTTTCATTTCAATATTTATATTCTCTTTTCTTCTAAATTAATAGAACTTCAAATCAAAACAAGCCACTAGTAACTGTTTCTTTGAGGCAAAAAATGCAGGGCCTATTATTGAGCTATCATCTGCTGAGACAGATACACTGCTCAAGGGATTATAACTAAGACTCAATTTAAGAAGCAGTGTGCAATTCCATCTGGATATGGATTATATTTATGGGCTAGGAAGCCTGGGGAATTCCTTGATGAGAGAAGAAAGCTACAGAGGGGCAGCACACTGGCACACCAACTCAGGGAACAAATCTGAAATTCACACCTGGTAAAATACCAGAACATATCAACACTATCTTGAACTTGCCATCTGGATAATCTATTACAGACTCTGTAAGTCAACAAGCAAACTTATCACATTACTAAGTAATTCTGCAACTTGCTATCTTCACAGTATATGCTAGGAGTTGAATGACTTATCTTTGCGGGAGTGTGTAGTTTAACAGTGTAATACTCCTATCAGTTTAAGTCAGCTTTATACAGGCTTTTAAATAAAGAAAAGCTTTATTTATTCCTTGCCTAATCTTAAGACAGTACCATTAAGGTGCCCTGTCTTCCCATTGACACCAAAAGTCACTACCGTAATTTTCCAACACAGCAAACATACTCAATATTACTTAACAGCCTTTTATACTTACTCAGTATCCAGTTTCTTTGGACTAGCAATATTCTTAGCGCTGCTACTGAGCTCATTGAGGACTATCAGTGGATAGATAACATTCTTCTCTACGAAAAGGAGCCAAATATGAAGTTTCTCAAACCACATAACATGCGCAGCATCTGTCAAGATACATTAAAAAACAGAAATCAGATGGCACTGTCAAATCAAAACTCTCTGGTTACAAAATAAAGATTTTTTTATCCAATTTACTTGGTTTAGCCGTTTTCTCACAATGGATTTTTGTAGTTTTATTTAACAGAAATAAAGAGAAGCTCCTGTCAGTAGCCCCAGTAGAGTTTTTGCAATGTTCACACAACAACAGAACAGTTTGCAAGCTACTTTCTTATTGTACGCAGAAAGAAACAAACTGGATTCCACCTCTTCAATAATTTCAACATTGCAATTGATGAAGCTGTTTGAAATGATGCATCTTATCTCATGCAAAAGGAATGGTTTTTCAACCGTATTCCATCTGAAGGACTCCTGGTTTACAACTCTATAATACAAAAGAGCCTATATTACCTGCCAACACAAATGTCTGTCATTTCAGCAACTTCTTTTAAACTTCTACAAGAATTGTAAAGTAGGTTTCAAATTAATGCAAATTAAGATTGAAAAATTTGTTCTACAATATAGGCTAGAAAACTTAATTTCAGAAGCTATGGTAAATATTGATGCATGCAAAGGGCACCAACTGTAGTCTTTCTAGTTTCAGAGATTAAAGACTTAAGGCATACAATTGAACTTTTCACTTTTTCCAGTGGAAAAACCCCCACAAGTTAGACATGAATGAAAAGTTCACACTGAATGGCTGCTAAAAAGGTAGAAAGTTTGCAAATCAATTCTGATAATTCTCTGTTCCTGAAAGCAGCAGAATGCTTTCTTGTTTTGACAACTATTTGAAATGAAAAACCAAAGTAGTTTCAGTTCTTTCCAAGGCAATTTATACAGGAATTTCTTAAGTCTGCTGTTAACAATAAAAACATTCTAACAGTGAAGTCCCCACAATCTACCACAACATTTATCCATTCTGGAAAACTGCTAAGCAGTATAACTCCATCTTTTCTGCATCTCTGGGGAAAGATTCCACAGAAACACAGGCTTTAGCACAAGCTGCAAACACGTATCTATGTAGATCCAGTTGTAAGACTGGTTCCATGGTTTCTTCATCCATCAGTTGTCCACTTCCACTATTTTCTGTTGTTAAAAATGTCAACAATACTATTAAAAACCAGATCAATGCCAAGATGAAGTCTCCACCAGCATTCACCACACCTACTCCTCTAAAACACCAGAAAACTTGAATTGAAGAAATACATAGTGAAACACACTTGATGTCTATGAAAAATTCTTGAGACAATCATAAGCACAAACTGCCACTTAAGATTTTGAAGACTGTCTTAATGGAACTGCTCTGTGATAATGTTAACACTTCTATTATCATCACCAGTTAAAAGATTCATAAAATGTCATGGAATCAAAGCATAAGGAACTGAGAAACTCATTCATTTATAGATCAGATACAATAAAATTATCCAGTGGTGAGAATAGTAAAGAGATTAAGTATATCAACAGATAACAGAAGTTAGTCAGCAACTACAGCAAGTCCAAGGAAGCATTACAGACAGTACTTACTCCGGACTTCAAACTGATGGTATTCCTTGGTTTTCAGCAGTGGGTGAGAAAAGCAGTGCCAAGGAAGCTGCTTTCGGAGCTGAGGCAGAACGTAATGGGTCACAAAGCCTACCGTACCCACCAATGCATAGAGAACATAACTTAAAATAGGCTAAAAAGAAAAATTGAAGAAATTAAGATTTGTATTTTATAAACAAAATAAATACTTTGCTAGTTTATTTTCCAGCATACGGGCAGATGCTCCTGCAATACTAATGTATTTCTTCATGAGAAACTTACTACCAGTTTTAAGATAAAACAAGAAACCCTGTGAGAAAAAAAAAAAAAAACCCTTCATAGCTAATAAATTTTCATGGAATTGAAATGCACTTTCAAGTAAAAACAGTGCACCAGTCTTTTTCACCGTCCATTTTTCCTGACCCATATGCATTTCATTTTATAAAGGTATTATTCTCTAAAGGCTGAACCCAATTTACATTTCCATCTGCTGGATTAAAAGGAGATATAAGCATAAGCAAAAACAAATCATTAATTTCTCATTCACTTGAGAAGGTAAGAAGTCTCCCACAGGACAAATCCCATCCACAGAAGTCAGAAACTACTGCAAAATTAACATGGGATGTTGACTGGATTTCACGATAATGCTTTCTACACATTAAAATTTTCTCTACATTTCTACATAAGTCTAGATAATAGCAAAACTGGAATTGCATTATGTCATAAGTTCTTTGTGAATTTGTGAAGCCAAACCTATTGAAATTTACAACTGGTAAAGAGCATACAGTCAAGTCTCTCAAATGTGGGGGAGAGAAATATTCAGGTGGAGTGCTGAAATCTAGACATACAATAGAAGGGATACTTTCCTCAAAAAATACAAGTACAGATGCTTAAGTAATGCACTTCCCCTGAAGACATAAAGTTACCTAAATGTATATGCTTTTTTAAATTAATTTTTTACTTTAACTTTAGGCAGCAGCAGGAAGGTAAAATCCTTCTAAAATACATGCCAGAAATTTTCATTTGCCTTACAGAAGGCTATTCATAAGCTAATCAATGGCTTCATAACGGGAATACCAAAATAAGAAACTCAGTAATTGCAGCTCTTGAGGGAAATGCTTTACTTAAATTCAAGCACAGGATCTAGTCCCATGCCCATTATCACAAGAGTCAGAGTCATTTAAAGTATCCAAAGCAGGAACACTAGCTAGACTGACAAGTCAAAAACCTGAAACTCAAATAATCTTTGAAGTCCTGTAAGTAATCATTCCAGTGTATAATAGGGGTATTGGCCCATATATTCCAATATAGGGGTACTGCCATATACTGTAATCTACAAAGAGCCATGCTAGCATGAACTGCTGAGTCAAGGTCCATCCTCAATCTTTAAGCAGTAACCATTTTAAACATTTTTTTAAAGTATCATTTTTCTTTATTTCAAAATAATCCTGACACTATTTAATTGCAATAGATGACTCAAAAGAGGGTGTTTTGTGCCAGGAGCTAAAACAAAAGTCTAGAATACAAGAACACTAGGGAAGATGATCTTTTGAGCTCATAAAAGTGAAGACCTTCAGTCATGTACTTGTCATGCTATACATTTATAGACTATCTAAAATTAGCCAGAAGACTCAGTGAACTACCAGAATATATTTTATATCACACCACAGTATATGCATACAGAAGGCAAACTGAAGACATGAAGCAACATCTTACCTGTAAAACTGTAAATACTGTACTGACATGAATTGCAAAATAGAGGACACCAATGACTATACACACAATCAGGTCAGACTGCAATCGTTCGCTCTGCAGAGTCAAAATAAAATAATTTTAGAAAATGCCAGCTTTGGTTGACCTCTGAGAATCATTAAAGTTGGAAAACATCCCCAAGATAGATTCTAACCTTTCGATACCTCCTGAATACACAAACGCAGTAACATTGAAACAGATTAAAGACTTTTTAATTATGCCAGTGTTAACTACTTCCACTGAAGTTATTAGAAATGTCACACGACAAATCTTACAGCTAAGAGCATCAGTTTAACAAAGTGAAAGACACATATTTATAGGGGAGCCACAACAAATCAATATACCAAATATATTCTCTAATCCTGGACTGAGAGGTGGTGTAAGGATCCCCTTAAAACACTGATGAAAGCACTGGAAGGGACAATCAAATTTCCCGTTCATGATCTAAGAATTGTTTAAACTACAGGACAATTAAGAGTGCTGCCTAGGCAGAGCCACCATCCAGGTGAAACAACCAGGCTCTTTAACCCTTTTCTGCCTTCCTTGCAGAAGGGTAAAGGATAGCTTGGGAATGACCCTGAGGAACAAGGCTGAATTTTCCACTCCTCCTAAAAAATGAAAACAAGCTGTTGATAATGGGCAACCCCCCCAAACTAGTAATGCCACACTGAGCCACAAGGGGGCAATGCTTACTTAGGGCCGTTGCAACTCGAAGTCTCAAGTTTAGACCTGTCCCCACTCTGTAAAAGCAGCCTCAGTATTAACAGCCCAGAAAATCATTAAAGGATTATCTAAAATCCAAAACTGGCCAAATAATTACACACAGCAATTATTGCTGCAAAGCCTTAACTTCCTGGGCTCCAACTTCAACAATCAGCTGTCCTGATTTTTAAAACCACTGTAAGAAAAGCTACAAAATCCTCAGTTTCTCTGCCCCCTTGGAGGCACTCTCCTATGGTCACTATCACCTGCTAAATGTTAAAAGAACTGCAGTTTCTCTGCTCTAAATATTTATTTGCAGTTTCCATACACTGAACCTCATCATGCTTGTAACTACTGTATTATGAAAAACCCACCTATACAGTTCAGCCTACAGCTGAGCCCTACACAAAGCTAAATGAATCTTCAACTTCTTTTGTCCAAGTCAAATGTAGTAAGCTTCTAAGTCTCTTACTCATCGCTACGTTGTGTGAAAAAGAATAATATTTAAATACTATTTCCATAAATATTTAGAGTAAATTTGTACAAAAAATTCAAAGTTGTGTTTAAGTAAATGGAACAGGTTACATCTGCTTCCAAAGAAAGCAATAACTTGGACCACCCAAATGAACCACAGAAAGCCCCGAAACACTTTCCATCATTTTTATTTTCTACTTCTGGAACAGCAAGCACAAAGGTCTTCCTCAAAATTACTAGAAGTACTGAGTTAATACAGTTTTACCACCATTAACTCTTTCCCAGTAACTTCTGCACAAAAGCAGACATCATCTATTATAATCCCTGAGCTAAAAGAAGATCCTTGGTGATACTTCACTGAATTCACACTAGGGAATTCCAACTCTCTCTGCTTTTAAATAACTTAAAATTGCAATATCAGCATTATACTCCTAGGTGTAGCATGAGTTCAGCTGCAGATTTAAAGGAAATGCTGTGATTCCCATTCTAATTAGAACCATGCTAAGTGACAAGTGTGAGCTAAGCAAGATCGAGATGGCTGCCACATACAACAACACAAACCAAATGATTAAATGGAATTTAAAAACCATAATAATTAAAAAGCCTACTTACCACAGAATTTCTAAGCTTCTCAGGTAAAGGATCTTTTACTTCAGACAGAGGATCCTCAGGGTTTTTGTCTTCAGAATTAGGAAAAAATTTTGATTGCACTAAAGAGCTTAAAAGAAAGACAAAAAAAATCCCATTGAAAAGCATGTATTGTTCTACATGGTTTTATAATAATAAGAAAGTCAGAAGTTCTATTACATATTGATCACAAAAAATTAATTTTGGCACATCAGTGCTTCCACATAGCTGAGCAAATTTACAGAGATCTCAATTTATAAAAGAATTAGTTCTCTGTTGTACCAAACAGCAACTACTGAAGAGTAGAAGCCAGATGTTCAAACTGCAGTTCCTCTAGTAGCAACACAGGAGTAATTGCTAAATTCTGCTTAAAATTCAGTTTTTGTCCAATCATGAAACAAAACTTGAACTCATAAATAACTGAAACAGAAATGTGCAAAATTTAGAAGTGATCTATTTGTCAAAGTCATTTAAAAACCCATAAATTTTTTTGTTTCATTCAACAGCAACAATAAAAGAAACCTATTCTAGCCTGATGAATTAATGAATTAGCCACTTTGACTAAAATTCTAAATTCTTAGCAGGCCTTGCTGATAACTGAAGCCCCAAAACCTTACACTTAAGCTTTTAGAAGCCCATGTGCCATGTCACTAGCCATAAGCAGTTGTCTCTCAACCTGTCAGCGTGATTTTTCTTACAACACCCTACATAGTGCAGAAATATTATTCATTTTCTGGACAGAAAGATCACCACAAAACAAGCCCTAACTCTTCAAAAGGAAATTACATATTACAATGTATTACAATGCTGAACTATGCCACATCTGGCTAAACAGGTGCAACAGCAAGTCAAATATGAACATCCAGGCTTCAGTTTTTTGGACAGAAGAACAAATACCTAGGGTAAAGGACCTCATATCAACTGAGCTAAGAGTAATCAGATGAAGTTTAGTGGTCCACCCAAAGATAAGAAATTTCCTCTGGTGTAAACACTCATTGATCATTAATTTTGTTGGTCACAGAGGAGGTCCTTCACTATCTACCCCAGGCCACAATTTATCAAATTCATCCAACACTAAAATCCATTTTAATGGCTAAATTTAAATCGAGGTTCAAGCTCTGCCTAACCTAGTTATGTGGCTGATCTTTTATTGGCTACTCTGGGGGAGGTGCTTCTCCTACTGGAACTACTTTGTTTTACATGTATCATTATTAACTGAATCAAACACCCTCAGGAGCATCAGATCTCTACTCCAACTCAGAATAACATAAATACCTGTTTCCCCATGCTAGATGGGAATACTCATCACCAAAACAGATCCTTATAATTTAGTATAATTATTTGAAGTGCTAGGAGCACACATTCAATATAAGAATACTTCAACAAATGAAAGTGTTCAAAAAGTCCTCTTTTGGACTTCAGCTTAAACCAGTGCTTTGAGCACCTCTTTAAACACAGAAAGGATACATGTTATTCCCAAAAAACCCACAAAGAGAAAGATGGCACCTCACTGACATTTTGGAGAACATCAGCAGGCATACAAATGAGATTTTGGCATGTAAGTGATTTACCAGAAACCACAAAAAAAGTCACTGTTAGAGAAGGAACTAGAAATTCTCACATTTTGCATCTAACTATTGAACTAAAAATATAGTATTTTTGATTAATGCTGGTGAGTTCAAACAGTACTAAGTAGGTTATTCATAGCTATTCATAGTTTTATCCTTGCAACTTGCTTCTTCATTGGGGAAGAGACACAAACTGAGTCACTTACAAAAGTACAGAAGGGTCACTGCTTTGTCTGCTGAGATGATATGATATTGCCACTAACAAACCACAAAATATGGAGAAGAGAACCGGAATATGCTGCCCATCCCAGGAATCCTGGAGACAGAAACAAAATGTTAATAAAAAGGAGAAACACATCACTTACCTGACATAGAAGAATCACATATATCACAGAGAATGGAGAAATTAACAACAATTCCACAAAAATAAGCCAGGGCTTTTTGTATAAAAATACTGTTCCATCTTTACCTATGTCTAACTGTAGATCAGAAACTCTAACACAGTGTATGTCCCTCAAGTCTACACCATCTTAATCATTTAACAGTCATCATTTCTCATAACCCTTATGAAGCATTTCCTGGATTCCTTGAGACCACAGGCTCTGAAGAGCTGTAGTATTTAGTCACTTCTTAATTTTGAACATTACATGTATTTTGACTCAAGATTTACTTTTTCTAATGTGCTGAATGCAGACTAAACAGTGGCTTCATTACTGTTTTCCTGACCTGTACTGGATCTGCAAAGACAACCAGCTACTCTTTGATAAAGCTTGTTTGTCTTAAATGGGTGTGTTTACAAAAGGATAATGAGACAAGTGTACAAATTCACAGAAAGCTAATGATGTCCTGCAGGTGATAGCATCATGGGAGTAACTCCCCTAGGAACTTTCTGCTCTCTCTGATAAAGTAGAAAAGCCAGTCAACTCTGAGTTGGACCCACACATGCTACAATTCATTGTAAACTGCACATGTCCAATTACTGACAGACACCTGAAATGAATAAACAGAAACAGCATCACACTCCACACTGTTTTCAAACAACATTTCAAGCAAGGAAAAAAGGGTGTGTGGGGGTGTGTTTGTGTGTATGTATCCCTTTACCAGCTAACTCTCCATCTCTCCCCTTCAGATAGGATAACATCTTCACTTTGACACTAAACTATTTCTAGGTTTCTTCTCAAGTAAACATTAATTAGAAGATACTCTTCCACTTTTGCAGCATCAGAAAAAAATACTTACACAAGTCATTTTGAGAGGTTAACATACAAATATATGCAGACTCTGCTAGAAATAAGTCACTTGCATGGTATTTTCAAGAATTGATGTAAAATGGAACTGATGGTAAATGTCATATGTTTTCAACCAAAAAAAAAACAGAGCCTGTTAGAGCAGGCACAAATCACACACCTTTTAAAAGCAAAAAAATCTGCTTTGTTCTTGCACTGCATCTCCTCTATTGACATCATAGCTGAGCAAGTATGAAACCCTAGTAAATCAAACTAATATTTCTAATCCAGTAGTTGCATACTTTAGTTACTTAATACAGAAGAAAACAGAGAACAAACATCAAAACATTACCATTTAATGTGCATAAAATTTTTCTCACCTTCAGGGCACCATAGCACAGTCCATACAACAATGCTACTGCCACAATACTACAGATAAAACTGTAAAGTGCTGCAAGCAGGCTTGTGGTAGCTGAACAACATAGAAATGAAAAGAAAAAAATATTGTTATTTTCTTAAGGTAGAATACAAAATACTTCAGTTTGTTTAAGGTATCAACCTCCTAGCATCCTCTGATGGGGGAAAAAAAGGCAATTCAAACCAGAGCAGCTACTTGTATTTTCCCCTGTAAGTGATTTTTATCAAGAGCATTTTATGTGGCTTTTTTAATCTCCTAAGTTATTGAACAGCTTTACCATGGGAATAGTTAACTGCAATAGAAACCAGCTGAGGAAGAACGTGACAGTACTAGGACAGTAATTCTCTCTCTCAATAATCAAAAAACTTTAAGGCTTTTTAAAAATACAATTAAGTACTCTGTATTTAGAGGGTAGCAATAAAAATAGCATAACCACTACATTTTTTAACTAGCATACTGATCTACTGATCTTGGCTGCTCCACATCTCATACTTTCGCCGCTGACAAAAAACACAACACTTACCATTGCCACCAAAGACATGAATGTCCAGCTGTTCACAGAGATACATCACAAATGTATTCACCTGAGGCAGGAGACCAATGAAGAATACTATAGGGAAACATAGTGTAAACACTACAGAAAAAAAGAGAGTTGAAAAAGTGGTGAATATGAAAAAATCAGCATGGTAAGATATATTTCAGTTTAAGTTCTAGGGTATCACATACCCCGTTTGAACTCAGAAATACTTCAGTGATGTTATTATAAATTTCTAAGGAAAATACACATTATGACTTGGAACTGACTGAATACAGAGGTCATACAAATCAACAGTACTTTCCTTTTAATTGCTGTAGACATGGACACAGGCCAATTCAGACTTTCCATTTTTATTTAGCAAAGATCAGCCAGGAGTGTTTACACATTAGACTTGTAAGTTTTCACTTATTAGGAGTGAGGTTTATCCAAGCCTAACTGCCTGTCTGGAGTTCCAGGAGCAACCTAACACCAGCCACTCTGACGTAAGGGATGCCATGCACTCCACCTCCAGGTTTTCTGCTACTAACAATATCTGGTAACTTAACTCATTTTTTCTAAAAGTTCTAATCCTAAATAACTGGGTTTTCTGTTTGTTTGTTTGGTTGGCTTTTTTTAACAAGAACTAACAACAGTATGAATCATACAAACACCTGCAAATTACAGGATTTCAGAAGGCAAAGATGCCACCTAATGCAAAACAAATGCCACCTAATTTCAATACAGAAAATGGTACGTTTCAACCTGTACATACCATTTGCTTCCCATCTTAAAGAATAAAAGATGCAGAAATAATAATCTACACAAGTTCAGATTTAGTAGTTTAGATCTAATTCACATGCAACAGCATATTATACATTCTAAGTTCTGAAGAATAGAAGGATTAAATTACAAAAATAACCCTAGCAGACAAAATCTGGCAGTTTAGGGAGGATTTTCTATCATCTTACTGACTTGTAGCTTCAGTGACAGATTTCAATGTATTTTGTCAAGCACCGTAAGCATAAAATTTAATTTTCTAATTTTATATGCACAGAATGGTTGGACACTGAAGGATATCACATTAGAAATATCTACAGTGAAATAGATAATGAGAATCTGCTTTTTTTTCCTCTACTCCATAGTAATGCTAAACAACAATATAATTTAAAAACATACAGGGTGAAAAAACACTGAATTTTGTATTTTTTACTGACACTAATTAGGAAATATAGGACTAATGACCAGCTCTTCAATACCTGAAGAAAATACTTCTTCAAAATTCTCAAGTCAAACCTCTATTTCAAATCATTACACAAGGAAGCTGACATAGAAGGCAAATACAGCGTTCTGTCACTGACAGGCTAAAAATTTGCTTCCCAAAAGTCTGTAAGTAAAACTATCTTGGGCCCTTTGGAAACAAAATTACTACACAGATCTGGGAATACACAATTTTTAAAGAGCACTCCAGCAAAAAGCCAATATTTATGATGCTTTTGCAGTCTGTAACATCATTGTTTTCTAACAGTGACCAACTAGGTGAAAAGATAATTATTTTAAATGTGGAGTAGATTCAGAGCAATTGATCAAGTGCAAAAGGTGGTACACAAAATAAAGCATTTATGCTAGTCTTCACTTGTCTGTTAGGAAGCAGACAACATTTACATTATCCAAACACCAAGTTCGCCTTGCCCTGCACCTGTGCTCTTCCCATAACTCTGCCTGGGAACAGGAAAAAAGGCAGCTGAGATTTTTACCTAACAAAGTATGTTTGCTAGCAGCCAGCCTGGTCTGCAGTACACACAAAGCTTTTTGAAACAGTGCTTCAGCAAGACTGAGCGTTGCTCCAAGGGCAAGTGTATCGTGTGGGCGGTGGGGTGGGATGTGCAGTGCAGGTTGGTGGGGTGTTTTCGTGGGTTTTGTTTGGTGTTTCATCATTCGGTTTTTGGGGTTTTGTTTTGAGTTTGGTTTGGGTGTTTATTGTTAGAGGAGTTGTTTTGGGTTTTTTAAGCAGAATAAGCTGTTCTGGTCATCTGATTTTTTTTATTGGAAGGACTGCTAAGAAATATAAACCACATATGCTGCTGCAAGATGCTCCAGAGGAACAATAAAACATAAGGATCAAAACTCACTTAGAACTCTTGAACTAAGTAGTTTTAAAAGCTAATCCCAAGATGGACGTGGTCTGGTGAAAATGCACGACATCTTTTAAAACTGCTAAAGACTCACTCTTCAGTACTTTTTAAAAGTAGCTCACTTTACAGGACACACCACCTACATGTACATTTATGTATTAACTGATGGGGATATGGATATACATTATGGCAATGACTCCACATGGTAGAAGAGGGAAGAAAATACTCCTAAAACTGACAGAGCATTATCAAGAGAAATTTGTATTAGTTTTTTACTGTGAATGAGTCAGAAGTATCTTCTATTTTCTTTTTTGATTACTGATATAGAATCAAGTATGCCAGTACATGAAGAGAAACAAAGAATTTGTTCAAAAAGTACATTTGAAAATGTCTGGACAATTTCTGTTCATAAATATGCAGCTTAGACATTTTCCCTCTGGGCATTTAAATTTAAATACAGAATTATTAGCAGAAATTTGATGGGGGAAGCAGTATGAGGTATAAGACACAGGATGTTCCTAAAATCAAGTAATAATAACTAATACCCAAAATGCTTCAGTCAGTAACTCTTATTAATCGATTCAAATTTTTAAAAATCCACACTAAATTTTAAAAATCCAAGCTTTCATTTTACTTGGACATAAAATGGTCTGGGGGCACACAGACATAACATTTAACTGCTGTAGTCTTCCACACACAGGTATTTTGACACAACTGAAGAGAAACTGCATTCAGTTTAGACGAACTATTACAGATTTTCTTATCTCATGCAAAGCAATGATCCGTAGAAGATAACCCAAGTAACCTGGCTCCATTAAAGCAATGCACAATGTTCCCATGATAAGATGTTTTTGAAATGTTTATGTCCCTCTCCTTTCTATGGGCTCTGTTTGAGACTACAGGGCTGTTATTATTTTCATAACAGGGCATAAGATTGTTGTTTTGGGGTTTACATTGTTTGTTTTTTTGCATTAGGTCTAGGGGGGGTAATGGAATTAAATGTCATCAGTATTCTGAATGCACTGTGCTGCTCAGAAAACAATGGGATTACCTCAAAATGGAAGTACAGCTCAAAAATTGTATTTTTGGTATAGCTGATAGGCCTATTCTGAGAAGAGGCACATTAATAAGATTTAACCTGTGTATAATGTTTTTTTAAATTGCGTCTGCACTGTTCTGCCAAATTGGTAAATATGAATAACCTGATTTAAGAGAACTCCTACTCATTTGCCACAAGCCTCACCAGAGAGTGAGAAAGGGTCCAAATCAAACCGGTTTTTTAACTACTGAGCAGCTAGGTCCAAGCAAAGGGTAGTGTATGCAGGTTCAAGTTCAGTAAGAAAGTTCAAGGGTAAGGGCTAAGATACTGGATAATGAAAAAATTTAGTAGAAGGCATCTCTGCCATTTGTTACAGCACAGCTATAGAAGATGACAGCGTTCCCGTTCTACTGTTGTAAAGCAAACAACTCAAATCCATGAAAAGTCACTCACCTATAACTAAGTCCCTGGCTGACAGCAGCAGCAATGGGTTGGTGAAAGCCATTCCGTACAACCTGAATCTTGTTGTAGATATGTTTCTGCTGCCATAATCCAACAGCCAAATCAGACCACAACACAAACAGAAATATACAGGCCTACTATAGGCTATGATACGATTGTGACCCTGTTTAAAAAGAAATCACAAAAACACCAACATTTGTTCATTATTAGTGGATAAATTAACTTTTACTCTTCTGCTACAGATAGCTTCAGAACCAAAATTAATCACTGGTCATCAACTAATATACTGTCACCTCATCATATCTTAAAGTTTTCTTCAAAAAATCCTTAACTGCATTGCCTTGCACCAATACCAGTCTGTGCTTTTTTGTGGCTTTGATACAACAAAGACACATTAGTTAGATTAAGTTAGACTAAGCTATACATACCCTTAGTCTCAGCTATATTTTATGCTATGCTGCTTGCAGTACTAAATGCTAGGGAAGTTCTGACTAGGCTTCATAAACAAGTGAGAATAAATAAATTTTAAGGAAAAAGGGATTAAAGTTTATTACTCAGTTACTGTTTCTACTACTTGGATGGGGAGCAGAATCTCTATCTGCATTTATCAAAACACAACTTCTTACACAAAATTAATTACTTGCTGCAGAGGAATAATGCTTTCATACATTTTATCTAGGACATAAAAGTAATATTTTGTCTTAGCAATCTAGTAGGTGCACAACAGGATATAAACACACTAGAAGATACTGGAACATGCAATACTACTACATGAACATTTCCATATTCAAACATTAATGCTCACTAGAACATTGCAAATTCAGCTCTTCAGAGTGAAAAAATAAAGCAGTGTGCACACTAGGACAACAGAATTATCTACAAAACTGAAATAGAACATCAAAGTGGTGTCAGTTCATACCAGCAGAGCAAATTACAACATTAAGAATACTACACAGCATAATTGCTAGAATAATAAAGATTCATCAAAAGCTTAACATGACATGGCTCCCTAGCAAAAGCTAGGCTCAGAACAGGAAGGCACGATTTGCTAAACACAAAAAGTACGGCGGGGGAAAACAATGTGTGAGAAGGGAACTGATACTAAGACAACTACAAGCCCTTTGTGCCTTCTAAGAAGGAACATAAGAGAAATGCCAGAAAAATCAAACCAAAAAGATTAATTCTCTGTGTGAGTTCTGCATCTATATGTTACTACAGTGACACATGCCCATGACTTACATGTCGAGGGGAAGAAGAATCTGGCTGAACACTCTGAAACCAAAATAAAAAGAGCTGTTATCCAATCTACAGGTAAGTGTGTTTCATCTCTATACACAAAACTTCTTGGTTCAAGTTTTTTAAACAATATATACAATTAATTTTACAGTTCCAAATTAAGTTTACAGTTCTACAAGCCACATTAAAGCTGTTAAATAGTACAATGTAATAAACCATAAAATCTATTTACAGAGTATGTCTGTCTAACAAAATCTCCAACCCCATTATTTTCAGGACTTTTGCTGTTTTTGACAGCATTAGGAACTTTTATTTTAAATCTTATTTCCATCCTAATAGTCAAATCATAAAAAATAATCCATCATTCTTAGATTACACTGAATCATTAACAGTCTAACAGAAATTAATAATCTGATTAAAAACATGTTTAGATATAATTGCCTCATATGAATGCTCTGAGGTGTAGACACTAAAAAAAAAATTAAAACCCAAATCAATAAAACTTCAAGTTTAGTTCGTAGTGGGTTTTCAACAAGTAAGAACGTGCTCCTTCTTTATGAAACCAAATAATGCATGAGAAAAATAAATAAAGGACTGTTTAACAAGCATATGCAAAACCATTCTAGTGAAGTGACCTTGCATTGCCATCTAACAAACTTTCCGTGAGGCCAAGTTTACTCATTTCTTTATAAATGATAAGCACGCACATTTTTCCTTAAAGCTCTAACTAACCAGCAACACTCAATTAGATTTATATCTATTGTTTGTAGAAAGTGAAGAGAAATTAAAATACCTTCAACAGTGAATACTGGCAACTGGCTATTACCAGGCAGAACTGGAAGACCCAAATATCCTTGAAAAAGCCCTCTATGAGAAGTACAGAGCCTAGAAATGCAACTAGAATAGCTAGGATGACAGCTAATACGTTCTCAAGGATCTCACGATTCCTGTTTTGAAGCGAGAGAAAAAAAGAAAAAAAAGAAATTAAACTAGAAAAAGCTGCAGAAGAACAGTAAAGGTCAAAAATTAACAAGGTTTGTGCTACTGGTAGCATAGTAGTTAAGAATAGATTTGAACTTCCACAGTCTACTAGCACACTGTCCTTTAGCAAGGTTAGGAGTTACCGGGATTTCAATGGCAGGTGAAAGTCAGCTAGTATCTTATGGAATTTTACTTTAAACAGCAATAGATAACTTCAGCAGATAATTTTAAAATAATTCTAAAGTTCCACCAGAAGAACGGTCTGTAACAAAACTATATTCAAAGCCCATCCATTATGATTATAAGCCTATTAAAAACACAAGTATGATAACTTACCTATGTATATAATCTCTCATTCATGATTTTCTAATGAAGAAACTAGAAATACTTTCTGTACCTGTATGTTTCTCTGTACAAACCTTAAGTAAGATATCCCAAGTGGAATACAGATAATACCCTATGATATTGCCAGGGCTTCGGAACAGAATTATGAGTATTCCTCCCTGGATAGAATCAGTACTATCTTGTTTATCTCATGGAGGTTCATTACCAAAATATACTCTACATATTCCAAAAGCTGGTAACTGGATGATCACCTTAATTTTCTTCCTCTAGATAAATGTAGCAGGGACAAGAAGTCACAGTATCAAACAACTCTTCAAAAAAAAAAAAAAAAAAAAAAAAAGCTTTGAAACAACAGGTAAGTTCTATTTACCAAAACACTTAAGTGCATGCCAGGTTGTACACCCCTTCAATTAATTTTTGGAGAAGGCTACACTCTAGCTTTAAAGATGGGCAACAAATCCTTCTGTTTGATCATTCAAGTATGTTACTGTCCCACTCAGGAAAAGTGAGGGTTAGTTTTCTTTTTATTTTTTGATTGCTAGAGAAAAAAGGAGAGTAGCCTCCGTTATTTCAGAAAAACTACATTCAGTATTATTCTTTTATTTTTCAGAGTACAGTAAATAAGTACAATTCTCTAAGGACAGTTTTATCTGTATTAGAGTGTAGTAACAGTTTCCATCTTTGTTTCTGAGGTCTGGTAACACACAAGGATCTCACCTATCAAATAAAGCCAGAAGAGTTAATCTATCAAAATTGATGCTAATCCAAAGTTTAGGCAGGATCCAAAAGCGATAGTACTGCTTGACTTTTTGAGCTGCTTCCTCTTGAGGTTGCATGTGGTCCTGAAGGTCAGGGCTCAGGTCAATATCTTGCTGCTCCAGCAGATCTGTATCCATTGTTAGCAGCCTGTTCAACCTGATCTGAGGAAGAGAAAGCTAAAAGAAAGTTAGTATTAACAAAAGCTCATTTATATTGAATCAATGTATTACACTGAAAATTGCTTTAAAGAAAACTGCTGGAACTCTTTTGTTTCACTTTTGAGGAATTACATGCTAAACACTATCACAGGCTTCTACTTACTTTTCCTGTCCTTATCACAGCACATGACTAGGACTAGTAGCAATAACAGTTTGCATGCAACAACTCATAGGCATTTCAGCATATGCCTTATTTTAAATGAATGTGTCTTCCAAGCACATTATCCCATTTACTCTGAAAACTTCAAATTTGAAGACAAGTAAACCGATACAGGGACAACATACACTACAAGAATAATCCAATTATTAATTTAAATAAATTACGACACATTTCTTATAGTCAGCTAATCTGCATGCGGACCCAAGCTGAATGGTTCTTTTTGCATGACAAAGCAACATAGCTGTGCACCAGCCAACCCGAACCCACTGAATCCAGAAAAGACTCAGTCTGGCCTAAATGAAAAAGCTCTGGCCTAAATGAAAAAGTGCTGCCCTAAACAGTCAAATACTATTTACGACTATTACTTACTTTGTAGTTTGTTTAGAGTTCTCATGAAAATCACAGTAATAGTAACAACCACAAAAGATACTTAAGAAGAGTATTCAATGCTAATAAGATACTATAGTACATATGTATCATCTAATCCAGTGACTAAATTTCATCAACAGGCCAAAAAGCATCTTGATGTACTGCCCTTTATTCTTAGGCAATATAATTGTTAAAATGTCCTTTAATGAAAAAGCTTCACAAACATGTAAAGCAAAGAGTAAAGTTTCAATACTCATGCCACCTTCAAGTGTCAGAACTAGAGATTTAGTGTTAGGAAAGCCCTCTTCCTACAATCACTTAAGTTTAACATTCAATTTCTTGATTTATAAAATTCTTTTCATCATTCCTTAAATCATCAGTGTACTTAACTATGCTTAGCCAGTTTCTCCTTCCTAGAAAAAGACTAATGAAAAAACAAGCAGAAATTCTTTCGTAAGAACAGAGAACTACCACACAGAATGACTGATCAGTGCTATAAAGTGGGATAGCCTTCTGAATCTTTGCATGCTTTAAAAATAAGTAAGAAAAACTTACTAGATCATGTGGATAAAAGCGAACTGAGGTAGAACTCGATACATGAGAGTCCGTGTCACTATAAGAACAGGGAAAATACTTCAGATTATAAACTACATTTTATTTCAACAGATCACGCTAATTTTCAAGTGTCCCACATTAATTTTGATACCTTGTTAATTTTATTTAAATATCTTTAAGTTTTCCCGTCAGTCACTTAATTATAAATGCAAGTAGCCACTTAGTCTCATGTACTATGGTACATTCCACAGCTACAGTATGCTAGGAGACGCTTTAATCTTGCCCTTAATAACATTTTTCTCAATACCCAGTCCCTCAATTGTCTAAAAAGAACCACAATGATAGTCATTATGCCACTTGAAAAAAACAAAAATATTTTATAAGCTGTTAAATACTGATTTGCAAACATAAATCACATCTCTAGAGAAGTGCAGAGGCTGCTAGGTGTCCACATGCAGTTTCTCTTAATTCTATACTGTTTTTATCAAGATCCCAAAACCACCAAAAATAGTACATACTCTGTACAAGTAAGGTGAGCTACTTAAACTGCTTTCGCAAAAATTAACTTTAAATAAAGTTAACCTCTGGTAAGAAGAGCAAGATTAATTTGCAATTTCCATTCATTAGAGACGAAGAGAAATTTCTCTTACTGTATGAGAGTCCATATCCAACCATTGCTTTTTTCCCCAATTTTGGATAGCTTTTGGATGTTTGTTTTCCATGTAAATCACATGGTTGTAAGACTTGTATCAAATTTATGCAACTTTCCTTCAGTTCCTTGCCTTAAGATAAAAACATTCTTTGTTATCAATTTTACTTCACTGAAACTCAAGTATTCTCTGCAGCCAAGATCTGATTATCTGAAGTGGCCAGTTTGTTCCTTTCATTAGCACAGACAACTTCATAATAGCAGCCATCAGCAAAGCCATTGCATCTGGAACATGCAAGCAGTAGAGGCAGGGACTGGCAGCTTTGTAGAAGGAATGCAGAACTTTTTGTTGAAGTTCAATTCTACAAAAGGCACTTGCATACTCTCACAACAAAGATTAGAAAACGGGACGTTTTATATTCATTACTCCACAATTCCAAGAGCTATTCCACCTACATGTGATAGAATTATAGCATTCAGCATGGTGCAATAGCTTCAGTGCAATTCTACACAGTGAAGTACATTGGGAGCAGGTGGGAAATCACAGGAGGTTTGAGCTTTTTTCTTTCTTCTGCCTCCTATCCCTCCAGTGAAAGAAAGGACATCTTTCCAGTAGCAGATGAACTTTCCAGTATGTAGCTATTTCAGCTGCAAATCAAACTTTAATCTCGGGCATATTAACACTACCATCTATGATGATGCCATCTATGAACTTGAGAATAAATTTATCACTTTGCAGTGGCTTCACAATTGGAAGTTCAATACTTACTATGGTCAACTGCCACCTACTTTCTCAAAAATGGGTTAAATTCCTTAACAAAGACCTTCTATAAGCCAATAAAAAATACATTTGTCAAGTTCCCAGCTTGGAAGTGTATTGCTTAAGCTAATAGTAGTCCTCATTTTCTGATATAATATTTAACTTAATGTCATCTTCTAGTAAAAATCACATAGATCACAAAAGTAAAAGTATACAGTTAATATATTGTATTGATTCTTTTGGTAGTCTATACTAAATAACCTTTTAAAATTAAAATAAATTTATTGGGTTGCAGTAAGACAAGAATCATCACTCTTGACTGGCCTTCACACACACCAGATGTTGGATGCTCTTCTTGCAGCTGGCTCAAAGTTCACAAGTGACATGTCGCAGCCCCCTGTCTCGTAGAGCGTAGAACTGAACTTACCTATTAAAGAAAAGGTCAAAAGCAGGTCAAAATTTCCTCATGTTTCATCCCATTGGCAGCAGCTTCTATTCATTAACTTACTACAGAGATCAATTCAGACATCTGAATTTACATCCGTGTCAAAATAGAAAATGTGATTACACATGAATGTGTCACCAGTGCTTACATTAGCTACACAGTTGTCATTTGTACCATTTTATGCAACATATATACTCTAACTGCAGTAATGAATTAGAGAGTTTGTATTTACAAGATGCCACCATTAACACAACAGGTGGACAATGTAAGCCTATTTTTCCCCTTAGAGAATAACCACATGAAAAATTTGCAGTGACAGCTTCTTCAGTTCTTCCCCACCCACAACAGAACCATCAGTAAATCATTCACTGTCAGCATTTAAGAACATTTAGCTGCAACAGAGATAACCCAGGTATCCTGAATAAAACTCTTTTGAGAAGCCCATGTCTATTTGAAAAGAAATACATAAACTGAAAAAAGTGGCCAGAGATTCTTCAGGAAACTCTTCTTAGGAAACTCAAAAAAAGGGATGTGAGGCAGAGATTTATTTTACAAGCTGGAAACAAATGCTTCAGTGTAAAAACAAAGGACTGCAAACTAACTTCTTAGATAAACTATTTGGATTTACACCCAAAATAGATAATTTTAAAAAGCAGACAGAGATTATAACTTAAATTATAAATTATCTTACTCAAATATGATGTTTTTACAGTTCCCTCCTCTCAACATTGGCCTGATCAGACAGATAAGCATTGTAATTTTCTCAGAAGGCCAGGTTCAATATATTTCAGCTCTGAATGCAGGGAACCTGATTTTGAAACTGATCTCATATGAAATTATCTGCCAATTTCTCTATCTCTTCTAGCTTGAAACCCTTTTTAAGTCATTATGTAAAACATGCAATATTCCAAGATCAGCTTATATAAACAAAAGAAAAAAAAATCCCACTTTGGGCATGTGAAGAAAAACTGTATACACCTCTCAGCTATATGACTTGCAGCCTTTCCTTCTGCTGATACAAGATAACAAGTAGTCCCTGTAGAAATATAGAAATATCTAACAAGCTCGGAGCTTCCAGTCTATCCCATTTTTTGAAAACATAACCTGCTTCTAATACCATGGATTTTGAACACTTTTTTAACACAATATCATCCTGCTCCAGCTTCTCTTCAGACTCACAGACAATTAAGTTTGATTCAGAAGCATTTGAATCTTAACAGGTTAAATCCCTCAAACTAGATGCTTAAAACCAGCGAAACAAAGAAAAAATACTGGTATATTGAAAATATCTTCATAAAGCTTTCTACCCTCAGAGGGAACACTTCAGACAACCAGGCCAATACCACAGCTGTGCTCAGAGCCACCATTGTGACAAGCCAGGCCCCTACGTAGCTCAGGAGGCACAAATAGCATTCACCAGAGCTCTGTAACACAGCAGCTCTCTCTCCATATTCAATTACATTTGCCACAAGCCTAAGTACAAAGCTCACTTGTCACAGCTTTTTCCTCAATGGATAAGATTTTAATGAAGTGCTTTAGTGGATTATCTTTCGGTTTTTCAATGCAGTGTGTAGTACACAGTTGATACTGGAGTTTAAAATTTAAACTAGTAGATAATATGGGGAATCTTCCCACAGCTAATAAAAACCTTTGGTTACAAAGGTTTATTTCTTAAAGACGTCAATAAAAAAAGTTTCAAGAGCAAACGTGGAGATACTGGATAATACAAACAGACTTGAGGTTCCAGTCAGGACAAAAATGTGCTTAAATTTTTATGGAAAAATCTCCTGGGCAACCAGCCCTTAAGAAAAGGCAAGTTTGGGTTAAATTGTTAAATTCTTCATGGTTTTGCATTACTGAATAGAGATCCTGCAAATTAAACTTTTACATTTTTAATTTAATGAAATTCTAGTCACAGAAGTTAAGAGTATACTGCTTGGACATATAACTTCCTCTTCCCTTGGGCTGAGAAAACACATCAGATATTTATTTCAGAAGTTTACTGAACTATTACACTCTCTCATATCTACAGTTCCCTGTCACCTAATTTATCTTGGAATCTATCAAAATTTACTGCATTTATATTGCTGCTGTAAGTACTGCACTGCTGCAGTGGTATATAACAAGCCTGATTAACAGAGGAAGCAAACAAACAGAACACTTAATTCCCATTGTTTATACGCAAACTACAAAATGGACTCAGGATATGTCATGCTTGCAATTCACTCACCTATTTATATGGGCTTCCTATTGAAAATTAGTTCCCTGGCAAGCAAAGCACAGCTTCTCATTAAAACAAATTATTTTTTTTCCCTCTTTTTCTTTTGCTGTTTTTTATTTTGTTTGGTTTTGATGTTGTTTTTTTGGGGGTTTTTGGTTGGTTAGTTTAAATAAAAAGATTTTTCAGAAAAGCCTCAACTCATCTTGGTATAAAACTTGACAGGACTGTTCATTGCTGTTGGTGACACAAACTCCCAGATGTGACTGGAGATAATATGTCTGAGCTCCAAAATCCTTAATAATTTTAAAACTCTAAGATAGGAACAGCTTCCTCACAGTACACAAATTCTAACAAAGTATTTCAATACTCAAGAGTCAGTACATATGGATATACCTAGCATTGTTATTTACTCTAGTGACTCTCTCCCATTCCTGTCTCCCACAGCATTCTCCGTAGGATACTTGAAACAGCATCACATTGAATAAGTTCAAGAATGTATCTTTGCTCTAAAGCCTGTAGTTGTACCAAGTTGTGAACAAATGGGAGACTCCAAAGACTATGTTGCAAATCAAGAAATATGATAAATGGCACGTTTGCCCACTCAGCATAAATGTCTGTAACTTCACTGCACACAGACACAAAAAAACAAGGAGACCTGTAAATTCTTAGCAAATTAAAGTCTGCCAAAAATATTCTATTTGGACCAGGTTACAATAACAAACCAAGACACTGGGATACTCATGCACACAAATCCAAAATACATCTTCATTCTCACACGAAGAGGAGAAGACAAATATGTGTTCTTTGAAGCCAGTTTCCTTGTGCCAAAAGACCAAAATATCTCATCACCACATCCAGAGACAGTCAGGTAACAGTTCACACTGTACAAACTCATATTCCCACAGTTAAGGGCATCAACAGGCAACAGCAACAGACTGATGAGCTTACAAAGACAAAACCCAGAACACATAAGTGGCTCAGGATCTAACTAAAATGGTGCTCTGGTGGTTTCCTCAGCTAAGTTATCTTCAGTTTGCTTCCCAGTTTTACATCTAATAAATATCACTTTTTTTCAAGCCTCTCAGACTAGTTCACATTCAAAGGCTTACTGACATGTTGAAATTACATCATCATTAGATCAAGATATATTTGTCTACTGCTCCAGTCAGTATTTTTAAAATCCTAGTCAGCAAAACCAAAGTAGTCAGAATTTGACAACTTGGTAGACTGCTAGGAGAGCCATTTACAAAGATCAATATTTACTGTTAGCTATGGTATGAAGATGTATATGTTTTCAGTTAGAACACTTTGAAGCGATTCATTTTTTGTTCCTATATGAAGTTTGTCAAAAAAGCAACATCCAATTATACCAAATTTCAGACTACAACACAGGTATTTTCTATAGAAATAATGGGAAGTGAATATTTATTTTCTACATGGACCTTTGAACATGCTCACACATCCATCCCAAATAAATTACAACTATTTAATTATCAAAACATACTGAGTAACTGCTTCTAAATTGGCTTCAGTAAAGAAAGTAACCAGTGTATACATTTATCTTTATATAAAAGTTTTGATATCCGAAATCATTCAATTGCCTTCATAAATTAAAATACTTAAATATGAAAGATTGTTTGTTATATAAACCAGAATAGAAGAAACGTAGAAGCAGATAGTGAACTGGTAAAGGAAAACATGAGCCCTATACATGAGGGCTTTTAAAGTAAATGAATAGGTGCCTTGCTTGTTTTTCCAAGAGAATTTGAATTAAGAAACTCTTATGTGCACTGTACATAAAAGATATTATAACCCCACCTATGTTTGTCACTGATATTTCCAATTGGTGTAAACCAGGTTTTCTTTCCATATATTCCACGCTATTTTCAGGACCTATTTTTTTTTTTTGCCCTGGGCAGTCACAATGATTTCCCAGTGACAAAGAACTGGTCATATCTGCTTCACTGCTTTAATTTTTATTCTGATGCTGACCAAGGAAAAAAATCAAACTACAACCTTCTTGCAACCCAAAACATAGACAATCTAAAGTAACAGGGTCATTTTTCACTTAAGATATCTTGGGATAACATAGCAAAACCAAGAGCCTTAGACTCAATGGAAAAAGAAGAATAGTGTTACTTCAATCCTAACTGAGGATTTAAAAAAAAAACAAAACTATCCAAACCCAACAAAAAAACCTCCAAAGAAACTAACCATGTACCATTCATAAGGAAAGAGATTTTCTTGTGAGGCCTGATAAAGGAATCACACACATGAAAGTTGGCACAATTTTGCCAACTATTTTACTCCTAATAAAAGACAGGACTTGTTTCACAAAACCTGCTAAACAAACTGGAAAATCTTATTTTCCTAAAATAACACAAGAAAATCCCGCCTATAATAGCTCTTTTTTCTCAAAGGATTCTAAACTAGGTGATCAGAGTCTCAAAACAGGAAACAAATCCCTACTATACATCAGATTCCTATCTAGCAGATCCCAGAAATTTTGTGCCTCCCAAAGACAACGCAATGTCCCATATAATTGTAAGCACAGTATGGGTAAAGTCTCAGAAGAATTGACTCACATGCATTTCTGAAGACTGCAATACACAAAAATTACAATGAATATGCCTTTTTAGAGAGCCTGAATGCCATGTTGAATTTTATATATGAACTACTTTGATTTCTGCGAGACCAAATAATATAAGCTCTTAAATAACATAGACCTAGATTGCATATTAAATGAAAAATTCCACAGAACTCAACTGCATTATTTTGGGCAAGATGAATCAAATCCTTCAAATAAATAATGACAGCCTCAAGAATATAGCTCAACATGAACCTTGGACAGATGTAACCAGTATAACAATTTCAGAGTTATATTTCAATTCTTTTTTTCAAATAAGAAATCAGAGTCCAAATTAAATAAAGAAAATGGGTTTTGTGTGACAAGCTTTCACAGTCAAGAGACACATACAAGCACTGAGACTGAAACAGCAATACTTCTATCTAGAAAACAGTAAAGCAGAATATGCAGCAAAAATTATTAGATAACTAGATCATGTGTATTTATTACATCTGTAGTTAAGTGTTATAAAACATCTCAGAGTAGGTCAAGGTGGTTTTCAGTTTTGCATATATTCCATTTTTCCTTACAGTGCAGCTAGATGATGCAGAAGAATGAAGACTAAGTCAAACTCATATTTAAAGGGTTACCACAGACTAACAACTAATGGAGTCTTCCCCTCTAGTGAGGTAAGATGACAACTCACTTATCCTTTAGTACTGGATTACAGAAAAGTCTGAAGCAAATGTTTTGTCAGTGTTCTGATCAAACCTGTACTTTTAGGTTATTACAGCTGACAGCTGCTCAAAATTCCATCACCAAAAATTGCCAGTGCTCAAGATGCCCATTTTAATAATCCAAGGAAGAGTTACATATTAATGATGAAGTCATAAGTAATTCAGGCCATGTATAGATAGCTGCAAAGATCCTTGCCAGGAATTTTCCCAAACCTGCCCCTGTACTATGCGGCAGATCAGTCATAAAGATCATATTAACTTCTTCCTGGCAATTTTATTAGCTGCACTGAAGTTAATCAAGAAGTTAATAATCAAGAATACCATATAAAATGCACCATGAAGAACTAAGAGGGCACTATAAAGCTCTGTAAAATGGTATTTGATATATGAAAGAGTCCAGATTCACTTCCAGTATCAAGCTCCTAAATTCAGGTGTACATTAAAAGCAAAGCATTAATTTACTTATTCCTTTTCTGAACATCAGCTAAACAACTCATCTAAAAAGGATAAGAATTCCTAGGAACCATAACAAGTTGGTCTTTTCAGGAACCAGAAGATTCCCGAAGTCTCCATCTCTGCTCAACTGCCTGCAGGCTACAGGAAAGACTTTTTTACTTGTGTTACATTGTTCAAATCAAGAAAGCTCTCACACCACCATTACTTGCAACTATGCCTCCTTATTTCCCATCATGCATTTGTTAGATAAAGTGCCTGGAAAGATGATTGACAAAGGCAATGAATTGATGAGCAATATGGCCTTCCTAGAAACACACCTACAAGATTCAGGAACAAAGCTCAGGTTAGCTGATTTTCACTGCATTATTACCAATAAATGTGCCGTATTAAAACTTCCATGTCACCAAGGTTACATAAGGCCTGCATACCAAGTTCATCGTGCAAACTGCTACCGCCTACAGCAGATGCAGTGGCATGTGATGCTTCTAAGTGGACACTCCCATTTCTCACCAGCAAGGAGGCGCTAGCGCCGGGCACAGCTGCCTGGGAAGGGGGGCGGGACTGCACTCTGACCTGGGAGGAGCACTGCTGGCCTTGCTGACCATCTTGAAGGCTACGAGAAAACACGCATTGGGGACACATTACCAGGAAGAAGTGAAAAAGAGCCAGAAGTGAAGAAAAACAAGATTTTTCAGTTTAAAGAGAAAAACCTGTTTTTAAAAAACGAGTATAGGAGCATTAAGCAGCCAACAGGGTTAAAGTAACTCCTAAGTTCTGTGTAACAGAGTATTTAGGCCCCAGTTACATCAGTAATCTACACATACTGTTCCCATCAACTTCTTAGCAGTAGTATTGTTTTCTAAGATCTGCCCAAGTCACCCAACAAGTATATTCCTCAGAGTCTTAATTTGTGGGTGCAAAAGCAAATTACTGCCAGTTAGTTTAACTAAAGACTCAGGTATTACCTATGTTTACTACTGACTATTCCAGTCTTCTCACAGTAGTTGGGGTCCTACTTACTTATTCAAGTATGAGCTGATCAGCTGTTTAGGGCTTTTTTTATTAGTCACAGAGACATCACCATTCTTATCATTAATCTGCACTAACTAGAAAATGACTTTAAGCTTTGTTAATAGACATACGATATCACAGACCTTGTAGATAACTGAAGTAATATGTCTGGATTCAGAATTATTTTGAACATAGTAAGACTCTTCATAGAAAATTAGTAATTGGCAAAAGTTAAGTTGATTCTGAAGTTATTTTGAAATTACAGCAAAAGCTTTATTACTCGCCAAAACTCAGGTTTTAAAAGTCAACCTGGCTTTCAGAGACATTTGTAACCATGAGCTGACAATGTCTGAAAATGTTAATTCTCCTCTTCACAGTCTTCCATTGCAAAATTACTTTATAAAACTATTTACCAAAGACAGGCTTTTTTAAACAGCTTGTTTAATAGTAGGTATGACAAAGTGTCTGAGTACATGATGTTTACAGTTGATATCATACCATCTTTGCAAGAGCAGTAGTTTTATAATCCTTCATTTTGTGGATTTAAACAAGTCACATTTTACTGTCATTAGCTGAGGCATATATTAGATAAAAGACTTTGTATTTTAAAGACTGGAAAATAGGTTAAACACTCTTTTGAAAAACAATATGTATCACCTATTACTTTTAACACTTCACTGTTTGTAACATGATGCTAGAGTTGGCAAATGAGGCAACTAAAAAAACAAGATCTTACTAAGAGTTGAAGGGTTATATCTGATGTACTTGCTTTTAACAGTATTTTCTACATCATCTACTTTTCAGTTCTTTTTTTAGAGCATCACTGGAAAACAAAATATGGATATAAGAACAGGTGTTAAGAAAAGCTCATGCAAAATAACGCATACATGCACACAGCTCAGGAAGAAAATAACTGCAACTCATTATTTCCTGTGTTCTAACATTTTAATCTGAAATTTAAATTCAGTGTTTTGCTGCAGTACACAAGGCTTTCTGTGAGCTATGCAGCAACCCCAGGGAAGCCCTAGGGAAGTTCACAGATGTGCCAACATTCACTGCCTTCCTTAAGCAACTCCAAACCAATGCTAAACAACACTGCTTTCCCATAAATAGCAGGTACATCTCAAGAGGTATATACACAGCTGTCCTTTGAATAGTTATCCACTGCTGTCACAATTAAAAAATCCCACCAAAATATTAATGTTACCCAATTGCACAGATATGCAAAAACCATGTTTAATCTCTGCCTGATTATTGTAAGAATAAACTTCTGCTTCATACAGTCACTTACAAACATGCATACACCATTGACTACATGGGATGCCAATGAACACTTATTTTTAAAGTGCCTAAAACATTATTGACATCTAGACAGGACAAAAGCAGAGGTGGATGGTGTTTAACAGTGCATTTTGGGTTTGTTTTTTTTTAGGTTACCAGGCAAAATAATCTTGTGTCTAATTCAGTGTCAAACCAGCAAAATTTACTAGACCAGGTTTGACTTGTCTACCACTGCCATATGTGTATATACACATATACAATGCCATTGTCTCTTTTACTAAATATTTCACAAAGCAAGTGAAAAGTAATTGCAATCATGGATAGGAAATTACAAAAAGAAATCAAGTTTAATTCAACAGGTCCTAGGGAGCATTCCCCCAACATCCAATTTTATGATAGAGTTAGAAGATTAGAGATTAAAGAATGGCTGGCAAGAATAAGAAACACAAAACATCGGGGCAACTAAAGTAAATCTAGTAAATTAGTAAATCTAATACTCTTAGAAGTTTAATATCTGAAGTCATGGATTAGCAATATCAGAAACTAGATGGGGGCAGCTCACCAAGAGCATACAGGAGAGATGTCAGTACAGTTGCAGTGATGTTCTGAAAACTTCATAGTAGTAATTGGCTAAAAATGTATTTCTTTACATTTGCTCCTTAGGCATGGTTTCTATTAAATCTTTCTTAAGGGTTTCCCTCTTCCAGTAACACAGAATTTACACTAAAATTCAGCTACTCATATAAAGGAAAGGAGTTTTTTTACTGTTCCCCTAGAAATAACACATTTTTTTTCAGATACATTCCACAGTTGATAGCTCAAATTGAATTTGTGTCAAACAAATATGAAAGCACTTTGGTGTTTGGTTGGACTAAGGCAATTTACTCCAAGGGACAGTCATTTAGCACCACGAAAATTACTTTGAGTAAATTAACCTCACCAAGTATTCAATTCTGAATGTTTTATATTATAAAATACTTTTGATAATTTATGTCAGTATGTTAGACAAAGTACAGTGAGTGGTTTTGAGAGGTTTTTTTAAATGTAGAATAGAACAAATTTAGATAAAAGATGTTTAGAGGCAAAAATATTTAATCTGCTTTTTTTTTTACCCTTGAACTTCTTGTCTGATTAGAGTTACTCCCACTTCACAAAGTGAAATTCATGACTCACAAAGTTCACAAAGTTATTTAATCGTCTCTCACTGAAGTCAAGCTTAAGCCATGGCAATCTTAATGATTGCACCAGCATGTGGAAATGAGGCAGCTATCAACCACAGTTTAAAACAGAGTCCTTTATTTTCCTTACTTATATATCTACAAGAAAGAAAACACTTTTCTAACTAATACACAGTTATGGCACTTTCTTTAGTCTGCACAGCCTCTTATGCTGCAATACATAAAGCTGCACTACCCTCCTCTATAAAAAAAAAAAAAGGAAAATAAAAGCTCAGAGGCACGCAAAGGCAATTAGGTAAAGCAAAAGTGATCTGAAAGAATACAAAATTTCATCATCCTTCACTATCACCAGCTTGAACACCCTACATTCAGTAAGACCAAAATCTTAACCAAAAAAAATCTGAAATTTAATGATTACTACTTTATATTGCATAGGCCACTAAAAAAACACACCTAGCTAGTTTCAGTCCTTGATATGACAGAAGTCAATCCTTCATCTATTATATTTCTAGGTACCATTGTTGCACTCCCCCTGCCTGAGGAAAATTTGCAAACGTAATCCTCAGATATTTTAGTGGTGTGACAAAGATGGCACAATTCCTGTGCCATCCTCTGTTCTAAGGTATTTTCTTTTTATTTGTTAAGTTTCCACAGCTTTTCCTAGTTCAAAAAACTACATCAATATTCCCTAAACACAAAAAGACTTCAGCGTACAAAAGAAGACCATTAAGAATATATAACAAATGCAGTTACTCCTATATATTTTATCATGCAACTAAAGGAAGAATTACTTCAGTACTTATAATAGGGAACTGTTCCTTCTTCTACAGGACTTCTCCTCACCAGAATCTCCAACACCATACGCAACCAAGAAATTGAAAGACTAAAACAGAAGATTAAAAACTTATGGTGGCTTGTGCTTCTACTGTTCAGGCTGATTGATCAAACAGAGCTGCTGTACCTAAAAAGTCACTAGGCTCAGCATAGTAAACAAAGGGGCCAGTAAAGGCTGGGGGACTTCGGAGATATGTGCATACACTACATTTTCAACGTTGCCAATGCATGTAAATTGCCACACAATTGGATTTAACACTAAGCAATACTGGGCATTTTATTCATTATTTCTCTTCTACTGTAAAAAGCTCAAAGATCTTCATAAACGTTTACCTGTATTTTAGATTTGGAATCTCTGTATGTACTTAGCTCTTTATAATGTTCTGTCATTTTGCTTCTCTCACAATCTGCAAATGTGAAAAGTGATCACAGTACTAGTCCCTAATGCTTACATTCTTCGAGAAAAGAAAACCAAAATGGGGGGTTGCTGATTCTATTTTTTCTTGAGTTTCTCTTGTTGATTGAAAGTTCCAAAAATTTTTTATAAAAACCACTGAGACTAAGTTTGTTAGCATTAGTTAATTTTTATATCAATCTTAAAACAGATATAACGTGTTAGAGACTGACTATCCTGACCATTTTTTAAATAGTGCCACATATACATGCACAATTCAACAAGCCCACAGTGACATGCAGTGACAGCTCAAGGAGGTTATGGTGGGGAAGGAAGTAAAAAGTGCTTTTCTGGCAACACTGGTGGGTGTGGGGAAGTGGTCTGCTGCATGCATGCTAAATATGGTGGAACATTTAGATACCCTACCTGAGGGGTGATCCGATGAGCAATGTAGGAGGGGTAGGGTTACTCCCTGCATTGTGCCGGCGTCGTACTGCCTGACGCCTAAATGTGCTGCGTTCACGGCGGAATGTGACAGTCTCCTCGCTGGCTTGTGCTGCTGCATCAAGACAGACTTCAGGTCAAATAAGAACCCATCCTAGTTACGTACACAGTAACTTAAGACTCCTTTCTTCCCTCTGACCCTCCCCAAGTTAATGAACTTGACTCGCAACAACAAAAGTAGCTTATGCCCTAACTGATCAAACAAGCTGCCTAAAGACAGGATCACAACACACAGTTATTAGCAAAAATCTGGGTGGTTGGGGAAGTGCTCTTGCATATACATCTTACTTTTTTTTACCCCCAGATCCAAACAGCCAGCTTGCAAAAGAAGTCAGACATTCCAAATCTTCTCTGTTTACACATGGCAGGAAGAGAGACCTGATCTCATCCTTTATCTCATTGAACAAATAATTAAGAAGAAGCCTGAACAACAATCTAGCAAAGTTGTCTACCACCTCTCACCATAATCTTCCCAATTTTATAACTTCTCCCAAATAGTTAGGGCTGAGGTTAACCTCAGGACAAATCAAGAGTAGCTTACTTTTTTTCTCTAATAAGCATTAAGAGATGCATGTTGCTCCATCTAGACTAGTTACAATATAATTTACAGAGACAGTAGGTTGAGAATAAGTGAGAGAATTACTTCTTTTTAAGGACTGTTGGCTTTGTTATTTCAAGTTCCCAAACAAAAGGTTTGGTTCAAATTTACAAAGCAACATCTTAAAAAACAGTTTACATTTATGTACTCTAGGGATTAAAATATTTATCCACACATTATCCCCCAAAATCCACCTTAAACTCCAACTTAAACTTAATGCTCCTTAAACTCTACAGTCTGAACAGTTTCAGGTTTGGATTGCTTCATGGTATGTCTACAATCTAAGAAGTCTTCCTCCTGAGCCAAGGAAGCTCCCAACCAATTTGAATGCAGAGCACTAAAGAGCTCAAATGAATGGGCCACAGAGAAAAATAGGGTTTGGCAGGCAAGAGGAGGAGGAAGAAAAATAACAAAGTCAGTGCAAGAGGAGAATCACAAATCTTGACAAGGAAATCATAACTTGGGGGCCAAGAAGCCTGTTACTAGAGTGAGAAAACCAAGAACTGTGTCAAACAAAAAACAAACATCCCCTCTATCCCCTCCACCAAAACAAAAAACCCACAGAGAGCAATGGCAGGAACACTACAGGCAGAGCAGCCCATATGCACTTCAGCACACTTCAGGTTACAACACTGCTGTCATTAAGCTTTCAACACTTACCAGCAGAGATTCTAATGCTGGTCTACAGGGAACAGAACCTATAGCAACCTACTACTGTTGTGTACTACTGCCATAATTCAAGCAATAAAGGCTGAAACAAGAGCTTAACTGAGAGTTTAAACCTTAAAGATTTTAACCCATGAACCACAGGTTACCAAATGAATTCTCTACCTGAAGCTTTGATTTATAGCTTGCTTTAAAATGAAAGAAGCTACATAAAGAGATTAACACCAACATTCAAGCTACAAGCATTTCATTACCAAAACTACTGAAGATAAGGGTAACCCTGACTCAGTCCTTTCCTGTACTTGCAGGAAAATCAGGGATTTGCTCATTCCATCCTCATTCCTACACAAGTGTTTTTACAGTTTTAAGCATCAATAGATTATACTACCTTTTCACGGTGTTTTAGCAAGAATTCAGTAAGTTTCTCCTGTGGTTTAATATACAGCTTTATTTTAATACGCTAATTTCTTTAAGCATTTCTTTGCAGCTCTCATACTTGAAGTACAAAGCAAATGAACCACACTAAACAAGACAGACTGAATTCTGAAACATGAGGTCAAAGTGACCCATTGATTTTGGACAACAATTTCTAAATCTCATTATTTTTAGAATACACACAGCAAATAAAAATTCACATTTACAACACAGCTTCCACTGAGTTCAGATGCAAAAGCAATTCTGGTACTCAGACCACAGTTAAGCACCACAAAATAAGGAACAGTAACTAGTCTTAACTGAAATGTAAATATCTGAATATCCATTAAGATGGTAAACATCAACATTGCATCTTAATTACCACTTGCAACTACTTAGCAAAAGCAACTTTCAAGTGCCATTCTTTAAGGTAGTATACTTAGCACTCACAGATACTGTTTTTCTTTAGCAAGCATCTTCTGCAATAACACAAGCAGAGACTATTAAAACACATAGGTCCTCCCTATATAGCTCCAATTTATCACTAAAGCAAGTCACAAGAACAGAGGCAATGTCCTGTGAGGAAACTAAATATACAAACATGCTTGAAGACAAGAAAAAAAGAAAATTAAAAAACCTAGTATATACTTGGGCATTAAATTCAAAGCTGTACAGGCAAATAGCTTTGACATTTTCTAGCCTTTTATAATTTCATTTTAACTTTTAGAAGTCAAAGTGGATTTAGGTGCAGCTTTCTACCTGTTTTACCATGAGACTCTTGACTTATCATCCTGAAACTTTTGCTCAGTGCACATCTTTTATACATATTCTTCTTGAATGCAGATGGTGACATTCCAGGTCACTACACAAGTCTACCAAGTTCTTTTCAAAAAACTGCAGGGCTTTTCAGACCAACAAGCTCCAAGTCTGCTAACATTACACAATATTTCAAGAAACTACATGAAGAGAACAGGACTAAAGAAGTTAAAAAAAAAAATAAATATAAGCTAGCTGAGCAGAGAGGATTAGCATAAAGTGTGGAAAGCCAAACTGGGCAAAGTTTGCTCTTGGTTGTAAAGGAAAACCAGAGGGGTTGTGCTTTTGTTTTTTGTATTTGCCCACTGGCTTTGTTCACTCTTGGGGAGGACTTTTTGGCAAGCTTTTGGTTTTAATATCATCTCAGAGAAGACATACAATTTAAAATATACACATATCAGTATGGAAAGCTCTTTATATTAATTTGTATTACTTGTGTTTCTACTTGCCTTTAATGAGAAGAAGCAGTGCAACTGTTTGTGAATTCACCAGTAGGAAGTAAGACAAAGTTCCTAACTTACCTTCTTCCATGATCTGAGATCAGTTTTATCATGTTTTAATTAAATAAGCTTTCTTTAATATTTATGATTGCACATACACTTCTCCAATACTGCTACTTACAACAATTTATCTTAGTCTCCAGAAATGTAAGATCCAACATCTACAGTCATGAACAAAATCCAGATGTAACAGGAAGAGATAACATGAGTAATACTTCTAAAGTTCCTGCTTACTTCAGCTTAAACAGTAGAGGAAGAAAACCTTTTCAGCCTACAGAATGTTTGTTAAAAGGTGCTCTGTGTTTTTTTATTCTACACTTCTATGCTGGATCACTACACTTCATATCAAGAAATGCAAGCATTTCCTCTGCATGCTGTCATATGACTCTGGATCCCCAGCATTATTGATTCTCAAGAAGACAAAAACCATGTTTGAAGTTCAAGGTGCACAAATTACAAACACAAACCTATATCCCAGAGATCAATAAAATAGGAAGTGGAAACCTAGAGACAACCTTGAAGCAAACTTAACCCCTTACACACCTATTCCCAAATATAATACAATTCTTTTCAAAGAAGAGATAATGACACTTGTATCTGTTAATGAATATGTGTGTGCATGCACAGTTGCATTAAAATTAACTTGTTTAACATTTGACTGGAAAAGAGCCAAATTAGCAGTTACACACTTAAAACATCATGAGGATATCATTTTGTCATCAGGCACGTGGAATGATACTTTACATTGAATGTTTCTACACTCACTTCTGTAGTTTTCCTAAGTTTTAAACTGAAGACTCACAGTTTTACAGTGTAACTATACAATTGTTGTATAAGACACCTAGCTTTAAGAAACAAAGTACAAATAGCTTCCTTTGAACAGGAACACTTATATAAAAACAAGCCAAAACATTTGTAACATCTCCCTGCACCTGTTTAACACTGCTTTTAATCAAAACTTAGAAGCTTAAGAACATAAAGAAGCAGAACTGCCAAAATTTTATTGCATCAGTAAGAGCATTTCATTTTGCTACAAACAAATGCTAAACCCAGTGCCTTAGACAAATTCTGAAATACAGAAAAATTCTTCATAAGAAGATTCCTGGAAAGATGTGGTACAATACTAATACAATGGTGAAGTATCCATGTGGAAAACCATAAAGTTCTGAGGATAAAAACTGCAATCATTTAACTTGAAAGCAAGCAAGAAAAAAACCTACCACAGCAGAAAGTCTCCCTCAATCTTCTCAGGAAAAAAGAAAAAAAACCACAGCCAAAAAACCCCACACCCCTCCCCCATCACTCAAAGTCTAGATGGTTTTGAACATTAGTCTAGTTAGGCATGGTTATAGGTATGCAGGGAACCTGAGCGATGCTTGGACATGCCCTTCCTCATCCTATCAAAATGGGAAATTGATCTATTTTCCATCACTAATTACTAAGCCTACACGTTCTCAGCAAGAGCTGGATGAATGGTTTATGGCTGATGCACTCACATAAGCAATGAAATTTGCAAATGCAAATAAGCAATGGAATTCTTCGAAGACAGAATGTACTTTGCCCAACCAAACAGCTGAAATGTTGTTGTTCTGTACTGAGCATCAACATGTCATTTGTTTGAAACCTGAGAGGTGTACTTCACATGCATCTATGGGTTAGCACTACCATTCTCTTTATGGTTGAGGCATTTATAGTTTATTTTCACATGCTCTAACACTTTAATAAAAACCATACTTGAAAGATACCCGAGCAGAAAGAAGCAATCTGTTCAGTCCATATCTTCAGCATGCAGTTGCTAACCACCATATCATTATGCATCTTAATAAAACCTACAGTTGCAGGGATTACTTATACTTCTCCGATAAAAAAAAAAAAAAAAAAAAAAAAATCAAAATATTGGCTCGGAGTATTATAACTTACTGTGAATATTTAATGAAAAAATATCACTAATTATTATTTCTGAAGAACAGAGATGTGGGCAGCAAAGGAGAAACAATGAAGAAGAGCGTGATATCTCCAAGTTATAAACTTTCACTAGAAAATATTGCAGAAGAAGACAACACACAATTCAGGAAAAAGTAAAGCCCAAAACTTCAAGCTGTGGTTGCATTTATAAAAATGAAAAAAAAAAAAAAGTCTGAAACTAGCCTGAAGAAATATTTACAATTACATCAAAACAGTCACTACAACAACCTGAAAAGCAAAACACTACCAAGGAGAGGACAAAGCAGGACAATAAAACCATCTGGTTTGAATTCTGAACCAAACATTTTTACAGATCAGCTTGGCAGTAAAATTTTTATACTAAGGCCAAAGATAAAACTAAGACTCTTAGTTTTTCTACTTCATTGTACTTCCATTGTACTTGAATTACTGCACTTTTTAAAACATTAGGCTACTTGCATAGATCTCTCAGATATAACGCTGATGTACTTCAGGTCAAAGAACTAAAGCTAAACCCCATCTGATCCCCTGCCAAATACAGGCCCTATAACCAGGGTTCAGGTATCAATACCTAGTAGTATGTTCATGTAGCAGACAAATGTTCATAATCGACATTAGTCTTGATTGAAGTTAGTTCTGATTTTGTGTTTAGATTTATTCACCTTAAGGAAAAGATGTTGTAAATTTCAGAACACAAACTTTCCAGCATATGTGGCATACTATGTTAGCATATCATACACAGAATGTCGTGTTTGTATTACATAGCCTTAACTAAAACACCAAAATAACACTCATTAGAGGCCAACTTCAATGAGTTGAATGAGTTTCATCTCACAGCTACATTTTGCAGCAATGTGAGCAATTCCATCAGCTGACAGAGCTTTTAGAACCTTCTTGCTCATATGCATGCCAATAAACCCAGGTACATCTAGATGCCAGCATGAAGGTGCAGCTTCATCTTTATCTAATATCAAAAATTCCTATTCAATTCTTGAGATGAACACTTAGGAAATACATGAACAAGACATATCAGCAAAATGGAACCACTCTTACCAAATCAAGCAAACGTCATCTAATGAAAGGCTCTGTATTATCCATAAATACCAGAAAGAGGACAAAACACAGTACTGAATCCCAAAAAAAAGTACAAAAATTTTGGTTTACTAGGAAGTGGTTAGCAATTAAGAGATGCAAGACTAATTCCAAGTGCTATTTCATTGCTAAGTTCCAAAACTGTAGAAATTCCACAGCAGGCTCATATATAATTCCTGACACTGTCTAGATCTTTAAGTGTTTAAAGGCAGCAATCTGGCCTGTACTGAGATGACAAGATATCCAGCATCAGAGGGAATTCTGGGAAACTCGACCATCACACACAAAAGCCATGACAGTACAATAAAATGCTTATAGAAGATAGCCCTTTCTACTGCTGATCTGCTTACCTGGATCCAGTTACAGCACAGCTCTACTGAATACATGAACAGATACAGTCAACATACACACAACCTGATCACAGGAACTGCACACATTTTTCAGTTTCTACCATTTCTAAACTGCAATTTCTCATGCAAAACTGTTTGGTTTAGGTAGGCTTGAGGATGAACTGGCAGATGAACAGAAAACAAGATCAAAAGCCTCCTCTTCTATAATTATATTCATTCTATCTGCAGGGAAATGTAGCAAAACCTAAAGCCATCAGAAGCATGGAAGAGCTCTGCAAAACAGGCAAATCAAGTTGTGACACAGACCATGTGCAACATCGGCATAGTAGGAAAAAAGTAATATATTGCTAGCAGCTGCCATGACCATTGGCTGAGTAACAGAGAACTGAATTGTAATAATTGCAGGCAGACACACTAAGCATATATGTACAAATACACACACACACACTGAAGAGGTGAACAGTTTCCATGTGTCATATGAAACACAAGACTAATCCAAACTCACAAAGCCCTATTTTGACTGCCTGTAGAGATGTACTGCAGACCTCAAAACAGAGAAAATAGTATGAGCTCTTACTTCAATATTGCTAGGCAATGGACAGAAGGAAAAATGCATCACACTGCATGCAGTTTTATTTACAAAAGGGTATGTATCTTAAGAACTTAAAGTAAATAAACCTTAAATTGCAGCAAGCTGTAAATCAGAGCAGCAACTTAAAGAGCACAACTTTTACAGTTAATACAAAACTGGAGAGAACACTCGACTTTTCAGGCCAGCTCAAAACATCACGGTGTTATATACAGCATTATGGTAGTTCTTTAAATTGTTACACACAGCTACCCAGAAACAGCACTGATAGAATCTGACAGAGACCAGGCACAGGACAATGCAAAGGGGGTATTTCTAGAATATCACTAGACTGCAGAGCAACTTCAACTAACCCACAAGTCACCAATTCACTAGCTGCTTTTGGAGTGGGAATGGTTGAACAAGGAAAACAACCACTGTAAGACATCTTCCATATTTTGTTATGCATCCACCACATACACTTAATTTCAGAATTTTCAGATGCTGTTTCTCTGCATTTTAATGAATTACAATTTATATTTAAATGCACATAGTATCTCACAGCAAGTGAGTCATTCACTGCTTCCTGGCATAATAATACAGAAATGAAACCACTAAGTTGTATCTGCAGAAGTGAAATATGCACAAGTTTGTACAACATCCTGCATAGTGGAAGATTAGTAAAGGTCATACCCATTACGAAACACATTTTAGCAGTTACACAAACAAGAATGTACTTCTAGTCTCTAAAGACTGAAGGATAAAATGAAGTTATAATTACTGATTTAAGTCATATTTGAAAAACAGGAACTGAAAGCTGCTAACTGGAAAAAAGGAGGTGGTATAACACCAGTCTTTTAATTATCCTGTGTGCATCTATTAGTTATCTGTTTCAGGAAGTTATCATAAGCAAATCACAGACACTTAAAAATATTTAAATAAAACTATAAAATAATCCTTTTGGCAGGAGGTTGGACCAGACTACTTCTAAAAATCACATCCAACCAATATCCCCTGATCTTAGGAAAATCCAGATCAAGTTTATTCTGTAATTCACCTGCAACAAATAAATAATTTCTTAACTTCATCCAAAAAAATGCTATACATATATATACATAACATGTACTTATATTACACATATATATCTTTAAAAATCTCCCAAAAGGTGAAGACATCTCAGTAGTAAGAAATACTGGCTATAAAGGACGTAGATCCTAAAGAGTTAAAACATTTTCTCTCATTACTATTAGTAATTGGTAAGCCTAAAGAAGAAAGCCGCAATTAAACATACAAATGTTACAAAACTTGTAATCTAAGCTACAAATTTGGGGGGAAAAAACCCAACAAACCCACACAAGAGAAAAGCCAGTAAAGAAGGACACTATGAAAGAAATAGTCAGATCATGAACAGATAAATGCAATGTAATTACTGCCTTGGTGGTAGACAAGATTAAATAAATAAACAAGAATAAATAAATATTTAAGTAGTGCTAAAGAAAAGCAAGTCATAATTTTATTCTGCTTTCAAGAAAAGAAAAAGGCAGAATTTCTTACAATAATAAAGCAAATATTTCCTTTTCCCTTTGTAGGAATAAACAACAACATACAGCTAATGTTATTAACCCTATCATGCCATCAGATCTAGAGAACTCAATCCCAGATTGTTTCTTAAAAGACAGCCTGCAACCCACAGAGAAGTACTACTTGGGTACTTGCTACTTATTAAAAATACTATCAACTTCCAAATGACCACCATGTACAATTTTAAACTAGAAATAGATCAGGCCAGCAAGCCTTTCCTGCTTTAGCTGCTACAAATTTGAACCTTTAAGATTGCTTTGAAATGCGTTGAGTCAAATGGTGGAGAAAACAAACCTTTTCAAAAGAGCTATCAAAATATTTCACAATATTCAGCATCTGTCTTCCATCAATTCTTTCAGACTACTGACAAGTAGTAAGCACATATAAAGTCTGACATGTTCTGAAAGGTAAGGTATGTTAATCCTCCTTTGCACATAAAGGGAGAATCTTAACAGATTTAAGTACTAATAACACAAAATTTAATCAAATTTTGTGCTAAGGAAAGCATAGAGTCAAAATGGTAAATACCTAAAGGAGACCCTTTATTAGTCAAATTACTCTTAGTAGACACGAATAGCTGTCACTTTAACAAGGCCTTATGAAGAATGTGTATTAAATGTTTAGCTTGTAGAGTTAGTACTAGAAGAACGATCTTGACTCTTTTATTGAAGTTACCACAAAAATCTGTTACTAGGAATGACAGAGAAAGCTAAAAAAAAAAAACAAACCACACATTTGTATACATAAGTAAAGTGAAGGCATATAAATAAGTATGAAATAATTGTAAATCAGTCAAATTTGATCAATAATCAATACACAGCTGAACTTCAGTGTGGCACACTTTCTTTTCCTCCTCAGAAATTAATTCTACTGATTTTTCTAGTTCTTTTGTTAATATTAACAATAAAATAAAACCACATATAACAAATCTCCACAAAAAACCCCAAACAAAACCAAAAGAAACCCCCGCCATTGGTCATACACCTCATCTCATTGTGGTCTGGAAACCTTTTTTTAAGATGAATCACTGTATTTTGTTTAGGCAGTCTATATAACAGGAACAGTCAAATTTGCTATAGTTTATTAAAAGTACCTGTCTTGATCTAAAATACAATTTTATGAAAGGTTTGTCCACCTAAAGTCCAGATTATCTGGTAGCTATTGGCCTCTGAATATTCCAGAAGTCAGACAGAGTTAATCAGCAACCTCATATTGTTCTGAAAATGCATTTTAAAGACACTTATCTACCTTGATGCAAAAAGCCTTCCAGTTAAGGCAGTCAATATAGTTAACCAAGAAAAAAAACAAACATTATAACAAGCAATAAACAAAAAAAAAGTTAGGTGCTCCAAATTTTGTTTAAAATGCCATTACTAATCTATATTAATAACAGCTACTCCAGGCAGCTTATTGTTCACATTACACCAAGCAAAACAATAGTTAGGGAAAATAAGAGGAAACTACACTCCTCTCCTGCAATGGAAGGTTATTGTGTTCACATAATGAAGACAAAAAAAACCCCCAAAAACCCAAAATAAACAAGACTGTCTAGTCAGCAATGACAAGGCTAAGCAAAAATCAAATCCCTAGGAGAATTCAGCTTAGTAACCAGACCACTGTAAGAATCCACAGTTAAAGGCAGCATGGTAAGGATTTAGGATTGGTTTTATTTCTTGATACCACTTCAAGCCATGCCAGAAAGGCTGCAGTATTTTGATTACTCAGTACAATGGAGCAGGTTTCATTTGATCACAAGTAGTAGTTTTAAGAGAGACCTCTAATTAATGAGGACTACTGGTAATAAATCCCTAACACCTCTACTTAAAGATTTTGTAAAAGCTGTTCGGATTCAACACCCATTTCAGTAGATCTTACAACAGATTATGAAGGAAATGTTTTTTGAGTTTTACTAGGCAAGACTGAAGAAACGGGGAGAATGCTTAAGTACAATTTTAATTTAAGTCATAGATATCACATTCATTAACAAAATACAACAAGGTACTTCTGGTAGGTCATTTACTTACCTCCACTTGCTGATTCTTGCTCTTCCCCTTCAGGAAATGTAGCCTGGCTTGGTAAGCTATTCCTAGAACGAGTGACTGACTCTAAGTGTGAAGCCCTTCCCAACAGAGATAGCTCATCTAGCACCTCTCCTTCTTTGGCTTCCAAATCAGATTTTGAAGTGGTTAACTGTTTTATGTTACCTGGTGCCATTAAACTATTTGGGTCATTTAAACAAGCTACAGTACCACTGTCCAGGCTTAACACTCTGGCACGATTCTTGGCACTGTTTGTGCTAGAAGTCCGTCGTGTAGATCTTTTTTTGCTAATTCCTTCAGAGCTTACGTGGGTTTTGTGAGCATTTTCAGAGTCTGCGCCCCCACGGTCTTTAGAAACGTATTTGGTCTTTAAAGCACTGTATTTTCCCTCAGGAGACTGGCATGAATGGGAGGTGGTGCTGGAAGAGCTATCACTGCTGAACTGGTGAGCTGACTGCATGCTTGATGTCCTGCTCAAGTCACTTTGATCACTGGAGTCCTCATCGTGACAAAACACAGCACTGTGAGGTTTAGTACCAGATACACCTCGGAAGGAAACATATTCCCTGTGCCGACTTGAATCAAAACTACTAGCCCGTTTTTTTCCTGTCCTTCTCCGGCTGGACTTGTGGGTAGAGGCTGTTCGATGTATCAAACTAGAAGATTTTGGTCGAACATCTCCTTCCTTTTGTTTTCCACTAGTTTCTTTAGAAGCTCTTGAATCTACTAACACAGCTAGTTTCTCACTCTGCTCCTCTCTTTGTTCAGCAGCCTTCCCATGCGGCCTGTCAGCTTGTGTAGTCAATTCATTGGCATGTGGGTTCTTATTGGCCTCTTCTGAAGCAGAGGCACCAAGACCTTTCTGGCTGTGCATCTCATCAGATGCATTAGAACCCCTTCCCCCTTGAACACCACCCAGAGGACTCACTTCCACAGCAGTCCTTTCACTACTAGTCCTTTTGTCAGTAGTAGAACTACTGTCATCCTCTGAGTCGACACCACAGTCTTTTTTCTTACCATCCTTTTTTTCTTCTCTAGGAGACTCCTCCTCGTGCTCTGACAATACACTTTCTATATGCGTTGAGCTAGTATGTTCACTTTTGTAGCTACTGATGGTACTGTTGGTGTCACGATCAGTCCCGCTGCAGTAGCTTTCTGTAGAACCACTGCTTCTAGTACTCAGGCTTCTCAGACTGTCCATACTTTTGTCTGCTTTCAAGGACTTGCTCTTCCCACTCTTAGTCAATGGTTGAGGGCTGCTACTTTTCAGAATGTCATCTAATTGAAAAACTCCTGAAATGCAAGAGTTCTCACCCAAAGACTCTCGGGATCCAGAAGGGGGTTTGGAAGCTTCTAACTCACTGACAGGATCTAGTCCTCGTTTTTGCTGATAGAGAGGGAAGTCATTTAGTGAAGCATCTGGAAAAGCAACAGCAGAGCTAGAAGTCCTTGGTACACCTCGTGGTCTATGATCCTTCCTATAGGAGTGAGAATGCAGAGTTACCAGCGAAGCTACTTCTGTGTCACATGTACTGTTTTTAGACTGGTCCACAAGCTGGTTGTTCGAGAGGCACACTTTGTCACCGCTGTCCCTTGGCAAATCCTGTCCAGAGGACAATGAAGGTTGGATGGAGACAAACGAGTCGTTCGAGACCAGACGAAAAAGCTTCCGATCAGTTGCCAAATCTGTTAAAGTACATATTTAAAAATATTCATGTAAATATTCTTGTAAGTTATACAACTTGCTTTAAAACTGTTTATATCAGACAAAGTAAATGAACTAAAAAATCCAATTGCAGGTGTGAATTCATCACATTACAATTTAAAAATATTTTATAACATCTAGGCAAACCTGATAGGCTTTAATTAAAAAAAAAAAAAAAAAAAAAAATTCACCAATACCCGCTTATCCCTAGCAACTAATAGACAACGAAATTCTGACAACCTCCTCTATTGCTTATATGTCTCAGACTTAATATTTTTACATATTCCTTTTGTTTTGGTTCCTTGATGCAATAAATACATTTTAAAGTTATTAATGAAAACACAGTAAACCCCATTAACTCTGAAGGCAACAAAAACCCAACAAAAATCAGCTTTCCTAGTGGATACCAAGTAAGCTCACAGCAAGGATGCAGTCACTGTCACAGGTCTTTTTGTACTATAAAGAAATTCCCTATGAAGTCACTAAGTTTTACTACCTTCTAAAAAAAAAAAAAAAAAAAAAAAAAAAAAGAAGAGGTGGTGTTTGCTGTTAAAGCAAATCATGATCATGAGGATTTACTGCTAGATCTTAGTTAAAACAAGCATTCCTGTTACCCATCACAAGCAGTCTCCCTTAAGTGACCCTCTGCAGGCAGTAATACAAGCCAGGCTACTTTCCCTTTTGCTACTCCCACTAAAAATAGATCTGGAGGCCAACTTAAGTTTCTACAATTGCTAAATTTCTGTAGAGTATATTTGAATACATGCAGCTTAAGAGACTTCACGGTTACATTACTCAGCTGAGAGTAGCAGAACCCTGCTGCCTATTACAACAGCATGGCCACCTGTGATGCTCCATTTCAAACACTTTGTGCATTGAATCACACAGTAATAACTGAATCATCCATGTAATGGCTCTAATCACCCATTAGTGATAAGACTGGCAAAACTTAAAGGTGGTATTCTCAGAGTTAACTTTCTCCTACTCACCATGTACTTGAAAATCAGCAAACAAAGATTTCCCTTTGGTTTTACATTCTGCTTTAGTCTAAGCAGGTCCTTTCCTGACAATGAAGCTAAATGCAAAATTGTCCTGTTTTGTTTCAGAACACAAGCTAACGTTTTCCTTGCATGTTAGGAAAAAAAACTCAAAAAAAAATTCACCAAGCTCTTGTATCTGGAAACAGAGAGGTCTGTATGGGGTTATTTACTTTATAGAAAAGCCCCGCACATTTACATTTGTCTGTACTTGTAAGGAAAGCAAATTAGTCTACAATGAAGTCCATTAACCCCAGGCCATGTGTAGTCTACGAGATACTAAGTTAGCTATCTTTCATCAGTAAGGTGACAGTAAATATTTATTACCTGCTGGAAGATGTCAGAACAAGGAACACAAAGTATAAAGTTATAAGCATTCAAATTACACTTCTCAGAAGCTTGAGTAATAAAGAAAGGAAAGGGAACCTCAAGATACCCTTTCTTAGAGTCTATCTACAGACTGCATGAATTTATTTAGCATATTAAGCAAAGGGTCTTCAGTAACAAAATACCATGTTTAAATATGGAGAAGAAGAAATTTTACCTTGTTCTTCACTCCCTTCTTTACATAGGCTAGAACTCTGGCCAAGACTCAAACTGATATCATCAGAGGTCTTGGCAGTGTCAGTATCACCTGCAAAGTTTAAGAAATAAGAGTACTAGGGCTCAAAGTATTAACACACGCATCTACATTCTCACTTGTCATGAAAGACTGTTGCTTGTATTTCTTCACTTATAGGTAAATAACAATTGTACACAATTACAATAACACAAGATTTCTTTTAGATACAAGTATTGTTTACTCTTCGTCTAATCTTCCACAGAACTCAATGGCAATAAAAAATTTTTTCCCCCTTAAAGATGTATCTATTGGAATATTTCTTTTTGCATGGTTGTCCATAATAAACAATGTGGTAGACTAAGAAAATATTCCTAATGGTCAGAAAACCAAGGAGAAAAAAAAAGAAAAAAAAAAAAAAAAAAATCAAGGTGACAAAAATTTACATTCAATTTATTTTTTGCCTTATTATTGGCTGGATAAATCTACAAGAAAATACTCATAATATGCAAAATTGCTAACTTTTCATCTTAGAGGTGTTCAAAGAGGCTGGAAAATGCTTTAGTTAAATGTCAAGCAACGAGAAGTAATCAAGTCATCAATAATAGATGACTTGACAACAATACCAGAAAGGTAATTGATTGCACTGAACTCAAAATAGTAAAGTCTACCCCAACCAACCCCTTGCCTCTGCATATTACAGGCAAAAGGAAAACCAGTCATTACATGGGAAGTAGAACACGGGCCCCAGAATATTCTCTCCTCATATAATTTGCATGTCCATAGAAGACTTCCCCCAACTAGTAAATGCTGTATTTCACTCAAAAAAAAGAAAAAAAAAAAGCATCAAGATGATAAAGGTAGACAGTATTTGGAAACAACACAGTAAACAACAGTGATTTGAAGTGCTTCTGTAAGGTAGTTCAAGTAGCTAAAAATCTCACCTTTGATGGTTGCTGCTGTTCCCAGACGAGATAACCCAGATCCAACCTAGAAACAGGGAATTATGTAAAAAGCTGCACACTTTCAGGAAATAAACAATCGTTATTTCCTATTACTGCAACACATGTATTTGCCTATACACCTAGGAGAGGTTTTTAAAGGCACAAAAGCATCCAGCAGCACAGTGCTGTAAAATTCTGACTGTTTCCACTGCAAAGAGACAAAAAGTGATGTAATTAAGCATTCAACTACATCACAGTACTATTCTATTGAAATCATGCTGATTTCAAAAAATCTTTTAATCTAGGAATTCTCCTTACTTAATGCAGAGTACAAGTGCAGTGCTACACTAGTAATTGTTGTTGTAAAACTGAACATTTAATGCAGTGATCCTAGTTGTACAAACTGCTTAAAGAAAACACAATCTCAGTACAAAATGTATCTGTTGAACACAGTAAGCTAAATGCAAAATCTGCTCCCATGTGAAAAGATACATATTTTTCCAGTTATTTTCACATTCAATTGCAAACCAGCAGGCATGGTACCTGCTTATCCAAAAAAATTTCACCATTTAGGTTTGCAATCTACCTTTCTAATGATATCTTATAATCCATTATTACTTTGCAGAGATGCTAAGAAGAATTTGTTTTTTCCTTCAGTAACACTTTCAGTATGACCTTTCAACTATAAATAGCATACAACAATGCATGTGTCAGATAATTAACTCAAAAAAAGAGAGACTAAGAGCCCTCAAAGGCAAAATCTGAGCCTATAATACATTAAAATAATGGCCATTTGATGGATCGATAAATACTTACTAGGATGCTGTTTTCCAAAAATTCCTAGTTAAAATTACTCTAGGGAAAAGAGCATAATTCTACTAATTATTTTCTGTAAGCACAGCAATTTCAGGTAATGTGAAGATGTGTGCAGATCCTATTCAGGCATAGCACAGAAGAACAATGGCTTTATGTGCAATGTGAAAAAGCAGCTAAGAGCTTGTTTAATACATTTTTTTCACAACATTGTCACACACTTTTAGTTACTCCTTTTGTCACGTTCCAACATTCTTCCATTCAATAACATGTTTTGCTGAATGCTGTCACTGACTACAAATGCAACATCACAGGAAAGCTATCTCATACAGAAAAACTGAGCAGAACTCAGATGCTTACTGTTCATACTCCCTTTTGATGCTGCACACTCAATCACAGGGGATCAGTGAAAACTAATACTAGCACAAATGCATTCTTTCCTTCACAGTAGCATGAACTTCTTCATGTGCTTGAATATTAAAACTGTTACGTCTGGAACATATTTTTTCCAAAGACCAGTCAAAGAACTAATCTGGGCATCATGTTTCTGTATTCCTATACGGACCATTACTTCCTATTCCTTTGAACACCAGCAAATGCCTTCTTTCTCAAAGGAAGGAAAATCTCTGAAGAGCATCTATGCTGCATAACTGAGCATGATTCAGATAAAACACCAACATCAGCATACCACTGCACTTCATTATCTACTGCTTGCTCAGGGAGCTAATTAGAAGAACATGATATTGTAATACCATGCCAAGGACTTGCATATCATTTGAAGACAGATTCTGTGCTTTTACCATGATGCTGCATTGCTCATTATCAACATAAATGTACAGCCTGGCCAATTCCTCTACTTGTCCTCATGAAGGATTGATAAAAACTAGCCACAACTAGCTAAATGTCACAAGCTGAACATAAGGAACAGCAAATACAACGCTATGGAATTTGAACACATAAACCTACAGAAACAGAGCAACTTCCTCAGTGACATTCAAGGCAACTAGAGCATAATGAAGTTACATTAAAATGTAATAAAGTCATGTTCTTCAGCACTTCTATCTGGCAGGAATCCCTATTTATTGCTTTATTCCCAACCCTGCTGAAGAAGCAAGAAAGTGATTATTTTGCAGAGGACATGCAAAAAATAAACAGTTTTAGTCTTCCCATTTCTAGCAGTTTTTCTTCATACTTTTTACTTTAGCAAATTAATTTTTGACCCCAATATCTGAACTATGAGGAATAATAACCTGCAGAAAGCCATTTACAATTGCAAGAGATAATCAGCAGTGGATACATTCTAAGATACCAGAAGCCTCCTCAAATACCACATTTAAATTTACCCATTAAGCTTTAAATGGCAGAACAAACAAAAGTAAAGAAGACAAAGTTAGAACATATGGATGAAGATACAGCTTGAGCTATCTAATGGCTCATAGACATCCAAAGGGACAAGGGAATCCCACCAGAATGGGTTCTTAGTACTGAGCTCACCATACTCTGAGCCATTTTGATTTCTTAAATCAGAAGAAAGCTAACTGAGCAAAAGGGAATACTTTCTGACGGGACAGTAGGTTCCCTTTCAAAATCCAGTCATTTCTAATTTAAGTACAAGATGGGATAAGAGCTACACTGCTGGGAGAATGCAATCCCTTCCTAATAAAGTAGTTACATACAGAAAGAAAAACTGTTTAATCTAATACAAATTACCAAAAAAAAAAACCATAAATAATAGGAAGAGGTTATCTACAGACTGCAAAGCCAGCAATAGTAAAGCAACAACTGCAGTAGCTTTAATTCTTACCTGGTTGTTTGGATCTATCCCAGCATAAGAATTGCGTGAACTACAGCCAACAGGGGGAGTTGCTTCTCGTATGAACTCTGACATCTCAATCCCTCCACCAGGGTCACTAAGAGAAATATTTAAAAAAAAAACAAAACAAGGCCACACATTATCCCACCAGTTAAACAAAAGTCTGTCTATGTTGAGTGCATATTCAAAATAAATTTTTCTTTCTCAAAAATCAGGGGCTCAAATATATCCCAATATCTTGGACGAACACTGGCTGTTTGACACAGGAAGCTCAGTCTGAGCTGGAGTATTCTGCACTGTCATAGGAACTGCCACCACAAGTCTGCTGTCACTAGCCAGCACCTACTGTGAAGACTTAGGTGCTATAAGGCATTTCAAAATGCTGACACACTAACTTTTCCCTGTCTGTATGTGCACACATGAAACTTCTGGATCAGCTGTTCAACTATAACACCCAAAAATTCACCAGTAGAAAAATATGCTACACAGAACTCAGAGCACGCAAAGGACTCCTGGTATTTTCCTTACACTGAGTCTGGGAGCAAAACCAAGAATGGCTAATGAAGAAAGCCACATGTGAAAGTTTTTTAACAGGCAGACACATACAGGGCCATGGTATCTCTCCCAGGGATGCAAACCACATCTTTCTATTCAAAAATAACTTCCCTTCAGATACTTTACAGTCCCTACCAAGAAGTATTTTAAGGTACAACATATATATCATTGCATCCTAGTGATTTCACCTTTTCAGGATTAATAACTATTGGTTTGAAAGTATTTCCTAGAGCAACACCATCAAATTGTAATACAACAGGATTCAGCATGTCAAAGGCAGATATTTTATGAAACAAAAGAAAGTTGGATTTGTCCATTAGGACAATGGGGAAGCAAGCTGAGGACTAGAACACAAGGATCCAACCTAGCACTGGTTGCTAAATGCAAAGAGGAAGCAGTTGAGGCACTCTCTTTCCTATCCCATTATAGTTCTCTTCAAGCACCTTGATCCAGGAGACTTCTAAACAGAAGTAACTGCAGAGTAATTTGACACTGATCCTCTCTGCTCCTTCCCAAATACAACCAACAGCTTCCCAATAATCAAATCCCAGCATTTTGCTGAGCAATGTACACATGCACAACACTCCTCCAGGGGGCCAAACACACAAAAGCCAAAGGCCCTCTGAAGAAGAGGACAGAAATGGACAGCAGCACTGCACAGCTTATTTAAGAGAAAACTAGTCTTACAGGGAAGTTACACAATAAGAACAACACTTAATAGGGTGACCTGCACAGGGCCAGAAATTGGAATCAACGATCCTGATGGCTCTCTTCCATTTCAGCATGTTCTATGATTCTAATAACTTTTAAAAACATGGACATCAATCAAGGATATTGTAAACAAACTGTCTGTAGACAAAAGGACCTGACACATGATTCACACTGCAGCACAGCATGTCAAGCTGTTGTCATCTTGGAGAGGTGAAAAGGCACAACCTCAGAAATCACTCTACACAATACAACAGGCACATGATTCTTCCTACATTAGAGGTGACCAACAAAAAGACAGTTTGAAGTTAGGAATATATTCCTTCAGTAAAAATAAGTTAACTTAAAAGACAACCAGCCATTAGTTAGCAGAACAACTATGGTCCAACTCCAGCAAATTAAAGAAAGAAGTGAGAAGCCACCATTTTGTTAAAGCTCAGCCATGAGAGACAGGTATACTATTGGAGATGGCTGTTTACAGAGCCCTCTCTGGCCTAGTATTATCAATTATGCTAAGGCAAATGAGGAAAATGAATTTCAAAAGATACAGCACCAGATGCAGCCAATGTGTTCATCCTGTAAGCATTTTAAGAATTCATAAGGACATAACATTAATTTCAAGACTAAACTGAAATATTCTCACAACGTTTAAGTTCAGCATACATTATAATGACTGAAGATAGAACAAAGAACGCCTTTTACAAAAAGATGGAATTCCTTTCCTGTTTGAATAATTAATTGAGAAACATTGCATGTGATTAAAGCACATCCCATGAAGTAGAAAAATATGTCATTACAAATAAGCTTTCATGCATAGAACCAGGTAGTTAGCCAAAGAAGGTGGCAATTTTGTCTAAAACTGGACCATCAGGATCAGAATCAACAGCAACAAAATCCATCACTGCCACTCTAGTCACAGCTTCTATACTCTGTGATAGCACACAAACCTATGGATGAACAAAAGCTAGCAACAAACATCAACAAATAAAGTCTGCAGGAAGAAGCAGGAAAAAAAGGATTTCTAAGATTGACCATTGTATGCCTAAGTACCCAGACTTAAGCAACATCCAGAGTTCTTCAAGAGCTACTTGATTCTAGTGCTGTGGCCAGGCCTTCCTGATATGAAATTCTACAATCTGTTTCTTACAGTTTGCTGTCTTCATTCCTTGAAGCAAGTGTTACACTTTGCAGTTTGCAAACAAAATAACTGCAGTGAAGTTACCATACAAATCAAGAAGACTGAAAAAATTACATCCAGCAATGGAGATTGCTGTGAAAGAGGCACTCAAAGATGACATAAAGCAAATTAAAACTACTATTTCTAATTATTAGTAACTCTGAACTAAAATTACCATCTGCAGGAATATCTCATAAGCATGTCAGATACTAACCAAAAGCATGAAGAGACCATAAGTCTGCATGAATCCAAGTTGAAAATCTGATGTAGGCTGATGACTACAGAAATCTGACATTTAGACCAGAACTTCAAGAGGTAATCTGGAATAAGTCAGTTTGATTTCTGGACAACACAGAGGAAGAGTTTTATTACTTTCCTTTGAAAATCATCATCTAATGTTCAATAAAAGAAAATCATCATTTAATGTTCAATAAGAGTAGGGTAACTAGTCAGGAGGCTGCTCTCAAAATACATAATAACCACTGCATGTGCTGCAAATGCTAGATCACAACAGATTCAAGTAAGAAGACAAATTTTCTTCCAAGCTTGAATCACTAATGATAGTCAAAAATAAAAACTAACTCCAAACTCAAGAACAGGTCTGCCAGCCACAGAAAACTACAAGGAGAATAAATAGCACAGGCAAGGAAACAATTTTAGAGATCACCTTTTCTAAATTTTTATTTTCTTGCTCATATTTAAGTAGACTGTAAATATTTCAAAGATACAACATTCTCCAGCTACTAGCTTTACTTGGTAGAACGTGAAATTTATGTAGCATCATTATTACAGTTCCTCCATGCTGATGGAGAACAGGAACAGCAGAACCACCAGATGAACACTTTATGATACTTTGAACCATAACAGCCACTGACAAGTAGCCATATCGATATATCCAAAAGAAGGACTGACTTAAGCACTTTAAATTATTTATGTGGGTCCAACGCTACCCAACAAAGATCATGCTTGCGCTGCTTCTATATTTCTACAAGACCAGGAGCCTGTATCTCCTCTACTTCCTTTCATCAAACCTCACACAAACATTACTGTACTAACACCTTAAGTACAAAAACAGCAACTCACATTACTTTCTGTAAATTAAGACTTCCTTTCAAAAACATTAACTAGAGGATTTCAGCTTTAGAAAGAAAACAGCAAAAAAATAAACAAAGAATTTCTAAAGGAATGCTAAGTTGTTCTTTGCTTAAATGTGCCAAAGTTTCATGGAAAGAAACCCCATCCACAAACCAAGGTTAACTGAAGATAAATGAGCAGTTCGAGCAAGCCTACAAATAACAGCACATACCTTGTCAGATACCTGAAAACAACATTTTAAGGATAAACATCTTCAGAAAGAAAGAACAGCTCTTAGAAGCTAAATGGAATCCTGAACACAACCACTGCTTAATCCTACAAATATATTAAGATTTGTATCTGAAGTGGTCTCCATGAGTGTATATGTGGCAGGGTAAAAACTCTAGGATGGCTTTGCAAACTATACTATACACGTATTTATTTGGTATCACAAGCTGTAGCCTAAGCTATCAAAACCAATATTCTGATATTTAAGATAGTACCGCTGCTCAGATTTCCCCTAGATCCACCTTGTCTTAGGGAAGCAGAGTTTAAAAATCAGAAAACCCTACATACACACACATTCTCTTCCCAGACATGTCTGGTTTTCATTAGTGTTCCAATTTAACTTACTAAGAAGGTTACAGCTCGATATTAAACACTCATTCTACATCCCATCTACTGGTTTGGATGCTACCCCAGAGTTCTTGTAAGCTTCCAGGCAAAGATTAGTATATACTGTACATCCCACTTACCAAAAAGTAACTCCGTAATTTCTGCATTGACCTTGTTCCCAGTTCTAGTTAAGAGACCTGAAAGTGGGAACAAGGATCATATAAAAGTTAATGAAACTTTAGTTGGCAAGGAGGACACACAGCATCAAACTAACCTCTACTTCTGAGCTCACAATGCTTACAATGTAGTATCTTGTCCATGTCAGCTGCTCCCTAGACAAAACAGAACTGAAACATCCAGAAGTAACTCACAACACTAGTAGAAATTCCCTTACCAACTTTGTGCCCCTGTTTCGGAAGCAAAAGCTACATAGCAAAAACACCAAATAAAAAGAAAAACCCCACCAAAAACCACTCAGACAAAACGCCTAAAGGTCACATCTAAAACATGCATTACCAAGGCTGCGTGAGAAAGAACAGACCACTAGTTTACTTCCATGAATTTTATTAAGCAGAGTAAGCAGTAAGATAAAATTAGGGAAGCAGTCTGCCAAAACACCTCAGTACAGTTTTAGTAAGGTATAGGGTGATCTAAACAAAGTCACAATTAAAATCAGCAGCTTCAGTTGCCAAACACATCATGGAAAAAGAGTCAGGTTTATAAAAGATTGATACAAGAAGTTACTGTATATCAGCTTTAGAGGAACCTAAGACACCGTTTTTGCCAACAATACCTGAGCTAAGACACACAAGAACCTAGGACCATGAGAAGCTACCTCATATATAGACAGGAAAGTCCTTTTACTTCTAGGCTGAGCATTTTAAAGAGCAGAAGTTTAACACTTCCTTTCTTTAAAAGCATCACAATAAACAGACTCAAGAGACTTCTTTCAACTACATTTCCTTAGTAAGACAGACAACCTTTTAAGAGGCAGGACAGCATACAAATCACCTCACTTTGAAAACTACTCATGGCTGCTAGTACCGGAAACTCAGAGACAAGAGAAAGGTTATCTCTAAAAGCTAACAATTCAAGGTTGATTTATTTCATATAGTTTAACTTTTAAGATGGCTTCAATTATCTAAGGCAGGCAGAGGCTTTGATACTAGAGTTCATAACACATCCACAGTCTGATCAAACTGGTTAAGCTGGCCTTGCTGATGAGTCATCTTTCGAACATCTTTCTCCAAACAGTTTGGAGAGAGGAGGAAAACCTCTGGCATGCTTTTTTTTTACACAGGCTACAAAGGGGATCTCTGGAATCACCTCCTATTGACAGTACTTCAGATTCATTATCTTCTTTACTAAGCAGAGCAATTCCAGAATTTCCAAATTCACAGGACAGCATTCTCCTTAAAAATACTATGACTGGAGTTAAGCATTGTATCTGACTCCTGTTTTTGCAACACTAAAATTGAAACCCAGTCCAACACACCTCGGGGTGGTAAAAGAATTAGCATGTAGTATGCGGTCTTTCACAGCTAGATTTTTAATACTACATCTACTACTGAAATAAGATTACTTGTACTAATTATGTTCATTAAGTATTTAGTGACCTAATCGGCTCACATATTCCATGCTATTGTTGCCAGCATGTTCAATATTCTTGAACTCCATTGGGGGAGGAACTAGGAAATTATTGTGAATCCATCACTTCAAACCTAATACATAAATAAGATTGCTTTTCAAGACCAGACTTAGAACCATCTTGCAGAACTACAGAGGTCTGTATTCTGTATCTATAGTGTTTGATCTCAATCACCATTCCAGTTATTCAGCTGATGAAGACAGGACTGTTAGTCACTTGAAGCAGTATGCAAACATCAGCAGACAACTTACCTGGGCCCATTGCTGTCTTTCCTCTTGGCTGAAACATTGCTTTGTTCTGTTTTTGCACCTCTGTCCATATGCTCACTGGCATTCCTCTCCACAATTTCTCCCTCATCCAGTGCCCTGTGCAAACGGTAATTCACCATCTTCAAAACGATAAAGAGAGCTGCTATCACTGGGCAGTAGACAGCTACTATCATCATGGAAGAAGGAAGAGCCTTTCAAAAAAAGATTAAGAAAAAGTTAATGAATACAAGGTTGAATATCCCTAAGAAGACTATCTAGATTTTAACAGTTTGTTTCATAGAGAAAAAAATGAAAGTTACACGACCTACAGCCAGTCTTTGTGTGAAAAATGTCAAGCAACACAAAAAAACCAAAAAAACCAGTTGGACTACCAAAGATATTGAAACACCACAGCATTGTGCTAAATAAACTTGTTTGACTGAAGCTTGAGAACCAAGTTCAACTCTCATTCTCTTCTTCCATGCTTTTGCAATGCAAGACCTATACTAGGTAACTTAGAGTTAGCATGTGTGACACCTAATATTTTTGATTAACAGTTAGGAGTAAAAAAAGATGGGAAGATTTTAAGCACATGAAAAACCAACCATGGGGTGAGATCTTCTTTCAGGGCTAGTACACAGCACCAAGTCCATTTCAGAAAAACTTGAAACAAGTGTGATAGCATGGCTGGATGGGAGAAAGCCCAATTAGATACCAAACACTGGTGTTTTGATCTCACTTGTCAGCTTCCAACAGCTACTGCTGCATAACAAGACACTGATCAGTCACAAAAGCAAAACTGTTTCCTACTTGCATACATAAAGAGGTTGCTCACATGTGACACACACTGTACAGCAGAACACAACCTGCAAGACCATAGGCAGCAAAGATTTGTGCTAGACCATTGTATGCCCATGGAAAGGCAGCCAACACATGTTCTGAAGAAAATTTTTCATCTGTATGAAAGGTGGCCAGAAGCCACATAAAAAATCCCCTCAGTCCTGAATTCAGCATTTGAAATCCCACTTAAAGTTTAGTTGCCATGAAAGTCTTGCAGAGGTAAATAAGGCTTTTACCGATCAACCATTTCAGCAATAGGTATCGATGAAGTCCAGCCTGACAGCTATTTAGAAGTGTTCAAAGTACTAGTTAAAACTTCAGATTTTACTTCAGTGCTTTCATCCATCTAAAACATGCTTTATTTGTGTTTTTAAATTTTGCCATTTCCTAGGCAGTGATTAAATAAAATGAGATATTATGCCTTAGTATTCATCTAAAAATAGACAATTTCTTTTACAAAAGCAACAAAATTTTAAATCCTGAAGTATTTTGCTGCATCACTATCCTTTATCCTGCTCACGGTGTAGTTTGAGCTATACTTCCAAAATATAAAAATACACACAGACATATGACAATCAGAATGAAACATCTGATATCCAGCTTGAACATTAATGGAGTAAATGAGTAGAATTGTCTTTTTATACCTCATGGCTGAAGGACAGTTCCAGCTCATTTTTATACCTCCCTACAGAGACCATGGGAAGAGACGAGTTATCATCGATAAAAAAGTCCCAGAACATCTTGCAGAGTCAAAACAATGATCAGAGTAGAAGACAGCAATGCCTGGCTGACAACATAGCAAAACATCATGCAATGTAACCATCTCCTGCCTAAAATTATTCCCCTGAATCTTAGAAGGATTTTAAGTACCATAACCTAACCAAAAGTCAATTTAACAATTAACAATTATAAAGGACTCAACCCGGTCACACAGGCTGAATAGAGGCCTCCTTTTCTTTTTCTCTATTCATTTTCCCCTTCTCTTGAAGATGTCTCTGGAACTTTGATCACCATGATGACTCTTTGTAACTAGCAAGGTTTTCTTCCAAAACAAGTCAAGTCTGATAACCATCCTACCTTTTCCTCCAAAACAAGTTAAGTCATCACTGAATATAACATTTCAAGCAAACTAAGCTGAAGTTTACTAAGTTTCATTTTGCATGCTGAGCTGGACAACATCATGATGAACAGAGATTCACTCACCAGGAACCAGCTAAGGATAAAGAGGAAACCAAGCTACTTGCATCAATCAGCAAACAGGATCTACAATGATATGGCATCCCTACAATCCCTGAAGCTATGCTAAAATGGTTTTCTCAAGAAATTAGGTGCTTCTATTTCCAAAAACTTCAGTAAGTTCCCTGCAGGCAAGGGCTAGCCTGTTAACTTTGGAGAAATATGTGAGCTTCCTGCACCTACTATGCAGTCTGCTACCCCATCACACCTGGCTTCAACTGTCCTCTCCTTTACACTAGCCAGTGCTCAGAAGTGTCAGACTAACGCTAGATAACAAAAGCTAGAGTTACTCTATAAAAGACGTGCCTGAACTTTTCTGTATAGAGAGCTCATCAATTTCTCCCATCTACTGTCAGCAGTGAGGTCACAGTATATCCAGTTTATCTTGCAAAATCTACACATCTGGTTTTTCAAATGAAAGCTTTAAGAACAAGCACGAGAAAAAAGGCAAAACACTTCATGTAACTTGGAGCAAACCTAACAAGGAATTCAAAACTTTTCCTCATATCCTGTTTTCACAGGACTGCAGAAGAACAAAAAAAAAAAAAAAAAAAAAAAAAAAAAAAGCTAAGGTCATTGACAACCTTTCCTTCTTCATATTTGTAGTAGTTGCTCATCCCAGAATAGGGCATATATTCGGGGAATAGTAGGCATTTTGGTTAGCTTAGTCTGCCATATGAACACACTTGACATCAAATATCATGCTGTGGTGCAGCACTGCCACCCATGGTACCAGCAATTTGTCAGCAGTACAGCCTCAAGAGGAAACTTACTGCAGCCTAAGCTAAACCACTTGCAACTTCTGTTTTTCTTAGCCAAACTTAGAAGCACTCAACATAAATTTGGGGTCCTCTCCCCACAAAACAAAGCAAATTAAAGTGAGATTACTATTTCCAACCATGCTCAGCATTTTACCACATTTCAGGAGAGACATGTTTCTCACCAGCATCTCACCACCTTCAAGACTGGAATACAAATCTAAAATTTCTCGCTAGATTGCATTTTAATAATATCAAAATAATTTCAAATACTAAAGCATTTTAATTAAACACAGCACACTAAAACCCTCAAGCTAGAGCTTGTTGGTAGACAGCGGCTGGCCACAGGGCTACAGCTGCAACAGCATTTCAGAGAACACCCCTTTTTAATGCACATTTCTGGTCACTTGCATTAGCACCAAAAGAAAACATACTCCACCGAAGGCATCACAACTGAAGCTTTTGTACAATATAAAGAGCTACAACAAACCATGTAAAAACTGTGTGCTTTTACTTATGTTCTGTTGAAAACTTCAGTTATCTAATGACTGAACAAACCCAACGATTAGGTAAACTCCTATCCAAAATTATTTCCCTGAGTCTTAAAGGGAAGGTAAGTAGTACTCTCAAATATGGGAGGCAGAGGTAAGGACAAAGATTTTCTACCACCTCTCCCACAAGTTACTTTCCAAAGTAACTTGACTTTAAATATTTCAAGTCAACTTATCAAATGCAAGATATACATATGGACAAAGATAAAATACAGGAATGCATAGTTAAGAAGGACTATCTCTTTTAAAACTTCCTGGCTGCCAAAATAGCTCACTTGTATCACAACACATCTTTTCTAAAAGAGTAGGTAGAAAAAAGTTTAAGCAATCCTAGATTCCAATAGTCAAAACAGAAAAGAAAGCTCCCACCATTAGTTACAGCATTCGAATACTTCCATTCAAACTACAGAAACAGTATCTCAAATGTTTCCAGCACATATTTAACAGGAACCACAGCAACCTTCACTGATCACAGGCTGTACAACATCCTTATGAAGAAACTAACACTATATATATGGATCCTATCTAATTTGATTACCTAATTACCTAGCTTTAGCTAGGCCCCATTACACATGTAATGAAAATTCAAGATTATTTTCAAAAAAGGAATACATTGCTATGAGTGTTTTCAATAGCTAACAGCTAAGTTTTCAAAATCAAACCAGATTGCAAATCTCAACATAAAGGTGTTAACAAATAAACATTAAGAAGTGAGTCATCTTGTAAAAAGACTTGAAAATACAAGTATTTTGAACCCAGTATTTTATAGAAGAAGTTTTACTGGAAGAGAAGAAAGATCAGGAAACAACAGACATAGTTTTGTCCTCAATTCTTGTTTATGAACAATCAGAGTACTTAAGAACTGCCATTATCTGGGAGAAAGTTCAGTTACTAGTTATCTAGTTCTTCACCTAAACCTGAAAGCATACAACCAAAACTTGACTAGCCAAGAAACTACAAGTGTCTTAGTGGCATACCAGGGATTGTTATCACAGATTGAATTTCAATTATTTAAAAACTTCCATGTGAAGCTACATTTATATGACCTATTTCTATAACTATGTACACAAGTCAGGAAATTTAGTGAACTGTTGTCGAAACGAGCTCGACTTTGACAGACAAGTTCTGTAGGTATATATGAGCCCATCACCCCAAGCAAGGTACAGTCCTGGCTCCTCTTCAGTCACTGGCAAAATTCCACAAGTGCCAGAGCCAAGACTTCACCCCCTCGTGCGCACGTGGTGGGGCTGAAACAGCATTCCGACTAGGGGAAGTGCTTTGGCAGCCTCCTCTCTTTCCCCTCCCCCCTGCAACACTGATGCATAACGTTGGCTCTGCATTCAGGGTATTTTTTTTTTCAACTCTACCACTAGATTTCACAAAGTGATTGGACAGCTTCCCCATATAGAAAGCACATTTTCTTCTCCCAGTTTCAATTTTGCATTAGAGTAAAACCAGGGATCAGCTCTTAAAACAGAAAGGCACATCAACAAGCACAGCTGAGTCTGTCACTGGATACAAATACGCAAACAGGATACACTTAACTAGTCTAGAAATCAGAATTTATGTGTACTGCCAAGCCACAAATTCAAGGACACAGATTCAAGCAGCTTCCCTAAAGACGGCATATCTTACTCTAGACCCCAGCTTCTTCATTACCTACATATTTATTTTCGTCACACTTCCAAAAAGTGCATTTTAAGTGTATAAATATACAAGAAGAAGTATCCAGCTTGGGAAAATAGGTACATTTAGGTATACATCTGTCATCTCCACACAGGGTACAACTCACTTGCACATGCTTAAGCTCAGAAGGCAGATGAGGTACCAAGAAAGGTTGATTATTGAATCCTAATGCTAATCCCTTCAGTAGGTTTGTACCACACATTAAATCCATCAACCCTAACAACATGGGCATTCACATACAAAGGAATACACAGATTTATGATATTACTTGCTCACCACAACCATTACGAGATTCCATTCTGAAAATACCAGATCAACAAAACAAATGCACAGAAAAAAAGAGTAGCAATGTTGGGTGCATTAAACCAAGTCTTAAAGCAGTAAGTGCACCTAAATTCCCATATCCTAGTGAGTTCTATTCCTATTGGAGGTTAAATAACATTTGGGGGGGGAAAATGATCAGCCTAATATTAAATGCATTAAAATTCAGTCTTGAGAGCCAGCTACAAGCAAAGTTCTTAGGGGATACTTTTGTCTTTGTTGCTATAAAACAACTTAGAAATAACTACAGTTATTGCTGATCCAATGCATAAAAGCAATGATATGATCTTGTAATTCTTTACATGGGGAAGCTTTTTAAGCAATATAAAACCTGTTAGCAGTCTACATCTTTCTATATACCTTGATTTTTCAAACACACAGGGTTGTCTGCCAGCAACAAGTCACTTGAAGCTAGCTTAGAAACTCCCTCCTACACACCAATGAGCCATGCTCAGCATTCAGATTACAATTACCTAAGACTTTTTAAGCAAGTTCTGCTTATTTACGTACATCCTACAGCAATGCAACACTTACTGCTTTTTATTCTGAAAAAGAGCTTAAGAGATGCTAAAGAGCTACAACGACCAACACAGTTCTGCCTGTTTAGTTTATGTCTAGACAACACTTAAACTGTAGAGGGTGGAAAGAGGGAAAACAGCCAAATATGATTCAATCTTCTTTAACTTGTGACTAATCTCCCTACTTATTCTCAGGGAAGTTGGCACTTGTTGGATCTTTAGCTTGTCCAGAGCTATGAAGCAAGAGAACTTCTCTGACCTCAACAAAACCCAAAGCAGCTTGCTGCTGTCTTTTCCCTTTACACAGGAAAAAGTGTTTAAGCAACACTGAAGTTTACCCCACTGAGTATGAGTAACTGAAGCTTACCTACTGCTTTAAGAGCAGCAGGAGACTCAAATGCTGGCCCAGATTTACCACTTGTCAAAAGACCTATGTGCAATATAGATCAGTCCCCTTTCAAAGGGGAGGATATGCAGGATATAGCTGTTCCTACAGGTGTGTTCAGCTTTCGCAACAAGACAGTACTTATTAAACAGACTCTTCTGTCAAAACAGAAAAGCAGTATTTTTATTTTTAAAAAATCGTAAAGATATATTTGAAACCAAAAGGTGTCTCCTCTTCCCATATTCTGCAGAACTTTCAATAGATACAGATTCACAGTTCTTATACAAAGTATCTGCTTAGTTAGAAGTTTTATCTAGCTGTTCTCACATAACTTCAGTTTTAAGCAATTAGTCTCAGCCTTTAGTTGCCCCGCCAGCAGCCCAGAAGTTTTCAAACAAAAAGTGTTAGAGCTGCCTCTTCCAAGATACTATAATATGAATCAAAAACCATAGAGTTGTAACCTCCTTTTCCACATTAGCCATTTCTTAGCATGAAGTGTCTCATACTGCAACCTTACCAATTGCTTTTATACAAAGCAAATGCCTGACTTTGCATATGATTTTATCTCCAGCATTTCATTCACTAACTAAATTTTCACAAGGCAGCTTCTACTTTAGGCTGTCACAGCATCTGGCAATCTTGCAAATGTTCTATCTCATGCACAAAACTGGTCAAAACGCACCATTACAATCATACTTTTCTACTGAAAAACGCAAAGTAAACTATTAGCATTTCCTAAGTTAAACACAGCTTACACAGGGAAAAAAACCACTGGTCAACAGGAAACCGCCCCCTTTTCTTGTAACTGATCACACCTCTCGTCTACGCGTTCCCAAGTCCAAATGTCAAGAAAGTTTCTAGGTTTAAAGGTTAGTTTTTTAACAGCTTTGATTGAAGTGTCAGTTACAAAGATATATATGACAGGAATTCTCACAAACCAAGTACACTGTAATCTGGACACAAACAAAAAAGCCAGACTAACTTCTCGATAACACACAATGCAGATACACTGCCAGCCAGCACGCCAGGCTATATCCAAATAAAACTTCTAGGTTATGGAACCACATCCCTCCACTAGACTCAAAAGTCAGAAACACAGGCTAAATCTGACAGCTCCTGTAGAAATTGCGTTTTACTGACCTACCAGGAGACCAGCAGCGGAAGCTGCCAGAGGTATTTCCAATTTGGAAGGAAAGTAAACAGAAAAACGAAGGCAAAGTGCCAGCGCCTACAGCCCCGCCGCGCCCCGATGGCGCCCACCCACAGGTTCCCGGTAGCAGCTCGGTGCCCCCAAACGCCGCAGCCCGACGGCGGGTCCGGGCCCGCTCCCGCTCCCGGCGGAGGGGCCAGGCCGCGGGGGCCCGGGGCCGCTCCGGGGCCGCGCCGCGGGCAGGGGGCGCGCGAGCGGCGGCCCCTCCCGGCCCTCCCCCCCCGCTCCGGGCCCGCCAGGCCCGGCCGACCCCCGGCACAGGCCGGGGCCGCGCTCACCATGTACAGGGTGAAGGGGAAGCCGAGCAGGAAGAGCCACAGGTAGAGGTGCAGCGCGTTGACCCCCGCGCCCTGGTGCGGGTCCTGGTACCAGCCGCCGCTCAGCGCCGCCCACACGCCCTGGCGCAGGATCTGCAGCACCTGGGAGCCCATGGCGGCCCCGCTCCGCCGCGCCGGCCCCGCTCTATCCGCCCTGCGAGCCCGGGCAGAGCCGCGCACCGCCCGCGCTCCGCGACAGCCGCAACCGCCGCCGCCGCCGCCCCAGCAACGCCGCCGCCATCTTATGTCCGGGCCCGGGCCGCCCGCCCGCCCCCGCGCCGCCGACGGACCGGCGGCCCTTGCGGCAGGGGACGCGCGCCGCCGCCGCCGGGGGGCAGCGCTGCGCCTGCGCGCGGCCGGCCCGCAGCCCCGCCCCCGCCTGCCCCGCGCAGCGCCCCCTGGCGGCCCCGAGCGTAGGTCCCGCCCCCGGCGGTGCGCGGGGCTCCCGCCCTCTGAGGTGCTGTGGAACGTGGAGACACAACCCTCGGACAGGGGTTTTGAGTCGGAGAACGACGAGATCAATTCGGTTAGAGAACACTCTGAGATCACGAGTCCAAGGTATGACCAAACACCATCGTATCAACCACACCATGGCCCTACCCCATACAGTCCTTGAAGGCCTCCAAGCATGGTGACTCCACCACCGCCCTGGGCACCCCACTCCAATGTCTAATCGCCCTTTCCGTGAAGAAATTCTTCCTGATGCCCAATACTGCAGGCATTGGTGCAGATGCACTTCAGCTAGGCTGCCAACACTGCCCCTAAATCAGATTCACTGGCTCCAGGCCCACCTTCCTTTCCCTCGCCCTGGGCCTGACTCCTAGCAAAGTGCTGCATCCTCTCCTTGCAGCAGGGCAGGAAGACATTTATCCAACATACACTTTTATTAAGCTCCAAACTCACAGCAGGATAATAACCTCACCATTTCTTGAGCCCCTCCCCTTTACTCTAAATACATAGTGTTACCAAATCCCTGGCACATCTATGCCCACCACAGGAATTGTTGTAGGTTGCAACCCCTAAAAAGCCAAAACCATTAGAGTTTACAGAGAGAAACAACACAGCGGGCCATGGGTACACCATGAGTCTCTCACAGATGTAAATTTTGACTTCAACATTCTCCTATCTTTATAGGTCACCAGTTCTCATCAAATGATGAGTCTTCAAGCTTTCTTCTTAGGCATGCACATCCCAAAAGTCACATGTTATTTAGAAAGGGACAGATTAGTGTAGACTGTGCTCTCAAGAAGGGACGAGAGGAGTCCATGCTACAAACACTATGGGCTCCAAAGATGATGAGGGGACTGCAGCATTTCTCAAGGAAAGGCTGAGGGAACTGGGCCTGTTCAGCCTCGAGAAGAGATGACTGAAGAGGGGACTTCAGCATTGTCTATAAGTACCTGAAGGGAAAGTGTCAGAGAAAGGAGCCAGGCTCTTCTCTGAGGTGCCAAGCAATAGGACAAGAGGCAACAGGCAGAAATGCACAGGAAGTTCCAGGGGAACATGAGGAAGAACTTTACTGTGCAGGTCAAAACACACTGGAATACATTGTCCAGAGAGGTTACAGAGTCTCTAAGATAGGCAATATTCAATATATATCTGGATGCAGTCCTATGCTGTGTGCTCTAGGAGGTCCCTGATTGAGCAGGGAGGCTGGACCAGATGATCCACTGTGGGAGTCTCTTCCAACCTGACCCATTCTGTGACTCTGGGTCTCCACTGCAGTAAAACTGCAGGAATGAAATAACCCAAGCATTCAACCATGACTCATGATGAGCATGCATTTAGGCTGGTATTTTCAAGAGGCTGCATTAATTCCTTAGTCTCTGCTGTCTCCCTGACAGTTAGTGAGCCAATGGCAGCATTTGGTTATTCTTGGAAAACCAGAAGACAGAAGTTACTGACTCAAAGCAAATGTATTTCATCTATTTTTTGTTTCCCCAGTGACAAACTAAGGAGAAGGGATGGACACAAAGCCTCAACAACTGGCTTTCTCAGCAGTATAAAAACATAAACCTTTTGCAGATAGTGCATTTCCAAATAGAAAACTGGGAGCCGTATTTTACAAAAGAGCATTTTTTCACTCTATCAAACAGGATTGAGATATTAAAGGAAATAAAGGTGGGGGAAGGGAAAAATCCTAACAGTGAAAAGCGACAGAGGATTATCATGGATGAGGAAGGGGAATTCCCTTTATCCTTCTGCATTAAAGCCAAGCATGATGAGCCTTACCAGTTATGGTATGCTCAGAAAAAAAACAAACAAACAAACAAAAAAACCAAAAAAAAACAAAAAAAAACAAAAAAAAAAACCAAAAAAAAAACCAAAACAAAAAAAAACACTGTTTCAACAGCAGTACTTGCCAAAATACCACTAAAAACTAAAATTATAAATACAGTTGTTAAAATATGAACTTGTTAGATTGGGTTATCCATACATATATGTTGATGCTGTGATGATCAGGATTATGAAGTGTTAGTTCTTTCTGCAGCTGTTGTATGAATGTTACATAAAAGCTGTTCACCTTCACAAACAGAGGCAGTAGGGATAACATTAGCAAATTACATATCTGAAGGCTACAGTAAATGCTTTAGAAACTTTTGTGCTCCTGTTTAGGAGCCTTTGATTAAATCTGGACAGATCAGCCTCAGCATCCTAGTAATGATTCATGTTAAACAGTGCCTCTCTGTAAGAGGCTGAATGCTGTGGAAGATTCTAGCTGTTCCCCAAGCCCCACACCTAGAATTTGTTGGACCACTGGGCCAGCCATGATTTTAGGAAGGCTTGGGGGTATTGCATGGGGGGGCAGGGGTGTGGAAATTAACAGCAAAAAATAAACAGAGGAAACAAAACATAATACATGTATATATATATATATATATATATATATGTTTATATCAAATACAAGTAAAATTACAGACTCAGCCCTGATCTAAAACAGCATAACCTAGTTTCACACAGATAGCCCTGCTCAAGTGCGTGTCATAGTGAGAGGAGCTAGTCTGCATCCAGTAAAATAAGGAGGAGATTATCACATGCTTGAGAGGACAATTAAAATTTTATTGTTTAACTACTTAAATACAGACAGACTGAAAACATTAGGACACCAGTGGGGAAAAAATATTTTTGAATCCATCCATGCCCAAAGGTAAAATTGATAACAAGTGCAGTTGTAGGCATCATTAACAAAGCAAGAAAAAAGAAATTATTAGCTTTCATGGGGAAAACAAAGAATCAACACCTAGATAGAAAGTAACAGCAGTAGATTCAACCTGTACATGCCAACGAATAAGGAGTTTATCATCTGCACAGTACTTCAGCCTTACAGTTTTTCTTCAAGACAGGTACAGGAAAAATAGTTTGCTCTATAAAAAACAGAGCATGACAATTTATTAGGTAAAATATTTAAGACTGTGTACATTAAATCAAGTGATTGGAGATCACCAATTATTTTTGTTATTGCAAGAAGGAGAAGTTAAAAAAAACAGTAATAAAACATTGAAACTTGTCACAAAAGTGCTTCAATACATTGCTGTTTCTAAGAATAATATTGTAGTATGCTTTATACCATTAGAAGTACATTAGTCTCTCATCTTCTCATTCAGGGGAATGAAGTTCTACACTTTCCCTCCAGACATCTTTCACAGGATATCCAAAATTATAGTTTTTAAATTAATTATCAAGAGAATCACCAAGTTTCATAAGAACATAACTCATAATTAGGACAAGAGGTAAAACAGAAAGTTAAAAAGAATATTTTGCCTAAAATGGACAAAACGTATTACGTGCAGAAAAAGAGTTTATGACTTGGAAATTTTTGTTACAGCAAATCATCACTGTATGATACCAAACTGTGAGCAGCTAATAAAAGAGTCAGCAGAAAACAAGAAAAGCACCAATTTATTCACTTTACAGGTATGAGGGCTAACACTTCTCTCTTGCTGGATAAAGTATTTGATCTGAGATGAAGACACAAACTAGGCCTTGGTGGTCTCACTACCAACTTTTATATATGTCTTCCTATTGATCCCTTAGCTTGGGATCTGTAGTTAGGTAGCAGCCTTTCAACGCCAAATTTTGCATCCTGCTGACACAGACTACTCCTCCACAGACACTACATCCTATGTGAACTGTGTACAGTGCCCAACACAGCAACTTTGGCTAAAGAAAAAAACAAAAACAAAAACAAAAACAAAAAAAAAGCCAACAAAAGAAAATAAAAAAAGCCTCACACAAGAAAAAGACCAAAGTAAATTTTGTATATAATTGATCAGACTAGGAGAAAAGTGCACCTACTTTTTGCTTTTCTGAAGAAACAGTATACTATAAAACCTATACTTACTACCAAGGAATTAAACCTCTATGTAATTTTAAGTCTTGACTTTTCTCCCCTACCAGTCTTTATAATTGTAACCAAGTTAGAAAATATTTTATCCTAATTTGAAGCATTGTCATAAAGAACAGTGATGTGTTTCATTTTCCCATCTTATATGATAATTAAGAAGCAAACTTATTTCCAAGTGTGAGAGAAAACAGAGTCATTCTACAATAATATTTGCTAACCTAGTTTCACTGTAAGATAGCTAATTTTCTTATAAGGCCTGTCAGGAAGTTGTTCTAGGTTAACTTTTAATTACAGCAGAGTGGTTTTTAGCAGCTACAGGACTCTACTTAACATGTTGCTATGACATGAGCAGCTGACAACAGCCTATCTACTACTTGCACAGGTTTTAAACAAACTTCTAAGCATGAACCAGATCCTCTCACAGACCTCACTTCATTTCTAGAAGTCACACCAGATTCAGCCTTGCACATTAAGGGATTGCTATGAAATAACTTCACAAAATCTAGCCCTGTATATAACCCTGACTCCCAACTAGAGTGCAGCCTTTAGAAACAACGTGAAAAATGTGCCTATTCTTTAGAGTTTTAGTACAGACCAGAAAGGGATTTACTAACAGGAAGGTTCCATAGCAGGAGCCATCCTCTCCATGCTGTGCTGGCAGGCTTACCACAGCCATCACATACAGCAGCCCCAGCTGTTTAGGGGGCTCCTCTCACACCCACCTTTATTGCAGAGCCACACTACCAATCACACTCCCAGATCCACCTTGTGCTTTCAGGATACACCCTTCCCAGGACCTTGTAGGAAAGGCTAAACTATTCTCTCTCACTGAGGGAGACCATCGTTCTTACCCTCACAATAGAAGAAAGGGGGGAAAAAGGTTTAGGTTTGGTTTGGGTTTTTTAAAATTATTTTTCAACTATTGCTGTGACTAATACAGCTCTTCATATTACCTCATTTTGCTACTGTGGAGGAGATAATTCACTGGGTGGAGGATGCTAATTACTCATCTGCAAACAGCTGAACTGTGGAGTCCACAATCCCACTAATCCTTCCCTTGCAGTTTATCTCAGCTGCCTACTGCATCTTTTGAGTATGTAAGCTCTATTTGTACACTGTCTGAGCTCTGTGGTTTTCTCAAGACAAAATACAAAGACCAAAGCAAGAGTCTTTCCGAATAAGAGCACTTACATAAGTTTCTTATTATCAGGGAGTGCTGAAAGGGGAATGCTGTTTAAAATAGATCCACCCAGACAAAGAAGTCTCGTGACAGCTAATAAAAACAAATTCTCACCAACTTGTTGATAGCAGCTTTCTGTAAGTTGCCACTCAAACAATAGTATCTTCAATTCCATTCCTTTTATTCCATGTTAGAATTTGTATTTATGCATCTTTCTGTTCTACACTTTTAACAGCTATGTAGGCCACAGTCTCCCTATCCTAACTTCTTGCAGCTGCTTCAGCATGGTTGAAAAGTCAATCAGAATGGCTTAATAGTCCCATTGCTGCAGGAAGAGTAGAGTTTTACATAGATTTTCCTCCTAAAAATAGCTCTGTCAGTGCTTCTTACAAGAAAATTGCAAGGGCATCATGCACTTTCACATTAAAGCACATTAAAGTTATGTGAATGTATCCATACAGAAATCACAACAAGAAGCATCATGAATGTTCCAGTGACCGTGAGTTCTCTCTGAAAAAGAGGAATTTGCTTGCATTGCTGGTACATGAATTGCCTAAAAATGCCATGGAGATGAAACATAATAAACAAGGCTAAAATTAGAATATCCAAACGCTCGGCTGACAATATTTTAGCAGCATTTATACCACATTCTTTAAAGTACAGCACAGTGGCGCTTCTCTGTAAGATATTTCTACCAAACAATGACTTGTGATGTCACTGGGATAAATTGCAATTTAAGATCTTTGTTTGCAGTTAAGCTCTCTGTCTGAAGCACAAAGCTGCCATAGTATGATAATGAGCCCCCAAGAGAATCTTCTCAGTTTTGAAGGAATTTGTCTGTCTTATTGCTCTTAGCCATTTTCCAAAAAAGTTCAGCTTTTTGAAATGCTCAGTCCCTGCCTAGGAAACAATTCTGGTTTAAAGTACATTTCTAGAGGCAGAATTACAACACATATTAAATGCCTATCCATTTCACAGACAAAAATTAGGAACTCTGAGGAGGAAATATGGGCAGAGTTTGGACAATACTGTTAAGACACCTGGCTTATCAACAGGGAACTCTGGAAATCTGTGGAATAACTAGTGGCACTGCAAGGTGGGAGTGTTGAAGTGAATATAAGTCAGAATTTTATGCAATTGCATTTCTTACAAGGATTTGCTTGGAAAAATTAGTTGAGAGTCCTGCAAGTCTTAGCAGTTTCCCTAGAACTTTTCTGGATTTTAAGTTCATTCTGAATACTTAGAAAAGTAACTTCATATTTTTGTCTGATTTCAACTCCTTTGCTAACTGTGTATGTGAGACTCCTCACTGAATACAGCCTTGTCTGAAGTGGAACATGGCAGTGACTGTGTGCTTTAGTAGGAGGTGTGAAGAATAATTTTGACATTCAAGACTATTGGAAACAGTATGTAATTCATTGCCTTGAGATGGAATGTGGCCATAGTTAACAACCTGAATTTGAGAAAAGAACTGCAGAATGTCAGTTTTAAATCCCTTTTGGAAGGTAGCATCTCTACTCATACAGTGCTTCAGTGCCAATATAGGTCGGTCACAGAAGAAGCGGTGCTATTTTTTAAACAACCGAGGTTTAAATTCCCAGAGATGTTGCATGATTTATATTGGCAAGAAATCTCACCTGCCTCACAAGATCTGCCCATTCCTGTACTCTTCTTTCTGTTCTCTGGAGGTCTCCCAGATGAATACTGAGCAGGTCAGACCTGCTGAAGAACAGATGAAATCATGCCCTGAGGTGTTGTGAATACTCTTTTTTGTATTTGTTTGAATTGGCAGTGCCTGGAGTTATAGTTGACAGATTTCAGAATGTGAAAATTATTAATTGGGGCGGGGGGGGGGGGGGAAGGGGGGGGGTGCCCTGAAACACTGCCACTTTATGGCAGGTCTAAAATAGCTTGTGTTGCAGCAACCCTTTAAAGAACTATTTAGAAAGAAAGCCCATATGAGCTGTCCAGTGAGTAACATTTGCTGTCCTAGACAATTGTTTCTTCTTCCCTAGGCCATGTTTTCTCTAAGCACAAGCTGAAGAAAGCTATCATCCTACAGTTGCATCACTTCATGAACTAAATGAAATCGAGCATAAGTACAGCAGAATGATGGAAGCCTGAAGGAGGTGTGATGAGAGCTTTTTTAGAGAAGACATATGGCCTCTTAAGAAAGGGTCTTTGGCAGCCAGCTGGAGGAGGCACAAGTATCCATCGAGGAAACAGCAGCAGCACCAAAGGTCTTCTCCTTCATGTGCAGGCTGAATCGATTTGTTATAGCTATTCAGTGGGCAACTGGATTAGGCCTACCTCCAAAAATAGCCTTCCATGTTGAACTGATGTGGGAGGGTGCTCTTAGTGTAAGAGAAACCCATAGCCATAGAGAAAGACCTGCACACGTTCCAACTTGTCTCTCCTTGCAGTCTCTGCCTTCAGCCAGCTCTCTGCTGTAACCCTGTAAGGCAATCCCTGTGAACAAAGAGCGCACCTACATGTGTATATGGACCTGTGTGTTCATGCACACGTATAGATACACCACAGGTTCTGAGACAGCACAATTTTTCATGCAAATCTCCTTTCAGCTGCATGACCTGATAGTCTTCAGCCTCTTCTCACATCACACTGGGTTTCACTTTTTATATTTATCCCTGTGTCCATGAGGTCTGACATCAGAATTTGTTACCATACAAGTAAAGCCTGATGATACTCATCATGAGCAGAGTGTCATGATAGCACCAGATTGATTAGAGAACTGTGTGCAGCCAAGAAAAGTGGACTTAGAAATAGATTAAATCTTTGCAACTCAAAGAGTTATCTGTTAAGTGGCTGATACTAATGTGTATTGGATATATTTTTTTTAATCTGAATGAAAGCAACCTGCAAAGAAGATATCCTTAATTGCTTTGTACACGTTAAAGCTTTTACAAATAGAGTGATCTGCTCTGGGTCGTGATGTAAATCATCAGCAAAACCAGCATGTAGATCTCCCAAGTCCTGATCCATTAAACAAAGTTAGGTTTTACATGAACATAACATCTGCAGAAACTGTCACAGCTTCTGCAGAGTCAGTGTAGACAAATGAGATTTTTCTTGGTTCAGAGACAAGGATGAAACTAAGGCTATTCTTTCCCCTATACCTATTAATCCTGTGAGAGTGCTCCCTAGCTCATATCAGGAGCAGATAATGACCAGCACAAAAGTGGTAAAGTTCACAAATCAGAGAATTGCAGGTGGATGAATTCTAGCTCTCAGCCAGCCTAAAGAGTTTTCTAAAAACATTGCTCATTTGTCCATCCCTTCTGTGAGAAAACCCACAGGACACTCTCTTAGAAGATGCAAGCCTTTGGAGAGTTTCTTCCTGATCTTTTGCTCAGAAATGAGGGAATTTACCCATTGTGGAACAGCCTGTAAATCCCTCATGGTAAATCCTTAGGAATTCTCAGGTATCAAGAGGTGCCTGCATTTCCCAACACTGCTTGCATGGGTGCCTTGTGCAGCTGCTGTGTTCTTCACTCCAGAACACTGTCCATATTAATAACACTAGTCTTGGTACATTCTTTGTTGGTCTGCAGCATGGAAAAATATATTCAATCCTTTGGGAAATGTTTGATGGATTTAAGCAATGAAAAATGATCAGGGAGAAAACTATTAGAAAGCAAAGGAATTAGTTGTAGGATGCTGATGATAGTTGTATACTTCTGACCACATCTGCTAGGGAAACATATAGCCTTTAGTTTTTCATAGCCCTTTCCAGAACAGTGGTGACTGCAAAGTGGTCTGGAAGCACTTTTCTGGAGATAAACAATGGAAATGATCTAACATTAAAAATAACCCTAAAGGCAAAAAAATCAGAAACCACTTTGAAACAAAGGAAGGGTGGAGTAAGCAACCATTTTGGAGAGACTTATACTCTGTTTTGTGCTGCTTACAAAACCCAGAAATGCCAGTGAAGGTTGTGTCAGAAATCTGTATCTCATATACCTGTTAGCTGTGATGTACAGTGTTCTAAAAATTATAGAAGTTAAGGATCCTGTTACAAATTTACAGCAGTTAAAATTAGTTTTGGAGTAATTTATCTTTTTGCCATTGTTTCGGCATGTCCTCTGACTTGAAAAGAGGAAGTTTTATTGCAAAAAATATTTTAACCACAAGAAGATATTTTGCAGTGGAACAAGTGTTCCCAAGATTTAATTCACTATTGAGTGTTACATAAATCATAGGAAAAACAGTTTCACTGTGGTAACAACAGAATTAAATAGAGGTAGCTAAAGTAATTTGACTCTTGAACTGCATTTTGAATTTTTTCACTGTTAGCTTGTAGCAATGCAACTAAATGCTTTCTTGTAAATCTTTAAATGACATATGATGGAAAACAAGCAAACCATTTTAGAATTTTTTAAAGTCAAAGCTTCAGGTGTCATTTTGAAAGCTCTAGATTGAAAAGCATCTTTATTCACAACTATTACTTCTACTGACATCAGGAAAACTGTGCATATCTCTGCTTTTATTTTAATGCAGAAAGTGTCTAGGATCTGAATCTTACAAGTAAACAGTTCAGAACTTATAATTATCCAGCTTTTCACTGGCCTCCTGTCTGCCTTACTTACTAGAACCGATCTAAACAACACATACTTTCTCAAAAAGACTTCTGTGTGACTGGCAGGCCTGGTAGGAGCTTCTGTCAGATGCTATTCTCACTAGCTAATTTCATCTCCTGGTTCTGTGTACCTCATCATATCACAAACTTTGAGACTAGTGCTTAAATTGTCAGATGAGCTCATAAATACACCAAAGAAATTATGAGGGACTGAGTTTAACGGAATGATGGATGAATATCAGCTCCAGGCTAGAAATGTTTAGAAAGCGGGGGACTGATGCCTCCAGAAAATCCATCAAATTCGATTAGCTAGAGTGACCTTCAAGGAAATTCAGTGGGAAGTGACTGCACAGTCTGCATGTATGGCCTTGTGTAATCTTCAGGAAAAGGAGAGATTTCATTACTGAAATCTTGTCCTTTATAGTAGTACCTCATCTTTTCCCCACCAATGAGACAGTAATGTCCATTGTGTTTGTGATCCATCTTTCTTTCTAACAGTCTTTGTACAATATAATGGATGGAAGTGAGCTGAGAGTCAGTCTTTGAGTGTACAAGCCTGAACACCTTTCATATTCATCAGTAGCAGAGCTGAAGAAAAAGACAGAAGTCCTAGATGTGCATGTACAGTTAAAATTGAATTAAGACTATTCAAAGCTCAAGTGAAAGTTAGTTAACCTGCCTTTCTTCCTGCAGAGTTTTTAAGAAAAAGAAACAATATTACATGCAAAATGTATGTGTTTCTTTCTTTCCTCTCACTCCTATTTCACCCTTAGAATTTGTAATGGCATCCCTAAGATCTGCAGAAGGTTAAAAGGGATATACTGAAGAACAGAAAAGAACTGAAATCAACCCCAGTTTCTGAGCATAAAAGACCTTATTTAAGGGTGAAGATGGAGAAAAATACGGTAAGAGTAGTGTGAAGCATGGACTATAAAACAGAGTCTTCCAAGGACAAAATGGGTGTTATGGGGAGTCTGTGGACCTGAGTCTTCCAGACTCCCTTATGGACCTAGATGAGGCTGGTGGTGTTATTTGTAATAAAATGAAGGTAAGGGGAGTTGATGCTCCTACTGAAGACAAGGGGGTTGCTTGATACAGTTCTATTTTCAGTGCTATACCTCTGGCTAGGCTTACTGGTTGTGGAATGTAAGCAGGGCCTGGCAAATTCCCTCCTGGATGGTGCTAACTTACCAGATGAAGTGCTCATGAGCGGGATGACTCACACTGCCTTATTTCTTCACTATTACACAACTTGCTTTTTTCCCACAGTAAGGTTTTCTTCCACATTTTTTTCTGTGATTTTTTTTCCCTTCAGTAAATGCGCCTGGCTTTATCATGATTTCACCCTGAAATAGGCAAGGGAATTCAGTAATGCAACCTGGCAGGGTGTCAAAAGTCCATTTTCTCAAGAGGAACAGGAAAAAGGTAATAATGGTTTAAGGAACTGGAAAACAAATACGTCCTATGTAGACTACAATTGGTTCATCTAAGTGAACAAAAACAATGAGCTCTGAGCCCTGAGGAAGCAGCGCAAGGCTCCAGCAGGGCCAAAAATAGCCCGGACGAGAATCCCCGCGTTTTCAAGCGCGGAGCAGCCGGAGCCGCTGCGGGACCGCGGGCTCCCGGCGCCCTCCGCAGGGCTCCAGCGGCTTCACCGCCACTGGGCCAGGCACAATTTTAGGTCCCACCAGCCGTGGAACAGGAAGAACTATGGTCGAGGAGTATACGTGCATATACGTGCAAAAATTCTGTCATTCATATACTAACCAATCTTATTCTTACAGACTTTTAGTAGCATAATTTGAAGGGGAAACACGACGCCACAAGAAAGAAGAAGGCATGTATCCTTCATAAGTTAGTTATGTTAAATGCTGTCTTTTGAAAACTGCTCAGGTATTAATTAGACTCAGTGCTACTGACCAGTCTGTAGTCTGGGACTGAATTGTGTAGGCTCACTACATGAATCACATTTCCCTTGTCCTACAAAACCTTCAGCTGTACAGTGAACTCTACAGTGCCTTAATGGTGTGCAGGACCAAGGCCACTACTTAAGACCACCAATTTGAAAAAGAAAATAATGTAAAGAGATAGCACAAATTAATTCTGGATTGTAAAGGCAGAGTTATTGACACGGTTTCAATGCTGTAACATGAAATCCCTGCTCATTGCATGTCTCTGGCTGTCTGTGGAGCTGGTGCTGCCAGTACTGAGAGATAGCATCACAATAAAAGCATGATGTGTCTCTCAGCCCACACTTAACAGAAAGATCAAAACAGACTTAGGTCTATTTTCATGTAAGTATGAGGAAATCTCCTTATGAAATATAGAATGTATACAGTATCATATCTGAGCTTAGTCACCAGGCATAGAGTAGACACTGTAAGGAGAAGTCAACACAGAAAATTTTCCAGTAGTCATCCATTTTTTAAAAGAGGCTCCTCTAACTAATTATGCTAAGGATTTAAACTGGGATTGTAAATAAAAGGAAACAGCAGGCAAATGTCGCCTGTTATCTCAAGACGATGTGTCAAAAAACAATTACAATGAAGTCTGAGAGAGAAGAGGAAGAGAAGAGAAGAGGAAGAGAAGAGAAGAGGAGAGGAGAGGAGAGGAGAGGAGAGGAGAGGAGAGGAGAGGAGAGGAGAGGAGAGGAGAGGAGAGGAGAGGAGAGGAGAGGAGAGGAGAGGAGAGGAGAGGAGAGGAGAGGAGAGGAGAGGAGAGGAGAGGAGAGGAGAGGAGAGGAGAGGAGAGGAGAGGAGAGGAGAGGAGAGGAGAGGAGAGGAGAGGAGAGGAGAGGAGAGGAGAGGAGAGGAAAAAAAGAGAAAGGAGAAAAAAGAGAAAAAAGAGAAAAAAGAGAAAAAAGAGAAAAAAAGAGAAAAGAGAAGGCTGGGAGCAGACCTTATTGCAGACTTCTAATATATAGAGGGGGTTCCAGAAGAGCTGCAGAGGATCAGCTGACAAGAGCAAGTAGTGATAGGACAAGGGGTAATGGCTTTAAACTGAGAAAGGGTATGTCTAGATTATATATTTGGAAGAAATTTTGTGGTAGGAATTTACTTGGAGGGTGAGGGTGGTAAGACACTGAAACAGGTTGATCAGAGAAACTGTGGCTGCCCCAAATCTGGAAGTGTTCAGCGCCAGGTTGGATGGGGCCCTGAGTCATCTGGTCTAGTGAAAAATGTCCCTACCATGGAGACAGGGGACAGGGGGGTTGGAATGAGGCAGGGAGGTTGGAACCAGATGATCTTTAGAGTCTATTCCTACCCAAGCCATCATATAATTCTATGATAATTACTACTGTACTGACCAAGTTGGTCTTATTTTAGGTAGAAGTTTATTATTCTGAATAGTAAGTTAACTCAGTAAATACAAATTAGGGGGAAAAAAGACGTCAGTCTCAATCAACAAAAGGATTATGCTACTCCAAATGAAAAGGTTGTCTATTCTATGCCTAACTTTTAATGACAGATTTAGCAGAGTGATGATTTGAGTATGAGGCTATGATTTGCATATGAATGCTGTTATCTAATGGATGTTGTGTCTCTGTATGTTTAGAAATGAAGTTTGCATCTGTATGGTTTGAACTCAGATGCAGGATTCTTTTTGATTTTTTGAGTTGTCTTTGGGAAGCTATTCAAGGGTAGCTTTGGTGATCTGAAAACTATTCAAACTTAAAACCTAAACAAAATACCTTGTTTTCCTTCTTGGTTTTGTTGTTTCCAAACAAAATCTCATTTGCCTTCACAAACAAGGGAGACTTGGTCATTCCATGGGCAGAAGGCCTTGAATGGGAGATGAGGTGCCAGTACAGAGTGCTCTGAGTGAGCTCTGTACCATATGCTGGCCATGACACTGCAGGGTAGTCTGCTGCTGCTTTATTTTCCACATGAAAACAAAGATCAAGGTTATCAGCACCTATAAAGATTCCAGAAACATGGAAAGTTTTCTGTAGCATCTTTGCAGAACTCTGGTGAGAGCATTTGCATTGCTCTAATCACAGTTCGGCAAATAAGTTAAATATTTGTTCCACACATTTACGAAACTCTGGCACAATGTTGCCAGTGTGGCAGCATGGTTCTGATCTTCCCTAACAGGAGCAGCAACTCAATCTATGACTAATCAAACAAGAGCTGTATGTGTGGCTTGGATTGAAGTAATACACAGTGTGCAAATGTTAATCATTACTAAGCTCAAGTTAACCACTATTTCTGTTAGGTGTATATCTTTTAGTGCTGACAGAAATCTCACTTGAAAGTGTTCCTTTGTTATATTTTTCTTAGAGTGATGCAGATGTATGAATGATTCATGTTGCATGTGAAATTATCCTGTGACCTATAATAATAGCCATTGCTATATTTTGTTATGAAACCAGATCCAAACTAAATTTAAAATCTAAGTCTGTCTGTAAAATCTACTGCAAGCTTCCATATTTTGGCCCAGAAATCCCACTCTGCAGTGTTTTTAGTCTTTTATTTTTCCAGGTCATCTGTTTTATGGAGAAAGAACATATAGCCATCTGGGAGATTAGCATATATATTTTATGAAGCAGAGTAGAGCTCTCTTTTTACTGACTCAGATGCTAAAGACCCAGATTTGCAGCCTGCCTCCTAGCTAGCACAGCACAGTTCATAAGGCTTCTGTTGCCAGTGGCTTACCCCTCTCCTCCTCATCAAGAACCAACCTACACTAAAGTGATGCTGGCAAAGGAGTACTGTTATAAAGTGGGAAAAAGAAAAAAGCAGTCCAGCCTTACAGCCATACAGAGAGGCAATTTTTAATGCTAGAAGAATCCATTTGTCAATAAAACTTATATTGTTTGAATAGAAATTATCAGCAATTGATCAAACAAATCTGGCTACTGGAGTGAAATTCATCTCCAGAGTGGTGTATAAGGCTATTATCTGGGGGTACAAGCATGGAACAGATCTGTGGTATCTCCTCTGAAATGAATAAAAGCCAAATGAGAGTGCTGGGTTAATTTAATATGCAATATAAATTACCACAGGATGTAAAAGGAGTGAGCTGCAATAGGATGTGCCAAGGGGCATCTCCTTAATCTTTTATACTTTCTTACTGTTCTGGTAGAGGCGTGCTGTCATTGCAGCTATAGTTGGAATTACAGTCTGTTTCTGGAACTGAGGTGGAGTTGGACTGTGCCAGCAGTCTTTCCTTTTTTTTCTGGACATTCCTCTCCCTTTTGTTTTTTAATACCATTCTGGATTTTCCCTTTACAGAACACAGATACTAGGAGCCTAGACTGCCAACTTTTTGATATCCAGTGTAGATTTAGAACTATGGACTGCCAAGTTTTAATAACTAATAGTACTACTAAGTCCAGTGGTAGTCTTCACAAGTCTCTAGAAAACACAGGACAAAAGCTGAGATCATAATCCTAAATTTGCATTAATAATGATACTGAATAAGCAGAATGCTTTCCATTGCTTCTTAAAACAAAGACTGGGAATAGACTGGCCTTTTTGTTTATCCTCTAATAATTTGCTGGTACTTTTAAAATGTAGATGCAAAAATGAGCCTGAATTAAAAGCTTTGGTTCAAAGTTCTCAGTTTGAAGAGTATCATCTGCATTTTTCAGGTTAGGTTTCTACTTTTGAAACACATTATAACAAAATTCATGTCCAGACTTTAAGTACAGAGTATTTAAGTACAGTGTATTCAAGTACAGACTTCAAGAACTGGATCTGTTATATCTAGAATCTAATTCCCATTATTCAGATCTGCTGAATAATAATGGGAACAGATACAGTCTTATTAGGAAATGCATAAGAAGAAACTTTCAATGGTGCATTTGGACTACATGTTCATCAGAAAGACATACACCATTTCAAAATTATTCCTGTATCTTGCCAATGCTAAAATGTCATCTTTCAAAGACTGCATGCAGGCAGCCTTTAATATTCTTTTCATCTACCTTTTGCCAGTTACTGGAATATGAATTTAAGATTTACTGACAATTCTATTTACCTTGATGTTAAGTACAGCCTACCCAATCTCACCAGATCTTTTCATTCAGAAACCAGTCTCTGACATGGGTGATAAAAGATGCCAAGAGAAGTCTATGAGTGGGAAAATCCTTTGATGGTTTTTCAGAGTATTTCCCTGGACACTCTCCCAGCTCCAGGCACAAGTGGCTTCCTGAGCCAGTCACACCACTTCTGTAGAAACAAGCACATAATTATATAATCATGGGAAATAAAAAAAAAATAAAGAAAAGAAAAACCTAAACAAGAAAAAAAAAAAAAAAAAAGTTATGTACTTTGATATCAAGGCATTCCACAAGATGGCAGGGTTCTGTCTTGGCAGGTCACTACAGCAGGCAACCTGAGCCTCTACAATAGCAAATTTTTTCCTATCATAGTTTGCCCCATCAGTAATATAACTCTCTACTTTAAATCTATCAGTGCTCTATAGCAGTGATCCAAATAAGTGGCAAATAGCTGAAAGACAGGGGCCTCTATTTTCTCTTGTCTCACTCACATTTTTTGATATTACAAGTTAAAGCACCATATTCACGTAAAGCATAATAATTTCTTACTGTGGGAATTGAAGAAATAATGTTTTCTTCTACATAAAATTAGCCAGAAAATTATGGCATGCAATGGCAATTTACTAGGAACATTAACAGCAGTCCTTAACATTCTATCTCAGTCATCTATTATTTAACTCCCAAAAACATGAATACAGCTATTTGTTACCCTTTGCCTTCATGATCAAGACAAGGTAAACCAAAGATGGGATGGTGCTGAAAAACCGAGGTGGCTGTCCCTTTCACCTGTCCTGCTTCCTTGTGCTGGCTTTAGCATCTGTTGTACAGTCCTCATGCAAGTCAGATCAACCTAAAAAGCTGATTGAAAACTAGCTGCTTTTACTCAGAGGCTTAGCTTTCAGCTAGATAAATGAGCAGAAATGACTCCACAGCCACACAGTCACTACTGTTGCAATCAGGAAAGCAGGTCAAGCATGCGACGAGGGGCAGGAAAGTCCCTTTCATCAACAGAATAGTATTGGATAAGCTTACACTAATTGTGAAAACACACCCTTAAGTAACAAAGGAATAATGGAGAGGGTGCATCCTCAGTTCTGCCCTCTCAGATAAGAAGCAATGGAGAGAGAGAGGAGAAAACCTAAAGCTCAGTTCTTAGACAAGTACAATTGAAAACTTGTGCTGGAGCATGTCTACATCTTGCATGTCACAGTGAAATGTTAGTTCTGACTTCAACCAGACATGTTTTGCTCTCTATTTGTAAAATGAGCTCTTTCTAGACCATGTTTGTTTGGTTTCTGTGAGAAATAAAGACTCTGAAGTTTGGGGAAAAAAGAGAGAAAATAGAATAATTGTAGTTCTCAGGAGGGTTCTCTGCAATACTTGATACTAAGGTTCAGTTGAGTTGAGGTGCATTCCCAGAGTAAATTCAAGTAAATTCAAATATTTTATAAACAATGATAAGGATTTTGAATGAACTCAGAGCATGTCATGCTTAACATCTTCATTCTATTAAAAGCCTAATCACCTATATAAGTGGTCCCTATGGACGTGCTACAGCATTATGCTAATGCAAGGATAGATAAATAGACAAAACCCCAACACACAAATTTAAAGAAATACTAGCAGCTACTCTGTACATAAACCAAAGGCCTCAGTTAGTGATGGAGGATTTTTAAAAAATCTGTCCTGCAGAGAAGAATGTGTAATCATATCTACTAAACACTAAAGAATAATTAAGATCTATATTTTATATATAAGTAGGAAGACAGCAGGTGTGGTCAGGGTAGTTGGGCTTCTCATTTGGCATCAGTGGGCTTTGTTATGATGAAGCATGAACAGAGAATTTTCAATTCCAGTTTTACCACTGAAATTCAAATGAGGATTAAAACAAACAAACAAACAAACAAAAAAACCGGATTGAAATGCACCATTGACAAGATCTGGTGTCTCCACAAGCTATGAAAACCCTGGTAAGCAGAGAGAAGGAATTTGGGTTTTCAGGACCATGCACCTACACGACCGCAAGAGAGAGCAGTAAATTCTGTTAATTTTCAACAAAGGCATTCAGCAGGGATACACCCACGAAAACCTCGTGCAGAAACCATCTAACACCCGCGGTTAGGTCCGGCCCGGTTCTGGAAGAGCACGGCCTGACAGAAAGCCGAGCCTTTGTGCGGTGTCCGCGCTCCGGGCCCGGAGGGCGCGGGGACACCGAGCCCGAGCGGGGGGCCGGCCCAGGTGTGCGCCGCCTCCTCCCGCCGCCGGGTGGCGCCCTCCCGCTCCGCCCCCGGCCCGTGTCGTGCCCCTTTCCGCAGCCAATGAGAAGCGGCGGGGAAGGCGGAGCTCGGAGAGCACGGCCCAATGGGCAGCGAGAGCTGATCAGGCGCGGGCCAATCGGGGGTGCACCGGTGAGTGCGCGACTGCGGAGCCGGGCGGGGAGGGGGCGTGGCCAAGGGGGCCGGGCCCTCAATCAGGTGAGGGCGGTGCTGACGGGCAGCGGCGGCGGCCAATGGCGGTGCGGGGGCGGGGCCTGCCCTGTCCTCCCCTCGCGCCGCCGAAGCTGCCAGAGAGTCAGGTGGCTCCGGGATGCGCGGCGGCAGCGGCAGGAGGCGGAGGCGGGCGCGGAGGAGGCGGCGGATGTGGGGGATGCGGCGGCTCCTCCGCGGCACACGCTGCTTGGTCTCGCCCCTGCCCGCGCTGGGCTGAGGCGGCCCCGCGCCGGGAAGTCCCGGCAGCGGCGGCGGCACCTGGTGCCGGCGGGCGCCGGGCCGCATGAACAATAGGCGGCGGTCCCGGCCCCGCCGCCCCCCGCAGAGCCCGGCTGCCGCGGGCGCCTCCCCCTATGGAGCAGCCTCGCCATGGAGCCCCTCACCGAGCTCAGCCAGGAGGGCGCGGGCGGCGGGGAGCCGCCGGGCGACGTGCCGCTCTGGACCGCTGTCTTCGAATACGAGGCGTGCGGCGAGGACGAGCTGAGCCTGCGGCCGGGGGACGTGGTGCAGGTGCTGTCCCGGGACTCGCACGTGTCCGGCGACGAGGGCTGGTGGACGGGCAAGATCGACCAGCGCGTCGGCATCTTCCCCAGCAACTACGTGAGCAGCGGCGTGCAGGGGGGCGGCCCGGAGCTGCGCGCCCGATACCCGCCGCCCCCCGCCATACAGCGTAAGGGAGCCCGGGCCCGGGTCCGCCAGAGGGAGGGAGCCGGGCCCGGTCCTGCCCCCCTGTCGCGGGCTCGGGGTGGGAATGGAAGGGGGGACGAGACCGGCGGGACTGCCGAGGTTGTGGGGGGAGCCGAAGCTCGACCCTCCCGATGTCCCTGGGGGGAGGCCTGGCCCGGCCCTTTTGTGGGTCCTGTTGGAAGCCGCTGCGGGGGAAGGGAAGGCCCATCCCGGTGGCGAGCGGCCGTGGGAGGCCGCGGGCCCAGCCGGCGCGGGGGGCCTGCGATGGCCTTCGGCAGCGAGCGGAGGGGCTGCGGCGTCTCAGCCCCCTTGCCCTGGGCTGTCCCAGGCCCCCGGTGAGAGCCCTTTCCACCCGCAGAGCTGTTCCTGCTGCTCCAGTGCCCTTCTGTCTTCCAGGCTAGCGCGCCGCTCCCTGGGAGGCTGAGCCTCGCTCGGTGTGTTGTTAGCGTTTCAGCAACGCCGGCAGCAGTTTCCCATTGTTAAGACCTGTGTTTCCAGGGGCTGATAAATTTTCATCAAGCGATAGAATCCTAGAGGCCGGGCTTTGGTGGAGTCACCAGGGCTCTGGCCATTCTTCCTTTAAGAATATTCTTAAAGAAAGGTTGCTGGGAGGGAAGCAGTTGTTTTCTGAAGCGTTGATTCACTGCTAATACTTGTTCAGGATTATTCCACTTACTAACCAAAGCCTTGCTATTTCTGACTGAAAAATTCGTAAGTTGACTTGTGTTAGCAGATTCCTTTGACCTCTCACAAATTCTGTCCTAAAATACCTGTGAATGAGTTGTATCCACGTTTTGGCTATCTGGGCCTGCCTGAGGGTCACTTGACTATGTTGTGATGAAGTCACTGAGGAATTGGTTTGTTTCCCTGAATTTCAGCACAGCTTTGAAACCTTTGTTGGAGATGGAGAATAGAGCTGTTTCATCTGTACATTTTTTTTTAGTCACTATGTACAATTGTGAAAAGAGAAACAGAATGGAATGGCTTTCTAGATCCTGTTTATCACAATTGAAAATTCAGGCAAGGATGCTTTTTTTGGAGGGGCAGAGAAAAATCTTCAGGTTAGTAGGCTTTTCTAGAAAGTAAAGGAGTGAAAAGATGCTTTGTCCTATCTAGGCCATGTCTCCAAGGAATACAACTAATAGCTTTTTTTCTTACTTTGTATTCTGCTTGAAAGCATTTAGGTAAAGCTCAGTAATTTCTAGCATTGCCCTTGGACTTGTGAAGGGACTAGGTGCTGTTCCTTTCTTTCATGCTGCAAGAGCATTGGTAAGTTATTTTTTTCCCCACACACAGAAAGAGCTGTGAATGGATGCTTATTAGGTTTTGCTTTAGAGATACCTAAGAAAATAATTTCTATAGAACTTTTTGAACCCTCAGCTTCCATCCTGTTTTGAGTGTTCAAGTTCAGGCTTTGCAACTGTGGATTCTCCTGTCTTGTTGCCTCTTCTGTGGTTTGACAGCTCACAAACAGTTGTGGAGTTGTACCTTCCCCCTTTGTCTTTGCCTCACTCTTCCCATACCCCAACAGAGCTACACTATTTTTCTTCTGTCAAGTCACCAATCGTATGTTCATGACAAAGTTGAATTTATTGCCCTCCAGAGGTTTGTATGATGCTTAAGTAGGATGGGTTTTTTAAAAAGAAACTGCAGTTTGGGCAGGGGTTAAAGTTGGTTGCCATTGAATTGGATTTTCAAGTTGAGTATTAGAAATCCTTTGCAAGGAATGCTATGCACTTTTAGAGCTGATGATGTTAGTTTGATAGCTGTTTGGAATAGAAATCACCATCTACTGTGTAATACTTCATAGTTCAGTAAGTCCAGTTTTGCAGCAGTGATGCAAAGTGTCATTCAGGACATGCACCTTGGCACAGAACCTACTTTTACTTGCTTTTCTGAAGTTTATCTATATATTTAATGAAAATAAAAAGGTCCTAGAGGTTCTGCCTCTACTGAGAGCTGTACTAGTTTAGCTGGTAATTTTAGCCATCCATGTAGTGTGCTTGAATCTTGCCTTGGTGATGATACCATAAATGATAAAAGTAGCCTGTAGAGGCTGTCAGGAGTGGGCCAGCTTCAGGGACTCTCATCTGTGCTGTGGGCTCTTACACACTTCAGTCTGAATTAAACAGTTTAATCATATGGTCTAGTAAGGGCTGATTAAACAGTACTTACTTTGCAGTTGTCAATATGGCCACTGGTTCGTGGTGTACAGGCTCTGTAATTCCTTACTGGCCCACAGAGGAATGAGAGCACTTCAGTTCTTGAATTCCTATACAGCACATCTGCCAAATGACCCTGGAGTTTAGTTTAATGTGTTTAGAAATGTGTAGAAAAACAAGTATTTTGTGCCCTAATATAGCTGTGTAGCTCAAACTATGAAAATGAATAAAGTTATTCAGCAGAAAATACCTTTTAAAAACCCTAAACAAAACATTTTTTAAAAATGAGGGGTTTTTTTCTGAGTAAGCTACTCACGAGAGTGAGCTGGCCAGTTTGCCTTATAAAAAGGCATTTTCAAACTAGGTAGGGTTGTACTTCAGGTAAAAGAACATTCAATGTCATGTGTTAGATTTCATGTAGAAGCTGAAGTCTCCCGGTTTTACATCTCACCCCTATTAATTTGTACCTCCATCAGGGATGTGCTTTTTTTGATGGAAAATGGGTGGTGGCGCACGAGATGTTCTACTTTCCAACCCTTCAGTTTCCTTTGCCCATCTTATTCTCCTGCCTGCCACCTTGCTGTCGCTCTTCTCCCCAGCATCGGGGCGGATGGATGGAGGGCGAAGGCCGGGGCGCTGCCCGCGGGGCTGTCCCGTCCCGTCCCGTCCCGTCCCCTCTGCCGCCGGAGCTGTCCCTTCAGCACCTGCGGACCAGCGGGCGGCTCGCTCGGGCCCTCGGTGATGGCCTCTTAATCCGTGAAGTGCCCGAGCAGAACACCCGCTGTGAACAGCACCTGAACGCTGTCTGTCCGGAGTCAGCGGGCCATGCAGTCACCATGGTATTGTGGGGTGCAAGTTTGTTCATTTTCAGTCTTTTAACTGACCTTGTCCCTAGGAGCAGGTTAATTGAGGATTCTAGAGCTGAAATTCTATTGATTGAAGAGATAGGACTCTACATCTGATTTCTTTAAGCTTTTTCTTAATGAGAAATACAAGAGTGACTCTTCATGTATTCTCAGTGATGGGTAGTCGCACATCTTGAGTTACTGTCAGTCTTGTTCTAAAATTTCAGTGTTTCTGGCCAGAATCTATTCCTTTCATGTTTTATAGTAATCTCTGTCTCAAGTGTTTGAACACCAAGGTTGCTACTGTAGGACTGAAATCTTCTTTGTTGTGCAAATCCTTGAAGCTCAGAGTGTTACCCAAAATATGTATTCACAGTAGCAGAGAAATAAATTGTATTTGTGTTCTGGACTGGAAGAGACCTTTTCTCCTTCTGGCAGACTTTCTTGATTAGTTTTCGGTCTTGTTTCCTGTTAATCTTTTGTTCATGGAACACTAGAAAAAGCAGGAAAAAGGATCCTTATTAAACTAACTCCTAGGTTTGACTAACTACAAAAGTAAGCCAACTTCGAAAAATCTTATTCAGGAAAGGTAGAGCTCAGACAAAATAAAAGCCTGCAGCTGTGGACAGAAGTGTTTATATTAACTCCATACAGTTTTGTGACAAAATCTTGTACTATAGACCTATACATAGGAAAGGTATTTGATTGGAATAAGGAGACTAGTTTATTTAAGTGGGATCTTACCTGCTCCCTTACAAACTTAATTTCCTTTCTGCTAGACAAATCAGGGGAACCATGTCAGATTTGGCATTTCAAATGCAGAAAAGTATTAAAAGACTTGGTGACTTTTTTGTTTAAATCTTGCATTATAGTGCTCTTCCTTTAAAACTTCTTATAATTTCATTGACTGTAGTTAGTAACCATGCAAATGTCAGACAGTAACTTCAGTGGTAGCCTACCACTAGTGTAAATTAAGCTGTGTCAACATGTTTTCATTGGTCAGTATGGGGAATTTTCATTCTCATTAGTCAGTGCTGGTTGGGTTCATTTGGCCACCCATATAAACTGTGTTTAGTGTACAGTTGTACAGGATTCATTTTCTCATTTCTTTTGCTCCAGGTGCAGTTTGTGTGCTGAACTGAGATAGCTACATCTGTAGATTTTTTTTTTTTTTTCTATATGATGCCAATTAGCCATGAGACACTGTCAGCCTGTAAAGTATAGATGTCAGTGTATGGGAATAGGAAGTTTTTGTAACAAAAATGCAGCATGCTTTAATCATGGAATGTTTCTCTTATTGCTTGCACTGTACACTCAGTATGTGGTTTGATCCATCTGTTTGTCACACTTGTCGGTAACGTCAGAACCGGTTAACGGATCTCTTGTAGGGAACAAATCTGCAAAGCCTGGAGAGATGTGGAAGAATAACTGTGATTTGGGAAGGACTAAAATATTGTGGCAGTTCAACAAGAGAGATTCAAATAAGGGACAAATGGAGAAGCAGATGCATTTTGTGTTGAGTTTTAGCTATTTTACATTAAGCAATGTGTTGTGAACACAGCAAAGATTAGTTGGTGAGTGTGTTTTTCATTTTCAGAATCTTGTACTGTGACTGAGAGTTTATCCTTAAGGGGGATAGGGGCAGGGGCATCAGTATTATAAGGGTTTAACTGTGGTAAGAGGAGACTGTTTTATTGTTTCACCATATACAGTGAGTACTTCATACCGGTTTTATGACACTGCAAGGTCTGTTTTACCATACTATTCAGCACTAAAATGTTGTCAGAAAGGCCCCCTGCTTTCCTTTGTATTGTTTTGGAGTGAAAATTTGCCCTTCCTTCAAGGGCAAGGGTGAGCTTGGCCAGCATGGACCTTCAGCTAATGTACAGGCTGCATAGTTGCTAAATGCTTACGTCTTTTTTTTCCTCTTTCCCTAGTCCTAGAGATCGACTTCTCAGAGCTTGTTCTGGAAGAAATCATTGGCATAGGGGGCTTTGGAAAAGTGTATCGAGCTGTATGGATAGGAGATGAGGTTGCTGTCAAGGCAGCTCGCTATGACCCTGATGAGGACATCAGCCAGACCATTGAGAATGTCCGCCAGGAGGCCAAGCTCTTTGCCATGCTAAAGCATCCCAACATCATTGCCCTCAGGGGCGTGTGTTTGAAGGAACCTAATCTTTGCCTGATCATGGAGTTTGCCCGCGGAGGATCGCTCAATAGGGTGTTGTCTGGTAAAAGGATACCTCCTGACATACTGGTGAACTGGGCAGTGCAGATTGCCAGAGGAATGAACTACCTGCACGAGGAAGCAATTGTTCCCATAATTCACCGTGACCTCAAGTCCAGCAACAGTAAGTGCTACATAGTGAGCAGTCAGTGCTGTGATATGGTTTTGGGAAAAAATCATACAAAGAAAAGAGGGGAGTGATATTAATTTAGTGATCCTTTCTTGTGAACCACTGTATCCTCTAATTCAATACCAGAAGGGTTTATTTTTATACAGTATGGTGCTATAGATCACTGGAAACATATAAATGCTTTCAACCTGTAGAAGCAACTTAAATGATTGGATGCAAAAGCAACTGTGAATAAAGCATGCTTTGCAAGTAGTTCATATAGTGTCTAGGTTTTATTGGCATTTCAACAGACTTCTATATGTTAAAAAGCCTTATTGAACTTAAAATGTGTGTTTTCCTTCCACTTTTTGGAAGAATAAATGCTTCTTTGTAAAGAAGATCTTTGCTAGATTTTGCTGTACAGATGAGATGCAAGCCTGTTTTCCTTATGGGAGATTTAACCCATCCCAGCTGAATTGGATCTTCTCTTTATCCATCATAGAGCTGGTGTTGTCAGAAACATTAACTCACGTGAATAAAATGTCCTTGTACACCCAGTACTTCAGCTGATATTTGTGATGCTTTATGTGATACAGATCACGCATTAGAGAGCAAGGGGGACTGAAATTTGGTAGTTAGGATTGTGGAAATCAGTGAAATCACAGTGAAATCAACTGCTCTGTAATACTGACAGCATTACTGTGCATTGCTTGGGTGTTGTTCTTGTAGTGTGTCTCACTAACTTCTCAAAGTCAAATGCATACGAAGAACATTATTTATGAGTGTGGGAGCAAAGTGCTGCAGTGGTTTAGAGATCATCATCTCCTTTCCTGATGTTCAGCCTTTCTCTCTGCTTGTCTGTATCTAGATGGCAAAAGCAAACATGGACCTTCATGTTTTCTGTGGTGGTTTATATTGGTGTGTTAGTATGAACTCATTGTCATTTATGGCTTGAGTTAATAAGAAGCTCTATGAACTGGCTGGTTGGGATGCAGGTATATGTTCCCTTTTGCTTTGAGGGCAGGGACAATAGCAAAGAGGTCTGATGGATGGGAATTTTAATATCTTAAATAGATTCACTAGCATTAATTATTGCAATGCTGTAAATTTTCAGGCCGTGCAGTATCTTCCTATGTTTTTTGGCTTCAGATCTCCTGACTGTGAATTTACTTAGTTGGTTGTGAAAGAGTAAAAGAGATACTATTAGTTCTTGTTAGTGAGTTTGCAAATAGGAACTCTAAGAGCCTTCAAGTTAGTTTCTACAGTATTGTTCTTATAGTAACAAAGTTTCCCATTTTGTTAGAGTAAGGCAATCTTAATGTTGATAAAGATTCCCTGATATCCAAACCCTTCCCTTACAGATGGCAAATATATGGGCATGTTGATAAATGCTATAAAATTAAAGAATTATATGCTTAAAATTAATGAATGATTGTATCTGTGAATAAGAAATAATTGCCTTTCGGTGTTGTGCCTTTCCTCCTCACCTAAGAAACTATTTACTTGCTTATTTTGCTAACAGGCCATTAAGATTTCCTTATTAAGTGCTAGTTGGACATTTTTGAGGTTTAGAATCAAAGTTATTTCTAAAATAAAATATGGTTGGTTAGCTTCTAGCACTTTGCTGTTTTATTCAGACCAGAGGCTTCTAGTTGTAGAAGCAAAAAGTATGAAGAGAACCAACCTAACCAGAGGGACACCCACTGCACAGTATTACCATCCAAACAGATATGGGTGCTAGAAAACATCTGGACTGTTAGCAGCAAGAATAAATGTCTCTTGTCACAATGAATCAGCACAGTGTAATTGTGCTCCACTGTAAATGGTTGGTGAGAAGTTGCTACATGTGTTACTATAATTTTCCTCTTTTGGGAGGAAGCAATAATAAAGAAAGAGGAAGAATGAGTGGGAATGCCTCTGAAAGGATTCAGAGATGTTCTATGTTTGGAGGGGAAAGATAGAGAACTTAAATGGTGATCCTGACCAAGAGAGCATCAGATCTAGTAGAGAAGTGATGGGTATAGGAAAATTCTATCCCAGATAAGGCTGGTACAAGCAGTATTATATTTGGGAAGCTAAACCAATGCAGGAGCTGGTACTGGAGGAAAGGACTTAAAATATTTTAAGGAAAAATTATTGATTTTTCTCTTTTGAAATAAGATAAATTAGTAACCTTGGGTACAGGCTTGACATGTTGCAACAGCTGTTTATTAAACAAAATGGAGTTCTTCATTCTGTACTATGTTATTGAAGAAAAATTAAAAAACATATATTCTATTTTAAATGTTTGAAATACATGTTCTTTTCTGACTGTATCTACAGAGTAGGCATTGTAACTGTTAGATTATGACAATGGTGGAGCTTTTTTGTGGGGATAAGGGATTGTAGGATAAACAACTTTGAGCTGCCTAAGTCATGTCTTTCTTGATTACTCTGTCACTGTATTGCTGAAATCCCTTTTCTCATATAGAATAAGCATCTTAGAAATTTGTCTGTTTCCTATGGAAAGCTTTTTACTAGTTTTGTAAAGGTTAGTGTACTAAGTATATTATTGCATCCTGATTAAAATATAGCTTGCATTTTGTCTGTTTTTCTGGTGAACTTAGTTTTCTCAATTACCATGGATAATGGAGAGCAGGTTGTCTCGTTAGCTTTGTGCCTGTAAGATTAAAAGCTTCTAGCATTTTCTTTGTACAAGTTACCACTCACCAGGTGACAGGCAGTGAGTGATGTGTCTGTGGTGAGGAAAGAGCTTCTGCTTGCAAGAACTTGGAAATGATTCTTGCAGATGCATTTCTTACATGTACTTACATTTCTTACATGTACTAAACATCTACAAATGCTGTAGAGTCATGGGAACATCAGCTGTATTGATCTACTGATTGGTAATATCTGTGTTAATAATAGATTGTGATTCTTGTACATCTCATCTTGCCTTCAAGCACCAGCTGGGATGTACATGGTACATCTGAAGCTGCAGAATTAGTTAGTTTGGGAGTTAGGGAACAAGATCAGGCAGTGGGAAAGGGCAGAGTTGCCTTATTTAAAATCAGTTTGTCTACTAGAGGAAAGGAAAATCAGAGAATGCTTTGCTGTCAGATGTCTGCTTATATTTAGGCAGGCACAGAATGCATGAGGACAGTACTTTATGATGAATCTTTGAAGCAGGTCACATTTTGAGGGCACCCCAATACAAATCTGGAAATTATCCCATTATATAAGGATTTGGAAAAAAAAAAAAGTTCTTGATTTAAACTGTTGCAGCTTGGTGGACTTGGATAGTATGTGCTAAAACAATGCTCAGAATAATTGTCAACATTTCTGGTGTTGTAAAAAAGGACATAGGGAGAAAAAAGATAATTTAGGAGACTATTTAGTACTGCTGTGTGAGGAGATAAGTTCTCTTTTTATTTTGGGCATTTGATTTAAGGGATTCAAGTTATTCCATATGAAAATTAATCTTATTAATCTGACAGAATCCTCAGTGGCTGCTGCTGCTTCTCTTCATGTGGTGATATTTCCAAACTTTCCTTGGTTGGTGGGCCATTGAGTATATGTTACAGAATTCTTAGTAGGCCTTTCCCAATGTGAAAGCATCTAAATAATCTAAATGCTGAGCTATAGAAAAAAAAAAAAAGGCAACTAGAAATGCCCACTGAAGTCAATGTCACTGCACTTAGAACAGCTCTTCAGAATTTCCCTTTCTTTTATCTCTCATCTGTGATTCAAGTCTTATTTCTGGCCAGAGAAAAGTACCTGGCATATTATGCTTAGGATCAAAAACGACAGTTGGTTTTAGTGAAGTATTGCAAATAATGAAGTTGGTCCTGTTTGTCTGTCAATGTTAGATATGCCAGCATTGCTATAGGAATAAAGCCAATTAACTAATACTCTGGAGAGCTAGCAAAGGCATATTTGATTTTTTTTTTACTGTCTCAGCAAAACACATTTGTTATTTGCACTGCATTGAAAGATTTTGCTGAGGGTTTTCATGCCAGTTAGCAGACATTAGCAGGAAAGTGACATCGCCAAGGTCAAAGAAAGAGGTCAAAATAAACCCCAACAATTCAGATTCAGCCAAGTCATATTCTTCCTTTCAAGTTATTTGAAGTCTTTACCTCTCCTTTTTGGACTACCAATGTAAGCTTGTGGTATCTCAAGATTCAAAGCTCTACCTTTGTAAAAGAATTCCGATCTCTGCTATAGCTTTGGTTACTTAATGTAGTTAAGTTTATCTGTTTGTAAAGATGCCAGTAGAACTGACTTTCCACATAGTTTATGGATAGTTATATATAGTATAGTATAATATCTATATCTATATCTATATCTATATCTATATCTATATCTATATCTATATCTATATCTATATCTATATCTATATCTATATCTATATCTATATCTATATCTAGTATAATATCTATATAGTATAGATATTGTAAGTCCTAGGACTTGTAAAACATGTAAAACATAATGAAGCTATTTCAGTGATATCTGAATGCTTTTCACTGGATGAATAATTGATCTGGCCTTAATTGATTAGTGCCTTGACCTGTAAGAGGAAAGTGGTAAAAAGGTGAAGTTTTGTGGGGGTGGTTGGGTGGTGTGAAAGACAACAGCTTGAGATTAATTTTCAGGGAGCAAAAATCAGTAAAATTCCTTTTTTCTTCCTTTTTTTTTCTAGTTTAAAAATGGTGTGCAGTAGAAATCAGAGCTTTCAAACAGGCTGAATATACTCCCAAGACGGATGAAAGATGACTTCAGGTTCTGCCCTTATGCAGTTACCTTATTCTATCAACAAGCTATAAGATATTGCTGATGGTGTATAACTCCTAGTTCTGGTTACTCTGCTTATATTGCTCTTTCTCCCCAGAGTATAGTCATTTGTGCTGATATCCTGGTCACTTGTATTGTAGTTAAAAAAATCCAAATAGCCATAATTTTTTGCATTTGGTAATATGATGAGGAAATTGATGCCGTTAATACTACACATTTTCACTGAAAATAATGAAAAAAATATTATTAGTGAAGAAGATGTAAATTATGTGTTGCTAATGTTTAAGATGTTAAGATACCAGGAATTCGCAGAGGTAGGTTGACAGTTTGTTTTAGCTGAATATGGATTGATATTTTCACTGTTAGGTGCAAGTCAAAAATAGGAAGTCTTTATGATATAAGTTTGATGCCCACAAGAACATTTTGGTGTTCTCCTGCCCACACTAAGTGGTAAAAAGGCAACTTCACAGATGGAATCTGTTACCTTCACAGACAAGTATGGAAGAGCACCTCTTGTTTTTAATAAATGAAATGGTGTCTATTACATTTGAAACCCTAGCTAATATCCTTTTCATGTAATTGAGCCACTGTGTACAGTTTTTGCAGGATTCTCTCTGGTCCTAAGGAAAAATAACGTAGAGTTGTGGTGCTAAGCACTTTATTCAAATGGTGCATATGGAAGCATAGAACAGACCTAAGCGCTGTCATGCAGCAGGCGTCCGTAGGCTTCCCCTGAATTCACTGTCTGACCATCTGTGACAGAGCTGGGAAAGATCTGTGTTCTTCTGAAATTTCTCAGGAGCCAGTTAAGAGTGAGAACAGCCTTGTGGTATTTCTGGGAAGCTAGAATAGCTCTTTGCTCTCCACTTTTTTTTTTTTTTTTTTTTGGGTGAGGGGGTGTTTCTTCCACATCATTAAACTTAATTTGAATTTTGACTGACTTCTGTCAGCAGCTGCACTTTTGCTTTTCTTATCAAACAATTCCACTCTGAATTTCAACATATCTGAAACAAACTCGCTCTTGAAGCATCAGACATTAAACATAGTCTTGCTCTTTGGAGTGATGATTCATCACCCAAGATGATTCTTTAATTTTAAGTAATATCCCATTTTGAAGGCTGTGTATATTTCCTTATGACAGGACAAGGGAAATCTTAGAAAGAATGCAGGGTATACCACATGGTTTTAGGTAGTTGCTTTTTGGTATGTGTTTGCTTTCTAATTCTAGGATAGTTTGTTATGTTGGTGTGACTTTGATTGCCAAAAGGTCACCAAAGTTGACTAGCTTCTTTGCTAATTGCTTGTTAATTGTCCGATGGCTAATGGAAAGGCATCCTCAGACCTGAGTTTTTTGCAGATATGAAAAAGAAATAGTAACAGAATCTCATGCACTGAGAAAAGAAACTATTCCAGTGCATAAAAATTCAGAATTATGTTGTTTGGTTTCATCACCATTTCTTAAGTTCAGAAAGAAGAGCTCTTGTCCACAGAACAGTAAATCATTATGTCCTAGCCTGTAGAATAGTCATTGTCGTGGTAATGGCAGCGTGGTGCAGCATCACTTAGGGTCCTCTTGGGAAGGAAGTAGCCAGAGGACATGCAGCCTTCCAATGAACTGTTTGTATTACTGCCACACACAGACCCTTGCTTTCTAGAGGCATTGTTTTATTGCTCTCGCATTTATTGTAACACAATTTTTTATTAAAAACAAAAATACCCTCCCAAAAGAGAAAGTGTTACCTTGTGCACATGTGGATTCCACATTGTCTCTGAAATTCTGTATGTGCTTTGAATGCTGTAAGTCTTATGTAGAGGATAATTTTTGCAGCTACAAGCCAAGCTCCCAGTTTTCTGTACATCCATCTCTCTTGCGTTATGAAACAGGCTCCTGGATTTTGCTTTGGCCATTGAGAAATATTAAGAATCTCCTGTTTGTAATCAAACATGGCTTCCTCCTTGCCTACGTATAGACTAATTGTTCAGATGCGTAGCAAATGTAAAGAAAAGCTGGTATGAACAATTGCTGTAAGGATGGTAGAGATAAGGGTGGTGGGATGTATGTGAGCCAGCCCATGTGGTTGACCTACTGCAAAAACATTGGATTTCCTGTTGTTTCTCCTTTATAAATATGGGCCTATGGAAAGATGTTAGAGAATAGTCTTTCATTCCTTTTGATTTTGCACTGTTCAAGGATCCTGATAATAAGAAAAATCCCATAACTTTGACTGATAGAACTCGATATACCTAATTCTGCTTGTTGAAGTGTTGTCAGTCTTGCCCTGGGTTTATTGATTAGCTTTTTCTTATTTCATGTAATCAGTCACATAACGTGTGTTTTTGATATGATTATGGTCATCTGGTAACCAGGGAGTATTCCCAATACTTCATCAGATTGTTGAGTAGCTAGAGTCTTAAATCACAGAATAAGCTGGGTCAAAAAAAGTCTAATTGTATGTAGCACATCAAAAAGTGAACAGCTTTTTGATAGCTCTATTGAATGATTTATCGTGTGTAGACTTTCATGTATATCAGCACAGGAATGCCCTCTTTCTCAGCAGCGGGCAACTTGTTCTGCTCACCTTAAGGTCAAACTGCAGTATTCAAGAAATTCTTGAATTTTACTGTTATTAGATGTAACTTGTTGTTGACTGTACATCTAAGAGCCTTTTAACATTTGTTTGGATGAATGGAAATACACCTTCCACCTTTTAAAAATGTTTAAAATTAGTTCTGATTTTAAAAACCCAATAAAACACCCAGCTTCTGGTGTGGATCATGCTGCTGCCTGTGAAGCTTTTATGTCTTTCTTACCTTCTAGGTTTTGGAGTACCAGCTTATTCTATGAATGAGTTTGTGTTGGTGTTATTAACCATTTCATAAAGATGTCTTAATTGAAACCAAAACAAAAAAAATTGGGCTACCTTTTTCCATCATGAATTTCCTGTTTATATTTGCCTGGAAACAGCTCCCACTGAACCAGCATTATTATTAAACCTCTTTTTCAGACAGTCTCTTGAGAAACAAATGATGAATGTCATAAATGGGAAGGTTTTACTCTTCCCTTTTTTTGTTGTTGCCTAATACAGTTCTTTATTTGTTGCTTTCAAACTGATACGGTTTGGCAATGGCCTGTGTTGAGTATAGATGTAATTATATTTTTTCCTTGGCGCGTTTAACTAATTATGAAGAGTACAGTAATCCATGCCTGAGCTAGAGGTTGTTCCAATGTCAGCAGTATGGTAGGATTTAGTCTGAAAGCAGAGCTGAACAGCTCTATTTTTCCCAGAAACTCACCTGAGCATTCTCCAGGAGCATTCAAACTGTTTTGTACGGATCACTAAAGCGATAAGACTTTTTACAGCCTGGCTAGGTGAAAGGATCGATTCTAAATATATAGGGGCTTTGGAGGCCTGTCCTCTCCCCTCCCCCATTATCCATTAGCTCTTTAGAGTTACTGTACTGCATGGCTTAAAATCCAAGAACTGCTGAGCTGTCACATCCATCACCTCTTCTAGATTGATAGAAGAGGACAGTTGTGCAGCTTTATGGATTTGCTGAACCCTGACATGTACCCAGTAATTAAGAAGGTATTGGTTCCAAGGTGCACATATATATTTTTTAAATGTACTGTTGCTGAATGGTTAGTAATAAAAGAGAGAAAATATTTGCTTATTACTAGAGGCAATATTTGTGGGTTTTGGCTTTGCTTCTAAGATGTGAAATTTTGGTTGGGTCCTAAATTCTATCCTCTCCAGGATCTTATGCAACACTTAGCCTTCTGCACCTCAAACAGATGTTAGGATAAAGATCCAGTTCTACTGCATGAAATGAATGGCAGAGTACCCAACAGAAGGTAAAGGCTACACACAGAAAGCCCGGACTTATTCCATGTGCAGATCAGTTAATCACTCTAAGTACTTTGAATGCAGGATCAAGAGCAGATTGCTCATTATCTGGATACTTGTGAAGCAAAGCTGTGCTGGCTGATTGTGGAAGGTAGAGCTAAAATTGCAAATTAGATTTTGGCAGACTGCTACAAAATGAGGTCTCATTTTGGAGCGAATTTTTGAAATCCTTTTCCAAATGCTTAGTTATGTCCTCAAGACAGAATGCCAGTGTACTGCCAATAGGACTTAATAATTAAAAAAAGGATTGCCTGGCAACCTCAGTCCCTTGTTCCCTTTGCAATAGCGCTGCTTTTTTGACTTGTTAGGCAAACTGCAGACTTGATAGCTATCCTCTGTCTCTCTGAGACAATGCAGCAGCATGAAGCAGTATATTAAGGCTATCTTTTTATCTAATATCCAGTATTTACCACCTCCAGCATCTGAGCTGACACATATCTTGGGAAGTTTTCCTTATTTATAGGAGGCAGAAATAGAATTGGAACAATCAGATTAAGTTCAGTGAAACCACCTTCTATGCAAGAATATTTTTGTTTCATCTATGAATACTTGTCTCCTTGAAATAAGGACTGTTCAGAAGCTAGAGGAGAATGTTTAATCTTTGTATTACTGTAGTACTTTCTGTATAAGAACCCTGAAGATTTCACACTGCATTGCATTTCTTCAGATTACAGTGGAATTTTTAATTCTTTTTCAGATAAAAGCAAGTAGAAAAAGTAGTAATTGTCCCATGCAAGAAGCAAAAGATGCTTATCTGATTTTTTCTGAATTAGTTTTAATTTAAAAGTATTAATCCACATTTGCATGAATTTCACAGCCTTGCAGTAGTTGAAAGTATTTGGTCTGGAAATAGACTAGGAGACAGTGAAAGGGATTTGTACAAAGTGCAAATTATACCTGTATTGTGGGGAGATGAGTGAAAAATGTTCTGTGGGCTGAAATTGTCTGTCTCAGTTGTGAAATTCCAGGGTCTGTGTGTGCCAGAGAAGAAATTTAAATAGAGCTCCTTCAGAGCTCTCCTTGCTTGCATGTTCTGTGGTCTGAAAAACAACCCTTAGAAAGCATACGTGGTTGAGTGAAAAGATTCTTTGTTCAAAAGAAAGTTTCCTGAAACAGATTGGCTCAGTCTTGGACATATTCTGCCATGGGTGGGTGGCAGAGTCTGGATCCTGTGATCAGGATTGCTCAGTCTTTTATCTGTTCTGGCAAACCTTCAACTTCAGTAAGCCTTTAGCTTTCTTGGGAAATTTGTGTTAAGCAATTTTTGGATAAATTTGGATCTGTTTGGAAATGGAAATATTTCCTGTTTCATTGAACTCTTGCACTTGAGACTTCTGCTTTATTGGTGGCAGAGAGAGGTTTTAATGGTAGCACCCTCCCACTGGATTGCTCTTAAATCATACCACAGAAATGACTTGCATTATTTAGAACTGAAACTCTGCTCGTGTTTTGCATTTAAGGATCTTGGAGTGAAACAGTGTTTGCTTTCATAAAGGTTTTACTTTGTTCTTTCATTAAAGTTCCTGTGCCTGGGATTTGGTGGACTCAGTATCTGATCAATCTCTTTACAGTACCTGAATTATCTAAATAGAGGAAGTAGATGGGCTGATGCTTATTCACCATCTGACTACTTTTGGTAGTTTGCATTTTGGTATTTTGTATTTTGGTCAGTAAAGCCACAGTAAGTTGTTCTGTTTTCAGGATGGAGGAAGAAATAAAATGTGTCCAGTATTCCCACCCACAATGGTACTCCAGCCAGTGTCTTTCACATTCCAGCTATGACAGGGTAAGCGTTAGTTCCCTTCTTTATAGGTCCCAGTTGGAAAGCTGTGGTTGTACAGTAGCAGATGAGCAAAAGCCTGTGGGAAAACAAATCTGGTACTAGGCTGTTGTGCCCATTGGTGCTTCAGTTGCTCTGGAATGATCTTCAGAAATACCCAACTTACTGCATCTTTGAGGGTTTCAGGCCTTCTCAACACTACATCCAGATGCTATGTCTGGTAGCTGACAGTCAGGACCTCACCTGGGACATCCACCACTCACTTTGTGTCGTTTAAGCTCAGTCTTGCTTGAAGTACCTTTGTAGTCAGTTTTTCTTACATTTGTGGCAGAAGAGCTTCTGATACTTTGTTCTCCCAACCTGTTTTAAAGCACTGATATCCACCCTAGCATGCTAGAAACACTTAAATGGTACATTTTTCTGTGAAAAATTGATAAAGCTTAAAAATATAAGAGTAAAATACATGAGTTAAAGTTGCTTTATCGCTAGGTAGTAATTTTTTTCATAGTCTGCCTAGAACTGTTATATTTCAATAAAAGAATAGTACTCTAACACTAAAATCTGACTGTATTGTCTCTTCTGGCGAGAAGTTACATGGAAGTTAAGTATGCAGCCAGCAATCATCCATCCAGTTAGAATTATATCCTGGTGTACCACAGATGACAAATCCAGATCATTTCCCCCACAGTAGGTTTCCTTGTCTTCTGACCTTTTTCCTTACATATTTCTTTCTGTATGCTTTCAGTTTTCATTACACTCAGTTCTGCTCTTATTTCTTTTTGTATTTCTCCTTCACCTAATTATTGTGACCATTTCCATCAGGCCTGACATTCATTAGCTAATAGCTTTCTATTCTTGTGTGCCAGATTTACTGAGTAGCATCACGCACAGATAATTGACTTGATGTGAACTGTGAGCTGGACTATGCAAGAGACTTTCTTAGATATTTTTGCAAATTTTCACATTTCTTAATAAACACATTCTCTGGACTGGGAAATGGAGCATTGTTGATATAGCTTTTGTCATGAAGTACAGGGATGATGGGCAGTTTGGTGGTTAACTCCTGTCGTGGTATTTCAGGGGGATATTTTTGCTGAGAAGATCACACTGTAGTAGTTACTTCCTAAATGTTGTTCTACTTCTGAAGTGATGAGTCAGCTTGTAACACAAGCAAAGCAAAGGAGTATGCTGTTCAGCACTAAACTATGCAGATTAACCTAATCCTTTATCTAGGCTCAGAAACCAAAAAAAGGCAATTATGACCATATTTTGCTGACTGGACACTTAATGTTGATGATTGAAGAGCCATTTTGTACCAGTTCTTTGATGTTGCTAGCAACTGGATCAGAATATGTTAGTGTTTATTTTTCCTTACTTCTTGTTCCCCATTGCTTTGGCCCATTGGATGCTAAGAATGCTGTCCAAACTGTTCAAAAGTGTATCTGCAAATTAAAACAACCATTCCCAAAGAAACAAGCAAAAATCTGACAGTGTTCCTGCCTTCCAGGGGAAGTATGTTTGGGAAAGGAGGTTATAATGTGTTTCTTCATTCTGCTGGTGTAATGTGAGCAGAACAGAGAATTAAAACAGCAGCTGTTAATTTTATTGCCAATTTTTTTTTAATTTCCCTTGTGAAAAATTTCCTTTGGTGGAAGCGATCTACCTCTTTAAACTATTTTTCTTGGTGCATACTGGAGGTAGTATAGCATTGGATGAAAAATAGAGAGTATCTGACTGAGGTTTTGTAGTGACAAACTTAAAACTTAAGTAAAGATTCATTATATTCATTTTGGTGATCAGATTGAAAGATTTGCTGCAGATGATTTTTCTGTTTGTGTAGGATAGAGGAGCATGTTTTTAGAAGAAGAGTAGATGGGTTTAAGAAGAAGAAAATTAAAAGAAAGGGATAGAAATGTATTTATTCTGACAGAAGGAATGAAATTCAGACTTAGAGCTCCTAGCATAATTGGAAAGGGGTAATACAAATAAACTGGGTTAAACAGAATGAAGAGTGTATCAGCAATGCAGTTATTTGCATTGCAACACTATAGCAAAGTTCAAAATATTCCCAAAACAGAATTTCTCAGCAATTTTAAAGTTCCTAATACAGTGGCTAAGAAGTAGAAATGATGCATATTAGATGTGGTTTACCCAATCTCTTAGGGTTTTTTAAAACATAAGTGCAAGTAGATCAAAGGATATACAGCTTTATGCCTCTCAAAGGTTATACATCTTTATTCCCCTATCTTTTATCCTGTTTTGGCATATCTGTGTATCTGCTCTTTCATCTTTCTGGTAGATACATGAGTAGTGAAAACACAGCTGTATAATACCTGGAAATGATGTCTTAGTTGCATTATGGCTTTGGGTGTTTGTCAGTAATGTTCTCTATTGACTTTCAGCTGATTGAATGATGATTAAGGTGAATTGTACAAGAAGCAGTGAGAGATGACCTTCAGCTGCCTTTGAGGGGAACGGGACAGTTTTACTTAAGACTTCTTTTACAGTAGTATCATCTTGGATTGCATTAGCTGTCATACTAATAGAACAATATATTTCTGACAACTTAATTTTAAAGATGTTTAGACCACTGAGATAATCTTGGAATAAGTAAATTGGTTTTCACCAGATCTCTCTCTATCATCTTGTGTATAGGGGAATTTCTGTAATTGAAATAACTTGCTTATACCAGACCACAGAGATTTATGTGGCTTGAGTAAGCACTTAGCACAGATGTGCCTCTAGTCATGACAGGCTCCTGTGGAGGGTAATTCGGACATGTGCTTGGAATCCCCTTCTGTAGAGGCTTTGTCTTTTCTCTGAGTGTTTGGAGCCTGGGAAGACTGCCTTCTGAGATGCTGTTGGTTTCATGTAAGCCAGCTGTCATTGTAATGATCCACAGCAATAGAGGGGAGAGAACAGGAAGGAGAAGACATTCAGCTTTTGAACATGGGAGGCTGTGGCAGGTGTGCATCTGTTGCATGCATGCAAGACAGAATTTCATCTCTATAGAAGTGTTTATTACTTGCCTCCAGGGCAACCTTTCTGTTGTTTTATCTACTCATTTATGGTAGACTTGTAACTTGGCTAGCTGTTAATTTTTGTAACTTCAGTTTGTATTCTTTCAGAATTCATTTGATCCTCTGTTTTGCCACTTGGAATTAACCAGTGGTTTTGGTACTGTACACAACGTCCTTAATAACAAAATTTTGAAGGTGTGGGTGTCAGTATTTTCACTGCAGTGATTTCTCCTTCTGAAAGGTATCTATCTCCAGTGGCTTGTGATGATGAGACAGAACTGAAGATCCAGCTGTAGGAGCTACATGAAGGCTGAAGGATATGGTGGCATTTTAGAAATCTTAACCACGTTGGTTTTTGTATTGCTCTGAATACTAAGTTAGATGTTTTTTCTCTTTCTAGTAAAGCACAATAATTTGGAATTCAGTGGAACAGGAGGAAGAGCTGACTCAGTGTCAGATAACATTGTGTCAGTCTACTCCTTTGATAGTTCTGTTCCTGTGATGTTTGTTTTCAGTACAAATCTTTGTTTGAGCAACAAAAGCATCTAAGTTGGCCATGGCTCTAGAAAAGAAATCCTCATTCTTCTTGAGCCACTGATATACAGGTGTGGCTCATAAAACTGAGAATCAAAACTTTTGAGATCTGTTTTCACTAGGTTCTGGGTGCTTCCACAGGCTTAATGACTTTCAGTTAGGCTGACATTGGAATCTGTGGAAAGCCTGCTAGCTATTAATGTACATATACAGAACTGTGCTAATACTGGGGAAGGTAAATTGGCTTCACCTGTCCTCAAGAAGTTGGTTTCCATTGCTTTCAACTCTGCTAGAAAAGCTGCTAGCTCAAATCATAGACAAGCAGACAAGCATAAAAGGATCCTGGGTACATCTTTAAATGGTACCAGCATTGGCAGAGTTAACACTGTCATCTTTGTATGGGTTGAAACTGGCATGCCATGCAGTATTGCCTTTCCTCTTTGTTACTGCAACTTGTTTTGGCCAGAGCAGAAGCCAAAGCATCACACAGATGGAAGCCTCTATCAAAAAGTATTGAAAATATAACGACGACAAATTAGGAAATTTTTCACAAGAGTCTGATAGGAAAATATTTTAGTGCTTCTTGTAGGGCACCTAAGATTTCTTGAGGAATATGGTGGAAGCTCAGTAAACGTTCAATTTAGAGAAAAAGAATTATCATAACGTTGATAAGAGGAGGCCCAGTATTTAATTTCTACGTTTATATCTCAGCTTTCTAATATGCCTTGATTGATTCTTGCCTTTCAGGACTTACACTCTGCCTGGCTTTCAAGGGATAAATCAGTGGGGTCAAATCAAGGGTCATAATGACTCTTGAAAGTCCATGTGGTAACAAAGTTCTTAGTACACTCTTAGTGATTGAAATTACATATGATTTCGCTGTGTATCTGGATCTGGATGACTGCCTGATCTAAGGAAGGTCTTGTGAAGAGATATGAAGGCAAATTTGATGATACTCATTCTACACTGGGGCGTATGGAGATATTGAAGATCTGTCTTGCTGGACAGAATTTCTGTGAGCTGTAAGTAATGTCTCATTGTCAAATGCTTATTTTCCTGAGGACACGTTCCAAGTCTTTCAGGATTGTATGAAAACATACCTGAGCACTAATGGATTATCACTCCTGTGAGCACACACATCCATGGTACACTTCACTGAAGGTTGCTGACCATTTTAATGTTACTTTAAGCCATTATGCTTTCCTTTGCACTTGCACAGTAAGCGAAGAACATGGTGATTTCCTATATTAAGTTGTTTTTCTGCAGCATTTGGATGGTGAAAGCTATCTGAATGTACTTGTAATACCTGATTTGCTTCACCAGTCCTCTTTGCACACTGCTGGTTGGTTCTTGCCATGCTACTTAAGATGAGCTTTTAGCCTGTGCTACAGAGGAAAAAGAGGAGCAGTAGTACATAGCAGACCTTCATCTACAATTTGGTTGGCTCTATGCGTGCCCACAGGAAGAGATTTCTTGCATGGGCTTTGCTGAAACAGGGAAAAGTGGATCCGCCCCTGACAAGCTGACGCACGTTCTTCATGTTCCTGCTGCTTTGGATCTTGTTTTTCCCTGGTTGCTTGGTCCAGTGTCTTTGCTGCCAAGCTGTTTCTCTTTTGAAGGCTGGGAACATGAAAGATTTTCTGTTAAATTTTTCTGCCTATTTTAAACCTCTGTATCACTTGCAGATCTCTGAAATCAGCAGACAAGAATAAGATTTTCTTCCTTGGTATGTTAGGTGCATTTTGGTGTAAGTGCTCTATATCTGTGCCTGAACTTGTTTTGGTAGTGTAGTAGGTTCATTGTGGCTGGATTCCTGGCACCCACCAAAGCACCTCTGTCACTCTCCTCTGCAACTGCACAGTGGAGAGAAAATATAACAAAGGGTTCGTGAGTTGTGATAAGGACCAGGAGAGAACTCATCAAATAACATTATGGGCAAAAACAGACTCGAATTAGAAATATCAATTGAATTTATTAGTAAAAAAATCAAAACAGGGTAATGAGAAGTAGAAGACCTTAAAAGAAAATACCTTCCCTCTTCGCACCAGCACAGGGAGACAGGGAGTGGGGGTTATGCTCAGTTCGTCACACTTTGTTCCTGCTGCTGCTTAGGGAGAGGAGTCCTACTGTTCCAGCATGAGATTCCTCCCACAGGAGACAGTTCTCCGTGGACTTCTCCAGATGGGCCTATCCCACAGGCAACAACTCCACAAACTGCTGTGGTGTGAGTCACTTCCTGCACTCTTCCCTCATGGGGTGAGTCCTTCAGGCACATCCTGCTTCAACATGGATCCCCCATGCAGTCACAAGTCTTTCCACAAGTCTGCAGGTCCCTGCCAGGAGCCTGTTCCAGTATGAGTGTCTCACGGGGTCACAGGCTCCTCAGGCATCCACCTGCTCTGGCATGGGTCTCCTCCATGTGGTGCAGGTGGATCCTTACATCCATGTGGCCCTCCGGGGACTGCAGAGTAAGCTCAGCTCTGGTGCCTGAAGCACCTCCTCCCCTTCCTTCTGCACTGATGCTTGGTGTCTCCAGAGTTGTTCTCTCACATATTCTCACTTCACTCTTCTCTTGATGCAATTACATCTGCATAGAGAGCATGTTGCTTGTTTGTGTTTCATGTGTCTTGTTTGTTTTGTCGTGGACTAATACAAGTGCAGAAGTAGTACTTGCACAAGAGGACTTGCACTGAGTATTAAGGTGTGATAACTGATTCTAAATAAAATGCAGAAGCAAATGAGACCATGTTGATTAGCATAAACAAAATACATTTGCAGTGTCATAGCAACCTTCCATGTGTTCTCCATAATAGAATGTTTTTTAAGGAGCAGACTAACTCGAATTAATATTTCACCTATTTACAAGTTCTTCATTGAAATTCAGGCAAAAAGAAGAGGGGGAGAACAAGGTTTTTGGTTTGAAAATCTGACAGATGGGCGAGGGAGACTTCTGGCAGATACAAGTGAGCCTGTTGATACTGAATAATACAATGAAGAGAACTGAAACAGATGCTGGGAAGTGATACCATTCTTAAAATTAATTTTTAAAAATTTGAATAGCACAATTGCTATCCCAAGCAGTTATTACAAGGAAATAGAAAAGGAGCCAAGGATGTAACTAAGGAATCAAAGACTTGCAATAAATCCTTCTCTTTTGTTGTTCTTTTCTGTGGTCTTTTGTAATGGTAATTTTTCTTACTACCCTGCATCTGACAAAAGAACAAGTTCTGCATACAAAAGATCTATGTAAGTGCTAATTATTTTGTTAGAACTTAATACAAATCAAGGTAATTAGATTTAAATAACCTCTTACCAGGAAGGTATATACAGCGTATGTATAGCTGTGATATATGATGCTCTGTGCTGCTGTTGAGCTCATTCAGACAGAGTATGATCTGTGAACAATACATTTGTTTGTTCTTCATTGCTATTATGGAGGGAACCAAAAAAAACCCCAAACCCCCTAAACCCATACTTTCTTGTCTCAAAGTTCTTCTTTAACTTGACAACATCACTGTATATCTCTAAATTACTGCATTTAAATTTAAAATTACATTTTGTTATTCAGCCAGTTCTTTAGGCAGAATGGGTACAAGCTAGAAAAAGAAACACTATGTACATTCTAGGAAGCTTTTCTTGCTAACAATTTCTTTTAACACTTCTTCATCTGCTAGAAAGAAGTTAAAAAGATAGACTTATTTAAAGTAGAGGCCCAAAGGAAGGCCCCTTCTGTATCTTGGTTTCTTGTGGTGGTTCTGTTCTGCACTGAAGCAGCTGCTCTAAAAATATGTGTGCTTTTGCCAAAATGAAGAGAACAGTAACTCTAGGCCTCAATCTTTTTTCCCTGTGATTAGGAAAATGGAGCATTTGGTCATGTTAGAAATTTTTCAAAAGAAGCAAGAACCAGGAGTTTAACTTTATACCTTGAGTTGTCCCACAAAAATCTTTGAAGTAGTATTTTGTGAATTCTGAAGCCTTGTAAAAGGGTAACTGATTTTTTTTTTTTTAATTTTCAAAGAGCAATTTCTTTATTATTGAACTAAAAGCAGTGTTTTAACATTGGAAATGTATGTTACTTATAATGCAGACTGAAAATGGTCCTGAAGGTTATTTTATGTAATTTTTGCAGCACATTTGCATTTTATAGATTTTGTTATGATCCACGATTGTTTGATTATGATGGTTATGGGGTTTCTTTTATTTGGTTGAGTTTTTTTTTTGTTTGGTTTGTTTTTTTTGCAGTTGATACATCCATAGAAAAAGAAAAAACCTTGTCATGTTTTCCAAGAACCTCTATCTATACTGTCCGTAATGACATTAAAAACAGAGTAGCCACATGATGGTGTGCAACTGGCTTGGTGATTTTTGATGTGAAATATTTGGAATAATAGTAATGCAAATATTTTTTTTCTTTGTGGTGCTTTACAAAATGGCTTAAAATAATTTCAGAAGCTTATAGTTCCTTTAGTTATGTTAGTGCCCTCATATGCCTCATTGTGTGGTCACTTTGCACTGAGATAAAGAAAGAGGATAGTGAGATGCTGCTAAGGCAGAGTAGATACCTATGGGCTTTGGTTTACACATGGTGGTGTAACAGTACAACTTTCCAACTACAGAGGAATATGTATTTTATCACAGCATTCTTGAATTCTGCCTCAAGGTGTTATTAAAGTTCTTGGGTATGGACTCCTTTGCCACTGACACAGAGCTGAAAAAAGTAGTTTAGTAATGATGGGGGAGGGAGTGTATGGGTGTCTGTATGCATTCTGCAATTGGGCATGTTATTACTGATCAAAAATGTATTTTTTCAGTAGTGACTTAAAAAAATTGCACATAGAGCTTCTATTCCTAACATATTTACATGAAGGGTATATCCAACCTATGTGTGTATCTGGATTTACATAAAAAAGTCCTCTAAGCAGTTCAAGAAAAAGATGCTATTACTGGCTTGCTGAGAGAGGATTAATTAGGAAATGTCTTCCCTTATCTGGATTTCTAGAAGTTACAGTGGTTCACTTCCTCTAAGCAGAGCATTATACAGAGTGACACTCTGCACTATATTAAATAATTATGTTATTACTTCTCTGGAGCTTGGTACTTTGGTTAAATTTGAAGTAATTTGCTAGAGAACTGTTCAGTTGTCAGATGAAAGGATCAGCCTGAAATAACCTGTAATAGGGTATGGGAGGTTTGAATAACGAAAAGCCAGAGGAAAATATTAAAATATGGGGGATCTCCAGGAAAATCTTTTTTGTATAAATACTAGCTTTACTCTGCATACCTTTTATTCCCCCCTCCCCTCCCCCCCCACTTTTCTCCAGTACTGATACTCGAAAAGGTGGAAAATGGAGATCTGAGCAACAAGATGTTGAAGATCACGGATTTCGGCTTGGCCAGGGAATGGCATAAAACTACCAAAATGAGCGCAGCTGGGACATATGCCTGGATGGCTCCTGAGGTCATCCGCTCTTCCATGTTCTCCAAAGGCAGCGATGTTTGGAGGTATTGATTTGGCATTAAGTGATTGGATACTAAAGAGTAACTAGACCTGCCAAGAAGTCTCTTTTATGTGTAAGAATGGTGAACCAAATGTTAAAAATTCAGGTCTCAAAAAACTATATCCACCTTCTTTCCATCTGTCAGGCTCGTCTTAGACTTATTGTTACTGTAGAAAATAAGTGGTGGATCAGCTACTGCATGTCTCTAAATTTTTGTTGTTCTGTAAGTTTTCATTAAGATTATTTTGGGATTTATAATCCAAATCCTCTCTGCTTTATCTAAACCAAATTTTTTGTGTTTATTTGGCTCTCAAATGACATAATTAAAGGCCATAATACAGTCTGTGAAGTACGTTTTTTTTTTTCTGTTTTGCATACAAGATAATTTTGAAATACTTTGTTTTGGTAATAATCTGTCACTAGTATATGTGTACATAAACACACTGTACTAAATTGAATTCCCCTTGGTGTTTCAATCTGAATACTATGTTTTTCTCTTTCATAATAATTTTATTAATTACTTCTACCCTTCTAGTCTTTCACATAGGATAATAGATCTCTTATCTGGCTCCATCCGAGTATGTAATCCATAAGTAACTTGCATGTATATATTATCTTTTTCATTCATAGACTGGAATTTTTATGAATGAGCTAACTTGGTGGGGAAGAGTGTAAGGGCTGGCCCATATACTTCCAGAAATTGAGTTTGAATACCACTGTTAAGTGGATTGGTAAATATAGAATTCAGTAAATAGCTCCAGGACAGCGACTTTTCTGGATGCTGGATGACTTAGAATTAGTGCTGAACATCTGAAACAGATGAAACAAGAGAGAATTTTGTTTTTCTTGTGGAGAAAAAAGCTGTTGAAATGTCAGGGTCTTTGTCTTCATAGAAGTAAGATTCTGTCGCTGGCTACTAATGCTCCTCCACAAGTGACTGCATGTGTAAAACCTGTCAGGATAAAGAAATAGCCCAGCTGGCAGACTTGTCTGGCTGTTATAGCAGCTATTTGGTGTGGGGATTTTCATTTTCCTTGTTCAGTTTTGCTGAATAAATAATGTATTGCCTTGTGAAAAGTCTATGAACTTGTATTTTGCACTCTAATAGTGTGGATAAAATTCTGACTGTGTAATTTTAATGTGGTAGCCTCTGTAGCTAATCTGAGACAAATTGAGCAAGAACCAGGCTTTTATTTGGAATGAAGTCTGGCAGAAATTAAAATGTTACAGCTATGCACCTTTTCTGTGCAAGTGATGATGGTACTGGTTTGTACACAGCTTGTCAACCTCGAACATAAACTTGCTGTTCTCTGAAATAATGCCAGGAAGGGCCTTCAAGGGTAACCTGAGGGAAAGGGAGAAGGGAAAATGGAACAGTTTTCCTGTAATTGTAACTTTACTAACCCAGGCATGCTATGAACAGATCAGTAGATGTTCTGTACCATTTGGATTCATTTAAAAAAAATTAAGGGTTATTGTTATTCAGTCGGTTAGTGATTTTCATGAAGGTAGCACAAGTGCCTCTATACCTGTGCAAAAGTACCAGTTTGGTCATTGATTTAAGGATTGTGAATCACTTTGCAGTGATTAGGGGCTAAATAACTGAAATTATTTGTTCATTTTTCAGAATACTTTATTTCTGCTTCTAAGATTCCTTCATCACTTTCTCTTGGTATAGTTACCAATCTTCCCATGTAAAGAGGTTGAGTTCCTCACAATACTCTTCCCTAAACAGAGAATCACCACCATTAAGAGAACTTACATGCTGTCTCTGAATAAGCCTTTTCTTTCTGGTGGCTAAAACTTCTAGTTAAACAAGCTGGAAAGAACATGTATACAGAGGACAAATGCTTGGCAGTGCAATCACTACTAGTGTGTCAATTATTGTAAGCCCTAGATTTTACAAAAGCGGTCATGCACTTGTGTAATAAATCCTGTCCCCACCCGAGGATGCAACCTGAAATTCTTAACAGGATGAACTTTTATATCCTATTACACTTGCCCCTCCTCTTGTCCAGTTCAACCAGTTGGTTAATCACTGGAGACATAGTGGGTTTTTTTTTTTGCCTGACAACCTTCCAGTTAGTCTATGCAGCATCAACAGAATTGTCTCTAACATTCACAAACCCTTTTATTTCAACACCTTTTCTTTAAAGCTTATTAGAATAATACTGCTGGCTGAACTGTTGCCCAGCCTTTGAAGAAGAATCTTGTTCTGCTTGTGTCCTCACTGCACAAACAGGTGAAGAAGATGCTGAGGAAGATGCACGCTAGGACTGAAATTTCCTGAGTCAGTCTTATCATAACTAGCTACTTCATCTTTTCAAAAAGAGTGAGGAATGGCCATACATGGTATCTATCACCAGGGTCTGGGCCTTTGTGAAGCTTGTTCATAATACCAGTACTTAGTAAATCTTGCTGGTGAAAACTTGTTGCTCTGGATTTTGCTGTGCTGTACCTACCAGCTCTCTAGATACACAGTAGAAGCCTTGTGCTTATATTGCACAGAGGACAATGAAACTACAGTTTTATTTAAATAAGTCCATTCCTGTAATCTGTGCTTATATTTGCTTCGGATTTACAGGGGTAAAGTGGAAGCATGGATATTGCAGCTCATCTAGTACTGTATGCTAATGTTAATAGGCATATAAATAAAACTTTCCTGTCATTTGTCTGTTTAAATATATTTCTTGTTTGCTGCACACTTCATTTTTTGCTTGTGCTGCTTAAAAAACAGTCATATTGTCAGTAAGACTGGTATGTGGAATATAAAGGCACCATATAACCTTAATCTGAGTTCTCTATATTCTTCAATTTAGATGTTTTTAAGCTATATCTACTCTGAGACCAGTGAAATAATTGAGAATTTAATTTCCATTTAGGAATGGAATACCAACTCTAGCTAAAACCATCAAATTAGCATATTTGGAAATTTCAGGCATTCAGTGCTGGGTGTAGAAAGTTCAGTCATTAGAATATTTTGTTTTGAGCAGGTGTTGGTTAAGCATTTCCATCAACAACTGACCACTTGTAGGCTTCTCTAGTTTTCTGTGTGCAGTGTAGCACTGTCAAGACTTCAGTACTTGGCAGATAAGTGCTGACTAGCAGTATTAAGAGAAACTCATCTGGGAGAAGGACATGCTACTGATTGTTGTGAAATGGGCAGGAAGGGTCATCTCTAGAACTGTCAGTTCATTAACATGCAAAATGCCAGCTGTTAATAGCCATAAAAATGTAAGGAAGTTTGGGATTTTTTTTTTCCTTAATGAAAATCATGTTCTAGTTTGTGTTGGAACTGGGGCTAGTTTCTTTGCTGGGTTTCTAATTCCTTCCCCATGGGTAGTGTTGAACCTGGGGAAATGGATAAGAGAAGCCTATAGTACAAATGCAATGGAACAGTACCAGTGAGAAAAAATTACTTGTTTTTCAAAAGTTCACAGACTAACAAGGGAGGTGGCAAAATCACATGTGAAATCCTGCAGACCTCCAGCCTCCTTTACCCTGAAAATCCAGCGAGTAGGATTGAACCTGATGTTAAATGGCTTAAGGGATTACTGGATCACTGAAAGATGGTTAATTATTCACACAAGTGTCAGTTGACTTGGGTGCATGGGTTGTGTCACATGGTTCATTTCGTAATTAAAGTCCAAAAATTACTACTAGGTGCTGGAAAAATAAATGAGCTTGATCACTTTTTCTTTCTCCCCACTGAGAATGAGTAGAGGCCCTTGTTTCTTTCTTTCTATGCCTTTTTTTTGTGTAAGTCTTCTGATCTGTCTTTTTCCTTTGTACTTTCCAATCTTCTGCTTGGGAGTTAATAGGAAAGCACTCTGTTCAGCACCTCTCTTGGTGTTTATTCACTTGGGATTATTGTTTCAGTGCCACAAAGCAGTATTCCCCAGTTGTGTGAAAGCAGTATTTTCAGTAATGAACTATAAGTATAGTGGCATTGGATTTTGTCAGAAGCAAAGTGACCTTTTCTACAATATACACTTCTAGTGTCACATTAGAAGAAACACCAATCTATTTCTTTTTCCTTTTAAAATTACTCTGCAGAAGAAGTGCTTTGAGCACATCACAGCAGTAGTGCTTTATCCAATACTAGTGTTAAATTAATAATACAGCACTTTGCTGTAAGATTTTACTACCTTTTACTATCAACAGTCATATCCAAACTGAAAAGTAACATGAATGGTCAATCAGATCTAGACATTCCAAATATACATTCAGTTCAGTTTTCATTTTCTTTGAGTGTTTTATAAATCCTAGAAGGACAAAAAGAAAATGGGAACTCCTTAGACTCTAGAGGCTTTTTTTTCAAATAATGCTCTTGAGGCAGTAAGAAATAATAAATTATAATATCAAGAGTATGAATTACATCAGAAAAAAAGCAAAAGATCATGTAGGTCAAAAAATATATTCTGCTTAAAGTAAAATACCTGAGTTTGCAGCAAATGTTGGATCTTTAGTGACTAAAATCCTTTATCTAAGTAAGAAAAGTACTGTTAATGGTATCCAGCTAAGGTAGCAGCAGTTACAGTGAATGTTAAAGGTGTGATGGGGTGGAAGGGAGATTGCAAGAGTACAGTTTGTTATAATGTACTTCCAAATGGATAGGGAAACTGTTGCTTTGAAACACAAAAAGCTTAATATTTTAGCTTCAGACTCTTTCATGGAGCAGCTATTTAAGGAGCTCGTGGGAAGAGAAGCAGTTTTTCATTTGGTCTTCAGGTGTCCTTAGGACAACTTCAAGTTTGTACAGTATGAAATGGTCCAAATATATGTGTACTTAGATTTTATTGCTTTGCAAGCACAATTCAGAAAAATTAGTCTATTACAGTAGTGTTTGATCTCAAGATTATTGACAATATTGGGGATTTTGTGTAAAAACAACAAAAGGGGAAGATGCAACATGGATATCTTTTAAGGACACTGTTAAAGCTCTGAGTGAATGTATGGGAAATCCTTTAAAAGAATGAAGAAGGCAGAGAAGCAAAGCCTACTGAAAGACATCTTTTTAAAAGCTCAGTCTGTATCCAAATGAGAAAAAATATGCATTGACTTGAGCTCTGTCAAGTTGAACATAAAACAAAGAAGATAAAAGAGAGAGTCCTTAAAGCATAAAACCAAATCCCTTGCTTTCAAATGCAGCACAGGTGAGAACCCTGCAGGAAAACATAGCAGCCCAGAGGTGAGCAAAATGTGGGAGTGCAAAGAAAATAAGGCTATACCAGAATAAAACCTCAGTGACTTGTGTCTGCCAGAATAGAGCAAAGAAGCATTTTAAGCTGAACATTTTTCTTTAAGGGAGTCAAGCCTGGAAGACATATCTTACTGAAGTAAAATTCACAGAAGTGTTAAAACTGACTGATAAAATGAGCAGTAACAATTCCCAGATTTACAGTAACACCCAAGATTTCTTCAAGAACATGAGAATCAGCTGACTACACAGCACAGCTGTTAAATCTATTGCTAAAGCTGGTGTAGTACCAGAGAAATGGAAGGCAGCAGACATGGTGGCAGGTCTTAAAAGAGCTTCCTGAGGATTAGCAAGTATGATCTTGAGTTCTTCTCAATGGTAGAAACAGCACTAAGGAGCAGGGAGCTGGGGACATGTGAGCATATCTGGGGAAGAGTCAGCTTTTGTAGAAGAAAATGTAATACCTTGTGAAATGTGAAAATGCTTGAAGGTGATACTGAATATGTGGTCAAGTGGTGAGATTGCTTATACTATATGCTTCATAAAGACTTTAAACAAAACCCTTCATCATAAGCTTTTTAAATAAAGTAAATTAATGTGGGAAAAAAGGGCAAGTCTTTTTCCCCTCATTTAATCAATTCTTAATTACTAAGGGAATAATTCAATTTTCTTGGTGGAGAATTCTGTGTTCAACACAATCATAAGTGATTTGGAAGAAACAATAAATGGTTAGGTAGCATGGTGGATGATACCAAGTTATTCAGGATAAGAAAAATTCATCTACTGCAGAGAAATGAGGAAACATTTTACTATAAAGAATGATACAATAGATGGTAATAGTAATAAATACAGAGTAGTACCCATGAGTGAATTTCATATATACAATTTATGGGCTTTAAATTTTACTACTGTGATTCAGTAAAAACATATTGGAGCTACTATGAATAACTTAGCTTATTTTGTAAAGAGAGAGAAAGGCAACTGGAAATGAAAATTTAATATGAAAGAAAACACGCAGTACTATTTGTGCCTCTCCCCATATCCTTAAAACTTCGTGATTTTGCTTATTCCAACAGAAGATGTCAAGGTCAATGAAAGATACAAAATGGCTTCTGTTCAGGATAGTAACTCGATTAGGATTTAGCTAGATTAGGATTTGGGGGTCTGGAAAGATGATGATTTAGGCAGGATGTATGGGAACCTGTATAATCATGGACAGCATGGAAGGAGCTAATAGGGAACATTTGTTTACTCTTTGTTGGGAAGTGAATGAAATTACCAAGTGACAAGCTCAAAACACATATATGGAAGTATTTTTTGACAATGCATCATTAAATTTGTGGAGTTCACTACCACAGAGTATAATAGATGGTAAATGGGTTCAGAAGAGAGTAAGAGATCAATGGAAGAAAAAACTGTCAATTCACCAAGTATGAAGAAGCAGTTTTTGTTTCAGGCTTCCTAGAAGCAGAAAACATATTCTGTGGTTATATTTTTCATCATATACTTTGGGAGAGAACAGTCCTGGAATTATTTCATAAGCTTCATATGTAGTATTTTGTAGAATATCTTAGGATGACAACTTAATTCTGAAGAAGTATTTTTTACTTATTTTTAAAAATCACAAGCCACCAAACAAGCCTTCTTCATATTTTTGGGTGTTTTGAGAGTTCTGGTTTGAAACTAAATTACAAGATTTATGGTGTTCAGATTTTTCCCAGTTTCAGAAAGAAAATTATTTATGTCTAAAAGGTGAAAATGTCATCTTGTTTCAGATTTATTTGAAAAAGCAGATAAAATAAGGCAGATCACCAGCTTGGCATTCATGATAAGCTTGTCAAGCAAACTGCAAATTCTTTAGTATACCAAGTTCAGGTACCTTGTTGCTTAACAAAGACTGTGTTAAAGTCAAACACCTATTCTCCTTTTTGTTTCCTTCCCAATAGTTATGGTGTGCTGCTTTGGGAACTGCTAACAGGAGAAGTGCCATTCAGAGGAATTGATGGTCTTGCAGTAGCATATGGTGTTGCTATGAATAAGCTTGCCCTTCCAATCCCTTCCACGTGTCCTGAACCTTTTGCCAAACTCATGGAAGGTAAGCCAGCTGTGGTGTGAGTGTGGTTTGTGCTGCTTCTAGAGTGCTGTTGAGTGTGGCTTCTTTGTGTTGGTTTTGTTACCTAAGAGCACAGATTTCTCCAGTGGCTTTATTCAGTGGTGCAGGTTATTGTGGGAGCCAGGCCTGGCTGTTAGAATGCTGTGACAGTCGGTCTGCTAAAAGAATAATGAAAGATATTTTTTATCAACTGGCTTTATTGGAAAAGGGGGCTATTGCTGTCATCACTTAACTTGTTTTCTAGTAGTGAGGACTCACCAACACCACTATTTTGACTCACATACTTCGTTTGAAGTCTTTAACTTGTTTTGAAATTCACAGCTCAACCATCTTGCTAGTAGTGTCAGATTGGTTGGAAATGAAACTTTATCCTACTGACATTTCAGGGAGATGGTTTAAATGTGGCTTTGACATTCTAAAACAACCCATATTTGCAGTCCGAATTATGTGATTTTCTGCTTTGTCTGTGGAGGTATTTCATGCCTAAGGTGGGCTACAGAGAGATGAAAGAGGTAGAGGAGTTAGTCATAAAAGCTGCTGTAGTTATTAAAAAAGATTGTGTGAGGGAATTTTCAGTTTTATAACCTGGTCTGCTGGCCATTGAAACTACTTTAATGTCTCCTGAGCTTCAGCTTTTCCTCCCTCCCTTTCTCCCTCCCTCTCTCTTGCCCTCTATCTTCTTTACTTTCAGTATTTTTGTCAGTGTCCCTATTCCCAAGGCTTTCTAGGTGTTTTTATGTAAAACATTTTTATACCTATCTGACAGAAAGGAAAACAAAGTTAAAGAGAAATCAAACTTGGTTTGATGTCTTGGTGAACAAAGAATCAATCTCAACATGGAACTGATACACTGTGGCCTCTGGTGGTGCTTTTAGCCTCAGGAAAAGAATATAAATCATGAAGCAAATATTTCTGATGGAATTTTGGAATACTTTTGGAATACTTTTTCTCTGACCTTTTCTTTAGCCTACAGGCTTCAGTTAATTTAACATAAAAAATTTCATGTATGTTCTGCTAAAAAAGAAATACCATTCTGGATAGTAAACAATAGAGTTGCAGGTAGAGTAGCTTGGAGGCAGTGTAAAGTGAGAAACTGCATCTGAAAGAGTTGATGGAGCTACCAGCTCAGTGTTGTGCCAGGTAGTTTATTTTGACATGCTTTCCTGGATTTCTTGACTATAAGTGAGGATTTAAAAATAATGCCCTCTATTGGGAAAGTTAGGTAGAGGCACATGGCCAGTGCCTGAACCCAGCAGCACAGGGGTGAGCACCCACGTGGCTTTGGAACACTTGGCTTCTCCCTGTGCAGGGTGAAGAGCAGAACAAAAAAAAATCTAATTACTTTCTGCCCCTTCACCAAAGCTGTTTTTCAAACAGGCTGTTTCCCATCTCGGGTGAACTCTTCTTCCTCTAATGCTGCATTTACTTTTGAATTACTGCCATGGTGGTCCCCACTGGGACAACAAAGCTGAACTTTCGATCTTCACAGAAAAGAGTTATATGTTACAACTGTCCTCATTAGTGCAAATAATGGCTGATCTAGGCCTGGGAAAATAAAAGCCACGGGCCACCTGCTAGTTATCCTGTTCACTCATTCATGCATTTAGCTGGCTGCAGCATTTTGTTTTACTTTGGGTCATGTTTGCTTTGCCATGCTTAAAACCTGAGGTAAAGAGACAGGGATTATGGCACTGACAATCCAGCTGTAACACCCATTGCTACTAATTGGCCAGCAGCAGGGGATCGCCAGAGCACTCTTTAACATCCTCAGTTCTCTATTTTGATAAAAGAAGCAAATTAAAAGCTATAAACACAAATGAATTCCAGTATGGAACCTGTTGGTACCCATATGTTTGAAAACAGAACTCCCAAATGCAAAATCTCAGTAATGCTAAAATCAAAGGAAAGAACTGCAGAACCAAACCTTATCTGGTGCACAGGTTTTGTGAAGTGATTTTTATTTTTAATTTGCAGCTGTCTCGTGGTGTACTTCAGTCCACAAAACTGATCAATTAACATCTTTTAGGACATCACCTAATATTTTTAAGAATCAAGGTCTAGAAAACTTTTGGAACATTTTTATAACTCTTGTCTTGTGCTGCAGTCATGTGTGTCTTAAGTCCAGTGGCCATGTGGAGCAATGCTGTATGATGAGAGAGATCCACGTGTTAGTTACTTCCATTCATGCAGAAAAGCTGTATTCCTTACAAATACATGTGAATGTGAAGTTTTTCTGTTTGGTTGCTCTGGAATTTTGGCATGCAGGCATCTAGCAGTACTAGAAAGAATAAGGGCACTTATTGAACAGAACCTGTAAGTGCTGGTGCAGGACAACATAGAATGAGAAGGTGATTTTTTTTTTTTCTGCTGGAGTAGAAATGAGCGGGAAGGAAGAAAGGACTGAATGAGTGCAAATTTCCTATTCAAAAGTGTTGTCAGGTCAAATGTTTTGATGGTTTGGGGGATTGCTTGTAGCTTGAGGGTTTACTTTATACTAGTTTCTGTTTTCTGTGTTCAATTCCCATCACTGTAAAACATTGCCTTTTGTACTGTTGCTCATTGAGTTGCCTTATATGGTAAGATGGCTACCTTCAGTTCTGTGTTTTTAGAGCTCTGTAATTGGCTGAATAATTGCATTAGATTGTAAATGAAAAAAGCTTATCTGTGGTTTCTCCTAAAAGCAAAAGAAAATTGTCTGATTAATTTTCTCTCAAATAATCAAAAATGACCTATGAAAATAGGACAACTCCAAATGCATGATTTGATGTAATTGTTTACTTGAATCTCTTATTGTCACACTAGTTAGGCCCAGTTTGCTTTGCAGAAGAGGTTTTCCATTCAGAAAAAAGGATTCATAATGACTCAGCTTAGTATTAGAGTTTGGCATCAGGAAAAACCCTGATAGATATCCTCCTGCAGTATGGCTGTTAACTCTGCAATGCAACTATTGTAAAAGAAGTATTTGTGAGAGCCTTGCATAGTGTTTCTACTCTGTGAACACATACATGCATTGTAAAGCAAAATATTTAAGGATATTATTTGTTATATTTTAAAAATGCTTTAAGGTGTAACCTTCTGTAAATTAATAAATCTATGTTTTACTTGATATATTATTAATAGAAACTAGAGACTTAGGTAGTTAATTAGTTCAAGATTTTAAGTGCTACTGGATATTGTACAGCGTGAAAGCATGACTTCCATACTTGACAATATTCAGTGCAAGTGGGCAGTGGGAGAGCTGGGGTAACACAGGTAGTGTGTTTGCCACTCTTAGCCACTGGGGATCAGTAAAGTACTACCCATCCTCTCAGACCTCCATACTTAGAGGTGCTTGACAGTTGCTTGTCTTTATTCTCTTCTAGATTGCTGGAACCCTGACCCACACTCACGACCTTCCTTTGCCACTATCCTAGACCATCTTACTGCCATAGAAGAGTCTGGTTTTTTTGAAATGCCCAAAGATTCCTTCCACTCCCTGCAGGAAGACTGGAAACAAGAGATCCAAGAGATGTTTGATCAGCTCAGAGCCAAAGAAAAGGTAAATAGAGAGCAATGCTCCCTGCTTGTTCTCTCTGGATTGTAGTTTTCCTATTTCATAGTTCAAACAGGGATCACTGTTTCGTGCATCCCATAGCTAATTTTGTTTGTGCTTTACTGAAGCTTGTATTAAGTCCCTGAATAAATGGCAGGTTATGATGCACACAAGGGTAGAATAATGAGAAAAATAAATATCCACATCTTGAGCTGCTACTCTTTCTAATATCGTAGTGAGCTTCCATTGTACTCTGAGCTAATTGCTGTGATGGGTTGACTGTTTATTGCATTTGATAACTGTTTCACTATTAGCATCTTAATTGAGAAACCTAATGAAAACTATTAACAGGAGATGTAGGGGGTAGTTTCAGCATATATATACTCTAGTTAACATTGCAGCTTTGGTTCTGCTGAATTGTTTTCAAGGTTTTGAGCACAACCAAAATGCATAGACTATAATAAACATGAGTGCTACCAGGGGAGAGTGTCCAGTAACTGCTGTAACTGAAGTCCATCTGGGCAAATAGCAGGAAATAAAAATGCTAGCAGGAATAACTGGAATGGTGACCATCAGCCTCAAAGAGGAGCCATTAAAAAGCTGAAGTTTTCTTAAAGCATGCTTGCAAAAAACACAGCTTGCTGCATCTAATTTAAGGTCCTTACAGAGACTGTCTTTAGTTGCTGGTAAGTGAAACTGCAGCAGAACCAAAATCACTAGAGTAATAATATATTTGTAAGTTCACTGTCTATTGCCTGAAAGTAAACTCATAAAAAACAGCTGTCTTGATATGGCCTCAGAGGTTAGGAGGCAGAGAGAAGGAAAATAAGACTTTGGATCAGAGGAAAGAAATCAGCTTCTACAAGAATGCTTAAAACATTTCTATTCACCTATTTTAGTAACTTTTGGGAAAAATAAATTAGCAGATAGGCATTTCCTTGCTACTGTTGTCCTATGGCATAGCTGTGTTGGAACAGTTTTTGAAAACCAAAAACTTCAAAAGCCAAACAGCTAAACAGTACTGTGTTCCTCTTTAGCAATGGAGAAATAATTTTATATGCTGTTCACTTATTGAATAAAGTGTATCAAGTCTCCCTGGTGATGAGCCAGCTAACAATGCCATTATTAAAAACATCTAAACTAAAATCTATCTGATTATCTACCTGACATTTAACTTGAGTTCTTCATTTTTTGCCTTCTGCACTGGAATTTGCCATATGGAGAGAATTATTCTAAGTGCTGAATTCTTTTATCCTTGTGGTGAGAGGAGAGGAGCGCAGTGGGATTTGGGGATTTCAAGGACAGTTTCAGTTAATTCATTTTGTCATCAAGGGGTAGATGGAAAGATTTGCCTTATGTGCTTTTGCTAGGACCGTTTAGAGATGGCTTTTGACTATCCCCAAAGAGGGAGACTCCACAACCTCTCCGTGCTAGTGCTCAGTAATGCAGTAAAAAAGTGTTCAGAGAGTGTCCCCTGTATTTCAGTGTGTGCCTATTGTGTCTTGTTCTGTCAGTGGGCACTGCTGAAGAGAGCCTGGCTTTAACTTTTTTCCACCCTTTCCTCAAGTTTTTATACACGCTGGTAAGATCCCCCTTCACCCCACCCAAACCTTCTCTGTGCTAGGTTGAACAGACTCATCTCTGTCAGCCCTTTTTCATAGGAGAGGTGCTCCATTTTCTTGATCACCTTCATGGTTCTTCATTGGACTCACTCTGGTATGTGGATGTATGTGTACTGGAGAGCCCAGAATTTGACACAGGATTTCAGGTGTGGCCTCACAAGTGGTTATGTCTGAATTTTAATACTGGTACAAGGGGCTTTGAATGGCAAGCATTGAAGTCCTTGAGGATTGTTTTTGGCTCTCAGCTGAGCCTTTAACCAGTGGTGTTTGCAGTTCTGTGAGTGCAAGCCATTGAAGCTGTGCCTTCAGAGCAGGTGATGTTAGTCTTAACCCACAGGTTGCAAGATAACCTTTTGTTTCTACTTCCTTATCTCCTTGTAGGAGCTGCGTACATGGGAAGAAGAGCTGAGTCGTGCTGCTGTTGAACAGAAGAACCATGAGGAGCTGCTACGAAGGCGGGAACAGGAACTGGCAGAACGCGAGATTGACATCCTGGAAAGGGAGCTCAACATCATCATCCACCAGCTGTGTCAGGAGAAGCCTCGGGTCAAGAAACGCATGGGGAAGTTCAAGAGGAGCCGGCTCAAGTTAAAGGATGGCAATCATATCAGCTTGCCTTCAGGTTAGTGATGTGTTAGGCTGTGCCAGGTCAAATGGGAGCAACCTGTAGGTTTGGTAGTTCCTTACTACTGACCCTTATGCATTAGAAAGGATTTGATGAAAAACATGCCTCTTTGGGATTAGTAAACTAAATTTACTGCTCTTGTGGCTAGCATTGCCCAAAGTTCCAAGATTAAGGCCAGAAGTAAATTTGATATGTTACATGTTTGTTAGCCACTGGCTGCATATGGCTTATCATAAAAATGTTGCTGTTTAACATGTTAGTACTCAAAAGAATCAATTTTTTAACGGATATACATAGAAGATAATGGAGGTTCGTGCTCGGGGAATATTTTACATAATGCTGCAGAATAATCTATAATCTACTGGATTTTTTTGGTGTAGGAATCTAAAAATTACCAAATTACCAAATTGATAGCTGTGAGACTAAAGCCCTAGATAGCTAGTTCATGTGTGAGCTCCTGTTAACACAGAAATGACTTCTGGAAGAAATGTTAAATATTAGTAAGGCGTTGACAAAGTCACTCTTCAGAAATACTGAATCTTTCATATTTTAAATTTGTCAAAAAACCAGAAGCATGGCCTTTGTAAATAATCTAGTGCTCATTGTTACATCAGAGATGATGACTTCCACTATATTCTTTGTTTTCTGGGAGACACTGGCTGTTCAGAAGAGAAATTATTATAAAATGTGTATGTTACCGATGCTTTTCTTTAGATCTGTAAACACCTATTTTTGGTAGTGTTTAAGAAACTGAGTGGTAGGGTGCAAAGATCTATACAGAGATATAATTTGGCATGTCAGTCAACACAAGGTCTGTATGTGTATGTGTTTCACACATACACTAAGAAGATACATTTTCAGGACTGTGAGTGCACATCTTCATTCTGAATTCTCAGTGTGTACAATGGACAAATAGCAATTAGCTGTAAAACTTCATTTCTACATAGATCCCATAAGTTGCTCTCTTTGAAAGTTACCACAAATTATTATTTGTTTTTTCGTACATGAAAAAAAAGAGAATTTTAACTGTGTCTTTCTGCTTTTATTTATTTTTTTTTCTTTTGCTAAACAGATTTTCAGCATAAATTCACTGTGCAGGCTTCTCCAACGATGGACAAAAGGAAAAGTTTGATCAGTAGCTGCTCCAGCCCTCCTGCAAGTCCTACCATTATTCCCAGACTCAGGGCCATACAGTGTAAGGAGCTCAATGTAGTATTGAATTTGGGAAATGTACAGTCTGTCAGTGTGGTAAGATGCCAAGATTCCATATCTAGGACAAGACTGTTAAAGAAAGTACTTAAAATGTTTGCCTTACACCTTGTATGTATGCATTTAGAGAGAAAAATGGAGTATCTTGGTGATGGAGGGAATATCACCTCCTATGGAGCTAAAATCATGCTTACTCAAGTTCTTGGAATACTGCTGTTTCTATAGAAACTATATTTCTTAGGTGGACAAGTTAATTTTAAAAAATGTCAATTTGCAGAGTAGATCTGTAAACATTGCTGTGTTAAGTTACTGTTTTAAGGAAATAAGAACAAGGGCACTTGTCATGCAAATAGTGTTCCCATAATAACACAGAATTAGGTAGACATGCATGTCTTTCATAATTCTAATGCACAGTGTTTGTATTGGATATCACAGCACTTGTGTGTTTGGTTTCAAACTGGTGGTTCTAAAGAGAAACCAGTGATGGAATGAAGCTGGAGAGGCTATCTATACTTGGAAGGATTAGGGGATGCTTAATCTGGCATTTGGTTGTTACATTCGTGTTGATAAATGGTCAGAATTATGGGAAAATCAGTTTTGTTGCTATTCCTGTTCTGGCCTATGTTTTATTCTTTATGTTGCCGTGGAACCAATTCTTTTAATTTGTGTGTCTGTTTTTCCTTCCCAATTTCCACTGTTCTTTCCACATGTGAAGTGACACCTGCTGAAAGCAGTAAAACATGGGGACGAAGCTCAGTCCTTCCAAAGGAGGAAGGAGGAGAAGAAGAAGAGAAGAGAGGCCAGAAGAAAAAGGGACGCACTTGGGGACCAAGCTCACTTTGTCACAAGGAGCTAGGTGCAGGAGAAGAGGGGTAAGAGAGGGCCTGGAGGAAAACTTGTTTCCAGGCTTTAAAACTGGTCATGAGCTGGCTCACAGGAGATTTGCCTATCTGCTTGCAAACACCTTTCTACTTCCAAACTTCTTTCCTGTACCAGAGATGTTAGAGATTCAGAGTTTACAAAATTGCATTCAGTTCATTTGCTAGCAACTGATGTTTCACTGTCTGCTATTACGTTCTTAGGTGTATTTGTAAGCTGACAAACTCCTAGCTGTGTGAAACTCTCTGTAGTAGGTTTTCTCTGTTTTAAGGTTTATCTTTCTGTAGTTTCATATAATATCTGAAACTGATTCGCTCTTACAATTCTCAAATATACTTTTTCTTGTCTTAAATGCTACTATATAAAAAGTATCTGATAAAGCCAAGCAAATACCTTCTCTTCAGTCTTTTGAGTGAAGCAATCCTGAAAGTGATTTTTGCAGATATACAGAGGTCATACCTCTGTTTTTATAAGTTATTGTTCTGTGGATTCTTTTTTATTTTCCTTTGTGTATGTGAATTATTTATACCAGGACTCCAGTAAATCATTGCTGGAATGCTTCTTTAGACATAAGGCTATTTTGACCTTCTAAAAGATTTGAATGCTTGGTAATGTTTAGCGTAGTTTGAGAGTTTTCCCCCCCATAAATTGATAAGTTGATGGTTTGACTCTTGCCATGTTTTTAGCAGGGAAAATAAAATAGCTGGTTATGATGGTTATCTTTACTATTGTGTGTTCAGGTGCAAAATGCCTGAAAAATTGATGTTTGCATAGTGCATCAGTATTGTAGCCCCCTACAAGAGGGCCTGGATCTATTAAAATATGTTCTCTCTCTAAGATACTCAAGACATGTTGGCAGGACAACATGGAGGATGTTTCTTTGACTGCTGCCTGTGCTTTACATATTCTACAAATGAGGGCTAGGATAGCATTTTAAGGACTTAAAACAGATGTCACGTTTTACAATCATTAATTATGTAAAAGAACAGGAGATCACTGAAGCTGAAACAAAACACTTCTATCTTGAAATCACATTCTTAGAATTCTGGGAATAGACCTCTTCCATTTTCTGTTCATTACTGTACAGTCTGAAGCACTGATTGCTTTTGGGCACAGACAGCTGGAATGGAGTTGCTTGCAAACTGTGGTTGCTCATAAAACTGTCCTGTTCTCTCTACAGCTGAGATGTTCTGTAGTACTCAGAATGTCTCCTAGGGAGACTTGATAAGGATATCACATTTTGCAGAGTGTCTGAAACGTGAGAATGTTGCTGAGAGGGCAGTATGGCTAACATACAATGAACCACTCCTTGCTGAGGTCATGCCAGACTGCAGACTTTAATTTAAAAGGAGCAGAGCTGCAGTAAATATTAGTGACTCAAAAGATAGTTCTTGCTATTTTTTAGTATTTTTAAATTCTTATTTTACAGGGTAAGGAGATAAAACTTCATTGAATATTTAAGGTTGGGAAAGACCTTTAAGATTGAGTCAACATTAACCTCTACCGTGTTCACCAGTAAACCATCTCCCCAAGGGCCACATCCACACACCTTTTGAACATTTCCAGGGATGGTGATTCCACTACATTCCTGTGCAGCCTATTCCAATGCCTGACCACCCTTTCAGTGAAGCAATTTCTCCTAATACTTAATCTAAACCTCTCCTGATGCAACTTGAGGCCATCTCTGTTGTTCTGTCACTTGTTACTTGGCTGAAGAGGCTGACCCCCACCTGTCTAGTCCCTTCTTTCTGAGAGTTGTAGACAGTGATATGGTCTCCCCCAGCTTCCTTTTCTGCAAGCAAAACAACCCCAGCTCTCTCAGCTGTTCTTCATATGACTGACTTTCTCGACCCTTCCCCAGCTCTGTTGCCCTTCTCTGAGCATGCTCCAGCTCCTCAGTGTCTTTCTTGTAGTGAGGGTCCCAGAACAGAACACAGGATTTGAGGTGCAGCTTTGCTGGCACTGAGTACAGGAAAATTATCACTTCCCTGCCAGGATGCCTTTGGCTTTCTTGGCTACCTGGACACACTGCTGGCTCATGTTCAACTGCCTGTTGACCAGCATCCTCAGATCCTCTTCCACCAAGCAGCTTTCCAGCCAGTAATCCGCATTGATGGGGTTGTTGTGACCAAAGTGCAGAACCCAAACTTCACATTATTGTGCTTTATACAGTTGGCCTTGGTTCATCGTCGATGCAACCTGCCCTCTGCAGAGCCTTCCTGCCCTCCAGCAAATCAACACTTCCACCCAACTCGGTGTCACTGCAAACTGACTGAGGGTGCCCTCAATCCTCTTATCCAGATCATTGATAAAGATACTAAACAGAGCTGACCCAAATACTGAACCCTGGGAAAGTTGGGGCAAAGTGAAGAGCTAAACTTAGGATACAGAAGTCCAGTTCAAGTATTCTCCGTAATGTTGTTCTGTTAGCAGAAGTGCTGCTGTTACTGCTGCTTATGGGATTTTGTGATCAAGGGAATTTCATCTTTATAATTTTTATCACTTTCCATGTATTCTTCACAGGAGGTAATTCCAAGTTTGTTTGAGAATAGCATTGTGAGTATTGCAGGGACCTATAATTAACATCAAGTAAAGGCAGTCATGAAAAGATACAGTGATTATTCATGCTTCTCTATTTATCTTTGAACATAGAGCATATGCACAGCAGTAGAAAGGTTTTGTGCTGAATTGCAGAGACTGGATGAAGCTTTGTGTTGGACTAGTTCTGTGGCAGTTCAGTTGTGATCTTATAGTGTATTCTCAAGGATAAAACTCTGAAGTTTTAATTGTCTTTAAACTTGGCATGGGTGATGGTCACCCTGCTTTTCACACAGGTTACTAATTTTACAGAAGGTGTTAATGAATGTGACTTAAAATCCTTTAGCAGTTATCTCTTAAAATCTTGCAAGCTAAACCTTCTGTTTAGTTAATCTGAATAGATTACAGATAAGAAGGGTTTAGGTTCCTGAGTTGTTATGCTGGTGATTGAAATATAGTTTTAGTGCTAGTGCTCTCAAATCATTCCAGTTGCTCTTTCCTTAGGACAATAGCAGACAATACTGCTCTAGTAGGAACATTCTCTAAGTCAGCATGTTTTGAATTGTTTTCAAATGCGCACTACTGTCTAATTAAAATGATGTGCGGCAACCTTCTGGACAGGTCTTTGAGGTCTGCTTGTAATTTGGGGGGAAAAGAGAAGGAGCAAAAAATAAAAGGGAAGGATGAAAATGTTATATCCTTAAGGCAAATGTAGCAGGCCTTGAAATTATTCTGGTAGCTGTTTATCTTCTTGTTCAGATTGAGCTGCACTTTGACAGTAACAGCAAACCTTCAGTGTGTTTGCAAGGGAAGATTGCTCTCAGAAGTCAAAAGGAAGCAAACTAAGTTGAGTATGTGTTTTTCCCAGCTCTGTGGAAATCTCACCTTCCTCAGTAATTCATTACCCATATTGTAAGGCTTTGAGATTCAGTTTTGGACATGTTCACACTGCTAACATGGTTCATTTTTGCTCACCAGCTTTCCCTTAATAGGATCTCTCTGTTTATAGTATGTATCCTAGGTGGGCATGTTGCATACCTGGTACAGCATCTCAGCTGGGTAGAGAGCAGAGTAAAAACTCATACCAAGGGAAACAAAATATCCCAGTGTAATAAATTTTTGAAATCCTGGAATGGAAGCTGTCTTAGAATTGCAGAATGATTCTGGTACAAAATAAGAATCATAAGAGGTGTTTTACATATGGGTGTATTTCCCTTTCTCTTTTAGGGAATGATGGTAATGAATTACATGTCTTACCGAAAAAACAGTGCAAGTTAGTAATGGAGCTGGAAGAGATCTTATCTCAGAGTTTTCTGTTCTTTTAATAACAAGTCAATGCTTTTGTGTGTTCTGTTGAGATCATTCAGACCATCTGCAGATCATTTTATTCCTTCCATGTAATTTCTGCTTATCCTAAGTGTGTGTGGCTTTTCACCAACACTATGATGTTTCATGTTGGAGTCTACAGAGAAAGGCACCAGAAATTTTCAAGTTCAGACTATGTTGATAAATGAATAATAAAACTTTGAATATTGATATATCAGGAAATTGTGCTGCTAACCAAAGTTTTTGACATGTCTGATGTCATGAAACTAGTGCAGGCTGATGATAATGAAAACCTATGAATAGAGATTACTAATAAGTTCAGGACCCTGGTAACATACTTTTAGACACAGGTCAAAGTAGGGGTTCGGGTTCTTCTCTTGGGATTTTTTTGTTTGTAAGTAAAAGAAACAATGATGTTATTTATAAGTTTAGTTGCCTTTTTTTTTTTTTCTCCATAATCTAGAACTTGTGCTTTTAACTGTACTTCAATACAGTGTTTTCTTTATTAGAAAAATATTGGGTTTATAATACAGAGACATGGCCAATGACTTTAGCTTATTATTTTATTTGTCCTAGTGAGTGATTTTTGAATTTCATTGTTCATTTGTGTTTCACATGAAAACATTTTTGGCGGTGTTTCACTTTCCCCTTGCTGAGCAATTTATTTTTTACTTCCCATGATAAGATTGATTACAAGAAGAAATCAAGATTTAAAAAGATTATGTCTTGATGTAAAAAGAAAATGTTTCATCTGATTTTTGTAGTGGTACCTTCTGTTACTCTGCATTCATAGCTTGTTAGTTATCAGCAGAGGCCTTTTGACTGCCACAGTGTAATAAAGGAGAAAGGGACCTTTTTACTTTTTTAAATTTTTTTTTTAAATTTTGAAGTGCTGTAAATATGTCACAAAATTTCTTGCTGTGGGTGGACTTCAGTTCTATGAAGTGGAGATGGATACATGCATACCCTAAGTAGATCAATAGAGAATATATAATATTCATGGTTGTGAGCATGGTACATTTTCTCACATCCTTCTACTATTTTCAGTCTGAAAGCTCTGGTAGAAGGATGCAAGCAGTGGTCATCCAGTGCACCAAATCTTGGGAAGATCCAGAGAACTGCACCTGCTTTTCCAGGATTCACCAGCTTAGCAGAGATGGGTAATGAAATTCCCTGCACTTAGTACTCTCATTCCTGCTTCCATTCACATTTCAATTAACCTCTTTCCTGCCCTTCACCTGGTACCTTACAGCAATGTTTTCATTTTGTTTGGTATCTGTTTTTCTTTTATTCTTCAAGTGTCCATCTTCTTGTTCATCTAACTGCTTCTGCTTCTCCATCTATCAAGTTAACAAGCTTCTGTTAATTCTCCTCTAGCTCCATGCTGTTTCCCAGCTCCTTTCCTGAATAATGATATTTGCACGTTCAGCATGCTTACGCCTTCACTTGCAAAGAGCAATCCTTAAAATTTTTCTATCTTTTGTTCCTCACTCACAAACACATAAATTCACTGTAGTAGCTACTGAGATGTAGGTTGCTTTTGAAATGCTGTCCTGCAATTAATCCCAACTGGATGAATGCTTCGCTAATTTCTTTCACTTTGATAGTGTTTCCAGTTACTCTTCTCAGCCCGTCTTCTTTGGAAATAATAGACTGTATTTGAGAGTTAATGAATGATGTTTGTAAGGAGAACAGCTGTATCTTCTGAAGAGAAGCTTGTTTTGAACTATATTTGTGAGACAATGAAATTTGCCAGTGAAAATATTACATTGACACAAAGTCTATTTTCATTTGCTTTCCAGATGATGAGGACAGCGAATGTTTTAATGGGGAGGGCAAAGTGCACCCTTCACCTGTGCACAATCAGTCATACCTCTGCATCCCATTTCAGAAGAATGAAGAGTGGGATGGCCCTTCTAGTGATGCCAATGAGGAGTCCACCCCTGTAAACTCTGCTACCAGTACCCCACAGCTGACACCAACCAACAGCCTCAAACGTAGCGGCTCCCACCACAAGCGATGTGAGGTTGCATTGCTTGGCTGTGGAGCAGTGCTGGCTGCTGCAGGCCTGGGTTTTGATCTTTTAGAAGCAGGGAAGTGTCAGCTGCTGATTGAGGAAGAGCCAGAGGTGCCCAAGGAAGAGAAGAAGAAGCGTGACAGCATTTTTCAGCGAGCTGGACGCCCACGGAGGAGCACTAGTCCACCTTCCCGGAAGATCTTCAAGAAGGATGATCCCCTCTTGTTGCTAGGCGAGCCATCCACATCCCTCACTCTTCTTTCCCTGTCTTCCATTTCCGAATGTAATTCCACCCGGTCCCTGCTGCGCTCAGACAGTGATGAAATTGTGGTTTATGAGATGCCTGTCAGCCCAGTGACAGTCAAGGCTCCCTTGCCAGCCATTACAAACCCACTGGTCAATGTCCAGATCGAGCGGTTCAAACAAGACCCCAACCAGTCCCTGACTCCGACACATGTGACAGTCTCTTCCCACACCCAGCAAAGTGGACACAGGCGTACACCTTCTGATGGAGCCATCAAAGGGAGTGGACTGCTTGTCAATGGGTGCCCAACCAGTGGATGCCCTTCCAGTAGCTGTTTAACTGGAGCACTGGGAGCAGGTAGGTTTTCAACCATCTTCGTTTTCCCTCTTCAAGATAAAGACAGAAGCAGTATAATTACTTGTTGCTTATATGTTCATTGAGATGACCAGCCCAGCAAGAATTGCTTCTGGATGCTTTCTTAACACAAATTATTAGCAGAATAATGCAGTAATGGTTTTGGTTCCAGCATCTTCAGATTGCCATAATCTTGAAGATACAGAGTTTGTAGATTCTGAATGGAGGCTTTCTGCTTTTAATATGTTTTTGCACTGTATAAACAATAAACTAAGATCTGTAGGAATCACTTAGCAGTGACATCTAACATGTTTTTCCCTCTTCTCTTGCACTGTCTGTTTTGGATAGGTGTATTAAAAACACCTAGTCCGAGCAGAGATCCCAGTGAGGTCCCTCGCCTGCCAGACCCCAACCTTGTTTTTCCTCCAACCCCGAGACGATGGAATGCACAGCAGGATCCCACACTAGAAAGACCCAAGACATTGGAGTTCCTGCCCCGGCCACGTCCTGCAGCCAGTCGGCAGCGGCTTGATCCCTGGTGGTTTGTGTCACCCAGCAATGCCAAGGGTGAATCTTCTGCCAACAGTTCAAGTACTGATACTCCAAGCAATCTGGACTCTTGTTTTGCTAGTAGCAGCAGCACTGTAGAAGAGAGACCTGGACTGCCTGCACTGCTTCCTTTCCAGGTGGGTCCTCCTGCAGAGGAGCGGACACTGTTGGACATAGATGCTGAGGGGCAGAGCCAGGACAGCACCATTCCGCTATGCAGAAGTGAACTTAACACACACAAAGCTGCAGCATATGAACTCAAGCAAGAATTCTGGTCTTAATATGAAACCACTGGGGGCAGTGAGCCCCTCTAAATTCAATCCTACTTTTTGCACTGAGAATGCACTTTGAAAACAGACAAGATGGAGGGATGCTACAGAGATCATATGGTGCTGCCTCTGCTGAAGATGTGTTGCCAGCTGCCTGATTTTTGTCTGCATTTGGGTGAAACTTGGCAACTCTGAGCTGATGACTTTTGCTGTGGGGTTTTTCTGTAGTCTTCCCTGCCCTCTTATTGCAGTTTGAATCTGCAATGAGCTAAAATTACCATATCAAAGTCTTTTGTTACTGACCTTGTAGGATTTGGCACTTGCAGTAAGTATATCGGTATCTATCCTGGTATTAATCAGTATTTTTAAATAATATTCAAATATTACACTACAGCAGACATCAGTGTTTGATGTTTTCCCAAGGAATCCAGAACAAAAACAAATAAATATCTGGAGACTACCTTCTCTGAAATACACTCAGATCATTAGACAGGCCTGGGAATCATCATACCCCCAGTGAAAGAGCAGAAGTAGCTATCTTAAGACTTGTTTGTCCTCTTTTGCTCATGAGACAGCGTAAGGTGGAACAGATGGCAGGGGAAAGCGTGGCATCTCCACTGGTGGAGGTCTTTGAGAGCAGGTGAACCAGACTGTTGGAAACAAGTAGGTGTAGTTGATCCTGGCTTCAGGGTAGGTTGGATGTACTTCAGTGCTCTCTTGAGGTCCCTCTCAGCCCTATTTTCTTTATGACTCTGTGCTTTCAAGATGAGGGCTTATGGTATAGCTCTTTAGCTTGTTTTTTATTTCAGACTTTCATTCCATCAGTCTCTTTTTTTTCCCACCCTGTTTCTCAGGCTCATAGTCAAGTTGCCTCAGCTTTGGGAAGGGAGTTAGTAGAAACTTTCATTAAAGATGTGTTGGCTTGCAGAAGTAAGTTATGTGTTTCCGAATCTTTTTCTTTCCATTTTTTTCTTCTTTCTTACACCTTTTAGGAGTGACCCATGAAACCCAAGATTGTTCTTACCTACACTGGTACTTGTTTAAGGCTGTTTTGAAAATAAGGCTTGTTAGCAGTTGGACTGTGCAAATAGGAATCAGAACATTTGGATTCTGTTTTATTTTGTCACTGATTCACTGTGTGACCCTGGGCAAATAATATAACCTCTGTGCCTGAATTTCCCCATCTGTAAATAATAGGAATAATACCTACCTCACAAGGGGAGGGGTTGGGACATATATAATAGGTATAAAGTCCTTTGAGATCTTTGAGTGAAAGGCACTATAGATATGTAGAACTTTATTCTTGTTCAAATATGTAAACCACTCCTAGATCTGGAGCAAGAACAGACCCCTGTCTGGAAGGAGGAAGTCACACAAATGGGGTGTGCCTATGCTCAGAGTTTTCTGTACAAAGACTTCAAGTGTGTCTGTGCCACTGCAGGTATGTCTTACTGGCTGTAATGAGAGCTTCAATATTCCCCAAATTTGGCATTATATGTAAGGGATGTGGCCTTTATATGAGTGTAATAGGGTAGTCTGCTTTATTGCAGGGTACAGCATGTCTGTTCACTGTTCTTGTACAGATCTGTGCTTGTTTTGCTAATCTGCTGATATTTGGTTGCAAATAAGTCATTTGACAGTGCTGCCAATGCAGTGCTCAGCCTGTTGGGGCAGTCCAGTCCTGCTGTGAAGGCAGTAGAGCCGAATACTTCCTGCAGCTGTCAGCACAGTGAACCTGTGTGTTTAGATGTTTGTAACCTGATTTTAGAAACCAGCATGTGTGGGGAAGAACTGTATGTAAGGCTTTTTAGTTCTGTGTGAAGACTGAAACCAGCATGTTCCCATTAGTCAAGTGCACCTTTTTTTTCAAGCAATTACAGTATATTTTGTTTTGAAAGGTCACATATTTCTTGTTTATCACATTCCATGGAAAATGCTTAATGGCAGAATAACTTTCTGCTGCTCTCCTATTAAATGCTCCAGAGCTAGCCTTAATGGTGCTACACTAGATGTTGAAGCTGGAGAGACTGTTGACTGTTTAGACAAGGTATTATAAGGCAGGGTGGGATTCAGATACTTAAAGAAAACTTACATTTCTGACTCTTTTGTTAAATTTAGACCTTAGGCATTATTGATTTCATAAGTATCCTTTTACTTTCTGTTTCTGAAAACTCAATTTGTGACCCAGACACTAGCAAAAAGACAAAACTCATCCAACAGATTGTTAATTTTAAATCAACCTTAACGTAATCTCAGTAAGAGGCTGTGTCAGAGATATTTAATAAAAAAGACATTAAAATAATATATTTTTCATATTCTTCATTATCATTTTAAAAAGTCTGAAACAAAACTGGACCGGCTGCTCTGAAATGTAGTGTTTTCTATCCAAAAGATATCATTATAAATGTCATAGGGAGTATCATCTGCTCTGCAAAGGCATCACCTGGAATAGCTCCATTCAAACAGAAATCTTTAAAATCCATTTACTTGCATGAAATGGAAGGCCACCTTTCTAGGTCACACTGATGTAACTCAGCCTGCTAAACGTTCCAATAGCTGGCCAGTTGATTTCACCAAGTGAACTTTTAAGGTTTCTGTCAAGTTCCCAGGCAAGACAAACATAAAAGGCAAGTTGTTCTGTCGCCGCTTTTGCTTAAGAAAGTTGAGGATGAAGAATTAACCCTCTTCCCTGCCCCTCTCTGCCTTTTATAGAATCACTTGGTGAGGGTAGTATGTAGCTGAACTTTGAGAAGTACTTTGCTCCAAAGAGTATCTTCCCTAATACCAAGTGGACATTGCTACATTAAAACACTTGGTAGGACTGGTGACAAGAGTCAAGGATCCAGATCAGGGTTACCAAACTAGATATTGTTATTACAAAGCTGCCAGACAGACTAGTTAGAAGCATATTGGTTGGTATGTATTTGTTTTGTGGTTTTTGTTTGGGTTTTTTTTTAACCCTTCTTCAATGCAATTATTTTCATTGAATATAGCATGTAAATTAACCTGAGACAGTCTGTGAGCATCCACCCATAACTGTCTTCCAGTGGCCAACCTGAGGTATCAGGCAAGAGGACTCATTTGTGAAAACAAGGTTCCTGACTTCAGTAGGTGGTGGGGTATTCTCTGGCAGGCAGAGAAGGGGCTCTCAAGACAGTTGTCAGGTGTTTTACCTTATGCACTCCAAAAGCTTTTGCAGCCAGTGTCCTAAGGCCCTGCGGCTGTGTGCATGTTTAAGCCAGGTCAAAACCTCTCTCTCTATCCAGCTGTCCCATCCTGGCTTGAATTCTCTGCTTTCTTAATCTGTTGGAGTTTTTCCTTCCCAGTTGTTGGAGCTGAGGTGCTCCAAATCTCCAAAGGAGTGGTCAGCTATAGTCCACTAGACAATGAGAAGGTATGAGCCTGTCAGCTCAGAAATCTTTTTTTTCCTACTGGTTGCTAGTATTCCCATTTGTCAGGGAAACGAAAATGTCAGAATATTGGTCATTGACCTACCTTTCTAGTAATATTCTTGAGGAAGATGGTGAAAATCTTACTTTAAAAACATTCTAATAAATGTATTGTTTCCTAAATGTTTGAATAAGTTGCACTTTTCTTTTTTTCTGAGAAAATGAGAAAAAGATAATGTGGAAGTCACTGAGTAGTCTAAAACAATGACAAAAGAATGGAGAAAAATATGAATACAGGCCTTACAAAGAGGAAATGGCAGTTTTTTAACTGATAGTAATAATGAGATTGTAGCTGACAGAAATGTTTGTGGTTTAGAAATATATTTGTATTTTTGTTTAGCCAGCTGGCAGTGTGTATCACTAATTTATGTAATTGATGAGCTGATTTAGGAAATAGAAAGAAGTTTGTCAATCCTTCAAAGTGTGCTGTTCTTGTAGCCTGTTCAATTTTCCTGTAATGTTGGAGGGAAGGCACAGACATAGCAACCAGTGCAAAAAATGACGATTTTTTGGATAAATTTCTACTGATTTTATAGGAATTGAGTGTGGGACAAGTAGAGAGAAGAAGGCTTTTGTGTCAAAACTAAGGTGATTAAATAGTTGTGGATTCTGTTTTAATACTGTTGCTTCTTACAGAGTGTAGAGTGGTCTGTTTTACCAGCAAGTAGGTCTTAATCTCTTCTCAGTCATTTTCAATTACAAAAATGTAACTTTTGATACATATTTTCCCTCAGTTTATTATTGCAATGGGTTGATACTCAGTATGGGGCAGGGAACCTCAGTGAAAATACTCTTTTTGTAATAGCTTTCTAACAAAATGAGTATTTTTAAAGTGAATTTTTTGTTATTGATGGGGAAAGACCTGTTCTGGTTTGGCATGGTTTTATGATTAAATGTTTTTCTGTACCTCTAGGAATGGGAGTAGTTGCCTTCCTCTTCATAGCATGCTGTTATCTTAAGACATTGTGGACAATACTGCGTAGAGATGTTACTTCAGTATGTCACAAAACTGGATACCTCTCATTCTGTTCAAGGTGAGGCAGTAATGTTTAAGTAAAGAAAGTTCTTTGCCTTTGGAGTGTTTTGTTAAATAAAACATGACAGGAAACCTTCGACCTTGAGTCACCTTTCTATCTTGAGATTAATTTTTATTTGAAACCTAATTCATCTCTGTGGGATGAATATGGGACCTGGAGTCCCACTGGATGTATGGAACCAAACCTATTCCTATGTCCCAAAATTCAGTGATAGCCTATTATTTTTGCAAGTAATTTTGAGCTAATGTAATTAGGTTTGTTTATTTTTATTTTTTTGAAGTGTTTCTCCTTGGAAAACAAGCTCATTGCTTTCTAACCTTTTCCATGTATTTTGGGATACTCTCAAGAACTCTTAGTAACTCGATGGTGAATAAGAAGGATTGTATATTCCAGAGTGATTTAAGTCCTCCTTTTGGCTCCTTTTTTTTTTGTTTCTTTTTGGTTGTCTTTTTGTTTTGTTTTGTTTTGTTTTGTTTGTTTTGTTTTGGTTTTGGTTTTGGTTTTGGTTTTTTTTTTTTTTTTGTTTCTCTTTGGATTTTTCTTTGGGTTTTTTTGTATGAAATAAGGGCATTTACATTTGGAAAGATTTCTGATCCGTATCCTGTCACTGAAGAACAGTTTCTTAGCTTCCATGTTTAGAACTCATTTAAGACTACAGTTTGGGTAAAAGTGGATATTAGGAGGGAATAGACATGTATTAAAACATACCTGTAGTAAGCAATAAATACAGCAAATACAAGAACCAAAATACACTCTCACTATCACAGAGCATAACTTTCAGACTTCATAAATCTTTTTTTGATGGTATAATTGAGATATCGGAAATTGAGATATAGGAAAGAATACCTTCTTATATTTTTTCTTAAGTTTACTGTTTTAGTACTAGAATACAGTGGTTTGCACAGCTAGCTAATATAGTAGCTAGCTGGACAGAGTGGATCTTTAACCAAATTTGCTTTTTTTCCCCTCTTATATTCAATCCTGGTTTTGGTTTATATATATATATTTTTCTTTTTTTGGTATTTAACAAACAATACAGTCTTAAGAAGAACTTATTGTTATTAACCTCACTTTCACAGTTTCAGGAGACATTATGGAGATGAATCTGTGAATTTTTCTGGTGCTCCCTCTGTTGAATGCATTAGCAGAAAGTCATGCTGCAGTTAAAATGTGCATTTGCTTTTGGTTTTTCCCATGCTTGGCTTTTTTAAACAGTTTTGCCACTGGTCAGAGGTGAACACAACTTCTGAAATTACCTACATCAACTTTGTTTTTTGGTGTTGGAAGTAGTCACTCCCAGGCTAAGTGGTATGTGCTTGATCAATATGTATCTTGCCACTGGTGACTGGGTGGTGGGTCTGATGTAGCTACTGGAATTATTATTCCAGTATTCAATCCCTTCTAACAAGGAATTCCCATTTTTTGCAACTGGAAAATCTTCAGCACTTCATCAATGTTTGTATACAAGAAATGCATTTTAGCTTGTTTTGTACATAAATGAAAAATCTTCCTTTTTCCGATCAGGAATATAATTTTCCTACTGGAAATGGCTTCTTGAGCTCTGTGGGTGTTTTTTAGTTAGTTTTCTGTTTGGGGATATTGTTAATTTTGAGTTTGGTTTTTAAGCCTCTCAAATATATATATATGTGTTAGGTGCATCCTGTATGCCGAGGTGCCTTCCATCTCACATGTCTCCTTGCTGGGGCCTGAGGTTGGTTTTTTGGAGGGACCTCCTAGTTGTAGCTTTCAGTACTGTGTTCTCTGCACATCAGGCCAAATACCATCACAGGAAGCATTTTGTGTCCTTCCATATATACCCCTGCGTTGAGCCACATGCTATTACTGCCTCTCCCTCTTCCTCCATTAGGGTTTTGGCCCCATCCCATCTTTGGTTATTTATTCTTGTTGCCACAGTAACATAGTAAGGCAGAAAACCAGACACATTTCAGATGTAATTTGACCTAAAAGATTTCCAGGCTAAAAGCATTAAGATACAACTGGGTGAAGTGGAAGTGGAGGTTGGCAGGAAATAACACAGTGAAATTATCCCTCTTAATATAAGTCAAAGGACAAAGGGGTACTAGCTACTTGGTAAACTGTTGGCATCCTAGGTAAGTTGGGTCCTAAAGAAGAATTTGAGGAATGTACAGTTACTTAATTTTATAGAATGGTTTGGGTTGGAAGGGACCTTAAAGGTCATCTGGTTCCAGTCCCCCTGCTATGGGCAGGGACACTTTCCACAAGATCAGGTTACTCAAAGCCCCATCCAACTTATCCAGTTTCTGGTTGGTTTGTTTTCTTTTACCCTGAACTACCTCATTAGTAGAGATAGAATGGGCAGAAAGTCTAAGTTTTGGTAAGAATTGCTTTAAGTATGCAGTTAAGGTTGGAATGAGATGGGAAGGTAGAGGCAAACTTGTATTTGGCTCTTTGATGTGCAAATTCCTGATAGAAAAGTAAAACCAGCTATTCAGTTTATTAAGTTAAGATTATATTTGCTGTAGATTTTTATGTCTCCAAAATAAACAATAAAGGACAAAACTGGGCATTTTTCTTGATGGTTTCTAACCTGTGGAAGAGTTGATTGTCCAGAGACAAAAAGGTAGAGTTTTTATATTGGTCACTACTGCTTTTAAAAGTGATAGTCTCTTTTTTCAAAACAGTTTTTTTTTTTTAATAATCTCATGTGCTCTTAAAGGGGAGCTGTACACGATCCTGATTGTTTTCCAGTATTTGCAGTATTGTTTTCCTAGTGTATCAGTTCCTAAAACAGTCCTTACTGTATCTGAATGCTAATAATGTGCAGGCAGCCCAATAGAACTAATATCAAGGAACTATGACAAATTTTTATTGTGCAGTATAGTGGATTTCTTAACCCAGCTTGTAGTGGGCTACTGTTAGGTCTGTAGCTGATGAGTCAGATGGATGCACAGCTAGAAAAAGGGGGCTTAGAACAAATCTGCAGGAGCAATTCCAAAGTTGTATTTGCTTAAAATAAGCAATTTGACAAATGATCATAGAGGGAGGCAGGGGAAAGGCCCTTCATTAATCCGAAGTGCATCTATAAGATCTTGTCCATGCTCAAATTTTAGTTGTCAGGATAGCTAGTGAGAATCTACATTGTGTTCAATGTGGCTGAAACCTCAACATTAAGACAAGAATAATTTATTTTATATATCTATTTCAGACTGATTAACCCTGTCTCCCATTCTACCTTGATTGTTTTGATTCAATATTTTCTCAAGAACAGATATTGAGGTTGGATAAAACTGGCCTCCTTGTCTTGGAGAGGTATATAGATCTGAGAGAGAAGAAACATTGCTCTAGCCACATCCTGATCTTTTGTGTCCTGTGATCTTAGCTGGACAGGTTATAATGGCACAGAAGACATGCTGGTGTTTTTTGAAGCTTCATTGATAGGAATGCTGCTAGCAGCAATTAAGTTACAGAACAAAACTGGCCTCTGATTACTGCTTGGCATAGCTAAGTTGCACACTGAGCTTCTTGAGTCTAACTATATCTGCAAGTGAACAGAGCTTCTTCCTTGAGTTCTGCTGGAATTTGTGAATGTTCTCAGCTTGGGTAATTTGTTTTCTCCCAGACCTGGTCAATATCACAAAATCAGTTGACATGCTCAACTGATTGCCCAGATACTCACAGTAGGCTTGTTCTTCTGTCTTACATGCTTTAGTGAGCAGCTCTTACAATGTCAGCAGGGTTAAGATTTGTATCTGAGCAGAGCAGCTAATATCTCTGAGCTGACTTTTCACACTGCATCTCAAGCAGTTCTTACTCCATCAGTTCTGCCATTGCTCTATTTTCCAGGTTATCTTGTCAACTATAATGATCCAGATACCTTAGACTGCAAAGAATATAGCCACAGGGAAAAAAAAGTAAGAAAGAAAGCATACTTAAGAATGTTTGCCAGTTGAACTGGTTGAATTTGGCCAGAGAGTAGGATCCATTCTTTTGCAACATAGATCTCTTTGGGGGATGGCTAGGTTTGAACTGCAGAATTTACCTAGATCCACCTAAAGTCCATAGGTACCCGTGCCCATCATGTTTGGCAGTTATAAGAAGATGCCACATAAACCCAAGAGCATCTATTACTATAAGTTTGTATTTAGGTTCATTAACTTTCAAGTTAAAAGGGAAGAGGCCTCAATTCAGAAAGCTCTTCATCACATACTTAAACATCATTGAAGTCAGTAGAATGTATTTGTGGGTCAAAATGCACAAGACCCCATTTGAGCAAAGCTCTTTAAATCTGAATTGGGGGATTGTAATGTAGAGACTGATGGTGTAGGACCAGGTTCTTACCTTGATTGTCAGTGTAAGGACTCAATTAACATGAGGAAAAAGTTCCTCAACAAGCCCCTGGGTAAAATGCTGGTTTGATTGCTGACTCTTGTGGCCTTTCCATGGCTGCATATGCCATGCCTATTTGACTGCTACTTCTAACCATAAGCAGGGTAAGCTCTGAGAATGTTTTATGACATGGGGTGAAAGAGCAGCAACTTCTGCATTAGCAGATTGCTAGCTGTAAAGGGACAGTAAGTGGTGACTGGAGGCTCTGTGTGCAAATGGCAGTTTAACCTGAGGCCTATTCTCAAGTGTTTCTTCTCATTTTACAAATGCATCCCTCCAGGCTGGTGGACGGACCTGACAAGTTCAGCAGTGATCAGCATCCACCACTTTTACTAAAGTTCTAGGATTCTTGTCTGTCAGCTGTCAGCACAGCACATTGTGCTGCTATATTTGATTTCTTTGTCATAAATTCAGGACAAAGTGGAAATATCTGAGATATTTTGCCTGACTTAAGTTGAGAGATTTATTTGGAATAAGCAGGCAACAGTGGTGGAAAAATCAGGGAAAATACCTGTGCTTTTAACAATGTTTCTTCTGTGGCTTTGAAAATCCAAGAATTTCTCAGCCAGAGAATGTATTTCCTCCTTCTTTTTATAAGCTACTTTCTTTTGCCTTATTAATTGTGGATCTGCTCCTGCTTCTATTTCAAGCCAGATGCAAAAATAGGTGACCTGACTTTCCTAGGTACAATGTTGTAAATCTGAATAACCAGGTGAGTAGATTTCTCTAGTGTAAGATCATGCCCCCGTGTCTGATCCTTTGAGATATGGGATAGTTCCTGCTTGTGTTGAAATCACTGTGTGGAGGATGTTGGGTACTTGATAAGGAACTCCAAACTCTGTAGGACTGGGATTCATCTTCTAGCTCAAGTATTTCAGTCTGGTTTTGGAGACCTCTGTATGTCTTCTCTTCCGTTCATGGTGTTCAAAAGTCTGTTGCTATGGAAGTAGCACCTGAAGGTATGTTTTGCCTGAAGAATCTGCAATGAAGCAGTTACATTACCAAATGGCAGTGTACCCCAGAATTGAGTAAAATAACAGAGGCCACCAAGTTTTTCTTGTTTGTGTGATGAAATGTTGTCAAATTAAGTGATTTGTTGGAGCCTTCCTTTAACTTCTGTACAGCAGTAAGCTTAGAGGAAAAGAAGATTGCATTATTTTTTAAAAAGCTTTATTTGTGACCTGGACTTGTTGCCTCTAACCCTCTTGGGCTTAAATAGTTAAATTATATTAATGTCCAGTTTGTTTCACTGTAGGTAACACATCAGCTGAATACTCTTGTGCATAATCTACTGTATCTTTCCTCTGTTCTGTGTCAATGTATTATGTGTATTTGGATTACAATTCTTTTTGTATTAAATTATTTTATGTTATAGAACAATATTTAAGTGAAGCAAAGAGCTAATGGAAGTTGTTGACGTTTTGGGATTTCTTTTCTCTTTGCTCTTTTTTTGGATGTACTGTAAACTGTAAACCAAGGATGCCAAGCAGGCTTGGTTCAATGGCTAAAATTATTGTATTACAGTGTAATGCTGATCTAGGCCTTGTCTCAACACTAGAGCACACAGACTTGAATAAAACTGTTATAAAAGTGATGATTGTCTTTAGGCCTTGAATTCTTGGGTTTGTGCTTCAAATTATTTCAAGCAGATATTTAGAATAACAGTGGCATTAACTTGCTATGAGGATTTCAGAATTTTTCTGAGTACAAGAAGTTTATTTTTCTTTACTAGGTACCTCAGTCCTGATCAGCTATTCCAGCTCTGGGCTCTCCATAGGGCTTTGAAATGTTTTTGCAAAAACTCAGTTTAGTACAGGCCTTGGCAGGTAGTACCTGTCTGCTAAGCTCCTTCTGGCTTTTCTCTGAACCAAGGAATTAATTGCATACCATTTTTATTAAGGCTAATATTTCTGTTCTATTAGCTTGAGGTTTTTCTACTCTTTATTTAATATCCCAGCTAGAATATAAATCTGAATGCCTGGATGTGGAGCTTATGCAGTAACATGTTTTGTGCATGGTGACATTTAACAGATGGTTTAGATTCACTTGTGATGCTGTGCCTTTGTTCCTGCCACATCATTCAGTGAGACACAGTTGCATGGACAAGGATCTTTCCAAGCTGTTTTCATCTGCTGTCAGTGTGAAAGCCAGAGCAACGTAGTTTTGGTTCCTAGGTCATATGTTTGAATCCTGGGTTATACTTTTACTCTTCTCTGCCACAAAGCCATCATTTCACATTTCTCTGCTTTAAGAAATGTAGCTGTATTGCTGAAGGACTATGCACAACAAGAACTTTTATTTCATAATTTCCTTTGGAAAAAAGATTTTTTCTAATGCAGGTACATGCAAGAGATCCTTCACCCTTGAAACAGATACAGAGACTGAACAATGCATAGGTAGGCTACCTTTAGTCATATATTCCATTCAAAGTGCTGTAATGCTGTTTTGTGATAAACTAGGAAGAGAGTGAACAGACAGCCAATTAAGTTTGTTAGAAATAATAGCATTCAAGATTTAATTGCTTTTTCACTGTTTTAACAAAAGGTATTTTACAGTGTTTTGTTTTTCAAACTTTTTTTTCACTCCTCCCCAAATCCGGACTGCCTCAAACTATAACAAATATTACTGTCTCCTGTAATGTTCTGCAAAGTAGCATTATGACCTAAAAAAATCCAATTTTCTAGCTGAATTTACTCACCTGTCACAATGACAAGGTTGCCCTAATGTTCAAGCTGGTCTCATCAGCGTCAGAAATCTACATGCATCATGGCAAATCATTTTCTGCCAGGAACTGCAGGCTCTGCAGAACATGGCAGGAGCACAAAGCACTGGGGCAGAAGAGGAAAATAAAAGAGTAGTTTTCTAAGCAGGAGAATCTAGCAGAGAAGGAGCATCTTAAATGAAAACTGGCAGGGTCAGCACAGATGCAGCACAGATGCATCTGCACACCAGCAGATGCTTTAAGCTGAGCAGTTTCAGTTTTTCTTCATTGGTTGGTATGTAGACAAAGGTTGGTGTGCAAGTTCTACAGTGACAGTGAAAATCACATGGTCTTTAGTTCTGAATGTGCTCAGGTGAGGAAATCACCATGTATTAAATTGTATTCAGATGGCACATCCTGAAATAGTAAACGCGAGTGGTGGTCTGAAAGTCCATAACATACCTTGATAAAAGTCCTAGTAGCCTTCCAAGGCTATGCATATTAAGAGAGAAGAGGGCAGGCTTTCCCCTATCATGCAGCTCATAAAATTTGATTAATTAATCTTTTGTTTCTAGTGAAATTGTGAAATTCTTGGTTCTTCTGACATGGAAGTAAAGGGAGAAGATGTCCTACTAAAGCTAGGCTTAACAAGAGCTTAATTAAATGTAACATGAAAAGTTTTTAAGCATATTGCTATCAGGCTTAAACAGACTAAGCTTTTGAAAAAATCTGGAGTGAACATGACACTAACAAACGTCAGAGTAACTTAGCAAAGACTAACAAGCTTTGTCTTCATGCTTGGGCACAATGGACGCTGCAGTTTGCTTTGGCAGGAAAAGGAAACAATTGTAACTAAGGATAAACAAAGCTCAGGCATTTTCAAATAGACTTCAACAAGCTTTGCAACTTCATCCGAAATCTTATTAAGTGGCATGTGATTTACTTGCTAAAAAGTCCTCATTAGTTTAACAATGAACAAATCTAGTGGAATGAAAAGAGGCAGGATCAACATAGTACTCCAACACAAAGTAGAACAGAACCATAATCGCTTTACTAAATATAACCCAAGTCTATACACTTAAAGCCTGCAAAATTTGCTCTGAAATGTATTCTTTTCTCCTCAAGTTATGCTCTAGTATCTTAACTTTATAACAAATCAGGGCTTTGAATATTTTTTAAAGCCATGAATGGGGTTACCTGTCACAGGTTGCAGCCAGGATTAAAAGAACCATCTCTCATGGATGTGAATGTCTTACACCATCATGTTATCCAATGGCGCCCTGAGACAGTAGTTGGAGAACTGCTCATTGTTCAAAGAGGTTACTATTTCTGTAGCAGTCTGGCATTTTTACTTTTGGTGATCTTCCTGCAATTGCATCTGGCTATTTACTTTTGCTACAGGTACCCCCAGACCTTGCAGGCCTTTGTTGGAGGTAAAGAATCTTCTAAGCTGGTGCATTCTAAAGGAGAATTTCTTGATAATTATGACTGGAGCTGCTCTGTAAGGGAAGATGAACTAGAGCAAAGGGTGACAGTAGGACAGTGACCTCATGGAAACAGTCCAGAGTACCTGAGCAAGGTGAGCAGAGCCGGTCAAGTGACAGTAACTGGGGCCAGTGATTGTCAGGCAAGTCTGTTGGGATAAGACAGGTCCAAGGTCAAGCTAGGAAGGCAGAAAGAAGCCTGGGTGAGGAAGGTACTAGGCAAGTGTAGCCATAATCATAATCTAGCCAAGGCAAGGATTATGGGCAAGAAAATGGTATGGTACATCCAGACAGCCTTATTTTGATACAGTGCTTATGACCTTGGGCTCCATCTCAAACAGGCAGTCTTAACCTTGCTTCAGAACCTTTGTAAACTTATTCTTCTCCAAAGGTTTTGGTGTGCTTTGGGATGTTGCCACTACATAATCTAAGTAACACCAGCTGAGAAGAATTGCCCCTGATCAATATCCCCATCAGGCTCTCTCTTGTGACTGAAGTACAATGCCAGCCATTACTTGAAGTGCCAGGGGCCTAATCTTGTAACTCAAATAGCTGTTTTCTTTGCCAAAGGGTCTGCTTCAGTTTGCTGATATTGACTGCTGTGATCTGCCTTAGGAAAGCAGACTGAAGCTAGGAGACCTTAGAGCTGACCAAGCACTTGGATTCATCTTCCCAATGTGTTTGCTATATGGCTCATTACACCCCTTCTTTAACTACTTTTAGAATGGGGATGTTTACTATATACATATGTCTCCATAGGCTGCAGTGCACAATAGAAAAGACTTTTTTATTTACTCTGTATGTGGGAGTAAATGGGACTTAGATTACACAAGGCTCTCACCTTTCTTCAGTTTTGTTTTATCTAAGGCAAATATTTGCTAAATTGACCGAGATGATAGTTGAGTATGTCTCTTGATGGGTAGTTAAAACAGAAGCTGTTTGGGTGTGTGTCCTGGGATGACTGTGCATATGGAGAGGGAAACCTCTCTGCTGGCACTTGGGAAGGTTCTGTGAGTACTACCTGCATCTACCCTTACAGCCAGGTACCTGGTGGACACGCCTAAGCTGCTCAATTCTGGCAGGGGAGCAGAAAACAGAAAAGCAGCAGAACTTGTCCAGAAATGTTTGGTAACCATGGAGCAGAGCCCTTATCTTAATCACCCTTCTCTAGCCAGAGGTGAGCCAGAAGCGCACAAATTCTTGGCATTCTGCTCTGTGTCAGTCTGACACTAGTCTCCTGTCCCTCAAAGACTTCATTTATCCACACTTAGAGTTGGGTCCCTCCTTTGGCTTTTAATACAGCTCAGTGTATGTTCCATTTATTTGTTAAGTGATAGGCACGAACAAGGTATTCATCTAGGTCCTGGCATCAAGCTGAAGTTTGAGGGACATATAAATTCAGAGTTAAAAGGACAGACAAAACACATGGGTTTGAACATGAAAGATATGCAAGATTCTTTACCAGCTTTGCTAAAGTGTGGATTAATTTTATCCTCATGACATGCTGGGAAAAGTCAACACTTCATCTCCCTGAAAGCCACCATATGGCCTGGCTAGTTTTCTTCCTTTCTAGAAGGAAGGGTTTTGGCAAACACAGTGCTGCTGCAGCTGGGAACAGTGCTTAAAATAACACCGAGGCTCCAGCTCAGATTGGTAGCCTTTGGCAGCTGCACTATGGATTGCCAGGAAGAAAGTGTTTGCATCCTCAAACTGCAGGGGATGTTCCTACTGGTGCAGAAATATTATTCATTGCTAAATGCTTTGTGCTGTGACAGGCTGGTAGGGAGGTGGATTTACCGTAAAAAAGCAATCCAAGGTGTAGACAGCAAGTTCGTGCTGCTGTGAGGCTGGATGACTCAGGATGTGATGGTCTATGTCCTGCTTAAGGAGTTGAAGGACAAAATTTGCTGCAATGACTTCCATTTCAGCACTTTAATGCCTAAGAAAGTTTACCACATCTGCATCTCAGTGCTCTGCTGTGACAGACCATAAATAAAAGTTTGTTTTATTGCATGAGCATTGGACAACATGGCAAAGAAACCTCAGAGAGGTCATTGGATTTTATATGCTTCAGATCCTGTGGTAGCCAGCAGCCACGTAGTCCTATGCTGTAGAGATTTGCATTCCCCTTATCAGTCACATCACAGAAGCCACTACTGCACTCAAGACCTGTTGTATACCTGAAGGAATTGTGGCATTACAAGCAGGGCATTGCACAGACCTGCTCCCAGCCAAGCCATGCAATGTACACTCAGTTTTCCTTCTTGTGAGAAAAGGACTCCTGCTCACTCCCAGGCAGCTCATGAGGACTGACACCTCTCTGTGGGAGTAGAGGACATATTGTATGAAGCTCTTCCCTTTGCTGGTAGATGGATTGGAGCTGGTGGGTTTTAATTACAGCTTATTAGAGCTCTTTTTGCTGCTAGTTGCCTCTCTCCTGGGCAGAACAGGAGGACACTACCCAGAGAGGCTGAGGGCACGTATTCCAGGGCTGAAAGCTTCTTGTCTCCAAGACTGTGCATTAACTCCAAACAGCAGCACAATGTGGATGTGAGCAGGACCTTACATAACTTTTCTGGAGCTCATATTGGAAGATCTGGGAACACATGTACTTTCTTTCCTGTTTTATTGTTTTAGTTATGTTCGTTGCCTCAGTCCCTCATCTTTAAGAGTACTCAGCCCTTTTTAAAAAATAGATTGCAGGTTTCTTGCATAATTACTAGGCAAGAAGCGGTGGTGATGTGGCACTCTTGGTGCCAGTTCAGAGCAGATGAAGGGGAAGTGGGAAGAACCACACAAGCACTGACAAGTCACAAGGGTCCCCAGGGGTGTCACAACTCCCTTTTCCTTTAACACCCCTTGTCACTCATCCAAGATAGCTGGCAAAAAAGCAGGGCTGTGACCAGGCTGTTAGGCAAGGCAGCTCTCAAGGGATCTGGGCAGGACAATGGTCACTGGACACTGTGCAGGGTGAGGGAGCAATCTGGGCTCTTCAAAGGGCCACACAGCTCCATCCAGGCAGATAAGGGCTGGGAATGGGAGTGAGGCTTAGACATGCCTGTGTCCCTGATGTCTGGCTGATAGAGAGACTTGCTGATTGTTTTCCTGTCAGGATCCACATGCCTCTTTGGCAGCTGAAAGATTAAAGGGCTTCTGTGGATAGAAAGGAAAACATCCAGAGCTCCCATCTGGATTCTACAGCCTGAACCACACTGGAGCAGAGCCCTGCAGAGAAGAGATGATGCTATAAAGGATCTGTGGAATGGATTAGCTCAGCTCTGGCAGGCTGGCTGGGGAGCTGTGGCTCTGTGGGAAACAGGTGTGTGCTATGTTCCTGCATCTTGCTACCCTCGCCTTGTCCAGCACGCTGCTTGTGCAGAAACCGCATTTCACCGAGGGCTTGAATTTCACAGCAGGCATTCAGTGACTTGGCTGCGTGCTGTTACTGCCTTCAAAAGCTGCAAAATGATGGCTTTCCTAGGAGCCCCTGGGCTCTAGGTGTTTTTTGCCAAGAAGCCTTACACATAAGTCAGGAGTGCATTGTCAGATATAAGGATGCCTGCACATCCAAGTCTGCCGACTGAGCACCATGACAGCCTATCTCCTGTTCCTAGTTCTGGGAGCAATGACCCCCATATATCCTTCCTTTCCTTCTGCTGCCATTCTATTCCCCAATTCCCACCTGACCTTCTTGGATGAGTTTCCAAAACCTCATCTGCCAGCACTCAGTTTTGCAGCTTATGTAGCTGTGCTGCTTTCTGTATTTTTGAGTGGATGAGATACTAATTGGTATAGAGCACATCTATTTCCAGCTAAGCTGACTTTTTGCATTTATAGGTGCCAATCCAAGGCTAGTAACAAGGTACAAAATAATAACCAAGGTATGACCATCACAGAACTGGGCTTAGCTTGTGCAGCTGCTTGTGTTTGATTCTGTAATGGCTTCTCAGATTTTTTCTCCATTTTCTGTCTATCAAGACTCATCAACCTTTTGTCATTTTTGTCCCAGGTACAGGCTAAGGCTTGTGCTGATTTTATCTGACAGTGAACGTCATGATTGAAGTGCAAATTATGTGCTTCCACCTCCCCAAAATGTCTTCCTGGCACTTCTGGTTTCTGTAAATTGTTCACTGGCTAAATTACCCCAGTGAACTGTGAATTGTGTTTTCCACATCTAGTAGGTGGTTAGAGCCATAGCACATCTCAAAACCAACAACTTTTACTTTCTCTATATTCATGGAAAGAGACAGATAGGTGAAGGGAAGTGTAAGTACACATCAGCACAAGGTCAGAGCCTCTGACTCTGCAAGGCTGTGCAGCACATCCTCACTCCTGGCCTTGGGTGCAGAAGCTTGTGGAAGCGAAGCAAGGCAAAGCCACATACTAAAGGATGAATGGTAACTGGTGTGCTGCAGGCAGGACAGGTGAGGCAGCTGTAAGGACATGAAACCACAGCAGTGCATGGCTGTGACCTCCTTTCTGGCCGTGTGGGCTGAGGATCAGCAGCAATTGGCAATTAAACAGTTATTGTGGGGCAGGCATTTCCACATGTTCATTTCCTTTCCTTTAACTACATTATGGGGGAAATTATCATCACCTCGCTATCTTTTCTGTTAGAGTTGCTTTCCTAACATTTGCTACAGATGTCTCTGGCTGCAATGTAAATGAGTTTGGCACATAGCAGCCAAAAAGGTGGGTGTCCTGATTTGAAAGACAGATGTCTGCTAAGGAAGGTGGGAACTTCCCTTGGAATGAAAAATATATGACCCCCTTCCCTCCGAATTATTATAACTTTGAAATTAAGGGGCTTTAAGGCAACAGTAGGGGGAAATAACAGTTCTTTAGTAACAGAGGGAATAACAGTTCTTTAGTTGTATGTGTAACAAGGCAAACAAACAACAATGGCAGCGCAGCAAACAGAACCAGGATCCCAAGCTCAGCCTTCTCTCGGCGGCGGGCACTTCCCCTTGGTGCAGTTCCTCCCACAGCCGGCAGGGGCGCTGCTGGCTCCCGGCCGGGCAGGGGCTGCGGTGGCTCCCGGCCTGCAGGGGGCGCTGTGGCGCAAGAGCAGCCGCATCTCCCTCACGCGGCAATGGCGAAATGGGCCGCAGCAGCGGCTGGAATGCCGGGACCAGCAGACCCAGGGGCAGCAAGTGAGATGTATCAGAAACTCTGCAGCTGTAGCAGGAGTTGTGGGGTGTCCTGGCAGACAGGGGGTGCAGGGTTACAGTGTAGCAAAAAAGCTACAGCTCTTTTTTTTTTTTACAGCTTTTACAGTAAGGGCGGGGCTGGGCAGAGGCAATCAGGGCTCCTCAAGGCAGCCCTGACAGGCTCCCTTGGGAGGGTTTTCCCTTGAGGCACCCCAGCCTGGTGAGGATCCTTTCCAGCGAGGTAGGGCATTAATAAGGTCCCACTTCAACGGCTGCTCTTATGACCAAAGGCACACTCACAGTAAGGAAGAAGCAGTACAGGGCTGGGTTTTGGCCGTGGCAGTGAAATCTCCCCGCCATAAGCAACAGCTCCACTGTTCTCCTCCAAGGCAACAGCGAAGAGCGAGAGGAGCCAAGCCCCGCTCCCCATCCCCAGACAAAATCTCATGGCATCGCTGCCCTTCCAAAGAGAAGACTGCCCAGGTAAGAGAGTAGCCACCTGCACCCTTTCCCCACCTTGGCCATTCCTCTTGTCTCTTTAAGTATTGGTAGTTAATGTCTTTTAGCAACAAATGGGAGAAAAATCCTTTAAAAAATGAGAAGGAGAAATCCTAGCTCCCAACAGAGGGAAAAACTTATAACAAGGAAGAGTTGATGAGTTGAGGGTGGAGAATGGTCGAAGGAGACAGGTAGAATTGCCAATTTAGGTTTTGAAAGTGATGTGATTAAGGCACACAGGAAGTGTGGACCAACGTATTTGTGAGTGCATTTAGTGCCTTAAATCCAGGTCTTCATGGATCATTCAACAGTTTAGAAATTCAGGCAAAAGGAGGTTAAAAAAATCTTTCCAGATGTGTAAGCTCTAAGCAGTAGATCCTGGGAGTCCTGCCTCTTAATTCCCTTCTCTGGCCACTGCTCTCTTCTTCGATTTTCTGCAAGTGTTTTTCACTTTAGGTGTACATTAGCTTGCTCTCTTGGACAATTGCATTCAGCTGCTGGCAAGGGTAATAATATTAAAACAAAATATCTGGATGTCTCTAGAGGTCTACAGGGAAGCACAAGTTGCTCTAATAAGAGCAGCACTAAGAGGAAAGAGATAAATGCTATAGCTAGGTATGGAGTCATGTAGCACAAGAATGAGCCTTTTAATGGCCCATTAAGAAGAAAAATTACATACAGAAGTTGAGGATTTTTTTTTGTTTTGATAATTGTTTCCTAAGAATATGTTGCATTCTACCCAGATGATCAGTCAAATGTTTTGTTGTGAGTTTTGCGGGCTTTAGCCAATAAAGGAAGGCTACTGGTGTGTGAGTGAAGAAGGATAAAGGATTTCTCTTGGTCAAAACTGAAAACACACAGTTAGTGTCAGCATCCCTCAGCAGTGGTGTATGTTACACAAAGCATTGCTCAACAGCAGTGCTGAGCCCACACAGTCTGAGCCATGGGTCCCCTTATGCGTGCCACCAGAGATGATCCCTGAGCTGTGTTTGCTGTCTCCTGACCTGTTGTGGATGGCAGGGTGTCCCAGCCCTTCAGAGATATGCTTTAGGCTTCCTGAGTCTCCCAGATCTAGGGATGCAGGCAAGCGCTGACAATCAGTGGCAGACAGTGGTTATCTGCCACACAATCTAGTGGGCAGGACAAATGACCCATCCTTAACACCAGTGAGTCCTGAGGGGAGCCAAATCATTTGGGGATCAGATACACGGGGTCTTTGCTGCTTCTACTTTTCACTGTATATGCTAGTATTTTTTAATCCCTGTTCCCATTCTGGTCATATAAAAACAATCAAGTCTTAATGGCAAAGTCTCTTCCTCCCATTTTGCCCCTTATTTTGCTCACGTTTCAGGGGGACAGTCCTGAGCTTACAGGAGATGCCTCTGCAGAAGTCAGTATTGGTACTCCTGCATCAGTGGGTGTGGAGACAGCAAGACGGGTTGGAAGGCCATAGGATGTATAGGGAGAGGATATAGAAAGTCTGAAGCTTTGTTGGGGAAGAAGTGTCATTTTCCCTTTTAGTGCCCTCCAGGAGGCCACCTCTATGCTTTTCATACTCTTCCTGCTACAGAATGGCCTTTTGTTTGATGAGATCTTGACAAGCCTGGGCTCAAAGTGTCCTTTTCAGGGCAGGTACAAGTCCTTCAGTGTATGCTACTGGGTACTTCTTACAGTAGCATGTTGTGCTGATGTCCTGAGGTCAGTACTCAGAACCTCTTCTGAGTAAGTAATACTTATAATAACTTAGGTAGAACTGATGTGATTGCATATCCTGGGAGGTAAGGAGCTATCTAGCTGTGCATCTCAAATGCCCATTGCACATATAGGCTGGACACATATTTTAATTGACAACATTTTCCTTCCTGAGGATTTAATGTGTCTGTGATCAGAGCTGCATAAAGGACAAAGCTGGGCAACTCCAGAATTTGAGGGTATGCAGATATGAAGTCTCCGAGATACAGAAAAGATGATGAATCGATAACATGAGGTTTGTTGAAACAAAGTGTGATTGAATGTTTTGACTCCATGCAATATTTACTGCTTGCAGTACTTTGTCCCAGATACAGGCCATGATCTGGAGTTAGTCACAGGCATTTTAGAATACAGTTCCTATAAAAGATGCCATCCTATATAAAGCTGTACTGATTCAAAGAAAAGGAATAAGCTTTACAGACATGAAAGGAGAAAGGAAATGCTGGTTGAGAATTAGAACATCAGAAAAGGATCTGAGGCTTGAAATACAATTACCTGTAGATTGACATCAAATGCTAACATAAAAACAAAAATGGCAAAATAATGTTTGGTGGAGAAAGGAACAGAACTTTCCTCATAGTTAAAGGAAGAAAAGTCCTGGAGTTCTCTCTACCCCTTAGGACCCAGCATAGCAGCTAAAGGACGTGAATGATACAGGAGATGTGGACTGAAGTCCTGAGCTGTCATTGTATGTTACTGTCCTCCACTGAGGGGGAAATGAATGAGGGGACAGGAGCCCAGGGAGTGAGAGGTGCTTTTGCCTTTGTGCATAGAATATCCTGGAACTGCCCTTACTCTGGGAGCTTTTCTTTGATGCTCTTCCACTTATTTCATTTTGTGAAGTACCAGGTATTCCACAGCTATGTGGTGCTAATTTTTAAGTCTTAGTCCCATTTAATGATCCTCTGATTGGCATTGTGGGCTGAATACATCTTTCTCATAACCAGTCTTTGCTGTTCTAGCTCCAGTGGCAGATAAGGAAAGTAATTCCTGACCTCCTCTAAGGTAGGTGTTACATATGACATACTCTCCTGGACAGATAAGAGAGGCAAGTCCAGACCTTGACACAGCTTTAAATTCCCGCTCTCGTTATACTCCCGCCCTCTTCTACCTATGTGTGGTCAACAAAGATAGATGATATTCTGGGCATCACTTTAATAAACAACCTCTTTGTACCAAAGAACGATAAAATGTAAAAGCTTTCACATGCATGTTATATTGCCTGGGTTAAGACTGAGGGCAGGATGGGAATAGCTGAACTGATGAAGAATAGCCAAGGAGGGATGTGATTTTCTAAGCTGGCAAACAGGTGCCATGTAAGAGACCAAGGATCTATTGGTGTCATAGGTCATCTATGTCAAAACAAAAATTGACGAAGTTAATCTGCATGAGGAGAAGTCTGATGTAGAATTAAAATCAGTTTCAGTGAGGGAGAAAATAGCCAGGGAAAGGCTGGAATAGCTATGCACTGAGCTACAGAGGCTATTATTGAACAGTCTCCTTTGGCATGTGGGATATGGTTGAGGGAAATGTAAAATACCCCTGATGTGTGTATGTTCTTGTGCATTCATGTCCTTTCTCACACATACATCCAAGTATGTGTGAGCTAGGGGAGGCACCCAAACCCAGCTCAGAAGAGCACATCCATTCTTTGTAGTTTTCCAGTGTTACAGCAGGCATTGCAGCAGCCACTGGAATACAACAAAGAACAACTGTGATGTGCCTCATGAAATCAGGAATTTAGAACTAAAACATCTCCTCACTCCTAATGATATAAGCACTGCTACTAACGCTTGTTATTGAATACAGTTCTAAAAAAGGCGTTTTACTTGTGCTGAATTATCTGCAGTTCTAAGGAATATCTGGTTTTAGGCTGTAAGACTTGATTTAGATTAAATGTGATGACAAATGGAAAAATAGAAGTAAAACATTTAGCTGCTGTCTGGATCATACTGCAGTAGATTGCTTTCATAAGATGGCAGGTCCTCCTATAGCCAAGAAGGTGAAGTGCAGAGAGGATATGATACAAGGTAGGATGAATTCACCACATCTCCCTTGCTGCTGCTAAGTCAGTAGGGTTCAGGCTGAGCTCTGGAAATGAAAACTGCCATCTATTTTTGTGATCAATTGTGGATATAATACAGAGCATGAAATCTGTGAAGGAGGTTACAAACCTGATAGAAAGGCCAAGGTACCGTTCCCTGTAAGAAATACTCCAGCAGTGGAATGAGAGTGTGAAGGCTTTTGCTTTAGGAAGGACAGGGCTCTGGCAGTGTAAGCAAAATGTGCAAGGGGCCCAAAACGTTTCTGGATGAATGAGGGGTGCTCTGAGAAGGAATATGTCACAGTTTCTGCCCTCAAGGCTGTGGGCTGCAGCATTTCAGGGAGCGCAACCAAGCTATGATCAAACATATTCCTGCAACAAATCACAAGATGGTTTTTCAGCAGACATTCAATTATTGCACAAAATAGATGGTTGAGCATAAAAGGGAAGTTCTTTTTTTAGACAAAGCTACTCTTGCCGTGGAGCTCCTGTAATCAGAAAATATATTTGTAGCAACTGGCTACTCCTGCCTCTGCAGGCTTTTTGAATCTACATCAGACTTTCAAAGGTACAGATTTCTTAAAGTGTCTCTGAGATACTGGACTCTAATGTCAGACTAAAGTATGTAAGATATTGCAGTGCAGGTAAATAATAAATAGCACCTTTCCAATTCTGTCACCTTCTTAACAGGAGCACTAAAATAATGGCATTCCTTTCCTGCTAAATTTATTGTCCATCAGTGACTGCCAGGTGAAATCTCTTGGTTTTACAAGAAGTGACAATTTACACTCCCACTACCCGTTCCTCCTTGCCCTCTGCCTCCCCAGCTGCTGCTGCCAGCCTGGCTCTCTGCCCTGGGAGCAGCCACCATCCTGTGGACTTTTCTCCAGCACTGGAGCTGCTATGGCAGAGTGACACATCCCCTTACGACACTTCGGCACCGTCTGTGCATTTGTCAGTCACTTTCAGGCTTCTCTCAAAATTTGGCAGTGGCTCTTTTTGCCACGTTGAAGCCTCTGATTCAGGAAGCCATGTCCCTGTGCTTTGAAGGTCATGCTGGGATTGCCTGCCTGTGCTGCTCCTAGGGTATACCCTGCTCACCTGCTAACCCATCTCTGTCCTGGAAGAAGAATCCCATTTAATATAATTAGAAAAATGAAAGAATTAACCCTTTCTTGATCGTTTGGTTTTGTGCATCTTCCTTTCTTCAAGTATGTAGTTGGGACACAGGGGATGTCCAAAACCTTCATGTCCCATAAAATGTTCCATTAACTTCACTACAAACCTGCCAGGGATATAGCAAATCCATGACTAAATGCAAGTGGGCATCAGGATGAATAAGTACAATGACAGTGCTGAGCAAGGCAGATCAATGTTGATCCAGGAAACAAGCCACTGCAAGGTTCCTGTGTTAAACAGTGAAGTTTTTTAAGTAAAAGTCTACAGAAAGAAGTACCTGTAGGAGAACTAACACAAAATCTTTCCAGTGATGGAAAATATAGAGGTTCTGGAATTCTCTCTATTGTTTGTAGAATTCCGCAGTAGAAACTGGTGCCGAGTTTGCATGGAATTGAAATAAAAAGATGTTTAAACTATCTCCTGCAAGCCAAATCAAACCAGATTATTCATCATATCTATTATGCAAGTATATGTGTGTGTGTGCCTATCTGCCTATACTGATAATATCTGGGATGTTAACATGAAAAAATATCATTGCAAAAGAAATCTCACTGCAAAGTCAATGTTTGTTCAACCTGAAATATTTTGCTCTGCTGATAGACCCAACACAGGCTGAGTAGGCAGTTCACAGCTGCTACTCCATGTCTGCATAGCTTCAGTAGTGCCACAACGCAGGTATAAAATGGGCTGTCTCATCTGCAGCCACCCTGAAAGACAGATTGGGAAGTTAACTTGGGTTCAAGTGTCAAGGAAATAAAACTATCACACTGTTTCCTGAGGCAGGGGCATTATAGGCAATGGTATGATAAGCTAATTTTCTGTTGTCTCAAAGGTGACTATAAAAATGCCACCAGAGTGTTTCTGGTTTAGTCTTTCTCACTTTGTGTCTCAGAAAGTGATGGTGGCAGGATGGTACCTCAGAAGGTGAAAACTTGCTCAATCTGTCATCAACAATACAATTTCAGCTGTCATTGCTTATGTGACCAGATAATGGGGCTAAATCAGGGTGTTGGAAAACTAAGAGTCAGTTTGCTGTGTTGCTAAGTCTACCTCTGTTTATTGTACTGTACTGATTCCTCCAGGCAGAATCTCACAGAGAGTTGTTTGGATTCTTTCCTATTTAAATACATATGTAGGTAAGGGTAAATTGAATGGATTTTCATCCTGCAGAGCAAACCCATGCCTGCAGAAGGGCCTTTTCTTTCTCTGATATCTAATCCTTTCCTTTGGCAAAGTAAATAATGAGACACTTCTACAGATCTGATTAAGCCCCAAGTCCCTTTTTAAATGACAGAAGATCAATACTATTACTAAATCTATTAAACTATTCTTCACACTTCAGTTATGCTCTCTCGGATATCTGAGAAAGAACAGAAGGGTATTTTGGCAATTATAAAGGAAATGCATGATAAAGCCTCTTCTCGTGTTCCACTTTCTCTCCCTGGCTCCAAGCCATCCATATATTCCTAGCTCCCCATCCCTTCAATCTGCCTTACAGGTCAGAAATAGTCAGAGACCTGGGATACAGGAAGGATTTTGCCTTTCAGTCTCTCAAGCCAGGCTTGAATCTGTCAGTAGTATCTGAAAGTTCTGTTTGTTTTTAATTCTGATGACAAATTGATTGAACTAGGTCTCAGTTTCTGATTTAGTTTTAGATTTAGTTCTTGTTTTTTGCTGATGTTCCAGCCTTCTGGTCATCTTCATGGTGCTTCTCTGGACCTGCTCAAACAGGACATGGACCTGTTATACTGGGGGCTCCAGAGCTGGATGTGGTCCTCCAGGTGGGGGCGAAAGAAAGCAGAGTAGAGAGGAATTAATTTTCTTCCCAAGCCAAGGCAGAGGAAGCTTTTCCTGTGTGATTTGATGAAGAACAGAGACAGCTCTAAAGCTCCCACACTGCAGGCTGGGCTCTGTGGATGCTGGTATCTTTTTGCAAGCAGCAATCTGAGGCACAGAATCTCCTTCCAATTTTTAAAATCTGCTGCAGAAAGTTTTGGTGTCCACAACATGACACATCTGTGGGCAATTAGCACCTCTGCCCATTCCTCCTGTCAAGAAAACCAGTATTGATGTGACAGGACAGTGCCTCCCACTCCGCAGTACTTACTGCTTCTAGAGCCTTATCGGTAATGGTAAGTACTAAAAAAACTGGGGATACTGAATCCTCTTTCTCTACCAGAAATGGTCCCTCCAAATGAGATAGTCCTTGAGTATCTCAAAGGTTAAAGGCAAAGTGATACAATAATTCATAAAATAAAGTATGCAACCCGACATGCATCTGTGTTTGTCCATGCTCTGATGTCACCAGCAGACAACCTGAGAGCTCCATCTGTATCCTGCTCTCCACAACCACTCTGTAATTATGGCTCATTGTATATCATTTTTGTTCAACAACTTGCTGGCTGTTTTTCACATCAAATGAATTATTCAGCAGCAGACTCTGTTCTTAATCCTAACAACAGCAGCAGTAATACTTCATGCTCATTGGGTCCCTTCAAAAGTGTGCTGGAAATGTTATTTGTTGAATTCTTCCATACTCTGAAACAGGAGATGGGGCTTGTTCAATGAAGTGAGAAATGGGGCTCAGCACAGCTCTCTGACATGGGCTAAGTGAGAGTGCAGAGCTAGGAGACAAGTCCAGCCTCTACTGCCCTACACAACTTTTCTTCCCCTCTGAGCCACTTTTCCCCTCTGTACCCAATCTATCAGATCCTAAGCTACTCTAATTAGCATAATTTCCTCCAATGCCTTGGGGGTATACCAATATTTGTTTCTTATGTGTTGATTAAAGACAGAAACACTGGAATTCCAACCCATGACCTACCCAAGCCAAGTCCTTGGCTGCACACACTTCCTCTTGCTAGGAAAGAGCAAACAGCATGTCAGACATTCAGAATATCTTTCTGGATGTCACTGAGATACTCACTACTTGTGAGGACAGAATAAAAATCTATGAAGAGAAGCCAAGCCATAATCTTCACTGAAACCCCTACAAACTTAAATTGGCATCTTCTTTCTTTTATTTTTCTTTTATTTTTCTCCATCTTTCATCCTCAATTTTCATTTCTTCTGACCATCACCTGGTTTTCTGTTCACGGTCAGGTGTATGAGCTGCTAAAAAACCAAGACACACAGGAGATTTTGTAATTCAAATCTATGGGCTGCACTGCCTGTGACCTTTGCTTAGGAGGTTTCGAAAGAAACATGAATCTTCTGCCTGGTTCCTTTCCAAAAAATAAATTAATACAAAACCAGCACCCTGGGTTTTGCTGGGGAAAGAGCTTGCAAGGCGTGGTGAACCACACTTGATTTTTGTGTCATTTGTTCTTCAATATTCCAGTCTTGCTCAGGCATTATTATTAATCCTGCTTATTTTGGAAGAAATGAACGTGCCTGACTCTACAGCATAATTTAAAGGAGTGAGGAGTTGCTTTGCATGATGAAAGACACTGAGTGATGATCCCAACAGTCTGTGACTCTCACTTCTACTGCACTGCTGAGCTTGTGCAGTAGAACCTGTTAACAATGGTATAGAAGTGGAACAGGTATATTGATTTTTCCCCACCTTAAAACAGGTACTTTATGCTGAACCTTATTTTTGCATTTCTTAAAATCTGACCACATACATCCTTTAAAAAGCAGAGATCTGTTATTCCTATGGAAAGGAATTGTATGTCTGATTTTGTGGAATCTGACTGTTTCTCAGCCACATGGGATGCAATTCAGTAATGAATGTTGGCTGCAGAAGTACAAAAGGACACGACAGCACAGAAGAAAAACTGGAGTGAGTCAAAGCAGTCTGGGGTGAGACTTGCACATGAGTCAATAATGTCTTGCTAGTACAGCAAAAATGTAAGGAGGGCTATTATATATCGGATTTCTGAAATAATGCTTCTGCTCTGTCTTGTGCTGGAAGGCCATAGCTAAAGAACTGTCCTGCTTTCAGCACTGCACTTCAATAAAGATGTAAACCACCTGGAAGAAATCCATAGGAAAATGAGTAGAACAAGCAAGTAGACAGAAAATTTGCTGAGTTGAAGAATTCTTGATGGAAGCTGAAGGATCAGTCCTAGAGAAGAGCCTTTCACAAACATAATGACTTACTACAAAGACAGAGACTAACTTTTTGATCATATCTACTGTAGCTGAAATAAGAAGTAATTGGCTTAAATCACTGCAAAAGAGACAAAGCTGTAGGAAGAAGTCTCTTAACTTTTCATCTATGAAAGCAGTGATATTCTGTCATAGGAGGCTTTTGAGAGCATGTTAGATAAACATCTCTCAGGAGCAGTTTAACTTGATCTGACCTAATTGCCTTAAGGTAATGGGGTGATGTAGATGCTCATTTGAGGATCTTTTCAAGTCTGTTTTCAGAGCTGGTGCTTTCTCAGATTTATGGTATGAGATGACATGGCTTGGTTTGGTTTGCTCATCATGAACAGAGTTGTGAAGTCCCTACAGGGACTTTGTATATATACTGTTGATGAGTGAAAAGGAGAGATCTCATATTTTATTAGACAGCCATCTTTCATTAGTGAAGTGAGTCCATCTGACATCACAAAGATGTAAACATCTGGAATCCCTAGAGCTCCACATCAGTCTGTAGAGTAATAACAGGTGGAATGGCAAATGGCTGGCCCAGAACACTCAAAATAATAGGGGTGTCTCTCAACAACAGTCTATGTCTTAGAAGGAGATTCATTGCTAGAGAAGAAAAATGGAGATAATTTTATAATGGGAATCAATACTGATGATACTGTGGGGTTCTTCATTTTTCTGTTGATGTGAATTTTGACTATGTGTCATGGTTTAACTCCAGCCAGCAGCCAAGCCCCACACAGCCACTCACTCCCCCACCACTGGATCAGGGAGAGAATTGAAAGGGTAAAAGGTAGAAAACTCATGGGTTGAGATAAAGACAGTTTAATAGGGAAAGCACAAAGCAGAGCCAAATGGGGAATTTTGAGTGCTTCCCATGGGCAGGCAGGTGTTCAGCCATCTCCAGGAGAGTAGGGCCCCCTCACATGTAACAGAGCCTTAGGAAAACAAACCCCATCACTTCAAATGTCCCTCTCTTTCCCCTTCTTCCCCCTTCTTTCCCCAACTTTATATACTGAGCATGATGTCATATGGTCTGGAATACCCCTTTGGTCCGTTGGGGTCACCTGCCCTTGGCTGTGTCCCCTCCCAGCCTCCCATGCATTCCCAACTTCCTCACCAGTGTGGCTGTACAAAAAGCAGAAAAGGTCTTGGCTTTGCGTAAGCCCGGCTCAGCAATAACAAAAACATCTCTATATCATCAACCCTGTGTTCAGCAAAAATCCAAAACACATCCCCATACCAGCCACTATGAAGAAAATTAAATCTACCCCAGCTAAAACCAGCACATCGTGTATTCTATAAATTACAGGATTTTCCAAACTGAGAGTGTTGTGTTCCCAAGCACTGATCTGAGAGTCAAACAATGCAGTTACCTGTAAGCTGCAGATTCAGACTCTATTCCTGTGTATAGCTTTTTGTCTTCTGTCATATGGAAATAATTTTCCAGACATCAGTCAAATCTCCTAGACTGACAGTCTGTAGAATAGCCACTTGAGCTTGCCAGGTTGAGGTGATAACTTGAGTTTGGGCTGCTGTGACATGTTGGTTTGGTGATGCACAAGGCAAGGTTTTCTCTTGCTCAGCCCTTCAATTTTGCTGGGCCACTGGCAAAAAAACTATTTCTCTGTGTTTATATGGAAGCCCAGGCCTATGTGACACAACAGCAGGCAGGCTTGTCTGCCACAAACATTAAGAAGTGATAAGCTTAGCCCTTCTGAGCTCCAAAAAAAACTAATGGATTTTTACAGTTTGTTTGCTGATGTTTGGAGTCCTTAATACTGAAGTTTTAAAGGGCTTTTAGAAAGAGAGACCTACCTCTACCTCTGGGTGACAGGGCAGGCCCAGCACCAAAGACTGGGATAGTCAAAACCGTGAGGGCTGTTAGCAGTGGGGATGTGCCAGTCAGCTGTCAGCCCTGGATTTGTGACATTCCCCTGCAGCTTGGGGAGCTGATGTGAGGGCCTGGCCTCTGGACCATGAAAGGTTCACACATCTGTTCTGCTCAGCTGATGCCAAGACCTTGCTTTTTGTGAGTATCCGGGCTCAGGCCCATATCTCGCTCAGCTAGAGGCCATTCAAAGGACCTCATGAAAGGGCTGGCATCTTGGCTTGTGTCCTCGGGCTCATATGCTCTCCCTGAGTCAATTCTCAGAGCCTGCCAAGAGGCAGCTGAGCCTCAAAGACAACCTACTGAATTCAGCAAGCTGTCAGTTTGGATCTAATTCAGCCCCAACAAAATGCAGGAGACCACTTCTGAGTGAGGAATATGCCATTTGTATGTGGCCATTTCTCTAACCAGAAGTTTTTTAGGAACTTCATGTAGAACATGAAACAGCTAGGGGTTTATCTGCTGCCAAAAGCTCTGCTGCAACCCAGTACTGCTGCTGTGGGGAGGAAGCCTGCAGAGGCGATAGCTCTACCACCTGCTCTTTTCAGGAAGCCAAAAAACACAGTCCATCCTGCACATGGCTTTCTACTGAGGCTGTTCAAGGCCACATTAAGTTGCTTTCTTTGGGCTGCCATCACGAAATAACACTGGCAGCTAGACTGGCTGCCAACCATCCATTGTTGGTTAAGTGAAAATCCTTTGTTCCCAACTGTAAATTGCCCAGCTGTCTTTGCTAAGCAAAATCAGAGAAACACTTATTCCATCTAGTTCATCCTGGATAATTTGAATATGTACTTTTTTCTTGTGGCCATTAAAACACATTTTAGTTTTACTATCACATGCTTAACAACATTTAGAACATAAAATAAAGATGCCACTGCAGGAGGAACCAGGTGCAACTACATCTGAGTTTGGACTGGTGCTGAGGCAGAAGCATTGACAGCAATAGCTCCCCCTACCAAATTGGAACAGCAGCCTGCTTTTATGGACAACTTTGGCATAAGAGCTGGAATTTGAAGTTATCAAGAATATATCAGCCTTGGAAAAAAAGATGTCATTTGCCTTGTTTCAGGGCTTAGAATAACTCTGTCCCCAAAAACATAATGAAGATGGCTTACCACTTCCAGCTAAAATAGGTCTTAAAAAGGTAACCCTGTTATCCCTGTCCCCCAGCCCTGATGCTGCTGTCATGTGTTAAAAAATACATTAGGATAAGGCATTTGGGCTGTCTCGGTTCACGATATTGAAAGCAACACAAAGGCAAAAGAAAGGGATCAGCATTAAAAGATCCAGCAGACAGCCACTCTTGAGGTCTCCTCCTTGTGTCCTCAGGTTGACACTGGCCTCACTTTTCCTCCTTCTGCCTACAGAGTCAGAGCTATGGCAGGTTCTGATTACCAAGATGCCCAAGTCCTATTGGGGTGAGAAGATTTGCTATCAGCTCTATCTTTTAATTTTTCTACCACATTCCATTTTTTAATTTCCTCTTGCATTTCGCTCCTCATGTCTCCCATTTCAAAAACCCCTTCTCTGCCCTGGAGTCAGAGCTCCTGCCATGTCCTTCAGACTTTCAGGTATGGGATTTGTTTCTCTCTCCTGTCTGCTTTTTCCCACCTAAACTGTCATTTAAGATACTTTCATTCTATTTGCTTGCTCAAACAGGATGCCAGACTCTGAATTGCATGTGCTTTTATTGATTTGTTATGAGAGTTTTCATTCAGGCTGGCTTTCACATTCGATGAAGCTCTTGCTTCCCTTGGAATACCTTTTCCTTCCTCTCTCTCCATGGGGAGCATGTGTAAACCATTATGTTCATGGCAGATTCATGGCCAGAGAAAAGCCTGCAGAACTGGTAATGGGTAACAGCAATAACTGGCAACCAAGCATTTGCCCTGCTCTCATTTCAAGTGAGTCAAGTAGCTGGGAAGAACACGTCAGGACTGGTTGAAGTGGAGCAGATCCTGCTGTGGGATGGACTGGGCAGCAGGATGTGGTCAGGTTCATCTCTCTAGGGCTGCACCTTGATACCCCCTCATGTACCCACCCACATGCACATTCACATATGCATAGACTGAGGAATGCCACCATAAATGCTGGAAAAAAATCACTGGTTGAGATGATTTACTATTAAATATCACTTCTGTCATTAGTAACCAGGTATTTTTTCTTTTGTTTTCAAGTGATTTTTTTTTCTTGGCAAAATTCTTTATAGAAAGCTGTTCTGTCATCTTCTATCATCTCATATTTTGCATTTTAGATGTCAACATTACACGAAGTTAATACCAAATTTTTACAGTACTGATGTAAGTTGGGGTCTAATACCAAAAATGTAGAGTTTCAGATTAATCACAGTTTTGATTTGAAACTCTGACAATAGACAAGAGAACATATGCTCATATGCTTCTGTTAGCTCAGCTCTAAGGAGAAAATAGTACAATGCAGAGAGTACACGGGTGATTCACCCTTCCTCTGAGCTCAATCTGCCATCTCCTCTGTAGGCTGTGGAGCACAACAGGGAGCTCTCTGAGTGCCTTGAGTGTGGATATACAGTGGTCCTGGGCATTCTGCACCTGGGCACATGGAATCACTGAAGATCTGGTGGCACTACTTGTACGGGAATCTGTGTTGGCCCCAAAGCCCCAGCCAAATTCCTCTTCTTATTTCCTGACGCCCTTGCCAGTTCCACCTGGCTGCGTTACAAATTATTTCCTAACCAGTGATGGGGAGCTGCCAGAGGTAGCTACCAGCTGGCACAGGCTCATGTTCCCTCCAGGCAAAATGTGGTGAAGGAGAGCCCTCTGAAAGGAAAAGCTGTGGAAGTTGGTTTTGCAGAGCTTCTGTTGTATATAAGACTTGGCTGGCAGTAAAGGAAAAAAGGAGGCTGTGGTAGGGCCTGTGAAGCCTCTCTTGGAGAGCAGCTTCATTCACCAAGGACATGGCTGAATAGTGTTATGCATGTCCCCTTGTCTGTCATGTAGCAACAGTGCTTTCTAGAGGACAAGGAGTGAGCGTGAAGCAGAGTAAGAAGGTAATTTCCTGGGCACTACACACTCTATTTGTTTCCTGATTCCAGACCACAACTGCTACTGGAAAGAGTTTCTGTAGGCACAGTTCTCTGGGCTGAACAGAGTTTGAGCTAGCCCGACAGAGGGAGCATCCCTCTAGGAAGCAAAGGAGAGAGGAGGTTTTCCCCTCCCTACCTCTGTGGGACCACTTACATGCCCTTCAATCTCACAAGCTGCTAACTGCCTCAAAGTTACATACTGCCATGGGTTTCTTATGTTCTAATCATGTATCCATGAATTTACCTTCCTTAAATTGCAGCCAGGACAGTGCCTTTTCTTTTCATCACCTTCACTGAGGCAGGCTGTTGTTGGGGGGGAGGAGGAGGGAGTGGTACAGCCTGTAGCACCTTAGCAACCGAGGAACTCCTAAAGAACAATCTCTGGAATCCACTTCTCACCAGCTGCAGTGATCTTAAGTAATTGGTTATGCAAATACATGGATAGTGTTAAGAAACCTGATCATTTATTGTATTTACTCCCAAGCATCCCACCTGGGGGTCATTAGCCCACCACTGTTCCTCCTTATTTAAGTAACTCCCACCCAAGTCTGCAAAATACTGTGCAGATCAAGAAATTTCACCATATAAACTTGGGAAGAACATCAGTGTCCTTCAGGGTGCAGGAGGAAAGGTGAATAACCAACCAGAGAAAACAGATAGTCTGCAGATCCTGACTTAGTGAATTTAGTTTGATTTCACCTTTACCCAGTGCATACCCTCCCCCTTCCCTTCTCCTGCTCCTAGGAAAAAAGCAAATCAAAAGGGTATCATCAAGGGACTGATCATAAAGAAAATGGTGCAGAAAAGCCCTCCGGAGATGTTATATGAAGCATGAGAACACAGCCACTCCTGGGCCTGCTGGCTGTATTTTGTCAAGAACATTTACACAGAGGAGGTTTGCAGAGGAATTCTGGGGAAGCTAAATGGAGGTGCACAGCTAAAGGGGTTGCTCTGCACACAAGACCCTCCTTTTCATCTTAGAGGCTCCTGGATTTCACTAGTAAGCAAGAATATGCAGACCTTTGCCTTCCCATCAGTTCTGGAAACTAGTCATACCCTCTCCCTAATTTTAAGAAAGACTTCTCCACCCTGTTCAAGCCACTTTTACCAACAGCAACTGTTAACACATATTTGGAAAACTTCCACAACCAGCATCTGTTTGTCCTCTCCTTGCACTTTCAAAAACGATTGTGCAGCAGGAAGGAAGCCTCCCCCTCTTTTGCCCCCTCCAACTGGAAAAATCACATCTAATCTTGCTGTCTTTTTTCCCTGCTGTGTATCCTGCCAAAATTGGGCATTGTAATGAACTGCAAATAGTGTGTCTAAGCCTTTGGTAGTTTTTTTTCTAATTCAATTATCATTCTGCCCATGAACCTGTATTTGGCTCATATTTTGTATCCCGTGATCATCTCATCCCTCTCTCCTTTTACTCTCAGTCCCTGCTTGCTGTCCTACTGCTCTGCCTGGCACCTGCCATTTTGTCCCAGCTGTTTTACCATGGGATGGATGAATGAGCTCACTTCCCACTGCACTGAGGACACTTTTGCCTTGCTGGGTATAGGCAGCGGCCTGAGTTCATTCCCCTGTTGACATACAGATACACCACCTGGCTGAGCTAAAGCTTTGTTTACTTTTTTGGGGTTCCAGGATGTGTATTTTCACATTGCTACTTGACTGCTCCGCAGAAATATGCCATCAACTTGTAGTGGACATGGCTATCTTGAACAGTGTGTCTCCAACTCCCTACAACAAGGTCAACCCTACAAGGGTGGAGTTGGGTAGCCTCTGCCCACACCTCCATATCTGGCTGTTAAGGACCATTCACTGGAAAAGGCGTGTCCATAATTCTCTCAAACTCAGTGTCACTGGATGAAACAGTAGCTGACTCTGTTCTCTCTTTGGTGACTTCCTTCTTCCAGCCTCTGGTGCAAGTGTTACTGTTTACAGGTGCTCTGGCTGTCAGTGTATGTAAGGACAACAGTTTTCTGAAGGAAATAGGTTGTTGTGTAGCACCTGAAGGCTTATGAAATCTTTTTCTTATGCACATTCAAAAACTTCCATCTTTCCCAAAACCTTTGCAGTGCTCCTGGAAGCAAAGATGCTGAAAAATGAGGAGACTGGAGCCTGCTGTGTCCTTTTTATATTAATATATACATGGCACTGATGCAGTGACAGTACGTCAGTGAAGCCATTGTGAGGGCTAAAATTGTTCCCAGACAAAATGACGGTCATGGCCCTACATCTCCAGTGGCTGGAGAATGCCCTTTCTCTTACATTAAGGTCATGAGTAACAAGCCTGTCTCTGCTTGCATGAGCTTTCCTGGGGCAGAGACTGTTTGCGTAGGTGGTGTCCTCTTCTGTATTGCCTGCAGGATGAATCCTCATTTCACTCCTAGTGAAGAGACACATGTGGCTGCAGGATAAACTGTCATCAGCAATATGAAGTAGGGGAGAGTCACCTCTATTTGAATTTTTTATGTGCTGTGATGTATTTAGAATATAGAAGACTGCATGTGCCTGAGAAAAACCACCTTACTAATGCTGTCTTTTATGCATTTCTAGGTATACCTTATATGCACCCAAGCACATCTCTGACTAACCTTTATTTTCTGGTCTGGTTCACAACCACTTACAGAAATTCCTTCATTTGTCCTCCCTGTCTTTAAATTGTCTTCCTAGCAGCTGTCATTCCATTTATTGCTTAGATATCTGTAGTAATGGGCAGCGGTCCTCACTATATGTGACCCAGATGTGTGAACCAAGGGCCATCTGATGAAGGTAACTGTGCTGCCTTCAGCAGTCCTTTCCTTTACAGTAGCTGCACACTGTTTCTGGTTTTGGGAAGGAGCTGCTCTCCGCCACCCACCTGAGGAACATGAACTTCTGGTGCCATCCCAGCTGATCTTAAGTTTTACACAACTGAGGTAGGTCTGTCTTATTTCAGGGACTTATATGTCTTTATATGATTTTTAGATCACATATTAGGTCTCTTCTCCAGCCCCAATGTGAGTTGGATGTGTTCCTGTACTAAAGAGTACGACTGAAGTTTTTTCAGACAATGACAGAGATTTCATAAAGTCACAGAATCATAAACATCCTGAGCTGGAAGGCACCCACAAAGTTCATCAAGTTCAACTCCTGGCCCTACACATGGCAACTCCAAAAGTCACACCATGTGTCTGAGAGCATTATCCAAACAGTTCTTAAACTCTACCAGGCATGGTGCTGTGACCATTTCCCTGCGGATCCTGTTCCAGTGCCCACTCACCCTCTGGGTGAAGAATCTTTTCCTAATAATCAACTTAAACCTCTCCGACACAAAGCACTTCATGCTTTGCCTTAGGTCCTGTCACTGGTCACCAGAGAAATGAGGTTAGTGCCTGCCTCTCTGCTTCCTGTCGTGAGGATGTTAAAGACAGCAATGAGGTCCTCCCTCAGACTCCTCCAGGATGAGCAGACCAAGTGACTTCAACTACTCCTTACGGAGCTTCCCCTCAAGGTCCTTGACCATCTTTGCAGCCCTCCTTTGGACACTCTCTAGTAGCTTCTTGTCATTTTTATATTGTGGTGCCCAAAACTGCCCCCAGCACTCAAGGTGAAGCCGCCCCAGTGCAGAGCAGGGCGGGACAATTCCCTCCCTTACCTAGCTGATGATACTGTTCCAAATGCCCCCAGGACACAGCTGGCCCTCCTGGCTGCTACGGCACACTTTTGGCTTATATTCAATTTGCCTTTTCTCTTGATGTTTCTCTAACAACTCTCTTGAATTTTGATACCACAGCTGGCGTATGGGATGCCATAGCCAACTGTCTGCAGATACCATGTCTGCTGGAACCAAAGCACCCAGCACTTGGCCAAACTTTGTCTGTTCAGCTCCGTTTCAGTTTCTGTGTTTCAGCTGTTGACACTGACAACCATGGGAAAAAACCACTCATGTTTATCCTGAAACTGGAAACACATGCCACTACTGGGGCAAGTCACACTGAGAATATGTTTGTGGCACCTACTAATCCCATTATTGGCAGTTTCAGAAAAGGACCTTTGAGCCAAGGAAACAGAGCTCTCAGAGAAGATCAAACTGCTGGAGAAGGTCCTCTGGGCTGCCAAAATAGGCTGCAAAGCTGTTGGTCCTACCCTGTTGTCAGCACCACATTCTCCTACCAAAGAAAAAAACAGGACACAGGAAGCACCAACACAAGGTGGGAGAATCAAGACCTCAATCCAATGTACTAATAATAAGCACTGTACATCACTGTACTTACAAACATTAACTGATACATCCTCACAACACCCCTGCGAGGTAGGGAAGTATTATAATCCCTAGTGTACAGATAGGGAAACCGAGGCACCAAGAGGTTAAAAGTGACTTGCCCAAGATCACACAGCAAGGCATTGGTAGAGCCAAAGTAAGAATGGAGACATCCCTTGTTCCCCACCCCATGCTTCCCCCTCCCTAGATAATGTTGTCTGTCTGGACACAGGGAACCAAAGAGTCTCCTTTGAAAAGCAATGCCTGGACTTGTTGCCTATGAATAATTTTTATTTGCCTTTAATGAATTTTTTCACAGTTTTTCCCTCACACTGTACACCATGCTTTCACAGTCCATTCAGCACTCTGTGGTGACCCACAGCCTTCTCCTCCAGCACTGGGACAGCTCAGCAGGGGGTTCATAGGGTGCTCTGTGCTTTCATCAAGAGGATGTTTAGAAAGAGTTTTCACTGACAGGAGACTGGGAGCGTGTGAGCTCTCACTGGAGACCAATAACACACTGGAGAAGCAGGCAGAGGGAACTGATGGTAAAAAGGTATTTGCTGTCCCCTGTGGAATGACCAGTGGCTCTCTTGGTTTCTTAGCTCTTCCAAGCTCCAGTGATCACTTAGAGAAGAAATCCTCTGTCTCCAGCTTGCCTGGTCAGGAAGTCGTTGTTCTGGAGGTTGCTTCCCTAATAGGTAATAGGCAGTCAGTTCAGGACCAGACAGGTCCCCCAGCATTGCCTACTCCAGGTGTGTGACACTGTCTGGGAACAAGGCTGGCTGTAGTTGTTGTGCTCTTTTGCCACGGGGAAGGGGTATTACCATGGTTGGCAAGCAGCCATATCCAGCGTCCAAGTCTCTTTCGTTTCAAAACTGATATTCAATGAAGAGCAGGGAGAGTGGATGGATGAGGAGATGAGGATGAGGCAGAGCAAACGGGAAAATCCACCAAATGAACTTCTAGGAAGGAGATGTTTTCCCTTGGGCACTTCAGCCGAAGCGGCTTAATTTTCACAAGGTTTCCTTCTCTCTCTGGGAACATCTGCTGAGCTTCATCTCTGTCAGCTGGATATATCGTATGACATTGGTATCTGCAGAGAAAGAACACACACACAGGTATGGTGGTTACACAACTCCCTGTGGCAGACTGACAGAGCGCACCTTCATCCCTGTTACATGACAGGGGAGCACAGCTCTAGCACTTGTAGGCTGGAACAGCATCAGCTGGAAGAGGCTCTGAACCAAACCTGGTTTTGGAGAGCGTGGTCTGAGTTGCGCTCACCTTCCCTGCTGCTCACAGTGTTGCCTCAGATAATTTTTGCCTTATCTCTGATTACTCTTGGTCAGCACAGTTGAACTCACACAGCTGAAACTTACCAGGTCGTCCTTGCCTCTACTTGTGGAACAATACCTCCACTGCCTTCTCTTTCTGCAGTGTCTGCCTGTGTGCAAGCCCCTAAAGGCATTTTATCTAGAGTTATGCTCTGCCTTTTCATTCTCCCACTCTATTTACAGCCTATTCCACTCTTTTCATGTTTTCCCATGATGAATAGTATTGGGAAGAGCATCCTTCACATTGACTTTGTACCCCTTCTTCCCTTAAATTTTCTGCTTGGATGTCTTTCCACCATGATTCTCTTTATGCAATTTGTCATTTGCTATATGTTGCATACTGCCTTGTCTATCCTGTCTAATGAAATTCCTAGGGGCACAGAACTACTGATCCATCTTAGTAGAAAGCTGTGATGTCCCAGCACTGTGCAGGTGGTAAGCTGAGCCTTCTTCTTCCTTTCAGCATTTCAGACCATCAGCACACCACCATGTGAGTTTGGCTTTTCCTCTTGGCCTCAGCCCTAGGGGAACCTGTTCACCCTGAATCACAGGTTGATGCAAATAAATACGTGTCTCCAGACAGAGTCAATGATTCTGCAGTCATGGTCAATCCTCTCTTAAATCAGCTTGATTTCTATCATGAGGGTAGCTTCACACACACATGGCATGCACAAAGTGGCAAACGCCATGTAGTACCAGAAGCAAGTAAAAATACAGCCACTTTCAGTTCTGTATTGATTAAAAAATGGTTCTTTGCTCAGAGCCTTGCTCTGACAGCCAAACAAGGCCAGCCTGGTCCACTGAACTTACTAGATCCTCAGACACCAATCAGAAATGCAATGCAGTCCAATCAGAGGGCAATCTTGTCTCTTCCTCACCCAAACTGCAATGTGTTCCATACCAGCTAGGGAAATGAGAAGTGCTTCAGCTTTCAAAGTCATGAACAAATTAGTGGGAACATGTCCAGCACTAGTGAGTGTGGGTATTGGACCCCCCCCCCAAAGCAGTTATGGGTGCAAAGCTTCCTTTAAATATGAGGACATCTCTGTTGTGCCCTCTGCCAGTGCTGAATCAGTGTCAGACAGATCAGCTTCCTCCCACACAGAGCTATCCACAAACATGCCACAGGGCATCTGTGGGCTGTGGCCATGCTGTTGTGACTTCTCAAGTTGTCTCTGGTGAGATGGGTCTCCCTGCTGAGTCTTCTGCAGGTTCAGCTGCATCATCCTAGGCACGCCAGAGGGTGGAATTCGGTGACAAAGCTACTTGATCCAATTGGGACATTTTTAATGAGCACTGTGACCTCTGCTCTGTGCACTTCTAGGCTCTGATGGGCTGTGCTCTGGGTACACATCCCCACCAACGAGGTACACACTTGGAATGCCTGCCTGGTGCAGGTGAGGAGGGATAACTGTGTCGGAATGTCAGGAAATCCCACCTGCCTGGGCCCACAGGGACTCAGCATCTCGCTGAGGGGGCAGAGGTGGGCTCATAATTGGGAACGGCTGCCAGCCTCCTTTAGCTTTCAGGTAAGGTAGTGACTGCTGATGGCACAGCTTTACTCACCAGGGAGATTTCCACATGCTTGGGAAGCCATGGGCAAAATGATGTGTAGCCTGACAGAAGTGGGAGACCTCCCATTGCAAGCTACTCTTAGATCTCTCAGGCTGGTTTTGGCATGTTATGCTCCCATGTGAGGGCCACTGTTTTACCAAGGAAAAATAATGAGAGCAGCACTCTGTTTACAGGAGTGGAGCCCTGTCCTTGTCAAGTTTTTTCTACCAAATAATATTGCACCATAGTAGCACTGCCTGCAGAAGCATTTCAAAGTTACATGTAAATGTTAATGAAAAGATTCTTGTCTCTCAGTGGAGAAGTGATCCCCTTTGGCTGATGCGAAAAGAACAAGTAAGAACAACTCAGATGAGTTGCAAGGAGGTTCTGTTAGAGCTGCAATGTGCCTCCTGGCTCTTAGGACTGTGCCTGTGTCTCTCTGCAGAGTGGCCTAATGCTATTTTAAAGGTCATATCTGCTTCCCCTGTAGCTTCAGAGCCCAGTTGCTTATCTGCTGTGCAGACACCATGGCCTGGGCTTTGTTCCCAGGACCTCTGAGTTGCAGGGGTGCAGGAAGGCAGTGCGTGAGTGCAGCCTCAGCCCGCCCCGCACAGCGCAAAAGCCGTCTGGTCCAGACAGCCTGTGGGACCTCGGAACGTGGGCTCTCAGCACAGAGACAGCAGGGACTACTGCCTGACATCACCAGGCCATTGCCACCTGATGGTCTGATCTCGATCCCAGTCAGTCCCTGCCCTGACACTGCAGCCCCAGTGGGAGAGGACTGAACAAGGCTTGCAGCAAGGTGCATGTTTGGCTGCCTATGCTGCACCAACCTCTGTACACAGAGCTCATGGAGGGTCCATGCATGCTTTACATGACTTAACAGCAGCTTCTCTCTCCCTCAGTAGGAGGGTTATACAACTATCTCGTGTTATTTCCATCTGCCTTTGTGATTTTTGTTTGGAGGTGGCACAAGAAATCAGGCCAAATCCAACCTTCCTTCACCCTGGGCAGATAGTGAATAGCCATAAGGGATCTGCTGTGCTGACAGCCCTTTAGAACACTAAACCCCTTTGCTAACTAATTCCTCTTTACCATTCAAAATCTCTCCCACCAAAGAGAATAACTGCCAGTGATTTGTGCCAAAAACATTCCTTATTAGAAAAAAAAAAAAAAGAACACACAGAACATGACTGCAATAATAACTAATGAGCCTGGTGAAACCTCAGATAAAGGAAAACAATCATACTTTGCAGATGGAGATATTTAAAGTAGAGACACTTACTTATTCCAGGTCACATAATAATTCTTGATAGTGCTACCTGATTCCTATTACTGTGTCTTAACAGTCACATCCTTTCTTACAGTACATATTCAATTCTTTCCCCCTGAATGCCCTTCAAGTTTTCCATAATCATAAATAAAACAGTGGAACAACAGCCTTGAATGGTCTACAAATAACAGGAAAGAGTCTTATGCAGAGCTGAAGGCCAGAACTGGGTTTTGTATACATTAAGGGCCTTTAGGGACACTTTCTGTTATGTTTTTGTAGCAAGTGGTATTTGAAGTCGTTGCTGTTGAATAAATTAGTATTTATTTCAAGAAGCAATGAGGAATACCAAATAAATAGTATCACGAGGAGGGGGGTGGTAAGGGAGCAAAGAAACGTATATTTAAAAGATGGAAGCTAAATCGTTCAGCTAAAAGAAATTTTTCACATCTGAGCCTAGTCAAAACTTCAAGGTTAGAATAATTTATTTTCCACTCACTATTTTTCTCTTGCATATGCTTCTCCATTTCCTGGTTCTGGCAAGGGCTGAAAGCAGAAGGGCACACTAAACTAAACTAAAATAGGCTAAACTGAGCTTTTAAACACACTTGCTCTGGGAGTGTGGGGTGCACAGCTGTGCTGTCAGACTGCCCGGATCCCATGGCCAAGCACAGCAGATGGGACCAAGCACTCTTAGAGGAGGTGGAAGAGGAAGGAGATCCCAGCACACCCCCAAGCGCACCCTCCCTGATGGATCTCCAGGGCACAACCACTGCAGGAGCCCTGCAGGTACAATGCCTGTAGGAAATCAAGCATAGCCAACTCCAACAGCATCCATTCCCTCCTCTAGTTAAACAAATATTAGCTCCACCATGCTCTGCCAGGGCCCAGGCTTGCCCCTATTTCACATCCAGTTCTCACTCTTTCCTCTCAGATTTATATGAAGAGCTACTCTGTAGGATTTTCTCTGCACATGACTTCCATTTTACTTTCTTGAAATTCTTTGAGTTTACAAAATTCCTTTCTGCTTAAAACCACAGTGTTATTTTATCCCCCTATAATTGACGAAAAATAAAAGCATCATCTCTGCCTCACCCTCAACTCTGGCCTTTCACCTGCCTTCTGAGGCTGAGCAGGTTAGCATGGAGATGTTTGCTCTGGCAAGGCTCAGTTGTTTGGATATGTAATTGGTGTCCCCAAATGAACTGTATGGTTTTGACAGATGGATGACAGATACTTAACAAGGAATTGGCTGATTTCACGGCAGAAGTTGAAGCATCCTGATGAATGCTTTGTGGGTAAATGTCTGTCTCCTTGATCAAAGCAGAATACTAACCCTTTACTGAGATGGCAGAAGGCTACTGAGGATGACAAATAGTCTTCTGGCATTGCTAAGGGGAAGAAGCTTTTTCTCAAAGAGTCAGAAAATGTAATGGTTGGGGTACACTCTTTCCCCACCCTGCTTTCTTCTCCAAAATAAGTTAGTGAGGAAAAGAGAGGAAGGATCCCGTCCACACCGACAGCATTCCAGCAACACTGTCATCTTCCAGGGCATGCTGCATCCTGGGCAGCAGTTAGTCTTTGGGCACTGTGACCTTGCTGCACCACTCACAAGTGCTTGAAGGGGAGTCCAGGCAAGGACATACAGTGAGTCATGCATGCTCATCCCTGTGGAAATCAACGCAATTAAGTCAGGGACATAAGACGTCTCATGGAAAGAAATACAAAAGCGCTCAGTGCAAAGCCACACCCCTGCTCCCTTCCCCGTACCTGTCGGCTGGCGGGATCTTGCCTCTTTCAGGTAGTAGAGAGCCTTGTTGAAATCACCCAGGTGGTAAAATGCTACTCCCGACCGATAGAGCGCCTTGAAGTTCTCGCCTTCCTTCTGCAGCACTTTGAGGCAGTACTCCTTGACCCGCTCGTAATTCACCAGCTCGGCCTGGAGCAGGCAGGCTGCAGGGCATGGGGAGGATGGCAGACAGACAGACAGGAAAACATTAGTGCTGGATTTCCCCCTGCTCTTGCTATCTGCACGGGAGAAGAGAGCAGCTTAGGTGAGGGAAATGACTCAGCCCCGTGATTCAGAAAGGCATTGTTTGCCAAACCTGATTGTTCGCAATTTAAATACCAATCCTTCTATTTTTGGCATTGCAAAGCAAAGGGATTGTGTTTACTCCCGGGAGACACATAAGCACATGAAACACGGGGGGAGAGAGAGAACACAAACACCTCTCTCCACAGCTCTGGAATGCCACACAGTCTCGTGGCAGCGGCTGGCTTCATTTGTTGTGAAATCGCTTCCCGGACTAAGGGCTGGAGCTCTGAAAAGTACAAAAAGGCAGACTAACAGTTATCCGACAAGGAAAAAGGGGGATAAATTGGATCAGATTTTGTATCTGGCTTAATCCAAGGCTTTTAGGTTCAGAAATAATACGCAATTGCCTTTTATCCAGAAGATCCTGTACAGTTTTGCTATAGGAAACAACAAGGGGCTCTGCCCTGGTGGAATGTGCTGTCAGCAAACCAGAGACACCTGGAGTTGTAGAATAGGGAACAAACGTGCTATGCTGCCTGCTTCCTGCTAAGCACTGCAACACAGGTTCATTCCCAGAGGTGAGTTCTGCCGATTTCCTAAAGGAAAAGGCAAACAGTAAATAAACAACATGTTGAGGGTTCTGTGTGCTAAAGGAAAATTGTTGCATAAATGTCTAAGAGCTGAAGAAAATGCCCACTGTGAGTTTCCCACAAGTAGGAGTGAAATAAAGAGGGAAGGGGAAGATCCCTGAGCCATGCTTTACATCCATGCTCATGGCTTTCTGCAGCACTTACTCCAGTGGGCTAAACTTCATACAGGTGACCTGAGCATTAGGAATGGCTTGGGGAACACTGACAAGAATAGGACATGGTGCAATCACAACTCCAGGGAAATAAAGTTGTGCTGCAATCCAATGCAACTTTGAGAATGACACAATTTGGGTAAGGAAGGCAGAATGCCACTGAGAGGATCAGCTCAGAGGCTGGCAGTGTCAAGTGCCAGGGCATGGAGAGAAATTTCCCATGGCAGGTGGTGTTACTCAGTATGTCTCTGGCAAGGAGGAGACTCAGTGGTCCTGGAAATCCAAGTCATCACAGGTCAGGTGTCACCAATTAACAGCCAGACTTCATTTCTTGCACGGTAACTGCAGCTGAGAGGATATGGTGCTGGGTCAGAAATAGGATGCAGTTCTTCATCCCCTTTTCCCACACGCATAGAGTAAGCCCTACAATCCTTTCTGTATCACACTTTACTTCATGAGAAGAAGACTGGCTAGATGACCTCCAGAGATTCCTTCCAACCTAAATTAGTCCAAATCCACGATCACTTCATGTGGACAGAATACATTTCTACCCCAAGTATACCTTCAAAGCTTAAACACCTTACTGGGAACAATCATAAACAGGCTTTTACCACGGGAACACTGATGCTAGAGACATGTTTAACAAGGACTGCAGAAATAGTCCCACTAGCCATTACTAACAAGAGCTTTGCCTCATTTGCTTTAATAATGGAACATCAATATATTCTAACAGTTCCTGCCATTATGTGCATAGGTATTTTGAAAGATTCTGATAATTTGTTATTTGATTGCTTGTTAAAAAACACATATATTTCTAAAACCTTAGTGGCATTTCCTTTTCTAGAGTTTGTCCCTTCCTATTTGTCACACATTGATTTTTGTCACTCTGTTTCTAATGGAGCTTGAAATAACTGTGCCTTGTTTTTCTTTATTTTTTAAAGCTATCGAAAAAATGGCTGGGTAAATTTACTGCTGGCTTCACTGCCCTGGTAACAGGATTGCTTTGTTTATCTGCTGACCAGCAGCATGTAGAGCAGTGGCAGTAGCTTTCTGCACACTGCCAATGTGAGCCATCTTTTCACATTCTGTGGAACTGCCTTTCAGAGCAACTAGGGGGTGGATTTCAGTCTCTCTGTTCATTTGCTACTTGGTATTTCCAGTGAGAGTCACAGAAATTACTCTGTGAAAAATGACAGGCGGTCTATTCATGTATATTAACTCAGGATGGAATTGCTTCACGAATTGGTTGAAAAGAAAAGAAAAACTCACCCACATCCTGCTAATTCATAAACCCAAATGGGTTTCCAGATATCCAGCTGGGTTTTTTCTGTGACTCATACAGTAAAGCCTCTGCAGGGCATCCCCGCTAACTGTGCACATGGTGGGGAGAAGTCAGCACCACATAGCCAGCAGGAGAGACGTGTGTTTATCTGAAAAAACTGAGCAGATGGATGTGCAGGAAGCAGTTCTGCTGGAAGAGTTGGCCACTTGGAGAGCCAGTGTTGGAAACGGCTGTTGGAAATGAACCTGAAGGGAGTACTCCCTTATAAATATTTAGACATGCGTGCTTCCAATTCTTGGTGGCCTGGAATGATCTCAATCTACTGTGATCCAATAAAAATATTGGGGCTTAGTAATTCAGCTTTGAGAAATGGAGGACACATGGAATCTTTGTACTTTTTACCTAATTCTGTCAGAGGAGAATTGTTTTGAAAACATGTTGTTTTCCTAAACAGACCTGTAACTCTGGCTGGGAGTGATCCTTTACCACATCAAACATCTTATCACATTCCTCCTAAATTCATAATAGGCCCCCAGTGAATCCCTCTGAGGAACAGAGGTCACTCAAAGAGAGCAAATCTAGAGGTTTATCTAGATCATCCTCCTGCTTTCTTGAAACTGAATGGGCTTGATCCTGCACAGCACCAGCTCTAGTAACTCTCTGCTGATTAGAGGGGTGCTCTTTACTTGCAGAGGCAAACTACAGTTGCCCATTCCCTGCAGGTCTCACTGTCACTGTAATACAGCACCTGACGATTACATCTCCCCCACTCAGAAATTTTGCTTGCCCTGCTTCCAGCAGCATGTGATGGTTATCCATCATATTTGCTTATCATTCTCAATTTGGCAGCTGATTCATTGTGTCAGCTTAAGCAATAAGTAATTCTTAACTTTTAAGCCTACGTAGGTCACATAGTGATGAAGAATCCCCATCTGCTATCAAGTAAAATAAAAGCCATCTTGAAACTATTGGGTGTAATGTCCCTTGGGAATAGGGAGAAGGTTAATGCTATTGGCTTCAGAGGAGGGGCCCTGTCCCTCACGCTTCCCAACTGACTGCTGATGTTTAAGCAAGGAAATAAGAAACTTGGCCCTTTTATTTCACAAGAGTATTGTTAAGCCTAGATTTGTACATTTTAATTTGTGGATTCAAATCTATGCCATCCAGCTCCATTTGATAGGTGCAGTAAGGATCTGGTACAGTAGATAAGTGAGCAAGTTTGTATAGCCCTGTTCAGCACAAGGTTATGGGAAACAAAGATTAAAGTACCCGTGGAGCCAAAATACATCTACACCTTTATCCTTTACCAGCAGCTGTGATTAGCAATGATGGGAAGTTGTAACTAAAATCCTGGCAGTTGAGGGGCTTGGAGTCTACTTTATTCCACCTTGAAACAATTTTGAATTTCAGAGTATCTTTTGGGAAGCCATCTAGACTTGACAGGTACCAGTGAGAAGGGATCCATGGCAGCTTTTTTATTCCAAAGGTTAATAACTTTAATTGCTTAGGAAACATCATTACATTTCTACAGTGATTTTTTGTTTACCTTCAATTTGATAGCCACATGGTTACCGTGGAAAGCCTGTGTATATCCTTGTTGTATTGGTAATGTGAAACTCTGATCAAGTCCTTCATCTTCAATAGCTTGTATAAAGTGGCATCTGGAATCTATTATTTAAAGAACCCTTATTTTTCAGCTTTTCTTACTTTCATAGCTATTCTCTGAACCCTCAAAATGAAGTTCAACTGGAAATGCTGTCAGTTAGCATCTTACCACAGAAACCTCTTCTGTGAGAATACCTCTGCAGGTTATACAAAAAACTCAGTTTGGCCCTAAGTTTTGGCTCCTAATTTTGGCTGAGCTAAGAACTACGTCGAGGAGCAGCATGTCCAGGTTTTAACATAGAGATTTTGAACAACAATATCAAGAGCCTTGCTTAGCTGAGAATTTTCACCAAAGGGCAAATCTTCATCCCAGAACAACTGTCCAGAGCTTCTTATACCAGAGACTAAATTCCCGTTGTAGGTAAGGCTTAAGACCTATCCGTGTTACAGAACACTTAAGAAAGTGAGCTGAATTACTGTACAAGCAGCATTAGGGCTGTGCAAGCATCCCTATCCTGCGGCATGTTCCTTGGGCTCAACACACTGAGATGAAAATGCCTTTGCCTTAAAGGAAAATCATGGGTTGCAAACTCATGTTTCACAAACTCCTGTTTTGTTTGCTTTCACTCAGAGAAGCTGGTTGCATTGCCTATTTTTAAGATTTTCTTGTGCCTTTCACTGAAAGAGAGTCAGCTGCTTATAACTTCACTGGTCTTTTAAGTTTATGAGCTAAAATGTTCCATGTGTGATATTTGCCTTTGATGTCTGCTTTTGGAAAATGTTGGACAAGACTGTTCAGGTATTTTTGAAAAACAGGCTAGGGAAACACAGCTTATTTTTCCCTTGTTAAAAATTCTGGTGACTGCCTCTTTGGATGCATCTCATGCCCTCATCTTTTGGCTTTGCAAATGGAAATCTGGCACATATCCTTTGTGTCAAGCAATGGCCTTCTGTTATCCCCAAGGTAATCTTGAGCTGGCCAACTGATAACCTTCTGAAAATAAAGCCACTATGGTACTGCATATAGTACTCTGTAGAAATATGCTTTAGAATCTGGTACCCAAATCCTTTGAATATTCAGTCCACCCTGGGCACAATCTGATTAGAAAAATGTTGTGATCTGAAAACTTTGAGATCACAAAAATCCTCTTTTTGGCTCACTGGTGACAGGAATAAGGAGCAGAAAGTGGAAACCCAGCTAAGAGGTGTTGCTTCAGCTATGACAGAAAGACGGGGGGCAGAGGCACAGAAAGGGGTTTCTGGTGAAAGCAGCGTATGAGTGAGAGCTGAGGTTTGTTGGGAGGTAGAGTCTAGGTGGAGATGTGAAGTTAGGAGTCTGGGACAATATGCTAAGGACGTAGTACACAGTGCAGCCAGCCTGGAGACCAAGAGGAGCATTTATAGCAGTGAAATCCAGGCAGAAGAAACCAGGTGTGGATGATAACAGCATCTCTAGCAGATCACTTAACCACAGTCACATCCCAGCTCTGAATCACCTTTTTCTATGCTGGGATATCACCAAGGGACACTTAACTGGCACTGCTAAAAGGTTGCCCTCGCAAGCAATACTCCCTGGAGACTGGAGTAGTTGTCCTGCACAAGAGTTAATGGTAAATCATGTGGTTGAACCAGTCTTATAAACCTGCACAGAAAGGTCTGAATCCAAATGACCTTTATTTTCAACCCTTAGAAGGAAAAACAGCCTGTATTGATTTGTTTAGTTGCAATGCAAAGAGAAATAACTAAACTAATTACTGCTTAAACCTGAAGTGGATCTTCTCTCTTTACTGTATTTATTCTTGACTCCACTACTAGAGTTTAACAACATATGTGGATTGCTTCTCTTTAGCAAGCGCTAGGTACTCCAACCACACAACAAACTCAACCTGTATTTCACAAATTGACAGTGTCATTCCCAGAAATAACCAAAATTAAACTCTGCAAAATACTCTGCTTTCAGATATGATCTCACCTTAAGTATAGCAACCACTTACAATCTATTTAATTACAGGAAGATGGTTCCTATTCTTGCTCTGGGTTCTACTTTGGGAAAAATGATTGATACTTTAATATAACTCCTTCAGGGTTTTATTCAGACATTTGATTAAGACCTTCATATATCATTGAACAGGCTTTGTCCTCACATCTCTTTAAGACTCAAAATAACAGGGCAGAGAGTCCTGTATTTCAGAAGGCTTGGTATCCTTCATGGTGATGCTCTCTCTCAGAAAAGAGAAAACATGGTAGTGATAAGTTCTGGTTTAAGCATTTGGGAACAGAAATTATTGGAATATAACAACAACACTAACAAAACCCAAATCAAACAGAAGGCAGTGGGGGGGAAGGAAAAGAAAAGAAAAAAAATACTTGTCTTGGATTAGACAGCAACCTTCTAACCATGCCACTAATGCATGTATCATTAATCTCTGTTTGCTGCAGAGTGTGTAAATGGTGTTGACAAAAAGCACATGGAGTTTATGATGTCCACTGGAAGAATTAAAAGGGACACCATTACTATATGAGACTGAAAATATCAGTCATGTGTTAGTAATTTGAATATAATTAACTTCTAAAATAAATCAGGTAACATGTGACTCATAAGAAGATGCTGAAAATGTAAAGGGTTATTTTAGATTTAAAGTCACCTTGGACTTAAATACCGTAGTTTTAATATACAGCATAAAAAGAACTGGCTACTGGAATGTTTATCCAAATTTATCTGGATTTATTGATTCTGAGTTTGTAAACTGCACAGGCTACATGTAGAAGGCATAGCCCAAGTTTTAACTTATATTTTAACTTGTGTTAAATTTTCAATAGATTGGCACTAAAAGGAGCCATATAACGTGTGAATGTAAGAAGCCTGTAGTAGAGGAACTGAGAAAAGCATCCATATTTCCACAGAGCTCTATGTGTGCTGTGCCTTTCAAGAATGCAAACCAGCATTCCTCAAAAGAGGATGCTTAAAGTATCTTTTTTTTTTTCAGAGAAATGTTGCATGCAGTTTCCCTACTAGACTGAGACACTAATTAGGATCTACAGTTTCCAAACAATCTCTTCCATTAAATATTTCTCTTCTTTCTCTATAGTCCAAGCTTGCAAACAAAGAGGATTTTCTGGCTTCTCACCAATAAAAAGCTAATTATAGACAGCTTGATAATGTCTGGCAATAATCAGATCAGCTGACTCCTAGTTCCCAGACAACCTTAATGGGATGAAAAGGGAATATCACAATGACAGTACAACTTTCCAGCCAGTGGCTCTCATTTATTCCTCTCCAGGTACCAAAAAGGCCTAAACATGCCCGTATGTTTCTGCTTGCAGGGAAATGGGTGGAAAATTAAAATCCAAACTGTATGACAGGTTGCCTCTCTCCATAGGGAGGGATTAATGCTAAATGAAGTGTGGATCCACAAATGTTTGTAGAGCCCTAAGTGAGCCACCTCTTCCAAACAGCCTTCCTCTTCTTCTCAGCCTGATTCAATTTGTGAACAGATACCAACTGTTCTCTTCCTCATGCCATCCTGGCAATGCTTTCCTTCCAATACATAGCATGCTCTCTTTCAATTCTCTGCTGCTCCTGAGTCCTTCATAGCCCTTCCAGAAGAAAGATCCCGACTTCATCATTCCAATTAGCTCTTGTAGGAGAGAGAGGCAGTACCAGTGACTGAAGTATGCTGATGCTTCCACCATGGTACACATTAAAAGGTATTTAGTAGTTCTCAAAGCACCTGCTGAGGCTGTGTGTCAGGCTTTTTGTGGCTGGCAGCCCACCCTAGGACTAATATGAGCTGTCAGAACAGATCAGTTTAACTTCAGTCTGTGATAGGGTGATCAATCTTGAAGATAAAGGAAAAACAGTAGATATCTTGGCTTTTACACTAGTTAAATGGCAAATTTTAGTGACATTTTCTTAAGCAAGTTGAAGGAGCATAGTCTAAATGAATACACTTAATTCTGTTAACAAAATGAAAGGCAACATTAAGTACAGTTTGCACTGATCTGTCCTAGGCCCCACAGTGTTTGGTATTGTCAATATAGACCTAAATGACAGACTGAAGACTGTCTTGTCAATTTGCAGGTAACTCCTAGATGTGAGGAGCTGGTATCTTTTTGAAGGTAGGGGCAGAATTCCAAAGGATCCCCACAAATTGGTGGTGGCGTTCTGATAAAAGTGTATAACTTCTGTTTTGTAAGAGTATTTTGACCTACCACTTCCTGTAATTACTAGTCCTTCAAATCAAAACCAGAGGCTTACTGAAAATTCTTGGCCGTGGTAATATTAAAGCAGTAGTTAAAATCTAGATTTCAAGCAAACAAGAATTTTCTGAAGCCAAAATCTACTTTCAGTTGTGTACTAGCAAATATTTATTTTACCAAAATAAAGAGCTTCACACGGAGATGATCTTCATATTGCATCTTCTAATCTGCATGTCCTCATTTTTTTCAGCCAGGAGAGCAGGGAGCAAAGTCCTATTGAAGCTCATAGAGCAAGAGATTCAGCCAGGTTTTAACTACTATGATATTTCGATTCTATAAATCCTAGCTCCTACTACAGCCACATTAGAAGAGATGGAAATTCCTTCTGTTTGTTTTTGCCAAAGCTGTTACTGTTGATCTGTCACGTTAAACACCTGGGAGGTTTCCTCCTCTATGACTATCTAGTACTCTTTGACCTGTCTTTATCTTTTAGAATCAGGGCTCATCTAATCCAGTCTAGTCCAGTCAACTATTCATGCTTGGCCTTCAGATCTGTTTCAGTTGCAATTTATTCCACTGCCTGTTTGTTGCTGTTTGCTTTTGCTCACCTTGTGTAGCTTTACTTTCTCACTGTGGAACCTTCTTTACACTGTACACTTTCCTCCTCTGGCCCCCAATTGCTGTTGACACCCACTGAAGAAATCTTGTCTCTTGACATGTTTTTCACATGGGAAAAGTACACAGGATTTTATCAGAGATCAGCAAGGCCAGACAACCGTCTAGTAAATGTCTCATGTTCAGCAGCAGTCAACTCCAACAAGAGCTATCAAATATTTATAATTCTTACTGGAATATATTAAACACTGAAATTAAGGTCTTAATGGAATGATGGTATTTTTTCAAAACCCATATGAGACAAAGAGAGACTTCTGTAAATAGAGAAGCACTTTGGAAGAGGACATGGGATTTCAAGCTGCTTTCTCTGCTGAAGAGAAAAGTATCCTTTGCTCATAGTAGTTCAAACGTCTGACAGCAGTCCTGTGAAACGCAGCTGGAACAACATGAAGGCTCTCTAATGAAGTCACAGACAGTTGTGCATGCCATGATGGCCTCAAGCTCAGCTTACTGCAGCATGCTCAGTTTGGGATGAAAGCTAGCACTTTGTGCTGTACCACGAACAAGGCATGACAATGTGGCTGAATAACATCTGTGTGCTGTGCCCTGGGCGGCTCACAGTTCATCTCCCAGGACACATGAAAGAGATGACCATTGCAGAGTCTGCTGAGGGATGGAGAGCATGTTTACCATGTAAAATTCAGAGGGACTGAAAGGCTTTTGGATTTTCCTTGAACCCTTCCTAGCCGAAAAGATTCATCTGGCAAGATGGAGATGTCAAATGAAGAGGAATATTTCCTTCATTAAATTAATTACTTATTCATATGTTTTATCCAGGTCCAGCATAGCCCAAAGCCTTTCAATTTTAATGATGTTTTGAAACAGAGAGAAACCATTATGGCCCTTTGTGGGAGGGATGGAGAGAACAACTGACAGAGTCAAAGAGGCAGAGGATGCCTAAATCAACTGTTTTCTAACTAACTGAAGAGAGGGATAAAACAAAGGTCTCAATCTTATTTTCCTTAAAAATGCAATAAACAAACTTACTGAGAAGAGTGATTTGTCGGCAACAGTGAACTAACCCTCCATGTGCCAGGCTGTCACCTGCCTGAGCTTTGACAGACCACGTAGAGGCAGTTTAAGCATCATCCTGTCACACAGTTGGGCCTCTAGAATCCCTGGTTCTTCCCTATCCCCCATTTATACCATATTAATTTAGTATCATTGATACATCTATCTTCCTATCAAATTGAGCTGGCCAACAGGTTTCAACAGGTTTGAAAGTTACTGAGAGAGCACTGACAGGAAGACAGCAGAAAACATATGTACTTATGACTCACTTCCTTTGGAAATCAGGCTGAAAATGAATAAACTAAAGACCAGAGGGATGATTCAAAACATTATTTGCTTGAAAAAGTCAGGGTTTGAACTATGCAGAAGCATAAGCCAGTCCTCTAATAAGATGTCTGTGCTTTAATATAAGCTGTGGCAGAGTGCTTCAGGTAAAAATATCAATTCACTCCCAAAAGCCTTCATAAACCACATCTGCACAATGAATTGCTGGCAGTGGAAGAATGAGGTAGGAGTGCATTTCTGATTGGGGGTAACTTCCACCCCAGTAGCAGCTGTGCTCAGAGACCAGGAACACCAAAATCATTGTACTGAATCAAAACAATTCTTTGTCTTGACAGTGCCTCTTTGATTATGCTAAGGAAGGGGAAGATACAGTGTAACAATTATGTGATGAATGGTTTCTGCTCACAAGGATATTGGTCTGAAAAGAGATGCCTAGTAGAATATCTCAGCAATAATTTCAGAATGGAGCTTGTTTACTGCTTTATTAATAGCCCTATGCAAAAGTCAGTGTGACCTACTGACTGTCAAGTTCAAAGATACTGTCAAAAGGGATAAGGATGTGATATATAAAGAACTACACAACCTGCTACACAGAAGTAAATTTATTTGGAATAGAATTTGGTGATACAAAATTTAAGAGCATACTCTATGGGGCTACTAAGAATTTTTGCTAGAATTTGTAAGCTTGTGAGCTGGAAAAAAATGAAGAGGAAAAGGATGTGAATACACCAGATTACCAAAGAATGACTGAGTCACTTATGTGACATGGCCGTAGACAGGGAAATTAAAATCTTAGAGAAGTTTATTCAAAAATTCAGTTAGCAGTGGTCCTCAAGCATGAAAATGTAATATTTGCTTTTCAATTTTTATCCTATTTAATAGGGCAGTGAATGTTCTGATTAGCTATATGTCTAAGCCTTCTTTTCTAACCTTATTAGGTTCTTTAACTCCATGATACCTTCTGGCACTGTACTCCAAGTTAATCAGACCTGGGGCTTAAAAATTATTTTGTATTAATCTATTAATTTAATTTACCACCCCATCCCATGAGCAAAGCTCCTCAGCTGCTCCAGTTTGAGCTCCATCACACTAGTTAGGGAATGTAAAAAGGAAAAGCAATCCATTTGCTTTGCACTTCCAGCATAGGTGAGGATCTTACACTGCTCTGGTTTCCTTCCAACATGAACATACTACTGTGTCTTAAGCAATTAATCATTGCAAAGCATTTAAGAGGACAGTAATCTAGGATTTGAATTATGTTAGTATTAAAAATATATGGTGACTAAAGGAGTTTAGGCTTAACTTTCCACCACATTGCTTGATGAGAGAATGATTGCTTCAGGCATGGTACAGAGATTCTGATTTGATCTTTTTGAATCACTGACAACAAAAAAGGTGCCTTTGCAGAACAACAGCTAGGGCTGACTTAGGATGGTTTTCCAGAGTACCCTAAGACACTCCTTCTCACATTCTTCCAGCTGATTTGGCAGTTCTGCTCCTTCATGATCAGCTGGGTGGGGTGATGATCTCCCTGGGAAGCTCTTGTTTGCTTGGATTTATTCTCTGGAAGTGTGGATGAAATAAAATCTTTCTGCCCTCTTCCTCTCTGGAAGCAGGAGTGGACAAGAGAAATGTGAATTCTCAGAGCTTCTTCCCTGAAGCTGACTGAAAGATAGTTAAATTGTTCTTTATATCATAAAGATGGTTTTCATATCATGGTACATTTCTGGATTTCGTGGTGACTGCAGGGATAACACAGAACACATCAGGGGTAGATATTTGTTAGTGACATTGGTCCAGGAATAGACAAAGGAAGCACTAAAGGTCTGATGTAAATTTTCAAGTCCCAGACACATCCTTTGCTTTTAATTTACTTCCAGGAGGAAATTTCCTCTCCTATACACTGGAGAATGTGTGGGGCAAGGATAAAACTCCTTGTTTTGTATTCTCCTCTCATTCTGCTTCAGGTAGCAGTTAACAGTTTTACTATCTGCAGAGGAGTCTTTCAAGCAGCAAAAGGCTGAAGATAAGCAACATCCAACTGAGCTGATCTGAAAGCAGTCATTATTTGTTAGCCTAAACCTTACAAACACATCAGATGGGCAGCAAATTTTCACCATTGCCTGATTGGGTTCTACCAAGAGGGCCCTGAGCCCTCCTGTTTTACTGAATAAGGTGACTTATAGGAAGAATAAGGTGACTTATACTCAAGGTAACTCATCTGAGTTTCATCAGGTAGGAAATGAGCTTTTTGTCCGATGTCTCTGATGTGGCCAGGCCAGAACAATGTCAGGGGCGTGGAAAGTGACAGTTGTAATCAGGGCATCAAAGGAGCTTTGGAATCAAAATTTGAGGAATATTAGTTTGGTGGCTCTTTGGTGGCTGACCAGCTGTTTCTTTCTAACAGCTCCCAGGCAACTGGATCGATAGCTAGATTAACAGAGTTTTGCTGTCTGCCACTCTGATATGAAAGGAGTTGCTGTTGCCATCGATGCAGAACAATCTACACGACAGCCCTCTAAACTGGCAGTAAGTAAATGCAGTGGGCAGTGCTCCCACTAAAGAAAGAAAGGAAGTACTGAGCAGTGGCTATAAAAGTAGTTCCTTTAGTAGGGCAGACATTTGACCTATCAAACACAGATGTGCTAGAGAAGGAAAGCAACAATGAGTGTCCTGGGTGCCGAAAAGCTTATGTAGCAATATAAGGATGCGTGTTCTCTGCACCCAGGGACATGTACAGGGCTCCAGCTCCTGCCTTGTGGATGGTACGTGTGAGTGAAAAGGACTGAGATGTCACCATAGTCAGGACCCTGAGACACAGGACTTGTCAGACAATTACGTTTTTTCTGGAAAACATCCACTACTACTACTAAAGGTTGCAAACAGCATGGGATTGCTTTTCCCCCCAGACTTCTGTTGGAAGACTACAGCAGAACTATTCAGTGATGGTGACTTATACTGCCTAAGGCTTTTAAGTTAAGTATGTGCTACTGTGATTGCCAGAGCTGTGGTCATGGCCACACAGGACAAGCATGTGTTAGAATTCATGGCCCTGAATGGAAGAGTCGGTAATTTTATCAAGGTGAGTGACACAGCATGTAAAGATAGGGAATAGAATCTCATGCTTGCACACATACATAGAGGTCACACAAAAACAAGCAACCAGCACCGACTGACTGGCTTCCTGTAAATGTTACATCACCCACCAAAGGAATGAGAGGATCTCACTGGCAGAACAGAGATGGAGGGCATCTGGGAAGGAACAAAGCTTTGTGTGGGAGGTCAAAAAGTCTGACATAGCTGTGTTGCAACTGGGACAGCAAATAAAGGAATTCAAAGGGTAGAGGCACTGTGCAAGCAGCCCCAGGTTCTGTGCTGAGACATATGATGGGAGAACTGGGTACACAGGACAAAGACAAAGAGAAGCAGATGGTGCTATCCAGCCTATGAGCCTCAGGGCAATGGCATGTCATGAATTTTGGAAAGTGGGGAAGATGGAGCGGATTTTGAAGTGAAGATCGTGACATCAGTTATTGCCTATGCATAATAATGGATGAGTTCTGGCATGTCAAGCTATGACAGCTAAAGACCACTGCTCCCAGCTGTCACTTTTGCCATAGGTTATCAGAGAAAAAACATGACTGTGCCTAAACCATTTCCACAAACTGTGGAAATGTGCTGTTTCTAGCAGTGTCCTCAACACCAAACAGCTACCCTGAGATGGATTTTTCTGCTCCAGCCCCACATTCAATAGTTGTCATTTTCAGCTGCCTAGGCAGTCGTATAAAACGACTACTACCACCTCTCAGCTTCACTCAAGCAAGTGTGCCCCAGATGGAGTTATGTTCAGCAATTCCAGCAAAGCTTCCATAAACTGCAGTGACTCTACAATCTTTGTTAAAGAAAACAGAATAGTAGCACTCAATGCCACCACAAGAAGATTTACCTGCATTCATCCATCAATGTCCTGAGCCTACTGTTTCCCATCCAATGCAGTGCAGAAATGAACAAAAAGAGAGAGATTCCTAAGCAGCCATTAGTAACACCTTTCTAGTTAATGATAGTTAATTCTGACTCTTTTTCAAAGCATTTTTAACCTTCAGTATTAGTCACTGGTATGGTCATCTAAGTAAGCTGAAATCAGAATTAATAAACAGTTATCTTCCTTCCCTATCAGTTTCTCATCCATGAATTGAGAGAACAAAGAAGCAAATAAATAGCCAAGAATTTTTCTCAAAAGTTTATTAAGTATTTTCACCCTTTCTTCATTTTGTTTCCTCCATTTCACAGTCCTTTGTATGTTACTTTCTTAGACACAACACAATGTCAAGAAGCTGGCAACATTTAGACCTCCCCTTTTATTTACACGGTTTACTTTTACTGTTCTTTTCCCCACAGCAGCTCCTTTACCATCTTAAAATCCTAATGTGAGAACTCTTGATGATCCTCCATTCTTGGAACATCCTTTGCAATCCTAGAGGACAGTGACAAGGAACTTGGGATGTGCTGCTGAACTGATAAGCAGTTCTAAGAGGAAGGCTGGAGAAAGAGATCTGGTGCCGGGTTAGTCATTTCTGTGTCTGAGCCCAAGTGAACAGCAAGAAGAAAAGGATGTTCCACCTGCTGAACCATTCAGAAGTGGCCAGCTCCCAGAAAAGGTGGTAACTATGGAGCTCATGGGTATATTTACCAATTGACTGGGACTCAGCTTTAACACTTTTACTGAACCAGCTGAACCATCTTCAGCACAGCACTGATAGAAACCTGTGGAGGTGTAAGAGGCTGTGACTCATTGCGTAACTCTTGCTGGAGGAAACTCTAGGACATTTCAGAAGAGGATGCAGTAAAGCTGGAAGGATGTGCTACTACAGAACTCTGAGAAAACAGCAGTGTTCTCATGGAGGAAAACAAGCAGTACTCTTTAGGTAAACAAATTAATCACTCTGTTGGAGAAGCTTTGTGGTTTTGGTATCTCCTGCTTCATCTCCCATAGTAAGCTGTAGCTAAATTTCGAGGGATCTCAGGTCACCAAAGACTGCAGCTCCTCTGGACAGTCTGGCCAGGAGATCTATATGTTCTCAGTTATCTGTTTCAGGCAAATGCTGACAAGGTCAGCTAGGATAGGCTTCTCCTCATGCAAAGGGAATTAAACTTGTGGTAGAAGTGGCTGCAAAAAAACCTGCAACCCACAGAGCCTCAAGTTTTGAAACCATGGAATTAATAATGACATATATCGAGAAAAACACATCTCCTGCCTCAGCAAAGGATACTCTCAGACACGTATCATTTAAACCAAGGTTGGTGGCAGCTTGCTATCCTTTCTCTTTCCTTCCTTCCACCCCCCTGGCATCTGGATGTATTTCCATCCCACCCTTTCAATGCACAAGAAACTCCGTGAACAGGGGAGATTTTTGTTATCCTAAATGAAAAGGAATAGGTAAATACTGAGAACTTCTAAAGCGGAATTCATGGCTTAACAATGGCTTAAATTCCGCATCTTTCTTATATACATGGCAGAGTTTGGGCCTATCACTAAAAAAACCACACACAGTCATTGATCTTTATTCTCTCCTGCAGTTGCATCTCCCTGGAGCAGTAATTGCATCAGTCCTGTAAAACACTGAGTTTCCAAGCACTCCAGGCTGGTCAGAAGTACCCAAAATAAGAATGTCAGGAAATAACCCCTGCCAAGCAGTGAAAATGCAAACCACATCCTACTGATCTGTTTGCTGCTGCCCTTCTTTCCCACTGTATGGCATCCTTATAGAGAGTGTTTTTGTTGATGAAGCACATAAAAAAAAAAATCACATCAAGCAACAATCCAAGACTGCTTTAACACCCACAGCACCATGTGTGCTGGTAGAGTCTGTACTTGATAACGGCTATATACTGGGATGGGCTTTTAGCAGAGACTCCTTTTGACGTCTCCCAGTGGGTGGTCAGTGGAAAGTTTTACCAGCTTTTCTCATGTTTAGTTACATTTTTACTTGGATTACGTATTATAAGTATTTTTATTTGGATTTCTCACTGGAACTACTCAAAGAAGACCATGCAACTGGCAGTAATTGGATTCAGTATCTATATCCCAGCCTGAGGATGCTAGAAGGTTCCTATGCTGCTGAAAGTGTCATGTTCCGTGGGACTGTCACTATAACCTTCACATAGTAATTGGAATGGTACCAGTGCAAATTTCTGCCAGTGCAGGAAGCCAAACATCATTTTCCAGACTGAGATGTATCTAAGAGAGCTAAATTTTTAATACTCTGTCCAAGCATTGTGCCCTCCTGCCAAGACTCCTATAGTAAACTACAGGTACCTGAATGTCAATATAAACACACTACATTTATTTTACATTCAGGTAATTAACAGCTTTACAATACTCCCAGGAGGTCAAAAATGCAGATGGATAAACTGAAGTTTAGGAAAGATTTGGTGAAGATAATACAGCTGGTTAGCACAGAGAGGGAGGATTAGCAACCAGATCCCCCAGCGCCACTCCTCATCCCCAGATGTCTCTCTGGTTCTGTTTCTCCTGCCAGAATTAGCTCTAGAATTTCTGCATGCTTAGGAAAATCAACAAAGGTTTGCTTATCACACTGCAACATTCCCTCACCAGAAAAGCTTAAAACTGTGCTTAGCCTTAGCATTTTGCTGTTTTGGAATGACTAGGACTTGTTTCTCTCTGCAGAGCACACACAGTGTTTTTAATTCTGTAAACATTTAGGCAGTAATGGTGGAATAAAATAATCATTGCATTTAATGGTTGCATTTCTAGTAGGTAAATGACCCCCATCTGCATGCAGTACATAAAGCATTTGAGCTTGTTCTAGATCAAATATGCTGTATGAGTGGAAGAGAGATCAAGACCTGAGGTGTATTTGGTCAGTTCACTTTTCCACAAACATTCTTTGTACATCCATCTGTTTTTTAGAAGAACATAAGCCACTAACTAACTTGTAGAAAACTCAGCTGAATGCACCATGAGGATAAGATTGTAGCCCTTGTTCTTTATTTTTCTGAGGGCTGAGAGAAGCAAAAAGAGGTCAAGTGACTTCCTCAAGGTCAGAGACCGTCAGTGAGTCATAAAGAAAGGACTGTTTGCCTTACAACTCTGCATTCATTCTGCAAGGCTCTATGCTGCTGGTAGGCTTTTGTCTTTGCCTACCCTAGCAGTTTCCGGGATCCTTGGCCATGCTGCTGCTCTTGCCTCTGGTGACATTCATCAGAATGACTTGTGGTAAAATGATGGGTTATTGGCAGGCCTATGCAAGAACACAGCAGCAGAGAAGGGCAGTCCCTTTAAGGCAAAACTCTTGGAGCTTAAAATGAAGCCCAGCTAGTAGCTTAGTGAAAGAAATATGAGCAGCTCTTCCAATGGCAAGTTCTGAGAATCTTTGGCTGATTTAAAATATTAATTCTTAAAAAATCACACAAAACACAGCAGATCTGGGATCCTCTGAAATGGGCTAAATAGTTTAAGCTGTGGGTGTGCCACACAGCTCTACAACAGCAGACCTTGGAAAACACACCAAATACTGGGGGACTTTTAATGAATATGAGAGCTGGCCGCCCCATCTTACAGTAGAATTGCCTGTTGAAGGTGCTCTACAAAACAGGTGGATCTAAACAAGAATCTGTGCGCACATTTACGCCTAAATTTACCTTCAGAAGGCAATGACAGGCACTGACAACCATTTAGTATCTGCCTGCATGTGCCTACTCATGTAATTGGTCAGTTTTCAAAAAAACCAAACAACCCCAGCATTTACTCATGAGATCACACAAAATGCCCTCTGGTGTATTTCTCACCTATGTGCATAGTTACCTGTAGTTGATGGTCTCCTCTGACTCTTATGCTGCATCTAAACAAGTGAATGTGTGTGTGCATCTGTAGCTGTGATGCAAAGCATCTCTGACAGGTGGATGTGTGGTGCCCACATGAAAAACGACAGCGCAAAAGCAAGGTGGGTTTCTCAAATGCCAAGCTTAGAGAGTAAGCGGAGGTGCTAAAAGAACTTGATAATAAGGACGCTCAGATGACAGCTGGTAATGCTACCGGCTGTACTTCAGAGCTAAGTGAAAAGCTGCCTTCTCCAGAGTTAACATGTACTGCTGTTATGCCTTGTGCACTATACAGATTTATTTATTTTAGAAACAGCTCTAGGCGGCCAGCAGTGCCCAGAAGCAAAACTCCCTGCATCTCCTCTGCTCCCCATGCAAGTAACACTGACTTCAGCTGTAACAGTAAGTGCTGGTGCCTCTGCTAGAGCCCACTGTGTACAGAAACTGGTGCCTCCTGCTGCACCACACTTAGAAAATGAAGTCTCACTGCTGCATGGATTGAAGCTGCTACTAGAAATATATGCTATTGCTACATTTGTGGGGAAATTCCCTCTCTTCTCTTCCCTTCTCTTTCAACATGAATTCACTGATCCTTCTGCTAGAATGAGAGTTGTGTGATTGGGCTAAGAGTAAAAGCACTGCAATTTCAGTTTAAATGCACACTCCCCTCTCCAGCATGCAGGGCATTCCTTTAAAATTGCTTGCAGATAGCTCAGCAGACACACACGAAAGCTATGCATTTCTGAGACAAATGCTGTTCTCTGCTCTGTGCATGCCATCTACTGAAAACATGTGACAACCGCCTGTGCAAAATGACAGCTTGACCTGCTGTGAGGTTATCTCAGGAAAAGCACTGCTTGTAAGTCCAGGGTTAATTATACTCACCTCCTCCTGTGTTCATACTGGTTAAATTTAGGAAAAAATCTGTTCATATCTAGGATAAAGATGGAGAATGTTTCTCACACCAATTCCTACTGCTGACAAAATCAAATACAACCAACAGTGACAAAAATTCCTTGCGCAAACATGAAACTATAAGAAAAATGAGATGGACAATGACAATGACACAGGACAACTCCATCAGGGGTCACAACATTTCTAGCAAGTGGAACTTGTGTACTGGCAAAAAGTGCCTCAGAAGCAAATTCCATCCCTCTCGCCCACTTTATTTACCTTCTACCTACCATGTCTCATTTGTATCTCAGAGATACTGCCTGTGAGCCCTTTTTCAAGCCCAGGAACTCACCAAGCTATACTGTTCAGAGTATTTTGGGTTCTTTGTGTAACCCTGCCAATCTAAACAATCCTCACCAAATACAATGGATTTTAATAAACCTGTGAACAGAAATTTGTAGAGAGACAAAATTACATCTGTGCAATTATGGTATCACTCTGAGATCTCACTTTCCTCTCCACCTACGAGATTCCAATAGGCTTTTGAAGGAAGAGTATTTGGAAACATGATGAAAAGGAGCTAAATTGTGCTCCCCATTACATCCCAAAAGGCATGCTGAATGTAAGACATTGGCATGCGTTATGACAAGACGATGCTGGCTTGGTGTTTCAAACCATTCACTTTATACTGCATCTTTTCTAGCACTAGAGAACATGAAACAAAGCTATCTTGAAAGTCAAAAGCTAATGTCCTGATTTGCGCCATTTTTTACCCCCAAGGAAATAAAGGGTGATGAGTGACCCTTCATCCTGGAGAACAGCAGAGCGTTTTTAATGCTGCTATTTTGTGTATCTTGTCTAAGTTATGAATGCTCTCTTCCCTGTATGTACCTAGGCACAAGTTTTTGTTGTAGAGAAGCTTTCAGGATGGGAAAGATAAAAGCCATGTGCTGCTGGGGACCAAAAATAACATCTGATACTGCACTTGTTTGGACAAAGCTTCTTGAAGTCAACAGGAGTTCTGTTTCTGTAAGGACTTCAGAATCAGACTACAAAGTAGTTAAACCCCCCACCACTCCTCTCCATCTTCCTGCAGCACTTCTAAACAGATGGCAGGGAGTAAAGGGAGGCATGATCAAATGTCTACTGACCACAGTGATGACTGGAAGCTAGTGAAAAGCCAGGATTGTATTGGCTTTCAACTTTAAGTGCTAAGAAGCAAAAAAAAATCTTTTTATATCTGGCAGAACTATTTTGAGATTTTGCGGTCGCACCCAAACCCTTCCCTTTCCTTGCATCAAATGTGGTAGGAGTCCGTCTCTCTGTAATACCGTTAACTACAGGCTCCAGAGCCGGAGCTGTGGCGAAGAGACTGAAGGACATCTCGGGCTGAGGGTACAGCGCAGCAGGCAATCTTGGCCATTTCACGAGCCGGAGCGCCCCACGCACGCACCGCCGCCCTGCCACCTGTCTCCCGGGGGAGGAGGGCACGGATCCATGGGGGCGAACGGAGCCGCCCGGGGGAAGCGCTGGGGGTCGCGGGCGAGCCCGAGCACCAGGAGCGGCCGTGCGCCCCCTCCCCATCGCTGTCCGGGGCAGCGCGGCTGTGCCCAGCGGGAGCGCGAACGCGAAAATGGAAGCCAGCGGAAGGGAAGGAGATGCGGCGAGCGGAGCGGGGCGGCAGCGCTGCTCTGCGGAGAAGGGAGGGAGGTGTGCGCGGCGCAGGTGGGGACCCGCCGCCCCCCGCCCGCGGCCCCGCTGACCTGCCAGGCTGTTGTAGCAGTCGACCTCGATGGCCTCCACCGCCTGCCGCTGCTCCTCGCTCAGCCCCGCCGCAGCGGCGGCGGCGGGAGGGCGCTGCCCGGCCGGCTCCTGGCTCAGCAGCAGCAGCAGCGCCTTCAGCTCCAGCAGGGCGCGGTGGTACTTGCCGATGGCCTCCCGGAATTTCTTGTCCTTGTAGCACTGCGCCCCTTCGCTCTTGAAATCCAGCGCCCGTCCGATGAGCTCGCCCGGCTCGGCGCTGCCCGCCGCCGCCGCCCGCGGCTGGGCACCGCCGGCGGGGCCGTGCCCATCGCCCGCCCCGCGGCCGCCGGCGTTCAGCTTGCCCGCCGCCGGGCTCGCCCTCTCCATGGCCGCGGCGCCGCCCGGCTCCCGCGCCGCCCTACGCGGGCGATGCCGCGGCGCCCGCCGCCGCGCTCCCGGCCTTGCCCCCGCGCCGCTCCCCGGCTCCGCCGCTCGCTCCCATCCTCCGGCGGCCGCCGCTCCTCCTCCCTCGCCCCGCCGCCCGCGGGGCGCCCGCCTCCGCCCGCCCCCGCCGCCCGCCGCGGGCACCGCCGCCCCCCGCTCCGCTGCGACCCCCGCCCGGCGCAGCGCGGGGCGGCGGGGGCGAGCCCCGGGCGTGGGGATGCGCCGGCTCCGCTCCCCGCACCGGCCCGGCAAGGGGCGGGCGTACGCCGGGACCCTCAGCTCCCCGGACTGGCCGACCCCACAGACCCCCCGCCCGCCGTCCTGCTCTCCCTGAGACTGGGCTCTCTCCAGCCCCTACAGCCGGGTCCCTTCTGCTCCCCCGTGTCTTGCCTTCCCCTACATGAGGGTCTCACCTCCGTGTGGGCTGGGATTCCAGCGCCTCCATTCCCCTCCTCACCCCAGTTTCCCGGCTCCATCTCCTCTCCCAGATCCCACCAGTGGCCATCCACCATCAGCATCTGTTCATGGTCCCTCGAACTGTTTTGGTGTGTGTACTCCATATCACTGGGCAAACAAGTGCTGGACCATGAAATCTCCTGTGTCCTCTGCATCAGGGCAGCAAAAGCCAAGGCCCAGTTACTGCCTTGGCACCAGTCACTCAGGGACTTTGATTTTCCTGAAACAGATTTTCCCATGTGCTGCTGAAAAATGGGTCGATGCTCACTGATGCCTAGAACATGTCCTGGTTTGGGGGTATCAGTGGGGAGTGACTCTCCTGCTGCAGACCAACAGCAGAAAAACTGTGCGCAACATGAGGCATTGTTTTGTTTGGCTTAACACCATGTCTGCATTGAATATTTGAACAGTTTGATATATTTTGGGTGCATTGTTGTGCCAAGATATTTCGTAGGTCTTACCTCATGCTTAAAAACTAGAGGATGGATAAAAAACACAGTAAATTTATTTTCTCAATAATCTATTGGGATGCGTCTTTTCATTACCCATGCAACTCTTACATGGTAAGGCTGCAGCTGTGGTGCAATGTGTTCCAGCTTCTCTCTGCAACCATGAGAACATTTTAAAATGGAGACTTCAGTTTCTCTTTGGGGTATGTACAGCCTGCAGTGGTGGCATGAGGTGTTGCAGTGCTGGACAAACTGGGATAGCTTGTGGCATAGCTCCATGTAAAAGTATTAATGCAGGTCTGGGACTGGTGCCTGGATAATTCCTTTTTAGCAGGGCCAATGAGTTGGGCTTCATGCATTGGTAATGTTCGTCCCTGCTGCTAAGTTTCTGGACCTTGTTGAGGTTGCAGTCATAGTGTGGGACAGACATGCACCTGTTCACTTGAATCCAAAGATGAGAGCCACAAGGAGAAGCAAATAACAGCACATTTATTGTGATAGAAGTACAATTTTGAAAATGCTTTCACAAGAGAAATCATAGCTAAGATATTCAGCAGTGATTACATGATTTCAAATGCTTTCATTTGCAGGTACCCTACTAGATACGTCCTCAATAAATCTTACCTTATGAAAATGGATGCTCAGCATTTTCAGGTACCTCAAGCCAAGAGTAAGATAAATAAATTTCTTACAAATCTTGCTCAAAGTACATGTGATCTAAAATCAGGAAATCCTGGGGGGCGGGTGTGGCGGTGGTGGATATTAGTCACAGTACCTAGAGTGGAATGGATGTGTGGAATCTAAATATTAAGGAAGGAAAATTCCTGTTTGTTTTAATCTGTCTGCTAGTCATATTACACAAAGTAAGTTTAAGTAATTTCAGAGATTTCATTGTACCATTATTGATTGCTGCTTGGGAGAATTCACAAGGACAACATATATCTCTTGTGCTGAAACGCTGACTTTGCCAAAGGAAAGGAGATTGCCACAGAGGATTAATTGCTGAGATCTGAGCAGCTGCAGAAGCTGTCAAAGAAGGAGCTGTTTTCTTGGAGGGTGATGTAGCAAAGTGACATTGAGAGTAGTTGCTTCCCTTTTTCAGTGTTTGCTTGAGCCCATGGACTTACATGGTATAGGGAGCACTGAGACATAAGTGACTTTTTCTCATCTCCCAGCCTAAGGGATCTTTGAGATTTCTTCCTTTGATTACTGATCAAAAGTGGTGGTCTGAAACAAGCTATGAAAAGTGTAAGTTTTCTTATAGAAGAGTTTGGCAGTAGCCACTGGAATTATGGGCACAGACGTGGTCAGAAATGGCCACAAATAGTGATAAAACTGGGTGATCCTTGCATTATGAACTATACTGAATATACCAAACTGTGGCTTAGTCCCAAATGTTGCCTAAGCACCTAAATGAGTTTTCCACCTTGTAGTTCTTCCAGAAATGTCCAAACTCTCTTCCTGACATTGCTGATGCCTATGAAGATGAATGCCACAACCTTGTAAATCCCCAAATAGACCATAACAGAAATGTCTGAATGATTGCTGTTTATTGGCCAACTTAGACTCTTTGTTGATAGCAAAGGGTATCCCTCGGCTGAGAGCTGGATCTCTCAGCCAGAGAATTCAAAACTGCCATAAGATGTGAAGGATGACTGGCAAAGGTCACTTTAGTCCGCCAGATCCTTCTTCCTGGAAAGGAGTTAAGTAGTGTTGGCTGTACTAAAATATTTAGGAAACATCACACCAGTCATAGGGTCACCACATTGACCACAGCATAAGGGACTGCTTTTGTTTGTTTGTTTGCTTTTCAAGAGGAATATAGTGCTTGGAAGGAAATATGAGAAGCTGTCACCTTTCCAAGTCAGACAAGATTTGTGCTTGAGAGATACCTCACATTTCATTTAACATATGATGTGATGTTCAGGTCTAGATTTCAGCTGTCTCAGGCCCACCAGACTCCTCATGCAAGCTTGCCAGTGGTAAACACCTTTAGTGATATTCAGCTTGAAAACATGACAGGAACCTGAAAGCATCAGAAAGAGTAAGTTTATATACTATATTGATGCACTGAACTGTGAAATAAAACATGCATACATTCAGATAAAATTAAGCCATTTTGCAATTATCACCCTGTGTACCATGAGATGAGGTCATGGTATTGGTCAGTATTACCTGTTGTGCCTGTCTTTTGTCCAACTGTGAGGAATTTTCTGTCCATAGAAGCAGAACGTGCTTATCTATCCCACTCTGTAATAGATGGGGTGTACCTGTCTGTCTGCATGCCCCCAGGTGCTGTGAGTATCTAAAACTTCCTGAGTGTGCCTGTCTCACCTCCTCCACACTGAGCTTTCCTTAGCATGTTCCAAAAGCGTACACTTGCATTACTTAATTATTATTAATAGTAGTATTATGCAGAGATCACATGCTTCATAGGATATTTTAGGATCTGTGACTCACTAAACCATAATTTCCTGTTCACAGGTTACCTGAAGAAAATTGTCTTTGTGGAGTCCTGTTCATGGCTGGAAGATTTGGGGGAAATGGTAAATATTGAGAAAAATACTGGATCTTACATATCTGTGAGCTGTCCCAGATTACCTGCCTTCCTCTAGGTACAATTGTTTCTGCCTGCACATAAGATAATAATTTACAGATTCTCTGCATTTCAGGATACTGCTGTAAGGAAACTGGAAAGGCTCCTGAGACAGTTGAGAAGGCTGGGCACTTGGGCTCTGGTGGGTCATTGAAGGGCTGGAGAATCTTTTCTATGAAGACAGAGAATCTTTTCCTATGAAGGCTGAGAGAGTTGGGGTTGTTCAGCCTGGAGAAAAGAAGGCTTGGAAGGGGGGACCTTATTGCAGCCTTTCAGTACTTAAAGGGGGCTAGAAGAAAGTTGGAGAGGGACTTTTAACAAGGGCAGGTAGTGTTATGATAAGAGGGGATGGCTTTAAACTGAAAGAGGGTAGATTTATTTGGCATATAGGACACATTTGTCTATTTTGAGGGGGGTGAGGCACAAGAACAGGTTTCCCAGAGAAGCTTCTAGAGAACACATTCCTAGGAATGTTGAAGGCCAAACTGGATGGGGCTTTGAGCAACTTGGGCTAGTGGAAGGTGACTGTGCCCATGGCAGGTAGGTTGGAACAAGAGGATCTTTTAAGGTTCCTTCCAACTCAAACCATTCTATGATTCTTCTAGATGGATGTGAATCCACTGTAGCATTTATGCTGTTAGGTGAGATTTTTATAAATGGAACTCTAAGGGCTGTTATGGAAAAGCAAGTTTATATATATATATTAATAACTAGGTATCAATTTGGAAAGCAGTATGGGATATAAGGCCTCAGTCCAGTTCTTGTGCATTCTTTCATGTTGATGGGACTGTTGACCATGTGAGAGTTGTTTCATCAAATCTTTCCTGTCAAAGCATAAGCCTCACCTGTTTCCTGTTGTGACGAAAATGGTGTCAATCCCTTGTGAGCAGAAGAGATCCCTCATTGCCTCCTGCAGAATTTCCAAACAGCAGCATGCTTCCAGCATACACAGCTGCTGCTGCTACAGTCTGTCACCAGCTTAGTCAATCATCCATTATTTATTTCCAAACTGCATGTAAAGCTCTTCAGCACAGCCTTTTATGTCCATATACAGGGAAAAGAAGAGAAAGAACTTCTGAAAGGCCAGGAGAACAAAAACAGAGAAGCCTCTGAAATCCTTTGTTGGGGAAATTGTCTTAGGTAGTTATACCCAAGGAGGAGAGGAAAGGGAAATAAAATCACATTTAACGGGAGGTGAAACCTTGGTGCAAATTTCTTTTATCTCTCCATATAATTTGTTGCAGTCAAAAATTCCTTTTTAGAACGTGAGAGCCTTTGTTTACAAGGCTCAAAGGTAATACTCTTGGAGAGTATTGTGCATGTCTTCATCCACAGTCTGCATTCTGTGTTGGGTCAGTTCATCCTGCAGGCTGTTTGATGCCTGCAGACTGCTTGGTTGAGAATGGTTAATCAGGACTACAAGGAATCTCCCAGGAACAGTATACAATCAACAAAGAACAGTCCACAGAAATGTTTGCAGACAAATAAGAGAGTCTCCGTGACAAGACATTGCTCATGTGCATATATGAGCAGCATCTTTATCACAAAAAATGCTTGCTGACAATAAGAGGTGGATGGTTAAACAGAACAGCTATTCAGAATCAAAACAACTGTTCCAAATTCTGGTTTTAGCATTCTGAATTCTTTCTTTCTTTTTCATAAATGCAGTAACAAATTGCTAACTAAGAGGCATAACCATGAACCAGGATAGGTCAAATCAAAACAATTTAACATCATTCCCAGTGTTTCTTTTTTGCACTTCAATTAAAAATGAGCACTCCAATTTGCAGGACAGTCACACTGGAAGGGAATGCTGCAAAAAAAAAAAAAAAAAAAAAGTTAGAAAAACACTTTTAACTTCTTAAAATCAGCTGTAGGCTTCCTATTTCAGGCTGCAGCTATAATCTCTCAAGTGAATCCCCGTGTTCTGGGTAGCTCTTGCAATTTACTCAGGCTGGACTAAAGAGCAGCAAGGTTGATTCCTTTGTTGTGTGTGAAAAGAGTAGATCTTGGAAAAATCACAAAAACCCCCATATCTTGCTTATCAGACCGATATTGAGAACCACAAAGTAGGCACTCCTATATCTTTCAACCCTCATTTTTCCTTTATCTTATCTTCCAGCATCCAAAGCTGTCCTAATTCTGAATGCACATCTATGCTGGGCAAAAGGGTGTGGTGTGAGGTTTTTGAGTTAGCAGTGACCTAGATCTTACTTGAGCACAATGCTTTTTCTGAGACCCTAAGGAAGCAGACCCTTTCTCTACTGTTAGTTGTTACTGCCCCAGGGAGACCTACAGAACTGCCTAATGCCACACCACACCATTACAGGCTCGAGTTACTGCACATCAGCTGTTCCACTAGCCTGGCAGGGTGCCTGTTCCAACCCTCCATGGAGGTGAAAGCACTCATTCCTGTAATGCTGAAAGACTGCATATTGAGCAGCTTTAGAGGGGAGTAAGAGACTGCATAGAAGCAGTTACTGCAGGTCTGCTCATGTCCGGCATCTTCCTACTGCCCAGGTAAATGGCAAGTGGTTCAATGTTAGTAAAGATCACTTAACTCCAAGAGTGACCAGGTGACACTTTGTGTTCAGATCTATACAGGAGTGCGGAATAAGTCACTTGGCTTTCAGTCTAATTAGACAGTATGTGAGTGTAACTGGAAACTGAATTACTGAACAACACAAAAAAGAATCTTAAAACTCCCCATGAACTTTGAATTGCTGGTCCTCTGAAGAGAAGTGCCATCCAATGGTCACCAACAGTAAAGCCTGCTCAGTTTGTGTGTTCACATTAGGACTGTTGCCTAGTCTTTACACTATGCTTACATCTTCAGGATCAAGCAGTGATTGCAACTGCATTCCAGGATAAGTACATATTTATCGTTACTTGCCCATTACCTAAAGAGCTCACCCAGCACCCTTGGGTTCAGTTCGCACATACAGCTGGGACTCATACAGCTGTTATCATACAAGCACACATCAAAAGTGCATCTAACTACCTCTAAGCTGGAAAAACTCTCTCTCTCTTAGTTTTGTGGCTTAGGTTTTTTTTATCAGATTAAAAATGACACATGGGAGCAAATGGAAATGCTTGTGCTTTTAATTGTTTGTTCTATGTGAGATATAGCTATTCCCAACTTCAGCTGAACTGCAAGAGGAAAACTATGAGCAGTAATTTTATAGAGCAAGCAGACCCGCTAGAGAGCTGTCTGCTTTTTTAATATCTGATCTGTGTGAAGGAGTTAAGATCTCACAACAAGCAGAGCTGTCTGGAAAATTCCTAGTTTGGCAATGTCTTTGAAAACCAGGGCTTACAAGAATTGTCTGGCATATCCCATCCATTTTCCTTGTCTTATATCATGGCACAATCTTCACTAAGGTAATGGTTCAATGCCTACTGTCTTTGTCATTCCTGAGGGGTACCAAACCCTGGCCTCTGGGAAGGCTCTTGCTCTGCTAGACATACTTGATGGGGCTGATGTCAAAGACAGAGTTTGTGCTGTTTTCCTGTCTGGTCTCAAAAGTCCCTGCAAGTTGTTGATGGTGATCAGAGCGGCCTCTGAGGAGAAATAGGCTATTTCAGGAAGTGTGGCTGATGATACAGTATATGGTACTGTCCCCTAAGAGAGCACTTAGCCACTCTGTTGGCAGACTGGCAGGCCCTGCAGCTCAGTTAGCTGTGCTATCTTTGGAAGAGAGGTGAAACAAAGGTGTTTTATGGTCCTGACCTTTAACATGCCTGTGCTGTTATTGAGTTTGAAGGGTACATTGCAGGGCCTGGGTCAAATTTCAGTGTAAATGCATTTGTACTTGCTTTTCTAGTTGGATGTAGTTATTCTGCTTGCTTTTTTCTTTCTCTCCCCTAATATGCTGAGGGTGCTGCCGTGCACAGCTAAGCAGATGGCTCACTTCATCCTAGAGACAGATCCATTTCTGAGCACGGATTCTTGTATCTCAAGAAGTGCTCGAGTGAAACCACTTGAGTAAAAGCTGCATGGAGATCGTTAAGCTCATTTACCACATATATGGGCAATTTGCTTACAAGAAAAAGGAAGAAAAACTATGGAAGAGGAATGCTTCTTGCTGTATCTCCAACATTCATTGTGCAGCATATGGGGTTTTCCTGAGGATGTGCATTCCCAGATTTCCTACAAACAAATTTGTGAGATCTGATGAGCACAAAGCCCCAGGCAGGGTGGTCATAGACTTACCATCTGTGTGTGATCCCAGTAGCATCAACCCTGCAGTTTACATGAGGTTCTCATCTTTCAAATTTTGTTGCAAAAATGGTTCTGTTCCCTATCTAGACAGCTTTCCAAGCTAGGCCTCATCTTCAGGACACTGTAATGATAGAATACCACATGGTATTAGTATAACTGTGTGTATACTGAGAGCTTAAATGAACTTTGAGTGAGGAAACATCATTGCTTCATCCTACAAAGAGAATAGATTCTAATGGATCTTGGTGTATGACAGACTTTCAAACTTATATTGCCAAAGCAAGGTGTCAAGTGTGGACATGTAGGGATTAGTACTATCCCTGTGTAATCAAAGCTCACTGAGGATTTCACTGCAGAAAATTTATTTAGTGGTTCCTGCAACACACAGTTATTGTACTGGTAGGCTGTTTGAAAGGTATTTCTCTGCCCATAAGGTGCCATGCACAGCTTACATTAACAATATTGCCCTGAGGAGAGTCAGATGTGCAGTCCTTATGGACCTACTTGTCTGTGTACACCTGTCATAATGATTTCTTAGCCCTGAGCAGGAGTGTCCTGGCAGCTCAGGAAATAAAGATTTCCTGGTGTTGAGGAGACTGAATAGAATCAAAATGGACTATTTTCCTCCAAAATGAAAATATCTGTATTAATATAGATTTTTTAAATTACTCATTGACTGTGCCTCTACTTGCTTCTCTGGTTGCATGTCCTGTCAACTAACTACTCAATGACTGCAGTATCCACACTTCATTTAATTCTTAACCCTTTGGTTTTCAAATAAGTATGATTTGCTTATGAGGATCAGCCTAGATAAACCTCTCATTGGGCTGTTTCCTTCTTGCATAAAGTTGTACAATTATTTGACTGTTTTCATCACAGTTCTAGGCTTAGAAATACCAGTACTAAAAAATGCAGAGTATTTAAAAGAATAAGCTATGTTTGACCTTATTAGCAAGATTGCTTATTCTGTGCTGGGAGGCTTTGGGAATTTTGTAAATTGTACTGAATAAATTTGATTAAAGAGGACTATTAAACAGATAAACACATGCATTTAAAAAAAATGGAATTCACATAGAAAAAGAAATACGGGATGAATTCAGCTTTCCATGCCCACTTTTATAAATGTTCAAAGAGGAGACATTTGATCTGCCATAAAAGCCAGTATGGATGAGAAAATAGAAAACCCATGAGCAACACAAAAATTCAGGCTACTGCTTCTGTATCCTTGATACTCACCTGAGAATCAATTTGAAGTGATCAATTATTCTGCCCAGAACAGAGTCCAAGGTTTCATCTCAAAGGCTAGTAAGTCATTACCCTTATAATGTGCCTCTCCACTCACCTTTCCTTTTTAGGAAGCAACAACAACAACAACGAGTTGATTAGATGGATAACATGAATGGAAAAGACACTCCAGTAATCCTGGAGCTAAAATCTGAAAGATACTGACCCAAAGGCAAGAAAACTCATTTAACCTATCCTTCCTGAAATCCAAACCTTGTTATGACTTGAAATAAAAAATAAAATAAAAAAAAATTAACATGATTGAGAGACTTAGTAAAATGTCAGACACTAAACAAGGATTATTTTGGGACTGTACAGCTGTATAAGACTGCATAGCTCGGTGTTCAAGCTATCCTTTTTCAGTACAGAGCCCCAGCTGATTATGTAAGGACATTTCCTGCTGGGCAAAAATGCAATTTCCCACAAATGCAATTTTTTACAGATGCAGCACTCTATATGTGAACAAAACACTTTGCTGCTGATTTGTCCCATAGTGGGGAAGCCCATCCTGGAGAAACAACCCTATTCATGTAGGGTGATCATTGCCCTGCTTTATGTTTTTTACCCTCAAACGACAGTATATGCTTCATGGCACTGAATCAAGCTGTGAAGGACAGTCATGTGGTGTATGCTGATGGTAAATGTTAATTTTTGACAGATTTGTAGGACATACAGTTTGTCTGTATTCATCTCCTGATGTTCCTATTACCATTATTTATCACTGCATCATGATAGCTTCTGAGTCCCAGTGCAGCCCCACTGTGCTAAGTACTATAGAAGCACATTTCTGGCTTTGCTGGTTTGGCTTCGCTCCAGTAGATCAGCTATATTCATGTATCTCCTGCCTTGCCATTCTAATTTTTTGTCTGTTCAACAAATGGAATGTTTAAAACACTGGGGAGAAGAGACTGAGGGGAATGATCAAATAAGATAATTTGATTTTTAATCCATAAGTGTCCTTGCTCCACTCTCTAATGCACTGATAGAAAAACATGACTAGTTCTTTGCTGGATGTGCAAATATCCCAGCATGTTCTGTAAGTTGCCACATACCTGCTGACTTCAGTATGATCTGCAAAGCAAAAGGGTACAATGGCTCTTTCCATTATACAGATGAGGCTCTGGTATCAGTGTGGGTTCATCACTTGTTTGGAGCAGATGCTGAATCTCTGTGATGTGAGCTTAATTAATTTAACCTACTCTTTCCTACCAAAACCTGGTTTAAAGTATTTATAGCTGGCTCACTCTTGGCTGATGTGGTTGAGAGAATATCCCAGATGGAGGATTCTTACATGTGCAAAAATGTACTGGACAGTGCCCTCCTGCTAAGCTACCTTGTCCCAGCTTTGTACATGCTGAGCTCAGGGTCACAAGTACAGGCTCTGGAAGTTCCTGTGAAGTGGCATAGCGACTCTGATCTCAGTCTCTGAAGATGGACAGTGCAGCACCAGCATGATGGGCTGATACTGTTCTGGTACCCAAGGGATCTACCTTGCTTTGTTGGGACCCATCTGAAGCGAAGTATAAGATAACCTTTATTCAGGTAGGGAAACCTGGAATTTTTTAATGTAGCCTGTGATAGGAATTTTGTTGGTCCTGTGGAAGAAGCGATAGATGCTCCTCAGAGTGGGATTTCTCTATAAATTGCAGATCCCAGAGCCCATGCTGATCACCAATTCACTAGTAATTTCCTACCCCATAGAGGACCTTACACCTTAGAGGCTATAGGGCAACAAAGCCAAGCCTATAATGACACCACTTCTAAAGGGAAGGAAGAGGAATTCACACCTTTTCAGCCACATTTGCAGTGACCTAGGAAATCCCCTCTCTGAAAATACCTTGATCAGAGGAAGCAGTTGAAAGCCCATGTAGGTGTTAAGATGAAAGGCCCCCATAAACTCATGACACCTCTACCAAACTGGGCCTTTCTTCTCTCCAGAAGAGTGTCCAATTACCTTTGATATAACCTTTGATACATGCAGTATTACCCAGCAGGAAGGAGCACTTTGTTATAGATCATTTTTCACAGGCCCAGCAAATAGACCAGGTTGCCCTCCTTAGGTTAGCCCTCCTTAGACATTAGTGCTAAATTCCCACTCACCTTGGACACAGGGATGAGCAGCCCTGGCTATGCAGCCATTACCTGGGCTCAACACTTGAGCCACTTGCCTGCTTCAACTTTGTATAGAGTGGAGGCACAGCTGAAGAAGAACAATGCAGCCAGGGTCGAAATAACGTGGTTGTTTCAGTACCTGTTGAGGTGGGGACATATAAAATTTCTGTGAAGGAAGCAAAGGTGTTACACTTAACAGGCAACCAACACCAGTAAAAAAATAATGCAAAAGGAGAGCAGGGGAAAAGGGCTCCAGTTAAGGACCTACCTGGACCATTAGGTACCTGAGACAAGTGAAGCAGTGAGCACACTAAGATTTAATGGTAGGTGAGGATATCTGTTTTAGATAGATGGAAGGTGCAGGGAAAAAGCATTTGTGACTCAATGAACAGAGCAGAAATGAAAATTCTTCACTGAAGTGAAACAGACCCCTTTTAGCATTATGAGGCCTGCAGTTGTTGAAGCAGAGATATTGCTAGACAATTCTGTTAATGTTCCGCCACCATCATTGCTTTCTGGATTTTGTAGCTCTCTCCAATCTTGAAACATAGAAATTAAGTGTTTTCACTTCCGGATCTGGTCAGCCTGTCCATGTTTTGCATCTTCCCACTGGGAAGCACAGGGCTCACTGCCAAACTGTAGCCCTCTGTATTTCAATAGTAAATCAGGAAAACAAATCTTGATTTCTCCATCAGACTAGAGAGACTCTGTTTTATTAAATAATTCTTTCAGATCAGCCAAGTGCCTGACTTAAAGGCATAAAAATCAAGGACTTTGCAATTTGGCCATATTTGGGGTTACAGTGCACAGTAAAGTGCATTCAAAGCTTACTGAGAGATACCTGCAAACACTAAGGCTGTGGTGCAGTGCTAAGATTGAGGATATTAGATTGCTAGACATGTGCAACAGGATGTATGGTGAGAAGATTGTTTCATTTTTCTCCCCTTCCCTGTCCTGGGCAAGCCTTTGTTGTCAGCGGACACTGCTCATTGGCAGTGACTGGGCCAGGGCTCTACTCTGCCCTTTGGAAACTGGAGTGAAATAAAACATCAGTGGACTCCCAATCCAGCAAAGAAACACACACAAGTAGAGCTGTATGGGATGGAGGCTGTGCTCCAGAGTTGTCTGGCAGTTTCATCTGCCTCTTGCTGGACACTGACCTGTATGTGACCTGTGCATCTCTAGGGACATGGGGCAGCTTCTGCTTCTCCCACCAGCCCCCTCTGGGTGATCCAACGGTACTTGCAGCATCCTTCCTTGTCATGGGCTTTTGAGTTGACAAAGCCAATGCAGCAGCAAAGATGCTAAGGTCAGAGATGTCTGCAGAGACATGAAAGTCAACATTTGCAGTGCTGGTTTTAATACATGATCATAGGCAAGATGCCATAGTTTGTGCTTCTTTGCTTGGAAGCTCATTTCCCCTCCTTCCTGCACTTGTTAGCAGCCATGTGGCATTCTGACATTTCATCTTTATTAATTTCTTGACAGATAGCCTTTTGGGGCTTACTGGGAGATTAATTGTTTTCAGGAAGCTTTTAGACTCTTAGCAGGGTTTCATCTTTTCTTTCCCCATTCTTTCAAACAGGAAACTCTAATAAAGCACTATGAGATGCATTAAAATGCTCTGAGAATGCCAGGAATATCACTCTTAGTGTCCCCCAGCTTCTCTGCTCTTTGCAGCCCTGAGCTGAGAGCAACAACGTGGGGGAGACACAGTTTTGAGCAGGGCACCAGCTGCAGCCATCATTGCAGCCACTTCAGATTTTCCCAGTGGCATTTTTCCAGGGAAAAAAAAAAAGAGCTTACAAGCCTGGCTATTTTTTTATAGTCAATGCATGTGATTAACAGTATTTATAAAAACTGTGCAAAAAACAGCATCTCAGGAAAAGGAAATGAACATGCGGATGCATTGAGCAAAAGGAGAAATTAGCAGACTTTGAAGTCAGCAAAGTGCCTGATTAAGGATTTAAAAATCAGAATTTTGCAATTTGGCTGTGCCGTGGGTTTCTAAAGCAAAATTCAGTGATGGCTTTTGAGACCTATGGAAGCTATTTTGTAAATGACTGCATGTGTAATGCCATCTGAAGATAGTAGCAACAGTGTTTTTAGGGTAGAAAGAAAGAAACCTCACAAGCAAAAATGTTAAAACAGAATATGGGTGATGAACTCATGGTAGCCCCCTCAAACATTTCCTTTCCCCCCTTACAAATTTTGTGATTTCAGCATTTTCTTTGCATTGCCCATAGGTTTCTCTCTCTGGTTTGTCTTTCTCTCAAACCATAAGATAAGGATTTAAAAGAATATTTTCCTCTTCCTATAAACCAGTAGCAAATTGCTCATTTAATAAGTAATTCAAGCCCAGCAATTTTTCATTAGCATAAGAATTTAAATTTCCCTTGTGCTTCATTGCAGAACTAGATTTACTAGGACACAGAATGGAACTTGGAGGTATTTACTATTAATCTGTGAGTTCAAATGCAGGTTGGCAGAATATGAGGTGCTGTGATGATATCCTTGTTCAGGAGCCTCTATTATGTTTTGGAAACTGCCCAGAGTTTAAAGATAAGGGTACATAACAATGCTTTTCACCTGAGGGCATATAGGTGGCTTATTTGTTCAGTGTCTGCAGACTGTTAGAAATGTGCACAGAGATGGTTTTCCATCCCTTTTTAGGTGTAGTCCTCTCAATTTATCTGTGCTTATTTGAAACTATAAAGGGACTTCTTGGAAGTCTCACGGCTGTACCCACACTGTGGTTTGGAGCACTCAGCACTACCAATCCTGCATCAACTGGAGATAACAAACATTGTAAATTAGGGACAGTCTCTTCTGTTACATAAAGGACCATAGTGGGATGAGATTCCTCATTAGCTCTGGCCATAGAAATACAGAAAAATAATTCTGCTGCAGGAAGAGTGACGCTAAATGACATCCAAACACCAGGGCATGAAGAGATGTCAGTTTTTATCCAAGTGTTTTATGCATTTTTAAAGCACACAATTGGAATGAATATGTCTAAATATTCATTGCTTAAGGTGCCTTTCTTTGACATCAAAAGCAGTGTGCATAAATTCCTCATTTTACATGATAGCTTTCATTACCTCTCCATCTGTAATCCACACCTCCTGCTAAGAGGGACAGAACTGCAAAGCTCATTAGGACTCTCCCTTTAGAGGAAGCCAGGTGAAAAACATCTCATCTTTTATGCTATAGCAGAAGGTGAAAATGTTACCAGATGAACAATTCTTTCCAGCAGTGCTTTGGCTAGTCTCACCATGTAATTGAAAATTCATTGTAAGCAATCAAGCCACATTAGTTACTACCCAGAAATCTTTACTTTTCAGCTTCTTGCTCATCTGAAGACATATTTGCTAGGAGAGATGCAGAGTCAGCAGGAAAGACAGACAATATGAATAATTAAAATAGAGGTTGGGTTTCCATTTGCCACTGAAAAGAAATAGTTTGCACAAAAATAGAATGAAATAAGGCATCAGAGATGCTCCAGAAGGATGGCTGTTATGTCTGGTGGCATTTTTCTCTCCAGGAGGATTGTTCATGACAGGATATTTGATTTAGAATGGCAACCTATCATAGTATTATTTGGAAACATTCTGGGGTGGACAAGACTAGAGAGATGTGTTTGGCAAAGGTAGAAACTGCTAACAAGTAGCAGTTAACTAATGAATGGAGATCTGCAGTGTGCACACATGAGAATTACCCCATGGAAAAGCACATATTACACAAAATATTATCTCAGTGACAAACACCCAGGAATCATGGAATTGAAAAATTAAGGTTCGATTTTTAATCTAGTTGTGCTATTAAATGATACCAAGTACTGTGTTTTCATGGCTTTTCTTCTGAATTCAGTGTTACAGTTGGACATTACTGTTTTGTTCAGTACTTTTTCTTCCACTGTTCAATCTTTTTTACTTATTTTTTGCTCATTAAGTAAATCTTCCTTTGAAGAGAAAATTAATTTTCTCAGAACTCTTACCATCCTAGCCTCATATTTTTGCAGATATTATTAATTTTTTTTCATAGCCAAGGAGCCTCTTATTACCTCTCTTTTAGAGATGCAGCCGTGAGGCACTGAGATTAAAAAAATCTTCTTTTGAGTAACTAACCTGTGAGAGATTTTAGAGAATTTAAGTTGTCAGTGTGCAGAGACTTACACAACACACAAAGCATGACCAGCATTACTTTATTTGTATCAAGGGCTCTATAAATCAGAGTCTGGAAAAACTAGACCAGTTTTCCAAACCAGCATTTTTATGCCTAATATTGTCACTTTCTGTAAACTTTGCTTGAACCTCCACATCTTTAAACACCTGAAACATGCAAAGCAAGTGTACTGGAGGCACCTCTTCTTCACAGAAAACAAGCCCAGAATATTCACAAATGATATAGTGACTTTAACATATTGAATGAGATGAGAATCCTGGGAAGGAAAAAAAAAAAAAGTATGTAGTTTTGCAATTACAGTAGGCATTAGTGTGAGAGGACTGAAGAGAGAGCAAGTAAGCAGCATTTCTCTTTTGCTCCAACTTTTTGATTGCTCTCTTGCCTGTACTTCATAGACAGTAAAGTACTTCCTATCCTTTTTTCACACAGGCCTCTAATGGAAGAGATTCCATCACCAATTATGATGACGTGCCATCAGCAAGGTGATAACTCCAGGCTCTCAGACTCTGCCGCTGCCAGCAAGGGGATGGCTGATCTTGGCAGCAAAGGCTCAGGCACGGTGAGTCCCTGGAGGTACAGCTAGCATGACACAGGGGTGTTGGACTCTCTGTACAGCAGATCGGGAGACTGTAGTTGTCAATCTAAATAAGGATCTTATTAATCTTCAGTGTATGTGTATTCTTCCAGCCACTGAGTGTTGTTCTTCACTCTACGAATGATTGATGACAAATGATTTCAGTAAAGAGCCAAAATCTCAAGGACCATACCTCAGGACAGGAACCATACAGTGTTTTGATGATGTGACCTCAAAACATCTACTATTCCCACATGGCAAATTAAATTAGGGTTACCTCAGCCAGCTCAAGCTGGATGGGTGAGATGCTGAGCAGCAACCTGCAGCCTACACTTCTTCCACTTTGAAAGTGACAAGTAAAACACCAGCGGGACAAGGTCAGGTGAAAACGGCTGCAAAACCCTCCTATCTCCCCTTTTGAACAAGCAGCTCCTAATGAGCATGTCGATTTTCGGCACCGGCGCCGTCGTTCTCGTTATGCACCACTCAGGTGAAGCGCAGGTCACTTCGCCTTGTGGTGGGACTGGGGCAGCGCAACCCTTCGCTTCAGGAACGCGTTTCCCTGGTCAGCGACTGCGTGCCGGGACGGGGGCGTTCTCCCCGCGCACGGCTCCCTCCCCGCTCCGCCCCCTCAGCGCCCCGCCCCCTCAGTGCTCCGCCCCCTCAGCGCCCCGCCCTCTCATTGCCCCGCCCCCTCAGTGCCCGCCCTCTCATTGCCCCGCCCCCCAGTGCCCCGCCCTCTCAGTGCCCCGCCCCCTCAGTGCCCCGCCCTCTCATTGCCCCGCCCTCTCATTGCCCCGCCCCCTCATTGCCCCGCCCTCTCAGTGCCCCGCCCTCTCAGTGCCCCGCCCTCTATTTGCCACGCCCCCTCAATGCCGCCCCCCTCAGTGCCCCGCCCCCTCAGCACTCCGCCCCCTCAGCACTCCGCCCCCTCAGTGCCCCGCCCCCTCAGTGCCCCGCCCGCTCCGCCGCCCCGCCCGCTCCGCTTCGCCCGCTCCACCGCGCCGCTCCACCGCTCCGCCCGCTCAGTGCCCCGCCCGCGGTTCGGCCCGCTCCGCCCGCTCGGTGCCCCGCCCGCTCCGCCGCCCCGCCCTGCCCCGCTCCACCGCCCCGCTCCAAGGCCGCTTCCTGCGCGCAGCCCCGCCCTGCCCCGCTCCGGACGTGCGCGGCGCGGCCATGGCGGCTGTGGACATCCGAGGTAGGCCTGGGGCGAGGGCGGCGCTCGGGGCTCGCTCCCCGCGGCTCCGGGGCCCTGCCCGCCGGCCTGGGCTCAGCTCCGCCCGTGGGGCGGCTGCCGGAGGGGGTCGGTGTGGTGGTGTGACCGTCCTTGGAAGCCGGAACGGCCGGGCGGAAAAGCTGCCCACAAAGCGGCGTTCTTGGATGTGCGGCAGGTTGGGAGCGTGTGCCAGGGCCGCCTGGGAAAAACGAGCTTCCTTCTGTAAACTCTGCCTTTTCAGGGGGGATAAGGACGTCCTGCGGTGAGATGGCGGCGTCAGGGAACCGCTGTAAAAGAGAGTTTTGAAGTGTGGGAGAAAGTGGGAAGCGCTGACATGTGTGTGGGACTTGCACAGGACCGGAACAGCGAGTGATGCTGATAATCTTAAGAGCACTTCAGGTGGATGTGGTGAGACAGGCCAGGTTTTAGGAAAGCTGAAGTAACAAAAAGCAAGAAACATTTGGGTGAGAAGTCAGGGATGTGAATAAAAAGAGATTATGTTTTGAAGAAGAAGTGGTGTTTGAATGAAGTGTTAAAGAATATTTATGTTGTAAACAAAGTGGAAGTTAAATTGTTGTGAAGAATTTGAGCTTTGAGAGAAGAAGTGGAGCTTCAGAGGCCACAGAAAAAGAAGTTATTTTTCTCCATAAGAGTGTCTGAACAGAATAACATCAGAAGCCTACCTGTGTGTTGCAGTCTCAGAGAATGAACATCAGGAAGCATTTATGAAATCGCATGAAGGGTCAATTTTGATAATGCCACAGAGATTTTCTCCTTTTTTGTCTTCAAATTCTTAATGATTATGTGTAGTCCTGTGCGTTTTTTCTGACTGCCTTGTTTGAGATTACACAAAGGAACTATGTAGACAATTAATGGAGGAGTGCTGTATTAAGTTATTACCTGATGTGAGAACCTTCTGTCTTATCCCATATAATTTAAGCTCCCTCAAATCTTTTATCTAATATAGTTCAATATATTAAGTAGATTTTGAGGCATACTTATGTTTTAAATCTATCTGCAGTGGATTAACCCTGGCTGGGTGCCAAGTACCCTCTAAGACCACTCTATCACCCCCTTAGCCAGACAGGGGAGAGAGAATATAATGAAAGACTTGTGGATCGAGATCAGGGCAGGGAGAGATCCCTCACCAGTTCCTGTCCCAGGCAAAACAGACTCGATTTGGGGAAATTAATTGAATTTATTGCCAATTAGATCAGAGGAAGATAATGAGAAATAAAACCAAATCTTAAAAACACCTCCAGCACTCCCTTCTTCCTAGACTTAACTTCACTCTGAAATGCCTTCTCTAATGCTGTTGTCATGAAACAGGCTTTTTCACCTGGTACAAACAGCCTATCCACACAACAGTGTCAAGGTATCTGATTTATTGCTCTTAAATCCTGTACCAGCCTATACTCATGAGAACAAGGCTTCTTTACAGGTATTAAATTCATGTTGATACTCTAAGCAGCAATCAGTACTGTGTCCAGGATGTTATTTTCAGGTTCCTTCAAGGTCTGGCTCATTGATAAGCAGATTTGTGCTTTCCATGCCTTTTTTTCTGTGAGATGCATAGTTATACAGAGTTCTCAAAAAAAGTTTTTTGAGCATTTAGCTTGCATGGTAAGTTTTGTCCTAACAATGGAAGGGGCCATTCTGGCATATAGAAACTCACAAGTCAGTTTAGTTGTCCAATTGGGACAGTCCACGAGCTGTAAGAATGGCCACAAAACCCTTTTTCGTGCTGCCCCAACAATTGGTATTGTAACTTTACTAAGCAGACCCTTGCAACTGTTTATTACTGAATGTGTGGCTCTGCTGTTGATCAGGTCTATTTCATTCTGTGGTTGTACTGGAGCTATGAGGTCTTGAAATGCTTTGATGTTTCCCACCAGTCCCCTCCCCTCAGAGTCAGAAATGTTTACACCTCATTGTTCCTTCCTGCCAACAAAGTGTACATTGATTCAGGCCAAAGGGTGGGAGCCCGTTCAGACCCCAGCCTCCCCCCCACCTATTGCTCTCCTTTCACCTCCTTTAGTACCATTCTCTTCTGCTTCACAGTAAAAAGGTTTTCAGTATAGCCTGCATAACTCCCCCAGTTAGGGTTACTAGTCAACACAATAGTTTCCAAAAGCTGATACATTCCAGTAAAACGGATTTAAGCCTAGCCACTTTGGTTATGTATTTAAAAAATGAATGGGACTCAGATAAGGGTAAAGCTGATAATAGTATTCCCTGAATTTAGGGAACAGGAAGGTTTAGAAATTAAGGTAGAATGCTGGATGATCCATGGGTCTACCTATAAAAAGGTATCCCAGATTTCTCTGCATGACACATAAAAACCAGAAGTGAAAAAGCCTAAATTGTTAGCTCTGAAAAACAGAATTATTTGTGTAATTTTGCTGTGTATCCCTTTGGGCCTACAGTCATGTGAGACTAAAATTTAAATTCAAAATAGATATTACTGAGACTAAAACAACTGTTTTCACCAATCCAAGAGTATTAGAATATTTTATCTCCACAAATTTTTGAAAACAGACCATGTGTGATCTAAAATACAGATCATCACCCTACTCACAGTTTTTAAGTACCTTCTGTGCAGGATGGTTAGCTTGGTTACACACCTTGGCAATCCCTCACAATTCCAAAATTACCAAGATCTTTGCAGCCACAGAGCTGGGTCAGGATGGACAAGTGCCCATTGTCACAGCAGTGCTCCAGTGTGGGTCCTCCAGGGGCTATCTCTGCTCCGCTGTGGATCTCCACAGGCTGCAGGGGGAAAACTGCTTTACCACTGTGCTTGCCTCTGTAGGACATGGGGAAGCTTCCAGCAGCTTTTCATTGAAGCCACCCCTGTATCCCACCCACCAAACCTGGTCAGGCAAACCCAATACCCTGTCAGGCTACTTTGCTCTTCCTCTTGGTTTGTCAAAGCCTAGTGCTGGGCTACCTGGCCAACAAGGCCAGGTTCAGCACACTGTGTGACTTACTCTTCTTTTTTTTTTTTTTTTTTTGCTGTGGATTGCTGGCTTGTCTTCCAAATTGTCTTGACAATCATGACAGATTGGCAGTATTGTCACAAGCACTTTACTTTTGCATCTGTGATGCAAATTCCACAAGAAATGCTATGCACAAAATGTTTTATTTTTGAAAGGATCAGGGAAGCAGGAATGCTATCCTTTCTTAATACCCAAAATAAACAATCCATCCTTCAGTATAACAGCCATGTCAGGTTCACAGTTTTTTTTCTGCCTCTCCTTTTTTCCCAAGAATAGTTAAGAGAACAATCTTGCTAGTTATAAAGGTAATTATAAATTCTGGTGCTAAGCAGCTGTGGATAATTGAGTCTTAGAGTCCAACTTTATATTCCATTTTATGATACATTTATCAGTCTATATACAGCATGATAGCTATATATATCTCTCTAAAGCTCGCCTGGCATTCCTCTGAAAAATGCAGGTATTGTTAATCATACAAACAAAGAAAGTTTGTATTTGAAGTATGATGTGAAAGTTTATTATGAGAAGAATGCAAGAGCTTAAGATATTAAGATTTTTTTGAAAGGAGAGCTCTTTTGGATTTGAATGGCATTTGGAATAAACAGTGCTACCATGACTTAGGTGTTTAATGATGGATCTTAGTGCTGTGTTTCTGAGATTTCCTTTTCTGTAGTGAGGAGAAAGAACAGTCTGTGTGAAATAACATGAGTGCCTCTAAACTCCTCTTTTCCTGCCCTGCATGAAACAGTTTGGCTGAAAATTCTAAGATTAGCAAGGAAAAATAGTTTACACATCATTATTTCTGTTGCATTTTTCCTGGTTTGCTAAGCAAGTAGTGTTGCTTTATTAACTCTTCCTCAGAGAAGCTGCTAGTAGTGTATGACCTGACATTTTTGAAACTGATCTGATGATCCTTGAGAATGCTGAATTGTCACAGAAGTAAAATATTCTCAGTAGAATGGTAAGTGGGAGTTGAGGCTATGTATATCCAGTGTGAACTTTTGGAAGTGGTTTCTTTGAGGAGGGAATTTCAGATCCTCAGTCAGTCTTCAATGACTTCTCATCACTTAAAGGTTTTTTTTATTCTAAACAATGCATATCTCTTATTGCTTTCTTATGTCTTGGAAATTGTTTGCTGCTCCTGTGATTTAAAAACAATTAATTTCTGGGGTTTTTTTCCAGGTTTCTCCTGGATCTCCAATGTTAACAAATTTGTTGCCTGTGGAACTGGTTGTTGACACTGGTTTCTTTGATGTGCCTGAGGAACATTTTGCTGCAGCATGATAACAGAATGCAGGGAATTTAGTTCATATTTCCCTAAATCTGTAATAATTTAACTGGCCTATTATGATTTGCAGGTTATAAAGTGCATTCATTTAAAAAACTTGCTTTTTTATAGAATTGTTAGTGTTCAGTAGTTAGCTATCTGTAATATCCACTGAGTTATGGAACAAGTAATTTGCTGCAGGCAATTTGGCAGATTAATTTTATAGTCAGGAATAGAATCTCTTGTTCAAGATTGCTGGGAAACATCTGCCCAAAGATAGCACCTTTGTGTTTGCTGTTTTTTTGGATTTTCTTCTTTGGTTGCTTTTTTGTTTGGTTTGGTTTTGTGTTTCTTGTTTTTTTGTTTGTTTGGGGACTTTTTTGTGGTTTTGTTTTCTTTTTTGTATACTGCTAAGAGACCTGCAGAAGGTTAAAGGTTATCAATTATTATTTGAACTCTGAAATATTTGTTTAATTTCAACTGATGTGTTTGTGTTCCATCTCCTTTCTCTACTATAATTGTTAATTGGTGGCAATTTACTCTTGGATGTATTTGTGGTATTTTTGACTGCTTTGATATTTAATGTAGATTTATTTTCCCAGATAATCTGTTGGGAATTTCCTGGGTTGACAGCTCCTGGATTCCAATATTAAACAATGGGAGTGTGTTGGACTATTTCTCAGAGCGAAGTAACCCTTTCTATGACCGAACATGTAACAATGAAGTCGTCAAAATGCAGCGGATGACCCTGGACCATTTGAAGTAAGTTGTAATTTGCAGCTGGTTCCTGTGCAGTATCCCTTGTCCCTCCATTCAGAGGCTTTGGTGATGGAATGGAAGCATGCTCATTCTGTTCTGTGCTTTTTAGTCCCACCACTTTCCAGGGAGCCCAGCTTTTTCTGTACTTAGATGTTTTCTGTTTCTTCTTAGGCCATCTCAAGGAGTTGTTAAGCATGAAGGATTCTGTGTATCTTTTGAGATTCCAGTGAATCATCCTTTAGATATTTCTCTGAAATAGAAAAGCTGTCTTTTCTCACCCTCCCTGCTCAACAGAACCTGAGTAATGTAATGTAGTTAAATGTTTTTTCTGCAGTGAATGGGGTTCATGTTAGGGGATACTTTGAGTTCATAAATAGTTTGTGTTTCCATATACTGCTGGCTGTGTGCCATAGTAAGTACATAATTCCTCCAAAGAGCTGGCTTTTTAGTGTGGATAATAAGAGTAGTGAGTGTTGTAAATAAACTGATCACATATGGCTGTGTATTGAGATTGCATACGCAAGTTAACTTTCTTTTCAGTTCCCCATCTGCTCTGCTGAGCACAAGTGAGTTGTTTGAGAACTATTTAAAGACTCCACAAGATGATAGGGAGTTTGCAGGCAGCGCTAGAAGTCCATTGGTAAAGTCACTTGTGCTCAGTGTGGTTGCAGAGAGGCTTTTACTTCAAACACACAGATGGTCACATCATACACCAGTTCTTTGTTGCTGTATTTAAATGACATCTCCATGATGATAGATTGTTATCTTTCTTGCTATTTATCTGTTGCTAATGTGTTCTACTTGTGTCAGGTTGTTATAACTCCCTTTGTCTGTGCACCCAGGGTTTGATAGCTAGCTCAGGAAATCCTTTGCCTTTATTTACTGCACATTATAAAGAAGAGCTTTCAAAGCATCAGAACTTTGTTACTTTATTGCCGGGCCCTTTGGTCATTCTTCACATCCTACATATTTTACTTCGAGGGAGATACTTAGTCTGGTTGCTTTTTTTTCAGCCAGATGGTTGGAGTGGAGTACATCCTCCTTCATGCTCAAGAGCCCATTCTCTTCATTATCAGAAAGCAGCAAAGGCAATCTCCAACACAAGGTACAGTCACTCACTCACTTCTTGCCTCTGTTGAGAAGCTAGATCTGTCAGTTGTTTTTGTCAGTTCCTAATTTGCGTCTAAGCACTTCTGCTTCTGCTTTCCTATCTTAATTTCCAGTCTAACTGGGAGGGTGTGAGGCCTTGTGGTGGGGAGATTCTCACAGCAGTTCCCTGCAGTGTGCCAGCAGTAGGGAGTGCCATCTTGTGGGGAAATGGGAACAGCGAATAAGAAAGTGCTGCCCTGTGCTACATTTTCCTACAGGAAATTGTTAATAGCATTCATTCCATGTCGTATTTATCTTTTAGGCTATGAAAGAGTGTCCATTTCTTCTTGTGATGGAGTCTTGTGATAATAGCACCACTCCTTTCTACAGTGTCACTTTCCAGTTTTTAAGTCAAATATCTTAGCTTTTTTCCCCCATCTGCATGCAGTTGGCTTCATTATCCCTTTTTAACCTTGAATTTTTGTGTGTGTGATTAATCAAATATATGGCCACATTTCAGTAGTTATTGAACTGTCTTATCTTAACTGATGCAGGCTTGTCTTATGACTTCTGTGTGTTTTTAAAACAGATGTATTTATATTTGAAATTATTGAAGACATGTTTTTTCCAGTTTGAAGTGATATTAGAAAAATCTTTAGATCAATGATTAGTTGGAGTTGCCTGTCTGGGAGAGTAGGCCCTGGTATGGAGCTGTGAGGTAGTAAAACTGCTGTTCTTTTTCCATTTGTAAAGAAGTGCTAAGCGTCCTTTTTCTTTTGAGTAGAAGTGGGTACTGGCTGTAATATGCACCCAGCTGTCTGGGACTGCTAATTTAGGCAGGTGTCCAAGCTTCATAAAATGCAAGTACTGGATGAATTGTTAGTAGAGATGGAGGACCTGGAACACATGTGTGCACAGGTAATGTTCTTAGGAATAAAGCTGAGAGCATTGCTATGGTTTCTCAATTGAACAGTGTTTGGCAGAGTTACAGAGGCAACTGTAATGTTCCTCAGCAGTGTGGCTCTAATGAACAAGAATTTTTGATTGGTCAGTAGAAGTTCCAAATCTGATTTAGCAAATGCCTTTGGAAGGTAGTCTTTTTTTGGCAGAATGGTATTAATTTAGAAAAGCATGCTTTGTGTGTGCTTAACTTCATTGGGTCTGGGAAATCTAGCTGAGAGGACTGCAGAAGTTAGAGAAAGCTGAGTCCAGAAGAATGAGATCTTGCACTGTTGTGAGTTTCTACTGGCAGCCAAGGCTAATGGAATTACGTCTGGAGCAGTTCACTTGACTACTAGTAGCTCTAGTGTACTCTGAAAAGCCTGGTTTCAGATATGCCTCAGTTTCTGAGGCAAATCATTTGCTTGCAGTAGGACAGGATTTTAAAGCTGATGATTTTCTATCTGTAAAGCAGACATTGGTTTTTCTCTCCTTATTAGTGTGTGCCTAAGGTGCAAATAAAGTACCTTGAAGGAAAACATTAACAAGAGATAATAGAAATATTGCAGTTTCTGCTGCTATGACTGAAATTCAGCAACGAGTACGCAATGTTCAGCCAGAGCTTTAAGCTGATCCTGCATTTTTCTTCTTTTCCTTCCCACAGTTATACCACTGGCTGACTACTATATTATTGCTGGAGTGATTTATCAAGCACCTGACTTAGGGTCTGTCATTAACTCCAGAGTTGTAAGTGTTCTGTGCGTTTGATGTATACTGGTTTATATCTGTGTTTACTTTTGATTGTCCCCCAGGCTGTTTAAATCTCTCCTTCACTATTTTGAGGAAAGATCTTGTGTAGTAACAGTGCAGTAACTTAAAACAGATCTCACTGTTAATATTGTGTGCATCCCACATGAAAATGGAAGATCTTGTGAGAATGCAGTATTGCCCAGAAACTAGGATACATTGTTTAAGGATGAAGGATCAGAATAACTGAAGCTACACTAATTGGCAGAACAGCATGAAATTTGAATAATCAAAATTTAAAAAAATTATTTGACAAATACGTATGAAATAGTAATTAAATGCATAATCAGGGAAGCTTGCTTTGGAACATTAATATTAAGCTAATGTAATATTTATTTTTAAATGAGGCTAATGTTTTAATGTAATGTGGTATTTCTTCTTAAGTTGGATGCTCAAGTTTGTTTTGATTCCTTCTGTTCTTGTAAGCTGTTGCTTTTGCAAGTTTTTCTATCAGTTTAGAAAAGCACTTCAGAAGAGCCTTGTGAGAGCCTGTTAAAGCAATTACATTCTCAGTCCAAAACTGCATGTTCCAAGTTCCCTTCCCAGGACAAAAATGAATATAGAATACTAATTAAAAAATAACCTAATTTCAAAATTGTATGTTGTGTTTTCTGCTTGAGTTCTGAACACTTGCTTGCATTCTTGTTCTGAAAGCTCACTGCAGTGCATGGAATTCAGTCTGCTTTTGAAGAAGCTATGTCCTACTGTCGCTATCACCCATCCAAGGGCTACTGGTGGCATTTCAAAGATCAAGAAGAACGAGGTATGATTGCTAGTTTCTTCTGCATGGTTTGGGAGAGGAAAGACATGTAGGGAGAATGCACAATGCACAGTGATGGAGAGGTGAGATGAAGTGGCTGAAGGGTAAGTTTGGGCTCTCTACCAGATGAAAGGAATCTTGCCTTTCTGTGCTGATGGGAATGAACATCGAGGCATTGGGTGGGAGATGACAATAATGAACTGTGTGTCAACAAAGCGGGCAACTCTTCAACGCACTGGGGACCAAAACACATTTTCAGAAGCCAAACCAGTTTATCTGGAGGTCTTATCATCCTTAATCTGTCTTCCACCAAGAAAAACCACCTATGTCGGTAAGAAAATCAGGTGAAGTTCAAAGGAGAGACAAATAATCATACAACAAAGAGCTGCTAAGAGAAAATAAATTTTAATACATCTTTCTCTAATATTTCTGTGACTTGCAGAGAAAGCTAAACCAAAAGCCAAGAAAAAAGAAGAACCAAGCTCTATTTTCCAAAGGCAACGGGTAGATGCTTTACTTTTAGACCTAAGACAGAAGTTTCCACCCAGATTTGTTCAGGTATGACACTCAAAAGCTGCAATTTTACTGTAACTTAGAACTTAAAACATAATCATTAGTATTTAAACAGCTGAAACTGAATGGGAATTTAGTGTATCTCTGCAATTGTAACATGGATTAGATAATAAGCTTGACATGGAAGGCTTATATTAGAGTGTAGGCTCTCCCTTTGTAATCACTGGAGTCATTAAGACCTTGGCAAAACTGTGAGAGTGAATTTTATTATACACCTTCCTTATCTGATCACAGAGGGTCTGTTCTCAGCTATCAGATGTTGCTTCTGCTTCCAGTTTCCTACTTTGTGAACTCAATCAAGCCATCACAGGATTTTGTTCCGGAGACTCGTTAGTTGCATGGAAATTCTTGGCATTCTGTGAAGTTGTTGTGATTACTTCTGATTGTCTTTGGTAGCCATTTTTTCCACCAGGTCTTCTGCTTGGGAGCAAAGGAAATTATGTTTACAGCATCTCACAAAAGTGCTCCTCAGCCAGTCCTGGGAAAGACTGGCTAATTGCATATTTTTGTCTTTAGTGTTTTCAGTTTTCAGAGGAAAAACTGGATGTTATAAAATGCTAACTGGATTTTGTTTAAAGTGCATTTAATGACCCATTCTACCCTCACCTCTTACATATAAGAGTGCTTACTTGCATTTTATTCCTAAATTAATGGCAGGAAGGGTTGAGAATTACAACTTTGGTTCCACTGATGTGTTGGCTTTTTTTTTTTCCCCCACAGCAAAAGCCTGGAGAAAAGCCTATCCCAGGTAAAACTGTAATATTCTCACAAGACTTAAGAATAGACTGTGTATGCAGTATCTTTCAATTGCCTTGTAAGTTCTTGCTGCTGCTTCTGTGAGGTGGTTTGGAATTCTGGCATTACCTAATTGTGCAAAGTAATGGGTAAGAGTGCAGACTTTGAGTCGATCATAGGCACCTCCAAACATAAAAGGCATGAACTGTAAAACTTCAGTCTCTTCCACCCTTTAACTGATAAAAGTATGAATTTATTCTCTGCTTTTTATTCTTGCACCTTTCAAATGAATGTTGCCCTTTGACATTAGCAGTGTTTTCTACATACTCTGAAGCATGTGTTAGGAATGAAAATCAGAGGTTTAACTTTCTTTTGCTGTTACATCTTTAGTGGATCAAATCAAGAAGGAACCTGAACCAGTCCCTGAAGCTGTCAAGCCAGAGGAAAAAGAGACTGTAAAGAATGCTCAGAGTGCTGGTGCTAAAGGACCACCTGAAAAACGAATGAGACTCCAATGAAAGGAGAAGCTATTACACATCTGGATTAGTCAGTACCTGGAAAACAGAAGGTTCTTGCTCCCTTTTCTTTATATTTAAGCTCTTCCACTAGGACGGACAGTTCAGAGACTGAGATCCCTGTAACGCCTTTTTCTGTAAAAACCTCTCATGCAAATGTAATGTGAGCTGCCTCCAAGGAGGTGTTTTCAGTCTTCATCTTATTTTGAATGCTGGCTTCTGAGAATGGTTTTTACATGGACATGTTCAGCAGCCTCCTGAAGTCTTTACAAACTCTTGCATCATTTGTGTCTAGGTTTCCTATGTAAAAAGCCAAATTTTATATATAAAAAGGAAGTGGAATTCTTGGCAAATAAAACTCCTGGCTGCTGGAATGCCTTTCTTAAATGTATACTTTGTTAGTAGCAAATATGTCATATGTGCTGACAGCTTTTTTTTTTTTTTTTTCGCTTGGACATTGGAATATATTGTGTTCTATTCTGAGCAGAAATTGCTATGCCTCTAGTTTCTTTGGGATAAAGATAAAATATTTCATAACTGGACCCCCAATCCATGTACTTAGATGTCAGAATGAACACTGGTTTTACTTAAAGGTTAAGCTGATAGTTTATTACAGAAGTTAGTGTTTTGGGAGAGAGATTTATGACATAAAACAGGCTAAAATTTCTTGATGTTGCACATTCAGGTATGCTCTTTATATTTCTAATTTTTCACTGTAACTCAAATATATCAGTCACATCTCTTCCTCTGTGCTCCTGGCACTTCCTTGCTCCTGCATTAGACATGTGTCTTTTAGACTTTCACAAGTGGGACAGTGGAAAAGAAACATCACTGCTTATTTAAGCATATCGCTAACATAAATATTTTTCTTTAATCAGAAAAATTAGAAGTCATCTCTTGAAAAGAAATTACTATTAGTTTGGTTTTGGTTTTTCATTGAAATAGTGGAGTGAAGTGTGAAATAGTTTATTTTCTTTCCACAATTGTTACCCGCTTTCATGCAGTAAACTGTAGTTAGCAAAAAAAAAAAGTTTGTACGCAGCAACCAAAATGTAGATAGGCAGAAAGATTTAAGTGTGCTTAGATAGCTGTGTCAGATTTATCTTCAGGTCACAAGACACTCTTTTAGAGCAACTTAGCTCTCCAGTCAGAGCTGTTTATTACTGAATGATAGATAGACCTGTCAGGGCTATTTATTACTGAATGATAGAAAGATCCATGTCATTTTTGTCATGTAATGCAAAGCTGTAATGTTAAAAGATATAGATATGCCAATAGCTGTTCTCAGTTAATGCAGATACAGATCTGAAATTCATATATTCATATACTTGAGTGTGTATTAGGTTTATTTCATACCTGGATCAGGTTTGATCAGGCCATTTCTCAAAATGTTGATAGAAGTAGATAAGAAACTAGTGTGAACTATCAGATCAAGTGAAAGCAGTTATTCTGGGATGCTCAAAACTAGACAAGGTGGTGTGAATATACTTAGAAAAAGAGGGTGTTGGTTCTTTCTTGTGTTATAGAAATTCCTGTGAAAGCAAGTAGTGGAAGAAGCACCAAAGGCTTTGCCTCACCCACCTCCATGAAGGAAAGCCAGGATTTCCAGAAAGGAGACATGAATGGTGAGGCACCTAAGCAGTCCTTGCTGTTGATGGTCACAATAAAGTCCTTGGAAGTGGCCATTAAAGAGCTGAGAACCTGTATGTAATTTGGAAAAAGTTACCAAGACAGATGACAGACTGCACTTAATGAAGATCTAGGATGTTGGGCTTTAGTTGTGTGTGGGTTTTTTTGTGGAGTTTTTTTTTGTTTGTTTTTTGGTTTTTTTTTGTGTGTTTGTTTGTTTGTTTGGTTTGGTTTTTTAATGGAGAAAAATTATCTACTCATGCACCAAGGAAATACTTAACACTACTAGCAGAAAGAAAGCTTGCTTATTGCTGAAGACGCATACAGCTGTGGCAAAAAATGCATGCTAGAATATAGTATGAGCAAAATAGTCTATCAGTTACTGGACTTCACCAGAAATAGAATGTGTTGTACAATTCAATATCTGAAAAGGAATTCCCCTAAAGTAGAAGGGTTTGAAGAAGGGCAGTAAAATGAGTAGGACACTGGGAAGACAAATACTGAGTCTTTATGAAACTGAGTAGTGAAACAAGTAGGAAACTAGAGGGCTCTTGTGCTGTGCTGTAGTACAAGAATAGAGGGACAAATAAATGAAACTGAATTGGAGTTACATTTGGACTGAACCACTATACTCCATGCTCAGAATTTGAGCTAATCAGAATGGAACATGAAGGGGCAGTGTCCTCACATCTGTCTCTCTCAGCAGCCTTTCTGCCTTCTGCAGAAATACCTGGTGTTGGCTGGTGTCAGAGGGCATTAAAAAGGATGGATTCCTGGTCTGATCCCATCTGAGTTAAAGTGCCAGCATCTAAGCTATTGAGAGGATAGCAAATGGCTTCCATTCATAAAATAAGTATTTGAATGTGATAAGCCTTTTCCAGGGGAATGATCTTTCCTTGAGCAAATTACGTTATAAAGCAGTAAGGGATGTTACCAGTGTGTCGATTTCTTAGTAGCTGTCCAGTGCTGAAGGTTTGCCGTATGAGGGAAGGGAAAGATCTGATCCTGTTGCTTGCTGACTAGATATTCTACAATAATTTCATCAGTTAAGTGAGCTGTGATATTAATTTACTGAAGTGACATTATATCAGATATTACTGTTGAGATGTTAAGCAGATATCTTGTAGTCAGTAATGTTTTTCAGTGCATGAGAGTCTAAGCCTTCTCTCTCTTGGTTTAGAGTCTGGCTGTGAAGTCCAAAGTCCTTCCAAAGGATGTTCAGTATTTGTAAAGCTTGTAGATGAAAGGCAAAGAAGCAAGCACTTCTGAAATTTGTTTGTGTGTCACTTTCTTCTGTATAAAGGAGAGATTTGGTTGAACAAGAGAATTCTCTCTACTTTTTGCTCTTAGGTAATAACCATTCAGACTTCAAAAGGGCTTTTCTTTGCCTAAATCATGGGGTAGCAGGAGCTGAAAATTACTTGGAAGTTTAATAGAAACAGTTCTTCTCAGATCCTGAAAGTACATATAAATGTTTGCATACCCATGAACAGCTACACATATTTGTATGTATGTGTGTGTATATGTACATGTACATGCAAAAATCCAACCAGACTGTCAGAAGAGGGGCACTCTAGCTACCTCAGTTTACTGTGTAAAGCTCATGGTGTCTCAGGTGCAGCAGAAATTCTGTCTTTGTCACCTTTTAATGAAGTAAGGTCTGACTAGGCTATATGTTGCTCTCACACATTCCTCTTTGCCACTTTGCCCCCATACTTCATGTTTTGGTAAACTTTTCCTAGCAGAGACTGGCCAGTCAGTACATTTTGTTTGCCAGAGCAAGCTGTTCTTGGAGCAAGAAGGGTATAGGCAATAAGAGGGAAAAGGCAAGGGGGATAGATTAGCTTTATACTAATGCTTTGAGACCTGAGTATTTTCTAGTCTTAAATGCATTGCTATGTTTATATTAAAAGAGAAAGTAAGAAGTAAGCAACTTCAGGCTGGGGGATGGAAGGGATGATAAGACATGATACTTGCAAATTGGCAGAGGGATTTAGTAGGGTCTTTAATATAACTGAAGGAGTGATCACACAGCAGAAGTATGCATTTAAAAATAGCACTACAAACTGCATGCAGATTATGTAACAGGATTTTTCCATTACTGTGGTCTGGGTTATATTTATTTCAAGAGACATAATCTGATGTAGTTCACAGTACTGAAATGCAAAGCTGATAATTGAATAGTGGACAAGCGTTCAACAACTAGCTGCACATAAAAGACTTCACAAGAAACAGTTTCTATGATTTTTAGACTTAGAAGAAAATAAATCTAAGGCTAATATAGATAGGTCATGAGTTTGGATGGATATCTAGAAACATCTTCCTAGATGGATCATAATAGAAGCAGGTATCCTCTATTGATTCCTTTAATCTGAGGTAGTGTATTACAAGGTGTATGCTGCTAATGCTGGCCATGCTTGCAAGGAATGAGCAGGGTACCAAACCACAGAATCTGAAGCACCTTTGGACAACAGCTGGTAACCTCCACAGCTGTGTTAGTTGGGGCTGCCATGTGCCCAGTGTGAGATACCAGCCCACTCAGGACCCTGGGCAGCATGAGGCAGCAGAAGGAGGCTCTGAACATTCTGCCACCTTCTTTCTTTCTTGCCCAGCCTCCTGAGGGGAAGCGCCTGTGTCCTGTAGTTTGAAATGTTAAGTGTTGCTGCCTGTGCCAGGGTCACCACACAGCAGCTGGTGACAAAAGGCAGGATTCCTGAGATCTGTATGGGATGGTAGACAGGTACACCCTCTGAAGCTGAGAAAGATAAGGGCCACAGCAGGTTGGATTTCATCCCAAATGTGCTTGCAGTGCTGAAAAGAAAGTTGTCAAGGGTTCCCAAAAGGTAACAGCTGTGGCTATGTTGAATCCCAGCGCTATGTGCCAAAAAAACCAGCATGCACAGCTGTGTTGTGCAGGACATCCTGTTTACCATCCTGTTTTAATCCAGATCACTGTCTTATGGTTGTGCCTTGCTGGAGCTGCACCCAAAATGGGGATGGTAGCCAAGTGGTAGATGTATATGTAAGTGTTGTCTTTCCATTGCTATGAAGTTACAAGTCTTTAGAAAGGATATGATGTGGGAAAATGGCTGCTGCATAAGTGCTGTGTGTAATTAAGGTGATGTAGCTATGTAGCAGCTGTGGTGTAGGTAGGCTTGAGGCTTTTATACTTGGTACCATTAGTTTGTATCTATAGTATAGAATGTAGCAGAAGTGAATTTCCCTCTTGGTTCTGCCTTTTTTCTTGGACGGGGTGGGGTGTATGCTGTAATAGCTATAGTGAGGGACATGCTAAGGTCACCACAGGGACTATTTCTGTACTTAACTCATTTCACACTCCAAGCCTTTCCAGATAAGCCTTTCCTTGGGCTGAAATAGCTTGTTTCTGATGTCCACTCACAAATTATCCTGCAATGAAAACAGCAAAAAAAGCAAAAGCCGATCTTTTGAGATTTTAAAACAGATTTTCCCACTTGTGGTCTACCCAAATGGTCCCTTTGCTCAACACAAACATCTGTAACAAGGAGTGTGAAGCTGAACTGGGGGCTGTCCTCGCTATTCTGCTCAGAAGGAGAAGTACCCATTAATTTGAAATGAAGATTATTAAGAGCTGGGATCGCGTTTGCGGAAGGCTAATTTACCGGTTCCTTCTCCGGAGAGCCTTTGTCCCGGCTCAGCGAGCAGGGCGGGCCGTCGGGAGGCGGCCGGGCAGCGCTGGGGCTGCGTCTCGGCCGCAGGTGCCGTTTCCCCGCGGCCCCGGCCCGCCCGGCGGCAGTTGGAGCCCCGGGGCGGTTCCGCCCGGGCCGGGCCCTTGCAGCTTCCATCCCCGCTCGGCGGGGCGGGCGGCGCCGCGATGGGGGCGCTGCCGGGGCTCCTGCTGCTGCTGCTGGGCGTGGCGGGGGCCCGGGGGGCCCGGCCGGCGGAGCCGCGCGCCGCCTGGGTGACGGTGCCGCGGCAGCTGAGCCCCCGGGCCGGCCGCGACGCCACGGTCCTTTCCTACTGGCTGAACGTGGCGGGGCGGCCGCGGGTGCTGCGCCTGCAGCCCAGGAGGGGCCTGGTCTCCCGCCCCTTCACCCTGGTCACCTACGGCCGCAACGGCACCCGCCGCGAGGAGCACCCCTTCGTGCGGGACAACTGCTTCTACCAGGGCGAAGTGCTGGGCAGCCCCGATTCCATGGTGGCCCTCAGCACCTGCGGCAAGGGCCTCCACGGCATGCTCTGGGTGGAGAACGACACCTACCGGATCGAGCCCGTCCCCAATGACCCGGCCTTTCGGCACATTCTCTACCGCATGGAGGAGGCCAACAGCCCCGAGGGACAGGGCTGCGGACTGACGCCGGAGGTGCTGCAGCAGCAAAAGGCTGTGCTGCCCTGGTTGAAGGCTCCCAAGACAGAGGGAGAGAACGAAAAGCTGAAGGACTGGTGGACACACATCAGGTATGTGAAGATGGTAGTGGTCGTGGACCACGTGCGGTTTGTGAAGTCGGGCAAGAACAGATCCGAAGTCTTGAAGGACGTCATGCATGTCATCAATGTTGCGGACGCTATGTACAAGCCGCTTTCTGTCCGGCTGTTTCTTATAGGACTGGAGATCTGGACCGAAAGTAACTTTATAAATATTACTAGCTCTATTCCCAGTGTACTTGGTCAGTTTAACATATGGAGAAGGACAAACCTGGTCAGTCGCATGCAACACGATGTTGCTCACTTATTTGCATTTCAGCGGTTTGGGAGCAGCCTGGGATTGGCATATGTGGGGTCAGTGTGTGATAGCCACTGGTCATCAGCTGTTGTTTCCTTCACTGAGAAAAAGTTGTCTGGAGTTTTTGTCACATTTGCCCATGAGCTGGGCCATAATCTTGGGATGCACCATGATAAACCGGAATGTTATTGCAAACGCAAGACATGCATTATGTATGAAAGCAATACTAAAACGGATTCGTTCAGTGACTGCAGTTACAAGGAGTACTTTGCTCTGGTTGTAAATCGCGCTCCGTGCCTTCGTCAACCCCCAGAACCTGGCAGTTTCTACACTGGGAAACAAGAATACTGTGGGAATAAGGTAGTTGAAAGTGGAGAGCAATGTGACTGTGGTTCACCAGCAAACTGCAGAAGGGATCCTTGCTGCCACACAAACTGTACATTTACTGCGGGCTCGGTCTGTGCATCTGGAAAATGCTGCAAGAACTGTCAGTATCTTCCAGCAGGAACACTCTGCAGAGCAAGTACTGGCGGCTGTGACCTGCCAGAATATTGCAATGGGACTTCCCCTCAGTGTCCTCTGGATGTATACAAACAAGATGGAACCCCTTGCCAAGATGGTGTTTATTGCTATAAAGGAAAAGGCTCTTCCCACAGAGAACAGTGCCAGAATATTTTTGGCAAAAAAGCCACGGTTGCTTCTTTGGATTGCTTCAAAGCAGTGAATACTCAAGGTGACCGGTTTGGGAATTGTGGTATTCCTGACAATGTCCATTATACAAAATGCAGTAGTCAGAATGTCTTATGTGGTAGGATTCAGTGTGAAAACATAGGCAGATTGCCTTTCTTGGAGAACCATGTAACACTAGTCCAAACTCCTGTTCAAGATAAGAAATGCTGGGGTCTCGACTATCATGTGGGGATACCAAGAGCAGACGTGGGAGCCGTGGAAGATGGCACACCGTGTGGTAATGATATGCTCTGTATCAACAGGACGTGTACGAGTGTATTAGTGCTGAACTATGACTGCAACTTGACAAAGTGTCATGACAGAGGAGTGTGTAACAATCGTAAGAACTGTCACTGTGACTATGGCTGGGCTCCTCCATATTGTGAATTGGAAGGATTTGGAGGTAGCATTGACAGTGGACCCCCTCCAGCCAGGAAGATGTCTCAGAGAGCAAAAGTAAGACTAATACTCCTTGGTTTTTTTGTTATGTGTATCATTGGAGTAGCCCTTTCCATCTATTATAGACGGAAAATAGCAGGATGGCTTACGAACCAAAAGGCCCGATTTCGTAGAATATTGAAGTTATTTCGAAGAAACAGAAAAAGAAAAAAAGGAAAAAAAAAGAAAAAAAAAGAAGTTTCCAAAGGAAAATCCACCAAAGGTCATAAGTCAAAATCCACCAAAGATCATAAGTCAAAATCCACCAAAGCTCAAAAACAGTAGGTTTGGATGCTGTTGAGGAAATCTCCCTTTAGCAGAGCCATCCGGTAGCTCATCAGAATAATTCAACAGGTTCTGAACAGCTCTAATCTCACGTGATATCATTAAATGAAGAGTAAATGTTATCTCTGTACATTTTCTTTTAAATTAAGCAGTTAAGCAGGCAGTAAGGCGTGCTCATCGTTGTACCCTGAGCTCTTAAACGGATGTAATTAAAACTGCAGGTATTGTGTTTATGCTTCATATCAACAGTTTAAAAATGCAAACTTCTTAAAACAGGTGTAGATAAATTACTTGCTTCAATTTCCTCCTTCACCTAATGTTTTCTTCAGTGCAGTGAGAGACATGTTTGTGAACATCTTCTGTCATTCATTAACAACCAAAGAGAAAAAATTGCACTTGAAGTCTCCACTGGGTTCCTTCCGGGCAAACCATTCTGTGTCTCTGTGATTTAATTCACATCTGTGAGACACAAACAGGCAAGGAACAGGTATTGCAGTGAGATACAGGTATCTGTTTCACAAGTGCTTCCAGCTGTTTACAGGGAGCAGCCCTTCAGGAGGGAAGTAGACCATAGGGAGTAGGGCCTTCCATTTGTGAAAGAGTAGAGAAGGATTATCCAGACCACAACCAGTAAGCATTGCATTTCTGAACTGTAATATATATGTCAAAGGTGTAGTGACACCAAATCTGGCATTTCACAAGAACAAATTGTTTTTATTTTCTGGAAATTTTCCAGTGTCTTCACTGCTGGCTGCTTCTGGGAAGTGCTGTGTATTTTATTGTTGCTAAGAGGAGCTGTCAGTGGGGTTCCCCAAGTTAACTGAATTTCTAAAGTATTTGGAATTATTCTGCAAGTCTCCTCTGCCTAGAATTCCTGCAATATTTGATAGATACTTTATCTGACTGTCTCAGGGGGTTTCTCTTGGCTTACTCTGTGATTATTTCTTCAGCTATAACTGAATGTGTCCTTGCAGCTCTATGGAGTGCCACACAGAAGCATTGTAATTTTAATTTTTTTAACAAAACATAAAATATGTCTAACTTCTGAAAAATATTAGGGACATGGAAATACCATTCAATAAGTTTTACTGTTATTATTTATATTCCAGAAGTAACTAGACCATTCTATCAGATCAGCATGAAGAGGAGTCTATAGTCCAGATCACAGTGAAAACTTTTTTTTAAAGGTTTTTTTTCAGGATTAAGGGCTCTAATGCACTTGTCTGCTAACAAAGGAATTATTTGTAATTAGAAAGCAAAGAGCACACTTTTAGCAAACATTCTGTAAAGTCGGGATAAGTAGCCCAACACTTGGGAACATTTGGGAAGAAAGATGTTGGTGACTCTACAAATTATGACGGTCGACTCTTGGTGCCTCCCAAATATATAATTTATGTTTTTAGAATATGCATTTTCCTGTAATTTTTATGTGTATTTTTTGTGTCCTGTATCCAAAAAGGGACAATTACATGATGATGGGATGTGAAATACAAAGCACAGTTTTTCACAACTTTATGTCTAGATCAAATGGTACTTAAATAGTTATCTATGCTGTCTGCAGTAATGAGATAACACATTGTTTGTTTAGGCTGTACTTATTGTTGTGATGAACATGGATGGTTTTGATTAGGTGATGAAAACTTAATCCTGCATTTATGTCAAAAGCCAAGGTAACTGGCCCTTGACTAACACCACAGATTAATTCCTCATAACGACAGACCTTCTTCAGGTGGGTTGGGGGACTGGGAGAGGTGTGCTCTGAGAAGTAACAACTGTAATTCAGGTGTTGCAAACAAGGAATAGCAGACAGACAAGGGAGATGTGGATTAATGGAAAATATGGAGATAAAAAGTAAGTAAAGCACTACACCCAGCACCTTCCAACTATTTATGCACAACTAGTACCTACGAAGACTTCTTAAATTTTGCTTTCTAAATACAAAAAGAGTGGCAGAAGTGTCAGGTTCCCACCTTGATGGCCTGTCATTGTTGATCAATAGTATACTATAAATTGCCAAGTATAGATCTATGTTGAGGCAGGGAAACACCAGTCAGGGAGTTCTTGTTTAAGACCTGCATAGTGAAGAGACAGAGGTGTAAATGAAAGCACAATTTAGGCTAGAAAGCTTACTTGCAAATGCAGTTTTGGAAAAGATAAAGTAATAAAATTCTGTGGTTTCTGTTTTTCACTATGCTTAAAGATTGGTCTGAAAAAACAGGACTTAATTGGGAGGAGGAGGCTTTCAGTGAGCTTTGGGTAGGAGTATTTCTGTATATTTTTCTCCCATTTCGTCTTGGGCCATATGAGCAAGACAAACATGCATCTCAACAAACCTGGACTTTTATATAATGTATGAGTTCCCTTTCTGGAGTTTTCTCCTTGAAAATATTTCTGTTTCTGATTTCAACACAGCAATGAGAAACTTGATGTTTCTGGTGGTTTGTTATAAATGTCCCACTTCTCTGAAGGTGCTATGAAGGTGCAAGTGTAAGTTCAGTCCTCATCTTTCTGGTTTTCCTTTTTTTCCCCTCCTAGTTCTAACTGCATTTTAAAATGCTTTAAGTGGATGAGAGAACTTGGTTAATATGCAAGTCACTTGTACATGATGAGGGAATTTGCAAATGTTGCTGCACCATCTCCCAAGAGATGTGTACATGAAATGTATATGAAATACATGAAGTACATGAAATGGTGCTGGAGGAAATAAGAAGACACAACCTGGATTAGTGGAACCCCATCACAGGGGGATTTGGATCGAGTTGATCTTGAATGTCCCTTCCAAACCAAACCTTTCTGTGATTCTGTGAAATGGCCTGTGCCAGTGCAGTGAGGGTATTAAGTCTTACCTAGCTGTTAATGTGGCAGGCCAGTTGTGATAGGTGAAGCCTGGAGCTACCTAGGACTAAGTTACAATATACCCATGTTTCTTGTTTGAAATTTCTTCCTGGCTAAAGAAAACTTTTTAAAACAATATAGCAGTTACCTCAGATCAAGATAAAATTGTTTTTGTTCTAAGCCAAGACTGTAATTTCTAAAATACATTAAATTGCTGCTAAGGAACACTGTGTATCTTGAAGGGGTTTGCCAAGTACCTTGCAGCCTCTTGTTCACACTCCTCCCACTCCTTCCAGTGGGAACAAGATTCAGAAAGAAAAGGTAAACCTTGTGGATTGAGATAAAAACAGTTTAATAATTGAAAGAACTAAAATACAACAATAATAATGATAAAAATGATAATTATAATGATAATAATGATAATAATAATAATAGAGAGTAGAGAGTAACAGAACCCAAGAGAAACAAGTGATGCACAGTACAATTGCTCACTACATGCTGCCTGATACCCAGCCTGTCCAACAGTGCGTATGGCCCCTTACAGATAACTTCCCCAGCTTATATAATGGACATGACACTCTGTGGTATGGAATATCCCTTTGTCCAGTTTAGGTCACCTCTCCTGGCCGTGCTCCCTCCCAGCTTTTGTGCACCTCCTCATTGGCAGAGTATGAGAGACTGAAAAGTCCTGAACTTAAGGTGAATGGCGTTTAGCAACAACAAAAACTATCAGCTGTGACTATCACACGAGTCATGGAGTCATGGTTTTGCTCTTCATTGCAAGTGTAATTGGACCTTGAATGCCTGTCTCCCACCTCTGAGGCAGGTGTTCTAACACTCAGTTTAGCATTACGAGATAATATTGTAGGATTCAGAGAATCAGTGCCTAGATTGTCTCTCCCTATAAAATTCAGGAATCCAAAAGTGCAGATAATCTTGGAATGAATGCAGTCAAAAGCATCTGTTATCTTTACTGCAATACCAACCAAACAAAATGGTAGTGTAACATTGAAGACCAGATAAGCTGATCCTCATTTTCATCAGAGAAGTTCCTGCAGCATGTAGATGTGGCTGTCCTCACAGTGCCAAGCAGTCAGGTGGTTCAACTGAATCAGGCCTCTTCATTCTTCCCTGTTGATGTTGTCTGTATTGACAGACTTGTAGCATGTGCTGAAATAGAGGAGGATAAATTTTTCCTTTCTATTTTCCGTTAATCCATTGGTTCAATAAACCCTGAGATACAGAGTCTCAGATTCAAGTCGCTCCTCTGTTACATAGCAAGTTGAACTACTTTGCCCTTTATTACTAGGCAATTGTCTGTTCTGTAGAGTCCTGAGGAAATTTCTCAAATCATCAAACCAAACACTTCTAACTAGTTAAGTATTTCTTAATACCTAGGATCCAGTGAAGTATTTCTTGCCCCAGCAGTGGCACGGTGGTTCTGCACACCGTTTGTGTTTCTGAATCTAGATCACTTTATTGCACTGCAGGATAACTCGGCATTGGCATGGATGCTCTCTGTGCTACTTGCCTGGATTGGGCTTTTGCTCCTGCCCAGCACGGTCTGATCTGTTTTTCAGTTTTCTGTGAGGACAGTTAAAAGGGCTGGGAACAGGCTCCCTTCCTCTCTCCTACGCCTGCCCCAGACAGCTATGGCCTACTCCTTAACCTTGCTAAGGAAGCCAGCTGCAGCCTGGGGAGCAGGGCAGGGCCGGGCGCAGCTGCCGCGCCGGGGCCAGGGGAGGTGCGGGGGCAGGAGGACGCTGCGCTGGGTTCCTCTGGGCCCGCTGCTCTTGCGCCTCTGCGGTGAGCGCCGGTGCGAGCAGCCCCGTCCCGCGGGGACTACAACTCCCAGCGCTCCGCGGCGCGGCCCGGCGGAGACGCGAGCGGCTGCCCTGGGAGCCGAGTTCCCCGTCAGGCCGCAGCATGAACGGCAGCGTGGCGGGCGGCGGCTACGCCGAGGAGATCATCAGCCTGACCCGCAGACCCTCAGGTAAGGCGGGGGGGCCCCTCCGCGCCGCGGCAGCCGCGCCGAGGCCCGCGCAGCCCCCGGGGAGACCGCAGCGGAAGCGCGGGGTGGCGGCGGGCACCAGGGCCGCGGAGGAAGGGTCCCGGCGGCGAGGAGAGAAGCGCAGCGCCCAGAGGCGCCGGGCCCAGCCGCCTCCCGCTGCGGGACAAGCTCGTGCCCTGCGTGAGGGAGAGCTGGCTGGGTCATCGACCGTGCTCTGCGAACAGCTCGCCTCTGGTTTCCCCAGGAAGCTGCCATCTCCGGTGGAGCTATTGCTTGCAAGTGAGGCGGCAGCCGCTGAGCGCCCAGCCTGGGATAGCCTGAGTCAGGGGCCATTGGGAATCATGCGCCCAAGTGGCCGTCCCCTGTACTGGCGGCTTGGCCTTCATTGTACCCTGAGAGCCTTTGGGTGGTGGGAAAGAGGAGCACAGGCTGCGAGGAAGAGGGAGTAGGGCAGTTCTTGGGGCATTTTTTGGCTTTGCTTTTCGTGTCTCAACACCAGCAGGTGCTCTTGTGAAAATCTTGCATTTTTACAGGATTTGTGGTGCCATTCAAATCACACTTTCAGAAGTGAGGCAAGTCGACACGAAATGTACAGCTCTGGGGCAAAATCCTGGCTATAGAGAATGGCAGACTCCAGGAGGGCTTTTGGAGCTGGAGTTGTAATCTGCTGTGTGAGGCTTTCTCTTTAACTAAAACGAGTAGGAAGGCAAACGTGGCAGCCCTTGTGTTCTGCACAAGCGCTGGGTATGGCTGCTGGAGACCCCAGCACACACCTTGTTGGTGTGTGTGTTTCCTTTCTCTGGGGCGGAGGTAGGTCCCATGCAGGGCTGGTGTTGGTCCTGGCCCTCATGCTGGTGGATCAGAGCCCAGAGGGTATGAGCCCAGGGAGCAGCCCCTTGCTTCCACTGCTCAGCAAATTGGCCCCTGGTCTGAAAGCTGTGTAGCCCTACCTGCATAGCCATGAGCTTAAGCTAATGAAGCTGTGTTTGTCACGGAAAACTGTGCCAAATGAAGCTGGTTTTGATGGGAAGGCTGTTTCCACACATTTGGGGAGCTAAAATTTTAAGCAATGTGTAAGGGAATGTTAAGGGGCAGACTCGAGAATGATCTTGAATGTGACCACTGTGATTTCAGTCTCGATTACCATGAGCAGCATTTGTCCAGTCATTGAGATGGGCTGTGCATCTTTAGATTTAGGTTTCTAACTATGTTGCTTGGTTTGAAGGTTCTACAGTCCCTTAAGGCCTTGATGTGCTTGCTGTGTGAATTATCACTCATTTCTGTGGAAGGAACAAAACACTTATCTGTAAAGTGTAATTGGATACTGTAATCTCTTGAATTGGAGTTTTGACTGCAACTTTAAAATAGGTTTGATGCTAAACATCTCTGGCAAAAGCTTGCATTGGTTGTGACTGTATTTCCAGTGGCAGGACAGAGTATATTTGTATTTTTCAAATTTTCTTGTATTCAGTCTCTCATTTCCTAATCTTGCCAGTCCTGATTTTTTTAAGGTGTTTTTGAGGGACTTTTTTAGTTCAGAGAGGGTAAGTGAAGCATAGGGAGGTCTGCAGCCTCAGGGAGAGTCAGAAGTTTAGCCCAGAGCCTGCTTTTAAAGCTCTACTGTTCTGCTTCTGGTCCTTCATAGACAAGAGACATATTGCTATGTTCTCTCTCCCCTTGCTCCCTTTCTTCCAGCTGTGCTGTGTCTTTTTGTGGCTGCATGAACTGGAAGGGAGAGAATAGAAAAGAGCTTGAGGATTGATAGGGAAGATATTTTTAGACAGAGTGGAAGTCTGAGTGCTGGAAAAGGAAGACAGTGAAAAAGCCCTGTGAATTCTTAGCTTGGTCTAGCACGAGCTGCTGCCTCTGTCATGAAGATCTGCCTCTGCTGATGAAAGCTGTGACTTATTTTTCCATTTGTGGGTAAAAAGTTGCAAATTGCATACTTTTTTTCATATATGTATGCTTATTTTAGGGATTTTATATATGAGAGAGAATGTGTTCTGAGATCCTGATTCCTTCTTTCTGGCTTTTTAATAAGTGTTGATTAAACAGTATACTTTCTGTAGTATTGATTTCTCCCTTTCCTAAGTTATTGCCTTTATGACAGATAATTTTTAGGAGTGTGGATTTAAAATTTTTATCATTTTTAATTTTCTGTTGAAAGGTGTATTACTGTGCACAACTGGCCCTTCTTGGAATAGATATTATTCTAGTTGAATTGCCAGTATTTCTTCAATTTTCTCTCGCTTTCATTTTTTTCCTCACTTGTCTGAAGCTGCCAGGAAGGGAAGGGAAAAAAAAGTATGGCAAAATTACTGCTAATATTTCTTTACTTTCCAGCTATAGATGCACGCTTAAAATACCATGACTCATTTTGTAAATGCTTTGATCTCCTGTGACTAATTTAAAATGCTGCTTCCCAGCAGGCATAAGGTGGTTTTACTTTCATTTGAAACTCTCCTTCCCAAGGTTTCCAGTCCCAACTTAAAGGGGAAATAAGAAAGAAAACGAAAACAAATAAATCAGTCTGGCTGAACGTGGGTAGAACTTGCCCTCAGCTGTTCTTGACAATAGCTTTTGGATAACTGGTTTATGTCAGAAAAAAACCCGAAACTTGGGTTTTTTTCCTTTTACTTTGATTGTGTAGTTGATTTTTCTTTCCTTTTCCTTGACTTTTCTTTCTTTTTTCATTGCAAGCCTCTTAGGGAGTCTTTCCTATCCCTTGTCATACATTTTTATTCAGAGAGAAACTTAGCTTCATGTACAGTGGGGAATGTGAGGGTTAATCTTAGGGTTTCCAGACTTCAAATTTAATTTGTTCTTCTTGGTTTCAGTGAAACAAGAAGTCTTAACTTTAATCCAGAAGCTGGATCCCACTAGATATCTGTAACTGAGGCTTCCTTTAAAGAATAATACAAAATGGCAAAAACGTGAAGTGGACATCAGTTCTAATAAATGCATGTGTAATCCTTTTTGTTTTGCATTAAATCTGCAAGCCTTGTCTTTATTTCCTGTCCCATTTGAATTCATGAAGCAGTATAAAGTGATTGTATAAAATTGAAGTACCTTCATGTAGCCTAATCTTATTCCTGGAGGCAAAGCATACCATTTCAGCTCCTGAGATGTGGAAGGTGAGCCTTCTTGAGCTCCAGGTGCCCTCAAGCTGCCTGCACAGTTCTCCTTGCCTGTTTCCTCAGCTGTAGACAGGGTCTATTGCTCCTCACCTTTCATTACCCTGTTTCCTAGCTCACAAAACACTACTCAGAGGTGATTTCTTATAGCTCAAAGGTAGTGATTTACTACAACCTCATGTGAAATGCAGAATACTTTCATTTTCTTCCATGTTGTGCTGAAGAAGTGTATTCCTGCTGAGGGCTGAACCAGCGTCTCAGAAAAGACGTCATGCCCCTCAGTATTCCCCAGCACCCACCTGAAACAGCTCACAGATGTTTTGTGCAATGAAGCCTCTGGGGTCCTCAGGCATTTGGTGTCTCTCCTCTGCTTTCCAGACCAGTTTCATTAGAATAGCTTTTCTAGACAATGGAGAGGTGGTTGAAAAGGGTGATGCAGATTTGCATGCTGTGAGTTTTATGTATGCTGGAGACAGCAAGACAATGTGGGAAGGTGCAGTCCCCAACAAGCAAGAGAGCAAGAGCGCTTGAATCTTTGAGCTTTTTCTCATCAGGTTTTTCTTTGGCTTACCTTAGGGTTGGGCTTCAACATTGTTGGTGGGACAGATCAGCAGTATGTTGCCAATGACAGCAGCATCTATGTCAGCTGGATCAAAAAGGATGGGGCAGCTTACCTTGATGGCCGATTACAAGAAGGAGATAAAATTTTAGCGGTAAGCCCATTATTCTGTTGTCCCCTGTGTTCTTGATCGGTGTTGTGATGCGAGAGGCAGGTTTTCCATCACAGTGCATAAAGAGGAAGGATGTGAATTAGATGGTCCCAAGCACACTCCATGGAGGAGTTGTCTTGGGGGTCTGGGGAGGTGAGTGCCTCTACACATGGGCTTATCTCTTCTGCCTTCTTGATTTGCCACAGAAGTGCTCTGTGGTGGTGTGCTTGTGTTTCCTCTGTGACTTGCCTCCTTAAGGTTTTAGAATCCAAAAGACCTCCTCTTGCTCACAATGGATTATCATTTACACACATGTAAATAAAGGTCTTCCACCTCTTCAGTTTCCATTTTTTGACTGGTAACCCTCATTTCTGATCTTTTTGCATTGGGGGATTTTTAGACTGTAAAACTTCTAGGCTGTAATATTCTTCTCTTTGTTTCCTCAAGAATAGCATAGGTTGCTTCTTCTTTTTGAAAATTGTTTTCAAGTGTCTGATGTTCACACCCACTGATTCTTCAGATAGCTGGCAGTTGTGCAAGAAACAAGATTTGCAAAGTGATGGGTGAAGAAGTAGCCTCCCTTAGTATGATACACCACCTTTTTGTACTCCCTAATTTTATTTTACTCTTGCTTATCGTGTTCCACATGTGATGTTTTTAGCCTCTGTGGACTTCCTTGCACTAATTGGAGCCTATTATTGATCCAGAAAGTGATATTAAGTTAAACAGAGAATATTCTCTTTTTCCTTGACAGTTTAATGTCTGCATACTTGTGTTTGGGGAGTCTAAATAAAAAGAGAAGAGAGACACTGGGTGTGATCCTAGGGGATACAGCTGGGGGTAATGAGGATGAAAATGAAAAACTAGGATGAATTCACGCAGTGAATGAAATCAAGTGGGTTATAAACCCTGTGCCATTATATATTATTTTAAATTAAGAAAAATCCTAACACTTGCAAGTGGGTGCCAATAAGTATGAAAGTAAATTTTTTTGTTGGTTTTTCTACATCAGTGTGCTTATAAAATGTGTTTACAACAGTCTCTCAAACAGAGAGGTTTCAAAGATGCACCAGTAGAGGAAACAAGGAAAGCAACTCAAAACAATAATTTTGCTGTAGCTGCTCTTTTATGTTCATTAGCTGTCAGAATCATACCTTTGATTTGTTTCCAGTAAAGCAACAACATCAGAAGCTGCTATTGACATAACTGTGATCTTTTATTCTTATTTTGCTTCTAGGTAGTTTTTTTCAGTACCTCTGTGTTTTTGCTTGGAGTTTCTCATGTTCTGTCTCAACATATAAAAATACAACATAATATTAATTAATTAATTAGGATCATTATTATTATAGTATCATGCCCCAAATGCAGAATTTTGTGAAGCATGAAGATTTTTATGTCTTATCCTTCCTATGTTAAGCTGCATCATTAAAAATTGGCTGTGTTTACCTCAGTATCTGGCTCTCCTGTTCCTTGTTTCCAGATCAATGGCAAAGACTTGAAGGATTTGCGGCACAGGGATGCTGTGGAGCTGTTCAGGAACGCAGGCTATCACGTGTCTCTGAAAATTCAGCGCAGGGTATGTTTCACCTGTTTCTTAGGGTTACTTCTGCCTCAGTTTAGACTGGCTTCTGTGATTGGTGGCTATTTCAGGAGGAAGAAGAGTGTCCAGGTGCTCAGCCTGGTATGTGCATATAAACATTTTGTTTGACCTATGGCCTTCTCTCATTGCCTCAGCTGTAATTGTCTCTGTATTATTTTGTAACCAGTGTAACCTGTGTATCAATGAAAAGGTGAGTTTGGAGATGTCACCAGGTCTTTGTTTTGCTAGTGTATGTTGTGTTTGCTCACTGATCTCCTTTCTCAGAGGTAAAGTTTGTGTGTGAAGACAGAATCTCAAGTTGCCCAATTTTATTTTAGTGGCCAAAACCATACTGGAGACAGAACTCCTTTTGTTTCAGAGGCCATCATTCATGTTAGTGATGAAATCTATGTGCATTGTGCTACAAGACAGACATTGAGGTGCTGGAACATGTCTGGAGAAGGGTAATAAAGTAGGTGAAGGGTCTGGAGCACAAGTCTGATGAGGAGGAGCTGGGGATGTTTAACCTGGAGAACAGGAGGCTTAGGGAAGACCTCACTGCTCTCCACAGCTGCCTGAGAGGAGGCTGTAGCCAGGTCGGGGTTGGCCTCTTCTCCTAGGCAACAAGTGACAGGATAAATGGAATCCTCAAGTTGCAACAGGGGAAGTTTAGATTGGATATTGGGAGTTTCTTCACTAAAAAGGTTGTCAAGCAGTGGAAGTGGTTGAGTCACCATCCCTGAAGGTATTTAAGAAATGTGCAGATGTGGTGCTTAGTTTTATGGCAAACTTGGCAGTGCTGGGTTAATGGTTGGATTTGGTAGTCTTAGAGATCTTTCCAACATAAATGATTTTACAGTAATAGTAAATATGGACTACCATAGTTTAAATATACTGGCACCATTTTAGATGTAAAAAGAGATGAACCCTTAATCCCTAGATAGCATGGAAGTTGACAAAAGAAATTCTGATCTACCCAAAGCATGTCGGTGAGGATAGGTGACTTGAGATCCCTTTTCTACTCCCTTAACAAAGGAGTAAGTCTTCTGGACCAGTGTGTAAGGCAGATAAGAAAACCAGAGAGAATTATTGATATCTTTTTCCTGGTAAAGAGAGCAGGAAGTGGGGTGGTAGCAAGTGCATCAAGGGGTGACTGGGTATGTGTGTGTCATTTTTTCTGCTGTATGAGGTGTGTCCTGCTTCACTTGAGTCCTAGTTTAGAAAGTGGCAGAGAAACGTGAAGGTGCCTGGTAGTGACTAGGCACCTTGCATTTAAATTCAGTCCATCCTAAGCTGTTTGAACCCTCTCATGTGTGGAATCTGCAGGTACCTGGGGAATTATTTTGAACATTCTTACAGAACCACTTGGTCCAGACACAGAACTGGGGCCTCTCTTGTTATGGGTTCTGACATCAATAATTTTTTTCCTTGTAGTTGCAGCCACAGAATGGCCCTGTGAGCCATCGAGGAGATGGAGACTCAGGTGGGCTTCCTCTGGCAGCCATTCTTGTGCCAGGCCTGGCGCTTGCTGCGACAGCAGTCTGGATCTTGCTGAGGTATCGACAGCGGATGTGAAGAGTTCACTGGGATGTCACTGCGTGTTTTACACAGCTATGATGTAATTTAAAGATAGAGAATCAACAATCTTGTTACAGACTGATGCCAAAAAGGATCGTTGCCTATCATCCAAGTTGCTGCTGATGTTCGTATACATTGATTTTCTCGCAGGGTGGGTAGAAGCAGAGAGTAAAAAGGGAAGGGAGAGGACTGTGTTTATGTAAAGCTGTATTTTTTGACAAATCTGGGGAGGTTTTGCCATCCTCCTCTATTTTGCACCATGAACTTTCAAACACACTCATCTATTCCACATTTTAAGAATTGACATTTGGTTAAAGGGAGTGGGAGTTGGGATGGTTTTAAATCAAAAACATATTCTAGAGGCTTTGCCTTATTTCCACAGAATTTTTTCTTGAATCTAATGAATTCTGTCCAAACCGTGAATAAAAGCAAGCAATGCAAAGGGTACATTATTTTTCCCATTGAAGTTTTATTGGTTGTTGCTAAATAAACGCCTTACACGTGTAAAATCTGATTCATGGTTTTGCAGGTAAAATCTTAAGTGTAGCTACTGATTTAACAACAATATGCAGTATTGGTGAGGTATTTTGCCAGCTGTGGAAAGATAGAAGGTAGCCTGCTGCTAGAAGAAGATTTTGATTTTCAAAATGATTGCTCATTTTTGGGTCAGGGTTGTAAGGGAAAGCTTTCCACAAAATGCTAGCATACTGGAGAGAGACAAGCAGACAACTTAATCACAAGGATAAGTGGTACAAGAGATTCAGGCATGATGAAGCTGCAGAAGAGACTTTAAATTAGTAGTGAAGCAGTAGTTCCTCCATTCTTCAAATGGGTTGAAGCCTGCATCTCTCAGGTTAGAGGTTTTGGGGGTTATTTTTTGCACAGGGAATAATTCAGCTAAAGTTTTCTGTAGCAGCTAACGTTCTCTGCAGTCAGGAGAATCTTGTGATTATTAAAAGTGAGAAGCTGAGAGCAGGCTGGGATTGTCCTGGCTTTTGTTTGTTTCTAAAGACTTATGTGGTGTTCAGGAGATAGGCTGTCTGCTTTAAGCCAGGGTAAAGCTTAGCAGGTAAAACCAGAGGGAAGAGACCGTCCTCTGGAAAGTATATGGCTGAATTTACCTGCAGGGTCTCATCTCCTCACTGTGATTTGATAAGTTTTAAATGCCCCAGCTGATAGGAACTCAGTGGATAAGACCTGTTTCTCTTGTCTCTGATAAATCAATGTGTTTTATTGTTTTTGTAAAAGAAAAGCAAAATGCATGGTCTGGTCTGTATGATGCCAAAAAAGAGATCACGTATGCAATATATGTTTTCAAAGAAAAACTGGTGTCTTGGTGCTTTACTTATTTCTATTCTCTATTGCTCTTGTAGGACATTGCTGATGTATTTGAATTGTTGTGTTTGCTCAGGGCTGTGTTCTGCTGTCTGCTGGAGATAAAAGTGGTTATGTTGTTGAATATGGCATTCCTAAATCACCTCAGAGTTTCAGAGCACTAGGATCACATGAAATCTTGTTTTGGCCTATAGACTGCTCTAGTGTAAGGGAAGGAGGAAACAGGAGGAATTTTGCTCCATGTTCTTAGGGACTTTGGGATCAATATTGATATTGACTGGCCTGGATTAAGGCATGCAGTGACTTGCCTTGGCCAGCAAACCAGTTGTGCCTGATAGCAGAATGGCTGCTGTGTAGACAGATCTTTGCAGATACAGCATGAACCAGCTTGTCTGTGACCTGCTCCAAATATTTGGCTGTGGTGTCCATATGCAGCACATGTGTGTATTAAGAGGGGTGATTAGAAATTGATGCTGTTGTGTCACAGCCTTCAGAATAAAGATGCAGACATTAAGAAAATGTCCTGTCTTGTTAGCCTTTGCTTGAGTTGAGTTTCTGTGATGAGGAGTATGTGGAACAGGCTAGGAGGATGGGGATTTGTGAAAGGTAATTGTTAGTCATTTCCCATTTAAGTAAGAGAAAGCAAAACCTTTGGGATTTTTTGTTTGTTTAACCCTTTGGCTTTGGGACTTTGATACTGTTCAGACGTCATTGCCATGTATATTGCAGGCAGTTTATTAAGGAGGGGGAGAGTTATATCCAATGCTCAGATAATTGACATGCCTTATTAAAAAAGAAAAGGCCCTTCTGGTGCAGAGTGTTCACAATTATTGAACTGCCACTCAGTAGCTTTTTTCAGAAGTCTGGGTAGTAGTTTTTACTCAGGATTTAAACCATCCAGTCTAAAGGAGAGTAACATCTTTGTGTACCTGCCTGGTACCAAACAATCCCTTTTCCAATCCCCAGACACCTCTTGTCCCATTTATTGACAAAACCCAAGTGGAAAATACCTAAGCCCCAAACTTGCCTGTCAACTCTGGCTCATACTACTTTCTTTCAGCAGCTGGACTGTCTCACCTAACCTTTCCGTGTTTTCCGAAGTATTTTCCACCCTGTGGTTTCTGAAGCCTTGAGTTTCATCTTTGCACTAGATGCTGTATATACATTTTCATCATTGCAGAAGAAGCAAATTTTAAAAAAATCTAGTGAGTAAATTCATTTATAAATACAAGTGATCAGAGAGAATGTTACCTTTTGTTGCAACTGAAATCTCTGGGTTTTAAAAAAAAAAAAAAGTTGAAATCCTGAAGACAAAAAACATCCTAACTTTAGTTTATGTTTGCTTTTGTTTAAGAACTCATTTGCTATTAATACTGAGGGCAGCTGAAACTCTTAAACACATATTTTAAATACTCATGTTTCTTTCCCATTCTCATCCATCCCCTCAAGTGTATTGTGAATGTGCTGATCTGCTGAAAAATGGATTTTCAGGTCCATAATTTAAAGACAAATCTGTACAGTGTGACTTTCTGTGTATTCTAGGCATTTGTATCTCAGTCTTCAGAATTGTATGTGCTAATAATATATATTTTACTAGGGCACAACAGTGAGAAAGAGCAGCCAAACTTGATCTGAAGATTGGTAGGTGCACTACTTCTGGCACTTTTTAATTAACACAAACTAGAAAGGAGTGTGTGGGAGGGAGAGGTGTCTTTCTTTCAGTTTGCCTTTAGGTTCCAGCAACTGGTTTGTTAGCTTATTCAATGCTAGATTAAAGAGGCCTCTAATAACTGATAGTCCCTCTCTTTGAGGGGATTTATGTGTTGTAATTGCCTTACCTTCACATTATTTTTAAGAAATGAAGCCAACTGAGCCCTTTCAGATTCTACATGTAGGATACTTTCTCTCTTTTAGTATTTTCTGTGGTTCTGTGTACCCTTTCCAGGTTCTGTATTGCTTTGTAAAGTCCAGACACCCCAACCACGTGGGAGTCCCACTGTTCACTATGCCAATGCCCCGTACTAGGAGTTTTTAATACCCTCTTTGTCTGCAAACTTTTTTTTTTTTTTCTTAGATATGGATAAGTACAAAGCACACTTAAGCCATCTCCCAAGAGATTGCTTTTTCTTAACTAGCTTTTAAAGTCTCTTAGGAGTGGCATACAGCTTTGCCCTTTTTCTTGTTCTGTCTCAAGTGCCTTAAGGAATCTGTAAAAAAACCACCATTGCCCCATGAGGGGTACCTTCTCTTAGTTTGTAGGTCAAAAGAGTAATTCCGTTTGGTCATAGACACTAGAAACAAGTGTTAAGTCCCTGTATATTCCCACTTCTAAATCCTTGTCCATACCCAATGTGATCTGCTTGGTGTGAGGGAAGGTGTCTGACTTTGCATTTTGTTGAATGACTGCACCTGCTGTTTGCATTGGCTGTGCACTGACCCACCAAGATTACTGTCTCTCTGCCTTGGCTGTTGTATTGTTTACCAGTCCATTATCTTCAGCAGTACTGGTTTTGCCTTCTGCTAGATCATCAACAAAAATGGTGAATGGAGTTTGGTACAGGGGCAGCTTCCCCCCGTGGTTGAGAGTTTTCAGTAGCTCTTGGCAATCTCCTGATATTTGGATTCTTCGCTTAACGGATGCATTTTGATAGTGTATGGCATTGATTTTTAAAAAAACACATGTTTTTTTTTTTCAGCATGTTGCATACTACTAAGTAGATTATCTCTGAATGGTAAGTAAACTTCAACTGTTCTTTTGCTTGCAGAAGCTGATCCAAGTGTAAGGATTAGGTCAGGTGAGCTTTATGAACCTGTCTTTTTCCCTATCCTCTTTCCTAATTTATTGATGTGGGCTTTACTTATGGAAGTTTCTTTTTTTCTACTCATGTTGAAGGAATGAACAGATAACTTACTAATGGGACAGTGTCCCCCCAGGCCTGGGGCCCAAAGGAAGGCTTGCACAAAGATTTCTGAAGGAGGGCCTTGACTATGCCCTTGTATTCAGGGTTTTCCTCGTGACACTTGAAGCAGACTCGTGCTACCTCCATGCTGCCATGTGTGGTACATGTAATCTCTAGAGCTCTGCTCTCTCTCTACCTGTGCAGCTGAGGGGGACTCAAGGCCTTTCAAAGCTTCCTTCAAGACAGGGCCACATGTAATGAGAACATACACAAGTGTTAATGAAGAGCAGTGTTAAGCAGGCTCAAAACAATTTTCCTTGTCATAGCTGACAGCTTTTGTCCTTGCTGCTACAGCTGTAAACAGATCATGAGCAAACTTCTTTGCAGAGGGACTGTATATTTCTTACCTGGCTGCCCAAACCAACTTTCCTAGGCTGAAACTCTTAGTAAGGAGGAGTAACTGTGGTGTTTATGCAGGGTAATTATTCAAAGCAGTGTGTGAAAGATAGGAGATTGTTCAGCAAGCTGGTATGCTCATATTTGTGTCCAAGTCTTCCAGCTGTGTTTCCATTTGGTAGAGTTCTCTTTCATCTCTCTTTACCACCTCTCAGCATCCTAGCATTTGAGCCTGGCTTGCATTTTTTTGCCATGACACAAAAGCAATTGTTGTAGAAAAATTGCTGCTTTTGTTCTGTGTCAGCAAGTACTGATACTTGTTAATTCAGCTAGGTTCCCTTAGTTGCTTTGAGCTAGCTATTGAGTTTGGCATCACTTATTCATTTTCTCTTCCATTTGGAACATGAACATTGGCACTTAATTCTGTGTCTGCCCTTGTTCTGTCTGGTTTCTCAAGTGTTGAAGGACAGATCACCAGAGCAGGAAGCATGAGCATGTGTGTGAGGTAGGGGAGGCTGTACACTTAGAGCAGTAAGAGCTGAACTGAGCCCAAAGAAGCCCTAAGAGCTTTGCTCCATGGATGTGGATGGTAGAAGGAAGGAAGTGTCTTGCTAAGTATCAATATCTTAAGCAGGGTAGTTTGGTTTCTAAAGCAGTAGTAGCTGGATTCCAGTTTTGGGAATGCTTTTGAAGATCTGTGTTGATATTGTGACAACTCACAGCTTCAGGCCTGCCCTTTTTTGTCTTTACCACATGTCTGTCTTACCTTTCCAAGTTTCTGATTGTGGTGGTGCTGGGGAAATGATGTTTGCAGTTGTTAGAGCTTGGCAGTTGACATTAGACCTGTATCCCATTTCCTGCTATGGGTTGGATGTACATGATAGGCAGCTCTTAGAGCTAACCAGCCAGATGACTGTATCCACCACTTGGGGAATGCAGCAGAAGTGCAGTCTATGCTAAGCATCTCATTCTTCTGCTGGGACAGACTATTTCCAGGGAGAGAAGGGAGAAAGAAAGTTCAGCAAAGGCAAGCAGAGTTTTGGAAAGAAAGCTGTTCTTGTGCCAGAGAGCAGGGTTGTCTGTAGATCTGTGGCTAACATCCCTGGGGAAAACTTTTTGGGCAAATTTGAAGTGGATTAAAAAATAAAGGGTTGAAGAAAACCTGTTTGTCCTTGTTCATAGTGAGTGTGTGAGGAAAGTGTGCTCCTACAGAAAAGAAAATCTAAAAGCTCTAAAAGAAATGATGGCTTAACCTGCTTCAGTAGCACTGCTAGGGCTGGAAAGAGGAAGTCAGGGAGCACAGCTGGAGCTGGCTGATATAAACTCTCTTTTCTGGGAATGCAGAAGTAGCAGTGTAAGGCATAAACTGCTGATTTTTCACCTTTGACATAGCTGCCTGCTTCAGCTACCCTAACCAGTAATAAGTGCTTGATGAACTACAGAGCTACTCTGGATGTTAATAGCACAAATAGACTAGAACCTGTTTCCCTGAATCACTGGAAATTTATGTATCACAGTTTTCAAGGCAGATTGGTGATACTAATTGAAAGAGATAAGTTGTTAAATGGGAAATAGTCTAAGTTAATGATTCTGATTAGCATTCATTCATGCAGGAAAAGGCCTGGATCCTTAAGGATGTTTTTTAAATTTAGAAAATTTGAGATACTAGCAATCTGGTGTTAAGTTGTTAGTATAGAGATTCCCAGGGGAAGCAGAGACTGGATGAAAAATTACTTGCTTAATTAGTGGGATATTTGCTGTCCCACTTAAGTACACAGCCTGTATGGGAGTCCAGATGCAATGCATGAAATAGTTCAGTTACCCCAGATGGTCTTTTGCACTCATTGCTCCTCAGCATATTTTAGTAACCTTATAAATCACTGAAATAATAAAAAAAAATATGAAAGGGGATAAAATATTTGTAATATTTGAGGCTTCTTTCACGTAATTCTTTTTAAAGATGGCAGGTTAATACAAAGTTTCAGAATATGGTTCAGAAACTTATTTATTAAAGGTGAATAGTAATCCATGATTATATGATGATTTTCTTCTTTCATTGTGTAAATAATACTTTTCAAAAGGGTCTCTAGTGAATGTCAAGAAGACTTTATGCAGTTCTGCATACGGTCCTTCACAGACTATTGTCTGCTGATGCACAAAAAGGCATGCTGGTCACTCATCCTGACAGCAAAGATAATGCCTTGGGCTGTAAAATGATCTTAGATGTGGGAAGTATGCATGTATCCTTGGCTTTTCCATGTTGGGGTTGCATGGGAAGGGAGCAGTAATTGGGTATGAAGTAAACTGGAAAAAGGCACAGAAGGAACGAGTGGGACACAGTGCAGAAATGAAACTCCTTGGCCCCTTCATCCCAATCCCTGCCCTGTGTGGGCCTTCCAGTTTTAGTCACATGGCTGAATTATGGCAGGAATTCCACAAAAAGCCAGCTTGTCTGTCAGGCTAGCACTTGAAGATCACAATTCTGCAAGGAAATGTCAGTCTGGGGTCCTTTTTTTCCTAAATTGCTTGAATTACTTCCCTAGCAGTGGTCCCATTTTTGTCAGTTAACTATAAACCATTGGGGAGCACTGTGTAGGTCAAGGATATGGTCAAGGAAACTAATCAAATTGTTAAATTTCTTCTAATACTAACTAGAAGAGAGTCTTTGAATCTGTGTTGAAATTACACAGCACAGTGTTTTATGGGCCTCACTGCATTTTGCTCAGAGATTGTAAAAGGATGTTGGATGTTCTTGCATGGACATGTAGACATTCTGGGCTAAGGGGTAGAAAGGTTTCTTCATTCACTATTCAAGTTCTCACTGCTTTTCAAGCTTTAATTAATCTTTCCTTAAACTGCTAGTATGTCTTATTTTTGCTACTGAATTTGTTTGTAGTGCATAAACGCTTCTAAAAATCCTAAGCAGGGGATGTATGAGCACTGATCAGCTCCATATGTGGTTCTGAAGCTGTGGTATGAAGCTGTGGTATAAACCAAATACACTCCTGCACATGGACTTCTGTGGCTGTGGTTATAAAACAAGAAAATTTAGTCAAAATGCTGCTTCAGAGAAAGCACTTTGCTCCTGCTGTCTCTAAATGCTGTTTCAGGTGCTGGTGCCAGAACGTGTATGCTGCTGTTCAAGGTGAACAGTGCAGTATGGAGATGTGGGCTGGTGTGAAAGGCCCTAATTATGGGAGATGAGCTGGAGAGGGAGAAAGATTTGGATAACCCTGAGGATTCAACAGTTGCTGCTAAAGGTTTGTGCTTCTGTCGATGTCTTGGAAGCATCTGTGCTGATTCTTTGCAAAGCAGGTCCTACTTGCCGAAAATGCAGGCATATTTTTTTGCATAAAGCCTTGCTTTTGAAGCAGTTAAATTTAAAGGGATTTGTTCTCAAAGGCTTCAACTGACTGAAATAGATTCTAACAGGCATTTAACATTTTAGAGGTGAGATTGTAGACTGCCCTTTAACAAAGGCATTACAACCATTTCTGATGTGGAGCTAAACAGCAGAAGATACAGAGGTTTAACATCTAGCATTGAGAAAAACCCCCCGCTGTTGAGCTGGTGTTCCCACCATGATTCCCCTGGAAGTGGGGAGAGGTGGGAGGAGAAGGAGGATGGCAGATATTGTCAAATGGCTGTTACTTGTCAAACGCTGATCTATTTTAAAAGCACCAGAATGGAATGGGATGAATTAGCAGGAGGGCATCCAAGTGTGCCACAAAGCTGCCCTCCTGAGATTTTGATTCAGAGAGAAACACAAATTGCTCGACTTGCCTTTTAAAGGTATTCTATAGATCTCCCATATGGATTAGCTCCTAAGGTGCTGAAAGCTTGCTTTGTGCAGCCATATGTGATGGCATATTTCTGTCATTTAACAATTGTCCAGGTAAATGCTTTGCAATGCATACTTGCTTTAGCACCCGTACTTTTCATGAGGGTGCTTGATACATTTAATCTATCTGAACATATCTTAAAGTATGTAGGAAAGTATGGATAAAAAGAATGCAGTAATACTGTGTAAGTACAGAAATGGCCCATCTGTACAATCAGTGTCTGTTGAAGGTACAATCACTGAGCATTAGTGATTAATTAGTAATTCTCAACCCATGGATTTCCAAGGTGGCAATATCAAATTAGTGCAATGTTCTTGTTATCTAAATACACATTGGTGGTTGTTGTTTTATAGGAAAGGGTCAGACAAATGTTCCTGCAAGTTGGGAAGCACGAATGCTAAGAAAAATGTGAAGCGAAGAAAATGAGAGATTAGTGCATATGACACGTTGTGCAGATGGTGAAAGGGATGAGTCAGACTCGGATGTGCTAATAGCTGTTATTGATGAAGGAACTCTTTCTCAAACAGTTGTTAGTGTGGTTTAAGTTTATCATTTGGGGGCCTGTGTGTTTATCCAGGCTTGAACAACACAGACTGTTCAAGAGCTGACATGCATAGCCACTTGTTCACAGCTGCTTGCACACATGGCTGCATGGAGATCTTCTACAGCAAGATGATCTGTGCCAGAATCAAGAACTGGCTGTAGTGTTTTCCCTTGGCCAAGAGGCTATGTGTCAATTATTGAAGTAACCTTAAAAAGGCAGAAAGAGGGCAAAGAATAGAAAGCTTTAATATTTCATTCAGCACATCTTTAGCTTTACAAACCATAATAAGTAGCACACTAGAAGTATCTAGTTACATGCAGCAGGAGGAAAATCTACCCATCAGTGGAGTTATCTGTGTGAAAGAGAGGGAATGTTCTTCTTGCCTTTCACTTATTTCACTACCTAAACCCTAATAACTTTCAGAAGAGTCTGTATTGATTGTATTTCTTTCAGGATTATATTAATCAATATTTGCATGGCAGGGACAACTCCAAACAAGGGAACTGGGTCCAAATGTCATAGAAATTCAAATATGCATAGCTGGACCAAGTGTTTTGTTTGGAGTGGAAACAACGCCATAGCTCTCTAAGCAGTAGTTCACAGGCACCAACTATTTCCTAGGAACCTGGTCTTTATCCAAATCTCTGCTGTTTTTTGATTTGCAGTGCTTCTGTTAAAGTGCTGTCCTCTCTCTAAGTGGAAAAAACTCACACAGATAAAACTCTGCCTCTGGTCAGCTGTTGCAAAAGGTGCCTCGGATGGTTATAGGAGCTCAGGGAAAGGCACAGCTGCCCAGTAACAAGGAAGATCTGCTCTCAAGTGGAAAGACATTTGACTGTGACCCATAGCAGCTATGTCTGGCCACAAATCCTGCTACAATAGCAGCCTTAGAATACTGAAGTCATGTAAGAGTCATCAATATGGGATAGTTATTTAGGTGCTCTTTTGCCTGTTAGTAGCGCAACCTATAAAACACACCTTGAAGAGCTAGAGCTTTTGGTGTCTTCTAGGCAAGAATGTGGCTTCATAAGACAAGACAAATTCTATCTTAGTACCCCTTTAATGAAATTCTACTTTTCTTACTGTTGAGAAGTAAATTTTTATCTGAAATGAAAAGGAATTCTGCTACTAGCTTTTCTACCAGGGAAATGCTGCAGGAAGAAGTATACTTGGCTTCACAAATGGTTCTTGATTAAAACCTTGCTATTAACAGTATAAAACTGCTTAGCATTCTCTGGAAATTAATGAGAAAGCCTTATCAAACCTCTTGGATATTTGAAAAAAAATTCAGCAGGGAGAGCTAGTGGTTGAATTCGATAGGTGATACTCTACTGGATTAGAGGTTTAGCAGAAGGGAAAATTAAGTTATTAACTAGAAAACCTACTAAGACACTTTTATATTTTTAGCTAGTCTGGTAAAAGCTATCACCTGCCTCTATAAAATCTACATAATGGTATCTCTTAAAATGCTGTTATTGTATTGCTTGTCTTCTCCTTCAGTTCACAGATTTTAACAAAATACATCCAAGTGTTAAAAGTTGATGGATCATGTTGTTGCTCTTCTGTCATCAAGAGAAAATTGTTCATTTATTCTCCTTTTTCTGCCCTCAGTCATGGGTCAGAATAATTGAATTTTACTTCCTTCAACTCAAAAATTATTCATTACTGCACCATGAGGAACTTCACTAGATGCCTCCAAAAAATAGGAGTTGTTCCCTAGTTCTTTCCTGCTAAATGTTTTATTGATAAAATCAAAGATTTACAATAGAGGATGCTTTTTCTTTGTACCATAATCCTGCAGGATGTCTTCAGGAGTCTGCTTTCTAGGAGCCATTCAGCTGATTTATTAAGAAAGTGAGCAAGGTCTAACTTGCCCAGATTATTATCGGAACCTTTTGAAATTAGGTAAAGTAAGCTTGTTATCCAGTTCTCTGGAAGAGTTGCTGTTACTTAATAAGGCTGCATGTTTTTACTGTGTATCTAGTAACTTAAAAGTTCAAAATCTAGGCCTCATCCTTTGCTGCACACAGTCCAAATCCCTTTGGGTTTTTAATATTAAAGAACATGATAATAGAATTAGGAACCTTTGAAGTTACCTTCCAATTAAAAAAAAAAAAAAAAAAGGTCCTTTTCTCATCTAGTACAGCAGGTAGTGTTTGTGTTTCCTTCTTGTCTCTTTCAAGGAGTTACCCAGATCTCACCCCAACACTCCCTCTCTGAATTGTTCTTCAAGCCATATCTGGTTGTTCTGTCAGATTTTTTGCTTTCTTCTCCTACTCTCCTGGTTTTTGTGGTGTTTCTCCTGACTTGTCTCTCACTCTCCTTCAGCTTTGTATGTGCAGCCCTCTACCAAAAGCAATGTAGGCCTTAGTCCCTTTTCTAGAGTGCCTGAGTGACCCCAGAAATGACTTTGTTTGGACAGTGATGTATGTTCATGCACGTTTGGAGTGCAGACTGCTGAAGTCTTTCAGAGATCATATTAAATAATTCCTAGCTTTTCCACTATTTTCAATATGTACCATGTTGATTGTGATAGATTTTTACCTTTGTTATCGAACTTCAAGTCAGTTAAACTTCCACATATAGAGATCGGCTTTAGGGTGCTGATGTGGCTGGTGATGTGTCATTGAATGCAAAGATTGTTCCAAAGAGAGAGCTCCAGTCTCTCCTTCTGCAGGTGAGCTCTGGATAGAGATTCTTGTTGTTCCACTCCTCCATGAACTTTAGGTTTTCCTATTTCTTCACCACTCAAATTTACCAGAAATTAAAGATTATTTCTGCTTACAGTTCTTCAGATTGCTTTCTGTGCCTTTTTGTAACAATACAGTGTCTTCTATGCTCCTGTCCTCCAGAGCAGAAGCTGATCTTAAGAGATGGTATGATTTTTAGTTGAGATGCCAGTGGGAAGCTGTATTAACTCTCTAGTATTTTTGCTGTTACTTTGCAGGTCAGAAGAGTGCCAACCCAAAAGACTGCCTCTAGGAGGAATTTCTCTTTAAGGGACTCTTCTGGGAAGCTGTCAGTGCTGAGCTCATTGAAGAGTCATGCACTGGGTTGTGCCTTCCACAAACTCTGAAGCTGTGCAGTGGTCAGAGCCAGTCCTTTACAGATGGTAGCACGGAGAAAGACTCAGGAAGTAGTAATCTATTAATATTGCAGTGAAGCAGGTGGAAGATCTCCCAACAGGTAGTGAATTGTTTTCTGGGACAATTTAATAAAGCTATGGTGACCCTGTAGTGTTGAGGGCATGATACATGCATCTCTTAGAGGCAGTTATCTTATTTCTGGGGAGAGCCATGTAATTAGTGGTGTTCTAACAGCTGCTTTCCATTTCCAGGTTGTTCCGCTCTTGCATCTTGTTCAGAACTGAAGATCACTTAAGGATATTGGCAGATAAGGTTCTTTCATCTACTAAATGCCCTTTCCTTTCCTTGGCTTTATCTTTCCCTTTTCCAAGCATCAGCTGTTATGGCAACAGGAAAGTCAGAGGCAAATAAGCAGCTGGCAGTCTTCCTAATGGGCAGAAACACAGGCTGGAATCCCTCCTGAATTCAGCAGCACAGTGGTAGAATGCAGTAGCATTACTAACAGTGGCATAGAGTGCATTTTGAACTTGCAGGGTAGCTGGATTTAATGAGGTAAGATACTGCTCATGCTAAACCTTCTACCAAAGCTGAACAAATGTGTTGAATGAAAATGCAGAAACCATAGTTTGGAGTTTTAAAATTACTTTCCCTATTTTTTTGTTTTTCAGAACAAAATGATAAAATATGGTTCGGACTGCACAACTCATTCTGACCTAGTTGCTTACTTGTTGTTTCTGGACTACTTCATGAAAGAAAAAAGAGGGACATTGTCATTGCCTCTCTTAATGTGGCTTTAATGCAATGCCCTTCTTTTAGCCTTGCAGGTTTTCCACAAATGAGAGGAAGTGTGTGTGTGGATAGTAGGTTTGACAACTGTGGAATTAAATATTCTATATTTAATGTTCCAGGGTTTGATTTCCAATATACTTTTATTTAATCCCCTCTGCTTTTGATGTCTTTTGTTGGACTCTTGTGATGCAGACTGTTTTTCTGACATATTTCTGTTTGAATCCATTCTTTTTTTTTTTGTCTGCTAAGAGTTTCCTTAGCTCAGACTGTTCCCAGTTATAGGATTAAAAAGGTCATTTTACAATTGATTTGCCAGTAAAGTGGCAATGTTTGGTAACTTACCTTTATTTTGAGCACACATTTAAATTATGCAGATTTTCCAGGTCTAATGTGACAGATTCATCCTTGATGTGATTGAAAGGCTGAATGTCCATAGTTGTCTGTGAATGGAGGTGAATACATATTTCTGCTCTCAGTCTTACTCTCTTGAACTTTGATTGAAGTGTCAATCCAAACTCCATTGCTTGGCATCATCTGCTTATTAACTTGAAATGAATCCAGAGTTTAAACACTCTCCATGCTTCGGGGCAGTTCAAATTTGAATTTCAAGGAGGAGGAGAATCTGGAGGTAGACAGGAAGAAAGCCAGTGGGGTTCCCTAATTACTAGAAGTGTTTTAATTAAGTGGAGTAGAGCTATGCAAAATTGATAATCTGAGTTCCTCTTTAGACTATTTGGAGACACCTGCACTGGTAGTGGTTCCTTCTTACAGCACCACAGTTGTGAGAGCCATTTTATCCTGTCATTTTTAATGGAAGTTAAAGGAGTGATTGTTTGAAGGCTGTCACTTCTGGCTGACAGCTACTTCATCTCCATTTTCATGCACTCAGCTTTGTTTCTAAGCATCCCCTGCAAAAGTACATCTTAAGAATCTGGACTTCTGCATGCCTGTACTATATATGAACTACCTACAAAATCCATTTGTTTGAGAACAATTCAAAAGTCAATGTTTAGACATGTAAGGTGTGAGAATGTATGTCTGGGTCTGTGTGTGGTGACAGACTTTGGATTTAAGCCTAAAATACCTTCCAGGTTGCAACTATAAACACAACTGCCGTAAGCAGCAGTGGGTATGGCCAGCTCAGCATGTGTCAAGCTATATGGTGCCAAGTGTCAATGGAACAGCTCTTCTAGAATCACTACTATTTTTAGTGCTGCGGCATCCCAGAATACTGCAGCTGCTGCCTCTTGCACTGAGATGCTAGAAGCCTTACTTTGGCCCCTGCTAGCTTCTACTCCTGGGATCTCTTATTCCTCTCCTCTGATGGAATGGCCATCCAATGCAGATGACATCTGGGGGTCCCTGGATCTTGGTACCCAGCCATCTAGAAGGAGAGCAGAAGGAATTGGAGCCATTACAGCGCTCTGGGGTTGGAAGGGTGGAGGAAGTAGGGCCAGGGCTGCCTAGAACCATGTGGCAGCAAAAAAGTACTGAATTAATTTTCTGCAGTGCTGAGGGCAAGCTGTCACCGTGCCCCAGCTTTTCAGGAATGAAAAGGAGTTGCATCTTTACAAACTCCTCTAGAAAGTGAAGTGGTGCTGCTCACATAGAGCCTGTGGATCAAAGCCTCCTGGGAAGCATGTTTGCAGTGTGAGGATCAGCAGAGGCAGAGACAGGGGTCTCCTCTATGGAGCAGCATGTGCACAGTGATGCAATCCTGGTGATGTGACACAGGAGCTGCTGCCCAGGGCCTATTCTGTCCTTCCCCTGGGATCATGGCCACATCTGGACTCTGCTGCTGTCTATAAACAGCATGGTGAGTTCAGATAGGCTAAGTGGGCATCAATCAGTGGGCATATACTGAAAACTATAAGGAGGCTCAGCAGCAGGGAGAGTAAGGGTATTCTTTCTTTTTGTTTGGGAAGGAATCACGGCAATTCCTTTTTAAAAGCATTATAGGAGCATTTAGGCTTTGGTGACCAGAGGCTCGGCACCGCAAGTTCCCATCACTGTGAGAAGATCTCAGCACTGTGCAGAATTAATTGGACTGCACCTCATTATCCAGTTTTGACTGGCACATGAGCTCTTCCTTCTTTCCTGCACCTTGCCTTGCTCTCTAAGCGTGGTAGGACACTTCCTCTTTCCCCCATGCCATGATTCCCACACCTGTGAAATTGCTTTTGTTTCTCAGTGCTGAAATCTGTTCTACTCCCCTATGTCTTTTGGGGTTTTTTTTGATTTTGCTTCTGAGTTCAGTGAGGCTTCTGTCCATTGTTCCAATATATTGGGAGAAGGATGTTGTTTTTAAAAAGCAAAGCAACGAACATGAATTCTGAGCAGGAATTCCCTTTTACAGTGTAATTCATTTTAAGGCAAAGTGCTTTCAAAAACAAAGAAAAATCCTAAAAAAAGGAATCCTTTAACTACACAAAGCAAACTTAATTTGGCACATTGGATAATGTGTGAATAAGCATGTTTAAAATAGATTTTGGTTTTTATCTGATTTATTTTTCAGTCCTGTGGAGACAGCTGATGAATTATATATGGTTATGGCACTTATGAATTGTAAGTCTTCTCACGACTGAAGGCAAATGTCAAAGGCACCATGTGTTAGAATAAGATATTTTGTTTGGCAGGTATGGCTTATTCAGGAAGCAGGCTTCTATTTTATACATACTCTGCATTGCTCAATTGAATGTATCCTTTCTTTGAGCACCCATCCTGTCTGGTGTGGCTGAATGCCTCCTCATCATATAGGTAAATTGTGTTTTCTTTAATAATGGAGAAGGAAGAAGCTATGATCAGTGAATCCTTTCTCTTTGGCACTCTTCTAGTAAGCAGTAAGCAGAACATGTCTGTCACCTCTGCAATTTGGACACACAATGTGGGCTGGGTTAGAACTGACTTGCCATAAGGAAAAATGTTTGTGGCCGTGTTCTCTCCTCTTTTTCCTCTGTCTTCCTGCGTGAGTGAGAGCAGGTTTTTCCCACCAGTGCTCAGAGCTCAGGCCTGGCCTTTTTCCAACATTCAAGCTGAGCAAAGGACATCTGGCTAAGCTTATTTCTCCTGATCTTCCAGGGCTTCTCTGAGAGAGTCAAAAGCTTTCCTAGAAGACCTGGCTCTGAAATGGTTCCCTGTAGAGTTTTCATCTGGTCTCTTTTAACCTCTCACTTCTGTCAGTGCAGAGAGTTTATTCTGGGCATAAATCTAACAATCTTGGTGCTGTCTTGTGAGAGTGAAGTGTTTCCCCTCTACTTCTGAGCAGAAAAAGCTGCAGTCTGCAAACTTTGCTCAAAAGTGGATGCTGTTCTTCCCAGGCAGTGTCTGCATGAATGTGAGCTGGTTGAAGGGGAAATGGGAAGATGATTGAAAACAGCATCATGCTTGCAGCACTGATAGTGAGGCATCCTCCAGGAAATATGTTCTATCCACCAGAAACCCAAACTGGAATGTTTCCTGCTGAATCTATGCATGTTCTCCCTTCACCTGAGAAACAAGTGTAACTCAGTGAGACTGGGAGACTCCAGATACAAGGACCATCAAATCTTTAAGACCTGTGTTGTGCTAGTGTTTTACTGACTCTGCAGGAGGGAAAAAAGTATTGGACCAGTGTGCTGGAAGGATGAGATGGGTGTGAATGAGAGCAAAGGTACTCATTTCCTTATAGATTGACCTGAGCAAGTCAGACACTGGATAAGGTATAGCCCTTGCTGAGTAAATCTAAAGATGAGATTACCAAAAAATTTTGACTCTGTAACAGTTCCATTAGAACACACATCAAGGAAAAGAAGAGCTGCAAGGTGTGGCAAGCACCTGTACAAATATTGTCCCTAATAGTCCTGAGTGGTTGGAGATGCCATTGTGCACATGTGAAACATGCCTCTGATAGCTGCACCTTAATTCCCACAGCTCTATATTCTGTCTCTTCTAAATCCTCATCTCTTGCCTTCCTTCTCTACTTACAGCCACTGTTGTGAGACTATTTCTGTGCTGGTGTGGTCCTTAGCCAATCTCTGTAAACTCTGGTACTCTGCTGGATGGTGGTTTTGAACTATTTCTGCTTTCTGTTTTTAACTATTTCCTACTTGCATCTTTCTGGATGCTGCCTCCCTCACAGATTCTAGAACTGTGATGAGACACCACAGGGCAGTTTACAGGGAGCTCTTCAGATTACGTTCTGTTGTGATTCTTTAGTTCCTACTAAATGGAAATGATTGATTCCCTCTTGCATTGTAGTCCCAGAGAGGTAGGCTCATCTTTCACCAGTGATGAGTGGTGGAGTAAAGTAAATACAAGGGAGATGGGGATGTACCTGACTAAAATGCTGTTGGAATGGAAAGCAGGGTTACTTCTTTGCTGTTACACACCCTAAGGATGTGTGAAAGTTTCCTTTCTATCAGCAGTGGGTTTCACAGATGGATAGTTCAGGTGTTCTGAGTTGATACAGGTATATCTTGGCAGGACCACAGCTGAACTGGAGCAAAGGATATTGTTGAATGTCCCTCAGCTCCTGGGGTCAGTATGTATTTCTGGGTTGGATAAGTTTAACTGAGTGGCAGGGACAGGAGATACCACTAAACAGATTTTAAGAAATTTCATTCAAACCAACAGGTTTTAGAATTTAACATCTGAATTTCTCTTCTCATAACAGGTACAAGGGATATGATTAACTTAGAGATTTCAAAAGCAACGCACTTCAATATAATGGAAAACACTGACCCATATCTGATTCCATTTGGGATCTTGGTAACAGTTGCAAATGAGGCCAAGCTGAATTCCATCAGCATAGCAAGATTTCAAGAGGCCCTGTGGAGTATGCCCAGAATACAAAACACAGCCAACACCCCTGCATTATTAGCATGATTTCTCTCTGAGTGGGTGATGTGGGTGTGTGTGAGTTGGTAGCTAAAGGAGGAGTTGCACTGCCTGAATTTCTAAGGAATTAATTCATTGAGGCCTTAATGCTTGATGAGGTTGTGATGCTTTTAAGCTGGGGAAGCAGAAGGGTTGATCTCCTGCTGGAATTCCATTTTCCAAGGAGTTTCTTTCTTTATAATTGACAGGAGTTGTTCTACTGTTATATGTTTTTAGTAAAGACTGTCTTTTTCATCCAAAAGGCTGAAAAAATGTTTGGGATCTTTTGCTTGTGTATTTGTTCTCCTTTACCAGGAAACATTTTTTCCCCATGCAGTCTCAGTGGGATTTACCAAATGAAGCGAATTCCATTCTTCTCCATTTTCCAGGGAGAGACTTAGGACAGTGAGCAAACGAATTCTAGCAAAGTATTATATAGAGAATAACAGTGCATTGAGCTCTAGTCAAAAGTTTGTTATATGTATGTGATTCTATATGTGCATGTGGATATATACCTTCTTGCATATATATTTCATGAAAGCCTGAGCTTTGTAGATAAATGTCCTTGCCAATATTTTTAGTTTCATTAGACTTTCTTTTCTAATAATCCATATTCCTTTGGGGATAATCAAAATCTGTACCTGTAACTTTACCCTTCAGTTAGTTGCAGCCTCTATGTTGCATTAAACCCATTCATTGTCTGACTGCCCTCTCTCTCATTCTCTGGTGATGTGTTGGGCCTATAATTTCTGAATCTTTGTGTACTGAAATTGGTACAGTCTCTGCCATCCCAGAGGGGCCTCCAGAGCATTTCAGATGGTAATTTCAGGACAGGATGAGGGAGGCCTTATGAATCTTAATCACATTTCTCCTTCATTACCCTCTACCCATCCATTTCAGCATATCTTCACATTGTATCTTTTAAAATTGTTTTCCTTTTCTTTTCTTTTCCTTTTGTTGAGGCCATACCCTTGGCTTAGTCACTGCACAGTTCTTTCTATTTCAGAAGCATGCCCTTGTGTTATAGCAGAGCCTTGCATTGCTCAGTTCTGCTACTTTGGTACTGGGAGAACTCTCTCTTCTTTTTCACTCAGATAGTAGAGTTTCCCTTTGGTGTAATTAGATTAATTGCAGTCTTTTTTGGTTCCCACTTAGAACTGTGTCCCAGACATGAGCAGGCTGGCATGTTTGCCAGCCAGGGTGCTCTGATGATAGTGTTAATGTGGTGTAGTTCTCATTTGCTCCCTTGGTACATCTAAGCCAAAAAAGGGTTTGTGCCAGGCCGCTGCTTCCTGCCAGCCATTTTCATCTTTCTTATTTAATGGTGAGCAGAAAATGTATAGGATATACCATCTGAGTGTGTTTTACTAAGAACACAGGTGGTGTTGCTGCAGTGCTATAACTGAGCTTTGTAGCTGTTGAAGTGAACCAGACACAGTTGCTATTTCCATGGCTACTTTGACATATTTATTTGGTTTCTAGATCAACAAGGACTGCCCATTCAACTCAACTGATTTACAACCCAGTTGATGTATTTCCCCCAATTTTTTATCACTGTTAAAAATAAATTCTGCCAGTAGCCCAGTTAGTTCTCTACCCTTCATCAAATAATAGATAGTAAGGACTAAGCAGAGTTGATAGTGCAAATCCAAACAGAGACTGGGAGTGGATAAGAATCTGAGCCTGGTGGGGATGGTTCAACAAGGGTCAGTTTTCAGCTGCTGCCTCTGCCTTTTCCCCTCTCCTTCCCCTTTTCCCTTCAGCTTCTCTGTACATCATCTCCCTCTTCTGGCTGTTTCAGGGTTACAGAAGCAGAGGGGCTGCCTTCTGGCCTTGCAGAGGAGATGTTGAAATCATTGTATCAATATGAGTTCTTTGGCCAGTATTTCCTCTTGGACTCAAAGATGTCTTCTGTGGCAAGAGGAAACTGGGAGGAAAATAGACAAGACTAGAAAACAGAAGTTCTTTTCTCATCCTGTTGGTCACAAAGGACTGTGGTGTTGGTTTAGGGGTAGGGGTGATATGTATTCTTGCAGACTTCTTACCTTTTCTGCCATTCCCCACTTCAGGTGGGTGACATTAGGAGTTAGAAAGGAAGATATGTGCTGGTCTGGGAATTCACAGCCCTCTGACAGGAAAAAGGGAGAGGGCTGAGGAGGAGGAGGTTAGTGCCCTTCTGCTGCAGTAAGACATATGAAGGACACGAGTGTGGTCTGGCATATAGCTGGTATTTTGGAACTTTAGCTTAAGGATAACCTTAAGCTTTTATCTCTTTAAGTGCAATGGTGCTCAGTTTTTACTAAATGCTCGGGTGTCGCTGCAACAATAGTGCATATGAAATCAAGGTAGCAGGTGTGATGTGCTTTAAGGATCACAGCATTATCCTATTGGAGCAGATGAAAGAACAGATGGCATAATTTAAATTTCCAGGTTCTTTAGATAAGGTCCACTGGAGACTGAAAGGTACAAGCCTTATGTCATTGTAAGACGTGTTATAACACTAGATTTAACATATGACAATCAAAATATTAGTCATAAAGCAGGAAAGAAAAATTACACTGTAGAAGTAGGTGTGTCAAATCTGAGAAGCTGGAAGATTTTTTTCTGTCTGAAGCAATCATTGTCCTCCAGTGCTGTGTGTGTACTTACCTATGTTAGAATTCTGCTAAGACTGTTTTTTGCTTTTCAATAAGGAGTAATTTTCTAAGTAATAATAATGTAGGAGCTTCTATTGTGGAAACCCCCATCCTTTAAAGTAATATCTTCACCCTAATTCAGAGCTGGAGATTCTTCCTTGCTGTTATTTTATATGCGAGGATTGTTATAGAAGGTGAATGTGATTACTGCTGTGCAGAGATGCCAGTAAGGGCAAGGCAGACACTGTGTGTTTTTTCAAGATGCAGAAAGATAAATGAAATATCTTTATGGAATAAAATAACCAGAGTCAGGGCATAGAATCAACAGACAGTAGATTCTAGGAAGGGGCTTGAACAAGGCTAAAGTATTTGGTCTGGGGAATGCAGAGAACTGGAGATGCACGTGTGTGGAGCAGGTGAGAGAGAGGTGTTGGAAGTGATACTGACAGAGCAAAGCACAGGGAGAAGCAAGCCTGGGGTTTTTTGAACCAGCAGGAAGATATGTGCATAACACCTTTACTGATAAAATAATTTTTTTCTTTATAGGAACATAGTTCTCTGATACTGACATACTGCTTAGGCAAAGTAGGCAACATAGGAATAAAAACACACTATTATTTTATTTTATTTTATAGTAACGTCATTTTATTTTTATTAAGGTATTTTTTAACCAGAAAGAAACAAATATCACTCTCTCTGTTAGGTTAGGTTATGGCTGTAGGTGAGAGTGTGTGTTCTTTAGTGTTCATAATGCTTATGTGAGGAATTGGCAGAACAGGCAAACTCTGATATATGTCTGAAGCAATACTGACTGAAGCAGTATTTTTATACCTTTGCTCCATTATGTCAAGCAAAGTTATGAGGATGAGCAATGGGTTCTCTCCATTGGCTTTTCATTCCAGCACTGACCTTACAAAGTTATGTGCTTAGGCCCATTGCCTTTGATTTCTTCCATGACTGAGGGTTGAAGAAATCTATGTCAGCTGTGGAGCTGGTTGAGAAGATCACCAAATTCACTAAATTAATTCCTATAATAATAAGCTAGTCCATTAGTCTGCAGTGCCACCTAGCCTCCTTATCCTCTGGGGAGCAGGTAGTATGCCAGGAATATTTTGAAAGATAAAACACTACTTGGAAAACATTCATGTGACAATCTTCCCCCCCCGCCCCAAATCATTTAAAGATAACTTCTCATCAGAAGATTTTAATCAGCAGTCTGAAAATTATTGCCCTGATATCAGCCAATGGCAGAAAAACCAGGGAGAATTAGAGATTCTTTTTCTTCATAATGTTAGTTCCTTGTTCAATGCAAGTATTACTCATAATTTGTAAGGAAGCAGAAAGCTGGTGCATGACTATTAAATTTTTGAACAGTCTGATTCATCTCAAAATGATTCAGAGACTATTGATAGTAGTCCTGTCAGGAGTTGCCATCTCTGTTGAAGGTGGAGTGGTTAGTGACATACCACTAGTGCTTTGTGGCATTTCATAGCATTCATGAGTTTAAAATATCCAGGGTAATGAAGGCAGCAAATGTACTTTTGCTAGAATGATGATATTATCATCTCTGCCACCTGAAGAAGTCATGTAGATTTGGCTTCTGTCCTCAGGTGGGTCACAGGGCAGATTACTGGGGAGAAAAATGGCCCTGGGAAAGAGGAACCTAGACTCTGATGCCTACCCTGTCCATGCATGCCTGCAGGAGCCAGGACTGCTTCTTTCCCATTCCTCTTTCTTCCCTGATTCTTTACTGGGTGAAAGGAAGTTGATGTGAGTGGGTTTGGAGAGTGGCTACTGCAGCATAGCCATTTGGCTGTGTTTCATGGAAAGCCATGGTCCTGGATGTGCAGGAAGAGACAGACATTAGCAAGGATGCAGGGTAGGAACAGCATCCCAAAATCTGGTAGGATGAATTAGCAAAGGGAAAGAAACATATCCTTGCATCCATGAACTCCACCAACTTTGCAAGAGGCCTTTGTGCTTCTCCCAGCCTCTCTGCCCTGCCTCCAGCTGAATTTTCATCACTGTTGCAAGACAAAATTTTTTCTCTTCACCTTTTGGGTGGCTGGGTTCACTTTTTTTTTTTGCTGTTCAGATGATGATCTGCCTTGTGTTACAGGATTGCTGATAAATGTAAGAGGGGAAAGATCTATTAAAAGAATAAATTTCTGACCAATGCATTCCCATGACATCTGTGATAGCTTCTGTCTTCCTAAATAACAAATGTATTTAATCTGAAGCTTTGGGTTTCAGTAGCTTTGTAGAAACAAACACAGCTTTTTGCTTTGGCACAGTTAAAAAGAATCTCCCTTCATTTAGACTTGTGAGAGATTAGCAGATAGGTCCTTTGTGAAAATCTGCACATGGTTATTAAGCATGGGGCCACTCTCATGATACCAACAAGAACAGGCAGAAAATGGATAACATGCACTGCCACAGGCTGCCTTTGTGCAGTGGGCTCATTTGCCATTGCCAAGTAAGACCACAGACTAAGCTCAACAAGTGTGGATGGGATGGGATGGGACACCATGACTGGTTTTCTTTGGTATGGATTTCAGCTTACATTATAGCAGTGCTCAGAAACACTGGTACCTAGAATGTGTACCACAGAAGGTTTATATGATAATTTGAGGGTGGAGTAATGAGAGGAAAAAAATCTACTGAGTTTCATCTCCAAATCCTACTAGATTTTCTTCTTTATCAGCAGACTTTCCTTCACTATTTAATGATGCTTTTATATGTGTGGTTTTTTTGAGAAGGCATTGCAGTGGGTTTTGGTTTGACTGAGTCATTTGGTAAGTGCACGTATATCTAATGGCTAGACATAGCCTGTTTGTTCATGTGGGGGTTTTCATGAAGGGCCCTGTTAGAGCACTCTGTGCACATCTTACAGAATTTATTGGGTTAAACAAAACCCATCACTAAGCCTTCTAAAGCTGTAAAAAGCTATCCAGATTCAGAGATCAAATACATCAACTTAAAGGTCTAACACTAAAGCCATACCTTCTTGCTTTACTGAGGGAATGAGCTGCCTAGTCTCTGTATCTAACCAAATAAGAGATGAGATACTCCTGGGGAGTTACAGAGCTAACATTTTTGCTTAGACATAGATTGATAGCTCACTCTTTAAAAATAACAGGAGTTTTAAAGTGAGGGGTTTAAACTGGTAAAAACAATCAACCACCTAAAGCTGGTCATAGTAGTATGGTGGTAATAGTAGTATTGAAACTATCAAAAGGCACTTGTGGATGCAGTGGTGTTTTATTCTAGAAGCTAAAAGGTTCCTTGTATTGTTGGAATGCTATAATAACCCCAGAGAATCACAGCATTCTATTATATGTACTGGCTAATCATCCAACATGAGCAGCAATTAAAATAAGGAGAGGGAATTACATTCTAGTATTATGAAAAAAAACCCCAGCAACCAACCACAGTGATTTGTAAGGGAAATCATACAATCAAAGAAGACAGTGGAGCACCTGATATTACTAACCACTATTACCAGCTGTAAAGACTAGCTCTTGCAAGTTGCATTTTGCCCTATTTTGAATATAGAATTTAGAAAAGTAATAGAAAAGTTAAAAATTAGGAGCAATTTTGAAACACCTTTCAATACTTTTTGTATTTCTTTATTTCCTTTATAAAAGTTCAGGTTTTATGAAAGGACTGCAAAGAGAGGTTTAGATATAGGAAAAGGAATACCTAAATTCTGTGAATGAGCTGCGATGAGTATATACATCTCTTTAAATAATATCCTGTACCACTAGCTTTTATCATTTTTCTGCAGAATATTATAACTTGACTGAGAAAGAGACCCTGGACACTAATCAATAGACAGCTTGAGAGTGCTGAAACAGTGTTGCTTAGTAGCTGGGGAATATGTCTAGGAACAAATGCTGGAGCTTCCATTTCGTTTTCTGTCAGTTGTCTTCACCCAGTGTTAAATGCATAAAATACTTTGGGAATGGGGCCCAGGCCTCTTGAATCCTTTGTTGTGTGGTGAGCAAGAAGGATGTAAGGTGCTGTGAGAACATAAAACCAGGTTTCTGGTTCCCTATAATCTTAACTAATTAGGTGATTATACAGAAGGCATTGAGTGGCCCCAACAGGGTGGTTTTGAAGGATCATGGCCTTTTTTTCAAGATTCTGTGCTCAACACAGTAGGATGCATCAGAGCACATCAGACAGATAAGTGATCTGGGGCTATTACATGCCACCATGCTGATTCCTGGGTCTCTGTCAGGCTGCAGCAGGAGTGAAGAACCACAGTGCCTCTGCTGTGGTAGCTCTGGGCAGGCTCAGCAGCAGAACAAATATTGTCCTGGTCCAAGAGGGAGGCAGCTTAGACACATTCAGTGTTAAGACTCTGGGTTTTTGGTTCACATCTTATGATATCCATTCCAATCTTCTTTACAGGTGTGCCATTGCAGCTCACTTCAGTTCTCTCTGGTCCTCACTATACAGCAGATTGTGCTGTTTGGCTGAAGTCTGATCACTTTGCTTTCCCACACCTCTGTGACATGGGGTTAATGATGTATCTTTTCTCTTGCCATTCACCTGTCACATCTCTTTAATTACCACTTTTCATTGAGTAGATGCACTCTTCTCCTCTGTGTACGGTGTTAATTGTTAATTGCATCCATTGGCTCCTTTTGACCCATGATAGTTTGTGCTGTGAATTTTTAATAGCAATAATAAGAACTATTTCCCTAATCCTTAGCATAAGAATGAACAGGAATGTTCAGCATTTTCATCCCGGTTTCCAGGCCTAAAGTCTCTGTGTACATTGCTTGCCTCTCCACTGACAGTGTTGCTCTATGTAAGCAGAGGAGGTAGTCCTGTGCTCCCCTGGGGCCTCTCCATGGCCCAGGAGCACCATTTCAGCCCAGCCATAAGCCCCTGCCCCGGTGACATAGACAGGATCCTGGTCTTCAGCTCTGCTCTGCTGGGTCCAACACATGGGCTGATGTCCTGGCTTGACCTTAGGCCTGCCTTATTCTTACAAACTTGCCGGATGACCTGGACTCGTGGCTGAATGTGGTGGCCATCTGCAGGCCTGCCCTGCACACCTTGCTCATGGCCTGTAGGACAGAGACCTGGATAGGGCAGAGACCCTGCTCTGTCAGTCATGTTAGGAGCTGTCAGTCTTCATTGCTTCCTGAGAAAGAGCTTTATATGAAAGTGATGTGAAGCGTGGCTGCAATGAGAAGGGAGATGAAATGTAAAATCAAGATTGACTCAATGAAGAATTCAATGCAAATATTAACTTTGTTTCCCCCTTCTGCTAATACACATCTAGCTTTGAGCTACAAATCCCCACACTCTTGGATGAAATATTTTCAGTTATTGAAGGAATCCAATTTGAGTGCTGTTCTTTCCCTTTGTGGTGCAATAAGTTAAATAATTCACATACTGCCTTACACAAGGAAGAAGCACATTGCTGGCATCCTGTGCTGATTTTCTCTTCCCATTTTTTCCTGTAGCCCATAGTCAGGTCTGACCAGAATCAGTCAAATCCTTGGTTTATATGCAAGTGCCTCCATTAGAAGTGAGATTAAACTCCTTCAAACTCCTTAATCAAAATACCTCCTCTCATACTCCCAGAATAAGGTTACAAAGCTCTAGCACCTGTCCAGGTGATGATTTATTCCTGTAGATGGAAGGCAGGAATTGCAACTCCCTTTTCATTCTTGCATACCTTCCACCATTCTCAAGGATCTGAAAAAATACCATCTCTAGTTTTTCAACAGCCATTTTATATTTTCTTTAAAATGGATACTCTTGGCTAATGTACTCAGAATGGGATAATAATGACAACTTGGCATGCATAGAAGCACTTTATACAATTCAAAATGACAAGTTGTCAAAAAATATAATGGACACCCAGGGGTGGTGTACCTGACCTGGGGAGAAGACCATTCAGTGTCTTGAAGTTTAAACTGGGCAGCCCTGCTGTGAAAACACACTTGAAAGCCCCATTGTCTGCTGGGTTGCTTCTGAGCCTTTGAAAGTGCATGGGAGTAGACTAAGGAAAGGTGTTAATTTAAACTAGAATGCCTGAATAGCAACACAAGTAGACAAACTTGCAGATAAACCATCACTTCTAATGCAGCCATTATTTCTCTGTTGCACTGCTGTTCTTCTGTTCTTGCCCCCAGTGGAATGTCTCAGCTCTGTTTACAGTGCCCAGCAATGCCACTTGTGTGATGGACCTGGAGGAGGTGGCTGAAGTTCTCAGCTACTGACTGCCTTCCTTAATGTACCAGGTAATTCCTTAAGGTTGTACATGATTCTTGTTTTTTTTAGTTCATGTTGGGTAGCAGCACTAATTTCCTTTTAGCCCTTTTCATCTCTTTCTTGATCAAAAACACACATAAGACTACATTGTCTCCTCTAGACACTGATCCTTGAGGATGCATGCATACTTGTACCATGCAATACTCAGTAGGGATGACCTCAGAAAATTATGTGAATCCCTTTAAAGGGAGTGCTAGGAATGTGGAGAATCTGAGAAAGTTTGGGCTTGCAAGAGGCTGCTTAAATGTGAATGAAGATGCTGTCTAGCTTTAGGTGTATATAGAGAAAAAATGTGTCTGCTTTGTCCTAAAACCAGCATAAGAAAAAGAAGAATTCCAAACACAACCCAAAGCTCTAGTTCCAGCTGCTCTAACGAGTAGCATGAAAAATCTCTCTTTCTTCTGTATTTGCAATTCATTTATATTGTAATGTTTATACAACGTAAGATATGGGCTCTGGTGCCTGTAGGCAGCTAGGCTATCTGTGGGATTGTACTTGTGCTCCTGATATAGAGCAGTTCACTTTCTCAACTGGTATTAGCCTGAGCTGTTGATGACACACTTCAACACAGCCCAAAGCAAACCAAGCCTTGTGAAGAGTTTATGTGACTGTAAAACAATTCATACTAATGAGCTCTTTGAATTCAGACTGATCTCTTCAATCTGGAGCTAGAATAAGTTGGCTAGAATAGAATGGGGTAAAAAAATGAATTTTCAAAGGCCCACTGAAACATTGATGAGGCTAAGTCACAATGTGAAACAAGTTTCTGTGAAGGGGCAGGAAAGGGAGCCTAAGGCAATGACATTTGTAATGCAGCTTTCACAGTTGTTTCAAGTTAGAGGGAGAGAATCCAGATCTTAATGTGCAAGTGGCATTTACTGTCTCTTCTACAGCAAAAATCCTTTCAATAACAAATACACATTTAGACTGTCTTTGATCTCTTGAAGCAATATGATTAGTTAAAAGACATATTTTGGTTTTCATTTTCTCCCCTCTTCTATCCCTAAAGTTTAGAAGTGGAATTCTGGTCATCTTATATTTTTTCTCCCCTAGATTAATTTTAAAACATTTACAGGACAAAACATCGAAGCTTGTGGCTGCCTGTCAACTTTCCCAAATCCTAAGTATTTATAGATGTCTGTCTCTGGACTGTGTATCTGATTTAAGTCTCTAATACATTTTAGTGAATTCTGAGCACAGCAGTCATTGGAGTCAATTTAAAAAATAAACTTGTGGATAAGTATGGGAAAACCTTGTAGTGCTGCTTTTCTTTTCCAGTTACATCAGTCTAATATCAGCTATTCCCTTTCTTTTCAAGTCTTCTTAAAACATCACAATCCCTACAGCAGGACACATATCCCAAAGTGGTGCTCAGGGTATCTGTGACAGTTTAGCAGCAGCCTCTGGGTTTCAGTCAGTGGTTTGTCTCACAAGTTAGGACATGAATGATGCAGCTTAGCCTCTTGCAGAAGGAGATTTCCATTGGTCCATAGCCTTTAAAATGACAGTGGGGGCTCAGTCTATCCTCTGAGGAGTATCTGGACTCTGACATGATAAGGAGGAGGAAGCACCTTTACCCACCTGCACAAACTGCTCCTTCAGACCCAGGCTGCTGAGACAGATCATTAATGACACAGTTTGAGTTGGTGGGTTGGAGAGCTAGGGATGGGGGTGAAGTCAGAGTTCTGGTCAAGTTCCTGTACTATGTGTGTGAAATTGTCCAGCCCACCCATGGAATGACTAGTCCAGATGAAATTACTGTGCTGGTGCCTGCCACGTCGCATGTCATCATGCCCAAGCCTGAGCTGTGGCTTTGCACTTTCAAAATGCACACTAGGGCAAAGCAGTTATGGATCTCCTTTGGCAATGTCTGGAGAAAAAAAATATGTCTGATTTTGTTTGGCTGGCACTTAGCAATGCCGGGCATGGGCTCACTTCCTTTTCCTACAGAAATTTCACTAGAAATTCTCCTGCACACTGTTTAAAAGGTCTTTTACAGAGCTGAAGCTCTATGGTCTTGTCCTTCCACTCCTGAAAAAGGGAGGTGAGCCCTTCTCTGGACGGGATGGTTCCTGTGTGGCTGAAGACAGGGCTGAGGCATGCTGGGCTGTGCTGATGTAACAGGCTCCCTGCAATTTTCATTCAGATCTGGTTGGCTGTGAGCTGGCAGAGAGCCTCAGCCTCAGATACGCCTCCAACTCAGATGATGTCATCCCTGCTTTTTTTTTTTCCTCCTGCTTCAGAAGTCTGTTGTGTATGAACGCTTAAGGTAATTTCCACACCACTGCAAATCTCTGGGAGCAGGAAGTTCCTTGTCCCTCTCCCAGCTGCACTCTTTCCCAGCACCATCACAGACTCTGCTCGCCCTTTAAAGAGAGAGGAGGAGCAAAAGGAAGATGAATTTACCGCAGTGCATTTTATAATTGATTCTCGCATCCAGGTCAGAGTGTTTACTGACAAGACGTTGCAGAGCTTCACGGTCCTAACACGAGTGTAAAGTAGCTCCAGCAAGAAACTCCAGACCCTGCTGCTGCCAGAAGTGAAACTACTCGCCCTGCTCGGTCGCTTGGCCCCTTCCCCGCCCTCCCACCGTGTGCCATGCAGCGATGCATCCAGCCAGCAGAGGACGGGGTAGGTTCCCTCGGCTGTCAGTCAGTAGGAGCTGCCCGATTCGGGACGAGCTGATCGGGAAATAAGGACTGGCCCTGCGGAGAGCAGAGCACAGACAGCTAGGGTGTCCAGCCCTGCCCCGTACCCTGCCTGGACGCATCGCCTGCTCGGCATCTTCCTCCCTCCAGCCCCAGTCCGGTTAATCCCGCCTCATCTCCCGCGAAGAGCTGCCTTCTAACTTCGGCGCCGACGCCAGCTCAGCCTGCACGTCGTGGGCAACATGGGGGTTGCGGCATCCCCTCTCTGCCCCGGGGGCAGCCAGCCTCCTCCTCCTCTTCCTTCCACCTCTGAGCCCCGCGCTGGAATCCCTTTGGCACAGCCTCTTCACCATGTCCTGCCAGGGGCGGAGAACCCTCAACCGAGTGCCTAAGCGGGACCGGCCCCAGCACCGCGGACAGATCCCGGCTCCCCGCGGACAAGCCCAGCACCACGGACAGATCCCGGCTCCAGCACCGCGGACAGATCGCAGATCCGAGCAGAGCAAGCCCAGCACCACGGACAGATCCCGGCTCCGGCAGACCGGCCCCAGCCCCGCGGACAGATCCCGGGGTGCCCCCGGGCTCCGCCGGCTGCAGGGAGGGAGCTCGGCGCTCCTGCCTTGGTGCCCCGGGTTCCTGCGTACTGCTGGCAGCTCGCTGCGGTAGCGGCTCTCAGCTCTGCCGAGAAATCTCCCCGCACGCACTGCCACCCACCTTGCTCACGGCGCCAGAAGAGGGCTTGTGTTTGGGCTCAGCATCTGTCTTCTGTGGATTGGGATTTAAGAGCTTGGACCGTGCCTGGTTACAGTGGTGTATGACTCTACAGACCCCGAGGTGCACTACAGAGTTAGGAAGAAACCTTGGATTGGTCACGGTGTGGACTGCTAAAAAAACCCTATACAACCAGCAAACTCAACTCAGGCCTTCCTGCCTCCCTGCAACCAACTTTACACACACACACACACACCCAACCGTGAGAATTCCCTCCTTTCCTCCTCCCTCCATGCTCCTTTCTTCAGCGACTGTAGGATGAGGTATTTTCTTCTATCTGGCTCAGGGTAAAAGCTACCCTGAGGGCATCAACACACATCTGGCAGGGGCTGAAAGGTTTTAATCCAGCCGCTACTTCAATCAACAATGGCCAATGAACCAGTGATTCTGAATGTTTATGACATGGTGAGTATGAAACACTACTGGCTGGGGGATCAGTGGGGCTTGGTGAGAGTTCATGCTTGGAGGGCAGGCACTGTACAAAGAGGAGTCAAGCACAGATCCCCTGAGGGGCTGATTCCCTCCCCCTCCCTCTCTTCCCTGGCCCAAACTCCTCATCCAAGCCTGTCATCCTCTCATGTCAGAGATGATGCTGACCCTGCTTTTAAATTCTTTTTTTAAATTTTATTTTAGTGTTTAGCATATTGAGTCAGATTACACATATTGTGCCAGATTTTCTGCAGGATTTTTCAGGAGCAGCATGATGAGGAGAGAAATTTATAATTTCAAGTGCCCCACTTAAGGAAGAAAATGTGATCACCTCTGTCTGTGTTAGAGATAGTTGTCCTTTAATTTTGAGTGAGCAGGTATTACCAGGTTGTGGGGTGGGGGTCAGGATTTCATCTAAGGAGGAGAAACAGCTGTAGAGTTGCAGTAAGGACATAGTTTCTAATAATCTGGATCAATTCCTCATATGTGTAAGATTGTAGTTAATGATTTTCTCAGAAGCTAAATTGCAACAACAAGAGTAAGAAATTGCCTGGTGAAGTTTCAGCACATAAAGGAGCATGGGCACATGGTGTTCTGCAATATTTCCTGAAAGCTCACAGAGCAGCAAGTGGTTTTCCTTGACCTCTTCTTGCAAGAGGGAATGTGAGTAGGTGTTTTCTGTGCTAGCAAATCAGAAGGTCCAAATCTTGGCACAAACCCCCAAAGAGAAGGTGGCTTGGCACAGCCTATTTGCCTGCTGGTCTGACAGAAACTTAGGAGAGGCATGTTCACATGAGGAGTGTTTTGATGACTATATATTTCACCTTAGTTTTTTAATTACCAACAAATGATTTTTAAAAAGTAGTTTTCAGATCTTCCACAAATTTAATGAACCTTTCTGGGGAAAATACGACCTTACAAGGCCCAGGTGCTGACTGAGCTCTAAATCTCCAGCTCCACACCTTTAAGATCACAGCATACGTTTGCTTTTTATCATCAGGCAGTGACAACTTTTACCAGGAAGCCCACAGAATAGTGTGGGTTTCCCTGTTGGGGAAATCCAGAGAACAGACACCAAAAAGATTAGGAGTGGGTTGCTGTAAAAGTCAAGTGTCTTTTTATCATAAGGATCAAGGGATCTTTTGTGAACTAAAACAGGTGGGTTGTTTTCTGAGGGAAGAGTGAGTGGTAAGGGTTATTTAGGTAGGACTGTATCTGCATTGGTGAGCAGTCCAAAAAGCACAAGTACAGTGGACTGAAGCTGCCTCTTCCAGAGCTATTATTGGTAAAATTGAGCAAGTTGGTGTAAAATTCTTCCCAAGACTTTGGTCTTCAGTGTTTATTGGTCAGTTGCTTAGCAGTCTGAAATGTGGACTCCTTCAAGATGTTCTTCAAACAACAGGTTTGGTAACCCAAAAAGATGGTATCTAGTGCTTGACTACAAGGGACTCAAATTGCACATGAAAGAGTTTATCATTATTCCTTTGAGGAAAATAAAGGAGTTTTGCTGTCTTTTTATGATATCCACTGACTTCCTTGTAAATTTTTTTAGTTTATTCTGAAGCAGAGTATGGCCTAAGCTTTCCTCTCTCAGCCACGGTTGATCCATCCCAAATCAATTAATGTTTCACCACTGAGCTGGAGAGATCCATATACTGGATGGACATGGTCTTTACCTTTTTATATTTGATTGATTAACACCAAAGATGAAGCCTTAAGTAATTAAGGCAGAAGGAGCTTGCTGTTCATGTTCACTGTGTTCTGAGATGAACAGTGAACAGAATTGAGGTCATCAGTTTACTTCAGACTGAGTTGTTTTTGCTGCTTAGCAAACCATGGAAATCTTCATGTGTAAGTACTAACTCCATGGGTTAACCAATCTGTACACGAAACCATTCTATTTTCATACAGCATCTGTTTGACTACCACTGAGTCACCTGTAGCTCAAGTCCTACATTATGACTGTTGAGGCTACATGCTTTTCCATTGCTGCTATGATTTTAACACCACGAAGCCTGGAATGTAGCCACACAAAATCTGCACTTTGTTACACTGTGGTGGAGAATTGCAGGGGAACTGGGAAATGAGCACATTTGCTTCAATGACTGTTGGAAAACTAGCCTCAGTGGAAAAAACCCAACAACAACAACAACAAAAAGACAGCTGGGAACAACAATTAACTGGATGTAAAGCTCTGCTTTCCTGACAAAGAACATGACCCCCGTATGGCAACTGGAGGCACTTACACTGCAGGAAAACTTATCCCTAGGGCAGAAGTTCAATTATGGGCTTTGTGCAGCTATGAAATACCCACTCTGTGTAGTCTTGTGTATTCAAAAATTATAGCCATTTATCCTTTTACCCATTGGATATGAAGCAGGCTTCTTTAGGAAAAAGAGTGCTGCTATTTAATGAGGTGTTTTGCACAAATTGCTGAAGCAGGTAGACCTATTTGAGGCTTGTTTTCTTCAGCATAAAATAATGGAGCAAAAAACACTGGGTTTTCCAAGTGTTCTGAATATTGTCATCAAAAGCAACCTTCCTTCACCCCCAGTGCACAGGGTGGTTATATCCTATGTCTTGCCAAAGAGCTTGTACACACCTGGACACTTGCAAAACAGACAGGGCAGGTGGACTTTGCTGCTCAATTAGGACAGTTTAAAGAGTAGATATGTGGGATACTGAATTCTGGTTTAATGTGTAAGTGTGAACACAGAATAACAACATGGATCATGGGTTTGATCACTGATGAATCTCTTTGCCAGTCTAAATTCAGCTCTTGCATGGACTTAATCTAAGCCATCTGCTGGTTGGAGACCTGCAAGAAATAACTAGGTCTATAAAATCTGTGACAGAGTTTGCCCAGATTAGTCAGTTACCACTTTGTTTTCAGAGGAACAAATCAAATTCCCTTTCATAACTTGCAGCTCTTTTCCCTCCAGTCTGGCTCAATAAGCTGTTTATCATGAAATAGATCTTACTTAGATCACAGGCACAGGGTTGATGTTTTTTAGTCAGGATATTATCCTATTCCTTCATCACTTTAAATTTTTGTGGCTTACATTAGAATAGTTTATTTAGTCACTGTACATTAATAAATATTGCCTACTTCAATCAGGCAGAAGAGTAACTGCAATTATATTCTGGGTCTAAATCTTTAACAAGCTAAACACGTTCCACTAAAAATAGTTTGCTTGGCAGAAATTCAGTTTGGGGGCTCTCTTATTTTCAGTTTATTGCATAGCACATTCATGCTATCATATTAGAGGCAAAGATATTCATATCACTGTTATCCCTCTTTTATTACAGATGAGGTTCTCCTGAATTTCCCCTGTCTTTGAAGCTGGTAACATATAAAACTGTTTTGATCTACTGTCATTCTTGTTTGCTCCTTTTGCTGGGGTAAATGAGCCTCTGAGATGTGCTGCAGAGGAGAAGGAGAGCCCTGGTCAGCAGGGAGCCAGGGAGCAGTGATGTCGGGTCTGTTTGAATGAGAGGGGGGCTCCCTTACTCAGCCTTGTCCCACAGTCATTCCATTGATTCCACTGCCATTACTTGTCATTCCCTCTGGAGAGGGAAGTAATGGTCAGGTCACTGTAGATGCACTGAAGGAAGAGAGATGCTTTGTGCTTCTGTCTTCAGTACATAAGGAGCTTTTGAGAAACAGCAACAGGATTGCAAGCAAAGCACTTCATTCTGTGAAGTGATTGTTTTACAGCATTGACTAGATCATGAAGTATGCCATTATCTCTCTGGAGGAAAGAATAAGTCTAGTTACTGAGAAAAATGTGAACGTGTCTGTGCTTACTGTAGGTGAAAGTCTCAGATGCTCTCAGCTCACTTAGTGGGAAGAGTGAAAAACCCTAGTGCAGGTGTGGTCCCATCTCTGCACTGCTTATTAGTTGTTTGTGAGCTGCTGTGTGTGGAGAATCACAGCATCACCTGACTCTATTTGGTATTCCAGGAAGGCACATGGAGAGAAAGGGGAATTTTTTGTCAAATAAGTTGATAGGCGTGAAATTTCTTGCTGTGATGAGCTGAATGGTTGCTCTAAGTCAATAGTAGAACTTGTGGTCTTGAAAGATTAAGTATAGGACAGTCACTAGGACTTTTTTTTACCTCCTTTATATGTTGACCACAATGAATGTATTTAACAGAGAGCAAAAATCTGCCTTTGGGAGATTTTAATTGAATTCTGGCAACTCCTTGGCAACCCTTAATACATATATATATATTAAATTACAAGCTTTGTTTTTCCTTCAAATACTTGCGAGTCATCTCTAGCCAAAATTTTTAGTCAAATCTGAATCATTTTGGTTCTCCAAAACACACTGTTCACTCAAAAGTTTGCCAAGTTCTTGAAAGGGCATGGTAGGTGTACCATATTCTTATTTGTTCTGTGACCAGTCACAAAACTCGTAAGAATTCCCTCTTCCATGACTAAAAACTGGCTACGGAAAATCTGGAGTGTTTTAATCTTCTTCACAGGCTTATTGTGGAGGTAAGATCAAAGATTTGGTGTTTAGCATTTTACTTTATCACTGACTCTGCATTTACCCAGATTCTTATTCATTCTTCTGTCTTCCAGCCATAACCAGCACAGGGCACTGGATAACAAAGTGGAATGGGGAGCTAACAGGGGCCTGGTCTGGAGATGGGCTCCCCACAGTGCTGCAGCATATCCCACAGGAGTGCTAAATGCTGTTTTTGTAGGAGTAGTCAGACATAATGCTGCTTAAAGGTGGTAATGTGAGGGATCAGGCAGCTCTCAGGTGTTGGTTTTTGCCTCCTCCTGGAGCTTTGAGTTGGCCTTCTGTGCTGCTTTTTTGTTTGGTTTGTTTGGGCTTGTTTCTTTCATTGTTTGTTTGGTAGAACTGTGTTTAGATTCAATTATGCATATGCTGCATAATAGGTTCAGGGTTTCTGATCACTCCTGTGACATACTATGATACTTTCTGTTGTGGGCCCAAAAACTCTCTGGGAAGACTCTTGGTTAAAGGTCAGAGAGCCTAAATAGACCACTGCTCAGAACAAGAGAGGAGAGCAGAAAAAGCTGCTCTCACTGGATAACAGCAGAGTCCTGAGCCCAAGATATGACAGGTGTGTCCAGACTGTTTCAGTTTGCTTGGATACAACAATTCCCAGTGCAAATGATCTTGACTTTGACAAAAAAAAATCAGTAATTTTTTAATAAAAAGATGTTATGGCAAATTTGATGGCAGTACATTAGAGGTTTCAAATAAATCAGGCTGAGCAGCCTGGCAGTGTGTGCAGGTGAGGAAAACTAGGCTTTGTTTCTGCTTCTCTTTTCCTCCTAGACTGCATCAATTTCATATGAGTGACAACAGGTAGACCTCAGGCAGGGTAGAAGAGTGGGATTGCTCCCTTGCCCTGCTTGAATGCAGAAGCAGAGGGACAAGAAAAGCAATTTAGTGATGCTGAGCACTGTTGTAGTCAGTGCCTGGTTCAAGCCTGTGGGAAGATGATGAAATGCAGCTAGACATCCCTTCTCTCTTGTGTCTTTGGAGAGAGGAAATCAATTGGAGGAAGAAAAGATTAAAAAACCACTATTACAGTGAGCTGCAGCTGAGTCCTGTCCTTCAAGAAGAAGGAATCCAAACATGTAATCTGATTTCAATCAATTAAGAAGATAAAGAATAAGTGGCATGGCCCAAGTTATTAAGTTAATAAGCAATGAAGTGTGCCCATTTATGCATAATAAGTGAATTTTTGTTGTCTTAGCAACAGCCTGGAGATGTGTTATCCATCAGGGAACACATGTTTGGATGTTGTCAGGGTGACAAGCTGGCTACCTGTCCATGTTACTGCAAATCCTCTCCAGCATTGCAGCCCTGTCACTGGCTCCTGCATGCTTATGCATGAGATGTCTAAAGAGCTGTCTCTTGACTGTACACAGGGCATTGCTCTCTCCAGCCATGGCATTTATCCCGTCAGCAAGCTCACTGAACCACTGCTCTGTTGCCCAGTGGTCTGACTTGAACTGACTCATCCAGGGCAACACGGGAGTTGTCACTTAGTCCTGTTTGCCTTATGAAAACTGCTCCCCAACATGCTCTCCTTTACATCAGCAAGTGTAAGAAACCTAAGGAGAATCTGGGAAAGCTAAAAACAGTGATAAAAAATGTGTGAACACTGCTTCTAGAGCAAAGCCTCACAGATCCTGTCATTAGTCCACAGTTCCCACACGAGTGGTCTTGAGTTGGCTCCTGCAGGTGACAGTCTGACTTGGTATCTCTAAAGTACTTATTTCAAGGCAGCCTGAACTCTTGTGGAGTCAGGAGACTCCTGTGCAGGATTTCAGGTGTAAGCCCAGGGGCTCAAGATCCAGGGTTACTTTGCTGTTATTGGAAGCTGTTCTTTAACCCCTCTACAGGCAAAGTCACAATCCCCTGGCCTGGCTCTGAGCAGCTCCGAGAGAAATGATTGTTTCCTCTTGAAACCATATGGAAGTTGGTTTCCAGTGATTTTTCTCTGGTGCTTTTGGGCTTTCCCCTTACAGAAAGGCATATTCCTTTTAGAACATGACACTTCTGTCAGCAAGATTTAGCTTCTGGCTCACTAGGCTGTCAAGGTTCCTCATTTTACTTGGCTATTCCTTAAAACAAACAAATAAACCCCCAAACCAAACAAACCCTTCTTACTATTGATGAAAGCTGATGTGTTGACAGTACTGGAGACTGTCATTCTCCTAACAAATAAATTTATGCAAGCAGTAGCAAAGCAGACCCTTCTGGCTTTTGTACCTCATCCCTAGCGTATAGGTTGAGCTGCTCTGGTGTCGTGGCTCAGCTGGTCATCCAGCTTCCTACTCAGGCAGCCCACAGGGACTAAGTTATACAGGCAGTGGGAGCTTCTGTAGGGGAGAGCTGTGCATTAGTGAGCTACTAAGTTGGAACAGCTGTCAGATCCATTTCCAAGTGTGGTGATCGGCAGGTGTATAGTTGTGCATTAGTGCAATGAACTGAATTTAAATGGGTGTCTTAGGGCTGAAAGCTATGTTAGTGACCTGAGTTGCCCTTATCCTAATTCTCTGTTTGTTTCAGTCCCTCTTGTTCCTGTCATTATGCCAAGATGACGTAGCTGAAGTTGGAGAGGGAGGCAGAGACCAATCAATACAAAAAAATCTATATTTCTGCTGGGGAAGAAAGAAACCAAAATTCACAAGTCTAATGATTCTTTCTCTAACAAGTGGACTCAAACTGTTAGGAAAGAAAAAAAGTATTTGTTACTGTTCTAGGTACACACTGAATGTTTCTGAGTAGGAAAGATCCAGAGCAGAGAAAGCAGGTGTCTCCTCAGAGCTTTATCTATCAGCACGTGAATCTGTGAGACTCCTTATCTCAGAGGAAAATATGAGGCTGTGTTCTAAGACTGGAAAATTGTTTTAATTGGTAACTTAATTTTTTAAAAATAATTTTAAGGTGTCTGGAAAAACAATGATAAGGAAAGAAAAAAATCTGGGAGAAATAAATGATCTCTGATAGGTAGGAATGCTGATCTACAGAAGCAAGCGTCTGATGCTGGAAATTCTGAAAGCATTTCAGCCTGTTTAGTGCCTTCATTGTGTGTGTCAACAAATGAATGCCACGTGGCTCCTGATAGATCCACATCTCTGGGAAAGGGAGGACTTGGCACAGTGTAAACTCTGTTGATTACATGGTTTGCTGAACCTTCAACCATTGATCTGTTACTTTGCTTTCCATATGGTCATACTTAAACCCACAAGGAACTATCAACCCCTTTGCTGTTCTCTTCAATATCTGCTATAAAGTGACTTATACTGGATCCTGATGAAGGAAAATAAGCTTCCTAGATGCTGATTGCTGCCTTGGGGTTTAGAGTGTATGAGGAGCCCAATGAAGCCTTCCAGAGTGATTTACAGGCTTTGCCATAGGTTAGCTTTCCCTAGGTACACAGTGTTCTCCTAGACATCTGTTCTCAGCTCATCTGTGTATCTTGCTCTGTTTGGGATTACTTGGAGCTGATGATTTTATAATTACACTGTATTTGTCATCTCCCCTAGCTCTGGACTAGCTTGGTGAATGTGAGAACTGACAGAAAGAAAGGAGCAGAGGTTAACCATAGGATTAATCTGATAAGTCATTACCTCTGTCATTAACCTCTACTCTTGGGCAGCACCTGGGGCAAGAGCCTTAGCTATCTGCTCTTGTTGCATGAGAAGAGGCCCAGGTTATGGGTATTTTCAGGCAGGGCCCCTGTGCATTTTTAGCAAATCACTTATCTAGAAAATGAAAGGCTCTACTAGCGAAGCATCAATATAAAAGGACATTTTAGGATATTTGGCTGACCTCTGTATTTCTCTCAGGAAAGGTTGAGGTATTTTCCCTCATTGATTCTCTTTCATAGCTATCAACTTGGAAGAGATGTCTTGACTATTCTAGGGCATTTGAGATGGCATGACATACCCAGAGGTTCTGTCATGAGTGCTTCTTATGCACAGGGGTAGTAACAGTACTAGTTCTGCATTTAGTTTCTACCATTTAATGTGCTGATGCATCTGGGGTGAAAAAGACCACGTTAAAATCCCTAGGGGACTCAAGTGCAACTGCCCCTTCACACAGGTCTGCCAGAGAAGCAGGCAGCAGGAAGCTCTGGGTTTGCTTGTTATGGGTCTCATGTGAAAATATTTCTGTATTGTTTGAAATGCTCACTTAACAGAAGAATGAGCATTTCCAGTGAATCCTAGCTGTTCCAGGAGGTTGTCCAGGCTGAAGCCAAGCTATAGTGCTACTCACACTTGTTCTATGGCCCACTGAGCATGTATTTTATATGAAAGGAATATATTCTCTACTTTATACAATTCTAAAACTGCTTCACCACAAAGGAATGAGAAAGCTGGACTCTAGATATATTATGATAGGGCGACCAGGCTGCTTCTCTATGAGGTAGGTGGAGATTCAAATTCCTTCTGGCAGGCTGAGGTTGTCAGAAAGTTGGTTTGTACCCTCCTGGATAAGTCTGGGCTCCTAGTTATTTGAAACAGAAAGCACTTGCTCCTCCTGGGAATTAAGAGGTCAACCTTGCTCTTCCCTCCTCCTACTGGTTTGTTATCAAGCAGGGAATTTTTAGACAGATGTCAAGCTTTGTTGTGCTGAGAGGATCTTTTCTGCCCTTTCTTCCTTACCTATCTACCTAGCCTGCAGTTATTGGGGGAGCTTTTTTTCTGAGTCTGTCCCAGCACTAAGAATTCAAGGGCTATTATACCTTTCGAGTAACCCTGTGATGGAGACATTGTGGAAAGAGGGGAAGGCAGTGCTGAAGATTTCCAAATCTGTGGAGGCCAGAGCTAAAAATGCGTGTCCCAAGCTGAAATCCACCCACCATCTGTCTCCAGCTCTAACATTCATTGTTCTTGATTGCAGTGCCATTTGCTGTACTTTTATTCACTCTAATTTTTATGGTTGCTCATTATCCAAGACAGCTGGCTATCTTCTCTTTAGCAGTTCTTTGGGATGTGGAATAGACCTATTTTCTACTGCTTGAGCACTGTGCCTTTGTGTGCTGGCTACTGCAAGAATATTGGGGACAGGGCATTGAGGAATAGGTTGTACTGAATTGAAACAGAATGGATGGATTCCAGTGTAAGCCAAGAAGAAACAGAGGCAAATTACATTGGTCCAGTTCAAGCTTGGGTGTTCTTGGGACCAGAAGTTACTATAAATCCTTTTTTTCCCCATTGTGTGTCTCATAATATAAACAAGAGCTGCTGAGCAAAACGTCCGGAAGGATGAAAAAAAATGCAAACCACATGGATCTACAAAAAATTCAGTTGTTTTATTGTCTGGGTCAAATTCTGTCTCCTCCCCCAGACAGAGTGCTGCTGGCAGGAGATGCTTTGCTTCATGGTAGCCAGAGGCCTTGGCAAATAGGCAGGACACCCCTGGGGGGCAAGGGAGGGCAGAGGAGTTCATCCCAGCACCGTGTTAATTAGATTGGTTATATATCCCCCCGACTGCTGAGCGTGTACTCTCCTGTACTTTTTATTCAGGCAGAGCTAATAGGAAGGAACATGTCACCAGAGAGCTGAATTGGGAGGTAAAAGAGAATGGGCATGGGGAGGAAGAGACTCCTTATACATCTCTTCTTCAGTTTTTAACTGCACAGGATCAACCAAAACTTTTTTCAATGCTCTTTGAAGTGGCTTCTTCTCTTGAGAGAAAGGCAAGGAAACAGGAAGCAAGCTGGAGGAAAGGTGACATCCTACCATCCAAATTCATCTCTGCAGTAAAGTTATGCTAGGAGTCTCACACATCCATCTGTGGCTTTTCAAGTGCTGTTTGTAACACGGCATGTTATTGAAATGCTTCAAGGATTCCCTTTGTAATGTGTAATTACTCTGAGATATGCAGTTCAGTGCCTATTGCAGCTTCTGTTCTGACTAATTTTAATGCAGTTAAAGCCATTCGTGGATCAAAGAAATTTATGCAGATGAAATTTTAAAGCTCGTGTAAAGAACAATTTAATAGTCTCTAACACATCAGGTACTTAAAAATCCTGTACTTGGTACCTCAGAACTTGGATTTTACTTTTCATACCCAGAGGACTTTGAAGCATATTTCTAACTGTCTGTTACCTCTCCTGAGATTTCAGAGGTGTCTCATTAAAGCTGATGTTCAAGCCTATTAAATACATGAATGCAGCTTCTAATGATGCATCTCATTTAGGTGAGCTGACACCAGGAACCAGCAGGGATCATTGCTGCCCTGGTCCCCCAGTGCCTGGGATAGTGAAAGCCACTTGGAGAAGTGCAGGATAATATTCATTCTTCTGTGTTGAGAGATACAAGCACAGTGTCTTGAAAAGGCTGCTGACTTCCAGGGGCACACCAACCTTGTCACCTTCTCACCCTACAGCTCCCCTCCCTCCCTCCCTCCCTCCTGAAAAGTGCAGCCTCAGCTCGAGGAGATTGCAGATGGGAAGCATCTGTCCTTGAGCTCTCAGTCTCTCCAGTCAGTTAATTATTAATCATCACAATATCCCTTGTGTCAAGCATCTGAGCTGTCCATGAAGCATGGAGAACTGTTTTATCAGTCGAGTCAGAAAGTTTTAGTGTTCTGCCACTCACTACTGTAAAGCTGTTGTTCTGTCAAAGAACTTAAGCACCCAGAAGTGATAGTTATCTCATCTGAGTCCACATCAGATGGCCTGGTACTATCAGGGGCAATAAATGTGCAAACTGGGAAAACACAAGAGAAAGTTAAGCTTCTTTCATGGGTCTGACAACAGAACTGGTGCTGTACCATTGCATGTGATGAGAACTGTAAAGCTACTGCAGTTACAGGTATATTGCCCATTATGAACACCTACCTACTAGGAACATACCTCAATATTTAGCTTCCCTAAAGGACACCTGCTGGGTTATTAAATCCTGGGTGGCACAACTAATTTTCTGTGAGTGTTGGCTGGCTGTTGTGCCTCTCTGTGATATACTGCTGTTTGCATTGCTTAGAATCAGAGAGACACTTGAGGTGGTATGGAGACTTACCTGCGCTCTGATTCAGCTTCTGTGCTATTCTAAAAGAGAGACTGAGAAGAGATAGACCAAAGAGCAGGCATGAAAGAAGAAAATCACTGAACTTGTCTCAAAGCACTTCTTACTATTGGGAATACTCAGAATGAGAACCTGCCACCCAACTCCTAGCTGGGACAATTCTAGTGGAAATGGAATGGCACCAGCACTTTATTTCTGGTTGAGGCATTATCACACTTTCCTGCTGCCATTTAAAATCCCTCTGTGGGAAGCCTTGGCTGTTGCAGGTAAGTGAACTCATTAAGACAGGATACACATGACTTAAATTGTGCTCTTTAGGAGATGATTAGGTCCTCAGGTACCTCTCTGCCCTTCCTTCTATCCCAGGATGTCTTCATGCAGAGTGAATGAAATTATAGTGGATCTGATGGGATGCTTTTTTCTCTGAGTAAATTGATGGTAGATTATCAATAATTAGCACAGCAAGGGTCAAACTCACTCTTCCTGTAGGAAGATAGCTTGTAAGGATAGTGCAGAAGGCAATTTTCCTCAATGAATTACAGCTGTACTGATTGCTGAGAAGTGGAGACAGCCTTGCCTGCCCGATGAGGATGGGGGTTATAAAAGAGTGGGACAGCTGGTCTAGAATAAGTTGCAGTTGGAGCTTGAGGTCCAGAGTTTGCTGCAGTTTGGGATAGAGGCTGCTGGCTGTGCTGTGAGGAGGAAGGGACATGCACTTGTGCAAGGGACAGACAAGGTAAGAAGATGTTGTGTGAGGAACAGACAGGGTTAGGTGGCCAGGTAAGGGACAGATTTGAGTTTGGCCAGTCATGCAGAAGGAAGAAGGAAACCTGCAGAGAGAAGGAGGAAAGGAGTTAGTGTTGTGTGGAGCTGCCTGAGAGAAGGCATGAGAAGTTTTTAAGATAATAAGGGACTGGTGATGGTGCCAGTTGTGTATGTCTTGATAACTGCAACATCTTCCTTCATTCTTTTCTAAGATACTATGTAGAAGACCAACTCTTATTTAAATGTCATAATAGATGGAGATTTTTTTTCCCCTCCTTTCAGTTCAAACATAACATTGTGTTCAATGATACCACAGTATTTTGTGGAAAGTACAAGTGCTTTGAACATGTGGAGATCAAAAACCTCTAAACAGATTGTTTCATGCTGCCAACAATGCATGTCCTTGGACTATGGCCAAGAATAACCAAACCTTCATTTTGAGTAAAGCACTGGATGTTGACAAAGAGAAGCACTCAAACTTTAGTCCTAGTTCCCATCTCAGTTGCATTTCTAGCAAGCCACTTCAATCTCTTTGCCTTGAGTCATCTCACCTGAAAGATACCCTGTTTAAGGGATGCTTGGGTGTTTAAAGCTCTGACTGCTTTTTGGCACCTGGGCTGTAGCTGCCTGGGGGGACATGACTCCCATAGGAATGGGAGGCAGCAGCCCTGCATCCTGCTGGCTGCCTGACCTGTGTCTGGGTGAGCACATGCCCTCTTGCTCCATCCCTCCTGCTTGCCCTGGCAACTGTCCCTGTCTTCCTGTCAATCAGGGGCTGGTGGTCCCAATCCCTTCTCACCAGAGCCTGCCTGGTGAGGGTGGGGATTTTCTGAAACAGTCACCCACCACACCTGCTCCTGGCCTTGGCCTTTACTGCCCTTTGACCACAGACAGCAGATGAAGTATTTAGAGACAGCTGCTATTTCTTCATTAGCATCCAGACTTCCTAGGAGAAAACTGCTGAAATCTGTGTCAGCTGAAATCTGAGTCAGAGGAAGCTTTTACTTCAGCATGTACAAAAGCAAGGGGAGAGTGAGGTAAGGGGGAGGGAAAGACAGAGCTCTATTTGCTATTCATTTAGCTCTGTCAGGAAAGCCCAGGCAGCTCAAGATGACGGTGTGTGAATTGCGAATGCGCAAGTTGCAGCGTGGTGGATGTTCAAGGGATGGAAGGCACAGAAGGAGTGGGTAAGAAAACAATGCAGCTTGAGGGGGCTGTGCTGTGCTTCATGACAGGCTATGCTAGCTCTCTCTGAGCACTTCTGTGCCCTGGACCTTGCTGATGGCACTTGACAATTTAAAGCAACTGTATCTCCATGCTGTGTTGCAGTTGTGGGGGCTGGAACAGGATACCAAGGGATCTGCTTAGCCTTTTCCACTCCAGGGCATGATCCTTTCTCGATCTTCTCTAGTGTACTTGCCATTATTTCCCTGGAGAAGGAAAAGGCTGTTATTCCAAATCTGCAGCTGAGGCTCTGGCTTGCAGAGAGACTGACTTGCCTGATGATAGGACATGAGGAATTGAATGGAGTGTCAGGGGAAGTTCAGACTGGACATCAGGACAAAGGTTTTCACTGGGAGGGTGATTGGCCAGTGGAATAGGCTTCTCAGGGAAGTGGTCACAGCACCAGCCTTTCATAGTTCAAGGAGTGTCTGGACAACATTTTTAGTTATTATAGTTTAGTTTTAGAGTCCTGAAAGAAGCAAGGGGTTGGACTTAATGATCCTTATGGGCCCTCTCCAATTTGAGACATTCTAAGACTCTATGATTAGGTAACTTGTGCAGTCCCTTGGGTTTTGATGTGGAGTTAGGATTGTGAGACTGTTCTTACTCTTCTCCAGCTGTGGTTGCTGAAAATGGTCTGATTTCTTTTTAAGGACTGTGGTAGGTATTTCAAAGTAAAGTGTTTTATTGAGGCTTCCCAGTTTACCTGTACTCTCCTTTGATGGAGTTCAGACAGCTTCCAGCACTGAAGGGAACTATGGGTCAGAAGCACTCTTCCAACACTCAGTCTTTTCAAAATGAAAGTGCAGGCCCTCTGTTGTCATGATTTCCCATTCAAAAGAAAACTCCTAGGATTTCATGGGACTGTACTGTGACACCAAGAGGATCAGAGATGGTTCTCTCCAAACCAATTCATTTACAGAGCATCTCTGGTAATACAACTCGAGAGGCTTTCTGAAAAGGTGTCACTCAGTAAACAGGGGTAAATGAGCCTGAACAATTAATGTCCCCCTTTTTTCCTCGTGACTCTGGATAAGCTTTGGACTGAGATAGGATGAGGTAAAGGAGAAACAGCCAGTCCCAGTTCTGCCCAATGACTTGACAACAGGATTACATTCATGTTAATCCACCAAAATTTATCCTCTGCTTTAGAAATAAAAACAATTGCTCTACGCAAGCCTGAAGTCTTTATGCTGACCTGTTTACACAGGTTATCACTTAATTTGATGGCTAATAGATTTGAAAATATTCTTGTTTAACTTGGTATTTGACAAGATAAAATGGTACCTAGGATTTTGGGGGGATAAGAACACTGGGGTTACAGGAGGTGATGTGGTTAAACACTGCATGCACATATGTGCTCTGGGGACAGCTTGACAGACTGCAGGCTTTTGGAAAGAACTAGTCTAGGAAAGGAGCAGGGGGGGAGAAGCATCTGCTGGTAAATAGATGGATAAAGATGTTCTGTGCTGCTTTTAAGGAGCACCAATCATCTCTATAACTTTGACAGGTGGCGGTGGGGCAGGAAAGGAGGAAGAGATTCAGAGAATTGTGTGGGTGGGGAAAAAATTAATCCTAATGAATTGGAAGAGCAAATCCACAGTGGGCAGAAAGCTTTGGATTTCTGCCCTGCTGGATATGAATAAATAGAAGAGAATCCCTTTTGCACGCAAGAGCTAATTGGGCAATTACAGTGTAATCTCAACCTTTGCTTAAATTGTATTCTGACTATCAAAGTGTGAGACAGATTCTCTTCCACAGGCTCATAAGGCTTGCCCAGTCTTTCAGACAGGTGAAAGCTCATATTTGGAACTCCTCCCTTCCTTTTATTTCCAAAGTTTCCTTTCCATATTTTTATTCTAATTCACAGAAAAGAATACACAAATATAAGAATGGCCAGACTGATTCAGACCAAGGATCTGTCTAATCCAATTTCATTATATTTCCCTCACTGCCTGCTTGTAGCCACAACTGGGAGATGGAGCAGCACAAGCATATATGATACTTCCTTCTAACACAGTCACACAAATTTAGCTCTGGGGCTTCTCTGAGCTTGAACTCTGCTTCTTAACTTAGACCTCTGTGGCTCTTTCTTCCATTCAGTTTTCTGGAGCAAATGTAACCTTCTGTATCAACAGCCCTTGCTGGTAGCTTGCAGGTGTACTACACTGTGGTGAAAAGCTAAGTCCTCTTCTGATTTCCTCACTCTTCCTACTTCTACAAAAATAAAAGTGAGAGGTTCCAGTATGGGAATCTCACCAGTTTTATTTTTGTGGAAACTAGAAAACTGATGGAAAGATTGAATTAATTTTTTCTGCAACAGTGGGTGTCAGATTTGAGTTCTCCTTTTACAGCTTTACTGTCACTTGTCTCTAAAGAGTTCTTTTCTGACCTGTTGGAGGAAGGATTGAAGAAATAAATATTACTGGAGAGGCTATTCTTCTATTTTATTAGGTCTGTCTAGAAGTTAAAAGTGAAAATGTTTTCCTCTACTCTTGAAAGGATAGGTCCTGAGACAATTTGAGTGAGGAATGATCAGTAAGAGTGCTGTATGAAGTGCTATCTGCTGGATACTCAGGTTCTGCACCCCTAATTTGTGTTCGTGATGTCTAAATCTTTATTGTGACTGCACTTGAACTAAGATTTGAGTGCCACAATGCCAAGCAGTTCCACATGCCAAAGAAACAGTGCATCTGAATGCTTCAAAAATCTTGGCTATTCTTAAGGCTTTAAAACTCAAGACTGATTCCTCTTTACTTCAACCATCTTCCAAAGGCTCACTTATGGTGTGAATCATGATATTTTCCATCCCATCTTTCTGCTGAACCTAGCTGGCATTCTTTCTCTCATGATTGTTTTTCTTCAGGACTGGCATCAGCACAGCAATTCAGCACCAGGCTGGTCTTGCTCACATCCATTCTGCAGTGCCATCTGATCAAACAGATGAGGAGTATGTGCCTTGCTAGGACTGAGTTGGAAGGGAAAGCAGAGAAGGTATTTGCAAACATGGGTGCACAAACCCCATGGTATTAGTGTTCAAGTGAGGTAGAAACCATGGCTGTACAGTTACACAGAATAGAAATTAAGCTCGTGTCACAGTAGGTGGTCTTTTTTTACAAAGAGAGAGGGAAAAGTGTGCGTTGCTGGCTGGTTTTTCTTTATCTAGTATTGTTTTCATGCTTGGTTACCTGGACATTACTGCAGGACAGCAAACCAAGGTGTGTGCTTACTCTCATTGTTCACCACATACAAATGTACTTTGGAGGATAAAGGAAGCTGAGAGTTAAAAAATTGTATCTTCTGTAGTTTACTTGCTGAAGCAGGCTGTCTTCTGTGCAGGCTAATTATTGCCAAAGAAAGCAAAGGCATTCCTAGGGATTCAGCAGCACGCTTGTGTAAGTCACCATGTTCTGGAAGGGGATGATTAGGAGAAAATTGCTCCTATAAGGAGTTTTGCCAAGGACCAATCTGCAGTGCTGCACCTATGCTGCAATACTGGGCTTGTTTCTAGGCTTGATTACTAAAATAGCATATGTGAAAAAAGACTGATTGTTGGCTTTGTACACAGCCTTGGGCATGTTTGCTTATTGCTAGCTGGCCACCTGATGGAAAGCAGAGGGTTAAAACACTGCTGCTCTCTAAGGCTTTGTTGTACACATACAGACTGTATTTATGTTTGCAGATGTGGTGCATGAGCACCACATGAGTCCTGTTTGCTTATGAAGTTTTCTCAGTGTTCTCCTGTGGAAGGAGGTAGTACTCCCCTGCTTACAATATGCTGCTGTTTGCCTTGTCCTGCTGTTAATGATTCATTTGTGATACCAACTATGAGCCTCAGCCATGAACTGGGGCTCCATCATATTTCACAAAGACATTTTGTAAATAGGAGCCAGAGAAAGAGTTCTGGCTCCAAAGAGATTACGAGCTACTTCTCATCTAGATCTGATAAGAAGCATGTGAAGACAGATTGGTTTATGAGCTCCATCTGGTGACACTAACCCCTCCTGAGATCTCCCAGTCTTGCAAGCAATCCTTCGGTCATGATGTCCAGTTTTATATTATTTATTTTGGGAATTGTATCCCTTTGTGGTCTCTTCCAGTAAGAGAGCTAAACAAGATTATTGTGATGTTAAAGGGAAGCACAGTAAAATGAATTACAAAAATTCTACTGAACTTGTACTTCATAAAGCAAATAGAACTTTTACATAAGATGAAATATATCAGGCTGGGCTGCTGATCTTATTTGTTTGATGAATCTGTTTACTTCTTGCATGCATCCATCTAGCCTGGGAGAAGGCAGATATATGGAGTGGGAACTGAATGGTCTCAGACCTATCCATTCATCACCTGCACAACTTTCATTGCTAGAGTGTCCAGATCACTTCCCTGCTATACAGGAATAGAAATAATTATTTTCTCTTGGTTTACTGGATAATTAACTTAATTTATGGCTTTATGACCATTTGTATTCCTTAGCTTGCATGAGTGAACTCTCAGAAAAGCAGCTCCAGGGAACTGAAATCTGCATGTACTGTACAATACGCTTAATCACTTAAGCAAGCCATGTCTGTATTGAAGCTGAGACCAACTGAATGGGGTTTTGCCCTTGTTCTGCATTATCACCCTGGAAAGAGGGTGATGACTTTAAGTCTCTGGTTCTCTGAAAAGAATTTCTGGGTCACTGTGGAAAATGAGTTGTATATAGTATCCTATTAAGAGCATGTGCTCTTATTTTAGATAGTAATCAAAATGGGGATGTGCTTGGAGTGTGCTTTTTCACTTCCAGAAATGAGTTGCAATCTGCTTTTGAGAAAGCTGACCATGGGCCACCATAAGGCCAAATAAGGCTTTGTTTTCCTGCAATAGGTATCTGGGCATCTAGAAGCTTCTTAGAAGGGCCAGTCTAGGCTGACAGCTTAATGTGAGAGCAGAGGTCTTTGATATTAGAGGATGTTGTGAGCTAGGTGAGGCATCACAGTGCTTACCTCTTTTTCCTACAGCAGCCTGGCCACAGTTTTGATTAGAGGTCTGCTCTGCATGCAGGAGGAATATCTGGCAGCTCCCTGAGGGATCTGGCAGACAATACCATTTGCACTCCATGGTACAAATGTGCAACCCTTTCTCTTTTCACTGAAGCAAATAGGAGCCAAGACATAGTCACAGTATCTAATGGATTTTTATAGAAATAAATACTAATGGGGGTGGTGAGCGGAGACAGAAGGAGGAATATTCCCAGGGAAACTTGTTACATAAAGCAAATTCTCCCCTTTGGTCTTACTGAAGTATTTCCTTACCTTCCCTTTTTTCCTTCAATTACTGATCTTACGGGGTACATTTTAGATGTGGAGATTCTATAAGATGCAAGTCTGTGAAGGAAGCAGTTGTCTGAATCTCTTGGGCCATTTCAGGTCTGTTTATAGATGTATGCAGCATATAGCAGACTAGCACAGAAGATTTGCCTTATTAGTGTAAAATGACTATTGTGCCCAGAAGAAAGGAAATATTTAGGGCAGCCTGAACGCTAGTTCAACACATGCTGTGCTGTTTATGAGGTGGGGGTGAGGAGAAGAAAGAAAGGGCAACTTTAGTGTTTTCCAAAGAAGCTTCACTGTCAGGTTTGTGCCTCTCCTTGTGCAGTGGAGTGTGTGTCACCCTTGGAAGAAGCAAGCACAGAAGCTGTCCCTTTGAAGGGACAAACTCCCACATTTTAATCTGAAGTGGTTTGCACACAAAGCAGTATCTTCATAGTACCAAATGCTGATGACTCCTTGCCAGGCACTACTCCTAGCAGCCATTTCAGCAAGGGATGGCTATTAAATGCTTTTAGAGCTGTACATCCACTGCTGCTCATTAAATAAAGACAGAGGGAATTTATGGAAAAAAATCTCAAACCCAAATCTCCTGTAGCCCCCAGCCAAACCAAAGCAGAGCACATTACATCAGAGTTGTTAAGACACTCCCACAGTTGTTTAATTTGTTCCTAGACACAGTGGCATGCTGCACATATTAATGATTTTGTTGTATCTTCATATGGGAGGAATTTTAAATAGTGCTACAGTCACTCAGCATAGAAGCCCTTGGGTCATGGTTTATAAACTATTTTCTCTCTGAACTTCCCTGATTGGTGTTTCTATATCAGTTTTGTGCCTTGTAGATGCTAATTATTCCAACAACCAATTTAGGCATTGAGCTAGATTATAGTTACCTCTTCTTGAGACAATTCACTTCTCAATGAAATGTTTCTTGCTTTACTGTTCTAATTTTTTTCCTTCTTCAGACCAGCAGAAGTGAGTTTGAGGAAGATGCATTTGAATCTCCAGGGTACACAGCATTTTATCATTGCTGTATTCAGGTTCCTTGCTTTCTGTTTCATGCCTTAAGTTCTAATCTGGGGATATCACTGCAATGCGATTCTTCAGTAGTTGTTCTGGAAGAGCAGAGACTATGCAATTATGGCAAAAATGCACATATCCATTTACTTGTATGAGGTGCAGAGAGATGACACACTGTATGACATTGGCACTGTATTTGAAGAGTTTTATCTAAGACGGGACAAACAGTGCAGGGTGAAAGGACAGGTTGCTAGCTGCAGAAATCTGTATTTCCCAGTATTTTTCTAAGCTAAGCTGGTTAGGCACCCTGCCAGCCAGGCAAGGGCCCTGGAACTTCTCCAGGAAAAAATCTCAGCTCACATTGTGAAAGGGTTTCCCCTATCTATGCTGCAGAATAGATTCTCTTCTCAGAAGCTTGGAGACAAATATTGATTTTTTTTTTTTTTTTTTTAATATTTTTTTTCTCCTCAGTAGCAAACTAATGTTAGTGGCACACAATCAATTTCTCTCATGGACACTATGAGGTATCTTCAATATGTGCCACCAAAGCCAGCATGGAGTATAGATTCCTTAGTGCTAACAGGCCCTACCCTGCTCTTTTCTGATTGCTGTTGGCCACAGGACAGGCACAACTGGTTTTGGTAAGTGAATGGGAATGGGATGGAGTGAGAATTTACATGTAATTTTGACTCTACACAGCCCTTGCACAGAGAGAAAATCTGGGGAATCTTTTTTTTACTTTTCTGAAAGGATTCAGATTCACCTGTGGGTAGGTTTCACTCCTGGCTATGAGGTGCAAATGCTGCCATTAGGAATCCCAGGGTGAGTCCTACTTTATGGACTTCCAGCAGCAAAGAGTGTTTGAAAGGAGAGCTGGGATCTTCATCTCCTTTGAGGATTCTCTTTATCTGAGTGTGGAGCTCACACTATAGTGGAATGGGAAGGTCTTCCATCCAGATTGCTGATAATGATGGTGTTAAAGACTTCAGGGTAAATGGGAATTTGAAGAAGAATTTGAAGGATCACAGTTTTGAATGTGAATGTAGTATCATGCTGATGAAATGTCAGTTTTGACCTGGTCTGGAGTAAATCTTTGGTATGTCCATAGCAGGGCAGGGAATACTTCTCAAGCTCTTGTTTGGCATCCTAGCTGTGGAACTATCCTTCATCAGTTTATCTGTGAATGTTCAAATATGCTTCCACCTCCTGTTTCAACCCAAGATTTCCTTCTCTCCAGTTTCTTTTTGGGCAGTAATTTTATTTCCTTTAATGTTTGTATGATTCTCATTCTAAATTTTTTTTCTACTGAAGATGTCAACTTTTGTCTAACAAATGTACTCTTGGCAGCCTACAGATTTCTTTGAAGTTGCTTCCTGTCTGCCTTGGCTCTCTAAACAACAGGTTGAAAGCAATATGTTACTGTGCTCTGCATTAATGGGATGGAACAAGAACTATTTATTCCATTGCCTGTGGTGATATCATAAGTGGACTTCTCATCCCTTTTTGATGGCTGTAGTTGCAATTACTTTGTTGTTACCTCAGTCTTCTCCAAGCAGTTAGCCATGTAGAGACTTGGCAGAAGTCAGAAATTATTTTAACCAGTTTCTTACTCTTTCTTGGTATCAAGAGAGTAGATGTCCCTGCCTTGTGTATCTTGGAGGCTGTTGCCCTTAGTGAAAGCATTAATAAATTGGATTGCAATGCAAATATGGGTATTGCATCCACTTGGCAGTCATCTCTGACAATAGAAAGTTGTAAGTGGCCTGCATGTAGCTCATCAAAATTTTCAAGGTTGTATGTGTTACAAGAAGGACTTTATTGTTAGTTCATTGCATCCCATTCCTTCAGGCTGCTCACAGCCTAGAAATTTTGGACATGATTCTTCCTACCTCTGCTATCAACTAAATATGGTTAGGAGAAAAGGCAGAATGATCTTGACAGCTAATCAAGGTTTATGATAGGAAACGAAGATTGAATTTTTTGGTCTGGATGACCTGACAGGTGTGAGCCACTGTCAGAGGATAAAAGAAAACAAAACACAATTCAGGAAAAAGAGTGAGCTCCCCAGTCCACCAAGGCATGAAGCCTTGTTAACAGGATGAGCAGACAGACTGTTTTGTCATAGATATTAATTTTCTCTTTCAGAGGCTCTGAAGGCCAGGGCTTGGATCCTGAAGTACTTATGAATAGAAACAGCATGGTGAAGGGTGTTTCAAACTATACTGTAGCTTGAAAGAGATTAGTGTTTTGGATGTTCTCATTAGAAAACCAAGAAGAGATCACAAGAAATCTGCCTCAGGTGGTCAGGCATGTTGGTATGCCTGGGTTAACCAAAAAGTAGGTATTTGTGTTTGCCCAGGCAGGAACATTCCAGAGGAGGGCAAGTCAATAAGGAAGAATCAGTGCCATATTAGCATTTTGCTCTCATGGAAGAGAAATTCAGGAACCTGAGCAGGGATCTTTGGTAGAAAACTCTTAGCTGCTGGTTTATTTGGTGGCATGAATCTCTCACTCTCTTCTGCTGGGCAGTTTACATGTGCATGCATCACTTAGAGAAGTTATGGTGATTAGGGTGTTTATCTTGGTTTTGAAAGACTGAAGTTCAAATTTCTGTTAATAATCTGCCAAAGCAGAGATGAACTTGTCAGCACTCTGGGGATGTGCTGCAGCTGTTTGTCAGTCAGCTGTTCTGTGGGGAACTCAGGGTGCATGCTACCTGCAGCCCAATACTCTGAACAAAGCAGGTGCTTTGGGCTAAGCAGGGCTGATGTGTCAACTGGAGTGTGTTTGCAAAGGATGCACCAAATGCCTGTTTTCTTCCTGTGATGCTGGACATTAGGATGGGTTTAGACTCTTCTTTGGTGAGAAACACTGCTACAGGTCCACAGAAGACAGCAAAGGATCGTTGCCAACAAGGAAAAGATGTTAATATTTCTTGGTCTGAGCAAGGCCACAGCATTACTCCACATCTAAAAATCATTTAACAGCCCTATCTGTTATTACAGTTCTCAGTTACATCCTTTCTGCAAGATGGACAGAGAGCCCTAAGGCCATATTGCTGACCAGATATGTCAGGGTCAATCTAGTTCTAGAGCCAAAGCATCTGCACTGTTTCCTGTCACAGCTTCTGTCCATGCTGTTGGGTATTTATCTCCCTTGCATTTTGTTTCAACTCATCTGCATTATTTGATGGGAAGCCTACTTACTGACAGTCTGGGCTGAGGGCTCACAGGTAGGGGTGCAGCATCTGAAACACCACAGCTGAGAATGTTAACAGCCTCCCTGACATTAGCACAGCAAAACATTTCAGACCATTCAATACTCTGTCTTGCACAGGCACACTAAGACTTTCCCAATATCTGAACTTTGAGTCATACAAATGTTTTCTTGTTCTTTTTTTTTTTTGCTGCCAGGAAACTTCTAAGCACTTAGTCAAAGTCTCTTTTCTTTTTAAACTGAGTATGTTGCTCCTACTTGAATCTTTTGTATCATTCTTATTCTCCCATAATTCATGTCAGCCCTTCAGATGTTTGCAGATTTGTCATTTGCAGTCATTGCTTTGCCAAGCTATTAGTGCTTCTAATTAATTCTTATATGTCAGTCTTGCCACTTCCCTGATCATTTTGCTGCTGTTCTTTTTCAATACCTCTCAATTTGTCATTGTGAATACATCTAAGGCAAAGTTATCACTTCCTTAAGTTTCTAACACATGTGAGTTTCTCAGGCACATTCCATGAGTGAACATATTTCATTATAATCCTGCAAATGGATGCCCTTTTTGTGTGGGGCAGGCTCTTAGCACTGGCTCCAACAATTCCCCCTCAGTGATTTCTGTTTGATGTCCCCAGTCCCACCCTGGCTCACTGAGCTGACTGCTTCAGGCACAGGCAGGAATAAAGTTTAGGGAAACAGGTGGAGGTTGGAAGAATGATATATTGCTTCCTGTATGCTGTGAACAATCTGCTATAAATACAATGTTGTGCACACAGACAACCAAGATGGGCTATTAGTGTCATGACTGGTGTGACAAGCCCTTGGGCTGGCTTTGTGTGAACCTACAAACAGAAGAGACAGGGATGGTCATTCTGCATTATTTTAGCCAGCAAATTGCCCCATGTCTCCATTGGTAAGGCAGGTTCCCACTCAAGCACTGAAACATGAGTTGGATGAGTGTTGGCTCTCCTCAACAAGAGAACTGTATTTAATGCACAGCACACTGGGTCAGCTGCCCTCTGAATAGCAGCTTCAGATGTGCATGCCTTGAGGCCAAGGATACACAGCAGTAAACTTGCAAACACCTCACAGGTGTAGCTGCAGGAAGGGAGCTCTGCTCAGGACAACACCTACCAGCAGTGTAGCAGGGTAGAAAGTGTAAACAGTAATGGAGAAAGCAGAAAATGGTAAGAGACTTCAAGTAATACCAGTATACTGAGCTAGAACTCTGCCTACTGTTTATAGGATGAAGCTGGAAGTGGAAATGCTGGAGGTATCCCATTGTAACTGCTAAATCTTGTTTGTGACTTTAAATTAAAAATATTCTGAATATTCACAAAAGTTAACTACTGAAATGCTTACTGCTTCCTTTCCACAGCCTGATTAATATTTTCTTCTGTCCTTGTACTCTTCCAGTAAAATCGCATTGCGTCACAACATTGAGCCATAAGTAGATTTCCAATCTCTCTCAGCAGCAGCATCAGTTTTTAATCCACACACAGCATTTTAGAAGCCTCTGAAATAAGCTCTTTATGCTCCTTGATTGTAAAGGTTTTACTGTTGGCTCATACGTCAGGCAATTCAGATGCATATTACAATAATATCTGAAAAGCTACAGTAAACTGTGAAGAAATTCTTCCTGAGAAGACAGCCTGTATTTAGCCCAACCTGAGAGGAAAAGATGCTTTGCAGAGAAGAACCTGGCTGAAATAGAAGAGCTGCTGAGACAGAGTTGGCTGCTGCAGTCCCACAGAGGCTCAGCCCCTTGCTCCTCTCAAGGCTGCAATAGACCATCTTGCCTTGGGTCTCCTCTCCTGGTGTCTGTGGGTTTGCAGGAGGGAATATGTTTAGCAGTATTAGTTTTAAGTATCAGGCTGTAATTTCTCAGGAAATTCCTGTTCTATTAGAGTGTATTAACCTGAAGGGTGGGGAGGTATCTTTAGCAGAAGCTCCTTTCATTCAAAATGCAGCAGAGCACAGGCAGTTGCATGCCAAAGGATGCCTTGTCCTTTTCTTCTTTCTGTGATTGCTCCTCAACTCTGTTCTTCAGCCAGTTCTCCTGCCTGAGTATGGAGTGTGGTTCTTGAATGGGGTCCTTGTGTCACCCTGTATCCTTGTCTCATCAGAGCTACATCAAGCTCTCTTGCTGCACTGAAGCTGCAGATTTCTCAGTATTTGAGAATGCTGTCCTGGAAGAAAACCTGTAGTTCCTGAGCTTTAATCAGCTCTGCCAGTTGGGTTGTTTGCAAGCAGGCCAATGCCCACACCCTGGGAACTGTTTTTCTTGCTACTTGAAATTTACTGCCTACTGCAACTGGAGGCTGTACCTGTTTGTAAACACAGACCATTTTACCTGCAGCATTTTGTTTCTTTAACAATGTCTGGAATTGTAGTTGAAAGTTAACATACTTGATTGAAGCAGTGCTTTTGGCTGATTTGATTTGGAGCGACCTGTTGGGCTTTCACACCTATGTCCATGATGTGCAGATTGGTAACTTTCTGCCAACAGTGAAGAGGACCTGACATAGGAAATGATCCTCCAGCTGGGAAGAACCGTGTTCAGTGTGTGCTGGAGTGAGGACCCACCCAGGTAGCTTTTCCCAGGTGTGATGTACCAAAGACAGGTCTGTGTCATCACTCCTCAATACTCTGTTAAGCTTTATTTAGTTGTTGCTCTGCCCACATGTATTTAAACCCTTTCTCACTTAATCTGTATTCACAGTATTACTAGGAAAATAGCATTTTAGAATTGATGAATATATGAGCTTTGGGCCCCTGGAGAATGGAGTGCAAGAGACATGGGTCACACTGAAATGAGCTTGGGTCTCACCCAATTGCAAATGAAAACTTGCTAATAGTAGCCATGCTGTGTAGTTGGACGTCATCCCACATGAGTGAGCTTTTGTCACTAGAGCTCCAGGGCAGAAGGGGTGAACAGCAGAAGGACTGGGACATATTGCAGGACTGTGTGCATGCCTGGGGCCATGGAACAGAAGTAAGCACTGCTGCAATATGACTGAAGAGCTCTGGATCTGCAGGAAGCCCCCTGTCCTGCATGTCTGTAGTTGAAGTAAATCTTCCTTCACCCCTGCAAACATTACTAGGGGAATAATTTTATGGGCCCTTTCTTTCCACCTCTGTGGGCCCAAGATTCTAGATCTTGATTTAGAAAGATGTACAAATAAACTCTTCTGAAGCTGCTGGCTGTATGCTGTAAACAGCTGGGATTTTATTTGCTGGTTTCCTGAAACGCTGTTCTCTAGCTTTCCCCTCCAGTTTATCTTTTGTGCTCTCAGATTTCTGGATCAATGCATCTCAGGACATAATGCTGAGGTATTACTTTGAATGTTCCCTAGCTGCATCAATCTGATGTTGCCTTTAAAAGACTACCTTTTGTGTTGAGATTTAACATTGCAGAGCATTCTCTTGGTGTTTGAGATATGACTGAGCAGTGGGTTTGTTAGTGCACAGTCCTTTGCACATCTTCATGAGGCTGCTTAGGTAACTTGACTGCAGGGGCAAGTACTGCCCTGGTGTCCTCCACTTGAATTTGTCAAGCCAAGGGTCTCTTCAGGAAGCCAGATCCCTCTAGGGGAGGAGACATCCCTAAAGGGACAAGTGCAGTGTGTGACTTGGCCCTCAAGAAGGAAAGGATTAAAATCAAACTCTGGTGGTCGGGCTGACAGTCTCTTATGGACCTGTGTTGACATGCTCTTTGCTCCTTGGCAATGTCTAAATATCACTCTTTACTGATTTTATTTTTTTTTTTTTTTGCTTTCTCCCAGAAGCAAAGCTCTGCCAGTGAACTCACAGTGAAAAGGAAGTAATCCTTCTGAATTACATGCAGATTGTGAGAAGAGATAGGGACAAGTTAGTTACTGTTTCATCATCTGTGTATAGTCATACCTGGACATCAAAGCACCAGATGAGGTCAGAGCCAAGCTCTGTCTAGCCTGGTATCCTGGCTCAGACATTGCTTGTGTGTGATACCTGGTGAAGAGTAGAGCTCTCTATGGCAATGGGTGCTCTGAGTTTGCAGCTATTTATTGAAATCAGATCTAATTAACAACTGGTGGATTTATTTTCTATACGGTCATACAGACCATAAGGAAAGAAGGCTTAGCATCTGTTCAGTAGTGGATGGGATCTGGTGGAGTGGAATATCCAGTCAGTATTAGGGTGATAAATGGAATTGCTTATGTGTTGGCTGCTCAGAGAAAGTATCAAGTGTTCAGAATATCTGAGATACTCATAGAAGAAGTCTTCTCCCCAGCATCTGAGGAGCTGTTTAATTAAATTGCTCAGCACACTGATGCAGGAAAGATTTTGGTGACACACCATGGAAAGTAATGAAGTAGGTTTGAAGTAGGGAAGAGAGAGTTTGTGATAGAAACTTCAATGTTATAGTACAGTATTAGCTGATGGTGGAAGTTAGTGGTTACACAGATGGGCCTCTTCTATCTGGAAACTCATGTTTCTGGCACGAGTTCCTGGGAACTCTGGCTCTGAAAACTCCCAGGATGATATAATCTGCCAGTATCACATCATCTGTTTCTCCATTCTAGACCTAAAAGATGCATGTCAATATAATGAAACTTTTAATTTCTTTCTTTTCTGGAAAGTTAGGGCATGGTTCATTGTTCTGGTAAGACTTTTACTTCTACCTCTGTGTGATGGATAACTGAAGTGAATAATACAAGAACTGACTTAGAGTATTTCCCAGAATCTAAACTATCTCGCTTATTCTGATCTTTGAACCAAACCAACAGAAAATAGGGGAAAACCTGCATAAAATTCTACTTCATTGGGGACCTTCCCTAAAAGCTCTTTACTGCACTACAAGCTAAATGCAGAAGTTCCTCCCTGGGTTTGAATTGTGAGTTCTGGGTTATCTGCTGCTGTTATGTAATGATAATAGCCTGGTTAGCCTTCCTCTCCCTCTCTGTTATTATATGAGCTCTTCTCTGTCTCTGTTGAAGATGGAAATGAGACAGAATGCTGCAAGTCCCTCTCTGTATGGTTTAGGGCACAATTTTCCAGGCAGTATGCAATGCAAGCATGAATCACAACTCCCTTTAAGAAACTGTTGTATTCAATTCCCTGGCTCTTTTCATCTGACTGAACAGGCTGCACATTTTTGTTTTTAATCTAAGCAATAACCAATTTACTCCAGAGATGAGTATTTGTTGACTGTTGCTGCTGTTCTTATGCTCAGAATTGCAAACCCCTTGGAAAACAAGGCCAGCTTGTGCACGTGTGTACAAACCTGGCTTCAAATCTGGCCTGGATTCTCTTTTCCAGCTCAGCAAGTGACTGACATGTTCACTTCAGCACAGCTTCCTCCCGAGACAAGCCGGGGGCTGAGCCAAAGTGCTGTGAGGCGTTCACTGTGAGTTCAGTCACACACTGGAGGCAGATTCGGCTGCACCCTGGAGACAGAGGTGAGATGAGGACAGTACAGCCATGATTCAGAGCTGCCTTGTACTTTAGTATTGCTAGTAGGTTGTATCAGTATTGTATCAACAGAACCAAGATGCAAATCAGACCCCACTTCAGTAATGCCCCTGTGTGATTGAAATGATTTGAAAGAAAGTACTAAGTCAGGATAGCTTCTGTTCACATTCAGGTATGGCTGAGGTTGTACTTCAATCCATAATAGCTCATTTAAAGGAATTAATACTGAAAAATACACCATTTAAAGACAGAAATGTCCCCATAATGGTCATAATCTTGCAATACCTGGCATCAGCCAGAGAAACCTCTTCTTTATATCTGGAGGAGCCTCCTCATCACATGTGCTTTTGGAGCTGACCTGGAGCCTGTCTCTCTTCCTGGAGCCGGGCAGGATGGGTTGCAGGGGCTGAAATTCTGTGCTGTGATCAAGAGTGCTTGGGGGACAGGACAGGCAGTTCTGAGACTGCTCTGCATGTATGAGGTGGTCAAGCCTCAGAACATTATTCTAACAGTCAAGGAGAGGATTTTTCTTCTTGCTTGTTTGCTTATTTGTTGTTTGGATCCAACATAACCTTTAATATGGAATAAGAAAAAGCTATAGCTGCAAGTGGCTTTCTGTGTAACTTCCTTGTTTGAAATACAAAGACTTGAGGCTATGCAGATAGCTCTGATTTTGATAACTGGCAAGAGTATTTCTAATTTAAAAAGTCTCCCTTCTCTTCCTATCAATTACTTCTCTAAACAAAGCAGCTGGCGTGACCTGGACATGTTTTGGTTGTATGCAATAGCTCAGCCTGAGGGAAGAAGACAACCTACTTACTATATCATCTGGGAGTTGTTTCAGTAGGATTTGGGAATCCAGTGTTTTTCTGAAGCTCACTGAGACTACCTGAGACTATCTGAGGAGTTAACTCATGAATGCCCCTTCAGTCAGTTTGCAGACAACACCCAGCTGGACAGGAATGTTGATCTGCTCAAGGGAAGGAGGGCTCTGCAGAGGGATCTGGACAGGCTGGAACAATGGGCTGTGGCAAATCATATGAGGGTGCAGTAAGGTAAAATGCCAGGTCCTGCACTTGGGTCAGAACAGCCCCAGGCAGTGCTTTAGGCTGGGGGATGAGTGACTGGAAAGCTGCCCAGCAGGAAAGGACTGGGGATGCTGGTCTACAGCAGCTGAACATGAGCCAGTGTGTGCCCACGTGGCCAAGGAGGCCAATGGCATCCTGGCCTGGATCAGCAATAGTGTGGCCAGCAGGACCAGGGCAGGGATTGTGCCCCTGTACCCAGCACTGGTGAAGCCCTTCAAACCTTGTGTTCAGTTTTGGGCCCCTCACTACAACAAAGGCATTGAGGTGTTGGATCAGGTCCAGAGAAAGGCAGCAGGGCCTGGTGAAGGGTCTGAAGCACAAGTCTGGGGAGCAGCTGAGGGAGCTGGGAGTGTTTAGCCTGGAAAAAATGAGGCTCAGGGGAGTCTTGATGACTCTTTACAACCATATATGATAGCAGGCTGTAGTGAGGTGAGGGTTGGTCTTCTTTCAGGCAATAAGTGACAGGATGGAAATTACCTTAAGTTGTGTAAAGGGAGGTCAGAATAGATATTAGAAAAATATCCTCACAGAAAAGGTTGTCGAGCATTGGAACAGAGTGTACAAGGAAGTGGTGGAGTCAGAGTCCTTGGAAGTATTTAAAAAATGAGGGGATATGGCATTGAGGTTTAGTGGTGAACATGGTGGTGGTGCTAGGTGATGGCTGGATTTGATGATCTTAGAGGTATCTTCCAACCATAAAGATTCTATGATTCTGTGATGAGATTCAGGAACGAGATTCTGTGGGAGACTCAGGAACTGAATGTAGGGTTTTGTGTCCAGGGCAGACAGGCTTTTGTCCCATGGTGTCATGTATGGCCTCCACCTCTATCTTCTTCCCCAGTCAGAGTGGAGATATTCCTGCTGCAGAAAACTAGGTGTGGGGAAGGGCAGCAGAAGGCAAGGGCACCAAATACCATGCATGGTGTTCAACCCAGGGCTCACTGCTGATGTGCTGGCCAGCAGCTGGGAGAGGCTGAGAGCTGACCCTAAAAACAAGGGTTTGCATAATTCAAGTGAAGTAAATGGAGGTTACACAAAGTCAGCAGAGGTCCAGCTGGGGTCAGGCAGTTTGCTGCCCTCCTGCAACAATACATCATTTGTGATAAAAAAACTCACAGAGAACAAGAAGTATTACAGCCTTTGCTGGAGGGAAATAGAACTGCTGTGCTGCCAGAGGCAAGCATTTTTGGGGACATGGCTTAAGATATCAAGATTAGCCATACATTAAGTCAGGCTTGGGACTGTTGCTTTCATATCAAAGCTACTGTGTTTGTTCACAGTAGCAGTGGCTTTGCAAAAAACATGTTCAGGTGATTTACAGAGCTACTGCAGTCATCATAAATACATAAGCAAGAAGTGCAAGCACAGTTGTTGGAGTATGCCAGACCTCTGGTTGCCTGACAGCAGAGGGGCTCTAACTCATACCATGGCAGCTCAGTGACACCAGACACAGGGAAGGAGCAGCTTATTCTGATTCCACAAGAAGCTGCTACCAGACCCAGAAGAGAATATTAGTTTAATGACCCTGTCATGTCCTTGTACAAGAACAAGTGAACACCACTCATTTTTCTTGCAGTGGTAGATTGAAACCAGAATTCAGTTGCTCTGGGTTACTAGAAGATGTATCTTCATTGCAGAGCAGCTGTAAGTGAACTGTAAATATACCAGGCATGGGCAGTTTCCTCAGTTCCTGAAAACATCATTTCTGTAGCAGTGCAGCTCTGCAGCTGACCTAATAAACACTGATGCTGAGCAGGGCTAATTATCTCCAATGCAGCATTGCTCTGGCATGGCTGTACAGCTCCTCACTCTGGAATTAGCTTAGCTGGGACCTGTTTGGGTGTCTGCACTGTCCTTCACGGTGTGGTGGAAACAGGCCCAGCACAGGGCTCAGCAGAGGAGCCTCCCACTCATGCACTGAGCTGCAGTGTTTCTCTGCTTTAAATGTAATGGGGCAATGCTGGGCTCCAGAGCAATGCAGCCACTTAACAGCTCCTCCTGAAACTTGTCTGACCTATTGGGGCAACAGACATCCATCTCTATGATCTCTTTGCCTAAAAACAAACTAATAATAAGTAGGGGTGCTGGGAGGTGATGTTACAAGGTATGTGAAAAATAACTGGGGATTCTCTTACTGAGGATTTTGAAGATTAAATAAGGCAAGTGAATTGATAAAACTGACTCAGTGCCAGGTATTAGGTAATAAGATAAATAATCACACATCCTCTAGCAGCTGGGTTTATGCAGGTTCAGGTCCAGTTGTATCTTAATACAAGTTAGTACCCTAGATAGAAAGGGTTAGATGAGCATTTTTTGGAGAGCTAATCCAATCCATCTGAATAAATACAGTGCCCACTTCTTTTGGTCTGTAAGAGTCTCAATTTGTTTTCTCAGGATAATTTCAAAATCATTCTTCTCTTTAAGATGAGTTGGAGAGATGAGGGATATACCCTAGACCAAGATCATGTGTTTCTTTTCCACTAATGCTTCCCAATGTGGCTTTTCTCTTACTGTAGTACTGGATAAATGAATACACCTCCACCTTGGGGATTGGTGTCTTCCACTCTGGCATCGAGATCTACGGCAGAGGTATGAAGTATTTCCCTTTTGCTACCTGCAGAACATGGGGACAACTGTATGGCCAGTCTGATATGGAAAAGCACCCCAAACTTACAGCTTTTGGCAAGGGATGTTTTGAGGAACAAAAACTGAAAAATTCAGCCATTTCTCTTTTCAGAGTCCATTGTGGAGTGTAGGAGAAACTCATGCAGTTCTGTTAAGAACCATGTAGTCCTTATTCAGCCTGTAACTGCAGCCTGTATAGCCTGTGCAGGTGTGTAGCAGGATGGCAGATAGGAGGAGCAATGATGGGAAGCCATCCTGTGGTGAAGGAAGGGGATAGAGCATGGGAGAAATGAAGGAGGGGGAACAGAGGTCAATTAGGAGTTGTCTTAAGGCCTGCAGATGTGTTTGTGCTAATTCCCTGTCAGGAAAAATATGTTTTCAGTAATTCTTTGTGAATGTGTGTGGTCTAGAAATCTTGGAATCTGGGTTTCCAGATATTGGAAACTGTGGATTTGAAACAGTAGAGTTACAAAAAAAGGAAAATTGTCTGAATGGGGTACAAGCTGATTAGAGCCACCTATTTCAAAAGTCAAGGGATCTGGAAAACATCTGTAGTGTGGGGAAGAGTGAACTAGCACCACAGATTTTGTTTCTTTTTTCAGCATTAAATGGGAATGACTTGGCTCCTCACTTATGGTACTTTTAGGCAGTGCCATGCAGTAGCCAGAGCCCCTGCTGGTGCCATTTCCATCTTGAGCACAGAGGCGTTCACAGGCCCTGTGACATGGCCTGTGTGACACCATGAGGATCACAGGCTGTGTTTCACAGGCCATGCAAGGTGGCCTCTATGGCAAGGAGGGACCCCCTGACCTGACCTGTGTGCTGAGGCAGCAGGGTACAATCAGCCTGGATTTCTGCAAAGACTTCCTTCCCACTCTCTGCCTGTAAATCCCTCTGGAAGTTTTGATTTCTCCCTGCTCTAGAAACTACTTCTTCCAGCTCAGTAGCACCACTGGCAGCCTCTCACAGTTTATCCAGATGCCTTCAATGCAGAACTTTCCACTGAGAGAAAGCCACCTGGATGGGGACAGAGACATTCTCAGAGAGTTTTCCTGGTGCTGTGGGAAAGCAGTAGTGCTAGCTTGGAGGAAGGCTGTGAGGGCATCCTCAGTCCAAAAGATATCCAGGCAGTGAAAGCAGCTTTCAGAGTCTGGCTGAAACAGATTTTGGCAACAGCCCAGCCCCTGGTGCTGATGTGAGCCATGCAGACAGCTGCCATAGACTTTTTCCTGACATGGCGTTCATTCAATTACTCACAGTCTGTTTCTTTCCTTGCCAGAGTTTGCCTATGGAGGGCATCCCTACCCTTTCAGTGGGATTTTCGAGATCACACCTGGCAGTGCTGTAGAACTTGGCGAGACCTTTAAATTCAAGTAAGGGCCCTTTTCTGCATCTTCTCCTCTGCCTCTGGTAGCCATTGGTGTAAGGGGAGCAGGGAAGTCCTGCCCTCTGGGTCCTCCTTTCAGTCTCCTCAGAAGTGCCCTCATTGCCATCCTTTACGTGATCCTGATTCAAAGACAGCCCTGCAGGGATTTTGGAGGTGGATAAAAGAGTGTGTACAGCAAACAGAGAGCAGTGATGAACTGTGTTTGTCAGGGATTAAAAGCACGCTTACAAATGAGTGCAGTTTTCTTTTCCCATTTTATTAATCTTCTGTGCTCCCAGTTTTGCCTGTTACACAGAGCAAATGCACAGGGGTAAAAAAAAAAGACTTCTCCTTTTATGAGTACAACCTATCTGTGGACACTACACAGAGTACCTGAAGCCATTGATTGCATGTGCTTATTGCTGCTCTGTTAGAAGGGACAGACTAGAGGAGTCTGAGAGGATGCTGCATTCTTATGGTGTTCAAAATGCTCAGACTGTGGGACTCTGGGTCAAGGAAATGTCCATGGTAGGGGAGCTTGACTTTGCCAGACTGCCAGTTTATGTTGAGGGCCATTTTAGAGCAAGTGCTAGAGTGAATATTGGGAGAAGAAATAGGTTTCTGCATCAAGTTTTCAGTCTCCTCCTTCCTGGCCCAGGGGATCCTCTCAGTTGTGGAAAAAACATCTCCTCTCTTGTAAGAGAAATTTCTCTTCTGGGATGATGGGTGGAGTAGGAGTAGACTCCAAGAGCTGGGACTTCCCTGGTGGTGAGCAAGAAGATCTCAAGGCTGTTGCCTGTGTGATAACTTGCTTTGAGGAAAAGCTGTGGATATTATTGTGCCATTCTCTTAGTGACAGTCTCTGACAGCCTCAGAACATTTTAAGTCTGTCCTTCTTGCCAATATCTGATTATTTCCTTCTCCCTTGGTATGCATGACACTCTTCATTGTATCTTTCTGTTTTTCTTGTTGTATGTTTTGTTTTTAACTAGAGAATCCATTGCCTTGGGCACTACAGACTTCACAGAGGAGGACGTGGATAAGATTATGGAAGAGCTGGGCAAAGAGTACAAAGGAAACGCGTACCATTTGATGCACAAGAACTGCAATCACTTTTCTTCTGCTCTGGCTGAGGTGGCTTTATTTATTCATTTATTTATTCATTTTTTACTGCTTCAGATCTGTAGTTACCTTCACAGAAAGGGACATGGGGTCAGCACACCCTGCCAAGTCAGAGCCCATAACCAAATATTCTGTCTCAGCCTTTAATATTTTTGGAAGCCCTTTGCTGTTGAAGTGAATGGGATCAGGAGGTAGAGATGTGGCAGGTTTATCACATGTTTGTTCTAAACTGTGTGGGAAAATAGAGTGCTTGTAATTTGATTCACTGAGCAGGAATTGAAAGGACAGACCTGGTTAGCATGCAAATGTGCATCATTTTTATAACAAACATAAATAACAGTGTATGATCTGCAAAGGCATAAAATGGTTTATCAGTGTTTTGGAAACAAAAATTTGCAGTATTCAGAGAGTGGGCATTCTTTTTCTTTATTTAATCTGCACCATCCAAACCTATTAAAAAAAAGAATTGATTTTCTTGTAGACACCTTCAGTGCTTATTCACTTATGTTCTTAATTCCACTGTGAGGTTTGAGAAATTATATAACAGAGCTGTTATTTCTATTCAGAGACAACTGAAGCACAGAGAAACACAAATTTTATTCCATCTATCTGCTGATTTGAGGTACCTGATTTTTGATTCCTAAAGATGTGATTATTCTGGGGGGAAGTTGCCTTCCTCCTCAACTCCCAGATGAGCTGGTTAAAGTGTGCTTCAATTAAGGAGTGAATATTCAGCATTTCTGTGAATCTGATTTCCAGATCTTAACCCAGTGTCAGAAAAAGATGGGAAAAGTACAAAATGGAAATGACCTTCCATAAAAATTCTTCCTGTGCTTTCCATACTTGCTTTATGGCAAACTCAATGAGAGAATATAATTTGTCATGATAGAGTAGGACTGCAGTAACAGTGAAACTTTAATTTCTCCCTCTGGAATCCCCATCCAAATGATTACACATCCTTCCTTTCTTCATCATATGGGGCAAGAGTCCTATGCCAAGAACCTCTTTTCCACAAGTGTTCATTCATCCCCAGACAAGCCCATCATGTGTGGAAAAAGTACTGTATGATTTTGTAAGAAAATACCAAGTGAATCTGGGAACCAGCAATTGACTTACAAGGGACATGCTTAGGGTCTTAGGAACACTAATTCTTTATTGGTTCCATCCTTATTAATTATATATGGAGTCCTTCCTGCAAATGTTAGCAAATTAAAACAGACAGGAAGGAATTGAATTGGTACAAACAGAGAATGAAGTTCCAAGCAGTACAGTGAGTAAATCCATGTTTGCCACACTACTAATTTGGAATAAAATATCAAACAAAACAAAAAATAGGAACTTTAAAAATTATGAAGGAAATTCAGGATTATTAGGAAAAGATAAAATTCTTTACGTGCAGCAGTGAAATAAAGTCACTGCTTACTATGTACTTTGAAAGGTAAAATGTCTGTCTTGTCTCTGAGCTATAAGCTCAAAGCCATTCTTCCTTGATTTTACTGCTACACATCAATGTATCCCTCACTGCCCCTTCCTTGTCCAGCTTTCCTAACACAAGCCAAGTAAGAGGTCTTCTACAAGAATTAGTAGTGTATTTTAAATTTTGTTTTCAACATGCTTTTAGTAGGCATCTTTACAGGAGTGGAGTTTAGGGTTAAGTTTTCCTGTAAGAGCTTTTTTGGTGGATTCAGAGCACTCATTCATTGCCCTGTAACCTTCTAGATTGTAAAGCAAAAGCCTGAATGGCTGGTTCTGACACTTCTGCTCCCAGGAGCAGGATTTTCTCAAGATCTATGTCAGTTTAAATAAGTTCTTCATAGGCAAGCAGGATTTTTTGTTGTTGTTGCTCTTCACATATGTCTGTGTTTATCAACCCTCTCTAATGCATTACAAATGCAACCCCGGAGGAGCTGGAGAGCAGGTCCAGGAGCAGATTGTCCTGGATGGTCTCTAGCACAGGGATACAGAAATTAGGAGCTGAAATGCTGATAAAAATAGCTGGTGGTATGACACTAAGCAAAAGTCCCAGCCATTCAATAAGCCTCAGTCAGCAACATGAGGAGTATGTGTGGCTGCTTTACAATAGGTAGCCCCATCCATTCTGGTGAGTACAGTCATTTTGGTAATTTGGAGCTGGGTGAGAAGTAGCATAGCTTATCTTGGGGTACTTCTGACGTTTTGGAGGAAGTCTGCTTGAAATCTATTGAGACAGAACTTAAAGTTTCTATTCTCAACATTTGAATGCTTGCTTTACTTCCCAGCCCAAGTGACTTTTTTATCTTCTTCTTCCTGTAGTTCGCATTAAAATGAAACAAACCAAAAATCACCCCATTGGCAAGGTCCAGTCCCTTCCATGTAGAGCTACAAGATGCATCCTCACAGTGCACAGAGCATGCTGGCTGAGTGATGACTGGCTCACAAGTCTGTGTCTGTATGTGTCACCATATAGGCCAGAAAACAGAAGTTATATTTGTGCCCAAAAATCAATTCTGAGATGTGTCTCTTTAGTATTTGCATTGCTCTTTTCTTCAGACTCATTATCTGTGAGGGAGTAATAACAACAACAAAAATATTTAGCACCTATTGTAGCATACTCATTATAGCATACTGTCATATGTGACAGTTAAAGACAGTAAACTGGAAAAGTTATTCAAAGAATTAAAAGAAAAGATGCAGAAATTTTGTGTGCAAATTCTTGATCTCTCTGTTGCTGTAGTCCATCTGAAAGGTGATGCTAATAGGTACCACAATGCCCTTTCACCCCAGAGAGGGTTTAGGGTGGAGGATGCTTTTTTAGCATGAAAGAGGGAATGCCCATCTCTGCTCCCAACAGCCCTTTAGGCTTTTCTGCTTGCAGGCATAAACCATTGTGCACAGTTAAGGGGATGGTGGCTCTGAGCCTCCTGGGTAATGCCAGGCAGGTCACATCCCTGTGCTGTGCCAAAGGATCCCCTCCCCGCATCCTGGGTTATTTGCTTCCTTCAAAAAGGGCTCTGAAATCTTTTGGTGACAGCTCTCTCATCTGCCAGCATTAGTTATCTGGTTTTTGGCTTGTATTGTTCTGTTTCAGCACACAAACCAGGGGCAGAGCTTTATAGCTGAGTGGTGATGTCAGTTCATGTGTGCTCACACAGACCTGTCTGGCAGGCTTTGAGGTTCAGTTGTAGCCCCTGTGCCAGGGACCTGTGTCAGGCACCTGAATTTCCTCAGCTGGCTTTGGGCTTGCTCATCAGTATCCATACAGAGGCTGTCCCTGTGGCAGGGCCATGGGCTGGGAGGACAATGCCATCTGGTCATATAGACTGAGGGTAAATGTAGCTCTGTGTGCTGCTGGCTGGGGTCACAATTCTGCAGAGAGAAGGGAAAGGAGGTGTAAGACTGGCTCTCCCTCCTGGGTCAGCTTCCTCAGGGTCATGCTATGAGACAACCGTCACATATCCAACTGCCAGGACTTGTAGGACAGATTCCACATCCTCAGAAGGACTCCTGAACCAGACTTTTTTTTTTTTTTTTTTTTTTTTGCTTTCTTTTCCTTTACCTGTATTTTCTCAACAAATAGAAAATCCATTCAGAAATCCTCCATCTATGTCTGTTTATGAAACATTTTTTCTGTCAAATTCACATTTAATACAATGCCTTGGGTCTCACCATGATAACTGGTAAGATCTTTAAGAGTTATATGCAGGCTGACTGCTGATGGTTAGGGGCACGTCTGGACCTATGACTGCCACTGTGCCTTTTGGCCATGCATCTTGAAAAATCCCTGGACTATAGAAGTCCAGCCAGGCAGCTAAGCTGTACTTAACCACTGGGCATGCCTTTGATCTACTATCCACCTCTAAAAGAAAACAACTCACTTTGCAGTGCAATTGCAGCCTCATTGTGTGCTGCTGTGGAATTGATCCTCTCCCTGAATCCATGCATCTCTTCTGAGCCTTCTGAACTTCCTGCCCACATCACTTGTAAGATGCAGGGGGCTTTCTTTGTTATTTTCTCATTGCCACTTAGTTCTGAAGTTTCTTTATTCCCTGCTGCAGACTGTCAAGCATATTTAACTTGCCCAAGACTTAGTTCTCTCCCTGCTTTGCCAATTCCCTATGGACCTTTAAGGAGCAGCTATTGGAACAGGGGCATGGATAGCTTGGTCTACTCACAAAGCAGCTTCTCTGGAAAGAAAACAAAGAATGCTGCAGTTTCAGCTGCAGCATTTCAGACTTCACTGCCTCCAATGCCATTTTATGGCAGCTTTCTCAGTAAGTGAACATGTTGCATGATCAGGAGTCTCTTCCTGTGGATTCTTCTTCACTGGGAACTGTGGGTTATACAAGAAGTGAAGAACTACCAGAAGGAATAAGTGTATGCACAGCATTTCCATTAGTATTGAAGGAAGTTCTGATGTAAAGCAGGGCAGATGTTCCTGATGGATAATAGTAAGAAAGAAATCTGATGCATTCCCTGTGCATTTGCCCAGCTTCAATTTAAGGTCACTCTATGCGCACCACTTTATATCCCTTTGCAGCCTCCCTATACCCTCACCATCTATGTCAGTGTGGAAATGTGAGAGGACCTTGAATCAAGCAGTGAAAATCTAGTCAAGGTGCTTCAGCCACTTGATTCCTGCAACATGGTGTCATGATACCTGTATTTGAAAATCTCTTGAGCAAATTGTTTGTGGGTTGAAATGAAGAGGTCCATCAGCTGGGATTAGCAACTTGCCTACAAGAAGCTTACTCCTTTCATGTTGCTTATGCTGACAGTCCCCAAAATGAAGTAGTACTATACTCTCTGAAGAAACTGTCTAAGAGGATGGGCAATCCTTTTGGAGGACTTATGCTTACAATTTATGCAAAGAAAAATCAGTGAAGTCATCATCATCAGATCCCAAACTTCCTGTCCTGTTCTGAGTTTATGGACCATTCTGTGCTTTAGCACTCAGTGGGGTTTCATTCTGATGAAGTTATGCATGAGTGGGGAATTCAGTCAGGACTATGTCAAGATTGGAAAAAGCCCTTCCTAACAATCCCCTGCAATCCTCCCCAATGTATACTTACAGCAGTATGTTCAAAGGGCTCTTCAAGCAATTGCAAAATATTTATGTTCTTTATCAGTTGTCCTGACTGATGTAAAAGGCTATTTAAACTCTCCCAGATGGTAAAAAATACTGGATTTTGAACATTAGAAAAACATTTCAAAACAAAACAAAAAAAGGCTAAAATAATTAGTTCCTTCCGTAATGTAAACTGTTGAATTTCCTGATTCTTTTAGAACATGGAGATTTGAGATAGAAACAGGACAGAAGTTACGAATTGCTCTAATGAAGACACAAAAAAATTCCTGCACTGTAAGTTCCCTTGTGAGGACCCAAAGGTCTTAGGTCCTGTCCCTGCTACTGCTTTGCAGAAGCACTGGTCACTGCAGCAGTGGGCCACAAGAAACTATGATGTGAGGTGCCAAGAGAGAATTGTACTTATATTACACACTTTGTCCCCAAGTCTGTGCTTTGGGTATAGGTAAGGGTAGGAGCATACACAGATACAGGGAATTGTGAAATTGCTGTCAGAAGGCTCTTTTCAGTGCAGGAGCATGGCTCATGATTTCCCTGCAAGCCTACAATAGAATTTGGACTTGTGGAAGGCAGATCCTGGGAGAGGCAAAAGCATACTTGGCACAGTTTGTACTTCCAAACACAAGAAAAGCTGGAAGGTTGACTAACAGGGTTTGAGTTTGGGTGTATAAGAATATGAGTCCTTTGGATGAGTGGGCATATGATGAGTGTACAGTGCCTGAGGACAGCTTCTGCACAGGAGATAGCAGCAACTAGAGGGTCAGAGGGAGGATGAAGGTTTACTGCTTTGAGGTTCTTCTCCAGTCTGGTGCTACTCCTCAGTGTTGAGTGTAAGGATCGCACATGTCACTGGATCTTAAAAACTCTGACAAAGCTTTTGCTTCTTGGCACATTCACAAACAGCAGACAACTCATTTGACTTCTCACCAGCAATTTTCTATGCTTCTGAAGTTTTCTAAGTAAGCTGTGGAGCTGTGTTCTTACTAGAGTGACGACAGTTGCTACAACACATCTCAGAAAAGGACAAACCACCATGAGAAAGGAGAAAAACACCTCTGAATCAGCACCATAACTGGAAGATAAGTGAAATGAGTCAAGGAAAGCACTCCTCCTCCTTTCATTAATGTGATTACTGTCAAGGAACTATCCTATTTAAGGAAACCCTGCAGCACCTTGTTATTGGACACACAGCACATCATTATCAAAGAAGTGTGGCTTCTGAGCATCAGGGTAGGCAGCCCCTTTTAGTCCCCAAAAGTCTTACAAGTGCTGGGAAAGCAAGGAATTCAGTGGGTCTTATGGGGCCTTTGCATAACATATGAAGTTGATGTTCATTATAATGAGGAAATTAGTTGAGAGGCAGTGGTTGAACTGACGATGGCAGTGGCAAAAGATTTTATTCTTGTATTACGTCTTTCCTTCATCTTCTTGAAAGAAGAATGATCTCTTTTGGATTTGTATGAGTAATTTATCTTAAGTACTGGAAAAGACCAAAACATTCTGTATACCCTGAGAAACACCTGAATGGTCTGGTATTAATTCCCTGCAAGTTTATGAAAGTAGAATCTCACTTACACCACTGAGGGGTGATGAAGCACAGTCAAAAATCCCTCTTTGCTTCCTAAATTATCTTGTCTTTCTCTTATACCCAGAGAAACCTATTAAAAAATATCAGACCCAACTGTGAAGTTAGTGCCCAATTTGATCATTCTTCACAAGGCCATTCCAAGGTCATTTGGATTTCAGGAATTAAAAACATTTTGGGAAAAGAGATTGATATCTCCATTATCCAGCTTCCTTTTGTACCTACTGATCCTTTTTACTCCTCTACTGCTTTAAATAGTAAATGTTTCCTTATTGCTCAGCATTTCTTGGTCCAAATGATTGGATCTAAAGGACAGGGCTCAAAGATGGTATCTGGATACATGGTTAAAATTTGAACTAATTATTAGAGTTGAACTACAATTTTTGGAGTAAAACAGGTATTCAAAAGCAGAGCCTTTTAGAAGAATCTGATAGCTTTAATAAAACTATTCCTAGGATGTATCATGGGTTCAAACAGAACATTTAGCTGATGAAACATACTCATTCACAAGTAACTGAAAGAGAAGATTGCTGAGGTGCAGGAGAGCAAGTTGGACCAAGGATTTATTTACCTTTTGTCCTATATTTCAGGAAAAGTTCTCCTGAATATCAGCCACAAGATGTTCTGAAGCAGGGAATTCCTTAGCCTCTCCTCTGGGAACTGTCCTACCTCAATTATTTAAATAAAGAGGGAGATAACACATTTCAAAAGGAGAAGAGAGAGGCCTAAATTGGAATTTTTGTCCTCATTTTAAAAGCTCATTTTGAAGTTGTAAAATTTTCAGAAGTTTTTCGAAAGAGAAAATTATTTTGGAGAACTGGTCATCTTGTCCTTGAGGTGAGGTGGCTCTGGAAAATACATCTGGAGGTTATCAAAGTGAGATGGGCCTATTCTTTGTTGACAAAGGAGGGAAAGAGAGTCTTCTAAGCCTTTGAGATGGCTGAGATCAGCCTTGGTAAATTCTTTAGCATCCTAGATGAGGCTGGTTCCTAGAAGGTAGGATTATGAACCCTGTCCCAATCAAATAGTTTGCAGCTAGAGTCCTAGAGCTGCAGCACTACAATGCTCAGCCTAGGAGGTAAATAGCTTCCAATCTGAAGTCACCAGGACTCTTAAATCAGCGAAAAAGGATGGTCTCCAACAGGAAATATCTTGAAGATTAACAGATGGAGTCTGCACAGTGGATCCTGATGGTTACTGAGGACTGCAGCAAGCATCTAACATAGCCATGATGGATGTTGACACCACAGGGATATTATTATACCTGCATGCCAGATGGAAATGCTTGGTGAAGCCACACACCTGAATCTCCTTGAGAGGCAGGGCATGATCCTGGTGCAGTCAAGTCTGCTTGCAGGATCACTGGGTCTAGGATGGGTGCCAGAGCTTCTTTATCCCTTCCTTTGTATTATTGGTAGAGATCTGCCCTGTTGATAATAGCAGAGGGAGACATTGTCATTGCATATCAGTGTGATGTAGGAAATGTGCATCTTTTGTGACTGCAGTGCAGCAGAAGATATCTCTGTGATTGGCTGTACAGCTATGTCTGGTGTATACTTCCCTGATGGTGTGGCTGTCCCAGTTGTCCTTTGTCAATATGGCTGGAGTTTTAATAGAGCAGAGGGATTGTATTTTACTTGTGGAGAGTGTAGAGAAGTGACAGGAGATGGTAGTCAGTGCATATTATTTTCTTTCTGAATATTCACCCATCCTTTTTCAGCCACAGCAAAACTGACAGCACATAACAAGCCTACATCAGAATCCTGCTTTCTTCAGAGAAGGTTGACTTATTTCTCTGAAATAAGGATCAAATGAGGGCAGTTTTTTAATCATCAGTGAATAATTCAAGACTAAAGCTTTTCAGGTCCATCCCCAGGCACTTTCCCATGTGACTTCTTTATCATCAAATTATTAAAATCTAGGAAGCTCTCCTTAGCCTGAAAGCTATCACAGAGAAAGGATTAAACACCAGAAGAAAGAGGTTCAGGTGGCATTTGAGTCACAGGCAAAAGCTTTTATAATCTTTAGCAAATCCTAAATAATGCTGATGTCTTTCTTAGTCAACAATTGCTTTTCAGCTGCCTCTGTTGCAGAGGAGGTAGGTGTTTTGTTGAGTGAAAACCTATGTGCAATTCTGTTAATGGTAAGGGAGACAATGCTCCCAACCAGACATAAAAGACAGAAGAAAATTAATAAACAAACAAATAAGCAGCCACAGGACATGAAAGAACATTAGGAAAACTTTATTTCCTGGTGCCTAAGCCAGTCCTCAGTGAAGCTGATGGGAAGACTTGCTTCACTGCAGCAGCCTTTGAATGTTGTTAGCTTCATGGAAAACAGACTGTGTTTGTTTTCTGGTTTTTAGCTGCCACATATGTTTAAAAGAAGCTTATTTATAAAGATGCCCTGCACCCATGAATTTATTCTCATGGTTTCAGATGGATGTAATTTTTCATCTTGCTTCTGCCTGTATGCATGCACAATTTTGACTGCATGCAGTTAAAAAATTGCAGTATTGCATTCCTGATGTGGTGTCTCTGCAGCAGTAAAACAACATTTTTAGGTGTAGGTTGTGTATAAGTTGAAATTTATGAAGTCTTTGGGAATTCCTTAGGATGAAGGCTTCTATAAAAATATTATTTTCCCCCCCACTGTTAACCTCTCTAGCCTTGCTCTCCTGAATAGCCCAATAAAAATTATTGCTGGGATAACTTTTTAAATGCACTTTTCAGCTCTCAGTTCATCTTCTTTCCCCATTTATCTATTTGTGCAGGAGAATTATATGAGTTGGCAGGTAATTTGAACACAGATATCAACCCCCTTAAATGGGAAGATTTTATCATATCATTTCAGTTTTTTGGAAAAGGCGTGATTTTGTCACAATATATATCTCTGCAGGTATTTTAGGTTTTCCCTATAATAGGATCCATATAGCAAAAAAAAAAAAAAAAAAAAAAAATTCTAAAAGTGAATAAGTGATGTTTTAAAAAGTGATATAAAAGTGTTAAGAGGAAATTTAACAAAAGAAAAATATCTTGAGCTCTGTGGGACTGGTGTAAATGTGGTGGGTTTTTCCACCTATTTTATTTTAACTCCTTTTTGCATCTGTCTTACCAAACTGAAACCCCTGCTTCCTTACCTGTTCTAAATGAGCTTAATACCTTGGGGCTAAGTTAGTTCACACTGTCTGGGGAGTTCATTCCTAGTCACACCCTCAGAGAGCCTTTGAGTCTGTGTGTGTGCATGTGCCTGAGAAGAATGCCTCCTTTCCATGAATGAAGATGGCAAAAAATACCCCTGTCCTTTTCACCACTGCCCAATGATAAATGAAAAGTGTAAAGAGTGTAATGAACTGTTTGAATATGTTGAAAGGCTTTTGAGACTGGAACCTTTTCCTTAGGAGTCCTGCTAACTCATACAGAAGATCTTTCTCCATTACTCTGAGTTCCTGTATTCTCCCTTCTAATTCTCTCTTCATCTGCAGCAACCTGCTTCTCAGTAATGTTAGGAAACAAGGCTTGAGACTGAAACACAAGATTTTTCTGGTTATCTATGTAGGAAAAACAGACACTTTTAATGTCTGTCCCTCCATGCATATGGGCTGACCTCGTCATGCTCAGCATGTCCACAACACTTGAAAGGATGACCTTGTTAAACAACAGCTGTTCTCAGCCACTGGTCTTGAAACAGCATCTGCTAGGAGAAGGCAATTCCTCTTCATCCTATCATGATAATAGGAATGAATTGCAGTTGTTCATTCATTTGGTGGGAGATTCTTTATTTTAAATGCCATTGACATGCCCAGACTCAATTATACTCAGCTCTCCCCAAATGGCCATCTGAGGCCTCTTGCTACCTACCCTATCACCCTGCAGCTGTTGGCTGTACTTACAAGTGTTCATTACAAAGGCCTTCGTGCTCAAGAGGGCACTGCCATGCTCCAGTGTTGGTATGTGACTAATCAGTGATGCCACTCAGAATTCAACTCTGAATGTGGCTCAACGAGATGTCACAATTGCAGCCACTGTGTCTCTCCACTGGCCTGGCCAGTGAAGCTGAAACAGTGCTGAGTGCTGAGCCAGCTGTCTCATCTGACCCAGAGCTACCTACCCCATCACCTGAGCATTCAGGCTGCTGCAGAAAGGTAACTCTGCCCTTCTACCACACATCCACAGAGGTGACTGACATGCTTCCAACTAGCTTCACAGGGGGAGCAAGACCATGGGTATTACTCCCTCCTTTCAATGCTTTCCTTTTGTCCTCACCCCTTCCTGCCTAGTCTCAGATGGTGCAGATGCTACCTCTACCTTACAAGACCCACAGTCCTGGAGGAGATCTGACCTGTAAAAGTTGCAGTGCCCTGCCTGTTGCAGAACAAAAAAGAGATTGCATAGGAGAATGGGGGCATTTCAGACAGTTGCTTAAAATAATTTAAAATTCCTTTGACTTGGCTGCTACCTCCCAGAGCACAGCTTCATTACTGAGCTCATTTATCCTCTTCTACAGTTTCTCAGCTCTGCCCTTTCCTCTTTAAGACACAGGCCATTCCTGGTTCTGCTGAACATGTGCTGCAGGCAGCTTCACAGCCCAGTGGCATTTCATCTATTCTGTTGATTTCCCCTGGCTATTTAAATTCCCCAGAGTAGAAACTGTAATTTTTACATAGTAAGTATGCTATAAATCTGTTTCAAGAAATTGATCCTAGCATGCCAACTCCACCAAGGTGAGACTTTACCTTCAGGTGTATTGTGTGAAGGTGGTTATGTCTCTTCTCTCTCAGAAATGTTATTTTCAGTTTACACACTATGTACAGCAGCAGATTGGGATGCAGAACTATAGGTATGTTCCCTGTTGATGCACTCAAACTCCCTTAGCTCTGCCTGCACTGCACAGTTATGATGCCAGGTTAGTATTTGTGAGGTGGCAAAAAATATGTCCCTATATATTGGGTTATTGGTCAAAGAACGAAGCAGATTTAATTGGTATTTTCTCTTTCTACCTCTGTGTTTTGGCTGCTCTAGCATAGCCTGCAGGCCTTGCCTGGGCAGATATGCTGGTTTGTATGTAATAGCCTTATTTTGAAATTCTGATAAGGATAATCTATGCTGTATTGTGTAGGCCTTGTAGGAGCCTTTTTATGCAAATACTGTAATGATTCCCCTGGAGTTCTAAAGCCTTTGTTCCTAAATTGCTCTGAGGTGTGTGTTAGACTCCTTAGGTGCCAATAAAACCCCTCTGCATTCTCTAAGAGACACCAAGGGGAATTCTGTACAGTAGCTCAAATGGATACACATCCCATGTGGACACTGCCTCATCTTTAGCAAGGCTGCCAAGTGGAAGAAGCAGTGGGTGGTTCAGCAGATATTCAGTGCTGAACTCTCCAAGCCTCTGTTTGAAGACAAGAATTGAAGTAATTAGCTTATATTGTTTGAGGAATGTTATGTTGTCTCTGTTCATCTTGATTTTCATGGATTAGAGCACTACATGGTGCCACTGAGAGGGCATACTTACAAAAAATATTCTCAATGCCTTGAGTTACACTTCTGTGCATGGCTTGAATCACCCCAGTTGCATCATCCAGCACAGCACAGAACCTATTACATTTGAGAGCTTTCTGTTAGGATCTACAACTGTTCAGCTTTTCTCCATATTTTGAAAGGGGCTCAGCCTGTTAGGCTATCTCAGATAATGTCTAGCATATGCCCATAGAACCAAAGCCCTCTCAAAATGCAGCACACTGATAACATTGTCTTCTAGAAGGCAGGAGACAGCATCTTCCATTGCTGGGTGGCATTTCAGCCCATGCTGCTCAGCTGCTAGGCTGTCCCCCTGCCCACTGCAAAGCTTTACAGGGAAGTGTTAAAGCCTTGCTCAGCACGGACAGGTAGCTCCTAGGACACTTAGGGGAGGGGAGAGGGTGCAGGGCAGTTTGTACATTTTAACCAGTGACTGTTCAGTGCAAAATGATACAGCTTAGGATGCTTGGAGGATATTTTCATATCCCTAATTAGTTGTTTCTTGATGAGTTGACATCCTGGTGTGGCTTTGACAGTTGCCTAGAAAAAGCACCCAAACTGTCAGGTCCCATTTCTCCTGCCCATGTGGCTTCAGCCATGGATGGCTGAACAGCTGTTTCCACTTGACTCTGCAGGTGCTGGCTGGGTCACTCACAGTTCTTCCACAGAGTCCCCAGAAGAAGCTCCAGCTATGGGAGACTTGGCTTTCTGTCAGCAGGTGCCGCTCAGTGGAAGCTGCAAGTACCTGCAGTGTTTGCCCAAGTGCCTGAAACGAGAACTGGTCTCAGGCAATCAGAAATTGTGCTTGCTGCAATTTCTGACCTGTAACAGTTTATTATTTATTTACATCTCCTGCCAGAGTTAGTGACCTAGCACAGAGAAGTTCATCCCCTTCAACAGAGAAAACCCCCCTTATTTGACAAGGAAGAAAAAAAGCCATGTGAAATCTTGAACTTGTTTTTAAACATCTGAAAAAGGGGTTCTCTTGATTGAAACAATGGGTGGTAACAGCATTCACTGAATTTATCGTTCCAGTGAGTGGTTTCCTGAGGAGAATTTCTCAGAAGAGCTGCAGTAGGTTGATTTTTCTGTGACTTCATATGCAGTTGGAAAACACCCACTTCATCTTGCTTGTGCTGTTTTATTTAAACTCAATTGGCTTAATCCCATGGCAGCCAGGTTCATTTGATGTTTCTCCATTAGCTAAGCAGTGCCAGATGCTCCAGCACAATATGCTTTATGGCAAAGAGTGAAAAACACAGAAGCAGATTGTAGTGTTGGTAGCTTTCCTTGCCATTGCCCTTTTGCTCCTGTTGAACATTGTGTTCTGCTGTGGAATAGTAATGAGGCTTGCACTGACAAGAGGTGACATGACAAGCAAGACTGAGGTAAGGGAAACCACTTTGACTTCATCATTATCCTTGAGCTCCACAGACTGCCCTTTGTTGCTTGGTGGCCCAATGCCCACACATCTTCATTCTTTTTCTGGCTCTTCCTTGCCTTATTGATTCATTCTGGGTGAAGAAGCTCCTATTAAAAAAAGGGAGATATCTCAGCATTGCTTCCACATTGGGAAGTGCTATTTCAGTTGCTAGGGAATCTGTTTAGAAAATAAACTCAACTCTTAAAACCAGTATTTCCAATTCAAGCCATCTTGCTGTATGCTGTTCTGTTATTTCAGCTAATTTTCCAAAGATTCATACCCTGGTTTAGTTATTCTATCTATTAATATCTGTGAAGAAGTATTTTGTAAAACTTTAAACTGATTGAGAACTAAACTCACATCCATACATCACAAGGAGCCTAAACTGAGTCATTTTCTATGGCAATATCCCTAAGTTCCTGAAGAGGAAGAAAGAGGAATGCTACAAAATCTGAGGGAAATTGTAGTGCAATGTGTGACTTGGCTCAGGTCAAAGTAGTGTAGTCCAGGCGAAAATGTTTGAGTAGAAAATATCAAATACAGACTTAAACAGTATTCTTGTGAAATATCTCTGATATGTCTGGTGAAAAAATCAAATGGATCAGAAAATTTTCAATGAATGAGTCTCAAGCATATGTGGAGAGGTTATGGGCTCAGGCAATAGCTCTAGCAATGGAAATCAGGGAATTTGAATGGAGATGAAAAATTGTTAATACAATAATTGTTCCCACATTAAATTTTTTAAAAATACAGATCATATAATTGTGTCTAAGGTTAAGTGAAATGCAGCATTGGTAAGAACTGAAATAGAAGTCCTTGGAGTGTATTAGGTAAAGAACAGTCTATGCTTGCAAGTAATTTTAGCAGCTAAATGGCTCTGCTCATTCTCTGATACCTAATGATAATGTCTCCAATTTCACACATTGATTTTTAAACAATGCGTGTCAAAATAAAGTGAGTTCTGTAGTCAAATTAGCCCAGTCACAGGTCTGCTGCCTTCTCCACACCTCATTGCAAATACCTTACTGCTGGAGCAAGCTAATTCCTTTATGCTCAAGGTGACTTGGAGTGTTCTGTCCAGCCCATGTGCAGGAAGAACCAGCTGCTCGTCAGCTGTAACAGCTGTAATACAGCACAGCCCATCCCCTAGAAAATGCTCCATTCTCCCTGAGAACTTCTTGAAACCTCTAAGCCCTACATTACCTTGCCAATAAGAGAATTTTCACCAGATCATCGTCTTGGTAGTCTCCAGACAAACACCTTTTGAGTTTTTGCATTTCTTAGTATTAAGTGTGGTTTTAGAAAGAGGGTGGGAGGAAGAGTAGAGGCATTTTGTATTGGCAAAAGGTACAGTATGGACAACCCTGGAACCACTAATTCATGTAAATTGTGGGACAAGGTCAGTGGGGTGGAGCTTCCATTCTTACTCTCTTGCTCTGTGGGAAACAACACAGAGAGGGAAGCAGAATTCAGGTAATATGATTCTTGAACCTGCTAAGGACTTTAGGGTCTAGGATACCACTGTAGGGCCCTATACACAAGCAGTAAATTTACTAAAAGCAGGCTCTTGAGTCATGCCTGCTGATCAGTTCCCCATGTCTCTTCTGTGCCTGGTAAGGGATATAGTAAAATATAAAGGGAAGCATACTTTATGTGGTCTAAGCCAGATACAGCTATTAAAATCTGGCACCTGTATGTCTGCATGGTTTAATGCTACAGAAGACAGGATCTGCAGTACGAAGCAAATTGTTTCATCGTGCTGAATTTGATATGACCTTGGAAAACAGTATCTGTGCTAGCAGAGTGTAATCCAAATCAGTGCCAGAAGCATCTGTGATGGAACAGAGATACTTACAACCTAGGTTGGAGGTTTTTTTTTTTCGCTTTTCCCCCCATTTTAGGAAATACTATATGAGGAGAAATTAGAGGGTAGTTTGGGAAGATAGGAAAAGGACCCCAGATACTGTAATTTGACTGAACCCACTGTGTCAGCCCAAGGAAGAAAAGGGAGCAACAAGAACAGCTTCTCAGGCATCTCCATATACCTAGTCATACTCAGCTTCTGGGCCCCTCAAGGTCTGGCTAGCAACAGCTTACACACTTTTCCAGATTTTTTGAAGTACTTGCTAAAGGAAGTGTGCTTGCTTGAGAAGTCCAGCAGGCCTGTTCTTTTACCCATGGACTGCCTGGAGAACAGAGTCACCAAAGCCACTGCGGGCCATGAACTGTTTTTCCTGATCTCTGTTATGCTGCTCTGGCTGGCGGGGTCCCTGTGTGAGTGGGGCAGCTGTGTGGACACCGGCAATTACAGCTGTTTCTGACTGCAGGAGATGCTCCTTTCTTTTCTGAGCAGCAGGGAATTCGCCCTGTTGAGGTGGTGGTGTGGATGGGGATGACATTGCCTCTACACTTGTTTTGGTGCTATTAACCATGCTCCTTTTTGGTTCACTCCACAGATATTATGTGGGAAAGAGATCCCCCGCTGGGTGAACCGCCTGGCCTACTTCAGCTCGTGCATCCCCTTCCTCCAGAGCTGCCTCCCTAAGGAATGGCTGACCCCAGCAGCCCTGCAGAGCCACATCAGCCTTGGCCTCCACAAGGAGGAGCAAGGGGACACAACGGATGAGGAGTCCCCCTCCACCTCTGCAGCCCCCTCAGCCTCAGGCACATCAAGAACCTGCAGACATACGCGGGTCTAAACCGCCCAGTCTGCCCCCAAATAACATCCCTGCTCTCTTGTTCGATTTATTTCTCACACCCTTTCGCACACATTGGTTTGTCTCTTCAACAGACAACACAGGGAAGGACCCTTTCTGCTTCAGTCCCTTTTCTAAGGACTGCCACTACAGTTGCTTGGCAAAATGACTGTGAACCCCAACACAGAATTGAGGATTGTGGCGACTAAACTGTATTTTCCTCCAGGGGCCTCCATGATCCTTGATCTACAGAGAACTGCTGACTCTCTGAGGCATGAGAGCATGTGTATGGGCAGAGTGCACATACTGTGATGTTCCTTCTCTGGAACTGTTTTATCTTTTTATCACTCCCTCTACCCATTTAAGCCCAGCAGTGTCTTCTCTGTTTTGGCTGGGCTTTCCCATCCCCAATGACAGATCACCTGCCCACACCCAGTGAAGGAACCAGAGCCAGAAGTCAACCTTCTCATCTCTTAGACCAGCAACAAACTCCACTCAGATTCCGCCTCTTTTATAATTATCAGGTTTCTAATTCATGTGAAGGACAAATGAAAGGTGCTCCTGTTCTACAACCACCTGTTTTCAATACTCAAAGTTAAAAGCTTGAATGATTGTCCTGCTCTTGAAAATAATAACAAAGAACCTAGAAAATGACTGTGTTACTGTGGCTTTTCTTTGGGGGCAAAAAGAGCATGGGGCTGTGGTGATTAGAGGCAGCTACTAAGTAGATGCAGAGACGACTTGACCATATTGGTGCTTTTTGGCAGACCCCTCTCAGTTTTCCTAATCCTAGGCAGTGTTCCTGATTTCCTTTTCTCCCCCACTTTCCCTGGGGAATCTCTCTCCTAACTAATATTTGCTGGCTGTATTTGGGGAAATGGTCTTCCTGAGCACAAGGAAGAGGAGAGTGAATCTGTTTGGAAGGTTAGTATTTCCTTCAGATTTTCCTCCTACGCTCACAGACCTAAAACATGGTTTCAGAGCCAGAGCCATCCTTCCTTGGCCTATTTTTGAGCCAACCCAAGAAGGTAAAAAACAAATGGTGAACCCAAAGAATGTCAACCTGCTCCTTTCTGCTCCCTTTTTTGGAGGTGGAGGGGGAAACTTAGGGCCACATCTGGAAAGCAGAGATGACCCTTCCAAAGCATGGGCCACCATGGTGCCTTCTGCTGTGTGCGCTATTTCAGTGGAATGAAAAATGGGCACAGCTGGCTCACTGGCCTCTCCAAGCTGGCTCCTGACAAGAATCTGGTCCTTGGATGTATTTATGCTAATTCTGACAGCTGATGAGAAAGCACAGAATGAGAAAAGGACAAGTACACTCACTCTTCCACTCAATTACCTCACTAGGAATTCTAGTCAGAAGGTGTAGGAAAGAAAGAAAGGGGAAATCCAGGCCCCCTCTCTCCTTTGCAACTTCTCTTGGCTACTCAAAGGAGGATGGAAAAGGAACAGGCAGTGTATTGAGAGGGAGTTGCCATTTTAGAAATGGTGCTCTCAACAGCTACCACCAAGTCAGGACTTTCACCCTGCACTCAGAGAGAACTACAAGCCCTTAAGATGGTGGTAGTTTCCTTTTTTTGGTCACAAATGCATGCTAAGTCCAACCAGCTGCTTCTTTAGCTCAGGTATACAAGAGTGTGTGCTTTCAGGGCTGAAGGTCTCAGCTATGTGTACATCATGGCTGCACAGACAATGTTTAATGGTTTGTTCTATGTGCATGCTCTTAGTGAAGGAGGTATGAAGGAGGCTCTGGAGATGTCTACTGGATGGAAATGTAACTCACAGGATGGCCTCACTCCACTGCCTCCTGAAGTGATGTGTGTTTAGGCAGCAAAACCTTTACAACATGCCTCCTTTTCATCCTCTTTACAAACTGCTGCAAGTTCTGTCCTGAACTGAAGCCATGTTCCTTATTAACCTTGCTTACCCACAGTCAATGCTGCACTGTGAGCAATTCTGCAGCTCCTAGTAACCAGTCCAATACCAATCTTGATTACTATGGCTTGTCCAGGGATGTTTAATAAGATTTCCATCATGATCTCCACGTTACTGCCCAGAAGCCATACTGCACAATGTGCTGTATTCCCCTGCAGTTGTGGCCATTGCAGCCTAAACCATTGCAGCAATGCAAGCTTCATTTGTCTGAAGTTCCCAGGGTTTCTGCCAACAGCCAGCAGCACATTATGTGCAATGAATTTTAAAGGTCCTTCTCAGGGGGAAAGTGAGAAGAGGCTTTCCCAGAGCATTTGCCTAGGCCAGGGAAACTGCAGCCAGAAACACCTCATTCCCTTTGTTGTGACAAAAGCCAGCCAGCCATCCCCCTTGTGTTTCTGCTCTGCACCTGACCTTCAGATGAAGCATCATGTATACACCTAGGAGATGGGCTCCAGGGGCACATTTCACACATAAAACCCTCTCACAGTACTTCACATAGTAAAAAATGCTTAACTGGCTGTATGGTAAGAAAACCACAAGAAAACCACATCTGGTCTACTTGGGAACATAAATATGTTCTTGAAATATTGGGAAAAACATTTGGGGCAAGCTGTGAATGTCATAAACCCCCCAGATGTTTGTTTTTCTACTTTTATGTTCGTCTATCTATGTATGGCAGGAGGGGGTCACATCAAGGAGGCATCAAACCTCTGCTGTAAATCAAACCCAGCATATATTCCAATCTTCAAAACTGTTTTCCCCTACCCCTCACTGTTCAAGGTAACTGATCAACCAATAATGAAAAGATCAAAGTGACACTGTGGAAATAAAATATATATTGATGATGGCTTTACCTCTGTAATTTAACAGCATTTTAGATTATTAAACATTAAGACATCTTAAAATTCTAATTTACTTTTCATCTCTGGCACAGCATGTTTGTCTTAGGCATTTTTGTTATCCTTCCAATTATTACAAAATTGTTGTTGTTATTACATAATCTGCATAACATCACATGGGAAATTTTAAATACCAATAGCAGTTATCAATGAAAACACGATATGAACCTTAACAAGAGCACCCCATAGTAGTGGAACAAACACTTAACCCTTCTTCTCACAGCCAGGACTTTTGGTGTGGTTCTGAAAGCTGGGATGAGAGGGCACCAATTCTGCACATGGGCATCAGCAGCTGTGGGTTATGTCTCTAGACCCAACAGTATTCAGGTGGGACAGTAAGACTGGAGGTGAGGTTAGCCTAACACTGGAATATTAGAGGTAAAAAACAAATTGTTTCTAGAGAAGATAGAAGAGGAAGGAAGTAAGTAATAACCTCTTTTCTCAGTATGTCTTTATCTATAGTAGCAAGTTCCATAATGTCATTATTCTTTCTGATTTCTTTTTGGTCAGTTGCCTTCCTCTTCACAAGTCTGTGAATTGAGGCCTCTTTTTCTCAAACTCTTTAGAAAGGGCCAATTGAGGCCCTGGGTGTGCTGGTTTCCTAGCACTGAGCCTGTGCTCTGTGATGAGTTCATCCCAGGCTAAGCACAGCATCAGGATGGACACAGACAGACCTGCTCTCTTGCTCTCATTGAGTCTGCATCTCTGGAATTCAGACCCATGTTGCCTTTGTGTTATTGAGATACTCAAGAAATAGTAATTTCCTGCTGTGTCATTCTTTTATTCTTCAGTTCTGTCTTTCTTGAGACTGGTAGGTCTCTCAGAACAAGTTAGTGGACATTGGATTACAATAACATTGGCTTATCTCTTTATATGTGCTTGATTTTATTCTCATTTTAGTTTGTATATATGGGCTATCTTATTACCATGGTCAGAAAACTTTATTAAGTACCTCCACCACTTCCTTGGGATCACCAATGCTCCATTTTCAAATGTTTTTAAATTACTCTGAGTTGAGACAGCAGGTGCCTTGTTCTGTTTGCCCCTGCCCTGCGAGCCATCAGCAATGACTAGGGATGCGAAAAGGCTGGGTAGTGAGTCTGGGATGTGAGAGTCACGGGCGGTGTGTGCGGGGATGTGAGTGTCACAGGTGGTGTGTGTGGGGATGTGAGTGTCACGGGTGGTGTGTGAGGGGAAGTGAGTGTCACAGGTGGTGTGTGCGGGGATGTGAGCGTCACGGGCTGTGTGTGCGGGGATGTGAGCGTCACGGGCTGTGTGTGAGAGGATGTGAGTGTCACGGGTGGTGTGTGCGGGGATGTGAGCGTCACGGGCTGTGTGTGAGGGGATGTGAGTGTCACGGGTGGTGTGCGGGGATGTGTCACGGGCTGTGTGTGAGGGGATGTGAGTGTCACGGGTGGTGTGTGAGGGGATGTGAGTGTCACGGACGGTGTGTGAGAGGATGTGAGTGTCACGGGTGGTGTGTGAGGGGATGTGAGTGTCACAGGCGGTGTGTGAGGGGATGTGAGTGTCACGGGTGGTGTGTGAGGGGATGTGAGTGTCACGGGGTGTGTGAGAGGATGTGAGTGTCATGGGGTGTGTGAGGGGATGTGAGTGCCACGGGCTGTGTGTGAGGGGATGTGAGTGTCACGGGTGGTGTGTGCGGGGATGTGTCACGGGCGGTGTGTGCGGGGATGTGAGTGTCACGGGTGGTGTGTGAGGGGATGTGAGTGTCACGGGTGGTGTGTGAGGGGATGTGAGTGTCACGGGCTGTGTGTGAGGGGATGTGAGTGTCACGGGTGGTGTGTGCGGGGATGTGAGTGTCACGGGTGGTGTGTGCGGGGATGTGAGTGTCACGGGCGGTGTGTGCGGGGATGTGAGTGTCACGGGCGGTGTGTGAGGGGATGTGAGTGTCACGGGCTGTGTGTGTCACGGGTGGTGTGTGCGGGGATGTGAGTGTCACGGGCTGTGTGTGCGTGGGTGTGAGTGTCATACCCGATGTGTGCAGGGATGGGCTGAGCCGTGCCCGTGCCCAGCGGAACCGGCGTGCCGGGCCGCGGTGCCGGCGGACGGGCCGCGGTGCCGGCCGAGCCCGGAAGCGGCGGGGCCGGGCCGGAGGCGGGAGGGCGGCGCCGGGCCGCGGGGCGGGAGCGGGGCATGGAGAAGCTGCGGAGGCTGTGGAGGAGCCGCACGATGACCTTCGGGGTGCCCCTGCTGGTGAGCGGCATGGCGGGGCGCGGGGAGGCGGCGGGCGGAGCTCGGGCGGGCGGGGGGCGGAGGCGGGGGCGGGTGGGCGCTGTGCCGTCCCCTCCTGGCGCGGGCCGTGCGGGGCCGAGAGGGGGCGGCGGGAGCCGCGGGAACCGTGTGAGCCACGACTGCCCGGTGCCTTCGGAGCTCAGGGACGCGGGTGTAAAACATACTCCTAAAGATATTCCTGACTGGAGGCTGACGAAAATGCATTTTGCTGGTGGTTTGGTTTTGTTTTGTGTTTGTTTTTTTTTTTTTTTTTTTTTCCCTATGAAACGCCACTTGTGTTTCTTGTCTTACTTTTCGTTAGCTTTTCATTGGATTTTAAACTGCGGTGGCACTTGTTCTGATAATTTGTGCATCTAAGTAAGTAGAAAGGTTTTGAATTAAGTAGTTGATGGGTTATAGGTAGCAGCTGTGCTCTATGTGGTGAGTGAAGCATAACTTTTTAGAGTTGTTGAGTTTAGGAAAGGTCACTAATGTCGAAGGATTAAAGCGAAAATATAAGACTCTTACACACATTACCTCTGTAGGTAGTGCACATTAGGTTGCACTTCTCTGTCCTAAGTACCTGTGTTCATTAGGGGGAGAATGAAAAACCTCAGATGCACTTATGGATAAAAACTCAGGAAGGAAGACAAAAGCAGCACCAAGGCCAGTGTGTGGTTTCTGTTTGTGCAATTAATGTCTCCTTATCCATCTATACAGTTGGTTTGCAAAATGTAAACAAATTTCAAAGTGGATATAAAATAAGGCAAAGGATAATTTCAACACTTTTATAAAGCTTCTAGAGAAATCAGTGTCATCTTCCTCAAATGTTCAGCAGCATGCCTTGGGAAAGTGGAGTGGGCCGAAGGAGGACGTTGACACTTGTTAGAGTTAAAAAAAGTTTAAGGCCATTATTTTAAAGGGATGTTACCAATGTTCTAGAGTAAGGACTTTCATGGAAGTTATTCAGCAAGTATCTTTTCTCGAAATACTGATGAAAGCATTTTAAAGAAATGGAAACAGTTAAACCAAACAAACCAACAAAACGGTGATGATACCAAAACTACATGAAATCATTTGTATCAGCAGCTTCACTCCCTGCTGTGCACACAAACTCTGCCTATAGCACCTTTCTTGAAGTGATCTTGAAGCTGCTTTCATGCTTAGACCAAATTTATATTGTTTTTGGATTTTTCATGTATGAGTGCTCTGGCAATATTCTGTTTAATAACACCTTGCTTAGATGTTGAAGGTTAGATACAGTTTTAGCTTATGGTGTTTTTGTTTATGTAATTACTTGAGGCTTGCTACTTTTCTTCCAGAGTCAGGGAAGATCAGGCAGTTCAGTATTCTCCAGCTCAATTTTAACTCCATGGAAGGCCTGGGGAAATACTATGTGATTAAATAATAGATGCTTAGAGGTGGTGACCTAGTAGAGGAAAAAAAAAATCACCACTGCTTTTTAATAATGAGTATATCAGATTACTGGTGTAGCAGGTGAGGAGATTCAACTGATAAACAAGACTCTGATTTTGATAAAACTTTCTACATTATCTTCCCTGTGAGAATTGCATTTCAGAGAAATAGGGCAAAGATATGTTTCTTATCTTTTTAGTTCTCAAAAGGATTAAAAAGACACTATAAAATGTAGTTACATGCTTGCCAAATTAAAAGGTATCTCTGGAGGTAAGGTAGGTCCTGTAGAAATAATGTGGGCTGTAATATTGTGAAAAATCCAGAAATGTCATTACAAGACAGAGGAACTTGTCAAAAGTAGAGTAAAATATGAAGCAGGATTCTTCCTGTGTACTCAGTCCTCAGCTGCAGTAACTTTTTAGCTCTGTGGTGCCATTCTGGAGATGATGAACTGTAAAGTCTAGAGGAAAGCAACATAAAAGGTAAAGCTGACGTTCCACCTTTAAGGAATGGTTGAAGGAATTGACTTAGTTTATTTTAGAAAAGTCTGCAAAGTTCCTGTACATTGAGAGTGGGGATAGTCTCATCATTTGGGAAAGTACCCTCAAAATAAATGATTGTGTGTTAGGAAAATATTGCTCTTTTTTAGGAAACAGCACTCTGATACATAACTCAGGTTTTGAAGATGAGCTTGAACAACCATCTGGCAGCAGTGAAATAGATTGTCTCAGTTCTGCTTGTGCTGAAGCTAGAACTTCAGCATCCCAGGGCAGGCCTGTGACTGTCCTTTTGGCCATCCCCAATGTTTTTGCAAGATTTTCCATAGGTCATAGGAGGAATTTTTAAGACTGGTTTTTTGGACTTTGTGTTGCCTAATTTCATTCTGTTCCTGTTGTGACAGACTCCTTCCTCCAGACACAATATTATATAGAGAAATATTCTATTATATTTCTTTCCAGGGTTTCATGTCTCCCTGCCTTAAAATTATTCTCCCTTGTGAATACTTCAGAATGTTTCTGACTTGCTGCCCAAAGGCTTCCCAGGGAGTAAGAAAAAGGAAAATTCATGCAATTGTCAGTTATGTAGCTGTCTGTGGAGCTCTGAAAGCATCTCTGAAGCTGAACAGAATTGTGCTAAAAGATCAATTACAGCAAAAATGACAGTGAATCTAGGCAAAGAATGAGAAGGAGCATGCCTTTGCAATCCCTTAAATTCTGCTGAATTTGTTAATAATACTGAAACCAAAGGTTTTTGTTAGATTATTACAAAAGAATGATGCAGTACTATTTTTCTGTACTGCTGAACTTTTTATCAGTACCATATTTGCTTTTTTGGCAGGAAAATCAAATGGCTTTCATATCTTGCCTTTTTATACTGCATATTTGAATGAAAAGGCTCCAAGATTAAAGAGATCCTAATTCAAAGAAAGATGAGTGTCTCATTACCCAACCCCCCCACCCCAAAATATATATTTAAAATATTTCTTACTTTTTAGTGTAAATTATCCTGATAGTTTTTTATTTGTTCATTTGGTCTTGGGGCTGTTAGACTATTTCAGTGGAGAAGGAATTTTCTTAGTTGATCTTTAAACCTCATTCTGACAACAGCTTTCAGAGTAAGATGTGTAAATCACAGTTTTCAGTGATACTTTCTCTGTAGCTGAAAGTGTTTCTTTGTGAGCACCAACCTGTAGAGGGTAGGACTTAAACTTGCAGGAGACCTTGATTTCTGAATTTTTCTGGAACTTTGTAAACTTTGCAGATACAGTATTTCTGTGTGGCATAAAGCAGTAAGCATGCAGGAGAGAGTGATGTAACCTGGTATGGAACATCTCAACAGCTTGAATGTGACCAAGGGAGTGGTCCCAAAGCATTTCTGAAGATGGTAACATCTGTGTGTAGATGTTGGGATGAACTCTAGCAACCTTACAGGTTTATCTAAAATTTGATGTTACAGTAGAAGGCTGTGCCACCTCTGTGGTAACTTAAACATCTTTGTCACCTATATTGACATCTCTGCTTGCTATTCTGATTATGGGAACTCTTTCCTGATCACATGAAGCTTTAACTTACAAGTCTTCAGCATTTGTGGCTCTGTTATAAAAAGAGAGCTTCAGTTTGTGCTGCTTTATACTCCACAGCCAGCTCTACCTGGCAAAAAGGGATGTATCTGTCAATGTCATACTTCTGCAGTGATGTTTCTATAAGATGTTGAGAGAGCAAGGCTCCTTGGTCTTGCAGCTGGTGCATCCAGCATCAGACCTTCCTTATGGAACCCTGAACATGTAAGGTCACCTCTCTGGTACTCTTGGAATGTTTGAAGTTGTTTTTTTCCAACAGGTTTAAATGATGTCTCTATATCATTAAGGAAACAAGTTTGAATTTCAAAATTGCAAAGTAGTAGCAAATGTAAAACACATGTTAAAAATCCCTGTATTATTTCATATGCTCATAGCACTTCCCAAGACTTGCCTTTGTGGTTGTGTCTCCATCTGATTCTAGGCAAGGTTGTTTTTTCAAACTCTCTAAGCTGCAAAATGAATGTATAGATGCAGTTCCAATTCTGTCAGTATGTTACTAGGAAAAAAATATGTTCTGAGTATCTGAAGTGACATTCTAGCAGAAAGAAAATGTATTCTGTGGTTCATCTGATGATTTTTGTTGTGCACCTAAAATAAGTATATCACTCTGTGTGTATAGTAATGCAGATTTTCAGATTTTCACTATGTTGCAACATTCTCCATGCCTATTGCTGTAGATTTTGACTTCCTTTCATTTTTCTGGGGTTTTGTGGGTTTTTCCCCCTCACCCTGTAATGACTGCTTTTACAAGTACTTTGCTTCTCCTTCTGGATCTTGTCTTTGGTGTTTTATATGGTGTGCCTAGGATTGCCAAAGGAGAAGACACAGGTGGCTTGGAGCAGTGAAAGATTTTACTGAATAAATATGTTTATAAAATTTATTTCCACTAGTGATTATTAGCACAGACTATACTATAATGCCATCTATGCCACTGCCTTAAACAGTGCAAGTTTGCTTTGATAAACACTTTGGCAAGGGATGCCAAGAGTGCATGTCATGTACAGGACTAGAAAAAAGGTCAGATTAGACCAAATCCCTAACAAAGCTGCAGCAATGTGGTCAGTGCTTCTAGGCACCATTAGAGAAGGTGAGTGGCATCTCAGACTCTCGTTAATGACCCAGTTGTTTTAACTAACAAAACCAAAACAACATTTCCAGACATCAGGACATGAAATTACGTGTCCATGGATTAGTTTTGTTCACTGGTGTGAAGTCAAGGTCATCTGGGAACAAGGACTGATGCCCAGAAATGTTTTGCAGAAATGTGAAATGATGATTTGTTGTCCTGTGAGTTACTTAAAGTGGAAGTTTACAGGGTTAATGGGTTAAATTTTCATAGATTTCTTTAAATTCAGTATTTCTAGTTAATTTCATAAAAATCTGCTCAATTTGGAGTCCTGGGATATGCTAAATACAAGGCATGCTTTTCCCCACAGATTCTGGAGGATCTGCCTGTAATCATATGAACACTGGAAAAATGGAAAGTTTTTCTTGGGAGTAGTTATGGTTCTGAGGTCTTATTGTTGCTATCAGTGTCTGAGTAGCAACTGTTATTACATTGTCTTCTGATAGTGTTCAAAGAAGGATTACTGCAATCAGAATTTTTCACTTTTAGTGTTATTGCTAACATCTTTCACATTATTGCCTTAAACAATTCATAATACTGAATTGCAGGACTTTTATTAATATCTATTATTTCATGTAACTTTACAATAAAATTTGACATATGCAGAACAGTTGATTTAAATGTTAATACATTTTTGAGAGATTAATAGAAGTTAACATTCATCCATAAGAAGATAATTCTCACTTCTAGTGTTTGTAGATAAATTGTTATTGCCTGTAAAAGTCACAAGTATTATATTTGCAGCCTAGAGGAACAATAAATATAAAACTGTTTTTAGAATTTAAAAGTCGTTGCTCCCAATCAGTGAATAACAAAGTGTTGTTTTTATGCTTCAGTGACTTGTATTAGACATGTTGGGTCTCTAGGCCTGTGATGAGATATGTCTTCAGCTTCTGCTGTGCTTCTGCTTTGCATCTCCTGTTCATCTGTGTGTGTTTGAATCCACAGTGTGGAGCTGTTCCAGACAAAACCAGCCCTGGATCTGTTAGTGCTCATGTGGAAGTCGGAGTGTTCAGGCTGAATGGGCTTCTGTGGAGTCCTGTTTGTGCAGTCTGAATTAGCTGACTTCCATCTTTCAGTTGACTGTTAGGTCATAAAACTTCTGAGTTCTCCTTTTGAATCAATGCCTTAAATTTTTCATTTTCAGTCTTTGAGATCAGTTTTCCAGATATATGTGACAAACAAATAGGCACTCTTTAGTACTTCAGGTTTTCCCTCTATCTCATTTCAAAACATAAAAGGGTGCATTTGCATTGTTTAATGCTGTTAGAATGGACTTATCTGGCACTCAGGGGCTCTGAGGTTCTCTGTTGAGCCTCAGAACAGAAAGAGAAGTCCAGACTTGCCTATTTTCACTGTGTGTTTAGTTCTGCCCTAAATCTCCCACTTCTTCAAGGGCTTGTGATGGTAAAAGTGTAAGATTCATGTTTATTATACTGGGTTAGCAATAGAGAAATAATACTTCTTGTGGTTTCTTTTTATGTTCTTTCATGCAGGTTTCAGTTTATTGCAGTTTTGAGCTGGGCCTAACATATCATAAGAAGACCAGCTTGCCACAAGATGTAAACACTTTCTCATTGTAGTTTACCTTGGCTAGATTTGAACCTCTGAGTTGTGGAAATGGTAATTTTAATAAGGAATTGAAATTTTGTTTATTAGAAGCTTTTGGAGAAAATAAAGATGATGTTCAGAAACTGCAGCTCGACCACCAGGGCAAACTTGGATTTCAAACAGCTGCAGCTGCAGAGTGAAATTCCTTTGCTGTCTGACCAGCCCAAGCAATGTGTGTAATGCAAAATGACAATTCTGTGGCTAAAAATGCCCTTTTTTTGCTCATGCTCACATTGAGGAAGGTATGGGTTTCTATCTCTTTGCATTATTCTTAGATTTTTTTTATTACATACCTTTTTTTTGCTTTAAAATGTATTAGGAATTGGACATTTTAACAAACAGAAATTTTGTTTTCTCATAAGACATTGAATAGTAAGATCAAAAGGTTATGGACAAGGTTTGGTTGGTTTTTTTTGGGTTTTTTTTGTTGTTTTTTTTTTTTTTTTTTTTTTTTTTTTTATGTTCTCTGGCCTGTAGCCATTCATATTTGCAATATTTAAAATCATTGCTTTGAACATTCTCTTACTGAGCTAATTAACCTGATACCTTGGGCCAAGTTTAATGTTCTGCACGTGTTCTACATGCTGTGCAAACTATGCTCTGCTTTATCAGTCAGTAACAATTGGCTCTAGTTTATACCAGCTGCTGTTCCTGAATGCCAGCATGGTATCCATGTGGTCATCTACTGCTGCATTTCATCCATTTCTGAGTGTAATGCAGTTCAGCCTTTCTACAGTGTGTGATTCCAGCACATGCATTAAGTCAGAGTACTCATTTAATTGATGTGCCTTTGAATTGATAGATGCATGGGTTTGCTTTGTTTTCTTCCAAAGGAGACCTTGGTGTGAACTAAAAGTTATTTCGATTTTTTGGTGGATAAGAAGTAAAGGTAGACCCTCTTTTGCTTCCATTGAGGGTGAGAAGAGCATTTAGTAAGTTTCTGAGAAGACTTAGCACTGTTTTTCTCTCTTCCCCGCAGTTTCAGCTTTAGAGCCAAGTGCAGGAATGGCTGTGGGAAATAAACTTTTGAGAGTTAGAGCTGGCAGAGGGGGGCGCTTCAGGTTAAGAGGAGTTGCCTGGTCTTTTCTGGGACTGGCAATTTGCCCTGCTACTTTATGTAGGGAAAAGAGGCTTCAGTCTTCTAGACTGCTAAATTGCCATCTTTCAGCAGTCTTGCACTGCACATCTATCTGACAGTCCTTTAAAAAGGAACCCCAAAACTCTCTTTGCTGTGATCACTGCAAACTAAACTAAAATAATTCAGTTCTGATCTAGTTTTGAAGCTCCTGATGAATAGCTGGAGAGTTCTGTAGCAGCAGTCCTGAAAAAGAAAATTACCATGTTTCTTCTTTGTATATGTATCATAACATTTTCTACCACTGCATGCTCACTGAACATTGTGATTTGGTTCATTTAGGGATTGATGACTTTGTAATAATCTCTTTCACAACTGGTACTATAGTGGGAATGGTTTTCTCTAACAACAGTGGTACCTCTAACATGGCAAATTGCTGGTGCTGCCAGAGAAGCAGTTTCTGATTATTTTGTTAACCCAATGAAGTGAAGTTGGTTGCTTTAGATTATGAAGGAAACCAAAAAAGGGATCTGTTGTAAGCCCTAAGTTCTGTTGTTATGAGCCCCCAGTGGCTCCCTACTGTAGTTGGTGACAAATACAAGTATTTCCCATACTAAGATGTGGTTCAGGGGATCAGTCTGATGCCATCTATAACTGATTGCATAACATACTTCCCGACGGAGACGTGAACAAATAGAATTTTTAAAAGAATGTTATTAAAGAGAATTTTATGTCATTTTTTTACATAAAATGTTTATTGAGGTTGCTGAGTGTATGTGACAGATGGTGCTCTTATGTCACATCCTATCTTTCATTTTGTTTTGGAACATGCAAGTCTTCCATGCATGCATAATTGCATTACAACGTTGTAGGGGGTTTTTTGTGTACTCACTGAAACATAAAGGAATAATCCAGTGTGGGATCTTTAATGGGGTTGTGCTAGCAGTGCTGTTAAACTGTTTGCTTTGGTGTTAAGTACTGGCTAACTAGTATGGTTAATGATCTTTGCCTCCCTAAACTTAAGGTATAAAGGAAAAAATGAGAAGTTACCATCATCTCATCAATCTGCAGAGAGCATTCAAGTAACGAGATAGATGATGTTCACTACATAATGTTTTTTTTTTTTCTGCATTGTGAAGAAAATAAAATGAGTAGTTCCCTCACAATAAAAGAATGCAGATATATATGAACTTTCCAGCTTGAGTATCCTTCAGAAGCCAGTGCCTTAATATTTTATCATGTACATTAAGTATCTGTATGAGTCTAAAATTGTAATGAAAAAAATGTGTTTTAATTTTTATTATATGTGACATTACTTTTCCTTCTTCACTTAACAGGAGAGTGAACTTGATCCTGACTTCAGTAGAGTGTTGCCAACCTAACTTATATTTATATGGCATCCTGAATAGCTTTTACTGTCTCTTTATGCCTGGACTAGTGGATGGAGCATACTGGACTTCACTGTTACTTTTGGGTTACATTGTGTTAATTTGTCCATTGTAGGGCTTTTTTAAACTGAAGAGTGTTTTGCAAAGAATGTAGAGATTATCTCTGTTTTACAGCTTGGGGAAATAGGAAAGTATGTGAGACATATAGAATATGTAAAGCCAGCAAACCAATAATGGTGCTGGGAATTTTGAGTCTTATCTCACTTCTAATTATTTTGTCTGGTGATTCTTGCTGGTTCACTGTTGTCTGTAGATGCAGCTAACTGGAATTAAGATAGCAAGAGCAACTTCCTTCATAATGCAACAGAAGAGAAAGGAAACAGTTAAAGCCAAGACTAGTATTTCTACTCCATTCATTGTCAGTCACTGAGTCCTTTGCTACCTTTAATATTATTACAGTTGCATGAATTCATTTATACCTTCTTTTATTGGCTTTTGAACACAGTTTTCAAAAAGGTAATTGACTGAATAGCTGTCCATTGCTGCTCTGGCTTGTGTAGATGAGTGTGATTCATGCTAAGGGCTGTCAGCTAACTATATTGACATGCTGTTGGTTGATCTAATAAGTGTTGAGTATGACTGATTCTGGTCTGCTTTTGCAGTGAAGTCAGACATCATCTTTGGTTCTTTAGAATATTGGTCAAGTGGACTTGTAAATATATTATTTATATTCTTTGTGTGCTTCCTGTGTTTTACAAAATTATTTAATCTTAATCCTAACCTTCCAGCATTATACTGTGTAATATTTCAGCAGCATTTGTACTTTCTTACAGCATCAATGTGCTTTGTCTCTGATGGAGCTTAACTGATGTTTCATGGTAAGGTAAATCAGCCATGGCAGTATTGGAAATGTAAAGGCAACTGTACTGGTAATGCCTGATAAGCTAAATATGCCAATTTGCCAGGCTTGTTATGCTCTTTCTGCTCTATGAAGAGTAAAAGTACATCACAATCCAAAGTGGGTTTTTTCCTCTTAATAGTACCAAGGTGTTGTGAGTAAAACTGCAGTGTCAGGCCAAGTCCTGAATTCCAAAACAGGAAATGAGAGGTGTGTGTATCAACTTCATTACTGTGTGTAGCTGTAAATGTAAAATGCACCATGTCATGGATGGTTGCTGTCTAGCAAGTGATAGGATGTGATGAAACAAAGTGAGTAGCACGTGACTTACTTCATGCAACAGCCTTCAACTTGATTTTTTGTAGTTGCAGTGTACATTACAGGTTTTTAAAGATAAAGAATGTAATATTTCCTTTCTAGCTTACGCCGGTCTTCCAGCTGTTCATATTGCATCTCTTAACAGGATATACTCCATGCAAGTTTATTGTTGGACAAATTAATTTTTAATTGATGTCACAAGTAATTGTTGCTTTCTGCCTGATTTAATAACTGAGCCATTTCTAGTGCAGTTGCTTTTGCCTTGCCATAGACATTCTTTGACAACATACTAATACGGAAAAAAGACAAGAAGCTCTGGTTTGTAACAGCCATAAATTTGTCTATAGCATTTCAGATTTGTGTTTATTAGGACTTAAAGTTTATTAGCACAGTGGCTGTAAATTAACATACTACTTGTTAGGAATTAAAGAAGATCAGCTAATGAAAATTTATGCTGAGGCATCAACCATGTTAAAATTCAGTTACAGTCTGATCCTTGAGATTTTCAGCATTATGTGCTACCATATCTTCATCTCACAAATCTTCTGATTTGATTGAATGAACCTTGAATAATGTTCAAGTTCTTTTTAACCATTTTCAACACTTTCTTTTTTGCTTTCTTTTATTTTTTCTTACCAAAATACTGACACGAGGAAGACTCTTCTTTTGTTGTTTTTTTGTTTTTTTTTTTTCTACTGAGTATTTTGATGATTCAGTATCTGCAAGATCATCAGTCTGTTAAAACAGTTGTGGCACAAGTATGATGCCATCCAGTTTTTGGTCATTCTTGTTTCTAGTTGCTGGACTTGGTACCATATGATGATTTTCTGATTGGCTTTCTTAAACTGGTGGTCTGTGGCCTAGCAGCTGGGTGTTCATATTGCAAAATGTGTGTCTGTTTTTATTATCAGCTAGATTTTAGGGCTTATTGCAAGGGCCAGAAAGAGACTCTGGAGCCTTTAACTCCTGGCTATTGATGAAGGGTTTCTTCTTTGAACAGAGTACATCAGTTCTGGGGTACCAGTCTGTACCTTACCAGCATCCAAGTATGTGTGTGGAGAGAATGTTCATGTGGTTGTAATTTTACCTGCTTGGTGGGAAATAATACAGTCCTGCTACTTTGAGAATGAGTAAGTGTAGAAGGCAGGTTTTTGTTTCTAATTTCTAATTTTTTGTGGCCACAGTGACACAAGCTTCCACTTTCTGGAAGGAACATGCACTTTGACTACCTGCACAGCATAATTATAACAATTCTTAGACACAGGCCATTGCTGAAAACCTAATATGTAGTAAGACATCAGCCAGCAAGTTGTGTAGAAAACAGCAGTTCAGTAACAGCCCGTAATGAAGGACTGTAACAGCAAGTTGCATGATGAAAGAGGGTGGGTTTTGTTTGGAACTTTTTCCTACCTTCACTCAGGTCCTCAGAGCATGCTTCCACCTTCCTTATATGTGTGTCTCTAGATGTGAAGCCTTTGGGCCTCTTGTGCATCTGCATTAACAGAGAACAGCAGACACTGTGAGGTCAGAGCTGTAGCAAGGGACCTGACTCTTTCACAGGGTAGTTAGATTTCTTAGCTAATTTTCAAGTCTCTTCTTTTTTAAACAATGCTTGAACTTTGGATGGTCTATCCATTTCTAATGGTAAAAATACATACACAGTTTTCTGATATCACTCTGTCATAAAAAAGAATAATATAATGATTTCTTGTGTGGATATAAAGTCCCCCTGTTCCTCCCTTTATTATACTTAAGCTTCAAAAGCATGGAGGAAATTGCATGATAACTAAGGAGTAATGAAAGGATAGGTGTACTGGATGTGATTTCTTAGCCTGGGTGATAATATGTTATTGAACTATAGCTACAGTCATGGTCTGCTCAGAAGCTTAATTAGACCTGTTACCCACAGACACCAGAGTAAGTCAGTGTGGCATTGTTACTTCCCCATAGAGTTTGAAAATTTATGAGAATAAAACCTGTGGCAGTGAGGTAAAGGTTCCTTTGCTGCTGTTATGTCAGGAAACCACATGGGGAGGGAGAAGAAGGGGTAAGAGGAGACGAAGTCCCTGAGAAGTCTGAGTCATGTAGCAGCTGTCTTTGTATGAAAGAGGAAAAGTGTGAAATCCAGGCTCAGAGAGTGGAAGAAGGCACCTGTACTTATTTTCTAAAGTATTGTTTTCTTTAGCTCCTGGTTTTTCTGTTGGAAAAATAGTAGAGTCCCCTGGTAAATGAATTGGGTCAGTGTGCACAGTATTTTTTGTAGGTGTGCAAAGTGTTCTTTTCTAACAATGCTAACACATCTGTTTTCATTCTGTTTTCAGCTCTATCTCATTGGAGGATCTTTTGGACTCCGTGAATTTACTCAGATAAGATACGATGTTCACAAACTACATGGCCAGGTAGTTTAAATAGTTTCCTTTGCTTTTCAATTCCTTATGCCTACATGCTGCTTTCTAAAGAATTGATAGGACAAGCAAACTTGGTGTAGGGGATTTGCCTTTCACTGCTTGGCCCTGAGCTACAGCTGAGTCTCATAGGCAGTAGGCAGAGTAGGTAACAATAAAAGGCTTGACATGATGATGACTCCTTTGCCATCCGTGAAAAAATCAACATAAATAATAGAAACATTTTGTTCCTTTGGTTGATTGTAAGTGGCAGTTCTGAATCCTGAGAAGGAAGTGCAGTATGTCTAGAAGGAGGTTATTGCAAGGGTACTGTATCCAATTTAGACTAAGAAAACTGATATTTTAAAAGGTTTGGTTTTCAAACAATACTTGGCAGTGAGCATATAATGTTAGATGGTTTCTGGGGCTTGGCTTTGCATTGACTGAGACAAGCAGGTACCTTTGACATTGTGCTGCATTCTGTTCTTTAGGCCTTGTGAAGGAAACAGGAGCTAGTCCCTACCCATTGTGTCAGAATATATATAAGTATATATATATATATGTTCAGTATATAAGAAGCCTTTTTAAAAGTGAACCTGAAACCTTCTGTCTGAGGGAAATAGCATGTTTACTAGTGCTACCTACACCTCCAAGTGTAACACTAGTTCCAGATTGCATGTTAAATGATCTGAAAGGAGTGTGTTCATTCGGCAGAAAGTAATATTGGCTTGCTTTGCCTGGTTTGGTAATATGCAGGTCTGCTATTGCAATGCAGAGAGACTTTCTGGTCTCAGAGCTGCTGACTTGCAGGTTGCACAAAGCTGTATTAAAGACTATGCCACTTAATAGAAAAACAAAAATGTGCAGGACTCTGGCTTTCCACTGTGGTGAAATCTTTGACATCCTGAGCAGTTCAGAGTTTGGAGACCCCTTTTGTCTTAGACACTTATGGACCATGTAAATGACTTTAATCGTTTCTCATTGTTCTCTGTTGCATACCTGCTTATGGCTTTCCATGCCTGGTGTGGCCCATCCTGCTCAGAACTGTATATGACAGAACCTGTAGGCCAGGAGAGTAATCTTACAGATCTTTTCTCCAGTGCTGTCTTCTGGGTAGCTATTTTCTATACTTTCAAGCCTTTTAGGACCATTTAGAGCCTTTTAAGTTTTTCTCCAACAATGGGGCAAGAATTTGCCTGTTGTGTTTCTGTTAGTTTTTGGGTCAGATTTATACTCAATGTGTTGCATTTGATCCCCATGGTCTGCACTGTGAGAGCAACCCAGGGAAAGACACTGTTAGTAGTCGTGCTAATTCAGATCCATGAGACTCTTTGTCCCAACATTTATAATTAAGGGAAGCATTACTGAATTAGTAGTGCATGAAAGCTCTGAGTGGAAGCTACTTCACCCTGGAGTTCTTAAACTCTGAAAAGCTAAAAGAAGACTTCCGAGTTATGCTCTAATGAGTATTACTTAAGTCTGCAGCATCTCTTTTGTGTATTCTTTTTCTTTTCCTTGCAGTTTTATTCAGAAGTAGATGACATTGAAGTTACAAACAGTGCAATATTGGCTCAGAACTAGCAACACCAACTTTGGGCTTGTTTGCAGACAAATCAAAGCAATGTGTTCCATTCATTTCTGTTTCTATGTCCATAAAAATAGAGTTGAAAACCATTCTAATTCACTAAATAAGACAGCAAAGGAAACTAGGATGTATTTTAATGGATAAAAAAATCTAGTTTAAAATGTGCACGAAACTCAGGAAAAGAACATTAATATGAGTAATTCAAAAGCGCTGTTAAAATCCTGATGCTTTTCTCATATAACACAGTTGGACTATTGTAAATCCTTATCAGAACAGGGACAGATGGACTAGTACTCTTCTTGAGGGGTTGGACAGTTACATGCAAAATGCAATAAGCAGTAAAAGAAGACTTTTTTTTTTGTTACAGCTGCTCCTTCAGAATAATAAAAATATTTAATTAAATAACAATTTCAATACAAAGAGCTCAAAAGACTTTCACAGAATTTAAATGGATTAAGCTTCTTAGTCCTACTGTCAGAAAAGGTAGGATTATTATTTACATTTTACAGCTGAAAAAATTGAAGTTGCACAAATCCTAAAGCAGGCTAGGATTCATAACACCCAAGTGCGTGCCTGTCTTTTTTTATTATATTTTAAAGATGTGCAAACTCCAGTATATCACCTTTTGTAAGCATAATTCCTGAATTTGTTTCCTTGTTAATTCAGCTGCTAAGAAGGCAAAAGTTAAACAATCATTTTGTGGTAAACCTCCAATACATTTCAGATGCCAAACTATGATCCTTTGCCTTCAAAAGTATCTGTTCTTTTCCTTTTTTTTACTTTTAATTTCACACCATGCGTGGAGGGAAACCACATTAGTAAGCAACTTCTCAGTCAACAGTGATATTCAAAGGCAGCACTACAGAAGAACTGCTGCTGTGTAGTCTGTGTTTCAGTGACTGAGGGGCTAGCTGCAGCTTTGGATTCTTGTGGCTTAATGAAAAAAACTGCATTAGTAATAATGACTATGTTATTAATGTCAGACTGACTTTTGAAGAACATTCCCTGATAAAGATATTAAAATTCAAGAGAAAATGGTGGTTTGGACCTTTCTGAGAGAGTATGATTTAGTTATGATGCGTTGGGCTGGGGCTTGCATTAGGATTGGGAGAGAGGGGCTGAGAAGGGGCTGCAAAAGGAATTGCGTCCTCTTATTCGTTTGGGCTGTGTGTTGGGATTTTGGACTGTAGCTCAGCCAATGCGTAGGATACACAGACAGAGCCTAGGGCTGCTGTTGAAGAGGGGCTCTTAGTGTTTAAAGAGCAGATAGTTCATCCATTTAGTTCATCTCTGAATATCAGGATATGCCCATCTCTTCCAAAAGCAAAAAAATAATTTTGGGCTACACTTTTTTCTCAGGATACCTAGTTAAGTAATATTCCCTCAGCACAATGAATGTCCTGCATTTAAATGAAGCTTGCTGAGGCTCTTACTGATGTAATGTCTGTTTATGCTAGTCAGAATTCTCCTGAAACTAATCAAGGATTTCTCCATTATCTATTGTTGCTGAAATATCCATTAATGGAGAAATCATTAGGTAAGGTAATTGTTCACTTTCTGAGAAGAATTTATGCAAATCAGAATTGGTTACAGAAAACCAGGTATGCTTATGGGAAAACCATGTGGAATTAACAGAGAAGACATTAGTAGGCTTGTATAGGCATTGTTCCAGGTGCCGTTATTCATAAATGGAAGACTAGGCCCTTTCTTTGTCTTTCTTCTTGTGTATGTAATTGGAGATTTTTATTAAATTTGTATTTTTATACTGAAAATGTAATGTCTATTAAATATACAGAAAATATATATAACAATCAATTACTTTATATACTGTGAACCCACTGTTGTCATTCCAGGTGTTGTAGAGACTTGCTGATTCAGATTCAGTTTTGGATATAAGAATCTTGGAACATGGGGTGCGGTCTGTACTGCTGGCTAATGACTACTGTAGAGAATTGAAGGGAAGTGATATATTAACTACCTGGAAAAGTTTGCTTTCCCCTCATCAGCAAGCCTTTTAGTGTAAGAGAGTTTTTAAGCTCCAAATTGACTCTGTTGAAGATGTATCATTGCAAGGCAGGTTCTCAGATGTTTGGGATGGGATAGGATTGAATGAGTTCCTCCAGGGTAATGTGCAGCAGAAGCACTTCTAATAAATCTGCAGTCTCTGTGCCATTTTGTCTTTGAAGTCTGCAAATATTTCCTGCTGTGGGTTATGTACAATAGTGTTACATACTCATCTCTTTACAAATGATGAAGATCCTGTTCACTTTTTCTTTGTCCTGTGCAAAGTGAGCACACCCCAAAAGTAGAATGCTAAGAAATGCTTGTTTTCAGTGTTAATGAGGTAGAAAGTAGAGGCAGTAAAGAGTCAAAATGATAGAATTTCAATTTCTCCTCAGTGAGTTTTACCCTCAAATCAGTTGTGCATTTAAATATGTATGACTGTTGTATTGCATTACAGGAGTTAAAATCCAGATGAAAATGAAAGTTCCTGACCTGGTCTTTCACCATTCTCTATGAGCAACAAACCTATAAACCCAGAAAGAGCAATAAAGGAGTGCTGGTTGGAAGCATACTCAGTAAGTGCACTAGGAGTGTAAAGCCTGCTTTATGCAGACTGCAAATTGCCTTTAAAATTTCTTAGGTAGTGTTTTTGACCAATTGACTGGCATGTAGTTACCCATGAGGCATTGCTTATTGACACGTGTAGAGTGTTAGTGTTGCCATTGTGAATCTTCATTTATTGTGCATTTGCTTTGTCTTAAGGTACTAGTTCAAAAATTATGAATTACAACTCTGAAGATCTCAGCTTTCATTTTATGATCCTGGACCTTGAATTGAGGAAAAAAAGCACTTGTGGTGTGTAGAAGATTATTCTGGAAACCTTACTGTCCTTTGAAAAGGGAAGGAGAAAAGAAAGTTAACATGATCACTTATGGCACTCTGACTTTCCTGGTTTACAGCAATTCTCATAGTGGGTCTTGATAGTGGTATAAGTTGACTGTCCAGTTGGTTATACTCAGTATTATTACAGATTTAAATATTGCTAGTTGGTCCCTGGTGCTGTTCTTTTAAATTGTGTCTTTAATCTCATGAGTGGGTGTCAGGAGACCCACAGCAGCATGTGATTTAAATAACACCCTCTGATCTCACTGGAAATTTTATATCCATCTTGTTCAGGTTCTCTCTTCAGTTACCTCCTGTACCACAGAGCTCCTCTCTGCCTATCTCACTTTCTTAGGCTGTAGAATATAGGTAATTAATGCTGCTCTACTTTACATAGGAAATAGGAAAGTTAATTAATTCAAATAAAAGGAATTCTTTAAATTCATATGAGTATTAAAAAATTTCCTCAGGTGAGATCCCATTACTTCAAGTGTTCTGGGTCAGGGTGAAATATCTAGAAAGAAATAGGAGCAGAGAACTGACTGAGTTCCATAAGACCTTTATGTCAAGCAAGAACACATCTGACATTTGCCTCAGAAAGGTGTAGGAAGTCAGTCCAGCATTTTCTCATTGTTATCAGTGTATAGTTAAGAGGTGGTATCTGCCTATAAGAATACTTTCGTGTTTCTGTCAAAACACTGCTCTGTTCACACACATACTGCTAAGAATTTCACACTGTTGAGTCAAGATGGCTGCACTGCAGCAGTGCAGTGTTTAAATGAGGTTCAGCATCCACCCAAAAAGGGAATACATCTGCAAGTGACTGCACAAGGCCCTGCCTTGTTGCTGGCTGGCACATTAATATTGCTGTCCTTATGTAAACTGCCTCAGGTGTGTCTGTGGGAGTTGCACATATGGGCACGTCCTGGAGTAGTGCAGTAGAAATTGTCTGTTGGTTATTGCTGCTATTTTACCTCCCTATAAAGTCCATCTGGACAGGATTTCTCTGCCCCAGCAGAAGTTTGGTTTGCTTCTTTAGTTTGTTTGTTTCAGAAAAAAGAAGCATTACAGAATAAAATGTAATTTCAATGTTTAGTGTAATGTTAGTATGGTTTATGAGTAATGTCATGTTTATGTCACATCATTTTTTCCTTTAAATAACATGTTTTATATGAGGTGAAAATTTTAAAACAAAATCACCTAAACCTCTGAATATATCTGTAGTGTTTAAAATTACACAAATTTTATGATTTTTTACTTAGATTTGGGAAATGTCAGCAGATTGTCCCCATCACTACGCATACTGTGAGCTACTAGATGAGGCCGGTTTACTGCAGGCTGATTTGTTTATCTTCTTTAAGAACCTGCTTCTGTGTTAGAAAACAGTATTTGCTGTATTTGAAAGGCTATCAAAGATACTAAGAAATAGGTAGCAAGATGAAAAGGTGTGGTTTTTTATTTTCTTTCACAAACTTTTCTATTGACTGGAAACTGCAAGCTATACTTATTACAGTTCTTAGTGGATAAGCATCGGTGTTTGAAATGCTATTACACCTTGGTGTTCCCCAAGATCCTCAGTCTGACCAAAACTTGATGGACTTCACCATTTCCAAGAGGAATGTGGATAGCCAAGTCTCTGTAATTGGACTGGACTGGACTGGCAGAGTCCACGGTGTTCTAATGACAATTAATGGACTTACTGCTACTGCTGCCAGCCCAGATTGTCCATGCTCTCAATTACCTTGTGTGTTCTGCAGGCTTTCTGCTTTTTTTTTTATTCCAAATGGATTAGATGGATTAAGACTCATCCTTTAGGCTTCCTGGTGTGCAAACACCCCCTACCAATGTTAAGGTCAATTTAAATTACCGCTGTTAATACTCAAAAGACTCTAAATGGGTTCTTTGTATTATTAAAGATAGGGAAGTAAAATTTCAGTATCTGCTCAGCTAAATCTGAATGTATGTTTGTGGTGCTGTGCACTAAGTCAGGGTTTCATCTTGCTCATTTTTCCATTGTCTTAAGTGAAGTGCCTGGTTTGAGATAGCTGTCCAGGCAGTCCATAGAGGAGGTTTGAGAGGAAATGCCCCAACATAGGTTTCATTCCATTTTAAAGTAGATACTGATACTCTCTTTTGATAGATTGAAAAACAGAGAGTTTGAGCTTGAGATTTTATTATTACCACATTGCAGAGAGACAATTACCTTCCTTAGTGTATGAATATGGTTATATTTTATTTGACCAGTGGATAACAGGTAAGATAAACCTTTACCTAACTTCAAGGTGCAGACAATGGGTGGTTTTGGATATATATCTTTAACTGGGACTTACTTTCTCAAGGAAGGCCCATCTACAGCTGACTGGAGGAAGTTGAGACTTTATGCTTTAAGTCAAAAGTTGGATGAATAAAATTAAGTGAGATGAAGCCCACCCTAGATACTCTTTTGCTGGAGCTTCATTGGCAAACTAGCAGATACCTTGAAGGTAGAAGAACTCTTATTATTATCTGTTATTTGTGCCTGAGGCATTGCTGTATTCTGGAGAATCTGATTCCACAGAAGTTGGAATTAAAAACATCCTGCTTGATTTGAGTGTGAGCAAAATCAAAACATCTTCAGTTAATGCCTGGTAGAATATTTTGGATGGGAAAGGTATCCTTTCTAAACCCATCAGCCAAGGAATGTGGAATTATTTTAGCATCTGTCACTGAACTTGGCAGAATAATCAAGTCTTCTCATCTAGCATTTTAGCATTTATTTATTTATAACTACATCTTCCTGTGTTTAATTGGTTTCAGTAAGCTAATTACACAAGTGCAGCATGGCAAGGAATTGATGTTGGTGATTATTGTTTTCTCCTTTTTCCTTAAGGAGGTCAGGTTGGCCTGGGTCTCAAGTCTAATGATAAACTGGTTAATTTAATAAGCAGATTGAGTTGATTTTCGAATACTAAATGCATTACTGAGCTTGGCCCTAGGTCCTCCAAAAGTTAAGAAAATAATACACTGAAATGTTGTTTGGTACTATAGAGAATGAGAGGCATACATTTAGGACTGCTCATAAGTGAGAAAAAAGTCCTAGTCAGTCAGTTACCTTTATACCATGAAGCATATTTTACTAAATTAAAGCAGACCTTGCTTTCAGGCATGGCTTGCTTAGTGGGAAAAGTTTGGAAATGAATATTTAGTCAGGCAGATTGGCTCCTTGTTGGTGGCTAAACACGTACCCTTACAATGACTTTGTTTCTATTTGCAGGCAGAATTTGTAACTTGTTACGTTTTTTGACCAGGGTTCAGAACTATCCAAGGTAGTAATTTCAGTCCTGCCATGTGGCACAAAAATGAAAGGATATCAAGAGCTTTTCATACCCAGTATTGTGGTGGTACCAGATGTTCAGATGTTTTTTTCTCACATTTCAGTTCAGTCCAGAAGGATTGTATGGAAATTAACTCTTTATCCATGCTATTCTTGGGGATTTTGAGGTTCAGCTGCTAGTGTTCAGTTCACATTTTTGCATTGATTTCAGCAAAAGCTAATCCATTTACTTGAGCTCAGATGACTTCTCTACATTGTCTGTAAGACTGTCTACTGAATTTGCTATGATACCAGACAGAGATGTATGTTTCCCTTTTTCAGGCATCCTTTCAGTTTAGCATATAAACCACCATATTTCTGTAAAAGGTAAAACCAGAGTCAGCTCTGGGATTCAGTAAGATTTGTGTTGCCACATTCTGAGGCTGACACTGTGTGTACTTTCGAATGGTTTCCCTGTGGTTGGATCTGCCTAGACCCAGTGCTTATTGTCACCACAGCTTACAGTGCTGTAGGATGACTTGGAGTTAAGGTGTTACCTCTCATTATTGAACCTTTCTGTGATGAAATACAATATACAGTGTAAGTATTAAGTGTTCTTTGTTTTAAACAGTAGCAATTTTTCTGTCTTTTACGTGATGGTGGTTCTCTTGTGAAGATTAGATTCAGATGAAGAGAAGATTATTAACTGAAGAAATTTATTCTGATGCCATTGCAAGTGGAACTAATTTCAGTACATAAAATGTTGATAGCTTTCAGATATTTACATTTTATATACTACCAAGAATTCTGTTTGGTTTATTTAAATCCTGTCACATTGCCAAAATTAATTACTGGTATTTTTGCCTTGCAATTGAAGTGATTACAAGTGTGTAACTTAGCTTCAGGCAGCTTTTAGCCAAAACATAATTTAATATCCAGCTGTTTTTCCCAACACCTCCCTCAAGCACCAGAAAACATCTAGCTTTCCAGACTCATCTCGAGAAGCCAATAGCCATGATCTCAGCAGATCCTAGTCCCTAGGATTTTCTGGACTTGTAGATCACTGCTGTTTTTACCAAAAAAATGTTGAAAACCTCTTGCCCAATCATGTTTCCATTTTAAGTGCAATTTCTGTCTAAATGGACCTTCCCTTTCTTCTCCTTTGTGTTTTGAGGCTTGAAGCCTCATTTGAAGCCAAATGGTGCTGTTGTAAACTTCAGCTCTATGGCAATCTAAACAAGCAGAGCCCAAACTTGTATCCAGAGTAAAACCAGCTAATGAGAGGGGGGGAATGCATTATCTGTCTCTTTTCAAGTATCTGTCACTGCAGAAAGCATTTATTGGTTTGCTTGTCATTCAATAGATGCTGCATTTCCCCAGAGTCAGCACTGAACCTCCTGTATGTTATGTCAGGCAATGCTTAGCTGCCTTTTTTTGATGAGGCATAAAAATGAAACTTTGCCTTTAGAACCTTAGTACTTTCTGGAATGAGTGTTGTAGCTGGTAGAAATCATGTCTTGCCTCTCTGGAGCAGAGCTGAAGGAGGGTAGAAGGTATCTGAGGTTGTATCTTGTTCCTGTGCTAGGTGGGCAGCTCTGGGCTGCCCACACCCTGTCCCTACAGTCCCTCCATTTCTGCACCCTCAAAGACTCTGAGCTGTCTGTACAGCCTTACCAAGCCTGAGCTCTGGGATGGTTCAGGGCAGGAGGCTCATTAGCTATTCCCAGAGGAATTTCTAATTTCTTTCTTCATTGATTACAGAGAGGATGTAGCTATACAGGCTTTTTGGATGCTGCTTAGAGAAGAGATGACTTCTCTTATTAATATCTAAAATGTATGAATTAAAATATTTTGCATTCATAATTCTCACTGATTTTAGTAGAATTGTTGGATGTTAACCCCTTAAAAGAAAACCACGTTGCTATTCATGTTTTAAACTTAATTACACCAGATTTTAGCGTTGTAATTTTCTCTAATATAACCATCAGAATGTCTGATCCTTTGACAAGTAGACATGTTATTTATGAAAAATAATGGCAGAATATCTGTCAAAAGAAAATAGTGTGTGATGTATAAATATGTTGCAAATTCTAGTAATTTAAAGTATAAGTGATTTGGGAAATTAAAAGCTTTTTGTAAGTACAAAGTATTAGAATATGGTTTTTCTTCCTACTATAAAACTTCACTAGATGTCAGTATGGAAAGTATTTTCCCTTAAATGCAATGGGAACTGTTAATTCCTTCTACTGTTAATTCCTTCAACACATGCAGATTTTAAGATGACAGTTATTAGAATTTGGTGGTAATTTGTTTGTAGAAATGCATTTTCAGAGCACAGAAAACAATTTTGATAAGTTCACACTGGATTCTAAAAATTGCTTCTGTTCAAAAAGACATTAGAAGTCAAAATTTGTTTCATTAGTCAATAAATTTCTGTAAAAACAAAAAATGTGCTGTAAAACAAAATTATATTTTAAAACATAACTCAGATCATTTTTAGGGTTAAAAACTGCAGACTTTTTGGTTTTGTTTAATATTTTTTTATTATTATCAATGAGAAAAAATGTTAATGTATATTTTCCTGCTGTTGCTTTCTGGGAACTGGAGATGTTCACATAGCTCAAGATAGGGCTTCAGCATTGACTTACACACTTAGAGAAGGAAAGGCATATATATTTATAGATGTTTAACTGTGATTAGGGAAAGCATTTCTCATCTGTTAGTGTGTGCTTGTGCATTGCTTTAACTGTATTATGTTTTTATATTATGTTTGAAGGATCAGGCTGTCTCTGTTCCTACATGAGAAGGTTGATGGGAGTTTTTTGGTAGCTGGTTTTTTTTGGAGCATTTTTGTTGTTATTTTATTGAAGCTTCAGTGCTTTTATTGAAGGTTTGGTCTCCTATGAGATGGACTTTTCCCTTTAAATTAATTCCTTTGGACACACTAAGGAAAGAATAGTGGTTTGGATATTGTACAGTGCCTTTGGTTTCACTTTGGTTGAAGTGAGCTGCTGCCAGGAACATTTTACAGATGAGCCTAATTGAACAGCCAGTGAGCACCTGGATGCAGGTATTCCTGCTGATGTACAGAACTGAGGACACCCTCTCTATCCCCTTCTGTCTGATAGTACAGCACTGGAAAGATTCAGAGGAGATGAACACACACTGCTTCCATGCTGCCTTCAGCTGCCAATTCACAATTTCTCTCTTGAAGTTACTTGCTTTGAACAGAAACTTAGGTGACCTTCATGCTTTTCAGAGCTACCACAAAGAGGTTGATTCTGTGCAAAGTTTGGGTATGACTAAGGAAGCCATAAGGGAAGAAAAATTCCCTATAAACTGTATTTATGCTAGTTTTCAAGCTTGAACTTGTGTAGTAGGTACATAACCATTAAAAAAGAATCTTCGAAAAATAAGACTAAAAAAAATTGGCTCTGCTGGAGTTGCATCCAAAATTGCATTTTTGATTGTTTCTAACTGTTGAATATATTATGTTTAGAGGCAAAAAGGTTATTGTTTTTTTTCCCAAGTACTGGCATCACAAATTTACACCTTTTTTTAATACTAAAAGGAAGACTTTTTGTACTGAGTTTTACTGTGAAATTAGATTTATTCTAGCATATTCAGAGCTAAGGTTTACAGCACTAATTTGGTATAAATCATATAAATAAATGTGCAACTGAAAATCAAACTGGATGTGAAAGCATATCAAAATTAATTAAATGATGAATACTTTATTCTCAGATCTGAAAATTCTAGAATCCTTGTTAGTTTGACCTTATATGTGAGAAATCTAGATATGCTTAAATGTTTGCTAAGTATGGGATAGTTTGTCCATCATATTAACCTTTAATTGCATTTCCCATGACATTATCACATAAAAAAGTGTGGTCCAGAGTTTGGGATTTTTTTAAGTAGATCTTTTTTGATCACTCTGGAAGCAAGTACACTGGATTCTGAGTGATCACTGGTGCACTGTGTAGTGTAACTGGGAACTGCTGCTGTAACAACAATTTATATTGCTCCTTTGGAAATGTCTGCATTGATTTCTGTCAGAGGCTGGATTTTTTTTTTGTTTTTGTTTTGTTTAACTGGCTGTATTCTGCGCAGATCATAGGAAAAGGTCAAAGGACGCAAAGCTAGGGGTTACATCTAGTCTCAGCTCTCTCCCCACTGTTCTTAAGTATTCCCATCCAATCCATATCCCTTGACTGGGGATATATGGCATATCCTATTCAGTGTAGAATCACAGAGTCATGGAGTTGTTTGGGTTGGAAGGGACCTTAAAGATCACCTATTTTCAGCCCCCTGCCATGGGCAGGGGTGCCTTCCACTAGACCAGGTTGCTAAAAGCTCCATTCAACCTGGCTTTGAGCAGTTACAGGAACGGGACATCCACAGTTTCACTGGCATCCTGTTCCAGTGCCTCACCCCCACACAGGGAAGAAAGTAGCCTTATGTAAGTGGTTTTTTGTGTATTAAATATTTAAGTGATACAGTTGAAGGATTGTTGTGAATGAAGTTGCACAAAAATGGTATGTTTTGCCTTACCCTTCTCTGTTACCTAAGACTGTATGCCAAAGAACTTGGCATAAGTACAACCCTTGTTGTACCTTACAACCTCTACAAGCTTTGTTCCTTTTATTTCTTAAGTAGAACAGCACTCAGCTTGGCTTTAGTTTACACTGCATTTCCTGAGTCCTGGGATTTATCCTCTGCTGTCTACTGCTTCTCACTCTGCTCATAAACCACAACTTAGAATATTTATGACACCGACTTCTGTAGCAATTTATGGGAGACTTCTCAAGGAAGATTAAAGTTGACTGATCCACTCAAGATTGCTGATTTTCCATTTAGAGGAGTTAGGCATGATAAATGTTTTCAAAGAAGATACGCTATGGGAGAGCTAGAATTAGTGATTCTGGTTTACTCTTAAGTTTAAAAAATGGGTGGGGAAAACAAATTGAAAAAATTCATATAAACAGTAATTCTGTGGACTCAGTATTGTGGATACTGCAGGAAAATTGTGTGCCATCTATTTATGCTGGGAGGAGCAGATGGAAAAATGAAAATCTGAATCCTAATTCATGTTCATTAAATTCAGGCCACTGTCTTCTCCAGTTTCCAAAGCTGAAATCTTTTTCAGTGGGATATTATTTTGTGGAGGATGGGGTAGAAACAGGAATTCATGTTTTAGTAAAAATAACAAACAAGTTTCAGAGTAAAACTATCTTCTACTGTGTTCTGGAAATGCTTGCTAGAGGGAAAGTTCTGTAGAAGTTTGGCATGCAAATATTTGGTCAATACATGCCAGAACACAAGTATACAATGTACTGTACTGACTTATGTGAGAGGAGGCTATTAAAAGCACAGCCCTCTTCTCATGATGTGGCTGTCTCCTGACAGTTTCCTTGTGTAGTAACTGAACCCATCATTTTAGAATATGTAATATATTCAAGTCTTGGTTTGCTCTAAAGCCCATGGCCACAAATAGTACATGGACAAATAAACAGTAATGTTTATAGCATAGAAAGACTGCTCGTGAAGATGGGTTATTTGAGTTACATATCCAGGCATATGTGTTCTGTGGACAATTGGGATGTTATCCTGAAAATGAGAATGTGAGTCAACTTGGTGGTCCTCTCTGAATGCTGAACATGAGCAACACTGCTATTCTGCTTTGTGTTCCTGTGTTTCATAGAATCATGTAATAATTTGGTTTGGAGGAGACTTTCAAAAGTCTTTTAGTCCAACAGTCCTGAAGGAGCAGGGAGATCTTCAAGAAGATCAGATTGCTTGGAGCCCCATCCAGCCTGACCTCGAATGTTCCCATGGATGGGGCATTCACCACCTCTCTGGGCAACCTGGGCCAGTGTCTCACCACTCATTATAAAAAACTACTTTCTTATACCTGGTCTAAATCTGCCCTTTTTTATTTTAAAACTGTCAGTCCTTGTCCTGTTGCTACACACTTTGCTAAAGAGTTTCTTTCTTGTAAGTCCTCCTTACTGAAAGGCCACAATTGGGTTTCCCCAAAGCCTTACCTTCTCCAGAATGAACAGACCTAGTGCTCTTAGCCTGTCCCCATATGGAGAGGTGTTCCATGCCTCTAGACTTCAGAAGGGGTAGTGATGGTATTCTTTGGGTTCCCTTGTGGAAGATCTATCCTTTCCATATCCTGGAGCTGAAGTTAGTGACATTCACAAATTTCTCAGTCACTCTCTACCCGTACTATTTGTTTCTGAGCCAAAATGAGCTGTGGTCAATGAGTATCAATACAAAATTGTTAGCTGGAGATTTTTTTTTTAGTAGCAGCACTTTTAGGTTTATAACTGTACCAGAAATACTTGTGTTAGGAAAAAAAAAAAATCCACTTTACTGAGATGAGTGTGTGTTTTTCACAGGGCACTGCAGGAGTCCCTGGTTCGGCAGGGGCTGCAAGCACCAGTTATTCCTGCTTTGCTATGTAATGATCTGCACCCCAAGGTGCACCATTTTTAATACCTAGAAATGCTGTCCAGGTTCTAATTGAAAAACTGAAATGTCAACCTTAAAATGAGAAGTGTCAGCCTCATTTATAAGATTTTTAGTTACTTAAAGCCTCAAGTAGCTGCCTAGTAACATTTCTAAGAATGTTTCTGTACTTAACCTCTATTACTTTTAGCTGTTAAGAATCTTTTTAAAGTCTGTTTCTTTGGGAACCTTTTGAAGTTAAGTAAGGGTAAATCTGAAGGAATGGTGGGAGTGTGAAATGGGACAAAATTCTAATTTGAAACCTGGATTCTTAAACCTTTTCTGAGATTTTCTGTATTGCACTTGCCCTTGCCCTTTCAGTTGATGTAATATGAGATAAGCCTGTATAATGCAAAATACAGAGAATGTTTTATTCATTTTTGCTGCAAGCGCTAAAACGGAAAAAAAAAAAAAAAAAACACACCAGAAAATGAAAATAAGTAAAGCCTTTAAAAATTGTATTTATAGTATTGGTTTCAAAGCCTTGCAGACAGCATCTTATGAAGGTTGTCTAAATACTTGCATCAAGTATTTCAGTAGTCTTTCAGTAAGAATTTAATATGAAGTTATGCTGTAATTATACATGCACACATCTTTGAATTCTACATTTAGAGACAAAGTTTGAATTTAAATGGCTCTTAAAGGAGCAGCTGAGATTTTGCTGAACAAGAAGAGTCCTCTAGTTTAAAGGAATATCATTTCTGTTCCTTCCTGCCTTCTAAATAATAGTGGAGAGGACACTGCCAGGCTGTTACGGCATTTGGGCTTTGTCTGCTGCTATCGTTATATTTACTAATACAGATTTGTATCCATAATTTAGCTGGAGATCTATTTGCCAGTGCATAGCTGAATACTTCTAGCTCATTTATGAGCAGTATGTGTTGGCATAGCAGTCATCGTGGAAGCAAAATGTGTTTGTATTTGGATCTTGTGGCAGATGTGTAATACAACGGAGCTACTGCTTTGGCATGGGCACTTTCCTGGCTCTGTCCCCATTTGAAGTGTTCCCTGATTATGATCTGTGATTGTGGCTCATATTGATGTTTATCTGCCTTTTCAGAATGAAAATAGCATCATTCTGTTTTCAGGGCTTTTTTTCCTTGCTCTTATGATGTTTCAAAGATAGCACAGCATCATACTCAGTGGAAACAAAACTTTATAATACATTTTTTCTCAACTTCTATATGGGTTCCTAAAACAACTTGTAACCCATCCATCTCATTTGGTAGCTGAAAAGCCAAGGTTTGCAGTCAAGGCATTAGAAGGTACAGGTGACTGAATTACTGTGCAGGCTCAAGTGTGTTTAAATTATTTTTTGTGAGTAAGTATGCAGGTAATGAACAAAAAAGATAAAAAGAAGAGGAAATGCATACTTGCTTCTCTTTTTTACTTTTTTTTTGGTGGAACTAGGGGCAAAAGAATGGATTTTTCAGAGTGAGCTTAAGATGTGTATGTGGTTTGCCCTCAAAAAAGGGTTTAACTAGTCTTTTGGGTAAGTTAATTTGCCAAATAAAATTTCTGCTTCCTAAGAAGCAGCACTCTCCGTTCATTTTGCATTTGCAGAGTGTTTTTTAAAAAGAAATTTCAGCTAGGCTCCTTCATTTCTGCATTTTTGTTAATATTAAAGCTACAGCATCAAACTGGAATGCTGTGTCTCAGTTTTAGCTGTCTTTGTGCAGGCAGAGGAGAGTGAAAACAGGGGAAAGTCTGAAGATGGAAAGGGCTGGAAGGAAGGAGAAGCAGCAGTAGCTCAACTGATTTGCCTTTGATTTTCACAAATGTAGCCATGCAAACACCATCCATTAAACATACACACTAAAAAATGATAAAATAAAACTTGATAATGGGGATATTGAAATGTCTTTTTAAGTTAAATTCTGGCTGTAGTTAATTAGGTAAAAATGATGTTTCAACCATGATACTTGGCCTTATTATTAAATGAAGGGAAAATGTAGGGTGAAATAAAACTGTTGCTGCCTTACTTTCTGGAGCTTTTATTTCCCCTTGTCCTCATGGGTATTGTGAGAACACAAAGCATAACAAATAGTGTTTGCATTTAGTTCTGAATATAATGAGGTCCATGATCACTCCTCTCTGTGAAAGCAAGCTTCAAAGCCTGTCTGGCTGCCCAAAGACTTTGCATTTCTGCACATGTGATGGATGGGCTCGTTGTTCTAATGAAGCATGGCTGTTGTTGGAGGTCGTGGTCACAGGAGAAACGCAATCCATCTTTAGTGAGGGGCAGTTCTACCAAGGCCTTGACTGCCAAGACAGAGATGGAACACTTAATTTTTTATTTGATGTAGAGGCCAGTGCAGAGACACTATCTTGTTTTAGAATTTTTTTTTTTTAATCACCAAGAGGTGGGAGCTGTGTCCGGTACAAACATTAACTATTTTGGCTTAGGTCCCAAGAGTAATGAGTCTGGAGGTTGCAAATGTGTGTATTTCTATGGCCAGATCGCTGATGAGATAGGGAAATCAAACCTCTGGCCATGCACAGATGGTGTTAGACTTGCCTGTCTGGGCATCCATCCTTAGGAGCTGAGGTCTCACAGGCTGCATGCTAACTAGCAGAGAGTGTCTGTAATCAAGGGAAACATTATGGCCTGGGGAAGTTCTTCAGAGCAATTCCCATCAATACACAGAGTAGGTGTGTATTTTAAGTGCCTCTAATGAGTAGGAACTCGTGTTAGGGGAAAATCTGAAGGTGGATCTCATTGGCCAGGCGAATTCTCTTACGTGTATGCCTTCCTTTTTGTTTTCTAGAATACTTGTAGATGTTTGACATTGGTTGTGATGAGAGTTACTGAGCCCTTTTGTTCTGGGTTGGTGTTTCAATCAGACAAAGAAGCAGCAAATTAGGAGTAACAACTTCTTTTCACTAAATTAGTTGTAGTTGGACTAGTGTGCAAGTGATGTAGAATTACATGTTACCAGTCTCCTTATGCATCTATTTTGGTTTCTAAGCTCTAAAAATGAGATTGTTCTCTCATGGTGGGTTTATTTGGTATTTTAATTAGTTTGCCTAAAGACTATGTCTGAACACTGTATATGTGGCCATTTGAGAAGAAGGTAAAACGCTTTCTCTAAGCGTGAAGAATGCTAATTATTTTTTTGCCCTTAGCTTCTGCTCTTAGACCTGTGGGAGACAGATGTTATTTAGCAAAGGGAAGGATGAGCATGACTTCTTCCGGGCTCAGAGGTTAAAACGTGAAATGTGTCTGCTGTGGTTCATTGACGTGTCTGTTCTTAGATTTGTTCTTTCAAAAAGCATACCTGAAAGGTGTCAGGAAACATCAGCACTGTCAGTACAGAATCAAAACTAGGAAGAAGCTGTGTGTTCACCAGCAGATTGGAAATTCAGCTCCTGCTTAGGCTTTGAAAACCAGGATATATTGTATACTTACTCACAGAGCTCAACATTCAGGAGTATAATACGTTACACTATCCAAATTTTATCTTTCTTGTGCTCATTTCATTTATTTAAGCTTTGTTTAGTTTAACAGCTTTAACTAAACAGGTATGGATTTAAATATCTGAGGTAATGCAAGTGCAGGGCTATAGTTAAAAATGTGCTTTCCTTTGGAGTTTAATAATTTGGCAGTTGACCTGTTTCTTTTCATCCTAATTTTTGTGCTGTGTTCATCATCCTGGTACTGGAACAAATGGCACATAAACTCTTTTAGAGGAGGGGAGGGTTTGCATGTACCAGTATTCAGTTTATTTCAGGTTAAGGTTTCTTTAAAAAAATATTAAAAGCAAACATTTTTGCTGTATTTTTATTTGTCTTTCAGGTTGATCCAGCTTTGAAAGAAAAATTAAAACCGAGCACTGTGACACTGGAATCTGAATATGAGGTAAAGTAAATTTGTTGCCTGGAGCCCATAACCTTGGCTACCCTTGGTTACCCTGGCCTATGGTGGGTCGTATCTGTCCCTAACTAAAATTAGATCAACCATCTGCCTTTGGCTCACTGATGTCCAATAAAAACAAGGTTTTATGTAAAGAAAGGTTTTTGAACACGTAGTGCTTCTTTCTGAACACAGCTTTGCTTTGATTTCCAGGTGTCAGGTACAGTGGTACAAATAAATTCACTTCTTCTGTGGTTAACCTAGTTTATAAATGTAGAGCTGATGTTGGCCTTAGAGGGAGTGTGTGTGAATGTATGTCAGCACTTCTACTCTGAGTTTGGATGATCTTTAGACCAAATTACAGAACAATGTGCATGATGTATTTTATGTTATTTCTTGCTTCTGAATTTTATGTGTGTCTTTGAAACAACTGTCATTCCTTTTACATGGTTTCAGAAAATTTTATAGAGAAATAGTTGTCTTCCCTCAACATTGCCTTTTCTTCAAATATTACTGAGCTCTAAAATGTCTGTTTTGACTCAGCTATCCCAAGTCTCACAAATTTTCAGGCCTACAAAAAGCCATGTTAGAAAAACTGGAAAAAGACTCTCTGTGACCAGAAACAAAGGATAAAGCTATTTAAGATTATTCCTAATTTTTAAAAATTGATTGAATCAAATGTCCAGCTAACACTTCATCTACCTCTGAGGCCTTTATGCTGAATACAGGTTTGTTTTCTTCCCATACCACATTTGTCACAAGCCTTTGAAGATCTCGATTGCATCCACTGCTCTCATACTTAGATGTCCAAATGGCAGTACATGGTCTTGATAATAAAATTTTAGTATTCTATTACTCTTTTGTGGTTTGTCTGAAATAAAAATAAAACTTACCTTTTGTATTTTCACAGGCCTAATTTCCCAAAATATTTGCTAGTTTTTACCATTAGTGCAAATAGTTTTGGACTCTCCCCAGCTATAAAGAATTGTGATTTCTGATGCAGGGAATAACAAGATGGAAAGTTCCAATGAAGACTCAAAACTTACAAATCCATTAAGTTCTGATTACCTGTGGGATTTCTGTCTCTCAGTTTCCATTCAATATACTGTAAGGCTGTTCTGATTTATTTATGTGGAAGAAAAAGTAAAAAGAACCACATCTCAAACTCAATACCTAACCTCAAAATCAACAGATCCGTATGCAGATATACCTTACTTTTTCTTCAGAAGATGAGTAAACAGGTTAAGGATAATATTTAGATAGCCATAATTCCATTATCTTTATGGATAAATCAATGCTAATAAAATACATCTGGCATAACAATATATTACATGTCTTCTTGGGTAATGAGACTCTTTTTCTGATGGACAGAAATGACAGAAGCGATCTTATTTTTTTCTTATTCTAAACTGTAGAGAGTTCCCAGACTGAAATTGTTCCAGAGTAGTGCTTGGGTGTTACAGAGGGCAGATCAGTTCAACAAAACAAATGGATCTGCATAATGAAAATAGATTTGGATTATTGTTTTGAAATCTAATATCAATATATACTTTACTGTGGGCACCAACTTGCAAGCACATTTCAATTTCTTGCTTCAGTGAGACTTGTGCAACTACCAGCAGTCATGCACATACTTTGCAGCCTCCACACTGTGTGTGACAATTTTAAGTCACTATTGCCTCTGTATTCTAAATCTAACTAATCACCCAGTTACAGGTGACATTTAGGAGAGTAGTTTTCTGTGGGCCCCATCTTTTCCAGACTAGAGGGATTTGGGTGGTTTCTTTATTTTTTGACTTGTCCAAAATACAGCTTTTAGGAATACCTTCTAATTCAATATATAGGTCATACTGAAGGATTACACTGGTGGATGTTACTAAATATGGTGTGATAAGAGATCAAGGGCAGTTAAATAAAAGTTGCTGTTTTGGTATGTAAAGCCTTATTTTACAATATTATTAGCATTACATCTGCAGCTGTTACTGAGGATACTGTGCCAGCTCTTTTGAAGTGTGGTTGTCTGATACATGCAAATATCCTTTGGCCCTCCCCAAGACTTTTAAAACTATCTTACTATCCTTATAGAAATGTACATATTAAATACATACTGAATTATTTTAGAATGTCATAATTTCTTCTATAAGCATACATATATGGGCATATTGCAAAAAATAAAGACATTTCCAATATTTCAGACATGTTGAAGTCTGCATTTTGTCTCTAATGTGGTGGTTGTGGTAATGTAAAAAGTTTAATCACAGACCTAATTTATTGTGAGGAAATTAACATAAAGATATTTTCTTACCTTCTAATTTACTAAATTATATCTTCTCAAACTATAAAAAGTTTATTTCATACAGGAATGTTTCTGGTCAGGATACTATTTCAAGGAAGGAAGAATTTACATGTGTAATTCATACTGCATTTCTTGTATCTCAGATCTGTTAATAATGGCATTTATCTTGTGCCTTGGGACATGCCAGAGGAGCAAGCTACCTTTGCATGCACTCTCCGTTGTTTATGCATTCCTCTCACATATTTTTGTGTCCTCATATGACCAATTAGTCTCTGTTGCTCCCCTTTGCCTAATAAATCACAGCTCTGTCCACTAGTGATGCTGGTACTAATGTGAATATAGTTCTGCTGCTGAGCTGGGCCTTGTAGAACACACTATAAAAAATGTCAAGTGTTTGACCTGTGACAAAAGCCTAGAGTATTTTATTTGAAGGGACAAAAATACTGTTTGAAAAAGGGAGATAAAAAACCTGATTAATATGATGAGTGAAAACCATTCCTGTGATTGTTTAACAATCGTAGTGCATTCCTCTTCATGTATTTAATGCAGTCTCAAAATAGCATTCCTTATTCTAGCACTTGGTTTCTGTAGAAATTAATGGTCTTCCAAACAGTGAAAAATCTGGCCTCAGTTACATCAGACCCCAAAATATAGAACTGTTGATAAGAGTTTTTCTAGCAAATAAAAGCTTCCTTAAGAATTTACTAACATTTTGCCATGGAAAAAATCATTTAAGTTTGAATCAAATTTGTGATATTCAGTGGGAATCAATAGCAATTGAAAGTAGAGGAAAAAATTTCCCAGTAAATAAAAAGGTGAAGGATTGCTATGGAAACAGTAAATGAGTTAGTTATAAAGCAGGGAAGACTGATAAAAGATGCTAAGGGCATCAGAGCTGTCTGATAAGTAATCTGACAAGGATAGGGGTAAGAAGATGGTGTTGCAAACCAGGAATAAACTAATGAGGATGTAAAATAATGAATAACCATGTTGACAAAGTAGCAACATTCAAAAAACATATCTGTATTTTTGTAGAGAAAAAAGTCCTTTGTATTCAAATCAGATGTGCTTCCAAACCCCTTAATAATCAAACAAGATGTTATTGAATACCCAGTAGACTCTGATGGTTTATAGCAATGTTCTAAGAATGGGCTTGGAAATGGCTGCTGAAAATTTCAGTCTGGGAGTGATGATTCTCTGGGAATCATCACTGGGCAGGAAGGTGATACTAAATTCCAGTTCTTCTTTTGGTATATGGGTTTTGAACAGGGCTTTAAGGACAGATTAGGTTGCAGAACATAATCTGCACATGGGGCTCTAAAAATTCCTTAAAAGAAATGTAGAGATTTAAATATATTAAAGGTACTGAGAAGAATGGTGCTTTCATATAAATACTTCTATAGGAAGAAAGTGGTTGTGATTGAACATTTTTTATTGCAGAAAATATACTAAAATTATAAGTAAGATCTGTTCTTAATAGCTAGGAACATAATTTGAACACAACAGCAAGAAAAATGAGTATTTTATGTCTCAGAATATCAAAACTAATACTTTAAAGTTTTTCTTCAACTGGTTGCAAGGATGGCATAATTGACATAATAGGCTGGTCTGCAAATGTCAGACTAGAGAATGCTGCTTTCTTGACTTAAAGAGTATGAATGTTGAGCAGGTTTTGATCCTTATAATTTGATAAATCCCAAAAAGCCAACATTAGCTCTGGACAGAAGTTTTTTAATTACAGCAAAAGACTTGTAATTGGCAGTATTAAAATGTATATTGAGGACAGTACAAAAATTAAAAGTAGGTATATGGAGAGGTATTTTGGGAATATAGCCTATATATTTACTGTCTTAAAAGAAAAATTTGAATAAGCTCTTCTGAAAAAGACTCAGGCTACTAATTGCTCATCTGACATAACTTCAGGGATTGTAGTGCCAGCAGAATGGATGAAATTATTTTCAGGGAGTGATAGGTGTAGTAACACAGAAACTGCATCCAAGTGTGTGGACATCAGGAATGCTCTAGGAAGAAATTCCTGGATGCCAGTTGTTGAAATCTGCAAGTATCTTATTGCTGTCATTATCAATACCAAAGGATTACTGATTTTGTTGCTGCTCAAGAATTAACAGATTAGTGTATTGAATTGATTTGCTTCAATGTTTGTGAAGATACTGGTGGTTAAATGCCTTGAGCTGTTTGAGAGCTTACAGAGATGTTAGGAAAGTATCCCTCCTTAGTGACTGTTATGACAATAAATAGGTTGAGATAAATAGAGGTTGAGATACTTTTCTTCTCCTTTTAATCACTCTGTTACTTTCATGTGCTCTTCTTCCTTGGTGCATTGTCCAGCCTTGCCATTAGATTCTGACTGCCCTCCAGGTTGTGTCTGGGACAAGCTGAGTTTCTTGCATTTCAGTGTATTCACATGTGAAATATCCTTTTAGGTTTTTATTTCATTGTGAGTCTTCAATACAGAGAAGTTCAAAGTCATGTTACTTTATCATCAGTAGAAACTGCCATGAGAAAGAATTTTAGTTCAAATAGTTTATGTTAGGCATTTTATTCTGAGTGGATATACAGTCCATATAGTTTGGCCTTTTCACAACCTATAGTTTTGACCTTTTCTTCTTGACATCTCAGTAGTTTCCTGTACCATAGTTCAATGTGTTCAATCTATAAACTATGTTCATAGTTTTACATAGAGAAACACAAGAAGGTGGAATTTGGTGATGGGTATGGCACAGGAAGATTTGTGGTGGAAAAGCCTCTTGCAGGAAGAAAGCCTCCAGGATAAAGTTCATAGGGTATCACTTTTTACTGGTGTTACTTCTGGAATGCATCTCTATTTATAGTCCTGTAAGTTCTTTCCTGGTCATCTCTTAGCACAGGATTTTTTCTTAACTGAGAGCTGTTTCTTTCATATGTGTTGCATTTGCACTTTTTTTATCCAATGGGAAGACACTGATGGTTCATAGATGGAAAACAAGGTGAGTGGTTATCAGTCAGACAGCAAACATGGCTGGAAGTGTTACAAATAATCTCATCTTCATCCTTTTTTTGTCCTCCCTCCAAAATAGAATCCTTGGTAGCAACTTGCATTTCATGTGTGTTTTCTTGGTTTTTAATGCCACATTAATTGACCAACTCTTACCATGCTAGGGCCAACACTATATGTTGTCTCAGTCACAAAAAAACCCCAAAAGTTTTAGTAGGGCAACTTGCATGTGCACATCATGGATGAATTCTTTCATTTACTTTATTAGGGAATGCTGCTAGCCTCTGCCAGGCAGCCAGTATGGGGAACTTGTGCAGCTGGCTAGGAGAAAGTGTTAAACATTCTGCCTTGCTAGTGGGCCTCCAGTGGGGAATTGTTGGATCTTTGGTATGAAATATCTCTGAAGTAACTCTAGTGTAGTGTGTGGGAATTTAGCTACACAGTAGAGGCCATGTATGTTTCTCTCATTGTCTCCTGAAGATGATACAGCAAATTTGAAGGTAATTTTGAAGTTCTTGTCTCAGCAGCCAGGCAAAGTGGCTTTTTGCAAGAAAATTCTCCTATTTGTTTTTCTTAGATTTTTGTCTCTGTCTTTGATCAATTTCAAAAACACTATCTGGAGTATTTTTGTGATTGTCAGTGTACTTCCAGATGATATCCACATGGACAATCAAATCTAAATGTGAAATGCTTTAAAAATTACTATACAATTCTTTGCTGTTCTTTGCTTCTCAAATTATTGTTACCCATCATTATTTAATGTTCAAACTATACTATGAAAATGAACTCTGCTTTAGCAAGTTACTGTCAGAAAATGGGTTACTGCTTGTCCTAACAGGTTTACTGCTCAAAAAGAAAAAATGATACACGAGATTCTGGTGGAAGCTGACCATGGAGTTCGAACAATTCTTAGCTAAATAATCAAATTTCTGAAAATTGAATGGAGAAGTTCACAAGTTTAACCCCTGACTTCACTGTATGTCTGGTAAAACTTGGTCTTTGCCCAGGTATAGCTGGGAGGCATCACTGAGAAGTTCAAAGGAAAATGGTGTTGATAGTTCAATATGTAATAATCCATCTTGTTCATAGCATCTTCCCTTCAAGTCATTGGAAATCCAGTATCCCCCTGTGTCATCTTACAGCTCCAACATAAATAGTATTTAATCACAATGCAGATCAAAACCAAAATACCTTCCAAATCCAGAAAGACCCCAGACCTTACCTTCTAAAACTTCATCTTCATGCTTGTAAAAATTTAAAAAATGCCTTGATCTTTCTAAGACGGAAGTATTTCTGATTTGATTTGAAGACCTGTTGGTTCTGATAGAATGAAATGTAGAGTTATTAACATATTATTTGTGAACTGTACATTCAGCAGTATTGCTGAGAATACCTTTACTGTTACTGGCAGTACAGCACAGGAATAACACTCCTATCACTGTTCTCATCAATTAGAAAGGGGATGTTAGCCACAGAGAAGAAACAGGAGGATTTTTTTCCCTATGAGAAATTGCCCAGCAGCACAAATCAAACAGTAGCCATGGATGTTACTGAAAAACTGCTTATGGCTGAAAGATTTGAAATTGCCCTGTTAATATTTTGCCCAAATCATAGTTTCTCAACAGAGAAAAGCATTCTGTTTCAGCATATAAATTGATAAGCAAGTTCTGGAAGAGAGGTGAGTGCAAAATCAGCAGAGAAGTGTAGATGAGAAGCAGAAGTCCTAAACTACACTAACTGTGTGTACCAACTGAGACCAGGGTTAAGGGGGAGCGTGTGAGTGGCAGGAGATTGAGCTCACCAATTCAGAAAGGTCAGCTGCTTGGTAAAGTTGACTGCTAATTTAAGGAGTGTGATTACTTTAAAGTAGTTACTTAATGGCCTGGATTTAAATTTAATTTGCTACTGTTGTTGTGAACCTTCTCTAGGTGTTTCTTATGCCCACACACTTCTGTTAGTAGTTTCATGATGATAACTGATCACTTCTTGTTGTGGTAATCTCTTAGCCCTTTGCTGTGGTATTCATTGCAGCTTTTCCCTCTCACATAAGAAACCTTGTTTTTCATATCTCTTCAGAAGGAAAAACACCTTGTGTGACTCATGGGTCTCATATTTTTTTATCCTGGTACACCTCATCCTTTTTTTATTAGAGTATCTTTTTATCTTTATTAGAAGGACAGACTGTGCCAGATTTTGTATACAGAAGGTATAAAAACTGTCCACACTTCCAAGTATCCCTAGTCTTAGGAAGTTGTTTGAGGTAAATTATTTCTGTGGTGTCAGGAGGGCTTTCTGGGATCCAGATAGGGACCTGCTGTAGAAATCTGTATGCTCTTCTTAGCAGCAGCAGCACTGTCAATTTTAAGTCTTACTGGTCTCCTGCACTGTTAAAGATCACACATACCCTTCAGTCAAGTTCACCTTTATTTAGTTGAAAAAGATGCTGCAAACATCCTAAAAGTCTATCCCTGGCTGTTCCTATTTTAGAGACTTGTGCTGCAGTAACTAGGACATCCCTTTACAAAGTTTAGTATGATATAAACTTAGCAAGGCCAAGCAGACAGATTTGGGAAATTCCTTGGTCCTGTTGACTTGGCTAGGTCTCCCAAGTAGTGAATTTAGGGACTAATCTTCGTAATTAGCACCTCTCTTTTTGGGGCAGAGTAACCATAGCTTGATCACACTTTCTGTATGAGGGAAATGAAAACTATCCTAAATGTACTTAATTGCTTAATTAAAAGTGGAATTTGCTGAATATGGGATGTTTGATCTTGAAGTACTCTGCACTCATGCTATTATTTATGTTGGACCTTTCTGAGTTTTGTTTTTGCTTAGGAAAAGAAGATACACTGAAAGTAAATGACCATGCATGCATTTTCTTGACTTTATCATAAAGTGTGTGAATCTTTTGGACTGAGAAGTCCATCTTGGGTGATCTGCAGGTGTAATGAATAAATGGCACTGGATTATCCCCTGAGATTTAATGTGGTTTTTAAGATATTCTGAATTTTAAGAAGGAAAACTGCTTGTAATTTTAAATCAGGAGGAAATCTTGGCAAGGCTGAATTCCTGATGGAGGTCTATTTTATGTTATTTTCTCTCATGTTAAAAATTCAAGGCTCTGTAATAATGTAGTTTTAGCTGAGTGATACAATTGTTTAGTTTACTGAGCACTTTGTCTCACTGTATCACCTTCACATAAAACTATGAGAGTACTCTGTGAACATTAATTAAACTGTGACGCCTCTGGGGGCAAGTTCTGTTTGCATGCTTTGCATGGGAAAAGGTTGCACAGACAAACTGGTGGTGCAGTTCCCCAATACACATCTTTTTTAGTCACTCAAAGATGTTTCTTTTCGCTCTCCACCCAATGTTTCCTTCAACGTTTCAAGTGTTTCCATAGTCCTATGCTTGTATAGGATTGGTCATAAGCAGTATGAATTTATTTTCCTTAACTGTTTTGTTTTTAGTTGGAGCACAGCCCCACATCGTTGAATTGGCATAGTTAAAGGGAAAATAACACATGGGGAAAGAATGTCTTAAACCAGTTCACCATAGGTTGGTTAATTGTTCCATAGACGAATGCTATTGGATCCCAATGAATTAATCAAAAAAGCCTCTATTGGTTTTTGCCAGTGTTCAGCAAAGCCAAAAGGAGAAGCAGCACTCTGCATGCTTACGTGCCAGTTACCCCTTATCCCCAGCAATTTTTCCTTTAATGAACATAAAGCAGTCTTATTCTGGCCACAGTTTGCTGCTTACTAACTTGCTTGTTTACTAATATAATAAAAACTAAACATTCTCTAATTGAAAAAAAATACTTACTTTTAAACTGAGGATTCAATCACTATTCATGGGCTATTAAATCCCAGATTATTAAATCACTAATTGCAGATATTAAATTATGGCACTTCCTAGGCAAAGTAAGTAACTCCCAGTTTATATTAAGAAAATGAGATGTCAAAAAAATGGCTCTGGGAAAGAGTTATTAAAAAAAAACAAAACACTAAAGCCATATCAGGGCAATGATGACGTTCAGATTTTCAGTCATGCACAAGACAACAGATTCAGTGTTAGCTGTAATTCTGTACTCTTCATCTATGCATCATTCTGGAGCTCCTCAATATACCTTTTGTCTCTGCAAGCTTTTTTCACACCTTTAAAAAACAGACTGTTCAATTAGTTTAATTTTTTCACTGCCTCTTAAAGCCATGAGGATATCTTTCCCTGGCTCGTCTTTTGTCTGCAAATGGGTTTGCTTACTATAATGATGGGAAATAATTGTCTCCATATCAGGGCTATTTCTTTCTGTGGTGTTCATCACAGAATTTATTTCATCAAGCTGTAGAGTAAACAGGATTCTCTTATCCCTCCTTTCACATGTGAAAAACTGAGACTAAAGCCAAACATTTTTTTGCAAGCAGCCACCTTGAATTCACTCAGCCTGAACACTAATAACTCTAAATGAATTTCTGCAGGCTTCAGTATGTGTATTGTGGCATGAAGACTATCATACAAGAGTAGAATTCAAATTCTTTTTTAAATATTATTTTATTTTAAGGCTGTCAAAGGCTTTGAACTTCTAGTTAAGCCAGGCATTTGAATCAGCACTTAAGAAGTGAAGGTTTTTTTGTCCTTTTTGGTACCATTGCATCAGTCAGGCGGTTTAACAAGTCTTAAAAGTCAAGTGGTGCAAACAGTTGAACATACTTTTATTTTTCACTGTGCCTGTCTGAATAACTGCATTTTTTTTCCTTGAATTTACAGCTTCTGTCAGTCCTGTACTCTTAAGAGGCAGTTTAGCTGATTTAGGGAGTGAATCAGTAGATTTAATGGACTATACTGATCTTACTTTAAACAGCTAATTTTCAATATCCTTTGGGCTATTTGAGGCAAGCAGGAAAAGTGCTGCTGATCTGATCTGATTACATTTCATTGTAGTCTCCAATGATGGAGTGTTTAGTACATTTGAATTGGGAGAAGTCTTTTGGTTTTTAGCCTTCCGGTTAATATCAATTTCAGTTTAGTAAAAGCTGGAAGTGGTTTAACATGTGATGTCTTCATAAAGTTAGGAAGGCAGAGTCCAAGTGACTAAAATGAAATAAAGAAATAAGAAATTAAAAGGACCTAGCCAGATAGAATGGAAGATGTTGAGTTCAGCTTCATCTGAGAGCCGAACTACCTGCTTGCCTGAATTCTCACTGTACAGCTCAGGCAATCTGTAGGAGCTGTGTAACTTTGCAGCTTGTGCTGCACCTAATTAAGAGGGCTGTCAGTCTGGTTTTACTCTCATCACTGAGATAAATTTAAAATGTATCTATGTGCATGTCATTAGCCTACATCTAATGTAGCTATTTATTCTGGGATGATTCTGTTGTAAGAGTTTTCATGTCAGTGACCAAGCAGAAAGGGTAGGGTTTTACTCAGTTGTATGTGAGGTGCTGTCCTGGCTTAACCTCAGCAGCCAAGCCTCATGCAGCTGCTCACTCACTCCTTCATGATGGGATGGGGGAGAGATTTGGAAGGGTTAAAGTAGGGAAACATAAATTGAGATAAAGACAGATTATTAGCTAAAGCATAAGGTGCTGGTGTAAGCAAAGTAAAACCAGGAACTCATTTACCAATTCTCATGGGCAGCAGGTATTCAGCCATTTCTGGGAGAGCAGGGCTCCATCACTTCTAAAGCTTGCTTTGAACAACAAACTCCATCTCTCAGAATGTCCCCCTGTTCCTCCTCCTTCCCCCAGCGTTCCATGCTGAGCATGGTGCCTTGTGGTGTGGGATATCCCTGTGGTCGGTTGGGGTCACCTGCACCTGTGTGTCCTCCTGTGCACCCTCAGCTCACTGACAGGTGGGGTGGAGTGAGAGGCAGAGACAGCCTTGGCCCTGTGTGAGCTGCTTAGAAGTAATGAAAACATCCCTGTGTTACCAACACTGTTTTCAACACAAATCCAAAACATATCCCTGTACTTGCTACTGTAAAAAAAATTTAACTCTACCCCATCCAGAACCAGCACAGATACATGTGAAAATAGCTATTTAATAGGAAAGCATTACAGAACAGATTTTCACATTCCCTTTCAGTGGTGATATTCCTTCTTATGCTTATCCACATGCAACAGGAGTGCTCTGTTATTCCAAAATTGGATAGCATCTGTTCAGGAAGTTGGTATGTCAAATCATTCTGCCTTCTGATGACTGATCCCATAAACTAAATTTTTACAGATACTGTCCCATGGTAGTAAGGAAGGTGCTTTCTTCTTGAATTGCATAAGATACTGCAAAGTGTTTATACATGACACAAAATGTTAATGATCTCTATAAATATAATGATAATTTAAAAAAATATAGTCTTCCTGTGTATGCATAAGAACCTTTATTTATTTATATTTTAATTGATCAATGGATCTCATTTGTCATCTCAGGCAATGCCATTCAATGCACATAACCCTTGGCTGTTTTATTCTGTCAGTGTATCCCAGTGTGTTTTCTAGGTACCATTATGATTTCTGTTGGATACTGCCAAGATATTTTCTGGTACTGGTTTGTTTGGATACTGTAGTTTTGAAATGCTTCCTGTTTTTGACAAACCTCCTCTCTGTAAAGCCTTTGTGAAGTTTCAGGGACAAATTAATATGAACTTTTTTGTAAAGATCTTCAGTTCACGTCTCTTTTGATAGACTTCTTTATGTAGCCTTTCTTTAGATACCACAAGTTTTGCTGTACTTATTTTAAAAATTGATTTATGTTCAGGCTTTGGGAGACAAACAGTTTTGGAATAGTTGAATCCTCACAGGTGTTTGATACTTTTGTGTTGAATTGAATTAGCATGCATCCCTTCTGTTAAATCACAAGGTTTATTTTAAGTGTAGTTTCCTTGAAGCATCCATTAAAATCCGATGCTAAATTCCAAATTTGCAATCAGAGGGGAAAGTCACTGTTGTGTGGAATGATGAGTACCTTTGCCCTTTCTCTCTCCTTCCATGTCAGCTCAGATCCCTTCTGGTTGAAAAGAAGTACCAGCTAAGCATAAGATGTATAAAGTAATAAAGACAATTCTTCAGAAAGACCTATGCCAACTCTACTGTACAAAAAATTCAGTTGCTCCTACCTTGTGAAAGTCTGCTATGTTTGTGCATGTGTTCTCATATATCTTCTGTAGAGTGTTGCCTAATTTCTTTTGATATCTGACTAACCTCATTGCAATTTCTTTCCTCAGTTGTGGAAGTGTCAGGAAACTTTTACATAACATGAACTAATAGCAGCAGGTCTATTCTGTTATAGCTGTTGAATTTTTCTGCAACTATTATTCAAGCCCCTGGGTGTTTGCCACTTTTTTGAATGATTGATAATAGACAAATTAGGCTACAGGCCCAGGGCAGGATTAAGTATTTTCTGGTGTATTTTTACAGCATTTGCTGAGATGAGGCCTTGATCACAGGTCAGGTTTAAGTCCCACTGCAGTGCATAGTGTTCATTACTGGGATGCAGTGTTGCCCTGTTCAGTAGTGTGTAGGACAGCACTGATTCTGGCAGTGGTGTAGACCCTCTCCTCAGTCTCCCCATCATGTGCAATGTGCTGTTCCACAGTTGGCATGTGAGACTTGAGGTCTGTGTCCTGGGAAGACACAGCTATGCCTCTGCCAATAGGACTGTGAAGATTCAATGTGTGTTTGTGTTCTTTGACTGCAGCACATGGTGGGTGAGATCAGAAGGGCACCTGTTCTTCATTTTTGTTGCCTCTGAGTCATTGGTAGTTCTGAGGGGGGACGATAGGAGTAGTTAAGAAGATAGTTAAATCTAGTTTTTTAATACCTGACAGTTCAGTCAGTCAGCATATTTCATGTATGACTTAGTAAGAGGCCTGTCTGGGTACCATGGGAAACTAGTCAGCAGAAAGCATTGCATTCCTCTCTCAAGTTAAAACCACGTGGATTGAAGGGGTTTGCACCACTGCTGTCTCTCTTTGTGATAGATAATGAATCTTTTCCAGCATGCTTTGTATTTCTGCTGACAGGGTACTTCAGCTCACTAATTACTAATCCTTCTGTTTGAGCTATACCAATGCTTGTCATTCCTGCTACTTCAGTGCTTGACAGACTTGCAGTTGAAGAACAGATCTGGAAAACAAGGTGAGAGGAGAGAAAGTGCATACAAGGTATCTTTGGCCTTGCTCAGATGCTGCAGTGCTTCCTGACCTTAAATGTTACTTACCTGCTGACAAGCAGATGCAGTAATGCCTGTCTTAGTCATTCATGTAGCTAAATGGATAACTATTAGGTTTTTTTCTTCTTGTTGAACTTCTCATGTAGGGTAGATGAAAGTTCATCAACCCAATGTTGATACTGAGTTTCTGTTGAAAACATAAATCAGTTTGGAATCATATGTACTTTAAATCATGGATCTGTCAAGGTGACCCTGTTATTTTTGCTGTTTGTCTGCAGAAGCTGGAAAAATCTAACTTGGATAACTGGGAGAACATCAGAGGACCCAGTCTGTGGGAAGATTCCAGGACGGTTCAGAAACAACGGCGAGAGGCTCTTCATCTCAAGGAGAGTGACTGAGCAAACCACCTTTGGTGCCTCTGGGAAAAAAAAAAAAAATCTCAGGGTGGACTGTCGTTATTTTTAATCCAGTGTCAGGAACAGACATGGAAGCATTTGCACTGAACAATTCAGCTGGTGTATATATAAGTAACTGTGAGATCAGTCCAAAAGGCACTGTATTATATGAAGCTCTTTGTTTGCATCCATTTGTGTAGAGTACCACAGGCTGTATATGTGAATTTTCAATTAAAAAAAAGCTGATTATTCTACTGAGAATATCCCATTGTTTTTCAGTCCCTAACATTCAAAACTGCTTCATCAAGGAATAACATTTCAAGAGTCACTTGTCAGTACCAGAAGTTGTCATCCTAATGAGAACAACAGTGCTGTCATCTAGATGTGTGTGACCAGATAAGTGCTGCTTCAGGGAGCCCCTGCATGACTTCAGGCTCTTTAGCTTGGAAGGGACACCACAGGCATATGAGCTGTTCAGAACAATGAGTCCAATTTTGGCTAAATAATACTCTTGTGTTTCATTTCCAGGGACTGCATAAAGGCATGTACTGAGTGTGAGCTGATAATTGGTCAAATAACATTTGTTTAGCAGTGGTTAAATTTCTGTGATTAGTTTATTGATACCTTCATGCAGGCTGGACCTCTGCACTGGAACCTCTCCGTTTAAATTGGAAGAACTCTTCCTTGCAAAGAGCTGTGCTGCTTCTCTGTGAGTAAATATTGTAGCAGAATCTTCTTGAACCACTACATAGAGGCAAATCTCATCTTACATGTATTATTACATGTTGTGTGTGTGTATAGAAATTTTTTATGTTCCAATCACTTCTTCTGAAATGCTTGTCTTTTTATATTTGTCTTTGTGTGCTAAATATTTGCTGTTAGAGGATGTTGTGCTAACATTCAGGAACCCTTCTGCTGAGAGAGTTCAATGAGGAAGCATCTACTCAATTTTTCACATAAAATGATGCTTTTGATAACGTGTTGCAACAGACTTGTGAAACTCCTCATCAGAGGAATGGAGCAGTGGAACATACATTAACAGCAGATTCTTGTTTCAAAACTCTCAGTGATGCCTGTATGTAAATCCTTTTGGAACTGTCTTTGGAAAAGGTGTGGCCTTACTCCAGGACACTGTAGGATGTGTCAAATGTAATCTGAATGTCCTTTTGGACACTTTTTTAGGGTAGCCTCATTGCTCTCATGTAAATCTTCTCTCAGCACTTCATTTTCTTTAGACTGTCTGTGGTGAGACCCAGTCTTTCACTCAGGAGGAATTAACACTGATTTTTAGGGAGTTACAAAGGAATTAAATTCAAAAAGCATCACATTAAATATCTTAGGCATGTTTTGTGCATGTTTTCTTCTGATAGAGTTGTGAAAACCATCAGAAAGTGGTGGATGAAATCTGGAACAAAGTTAGAGCTGTGTGTTTGTGTATTTCCCTGTTTACTGTCATAGATTTCTCTGCTTCTAAATCAAAGTGTTAATAAATTAAACCAGCCAGGAGAGGAATAAGAGCAATAATGCAAGAGTAGGTTAATCATAAATGCTATAGGGGAAAGCAGTGAAAAACTAGAATACAGGCATTAAGCTGTGCTAGACCTAGATAATGAGGAAATTGGTTTAATTGTTTTGTCGTTAGGCAAATAAAATAAAAATATGACAAGGAGTAATGAATACTGCATAACTTGTTAAGCTTTTTTTCAACTCTTAAATTCAAGTTCAGGTGCAGTTCCATTGGCTGCAAGATTGGTCATTCAAAGGACATCAGAGCTTTGGCTGCAGTGACAGTGTTCTCTCAGTTAGGACTCTTGCTGCATCACTGCTACTGTTACAGTGAGAGCTGGACCATTGGAAATGCATCTTTGCATTCCCCACTGCTGTGGACTCTGCACATTCACTGCCTTTTTGAGAGGATGCACATCTTCCTTTTCCCTGCTTTGATTGAAGGAGAATGGAAGCTGCCATTGCTTTCCATATGGAGAGGCGTGCTCAGCTCCCAGGGTTGCAAGTTGGCTCACAATATGGACCAGTGCTGCTCCTGAAATAAACACAGGGATTTCTAAGAACAGCATGTGTAGGAGAAGCAGCCCCTTCCCCCACAGGAAGGAGCAAAGATATTTCTCTTGCATGAAGCCCTTAAGCTTATCACTTTTCTTAATGAACAAAACACTCACGGAAATATCCTGTGTATTTTTAGTAATTTGATATTCTGCAAAGACTGTTTTGGGAATGGTCATCTTATTTCAGCAGGTTTGGAATGTAGTTGTAAATAATTACTTATATGGAACAATTTCTTATGTCCTAACTGATGACCAGATCTTAGTTGGTTGTTTGCTGGTTGTGGGGTCCCCTCACCTTTCCTTTTTTCTTAGGCACTAAATGGTGTCATTTCTGAGAGCATAATTGTAACTACCTTTGAAGTGGCCTCTCTGGAAAGTAATGGATTTATCTCTGAGAAAAAATGATATGCAGTTGGAAAACTTTCCAACTTGCCCTTTTCTTCAACTTCCGTTTTAGAAGACAAACTATATCTATTGATTGTCCACTAAGATAAAAACTCACCATGTTATTTAATGTTGACTTCTTTTACTAATTTTTTTAAATGTTGACTTATTTTAATAATTTTTTAATGTTGACTCATTTATGAATTATAAAAAAACCCCAACCAACGGTTGCTGGTACAGAAGCTGTACTTTCCATAAAATTGGAAGGGCGATTTCAGCAATTCATCTTTAATGCCATGCATTGAACAATGGCTTGATGTTTTATGCTGTGCTTTTCTTACCCATTGAATTGGAAATAATACTTCTGAAAGGCATGTTGAGAGCCAGTTAAGTCTCTTAAGTTGTCATGCAACCTAGAGTAGAAGGCACTCCAGAAATGTGGAGAATTATAGTTCATAATAATAGCAAGGAGAGGCAAACTTCAGTTCAGAATTCATGCTCAGTTTGGCTGGTTATTTGAGCTATCCTTTTGAAAGCCAGCTAAAGCACTTCTAGTTGTCTCTAAGCCTCCTTTGTTCAGCTCCTGAATCATAATTCTAAAAATCTGTGAGTGGAGGGGGTCAGAGGTAATTAAGTACTTGTCAGTCTGAGACACTGATTGACATTTTTGCATCCTGTTTGGTAACTGGCGTGCACAGGTCTGAGTAGAATGAAAACAGGGCTTTAGTGAGAGGTTTTCTGTATTACAAAGGTAAAAGAGAGGACTGAAGAAGCCAGATCTTCTAATCAGTATTGCTGAAATTAGAAATAAAAGAAGCAAGGCTGGGTAGGTGTCTGTGTGTATGTGGGCTGAAAAATCAGTTTCAAGATCCCTGTTCTGACAGTAAAGGAGAAGGTGTTTATCTCTCAAAAAAGCTGTAGCAAGGTTGGTCTTTGGGATCTTCCATAACAAGAAAAGCAGCAGGACATAGAATTGGAAGAAATCTGGGGCACCTGTCTCTAGGACAGAGGTCAGCATAGCACAACAGGTATGTGGGTATCTGGCTGGATGGTTCCTGGTGGCAGCTGTCTGCAGCTCAAAATGCTGCCCAGACCTCTGTGTGAGACCTGCCCTGTGGATCCTGCTTATTGAGAGCTGTTTTCCTACAGCACTTTGAATGTACAGATGCATGGGTGACCCAAAATGCTCAATATCTCAGTTCAGCTGTAACAGATGAAGGAGAGCCTTAGCAAAAGCTGTAGCTGCTGTGGTGCAAAAAAGCTTTCCAAACTACTGAATAGCTCAGCAGTTGAATTTTGAAGTTCCTAAATACATCTGGAGGAGCAGTTGGATATTAAAAATGCACAGAATCAGAATGCAGAGAGCAATCTTGCTCATAGTGATCTTCCAAGGTTTAAAAAAGGTTCTAGTACCCAAAAAAGATAGGTCGTGGTGTAATAAGACATGAGTGATGGGAGTTGTAGATCAGAATACAGAATGTAGAAACTTCTGAAAAGCAACTTAAGTCTATCCCATCATCAGCTGGGCACCAGTCCCAAAATGCAGAGGAAGAAATCCATTTCTTCACAGAGAAGCAGCAACTCAGAGAAATTTGAAGGTCAGTGCTCATTCTATGTTTTATACACACACTTTGTGTTTCACTGTGCTTGCCTGTGTATAGGTGAAACTCAAAACAGCAGTTTTTACCATGTGAAATAACTACACAGACTTGTATTTCTTGATGATCTTGCCTTTGCATTTCCAGCTTGAATCCAAGGCAAGTTTCATTTTATATTCTGTATTTTCCAGAGGCACTTACTTCTGCAAGAAATGGGAAAGCCAAATATTATCCTTTGCTACTATGTCCACTTGGAAAAAAAATTAAAATAAACAAAGAAAGAAGGGCATGATTTGAAGTCTTAGGAAAGCAGAATAACTATTTTTACATGAAGATGGTCAAGGAATTTTCCTTAAAGCTTTTATGGTTAGAAGGGCTGCTTTTTGCCAGTGTTTTCAGTGGAAAACCACCTTTCATCCTTCAGTAGAGTAAGGTTCACCAAAAAATTTCCACTCCTATTTTAGACTAGCTAAGTAGAAGCCTTTAATCAGAGGAGGGTAATTGCTTAGTGTTAGGCCTTCATTTCTTACAAGGGCTTGCAACCAGACTCAGCCAACACACAGATAATTTCTAGACTTAGAAACAAAAGCTCCATGCAGATGTTTTTTTCTTAAAACTTGTAATTTCCCCAGGAGCCAAAAGCAGTCTTTCATACCACTGGAATCAGACTGACCATATTTTCTTGTTAAACACATGTTTTAACTGCATGTGGAACTGTCTTGCTTAACACAGGCAAACAAAGTTTCACCCTCGCTGTTTCCATGCTGCTTGGGATGTGTTAAAACCAAATGCAACCAAAGCAGCAGGTGGTAGTGCTGCAGAAAGACATATGAAATATGTTTATACATTGCAAATGTGAATAGTGTATGTGTCATAGTCACAGATTCCTTGAGAAAGGAAAAAAAAAAACAAAACAAAACAAAAAAAAACACATAAAAAAAGTCTCCCAGAAATAAGGGTGTACATTGCCATGTAGAAGAAATTCATGCTCTTTCACCCAGCATATTTGGAGCCTGGCATGATGTGCCTCAGCTGGTGGAAAAAGTGAACATAGCTTTTTAGTCTGTTTCAAGGTGGCTGATGAGATCCTTGATGTTCAATACCAATCTACTGTATGTGCTCAGTATCAAATCCATTATGTATCAACCTCAAGGAGGCTTAGTGGCTCCCAGGATCATCCCTTAAGGACCAGGGGCAAACCCGGTCTCTGCCTTACAGATCCATTCTCCCTCCTCTTTCTGTCCTGGCTTCCAGTGTTCCTCCCAAAAGGTAACAACTCATTCTCTGAGCTGCTATTTTCTGATGGAACTGGCTGTAAAATGTCACCCTCCTTTTTTAAAGTTCACTGTCTGCCATGAGTTGAAGAATAGATGTTTCTAAATGAATTTGAATTTAAAGCTCGATGTAAGCTCAGAACAGAGACCAGTATTATATCTCTGTAAGGATGGCACCCATCATACACTGGGATCTCTTTTTATCTTCAGATACACAATGCTGTGCTCTCTATTTTATGTACAAAGGAAATTAAATGTACTTTTTTCTTTAAAAGATGAGATCTTCATCTATCTCCAGCTGTCAGTTCCTAATAATGTTGCCCAGAGAAGTGCTATCTGTGATTTAGTGGCTTTAGTGGACTATCTTTTGTTCAACAGAGAACAGCAGAATAAAATTTCAGCTTAATATAGCTCTTTTCTTACTCCTTCTGAATAAACAGAGGAAAAGAGGAGAGCAAGAGCAAAGAATCTTGGGTTCCAGACTCAATTTTCTTCTGCTTTTTAGTAGATAGGGCATTTTAAGAAAGGAAAGGAAGGAAAGTAGAAAAAAAAGTAAAAGAAATACTGAAAGCAAGAATGCTTAGGGACAAAAATAGTAATAGAAAACAGTATTTTTTTCCCTGACTGGTCCCTCTGGATAGAATAGAAAGGAAAATTATTTTTGTCTCAGGAAAAACGTCTGAGTTCAAAAAATACTCAGTTCCAAATGAAAAGTCAGGTACAATATTTTGCAAGTTAGTGGTTTTAGAAATACTTTTATTTGGGTGAAGTACAATGTTTTATTTTGTTTTTCATGTTTTTCCATTCTTCATTCTTCTTTGTCAGGTACCTTAACTCTGGAAATTAAAAACCACCACTGATCTTAAAAATGCAGTTTTGACTTAAAAGATTGACAGCACAAAATGCTTTAACAGTTTTCAAAACTTTTCACAGAAAGTGTTCTCAATAAAAGTAAATCTATCAAAAATAGGTCTTTCTCAATGAACAGATTGCAACATGTCAATCAACCAGATCCAAAAAAGTTGTAAAAATCTTTTTTCAGTGTTCACCAGTAACTTCCTCTGTTAGTTGGTGAGTGCTGATGCTCTTTGCTGACAAGGATGTGGCTGCACACCCCTGTGGCTGGGCATGCCAGCCTTCTCCTCAGCAGACTTGCACACCTGCATTCACAAAGAGGCACTCTTGCAATCTAACAGCACTTGTACTCAGCAACTCGTAAGGAAAGACCTACCCCATATTGCATTCAATATTCTGCTGTGCCAGGTAATGACAATGTAAGTTTTACACCAACTTATGAAGTTTCCTTGAAAACTAGTTCCTTTTCCTCCCTGCTTTTGCTAATTCCACAACCTACATTTATTTTTTCAGTTCCTATTAAATTATGTCACTTTTAGATATTCAAACAGCATGCTCATATGTCACGATACATTAAGAAGAAGCCCAAGATTTTTCCCAGTGTATAAAAAAAGACATCACTGCTGCTTACATGTTTGGTTCAGTGTTTCCATAATTTTAAGTTACCTGCCTAGCAACAAATTGGCAAAGATGGAAATACTTCAGTCCTGCTCATGTTCATGTGTATTTGAAGTGTCTACAGTCCATACAGTTCAGGACTCATGTCTCACATTATTTGGTTATCCACCCCACCACCACAGATGCTCTTTTGCCTTGCAGACATCCTGACTCAGATGTGATTAAAGATGTGATTAAAGATAAACACATATTTTCAGCACAGAAATCTGAGATTGCACATGCCCTATAACAGGCCTTTTGGGCTGAGTGCTCCCTGTGAAATACAAACATCCTAGTTGGCTATACTGGAATAATAGCAAAAAGTGTAGGTTTTGTTTTTAACATCCCTTAAATCAGGATGGACTTGAACACAGTTTGATTTTTAAAAGTTCACCCTAGCCCTGATACAGGGTTTTTGGGGAGATTTAAAAAAGAGTTATGACAGACAGTGTTTTGTAACTTGGTTTAGAGAAGTCATTGCAGAGGAGCATCTGGGAACATTCACAATATATTTCCGTTAATGTAAAACCCCCTATATTTTAAATAATCAGAAATTGAAATATCTTAAACATGTATTTGAATGTTTTAATTTTAGTGTCTCTTCCAGGACCAGTGTAGAACATGTCAGTTTTTAAGTGGCTTAAGTTTCTGACTTTGCAAGAAAAAGCTGGATATGGAAACTTGTACTTTGTATGGACAGACCCAGTTGGCTGAGCAGTGATTTGGAATATGAATAACAGAAGGAGACCTTTATCTCCTATCTTTCATCTATTCAAGAAGATTTCTTACCCCTGTAATGAATTATTCACAACAGAAATTAAAAATTGAGCAGTCTTTGTCCCTTGAAGCTACACAGGGTTGTGCAGTGTTACCTGACAGGTCCATTTTTCTCACACAAACTGCTCATGATCTTAAAAGTTCTGTCACTGGTGTGCACTATCTGCTTTAACAGCCACATACTCCTTACAGTCTTTATGTGTTCCCTTTCTGTGTGTTCAGGTAGTGCCAGAGTAGAAACTAGGAGGAAAACAGGTGTTTGTTGTGTACTCTCTGCCTGGAGATGCTGTGATCTAGGAACTGCTGCAGCAGTCAATGAAGGGCCGTGTTCCTTTGTCCTTGGAGAAGTTTCTTTTGTCTTCGGAGGATTCTTGACTGCTTTCTTTGCATAAGGGGTACAACACAAAATCTGAAATTTGGAAATTACATAATACCTTAAAGTCTCTTATGGATTGTCATATGACTGTAAAGCTGTTTTTTAGGGGACCTGCATTATATAACGAATATATGTGTAGATAGACACACATATATTTAGGCAGCCCCAGAGAATGTATTTTCTTCTCTGTATACATACTGTGGAGAGCAGGAGAATAGTGTCCCTTCGCCATCAATGCCCTGCCAAGGTGGGGACTTCCAGCAATCATCTCTCAGGGATGAGGATGGTTGCCTTAGCAGGAGCTGGCTCTGTGCAGTGATTTCCTGCCCAGGTTACACAGAAGAGACTTCATTTTCCCACTGACATGTAATGGCTTCATGTAAGTCAAGTGTCTGTGCAAACATTTACATTGTCACGTGCAATGATCATCTCATTCAGAGGTAGATGTCTGCCAAGGTGTGTGTTGAACTGTGCTCTGCTGTTTCCCCCCTTCCACTGATCATGAAAAGCACTTGAGTGATGAGTTTTGATCACTTTGCCTTTATCAGTCTTGTTTTGGGTAAACTGGATCCCAAGAAGTCTCTTTGTTTGGCTTTCATGGATATTAAGACCAGGCTTTGGGATGAGTGCTTGCAAAAACAGCAAAGGCCCTGTGTACCTCTGCAAGTGCTTTTAGCCTCTCTCCCTTGACTCTGGTAACAGGATCATCAGCTCTGAATGAGTTTGAAAATTTGGGCAGCTCTGATATTGCCATTTAAAAAAAAATAATATTTCTTTCTCTTGAAAATTCGATGTGTTTCTTGAGAGCTTAAAAAAGATTCTCTCAGTAAATTCTTATTACAATGATCAATAAATATCTTAGTGTGTCACACTGGTGTTTAGATAGAAATTGCAGTCCCAGCATTGCCTAGTACAGAGGCAATATATGTAAGCTACCTTTCTGATAAAATCTGGAAAATCATGGCATGGACAAGGGTAAGTCATATTATAGGCAGGACTGAATGCAGCTCTGTCTGATGGATGAAACAAGATAAGAAAATAAATCTTTCCTACTTCAAAAACAAAGTTTTTCTTAGATCATCCTTTACCCAAAGCTCATGTTGTATGGGCTATAAGGTCAAAGGATCCACAGCCTCCTCTAAGTCATAAGGGAGCAATAAAAAAATGCTTTCTGCCATTAAAGATAACCTTGTGTACAGCAAGGGCACAAACAGAGTGTCAGCAAACTGGCCCTGTGAGACTATTTTATTGATGCTGCTTCAGTTTTCTTGTAACATGCAAAGCAGCATTATTATTACACTAGATAACTGCAACAGACCTTTCAGGATTATGTATTAAGAGCAGCAAGTCAAATACCACCTGCCTAACATGATAAATTCTAACTACTATTCCAGAGAGGTCTGCCTGCATCTCCTCTGCAGAGGACACGAGGCAGCTGTAAGTCACTTTTGTTCTCAGCCCCCTCCCCATCATCACTTCTTGACCTTTTGGCTAAGATCAATTGTAGTATCAGTTGGAGTCCTGGCTTGTACTGCCTTCAGGGACTCTGCCTGGCCTGGCAGCTGCCTGGGCTCAGTGACCTCCTAACTTTTCCCCATCTGTAACTGCTATCATTCCTGGTCTTTAAGAGACCTGGCATCTTTTAGAAGTCAAGTCCCATTTAACGTGCCTTGAAAGTACAGCTGAAATGCATTGCCCTGAATTACTTCTGTTTCAAAAGGCAGGTGGGTCTTAGTGCTCTAGAGTAGGAGAAATTGTAGTGGAGCTTGATTTCCGTCTGTTGAAAGCCACTAAAAACATTTATCTGCAACTGCAGATTCTTTACTTTTTTAAGATTGCTTTAGCTCTTTGAGGATATATAACCCAAACATTTTTGGAAGGCGACTATAGTTAAGTCCTTTGAGAGCTTTTCACCCTTGCATGAATGGGGTTCTGGGGCCAGGCAAAAACATCTCTGCTTAGGAAGCCCTTAAAATACTGTGATAATATGTTTGTATCTATCTAGGTTTGTCAACTTCCTAAATCCAGAGCTAAGTATTCACAAGGGACACAGTAACTGCCAGCCAGACTTAGTGCCTGAAAACCTTATCTAATCCTGGCTTTTATAAACACATTTATTAACTTGATCTGTGTGGTTTGTTATGTTTTGTGTTTTTCCCCAACTCACTTGTGGAACCAGAAATAATACGTATTATTTCTAGAGGAGACCGTAAAACGATGTAGTGGAACCTTTTGTGTAACTCATTAAAGGCATTTCACTCCAGCGTTCCTACATCAAACACAGTAACTATAGGATCTCTTCCAGTCTTTGTGTCGGCAGAGATCACTTAAAAACTCGACTTTTGTCTCTGCAGCTGTCCTTTGTAGAGGAGGTACATGTAGGATGCTGTGAATTTGCCTTTCACCTAGGAGGGCTGGCCATGTGCCCTCCAAAGCCACTTTCTGGGGCAGCACCAGCCAGCTTTTTGCACAGAGAGGGACGTAGGGGATTTCTGCTGCAAAAACCCTCTGGCTGGCTTTTATAGGAAGGCTGCAATATCTTCCAGAGCGTTAGTCTCTCAGCTGATTTTGTCTCAAAGATCTGTCTGGTCTAATGACACAAATTGTGGGAGGCCAGGTTTTGTTCACTGTCTCTTGCTGCTATTTTTGGGATGTGATTTTTCTATTTTGGTTGGCTGGGTGTGGAAGGAATGTTGCTATGCTTTAGGGAACACTGCAATTAGATTCCCTCAAAACAATCATGATTAATAATTATGACTGGTTTGTTACTAAAAAAGGAAAAGGTAGAAACAAATAAGCCACGATTAACTTAAAGACAATCTCTGTCTCTTTGAAGAGCTTTGAGCAGTCCTAGGAGGATTTGGGCTCTCCTTAGGGGATAGGAAAGCCCTCATTTCTGTGCATGGCAGTGAGCCTTGCTCCAGTGTAAGTAATCCGACAAATTCTCTGATGGAAGAACCTCATTTACCAGTCAGTGACTCTTGTTAGGTGAGTCCCAGAGAACTGCAGCATCTGGGCACATCTTACCTGTGTTCTAAATAATTAGCAGAAGTATTTAAATCAATAAGGGCAGGGAAGCCGATGAAGCAGCTTTCCCAAAACAAATGGCTGAATAAACACTGAAAATTTTCAGTCCAAGTGAAATCTGTTTACCCAGGATAGCTTCTTTCTTGTGTGAGTACATGGCCTCAGGCCTGCGATGTGGAGTAGGAGCTGTTAGTACCTGAAATCGCACTTCATTCAGCCATTAAAGCTGAATAGAGGTGTGTCCCGCTAGCCTGCGGCTCGCTGGTGTGGGGGCCGGGGATATCTCCGTGTCGGGAGATAGAGCTGGGCTGGGCAGCTGCTGCCTTGGGCAGAGCGGTGAGCGGTGCAGGCAGGGTTTTATTTATATATGTACACACACATATTATATAGCCAGTTCACTTTTGATTTTGTTTCATAGAAGCTGAAAAACTTTCAGTTGGTTCAAGCACATGCAAAAGTTCTTTAAATAAAGTAATGAATTCTTGTATCCTGTAGTTGAAACAAAAGCTTGTCTTTTCTCTGCTTAATTTTTCTGTAGAGAGAATTCTTGTTTCTGGTTTTACTAAGGCACTTGCTTCTGTGTTCCCAAAGGAGTGATTCCTTAGCCCTTAATACAAATTCTATACTTAAATGATCTCTTGATCAATAACTGCAACATAAAGTGAATGTGCTGGGTTTGTACATAAAGATGTCTTCACTATGACGTTGTTATATGAGGCTTGTGTGCTGCTACAAAATGTCCACCTCAAAAAGCTTTTCTCATGTGTAAATGTCTGATTTTAAGAGAATCAAAAATTTGGGGACAACAAAAAATGCCTTCAGTTGCCCTTTTCTTCTTCTATGACATTTTGAAAATTTTGGAGTGCATATTTAAACAAGTACCTTTCAATATTCCTGTGCTTTTGTCTGTACAAATCAGAGACATAGAGACATTTTCTTTAGAAAAGACAAAGAAAAGCCAATGTCAGGATCTGAGTTGTGGGATGCTGACATGATCCTGAGTAGAAATGTTTGTATTTTCTTAATTGTCCTAATACATAAGTATTTCATAGAATCTGTCACTTGAAAGGAAAATTTTCCCTCTAACAGCTGAGGTCTTGTACCAGACTAATGTGTTCTGGTTTTAGATAAAAACAACCGTGTTACTGGGTATTCTTTCCTTTTGATCCCCTGTTGTTGAGATTTACTGCCTGCCATTTATAGCATTTGCAGCTTGCAATTAAGGCTTCTATTTTGAATACCTAATGCATAAGCAGGAATTACCATAACTTAGTATTTTGATATGTCTTTCAAACCACAGCAAAAAAAGCCAAACCATGTTTCAGATGTTACATAAAAGCATTTAAAGCTAGATAAAGTTTATAGTGACCTAATGTTATATGAATAAATTGGAAGATTGAAGGATGGGCAGGAGAAAAGTTAACTCCCTTTTGGCTGGGCTAAGCCAAAGCATAAGCTGGATGCTAACTAATGGTCATCCAAACAACTAGACTGGACTCCTAAGTCTCAGCCTTGGTTGATGGTGTTGTGTAAAAGGAGGAGATAATGAAAATGAAGCAAAGGTCTTGTTCCCCCACATGCCTTTCAGATTAAATCACTGTTGGTGGCTAACAGGAAAGCTGGAAATTTTGTTCCACCAGCGATGGGGGAGTGGAATGAAAGCCCATGCTTATTTTTAGCATTCCTTGTAATCATGTCACCTTTAGAAATGACAGTATCAGTGCATTAGAGCGGAGAAAGTGGGGAGAGGACATCTTCTACCAAGAGAAATGTCAAGCTCAGGGTGGATTGACTGAGTCACACATTGACTGAGTGATATTTGTGCAGCCCAGGACAGACCCATTTCCTCCCTGCTGCACGCTTCCACCCCCTTCCAGCTCCTCAGTTTTATGTGGATTCCTCCTTCATCCTCTCTGCTGCTCGTCTCCTCATGCATCTATCTACCCTCCAAGCTGTATCCAGCTGGAATAAAACTCAGCACCTAGAACATGCTTTGGGATGTTCACCCAGTTTCCTGCCCAGAGGGTCAGCAGCCCTGGCAAGGGGATGTTACATGCCTTAATGGAAGCTACTTAGCAATGCCTTTTTTTTTTTTTGTATTTTCTCTTGCCTCTGAAACAATCATATCTAACACAAGGAGGAGAGCAGGGTAGCTGTTCAGCTATGAATGTTTACTTGCTGTTCACCTCTGAAATGCCAATGAGCATTTGTGCTGTCTAGTTTGAATTGACTATTGGCCTTGGAGAAATTACTGATGTTGCTCTTGAATGAAATTGTTCCTTACTTTCTGAGGAGGTAGAAAAAGTCTGCCAGTGTCTCCATTTGTAATTAGACACATCATGTCTTTGCTCTGCTGCATCCAGGGAAAGAGAGTAATTAATTCCTTCTTATTGCTAACCTTGGCTTAGCCTTGGTAAGAAGACAAAACCTAATTCACAGTACCCAGAACAACAATCCTCTGCAGTGGATAAATTCCTTGGTGTTGTTAGCAGGCAGCTCAGGTGGTTAGAGGTCTCTTGTAGTGTTCACTCTATGCCCCCTGGCTCAGCTTTGGCAGGAATGGGGGCACCAGCTGTGAGAATTAGAGGAGTGGTTGGCACTAGCTTTTAGCACCTTATTCAGTGCTGGACATTCACTCTTGCAAGGTAAAGAAGCATGAGGGACCCAAGTGCTTGAAGAAGGTGGCTGCCACTGCCCAGGCCATTCACTGCACTTCCCTGTGCTTTGGTGAGGGTGTCATCTACAGCTCAGGTGACCTTCCTGACTGAACAATGTGGATGTGCAATTAGTGCTGTAATCCTTTAAACAGGCCCTGTTGTCACAGAGCTTCCTTTAAGGTGCCCAGAAGTGTCAGGCAATCCTCATCTCTTCCCCCTTCCCTTGCTCCACTTCTTCCCTTGTGTATTGTATTAAATCCCTTCTCTGCTGTACTGGCACCAGAAGTGTGTTGTTTCTGCAGTGTGTTGTTTCTGCAGTGTGCCAAGACTTTGGTCTCATGTTTACACTTCCTCCTGCTGCATGGCAGCCACCCATAAGATTAATTAAGCTGGCTTTCTCCTCTTTCTTGTATATTTTCACTTGATACCCAGTTTAATGACTTGACTGAAGGTAGAAATGGAAACTTCATGCTAAGAGTATGGAGACTCCCTGAGAGCAGCCAGGCCATGAGTCCAGCAAGCAGGCAGGCACCAGGGGAGGGGCTGGGCAGCAGCCTGGTCCCCCAGTGTCTGTGCTGCCCTGGAGATGCTGCTGGAGCCATGCTAGCAGCTGGAGAGGTGCAGAGTTGCTGGGGAGGCTTTAGGGCTGCCTACTGCAGTGTATGAGTGGGACTGGATAGCCTTCCTCAGCCTGCACCTGTCCCCCCACCTCCTGCTTCCAGTAAAAGCAAATTATTTGCACCCAGAGCTGCTCTCTTGGTGACTTGAGTTCATGGCACAAATTTGGGCATGGCTTTGTCATCCACTTGTGTGCATATCAGTAGGGTACCTTGCTAAAGCATCCCCAGTGCCACTGAGTGAAGCCTCTCTGGCTCCCCAGGGAACCTTGGCTGAGTTAGGGAGCAGCCCTGTGCACACAAAAGCATTTCCTTTAGGGACTCACCCGTCAGTTATAGTGGAATTACATGCTTAACTTCCTAAATTACTCTAGGCTTTGCTAAAGTGTATAATTAAGAATTATGCACTCAGAGATAGCCATTTGTAGGGTTGGGGCTTGCTGTCCTGCTTCCATTTGCCTAAAAACACAGACAAGTTACTTGTGTTCTTGTCTTATTCTGCCTGGGCAATGTTTCCAGCTGCTAGGATTGAAATGTTATGGGACAGGAGAGGAACACTTCATTGTGCTGAGAAGCCATCTCAAAACATGGGAGTATTTCAGAGGTCCAAATATAGCTGAAGAAATTGATTTAAATGTTGCACAGAGCCAAATCTAGGCTGTTCTGCAACTCAAAGTCTTTACTTGGGGCATCTTTCCCTCTGTGGGTGATTTGGGAAGGAGCTGGTGGCCATGGCTGCCCTCAGCCAAGCTGCTGGCAGGGCTGTGGCCAAGGGCTCTGTAGTGTTTAGCAAGCTCAGCTTTGCAGACCAGCACCCTTATGCACCTCCCCTGCCAGTGGTTTCTCCCAGTTCTGTCAGCATCCCAGGGGACAGCACTGGGGCAGGGCAAGCTGCCCCTCCCTTGTGGTCAAACCAGCATTGAAGGCTCCAGACAAAGAGGGCTGGCTGGGCACTGTGACCACAGCCTGCTCCTGGAGACACCCAGCTGCACAATGAGCCCAGGAGCCCATTTTGCTTGGGTACAGCAGCAAGCAAGGAGCTCTGGAGTAAGAATGGGTCTGAACCAGTAACAGGCACAGCCCCAAATCCATCAGCTCCTGCATGCTGCTGGTCTCCCAACAGTGCTTTTCAGAGGGAGAGCTTCCCCAGTCCCTCTGTGATTTTGGCAGGTTTTGGGTGAGGCATGGCAGCAGTCAGAGAAAAGCTGTATTGTATTCCTCCTAAGGAAAGGAGTGTACTTTGGTGAAAGATGGAGAATGCAGATTAAGGAGCTAAAACCCATCTAGTGTTTACATGATTTTTAAATACAAGAGGCAGTTTGAGGGGTAGTTTTTCCTTATCTTCTAATAATTTGCATTGCTTTTCCAGGGCCAGATTGCCACAGCTCAGAGAAGGTCTGCTTTGCTCATTTTTGTTTTTGTTTGTTTGCTTGTTTGTTTGGTTTTTAATGATATTTGCTTACTCTCTGATTTTTTTCTCCCATGCCCAGACTGGACCTGCTTCTTTGTGGTGCCTCTTGCAGCACCATCTTCCCCTTTGGGCTCCTCAAGGTGTTTTTGCAGGTGGGATGTGGTGGTAGACAAGGACTACTGCATGGTTCCTGTGGGCAACTCTTCCTCTGCCCACACTGCAGGGGCACAAAGATGTGCAAACACCTGAGCAGAGCTGAAAGAGATATCTTCCTGTGTATGTGCTGAGCAAACAAATAGCAGGGGTTGTCAGAAGTCCTCTCTTCTGATATTGGCATTGTCACAAAACCTTGGAAAAGTGTTGTACCTCCTCCAGGCTGCCTTCTTACACAAGCCACACTGTCTAAACACATTGAGTAATCCCTGCCTCAGGCTCAAAAATATCTGCTTGAACTAGTGTAGATCAGTTAAAAAATACAGGATATTAATTTAACATCTTAAGTTACTGAAAGCAAGCCATGTTCCAGAATGCATTGTACCACAGGCTGGTTGCTCCCATAACTCATTTGGGACCTGACTCCATCCAGTTCTTGCTGTCAGATGTCACTTGTCCATGCAGATGCTTCCAGGTTTAAAATCCCATGGTCCCCTTGGAGTTTTCCCCCAGGCAACTCCAGTGATGGTGACTTCCCTTTATCTTGCACAAACATTCCTCAGTGGTATTTGGATGCTGCATTCTCAATGGTGGTATGGCTATGGCTAATGAAATCTTTGCTGTGCTCCTTCAGACCATTTCATTTCTGTGGTGAAAGGACTGATTCTGGATGGTTTGTGTAGTTTCAAGAAGATTGTTCTCTGTCTCTTAGAGTGCATCATGGCTGGTACACACCCTTGTTTCTGCAGCAACAAGCTGTTTACAGTTTATTTTCTCTGTACTGAAGTGCTAACCAGCTTGAACAATAAATGGTGTCATCTACAGTATGTCTAGTATCTAAGGAGAATCAAACCAGATCTCTAAAAATATGTCTTTGGAGCAGGCACTCACTATAGCCTAAACTGGAAGGAAAGATCCTGGCCCACAGAATGAGCACTGTTGGACTAATCTGGTTCTCATGGTAAACCTAAAAATTCAGTTTCCACTATTAAAACAGAGGATTACCTGCTCATGCTGAGTAATTTTCACTTTTTTTTTTTTTCAGTACAGAGATCCCAGTGACAAACTTTGTGTTGCTTCATTGTCATTGTTCATCCAGTGTACTCAATTCAGTCTTCCACAGCTTTTAGCAGCGCTGTTTGAGCACTGCTTCATCCCACATCTCCTTCCTGCATAACTCCTCTGTGAAATAAGCCAGGCAAAGGCAGGTTTGTGTGTCTTTGAATGAGGAGCAGCTCTTTCCAAATTCCTGCCCATCCCACAGCTGTTCAGCAGCCATACAAGCGTTGTTTTTTTCCAGAGGCGCCTCCTTGTCTCTGATCTGATAGCAAATGTCTCCTTTCATGTCCTACATCAAGGCTGCTACTTTGGCCTCCTATTCCATTTGCTCCTCTTTTTTAATGCTGTGCCAAAGATCTTAATGTCAGGCAGAGCCGTTCTGGATCCCTGGCATCATTCCAGGCGTGGATCCCTCCCTTTGCCCGCACGGCCGGGGCTCCTCCGCAGCCCCACGTGTGGGCTGCGCTGCTGGCACCGTCCGGTGCCTGCCTGGCTATTGTCCCGTCTATTGCTGCCGGCCGTGCGAGGGCTGGTGTCTGCTGGCCCGCCTGGCCCTGCAGCATCCTTCATTCTCTCCATCTCTGGGCGCATCCCTCACTCCCTCCATCTCTGGGCGCATCCCTCCATCCTTCTCTCCCTCCATCTCTGGGCACATCGCTCCATCCTTCTCTCTCTCCATCTCTGGGCGCATCCATCCATCCCTCCCTCTCCCCCTCTCTCCAAGCGCATCCCGCTGCCCTCTAGTGCGAGCTGCCCGCGGGCCCAGCCCAGCTTTGGCACCAGGAGAGGAGAAGGGCCCGTGCAGTCCCAGGTGTGCCGTGTGCTGTCTCAGCACGGTGCTGAAGGGTCTCTTGCTGCCCAGCTCCTTTGGTGTCCGTGCCACCTCCTGCTCCAGCCTTTGTGCCTACTCCAGTTCACCTGCTCAGGATAAACAAACTCCAAACCCTTTGAAAATCAAGAGCAGGCTGGCAGGGAGTGAGGGAAAGGGCGAGCTATTTGACGGGTGATTATGGTTAGGGATTTTCTTCCTCTTTATCCGGGTGCAGCTGCATACAAGCCAGTCGGAACGCTCACGACGTGCCCTGGTGAAACTGGATTTTGCTGCACTGCCCCATTGCAGTACAGGAGAAGCTCCTCATCATGCACACTCCTAGTGCACAGGAGGGGTTTATGCAGCCCTGGAGATGCCCTGGCACACGGGGCCGATGCCCAGGTCGTTAAGGCAGGGGAGGATGCGGTCAGAGCTTTACTGACAGCCCCCCTGGGCAGCCAGAGCACTGCACAGTGTGACAGCTCTCGCTGGCTCCGGCTGAGCTGGCGATGAGTCACCTTGAGTGCCTGACTTCTTGATAAATCCTGGGAAAAGCAGGGCACTTAAATGTCAGCCAATGGGGAAAATTTTCAGCTGGGGTAAGTTAAACTAGCTCTGCAGCTGCCAGGGGCACTTGGCCACCAACCACCCACCTGCAGGCGTGGCTGGTTCATGCACTCATGTGCCATGAATCTGCTGGGAGGAGGCTGGTCAGGTGGGCCACAGTTTTTAAGGAAAAATGAGATGCTGCTATGGCTTTATCTCTCCTGAGGCAACAGCATTTGTCTTATTTTTGAGGCCACATAGGTAAAGAAAGAGGCTTTGTCTTCCCTGCCTTCTCAGGAATGTAGGCAAAGGTAAAATGAGAAAATGACTCTGTTTTTGCCTAATGTATAGTTCTTTCCAGGTTCTCAGCTGCCTTTTAGTCACTTTAAAAGCTGATAAGAATTATTGATTTCATTTACCCTCCTTATAGCTTGACTGAGTCTTTATTTGGAAACTGGAGTCTTGAGATACAAAAAAAAAGCAAAGCTCATCTCATGGACTGGAACAAAAGTACACTTTAGAGTATCTGAAATCTGTCAGGTAGCTTTGTGTTTCTATGGGTTGTGTTGAAATGCCGAGTCCCAAGAAGTAAGGGGACTGTGACCCACTTCTGTGCTGTGCAGAGGACTCTGGCCTCCTGGCCTCTAGAGAGAGGCTCTTTTGCTGTTGCCTTTATGTGCTTTTCCTCAGGTTCCCTGAGCTTGCCTCTCTGGGGAAGGCAGCTTCTGCTAGGAGCAAAGGAGGAAAGCTGCAGCAGCATTTCTGCCTCTGCCCAGGAGCTCTTACCCTTTAGGGTTGATGGTCCTGTGGGGCAGGAGACAGACCTAACCCTTCATTCCCTTTATTTCTGCAAAGCTAGCTTTGCACAAGCTTCCCTCAGAGCTCTATCTCTCATTTTAGGTCTTTTAAGTGGGCTTGGTGGTCAGTCATAAGAGCACTGTGGGAAAGCTCAGTAAGAATATGGTTGACTCTTTAATGCTAGGAGAAGTGAGAGCCACCTTTTCCAAGAGCTGCACTTAACAGTGAAAAGTTTCAGATGACTCACCTGCTGGAAAAGAAAAAAAAAGTAAAGTAATTCCTAATTCTGGACACTTCTTGACCTACTTCCAAGCCATGTTCCTTCCCCACCACCACCCACTGTGAGAGCACAAGCTTTGCAAGGAATATTGCTGTGGGACTGTTAATGGTTAAATGCAATTTTGTTTATTGGATGTTTTGGAAAATATAAAAAACGGCTAAGTGCACAGACAGACTATTGCATCCAAAATGATTTACTGCTTTGCCTTTTATAGCTCTTGATTACATCAAGGTTGCTGCATCAATATCTTGTCTGTACAGTCCAGCCTGGTGGGGCAGCAAGGCAAAGAATATTATTGCTGGGTAGTTTTCCAGGTGGTGTGGCAAATAAAATAGCTTTCCTGGGGCATGTAGGGCAGATCACCCAAAGCTGGGAAGCAATTTAAACTTATGCATGTTCAGATGCTTATCCAGCCCATAGACCTAAAATAAAAATACAGTGTTTTAATGAAATATTTGGGCTGTTTTGCTTAGGACTGCCTGGCCATACTTGAGCAAAAACCTTGCCTGAGTATTTCACCTCATCTGTCTTTGTTCAGGTTGCAGTCTAGAAGTACAAATAGCTGTCCATAGCGAGGCATGAGTGAGGGCTGTGAAGCCAGGTTTGGACTTTGAAGCTTCTGGAATATGAAGCTGTTTGAAACCTGTTCAGAAACAGGCAGCAGTGGCAATGCCTTTCCCCAGTCTGGGAGTCACAGGCTTTATCTCCTTCAAAGTATCAGTAGGGTAGGATCCAGAACTTAGTGCCCAGTGCTATGCCATGGCTGTTTTTGCACCTGCAAGTCTCATGGTCCTTGCAGAAAAGTGTCCTCCTGACTGCTCAGCAGCTGAGGAGGCAAGGGAGGGGATTTGACTTTGAGGATCCAGCAAAGCCCACATCAGGAAGATTCCCAGTGTTCTGATATCTCCTGCAAGGCCAGATATGAATTCAAAGGAGATTTTTTTCTTGTGCTAGAAAATCTCCCCCTGTTCTGTTGTGGTCCACTCCCTTCAGCAGACAAACCAGCTTTTCCTGCAGGATGCAGCAGAGTAAAGGTGGCTAAGGTGGTGTGCTCAGTGAACTACCTCCACAGGGGCCAGAGCAGCTGGGACAGGAGGGAAAGGGGCTCAGTGCACTGAAAGAGCTTTCCTCACAGTGGGCAGAAAAAATGGGACTAGACAAGCAAATACTGGAGCAGTTGCCTTGGTGAGAGGCAGTGGTTGTGACCTAAAGCCCCAGACAACAGAATGGGGAAGGCCACAGGAAGACAAGGAAGCTCCCTGGTGAAAACCATTTTCATCAAGAGATCAATTTTCTACTGTAGCCAGAGCTTGTGCTTGATGAGTGTATGTCCTAAAATCAGATACACATCACACTCCTGTTCTTTGTGCACTAGACACAAGGAATGATGGCAGGAAATTGAACACAGGACTGCATGTCTGCAGCTGTGGGAAATGTGATGGCATTAGCAACCCAACCAAGGGTCCCTTTCTGGTGGCTCCAGAGCTCATGGAAATACAGTACAGAGCCTCAGATCCAATTTCCTGCTCCCCTTTATCCTGGATGTACATGTCAGTCAGAGCAACCTCCTGTCATTATCAAGTGATCCATCATATTAAAACAAGGGGGAAGGAAAAGCCACAGCAGAAAGGAAAATTAATGTGTTGCAGACTTTGAAGTACTTCCCCTTTCATCCTAGCCCATAAAACTTTGATTTAGTTTTGTATCCTGGCTCAAGGGTTTCTCTGTCCCAGTGTTCTGATCTGATCAGTCTGGTTTGGGCATGGTGAAAATCAGGCAGTACCCACACCTGTGTGTGCCAACCTGGCCCAAGCTGCCCTTCCCTTCTGGGCTGGCTCAAGGCAAGTGCCCTGGGGACTGTCACTTCACTCATGCTGGCTGACACCCTTCTGTGCCAGGGAAGCAGGTTCACTGGTGCTGCCCAGGTCTGTGCCCCTTCCCCTCCAGGTTTATCCAACAACAAACTGCCAGAGGGGAATGCCAGGGAGGATGGTGGCCTTGTGCCAGGCTGGTGTGTGAAGAAGTACCTGCAGCACACAAGGGGGATGTAGGCTGTGTCAGGAAGTCTCCATGCATGTTGCACTCTTCTTGTTGAGAGGGTCAGGCAGTGCTAGTGGGACTGCAATAACTTCCAGTCCAGTTGAAGGTCAGGAGCACACCAATGACCTCTTTGTCTCTGATCTTGCTTTTTAGTAGCAGGCATCAACTAAGCAGCTGTTATTAAAGGTCCCTTGTGCTCCATGAGGGGACTGGTGCTGTGACATTCTGATCAGAGTACAAATTTCATTCTGCTTCTGTGAATTCCCCTTGGAAGGTGTTGGATGCAGCATGTTTTGCTTTCTGCCCTTCACTGTTCTGCACTGCTTCTCCTGGCTCTTCAGCAGCTCTCAGAGAGTGATGTGGACTATGCTTGTCACAGTGAAGAAGTTCCAGCTGATTTCCATGTTCCACAGCAGGCTCAGAGCTCTGCCCTGACTGCTGCTGAGAGGTGCAAGAGCCAGAGGAGATGTGAATGTGTCTTGTTTACTCTGTGCTGTTGAGAAATCTGTGAAGGAAACTTTCCCTGCTTGGATCTCAAGCCCCCTGAGACATTTCTATAGCAAGGCACTCATCAAAGAAAAACAGTGATCTGGTTTGGACAGCTTTGTCTCATCCTTCCCCAGTGGTACCTGGGGTAAGAGGGAGGACTTGGTAGCTGAGAATGAGCCCACAACTGCAGTTGCATTCAGAAGGTGGTTTCACATCCCCACCTTCTGTGATGAAAACCTCTGTCATGAAATTAATCGGTGATTTCACACTTCCTGATACACTATGAAAATGATTAGACACAGCAGCAGCTGGGGAAGTGATGGGACTCATTGAGGCTTTGCTCCTTCTAATAATATCTTCTCTTTTATTTTTTTCCTATTTCTGAGCACACATTCATTGTTCATGGAAACTGACAAAGGACTTAAAATCACAATACCCCTACCAGACAAGTCCAACAAGGGAGCTGCTCTTGCAGCCTGTCCATAGCACATGGCAACAGCTCTGCCTCATCAAGGCAGTAAAATACTGTAAAACCACCAATAAAGAAATGAGGAGGCAGCTGTCTATGCAGGGGCTAGGTAAAAGGTGTTTTCTGGGTTTTGCCTTTCTGAGGCATGATGAAATAAGCCTCATCTCATGGCTCTGTTGCATGCTTTTGTTGCTTGCTGTTCCAGGGATGGCATTAAAACCCTGACAGGATGTGAAGTGGAGGCTGTGCCCTTCCCCTCCCTTGGGGGCACAGTGGGTCTGTCCCTGACCTGAGCCAGGGAGCTGCTGCCAGGCTCCTGAGGGTAGGAGGTGGCAGGTGGCAGCCTGGATGCCCAGGGCCATGGTGATCCACAGGACAGTGCTGGGCGGAGGAGAGATGCCAAAGGGAAGGTGCTCTCCCAGCCAGTGGAGAAGGGGGAGCATTGGTCTTTCCCCCAGCTGTGGCAGCTGAGGGCTCTTCTGTCCCTAGCTCCCCAGCAGCAGCCACAGTGCTGTCTGTGCCCTGTAGGACATGGACCAATCCCTACACTCTCCTTCTCAAGAAAGTATTTGAGGGGGCTCTAGTAAGATGTTAAACAGAATACCATATGGATATAACCATATAGAGTAAAGGCTCAGTCCATTTCTGGATGCAGCTGAAACCAGAGAGATGATGGCAGTAGGGTCAGCAGCTGAAAGGGGAGTGCAGTGGTTCATAGCAGAACCAGCTGAAAGGGAATCTAAGCACTGCAGGGTTTACTGCTCTTGCAGTGTGAGTAAAACCACTCATGGTGCTGGGGAAAGAGGCTGCCTGGTAATGCTGCCACTCCTGGGATGCCATTTCCCTTGCCCAGTAAATACTGCTTCTGGAATAAGGTGCATGATGAGAGTGCTCATCTTCATCTTTTGGACAGCATCACAACAAGAGTCAAGCAATTAGCCCTTGTAGTGCTTTGGGAGATCAGTAATGCCCCCCTTGCACTTGAGGAGTTGCCTGGTGCTGCTGAAGCTCCTGGAGTAATCCAGGGCAGGGCTGGGACCAGCAGGTCTGTCCCTCTATAGCTCTGGCACTTGCTAGCCTACAGCAAGGAGATTTGGTAGCCAGGTAGCAGTTTCCAGAATCCTAATTTCCTAGTTGTGAGGAGTTAGGTAGGTGGAAGGAGAGGCTTGGAATTCCCAGTCTTTGGTCTGTCAGAGCTGCCAGCTGTGTCTTTGCTGTCAGCTTTGCTGAGTGATGCTGGGTCACTCCTGTTGTGTGTGGCTCATGTGGCTGGTACAGCAGTGAGCCCTGACAAATCTCCTAGCGGCATGTGGACTTGAGGTGGGTTTTTCCACGTTGTTTCTGCTCCTGGCCTTTGGGGTGAACTTGGTGTATTTGGAAAACAATGCTGTGAGCAACTAGGATTTCTGGAAGCCACTGCTCTGTAGCTGCAAGATGGTCAGCAGTGCAGAATGAATATGAGAAACCACACAGAGCAGAGCCTGTGCCAAATGGCCATAGCCTCCCTCTGCCAGGAGTGCCCTGACAGGCAGCCCAGGACTCTCCAGGCTGAAGTGCTTCAGCCATTCCAAGTTATTCCCCCTGTTATCTCCAGGGCAAAACCTGTTCTGCACATTCTGGGATACAAATCAGTTATGGGGGAGAGTTACTCCAAGTTTGGAGTTCATGTGAAGTGTTGGCAAAGAGCAACAGCTAAACCTGTGTCCCCACAGGAACAGCCTAAAGAGGGGCTTAAAGAGGGTGTGTGCTGAGAGGAGCAAGGGCAAGAAATATGTGTAGGTGGGAGACTGAACAGAGTGGGGCAGAGGAGAGAGCAGAGGCTGAGTGTAGGACTCTGCACCCAGTACAGGACAAAATACACATTTGTGTAGAAGAAATCCCTTTAGAAAGAAACCCCAGGCTATGGAAGACCACCCTATTTTTTTGCACACAGCTGTGTCTTTCTCCACAAATTAACTTCTTTCTCTCTGAATTATTTTGACTTCTCTGAGGGTGGTATCCTGTTGTTGGAGCAATCCTGTGGTACTGCTCCAGGTTGTGATTACATGTCTAGGGCAGCTGGGCCGTGTTCAGCAGGATCTAAGCATGTTTACAGGTGTTCTGGAATGACCCTGCTTGAGTAGGCAGGTTGGACCAGATGACCCACTGTGGTCCCTTCCAATCTGATCCATTCTGTGATAGGTATGTGTTGCATGTGCAAAGTCCTTTTCTGGCTGTGCCCTTTTTTAAAACAATATTTTTGTAAATTCAACTTTTAGGACAACCTGAATAAATTAATATTTAAAGGGATAACCAGTGTTTTATCACCCACTTAATCCCAAAACATGACACGCATGAGAAGGATGACTTTGCAACACAACTAGATATTCAAAGTCCAGTCTTTGGTGCTGAGGGAGGTGGCAGGCCTCTTCCCAGAGAAACTGCCTGTCTTACCACTCTCATCAGAGAAGGCTGGGGTCAGGCTTTGCACCAGAAGCACTCATCCCATATGTGTTTGCTGGATGCTGCCAGATCTGGACAGCAGCCACGTGTATCCTAGAGACGGATGCGTCTCTCCATGCACAAGCTGCTCACTCCTTTAATTAAACTGCTAACTTTCATTAACAGCTGATCTTAATTTACTTTATAGTTCTTTTTCACAAACACACATACACCCTTCCCCCCCCCAATTTTTATAAACTAAGATCAGATTCTCCTGGAGGGAAGCACATCTTTCTTCCAACCGCTCAGGGGGAGAGCCAATCTGGCACTGTTCACTTTGTCCCAGATTTGTAAAGGAAGAGGCACTATTCCATAAGACCTTTTTTTTTTTTTCTTTTTTTTCAGTAGAACTCAGCTGTTTTGCTAAGAAAGTTATTACACTCACCTTAGGGGCATGGTAGAATTTTTATCTCTATCCAGCATTTATTGTTATCCCAACTGGACAATGCTATCGAGGTCTCTACTGTGATATTTGGTGACATCCCCCAGAGATGGGCACCTTCAGCTTTGGCATTTTGCATACTCAAAGTGGAGACATCTCAGAGGGGCACCCTCAGCCACACCAGCACTTGCTGCCCCTGAGCTGGGCACCCACAGCCCCAGTGCCTGTGAGGGTGGGTAGCTGCAGGATGGCAGTAGGAGAGTCTGAACTGCTGTGGAACTCCCTCAGGAACTGAGAGCTAATATGGGATTACATGCTCCTGCTGGGCTGTCCACAGTGTAACACAACCCCAAACACTTCTCATTGCATTCAGCTCTGACCTGTTAGCAAACATGCTGGCCAGGGAGGGACTTACCCAGAATGTGAAGGCACAGGATGCAGAAGGAAGGGTTTGAAAGAGGTGTAAGAAAACCAGCCTGTGTGCAAGGTATGGCTGAAGTACCAGCTACTGCTCTGGAATCACTGTGAATTGTCTTCTCCATGAAGAGCTGGCTTAGTTTAAGAGACATGGATTTTTTTCTTTTCATGCTATTAGTCAGCATGTGGTGCAAGAAGCAGAAAAAAACCACCTTGGTGCTAGTGTTTAACAGTGTTTAAACCAGAGTGGTGGTGGTGCAATTGATTTTTGTCTTTGTTGGGTTTCAAAATCAATGAAATATGAACTTTTCCCATTGATTTTTTTTTTAATTCAAAATTATTTTGGGAAGCTGTTAAATGAATTGACAACTTTGTGAGCTAAATCCTCCTCTATGCTTTGTAAGACACGTGTGAGAATCCATCAGAATGTGCTGATGTGCTTACAGACCTCTTTCTTGCCACGTTAGTGTTTGTTGTTGTCTTGTGTCATACCAAACTTCTTCCTCTGAGGCCAGGTTCCTTGGTCCTCAGTCAGAGTGGGGTAGGAGCAGATCCAACCCACTGCTGTAATCTGAGCCTCATGTTCTTGTTCTGCCCCTGAGGAAATGGGTGTATCCCAGCAGTGTTGGCGCTGGTTGCTCATTAGCAGTCACTGCTGTTGAAATGGCTTTTTGCATGTGCCCCAGAGTCCTGGCACATAGCCCCAGAGTCCCATTGGTCCTTCCTGGAAAAAAGCCCTCAAAAAACATTTAACCTCGTTTGTAATAGAGTTGCTAGTAAGCTATTGCTCTAAGACACCAAAAATAAGAAAAATCTCAGAGTTCCTCAACTTGAGAAGGTTCCCCTGACCACCACCCATGGATGACAGTTAAATTGCTGAAAACATCCTCTCTGAGTCTTGTGTCCTGCCCCAGGACACACTGACTTGCCAGGCCAAACCCAGGGTGTTTGTCCAGAGGGTGTGTTTCACTACAGATGGCCACTTCTCTGCAACCTGCAGTGGTCAGTCCATGGATTAACACTGTTTTTGAAGCCAGTGCTAAAATTGACAACTTTGGAATGACCACATGTCCTGGACTCCTCCATGATCAAAATCTGGTTGTGAGGTGTTACCCTCATTTTCCATTGTCAGGTAGAGTCTTTGGAACATGTCACTTCTCATCAGAAGTTTTCAAGGGTTTGACCTGCCCTGACCTTCCAGTGACTAGTTGCTATGCTTAGTTAGGTGGTATTTATTTTTTGAGGGTTTCTGCATGATGTTTGAATGCTGCCTAAAGTTTCTTTAGGTCCATGTTTCCTTGCACAGAAAACCCTTGGCAAGCCCAGGCCAGGACATATTTGTGGTGTCAGTCACCTCTGTGGGGGCTTATCTCTACATTCTCTGCAATCATTAGTGAGGATGAGTGCACAAAGAATTCCCCTTCCTTATAAGCCAGAACTGAGGAAAGTGGCCTCTTATCCCAGACTTAACCTCCTGGGGAGCTCTGCAATGGGGCTAGAGGATCTTATTGCAACCTACAGCTGTCACAGACACATCTGTGAGTCAGAAAGCTTAAACCCATAATTTTCTCCTTTCTGAGCAGTGCACAAAGGATACACAAAGAATCCCTATCATCTGTGGCAAGCCCCCTGCCTGCTAGGACCTGTGGAGGTGTCCCCTGGTCATGGGAAAGTGCCATAAGGAGTGCATGGACTGTCCAGGTGTCCCATGACTTGTTTGAAAAGACTGTTGTGTGTGTAAAGCCCAGCTTGGTTTTCAGAGCTCTAACCATGTTTGCAAAACAGGCTTTTATGGGAGGAAAATGTAATAAACAGAATTTTACATTTGAACTGGGTTCATTTGCTCTGTAATCATGGATAGGCTTGGAGCTGCCTTCTATATTGTAGCTCCTTTCCTCTTTTGCCTAGAAAGTAATTTTTTCTCAGATTTAAAACTTCATTTCAAGGCTCTGCAAATGCATCATACTAATAAAATGTCACATTATCTCATCCTTTCTGACACAAATGTGAGCAGGCACCTGATGAAAGCTGATAAAGTGAAGCTATGGAAGAATAGCCCAAAGCATACACAGGTTCACCAAGATCAGATCTTGAATGAGAGAAGGGGGCTGTGCCAGGCCCTTTGGTACTAACTTGAGGTCAGGAGCAGTCAGTCTGCTTGTATTCAAGGAAGAAGGGCTGATATAGTGTTTGTTTCTTTCTTATATCTAGCTTAAATAAAATTCTTGGGTCATTAGGCCAAGGGCCAAAAGATTGCAGGAGGACAGCAGTAGTGGGAGCAATTCCTAAAGCTTTGCTCAGCTAGAAATTTTTCAAGGACGAGCCAAACCTACAGCTCACCATGTCTGCCATAATAAAACAATAACATGGCCCTGTCTACCTGAAATTTTGGATGGTAACTGTCTGTATGTGTGAAGTGCATAGCTGGTGAATGAAGGGGGAAGAACAGGTCCTTTCAGACTCAACCAACACACTCCCCAAGTTTCCTCTGGAACTTGTAGGACACTGGCAGGTTTTTATGACAATAGATGCTATTGGCCTGGCAGAGTAAGAGAATGCCTGTTCTGCAGATTGTCTTTAACAACAGCACTGCTGTTGTGTACATTCTGCTGTCAGCATCTTTATTATCAGCATGGTTGCCAGCAGAAGGCTGAAGTCATGGGATGCTGAAAATATGGATTAAGTAAAAAAGAATCTTCTTTAGTTTTAGGTGGACAAGGAAAGGAAGAGCAAAACCTCCAATTCTTGTTCTGCTTCAGGTCTCAAGAGCTTGGAGACAGGCTTGAAAGAAGTATTTAAGGTCCTGATGGTTCATGGGAAAAGTCCCCTCACTTTTATGAACTTCTGTGCAGGTGGCTGATCACTGGAACAGTTGCTCAGAGAGTTTGTAGATATCCAAAAGCTGTCTGTACTCAGTCCTGAGTGATGTGCTCTAGGGTACCTGTGTGAGCAGGGAGGTTGGACCAGATGACCTCCAGTGGCCCATTCTAACCCTACCCATTCTGTGTTCTTTTAATATACCACTGTTTGATAGAATTCCAGTCATTTTGGGTTAGAATCATACAATAGTTTAAGTTGGAAGGAATCTTTTAAAGGTCATCTAGTTCCAGCCCTCTGCAATGAGCAAGGATGTCTTCAACTAGATCAGGTTGCCCACAGCTCCATCCAACCTGACCTTTAATATTTTCAGGGATGGGATGCCTATAATCTCTCTGGGCAACCTGGGCCAGTATTTCACTGCCTTCCTTGTAAAAAACTTCTTTCTTATATCTAATCTAAACCAGCTCTCCATCAGTTTAAAATCATTAGCTCTGGTCCTGAGGTGAGGTAACACCTGAAACATCCAGTGATCTTGATAGTCATTAAAAACTAATATCCATACATGTTTAGTGAGATTGTGCTAAACAGCCCAGAAATTTGAACACCTTGTATTTTAATTGTTAAAGCTAATATAAACAAGAGGTGGTTGGTTTTTTGTGAAATTTTGAGGGTTTGGTTTTTTTTTTTTTAATTTTTAAATAGTATTTTTATATAAATAATTTGGTTGCTTTCATCTCAGGCTAGTACTTTGCAAGCACACCTTTAAGACTAAGGAGATAAAACATTTCATATACTCCCTCTTGTGATAAAAAATTTCTGCCTGAGCTGAGCAAGGTAAGATCAGGCCCATATGGAAGGGAAGAGGGAAATGCCTGGGAGCGTTTCTGAAATGTATTAGGCATGATTTTATGTACTGGGATGAGGTGAAATGAAACATCTGTGTACCATAAAGAGCTCTGTCTGTCTTAAGTTATTGTCAACTGTAAATTTGTGTATTGCCCCCAGGGCTTGCTCCTCATGATGAGCACTTTGTACTGCAGTTCCTCAGCTCCAGACCCACTCTTGCTGAGCTTTAAACACAAGCAGTTGTTTGAAGCTGCCTGGTGATGAGCTGTGGGTTGGCAGAGTTTCCCTGTGCCAACTGGGGTGGTTTCCTTTGCTTGGTGCTGGAGCTGACTGGCAAGAGCTGCCACCCTTGGGGGCTGTCCTCCCTGGCAGGGGTGAGGTTTGGAGGTGGCCACCTGGAGATCAGGTGCCACTGGCCAGTGCCAGAGTCCCTGCATCCCCACAGTCAGGTTTCAGCCATTGATGCTGTGCTGTTGATTTTGTGTGTTGATGTCAGTAAGGGGTTCTTCTGCAGCTCAGGTGAGACTGCTGGGCACTTAAATTCCATGGGCTGTGTATGAACGTGGGAAGCCCTTCCCCTCCCTGGCATCCCACAGGAGCATCAGGCTGGCAAGCACCCTGAGGTCAGGCACTTCTGCATATGTTGGATCTTGCCATGCTCCTGGCCCATGTGCATCCCTTACCACGTTCCTACCTGGTCAGCTGCCTTGCTGGGTTATTTGAGGACACTAGGAGTGGCAGGTGGCATTTGGGGAGATAAAAGGCTGAGTCTGGGATGCACAAGGTGTTTTGCCTCCATCTTCTGTATTGCCATATTGTACTTACTTGCAGCAACTGTGTCCTCTTGGGGCCTCCTCCTGCTGTCTGTCCTGGACTTCCATGTCCTGCTCTAGCTAATAACAGTGATTAGCCAGACCAGAATGGATAATTGCTCTTCCAGGTCTCTGGATCTCTTCTGTGCTGAGGTGTGGGGCCAGGGGCTACTCTTATTACGGAGCCATAACTAGAATGTACTAGCTGACTTTCAGAGCCTTAGTGGTCTGTGCTGTCCTGCAGGGGACCACAGCCCATGTGCAGCTTTTCTTACCCACTTCTGGCAGCATGAACTCTCTGACATGTCACCCTCCATGTAGCTGTTCTGCCCTTTCCTTGTCTTTGTACGTCTGCTGCCTGTGCCTGGCTGAGGTAAAGGTTCTTGCCCAGCGTAGGGCTCGGGCTCAGGTTTCTCATGGCAGTTTATTCAGCTGCTTTTGACAGGGATGGTTTGCACTTGCACATGTGCTTGAGTCTCACCAGAGAGCTTCTGGGCCTTCATCACCTCAGGGGGTACAGGGAATCACTGGGGACAGACAGACTGGGGACAGCCTCTCTGGAGGATGAAACAGCATTCTTTGCTGGGATAGCCCAGTGTCAGGGATTGTTGCCTTGTAGTACCTGGGCTTTAAAGAAATGAGAAGCCATGCCAGAAGGTAAATCTCCTGGAGGCACATGTCTGCCCATAGCTGCTGGGGCAAACACAGAGGGGATCCTAAAGGGAGACAAACGTGTGCAAATATCATTATGTGTTTTGTGTGAGGCATAAATGTACTCCTGTGTTCCATGGTCCTGGAAACCAGCCCCCCAGGAGTCTTCTGCCAAAGTCAAATAGCAACTTTGGAGGCAATGTGTATTTTTTTACCTTAAAATTATTTGCTGTCTCACAACTTGTTATTTGACTTTGGTTAAAATAATAACTGGGTGGTTTCTGCAAGTACAAGCTAAAGCATGCAGCTTCACATGGATACCAGGACCAACGCTGGCTGTGTAATTATATTGCCTATATTTAATCTCTCAGAAGTGTTTGGCAGATGCTTTAAATTTCAAATATGCATTCAATATCTTCTTCTCTGAGGCACGACTACCATGTTATTCCCCTCCCTTGCTTGAAATACACAAAGTCAAGTCAATATACTTGGATGGTACAGGAGTGATCCCCGCTCAGTGAGTGTATATCTCTATCTATATTTACCGATGGAGACCTCGTAGAGGTGTGTGCCTGCGTGTTACATGCAAGACGTGCTCTGCCTTTATTTATTTTGGAAAGGGTTTGCCTCGGTTTCACCGTGCCTGGCTTTAAACGATCCGAAAATCCCCCCCTGGATTCAGGGGAATAAATATGCATGGCTTGTAATTCTGTTGCAGCGCTCGCTCCCAGCTGATAGGTGACGTGGAGTTTGGAGGCTCGCAGATTGGCTTTTTGATTTGGCTTCTTGCTGCAGTTGTGCAAACCTCGCAGGCTCCCAGAAATCAGGCTCAGCGCTTTGCCGTGCACCGTAATGCTGGGAAACCTGCGCCGAGCCCCGATGGTGTGAGCGCGGGAGCGGGGGAAGCCCGGCAGGTTCAGTGGCAATCTGGGGTACAATCCATTTTCTCTTCCCCCCTCCCTCGACCCCCATTCATCTCCGTCCTCCTCGCCCTCCTCCCTCTTCGCCAGACCTCCCTTCCCTCCCCAAACTCCACCGCACGGAGCTGAAGATCAAGGCTGGTGGATTTATCAACATTTTACCTCCACCCCCACCCCCTTTTCCAGATGCACCTCCCCGCTCTCCCTGACAGCTGCAAAAGGGAGCACAGGTTTTGTAGCGAGCGAGGCAACTTGGACTGACATGCAAAGGCGAACCCCCCCGTACCCGCACACACCGTCGGTGAATCACCGGGAGATGCGATGAGCTCCCTTTAGGAACCGGAAGGATTTGTCTTGGGGAGCCAGAGGAGCCCCCCATCCCCCAGCCCGACCCTCCAAAAAAAAGTCAGGAAAGCCGCCAGAAGGGGTAAGTGAGGGGGTGCCACCCCCGCCCGTGGGAGACGCGGGGTGTCGGGCAGGTGTCCTGCTGCCCATCGGGGCTCCGCGCCTGGCCGCCAATGGCCGTGGAGGGGCTGCTGGCGCCGGGCACGGAGCGCAGCTCCTTGCGGGCTCATCTCCCGGGATAGCGCGGGCAGCGAGCGCTCCCAGGCGCGGGGAGCTCTCCATTCCCGCTGCGCTGCCGGCGCCGTGGCGGCTCCGTGCCGTGTGTGTGTGAGGGTGCGTGTGTGTGCGCCGCAGGGAGGGCTGTGCCGCGGGCGCGGAGCGGGCGCTGCGGGTGGCTGCGCGCCGGGGAGGGGGCGCCGGGCCGGGCCGGGCCGGGCCGGGCGCTGCGGGCCGGGGCCTGGCGGAGCGGGAGCGGGAGCGGGGCGGGCTCGGCAGCAGCTCCGCTCCCGGGCACCGCGCGGCCGCCCCGGGATCCCTGCCGCCGCCGGCCGGGGCTGCCCCGCTTCGGCGGCCGGCGCGGCCCGCAGGGATGCCGGGGAGCCCGGGGGGGTGGCTGCGCCCGGGGCTGCCAGGCGGGGGAAGCGGCTCTCATGCAGTGCTATAAATTTCCTTTTTTTTACCCACCCCCCGCTTTAAATTTCCTTTTTATTTTTAATTTATTTTTTTCCTCTGCCGGGAGAGGCCGGGCCGCGGGGCGGGGGGCCGGGGCCGCTGTCCTGGGCAGCTGTCGCGCTCCGTCCGCCGGGCCGGCTTGTTTACCCCGGGTGTCAAATATAGCCGAGCGCCCGGCGCTGCCCTAAATAGGGCACGGGGCCGCGGCAGCCCCCATGGCAGGGACAGCAACTCCACACACAGGCACACGCCTGAGCGCTGACCTAAATGTGCCTGCTTTCACACTGCCCCTCTCCCAGCCCTGCTTCAGGGCTCCCTTTTTCACCTGTGTCTAAAGTGTCGATCACCGTGGGTGGGAGATGAAACCACTGCCGTTGGTTTTGGGGTTTTTTTGCTGTTATTCTAAAATCTGAGGCCGTGGCCATTTCTCCCTCTGCCCCCTCCAGTGGAGCTGTAGTTTAATGGTTGGGTTCCTGACTTCTTAGGTTGTTCCTTGGCTTGTTCTGGGGATTTTACCCTAAAAATTGGCTTCAGATTTAGGGGAAATGCTGGAGGGACAGTCAGGGTGATAAGGGATGCCTTACACACATCTCCCCCCTCTTCATGCTTATACGTATGTTCCTTTAATTCCACATATCTCTTTATAAAGCAGAAGGGTGATTTTATTGAGCTGGTTTTTTATTTCTGGAAGACGACAGGGCTGGAAGACTTAGGTAACAGTTGGTAGCACCTTCCCATTCAGGAGCACTCATCCTGTGGTCCCTGGGAGACTGGTGGGAGACCCAGGACAGCAGCAGAGATAGCTTTGGGGGAGACAAGACACAGAAGGTCTTGAAGGTGCTCTGTAGGTTCAGTGCAGCGGGGAGAGGCATCACTTCCTGTGGCACCAGCATTTCTAGGGAGCCCCTAATCCTGCTCCATCCACTGCTTTTGCAAGCATTTGTTTACCCTGATCATGGTTGAGCTGAGAAAGTCACATTTGGTGCTCATGTTCGTGCTTCTGTGTTGAACTGGAACGAGACTTGCTTCCTGAGCAGAAGTAGTGATGTTGGAATAGAGCACGTCCAGCTCCTGCTGAGGGCTGGCTGGGGAGGAGTGGGAGCAGCCCAGGAGCCCTCAGTTCTACCATGAGTGTGCAACATGGGGCAAATTGGTGACCCCGTGTAGTAACCAGTGTGGGGAAGGAGACAGCTGATGGGTACAGAGAGCCTTAGGCAAAAGCTGCAGTACAGCAGCCTGGTTCCTTTCCCTTAAAGCCAAATGTGAGTCCTGCTCTAGTAAGTGGGTAGTTTAAGTGTTGCTCAAATGCCCAAGGTAGGAGAGACTGTAGTAATCCCACTGCTGAGCTCTTAAGTGAGGGCAGTGGAAATGTAAGTAAGCTTCTGGTCTTTTGCTTACCTCCAGTGTGCTGCTAGGCACGTTTCAGGTCCTGGGTCTCATTTGTATCATTAATGGTATTTTTCTTCCTGCGTGGGGATTTGGTACGGATATGTTTACAGCAACTAGTGGGTGACAGGGTGTGAGAGGGAAGGCAGATATGTAGCAACCCCAACACCCCTCTGTACTGCACTTGTTTTTGCAGGGATCCTGCTCTTGATCTGCAAAGCTGCCACCTGACAGGATGGCACCTGGGACGGCAGATGCCATCGTTGGGTGGGATAGGGATAGTCCTTTCTGTTGTCCTGGGAAGCATTCTTCAACACCAGCGCCCAGAGCAGAAGAGCACATGTGGAGCAGTACCAAGCACTGGGTCATGCACTGTTTTGTGCTCCACAGGCTCTTGCTGGGCCAGTGTAGAGCAGGAGCTGCCCTGTCTGATCCAGACGGGAGCACACTGTGTTGTTGGCAGTCATGGGCAGTTGTTCTGTATGGCAATCCTAGGATGCTCAAGGCACTGCTCCTCAGCTTGGCTGACTTGGAGGAAGGAAAGAGGTACCCATGGATTAATCCAGCCTCCCTGCTTCATCTGCTTTCCTCTGAAATGGGTGTGTTTGAAGTCAGAGGAGACTGGTCCAAGCTTGGCAGGTGCTATGGCGTTGCAGGTTGGACAAGCAGAGAGATTGCTAAGGGCCTAGGCTGACCTGCTGCTGTGTTGTGCCTGATCCCACATGTGCCTGATCCATTGTTTTTGAAGGGTCTTTCCTGTGAGAGGCATCCTCTATCCCCAAGGCAGGGCCAGGCTACAACGGCGTGTGTCAGCACTTTTATTAGAAGCCAAGTGAAGATGTATTCCCTCCGCCAATATTTCCAAGTGAACCACTATACAGATAAATGGTCTGTCTGTCAGGGTTTTGTTTGCTTGTTTTAAACAAACAGCATCAGTCTCCTCCCCTAAGCTTCCCCAATGACCAAGTGGCGTTGACAAATAGTTCCTTGTTCTTTGTTGCTGTCATGTTTCAGATGCCTTTCATGTGCTTCACAGTTAAAAAGATGGCTTTGATTGCTGGCCAATTTTTTTTATAAACCGGGCAGTAATATTTAATTCTATATTAAAAAAAATTAGTGAAGGAAATTAAATTACAATGACAAAAATATCATCTTAATAGGAAAACGAAGTCTCTGAAGCCAGGAAATTGATAGTTGTGATGCTCCATCTACCATCACCCACTGTGTTGAGGTATTGTGGCATAGATTAATGCTATTGTTGATTTACTATTCAGATAAGGGTAACTCCTAAAGGCATCAGCCTGGTTGGGGGCCCATGTTTCCAAGCACTATACAGATGTCTAGTCAATTACAGTCTTTGTCCTGAAGAGTTTCATGCATTGAGAGATACATGAGATGATAAGCTGTTCTTGGGGAACCTTTGAAACCCCTGTGTTGCTGAGCTCGTGGTCCTGAATCTGCTGATTTCAGTGACAGGGAGCTGTGGGGTTGGGGGCTGAAGAGGAGCTCCAGGTCATGTCTCTGCTTACCTGCAGAATGAGATCCAGGAACCACTCAAGCCTCCTGCAGCCTCAGTGAGCTTCTGGGCTGCTTGGGGACTAACATGGTAGAGGCTGTAGCTGGCTTCTTTTCTCCCCCTCTGCCTTAGTGCTTTAAGCTCTAAGCTGTGGTTGAGGGCCGTGGGGGATGTGAGCACATGAAGCTCAGCCTCCCAGTCTCCCCAGGAGCCACTTCTGTCACAGGGTTTTGCAGGAGTAACAAAGCATGAGGTGGCAGGGAGGTGTCATGCCATTCACCACCACCCCATCCTGGCAGTGTCACAATGAGACCCAGGTGCCATTGCTCCTGCAGTGCAGCATCATCAGGTAATTAGTTTGCCCCATAAGACACGTTTATAAATAGGTGATGATCTTGCCCCCATGCTCCTTCAACTCGCAATTTTCTGGTAATTCTGTCTTTAAATCTGCTTGCTGGAGCCTTTGATCACACAGCCGAGCTGTCATTGATGTCTCTGACAGTTGACATCATGGGAGAGAAGGGAGCTTAGGGCTCTTAACATTTCTTTTATGATATCTTGTTTTCTTACGAAACACTCCAATGAGGATTTTCCATCATAATAAAACAGGGAGCTCTTCCAGAACACTCAGATTTAGGGAGAAGCTTCTGTTTTTATTCACTAGCAGATTATTTTAAGGCTACAAAACTGAGCTTGCTCTGTTTGCTGCCTTCTTGTACTCTGCTCTCTTTTTACCTAAGCCTCCTAACTCAGGACAGCAGCAAAGACATCCAGGTCAAGAGCAATCAGAAATACTAAATATCCTGTCCTGCTGGGCATCTTTTGCAACCAGTGAGGTGCCAAATAGTTTTAGGAACTATAGACAGATGAGACTGCATTGCCACTGCTTTTATCTCCCCTCTCCTAGGCTGGTACTTGGAGACTGTCTCAAAGCAAACAGCAGCATCACAGAATACAGTTTTAATCAAAAGAAGTGTAGTGATGCAGGGATGTACCTGAGAGAGGGCACTTAGATCTGGCTGCTGAGGTTGTGGTGAAGGTGACATGTCCAGGAGTGAACGTGGGACTCCAGTGCTGACAACACAAGGTGCCCTGCAGTGTGCTCATCTGCTGCACGCTGGTGGAAGCTGCTCTCCATCCTCAGGGTGGGGCAGAAGCAGGGAGGGCTACAGCATGTCTGCATCCCACTCTGCAGCTCACTCAGGATGTCCCCTCAATGTGAGTAGTGCTAGGAGAGTCCGTCACCAGAGTCCAGGCAGGCTGTGGAATCCAGCAGTGCCCCAGAGCCATGGCTCCTCACACAAATCAGCAAAAGCAGCACTGCCTCTGCCATGCACAGGTGAGGGTACTTGGAATAATGCTCTGTGTGAAGAGCCTGTCCTTTTGCTCTTCATACTGTTTACTGTCAGGAAAATTTGTCTTGGGTGATTAAGACGTTGGTTGTTTACCAACTTGAGGGAGGCCTTCCTTGTTGGGAAGGAGTATCTTGATGTTGAGCTTCAAGCTCACCTTAATAAGCACCTTTATCCTCTTCTCTGGTTTAGGTTGGGATTATGCAGTGACTCTTGAACACACATGTTAGTTGGGAAAAATGGAGACAGAGATATGTCTCTGCCCTTGTTGCAGGACAAGGCTGTCCCATGGTCCAGGAGGTGTTACAGGATTCACTGCTGCAAGAGGCAAACCTGCCTCTGCCCATACAGCTAATGCATTTGCCACACTTGTCACCTGGACCTTGCTTTCTGCAGTTTTCCCACCATGGCTGCTTGTTTCTGCTTCTGTCCCAACCCTGCAGGATACTGGCACAGTGGCATGTGTGCCCAGGTGGTGGGTTCTGCTTGCTTTTCTGCCAGATTCCTGGTCCCTATTCATGCCCTAACCGTGCAAATGTTCAGGTTGGCTTAAGAAGCCCTCCTTCCACCTGTGAAGCTTCTGCCTGAATTGCCTAGAGCAGTTAAAGCTTGGAGTTGGTTCAGCCTTGAAGCCTGTGCTTGATGAAATGGATAGTACTGAATGCAAATTAGTTGCAAGGAATCTAAGAGTGATGGGGTCTGCAAAGCACTTCTTAAGCTATTAAGAGGCACAAAAAGCAGGAAAAAAGAGACAAAATAATTTTTAATATAAAATCTTCCCAAGAACATGCACAGGGGTTGATCCTGATTTAAAAAAATCAGGGAGTCTAGGCCAAGCTATTTCTCAGATGCAACATGCCAAATGGACTCAGGTTTTTCAAGAAGAGAACAAAATGAGAACTTCCCCTCTGCTCTCAATTCTTTCAGGTCCCTTGAAAGCTCCACACTAGCACTCAGCACTTCATCAACAGCCATCTCTCCATGTTGAAGCCTCCAGACTGCATTCCCTGGCAGTGCAGGTGGGAGCAGTGCCAGCTGCTTTTTTAGGTTTGCACCCACGGAACCCACTAGCGAGGGAGGGGCTGGCTCCTTGTGCTCGTGGGGCGGCGGGCTCGGTGTGTGCTGCCCTGTGCTCGCCCTGGGTGCTGAGCTGGTCCGGCTGAGTCCTGGGGAGGCTGCTGGCCGTGGTGCTGCTGGGGCAGTGTGAGGACCCAGGGACCAGAGTGAGGTGGAGCTCTCACTGCTGTTGTCTGCAAAGCGTGGCAAGGTGGGTCTCTGCACACTTTTCCTTTGTGAAGGATTCTGATGGGGGATAATGGCTTGCTGCTGCTTTTGTTTTGTCAGCCACTAGGCAAGAATGAGCCTTTAAGCTTTTGTCATAGGAGGCAAGCAGAGGGAATGCTGCTGGAGTTAGCCATGATGGGGTATTCTCCTGGGTGAGGTTTTGGAGATGGGTGGACTAGACATTGGCCTCACATAAACTACCACCCACTCTGACACTTTAAGCCTCATTTTCTCCTTTCATTTTAACCTTCCAGAGTAGTTTCAGGTTCACTTCTTGTAGTAAATGTTTCCTCTTCTCTTAAATAATCCATCTCCCCAAAGCTGACCTGACAGATGTTTCCCCCGCAGTGACCCTGCGCGCACAGCACACTTCATGGAACCCTGGCTTCCGTGGGGAAATGCAGCACCAGCAGTGACCCTGCTGCTGTCCCAGCTAAAAATAAAGCCTGTCCCTCCTGGCAGTGTTGGGGTTTGCTTTTAAGTAGGTAGGCAGTTTTGCCCATTGGCTGCAATGTGCTCTTGTGCCAGGCAGAAGGCACAGCTTAACCTTCAGAGCATGATGGAGCTGCCTCCCCTCCGGGGAATCACACCAGGAGACTGGAGGTGAGAAGATGCTCCGCTGCACTTGGTGCACCTACGTCACTCCCAAAAATCTGCTGGCTTGCCTGCTGCCTGTCTAGATCCATCTCTTTGCTATTTGTGCATCCTAGTGAGTCACAAACACCCCTCCTTCCCCCAGCTGTGGCCTTTTCCAGCCTCTGCTTTTCCTTCTGAAATATATAGATTTCTTCATGATTCTCAGTAACTGCCCCAACTCCTGACTTCCCTCAAAAACTCCATGCCTTCTAGCTTCCCAGTGTAACAGCATGGAGCTTCTTTTGGCTTGGTTGACCACCTCTATCCCTTAGACCAAACCTAATTTCCCAGAGAAGGCTGAGGGAGTGGATGTGGGAGTTGTGTTGGGTTGTGCAATACTCCAGAAACCTCCTCTACTTACTGTTGAAAAGAGATCATGAAGAGGTGGTCTGGTCATAATTCATCAAGGGTCTTTCATGCTTGTTCTTTTACCTGTCCATGTCACTGACCTGAATGTGACAGTAATGGTGGCTCTGCCTGGGATAACAGTTTTCCTATCTCATTCCTCCTCACTTTCTGGTGCTAGGGGACTGTTGCCTGTGTTTTGGCAAAGCGTTTGCCTGTGACTTGTGACACATTTCCCAGATGACAGGAGTGCTGTCATCAGCAGTGCCAGGAAGAGCTGGCTTCAGGACACCACCACAGAATCATGGCTGGGCATGGGAGGCTTTCTGGGCTGAGGCAGGAGGGGTGGGGAGGGAGTGTTGAGTAAGGGTGTGAAAACAGGCTGCTTATTCCCACCTCAGCTGCTGCTCCAGTCAATCCTTCACTGAAACTTGCAGCAAGAGCAGGACCCTGCAATTTTCTTGCTGTAGCAGGGTCTTAGGAGAGATTTGGATTTGAAAGCAAGTTAAATACATCTCAGTTTTAATCTTCTCTATTCAGGAAACGATGAAAAAATAATTTCTGCTGTCCCTGAAGGGAACTCAAACTCCTGAGTGAAACCAATGGATATATGGGACTACTAGGATCCATAATGGAGGCTGTGCCCCTCAGTGGCAGGATAGAAGCCATCCTCTCTTTTTGCCTTGGTGGCTTAAATAGATTGAACAGCAAGTGCTGCATGGGATAAGTATGCTATCCAAGCACACACATTAAGCCAGTGACTCCTGTCATTTTACCTCCAGGATGAGGCACTTCACGTGCTGATCCAAGGTGACACCGGGCACATGGTGGAGGGGAGAGACTCCAAGCCTTGTGTGCTGCAGTCTGGGATTGTAGGGAGAAGGAGAATTTTCTCCTTCTCTTGTCTGGTTTCAGTGCATTTGGCTGAAATGGTCATCTCCCATGACTCAGCTGCTGCTCCTGTTGGCAGGACTAGTTGTAGCAGATTTGGGGCCAGCATGGAATATTGGGAAGAGGGAGGAACCAGGGCAGGATGGACAGGAGTATAGTTGTATGGAGGAAGTAGGAAGATGCCCCCCAACAGCTGTGTGTGCCATGGGCTGTGAAGAAGAAATAGAAGAAGTTTTCCTTTTGGAGGTTTCTGTTTAGGAAATGCTGCCAAAGTTCCTAAGGCATCTCTTTCAATAGAGTAAGCTGGCTCTGCTGCCTTGGGCTCACTGGACCTATGCTGATTTACACCAGAGAAAATCTGGTCCTAAGTACTCTGTCTCTCTTCTCTCTTGCCAGCCCTCCTCTGATGGTATGCAAATGGACTAGGCAGGAAAGATAATTCTAATTTTTAAGATGAATTTGTATAAAAACAGGCTTTTGGAGAGGAGGGTCAAGGGGAGGAAGCTGGTGAAAGTAAGTGCTCTGAATACCAGGAGAATGCTATTTCTTCACTTTGGAGATAAACAGCAGTATGATTATTATATATGTTGCTAGAAAATTCTTCTGATACACGGTGTCCTGCATACAGTTTTCAAATGTTCTGTGCTGGTATCTAAGTTAAGACTTGCTGACATCTGGGAACTGGGAGAGTATCATTGCAGGCGTGTTTGAAATGACAGAAGTCTCATCCTTTTCAAACAAAGTGCTTTGTTGTATGCACTGCCCCCAAGCTGGCAAAGGCATAGAGGAAATCTTGATTTTTTTTGAATCTTCTTAATGGACTGAGTCATGTATTTACCTGGCTTAGCCCTGTGACATCTGAGTATGGAATCTGCCTGATGCTCTTGGTAGGAATCAAGAAATAAACTCTTGTCTTTCTTTGGAGAAAACAGCAGTAGCCTCTCGTGGTCTGATTTTCTGCAGGAATTTTAAATTGTGTTTAGGTGTCCAATGGAAAACCTGTGATTTCAGTGGGTTCCAGGTGTCCAAGTGGGTTCAAAGGAGCTGTTCCATTAAGCTTCTAATGAAGCCTTTGAAATTTGGTCCTTTGGAACTCCTTTGAGGGAATATTTGAGGCACACTGAGACCATGGATGAGGCAGAGGAGGAACTTAGTGAGGCTGTAATGGTGAGAAAGCAGATGTGGGTATTGAGGGTGTCTAGCTTCAGACAATATTTCAGATTACCTGCCCTTGGCAGGACAGAGCAGGGCAGCCAGCCAGCGAGGGCAGACCTGCAGTTGGAACACAGGCTGAAGGGAAAAAGGTGAATCAACCTGCCTGGTAATTCTGTAGTGAAGAACAAATTTCTGCCTGTCTTTGCTGTAGAGATCAGAGTGGCATATGGCTTTATAGAGCCCTCAGGGAAAGCCCTTAGAGGGTGGGGAGAGAAGGAATGGAGGTGGGGCAGCAGATAGCCTGGAGACTGCTGCCACTTACTGTAATTGCCGTAGCAGCTCAGCTTCCACTGTTTGCTGTCCGTGTCATCTCTGCAATTACCATATGGTAAATATGACTTGAGTCTCTAGCAAATAACAGAGCTAGTATTAAAAGAGAATCTGTAAACAGCTAGTGCATAAATGAACAAAGAGCAATAAACAGCCTGGACTTATGAAGAATGAATTAATCATGGTGCATGCGAGGGTTTATTTTTTTTAAAGCAATTGCAGAATTAGCAGCTGAAAAATCACCGAAGGATTAAGATATCTAAATTGTCAATAAGAGAGATGTGGGTGTATATGGCAGTAAAGGGCGAGGGTGCTGTGTGGAATCTTACTTGATAACTGTATTCAAATTGGGTGAATTTACAGGTTTTGGCACCTTCCGAGTGAAGTGGGAGGTATTTTGAGGATAACCCAGAGCTCAGTGCATTTTTCATGCCTCCTGCTGTGCTCAGATCTGCAGAAGCAGTGGGCGTGTTGAGAGTGTATTTCCCTCCTCTCAGCTGGAGCCCTTGACTTTTCGGTGGGAACTCTGGAAATCTCTTTTCGTTGGGCGCAGGGCAGCCAGCGCTGCGCTCCCTGTGCCAGCCCCACTGCGCTGGGGGCGCAGCAAACGGCGGAGAGACTTAAAAAGTGAGCGGCACGGCGGGTTTCTGTGTGTCAGGGGTGATTTAACCTTTGTAACAGTCCAGCATTTGGTGAAAACCTGCGGCACAGCAGAGCTGAGAGGCAAGTTTTCACTGCTCTCCTGCGCTGCTGCTGGGTTTGGTGGGGGCAGGCACTGAGCTCTGGCTCCCCCAGACACCCGTCTGCTTCTGAGTGCCTCCAAGATGGAGAGTCAAGAGGAGATGAAGATAAATGATTAAAGGGCAGTCTGGGCTAATTCATAAAGATTAAAATAAATTTGTGTGCTTTGGCCAAAGAAAAGCTGCGGAGGGGAACAGCTATTTACAAGTATCTGAAGCATGTAAATCTCAGACAGGGAGGAGAATGGTTGAGAGTGCTCCAAGGACACAATAATGAGAACTAGCAGCATAAATTTTCTTAATTTCATCCTAAATATAAGGAAGACGGCTAAAGCCTCCAAGATAAATTGCATCATGGTGGAGTCTCTATGGGAAGTTGTAGAAATGCCATCACTTGGATAATTTAAAACTCAGCTGGACAAAGTACTAGGAAATAATGGTCACAAGGGTAACAATGCAGTGGAAGTCCCTGAGGCATGGGACCAGGCAACTCTTATGTCTCTGGTCTAGGTAACTGTGAAATAAGTGAAAGCTGTGCTAATTAGGCTGAGGGATTTTCCTATCTAACGTGACAAACAGCAACCACTTGTTTTTGCTGCAGTAGTAAAGATGCTTTCTGAAGTGTAGCCTTCTTCTCCTCTCCCCTCCCAGTTTTCTGCCCAGTCTCCCACTTCCCCATTTGCTGCTTCTGCCTTCATTCATTTTTAAAATATTTTCTTTCTTAGTGAGCCAGGAATGGGCCCTTCTGAACAGACTTGTGGAGGGCTTCTAATTTCTCTTGTGTGTGATGTGGCATTTTTGGTAAAAACTTTTTTTTTTTCTCCCTATAGACGAAATAGTCATAAATTTTGCTTTTATTTTTCCTTGAAGGAGAAGTTAATAAATAAACAGGGAACAGTGTGTGGTCCTGCTCCTGGGATTTGCACTCAGCATGGCTTGCTGGTGGCTGTCCCAAGAGGGGAAGGGCTCCTACCTGCCTATTTGTTGCACCAAATCCAGCACACCATGGTTTGTTTTGTTTGCCTCAAATAGGTGTTTTCTGTCAGAAAACTTGTGTCTTTCTTAACTAAGTCTGGATCTAAGATGAGATATGGCTACAACACCTCTTGTCTCTTCATGTACCACTTAGCCCGCCTCTGTGTGCAAATAACTACAGCTCTGCGGCACAAATGCACTGTTGACAACAAATCCTGGAGTCTTTAATTGTAACAGTTGCAGATCTGTCACCAGAATGCTAAGAAATGTCAGAGTTGCTGCTGTCATCTGTGGGATGCTGTGAGTCACCAGGTGATAAGTTGCACTCTGATGGTGGCACCTGAACCAGCAGTATAATATGTCTATGGAGCAGGAGCAGTAAATAACACACCCTGCATGCTGCCACGGGCAGTACATAAAATGTCTTTCACTGACAAGAAGTTTTCCTCACACTGCTGAAATGTTTTTCCCCTTCCCCTACTGCTCCCCAAATGGTCTTCACTACTCTTTATAAACCAGCAAGGCAATGTGATGGAAACCAGTGCCTCAAAGGCTGCAGCAGAGGAGCCAGTGCCTGGTGCAACCCCATGTGCTGTTGGGTGCTCCACATTGTCTCCTTAAGCTACAGTCCATGGAAGAGGCAGGGGGACCCCTGAGTGGGTGACCAAGTAGCTCCCCTTCTTTATTTCCTTCCTAAACCTAAAAAGGAAGATTTTCAGAATTTTCACTGTGCCTTTCACATCATGAGTGTAAGTCTAGAGAATGTGGCTGAACCTACCCTCTCAGTTTGGGGCCGTTCATGCTGGAAAGAATGGGGTGTTCACTTTCACTGGGATACAAGCACCTAAGGGCTTTAGCTGGGTTTAGAAACTCCTCTAAATGATCCTTGAAGATCTGCCTCCAGATGTGCAGTGGAGGCTTCCCAGTGCCTTCTCAAAGGTCGTGACGGTGACTTTTTGCCAAATGCACTTGTGCTGTCACCGAGGCACTGCAGTGAGCTCCAGGTGCAGTTTGTACCCAGGATGAGCTTGCTCAGGGTCCCTGTGCACTAACACCAGCATGTGGTGGTCACAAGCAGGCCTGGAACCCATAGCTGTTACTCTCTTACTGTGTGGGTGACTGAGTATGGGTTGACCAGAGAGGTTGTGTTTGAATATCCTCAAATGTATTTTTGAATGTATTCAAAAGCCAGCTGGATGTGGTCCTGGGCAACTGGCTCTAGTAGCCCTACTTGAGCCAGGGGGTTGAGCTAAATGGCCTCCAGAGATCCCTGCTACCTCCTGTGTGAGCTGCCTCCTTGAAAGTCCTGGAAAAACAACAGTGAGATTGTGTAATATTAATGAAAAGAAAAAAACCTTCATCTATATCTGAGCAGATAATACTGCCTTTTAAGCAGGAGGGTACCCACTACTAATCTGTATGTCAGCCTAAATACTAGGTTTTGGTTTTTGAATGTAAAAAAGGTTGTGGTTCTGGGGAAGAAAAGAGTAACTCTTGCTGTCTCTCAGGCTGAGGAATCTCAGACATGGATGTGTATGGGGAGCAGAAGAGCAAACACAGCCTGGCTCAGGAGGAGGCTGAAATTCCCCATGCCATGGATAAGGATGACCCTTAAAGTGTGGCTGTGGCTGCCCATAGGAGGTTTTCTGCAGTGTCTGCCACCTCCTGTGCATGTCTGTGTACACACAGCACAAACTGCAGCTCTGCTATCCATATATCTGTATATCCTGCACAGATGTTTTTCAGGTCAGGTGTGAGCAAGGAAATAAAATGCCTGGCCAGTCAAGTGCAGTCAGTGGGGTATTGGAAGGGGACAGTTAAGTACAGGCATCTTTATGGGTTATCTGTTTATGCTCCTGCTTTCCCAGGAGCATCATGGATACTAAAATAGAGAAAAAGCAGCGTAGACTGGTTCCCCAGGGCGAGTTGAGTGTTTGGAGGTTGCTCCTGTACACAGACTTGTGCTCTGCTTAGGCCAGCTCCTGGGATCACCAAAGGTAACTGGATCTCATCACTGCAGCATTTCTATAAGGAATTAGTAGACTTGAGTTCTTATGTCAATTAACACCCATTTACCATGCTAGAATGGTGGGTACTGCTCAAATTAGTAGAGATACCAGCTTGTAAATATTAGACTTGCTAAGAGAGCTGGTAGCTTTTTTTATGGTAGCTTTTTTTTGCACTGTCTTGAGCAAAAAGAAAGGCTGCTTTTGTCACATACCAAGGGGATTAATCCATAGGCAGCTAATTCTGGGCTTTGGCATGTTTACTGTGAAGTGCAAAGCAACAAGCACCTACAGCTCTCTGCCATAATTTTTCCAACGAGCCAAACTGTGGGGATCTGTCATGGCCAGACATGAGTGATGGTGCTGTTTTCCTCATAAAACCTAGCTGGTGCAGTAGTACAGGGGTAAACTACCTATTTGCTGTGTCATAACCTGTGTAAAGTCAGCTTGGGCTCCTCGGCTGTGCTGGCTTCAGACAGGCAGGCATGTGCCATCAGTCTGACAGTTTAAGGCCTGGTCTGTGTTGGAAATTTGTACTTGTCTGGCAGAATGGATCTGGTTACACTGCTGTGGCTTTTGGCTTGCAGGGAAATCTTAACTTGCATTCTAGATACTACTCTAGTAGTGATGAGCAAAGGGCTTAGTAGCATTTCAATGGAGACAATTGAAAAATAGGTTTTGTTTTGTATTAAATATTTTCCTGTGCTTTTATTTTGGGGGAGGGAGGACCGTGCATTAGGTATAATACCTCCTCTGCAAAAACTCAGTTATTTGTGTTCTTTGGAAGAAAGGCTATAATTTCAGTTTTTGCTCATGGTTATAAAAAACCCTGTGTGTTCAATCAAAAAGCTCTTATGTGCTTTGGAGCTGAGGAATGTGAAGCCATGTTATTAAGCTGAGCCTTCCTTCTGTCTCCCCCAGCTCTGAGTGGGGCTGTGGAGGATGCTGATAGCATCCTAGCATGCTGTATCTGCTCTGTGCTGGGACAGATGCTGCCAAGGGCACCCTGAGCTGTCTCTGCCTGGCCCCAGTGCAGCACCAGGGCCTCAGTGAGGCTCCCCCCAGGCTCAGATCTAATCAGCTGCCTTTCCTGGCTAGTCTCGAGTCAGGGAGAGGATGTATGGCCACAGATGTACTCCCATGTCTCATTTCTTTGGGAGGTGGGAGGAAGAGGGGAAGGAGAGGGAGGTGTGGGAAGACCTAATCTTATCTGCAGGTCAAATCCAAAGGCTTTTGTGATGGTTTAAGGGGCATTTTGCTTAAATAAGAAATTAATAGGGACTTAGGGGGTTGCCTTTGGTTTTGTATTTAATGAGCAGTGATGTTAGGAACTTGGCATGCAGAGGTTACATATTATCAGCAATCGCTATGTTATGTTGCCTCTTGATTTGATTTCTTGTAATTGCTTCCTTTTGAAAATATCCTTACCTTTGGAGTCATGTGAGAAGTTGTATGCAAAAAGCTAAATTATAAGGGATCAGTATATCCTTGCCAGCTTTATGCCAAATACAAATCTACAGCAGACAAACCATCAGTCTTCTGAAACACAGCTATTATGAAATACCATAGAATTGTCTCATAGAACCATAAAGTGGTTTGCATTGGGAGGAACCTTAATTGTGACAAGGATGGACTTGTCATTGTCCTACCCTCTGGACTGTCTGCAGAAGTATTTCAAGACTCATATTTTTATTTATGGATTCTATTCATGCATTTATAGATGATGTGGCCATTGTCAGCTCTTGTAGAAGGAGTTCCTTCTGCTAAAATAACTATTATGTGTCTTCCCAGAGCCTTGCTGTTGAATGTTTGTTCATCCTGGTGTGGTGATGCTCACAGCACTTTGTCTCTCTTTTGCATTGAGTGCTTTGAACTTACCCTACCAGACAGGGGACACTTTCTGGTCCCCTCACTGCCAATGCCCTCATTTGTGTGTATTCAGTTTGCAAGCAGTAGCAAGACAGAGACTTGTGGGAGAAAATGCTATGTCTGATAGCAGAGAGGCAGTGAAAATGATCATTCTTGTGATCAGCCATATCAACTAACTTCCAGCTGTTGCTGAAGCCTTGTGCTGCTTGCATCCCATAGGGGCAGGCAGGGACAGTGCTGGAGTGGCAGCTCTGCACCAGATGTGGATGTATTTTGTGGCCTGGGAGTCACTCAGGATTGTGCTGCCAGCCCACCTGGCAGGCCAGGAGTTCCCCTCCACTGGTTTCTGGGCTGAGTTTAGTAGCTATATCTGAGGGAGAGCTTGCACCTTGTGTAAGCAGCCTTGTTGATCTGGAGATAGAGTTTTACCTCTTCTGTCCTCTGTTGCCTGATTGTCAAACTGTTACCTCAATGTTTTCTTAAGACAAGTTTTAAAATTTAATTCTTTCTTCCTGTTATAGAGCATTTTTGCAGCAGTTCTCAATAGGGGTGTAGCCATAAGAATGCTTCACTGTGTTTTTCAGATTGGCTAGGTTACTGTTTTTCATGTTAATGAACATATATTAAGATCATATTAGACAGCATGGCTGTGAGCAAAGTCCCTGTTGATCCCACTGGGAAATTTTATCTGTGACAAAGAATTGCAGGATCAGGTCATTATCGTTTCATTTCAGAAAAATGATTGTGACCTCGACTTGATGTCAAAGCAAATGAAAATCAGTGAAGAAAAATGTTCCCAAATTCTGAGATTTTAGTCTGCAACATATAGCCTGAGTTTGGAGATCATAATACATAAACAGAGGCTACCCTGGTAGAGATTGTCTTTGAGATAACATACTATTAGTTTGCTAAATAATAGTAAAATTACCCTCTGCTTAAAATCAAATTTAAAATTTAAGCAGAACTGGCAGGGTCCTGGAGTGTGTCAAGGAATGCCAGTAATAGAAACCATCATGGCATTACAGAAAGTAGACAGTGTTAATTACAGAAGTTGTTTGTCCCACAGAGAAGGAGGTTGGTGGTAGCAGTGATTTATTTCAGAGGGCATTTAGTCATTGCACTATTCCTAGTGCTCTGAATTTAAGTGATACTTAGACTCCTAAATAACTTCTCAAACCAAATTTAGGTGCTTGAGTCACGTATATGTTTTTGAAATTACTCCTGTCTTTCTGTCAGCCATTTCTACATGGCTGATTTGGAAGGCACAGCACCTACTGCATGTGGTACAGTTAAGTGGGAGCTGGGAGCTGAAAGTGTCAAGAGGTTGGTGGATGCCTGCCAGCAGCTGCAGTGTGGAAAAGGATGATCTGATGTGCCTGGGGTGTTTCTGGAGCTGCTGTGCTCGTGCAGCTGGTCTCTGTGGGCACCTTGTGTCAGAGGCACCTGGAATGTGTCATCTTTGCTGGCGTGTGCACACATCTGCCTTGCAGCCCAGAGATCTTGTAGTCACCCTGCAATGTTCACTGGCCCTTTCTCAGGGGCTGCCCAACAGCCTGCAGCCAGAAATCTGGGCAGATACTGTGCAGAGAGGGAAGGAGGACAAAATGGGAGCATCAGACTGAATCTGAGTCGTATTTGCTGGGCAGTTCAGTCCCTGTGACCCTGAACTGTGCAGGCAGTGAGTGTTTTAGTGGGATTTCAGGGCTGGGGCTGTCTGACAGTCATCACTGGGCTGAGGTCCCTCTCATCCCTGGGAGCTCTATCAGACACCAGGGCTGTGGGAGACAGCAGGATAGATAAGTAGGCATTGCAGTGGGAAGGTATATAGGGCAACATAGGGGAATCTCACTCTTCTGAATTAGTCCACACAGCATGAAGAACTGTATTGTTTTTTAATATCAAGGGTGTCAGATATGGATTTGTGATCCTGATACTGCATAATCAATTCTCTCCCCTCTGCTGTGCTTTGTCAGGAACAGTTTTGTTCATTTGCAGTCCGTGTTCACGCTTTCCTTCCTGTTTTGCTGTCTTTATAGATTTTTATCTGAAAGTTGAAAATGTTTTTTGTTGATATTGGGAAGATTGCGCCTGCTTTTGGAAATAGGCGAGCGACACAACATGATGATAAAATAGCCATTTGAGATGCATTTATTACTGCTGATAACACAATAATGTTGGAATATTTGCAGTTCAGAGAGGGGGGGTGGATCTCCTCAAGTGTTCAGGAGCCAGTTCATCTCTTTGAACTGCTGTCAGCTGGAGTTCAGGCATCTTGCTCTAAGAGAGAGGTGTGAAGGGACATAATCCCTTCTGGAGATGTAGGTCTTAAATACATGTTTTGTGTCAGCTCTGGGTGGGACAGGAAGGATCGTTCCCTTGAAATGGGTGTCTCTTTCCTCTGACTACAAAAGCAGCCTGAGAGGCTTTGTTTGACTTGCTGCCCAAGATTTGGGTAGTTACAGTAGGGGAAATGAATCCCAGGCCTGCTCATTTGGCAGTACAAACCTCAATGAAAGTTAGTGGGAGTTAAGGCTTTTGAACCTTCCAAGTGCTGTAGATAATGCCACTATTAAGTTTGATGTTTCCTGTGAGATACTTGCCTGTGTCTGGACTCACAAATGTGATTTGTCAGTTAAGCCTGAGATCAAATTCTTCCAGAGGCCTATTATGAAGGAAGGAGAATAGTGTGATCCATGATAATGTGAAGTGCTCAGAATCCTATTTTAAGTGGTGCAAGCCCTACAGCAATGTAGTCTGTAAGTAATAGAAGGTATTATTGGGCAGTGATATGCCAAATCTATGTGCTACATCGATCAGCTCCATTGTTTTTGTATGATATTTTAGGTTAGAGATTACTTTCATTTTAGATGATATTTGAAAATACATCAATTTCTTAGGGATGCAGAGGGAATGTTGGTGGGTACATGCATTTTGCTCTGTCTTCCGAGTTTTATGAGCACAACTTTTCCTAACTGTGGCATTTTTGTAGATTTCTGAGACCATTTAAAAGCACGATTATTGGTGTAAAATGTGACTGTCCAGATGGCAAGGGAGAGGTTAGTGATAAATGGCCTTTGGCACTTTGCCGAGAAGGAGTCTTCTGCCCTATTTCTCAGTTGATATCTTTACCTTCTAACATGGATGCCCTGTGCATCAGGAGCTTGGGGAAGCCTTAGGACCCTTCTGCAGACTCTAGGAGGGGCTCTTTGTGGGGGTGATTTGGCCACTAGGGCACTCCATGATTTATAACTGAATTACATCCTACAAATGAACTTCATTTGGAGATTGCTCGCTGGCCTTGAATGGTACTTTTTGTGTTGCTAGAGGCTGCTTGCCTTGTTTTATTCCCTGGGTTCTGAGGCAGGAGGGTCCTTAGGTTTGACAGCTTGTGCTGAGTTGAAGTGCTGTGTGCTGGGGATCACCATGGCATCTCTAGGTGAGTGGCAGCTGAGCACTCAGTTCTTCTGTTACACATGCTGTAGGTCAGGAACAAACTATTATGTGTGTATATATATACACACACACTTTTCCTCTGAATTACTTTTCTAGCAATTGATCTTCATCTGCAAGGCATGTGAATGCTGCAGTTTGCTAGAGTCCCTGCTAAATACCTTCTTCAGAGTGGCAGAGACACAACCCATACATCTGTGCCAGTACTCTCCAGTGGCGAGACACTGAAGTGCATTGGGGTAAATGTTGCATCTTCCTTCTCTCTCATGCTTCCCTACCCCCTCTCTGTTTTGTTCGTTTCAGGTTCTCGGCCTTTTTGGATCTGCACAGTGGAAGTTGCATCTTGTGTATGGCGTGGTTAAGCTTGCAGCCTGTCACCTCGGCCTTCCTCCATTTTGGGCTGGTTACTTTTGTGCTGTTTTTGCATGGTTTGCAGGTGGATGCTGGCCTGACGGGAGACTCAACCAGTACAGTACAAAACAGCTCGTGTTCAGGATCTTTTGACTGCAAGGAGGGTGTTATCCTGCCAATATGGTACCCAGAAAACCCATCCCTTGGGGACAAAATTGCCCGTGTTATCGTGTACTTTGTAGCACTGATCTACATGTTCCTTGGAGTCTCCATCATTGCAGATCGCTTCATGGCATCTATAGAGGTCATTACATCACAGGAGAAAGAAATAACAATTAAGAAACCCAATGGAGAGACCACAACGACCACCATTCGGATTTGGAATGAAACTGTTTCCAACTTGACCCTCATGGCTCTGGGCTCCTCTGCTCCTGAGATCCTCTTGTCCCTGATAGAAGTGTGTGGGCACGGATTCATAGCTGGAGACCTGGGGCCATCTACAATTGTTGGCAGCGCTGCTTTCAATATGTTTATCATCATTGCCATCTGTGTCTACGTGATCCCTGACGGTGAGACCAGGAAGATAAAACACCTGAGGGTTTTCTTTGTCACAGCTGCATGGAGCATCTTTGCTTACATCTGGCTGTACATGATCCTTGCTGTCTTCTCCCCAGGTGTGGTTCAGGTTTGGGAAGGCCTGCTCACGCTTTTCTTCTTTCCACTTTGTGTCGTTCTGGCTTGGATAGCGGATAGACGTCTGCTTTTCTATAAGTATATGCACAAAAAGTACCGTACTGATAAGCACAGGGGCATTATCATAGAATCAGAAGGTGATCACCCTAAGGGAATTGAGATGGATGGCAAGATGATGAACTCTCACTTTCTGGATGGGAACTTAGTGACTGTGGAGGGGAAGGAGGTAGATGAATCTCGCAAAGAGATGATCCGGATCCTAAAGGACCTGAAGCAAAAGCACCCAGAAAAGGACTTGGACCAGCTGGTGGAGATGGCCAACTACTACGCCTTGTCTCACCAGCAGAAGAGCAGAGCCTTTTATCGCATTCAGGCAACCCGAATGATGACGGGAGCTGGCAATATTCTGAAGAAGCACGCAGCTGAGCAAGCCAAGAGAACCACTAGCTTGCATGAGGTGCGGCCAGAGGAACCCGAGGAATTCATCTCCAAAATTTATTTTGACCCATGCTCCTACCAGTGTCTTGAGAACTGCGGTGCCGTTCTCCTGACAGTGGTGCGGAAAGGAGGGGACATGTCCAAGACCATCTACGTGGACTATAAAACAGAGGATGGCTCTGCCAATGCTGGTGCTGACTATGAGTTCACAGAGGGGACTGTTGTCTTGAAATCTGGGGAGACCCAGAAGGAGTTCTCGGTGGGCATCATCGATGATGACATATTTGAGGAAGACGAGCATTTCTTTGTGCGGCTCAGTAACCTCCGTGTGGTGGAGAGTGAGGAACCTCCAGAGCTCAGTAACTCCCCGTACCCAAAGGCCATGTTGGCTTCTCCTTGTGTGGCCACAGTGACTATCCTGGACGATGACCACGCTGGCATCTTCACATTTGAGTGTGACATCATACATGTCAGCGAGAGCATTGGTGTGATGGAGGTCAAAGTCCTAAGGACATCAGGAGCGCGGGGCACAGTCATAGTGCCATTTAGGACAGTGGAAGGGACAGCAAAAGGAGGTGGAGAAGACTTTGAAGACACCTACGGGGAGCTGGAGTTCAAGAATGATGAAACTGTGTAAGTACCCCATTCATTTCTGTTCTCAGGTCTAGTTATGGTGTTTAACCCCACATTTTGAGTCCGTTACAGGTGAATGCTGACAAGGGGCAGGCTCCTTTCTTCAGCTTTCCATCAGTTTCCCTGCTTACCTCTTTCAGGCAAGAGCCGACAGCAGGATTTAAGAGCTCAAAGCTCTTGTCCCTTCCCTCTTGGGAATGACAAATTGAGGCTTAGAAATACTGGGGACCAGGGGATAGGAAGAAAATATATCATTGTCTGAGGTCCTGTACTAAAGCTAAGGGTTAATGGAGAGTTAAGGTAGAGAGAGAAGGAAAAAGATGAGGTTTTACTTGGCTGGGCAAATACAGGAAAGCCTCTTTTTGAACACCAAACACAGGGAACGCAGGAGTTTGTTGCAATCCCTAGATTAAAGGTTAATAACTATTATTCCCAGGCATGTGAGAGCTGCTCAGTAGTCCTGGGGTTTTATTTCACAAGAGCAATACTTCATACCTGTGTCCCTAGGCTTGCCTGTGCAACTGGCAGGTCTGTGTGGCAGCTAATTCACAGCACAGGCACAGCTGCAAAGCCATTCTGCTGGACCTGAAATTCTTGCAGCCTTTATGACTCTGTGGCCTATCCATATTCCCTACATCACCTTCCCTATGATCTCTCTATGTCTGTTCATTTGCTACCTGTGGTTTTTTCCCCTTATAAAATCCCATGGCAAATGGCAATAATGGTCTAAAGCATTGCAGATCACAGCTTGCCCCTGTGGCTCTGTGACCCAGTGTTTTCATACAGAATGAAGAAGGGAAGCAGCACCCATCCTATTAATTCAGCTTTTTTTATTGCATACTAAGTAGCTGATGCTAAGCTAGGAAGTAATAAAGACCAGAGAGGCAGTAATGTCTAATTGCTCCAAGTACCTGTTGTTAACATTAGTGAGGAATGAGAAAAATCCCTTAGCTGAGTAGGGAGAAGGACAGAGGTGTGAGTCTGGTGCTAAAACTCCCAGAGTACTAAGTGCCTAGTTCCTTTCGTTAAAACCTTATCACTTCACCTATCACAGGAAGAATTGTGCAGGCTTCCATCTGACATCAGAGAAAGGAAATATTTGTACCAAGCCTCCCAATACTGTGCCCAGAACGACGTCAATATATTAAATTCTATGAAATAGAGAGGTCCCAATTTGATAGGACCTTCTGTCTTAGCCCACTAAACCATTTAATCCAGCTAATATCCACAGTCTTGATGCTTCATTGTGAGTATGTGCTCTTCCTGTTAAAGGAAGACAAGCTCCTGTTGGCTGGCTTCAGCCACTGTCAGAGCTGGAAGGGGATCAGCTGTCCTAATCTGGCCTTTTTGGGAAGATGGGCCATGCAGGCCAGTCTCCTTAACTGGGCCACAAGCTGATTTCTATGGAGAAAGTGAAGAAGAATGCTAGGTTTGTGGTTACAGTCTCCTGTGAGCAGGCTACCTAAAATATGATGGGTACTACTTTGCTTCAATCAGGTCTTGAAGCAGAGAGGCTTTCCTTGCTTGAAGACCCATCAGTGAAAGGCCAGCAGATTTGGGGTACCAGAGATGGGGTTCTCTGAGCTATGCTCCCTTTCTCTCATATGCTGGCTAATGAAAGATTTGTTTTGTCTTTGAAAAGTGTGACAGAAGGTCAGAGCATACCTATATAGTCACTTGGTTTTGGTTAAAACAAATCACTTCCAGCAGGACCAGGTGCATCCTTGTGGCACAGACACTAACAGTCCAGAAAACATGTGTAGGTTGCTTAACACTGTACTTTTTGACCCAGCAATGGCCTAGAACATAGACAAGACATTTGCAGTGCATTTACAATGGTGACCACACCTGATGCATTAATGAGATTTTCCCTTCTGCATCAGAAGCCTGCTGGGAACAAAGCCCACTAGCCACAGTGGCCATGGAGATCATGTGGCTAGCACATTTTAACTTCTTTTGGAGCTAGAATTAGTGTAGTGGTTCAACATAGCATTTAATCAAATTAATAAGCATAGCAAGGAGAGAGTTCATATTAGCCAGCACATATCTTTATTCACTCTCTATTCACTCCTTTATTCATACCTCCAGGAATTACAGGGATGAAATTTTAGTCTGGAAATGTGGAGATGATTTTCAGTAATCAGTCTTTGGCCTTTAAATTCAGTGAACACAGGTCAGTTGCTGAATTTTGCTAGCTCCTCTCTGAGATGCAGATTGTAGCAGCTGTAGAAAGCAGTTGTAGGTGGGTTTAATATTTTCTTCCTTCTCTGCTTTCTAAATCTGAATGCAGAAAAATAATTTTGAGTAAATATGTAGGCTGCAAACAAATTTGAAGTGCCTTAGATCTGAATTTGGGCTTCAGACCCATAATGCTGCTGTTGCAACAAAGTTTGCTCAGCCCGGTTTGGGAAGGTGGGTGCACAGGGTGTTTGGTACAGTTTTGCTGGCCCAGAGGGCTGTGTGTGAGTCACAGAATTGCTTGGTACAAGGCTGTCTGAAGACACTGGGTCACTGAATGGCCATAGCATTGTCTGGCTAAATATTTGAGTCTCTGCCTCTTAGATGCCTTGCCACTGAGGGGGATCCACCACGAGGTACTGACATCCCCTGCACACTGAAGGGGGAACCAAGAGTCCACCAAGCCCATACAGAATAGAGAGGACAGCAGGGAGACTGGGATGATCAGTAAGCAATACAAAGGGAGTCAGAAAGCAGTGAGAAATTATTGGGCTCCCCACTTCAGCCTACAGTTTACATACTTGCCCAGGAAAAGTGGAACTTGGGCTCTAGTTTCCATGCTGGTGTAAAACTCCTACACCAGAATGCCCACCTCACTGCCTTAACCTTCTCAGTCTTCTCATGGAGTCACTTTGACAAGGCTTGTTGCCTCATGGAGGAGGGAAATTATTTAACAGCATCTTGCAAACATGTAAGACAGTGCTGTGCTTTGCTGTGGCTATGCATGTATGCTGAGGATCTGCAGAACTGCAGCCACAAAGAAGCACTGATCTGTGTAAACTGAAGGAGAGCAAAGCTTCAGTTCACGCTCTCAGCTTGTTCTCCATCACATGAACTGAAAAACTTGCATTGTGCAGCAGCAGGCAATCTGTAAGCAGTTTGGAGGTTGGCCTCCTGAAGTGCAGCAATGGCTAAGTTAATCAGAGGGGTACTGGATTACACAGCATCCCTGACATCACACTATAGGAGAGGCACTGCCACCTACCAGATCCCAAGGGCCAAGGATAAGCACTTTCCCTGGAAACTAAATGGAGAACAGGTCTTCACTTAGAGATACCAAGATAAAATAAACTGTCTCAGGTCTGGTTTTGAGAGGCTTTCCCTAAAACATATGGGACCAAAAAAAGCTGAGTTGATGTGAGCTTACAGAACAAGAGGGAAATGGGTCCTGCCAGCGGGTCTTGCTTATTGCCTCTGTGATTCTTTCTGGACTAACACAGTCAAAGTTTCCTTACTCACTGCTGGGTGGGAGCACAAGAGAAAGCAGGCTGAGATGAGGGGGGATGAAACAATGCCATTATTGCTGAAATATGGTCCTATGCAGAGTGTGTGTGTATGGGTGTGTTTGAGTGTTGGATAGTAGTGAATCAAGCCATATAATCTTGAATGCTGTCATCTGTTGAGAAGAGAATTGATCAAGTCTCAAATATTTGATTATGCTGCCTCCTTTTCAATACATTTGTTATTTCTGAGCTCCTGGCCCAGGGAGGGCCAGATCCAGATGTAAGCAGCTGAAGTGGAATCTTAGCTCTCTTGTTGACTAAAAGGATCAATCAAATCAAAAGCTGCTTTTTTTTTTTTTTTTTTTTTTTTTTTGGCAAGATGACTGAATACTTTTCTTTTAAATGATTTTGTAAGGAAATAAATGTTAGGTTCTTGAAGGTATGAAAATGTAGAAGAATGATTGACCCTGCTGCTTTATCATGTCTAAGCAATATAGAAATCATTAAGAGCCAGAAGCAAAAAATGAATTGAGTTTTAAAGGATTTTCTTTTTACATTAGAAAGAGAACTCCTATCAAGTCATTAAATTTAATTTAAATTTTCTCTGTTTAAATTGTTTCTCCTGTTTGAAACTGTTTAAATTCATATGGAAATTTGTCTGTGTCTTGTTTTAATGCACAAGTTACCAATAGATATGCCAGCTAGACAATGAGGTTCTGCTGTGGCCCTGCCATTTGCAGCAGCTGTACCAACTTAAGGATTAGGCCAAGAGACCTACTTTGGTAGGTGCCTTTGTTGCTTGCTAAGTTACTTGCAGGACCTGCAGACTAGTAGAATTACAGCTATTTGCCCTGAGCCTTCACAGTGCTGCCTGTGGCTCAGGAAGGAGCTGGCTATTGAGAGGTGCTGTGGTATTGAGCTGGTGTTCAATGGGAGCTGCAAAGCCTCTTCACAAAGTCAGCCTGGCTTGGAAAGACATGGAAACCTGGAGTCCCTTATCTGTGTGTGTGTTAGGCAGAGCACTTAATGTCAGAAGGGCTGTCTGCTCCTTTCTACAGAGACTGCCGAGACAAACGTGTTAAGCCTGCCTTGAGAGGCAGTGAGACAGTGTTCCCTCCCTTCAGGATTTGGGCAGGATGTTGTGCATTGCCTCTCCTTGTCTGCTTCCCCCCAGGGAGTCCCACAGGCTGCTGTGTGCATGGCTGTGTGTGCACTGTGGGGCCACTGTGAGCCTTGGGCTGTCCCCACCGTGTGCTTAGTTTGGTGGTGCTGGTTTTCCAGAGGGCTCCCTCAGCACTGTGCAGTGATAAACCATCCTCCTCTGGGGGCCTCAGGCACTTTCTGTCAGGGGGCTGATGAAATGTGTGTTTCTGTGTGCATGTGGTGGCTAGAGGTGGTGCTGCCTGGACCAAGGTCACGTTGGTGCTGTCCCCAAGGCTGCTGGCTACCACCTGCCCCAGGGCAGGCAGCCCATGCTGGTGCTGCTGCCCTCTCTCCTGTGTGCTGTGCCACCCTTGTGTGGTAGGAAGGTCAGTACCCCTTCCCTCTCCTGTTCCCCTCCTGTCCTGCTTGGACAGAGACCTGTGCCCTAACCCCTTGGTGGCTGTTGGCTTCCCCCAGCAGATCTGGTGAAGGTGGGAGTGGAGAAAAGGGAGCAGTGGTTTTCTGGCTGAAGGATGTCATGCTGAGGCACAGCATCATTAATTTGCCTTCCTTCTTGCCATGCAGCTCTTGAGGAAACTGTCAACTTAATTTTTTAATTTGATCACCTACACAGTCATGGTTGTGTCATTTTGAGGGGAATGCTATTATTGATACTTAGCTCTTTTGCTTGATGTTTCATTAGTAGATCTCATAGCACTTTACAGAAGAGATTGAGAGACAAAAAATTCCAATTTTGCAGATGTGGAAAAAATACAGAAAAAGTGACTTCTCTTCCTTCTGGATTACCCAGCAGATCAAAGGCAAAGACATGAATAAAAACTGATCTCCCTGAACTGCTGACCTGTGCTCTACCAGAGAAGGTCTGTGTATATTGAGCTTTTAGTTTCCCATTACTCAGGACCACATTGAATTTTTGCAGATTCACTGACCCCTCTCGAGCCATTGACAGTCAGGATGGTACAGGTGTAGGCAGCAACTGGAATATCTCACTATTCTCCCAAGCTGACAACAGGAGCTGCAGTTTTGGATGTTCATTTTCCTAAATTAAATTTTGGCTACATGACATGGAAGTCTGCTGCATCAGCAGACTTTGCTTTATTTATATCAACTGTGATGACTCCAATTAATGACCAAGGTAATAACAAAATTATTTTGGTACTTTAGTCTGAAATCTTGTTCAATAGCTCTCATACACATGCAATGATCCTAAGGCTCTGGGCTCTGAGAAGACAGCTTTCAAAAAATTAATACTTATTAGTGTGACTCTAGGCAATGAGAATTTGTGGTGTGAGGCTGCTGCTTTCATTCTCTCAGGAGGAAATACTTCCCTGTAGAGATTGAATCCTCCAAACATTTTCTAGTTTATCTCTATTAGTGGATGAGCACCTTCTGTCTTTCTTTTCCTGCTTCTGAAGTTAGAAGTTCTTGATCCCTATTTTTAATTCACATTTAGGGAAAACAGTAGCAGCTGTCTCCCAGTTAAGCAAACTTGCCCCCACTATTTTGCCAGTGCTGAAAGGCTGTTGTATTTCCTTTTTGCTGTGAAATTCTCCTGTCATTTTTCTTAGCAGTATCTAATTTAACTGAATTCCTTTACATCCATACACAGATGCTTTAGTTTCTGCTACAGTCTGTCCCACTGTGAGGTGCAGGTGACGTGAGCTGCAGGGGATTAGTGTACGGCGTCAGGGAACTGTTTCTGGAGTGTCTGTAAAACCAGCCTGCAGAAATATGAGACCTTGACACCACACTGGGAAGAAGAGAAGCTGTGGGCTGACCTTTACCTTCCCAGATAGCCCTGTTGGCAGGTGTCAGGGGGATATACTTGCCCTCTGCCCATGAAGGACAAACAACATCCTGTGTCAGGGACAGTGATATTCCTAGTGAGGGCAAACACAGGGAAGTTCACCCTGACAAATGACACAGCCAAGTTTTGGGTTTAAAAAGCAAACAGAACACCAGAACTCTGATCCAAGATAAACCAAGTTTACTGTGGTTTTGCCTGCTTAATTCATACTGACTCATGCCTTACTGAGTGGAACACCTTTGCAAAATGAGTGACTTAGAGCCCTTTTCACACAGAGTAAGAGGCACAGGTTGTGTTTGTTTCCCACATGCAAGGAAGACGAAAGCACAGTCTTCTTATCTTCAGGGGACAAGAAGAGATGCTGGTGGCAAGCTTGATGAACCATGTATCATCCCATCTTACATGCTGGGATTTTTTTTGAAAGTCAACAATGAAAATGCTATGTACAGCATCGTTATAAAGTATCTGTGACTTCTAACAAATCAGAGTGTAAGTAAAGTTTGTGTTAAGTATGGGCTTATCCTTCTGTAAATGAGGTGAAGAGAACACAGTCTAAAGTATCCCCACCCAAAGGTCCTTCAGCATGTTTTTGATGTGATTAAAGAGAAGCAGCTCAAACTTTTTTGTTTTTTGTGTGGTTTGTTTTTTATTTACCTCCTGAAAAAAGGTGATTAAAGAATTCCTCTGCTAGTTGATTCAAGCACCAGGGACCGAGTTCATCCTCCATTTAGCTTCAGTGAAAACAGCAGATTAAAGCTGGGAGGAATGTGGACTTGTACATATTTACAGCTGTCTTGGCAGATGGGCTGCTGACAGATGAGGCCCCTCAAGTCTCTGCCTGGTGCTGGGTGCCAGCATCTATTGCTGTGAGCATTTCAGCTGAAGTCAGTCCTGGTGCTGGGCAGGCACTGGCTGCTCCCTGGGCTGGACCCTTTAGATGGATTCTGCTGGAAGTCTGAATATCAGATAGGAGCAGTTCTTCCTGCCAGGGTTTGCAGGAGCTGTCCTTAGGAGGCCAGCAGAGACAGCTGCTGAGGTGCCACAAAGCCTGAGCAGCTTCATGTGGAGCATGGAGCAGCCCCAGAGCTGGACTGCAGACCAGGACTTGCTCTCCCCCACAAGAGCAAAAGCCATGGCTCTGTTCTCCTGCTCCTGGTGGATGGTGGAACATCTCCTTTGGTGTTTCCAGTGTTGGGGAAGAAAGAGACTTCTCCCTCCCCTTTCACCTCTCCAAAGAGCTTCCAGGAGTGGTTGCTGCTGCCTGTGCTGTGGCTGTTTGGCTGAGTGTGTTGTTGATGGTTTATCTCCTGCTGCACCTCTTTAGTGCTCTATGTAAAAGTATGCTGTTAAAGTGAAATGGGTTAGGAATTACCTTTTGTGCTTCTGTTTTTCTTTCCATGAGATCAGCAAGCCAAATGTGTCCTACCCTCAGACAATTACCCACTGGAGCACTGTGCTGTTTCACTTTTATCCCTTAAAGAGTGGGATAAAATGATCAATATTTAATGTAGAAATTTTGCTCCACTTATCTGTGCTTTACCTGTGCTCCCTCCTGGGTTGGTCTCCCCTTTACCTCATCTGCTTGAGAGTTTTGATTTAATACTGCTATCTCCATTTCCCTCAGTAAAGACAACTAGATCACAAAGCTGTTTAGGAAGGATGTGCCAGGACCAGTGTAAAGTATCAAATGCTCTGTTTTCTAAGACAGTGGAACTGGTTACTTTTGGGGTGGGTTGTGGTGGGCTTTGGTAGCTCACAGTAGTTTCTCATTCTGTGATGGTGCTAGGGAGAGGGACCATGTGAATTGGCAGTTTTTCCCAGATGTGTCCTGTTAGCTGACACCAGGAGAGGTGGGCAGAACTCTGAATAGTGCAGAAGCACAGTGAGCAGACTCTGTATGAGCAATAGCTGCTTGCCTAGAAGCTGGGCTCCCAGGTTTCATCAGCTGGATCCTGCAGGGCAGTGCCTGAAAGCTGTGGCAGGGTGGAGGAGCCTGATTACTGCTGGTGTGAGAGGCTGCAGCTCTGGGAAAGCCTGAGGAGCTGAGCACACTGTCTCAGTGGCAACCACTTTCCTACTGGAAAGTCTTAATTTTCTATGATTAGCAAATTCTTGACATAATTGTCTTTCTTGCTCTTTTTGTGGCCTGAGAGCTGGAGCAGAGCTAGACATGGTCTGTGGGAGTCAGAGCTGATGGCAGCTTCAGTAGGTCATTAGACTTTGTGGTGGGCAGCTGGTGCTGACTTTCCCTTGAGGTACTGGAAAAAAAAAGTCAGAGGCCTGATTAACCATCCTTTATATGGTATGGGGCAGCAAAAAAACCAGCATAACAGATGTGACATCTCCCCTGGCTTGACAGCAGTGGCAGAGCAGGAGAGAAGTGCAGAGTGGTTTCCTTGGAGCACAGTGCCCAGGGGAGAGGGTAAGGAGCAAAGGATCCCAGCCTGTAGTGCTGGGAGAGCACTGGGAAGTGGCAGGTGGGTTTTTTCCACTCTAAGCTCTGTGGGGAGTAGTAGATCCCCTCTGTGTTCCTGTGCAGTGCTTTTGGCCATCCAGGAGCTGGAGGAAGTGAGGTGCCATGGTGCAGAGGCAGCAGGGCAGCTGGGTTTGCAAGAGAGATCTGGCTCACGAGGGAAAAACTGCATGAGTCCAGACTAAAATGGAGAGAAAATCCAGGGGTGAAATAGGCCACTGGCTTTGGGTGCCCAGGAACATGGAAGCATGGCCAGCCTCAGGGGAAAAAGCTGCTTTGTGCTGGGGTCACTGTGTCTGCCTCTGGGGGGCCAGGGAGGTCATTCACAGCTCTGGGGAATTTGAAGGCAGGACAAATGGATGAGCAGGCTGAGGGGGGACCCTTCCCAGCATGTGCTGTATTGACTGGAGCCCCTGAATGCCTGGGACAAGGCCAATGCCTTTGGAGACAGCTTCTTGGGATCTTCTCAAAGGAGGCTGAGATTCCCTTGTGCATGTAGCCTGATGTGTCATGCCTCATGTGGCACCACATTTCCTGTCCCCACTCTGGGGATGGAGCCCAGCAGCTACCTGGGCAGGGAATGGTGACTGCCATTGACAAGGGATTTCTCCCTTGTGGTGCAGGGCTGTCCTGGTGGCAGACAGAGGAGTTTCTCAGGGCTGTGAGGCTGTGGGGAGAGGAACAGGTATGCAACATCAACAAAACTTCTGCTAAGGGTACCTTTCTTCCAATTTGATGGGGGGAGATGATTTTTTCAAGTGAATTGCTGTATAAGGTAATGGCCTGCTCCCTGGAGAGAACATCTAATGGAATGAAAGGGTATCTCTATCTTGTTTTGGGCAGTGAGAGCTTCCTCGAACTGCTGCCCAGAACACTTGTGAGACACCCTATAATTCAATTAGAAGTACCCTCCAGGGAGCATATAATTATATCATATCTATGAAACATAATGACAGCCCCCTCATATCACATGGTGAGCGACTGTCTGCTGCTGCCCAGAACCTTTCACCGGTGAGGAACTAATCTGCTTAGCACAGATTGAACTCGGTGGTGCACAGTGCTTACCCAAATGCTTCTGAAGGGAATCCCTGCCAGCAGAATAAACCTGTTAGCAGCATGTGAGCATCACTGCACCCACACTGCACTTCCCAGCCTTCAGGCCACTCCAGCCAGGCTGCTCACCTCCACCTTTGCCGTCTTCTCTAAAGCTTTTTTGGGAATTTTAAAGATTGGGAAGTTTTCTTTATGCCTTCAAATTTGTCTTTTTGCACCTTATTGTGTAGTAATAGCCAGTGATGCAGAGTGTGCTGCAGGGATTGAGGTCCATAATTGGCAGTGTCCTACCTTTCTGCAGATAGTTTGTAAGATTTCAATACAAGTTGGGATGTTCTGGGAAGAGAAGCAATTGTACTACCAGTTGAAATGCAGATCTCCTGGTGTGAAGCACAGCATTGCAGCATCTGAAAGGCTTTTAGACTAGAAGTAAGGAACACTGGCCACTGTGTAAAGGACTTCCATGGATACTGTAATTCCAATTAACTCTCACAAGAGGCATCAGCTTCAATCAACCTGCAGAAAACTGTAGAGGGTGAGCAGGGTGGGGTGCTGGTGTGACTTTTGAAGTCTTGACTTTTGAAAGAAATCCTATGGAGGAATTTCCCAACCCACAGTAGAAGTCAGCTGGGAAACAGTGTTGTCTGCCTTGTGATTGAAGAATACCCCTAGTCCAGAGAGGGCTGATGATGCTCTGCCAAGATTGGCTGCCCCCAGTCCCACTGTAGTTCAGGAGCCTCAATGGCTCTCACAGAAAGTTCATCCACCCACGTGAGCAAACTCATCGACCTGTCCCAGGATTGTGGCTGCTGTAGGTACTGTTGAGTTGCTGTCTGTCAGCCTCAAAGTGTCTTTTTGCCCTCAGATCCCAGAGCTCTGAGTGAGCTGGACAGCTCTGGAATATAAGACAAGGACCTTTGAGAGATTATGGAAACAGTGGGTGAAACAGTGGTTTCCTCCCATTAGGAAGCAGGAAAACATCATGCTGAACTTGGAGACATTGGATCTGAGTCCCAATGTGTTCTTGACTGGTGTTTTGGGGGTCAATCACCAAAGGTGGAGCTGAGTTTTGTTTAGATGGCACTAGGGTGCAGGAACCAGACAGTTTCTTCATCAGGAACACAGACTGCAAAACCCAGAGGCTTCATTCCTACATGGGCACAGGCACTGGGTGCAAAGCCTCCCTGCAGTGGCCTGCCCAGGTCGCCCCTGAGGTGCTTCTGTTGCCATGATGGGGCACACTGATCCCCTGTGGGAGCAGTGGCAGGTTGCTGGGCTTTGTGGCACGCTGTGGCACTGCTGGCCCTGGCTCCCACAGCCCTCTCCAAGGAGCCTGCTTGCATCTGAATGTCAGCTCTTGCTGCAAGGCTCCTGCAGGGATGCAGTGTCTCACCAGAGCCCTGCCATTTAAAGCTTCAACCTCTTGCTAACCCCTTAGCAGCTGTGAATCTGTTTCTGCCTTTTTGCAGCACTTGGGCACACCATTCCCTCCTCTCACATGCATGTCACAGTTTTGTGCACAGAAGGTGATGCCACTGTTTCTTCTGCTCATGCTGCTTGTGCTGACCCAATAAGAACTTGTTGCCAGGCTCTGGTGAGCACCTCTGAGACCTGTGGAGGCTGAAGTCCCACCCATAAAGGTGGCAGGGTCCCCCAGCCTGTTTGTTAGCTGATGTCAGGGTGTGTGATGTGCCCACCTCAACCTGTGCTATGAGCCCTCATTCACTCAGTCCTTTCATCAGAGACTCTTTGGGTACTTTAGCAACTTTGAAATGCTTTTAGCCTTGACTAAACTGAGCACCTACAAGGAAAAGCTCTTTTACAGTGAAAGACATCAGCTGGGAGGGGATATATGCTGGATTGTGCTCTTTCTAGCTGCAGAAGGTGACTGGGAACAGTCAGCATGAGTTTACTATAGCAGATCAAGGCTGACTGACCTGATGGGTTTCTGTGGTGAGATGCCTGAGATGGTGGCCATGGAGGGAGCAGTAGGTGACATTTATCTTGACTTTTGGTTTTTGGTGTGTTCTATAGTGTGATTATAGCCAGACTGGGAAGATACAGCCTTGATAGGTGATCCAAGATGGATTAACAGGCTGTCTGGTCTATCGGACTGAAAAAGTGGTAGTCAGTGCTGTGAGGTTTAATGGGGAGCCAGCCTAAGACCTGAACACTTCAGCATCCTAATCCATGCCAGGGATGGTAGGGTACCATGCAGCCCTGTCCTGGTGAGCACATTTGCACTGTGGTCCAAGGGGAAGGTTGGTGTGCTGGAGTGTGGGTTGCTGGCCAAAGGGACCTTGGAGTACAGCAGAAAGAGACCAATGGGCCTTGGGAAACTGGGAGAGAGAAATGCAGATCTTGTACCTGGGATGGGGTCATTGTCCTGGTGCAGGCTGGGGGCTGCCTGGCTGGGAATGGCTCTGCAGGGAAGGAGCTGTGCTGCAGGGAGAAACTGCTGGGTTCATGCAGTTTAAAGCAAATCAAGATTGAAGCAGTGCATTGATTTATCAGCAACATATAATTAACCAGCAATCAGTGGACTATATTAGAAGGATCAATATCAGCAACACAGGGAAGAAACCTGTGCAATGCTGGTGTTCAGCTACCAATTTCCAAGAGTCCTCCTGTAACTGACTCCCAGAAATTAGGCTCGCACACAGTTATGTGCCTCCCTGTCTTCCTGTCTCAATGGCAATTGGAGCCTAGGGTGAGCTGTGTGAGACCCCACTGGTCCCTGTGGACATCAGTCAGCAGCACAGCATGTCTTAAATATTAGTCAGAGCTGTCACTGCTCCTGACTTGGGATTTTGCTGGCAGTGACAGAGGTTTATTCCCTGTAAAAGATGGAAGCAGCTCTGGCCCTCATTGGGATGTCAGTGGAAGATCTCCCTGGACTGCCCACATTCTCCTCTGGATGGGGAATGTTCAGGCAAAGCTGGTGAGCTGGAATTTCCCACCCAATGCCCATTTTGTGATTTATTCTCCCATCTGAAGTAGGTGAGTGCTCTTAGATGCTGACCAGCAGGTAACTGGACATGCAGCAGAGCTGGGGAGAGAGCAGCTCTGCAGTAGAGCTTATATCCCAGTCTGGCAAGTGTGCTTCTTGCTGAACCTCTGGGCAGTGTTAGATAGTGTCCCTTTGCATGACACATGTACTTGTACTCACCATGTGTTTGTCCATCTGCCCAGGTGTACACAGCCACTGTTGGCTGCTGGAGCTAGCTGAGGACATGCAGCAGCATCATCTCCTGGTCATCTGTTGCTTTGACCTTCAGGTCTAAATTTTGAGTGTCTATCACACATTGAAATTGTGGGGCAGAAATAAGTTCCTCTTGTCTAGGCCCTGTGTGAAACTGGCTGGAGACCAGTAGTGGCAACCTCAGGGCAAGTTACTCTTCCAGACACTGGTGGTGTAATAGATTTGGCAGAAAGGGATAAAAAGCAGGAGAAGCTTTCCAGAAATAATAGTCAAAAAAAGGGCTAAAGACAAGGAGGGAAGAAGCACCATCTTCTTGGTATCTCAGATAATGTGTATTTCATGTGAAGTACACAACAGCCAGCCTGGCTGTCTTTGAATCCTGATGTCTGGTTGAATTTTTTTTTTCCTGTTAACATTCAATTTTAAATAGAGTAGTCCTCTGAGGGCCCGAGCTCAAGCATCTCAAATGTAGCAGAAAGAGTCCTACAGTTAGAGAGGGTGGAGGGAGTTGCATTAACCATCTCTTTGCTGGTATTTGCTGTTTTGTTGGCAAGTTACTTCCATGTCATTTGGACTTGAGCAGTTGGAAGCGCACAGACCATGCAGTCATGACAGCTTATTTAAAGTTTCCTTTCTCAGGCAGTCCAGGTGTCCCTAGGTGGCTGTGTGCCAGGAGGACATGTCAGTAAACAGCCATGAAATTGGGCTATTTACATGAGATTTTAACCGAGGTCTGCCAGGACTGGAGTGCAAGTAGGAGCTGAAATATTTAAGTCCCCTATGGAGTGGAAGGACTTTATTTTCCTAGCTGAAAGGGTATGGAAATTCCACAGGACCAGAAGAGCAGTCTGTGAAATATTCTTTGAGAACCTCAGTTTTTAGAAGTGTTTCCTTGTGAAAAGGGAATAAAAGGGCAGTTCCTACTCTTCTGGCTGCATAGCATTTTTGTTCCTTGTGGTGACTTGGAAGCACAATAGGAAGCCATGAGAAGATGCAGTACTTCCTACTATTAGGGGCCTTTTCTGCAACTGTTCCTTATTCCTGCTCTCCCTGGATTTCAGTCAGAGCAGGAATTTGACTTTTCCATTGGCTTTCTTGATCTGGCTGGAGATTGGGAAATTTTCTCTCAAGTAGCTGTGGATGCATTCTTGTTATTGAGAGGGTTAAATCTCAAGTGATTTGTGTTGAAAATGTGACATAAGAGATTAGATCTAGAATCCCATTTTGCTGGTGCACTGATAACAGGATCTTATCAGCCTGCCACTCTTATTTGATTACCAACACTTGCTACTGCAGAAACTGAGAGGGAGAAATGGGAAGTGGCTATTGATTGGCAATCAATAGGGACTGAGGTGCTTTTATCAGCCCCAGGGAAGGTGGCACACTCACCTGCTAATTGCAGCCTGCAAATCCCAGGGGAGATGCTCTGGCATGGCATAGCAGCATGTTGTACTACCAGACAATTCTTTAAGGGATCAGTCTTGAAATTAGTACTTTTTGGCATTGTCCTTGTGTAAGCTGTGCCATCCAGTGACAGAGCCACCCACGCTCCAGCCTAAGGTTAGGAGTATTGACTGAATTCATCAAACATGCCCTGAGAGGATGCAGAACAACTGGATATTGTACAATGGGGCTGACTGTGATTATTGCTTGAATACTGATTCTTCATTAAACAATAGAGGCTTGTGCAGCTAGGAATAGAACCAAGCCTCCATTTTTCTTGAGAGAAGCCAGATGGAGTTTCATAATCTTTTTCCTCTCTCTTTTTCTCTGTGTATGCCTCTATATCCATCTTTTATTTCGTCTTCTTCTCTAACCCTTTATTTCTCAATCCGTGTGTGTTTTACCTCCAAGTGCACCTCTGCTTCATATGCTTTTAAATGTCCTTGGAGAAAGAGGTCCAGATTGGCAAGTAATGCAAATACAAGAAAAGGTGAGGAACATCTCACATAGTGCTTGGTGTCACCTCATAAGCAAGCTTTAAGGGTTTAGAAAGGGCAGTGTCTCACAGAGCCCCATGTGTTCAGCATGCTGTGGTGGATACAGACTGGCCACAGGTGGTCCCCAGCTCCTGATGGCTGGGAGCTAAAATACAGAGAGGAGACCATCTCATTCCCTTTTGGTCCTTCCTGAATTGGACTTGATGCTGGACAGGGCCAAGGTACCCCCATGCCATTGCTAGTTATCCATACAGACTGAGGAGTGCTGCACCCTGAGACAGCACCACTGCAAACAGGATCTCCAGGCCCAGGTAAGTGTTTTTTAGTGCATGTAAGCAGGATGGACATTTGATGGCACTTCTGGAATCATGCAGGGATCATAACTTTGTTTGGTGTGAAAGGCAGACTTTGGACACAGCTTCTTTCTGACACAGAGGTTCCTGAACACTGTGTGCTGCTGCAGCCACTCCTGCTTTGCTTCTCCTTACCTGCCTCTCCTCTTCTGTGCCCCAGTGACCCACAGTGGGCAGGCTGCCTAAGGGGGGAGCTGGGGCTGGAGGCTTGCTAAGGACATCTACAGGTGCACCTCTCTCCAAGTGCAGTTGTCCAGGGCGAGGATGTGGCATGTCCTGGGAAAGGTGTTTTTGTGTGAAAGCCTTCCCTGGGATGGAGAAATACCCTTTGTCTTGCTCAGTCTCCATTTAAACTCAAGAGGGGGATGGTTTAAAAACAAATCTAGTTAAGAGAGTGTCCCATTTGCATTATTAAGTCCTAAAAGTCAATAATGCCAAGCAGAATATTAATACGGCCCCCAGTGTGTGTCATTATAAAGTGATTTTTAATGACACAATTATAAACTGTTTGTCTGATAATGAAATGTACTGTGTCTTCTACATGCAGAGCTTTATATGGGAAACATCTTGTTAGATTTTTTGCAATCCAGTGTACTCTCACTAGATTAATTATCCTGATCCTGCCATGTGCAGTTGAATTGACCTGTGCCTAATTCTCTCTTAATTTTTACTGAGCCACGGTGTACATCAGAAGAGGCTCCCTTCACATTAAGAGAGCTACACCAATGTAAGCCAGACAAAATAAAATAAGGAGTTTGTCCCTCAGATAGGGGTTGTCAGCCTTTCTCAATTTTTGCTGCCTTCAAAATATTCTAGGGGAATATATGAGCCCCTTTAGAGACATCTGACTTTGTCGTAGGGAGTACAGCAATCCTGTTTTTTCCAGTAACCTTTTGTGAATCCCTCAGGAGCAGTCCACAGTCTGCCATCAAAATGGCAGGCTGAAAGCCACTGCTCGAAGCATTTTAGGCAAAAATTCCCTTCCAAGTCAATGGCTGTGTATTATGCCATTCACTGTCCATTAGCACTTCAGTGTGGAGGGTGAAACAGTTAACTTCAGAGCTATTTTAGCTGCAAAACTTTGGTGGCCTAAATAAGCCTGCAGCGGTTCTCTCATTATGTGCTGTTACATTTAATTTCTTGTATGTTGTGTAAGAGTAGTGTACTAAGCTCTTTTCTCATTAGGGACTCTGGGAAGTTTGTTCTGTGGAACACAGAGATGCTCTGTACTGAGCAGTATTGCACTGACTGATAGATTATGGCTTCATGGGATTTAAATAATGAGATGTGGCTGCATTGTTGATGCTTGCACTGTGTACAATGAGTGAGAATTACTTTTGGGAAAGCATCTCTGTCATGCCATGGGACAAAAAAAAAATATTTCTGCCATCACAGTGTTCTCCTTGATATTGCCCCTTGATTTGGTTGATGTAGTTAGGTGTGCCAGAACGCTGCTGTGCTAAGGCTGCTGGCTCAAGCTTCATTTTCCATGGCAAAACCAAACCGTGCTTTTAAGTGGGGATCCATTTTTCCAAATGGTTGAGTACAGACATCTTTCTCCTGATTTACTGTTGCAATCAAGAAGCAAGCACTTATCCTGTCACTACAAAATAATAGAATAACTCTCAGATGATAGTGATAGGCTGGCATTTAGAAACGTTCTGTGCTGACCAGAGCTGGGGTACAGCATGACTGCAGGAGTTAACAGCTGTTTAAACACCCTCTAGCTGTGCATTTGGGGTGGAAGAGCACAGGCTATGGTGATGCTGCTCTTCAGGAAGCATGGGTGGCTCTGTACAGGTGGTGATATGACCAGAAATGGTGGAAAATTTTGGAAAGGAGCGAAAGCACAGTGTGATGGTTCTGGTGTCTAGGTTGGTGGATATACTGTGAGCACAGTCAGACTCCAGTCTCTCAAAACCAGGCTGAACCAGGTCTAGTTTTGTTGACTGAGGCTTTGTCTGCAGACATTAAAGTCTGTTAACTCCTTGTGTAAGTGAGCTCATTCCCAGGACCTTACTCCAGCCTAATTGCCTTTACAGGAAGATTAACTTAAACTGAACTGAGGTCATGTTACTTCAGAGCATGGGCATCAACACAGGGCTTTCTAATGCCTTAACTTCCCATTCCTAATTAATTCTTCTTAATTTTCCAGAGCATCTCCAGGTAGATGAGGTCTTCCCAGTGTTGCTAGATTATAATAATTTTCTTACATGATGTTGGAAGCACATGTGCCTCCTCATGCTAAACATAAAAGATAGGGATAGAAGACAGGCTGTGGTAGGTCCTGATTTCTCAAAGAAACCAGCAATGAGCACTTGGAAGTGCTGTCTAGGGCTGTGCCATTTTACTGGGGCACCCAGCAGCACCCCAAAGCTCTGGCAACAGTGGAGCTCCATGACAATGCTGGCTGTGGAGCAGCCAGCACAGGTACAGCTTGGATTTTGGATTTCAGGCTGACCCAGTTCTGTTGCACTGCACTCCCAACATCTATGCCTTGCTGCCAAAAAGATACCACCTTTATTTATGGCTTCATTTGCCATAACTGAGTAGACTAGGATTAGATTAGGCATAATTTCTCTTGGGATTTTTTTCCAGTGGTGATACAGCTGAGCATCTTTTCTCATTCTGGCCATGTTTAATAGTCTTACAGATGCAACTTTAAGGGGAGTAGTTGAGAAGCATCTCTGCTCACTTACTAGTAAGTCCTTGCAGCAAAATGGTAAAAGGGTGTATGAAGGGCATCTAGTCCAGCCCAAGACCAAGGTTTGCAGTTTAACTTAAAGACTTCAGCAGTGGCTTGACTGGCCAGACTTGGTGAGCTGGGAATACTTGCAGGGCAGCTAAGGCAAGCAGGAAAGTCTGTTTCAATCTGTTGCTGAAATGCATGCAGCTTCCCCACAGCTGCACAGCAAATCACAGGCAGGTCCAGGAAACCACAGTTTCCCCCATCTTAGGTTACACAGCAATGGTTGGAAAAGGGAATCAACCAGACAGGCCTGGTCTTCTCTATGTGAATTGCTTCTGTTTGTGCAGGCAGCATGGGTAAACTATTCCCAGTCCTCCACAAACAGGGTAGCTGTGGAAAAAAGACTGGGATGTCTTCTGGCTTGTCTGTCAGCACCAGGCTTTCCTCTGTAATTACAAGACCTTTATTGCCAGGGAAAGAAGACAAGGTCATGTCTGACTCTCAGATCCTAGGCTGGGTTTGTAAAAGTTAAAAGTAAATAAATAAAAATGGTAATCTTTTCACTTGATTAATTCAGTCTTGTTTTATATGGGGAACATTGCAGGGGAAACACAAACATGCAAATAAATACCAGCAACAGCAGCAACAACAAAAAATTACAGAGTGCCTCTCACACTGACCATGCTCTGGGTAGCCTAATGTGTCTCCCTCTAACACTCTAATATTTGCAGCATCTAATTAGCAAAGCCATGCAGTCACAAAGGAGACCCCCAGTCATCTCTGAGCCTGATGGCTGTGATTGCTGGCAGTGTGTGCAAGGTCACCCATTTGCTATCTTTCCCATTCTAAGACCTGACATAGCAAGGAGCATCTACCATCCATTTCCCCTGGCAGAGAGTGACAGAAAAGGCACACTGGGAAGATGAGAAGCATTACTGGTGGCATAGCTGTGCTGAATTATTGCCTATTGTGTGGGAAGCAGAGGTTTGCTTTTGGAATGTTGGACTCCCAACTCATCCATCCCTTTATTTTAAAGGTGAACTGAAGAGTTTTGTGTGGAGGAAAAACTAACCAAGTATTTAAGAGCATAGAAAGCTTTGAGCACTTACTGAAAATGAGCACTGAAAATCACATCCTCCTTTATTTACTCTTTGCTTTTTGGTTGTTGCTTTTGTCTAGTCACCAGTACCAAGTCAGTGTTGGAAGGGGTTGCAGTATTACTGTGATGGACTTCCCAAGGTACTGCCTGTTCCCTCCTGTTCTCTTGAAATGCAGTGCTCCTGGAGTGAAGTTGCTGCTGTATGTTGAGATCTTTGAGATGGGTAGGGTGGCTGATCAGCACAGCCTCAGTGTGTACCCTTGGATACATTTCATCTAGAGTCCTTCTGGGTGAACCTGTTGGTTACATGTTTCTGTGTTGTCAGAAAATGCAGATTTGAATGCACACCTGCACCTGAGACAGGACTTGGGGTGCAGAATAGCTTTTAACACAAGACTTGTATGTTGCCTTACTGTGTGGAAATCCAGGCTTGAGTTAGAAGTGGCTAACCTCAGGGAACATCTGTTTCTGTGAAGGTGAAAATCTCAAACAGTAAAAGGATTCTTAGATTATGCCAGTCCTGGTGTGCTGCCCCACTGTGACCTGCCCTGGGTCAGGAGGCAGCAGGGCAGGGACCCTGCTGCAGGCAGGAGAGGAGCCTGCCTTGCTGCCTCCATGACAGCAGTAACTTTGCTCTTCAGAGGTGCCTTCTAGCATTCCACACAGATCCTGCATCCTGTTCTGCAGATGAAACTGAGGCAGAAAGGCAGTTTTGTGAAGTTAAACCATGAAGCTCTGCAAAGGGGAAGAATGGGACTAAAGTCTCTAGAGCCACAAGGGCTTTTCTCTGCTACACTACTTTCCCTTCTTCCTCCTGAGGGAATACATTTTCTCTTTCCTTCTTCTCAGGCTGAAAGGGTGTCTCTCCCTTCTCCCCAGACACAAAAGCACAGCCCTGAATGTGACATTACACCATGCATGGCATCTGTCCAGGGACAAGGTTGGTGGGTGCCAGCCTGGCCGTGAGGAGCCAGTCTGGGTGCAGAGGGTGATGGAGATGTGTGTGAATTTCCCTGGGAATTTCAGACTGCCAGTGTGTAGGTCCATGTGGGAGCATGTGGACCTGTAGGGGCTGTGTGAAGGAAGGCAGCGAGTTGCAAGCCCTGCATGTTGCCTGCCACAAGCCAGGGAGACCTGATCTCATGCTCCATGTATCTGGGGGCCTCAGTAAGGAAACCTGGGAGCTGGGAAGAAGGGACTACAGTTTGTAGGAGCAGAGGTGAGCAAAAGGCTCCTGCAGAGGATCTCCTCCAGAGATCTGCCTGCAGCAGTGCATCACATGGTGATGTGGGAACCATTCAGACCCTCTGAGCCACCGTGTACCAGAAGAGCAGACAGTGCTGTGCCATGGGGGCAGTGCCTTGGTAGCAGTGTGTGAAGTTTTGGGACCAGAGTAATGCTTATCTCCATGGCCTGAGCCTGAGATGCAGTGATGGGCGTGGGAGGATGGGGGTGCTCTCCTGTGGCTGCTTCTTGGCTCCCCTGCTTGAGCATCTCTCTTTCCATCTGGTTTCTCTTGCACTCAGGGACTTGAAAAGCCCAGAGCCCAATATTCCCTTCTGTTTGAATTATCTCTCCTAGCCTTCTGCTGGGGTATCACATGAGCGTGGGCTGACATTTCCCTTTCCCGTGGATGAATTGCTTGCTGCTGTTTGGTGTGGTCTCTCCCAGAAATCAGCATCCCCCCAAGAGCCTGCTTGGGCTTTAATGAAGCACTGCCTGCCTTGGAGACTCCCCCAGAGCTTTCCATCTCTTTTGTTTTTATTGCTGCAATAAATCTTCCCAGATTTCTCTGGCTGGAAGGGTGGGAGGGTTGAAGAGGGGAGGTTTCCTGCCTAGTGCATCACAAGCTTTTATGGACTGCCAGGAGCACAGTAAATCTGAAGTGGGAGGTGGGCTGGCATCGATGATCTGAGCACTGGGTCCCCAGTGGGGATCCAGCCCAGTCCCCATGGGATCACTGCTGCTCCACAGCCCTCAGGGTGGAGCTGGGCTTACAGCTGTGGTGCAGTCAAGTGAGACAAGTCATTCACTTCCACAGGCTCGTGTCACTGTGTCTTTGCAGATCTTCGGGGAGCAGTACAAATCTGACAAAATATCTCCTACCCTGAAGTGTCCTGTCTGGCACTGATGGAACACTTGGCCACCTGGCTTCCAGGAGGTTAGCAGCTAGCTGTGTCATTTTAGCCAATTTTTTTTCCCCTAAAACATACAGCCCCAAAGCCCAAATATCTTTGTTTTTAGGATTTCTGACTTTTTTCCAGTTAAATTTTTTTCTATGTGTTTTTCAAAAGCAGTGTGAAGGACTGGCGCTGGCAAAATTTGTGCTGCCTTGAGGAGGTGGCTGCCAGCACTGCTGAGGGGATCTTCCAGATTTCCCCAGTGAGATTCCTGCCTTTAGGCACCAGCACTCCCTGCAACATGGAGAGGGGACTGTTCTGGCTGGAGCAAAGTTAGCAGCATCAGTGGTTGTGTGTCCTGGAAGGGTGCAGGCTGTCACTCTGAGAGCATGGCAGGATCCAGGCTGGGCAGCTGGAGGGATGAGAGAGAGGGAATGTTGAGTTATGTGTAGGTCTGCACCCTGCCCCTCCTCCTGCACCATGCCTGAAGCAAGAGCCCTTGTTTTTTTTTCAGAGAGCATTAATGCAGTCAAACCTTGGGGTCATCACATGGATGTGAGCTCTGAGTGTAGGTGTCAACAGTACTTCCCAGCAAGCTGCAGAGAGAAAACTGTATTCTGTAGTAAAGAAGTATTTAATACCCACCAAAACATTGTAGCTAGTATTTTAAATACTTATGAATGGCTTTGTTGAGAAAAAGCTATTAAGCTAAATCTAGCAGGGTTCTCTGTGCAGATCTTCCCACTTTGTCAGGTTTATACATAAGGCTGCAGTGTAACACTTGCACTTCTTAGCTTAGCACATGCATACATAATTACATACTCCTCTGATTTTATTTCAGAGATGCTTTCTCAGACTTGATCAGGACAGAATGGAGGATGTGTGTCACCTGTAGGCTGGGAAGAATGACAGTGTCTCATCTCTTGTTTTGCCATGGCCCATTAGAACTGTGTCAACCAGGTCCCTATGGGTCCAGAGATCCCTACAACATCCCCAGCAACATTCTGCTGTTGGGGTAGGGCTAGAGTGCTGTCCTTGGCTGCTGGTAAATCACAAAACCTCTAGTCTGCAGTCCAGGTCAGACAAGTAATAGAGAGGCCTGCCTGTAAGAGATGCTTTGCTTGGATTTCTCAGTGCATGTCACTTCCCTCCCTCCCACCCCACCCCCGGTAAGTCCAGCAGGTTAGATGGGAATCTCCATCTCTGCTTCTGTGATCTCTCTGCTGCTCTCTTCTAAAGGCAGAAGAATCACAGCTCAGTGTGATGACAGAAGAGGTGGTGGCCCCTTTAGTAATGACAGTCACTTCTTCCTCTGATGTCATTCAAATGAGCATTAGAGGCAAAATGTAACTCTAGCAAAGGGATTGTTAAGCTAGAAAGCCCAGCTTTTGTAAGTCATGGCATGAAAGGTATTGATGTGGCTTGTAGCTCATCCTTCTGTCTTTAATGTCCTTTAATTACCATCTTAAGGAACTCTTCAGAACGTGGCTCTGCACCCATTAGGAAGCATCCTTGCAGCCTGGCATCTTCATCCTTGGACAGGGAGGATGCACACAGAGATCTGTGTCCTCTCCCTGTGCTGCTGTCATCTCTTCTCCCCTACAGAGAAATGCTGGACAGTGAAGCCTGTACGCAGGCTCCACACCTAGAAGGGATGTTCCTGTCTTCCTTGTGAAATTTGGATACTTCTTATAGCAATTCAGCTAGAAGCAAGACTATCTTTTCAAATTAGATTTCAGCACACTGACTGAGTTCCTAGCCAGGATCTGGCAGTTTGTTGGCAAGAGAACATGGAAAGAAATAGGGGGGGAAGTTTAAAAAACATCAGATTCTTAATGACGTTTCTAAAACAGGTGATGCTACAAAAATGGACGTGGATCTGTAGAACCAATTCTCACATCCTTAATTCACAGCCTGTCTCACCCGGACATGGGGCCAAATGTCTCGGCAGGGCAGGTGATTGATGGCATCTCTGCCACAGTGCAAGCAGTGCAGTGCTCTGGCATTCTGAGGTCAAACTGGGTAAGCAAAGGGCTTTTTCATCTCCCTGCTAGCCAGCTCTCAAATTAGCCTTGTTGCTCATCCTTTGTTGGCTCTGGTATTTATAGAAAATGCCACTACTCTGCTCTTGTAGTTTGCCATCAACAGTCCCCATTAATGCCTGCTTTAACTTGGAAGAGAATTCTGGCTTCCCTGCTGCCAGCCTCCTTCCCAGAAATGGCAGTCAATGCAGTGCCTGTCTTGCAGAGGGAGTGGACAGGCAAGGAGACAGCTCTTGGTGAAATCCCTCTGGACAAGCAGCTGGTTTGTGGAGTGTTACAAGGATGGCCAACAGTTTACAGAATTCAAGGGATGATCCCTCTGAAGAGAGGAGTATCCCTGCTTTGCTGTCCCAGTTCAGCACAATGACTGTTGGTCAGCTCAGCTGAGAAGCATGAGCATAAAGCAGACATCTAAAAAAAGGTGCAACATCATTTCAGTTTGGGGCAGAGCCACTTGCCCCTTTGTGTTTTCTGAAGGATATTTTCCCAGTCTGTTCTTGAAAATCTTTGGTGCAGAGGCTTGTACAATACCCTCTAAGAAATTCACTATCCCAGCACTTTAGAAAGAGGTTTCTGATTTTTGAGCTAACCTGGCCTTGCTCTAAATCCAGCCTCGTATTATTTGTTCTCTCCATCAGGGACATGGAAAATACTTTTTTGCCAGATCCTTTCTTTCTTTATTTCTTCCTGAATAAGTCTTTCACATCTTTGAATGACATGCCTGAAAGTTACACTTCCTCTCTTGTGTTTTCCTCCTCTGTATGGTAATTCCTGTTCCCTTAACCTTTCTTCAAGTAAACCAGCTCTACTTACCATTCAGTTGTTCTCCTTGTTTTCCATGGACTTGCTCCACGTCTCTCTGGAAGTACAGCACACTGGACTGGACCTGTGGAGGCCTTTTAAATTCTAGGTAGCATGGAGAGATGGATTTAGTCCCAGGATAGCTGGTCCATATCTATCTCTGCTGCCTTCTGTAGATCCTGCCAGCTCATGCTGGTAGGTCATTCTTTCCAACCCTTATTTTTGTCTCCTTTCCTGGGCAATTAAAAGTGGGTCTCATCTGTCCCTGTAATTAGCACTGTGGTCAGCAAAACTTCCCCTGTTTGATGAGGCTGAAGGCATACCTGCTGTGGCTGCCCTTCCTGCTCTCATCACTCCTCTTCAGCTTTGTGCCACTGTAATTCCTCCTCTTCCTCTTTTAATCCCTCCAGGATATCTGCTTTCCTGCTCTGGCTGCTGAGCACAAACCATTGAACCTAGGGACTATTCACTTCACACCTTGCCTATGAGAAAGTGACTGTTTATCATACTTTATAATCCATGGTCTACTATGAAGCTTCTGGATCCCATCTGTTTTATAAACCTCAATCCAGCCTTAACTCGTGGGGTGGGGTGAAAAGAAGAAAAGGTCTTGATGCTGTGTGAGCTCTGCTTGGAAGTAATGAAAAAATTCCTGTGTTATCAACAGGATAACGTATCCATATTTGTGTTTTCAGCACAAATCCAAAACATAGCCCCATCTGAGGTACTGTGAAGAAAACTAACTCTATCTCTGCAAAAACCAGCAACTTTCTCTTGCATCTTAGATGTCTCTGTGAACCCTCTGTGAGTGTGAGGAAGGACTTCCCTAGTGCCTATCTAGCTTTCTAAATTTATTGAAGAACTGTGAAGTCTGTAGCATTCTAAAAATATCCTTTTTCATACCTAGATAATATTTTAAATATTCTACTGGTCTGGGGCAAACATCTTGATCCTATTTTTTGAAGGTCATTTGGCTAAAGAAGCCTGGTGTGTCTGAGTGGACATGATATTCCTACCAAGCCTTAGTTTGAAGATGAAGCAAGGAGAGAGGTCATTACTGTCTTGGCACTGGTCCCCTTACAGACCCAGGAGATCTCAGGGTGGGGTTTGCACGTTCACAATGAGCTTCTCCCAGGCTGCAGAAGGCAGGGGGATGGAGACACTGGTCCCTGTGTGTTTGCAGAGCTGCTGGTGTCTTCCCAGGCAGGGGTGATGCTGGTACAGCACTCAGGGTGGCAGTCCATCCCTTCCTAGTGCCTCCCCTTGCTGTGGGATCTTGTCCATTCATGTAAGACAGGCTCATGACCCACAGCTCATGGAAACAAAGGAGTTTGTCCCATGCCAGCACTACTCCGTAGAGGTGAGTGTCTGTGAGGCCAGGCCAGCATCACCTATCATCTTCTTTTTCTGTCTTTCCTCCCAGTGTGACATAGGCCTGGACAAATGGGATACTCCCTTCAGGGAACAGCACAAGGCAAATCCCTAAATTCTCCTGGGTCTCATCCCTCATCATTGCTGCCTCCTACTACTTTTCCTTTCACCCTGTCTCACCCTTGCTTGTCCATGTCCATGTCCTTGAAGGTTTTGGAGAAGACAAAGCTTAGGAAAGACAGCTGAATTCTCACCTCTGATTTCACTGAGCTACTGACACAGCTTGGACTTAGCTGTGTAGGCCTTCTGAGAATTCAGATAGTTATGCCATCCCTTAGCCACATCCTCCATCCCCAAAAAGCTTGTGCAGGAGGAATACCTGCAGCAGCAGACATGACTGATCGGTTCCAAAAATCCTCTCCACTGCCAAAATCCTACAAGGAAAGGAGAAAGTGTGTCTTGTTTTCTCCTGTAATCACCTGAGTGAGGTGGTGGCATTGGGTACTTCTTGGAGGAGCCTTTTGTTGCCAAATCTGAATTCAGTATTGTACAACACCAGTAAGCAGTCACTGGAGAGCCACTGAGGTAATTGGAAAAAGACTGGAGAGAGTGTTGGGGCCTTGGGAAGAGGAGTTAGGGAGAAGCTATTTCTTTCTCAAACCAAATGTCTTAGATTGGTCTGTGGATCTGGTTGGGGACTGGAGGTAGCCCAAGGAAAATGACTAGTAAAAAAGGATAGGAAGGAGGGAATAAGTGGATATGATCTGTCAGACCATGCTGTCAGGGTAGCAAAGCTGTGACAGATGGGCTGCAGCAGGAAGAGACAGTGCAAGCTCTGCTGCAACCTGCATTTGGTTAGAGCTTTTCCTCCAGTGCACAAGGCTGTTTGTTCCCATTTGTGAACAATGTTTCTATGAATTAGACATTTCCCTGAATAAGAATAGCATCACCAGTTGTGCAGATTAGGATGAAAGGACTCCTCAAGCTTTCAGACAGGAGCTGAATGCTTGCTGGGGCCAGGAGAAAGCAAAGACTGTTCAGAGACCTCTGATACAGGTTGGTGTGCCACAGGCACCATGCCCAAACCAGTGCAGCTGGGCACTGCCAGGATGTTGAGGTGGATCAAACAGGTCAGATGCCTGCTATTCATTTTTGGGAGGTGGGGTAAGGACAGGGTCTGTCTAGCACTCTCTGGGAAGTAAGGAATTCCAGCTGGCTTTTGCTCTTGGAAAAGCAGGCACAGCTGCTGGTGACAACTGCAGATGAAGAGGTAGAGGGATTGCCTGGGATACCTTCACTTTCTGCCTTTTTGAAGATCTCAGGAAGCACTTCTAGGAGGCTGCCTGAACAGCAAATATCAGGCAGAGAACTGAGAGTTGTTCCCACCCCTCTGAGACATAAGGAAATGCACAAAACTTCTATGTGGCTGAATGTACAAGACTGCATCCATGATTATCTTCTAAAAGGTAACTCTTGTATTTTGGTGAAATGTTTGCTGTACACAGCATTTCTGGCATTAGCTATTTTTAACCACATATCTTTGATCCACTCAGCAGGTCTAAAGCTTGCTCTTTTTTCTGAGATGTCACAGTTGTTTATTGTATGTGAGGTGAACCCCAGGTTTGCCATCAGCTATTAATCTGCCTTCCTAGGGAAGCTGTGTAGAAACCAGCCACTTCAAGATTAAAGTCCCCCAGGTCTGCTGGCAACTCCCTGAATTACCCTGGCCCTGGAAGCTGTCCTGGAAACACTCCTGTCTCAGTTCTCATGGTGTATTCTTACATGGGCATTGCCTGACCTTCCAAGGAGACAATATTGTATGGATCATGTCATAAGGTCATGATGGTCCCAGTCAGACCAGGAGCTGCAGGTAGGAGGAGAGATGCTGAAATGGATCTGTATCTATTTGGTCCCCAAATTGCAAATGGTGGAAAATAATTCCAGCTTTTCTGCCATTCATTCCCTCAACAGGTCCTGCTTGGACTGTGTATTTCTGGGTTTTGGGTGGATCCACTTTCAGCTGTTTTGTGCAAAAGAGGAATGCTGATGCTACTCACCTTAGTGCCTCCTAGCCAGGAGCAAGCTTGAGCCCAGAGGGTTCCCTTTTCTCCCTCAGGAAGTCAGGATTGGGTCACAAAAATTTCATGTCACAATTCAGATGCACACATTGACCTGAGCCTGCTGCTCCAAACCTGTGTGCTTCCTCAGCTCCTGGAAGGGTGTTAACCCCAACACAAATATAATGCATGATACTTTAGCTGTCAACACTATGGGAAATGTGATGGAAAAGGGACTGTAGTCCTTGGTAGGAAGCTATACATCTAGATGTGTTCTTTTAAACTTTAATTTTCTAGGTAGCTTGAAATTGAACCTTTCATTCCTCCACATCTCCCCTGGCCCCTTGAGCTCCTTCCTCTTCCCACGGACATGGCTTTTGTCATGTAGAGTGCTTTTTGTTCTGAGACATCTCCTGAGCCTGCTTCCCTCAGTGGGCACTGATGTGACATGCAGAGCTGGGCTGTCAGAGCTCGGGGGTGTGTTTTTCTCCACCCTGTGATGAGCTGTGACACTCCAGCATCCCAGCTCCACAGGCCACTTCTCTGTGCTTTTGTTAATGTTTCACTGTGAATGCAAGAAGCATCCAAGGGCAAAATGCAGTGGCTAGAGGTGTGCCCAGTTCAGGGGGCATTTTTGTAACACATTACTTTTCAGTTTTACTTGAAGAATCCATAAGGTTGCATTGAAGATTACTCCTGCTCCCTTTCTTCACGATTCTTCTCCTCATGGATTTTTCCCTGCTTCTCTAGCTTCTCCTGGCCATTATTTTCTTCCCTCTGCTCCTCTTCTGTCTGGCTCAGGGGAGAGTTTTGTAGGTGGATCATGGGCTCTTTGGGGCAGATTTACATCCCTTGGTGATGCAAATGAGGAAACACATTATTGGAGTTGGTAGCAGTGAGCAGCATATATGAAATGATCCCTGCAGGCTTATTTCCATGAAGTAAAATAAGGCTGAATATGAGAAAGGAAGAAGTGTGCAGCTTCTTTGCTGGATCTTGTTTAACAGCCATTGCAACGAAGGAAACTTCACTTGTGCCCCATCCTAGGGCCACCTGGAAGGCTGGGCAGTGTGAAAGCAAGATCTGGGTGTCCAGCCAGGAGCCTGGGAGCAGTACCTGGGTGCTGCTGAAAGGAGCAGGTCAGGGAGCTCCCCAGGGATGAGAGGGGACAGCCTGGTGCAGGGAGGCATCCAGCCTGTTTGCCAGCTGATACATGGGCACTGGATGGGAGTCAATTCTTGTAGGCTGATCCTACTGAGATTTTCAGCAAAAGCCCCCCTGATATCTCTGCCCTCCAATATATAAAAGCTGAGCTGTATTCCATCTGATACTGCCTTTGCAATAGCCTCTCTGGCTTTAACCCTTTGGCAGCCTGGTGCTGTTTAACCCTGATGACTTGGCATGTTGGAGTTTTTCACAGGGGACACGTGGTGCCCCACTGTGCTGCCTGGAGGTGTAGGATCCATCAGTCCCAGGCAGGGGTCTGTCCCTGGCAGAAGTCCTTCCTGGGAAGAGGCCAAGCATGCACTGTCTGTAGGATGCTCACAGGAATGGGGTGGAGAGGATGTGAAGTAGCCTTTGGGACACCCTCTGAGGGGACCTGATATGCAGGGGAGGTTTGATTTTAGAAATCCTGCTGAGCAGTAATACTAAACAGGTGTTTAGCATGGTTTCAGCCAGTCATCAGTTTTGCCTGGGACTGTTTGTTCCTTTGCCAGACAATCCTCAGAGTATTTTTTTTAGAATGGCTGGTGTGCACTGGCACTATTTCCTCTTGCTGCAGTGGCACTTACATTTCAGGGGTGATGTTTCCAGTGGGAAACATTGGGGTCTCACAGGGGAGACATGGTTATGGAGGAGGCAAGGTGGAAACCTCCATCCACCTCGTTGGTCCCCAGTGATCCCAGCTGTGCATCCAGGCCAGTGAAGCACTGAGCTGCAGACAGCACCACAAGCTGCTCTCCCCTTGAGCTGCAGCTTCTGAATTTCAATTTATTTTGGCTGTGGGCAAGAAAGTGTGAGTGGGAGCTGTGGGATGAAGCAGCTCTGTACAGGGAGCAGGGCAGTGCAGGGGGAGCCTTTGCTCACATAGCTTGGGCAGAGCAGGAGAGAGGAGAGGGAGGCCAGGGTGTGCAGTCAGATGGGAAAGCAGGATTCACACTGGAACACCCCCAGCAGGCTGCTGGAAAGGGCAGGCAGGAGAGAGGGCCTTTCCTTGCTCTGAAATCTGTAATTTTTACCTGTAATCCAACTATGTTCCCCACTCAGAGGCAAGGACTTGTTTGAAGAAACCATGCATCTCAACCATGTGCCTGATGGGGTAGGATTGAACAAGATCAAATACTGGCAAGTGCCAATTGTTGTCTATCAGGTGCCCTGGCAGGGAAGCTGACTGGAAATCCTCAGAGAGATTATCCTGATCTCCTCACAAACACTGAAGCATGGAATAGAATAACTTACTTTAAATATTAATGTTAATTTAACATTAATTTTGACTTTGTTACTGGTGGGAGGTACTGCTGTGACACTCCTAACAAAACAAAATCTTCTTAGTGTTACAAAACTGTGATGGGAAGGACAGGACACAGCTTTGCTGTGCTCTTCTGGAAACTCATGGAAAATCTGCTGTTCAGCTGACAGTTCATCCACTTTGGTGATTCTTTGGGTAGCACAGAAAAGCTTTTGGAAAAAACACTACCCACCACTTTCTTCTAGCTGTGGCTTTTAATTTTTTTTTTTTTTTTCAGTTTAGGGAAAAAAATATATAATCATTCCAGAGGTAATGGGTTTAATTTGTTGATACGGCACCTCAGGGGGTTTTCTGCAGGTTTATGTTTCCAGAGTAGGTAAAACCACTTGTTGGCAGACAGGCTCTCCATAAACAGCAGTTTGCACAGTAGCCCAGATAACAGGAGATATAAATGGATCCTAAGATGCCTAAAGATCTTCTAAGACCTGAACATTGAGTCTTGTACTGCTGTAATTATGTTGAAAATATTGCTGAATTTGGAAAAGTAGTCTGTAAATTAGATTTGTTGCTGCAAACCCACTGCCAATGATGGGACTTGTGCTGTGTCTGCAGAAGTTTGGGCTAACTTTAGCATTCCTTTCAGTGCACCTTGGGCTGAGCTTGGACTCTGATAACTTTGAGGCATTTTGGTGGATGCTTGTGATAAAGCAGGATTGCAGTGCTGTGGCCAGATCTTGGGAAGGGCCAGGCCTTTTCCTCTGCACTGGTACACACAGTGCAGGACTCATTGCTGGTTTTGCTGGGGCACTGCAGAGCTGGTTGACTGAAGGGTTGACTGAACCCTCACCAGGTTCTCCCAGCAGCACAGCAGGGATCTGCTCAGGTTGGGGCATGCTGTAAAATAAATCATTACCCTTTCTGGCTCCATTAGGCAAATTTCATGAGATGTAGAAATACCACTCTCCCCAACCCATTGCCTCAACATCCTAGCTGTGCTGGAAGTTCCTCCAGGTAGGTATTATGCTGAAGTATCATGCAGCCTTGGCTTTAGAGCAGCACCTCTCTCTGTCTTGCAGCAGTTGAGAGTTTCTTCAAAGCAGTCAGCAGCAAGCAGAACTGATACAGCCATACCAGCATCCCTGACTGGGCAGCTCCTGCATCTCTCCTGGATGCAGTAATATCTGTTTGTCACTGTGAATAAATTGTGTGATCCTTTTTGTCCCAATTCCATGAATTTTGCAGATTTCCTGATAGAGATAGTTGAAATAGAACCAGACTCGTATTTGTTGGGATATTTCCTGAGCAGCACTGAAATATCAGGTATTATCTTTATGTCCTGGCTATGTGGAGAAAACAAATTTGGAGATAGAGCCCTTGGCTCCCCTGAGCCTTGTGTGGATGTGTACAGGCGTGCATTTAGGGATCTTTTTTCCTTATGCTGTTTATCTCACAGGTTTACTTCAGCTGATAAGATTTTACAGACCTGCTGTTTACAACATTCATTGTAGACAGAAAGGTGATGATACAGCCTGTGGGGACCAGACTCTACCCTTGGTTTTGTGAGGTGTGAGGTCAGAACTGAGCACAACACTATCCACAGAGCACTGAGCCTGAGCTGCCTTTCAAAGTAAGGTGCTTCAGATTATTCTAGTGAAAGTAATGAAAAGCCAAAGAAAAATAGAAGGTGACTCCAGGGGTTTCTTTTCCATGCTCAACCAAACCAGGCCTTTGGCTTTTAAGCTTGGGGCTGTATAAGCTCTTCTCCCTCAACCCAGCTATCATGCTTTTGGGATGGCTGCTGATGACCCTGTTTTGTTTTGGAAGGGATGAATCATGCCTGTGCATGTCAAGATGCAAGAAACAACAAAGGAAGGAATGAAGGGAGGACAGGTCTCTCTGCTCTAGGGCACTTCCCCACTGGAATTGTCCTGGTCCCTTTCTGCTGGTATCCTCTCTCTGGATGCAGCTTTGTCCTCATAAAACAAAGCTTATAAAAAGAAAAAAAAAAAAGCCCTGGTGCAGGTCTCCTTCGTTTGGGGTAGAAGTAACAAGGGGCAGTGCCTTTTCAAGGGAAGTCGTGTGCCTGCCTCTACCATGAGCTACAGGGGTTAAGGAGATTAGCTGTTTCAGTGGATTAGCAAGGGGCTGTGAGATCTGTTCCTCTCTGTGTGGCTAGCTGTCTTGCAAGTGGATGTGTTGAGCATCTAAAAATAATTCAATTATTTGTGCAAAATATCTGTCAGGCTTGTTTCCCTCAGGCAGGCTCTGGCTTCCAGAGCAGTGCTCTTGCAGAGCAAGGTCTCACCCCAAGAGAGAAGGGAGCAGATCCCTGCTGTGGCTGTGGAGTCTCAAGCTGCTCGTTCCCCTCTCCTCCTCCCCACAAACCAGACTCTGCCCCTGATGCTGTGCCAAGGGTGGCCTTGCCCCTTTCCCCTGTGCCCCTCAGCCATGCCTGCTGTCTGTTCCTCAGTGCTGGTGGCTGGGCAGGGTCACTGCCAGCAGCCTCCCCAGCTCTGGTGCCAGCCTTGCACTGCTGTGCCCGTGGGCAGCACACATGGGAGCTCTCCTGGGGACAGGGCAGACAGCCTGGGGACACCAGCACGGGTCTCCCTTCTCCTCTGGCTGCTGGGCTGTTTCTCAGTAGGAATAACACTGTATTTGTCTCCAAATTTGTCTCCCAGTATTTGTCTTCTCCAATGCGAGCACAGTAAAAATCAGTGGCCTTGGGTGGTGCGAAATGAACTTTGGAGGAATTCTGAAGCCTTGGCTGTAGATTTTCCACCTGTTTCAAGATATGAAAAATAATAAAATTTTTATAGATTCCTGAGGCATCTCTTAGGCAGAACAGAACATTTCAGCCTTCTGTGCCAGTGTTACTCACACCCACATGTAGCTGCTTGAGCTTAGAGGTCCCTGTGGTGGTGTCTGATCAAGGTTAGACTGTGGGTTAGCACGCAGGGTGGGGGCAGCAGCTGGGGAATGTGGTCAGAAGGCAGTGGGATCTGGGATGCTGTCCTAATTTTTCCACTGAGCTCCTGAGTGCATTGGCAAGTCTCTTAGTTCACTGTCTCATTTTTGCTGTTTGTAAATGGGAACACGTTTCACCTCGCAGAGCTGCTGTGAAGCATAATTAAGATTTGCAAAGTTCTTTGGTGCTGTATAAATGCCAATCACTTTAATTAATAAAATGAAATGGCTGCACACTCTTGGCTTCTTTGTTTACCTAGGTGTGAGCAAGTAGCAGAATTGCCCACTGCCAGACTGGACATCACCTTGGGAAATAAGGGATGAGTAACATCAAGCCTAAGTTGCAAGGACTCCCTCCCTGCTGCAGGTGGTCATCTGGCAGGGCATGTGGGAGAATGCAGCAGAGAGCACGTGTGCCTGTATGTGCTCTAGTGTCCTGCTTTGGTGTCCAGCAGGCAGAGCAAGCTGCCTGAGTGTGCCTGGAGCCAGAGGGCTCGCTGGTGTGTGTGTCAGTGGCAAGCAGCAGCTGCAAGGGTGAGCACAGCCTGGTGATGGGAAGGCTGGGATGTGCAGGAGGAGAGGTCTGTGTGATGGGACAGGGATGGTGAGTGGGTCTGAAGGCACAGCTGGGGTAGACACACACCTGCAGGCACTGTGGGCAAGAGCTAGAAAGCAGCTCCCCTCTGAAGGAGAGCATGAAGGTGCCAGGTGAAGTTCTAGGGGAGAGCTGGTTGGGCAGTCTGATGAGGCTGCTCCTGGTTTGCTCCTTCCCAGCAGGTCTCATTGCCTGGAGCTTGGGGAAGTGGGAAGTAGGGCAACTCACTCCAGGTCCTGTGCTCTGAAAGATGCAAAGAGAACCAAAGCAGCCCACAGAACCATCTTTTCTTTCCTGTCTTTAGTTTTCTCTGACCATATTCTAGGAAGGATTTTGCTAGCTGTGTAATCAGCATCTTTATAGAAAAGGCTTATTTTACATTCATGAGAGCCAAAAATGTCCATGAGGAAGAAGCTCACAAGAAGCTTGTTAAGAGGTCTTTTTCTCAGACTTCCAGGTGCCAAATGCTCCAGAGAGTGTTCTCAGTCTGTCCCTCAGTGCCTGGCCCAGATCTCCAGCAGTTGCTTTGTCCAGTGCCACAGAAGCACTGGTTGCTTCAGTGCAGTGAATGCCCAGTATTGCTGCATGCTGGTCCAGTAAGAGCAGCCCAGAGACCAACAGCCCTACATTTCTGTTTGCTCTAGATACAGATCTGAGCACTCTTGCTCTGAAACCAGGAATCAAAACGTGAGATCTGTAGTCTCTTTGAGATTCCAGTAGCTTTGGCTCTGCACCTGGAAGATGCATTGTGGTGAGTTCTATGAGATCACTACTCTTTGTTGCTCAAAGAAGAGTCTAAACTACATGACTGTAGGAGAGAAGGAGAACCTGCACGAGTGCTGTCTGTTCCTGGACAGGCATCCCAGATAAAAGTTGGTGGAAAGAGCCCTCTGTGAGACTTTTATTGGGGTTAACAGGCTGATTTTTCCCAAGCTCTTTTCTGCTGTAGGTTCTGAGGACAAGGCTTCGTTTGTGGAAATTGAATGGTGTTCCCCTTGTAATGTTGTGTTTAAACCCTAGCCAGCAAAGAAGATCACCCAGCTGTGCTCTTTCTTTCCCCTCAGTGAGATTGGGCAGAGAATCAGAAGGGTAAAAGTGAGAAAACTGATGGGTTGAGATAAAGACAGTTTAATAGGAAAAGCAAAAGCCATGTGTGCAAACAAAACAGGACAATTAATTCACCACTTCCCATGGGCAGGCAGGTGTTTGGCCATGCCCAGGAGAGCAGGGCTCCATCACACTGTAAGGATTACTTGGGAGGACAAACACCATGACTGTGAATGTACCCCCTTCCTTCCTTCCTTCCTTCCTTCCTTCCTTCCTTCCTTCCTTCCTTCCTTCCTTCCTTCCTTCCTTCCTTCCTTCCTTCCTTCCTTCCTTCCTTCCTTCCTTCCTTCCTTCCTTCCTTCCTTCCTTCCTTCCTTCCTTCCTTCCTTCCTTCCTTCCTTCCTTCCTTCCTTCCTTCCTTCCTTCCTTCCTTCTATCCCCAGCTTTACATGCTGAGTGTGGTGCCATGTGCTGTGGGATGTGCCTGTGGTCTCAGGGCTCAGACTGGGCTCAGCTGTTCCAGTTCAACCTTTTGTGTCCCCTCTGAACCTTTTGTGCCCCTCCCCAGCCCCCTGGCAGATGGAATGATACAAGATATAGAAAAGGCCTGTTTTCAGCACAAATCCAAAACAGCCCCATCCTAGCTACTGTGAAGAAAGTGATCTCTATCCCCAAACCAGCAAAGAAGTACAGTTGTTTTCTGTCACTCAGATGTGTCTCTCTCCTGCACAGTCAGAAGGGTGGAGCAGCAGTGAAGCTCATTTTTTTGTGTGGTGGTCCCACACTGTTGTCTCTCATCCCTTCCATCTGAGTGTAACTGCAGCATGGTCTAAACCATAAGGACCTCTGACTCCTAAAGTTTCCTCTCCTGCTGTTGATTCTGTTCTTAAGATTTAGGCCAAGTGGATGGTTTTCTGAATATGCAGGTTTCCTGCTACCCTGCCCAAGGCCAGGTCTGTAGAGACCACTTGGTTTGATGGATCCATGGTCCTTCTGCTTCCTCACGCTCGCTTCCTGGGCAGCAGGAAGGAGAAAAGAAAAGGCTCTGCCTAATGTTCATCTCCCCTCCCCAGGATGGTTGCCATCCCTCAGCCATCAGCAGGTGATGCTGCTGCCAAAGGCACTGCAGTCTGGCACAGCAGCACATCCTCTCCTGGAGGAAACAGTGTGGGCAGGCAGGAGATGCCGTGTCTCCCGGTGAGGGTGGTGTTTAATCAGGTGGGTATCAGTGTTGGTACACTCTGTTAGCATGCACTGCTCTGTGTATCTCCACACCTATCATTTGTGCTGTAGAGAAGCACTGCCTCTTATCTGAGAGTCTGCACCACAGGGACGAGTAGGCGTGTGTGGAGATGACTGCTTTTTATGAGCTGCCAAAGGTTTGTACGTGCAACCTGCTGAGCCACTTGGAGTTGAAACCAAGTGCACCTCTCTCTCTCTCTCCTCCACCCTAATCCTCTGGGTCAGGGTTTTCTTGGTGGTTTCTTAAAAGTCAGCTCTGTGATGGACTAAAGCTAACCTTTGGCTTCTGATTATTGCACCATGATTCAGGCTTCTAAGCAGAAATCCATATCATCTTTCTGCCCTTGCAGAATATGAGTTACTCAGAGCACAGGCAGCAGTAAAGGATCAGGGTGGTCATGGGCTCTCCTATTGCTTCTTACTCATGCCTGTGTGACCCTGCTGTTATGTCACAGCTTAATACGTTGTCCAGAATGTAATGGGTTAGCTTAGTAGCAAGTAATGGAGAGAGTCACAAGATCAAATTAAACTCCATGCCACTGACAGATTTGATTTCAGGAGTGAATTTACAGCAGGGGGTAGGTATGTAGAGTCAAATTCTAAGACCAAGATGAATTTCAAAAATATAATTGTGGTCTTTAAAGACTGATGGGAATGTTTTAATATTTTTATCTTTTACATAACCATTTCCAGTAATAGTGGTCATAGAACTGTAGAACGATTTGAGTTGGAAAAGTCCTTAAGTATCATTCCTGATGCTCAAAGCCCCATCCAATGTGGCCTTGAATGCTTCCAGGGATGGGACATCCACTACTTCTCTGGGCAAGCTGTTCCAGTGTCTTGCCACCATGACAACAGAATTTCTTCCTAGCATCTCATCTAAATCTCTTCTCTTTTAGTTTAAAACCATTCCCCGTTGTGCTATTGCTATCGGCCTGTGTAAAAAGTCTCTCTCCCTCTTTTTCCAAAGCCTCATCTAAGTACTGCAAGGCAGCAATAAGGTCTCCCCAGAGCCTTCTCTTCTCCAGACTGAGCAGCCCAAGCTTTCTCAGCTTGTCATAATATACTGTTGTTTAAAAGGGTGATCAACAGTCAGATGTAGCACAGACAACCCTTTAACAGGTTACTGCTTTTTGCAAATCTGAATGCTAATACTAGATTAACCTTGTAGCTTGAACACCAAGGAACAAATCATGTTATTTCTTTAAAAATATGTGTAAGCTAGGGATCTAGTTGATGTCTCTACTGTGGCTTGCACCAGATTTTAACAGCATTTTAATTAACCCACTACAATTTCTTACATGGTCCAAGTCAGTAAGAATGAGTACAAACTACTTGGAATTACTAAGTGGAATTCTGTGGTGAATAATTCCTTAAATCAAAATTACAAGGCTGTCAACACTTCCTGTGCAAGATACAAAGGAGTGTGCTTTCCTGGTGATATTTGATATCTCCGTTGGTGAGAAGGTGAGTGGCCAGTAAAGGACACGGGCTGGGTGCCAGCCCAGAGAAATGATAGAAGTTCAGTGGGAGGAGCTGACTCTTTTTAGAGACATCCATAGAGGGATCATAGGGACATCCTGAGAGGTAGGCAAAAAGCCAGACTACCTCTGTCATTGATGGTTCAAAGTTCAGCCCCTCTAATCTCACAAATATCCTTATTAGAGGAGCAGTGATGCACAGTGACTGAGCTGTGATGGAAATGCAGTGGGGGCCTCATTACTGCAGGACAGGCTGGTACCACACAAAGCAAACAGAAGCCTTGGGTTTGGTCCTTACTGGTTAGTGCTGCTCAGTCTGAAAAGAGCCACTGACTGTGGCTGGAGTCAGAGGTGTGGGATGTGCTCTTGGCTGCAGAACAAAAACAGCCCCAAAGGTGACCTCAAAGGATTTGATTAAAAGCACAGGCAGAATTGGAATGTTTAAATGAGTTCAGGTCTCTTCACAGAAGCTGAGGCTAGAATTTCAAGAGGCCTGGCATTGCCAGGATGATGCTGAACATAACCTGCACACTGTGAAAACAGCACTGGTCTACTTAGCCTTTTCACTGTCCAGGCATGGAAATGCAAAGAGCAGTGGAAAGTTAAAAAGCTAAAGAAACTCCTTTGAAATCTCAGGAGTGGGCTTCAGGTCAGATGCTAGCAACAATAATTCAGAGAGTGTTTTTTTTCCTAGCTATAATAGCATTTTACTTACAGAAGCCCTGGCTGAGATTGTTTTGACTTCTCAGAAATACATCATGGCCATCCCATCCCACCATCAGCTGGAATCCCTGCAGGCCCTCAGAACAGGAGGAAGGTGGCTCCTTTCTCTGGGAAGCAGAGTGTGCAGCAAGGCTCCTGCAGGCTGCTTTGGCCAGGACCAACCCTCTGCTTTAACCCTGGCCCAGACAGAGCATTTGTGATGGGTGTGTTGACTGCACTGAAGGACCTGCCTTCTTCATGCCATTTTTTTGGTCCCAAAGTGGGGTGTCCCATCACAGCTGCAGCGCTGTGAGCAAGCCATGGGAGCAGGAGCATTTCCAGGATGGGGGAGCTGCAGGGCTGCTGACTCACTGTGCATGCCAGGGGCACAGGGGGAGGGAGATGGAGCCACTGCAAACATTGGTTCAGAGATAAGGTCACCTACTGCCTCAGGTCACCAAAGCAGAGTATTTTCACGAGGTTGTTTGCCCACACTGAGAGGAAAGAAACAAAATTCTCTACGTGCTACCCACAGATAGATTCCTGTTGTAACAGCCCTAACTTCATTCAGATGACTGATTTAAAACTACTTGTGTCATGAAGGAGATTCAAGAATTGATTAGTGTTGAGCTGTTTTGGTGTGCCAGGTGAGATGTGTCTATTCAAGATAACCCTGTAAGGGAGTTCTTCAGAGTGAGCTGAAAATAAAAGGGGTTTGGGAATTCCTGGGTTTTTTTGCTTTTGAAAATCATCTACTAGGGTGGCAACTGGAGATTTCCTTTAGTTGATCCTCTTGACATCATCTTGCCCATCATCTTCCTCTCCTCTTGCACATTCTCATTTCTTGACCCTATTTCTTCCCTGAGGTAAACACAATGCCATGGCTAATTATCCAAAAGGGAATCATTACTGAAAATTATAGGTAGAGTATAAGGTGAAAATCTCAGAGCAGTGGGCCCAGCTGGCTGGTTAGACCCCCTGCCCAATATGACAAACTCTTTGCTTGCTTTCTTAACAGACCCTTTGATGAACAAGCTGCAGTACTCCTGAGATGGTTTGTAGTCCTCTCCTTGGCATTTTTGTGGCTCCCTCTACACATTTCAAGCCTGCCATCAAAAGGAGCCTCAGGACAGCCTGGTGCAGAGAGACTGGCTAAGGTTCTGTTTTAGCCCAGCTGGTCAAAAATAATCTTGGGAAAGTCTGTGAATCTTGGACAGGAGTCCAAGGGGCAGGTCCCTTTTTAAAAAGTGACAGATAGTTTGCTGTTGCAGCAGCAGCAGGTCTGGTCCCATGCAGGGACACTCTGCAGGCCCACAGACCATGGTCTAAGCACCACTGGCTACCACCTGGGCTTTTAGTAAGTTGGCTTCTGTGTTCTTCCAGTCACTGAAACATTTAATATCCTTTTACCCCTTTGCATTGGCTGTTCTAGTTCAAGATCCCAGGAGTGCAAGGTTTGACTTTTCTCTCAACTATTTTCAGCCTTCATAATGATCGGGGTGAATTTTCCTTTCAGAGCAGAGGGATAGGCAGTCATTTCCCTTAATCTGCTTGTGGAAGTCCAGCCAGTGGTTTAATCCGTCTCAGAACAAGGGTCACCAATCCTCTTTCCTCTGTGGACATGTCACTGAATCAGGGGAGCAGAGAGGAAATTGTTCCCTGTGTTAATCCAGTGGGATAGCAAGCATTTCAGGATGGAAGGAGGTAGGTACCAGCGTGTTAATTAAAGCATGCAGGCCAGTGCAACAGAGCAGCAGAGACATTATTGCTGCCATCAGCCTGAGTCTTACCAGCCCTTGCACAAGTCCCAGACAGAGCATCAGCTTGAGCATACTCTGCCTGTAATAGTTTTCTCACAGTTCTCCCAGGACATGGTAGCATATTTGGGCCATTTCTGGTTTGTTGTGCTCTTTGAAGAATGTTTATTCTGTTAGAGGGAGGAATGTCACGCTGATCATTTCGCATTTTGTCATCCTGGTTATTCAGTTTTCACAGAATCACAGAGTGGCTGAGACTGGAAGGGACCCTCTGGGGTCATCTGTTCCAATCCCCCTGCTCAGGCAGGACCATCTAGAGCTAGTTACACAGGAACTTGTGCAGGTATATTTTGACTGTCTCCAAGGATTTAAACTACACAATCTTCCTGGACACCCTTGTAAAAAGTGTTTTCTGATGCTCACAAGGAATCCTCTCTGTTTTGGTTTGTGCTCATCGCTTCAGATACACTTACTGGGTGTCACTGACAAGAGCCTGGCTTCGTCCTCTTTGCAACTTCACTCTAGGTATTTATATACATTGACAAGAGCCTTTTCTTCCCTAGGCTGAATGGTCCTGGCTCACTTAGCTTTTCCACACAGGAGAGAGGCTCCAGTCCCTTAGCAGGGGTGAGATCAAGCTGCCTGCTCAGCCCTTGCTTCCCCTGCCCCTGGGGCAAAGAGGCAGCCACGGTGCTGTAGGCAGCAGCTGTGTCCTGACAGCAAGGAGCTCCTCCATCCAGGGCTGGCAGAAGCTTTGTGTGCTCTAGGGAGCAGTCTGGAGAAGCTAAAGCCAAAGCTCTCAAACAGAGGTAACAAGACTACTGTAAATATGAAAAGAGACCTGTGTCTGTGTAGCATCTTTAGGCACCACAACCACCCCTCAAGGGTAAAACCTCTATTTTAGTCCTCTGATTCTGGAGACATTTGTGCAGAGACTGCAGCTTTTAGAAGGAGACCTGAGAGTTCTTAAACTGTTTTAAACAGTTGCAGTAACCTGGAGAGCAATATTGTCAATTAATTTTTCCCCAGACTGGCAGATAGCTTTAGTCTGTGAGCCCTGCACTGGCTATGTTGCTAGCAGCTGGTGACAGCCAACACAAGGAGCTTGACACCACCTTCAGCTACAGCAGTGATTGCAGTACAGATGCAGCCCTCAGCATGCAAGCCTGAAAATATTGGCCTGTCTACCCATATGTAAATCTCAGTGCATATATTTATTTCTGTCAAGAACTAAATTAAATAGAAATGGATGGTTTGCCAGGGCTATAAAAAATGTCAGGTCTTCAGAAGGGCCCCATCTCTGCAAGAGCATTTGAAATATTGCATGTATATTGGAGAGGATTAGAGCCAAATGAGAAGATACCAGATAGAGCAATAAACTCAGCCTTGCAGCTTGTTTTGTCGGGTCTTAGAAGTGAAAAGACTGCAGATCCACCTTGTCTCACACCAGGTGGGAGCATGGCAGGCTCCCTGTGTGTATGGAGGAGCTGACACATCTTTACTGCATCTTTGTGATGTTTTCTTCCCTCCCATTGAGCTTAACAGACAGGGTCTCTTTCATGAAATCATGCTCAGCTTTTTCAGAAAATGAGACTGAAGCAGGGGGTGGGTTTCTGATGTGGGGTAGGAGTGAGTGTGGCATGCTAGCAGTCCTGTGGGAGCTGGTACAAGCCCTCAGACGTGTCTTCTTTAGGGCTTCGAGCTAATGGTTTTCCTTTTGACAATATAGATTTGTGGATTCCTTTTAACTTGGGCAGTTATATTGAATAACAAAACTCAAAAGGACAAAAGCAAACCCTGGTCCCTAGCCCCAGGACTGAGCTGGCTGAGATAAGAGGGTATGGTGAGAGCCAGATATTTGCATGGACTGGATCCTGTTTCTTACTCAGACTGTAGTTCTTCTGCTGTTGCTGCTTTAGTCTTTGTCTTATAGCCCCTCCTCTTCTCTCACAGAGGTTATTTTTCCTTCCCAAACAAAACAATAGTTGCCTGTAAATGTCTTCATTTTGGGTAATAAGGCAAGGCTCAGTTCAGGCATCATCTCTTAGCTACCTTATGCAGACTATAGGCTTTTATCCAAAACACACACTACACATCTGTCACCTTTGGTGCTTCTGGCAGGCTGCTCCCCAGAGGTGATCAGGACTCAGATTGAGAGAATCACTTATGCATGAGCTGCAGACCAGAGCTGCTTGTTAAATGTGCTTTAACAGGAGCTTCATCTCTAGCTTGTTCTCTAAAACCCAGAGTATGGGAAGGGGAAAAAAAGAAGCGTGATGATTTTATTCTCTCTCTTTCCTCTCCTGTTGCCTGACCCAAATGCACCAACAGTCTGCAAGGAAGGTCTAATCTACTACAGACTTCCTTTTACAGCCAGCACACCAGATTGTGTACCTATTCTTAAGACAAAATAAGAAAAAAGAAAATAACCCTTTCTTTCTTTGTGTGTAGCCTTGTCTTATGAGCTTTTGTAAATTGAGTGAAATACAAGGCAAAGTTTGACTCCTCCTTGCCCACATGTTTGAAAAGCAGTAAAGTAAAAGAGATGCTTTTGCAAGGGATTAAAACTGTAGCATGTTCTCCATAGGGCCCAGCTGAATGTTCCACACAAGAAGCAGGCTGCCCAGTTCTCAGCTGCTAAATTTAAACACATGCCTGTTCCATAAGTTCAGCTCTAACTCAGGTGGTCCTGGCTATACCAGGTTTCTGCCCAGGAGCCAGCCTGGCCTGGCTGAGAGGAGCTCATTCCTGGAGCAGCCACGAGGAGCTACACATGCTTCTGATTTATGGGGTGATGGCTTCAGCCACCAAAATCTCTCTGGTTGAGAGCATCTGGTTGAAGACCCTACCAGTGTTCAGGCATCCTGTTCTATCCCTAGCTGCCATCTGTAGCAACCCCTTCTGAGGAAGGGTCTTCTCCCCAGACAGGAGCCAGTGGCCAGGAGTACTGTGGTGCCAGCTGGACACTGTGGATGGGAGCCACAGCTCCTCAATTCTTCTCTGGTTCCCATCTCATTGGCATGCTGTAAGAGTAAATGAGTGAAGGTGTGTGAGACATTAAGGTGTGAGGGGTCCTGCAAGAGACCAGATTGCTAGAAATGACTGTGGCTTTCCTGTTCACAGCAAGCCTTTAAGTGCTGCCAGCAAGCCTCATAATTGATAACAAGCAGAGGTCTAAGGGTCTGTGGCGAGGTTTTATCATTCTTGACAGATCTGCTGACTTCTTGGTTTGTGAGAGCTGAGAGCTCAGCAGGGCTCCTGAAATGGACTGAGGAGCTGAGCTGGCCAAGCCCTGGTTCTGCTTGTGTGCCACATGTCCCTGTCTCAGTGTCATGCTGCTGGACACCCTCCTGCCAGCAGAGAGGAGCTCCATGGAAGCCAAGCTTTTCCTGACAGCTTCAGCTCCCTTACAGGCAGCTCCCTGCCTGTCTCTGCACCATTGCCTACTCCCATCTTGGTCCTTCTGGGGATCCAGAGAATCTTGCACAGGAACTCCTGGGAGTGAAGCCAGGCAGGGTGGGAAGAGGAGAAAAATGGGGCCAGTCCAGGAAGCCTACCCTGCTAAAAGCATCCCTAAGGAAAAATCCTGGAGAGGGAGAGAACACAAAAAAGCATGGAGGATATCTGAGGCCAGGTGGCTGAGCTGCCTGGTGAGGTGGAAACCTGCCAGAATTCTCTGCCTCACAGTGAGGTGTGAAAACAACCCATGTGCAAAGCCTGTGAGAGTTGCTTTGGGGCCAAAAAAGGTGTTATCTCGTTTTGCATATGTAGTAAAGCAAGATTTCCAGTCTGGCTGGGAATGCCAGCATGGCTGGAGGAAGGCAGGCAGGAGAGGTGGTGCTTTGGGATCTCCCCTCTGGGTTATTTTCTCTGCTCATCTCCTCCAGGGCAGGGCCTGGGAGTCTCTGGGACAGCTTGCATGGTCCCAGTTCCTGCAGTGTGACTGCTCACCTCCTGGTACTGTGCTGTTCAGATGTCCTTGGCAGACTCGCCTGGGCTCTTGCTCTTTACAAGAGACCAGGAGCACCTCTGTATTTCTTAAAAGCTAATAACTGAGATCAGTCTTACAGGAGCTTGTCTCAGGCAGGCTCTTCTCAGTCCTGGTGAGGACTGAACAGACATTCAAGAGCCTCCCTACGGGCCTGGCCTGTTAAGTTCCATGTCTTGCCATTTTGTGAGAGTTAGCATTTGTTTCACTGGGTTGTGAGAACTTGTTTAGCAAGATGGGTGTTATAGGACAAATCATCTCTCTGTGTGCTGCCTGCCCCATGACTGGAGCAGCAAATACAGTGTGGTAATGGTGGAATATATTGGTGCTGCAAATACTGTAGGTTTCATCTTAGGTTGTCTGAAACCAGAGCTGTGGTGGAAAGCTCAAGTGTTTCCAGAAGGAATTGAGGATGCCTTCTTACTGCTTTCTTCCTTTTAAGTAAGACCTTAATTAGCTATTTATGTTGTTGCAAACTGTGATGGCCTAAGGATATCAGTCTCTAGGGAGAGGAAACTTGAGCCCAGCTGATTGGTATGAGTTCCATGGAAAAGACAATTTAAGGCAGTACAAACCTTTTAATCCAGGCTCAAACAGAAATCCCAGGTTTGAAACTGAGTACATTTTGGGCTGTGTGTTAAGAAGCTCATAGAGAAATATTAGTTGAGCTAGTAAAGCATATTACCACTCCTTAAAAACTTTGCCTCTGTTTGTTTATGCATTTCAAGTGTTTTCTCCCCCATATATTGAAGTGTTCTGAAATATTAGTGCACTCATGCTTATGCTTCAGAGGCAAAGAAGCACTTGTTCCCATTTTACAAGTGGAGGAAGAAGTGACATTCTTAGAGTCACAATAGAGGACACTGTCAGAGGCAAGGCAAGGACAGTGGCATCCCCAGTGCTTTGGTTAGGGAATCTGGATTAAGCTAAGGAGCTTGAGATGGAAGAGGCCCCTGCTCTCCCTATGTGCCATGTATAATTTAGCCCCATGTTGTGGGGAATGATAATGGATCATGCTGTAGTTTTAAATGAAAATTGGCCTTTGTGTAAGTAAAGGTGTGGATATGGTGACTGCCCCATGCCCCACTAGTGCTGGATTCCTGTGTTGCAGGCACCTCCTTTGATCAAGAAGATGCTGCACTAGCTCCTCCTTTGCACTGTCACCTGTCAGTGCAGGGAAGGGAGTATCCAACTTTGATGTCTGCTCATTTATTTCAGAACTCAGTGAGGCAATGAGATTGGGTTTTGAACTGCATCACTGTACAAGGCAAAATGACTGTCCAGACCTATTTCATGTAAAAAGTTATTTTTAATAGAGCTCTCAAGGGAAAGGAGAAAAATCTTGACATGTGACCCCTGAGGTTCAGACTACAATACCCTGAGAGAGCAGGTTGGTGTGGTCTAACCTATGCATCCATCAGCTTTGCAAAGAGGAGGTGGCACAGAGACCAGAACGGGCTCAGGGGGAGACTGATGGTGAGGTGACAGCCTAGCAGCCTTGTGAGGAGCAGCAGGGAAGGGAGGATACCTGAGCAGACAGTATTTTTGTTCCAGCTCTATGACCACAGATGGTCAGGGCTGGGGCTGCTGCAGTGCTGGAGATGTCTCTGCCTTACCAAGCAGCTGTGGGCAGTTTTCAGCAGGGGCCCCTTAAATTTTCCTGCTGCTGATGACATCCTAATTTGTGGCAGCAGTTTTAGTGCTGTGTGTAGTTTAACACAAGCCATGTTTCATCCTGGAAGCAGACCCTTTCCATGGGACAGGGAGAGAATTTTGTATTACAGTTTGTGAAATGCCTCTCGTGTTTTGGTAGGCTTATAGCAGGACATGAACCTGGTTTAGCAGGAGAGTCATAACAGATGGGAGCTAATGTATACAAAATCAGCTTATATAAGGGTTCAATGCCTCCAAGTGATGACTTTTCCTGTCAACAGGAATGGCTTGTTCTAGAGAGAAGGGTACTGGGCAGATTGCTTTGAGTTGAAAGATGTCTGAATACAAGGACCTGAGCAGAAGAAAGTAGAAAACAGGGATTTTTGATTTTAATATTCAGATATACTGAGTTCAAACCATGTTTGAGTGCCTGGCTGGGTTGTTGGATTTTAGGGGTGCCTTCATTTAGAGGCACCTGATTTTGCCAGAATTTTCAATAATAGGCAGCAATTCTGAGGACCTTGATTTTAGTTCCTAGAGCCAAATATGTAGATTTGAGCAGAGGTTGGCCATTCCTTTTTCCCATGATATTTTATCATGCCTCTGTTTCTCATGACTGAAGATGTTACTATTTACCTTTATTTTTTAGTTGCTTTTATTCTTATTAGTCAGGAAGTTGTGTCACAGGAGAAGGAGGAATATCACTGTGTGAAGGAAATAATAAATAACTGGGAAAAAAAAATCTGCATTTTGGAAAAATGTTGTGTCTTTATAAAGGAAACAGAGACTTTGGTCTGTGACACTCCAGCAAAGGTGTCACCTAACAAATAGCAAATCTAATCTGACTAGTTAGCTTAGGTTATCTTGTCCAAGGTGTTTTCCACATTTCACCAAAAAAATCCATGGATCCATAAACACTTGTGAGCCACAGGACACCAGCTGCTAATCTAGTACTTAGAGCTATGCATACCAAAGTGGTTTTTTGGCTAGCATATGTCCTTACTCTTGCACACAGTGTAGGAGGATCAGTATGAGGAAAGAAGGCAATAATCTCAGTTTTATTCTTCTTTGAAAAGCCATTCTTGCAATGGTTTTTTATCCCAGATTTTTCATCAAAAGTGTTGATTTTTTTACTGGGTTCCCCCCCATCTGCTCCCTGCACTGGCACAGAAGACATCACCCATGAAACATAAACCAATACCATTTCTTCTTGTGTCCTTAGCTGTCTCCAGGTCTCCTGACTGTACTGGCCAGTTCTATGGCAACATTTTGTCAACTCTGTGAGAAACCCACTTTTTCCTGAGAAAATTGTTTATAGTATTGGTAGACTGAAACAGCCTCCTTGATTTATCCCCGTTTTAACATTTTTGCCTGTGGGTGATGGAGTTTAATTAAGGCTGACTAGTAAATATTTATTCTCTTGGCAGAAATAGGTCCGGGTTTGTCTGTTAAAAATACTACACAGCTTGCCTCTTTGACTGCAGCTAACTGAACCAAACACTCCACAATTTCATTAATATCAGCAAGGAAAAAAGCCCTCCAGCCCCAGTGGCACAAGGTTTTAGCTGTGCAGCCTTCCCCCAGCCGAGGAGCACCTCTCCCCAAGCATCCCTGTCCCCTGCATGCCGGTCCCTGGCGAAGTGGAGCCCGTTGCCATGGCAGCCTCATTAAATCTGCATCCCGCCTGGCCGGGGCTCCGGGGCTGGCTGTATTTTTAGCCGGCGGTGGTTGCATAAGGGGGGCGGGATGGGCACCGGGATGTGCCTCCTGTCTTGCCTTGATGGAAGTCTGCAGCAGCCAAAAGACAAGTCCTGCTCAGGAAAGTCTCTCAGGCCAGGCAGCCTTTGCAGCCCCCGTGTTGCTGGAGGTGAGCACTGGGAGGATGCAGCACACGGAGTTTGGCTTCGTGGCCAAGCAAGCTTTAGGGTGGTGGCACAGTCCTGCCAGGGGCTCCAGAGAATGAGGCTCTCTTCAGATTAGACTAGAGATAATAAATCTCTCTTGACTTGAGCAAAACCTTAACACCTGGAGGGGTAGGAAGAAACATACCGGAGCGCAGCTGAAAAGCAGCACTGCACTCCTAGCCATGTACATTTTGGGGAAAACAATGCCACACAGCCCCCAGAAGAAGAAAACAGAGCTAGATGGTGTCAGAGATGCTCAGGGTGAATCCAATCTTGGTGCAGTGTTGCCTAAGCCCATTTTTGGAAGGACTGGATTTGAGCCCATGTCCCTTGACAAATCCGTGATACTGAACGATCTGAAATCTGCTTGTACTGTAAAAGCAACATACAACACACACCAAAAAACAAAACAAAACAAAAAAGCCACTATAAAATAAAAAAAAAATCAAAGAAAACTTCCAAACTGCCCTACATGTTCATTCCTCATTATTTCAAATCAGAGCTACTGGAAGTGGAAGACAAAAACCAGGCTTTAGCATCTCTGCACTATCAGGCTTTCTTGGCTCAAAGCATGGAGCTAGGTGTATTCTCTCTCTCAGCGCTGAATCCCAGCAGTGCTAAATGTTCCAAAAATCAGATTTTTATCCTGAATTGCACCTGGGCAATCTTTCAGTCTTCAGTGGGTCTCACAGATGGCCAGGAGAGCCTTGTTTAGCCAGCAAAACTGTTATTATTTGTGCTGAGGCATGAGAAGGATGGAGTCCAGCTTGACTGTAAACTAATAACTCTTGCCTCTAATAAAAGCCATGCTTTGGTTGGAGGCTGTGAAAATTTGATCTGGAGCAGTTGGGCTAAAATTAAAGAGTCCAATGCTGCTATGCTGTACAGTCACACTGTCAGAGCAGAGTCATATGTGAAGCTCCAAGGGCTAGTAGAGGCTGTTACTATCATTGCTTTTTAAAGAGATGGCAAAATCATTAGCAGCCTTTTTTGTCCTTTTTCCAGTTGCAGGTCTCTAAATGCCTGTCTCTGTAGGAGGCACCAACTAGTAAATAAATCTTTGATAACAAAGCCAAAAAAGAAAACAAGAGCAACCTCACAAAACCAAACCACCAAACCCTGAATTATTTCTAATTAGCTGGAAGTAGGATGTGACCTGGTTGTCTGTAGGCAAGTGTGCCTGACAGAGTCAGCTTTTGCTGCTGCAGGCTGTCTCTGGCTGTAGACCATCTCTAAGTCCTTCATGGGGAGTTATTTCCAGCTTCAAGGCTGGCTCCACAGACCTTTCTCAACACTGGGACCTGAAACAGGATTGCAGAGGTTCACAGGACTCCTTTACAGTTGTAGGAGATGCAACTCACCTTCAGTCTTGCCATGAGGTTAGGCCAAGTGATGTTTTACCCAGGCAGCCTCATTTCTCCTGGTTCAGTATTGTCATTATGAAGTGTGGATTGTGAAGCTCAAGTGAAAGTGGACTTTTCAGACTGCTTCAGAAAGCCTTAAATGATTTCCTCTGTCAGAGCCTGGCTGGTTTCAAAGACCCAGCGTGGTAAGCTCCTGCTTGGCAGCACCCACTGGCCCAGGGGGGCACACATGGGTACCAGGAGGGCCCAGGGCACTCCTTGTTGGCCCTTCAGCAGTGATGTGCAGATGGACAGCAATAGCTGCTGTGCTGCAGCCACAGCCAGGGCACCTCCAGGGGTTCCCTGGTGGCAGGAGGGCTGGGCAAGTGCCTGGGGGGCCAGCACTGGGGGGGAATCTAATCTCACTTGTGTGTTTCACTCCCATCTGCTCCAGCTGACTGCTGCCTGTGAAGCCAAGCAAGTCTTTGATATTCTCTCTGCTTCAGCTCTGCTTCTGGAGAGCAAAGATAAGTGCAGTGTTATTCACAGGTGAGAAGCCAGGGGAGAACCTCAGATGAATGAAGTGCACGTTCAGGTCTGGTTTGTGGCTGATTGGCATCAGGTTGAAGGGCTTTTAGCATGTGTGGTTTATTTCTCAGCATATATTTTGCTCCACTGCCTTTCTAGGGTGGCAAAGGAAGCATGGGGCAATGTGATGGCAAGGAGCAAGGGACAGCCTCTGAAAAATAGAATGAGCCACTGATAAACACAGACAGACACCCTGGTAAACAGACAGAGCAGAAGGCTCCTGCTCCTGACAGTCTCCCTGGCGTTCAGCAGTTTCCTTGTAAGAGCACTGACACTCACTGCAGGGCACTTGTGAAACGAGCTGGAAGGAAGCAGAGGCTGGAGCAGGAGGAAACGATGCTCAGGCACCAATGGCATTGCAACTCAATTATGTTCTGGCTGGGCAGAGAGCTGGGATGGGACCTCCTTTCAGAAAAAAATCAAAATCGGCTCAAAAAACCCTCAGGTGCACCTTTTCCTTTCCCTTCAGAAGATCTTTATCTTGGGATTTCAAGTCCTAAAAGGTTTTCTAGGTCCCATAATGGGCAAAACTCCTGATTGAGTCATATTTTTTTAAATAAATGGGCTGGGAGAGCAAAGAGGGAGCCCATTAAACAACATGCCTTCCTCTGACAGCACAAGGGGTTCATCCTAGAGTTCTTTATGAGGTTTTAGCCTTCAGAGCACTTGTGTCACATTGCTAAACCCCTGTTTAGCAATGTTTACTGATGCTGGGGTGAAGGGTGCTGCACCTACACCAAGCTAAGTGTCAGACCAGGGCTGAGAATGATTTTTCCTTATTAGTTGCAGTTCCAACTGCAGGTGGAGACAAGTATGTGAGAGCTGCCTGCAAACCCAGCATTTAGTTGTGTTTGATATATGCCAGAGGGCATCAGGATTGTGGCTGGTCTTTGACAGGACCAGTCAAGTTGTTCAGTGGTCTTATCAAAACTTGGAAGGGAGAAGACAGGGCCTGGCCTAGTGAAAGGTGTCCCTGTCCACAGCAGAAAGGTTGGAACTAGAATATCCTTAATGTCCCTTCCAACCCAGGCCATTCTGTGAACCTACAGGAGACCTGCATGGGTGGGTGAGTGCTGTTCTTGGTGCATTTGATGGGGTCCTGCCTGTGTGCAGCACTCCCTGTCTGGCTGAGCCAGCTGTGCAAGGCAGGAGGCAGTGCAGCAGCTCATCTCTCTGGGAGCTGAGGCTGGGCCATCCATCGAGGCTTGAGGGCTGCACTGCTCCCAGATTTAACCCTTCTGAGCCACTCTGGTTCACTGCAAAGCTGGCTGATGACACGAGTTTATTTAGTTTATGAATAAGGAGGCGGGTTTTTAATGGTGCAAAGCTGTGGATTCTAAAAGTAAAAGATCAGCAGGGCCGGCCTCCTTCTGGGAATCTGCAGCTTCTCCCAAGGCATGAGTTCCAGGAAATTAGAAAATTGCCCTTTTTGGTTTTCCCAGTGTGTTTTTATTCTGTAAGAAACAGGAAAAAACAGCCCCAAAGAGCAAAATGAACCGGTATAACAGAGTATCCTTTGCCCTATTTTCAATGCTACAGAGGAGAACTGTGAGTCCCATCAAATGCACAGAGCCTTGGATAAAGATGCAGTATCTTGGCTCTGTGTAAATGATTGGATATGCAACTTTGATTTGGCCGTGGCAATTCATTGTGCTGCCCCTTATCTTGGTCACAAGAAGCCTGTGACCGGAGCCAAGGCACCCCAGCTCCGGCTGCAGCTCCTTTTGTTCATATGCAATAATTGTATCTGCAGAGTGCAGAGCGGGCTCGTTTCAGGCTGGCAGCTGCACAGCGTTGTTTGCAGCTCATTAATTTCCTACAGATTGCTGCCTTGCTGCTTTGGATGTAGTGCAACCCCAGTGCTGGGCTGAGGCTGTCCTGCAGAGCAAGCTCTGCCTGCGTGGGCGGTGGGAAGAGCAGGGAGGGAGGGACAGAGGCGCTTGCGAGGATGCGTTTGTGATGGGAAAGCTGGCTTTGCTCTCCACCCTTTCTGATGTGCTTTGAGCACTGAAGTCTGGGGATGCTGTCACATGCAGGAGCCAGGAAAGAGTGGGGTGTTGAGATAAGGCAGTTTCCGTGCTGGGAGCTGTAGGGACTATCCCGACCTTTCCTGAAAAGCTGAATTTCATTGCCATTGTTGTCCCAAAACAAGTTCTTTCACCTGGCATGCACGAGGCTGATCAACACACAGAGTTGAGGTATTTGACTTTTGTGCAGAAAGGCGTGCGGGGTGACAAATCCGCAAAGTTAGCACCAAGACTGTCCAAACTTTTCACTATTTATGCATTTTAGCAAACAAAGGCATTAATGTTCATTGGCTACAAGTTCTATAGTACTCCTGTTAATTTGTATTCTAGCATCTGTTGGCTAAATTATTTTAGTCTTCTGCTCTACCAGCTTTTCATCCCTTCTCATGCTAGTTAGTCCACATGCTCAGTCTTCCTCTTCTTTTGAGTCCATCAGTTTCTTAGTTGGTACTTCATGAGTGATGGTCGCAATCTCCTCTTGTTGAAATGATCTTTTGCCCAGTCAGAGCCAATTTCAGCACAGTTGCTGAGTTGGCTTTATTAGTTTCTTCCTTATCTTGGGATTTCTGCCAAATGTCCTTGTGGCCTGGAAATCCTGCATTCTTTGTGTCCACTGTCAGTAGTACATGCTTCTCCTCAGGCTTTGTTAGCCTCCCCCTAGGTCTGAGATCACTGAAGCATGTCAAGCCCTAAACTTTTTAACAAGAAAATTCTATCAACAAGTAATTTATCTTTCCAGCACCTGGACATCAGCAGTGTAGCAATTGTAGGGCAGTGATCTTGAACAGCCATTTTAGGAGGAGCCCTTAGTCTCACCTATGTTGTCTCTGCTGGGAAGAGCAGTGTTGTAGGTGGTAGGTATGAATCTGCACATCTGTTTGTGCCTGCAGCTGGTGTCAGCCAGGGAGTGTGGATGTGCCTGGCAGGCAGAGATCAAGGACCTGTAATGTCTGCCTGTAGTCCCTCTTCACTCCCACCACAGCCTGGTTCTTGTGCTGGGCTGTTTGTCAGCTCTGTGCCCAGCTGCAGCTCCCTGTCCACCTGCACAGCTGGCAGCAGAGACAAAGCCACCCCAGCTACGGCAGGAGCTGACCAACTATGGAGCATGAACTTGTGAACCAGAGCAAGACATTCGTGGAGCTCCCAGAGTTCTGGTTTTGGCAAGCTCAGGTCAAGGGGGCCACAGTCTCCCAGAGGAGCAGTGCTTGGAAGCCAGCCCCTTGTCTCTCTTCAAAGCTGCCATGACAAAGCACTGAGCAATGCATGGCAGGGTCACACTGTCAGGCAATGCCAGGGGCTCATTTCAGCTAACAAGCTCCAGCAGTTTTTGCCCTAGGAGGAATTTAAAGCCTTCCCAGGCTGGTGAGGTTTGTTTTGAATCTAGTATTTCTCATTCCTCAACTTCCTCTCCCCCTCTGTCCCCACCTTCTCATCCTCACCAGTATCTCCATGGCAACTCTGTTGCTGAAGAATAGAGAAGACATCTAAATATAGCTTCCAAATCTACATGCCTTCAGCAAAAAGTCTAAAACCAGGGGCGACAGCTTGAAGCACTGATCTGCCAAGACCAGCCAATGATGAGTTTGTCTTGCAGGCAAAATTCAGGAGCACTGTGGTGGGACAGGGGGTCACTTCCAGCTGTATCCCCATTTTGTGTTTGCTCAGGACATCTCAAGAGGCTTTGAGGTAGTCCAGCCTACCCTGTCCTGACCAGGGCACTCCCAGTCCTGCACCCTGCCGAGCTTGGGAGCCATTCTTCAAAGCAAACAAAAGATCTCTAGTTGTTTGGGTTTTTTTTTGTTTTGGTTTGGTTTTTTTTTGTTTTTTTGTTTTGGTTTTTTTTTTCTTTTTTGTTTTTTTGTTTGTTTGTTTGTTTGTTTGTTTTTGCCACTGATACCCATGATGCATTTGGTATCATAGGCATTTATTGTGATGCATTTTGATGGAAACAGTAAAATTCAAAGACTTTAAGTAAGGAATTAATGTCCTTCCTGCCTTCCTTTCTGCCTTCTTTCCTCCCTTCCTCCTTCTGTCCTTCCCTCCATCCATCCCTCCATTCCTTTCTTCCTCCCTCTCCACAGTATGGTCATGGTTAAAGTTTTCTCCTTCTGAAATTCCTTTCTAAAAGAAAAAAGGCACAGCATCTCCTCAGTGAGGCTGTTCCCCTGGGAACCTGCCCAAGGTAGGGAGAGGAGAAATGTCTGTGCCCAGGGCCCTGGCTGTGTTTGCACCTACACCAGGCTGATACCCACCTCAGCTGTCTGGTTTCATGGGCTGCCAAGTTGAATTACTGCTTGTACAAGACATGTACTTATTGTACAGAACTCAACAAATAGCTCCACAGGCTGTTGAAATTTTGTCTGCTCTCCCCTGGCCCTGAAGCTCAAGTCTCATAGGGTCAGCAAGAAGAAGCTGACTTGGAGCAGGCCAGACAAGGGCATGTGTCTGTACACACAGCTTCAATATTCGAACCCAAGGAGCTTCATTAAACTGAATAAGGAAAAGAAAACCTGTGGGGCTGGGCTGTTATGCTTATACAGCCTAACTTAAATAGCTCAGCTGGTCAGCAGCATGGACTCAGCTAAGAGAAGGAGGGTTTAACAAGCTCTGATTTTCCCTTTTTTGCAGAAATTCTTAAAAACAAACAGTGGCATCTTTCCTTGAAGAACTTGTATATTAGAGCATTTTATCATGTTTGAACAAAGTGAAATATAGAGTGCTTTGGATATCTTGTCTGGCAGGGCTCACTGCATTATGGAAGCTCATGGAGCATTTTTTGGTGCTTCAGGGCTTCCAAGCTGACTGTGAGACTTGAGAGTGTAGTGAATTTGCCATTCACTAGCTCCAGTGGTGATTCCCATGGCTGATACATGGATATACCACATCTCTTGAGTTGCTCTGAATAGCATATTAGGCACTTAAGGATTTTTTTGCATGGCATGGAAGTGCTTAATGGGCTCACTTGCAACTTAGCAGCTCTGACTTCTCATTGCTGGTACAGTTATTTGCATTGGTACAAAGTAAGTGTGAAACATTGTCATGTGAATTTGGCAGCATATCATGTCTCTTGGCAGTCTTGGATGGCAGTGGGAAGTGAGGGCTGGGCTGCTGTGCACAAAACAGGCACAAATTGCAAAATGAAGATGACAAGAAAGACAAAGAAACCTCTTGGGTGTTGTCATGTGGGATGGAGAAAACATAACAGGCAATTTTTAATTTTTTTTTTTTTTAATTTGTGTTTTTTTTAAATGGCTATCACTCTAAATCTTTTACTGGTAACACTTTAAAGTTTTCTTATATAAGTAAAGACTAAATACAGTTCTTAGTCTTGGCTATGTCCCTTTAATTACCATGTGTCAGCTACTAAAGCATTTTCAATAGTTCTAATTGAAGCATGAGCCAATTTACTAATTAGCCAAGATTACGTGAGGAATACACAAAGCGAAGACGCTTCTGTGTCAATATTTCCTCCTTTGTGCGTAGAGATCTGGCGTGATGTGAACAAACCTCGCTGCTCCCAGCCAGCCAGGCAGAGCCCTGAGCCCCTGCTGGTCCTGCACATTGTCCCACGCTGTCCCAGGGGTGGCATGAAGGGTCAGAGGCTGTGGCTGGGCTCATTGTCTCCACCTCAGGTACAGCCATTTCTTGTGTGCTGTCCTCTCCAGTGAGGCTGGACATCCACAGCTGGTGTCTCTGGCCCTGGCCCTTGCAGGAGTGGAGCAGAGATCCCTGGTGTGCTGCATGTGCTTGCAGAAGGGCTCTGGGTCTCCTGGGCCAGTCCAGGCTCTGCCTGTGCAGGAGGAACAGCAGGGATGCAGGGAGCCAGGCCAGGGGCAGTGCCAAAGCTTTCTTCCCTCTCCTGCCTTGTCAGTCTGGGTGGACATTACATGGGAGTTTCTAGGGGTAAAGAGTCGAAATATGGGGAAACATAATCCAGAAACCATCTTTTAATGTGGCTGTTAGAAAGCAGTTGGGCAGCACCTACTTGTCAGGAATGGCTTGGTGGGAACGGCTCTGTCCAGAGGCAGGATGATAGTTCTTTGCAGACATATTTTCTGAGGTCTATTAGTTCCCTCTTGACGTAAATAGACTTTAGTGAGGAAGAGGAGGTGCCCTGCAGAAGTGCACAGCTCCTTCAAATGGGAACCACATGAGATGAAGCCAGGATAAGTTGACACTCATATGAATAAGTGATACTTCCACCCCCACTTCAAGCTCTCTCTGCTCCATTACCTTCTTTCTGGTTGTGTCACTGTAGCATCTTCCACATTAGGAGTGCAGAGCACTAATGAGTAGGGACTGTCCCTTATCAAGTCCCTCTGAGAAACAAGGATCATGGGCAGTGTATGGATATAGAAATTAAAGTATGGAAGTATCAACTGACTTGCTTGCATGGCTTCAGGCTTGACAGGAGAAATACATAGGCCATATAGTGATTAGCACTGCCAAGAACCTTATTTTAATGATAAGATGATAGTTTCTTATAATAATTTATCTGATGATTTTGATTAAAAGATAATTATTTACCATCTGGTTATCCCATAAACCAACTTGACAACAAAAGAGAAAGCACAGAAGAGAAAAAACTCATTTTCTGGGGATGGCTTCTGACAATCTTACTTTATAGCTGACTGGCTGCAGTGAAGCTGTTGGGGCTGTTCCCCATGTGCTTGCTACATAGGGTAACTCTTGCACAGCTGCTCTTCCAAGGTCCTCATGGACAACACAGCCAGTTCTTGGAAACTGGCCTGTCATGGCTTGTCTCCAGCTTCTGCACCAGCACCAGCTCTTCTGCAACTCAGACATCAGCAACGTGCACATCAGTGATCTGCTCGAAACTGTGTTCTGACAGTTCATCTATTCTGTTGCCACCTGCTTGGTTAATTGGTACCAGCATCTAATCTGACCTTAGAGGCACCTTCAGTTCTGACCTTTCTGCTAGAACAGCCTGTGACCATTGCCAGTGGCTGTAGCTGAGTGCTTGGAAACCTGTCCCCCCACCTCCCCACCACAATCTCCATGGTAATCAAAAAACCTTCTTTCATAAACATGATCTTAAGACCAAAGTGCAACCTGCCTGACTTGGTCATAATCTGGATTGGTTCTTAAATTACCATTATTTTATCTTGAAATTAAGATCACTCAGCATCTCCTTGCTGAGTTTAGTGAATTTGCTTTTGGATTAAACTATTCTGCCCTTCAAACACTTCCTGTCTTTTTCTGCATATGTGACAGCACAATTCTTTGCTTCAAAATTGCTCAGTTTGTTCCTCTGCGTTATTGATGCACAACTTTATATGACTATGGGCATCAAATCAGGCTTCTTTTGCTGGCTTCTTCACCTTTCCTGTGAGTACTGTCACATTGCTGTGTTAAATATCCACTCCACAGTGAACTGGGCAAAGACAGATCCCCACTATTTATAACCTTATTTAATCCTTTCTGGTTTGCCTCAAGCATGCAGCATTGCCAGCCAGTCACAGCAGGCCATTGTCCTGCTCTGTTCTTCACTGGGTGGCCTCACCTCGAGTCCTGTGTGCAGCATTGGGCACCACAGTATAAAAAAGGCATTAAGCTATTAGAGAGTGTCCAAAGGAGGGCCATGAGGATGGGGAAGGGTCTGGAGGAGCAGCCAAGTGAGGAGTGGCTGATGTCACTTGGTCTGTTCGGCCTGAGAAGAGACCTCATTGCTCTTCAGCATCCTCATGAGGCAAAGCCTCAGGTACTGAGCTCTTCTCTCTTGTGACCAGTGGCAGGACTTGAGGAGAAAAACATGAAACTGAGTCAGGGGAGGTTTAGGTTGGATATCAGGAAAAAGTTTTTCAGCCAGAGGGTGGTTGAGCACTGGAACAGGCTCCCCAGGGAAGTGGTCACAGCACCATCCTGACAGAGTTCAAGAAGTATTTGGCCAATGCTCTCAGGCACATGGTGTGATTATTGGGGTGTTCTGCACAGGGCCAGGAGATGGACTTGATGAGCCTGGTCCCTTCCAACTCAGCATATTCTATGATTCTATGACTGTTCTATGAGGTCTCCTAGTATAGTACCTGGGCCCTATCTGTAGCTTCACAGTGAAATCCCAAACCAGCACAGAGCTCTGGGCAACAGTCAGACTGGTACCACATGCTTCAAACTTCATGCTGCAGGAACCTGCACCCACAGCAAATCAGATGAAGATTTGAGTATATCAAGATGTGTCAAAAACACAGTGGCTTGACCCAAGGTGTATGTAGTAATGATTCACATTAATGAGTTACTGAACATCTCCTGGTACATCTCACAGCTGCAGGGATGTTTACCTTGCTGTCCTGGCTAATAGTGTCTCACCAGGAGCTCTAGACTGTGCCCTTGCACAGCCCTGCCTCTTTCAGTGGTATACACTGTGTGACATCTCCTGACTTGCATTGTTTTTAGAGTTGTTTCGCATTCCAAAGTCACACAGACCCACACAGGCACATCCTCTTAACCTTCTCAGCAATAATTCCTGCAAATGAGAGTGTCCACACGAAGAGATACTCAGTATTTTCTAGCACATTAATCAAATAATCGTTCAGTTGTTGCCTTATATGTGGGAAGTGGACGTGTTGTCAAATAAAATGATTTTATAGATTATCCTCTGTACTTCTCGGATGGGGAATTTAGCAACATCATGTGCACAAAGTCCTTTAGGAGAAGATCGATGTCTATTCATTTCATCTTCTGTTGCTTACTCAGGAAAATCTCATTCTTAATGTTGCCTCCCAGAGGAGCTTTTCCATCCCTGACTTTTAAAGCCAGTGGTTGTTTCTAAGTGTATGTTGAAAGCAGAGCCTGGGCTGCATTCATCTGAAGGCTGTTGGGCGGCAGCTTGCGATGACCTCAGAGCAAAGAAGCAAGTGAGCAGCTATCCTGACTTCTGTATGGCCAGATGTTCCCTGGGAGTGCTGCCTTTTGGCTTGCCCTGCTGTGTCAGGCCAGATTGAAGGCATTGCTCAGTCTGCTGAAAGCTGCACCAAGCCCTGGATTACAGAGCCCTTCCCATCATGGTGCTCATGCAGGTGTTGAGATTGGGCTGTGCTCTGGCAGCAGGGCTTCGTGTTTTGCAGAGTGGCTCCTTGCTGCCAGGAGAGGCTTTTGGATGGTCTCTGTTGTTCCCTGCTTTTGAGCTGTCTGAGGTGTGTCTTGGCCCCAGTGAAACTGTCAGAGATGATGGGGAAGGCTGGAAAGTGTCCTTCTTTCCCCATGTGAAGTGGCCAGAGGCTGGGGAGCGAAAGCTGCTCGGCTGAGCAAGGTAGGCTTGAGATTCCTTGCTCCCTGTCGTGGTGAGCATGCCCATCAGGGCTGCTGCACAGCCAGCCCCTCTCGTGCCTGCCTCTGCCTCCATTAATTTCAAGAAGCTGTCATGATGTTCTTGCAGCAAAATGTTCCCAGGCTTCCTGCTCCCACACGCTCTGTGCCTCTCGGTGTCCTTCTGTCACATCTCTCACATTAACGTGATGTCTTCCCGGGGCAGTGTTACACTCCAGCCCTTCTCTCCATCCATCTCCCCCACTCCTCATGCCTTCCAAGGAGGCAGCTCTCGGTGTGGCTGTAGGTGAGAGATGAGATTGTGTGGGAGCAATCTGTGTTTTGGCCTCCAGACAATTTCTGACAGCTCAGGACGCAGCTGTATTTATGGTTGCTTTCATAGGCTGGCGATGAGCGAAATGCTCACAGAGGTAGGAAGCTGCAGAGCTGGGGAAAGGGCAGCCCTCCCAGCCACAGTGACTGGGAGGGGTGTCCTGATGGGCCCCCACAACCCCCCTGCATCAGCACTGTCCTTTCTGTGGTGACAGCCACGGCAGCAGCCAGCCAAGAGAAGGGCACTTCCCCTGGAGGGAGCAAACCCAGCGCTGTGCCCCGGTCTGTGCAGCTGCAGAGAGCGGCCTGGCAGCAGGGATGCTGCTCTTCCCTCTGCCACAAAATCCCAGGGGAAGGCTAACTGCTCCCCATTGTGTGGCACCGGGTCAGTGAGCCCTCGCCCACCTCCCGTGCCACTGCACAGTCCTTGCCAGCCTCTGCCCTGCTCCTTTCCTCCTGCACAGGGAGGTCTGGCAGCACACTGGCCCTGCAGCAAGAGCTGGCAGTGGCTGCAGTTTGGCTCCATCACCCCCATCCCACCCCTCTGGGTCCCCAGGCGTCACCTCCGGGCTCCTGCTGTGTCCCCAAGGCTTTATTGGGCTGGAGGACCTGCTGGGCACTCACCACCTCCCAGCACAGCTGGAGAGGTTGGGCACCACCTCCTCTGGGATTCAGTCAGGTGGGGAGAAGGGGTGCAAGGCCCAACCTGTGTCCATGCAGGGCACCTGGGGCTTTGGCCTGATGCTTTCACCTGTCCTTCACCTGTTTCAGAGCTGGGTAAAAGGTTCTTTTCTCCTTAAAAGCTTGTAGCAAAGGAGGAAATCAGGATGTTACTGGATTGGTCACCAAATTCAGACTCTTTTTGGAAAAGCCACCTGATGCTTGAGTGTGTGGTAATGGTGCAGTTTGCAGCAGAGCTGGGTTGGTCTAGGAGCCCAGAAAATTTGTGTTCCTGACTCGAGGAGACCTGCTTTTGCAAAACCAGCACTGTGCCATGCTAACCTCTAGGGATCTCCAGCAACTCTTCTTTCTCTGTTTTGAACTGGTGTTTTTTTAAATAAAAAAAAGACTACTCTAAGGAAGTCTCAGCTCTGTGGAGCTACTTGGTAGGGCATGTAGAGCTCCAGGAAGGAAGGAAGAAAGGAAGGTTGGTTGTATGAAAGCAAACTCAAATGGTTTGCATGCATAATATTAAGTGTACAGAGCCTTAGAAAGCTGACCCCGAGGAAACAGGGTCTGTGATGTTTTTTCCAAATTTTTGCAGCAATACCAAGTATTTTGAAGCTCCTAGAATGGAAAACCATAAGCAATGGTTCTTATGAAAAGGATTTTTAAAAGCCAGGAAGCACTGGCTGCTTCTGAAAATCCCACTTTCTGTTTTGTAGTAATGAGCAAGTAAAAGATCAGAGCTATGAATCAGCTGTAGGTTTAACTCAGCAAATTGAACAAGCTTTGCAAAGTATCAGGGGCCCAGATAGCATCTCGTTCAAAAGCCAAATTCAACATCTCCAAAAAAAATGCAACAAAAGTTGGTCATGATGAAGTCTTAGCAGAGCAGCAATATTTACACCAGAGATATACCTTTTAAAATCTTTCAGGCTGGATTAGCAGAGGTTGAAGGAGTGTAGAGAAGGGAAAGGAGGCTTGCTGGCATTGATGCAGGGTATGGGTAGAGAAAGCACTGGCAAAAATAAAGATGATTTAGCTCAGAAAGAAGAATTGGAGGTGATTTTTCTTGCATTTTCCTGCACTGATGGATAGGCAGATATTGTCCTACCCCTGTGCCATCATTTGAAAAAGATGGGTTGGGACCAAGATCAAGACCAGAGTCAGCACAAGGAACAGGATTTCCACAGCTGGAGTGCAGGGGCTATTTTAACTTGAGGGTCAAATTGTAGGATGACCAAATAATTTTGTGGTCATTAATGATCTCAGTAGGAATGCAAGCTGCAGTGATGATTCTCCTATTCTGTGCTGAAATGGTGATTTTCCAGAGGCTTCTGGCCGTGGCAGCATCCCAGGGTGGGGATCACAGCATCTCCAGGGTGTAGGGCTTGGACTGCTTGTTCTCTGAAGCACTGTGAGACCAAATATACAGGGTATATTTAATGCCAAAGGCTACAGGCTGAGGCACATAAAGATTTGAATTTGGGTCTATCTTTCCAGATTGCCAGTGACTGTGATTGCCAGTCCCGCTTTTCTCTTCCTTCCCGTTGCCAGTCAAGACTGCTTGTGCACAACATGCACCTGGGCCTGATCTGACAGCTGAGGATGGGCAGGAAGAAAGGGGAGGTTGTTGCTGCAGAGCCATGTGTGGGTGCAGGGCTGTGGGAAGCAGGGGATCTTTCACTGGCAGGAGGGGCAACTTGCCTGGTTGCCCTTGGGGCATTTGTTTTGAGCTAAGAGAAACACTTTCTATGTGGAACTGACTTCTGGTTTAAAGAATGCAGTTCCAGCTTGGGTTTGGGGTCATCTAGAAGTCCAGAAGCCCCAAGATGGCAAGCAGATGCTCATTCAGAGGAGTTACACATGCAGACAATGTTGTATTGAAGAGGGTGTTACCAGCTTGGAATCAAAGCACCAATCTGTTCAGTCATGAGCGAGGGATGGAACTGCATGAACCTTTGCAGACACTGGGAGAATGAGGGGAGTGCAGGGGTCATTTTGAGCTTGCAACAGTCAGACTGAAAGGAGGCAGTGGGTTGGCAGTCTTTGACTTGGTTTTTATTTTTTTGTTTTTGTTCTCTTTGAGTGTGGAAGTTGTGAGAGAGTAACCTCTGCACAAGGCATGTATTTGCTGTGAAGGAAACCGTGGCACAGTGAGGTCTTCTTTTCCTCCAAAAGGGTACAAGAACTTGTAAGAAATTTGCTAAAGGAGAGACAAAGGATGTGCTGCCCAGCTGTTCCAGCAGCCAGCACTTCTCAGAGCAGGCCAATGAAGCTGAGGCAGCAGCATGGTGCCAGCAGGGTGTGTGTGCTTGTGTGGCTGCTGTTGTACCTGTGTGTGTGTGAACAGGGGTAACAGGGTGAGGAAAGCCTGCTTCTCTGCTGGCCATCAGACCTCACTGCCCACAGGCTGAGCCCTGAGCCAGTTTGCTGGGGGATTGTTTTTGTCTCACTTCACTTTGTAGTTTGGCCTGCCATTCTGCCTTTGGGTTAAACAGAAAATTGGCCAGTTGTGGAAGGGAGGCTTTAGCCTTCCTCAAAAAGCCATATTGAGTTTGTTCAGTGAGTGAGAAAACTTTGACTCTCTAATGTACCCATTTAACTCCATCCTTCCTTGACTTTTGCTTCTCTGTTCCCCTCTCCCCTTTATGACCCTTATTATTTTTCCGTCCACAGCAAAACAGTTCACATCAAGGTAATTGATGATGAGGAGTATGAAAAAACCAAGAATTTCTTCATTGAGCTGATGAGCCCCCGCATGGTGGATATGAGTTTACAGAAAGGTGTAGTACTGGCCCTGCAGACTAACATTAACGTTCTTTCCTCCTCTCTTCCATCTCCTTCCTCCTCTTCTCTTCCTCTGATGTCTCTCTGTCTCCAACTGCTCTGCCCTAAACACTGCTGTGCGCGCACACTGTGTCACATGGTACCCGTGGGGTGGCATGGGGAGTGGGGCTGGGGCTGCTGAGAGGCAAAGTGGTGAGGGGGGAAGAGAGAGGAGGATGGAGAGCAGTCCTGCTTGTCCAGATTTCTGTGGTGACTTGAGAGGAACCTTCTGCCACCCCCACTGGAGGGCCCAAGCAAATCTTGTAGTGTCAGTGGGAAGATGCAGGCTAGAAAGGCATCCAGCATCTCAGGAGATCATTGGCCAACCATGTTCCTATGGGTTGTTCCAGTCAAACCTGTGTTAGAAAAACACAGAACTGGCAGACAAGCAGCTCTGTGACTTCTGAGAAGCAGTGGGCAAAGTCTGTGCAATCCCTGGTCTGGTTGTTACAGAGCAACTCTGGGAGCAGGAGCTGAGGGCAAGGAAAAACTAGTGCCCACTTTGGTTTGCCTGGAGGCTCACAGCAGCTGTGTGCTTTGCAGGGCTACTGGCGGGAGCCAGATGAGCTGGCCTCAGGGGGAAGAGGCTAGACTTGCTCCAGTGCCCAGGGCATTTCCTTTTAAGCCTTGGAGGCATTGTCCCATTGTGTCCCCTGTGAGGTCCTAGCCAAGCTGTCCAGCCCCTGGGAGGACTGCATCCTCATTTGAGGAACAGGTCAGGAGGATGAGGTAGATACTATCAAGGAGAAAAGCAATGAGATGTGCCATTTTAAAAATGGGAGTTAGAATCATTACCCTCCTTAACACTGGCAGAGACCTACCTCACCCCACTGGGGAATACGTCTCTCTCTTCTCCTCAGGTTCCCAGCCCAGAGTCCTTGCAGATTTATTATTAATCGTGAGGGTATTATTAATGGCAAGAAGAAGTTGATCTTCCAGCTAAAACGCAGTGGGTAGCTCAGGGTGGTGATCCCTGGTGCTTTTCAGGCAGCGGACACCCTTTCCATTACCATCTGACACTGAAAAAAAAAAATGCGCTGCAGAAATCGCCTTCCACTAACCATCAGCAAGGCCCTCTCCCCCTCCTCCCTCCCCCCTCGCTGCCCTGCCCTGCCCTGAGCCCTGCCTGCCCGCTGCCGAGGAGCCTGCGAGGATGCTGTGTCCGACGGGCGCCGCGCACACCGCCCCGCGGGATGGGCGCTGCCGGAGCCGCCGCCGCTGCCGCCTCCAGCCAGCCGACCCGCTGTACACGGTTGTCTCTCTTGTTGTCCCTACAGGAAGACCATAAGGGTTAAGATAGTAGATGAGGAGGAATACGAAAGGCAGGAGAATTTCTTCATTGCCCTTGGTGAACCGCAATGGATGGAACGTGGAATATCAGGTGTGAGATCCTTTATGAAAAAAAAAAAAAAAAATGCAAAAAAAAAAAAAAAAAGAAAAAAAAAAAATCAGAATCAAGTATCCAAACCCCAAATCCAGAAAATATAACCTTCTTTCTCCTCCTTACCCTTCCTCCTTTTCTCCTCCTCCTGTAGAGGGTTCGACTTTCACTCTTTGCCCTCCTGTGTTCTTGCTCTTACCCTGTTTCGGTGTCATCTCTGCCTTTAAGAGCCTAGCTTACTTCTGATCCTCCTTTTGTGCAATGCTTGAGTCTCAGAGGCTGTGTTATTTTGATTGGACTTCCTTGTCTTGATCTGTTTTTTGTTCTGAACACACCTTTGCTGTTCTCCCTGCTCCTGCTTCTTTGCCAGGACCTTGGGGAATGCGAAAGGCAAGAGAAGGGTGTAATGCATGGCTGTCCCCTTCAGCTCCTCCTGTATTCCCCCTGTCCTTCCCTCTGTTGTTGCCTCCAGTGGCACTGCTTTGGTGCTCTTGGATCCCTATGAAGTGCAGCAAAAAGTCCGTAGGATAAGAGAGAAATAATTTGGTTTGCTTTTTTTTTTTTTTTAATGGTTCTTCATGTCTTCCATTTGAAAAACTCCTTTAATGTGTCACAGACATCACAGTCTGTAATGCAGAGGGTGTGAAGTTCTACTGAGGCCCTACTTCATCAGCAGTGAGACCCAGGATCTCCCAGCAGGAGATTGTAGCTGGAATAAACCCAGACTTACAGTTGTGTCTTGCCTACATCTATCTTTGTCCTTGTCCTGTATGTGTTTGACCCCTTTCTCACTGAATCTTGCCACTGGCTTCACTGGCTTTGGGGTGGCCTGGGAGGACCAAGATTTAAACAGAGGCACTTTATAAAAGGGAATTCAAATCCACCTTCTGGGTGCCTGTTGCAGAGTAGAGCCAGATGCATGTTCGCACTTATTTCTGCTCTCAGGTGCTGCTGTCGGTGATGGGACACCTGGCCACTGCCCATGCACTGCACAGCACAGCTTTTCCTTGCTGAAATGTCTTCTATTTCTTACCTCACCAGCACAGCAGCTGCCCTCTGGCCCACCTGAGCTCCCATAGACTGTTCCATAGGATGTTCAGGTCAGACACAGGCTGTGTTAGTATTTCAGTATCATGTTGCATCCGTGGACTTGTAGAATGTAAACCCGTATTTTAAATACTGTCAGACTGCCTCCTGCAGCCCACAGGCAATGAGGGATATCAGGTTTCACTTTGTCAAGCACAAGCCCTCAGTTTTCATTGAAGTCCAACTGCCCTTGAGCAGAAGCAGTGATCAACCTTGCCATATCCCATGGGTCCCAGCAATCAATTGCCCTCCAGGGTAAAGATGTGAGCATGGCTTGTAGGTAGAAGCGTCTGGCCTTAGCTTGTTATTTTACTACTAGCTAGTTATTTCACTACTTTTTTCCATCATGTAAAAGAACATATAATGCCACAGCTTCCACGTAGGTATCTGTTCACTATATCCACAGTACGCTCAGGTTTCTTCTTGGGCATTGTGCAGGTCAAATGTTTGGTCCTGGATCAAAGTCTTCAGTCCTAGAACCACACTGGGGTGTTCTCTCCACATGTGTCCCTTCCATCCATGGGTCTCCCACCTCTATCTCAGCAGGTCCAGGAGAAACTTCACAGGCCCCTGGCTTTCTCCTGCTTATGCACTTGGCAGCTTGGAGCAACACAGCAAATTTTGTCTCAGCTGTCTGTTCTCTGTGAATCCTGCATCCTTTTCTAAACAATTGGCAGAATCAGAATATAGAGTCAGAAATGGGCTGTTTTTATGAAGTCCCACATTTCTTTTTCCTGCACAGGTCACGTTGCACCTGGCTGAATAAGAACAAGTGTTTGAAAATATCCAAATGGCCCCTGAAGTGGTAAAACGTCCTCATTATTACTAGGACTACAGAGCCATTTTGCTGTATCACAGATCTGTTATTTACATCTATATCAGCTCTAGTCAGTGTGATTGTCTGATTTGCAGCAGGCAGAGAAGAGGTGAATTGACCTGCAGCACGGAGGCTGCAGGCCAGGAGGTGAGCACACACCTTGCACAGACCCTCTTTTGCCTGGAGGAGGTAAAGGACCGTGCCAGGGAGGAGATGCAGGGCCTGGCTGGCCTCATTAGAGACAAGTCAGACAGCACCACGGTTTTAAAATCTAAGGGGCAGGAGATTAAGCTGCACTTGTAAATGTTGCTGGCACAAGGTGGCACAGTCGCTACACTAAATCCAGGCGTCTGGAAAGATCCCCAGCTCGGTAGCGCTGCGCTCGCGGCATCTCCGACGCGGCTGCCTTGTGGCTGGCATGGAGAGTGAGGAGCTCCGTGAGCTTTCCCGTGCAGAGAGAGCAGTGTGAGCGCTGCAGAGAGCTGCTGGGGCCAGCAGCCTGGCAGAGCTCACGCAGGAGCAGCCGGCTCCCGGCAGACAGCAGGCGGCCGGGCCGTGCGCGGGCTCGCGCGCCGGGCATCCTGCGATGCTGCGGGCAGGCAGCTGGAGCTGGCTGCAGCACACAGTGCTCCTGCCAGCAGCATGCAGGGCTGCCACTGCCCTGTGCCCCAGACAGGGACAACCCCACACCACGGTCACTCCTGGGGATTTGCTGGGTTTTGTTGTGGTGATGGATGTACCCCCGTGTGACTCACATGGAAGGGCAAAGCACAGCTCCTGCCTCTCCTTGGGGGCCCAGGCCCGTTAGCTTTAGAGGTAGAGCCTCTCTGGGCTTTGGCTGCTCATGTGTTTGTTCCCAGTGCTGCAAAAGGTGTGGTTTTTTTGACAGTGCGTCCCTGTTTTGTTGTTACTCCTCACTTAGCTGTGTCACACTGAGCCTGTGCCTAAGGAGCTGTAGGAGTATTGATGCTCTCAGCTATTTAGAACCTCTCCTGGCTCCTCTGGAAGCAGGGTGGCATTGGGCACCTCAGATGAATGGCAGTCGTGTTTGGGTCAGGCAGAGACAGCCAGCTGAGCCTGCACTCCCATGGCTTTGTGCTCAGTGCCTGCACCCAGCCCAGGACTCTCCATGCAGAGGGCAGCTCCTGGCTTGCCTCAGGGATACAGGCTGGGTGGCAGTGATGAAGTCAGGGGTGAAGTGTTCCCTGAAGTGATGGCAGAGCTGGTGACAGGGAGAAGTAGTATGTGCTTTTCAAACCAGCCTGGGGCAGAGTTTGAGTGGTTTATTTTGGGATGCAGAACTTGGTCTGGAGCCTGGTGTTATTCAGACCTCGTGTGCTGTCCCTGAGGGTACCCGCACTGCTGCAGGCTTTGGTGGCAGTGGCTCCTGACAGACATTGGAGGAGGATGGCAGGTGGGAGCAGGGCTTGCTACCCCATGGTTGATTTGCATTACTGTCTGTGCTGTCCTGTACACCTGCCAGTACAAAGCAGACACCTCCAGTCAAGAGAAATTCTCCTTGGCCCTGATCAGAGCTGTGGGGCACAGGGGTCTCCAGGAGGGTCTCTGTGAGGGCCAGAACTCAGCATGAAATTCATCTTATTGCTCTTGCTCTCTGCACCTGCTAGCACCTTACTGGAGGAAAAATCATCTCTACCCTGAAATGCTCCTGTGGTGGTCTAAACACAAATGACAGTCTTCAGGTTGACCAGGGCTTGCAGAATGCAGAACAGCCACTGATACAGCCTTTGAACTGGAGTATTTTGCACCATCTGCAGATGCTGCTCCTCACTGTTCATCCCCAGTTACATTAGTTGCATCAGTCATGCTGCTTTGAGCCTTGGGACACTCAGTTATCCCTTGCTGTAAAGAAAGCTGACCACTTATTCCTGCTACATAAATGCCACATCCACTTTGTCTTGCAGGTTATCTGTTCTTTTTCACCAATCACTTCCTGCAGCTGGAGTTTTTCAGTCTTTCTGATCATCCAAACAAAACACACCAAGGAGCTTTACTATAGCTGCTCTTTTTGTTGATGTGCTCCAATAATTCAAAGAGATGAGAACAGACCTGAGATTGGTATCTTGCCAGCCTGGGCTGTGATGACAACCAGTACTGACTCAGTAGTGGCATATCAAGCAGAGAGCACTGGCAAAGATGGTGCTTGCTGCAAGCTTGTTATATATGTGTGGATGAGTAAAAAGAAATCAAAGAGACTTATATTCTTTGCTTGGCCAGGATGGTAAATGTTGCTTTTCTCTATCCTCCTGGCCATTTCCCAGGTTTCCTGATTTTTTTTATTTTTTTTTTTGTCCTCTCTATTTTTAAGAAATTAATCTTCAAATCCTTCTTGTCTCACCTTTCCTCCATGTGCAAAGTCTTGTAAACTGAATCCCTGTTTACTGAGTGCTGCAGGGCTTGAAAATTCCTTGCACCCTGAGCCCCATTTCTGGGCATCCTTTTGTCATAAAGAGTTCCTGCAGGGAAATGAGTCTCTTCCTTTATGAGGAGATGCTGTCTGTTGGTTTGACCATTGCTCTCATAGCAACTCTGCTATTGTGTCAGCTCACAGCTCAGAATGCAGATTTTGCTGCTGTCCCAGCAAGATTGTGAAGGAATACTTTCTTCACACATCAGCTTTCACACTTTTTCCATAGCCTGGATTACAGGAGAAAAATTTGCTTTGAGTTCCATGGATGAAGTTGCTCTTCTGCTTAAATTGTGGCTAATCTTGCTGTTGATACAGCCTGAATGGCAAGTGTGGCTACTTGGGAAGATTTCCCTTGATTGCAGATACTGGTGCAAATGGCATTTGGAAAAATATGTTACATGAGGGCTACTGGGAATGAGCTTGTGAGAATTCAGCTCATGGCACAGTGGTGGAAGATTCATCTCAGGGCTGATGCTTGAAGGCTGACTCTCAAGGACTATGTTTCGAAAAAGGGACTGACAACCTTCCTGTGAAGTTTTGCTTCAGAAAGCATGTCTCTCACAAGATGTGACTTCACAGGAAATGGGAGTACAGATGGCTGGAAAACACTGCTAACAGCTGTTTGGCATGCCCTGGCTTGGGAGGATTTTGTCTGAAGTCTTCTCAGCTCTCCCAGCACAGAATCAACTGGTGCAAACAAATCTCATAGCACATCACCTTCTAATCAAGTGTCAGCACTTCTGATGGAAAAGTTTTGTGCCCAGAGGGAGGATGTGACTGGGAGTCACAGAGGAAGGATTAAACTGCAAAGAAGGAAGGATTCCCAGCTTGGATTGATCCATCAAGTTATCTGTATCAAAATATTGATGAAATTATTTGACTTGGTACAAAGATCCATGCCTGTTTAAGATTAAGCTGCATTGATACCTGTGCTGCAGTTTTCTGAAGTGTGGATGGATGGTAAGAAATTTCTTCTTCATCCACTTGATCACCTGATGAGAATAGCAAAAAAATGTTAGATTGCTGTTACCTCATTCCCTCAAGGTTTAATAATTTGCTCACAGCTCTGTGATGAGCCTGAATGCTGCTCATTCTCCTGACGGAGAGGAGTTTCTTGGAGTCTGCAAGAGCTTTGCTATTGACTTCAATAATAGCATTCAGGCCAATGCTGCAAAATCTCTGCCTTGTTTAGCCTAAAAAAACTCCCCATGCTTTCATCTCTTCACAATCTATTAGGGAAACAGTTTACTCACCTCAGTGAGCAAATCTGGAGGCAGAGCCTGTGGGCAGTTACATCTGGAAGGCGGAGGATCATTGTTTCTTTGGGGAAGTGAGCCTGTGTTTCACATGGTCACTTTTTGGTCACCTTTGAGTGTGCAGGGCTGGAGGCAGTGTGTTCTCTTTGCCTTTGGCATCCTGTGACTGCCCTGCTGTGTGACTGAGAGTCTCCTCAAAATTCATCCTCCCCTCCCTCATTTCAACTCACTCTCTAAATCCCCGGCCTTTAAAAAGGATCTTCTTATCAACACAGTGGCTTCTCTGAGTCTTTAGGGAAACTGATTAGAAAAGATTTATGTTAATGAAGAATGAGTCCAGAATAAAGCATGCAGCGTAGTCAAATTTCTCAGTGAGATAAACAGCAGAGAAGAATATTTGACTAGAAGAAGGCTGAGACACACATTCAGCAGATCAGGTTGCTGTAAACACAGGATTGCTGGATTGCTGGTCTGCATCAATACCAAGCCTGATTCCTCTTGCTTTAAGCTTTTTGGAGTTAATGCAGAAATTCCTGATCTGTAACCCACACCAACATGCATGTCACAACAGAATTTGACCTCAAAGTATACCAAAAACATGCTTTTAAATTAAAAGCCATTAGATTAAATGGCTTATTAGTAAATAGATTTTTATCAGCTTTTTAAAATTTAGGTCTAAATTGTCCATTTTTCAGGGGTGGCAAGGGAAGCAGAGTTCATGCATGCAATTTTGACTTCACCTAGAGAAAAGCAATCCTTCAGGGCAGAGAAACCCGAGTGAAGGAGGAACAGGGATCCAGAGCCAAAGCTTTGGGTCCTCCTGGGTGAGTCAGCAGCACAGCCCGCCCTTATCTGCTGGCACACGTGTTTGTCCACAGTCACACCAGGCAAGGGTGAGGTGAGGGATACTTGGGACTGCTATTTTGGGTTTGGCTGCTGAGCTAATTTTAGCAGTTCCCTGTAAGAGCACACATGTTAAGCCTCTGAGACTACCTGAGATGCCAAGAGCAGTGAGGTGGCCTGGCTTGGCCCCATAAGGAGCGTGATGTGCATTGCAGCAGTGCAGGAGAGGGAGAGGAGCCCTGGGGAGGACTGGAGGGATGCAGCCCAGGCTGGGGAGAGTGGAGGGAGGCTTGTGGAATGGGAACAGCACAGAGGCCATCAGTGGTACAGGTACAGCATTCCCAGATGGGCTGTCAGGAAACATTACAGGTCAGGGCTAAGGGCACATTAGCAGATGTGTGTGCAGGAAGAAAGCTTTAGTCCGTGAAATCATTTTCTTGCTTGCATGCACAGCATTCACTCAGAAATATAAAGATAAAATAATCCCTTGGCTTTCTGCATGCTGTATTCTTGATGTTTCATTCATAGCTTTATAGGCTTCTTCAAATATTCATGTATCATATCATAAGTGAAAGGGAGAAAAATTGTTCTTTTTCAGGCTCACAAGGAAATGGGGGAAAAAGTAAACTCAATTCCCAGAGCAGTATAATAACAGTTTTAAAAAACATGAGGAACCAACAGTTTTTTAAATAGCCACAGTAGCTTAGAGACCCAGTAATATTTCATTATATTACATTTTAACACCAAATTGACCCATTGTAATAATGCTTGTAATTGCAAAAGGCAAATACAATTTCTGCACATTGTCTGAAGAACCAGAGGACCGTGGAACAGTAGGGAGGTCACAGGACAGCATGAACTGCAGCAGGACAGAGCTACAAGGAAACTCTGGATTCAGGCTACCAGGGGTACCAGTGAGCCTGCTGGAGACTTCAAGGAGAGGTGTGTGGATGACAGGAGGTGGTGCAGGCTGAGAAAACATCCCATTGCATCTTATTGCTCAGTGGGACTGTACTTAATGCAGAATGTATCATGAATAGTTTCCCCAAAGTTTTTGACTCTCAGAAGGAATTGACCCTGAAATAGGAGGGATGCTCAGCAAGGAGCCTCTTCATTTCACCTTTCACCATGCCTCTGCCTGCCCACATGGACAAGGGACATCTCTTGGGTTTCCCACAGTTCTTCCAGCTGGGGAGATGGATCAGTGGATGAAGATCCTGGCTGGGTCAATGTCTCTCTGCAGGCTGTTGGGAAGGTTGTGTCCATGATTGCTGCTCAGCAGAGCAAGGAAGTGACTGTGTCAGGACTCAGGATTAGTTTCCCTGGCTCTGCCATGGATGTGCTGTGCAACCTTTGATAAATTGCTTAGGAAATCACTTTCAAATGGCACAGATACCACTGGGTGCATCTATATAAAAGTGCCTGCTTTTCAGAGGCCCAAACCGGCAAGTCTGGGAAAATTAGCACTTTTGGACTCCAGCCCACTTCTGAGTTTGCAAAATGTTCCCTTTAGCTTCTTTTTGCTTGCTTCTCCATCTGTCAAATAGGGCTGTTAATACTGACTCTGTACAGAATTTTGAGCTTCTGAGACTAAAAGTGCATGATAATAAGTGTTAATAATTACAATACTGTCATCACGTGCAACCAAGTGTTTGGGGATTGGTTTGCTGTTTGAAAGACAAGTGGAAGTTAAAGCTAAGGCACAGACTTGGTGCTTGGCCCCCTCAAAGAGCCTGTGAGGTTTTTGCTGTACGGACTCTGCTGTAGCTGGTTTGGTACCTGGATGTAAGCTGTGGCTGTCTGTGGGTTACACTTAAGAGGGGTCCAGCCAGATTTTCTTTGTGACAGCTCTGGGGAGTGGGGAAATCTAGAGAGGAGAGGGGCAGGGGGTCACTGCCCAAGGGGGCTGGGCTGTTTCTGTATGGAAAGCCAGGGCAAGGTCATCCCTTGCAAGGACTTTCACCCTTTTCTTCTCTTTTCTTCCCACCTTGAATCTCAGAGGGCCATGCAGTCACATTTCCTGACAGGCAGTTGCTTCCCCCTATGGTGATGTTGCATGGCCTGTGTCCATGCAGCACAGGCAGACTAGCAAATTGGAACAATGAGATGCAAGAGGACTCAAACAGTGATGCTCTATAGGTGCCTATCCTCCTCTAGGCACCCTGATCCTCTGAAAGTGGTACCTGTGGGGTGTGGGATAGGTGTAGGTGAGCCAGAGCATCGTCCTGAGGGATGATGCCCCTTTTGACACTGGAGACCATCTGTTTTATCAATGCCTCCCTCTGATGCTGCTCTCCTCAATCACCATCTCTTCTCAATACCTACAGGTTTATTGGGGCTCCTCAGTTGTGCTAAGCCCCCCCACAACCACACATACCTGGCTTAAGTGGGGGCACCTCCCACACCTTTGGGTCAGTTTGGGTTGTGTCAGGCCCCAGTGGCAAGTGTAACTGCCCTCCTTCCTCCCTTTCCCTTTCCTCCTTGCCACTTCCCCAGCTGCATCCATCCCTTTGCCTTTGCTGGGGAGCAGTGCCATGGTGCTGCCTGCAGCACCCCAGCCTCCTCTCCATCGTGCTGCTGTGGTGTCTGCTCCCCAGCCTGTGCCCACCACGCAGCCCTGGTGAGCCCGCACGCTGCCTTGCACCATGTCCATGCTCACTGACAGCCTTCATCTGCAAAACAGCTTGTTCACTTTGGATATTAACTTTGTGCCTCTTTTTCTTTTCTCTCTCTGTCTCTCTTATGTTCTTCTCTCACCACAGCCCTACTGCTTACACAAGGTAAGTGCTTTTTCTCCTTTCCTCTGGCTGCTCTGTCTCCCTTTTTGTCCGTTTTGGTCAGACCCCACCTTATTTGTGTTTCTTGTGTTGTAGACAACCCCAGCTCATGGTGTTTGTGTCTAGTGTCTAGTTTGTGTCTAGTTTGTGAACTAGTTAAGAGCAGTATAATTAAGAAAACAGCAGTGATTGATTGACATCCAAGAGCATTTCCCATATTCCAGATTTTTCCTTGCAGTTTGGGGGAAATGATCCAGACGGAGATGCAAAGAAACACATGCAGCTATGCCTGGTTTGGAGCTGTGGCTTAAGCCTCTCTTTAGGCAGCTCTGGTGCTTGGGTTGTGCTGATGCACTGGGGAAGATGGAGATTTCTGCAAGGAGGTGGCATTTCTGCAGTGTGGGACAGTGTTGCCGGGGGGGCAAGGGTACAAGGTTGTGCAGGTGTCCCCTTCCCACGGAGGGTCACACCCTCGGTGCCTTCACCCCTGTGCTCTCCAGCTGCCATCCTGGGGGGTCCCCAGTGTGCCCAGCACCAGAGCAGTACCACCAGAATATGATCAGCACCATTTCCCTGCTCACCCTCAGCTCTGGCTCTGCGCTCTGCATCTCCTGTCCCTGTGTCAGGATTTCATGTGTATTAATACAGAGCCCCTCTTCCTTGCCTGAAATTCCCATTACACTGGTCTGTCTTTATCCCACTGTGGTGCAATGTACTTCTAGTGTTTTGTTGTTATTCCTTCAATTCCAGATGTGATTACTGTTGAATTCCCACTAAAGAAGCATTTCTTGAGAGATAAGGGTGGGCATGCGGGGTGCATGAGGAGCTGGAAATCCCACAGGTTTGTGAGCAGAGCTGAAAACCGAAGCATTCACAATGCCTGAGCTGTGCTGCAAACCCAAGGAGCAGCATCTCCCATGCAGCCTTCAGTCCAGCCCCTTTTCGGAGGATGCCAAATCTGCTGCACAGGGGATGTCCTGAGCCCAAGGGCTGTTGGACTAATTAGAAAATTGCTAGTGGCAGGCAGAAATCCCCAGTTCCCCAAATACCAGCTTAGGGCATTTATGGAAAACTCCTCGGAATGGTTTGGATGGTTTCCTTTGTTACCTCTTCAGATGCGGGAAGACTGGAAATAAGTTGAGCTCAGCCTCCTTCCCAGTAATTTCATTGCTTTAATTCAGTAGCTGCCTAATTTGATCAGAACCCCTGGAACCAAATAATTTCTCTTTAAAATAACATAACGTTCCTCCCTCTGTTTTGATCCAGCCTGATTGCTTTTGGCAGCTGTTACTGGAGAACTTGGTCATCAGCTATGAAAAGTTACTTTTGGGTTGATCAGGGAAAGCCTCCTCTCAGTCTGGAGAGGGTCCCTGGGGTGCCCCCCTTGCTGAGCTGCCTCAGGGTGCCCTCTGTGCCTGTGAAGGGTGTTTGGCACCCACAGGTGCTTCAGTCCAGCAGCAGGGTGGCAAGCAGGCACATGCTGGAGTGTCACTCAGCAGCAATCACAGCTAATCAGCAGGGAGGGAAGCGACGTCCTCGTTTAGTCCGTGTCATGTTAGATTTAGGTTACACAGGCGCACAGCAATCTCGGTTAAAACTGCATTATTGAACGTTTCAGCGGGATCTGTCCCGTGCCTCCTCCCTTGCCTCCCAGAGCAGCTTGCACAGCTCTTCCTGGGCAGCATCCCCTTCCTGGGGATGTGTCCCTGGGACTGCTGGGTGCTCTGGCACTGCTTTCCAGCCCTGGGGCATTCCCCTGCCCATGGCACTGCCTTGGCAGGGCCAGCAGCTGCACAGCCCCCTCTCACCAGTGATCCCTTCTCTTCACAGAAAGTGAGGGTGCCCTGATGGATGAGCCCAAGTGACAATGCCTCTCTTGTCCCAAGAGCTCTTATCTGGGGAGAAATGAGGGATCCTGACTTTGGTCCCCCAGCCTTGCAGGGCCCTCCCAAGGGAAAGCAGGGCTGTGAAGTAACTGGGCAGGGCATCAGTTCTGCTCAGCATAATTTCTTCCAATTCTCTCTCTGACCAGACTTGCAAGGCTATGCAATGCTTGGCAACTGTTCAGGCTTCAGAGTGGTGTGGGATTGCTGTGGAGAGATTTGAGAGTCTGGGGTTTTTTTTAACCTTCTGTTTTGACACTGGCAATGACCTCTCTGTATATTGTTGATATAGGGAAATACTTGATACTAAAGTGCAAAGGTACTCCAGTTGTCCCTGCCTTTGCCAGCAGTGGAAGAGCTGCTCTCAAGGTCTTTCTAGCCTTTGCAGAAGTCACTGAAAGCTTTAGCACAGCCTTTGCTTGAAAATTCCTGGGCTCAAGTGATCTAGATCTTTAAAGGGCTGTGGAATTACCTAAATGGTAGGTACTTCTGTATCATAATTTATATATATTCATCCAGTTCAAAGAAAATATTTCTAAATATGTTTCTTTATTTATGCATTAAAACTCCCATGTCCACCTTGCAGTGGGAAAGACTGAGGAGCAGAGATGTCACTTGTCTGGCCAGTTAGGTAGGGTCATGTCAGCAGCAATCTCAAGGCATAGCCAGGAGTGGAATATGCTCAGTTCCCAGCCCTGTCCTTAGCCTCCCTCTTATGAATGTGCAGCATTTCCCAGTTAGCATTAAGGAATGCTGGGGCACGTACATGGGATGTATCATGTCTCAGAAATAGCTTTCAGGGCTAAGTAAGCAGATTCCTTACATTTTAGAAGGCATCCTAGGCTGCCAGGGCTTGTATGTGGGCATGTGCTTCTGTAAAGGGCATATCCATATGCTAATCTCCAAAGCCAGAGTGTCTTTTAGCCAGAAGTCTTCCCCACTTGTGACTGACAGCTTGACAGTGCTCTGGAGAGAAGAACTCATTCATTCTCACTATTTACTCTGTTTAGCCAGGATTATATCTTATTAAGCCACAACAACAACAAAAAATCCCATTTTAATTGTTGTTTTAATTTCTTCCTAGCAGCACAGTCCCCATGAGGGGTGACCTTCATACAGATAAATGCCCACTCCAGAAATGGATGGGGACAGGATAGCTCGAGGAGTGGGAAATGGCCTTCATAGCAATCTTCCATGAATACATTGTAGGTTTTAGTCCAATTTATTCAGCAACTGTCAGGGAATACAAACTGGTCCATGGCTGTTTGGTAGTCTGCAGCATTACCTAGGTGATGAGTATCTACCTCTCTGATGGTGTTACAGGGCCTTCCCATTGCCTGCTCCAGCTCAAAAGATGCTGTGGCCAGATTACACCATAGAAGTGGACTTTATCTAACTTTGATTTATAATGTGTCCAGGATGCCACAGGCAATATCTAGTTCCTGTTTGATCCCTCCCAGTCTGAAGGAGGTTGAGTGGGCAAGCAGTGTAAGATGTGGGAGCACTGAGCAGTGCTTCTCCCTGGAAGGAATACAAGGAGGAGGGGATATGCTTACAGTATTTTGAGCCCAAGAAATGGCCTGTCTGAAAGTGTTTTGCAGATCACTGCAGCTCAAGTCCTGGGATGGCCCTGCAGACACAAGTTGAGAGAGACAGCCTGAGACAGCCTTGGGGTGAAAACTGAGCAGTGAGTGTGGCAGGGACATGCCCAGGGCTGCAGAGCACAGCAGTGGCAGGACCATAACCAGGAGCTGCTCAGCCCCCTTGTCTGTCATGGCTTTAAGGGTCTGAACAAAGCAGAATGAGAGTATGAAGTGGTGTATCTGAGAACCTCTCCTTGCTTCCTGCACAGTCCAGCACCTCGTGGGTATCAGCTGTGGTATCAGCTGTGGCTGTTCTACAGCCCAAGCAAAAGCCTACTTCATCCTCATTCCTCCCACCCAGCCTTTGATTTTACCAGACCCATTGTCTCACCTGCTTGTAGCATATTCTCTCTAATTTCTCTCATTTTCAGATGCACTTTTGAAATTTGTTAGGTTTCTGTGCTTTGCTTTCCTGTTGCACGTTCACAAATGTGACTGCATTTTAATGAGACATTAAGGAATTACCTCCTTTCTCCCTTATACAAAAGCTTCCACTATTAACATTTCTATGAGGTACCAGCCTTTGATTTTACCAGATCCATTGTCTCACCTGCTTGTAGCATATTCTCTCTAAGTCTTTGGCTCCCTGGCACCAGGAGCAGGGTCCCTTGGTGCAGCAACTGGCACAGCAGCCCCAGCTTGCCTGGCCTCCCCAGCCTGTGTGTGCTCCTGCAGCCCAGAGAAGTTCCTAACACTCAGTGATAGCACATACCTAGGGGCCAGAGCAGACAGGGTCCAGGGGACCCCTCTCTAGCCACTTTCCCCTTCCCAGGGAGGAGGTGGAGGCAGCCCAGAAGGTCCTGGCAAGCTCCCCTCTCAATAGGCACAGCCAGACCTTATCAGGCTTAATTGGAGTTGACAACAGGGAGTCCAGGGTGCAATCCGCATTGAAAAGTAGGTACTGATGCAGATACAAACAGAAATCAGGCTAGTTAATAATTAAGCTGCAGCTTGGCAGCATTCACCTTGACAGACCTGACCTTCCAGATTAAAATCTGTCTCCCAACACACAAACCCCCCCATCCTCACTCCCCCTTACTTTGTGTTTTATTTATCTCAGCCCTTGGTAGTCTTCTTTGCAGGCTACCACACTGGGGTGATGTGTGACACACCTCACCCATCCTGTCTGTGCTTCCTGGAGGAGCCCTCCAGGACCTCAGCCCTACACCAGCCTGTGTGGGAGCATGTTCCATGTTTGCTGCAGGGATAGCAACCTCCTGCAGCCTTACAGGCAGGCTGGTGCACCCTGTGATGGCTGAAGTGCGGGAGCACTGGGATTGTTCTCTGCCATTGGCTTGTTTATTCCTTCTTGGCTGTTGGGTCAGTACACATAGGCTCAACTCAGCCCTCAGCATCCCATAGAAACAGGCAGACCCAGCAGGCCTGGAGCAGGCTTGGGATGGGATCTGGTGTTTTGCAGAGGTTCTGATTCCTGCCACAAGATTCTCACGTGTCCTAAACAGTAGGTGGGCAGAATTGGTGGAATCAAGTATGTGCTTCATATTGCTCTTTGAAGGTGCTCTAGCTCCCTGCCTTAACTGTATGGCAAGTATAGGTTTGGGAAAAAATATCAGCTGGGCTTCTAAATTTGTCCTTCCTGCCACTGTCTTAATTGCAGAGGACAGTCAGCAGCCTGGCATTTAGCACCTATGGGTCACTTGCAAGAGTGCATTGAACAAGATCCAGCGCAGTACTGACATGGGAGTCTTGGTTGGTTTTTTTCCTACATTAGGATGGAGCAGTGAAAATAAAATGGCAGCTTAAATGTTTTCAGATGCACTTTTGAAATTTGTTAGGTTTCTGTGCTTTGCTTTCCTGTTGCACGTTCACAAATGTGACTGCATTTTAATGAGACATTAAGGAATTACCTCCTTTCTCCCTTATCCAAAAGCTTCCACTATTAACATTTCTATGAGGTACCCATTTGGACATGCTCCCTGTGGCTGTTCTCCTGTGGTTTGCTTGCAGCTGACATTGAAAGACTTAGCTTGGCAGTCATGTTCAATCATCTGTCCCCACAGGATGCCCTTGGTGTGCCTCCTTGGGTGCCTGTGTTCTTCTGCCTGCGCCCCAGTTCACGTACACGTGGCAGAGGAGGTGACATCAGGGCCTCCATTATTCATATCTCTGTGGATGTGCTGTCAGTAGGCTGAAGGTCTCCGTGCTGGTCAGCTTGTCTCTTCACTCCAAATGGCTTTCCTAGGGCTTGAAGGTGCCTCTGGTGGCACTTAGTCTGCTGGCAAGGTGCCTTCTGGAACAGCAGGACTCCCACCACCTTCCCTTTGTGGGGTGTCTGGTCCCATGCTCACGCTAGCATCCAGCCCCTAGGCAGACAAACACTCTTGGACATGGTTGTGCTGCTTGATTTGCTCTAAGAGCTGCCTGGCAAGTGATAGCCTTGCTTGTTGAATCAGTAGGTGATCCACAGGTGGCTTGCAGAGACAAAAAAGCCATGTGCTCCAAGGTGCCAGGTCCTGTGAGCACAGGCATTCCCATGCAGCCTGCCCAGCCCTGGATGTGGCACACACTGAGAAGAGATGCAGGAGATCCTCCTCCTCTGGGAGGGATTCACATCTTGCACTCTCCTGCCTGGTGCAAGTGCATAAACTAGCATAAGCAGGATGCCAGGTTCTGGGATGAAGCTGTGTTGGTACACTTGCTATGGAGATCAGAAGGCTTGCTGCACTGCATGTGCCTACAGACCTGCCTGCAGTCCAGCCTCACCTAGAGGCACAACATTTGTGTGAGGCTCTGTGTTCTCTTAGCATGCCAAAGGCTTTTGTCAAATCAGTTAGACTGGGGACTCAGGTTTCATTGCATCATTCCTCTTGGAGTTATTAAGTGAGGAAATTCTGCCTGATATTCCTTATTTTCAGAGCATCTTCTCAGATTCCAGACATTTGTTTCCTGCACTCTGCAGCTGCAGCCAGTGTGCAGGAGCCTAAGGGACTGTGCTGCTGACTATGACCAAGCTTTTCAGATGTAGTTATCCAGGGAAGGCTGTGGAGAGTCACAGTGTCACCAAGTCAGGGCTTTGCAGCCCTGCTGGGATGGCTGTGGTGCTGTTGCTCAGTTCTGTATTGTCAGCACGTGTCAGTGTGTGCTCAGCTCATCTGCCAAGCGAGGCTTTGCAGAGCTGAGGGTGCCTTCACCCCTGACCTTCAGGTTATGGGAGCTCAGACAGATGCAAAGTCATGTCCTAGGTGCTATGGCAACTGATGTGTGAGCACCTGCATTTTCATCAATGGACACTGCTTGTCATCTTCACACACTCCCAACTGGAGGAAGAGACTGGACTTCCTCATTCTGTGTCTTAGAAAAACAAATGTGCATTATATCTGACTCCTTCTTCCACTGAATGTAAGTACTTTGAATCTTGATTATCATCAGTTCATGCCTCCAAGTGTAGTGTAAAGCAGAACATTTTCACAGAATCATGAAATCATAGAATCATTAAGGTTGGAAAAGACCTCCAAGATCATTGTAGTCTAACCTTTGATCAAACATATGTCAACTCAACCATAGCACTAAGTGCCACATCCAGTTGTTTCTTGATCTCTTCAAGGGATGGTGACTCCACCACCTTCCTGAGCAGACCATTCCAATGCTTAAATACCCTTTCAGTGAAAGAATGTGCCCCCTGCATCCCCCAGCATCCTGCAGTGCCCTTCTTCTCCACAAGTGCTGTGCTCCTCTGTCTCTGTATTTTTTTTCTAAACTTACGGGGGTTCCTAAATCCAGATGACACTGTCTTGGAGCTAGGCAGTGATGGTTTTGATGTACATCATTGATTTCAAATGATGGATACAACTTTTCAGTTTCTGTGATGGGTTATAATAAGGTCACCTGCCACAGGAGTTATGTTTTATAAACTCTGCAGGTGTTGCAAGGCTTACAGTCTTTGCAGTTAATCTAGCCAGGCAGATGAAGAGAGAAGTCAGAGTTTATAAATAGATTTCACTGGCACTGCATAATTTCTATGTGAGTTTTAGTGTGAAGTGTGAGATCTGCTGGAGTCCACATGGGATTAATCACATCTGAGGCACTACCTGGGCATTTGTAACCTCTGCAGGAAACCTCAGGTAACATCTGTCCCACTGCTTAGCCAGAACAAGAAGCTCTGCCTTTGTGATGTGCCCTTCCAGGTTCTAAAGAGCTCCAGCTCCCACTCCCAGGCTGAGCTGTGCCCTGTACTGCAGCTTGTATCCCTGACTGGTCAGGCACAGGAAAGCCAGGGGAAACCAGCCCCTTTCTTGAGCTGTACAGAGAGCCCATCAGCATGTGCCTGCACTTAGGCATGAGGGTGGAGGAGGAGACCTGGGCCAGGCCTGGGACACTCCCAGGGCACCCTTCCTCCTGGCTGGGATGCTCCTTCCCATCTGGGCAGCCAGAACCTTCCTGAGGCACCTTGCTGGGCTAGCTGGGTCATTAGCAGGACTGAGCCTGACACAGGGTCATCTCAGCATGCTGCTGACCTGGGGTCCTGGTTTAGTTTCCTTCAGGAGAAACTAAATATCGAATTACAGAAAGGAATATGTTGGAAGGAATCTTAAAGATCATCTGGTTTCAACCCCACTCCCATGGGACACCTTTCCCTAGGTTGCTCAAACACCACATCCAACCGGGTCTTGAACTTCCAGGGACAGGGCATTCACATCTCTGGAAAACCTGTTCCAGTGCCTTATCACCCTCACAGTATTATGAAAGGAAGGAACTACTTGTTTCATGTTACTTCTTGTTCATTTTTCCAATTCATGTGTGGCTTACATGTGGTTGTCACTGTGTGTGTCTGAGTGTTAGATCAAGCACTGAGTGGCACAAGGAACCAACCATGATTTTCTACCCAAAGGGGAAAAATAGGCTCTGTCTCTTGTTCATTCAAATCAGGGTGTCAGAAGTGTCTTAAAAGGCACTTCTGCCAAATGACAGAATGATTTGGTACCTCAATCTCCCCAAAACTGTGGCTGCTGCAGAGATGATGAGAGAGTGTGTGTCAACCAAGAGCACCAAAGCAGACTGAAGAAACATCCAAGGGGTTTTTTTGTTAATAAATTAAAAACATGTTGCCTATGTTCTTGGTGACTGATATTCAGAAATCTTGGTCCTTTTTTCCTGTGGTCCAACACCCCACTGTCCCCAACCTGAGGTGAACTTAGCAAGCTGTGAGGGGGCTGCAGAAGCTGCAGACAAGCCCCTGGTGCCCTGGAGAGCCAGGGCTGCTGCCCACAGCTTGGTGCTGGCCTTGCTTTCACAGAGGTGGCTGAGAGGAAGATGACAGTGGAGGAGGAGGAAGCCAAGAGGATTGCAGAGATGGGCAAACCAATACTCGGCGAGCACCCCAAGCTGGAAGTCATCATCGAGGAGTCCTATGAGTTCAAGGTCAGTCAGTGTCCTGGGGTCCTCCAGGAGGGGAAAGCCATGTGGCACTGCCTTGGAGAGCAGGACTGAGGGGCAGCATGTGCAGGGAAAAGGCTGATAGAGAGGAAAAGAAGTGTGTGATACAGTAAAGGGTGCAGTAAAGAAATGTCAAAAGTAGCAGCTGCTGGTTGGTGGGGGTGGAGGGAGAAAGGCAGGAAGGCCCTGATGGAAGCAGAAGAGGTCAGTGGGCAGGAGGATGCAGAAACAAAGCTGTCTCTGGTGAGGCAGGGTTGAGGGAAGAAGGAACCTTGTCAAGATTGAGGTGTGGCAAACAAGCTGGCTCTGGTGAGGTTTGGATCAGCCAGTCCAGGGAGAAGGTGGGCCCTAGTCATGGCCTAATCTAGCTGATAGGAGAGTGCTTGTGACACTTCCACAGTTTGGAAAGGGTCTGTGAGACCACAGGGCAAGATCATCCTTGCCCACTAGCAGGTGGTTTAATTGCTGTGCATCTTTATTCCCACAACAGAGCACCGTGGACAAGCTGATTAGGAAGACAAACCTGGCTTTGGTTGTAGGGACACATTCCTGGAGGGACCAGTTCATGGAGGCCATTACTGTGAGCGCAGGTGAGGACATCAGAAAATCCATATGCACATCCACAGGATTCATGCAGCCTGGAATGACAGCATCTCCCTGGCCAGTGATGCTCAGCTGTGCTGACCCATCAGCAAAGCCAGTCCAAAGAGCTCCTCTGCTCCAAATGTAGTGGGCTTTTGCAGGTACATTAGTGGGGAGCCCAGGGGATCCATCTTGTGGTGCAGAGCCCTGCAGAAGGCCAGTTTTCAGAGGCTGTGTCAGCTGGCAGTGCTCCTGCTGCTTCAATGATCTGATGAGCAGTGTACAGACAGCAAAATCCCATCCTGGCTGAGATCCTGGCCAGTGCAGGTAGCTCCTACTGGGAGATGTCCTGTCATAGCCAGTAGAGTTCCTGGGAGCAGGGAGGGTTACCCCATGAGGACTGGAGATGTTGCCTCATGAGGCAGCAGCTGCTAAAGGAAAAGGCTCAGAGACCTGCCAGCTGTTGCCTGATCAAAGAGCTCACTGGTTTCAGAGCCAGACAGCTGTGAGGAAGGTATTTTAGGCACATCTATGCCATTAATGGCAATTGGGCATCTTTCTGAACCTTTCCTTGATGGTTGGTTTGGCATCTGCCCCAAAGGGGTAGAGGAGGCAGTGGATGGCCCAGCCCATGCTCTGGAGCAGGAGGATCAAAAGATCTCTCCAGTTTCCCAGTTCTATTACTTTCCACTAGTTTTGGCCCTAAACATCATTAGCCTGTGTAATTTCTTCCTGCCACTCAACAGTGATCTCCACAGGCTGACCACCTCCTGTGTGACTGTCTGGATGGGGACAGGGCTGCCCTCTGTGGGTACAACACCCCACTGCCCCACTCCCCATCCCTCAGGGCTCTGGGGTGGCTGGGAGACATTCTTTCTGCAAAGCCTCACCCATCACTGAAGGACACTGAAGTGTGCCTCGAATTCAGTGTCATGGCCAGCACCACACCACCCTGTCCCAGTAGAGCAGAGTCCCTGGAGCCTTGGGGTGGAGAAGATAAGCAGGAGTGGAATGAATGCCAGGCCTCTCCCTCCGTGTTTGCAGCAGGCGATGAGGACGAGGACGAGTCTGGCGAGGAGCGCCTGCCGTCCTGCTTCGACTACGTGATGCACTTCCTGACCGTCTTCTGGAAGGTGCTGTTTGCCTGCGTGCCCCCCACCGAGTACTGCAACGGCTGGGCCTGCTTCGTGGTCTCCATCCTCATCATCGGCATGCTCACGGCCGTCATCGGCGACCTGGCCTCCCACTTCGGCTGCACCATCGGCCTCAAGGACTCGGTCACCGCCGTCGTCTTCGTCGCCTTCGGCACTTCTGTACCAGGTGGGGTGGCTGAGGGGAGGGGAGGGGGTGGGGTGGGGTGGGAGGTGAGTCCTCTGGAGATGCTCCTGATTGAGGGGAGAAGCTCTGCCATGGGATGGGCTTCAGGGTAACCTCAAAGCCCTGTCCCCAGGCAAGGTCTGCACAGTGTGATCTCTGAGCCTAGAGGGGATGGGGCACCTCTTGGTCTGTGTCCTAACCTGGTTGGTACCACACCTGAGCCTCCCTTGTCCCCCAGACATGAAGGGTTGTCTGTTTCCCCTGCTGGGCCCCCAGTGATTTCTCCTTCTCCTTCCCTCCTCCTGAACCCCAGACACGTTTGCCAGCAAAGCCGCAGCCATCCAGGACATGTACGCTGACGCCTCCATCACCAACGTCACCGGCAGCAACGCTGTCAACGTCTTCCTGGGCATCGGGCTGGCGTGGTCAGTGGCAGCCATCTACTGGGCGTCACAGGGGCAGGAGTTCCAGGTGTCAGCGGGCACCCTGGCCTTCTCCGTCACCCTCTTCACCATCTTCGCCTTCATCTGCATCAGCGTGCTCCTCTACCGCCGGCGGCCCCACCTCGGCGGGGAGCTGGGCGGCCCCCGGGGCTGCAAAGTGGCCACCACGCTGCTCTTCGTCAGCCTCTGGCTGCTCTACATCCTCTTCGCCACCCTGGAGGCCTATTGCTACATCAAGGGCTTCTAGGAGGGACGGTGCTGCCGGGGGAGGGACCCTCCTCCGCTACCTCTCCGGACACCAGTCCTGGAAGCGGTGCCACTGGCTGGCTGTCGGGGCTGCCACTGCCCGGACGGCCGGACAGCTGCCTGCCAAGGAGGGCAAAACCATCACAGAGCGGAAAAACAAAGAGACAAAACCCATCCAAAAATGGTACAAAAGAAAGCAACAACGGCAAGTGTTGAAATAAAACACGATAAACCCAGGCACTGACCCTATTCAATGAAATGATGAAGTTTCAACCATCTCCAAAGGCCACCTCTCCCATAGGGGATCATCTCCTTTCCTGCCGAGCACCCCACCACTGTAAGGAGATGTTTCCTTATTTTTACTGGTTGAGAATTGCAGAAGTCTGGTTCAGGAATTTGTGGGGTTTTTTTCTTTTTTTTTCTGTTTGCTCGTTGCTTTTTGGTTCTGGGGGAGCACGCTGTTTTTTTTTTTTTTTTTTTCTTTTTTACTACTTAATCCAAAAAATGTTAAAAATTTAAACTCAAAGCTTCAAGCTGCCGTCAGTGCTGGAATTGAACCATGTGTATTTCTGAAGCCACAAAAGACTGTGACAGTCAAAAAAACCTTTTCACTATTACCCGTTCCCTCCCCTGCCGCCTTCCATTTCTTTCTTTTTTAAGAACATCACAAGACTGATATATTTTTAATACAAACACAGACACACAGTCACACACATTTAGTGACAAAAGCTGGAGCATGTAGCATCTCAATCACCTGCCTGGGCTAAGAAAAAACGAAGGAAAAAAAACCCCCAACCCTCTAATACAATACGTGTCATGTATATTTTGACTATGGCATTTCTCTTTGTATAGTTAACTTTGAGCTTGTGGTACTGCAGGGAGAAAAAATGATGTTCATTTACAACTGTTAAAGAAATAAAACATCCTGCCCTGGGGGGAGCAAGGGGGACAGGAAAGCAGCACTGTCTCCTTGGGATGGTGGTGGTGGCAGGTTTTCTGCGTGGTCCTCCTGCTCAGAGGTGGAAGTGAATTCAGGAAAACCTGGAGAGTGTGCCCATATGTTCCCAGCACCATCCCACCCAGAGCTGTGGCGTGGCTGCCCTTCCATTCTGTTGGTGCCCCATTTTTCACAGCACCCACACCTCGTGGTCTCCAGGCCACTGACAGGTACGGGCTTCAAAACTGCCACCCACGTCAGGACTCCTACATCATCTCAAGTACCTTTTAGGAACACCAGACAGACAAAAAAAAGGCATCATTTTAATTTGAAATGCATTTCTTTTTAAGGATAAAGAAGAAAAAAACCCGCCACCATGAGAGTATGTCATGAGTTACATCAACAGCTGCAAATTGAAATGTTGGGTTGGTAATAAAATAAATAAAAACTATACCTATATCTATATAAACAGTGCTATCTAGAAACATATTTCTTAATTGAGAGCCCTGGAAGAGAATGTTAAAATCCTACTCTTTGTAAAGTGTTTTTTTAGAAGAAGATCATTTCTTCTATCATGAAACAGGTGCTGTAAAAGGGAACCATTTTCCTCAAGTTCCCTAAAATAAGCCAAACTTTGGGAGGCAGCAAGTAAGAGAGCAGCTTCTAAAGGGTACAGTTCTGCCTGCTCCAGTGCTTTTGGCTGCCCAGGGAGACAGGGAAGAGGGGCCCATGGGTTAGGGAAAAAGCAATGGGAACAAAATTATCATGGACAAAAAGAGATCTAACATTATAGCAGGTGACTAGATGGAGGCAACGATGGTTCTTAAATCACAGATGGAGTATTTATTTTCATACAAAGTGTTTATCATATATCTATATATAAATGTGTATACATGAGGCAGAGGGATCCATCTCAGATGAGCAGCCAGAGCTTTGTTGGTGGGAGCCCACAATGAGTGGAAGCTATTGGGTTTGAAGCTAACAAGCATCTGACATCCTGCCTCCTTACCCTCCCTTTGCCCTCCCTTTGGGGCGTGCCTGACAAAGGTGGGACAGAGACCCCGAGGCCAGGCTCCCACCGAGCTGCTGGTCCTTCTGGCTCCAGTGGTGCCAGCAGCCACAGGAGCAGCTGCTGCCACTGCCCATCAGCTCCAGAGCTCGTGTCTGTGGCACTAAAAGAGAAATTACCAGAGTCCCCAAATGATTTTTGTGGGGGTTCAAAGTGCAGCTCTCAAGGGGAATTGTTATTGTTGCTGTTTTTAATTGTAACATAGAGTCTGTTGAGCTTTTATTTTACCTGTGCCAGCATAGCCATCCCTGGCTAAAGGCCAGCCTGGGGCGCTGCTGTGCTCTTCTTCTGTGCTTGTGCTGTATCCACGGTGTGCTTTTATCCACTTCCTTCTCCAGCTGCCTGCAGGGAAGGGGTGTGGGGGTAGGACTGGCTGCCATGAGGGAGCTGTGTGGGGCCCCTGGTGCCCTCCATGCAGAAGGGTGATCTGCACCAGGCTGACATCTGTGGCATGTTCCTTTTATTTTTTTTTTTTACTCCATTAAAAAATATGCAAGCTAAAAAAAAACACAACAGGTTTGGTGCCTTTGGGGATTTTTTTTTTTTTTCTGGAGCTGTTGTTTCATTCCTGGTCTAGGTATCTGCTTGCTTCTGTTTGCCTTGGAGCACCTGCCTGGACTCGGTTGCAGTGGCTCTGGCTGGTTTGCTGCCCCACCCCACCACCCCAGCCCTCTGGTTTGGTACTGCTGGGAGGACCCTGCAGCCCTTGCCCCTGTCCAGCTGGCAGAAAGGAGGTTTTGCTGCTGTTTCTGTTGCTGCGGGTCTTTCCCCTTTGTTTTTCCCATCAGCTTCCCATGGCAGCCTGCAATAACAGCTGCTGGCCCCTCCCAGCAGCCTTCGTGCTTTGGGCTGCACATCTTCCCTTTCTGCCTCCTCCCCTGCAGCACTGCTGTGGTTGAGACTAAATAACACATCCTGACATCAGGAGGGAAAAGCCAAGGGGATCAAAGGGCCCACCCTGGTATGGGGATGTAGTCTGAGGGCTATGCATGGTGTGGGGCCAGTGGTACCTCTGGCTGCCTCCCCATCACTGCTGCCACAGAGGGCACCCACAGCACACCACAGGTTTTGCTGTCCTGGTGATGCTGCACTGCATGGGTGCTGGTCAAAAATCAGCCTTTGGGTAAAGAAGAGTTTTGCAAAGAGACACTCACCTGTCCCCCAAAAGCTCTCCAGGAGCTGTGTCCCAGTTTTGGCCAGTAACCATGTGCCTTCTCACCCAGTGTCATCACTAACTGATTTTTTCCACTTGTATTTGGACACCTGACCCTCAAAATGCCCTTTACAGTGGCTCTTGAGCTAGCACTGTCCCTACCTGCCCTCTGAAGCACGGGGGCAGCTGGTGCAGCCCATAACCCCAGTCTCCTATCTTTGCCTGACAGCACAGGGCCCACTTACTGCAATCCAGGGGAGACTGGGGCTTGGGCACTTCACAGTGCAATGCAAAATGACCAGGTGGGGTGGAAGAATTCCTGGTTGGCCCTGGTGCAGTAGCAAAGGCAGCCCTGGCAGAGCAGCCATGGTGAGGCTGCCCTGGACATCGCTTCCTTGGGCAGCCAGAGCTTGGCAAAGCCACAAGAGACCTCTGCCCTGCTGGGTCCTGCACACTCCCACCCCTTCCACAGGCATCTGGGGTCACTGCCACCTCTGGGGTCACTGCCACCTCCTGCCCTGCTGGACAGCTCCTGCCCTAGGAGAGCACACCTGCTTCTGACCTGAGGGGAAACACACAAGTTCCAGCTCTGCCTCTGGCTCATTCTCTGACTCCACTAATGGGACCAAGAGGGGTTTTGGGGCCCTTTGGGGCTGGTTTGGTGCCACTGCTGCAGAAGTATCCTGGTCCCCACAGGTTCTGAGGCTTAGATCCGAAGGGGGGCAAGCCAGGGAAAGCTGGGATGAGTAAGAGAAGTGTGCAAGCATCAGGAATCTGCTGTGGTACAGTACAGTGAGACATGGAAGTGTTTGTCAGAGACATTGAGCAAAGGTTTTAAGTTAGGAAGAAGGCAATTGCAGCACGTGGTTTGGGTTTTGTCACCTTTCTGGCAATTACTTGTGGAGAGCTAGGGAAGTGCAGGAAGCAGTCTTCCCCAGTTACCTGCAGCTGTACTGATTACCAAAGAAGAAACATCTGTGCCTGGCCAATCAGTTTACAATATACAAAGGAGTAGGTCAGCTTTCCATCATGCACAGGCACTTGTAGTTGGAGATGCAGAGAGATCAGAAGGCTCTGCTGAGAGGAGCTAAAGGACAGGTAAGGTAAGATGATGTGTGGGGGATAGTCAGGGACAGCTTGGGGTTAGCCAGCTATGCAAAATGAAAGAAGGAGTTAGAGCTATGTGAAACTCAGTATAAGCTGCTAATAGGAGAAATGAGTCAAAACTAACATATAAGAAAAGGAGACAGAGTTGTATGAGAATAGGGTCTGTAGAAGAAAATGTATACTGTTTGTGAGTGAAGGCTGGTAGGATATGCAGTAAAAGGGCCAATGGTGTTGCCAGCCTTATCTGTCTTGACTTAGCTGTGACAATTGCTGTGGTGATCAGGACTCTTCTGGACAAGCTCAGACAAACCACAAAAATACTCTGTGATGCATATTTCCTCTGATTCCGTGTCTGGGATTTGTAAATCACTTGACCCAGCATGGAAGGACCCCTCCACTACTCTCCATCCCTGAGTACCAATGGGATGCCTCTTCCCAGCACCATCTGCAAGGAGAAGCCCCCACCAGCTGCACGTGCCTTTTGAGGCTTCAGCTGCTGCAGTGGGATGATGCCTACCTGCCTGTCTCACCAGCACAGCCCTTTGCTTTGGGAAAACATTTTGGAGGACACCCAGTATTGTTGTACCTGGAAGCTGGTGAGATAAGCTAGAGGCAACAAGACCTTTGTTCACCTCCTGGCAGCACAACAGGACATAGGTGTAGATCTAGATGGTAAAAGAAAGGCATCCAAGAGACCTGGTCATGCTTGACTATGGTCTCAGTGTAGGAGCCAGCCTGCACAAATGGGAGCAGCAGTTGCTCAGCCCCAGCCACAAGCTGGAAAGCACTTGTCACCAAGAATAACCTTTGGAGTATTAGATGGAAAAATGTTTTTAATGACGTTGTCATCTGTGTGCTGTGCCAGCAGCAGCCAGCTTGCTGATGACAGAGCTGTGTGTGCCAGTGCTGCTTAGTGCCCAGCAGAGCACACAGTGCTCCCAGCCTGCCTCTGTCCCAGGAGGGGACTAAGCACCTCCTGGTACTTAAATGAGTCATTTAAAATACATAGGTAATTAACTCCACGAGTGGATTTATCCCTCCTCCCTGCTTTCTCTTCACCCAGGAGCTCTGGGCTTTGCCCAGAGGTAGGTGGCAGGGGCAGGCCAGCCCCAAGGCCCCCAGGGCATCCCTGCAGGTGGGTTGGCTCATACTTTTGCCCCACTGCCAACAGCAGATGCCCTTGGTGCCTTTTCCACACTGCACTTACCCATGTGGTCTGGGTTTGAGCTTAGACATGGAGTGTAAAGGCCTGATGAGGTGGATGAGCTCAGCAGATGCTCCCACTGCACTTCAATGTAAGCACTCACCCATGTCCCAGGTTGTACTATTGCCATGTACATGGCAAGCTTAGTGGGAGCTGTGGCTAAAAGAACAATCATGACCTGCCTAGTACTCATTGCTAGGCATGCACTCAGAAATTGGCCCAGTTTCAAGGGAAAAATTAAAAACTTCACAGGCCTAGGAAATATATTGAAATATGTGTGAAATTTGGGTGAATTAAAGAAATAAACCCTTCAAAGATTATTTTTTTTAGGGTGCAAGTTATGAAGTTAGGAATACCTTTCCAGGAAGATGCCTCTGATGTTGAAGAGAATAAGCTTCTATTACAGAAACAGTGGTCCCATTCCATGGGAATTATGAGTACAACCTGTATGTATGAAAAAGCTGTAGGGGGAATAATATCTCAACACAAAAGCTTCAAAGGTATTCTCAGAAAGTCCCCATGGCACATCCTTGGCACTAAGGATGTACATATTGTACAGAGCACCTTTGTGTCTTTATTAACACAAGGAGTGTCCAAATAAGCTCTTAAAGCTACCAAAAGAGATTTGATTGCCTCTTCTTATGGAGCATCTTGGGCAGAAACTAAAAGCAAAGCCAAATGCAGGGTTTCTGTTGGCATTGCTCTCTTTTTTTTCTTCTTGTTTGATTGACAAGGACACAGAAATCAGCTCATTGTTATCCTTATGGAAAGAGGACTTTTTTATGTGGCACAGTCCTTCAGGTTCTCTATATTCTCTTTTTCCAGCCTCTGAGAAGCCACTTGTACAGGATTGCTGCCCAGTGGGTCTCACTTTGTGTTTGCACACTCTCACAGCTGCCTCATGGCAGGTCATCCCATGTCTCTGCTGAAACTCTTCCTGTTGACTGGGACTGTTTCTTCAAATTATCAACCATTCACATCCTCCATAGGTGCTGACAGGCCCCTCCCCCATAGCCCAGTACCGCACCAACATTGGATATCACCAGGAAAATGTCTAGCAAAGCCATATCCAAAAGTTACTGCAGAAAATAGTGAATAGATCTGGGTTCTGGACCATCACTGGGAAGATTCCCCAAGGAAGCTCTCTGACTTTGACACTGAACTCAACATACTGTCAATCTAAATAGGCTGCAGTTCCTGGGTTTGCTTACAAGAATGTCTCCTGGGACAGTGCCAGAAGCCTCTCCAAAGTCAAGACATATCACATCTAGTGCTGTTGCCCCCAAGCCAGGAGGCAACTTATCCTGTCAAAGAATGGAATCAAATTAGTTTGAAACGATTTGTCCTTAGTGAAACCTCAACGAACCCATTCCTGCCATTTATTTACAAATTTATAAATCTTTAGAGGATAACTGGTCAGTAGCTTGCTCCTTTAGGTTTTCAGACAGATATATCAGGTCTGTAATTCTCTAGGTTTTTCTTCATCACCAGCTAGGTGATGTTGCCATGTTCTCTCTAAGTCCCCTGGCAGCTCATGTGTAGTCTGCAATGCTCCAGCACCCATCCCACAGTTCATATTTTTATTTCTCATGCTTCAGGCTGTTGCAGAGCTCTTGATCCACTTTATTGATCTCTGCTTGCACTCCATTTCTCTTGCAGCAGGATAGTTTCTTATTTGGACTATGATTCCTTTTATCAGCCCCCAGATCTCTTTTATCATTTAGGACATCACAGATCTTGCCTATGAATTTTCTGAATTCATTTATATTTGATGTTTTGGTTTTTTGGAGTCTAAGTACTTTAGATTAACTCATTTTACAAAGGTCTGGTATCTAAGTGCATTTTGAGGAGAAATATCCTGCAGCAAACATCCTAACACTGTGTTAGAGCCCACTGCAGAAGTCCAGGCTCTTGCTAATACATCCCTTGGGGTGAACTGGAGTGAAATGACACTGAATGAGTGGTGTTTGCAAACATACACATGTAGGGTTTATGGTAGAACCATTTAGTTGGACGGTAAAACAGCCATTTTTCCTATTGTTATGGACAGTAATATGGCAATACAAAAGCAAAAAAAATGCCACTTAAGAAAATGGGTAAGAAAGAGAAGGAAAGGATAAAAGTAGGAAGGTCACCTGTAGGCCTCACAATGAGACTTGGCTGTTGTAATTTTCATGTCTCTTGCCAAAGTGGTGGTTGCAGACTGGATCCATTGTGTGGTGGGGGAACTCCCAAAGAAGTGATGGGGAGAAATCCCCTAAAACACAACATCTGCTGGGTTTATATTCACTCTGGTTCAGGTAGGAACACCTAGATCCCTCCTCTGGGACAGAGAGTTTCAGCTGGATGATGTAATGTTGTGGATCAGTTCAGGAGTCTCTGACACCTTCTAAGACAACACAGCTGCACTTAACATCAGGGAGTTGAGTCTACTATGGCCCATCAGCAAGACAAAAACCTTCAGGCTATGTATGAAAGTCCTGGTACTTCCCCAGCTGGGGAGTTATCACAGCTGAGTTCCCTCGGGTAAGGACAAAGAAACAGGACCCTCCTCACAGGGTCTGCCTCTTTCCTTATCAGAGAAGAGCTGACACAGCACCTGGCTGAAGAGAGAGAGCTATTTCTGAAGTGACTTGGATGTTCCCACTCTGAGCTGGCAGCTTGTCTCAGTGAAAGCTGTGTGAAGGTGGCTGAGGCTGGATTGCTCACCTGCAGCTTGCCCCATGAATGTTGGAGCCATCAGCATTCCAATCTCTCTTCCAGTATGACTAGTGAAAACATTTTTCTCCCTAGACCTGGGACGACTGGACAATCGTATACCCTTTATCTGAAGTTCCTGTCACAGTCCAAATTCCAGTTAGCTGGAATTCTTCAGGCATATTTGGGGAGGGGTAGACTTCCATGTTCACAAATGGACAACAAGGTTTCTTTGCAGTCTCCTAGAGTATCCTCTGATTATTTTTGCAATGTTTAAGCCATTAATTTGAAACAATTTTAACAGCTCCAGAGATGCAAAAATTCGTGTGGGGCTGCAGGTGAACAAATTCAGCCTCAGCCACCTTCACACAGCCTTCCCTGAGACAAGCTGCCAGCTCAGAGTGGGAACATCCAAGTCACTTCAGAAATAGCTCTCTCTCTTCAGCCAGGTGCTGTGTCAACTCTTTTCTGACATGGTGAGGCCAGCAGGAATCACTTCAGTGGTCCCAGCCAAAATAATGACTGAGGGAGATAGCAGTGGCACTTAATGCTATGCAAGGCCAGAGCTGTGCTGTGAAATGGGACACTGGACAGCTCTGTCTCAGCTGAAGACCCTCAGCCCAGTCCCAACATGCTGAAAGAAAACATAACGTGGAATAAATGTGCATTTATGCTTTTGCAGAAGATCGGATAGTAATTGTAGTTTGTGCAACAACACACAGCAACTCCTGGAGTGCATAGTCAAGGTCCCTTTGCAAAACAAAACCCACCATTAAAATCAGTAAGAAGTCCTGCAGCAGAATTACTAAAAGCATAATTGCTTCCCAAAGTAGTCAGTCTTGGATTTTCTGGCAAACCCTCCATACAAAACACTTGCTGTTAAGACTCCTGGTTTCTAAGGTGGCATTCTTTCAACCCATTTCCTATTCAATGTCTTTTCCAAACTAAGGAGCATCACTTCTGCAGATTGTTCTGTCCAATTTAATATCAGCTTTTGAACAGTTTCCAAGGTATTTTGCCTGAAAGGGCTTGTGAGGGCTGGCTGCTGAGAAGTCAGAAGGTCAACATTCTGCATGTCCATTGTGTTAGTTATGTTACAGGGAAGAGGAAAAAAGGCAGGGGGAGGAGCAAGAGAATGGGAGTATCACTGCTGGAAGCAGAAGCAAACCCTTTTTAGTCCTTGTGACTTGGCTACAGAATGGCAGGGAAAGGGTGCAGCCCTCTTAAGGTACTTTATGTTGACTCCAAAACCAGGAACCATGGCCAAGGAATTGGTCTTTTCTTTTGAAAAATAGCCTTTTCCTGTTTTTAGTTAAGTTTTGCAGAACCCCAGAGAACAACTACTTCTCTTCCCTTAGCCCAAGAATTTCTAATACAACTTGGTAATACAATGAAATTAACTTGGTTTGCCAGTTCATTCTTGACAGATGCACATTGACTGTCTAAGCAGGCTGAGCAAATTCACACAGCTGTCATTAAACCACAGAGATGCACTCTGGGGTTTAATTCAGCCTGGAGGCTTACACACAGGGGAGAAACCTCCCAGCCCTCCAAACCCAACCACAGACTGACACTGGACTCTGCAAGGAAGAATGTCCCCTTCCCTCTCCTACAGCACAGTAGGAATAACTGGAAATCAAGATTCAAGGAGTAACCACCACAAGACACTGGAGCAAAAGTTATCTATTTTATTACAAAACCAAAACCAAACAGATGCCTTTCAGTTTAACAAATTTGCCATAGGCAGAAATGCACTGGGGAGGGTAAGTTCATTATAAACTCAGGCTATGGAAAGCAGTGCCTTCACACAAATGAATCCCACTGTAATGCAGTTTCCTACAACACACTATGCCCTTGGAAGATCAGCAAGAAAGGAAAGATTTTTTACTTCTGGCAGGATGAACAGATGACTTGGACTGTCAAGTCCTGGTTCTCTTCTCTGTCCCAGCCATTTTCAGCTATCATTCATAGTAGAGCTGGAGGGGCCCAGGAGCACTTTGAGGATGAGGAGACACATGCCCAGGGTCTGCTTTCAGACACAACATTGACACTCCCTGTGTCCCAGCTTCAGAAAGATGCTACTGATGCAAGGCAGAGCAGGAGATTGCTTACAACCACCAGATTAGGACAATTTGGCCTAGCAGCCAGGTGGAATGGCAATCAAACCAAGAGCACAGGTTGTTGGACAGCTCATAGCAAGGGCTGTGCCAATCAGGACCAGTATGGTCTGCACAGCCCTCTGACACAAACCCAGAAGAAGTAACCTGACCTCTGCCTGGATGTGACACAGTCATGCTGCTTGGGCCTTCCATGGCAATGCACAATGCCAGAAGCTGCTCAGAGACACACACAAATTCAGCAAGTCAGGATGCAGGGACTTGGAATTGTCTTGTGATAGGGAAAGCAGTGTAATGCCTGCTCCCTAATCCATCCACGAAGTCAGCCCTGGCCTAGCAACAGGAAACACCCAGGAATACCAAAGTTAACCAACAGCAACCCCTTGTTTGTCTTCCTTGAAGAACTGACCCAGTTTTAGTTGCAAACCACATGTGAATGCAGGCCTTTTGGAGGGGAAGGACACAAGGATGAGAAAAAGGAGGTCAGTAGAAGGATTTATGTAACAAGCAGGACTGGTGACTGGCTGGTTTATTTCCAGAAGAGGCAGTGAGTTGTAGCAGCTCTGCAGTCCCCCCCACAATCTTGTTGGGCATTGCCCAGCCCCAGTGCTTGGCTGATAGAATTCCTAAAGGCATCCAATTGTCTGTTTCTGCTGGATATAACTATACATTAAAAAAACCCCTGACCAAGAAAGAAAAACCCCACCCCCAAAAACCCCAAACCACCAAATACCAACCAACCCAGCAGCCAGAATTTTAATTCCTAAAACTAGAATATTAAAAGGGAGAGGGTTTTTTTTTATACAGTTGGTTTCATTCTTTACTCCCTACAATAGGATTAGTGAGTGTGACATGGACATTTCTAACTATACACTAAACCAAATTATTTCAACACACACAAGATGTGCCCAGGGCATTAAAGGAAAAACAAAAACAAAGAAATAAAAAAAAGAAGAAGCAATTAAGAAGGTGGAAGCTTGCAGGCCAGAAAAACACATACATTCCATGTGAGAAACCATGAAGATTCAGCAGCAGGATCTGCTCTTGCTAAATGAGGATTTCTTTATTTTATGATGGTATGATGTATATTTCAGATATTCAGATATTACCAGAGGTGTTTTCAACCATGCCATATGCTTTAATTAGCTCCAATATACTTCCCAAAGGAAGAGTTATTACTACCCTTAAACAGTTATTTATAGAAAGGCTCACTAGTTTTTCTTTTCTTTAACTTTCCATTTTGTCAACAAGCACTAACTTACTGAATCAGGACACTTTTTTTGGTGATATATTCATCTCATGCTATTGCCATGATGACATGACAGAGTGAAGATGCTGTGTTGTATCACCTTTTACCAAAGCAACAGAGCCTTGAGGGATAAGTCCAGTCTCTACAGTAACCTGTATTGCTGTTTCAAGTAGTTGTTGGTGTGATCTCATATTAGCATGTGATTTCATCACCTTCACTACAGTTTCTTCTAACAGGTTCTTGGTCCAGAGATAAGTGGCAGAAGGATCACCAGGTCTGAAGTGGGAGGCTGCTCAGTGGTTGGAAATACACAAAGCAAAACACTGCATCTCCCATCACACTCTGCCCAAATCTAGGATTGCTCATATGGGCACCCCTGCCAAAGAAACAACTTTGGTAAAACTGCTAGTGGTTGACACAGCTCCTGTGGCCTCCAAGAACACCAGACTCCTCAATCCAAGGCTTTGCTGTTAGTGCTAATCACACCCCAGTGTCACAGTACCCAGGCACACCACTGTGCAGGAGGAGAGCTTGGATTCACAGCCACCAAGGACAAGAAAAGTCACTGCTGACAGACCTTCACCAGTGAGCACGGCCCAAGCTGTTGTGCTGAAACAAGTGAGCAGGCTCTTGGGGACCAGCAGCACAACTGTGTCTGTCTGCACTGACAAGTATGTTCTCTGCTCTTCAGCAAAGCACAAGGCAGGCTAATGCTGCTTTTAGCAGGCTTCTCAGAATGTTTATTGTTGTACAACATATAGATGAGCACTTTGTCAGAGAGGAAGATGCAAGACTTCACTCATTCTACTAGGCCTATGGCTCCCACATCCTTCCTGCAGCTTTAGATTCCAGAGGCATGGCACATCTTTGCTAAGCATGTTATCTGAGCATGAATAGCAATGCATTTGTATTTCATTTCTGTCCAACTTGCAACAGGTGCACAAACTACTTTTGTACATCCCTAATACAACCCTTTTCTATCCCTACTTTAGGCAGCTTTGCACTGCACCAATATTACATGAAATCTGTGCCCTCAAAAGCCCAATTGCCTGAGTTTCAGAGAGCTTTATGGTAAGAAAAGTGGTTCAGCTGCTCTCAAGAAGCATTTGGTATCTGGGGTGCTGTGTGCACATCTGCAAGAACAATTCATGCTGATACACTGGTTCCTTTCTGCATGGAGGTGCTGTTAAAGCTTGCCACTGAATGATGGTTTGGTGGCAGAAATGAATGCATTACTATAATCCATTAAATTCAAAGTGTCCCTCTAACCCTACCAGCCTTCAAAAGCAAAGGGAGGAACAGAACAGTGACTCCAACCCCTGTACAAGACAACTGTACAATTTACATATATATTTATATACAGTATATAAAATTCTTTGAGTCCCAGTGAACTCAATTTTACATCATCAGTAGCTGTTCCAATTTTTAAAAGTCATGATCCTGCTCCTCTCCACTTTCCAAAGTATTAGATAATGGCATTGAAAGGCAATTAAAAACAAACCCAAACCAATTTTTTAAAAGTGCAAATGTTCTGGGTGCCACTTCTGCTACACTGGATGTCGCTGATGCTCTGTGCTTGCTCACAAGCAGCAAGGTGTCTGTCCATCTGTCACTGGATCTTTTCTTCCTTTGGGTCAGCTCCTGCCTTCCCTTCTTGTCTTCTGCTGCTACACCAGGCGACCTACTGAAACAGCAGGGTGGGGTGGGCAAGGAGGGAAGAACAGAACAAGTAAGGGAAAAAGGCAAGTGAAAACAAAAAGAAACCTGACTGAGAAAGATCCAGTACAGCCTCTGCTGAAGCCATGGCCCCAGAAAGATGAGATCCCAAAGTATGCAGTGAGGCTGAAAACAACCAGGGGCTAATGAGACAGCCTTGCTGGAAAAAGCATTGAATGAGTCACATAGAGCCTTAGGGACTGACATATTTTTAAACACAAAACACCACTTTCCTCCCCCTCCTTGGAAATGGGCATGCAGTCTAGGGAAACAACTGGTCCACATGCCCTGCTCTGCTGTTCTGCCTGGCCCAGCTGATGCAGAAACCCACTGCTGCCAGGCTGCCCTGCCACCATCTCCCCACAGCCACAGCCAGCTGCCCCCTTCCCCAGCAGACAAGCAGGTCTTGGAGGCCTTTCTTCAGAAAGCTTTTGTTAAGCCCCTCACCAAAGGTTCTTAAAGAACCAAAGCTCTTATGGGATCAGAGCTAGAGCTCTGTGGATTAATTACAGATGAAAACAAGCTAAAGAGAAAGCAAAAGTAGGGATTTGGTTTTCAAAGAGGGGAAAGGTTACCTCACTGGGAGGAAAGGTCTCATCAACATGCCCTATCACAGGGGGAAAATATTTTCAAATGCAAAATAATTTCAAGTAGCCATACCCTGCAGTGCTCAATGACCAGCTCATAAAAACAGCAGATTGTTTTCCATGTCTGTAAGTGCAGTGCAGCGTGGGAGTGTGGATGACCTGTCCTAAACTGAGCACTTTGAGTGACAAGGAAGGGGCTGAAGCCACAGCAATTGTTCAAATGCCTCTGCTCAGCTTTCAGCAGCAGGCAAAAAGTGAGTACATACTCAGAATGGAGGACATACCAGGAAACTTAATATCATCAATGTACAAGGTGTAGTTGATCTTTATCTTCAGTTTTCTGTTCAGCCCATCTCACCAGGACCAGATACATTCCCCAGAAAGATAAGGAGGACAGCAAGAGGTATAGGAAGACTTCTGGCATTAAATTAATACACAGCCTAGGTCTACTCAACACAAAAAGGAGTCTAACCAGAATATGTAGGACAGCTATAGAACAAGTGGCAGAAGATATAGGCAGGGAAGAACTTCTCACTGCTTCTTACAATCCAAAATGAGAAGTACCCAACAAAACCATGAGGCAGCAAGTCTAAAAGCAAAGCAAATGATGTTGTTCATGTCTGATGAAAGGGTCCATGTGATTCAATGCCACAAGATACAGGGGAGAGCAGACCTTTACCCCAATAGAGAAGAGTCTTCATGGGAACTTGTCCATGGAATAATATAAACACAACAAATTACCTAAATTATTGCTTGATAGAAGAAGGAAGAGTAGGACAGGAGAGTAGTCATCCCATAGCTGCTTAATCCTATTCTAATTCCTTAGCAACATATCGTCTGCTCCAGCAAAAGACAGAGCTGGACTTTGAAATTATGCAATGGAACTGCATGTTGGAATATTTACATATCTTAAGACTTTGGTTTCCAGCTGTTTCTATATTGCTGTTCATGAATATAGGAGAATAGGGGAGAATGCATTCTACAATATATGCTTATCACAGGAAAAAAAAGAAAACATTTTGACAAGATACTCACTGAAAGGGTTAAGACCTTGTCTTTTTCCATTGGGCAAACTGCTCAGGCTACCTGTAAAATCCAAAAACCACATTAAAGGAAGTAAATGCCATGGCATGAAAAAGGAGCCTTCCCTTGTCTGTTGCCAGACAGCAGGGTCAAAGCACCCCCTCTGAGCATGCTCACAGCAAATCCTGCCAACAGGATTCACATGCAAAAGTCTAACCAATGTGCCTGGGATGAGAGATGTTAAATACATGGTGTTGAAGAAGCTGAGTATCATGAAATCCAGAGGTTTTGCATGGGCAGGAAACAACAATTAAAAATCAAACAGTGAAGGAGAGAAAAGAAAGGAAGGATGCAAGTAGTATCATGAAGTTTCCCCAAGCAAGCAAAATAATGCCATGTAGAAAGGAGGCAGCCAGAAAAGAGTGAGGGTACAGGCAATACAGACAGCCCAGGTTTTAAATCTTTCACTTGAATAAAACAAGTGCCTAAAATCAAAGACCTGGCAGAAGGGCAGAGCTGTGACTGCTTTGTGAGATAACAGGGACACACACCTTACACCAGGTGGAGCTCATGGCCAGGGCCTCTGCACTGGGTACAGACAGCTCAGGGATTACAGGAGCTGCTGAAATCCTGTCACCCTTCCTGCGAGCTGCTTCCTCTGATTTCAGATGAGAGATCTACTGGAAGTAGGAGCTCCTGCTCCCAGCCAGCAGCAGTAAGCCTATTGCCACCCTCCACTCCAGCCTAGGACTCTGATTTGTGCATGCACATGACCTGACAGCACAGCTCACTCTGCACATCAAGCACTCCACTGCACATGCTGCTCTGTGCAGGAACAAGGTGGGCACAAGCTCAGAGGGCAGGGGTGAGCTGTAGGAAGCCCCAAGGGCCAGGAGGCTGGGCTGTAAGATGGGAACGGAGCTGCTGGGAAGAAAAAGCTGGCACTGTCTTGGATAACAGTTCTAGTCACACTGGATTAGGCCAGGTGTCTTCCAAAAGAAAAATCCCCACGGAAACCTCAGCAGCTTTTTATAGGAAATTATTATTTCTCAGACATACTGAGCAGACCTTTCACCTTTTGGGGAGAGAAACAGCTTAATCTTGTATTCTCAACACAATACTGATGTCCTGATTCATACTATCACTAAATTTTATTAAGATTAAAGGAAAATTATAGCACCTCTACAGAGCTCCAAAGGGAAGTATCTGAACAAGACAAACAAAAGCAAGCACTGAACTAGTGTTTTTGATACTGCTGGGAACCAGGGAAAAAGCAGCCTTGAAGCCTTGGGTTTCTCAGGCTGCTCAAGGACAAGGAATTATAACAATGATTAAACACCTGCTAAAGACGTGTCCTACATGATATTTTGCAGAAAGCATGTTTTCAAAGAGGTGTTGCCTTCTTGGACCAATGAGCCTTTTCTATTCTGTTTTGCACGAACTAGTGAATATAAGTGTAGTGTTCCTTTAAATAAAAGCTCTCTTTTGCTCCTCCATTACATGAAGGACTTTGTTGCATTATCCTTTCTGCCACTCCTATAGCCAAAGTGCAACAAATCAGAGCAGCTCTTTTGATTCTAACCTAATAGCAATTAAATGTACTTTGAAATTCCTTTTTAATTCAGTCATTACCTGTTGGGGAAGTGTTGGGAGGAGTCTCCTGCAATTACCTGCTTACAGTTTGCTCATGGCCACTTAGATTGTTATTTTCTACCATCACTGGTCCAGAGGCCTTTCCCAGGTGACTGCTCTTTGCTACCTTCTCCCACACAGCATCTTGTGCAGTAATGATATAGAGCAACTCATTCCCAGCCTCCCAAGCATGCAGTTGCTTCTGAGGATAGCAATAAGAAAGACTCAAAACATCACTGAATGAAATCTGCTGTTCAGATTGTCTGTCTTCTTTTCCTTCTTTCTATAACATTTCCTCAGATTCAATAGAAAGGGTAATTCTGTTTAATTACACACACATACACTTTTTAATTAAGATATTTTGATCCTCTTTCTGGACTGCACTCTTGGCGGCTGGGCTCCACCTCAGACATCCTCCTGGCTGTGCAGCACGCCCAACACCTACCATCTGACAAGATCTTGGACAGCAAAGCAATCACGGGATCTGAGCTGGCAGGAGGGAACTTCCCTTCAGCTGGCAGAGGGACATTGCTGCTTATTCCCTTAGCTCCTCTTTGGGCAGGCACAAAATGCTGACTTTGTCTTCTGAACTTGGAAGAATATAGAGGTAAAACTCAACTCCAACATTTTTCAGCCAGCACAACTAGCATAAGCCTCACTCAGATCTACAGCCCTCCTCTCCAACAGCACTGGACTCCAATTAATCTTGGGTCCAGTAACTTTCCAGCAAAGCTTTACAATGTGTGTCTATCTCTTCTCAAGGATCCTGCCTTATGACTAATGCAGAGAGATAAATTTGCTCTTTGATCACAGATGGCTGCCCCCTTAACTCAGGCTGTGCAGACTACACTGAGGAATGCTAACTTTTAACAGGCTGTAAATCAGTCTGTTTTCCTTCCACAATTCCTCAAACAGACAATCCTAGATCAAGTGATGGCAAAGACTGTTTCTGGCATACTCCAAGCTAAAAGCCCTGCCTGCCTGTTCTGCCCCAGTTTAAGCAGCTATTTGCAAGCTTCTGCAAACACTCAAAGGCTGACTCTTATGTGACTACTCCATTCTGAGATCCAAGAATGGCATTTTTCCATGTAAATGGACCCTGATAAAAACAAGTCTGGTTTAAAGAGAGGGTCAAGAGATGTGCAAAGCAGCCACCAGACCTAGCAGATTTTTCAGCATCTTTTTGGGTCACTATAAGGATGGAAAAGAGGAAGGGTTTCTGATAGACTGGGCAGCTCTATTCCTCACTGGAGAACCACTGGTTGGCATTACCCACATATTAGGTTACCACAGGCAGGAAGAGAGTGCTGAGGAAAGGAAGACAGACACAACTATGCACCTTGAACAGATTTAATTCTAAACTGGAAAGAGTTCAGATCCAGGTTTGTCATTACAAATATCCCAGCTGAATCCCCACATATAAATCTTATTTGGACTCTCTAGGTCCTGAGAGGCACATACCAGTAGTGTGTTATCTATGCTCTATGCTTCCTTTAAGCAGCTCTAGTTCTATATTTGGATGGAACTGGCCACAAAAAAAAAACCAACAAAACACTGACAAAAATGCAGAACGCTTAATATCTGCTTTCCTCAGCATCTCAAATACTACAAAATTTGTATTATGTTTTACTTTCAAAACCATTGCAAGTGTTCAATTCACCTAGCAAGAGGCATACTCACCTGGAATGATGACCCACTTCATTGTAGTCCTTATCCTACTGGACACCCAGACAGGATTTGGAATATCTGAGCTAAATTCACTTGTAATGAAGTATATCAAGGGGAAATTGTAACCTTCCCTGCCTCTCTCCAACCCCTCCTCATACATGCTAGACCAGAAGAACCTTTCAAAGCTTTTGTTGAAACAGAAACATTCCCTTGAAAACTTTTGTTTCATCTGACTAGCAGTTTACAACTGAAAGTACACCATCAAAAAGGTTTCTAGCTAGCTCTTGCCTTGAACCCACAGTGACCTCAGCCCCAGCAGATCTTTGGAGGCCATGGTACAGAGAAAGAAACAGCAAAATACAGGGACTGAATACATGCACCTATGATTAGGATAAAGGAAAGTAGAGAAGGGGTAAGATCACAGAATCATAGAATGGTTTGGGTTGCAATCTCATTCCAACCCCCTGCCATGGGCAAGGACAACTTTCACTAAACCAGGCTACTCAGAGCCCCATCCAGCCTGGCCTTGAAACATTTCCAGTAATGGGGCATCCACAGCTTCTCTGAGCAACCTGTTCCAGCCCTCACCACCCTCACAATAAAGAATTTTTTTCTCATACCTAATCTACACCTACTTTCTTCCAGTTTGAAGTTATTCCCCCTCATTCTGTCACTCTTGTAAAAAGTCCCTCTCCTTCTTTCTTATAGGCTCCATTCAGGTACTGGAAGGCTGCAATTAGGTCACCCCAAGCCTCTCTTTTTCAGGATGAACAATCCCAGTTTTCTCAGCCTTTCCTCACAGCAGAGGTGCTTAATTCCTTTAATCATCTTGGCTCTCTGGGCTGGGAGTGCCCATGGCTGGGTCATGTCCAGCCTCTCACCCACCAGCACCCCCAGTTCCCTCTGGGCAGGGCTTCTCTCCATCCATTCAGTCCCCAGCCTGTGAATACCAGAGGTTCAGCATCCAGGTGCAGGACCTTGTCTTTGGTCATCTTAAATCTCATGAGATTCCCATGGGGCCACATCTTGAGCTTGTCCATGTCCCTCTGGATGGAATCCCATCATTCAGGCATGGCAGCTGCACCACTCAGTTTGGTGTCATCAGCTAATTTGCTGAGGGTGCACTCAATCCCACTGTCTGTGTCATTAATGAAAATAACACTGGTCCCAGTCTGGACCCCAAGGACCACCACTTGTCCCTGATGCCCATCAGGACTCTGAGCTGTTGACCTCCTCCCTCTGGATGTGACCATCCAACCAATTCCTTATCCACCTAATAATCCAACCATGTCTCTCCAGTCTGAAGAGGATTTGTGGGGAACCAGGTCAAAGGCAAAGGTACTGACTGTTTCTAAATTTAGAAGTTCTTATGAATAGGAAGCATAGAAAGCATGTCTCCTACCACTGCACAACTTCATGATTTAAAAAAGATCCATTACAAACTTGTTTACTGCACCTCTGGAGCACTCTCCCTCAGTTCCTTCTTCCATGTTTCTTCCATGTTTCTTCCTGCTCTCTGCACTGCCCCCTGCACTGCTTTTCAGTCCTCACCATCCTTTAACTTATCACTTGATCTTTGATCCTCAAGTCTTATCAGGTCTGTAGTAGGTATGTGGAGCTGTATGACACAACAAGATCAGAGCCCCTTTTTGACCACAGTCCTGTCCTCATACAGCACAAGAAACCATGAGAGGTCAAGGCTGTGTTCTCAGCAAACAGTTGGACAATCAGGCACTCACAACAATGTCTTGCTGCCTTCTTTCTCCTTCCCATAGGCTCAAAGTTTCAGATTTTCTTTCTTCTCTCCCTTTGATTTTTTCCTCTTCCATAAATTAAATTTTAAACAGTCAGTTGGCCAGGGCACCAGATTCCAGAGAGTCTTATTCCAGGCCAAATAGCAATAAAATTCATTTGGCATATTCTTCTTATTGGGAAGGTAATAAAATTAAGGATTGCTATTTTGGTATGTCATTCCTCAGTAAGGTACTGATGACTAAAAAAACACCTCCACAGGGCCAGGGAAGCTGAATGCTTCTCACAGTTGACAAGTAATGCCACATGCTTATTATGGTAACTAAGATGTTTGCAAAGCACCTAGAAAATGCAACTTCCCAACACCCAAATGTACTGACTCCCTTCCCACTCGTGCTAAACCTGAGAAAAGGACTAAGGAAAGATCAAGATGGGAGAAAAAAAAGCTATCCACCCTTCCCAACTAATGTGACACTTTTAACAACAGTTGTCTGCACAGCCAAAACACCTGCACAGGAAATTAGTCCCCTGGAATCTCCCTTTTTGCCTTCTCCTGCCAAGCAAGTCTGCCCACAGTCAAGAATGACTGATAATTATTGAATTTGGTTTGAACAGTTTCAATTCCTACAATTTCTAAAAATATCAGTTTGGTTCAGGTCCCAACAGATGATGAGGTGAAGATGAAAAAAAGAAGAAAAGGCATGAGGGTGGGTTGATTGCTCAGACACTAAACAGAAAGGAAAATAGGTTATTCACATGCTTTATTTCTCCCCCAGTCTCAAAGTATAATTTAAGTCTGAAAAAGGGCAACAGTACAGCCCTGTGCTTTCTTTCTGAGTTGTTCTCTTTGCATTATCCACTCTCCTGCATGCCAATTTAGCAATGAAAATAAATATTATTTCTGTTAGTAAACAGGGTCTCCAGAGAAGGACTGGGTCTGTGCTGGCTCATACATCATCCAACCTGCATGGCTGAGACAACAGGATCTTGTTAGCAGAGTATTACTCAGAGGGGACCTGATCTTAACTACAGTTTCCAAGGACTTCAACAGTACAAGCAGAGCTCTGGCCAAGAACTCTCATCTGTTGTCCTGTTTCTGTATAGTGCTTAGCACAGAGGTCTGTGATAGAAGATGGAGCCATAACACAAGTAACAAACTACATTTGCATGGCAGTGTGTTGATCCCACAAACCTTGGCACTTTTGAAACAGCTGGTAGCAAACGGATTTCTGAATTGGCTGTAACTCAGTTTTTATCTGTCATGCAAAAAAAGCTCACCTCCTTCCTTGCTGACTCCCAAACAGCCCTTCAGCTCCTGAAGGGAGATTGCCTTGTCCTTGTTGAGGTCACAGTAGTCAGTGAAACGCCGGGCGCATTTCTTGGGCTTGGCTTTCTTCTTCACGTAGCGCTTGAAAGGCTTGAGCTCCCGCTTGTTGATGTCATTGCTGCTGTTGTTGTCCAGCTGGCTGAAATACCAGTGCACCACTCGCTCCTCCAGTGTGTGGCTGGGGTCTGGCTCAGAGAACCTGGAACAGAGGAAGCACAGGCCCCAGACAAGGGGGTGCTCTCACCAACACTGTCCAGCACGTGCTGAGGAGCAAGAGCTGCTCATCGAATCGGGCAAGTGCTATGCTGTGTTCAAAGCAAGCAAAAAACACAGGTCTTCCAACCCCCTCCTTTTAGCCAGGCTCTTTTGAGACAGATAAACTTTTTCTAAAAATGTCCTTTAGCATTAACAAGTGAATTGCCAAGAGAATCTTGGGAGTCGGGTATCCTCAGTAGCTCTGGTTACCCACACACCAATTGTTGAAACTCTTCCTAATCCCAGAATGATCCTCATCAGAGGGCAAGAGACAATCTCCTTGGTCCTTTTCACCCTTGGGCTCCCTTTCAAGTTACCAGCAAGAGAACCATGAGTGTCAGCTGTCATGGTAGCTTCTGTGACACTAACTTCAGAAAGGGAACAAATTAATTTAATGCAAGACACATTTTTTATTTGAAAATGTCCTTGGCAAGATACAATATTCTCCCTGTATCTGTTTATATAATCTGAACTCCTCTTCTGTATTTTCATCATTTTTCATGCTTTTCACATAACTGATTTACACATAAGAGTTCCAAAGCAGATAAACACCACAAATCCATTAAAAGCAGTACTGCAGAGCTGGCAACTTCAGTTTGTTTCATTTCTTAATCATTGTGGTATTACAAGTTTGATGCTATTTGATTCATATTTTCTTTCTGTAGACAACAACAATATCAGAGAGAGAAGAAGAAAAGGAGGAACAGCAACAGCTATAGACACACAAACATAGAATGCTGCCTTTCAACATCATGCCATCACTGAACAGGCACTGGTATGCAATACCATTTAAGCAGTGTCTGGTGCTCTGCAGCAGCAGTGGGAAAGGGGTTTATTCCTCAGGGACACTGAGAACCAGGGAAGAAACTCTTTCTAAGCAAGTCTGTCTTTTCTCCATATGATGAGCATGCCAACAGAAAAAGCTGAAAAGAAGCTGAAATGAGGCTGAGACCTGAATCTTTTTTTCCTTCCAAGAATAAAGCATTTTAGTGCATGGAAATTAGTGGATAGGTAGTCAGACATGCTACACTGGCACTGATTGCTCTGACTTATTCCAGGAGACATATCCAGCTGCTGCATAAATTCCTTCCCCAGGAAGGAGAGAGGAACAGTTGCCTGCTGCAGGCAGCCAGGTTCTGGTGTGAGTTTGGGGCATTCTTGCTGATGGAGAAATACAGACCCAAGTACCCCATAAAGTGCTCTCCAAGACTGCCATTGACCTTGTTTCAGAAACTAGTAGGATCTATACTTACATGGTCACTGAATTTTTTTTTTTTTTTTTTTTTTTTTTGGGAACTAGGAGAAAGAAAATTCTTTTGACTTTCTTGTGTGACTAGTTTTGCCTTTAAAATGCAGCTGAAAAATACCTCCTCACACACGCTACCCCTGTGGCAAATTAAATCATTAGTGAGGGGGAATCTGCAGCATGCAGAAAGTGAGAACTGCAGTTTAGGTGGAGAACTGAGATCCTCATTAACCTTTTCTGATGGCTTTTACAAATGAGGATAGAAATTAGAAAGGTGGCCCCTATCCAGTGATACACAAATCCTTGCAATAAGTAAACACACACAGTACAGAGAGGCAGATTAACTGCATAACATTTTCCCCAGGGTTTTACTTGAAACTATTCTCTTCATTTAATTCTTAACTGAGAGGCAGACTGGCATTCAGTCACAGCATCTGGTCAATGTACAGTGGGATAACCACTGTGCAGGAGTAAAAAGAAGGGATTAGGAATAAGTGTGGCTTAGTTTGGAGAGCCAAAATACCAGGTAAGCACCTGGAATCACCTATAGACAAACAAAAATTGCAAAATTCCCCCCAGGAAGTTAAGGGAGTGTCCTGATATTCTAAACTATATGGAATGACAAGGATGACAGGAGAGAACAGAAACACATCCTGTGTCCTGTTTTTATGATATTTATTAACACTGCTATTGGCCTCTCTCCCTTTTGGGAGAGAAGCTGGCTATCATTTGAAGGTTAGCATGTTTCCAACAGCCTCAGAGGAGCTCTGTATTGCCAGGGGCAATACTCTGCCTTTGCTAAGACAGAAAAATAAAACCTGAGCTTTTGCATGTGAGATTCCCCTTGTTCACACCTTGGCTTGCCCTCATTTACAACTGGCCCACAGCTGGAGAGGCAGAAATGGAGAAAATAGCTGAGCATCTTAGAACCAATAGCAGAAAGACGACAGACAAGCTTCTCTCTACCTAATGAAGAGGCACTCAGAAGCAGGATCTTAGAGTGCCTCTTTTCCAGGGGCACACCAAGGAGGAGCTCTTATGAGTTGTCAAGAAATGCAACATGGCTCTCTTCAGCACTTCCACAAAGAAAATGAGGGACATTCGCAGGCTAATACAAATACATTGACTCATGAGGTGACAATAAATCAAGCTTTGCCATTACAAACATGCTGAGAGCCCATGCTGAAAACTGCAGCATGCTAATAGAGCTAAAAGGAATTAGTTTAATGGCTATGACTTTAGGAAAAAGGAAGATAAAGCCATTTCTGAGTTTTTATCACTTTCTGTTGGCTGGCTTAGCAGGACTGCAGTACCTGAGATGGTTGGTTGCCTGCCATCTCTGGTTGTTATCCAGAATCCCAGCACAGGAAGCATCCCCATCACCTCAGGGTGGCCATATCTCCCTGGCTCATGAAATTCCATACACTACAGAAGGATGAAGTTACAATGCCATATATACCTACCTTAACTTGGATCACTGCAGTTGCAAGGCACTTAGGCACCAGCCATGAATTAATGCAAGTACACAGCACTGCTAGGCCACCTAGCTTTGCTGATGTGCCATGACACCAGCCATGCCTGCTGGGCCAGCTCAGACAAGTCTGGGGCTCTAACTGCCCTGAGAGCACAGACCTGGCAATATTCCAGGGGACTATCCCTCCATTTCTTCCCCACACTATTCAAGAGAAGAAAATCAGCCCTTATTTATTGGGCCACCTCTCATTCAGACCATAAAGGAATCAAAAACCAGACAGAACAAAGCTGTCCTGTACATTCTCAATTTCCAACATCTCTTGCTCTAACACCAATCACACTAAAACCCACTGAATTCCAGTACCTTGCTTCAGTGCTGTAGCAGCTTTGTAAGACACAGTAAGAACACACACTACCAAAATGAAGAGAGCCTTCTTATGGTGTCTACATTACAACTGTACTTACTTTTCTGCCTAACTGTTCCTCCTTAGCACTCTGTGGCAAAACAGTCAGTCCTAAAGAATGAGCACTAGGGAAGAAAGGAGGTCTGTGTAAGCTGATTTTCCAAATCTAACCTGCTGTTGCTGGACTGCTTTTGTACACAAGCCAGCAAGTTTAGCTCAATTATGCAGCATAAGCCCACCAATATTCCAACAATGAAGAAAAGCACGGTCTGTCATTAACAGCCTAAGACAGCAAACCAGCTCTCAGCTTTCTCAAAAGTTTGTTTCCATCAAGTATTGTCTTCTCCAAGTAGGCTCTTCCTTCTGTATAATATTCTAAGAGCTCCCTCATAGCAGAACAGATGAGGCACACTTCCACAGAATACCTTCACATCATCTGGTGACACTGAAGAGCACAAAGAGGCTGTGCAAAACCACAGACATACACTTTTGTAAGCTGCACTGAATGCTGGATCAGAGAATGACTGCCAAAATATCAAATAAGCAGCTTGAATATGCACTGTGCATGCAATCTGTAATGCTTTTCAGCCCTCGAGGCCCCTTGTGAGAGAGGAGCAGCTAGCTCAGTGTGAAGGAGCAGGGAAGAAGGGGAGGAATATAGGCTAAAGTATACAAGAGCAACAGTGTGCAATCACATTGTGCCCCATAGAACTGTGCAAAGTGCAATATGTGCCATAAATCTTACTGAATAAATTGAAGTGCATTCCTGCCAAAGCTGGTCCTTTGCTCCCTGAACACTTGCAGCCCCACTGCACAGGCTGCATGGATCCACAACACTGTTGCAGTGTCAAGAAATCCTACTACTGCTTGGACAGAAAGCAAGGCTGCAATCTCTGAAGTACCCATCAGGTACCTGTTTGAAGACTTAGACAATCTATTCTTTTGTACTACGAATTTTATGTAGCAACATCTGCAGCTGAGGCAGAAGGACAGTAAGATCAGCTCATCATCTAGCTGGACTGCAGAGCCTATAAACCAGAGGGACCTGTTCCAGGATGAAAGGACCCTGATGGACAAGAAGCTGGTAGCAAATGCTACAGAGTAAAAAAATAAATTAGTCCAGCTTTCATTCCCAACACACACACAAGGTATGTTTGTGGTCAGAATGCCTAAAGGAGTTAAAGCTGTAAGTTTCTATGACTTGTAAATATTTTGCAAGGATTTATATACACATCTTGCTTGGTGCTGTTGCTGAAGGAAGAACAGCTGGAGAGTGACTGACCCCTCCAGTCAACAGCTGTGACAGCATTGATGATGTCCACCAAAGTGCCAACACTAAACAGTGGCAAGCAAGGAGTTTAACAAACTGAGGCAAAATTCAAAATTGTTCTTGCTCTGCTTCCACTTACTCCCATTTTGTTGTTCTTTGCAGCTGCCTAAAGTTAAAGTCTGTAACAGTGGAACATGGTTTGAATCAGAGAGGATTATTATAATGGAATTGCAAAAGGATCCTGTATTTGTTTTATTATTTCTCTTTTCCTGTAGTCAAGGAATCAAGAAGCCAACAAAAAACTAAGCTGTGTTCAGACTAAACAAAAGGGTACTACACAGTCCAAAATAATTATGGGAAATGTATAATTCCTCTACACTTAAAACTTATCTCCCCTATTACAGGCCAGTTTCTTTCTCTCTTCAGGCTAAGAGTATATGAAACATTATTCCAAACATAATTTTTCTAAAGATTATAGGATAAATAATTTAGAAGGTTAAAAAAATCACCTCCTTTCACTCCTCATAGACTGTTCAAAGACCTTCCTCTTACATGAACTCTCCTGTATCTTTAATTAGGCTAGAATTTAAGAGGACAAAGAGAAGCTGGTATCCAACTTCAATTGAAATGCAGTAAGACTTGAGCATCAACTTCCCTGCACTGTTTAAAAGTGTCAATCTTTATTAAAATATGGATTGGCTTCAGAACACCCTGGAGATATGCTGAGCTGTGCTTGCCTGCTTCAAACTGCTCAACCAGAGCATGAAAAGAAACCTCAGGGCCATTTTCTGGAGTACTTTTTAGGGCTATTACAAGGGGAATAATTGGTAACTTTGAATTAAGGGACTGATAGCTGCTGTGTTACATGATAAGGGAGGCTGTTGTAAGCTGCCTGTTTACCTTGAATTCCACAGGGCAGTAATATTTTTGCTGATAATGTAGCAAGCCATAATGCACTCATTTTGGGAACTAAAACTCATTTCTGAATTGGCAGGGACCAAAGAGAATTTCTTAGATAAGGGAAGCCCAAGCTGGGATTCCCTTTGATCTAGTTTAGTTCAGGCTCTGTGTAATATAACTATATCAGAATTAGAAAAGAGACTAAAATATACTAAAGCTAAGTCTAAATTTTTAAGTGCTGCTCTTGGTATATAATACTCACTTGTGAACAATTTCAACAGTTGACTTTTTTTTTTTTTTTTTCAGTAAGGATACCAACTACTGGCTAATAAACCAATTCCCTACAAGTGCTCCCTTAATTACTTTGAAGACATACAGTAACAAAATGTGCCTTGGAGTTATATAAACTTAAAATTAAGAATGAATTTTACCAGAGATTTTCTGCTTCAAAACTCTAAATGAAGACTATTTGGCTATTATGCTGTAATATAAACCAGGGTCATGAGGAAGGGAAGTTCTCATCTCATTTACATTATTGTAAAGCAAGAGTAACTCAATTAAAGTCCATAGCTTTGAACTTCCTTAAACAAGACAAGACCTATAAAGGATTACAAGGTTGTTTTAAGCATGCCCAGTTAAAAAAAAAAAAAAGAAAAAAAAGGAAAAGAAAGAAAAGTCTTATCAAGTTTTGCTTACATGACCTGCAAAAATCCAAGCAACAGCCTCGCTTTGCTGCTACTAGATTGTTTTTGGGGGCAACTTAGCACAGCTCTATGTAGTATTTCAAATGCCAATCTCTTATTTCTCCCCATGCTTCTCCCTCATCACCCTGCTTCCTCCTTCCCCCCCAACTCTCAAAAAAAAAATCCAAACAAGCTAACATGGATATTAATGGCAGAGACACTCAGCAAACACAGAAGTTTTCACTCACATATCCAGATTCAGACTGAAGGCAGCAGGGTAATCTAATCTAATTTCCTGTGTATCATACCCACAGAATGTGAATCAAATTATTCTTGGGACCACAACTCAGGTTTGACTAAAGCAAGTCTTTCTGAAGCACATCAGGTTTAAGATGAAAGCCTTAGAGAAAGGGAATCTGTCATGTCCCTCATGACTTCTCTCTGGCTTAGAACTGCCCTCGCTTAAAAAAAATTTTGATCATTTTTTGATCAAATTTTGTTTATATTCAGTTTATCATGTTCTTCCCTGCTAGACTTAAGAGCCCACAGATCCTTTGTCCCTATAGAGATACTCTGATTTTACAAAACCAACTTCCAACTTTTTTTTTCCCTTTCAATACCCTAAGGAAGTCTGAGCTCCTTCAGACTCTCACTGTTAAGCTTTTTTAGTCCTTGACACTTTGGAAAGGCTCTTCTCTGCCTTTGGTCCTTTATTTTAATATTGATACTAAAGCTGCATACTGTATGCCTGTATCATCTTTTTGCTGCCACAGAGAAATGGGAAAACTTCATATGTGTGGCTCCTCTGTTTGGTTAAAATCTACAGAACAATATACAGTTGACATGGGGGTGCAGCTGGCTGTTTGCCTGGTCTGCCTCCTGCAGCTTTGCTGGGGATATGTTAAAAATTTAGCTTGGATAATGGGATGCATTTGCTCAAAATTTGAAAAAGGCCCAGTAGCATGAAATGCTGAACACTTAAAGATGCAAAAAGAGGAAGGCTACAGTGTGTGTTTGAATACAGAACCTGTTCTGCCATCATGATGGCATCAAGATGAAGAAGAGCCCACAGAAGTGACGTTGCACAAATAAGAAAACTGACATTAAGATTGACATAACTGATATTAGGAAATACCAGGTAGCCAGATCTCTAGCTTTTCTTTACAACAAGAACTTCTCAGTAAATCTGGGCCAGGGTAATACAGGATAAGCACTGTCATAAATACAGTTATTTTGTTAGTTGTCAAGGCTGAAAATTAATTAAACATATAACTAACCCAATAGGTAAAATATCCCTTCATCTTGGAAAAGAGGTTTCATTGACAGTAAAAGTCAATGTTAGGTCACCTAGGCAATTTCAGATATACACATAATTGGAAGAGACCTTCCAATAGAGTTAGAAGACCTCCAAGGTCATCAAGCCCACCTGTCAAGCCAGCATCATCACCATGTTCACCACTAAGCCATGTCTTCCAGTTCCACACCTGTACATTTTCTGAACTCTTCCATGGATGGTGATTCTACCACTTCCCAGCACGTTCCAGTGCTTGACAGCCATTTCTGGGAAAAAGTTTTCCCTGATATCTAACCTAAATCTCCTTTGACACAATTTGAGAGCATTTCCTTTCATTCTGTGACTTGTTACCTGGGAGAAGAGACCAACCCCCACGTGCTACAGCCTCCTTTCAGGTGGTTGTAGGGATAAATAAGGTCCTCCCTGAGCTTCCTTTTTTCCAGGCTAAACACCCCCAGCTCCCTCAGCTGTTTGTCATCAGACTAACTCTCCAGACATTCACCAGCTCCACTGCCCCTCTCTGGACCCACTCCAGCCCCTCAATGTCTCTCTTGCACTGATGGGCCCAGGACACAACACAGGGTTCAAGGTGCGGTCTCACCAGTGCTGGGCACCAATACTGAGCCCTGGGGAACACCATTTGGGACTTGCCACCAGCCACTCTCTGGGTCCAGCCATTTTCTACCCAGCAAAGAATTCACCTGTTCACACCTCAGAACTCCTGAGGAAAGAATTCAGGATGGTCCTCTCCTTGGGACTCTTGGAAAGCAGGACTCACTGCACAGAGACAGCTTCCCAACTCCACAAACTCAAATGAAATAGGTACTGGTAAAATTTTTATATAAATATGAAAAATTCCAAGAAATTATTTAAAAAAAATAAAAATGGTCTCATCATTGCCAGTTGGGTTGGAAAAGCTTGACACATATTCTTTGGGGTACATGCTTGGTCTAGCTGAGGCACAGAGAAAATTAAACCAGAGAAGTTATCTGAATTTAATCATGGCTGTGGGCAGGCAGAATATTTGGGTGGTAGCAGTCTTTTGCCTTACCAAGGACAGCCTGCTAAAAGATTTCATTTTCCCCTCACAACTGGGCTGCTGACATTGGAGTGGAAAATAAATCAATGTGACGACTGTGTGAAGAGCTGGGCAGTGAAAAATTCCACCAGAAAGGCCTCTATTGAAAGCTGAGAAATCACAAAGCTTGGGGAACATTAGGAAGCAAGCCTGCTGGTTTATAGAAGTGCAGTGGGGGCATACATCTCTGGTCTCTACAACATTGGTTTATATTAAGCTTTATTTTAAGAGTGATGATTACATTGGCTGTGTTTCAGTCCCAGTGCCAAAGATGCCAAATAAATATCAAATACTCTCCAGGGCTTCCCACCACCCCTACCCACTGCATTTGAACCATGCAAATTAGACAGAATTGACATTGGAATGCTGAAGTCTGGGAGAGAACTATGTATTTCCCCTCCTTGGGGCATTTTTCATCCTGTTTATATGAATACAGACATACTAGGCATATAGCACTAATTCAAAGGGTTACAGAATATTCAGCATGCAGGCACACACACAAGGCACTGGCCTGATTTGTAAGGTCTAAATGTGAAGTTAAAACCATATGAATTCACAAGCAGTCCATGCTGAAGCCAAGGGACACAGCCATGCCACCCAGGACCTTGAATAGTCTTGAATAGTTAAAAGATGGCATGGATTCCTTCTCCATTATGAAAGAGGAAAGCAGGGGATCAGCATTACTGCCAGCACATTGGAGGAATATAGAAGTAACGTATGTGCAGAGGCACTTCCATCTCCAGACCCCTAGGAACACGAGCACATCAGTCACTGTGCCATCCCTGCAAGCTGCCCCAGCACTGGCTCCTTTTATAGTCAGGCAAATCCAGAACCTCAGAAGCCCTGCCTGGCTGAGGCAGTGCAGCACTTTTTAAATCCAGCACAATGGCCTGTCCTGAGGCAGCACTGCAGGGATCTGCTGTTATCAAGCAGGAGGGGGAGACACAGCCTCAGCTTTGCTCCAGCTCCCCAGGAACACAGACTTCTGCCCACCTCTTGCAACAGGCCTGACCTGTTGCTCCCTCCAAAAGGGGTGGACACACAGCTGGTCAGAGGGGAGGGCCATGAAAAACAGCTCATCTCATAGCAGGCTGGCTGCAGCCTCACAGCAAAGCCACAGCGCTGGTCCTGCCAAGAATTTGGTTCACATTCTTCACTCCCTGTGGTAGCCACTAGGCCACACTGTCTCCTTCAATCCATTTGCATTTTATTAGGTCTTTTCATGCACCAAGGGACAAAAGAACAAGCCACTTCCTCCCACTGAGCTCTCATTTCACACTTCAAATGGGCTATACTAACCTTTATGGTGGAGCAGCTGCCAGGGAGGAGGGGTGGGAGGCAAGCAGAGCTAGGATGACAGGACAAAGCAGCTCAGATCCTCTCCCAGAAACCCAGAGGAACCCAAATCAGTCAGAGCAACACCTTTCCTGCCTGCCCCCAGCCCAGGGGCACCCAGAGCTCTGCAGTCACCTGGGTGGCATTCAGCCATGCTTTCTGGACTCACCTCCCACCCCCAGTAGGTGCTGCTGAGTTAATAGCCTGTACCATGTCCGTAGTCAGAGCATCAAGTAAGCTGGTAATAAATTCAACTTTCTTCCCTTCTGGGCAGCCTGCAGAAAGAAAAGAGGAGGTTTAATGCAAGAACACACAGGCTTAGTCTCCTACCCCAATTCAGCAAGGATCAGTCAGAACCTCCTTTGTTGTTAAGAGAGCAACAACCATCAACACAGTTCCTAAGGAAAGGCAGAAGAATCCCTCAGTGGGTTTCTCTGCATGGCAATTTGTCCTGCAGCGTTTGTCCAGGCACATGCAGGGTCATCAACAATATCTGGCAGGAAGACTGTGTGGTTAGCTTTATGGTCTCACCCAGTTCTCTACAGCAGAACCGCAGGGATGCGCTGGAAGTGCCGGGCAGACAGGAGTTCCCATGGTGACACTTGCAGAGAAGTTTACAAAACAATTCATTACCTCCTGGATCATCTTCTGAGGCAAATGATGCTGTTCTGAGGCCCTAATTGACAGATTAAAGTATCCCAGAGCACAAGGCAAGGTCTGCTGCTTGCACTCTCCTCTTCAGGCACAGAAAGCATTGCCTGTCAGTGCCTGCCACAATCATTCATTCTTTGCACGATTGCTCTACATAGGAAATACGTCAGACTGAGTTGGTATGTGGTAGTCACCCCCAGTCACTGCTGGCTTAAGCAGGACAATGTGGGCTGAAGACTGGTAACCATTTCCATTTTAGTGCTGAGACCATCTAGTTCTCCACCATCATAACCAGACTGACAGCCTCCTGTCCTAAATAGTGCCAGCCTGTTAAAATGAAACTCTCCATCTCCTCACCTTTAAAAGGCAATCTATGCTGTTTCCTTGCTGCTTAAAGCTTCATTTACTACCCCATGAACACTGTGACAACTGTTCTAGCCTGGAACAAGCTAATGAACAAGGAACCAAGAACAGGTGTGCTTAACTTCAATACACTACTGTCAAAACTGTTGTCCAAACCCCATCACCTCCTAATCCATTTGTCTTCTCTTGATGTGATTGAGAAGCCACCACTCCATCCCTCACCTCTTTCCCCAAACCACCATGCACTACCAATTTTTCAGCTGATTAGGGCAGCAGATATCAGCAAACAGCCTCCCACAGCAACACAGAACAATGTCAACACTTTCTGCTTTTCTTGAACAAGCAAAGAAGAACATGTACCACAAACAGAGTACAGCCCTGACAGCTGAAAGCAGCTTGCAAATGGACCTGACTAAAGTCCCTCCTTTGCAGTATTACAGGCTCTGTCCTCTGCAATAGCTAACCAACAGTCCCTAGCCTGTCTCAGTATTATGTACACTGCACACATGCACACCTCTCAGCACTCATTTGGCATATGGTCCAGAAAATGTCAGCATTGTAATGGGTAGGCTGCTATTGCAGCCAGAGGAGACCACTCACTTCAAGAAGCTTTTTGTTGAGGTAATGAAAAGGCTAAAAAATATTTGCTAGAAGTCATCTCCCTGGGCTCTCAGCATCTCACCATCTGCAGGAATTAGCAGTTTGCCATTTGCTATGTACAAGCTGCATGTTCTTTTCTTCTTCCTTTTTTACTTTTGGCCCCAGTCATGACAGGTTGTGAAGAGGGTATGTGTAGGTGTGCAAGGATCTGAACTTATGTCTTTCCCACCTGGGCCTCTGCAGGGTCTCTTCACACAGGCCAAGAAGCACATTGCCTGCAGAGCCTGGAAGTGCTCAAGGCCAGTTTAGATGGCAGAATTTAAAACAAAGAGCAGTGGGAAATAAAAGGTATCCCAGGCAGAAAATGAGGAATAAAGTCCAGCTAAGAGAGGAGCCATCATTAGGTAAGGGACCTTATTACACTGTGAGTTCTGTCCTGCCTGGTCCATGCAGCCAGTGTAAGGGAGCAAAACAGTCCACTGATAATTGGCAGTTCCTCTTTTGTGACTCAGGGAGCAGCTGTTGAAAAGCCCCACTAAACAGAAAGAATCTTGTCCTGGTCAGGCTTTAAGGAATATTCAGTGTTGAGCCCATTCTTCCCCCAGGGTATCTCCAGGCATCCTGGTTTCTCTCCTGAAAATTCTCATCCCAGAAACGTTTTTAAAGGGCAGACAGGCAATAAACACACTCAGGACACACCCAGCCTTTTCCAGTTCACTGCTGAAGCTGGAGGTGATCTTAAAAAAAGCCCCCACTGAATAAACCCTGTGGTAAAGCGTGCACTGTGAGGAAAATCCCCTATCTCCTCAACAACATTCTTGGCCTCTTAAGAGTCCCAAGGTGAGACAAGGTAAAAGGCAGAGACAGGATCTTCTAACCTGGAAGTTCTCTGTCCTTGAAGGGATCATCAATCTCTGTGCTCTTCGATCTGGCATCACTTTCACACACTGGGGTCTCATACCTGAAAAAGGAGAACAGACAAGCTCAACTGTGTAACATAGGCTTAGTATCATCACATGGTCACTAACCACTGACTATTCTGGTCTGGAAGGAACCAACAAGGATCATGAAGCCCAACTCTTAAGTAGTGGCCCATACAGGGATCAAATCCAGAACCAGCTAATCTCAGGGTAATGGGTTGTACCTTGTCTGCTTACTGCAGGGGAAACAAATAAACCTCCAGAAGAAATACCACTCTCAAGCATCTGACTGTTTATAGACAGTCAGCAACAGCAGCAGAAGTGGAAAGAGAAAGAACACTGAAGTCCAGCACCAGCTATCAGCTGAAGCCCACAAACAGCACAGGGCCCTCTTCCAATTCTTGTGGGCATAGGCTGAGATTTTTTTCAAAGCTGTCCATGCTTTGCAGAATAACTATTATCTTAGTTTAAGTCCCAGCTCTTACTGGCATGTTTTTGCAACTTGCCAGACTCACAATTTGTTTCCAAGTGAGAAAGATTCCTCAGGTAGTTTCAAGATAGAGAGTAACTCAAAAAAAAAAAAAAAAAACCAAAAAAAACAAACACTTGTCTTTTCACTCCTTGTGCCCATGATCTATATTCTTAAGCAAAGCCCCCATTCCTCCTACCTCACAAAAGCAAGCCAGAAGAAGAAAAGGCTGCTTTGCATGAATACTTAACACAGAGAAAAGTATGGACAGGAGTTAATATCCACCAACTCCTGCAGAGAGGGAGCTGCATAGTAACACTCAACAGGGAGCATCACATCCAGCATTGCTTGCTCTAGGGAAAGCAGAGCAGGGCTGACTGCTCTAGGGTGAGAAACTGACTCCATATTGCAGTAGCATTTTTCCATGCCATCTCTCCCAGGCCTGCCCAATGCTCTCACCGGGTGGAAGTGCCAGGCAGGGGCCGTCCCGTGTCCACCAGGACACACCAGCAGTAGCCAGTGGACTGGTGGCACTGCACTGGTTTGTAGAGCCCTCCAGCAGCACACTCGGGGATGACGATGCCCTCCCGCGGGTTCTGCCTCGCCTCCTCCAGGGCGCTCTGCCGCTCCTGCTCGCAGGAGTGAACTTTCTCTGCAAGACAGAAGGGAGGTTGGAGGGAAAAGAACCAAATCAAGGTCAGCAGGATATGGGTATCTGTCACATCAGGAGCTTTGTGTCTGTTTCCCTCTCATCAAACATCAGAATGTCTAAATCCTCAGGGACTGAGGGAATTCTGGGTTGAGAGCTTTCTCCTACATTTAGCTGTGACACAAGATTATGGTCTACCGACCATATTGTCTACTCAGGATGCCAGCAACAGCAGGAAAAACTCTTCTTGATCACATGGGTTTTAGAAATGAACTATCAGGTAAAAATAATTCACTATTAATGCAGCCATGAGGTAAGCATTTCCCAGATTATGTTTTTGCAAGCTGAGAGATCCTAAACTGTGACTTGTATTTTCCAGTTAAACAAAGGAGGCAAACACCCTGCCCTGCCCCTCTGTCTCTTTCTCCAGACTGCAAAACACTCCTCCCTCTCAATAGCACCTCACCATGATCCCAAGAGGAGCAGGTTATGTTTTAGCACAGCCTTATCCAGTGCAGACAGCATCTGCACACACCTCAGCAGGGAACAGAACAGGGTATCCCACTGGACCCCCACTGCCATCACCTCTCCAGCACTCTCCACTGTTGTCCTCACCTGGAAAACAAAGGGCACCCAGCACTGCTTTCTACTGAGTGGCAGCTAAGGCCCTGTCACTTAATAACCTATTACACAGGAAAGGCTATTAATAAAGATATTGTCAAGGAGAACAGTATGCACCAAAGAACAGGAAGAAGCCCAGAGGTGGCTTCTGCAGCCAGCCTGGCACACAGAGCCCTAGCACTGCCCACAAAGGAGTGTTGGGTCCATGGACAGTGCCAGCCTGCTGCCTCTCACATGGACCAGCCATCCGAGGGGGAAGGCAAGCACACAGTACCTGCAAGGTGACAAGGCTTATTTGGCTCAACAGCAGGAAATTCTCAATTATAACTCTTCAAGTATTTTGACAAGTAGAAAAATTATCTCAGCTTTGCAAACTACTGAAAGTATCACAGTGAGGAAAAAAAAGCAGATCTAAGTCTAGGGTAACAAAAAACAACAGCCTAACTCCTAACTTTTATCTTTAGGAGAGTGATGAAAAACAGAAGCAGGAAAAACAGCTGTCCTCTTCTTCCCTAGCCTTCCTCTCCTTTGCAGTTTACTGTGCTTTTAATTTTATTTTTATAAATAGGCCACAAGACCTGCAATTCCTTGCCACAGCCAACAACCACCTCAATACATAAAATGCTTTCAATGACATCATAGGTTCACCCCAAATTTGTAGATGTTTCCATCTTCAGCCAGCAGACACTGCATAACCTCAGCATCCTGCTCCCAGGACTGGCTCAGCACACAACTAACACATGCTCAGGTTCCTTGTATTTTGCCTGCCTGTTGATACACTATTACTTATATCCTTTATTTTGGGATAAATTATGCTGTAGGGAGTAATTTTTGTTCCATATTTGGGGAACAGAAGGGGTGCTGATTCACAGCTTGGTAACAACAGATATACCAAGAAACTCCAGCAGGTCTGCACAGCATCACCTGGGCACAACATGCCTGGGTACCAGAAGTATTTTTACTGGTTTTTAATTGAAGTGTAGCAGCTGAAAGAGCCTCAGAGACCCCAAAAAGTCTCACTCTCCTCAGCATTTCAGACCACTGTCAAGGCTGGCAATGTGAAGGGCACCTGAACTTTGCCACATACAAACCCATACAATAGAAACACAGAATAAAAACTTTTAAGTGTTGTTAAGTCTGACTCAAGCAGAGAGAAACTTGACTGGGAAGGAGCAGGAGGGAATAAAGTCAACAAAAATTGAAAGGGAACTCAAGCCTCAGCTGATATTTAAGCTGACTTCACTTTGCTGACAGATTTCACATCTGACAAAAAGAAAAAAAAAGAGGAAAAAAAATTACTGTTCCCAAGAAGTACATGGACAGAGAGGTCATTGAACCAGAGGCTTGCTGGCTCCCTAACAAACCACTTACATCAAGGGCCCCACTTACCCACAGTCTGCTGACAGCAATTCACCTCTTGGCCATCAGGTGAGGCAAATCACTCAAGCAGCTTGGGGGAAGCAAAAAAGCAGGGGCAAAATTCTCTATCATCATTATATTGTAAGCAAAAGGAAGAAAAACTTCAGCTAAAGAGAACTACATTCCAGGAATTTTTCTATCTAAATCCCAAAAGCTTCCAGAGTGCACAAAGTCAAACCAAGATTTCTCAAGTCCTTTGAGTCTTGCAAAACTCTCAGTAAAATTACTCTGAAAAAAATAAAGTGTGTTTTCTCTCTATGTTAAAACAAAGAAATATGCCACTTTTATTGAAATCAAGAGAAAAAAATAATAAATTTCTTTACTGAATTAGTACCTTATTTTACATACTTTTGCAGTTAGGTATGCAAATTACACAGAATATATCTACATATATACACATTTGTGCTATGCCATAAAAAAATGGAAAAAATTCTCTGCACGTATTAACAGCAATTTGTGGGAATTGAACAGTCACATTTACAACCAGAATACATAACTAGTTGGTAGTTGTTTCTGTTTGAAGGCTGTTTGAAGGCTGAGTGAAACAAATCTTACAGGCTTTGTTCAGTTGGTATCAGAAAAATGTAATGATGCAAACTCTGCCTTTGACACCAGCATTAGCAATGGCAGTGGTACAACTGAAACATCAGGGAGATCATGTTTAACTCAGTTCTAATGTACATCTAGAAGCAGCTGCTGTGGAAGTTCCTCCCTGCTTTACAGATTCCTCCTACTTCATCTCATTTACATGCTGAAGAGTCCCACATGGCACAGTTCTTCCCTGAACCCCTTCCAGATCCACCATGCCTTCCCTGAGCTGCAGGAGATCAGAATAGCAAACACATTGACAACAGCCTTGTGGAAATTTCCTTCAGTGACATCTGCCTACTAAGCAGAATGTATTAACTAGCACTAGTTCCCAAAGAGACTCTTTCCTCCAGGCTACTACTCTAACAGCACCTAATTCCCTTTAAAAATAAACATTAATATTAACAGCTGGGTATTCAAAAGCCAGAAAAATCAGCTGGGAAATCCATACCATCAGCTTCCCTAGTCTGGGACTTGGCATGAACTGCATGCAGTGTCACCCTGAGAGATGGTCTCACGGGTAACAAAGGGACCATCAAATGCTATCCCAGCTCCAGGACACAAGTTCTCCTGTTCAGTCAAACTGCTTACTGGAAACTTTGCTTTTGTTGCCAAGGCCAGGTTAATGGAGAATAGTGAAAGCCCATGGCAAAGCTAGAAAGTTTAATGCCAGGTATGAAATTAAGCTGTCATCTTAGAAACCAGCATATATTTATTATACATGCAAGGTACTTAAAAGCCTATTCCCTGTTAATGGGAGTTGCAGGCACAGAAAGAAAGGTTTTCCTTCTTTCCCTAAACTAAACTTTTCTTAGAGAAAGAACACTTAAGACAGCAAGTCAGTGGGACACAAACAGTCTTCCTAGAACAACTAATAATATTATACCCATTTATTTGCTTATTTTAAAGGCACTGTCACATTCTACTGTTTTCTGCCATCTCTGCTTTGAACTTGACCACCAGCAAAGAAACCAAGCAACACTTGTCAACATACTGCTGCTGGAGAGTGAAACCTTTGAGACAGCAAATCTAGATGACAAAAAACCAAATTACAGAAAAAAAAACAATTGGGAATGTATACACACACAAAGGGAAGAGTCATTGGCAGAAATATCCATATTACCTCAACTGCTGATCTCTAAAGTGCTGTTTGTTCCTTCTTATTCTTGACTGCTTCTACCACTCGTTAAAACATTTTTAGTGTCTCTGAAGCCATGAGCTATGGCAGGAAAACAGGGCTTGGACATCTGCAGTTGCACATTATTTATGCAACAATTTTCCCCTAGTAATGGCCTTCTGAGGAATACATGGTCAGATTCATAAAAAGATCTCTCATTCCTGCTCCCTTAAGTATATGCATTCAAACATACATTTAGTGCCTGCAGAATAAGAATAAAAATGATGGATGAAGTAAGGGACTCGTCTGACTGTCTAATAAACTATATGGTTATTAAAGAGATGGGTTTGTGTTTACCCACAAAGCTGAGAAGAGAGGGTGTCTAGTAGCAAGCAGCCAAAGGTTTGTGCTTATCAGTTCTCATGCTCACCTTGCAGGGCTGCGTGCAGCCACTGGGGAAGAGGCAGCCTCCCCCAGCTGCTCTCCTGACACAGAACAACTCTCATTGCCACCAGAGCCAAAGTACCAAGCACCATTCACCATAGCTCTGAAGATGCTGTGGATGGTTATGGTGGGACATAGGGAACATCTGCCATCCAACCACAGCAGATTATTTTTTGAGCTTTGCTCTTCTGCACCCAAGTATTTTCTTATTAAAAGAAGAGGGAGACTGTGGCACCAAAACCAATCTCTTTGGAGAGATTCCTACACCCTTAAGGATTCTTTCTTACAAATCAGGCAAAAGAGAGGATCCAACCTCCCTCAATGCTTCTGCCCAGTCCCAAAGAGCCCATGTGAACAGCCTAATCCCAGAGCTACAGGCAGGGCAGATTTCCTTCTCTTTCTCTTTCTCTCTCTCCCTCATTTCCTTTGACCAGAAATTCTGTCTGGACCAGCAAAACTTTTCCCATGGAGTTCCCACAAAAAGCTTCAGTTTTAATGAACAAGCATTCATCACAAGGGGAGGAAAAGGTATTTTACTGAAGAATTCTTGACCAATCCCCATTGTTAGTGTTGCAACAGAGACCTCATTTCAAAAAAACATTTTAAAAAACCCCCAAACACATCTCCCCCAAATTTTTTTTTGTTCAGCTCCCAACTTTCCTCTAAGTGAGGCATTAGTGCAGCACAGAACAAAGGGGAGCAGCATGGATGTCTAGTGCCAAGTTCCTACTGACCTCCTGTGCCAACTCAAACATGAGGTCTAAGTGTCTTTGTGCCTCAGTTTTCCTTTCAGTCAGGAAAAGTGGTTGCCTGTCTCTCAGGGAAGCTTAATTCAGAGAGACTCCATTTCTCATGTGTCTTTACAATGCTGTGGCAGGGAACAAGAGCTTTGAACTGGTTATTTTACCACAGGATGTACATCAGCTAAAGCTGCTCTTACATTATATAAAGAAGCTCTAATGTGAACAGGACCCAGGTCCACTCCAGGAGAACAGGTACCCCATCCCAGCACAGTGCTTACAAAAGCAAGTTCAGCACAGGTTACCTCAGCAGCCCAAATCTGTATCCTTTCCTCCTCGGAGGGGAAAGAGCATTTGAAAAGCCTTAAGCATGCACATGCACAAGTGCTGGCAGGACTAGCAAAGCAATGCAGTAAATAGGCCCTTATTGCCTGTCCCCTGAGCAGGGCTGTGGGTGGAGGGAGAGAAACAACCCCTTCTGTGTTTACTGGGAGCACAATAACAGCTGAGCAAATACGGCTCATGGGGATAGCATAAATCTCTCCACACCTCTGTTAGTCATCAGCACTGATACCCACTCCACCCTGTTCAGTCTGGGATCCTGGTCCCTCCAGAGTTTTCTGGCTAAAGCAAAGGTAAAAAGAAAAACAAACCCTGCAGGTGTTCCCATACTGTACCAGTTGAGCAGTCTTTGCTTTACCTTGGTACACACTCAATTTCATTTCTCAAGGCATAAGCTACACAGGAAGCAGATGTTAGTACATGTTCCAGTGCTGAACAAGTACAATGCAAAGGTTTAACAGGTGGGTTATAATTTTCAAAAATGCATTATTCCAAGTGGCTCATTAAACTTCAGCTATCCAGGAACACATGCTTCCCCTGTCATTTTCCTTCTGCTCTAAGAGATAAGGCTGACTGCATTCCCACCAGTGTTAAATTATGAGAAGCCTATTCAATATCTACCCTCTGGCTTGAAATAAGAAGGGCTGGCTGAAGGAAGCACCATCTCACAGATTAGAGCAAATTTAGTGAGGGACTTTCTGATGCACAACTTGTGCTCATTTTGCAGAACCTGTGGGCATTGCATCCTGCCCAGCAGAGTGTGCTCCACAGGGTCCCCAGCCCACACAGGAATAAAGAGGCACACCTGCACATCATGAAACCTGTCAGCTGAAAGCTACCTGTCCTTGCAATTCTAACTGAACTGCCTTTCAGGCAGGCCTTGGACTCTTTATACCATCCCATCTCCCAATTAGTCAGTCATACTGTCCTAGCCCTTCTAGAGGTATAGCCAGACTAGCTGAAGGATGGCAGAAAAAGAAGAATGTTTTTTTTATGGCTGTGCTACATCATCCTGGAAAAAACCTGCAAATATTTTCATGTTCATATACAATGCATTAGAGCTCTGAAAAAACTCTGGTTCACTAGAGCATATTTTAAGTTGTGTCATTCTCATAACCAAATGAGGAAAATGCAAGCTACATACAATTACTATTGGTAATTGTAGGGATATTAGTTAGGTAAGTATAGATAGTTACCTAACACAGCAGGTTAAGAAAAAGATGCTCTCCAAGACAAGAGGTCTCAGAATTCTCTATTTTCAAAGCTACCATGAGAATTGTATCAAATTAAATGACCACTCTGGCCAATGGAACAGAGCATCCAATTTACAGACTGAACTTCAGGAAAGAATTCAAAGTCACATTGATAAATGGTTTTAATCACAACTTACCATAACAACCAGCAAGAAGAAATCCAGTGCATGGGGAGGAAATTACTGGCAAGACAGCAAGACTTGGAAAAAATGGTCAGCAGCTTAGGTAGACCACAAAAAAAGTCTGCAACTTCATGACATTGCAAACAACAACAGAAAAATCAAAACAGGTAAATCCAGCTGTGGAATGTAATGACAGGGGCTTCACATAAGGAACAGGCACTAAGTCCTGGTGATCCTTTAAATCAGCCCAGTGTACAAGCACTGGACACTGACCTTTGGGGGACAGGAGGAATCTTTGGAAAAAGGGCATGAGAGAGCAAGAGGAAAGGCAAAGGTCTACGAAACTTGATCTATGAGAAAAGGCTAAAAGAATTCAATTTGTTTAGTCTAGGGATGACATTCAGTCTTCTGAGACATAAAAGCTGTTCTATTAAAAAAAATAGATAGTCATAGATACTTTTTTTTCTTTCCCCTGGGTAGTTCACGTAGCAGACAGCTTACTTGGAGAAATAAGATTTAGGTTTGATATAAAAAAGCCTGGTGGTTAACTGTTCACTAAATGGAAGATGGGATCTCTGTTGCCACATTAGGAACAGGTTACATGTGTCAGAGCTGATATTAACTGGATATGACCCTGGTTTAAAACAGGGAGAAATAAAACCACATTAATGTCTTCAGATCTTTTTTGCTCTCCTCACACAGGTTGAGAAGCTCCAGCAGATCCTCAATGACTGAGACAACCTCTTTGTGAACACAGACTAAAATCTTGAAGGTATTTGATCTGGTTTAAGTTTCCAGATTTTAGGGTCTGGGTTTGATCCTCTCTAATGCGCCTGGCCTCCATATCCTTTCTGACAGCTGTGCCTGTGCAGGACCTTCACAATGACAACAGCTTCCATAGTCTGAGCAGAGAAAGTTTGGCATCAAAATGCAGCCTCTTCACTTCTTGATGTCAGGATGGTTCCTCAGCAGCAGAAAAATCTTTCAACCTTAGACACTGCCCTTGTCATTTTGAGACAAAGCTACACAGTCTGTGTTTTTTCTTCCCTAATTCCTCTTTTCCATTTCACATAGTTTCTAAGCACTGTGAGCTTGTGGCATACCTAGCTTTGACACAAGCCACCTGTCTCTGAACACATTCATCTTCCCTATACTCCTTTTTCACTGCACTTTTTCCACACTGAGGAATTCTGTTCAATTAAAAAAAAAAATAGGTGTTTCCACTGGATCCTTAGCATTACTGGGAAACTTTTTTCACTTCCACACCTGTTTTTAATAGTCCTTGGAACAACTAGTACAGCAATTATTGGAGAACTTGCCTACCTCTTCTAGCTAGAGTATACAAGCACACTCTTTTTACAGTATTGTTACTCTGCAATTATTGGACACCAAACAGAAAGTCTTTGAAAACTGTCACAGGCAGATAAAAAGTGGTCCAAACTGGTCTTCCTATCTACAGCAACATTATATTAAATGCTACTACTGATGAGGCATCAAGGGTCAGAGAGACAGGTTTATTGTGTGATGAGCCTTTTCATGTAGTGACAGAACATCTTTTTCCTGTAATATTTTGCACTTTACAAAGAAGCAGAGGGAACTGCCTCTGACAGGAAGCTAGCACTCACTTTTGGATATTTACAGATTCAGCTGTCTCTGCCTAGAATATCCAGGCTTTGGAGGGTCAATGAGGTAACACAGGATTCAGACATCAGCCATGAAACAGAGAAACTGCTCCCACTTAGTCAGTGTCATGAGATGGATGTCCAACAGACACCCCCATGGAGGGGCAGGGTTTTCCAAAGCTCTGGAATACAGCTCTTCTCCTCCACAGCCTTATGCTGTACTAGGCAATATTCATGGCTTTCTTGGACAGCTCTGTGGGCAGCAGATGATCACAGGGATACACTGACCTTTTTTCTTTCACTAGTCTCTTTGTAAATCACTTGCAAGCCCCACCAGGGCTTTTGGTTTCAGGAGAAGCCTATCTAGGTCTAAGCCTTTTCCAGAGGTTATCTAGGAGCTAGTAATGACAATTACCTTGAAACTCCTTAATTGTAGTTCCTCAGAAATGTGGTGAATTTGACAGGAGCATTTCAAGAGAGGCAGGAAGGTGAGTCAGTATGTGCAGCCTTTCTGCAGGCATCAACACACATTCAAATGGATGCCTGAAGTGCAGATCCACAAATGAGCCTGTGCTCAATGCTGCTAGTAGAAGCATCAAGGAGCACTGTGCTGCTAAGGAATTACTTCAGCAAATCAATGCTGCCCCTTCAATCTGAACGGGCTTCTGCTAAAAAGCAAAATAAATTCCACAAAACTGACCACTCTCAGTTTGCCCCTGCATGTCCAGGTAATGCCTAGTGCTGGAGCTCATTTCCTTTCCCTTCCCCCCCAAATCCCCAGTGGATTTAAATGCAGGGTTGTTTTCTATCTCCCCTTTTACCCCAGCCTCTTACATCTTTGCCCCTTCTCCTACTGCTCCTTGTCCACTTGCCTTAACTGGCAGCTGCAGAGTAGTAGTTATGACTCCACATCTAAAGTAATTTGTTTTCTTTCTTTGGGGGATAAGGAGGGGGGAGTGACTGAATTCTTTGGGAATGATTTATAGCACAGCTCTCAGGGGGAGCTTCATTTATTTGCCTAGCTGCATATGGTTTAACACCTATGGTTGCATGCTGATTATTATACAATGTTATTTTCCCCACTTGTATACTTTGCACCTTTTCATAGAGCAGATTAACTGGTCCCCAATGGCATGTTATTTATGACTTTGTATGCTGGCTCTCTGGGAAGGGTCCTGGTCCTAGATTCTTCCATTCCCCCAGCTTCTGCTCTCTCCTACATGCTCCCTTCTTCACCACACACACCTGTCACAGGGAGACTGTGGGAGAATCACCCTTGGGCATCACACATATCATCCTTCTCACAACTTCCAGAAGGGAAGAAGAGACACAGGCCTCCCAAGCAGCAGCCAAGGCAGGAAAGGCTGCCTGCACCACAGATGGAGCCAGAGGGAAGGGAGGGATAACAAGTAAGGAAGAAACATCACATTTTGGCTTGCAAGGAAGCAGGAACTAAGCAAATTAGAACATATATATTTGTTGTGAAAATGTAATGGAATTAGCAAGTTTTCATTTCATACTTAACAGGAGCATCTCTTGAAATTGCTTTATTTGATATCAAGCCAGAATCTAAATTAAAATTAATTCAAAACAAATCCTCACAAAAAGAAGGGCTGGGAGTACTAATACGAAGGACTGAAGATAAATAGTTGTGGCAAAGAGGACAAAAGTCAGACTTTCAGCCCAATAGTTTTGACAGGTTAGAGGAGCACTGTGTTGGGGGTACTGGCTCAAAGATGCAGGAAAAGAAGACCAAGGAGGATACACTAATACAGGACAGTAGAAAAGACAAAAGCTTTCTGACACACTGGTTTTGGAACACTGGTTCCCTCTCATTCAACACATAGGTGCAAGGTCTCCCCACTCTGGAAAATAACAGGCATTCAAGCTCTTTGTGTTTATCCTCACTTCCTAATAATGAATTAAACTCTTGTCTAACCTTGGCTATTTTTGGGATATCCCACTAAAACTTAAATAGAGTTTCCTTCTCAAGCTCTGTCTCATTATACGTTCATCTCACCTGATCAAGAAGAACTACACTGATTCTCAATATACTCTCAAGCAGGCTCCTTTTTAATGTACATGATTGCAAAAAGCCTCCATATGGATAAGGCAACATAGCCATGAGTACATTAACCCTTGGGGCAATTACTACCCCTCATCAATAAGAAAGGCATGCAGGAAAATGGTATAACTTCCTAATGGACTACTAGAGGGAATGTTTTTGGGGGTGCCATGGCTGTTGTCTTTTTTTTCCTGCAAGTGGGAAAAAGACCCCTTAAGGAACACAGACAAATGAAAGAACTCAGGTCCTGGTTATAACACTTGATATAATCACATCCCACTTCACTGTGCAGATCTCTGGAGACAAACTGCACACAAGAATTAAGTGACTCCCTTTCAAGTGGATGGGGGGATACATACAGGTGTGAAGTTTTCAAGTTGTTTGCCCCTTTGAAAAGCCCTAAAGTTTGGACTTCAAGTTGACTCAACTAAGAAAAAGAAAGGTGAATACCACCATTCTTGTTTTCAATGTTCATTCAGTTATACTCTGTCCACTAAGAGCTCCTGAGAGGAGAAAGCTCTATCACTGGAATGCCATCATGAGATGCCAGCACAATGCCTGGGTGCCAGAGCTGAACACAATAGGTCACATGGAACTGGTCTCCATTCACCAAGCAAGATTTTGAAACAAACAGCTATCAGTTTTTTTCTTTTTTTTTTTCTTTTCCTAAGCTGGGCACAGCACACACAAACCTGTCTTCAGCTGCTAACCTTAATATATTACTCATTCTTCCTTTCAAATAACGTCATTTTCAAAACCCCAGTGACTGAAGAATATTTACTTGAGGCTGCTACTGCTGGTTTCTCCAGAGCTGTTTATTTTTCCATGCAGGGGCTCATTACATCATTCTGTGGTTTTCTTAAAGGTTGTCACGGTAAGCTGGATACAGGCTGGAAACTCTTGCTAACTAGAACCAAATCACTAAGTAGCACAAATGAATTTGGAGATAACCCAACTCTGGAAGTGAGGAAAATCCCTGGATTCCTCAGTGTGGGGGGGCTTCTAAACAAGCAGCCATTAGATTTCTTGGAAGTGGAAAACACTATCAAATACTTCCCTAGATTAAGAACTTAAGAAAAAATAATCACATGCACCTTTGCAGACTGAAATAGGTTGGGCGTGAGGAGAGGAGGCTGAAACAGTAAAAGCAGAATGAAAAGACAGTTGCCAGCCATGCTGATTAGAGAACAGCCATTGCAAGAACTCCACCTGAATCACCTCTGGCAGTGTTAAAAACAACACATCACAGAGAGCAGTGCTAGGTTTTAGCTAGCTTAAGGTATCCATGTGCATGCACGTGTGGATGTGCATGTTTGGGAAAGGGGAGAAGCAGCAAAATATATTTTTATCATCTTGCCACAACAATATTGTGTTGATCTAGCCCTTTTACTTGCCCCAAAAAGAAAAATATGTGACTTGCAGGATTCAGACAGACAGAAAATGCAGTTTTTAAGTGTAGAAAACCAACTTTTCTGCTGTGCAACAGTCCAGATGTTCATATTTTAGTTCCTGCCTCTAGCTGAGAAGGTTTGAACCTGCATCTCACCCTACTGAGAAAACAGTGCCATTTAATTCTTCAAGGTGGGCTGGGGTGACAGCACTAGCAATCCCTCCTAGCAACGCTCTTTTGCTGAGCATAGAAGAACTCACTGGCAAAATGCCTGGAGACATATAGATTCTCAGTCAAGTGCTCTAATCACCAGGCTGGAGTCATTCTGCTTTTCCTGATCCCTAGCTTAATTAGGATTTACACATGCCAAATAAAATGCAAGTGCGCCAAAAAAAAAAAAAAAAAAAAAAAAAAAAGATCAGTTTCAGAAGAACCTCTTCTGTTTGTCAACACTAAACAGAAGATGGAATACTCAGATTTCAAATGCAGCTCTTACAGGATACAGGCAGCATAGATTAAATGGGATGTCACCAGCTCTGCAATGATCAGCTGCCTGGTGGGTGGCTCACCTAACATTGACCAGAGACAATGACAGCAAACTAAAGAGTCTGTTTGCCTCCATAGAGCAATTCTGAAATTCTCCTCATGGCTGACATAGCAATGGTACTTGCTTTCCAAGATGTCCAGTGTCTGCTGATTAGAGAACAGCACACATCCCCTGGCAGCTGTATCTTTGAAAAGGACAGGGCCATATAATAACCACAGGGAGAAGAGAGATCAGAGCTAAGTGTTTCACTATACAAACTCCAAGGAATAGGAAGTAAAAGAAGAGTTAGGTAGGATATTGCAAAAAGAAAAAAAAAAATCTGAGATTGAATTCAGAGAGCAGAGCAGCTTCCTTTGGGAAGAAATAAAATCTTTATTATCTAAGGCATTTATGGTACAGTAGAAAATGCTGCTCTCCTTACAGTATAAACATTCACTAGCCCTAAGGCAGTAGATTAGATGACCTCCTGGGTCTTTTCTCTTTTCTCACTTCCAATCTCAGTGATCCCATTAAACTGCTGCAAAAGCATACAAGGCTATATCTGCCCCAAGACTGTAAGTGTAAGCTTGGATAGACAATACAGCTGAGGCAACAACAAACTGAAGAATCCAAATCTCATGCTAGCAAAACTTATCTTAACCTTTAAAAATAAATTTAAAAAATGGAAATGTGCAAAGCATTAGCATTTCAAGTTGGGCCAAAGGCAATTAAAAACACCCCCCAGTTTTGCATGCCCATCTCATGACAGCTGTTTCATCATCTATAGCCAAGACAGACTCGAAGACACTTGAAGAAACATGATTCTAAATGATAATTATCCCCCCAGATCTCTGCAGTTTGATCCCATCTACTGTACATTGCCTTTAACATATATTACAAGGGATGAAAAGAATGAAATATATCAAACAAGGTGACTAGGCTTCACTATTTGAAAGAAAAAGGCTGAAGTAGCCCACACTTTGTAACAACTAAATCATAGCCCTAAGCAGCATTTCTTAATAATTTGTGAGAAACTGAAATGGCTGTATGGGGGAATTTGGGGATAAAAATTGGCAACCCAGTTTTTTAACAAGACCCTACAGCAAGTGAGCATCAGAGCAATCAGTAAGGCTGAGTCAGATGAACCACGTCTCCTTTTAGCTTGCTGTATAAACCACCTCTTACACAGCTCTTGAATTTTCCACAAGATCATTTATTTTTCATTTGTAACATGCACTCACAATAATTTTGTCTGAGTAACAGAATTGACATCAGAAACAAAATGAAAAAGGGGACAAAAGTAAACTCACACAAAGAACACTTCTGCAGACAAAATTCCAGTTCACATCAGGCAGCTTCCTGACTAAACAATCAAAGTGATTGCCTTTACAACATGAAAGCCAGCCTACTTTGGCTCTGTAAGGCCAAGAAAGGGTGGAAGACAAACCCTCCTGCTCCCAAGTTCCTTTGCAACCTCTTAGCACTCCATTACAGCTATGAGGTTTGCTGTATTTGAAGAAAGTTGGTCTCCAAGATAGGTAAGACCTTTTACAAAGGACTTTAATATTCCACTTTCAACTTCAATTGTACTGTCAGTTGCTGGTTGTTCCAGCAGCTGACAAAAAACAGAAGCTGTGTTTGCTTTCCTCTGAAAGACCTCCTTAAAGAAGGATGCTGATAGTCACACATCATCTGAAATTTCTGGATGACTCCCACTGGCAGATCCTACACAGACCACCCTGCTACAAAAACAGCTGGGAGCTGAAGCTCTAGAGACTTGCTAAAACTGTGGTCTGGGCAATGCTAGTTGTCCTCCTGCCAAGAGCTCTTCATTCTGCAGCAAGAGAGTTTCCCCCAGACTAGCACTGATTGCACCCTGCAGCTTGGAAGTGGCAGAGGAAGGTTAAAGGAACTGTCATGAATACTCTCTAGCTAATCCAGAAATACTAGATGATGAGGCACTTCAAGATATCACAATTTATCTGTTTAGGTGACTGGAATTATTCTAACAGCCATTCTAGGCATATATGTTTCATAACATTTATATGTAATAGTAGCATCTCCTATTCAAATCTTAAAGTAAACCCATGGCTTCTAAAAGCAATTTTGTTCTCTTATAGTCCTTTTAATTTCTTTATTTCTCCCACTTCAGTTAAAATATCAGACAGAAACCATTCTTACTAAGGATCTCTCATCTTCCTCTTCAGATTCTCTGGTTTCTTCCCATTTCAATGACTCCACCATTTCACCTGCATCTCCAATCTCAAGTTTTACACCCTGACTTCATGTCTTCCTGCTTCCCCTTTTCCCACTCATGTTCATGATCTCTTCTCTGCTGTTTTTTTAGGTTTGGATCTTTTCCCATCCACTCCACTACCCACAAAACAATCTCAACATTTTCTTAGGCCCACACATAATTAAACCACTTATAGTTGTGAAATAATCCACTCATTTCTCTATCAAAAAATATCCCCTACAGAGAAGAATCTTGAATTCACTAGAAAAGAAGTCCCTTTTTGTATTTTTGCAACTGCTTAGACCAAAACCACAGCCCAGATCTTTCAGCCAAATGCATCAGTTCATATATCCATACTGAACAGCAAACAGAATAAAGATGATAGATGACTAAAATGAATTAAAAGATTAAGAAATTAAGAGAATCCCCAGTTATGGTTTGTGGAATCAAACATCCTTCATCACACATTGATTATGGCTCTTTGGGCACAAAAAATGATCTTATTTGAAATTACTTTATAGCCTAGGCTGCAAGTGCCCCTAGCAGCTTGATAGTTACAATGAAGAAAGAATGAAACAAGAACAGATGGTGAGGAGCTACAGACTAGTTAAAATGATTTTTTTTAGACAAAATGTTACCTGAATTCCTTATACTGGAGCTGTTCATTTTGGAATCTTTGATGACCAAGTGCTTAATCCAAAGGGTGGGTGCTGTGATTTCTGAAAGAATAAAAAATAAAGAAATTTAAAGAAATTGCAGCAACTGGTAAAAATACACAGGATAGTTACTCAGAATCATAGAATGGTTTGGGTTGGAAGGGACCTTAAAGAAAATCTTATTTCCACTCCCCTACCATGGGCTGGGACACCTTCCACTAGACCAGGTTGCTCCAAGTCCCATCCAACCTGGTCTTGAACACTTCCAGTGCTGAGACAGCCACAGCTTCTTTGGACAATATGTTCCAGTGCCTGACCACCTTCAGAGTAAAAATTTTTTCCCTCATACCTAATCCAAACCTAGTCTTCTTCAGTTTGAAGCTGTTCCCCCTTGTGCTGTCTCTACATGCTCTTGTAAAAAGTCCCTCTGCAGCTCTCTTGTAGGCTGGCTTCAGGGACTGGAAGGTGCTAGAAGGTGTCTTCTGAATAACCTCAACTCTCTCAGTCTCCATAGAGAACAAGATGTTGGCTACAATTATGCCTTAACTGATCTATCATCTTTGTACAGGCAGGTTCATCCTCTGGTGAGGTCTTCCAGCTCTTATGAAGCACCATTTGTAAATGTTCCACCAGGTTGTCTCATCATCTTCCTGTTCCAGAAAGTATATCTCTGCTGGCAAAACAATTTTTCCTCCCTCTAACCCCAACTTTCTAAATTCTCAAAAGCCTTTTTCCTCAAGACTCAGAGATCACAAACAGTGCATTGGGTACTAGAGTATATGCCTGTTTCCCCCAAAGGTACATATGAAATCCAGATTTTAAACAGTCAATCCAGACCTTAAATATTGTTTTAACAGCCCAAGAAGGTCTGGCCACAGCCAGCTCCCTAAAACAAGCAACAACAAAATCCGAAATAAAGAGGCAGAGACATGAAGATATTTCTGGAAAGACTTGAAAGGAAGTCTGTTAAAGAAATAGGTTCTGGTTAGAAAAGCATGTCTGATGCACTAACCAAGACATCCAAACAGAAATTCTGTGCTTAGAGCACCTCCTCTGAGGTGTCATAATCAACTTCAAAACATATCTGAACCTGCCCTAAGCCACAGAAATGACATAACCCCAGAATTTGATTAGAACTGAGCAAAGCAGTTGCTACCATGGGCTAGAGCACCTCAAGTGACATTTTCAGGATTGATATTTTCTGAAAAAATTTCTGTTTCCACATGAACACAACTTGAATAGTACATCCTGAGGTTTTTCTCAAGTTCCTCTAAGAACTTTTCATATGAGTTTTCCTGCTTCTTTGTTGACATTTACATGGATCTGCTCATCAAAGTGAGAAGCTGGTAAAGAGAAACTGATTATAAATTACAAGAACATGAAAAAAAAATAAAATTAATTTCTCCTTCCTAAATATTTTCAGTCACATGGATTGGATGCATTATAGAAATTGTGTTCAGGGCATTTTTTTCACAAGGAACTATAGGTTGAACACTGTTAAACAAACTTTTACTGCTGCTGGAATAACAAAAATTGCCTTATCTGCCAGTTTCATGACAATATTTTATCAACATTCAGCCATCATATGCTTCTATAAATACATATACCTACATGCTTTGGTTTATGGACTATTTCTACTTTTGTGCTTCTCCCCTTCTTAGCTCTTAGCAAACATTTAATTTGAAGTAGTTCTCCCCAAAAGGGGCTTAAACTCCTAAATCTGGGATGAAATTTAGCTCTGAATCTACACCATGTGGACCAGATATGTCTACAGCTGAAAAAGGAGGGAAATTCAAAGTCAATAGATGCTGAAGAATGGATAAAGGCCTTTAGAAATACAATGGTGTGCATCTTTCAGGGAGGTTGAAAGGTGCACAAAAATGAAGTCTGTGAAAAACAAGAGAAAGAAAAGGAAAGCAATTCCTTGGAATCTATCATAAAAATATATTTTCAATCCAGGTAACCTGGACATCTTTTTTAATTACAAACACCTGTGAACAACAGATAGGTGGAAAGAGTCAATTCCCACTGAATTAATAGGTGAAGTTTGAAAAAAGAAGGGACGTTTAAAGAAGATATCTTCAGGAAGTTTGCAAAAAAGAAAGGATGTTTAAAGAAGATATCTTCAGGAAATTATTACACCTTGCACCTGGAAGCTAAATAGATGGTGAAAACAAAGTAACAGAGCCTAGAAGTGCAGGAGGGAATATAACTTTTTAAAACTATACAAAGAACATTAATAAAAGATTCTTCAGCAGAGGAGAATCTTGTCCTAAAAAAAGATTCACTATAAAAATCTCTAAGATCTGCATTATAATAATATGAAATAATTTTTAGAGAGATGGCTGTGTTATGATTCAAACTTTGGATGGGAGAGTTTAAGTTATCTGATTTACATTATCTCTGGCACTGCTCTGTTATGCCCTCAGGGAAGATGGTAGGGAGTGGGAGGGGAATTTATGCATGAAATGTGAATTTTCATTATTCTCTAATGTAGATGAAAACATGAGAAAGGTGAACCTTCATCTTAGAGATGTTGAAGTCCAAGAGGTATCACACATTTCAGGGGAAGCTGAGTGTATGTAACACCCTTTGAAAAAAGTCAGCCTCTTGTGTATGGAAGGTAGACAACCAAAGGCAAAACATGAAAAATAATCTACATTGTCATTGTCCATTCATGTTGATATCAGCTCCACCCTGGCTGCCTGATTTTGAATACATAGTCTTACAGGAACCCATCAGTTCTCAAATTCAGTGAAGTGGAATGGGATCTGACCTCTGATGCCTTTGAACATCTATGAAGATTTCAGATCTGACAGGTGAATGCATAACTCTTCTGACCTTTTCTGCCATTTGTGTCAGAGACCAAGTACAAGCCATTACTCAGGAAGACCTACCCAAGACACTGGGATACTTCTAGTGAAGTATCACAACCTATTTGTTCAGACAGGATCAAGGGATTGTTCAGAATGGCATCCTGAGGTGTCTGGTCCAACCTTCTGCTCCAGACAGGGTCAGCTTCAAGAAGAGACCAGGTTCCTCAGGACTTTAGAATCACAGAATATCCTGAGCTGGAAGGGAGCCACAAGAACCATTGAAGTCCAACTCCTGGTGCAGCACAGGACATCCCAAGAATCACCATTAAGTGTTTATTGTTACAGCCACCACTGATATCTACTTAGTCCTATTTTACTAATAGAGATGACAAAATATAGAGTGACAAACTTGGAAGAGATTATTCATCAATGCATAGCCTGATTAACCTGCCTGTCCATCTGCTCTCTGGAGTCATAAGGACCACTGCTAATACAACAAGGACCATTGCACTAGACATGCTCTCTCAAAGTCTAGGAGATAAGGTCTTGAATAATATATTGTTGTGTTTTGGAGAGCCAGTCTTTTATCACTCAGCCCAAGCCCATTTATCAGACTGGAGTTCACCTACAAAACAATGTGAAGGTTTTTGATTGAAAATGTTTTTCATAGAAGGCAGGATAACACCTTTTTTTTAGATTCTGCCTGTCACCAGAGGAACCAGAAAAGGTATGTTCACTACACAACTTCCAGAACTTTGTCCAGTTCCATTTGAATGATGAAAACATTGAAACTCTCCTAGAAGGAGCTTCTGGACAGGCTGTATTAACCACATCATCTCACTCCTGTATTCTATTAGCACATTCTTTCCTTAAAATATCCATGCGTATCCTCTCAGGGGAAAACTTAAAGGTCAGAAGTTTGTGATTGCCAACAGTAATTTAATACAAGATCAACTTACTGCCAGGAGGAACCTTCTTTTGATATAAACAAGAGAGAGCCAGCATGGCTTCAGTCTCCTTTCTTTATCTGAGAGTGTTTTTTCCCTGAGAGCTTTGCTGTTTCTTAAAGCTCACAAGAAGATTGTTACAATCTACGATCACTAAATACGAAGTGATAGGACTACAGCATCTTGCTGTTAAATAAGCTTATTTTAGCAATAGCAGAACCCCACCACAGCACCCATTTCTGCAAGAAGACAGGAAAAATACCTTCTACTCTTGCTCAGTAGTCTCCATTTCTGCCTTTGATCCAGGTTAAAAAATGCATGAAGTACAGCAGTTCCCTATGAAAATGCATAGGCTTTCCCCAATTGCCTTATGCTTTACAGTTTCAGATGGGTCACAGAATGGTTCATACTTCAGCCCATAGCTTCACTATAATGGTGTGAGTTTAAACCTGTAGAAAACAGGCACTACTTCCAAGCAATATGGAAGATATAAGCAGCTGCTATTAGGCCCATTCACTACCAAAGGAGCACTATTCTCACTGGTATTTATGTTTGTATGTGTAAAAGGCTTGAACCCTCTGTGATGACAGCCATTTTATCCTTGTTTAAATCTTCCAATAGGCTAAGGTCCTACATACCCTCTCCAAAATAATACAATTGCAAGATTGCCTATTTGAGAAGGAAACTGCCTGGGTGGGCCATGAATTAAGTGGGCCCAGGACAATGACTTCATTTGCTTAAATACTATGTGCGTCAATGAAAGCATTTGCTAAATAAAGAAACCTCCCAGCAATTTTCTTCCAAGTCAACATTCACAAGCTGTGGTTTAGCATTACCCTTCCTTTTGTGAAGCTGTAACACACTGCAGAGGTTATGAAACTCCCAGGATTAGTATAATGACAGTGGGATAGTAATGGGGGTAAGGACAGGCTAAGGGAAGTGGCCACTTCTGATTTGATGCATCTGCTTTTCCTCTGAGATTACACCAAGAGTCTGATCAACTGGTATTATTGTTGGATTCCAGAAAAGTGGGGGGATGTAAAAGGATTAGGGAAAATGCCCGAGGTCCCAAGGGTACTCTAAAACTTGGATAACTTAAGAGATTCACTGGCTTGTCTGCTTAGCAGGATAAAGAAACCATCTGAACCATAAATCCTAGAGAAAAGGGAGAGGGAAGTAGAGTTTGTTGTTATTTTAAGGGATGTTCTTACCTTCTCCATCGAAGATAGGCTGGGTTTCCATGGTGGGCGTTGGCTTCGATCCATCATCTGAATTGAGGGTTAGAAAGAACCGAAAAGAGACTACCATTATTGAGGTAAATACTATCTACTCTCCAGTACTGTTGAATGATTGGGATTTGTACATGGCCCGGCCAAGCCCAGAAGAGAGAGAAGACAGACAGAACAAAACCATTTTGTGCAAAAAGCAGCAACATTTAACATAAAAGATGCATCAAGCCCTTTTGGTACAGTTAAAAAGCCTCTCCCCTCCCTCCTCAAACCACTGTTCATCACCTGGTAGTCTCCCCAGAAGGCAATTAATTGCCTTTTTAGTTTCAGGTCAGTTTAGTTTTACACATTTCCCAAGACAGCAAAGGTTCTGTAGATTGCTGTCCTATTGCATCTTTCTCCTCATTCCTTTTGTTCAAAAAGAAAAATTCTTCTTCTGAAACTTACCTGTGTAGAATTGGCACCAGCATTTACTGCAGAGCTGTTAGAAAGGGATGGTCAATAGCAAATCTTTTTTTTTTCACAATGACTGCATCAAGGTGTTCTCTAATTGCAATGTGGTGGCAATGTCTTCCAATGGCAAAATTGTGGGAAAATAATTTCTCTTACATTAGGTTTAGGTTTATTGAGCCTGTCTTCCCCACGCCAGTATTTGGTGAGTGATCTCTCCTGGACCTCATCTGAACTCTCAAACCTTTGGTACCTTTTATCCCCTATCCAGTTCCAGAGCAGACTGATAGAGCAGCTTTGGTGGGTGCCTAGTACTTATGCTAGGGTCAGCCTACTACACCTAGAATTGGGCTTTTTTTCCTGTTTGAAATATAGTGACTTAAAACCTTCAGTTTCTAGAACTACTCTTCGCATGTGTTATTGCCAAGAATGACACTAGGCAGCAAAGCAGAGAGTAACCTAAAATGTAAAGTTGCAGAGTGAAAATCTGTTGAAGGGAGGAGTGAATGCCAGAAAAGCCAGGCTTGCCTCTATCTCCACGACCATCAGATGCACAGGGCAAACACTCTTTGGACAGTCATCCCTAGAGGAAGCAATAACTACCCTTAGCCTTCTCTTGTATATCAGCTCCATTTACAGAAGTAAGAGACCAGGGGAAGGGCAAGGGCAGAGATGGAAAACAAACTTGTAAACTTTTTCCACCCACACCTGTATTTGCAGTTTTTTAAAGGGAGGAAAAGCTTGAACACAGTTCATTTATTTTATGCATTTTCACACAAAGTAATCTCATTAACAGAAAACAAAAACATGCTGATAATTCCATTTCAGCCTCAGAGATATACTGAAGTAAAGGATATTGACAGAAATGAGAGAGACACCCTGTTATCATTTTCCTCTTCATCACTGTATTTGGTTTTATGCTAAACTGCAAGTGTAACAAAAAATACTTGGAAGAAAAAATACTTACCATTCCTCAGCCAGCTCTTGTTCTGAGCTTTCCTGTTATTAGGCATTACCAGTAACCTGGATAAGCAGTATATTTTTTTTTTTTTTTTTTTTAAGTTTGAGCAACTGGCTTGGAAAAATTTCCTGAATATTACTTAAATTACAAGGAGGGGAGTTTTGCCCTTTAAAAACTCTTTGGATAGAAGTTAATACCTGATCTTCACTTTTTATGTTAGAATAGGTTGCTCTGCTTCTGCAAGACTCCAAGAGCCCCAGCCATGGCTTGTTTTTTATTTAGGATGGCATTTTACACTGTAACAAAGCAGTGAACATAATTTAATTAGCATGCCAGACTTTACAGATTGAGAAACCAACCCAAAACTGCTGAAGACACTCACAGAACAACTAGAAAAGTGAGTAATTTTTAAGTCCTACAAAATAGGAAGAGACCTGATGTTAAAAAAAGACCATTGCAATAATAAGCTTTTTCTTATTGCTCTCATGAATGCTTCTGCACCAAGTAATTACAAAATTTCTTTTCAGATTTAAAGCAGCAACCTGGAAGCCAACAATGGGGGGAAATTAGAAGTGGATCTGAGCCACAGCACTTGATTCAAATCATTATTTGAAATCTGGCAGAACACAGGATGTTCCAGGTTCAGGAGCATTCTTTCACATTCATGTATGTGCAATGAACACAGCAGCAATTACAATTTGCCAAATACATTCTTCTCAAAGAAAGAATTTTGCAGCAGCTTTTGTATGAAGTTAGCCATTAAGCTACTGGAGAGTATTAAACAAACCCCTCAGTTCAAAGCTACTGTTTAAGATAGTCTCAGTAAAATGGCTCAATGAATTACAAAATCATTTCCTTACTGTATTACTAAGGCCAAATTGTCACTAAGTCCCCATTGTAGCAGCACCCAGCACAGTATTAAGGGTTTTGCAAACAGAGAGAAGTATAATTACTCCACTGTTGTTCAAGCAAGTACAGTTCTTTCATCACACATACAAGAAAAAATGCAATAGACAAGAGCCCTTTAATTACATTCACCATATTTGAAAAATCAAAAGCCAGGGATATTTCTGATTATTTTTTAAAGGTCATGAAATAGTCACATAAAAGACAAAAATTGCACTTCATTAAAAACACCATGCTCACTTCCCAGCTGCCAACTTCTTACTCTGAAACTACCAAATTTTTTTCTTAAACTGGAGAATTCTCAGTAAGTCTCAGTGTTCCAAATTAGCTGATGTCAAGTTTCACTGCTGTTCCTTTTCAGCAGAAAAAACACCCTAGTACTTGCCTGCTCTTATTTGATTTTTCCTCTGGCTCAGTACTCTGTTTGTCACACTGAACATTTGTTCCACTGGCCTGTTTGCTCCTCACAAACAAGGCATAAGTTCTATTTTACATACCTGAAAGTTTTGAAAAAGCATTTTGTATTACTTAAATAAATATTTCAATGTAGAACAAAACCCTGAACTATTCCAGAGGCTTAAGGTCTCCTGAGATATGAGAAGTACAGAATACTGTTACTTTGGGTACAAAGGTAATGAAGTATGTTCACTGGGTACAGACTCTTTCTTTCTTCAAAGAGCTGTCAAATTCCACACTTTCAAAAGAGGCATGCCACTGCAATAGTTCCTTACACACAGCATGTCACAGAGATTAAAGAGATCAAGTGTTACTTCCTAATCCCTCTAGATAGCAATGCTTCCAGATCAGGAACTCATGTAATTCAGAACCACATCTCTTGGTTGCAGAATATTTTCAGAGCCTTGAGAAGGAGTTCACTGGCACACTTCTCTTCCAAGTTTTACAACCCAGCATGAATACCCATTCTCTTTTTCCAAGACCACTAACTACAGACAGTATCACTTAGCAGAATACCTGGTCATGGGACATTTTAAAGCTATAAAACTCCTCCAGGAAGTGCCCTTTTCCTAGGTACACTTGCAAAAGTTAAGTAGATTTTTCTGGCTCAATTGCTGTCGATTTTAAAATGGTATTTTTTTCTTGCCACAGGATAAGAGTGAAACAGGCAAGTCTAAATGAGAGTCCCCAAGCCATTTTCACATTAAGATACCTGGACATAAACCAGAATTCCCCTTGCTCTACTACTGTCAGAAGTTCACAAGCAAGAACAGTTTTTTATTCCATTTGACTGACAATGACTCAAAACAGGGACAATTACTTGCAGGTCCTGATCTACTACTAGTGTTGAGCAAAAACTCTTTATGCTCTCACTAGAACACCCGTCCCCATGTCTTATCCAAGCACTCACACCTGCAATGACTTTAGTGTACACTGGGGTTGAGGCAGGAGGAGATCCAGCTCATGCAAAGGACACCTGTTAAAGTGATCATTTTACTCTCAATGACAAGCACTAAGGCCATGAGCAACTTAAATTATGTCAGGAGAAAAGTAAACTCCTTGACATAAAAAAGCATTAATTACTATGGAAAAATGTGAAGTAACTGCCTGCTGCTGTGAATTACCATTCTCAAGACATCTAATGGAAGCTGTAGAAAGGGGAAAAGTTAGGAGATAAAAGTGATGTACTGGAAGTTGATGTTGCTGAAGAAGCACATAGGTCTGCTAATGTGATGCTGCAAGTATTCAGATGACTTGTGCAGTGAGTATATTTTGCCTGGGTAGGAGATGTGATGTGGGAGGCTAATGTTGTGTTCTGACTGGAATCCATGAGGCATTCTGCAAACATTTCTTCCATTTTGAAGAGCACAGGTGTTTATGGAGTCAATAATCCAGGCTTTATACAAAAACTAGCCTTTTTTGTAAGTCTATAGCTTGAACACCAAGTCCCCAGACTTGAGTCAGACTGATAGAATAAGCAGATGACAATTTTAAGTGCATAGCTCTGCTCTGGGAAGAGGCAGCCTTCTTCCAGTGTCAAGTGGCTCCTTCACTTCCCATCATCTGGTTTTGGCTGAGTCATTAAAGAGCACAGCTGAAGCTAAATAGGCAACTTAGAGCAGAGAGCCAGGACAATGAGTGAACTCTTAGCAGGTCCTGTTGATGCAGCAAAGTCCACCTTTAACAAATTTGTCGAGCCAACAGAAAGGGAGAAGGGCTTTCCCTGGCTTCAGTACTGCTGAGGGACTTAAGTTATACATACCCTAATATTACTGCAGCTTTTAGTAACTCTGGTCAGATGTACAAAGACCCACCAGGACAATCAGGCTCCTTTTATCCACGCAGTTTCTGAATCTTGAGTTTTGTCAATATTTTGACTTTGACATTTCTATGTATTACCCCAAGATCCAGGGTATTTTAAGTATTAAAAAAAAAAAAAAAAAAAAAAACACCAACTTGTGTTTTACACTACATGTCCCTTCTAGTATCACAGGGGAGGAGCAAATTGTTGCCTCAACCACAATCCTTCCCTACATTAAATGAAACAATTTGAGCAAGTCATAATTAATTTTATAGTCTGTGAAACTTTTCTGTACAGATATATATTGCCAATATAAGTGCAGAAAGTTAGCATTCACACAAAAAAAATATCTTACAACCCAGCCAATCAAGATCAGTTTTTGCAAGCAGCTGAAACAGAAACACACCAGTGCAGATAGACTTCCCTGCTAAGTTTTCACACTCTTGTCCATAGAATCATCAGTTGAAAAATGACCCCTAAGATCATTAAGTCCAACCAGTTCTACGCATGGAGATCCCACAGCTGTTAAGAAAAAAAAACCAACTTTTTAAACCAAATCAGCAAAAGCTATGTTCTCACTCTTTATTGCTTTAATTTTAGCAATGTGCTGCCTTTGGATATAACAGCCCCCAAACACTTGGATACAGACAAGTGAAGTTTTGCTTAAAAGGGGGAAATATGCCTAAGTGCTAAATGTGCAAGGGCTCTGTGGGGCTTAATGAGCTCCTAACTGCAAAGGTTGATTTGCATTGACACTGCAGTAATTTTTCTCTTCCTACATCAACTATTCTGTATGCCAGATGGATGCAGGCAGCCTTTACTCCAGCACTGCATTCCAGATATCAACAAGATAGGAAAAGGAGCCTTTCCCCATGCCTTCTGGAAGGCATTAGCTCCCCCCACTTCCTTCTCTCATCTCCCTCGCAGGTGCATCAACATGAAAAAAGCCACTCAAGCCCCAAGGACTTTGTGGTCCAATGTAGTCAGTGTTTGTTTGGCAGCACAATTCTTCACCCTGCAAGGAAGCCTATCCCATGCACAGACAGCTGGAAGTAACTCTGACCCCTGTGACACAATTCAAAGCCTCCTCTGTTTGGCTTTTTGATTCCTGATTGACACACTCACTGCCAGGCGGAGATAAATGCTGCTGGGAGGACAATGTTGATCTGCTCCGACTATTCTTGTGAAGGACTTCTTCAGAATAATAAACAAAAAACACTGGTGTGCTTAAGTGTCTGAATAGAACTGGAGGTAGACAGAGAGGGGAGTGGAGTGCTTTACAGAGGCTGGCAAGTCGATTGAAGAGTTAATTGTCTGGGTGTACAATGAGTTTATTCTGACCACAAACAAAGAGCTCCCTCTTCCTGGGCCTGGTCCTTCAAAAGCAAACGTGTCAAAAGCGGTCTGGAGCAGCACTCATTAATAGCAATGCTCTAGTCTCTGGGGTTCAGTGGCTTTAAAACTATTGAATCTTGAGATTCAGACAGAATCTCTCTGAAATCCAAAGTCCTTATTTACTGCATAAGTTCTAAAGGCAGTTCTACAGTAATTAGCCGAAAGAAACCTCCCCTCTAACCTCTCATTATTTGCAGCCTTTAAACAGCTCCCTTTAAAAAATAAAGACATAGCAAGTATTACCCTTCAAACATAATGGTGTAGACACACCATTGGTTCCCCAACATGACATTCAGTTTTATATTGCTTCAATTATGTGTCAAGTAAAAGTGACCCTGAATGTCTCATACTTGGGTCCGCATCTGGACCTGCATTTCAGAGCTTGCACTACAATAGGTCAAACCAATACAATGTCCAAAACCACCCCCTGCCTCTGGGAAAGTTCAGATCCAGATTCAGATTTGAACTTTGCAGGTTGAACTAAGCCCTTCTGGTAATTACCACTTAAAATACCTGACTCCCTTCTGTAAGCTGGGCAAATCTTTCTGGGGAGAAAAAACACCTTCCTAGCACTGCTGCATGGAAGACAAGGCAGTTGAAAACTGAGCCATTATACTTCACCACTTTGATGGCAAAACTCCTCAGGACTTTGGTGTCCATGCAGAGACACTACATGTTATTTGAACAAGCAGCAGCTATAAAGACCAGAGAATAAAGCTGAGCTGTAAGTGAACTTCATCATGTAAATTTGCTTCACTACTTGTGAAAAGTTGTTGCTTTAACACACTTACAGGAACATAGACTTCCAAAGAACATTTTTCTCAAGTGTGTGGGCATGCTTCCAAGCAGAGGACAAGCTACCTTAGGATTATTAAAGCCATTATTTAAGAGCACTCAGCTAATTCAAACGTGAGACTCACCCTTTACTCTCCCCTTTCTCAAGCTAAAATCCCCAATATAGTGCAATCAACTAATTTAGGAGGACACCAGGGAGCCACAAGTTTGTGTGATCTCTCTTTTATTCTAGTGAGTAATAAGTGAGGGATTCAAAACCTCAAAACCTGTGAAATAAAATTTCTTGGCTTGCAGCCAGTTTCTCCCCAAATTGTGAACAGTAAACCACAGCCTTAACCAATTTTGCAGGCTTGGAGTTTTGGACAAGAAGCAGCAGTATCCCACAGGTAGCCTGAGTACAGATATAACTCAGAATAAGGAACCTGTACACAGTCCTGATGTTTAGAACTAGAATTCTCAGTTCATTTTTGGGCCAAACTCCAGCACGAAGATGATCTTCTCTATAAAAGCAATTTGTACAAAAGATATGGGTTAAAGAAGCATAGGATCAGATTTTAGTTTGGTTATCAGAGCATTTCTGAGGTCAAATGCAAAGAAACTTAACAGGAGAAGACCTGCCACTGTGCATAGATTTACTTTATTGCAGTTTTACAGTTTTCAGACTTCACAAGCAAACTCCTTCCCAAAAGGCAAAACAGGTCTCTTCAAAGATTTGGAAGTAATAGGAAAAATAAATGCACAAGGCCAGATTTGAACCATGTCTTTTATAAAGATGAAGCAGGTAATAAAGGTCAGGTTACTTCTGAAACCATCTTCATTTAGATTTACACAAAAAAGCTTTATTTTTGGATCAATGTGATTCTACATCACTGTCAAGCTGTGAAGACATTGTCCCCACTGTGCCCTCCCCCACTTTCAGAAACTTATTCTCACCCTTGTGTAACAATCCCAGCAGCAGTTTTATTCCTTAAACTAGACAGAACTCATCCTGTGACTCAGAAATACAGGCTCTTGTTATCAGCTCTGACCCACAGAACCAAGCCTCCAGTTAATGCCACTGTCTCAAAGAGAATGACAACTAGGTTGCTAGTGATTTTGTCTTAAGTCAAAAATCTTAGGTTCACTCACAGAATGGCTCAGATTGACAGGAGAAGGAGGAAACAAAGGGAAAAAAAATGAAAAGAACCTGCATATCCATTCAAAGGCTCTTGAGGGAGCTGCTAAAATACATGTAATTTTTCTTAATCTACCATTTCCACTCTATCAGATTCAAGCCCTTCTCCCTTAATTCCTCCCTTCCATCACAGGCAAAGTACTGCAATTCTTTAGAGGAAGGGACTGTTTCCCTGGTATTGCTGCATTTTTTCTATCCAACTGCTGTTCTGGCTACTTTACTGAATTAAAAATCAAAATTTTCCTTTTTTTTTTTTTTAATGTTTGTATGAGCTATATGATACTTTCACCCTGAAAGATGACCATATTCTCAATCCCATGGTTTCAGAATTCATTATTTCACTTTGTCCATGTATCTTCTGAAATAAGCTATGCAGCAGCAGGGACAACACTAAAATCCATCTTTGGACTGAAGTCCATTAGCCCCACTAAACAGCTTGCCTAGAAATGCTACATGTAAGTGCCATATATTGACTTGTATGTTCATTTCACAATAATAATGAATAATTAGGATAATTTCAGAACATTGTATCTAACAGCAGACAAGCTATGACCCCATCCTCATAGCAGCAGTGTAAGAATGTTTAAAGCACTCTAGCTCAACTACTTGCTGAGAAAGGAGAACAAAGCTCAGAGTCCCAGCTCTGCTTTGTCATCTGGTAAGTTTTCAGACAGGATCTCAGCCTGCCTGTCACTGCAGACTGATGTTTCACAGCTGCTAGCAATGCTCTGCATGGCTAAAGAAACCAATCTCGACCACCATGGAGAGTGGCTCTTCTCCTTATGTACCAGCAACTATTTCAGTGTGTAAAAAATCAGCTACACCACCACCTGGGAAGGCTCTTAGAATGTCTTCAAAACTAAAAAACACATACAGGCTGCACAAAGAGGTTCCCAATGGGAGTAAAGAATATTTTTCATTCAGTTGTGTATTAAGCTGTCCTTCAAGCATCTAATGCCATCCCCCTACTGAGACACATACCTGAGGGGAAATGGACACAGCTACAAGAATCAGGGGGACCAAATGCTTTTTTGGTCTGGTCATAACACACAGCACCAAAAACTACCTGTTACCAAAAATCATTATATTTGCTGGAAAATGATGATGTATTTACCAAGTACCAATGGCATCTGGCTGTAGGGATGGCACTCAGTTTCAAAACAGAGTCTCCAAGGCTCATTTTGACCAGCAGACACCTTCACAGGTCAAATGGCATAGAAAAGGTTTGCTGTGGTAAATACAACACAGCAATTATACAGCTGTAAATCCAGCACTTCCTTTTCTTTCTAAAGAAAAGGGTCAAGGTAATGAATACAAGGAAGAATTGAAATAACCTTATTATTCAGGGAGATGAGCAATTGAAAGGAAATAATCTGTAATAAACACTGAACAAAGAAGAATTAGGCTCTTTAACTCTGTAATAAAAATGGTATCCAAGTGCATATCAATATAGGCTACAACCAAATAATCTGGAAAAGCTATTGCCAATCCATAGAAGGGATGTTAGGCCATCTTGTTCCAAGAAGGAGCATTGTCTGTAGTAATAAATTGAGAAAGGGGGGGTGAGTTAGAAGAGACAATTTAATACACAACTGCTCCAGACAGTCCTGGCTCAAAGCTTCACAGGGAAACTGGAGAGAAGAGAAACAACACAGAAAAACAGAGTAGCAATATTATACAAGCTGGCTAAATCACAGTCAGCAAAACTGGAGTATACACTGCTAGGAAGTTTGTTGGTGGCTTTTTTTTTATCCAAAGCAGAAACACCTCCAAAGTGTCAGCATTACTTAGACTGTAGAGTGAGTGATGAGATCAAGAAATCAGCAATTGCTAGTACTGAAAATGTTTAAAAATAGATTGAAGGAGGGGAAGTAGAGGAAGAGATGCTTAACTTTTTTATAGCTTCGTACTTGGTAGAAGAACTCATTTTTATCTCACCCTGTAAACACTACAAGTATAATAGATACTGCAGAATTTTAAGCTACAGTACCTTAATTTTGAACCATCTTCCATTTGGCTCACTGCCTTGAGTGACATTTGAAATAAAACAGGGAGAAAAAAAGTTTCCACACTAAGAAATATTTTGCTTAAGGCACCATATCTCATAGCAAGATTTTTAGCACTTGACATTATCCTAAACTTTGAGCAAAGTTTGCAAAAAGCTCTATAGCACTGTCAGCAGCTGCCTGATCACTGCTGGCAAAAGAAACAACCACCTTATGATTGTTTAGTTTAGCCTCTCTGGTTTTATTCTACCTACAATATATCACTTTTTTTTTTTTTTCCAGAAGCCTCTGCTTTGATGTGAAGTATTCTCTGTTTCCACACAGCCCAATAGACACCCCCTCCTCAACTACCTCTCCTGAAAGGCTGCTCAAAGTCCACAATCAACTACCACCTTGTCACTTCTAAGCTGTGCAAGAGCCCAGATATCTGCAGCTGTGGAAAAGGGAGCACATCTGAAATGCCCACAAGAACATTGTGATTCTCAGTTTGGATTGCTTTGCTGAACAAGGAAAAAAAAAAAAAACAACAATTGTTATGCAAGCTTTATATAGTAATAACAAGACCCCTAGCTTTGGAAATATTTTAGAAGCTACCTGATAATATACAGTGAGCCAGGCAAGGGGCATGGAAGGGTGTGATTACAATGCCACTCTTTCTTCCTTCTGTCCCCAGTATCACCCACATTCCCTCTCACTCCTTTCCTTCCAGCTCTAGTCTCTCCAAGGTAAAGACTCTATAAATTCTCCCACATCTTCAAGGCTGTAAGTGGGGGGTTGGAGACGGCAGTGGATTTGCCAGATCAATGGCCATTTGAAATTCAGACATATGGCTGAAGCCCTACAGCTGCATGTGTTAATTACCACACGTGTCCCCTGTAAAGCAGTCTGTTAAACACAAAAAGAAAACAGAAGAGAAAAAAGCCTTTCCAGGGGATTAAGTAAATAGTCTAAATTTTTGACCCTGCTCCCCCAGACACATGCCTGTGTATAAGCTGCCTTCCTTTCTCCCAACACCTGCACACTGAGGAAGCACGAGACCCCTGGCCATGTGCACTCAACCCATCTCAGAGTGTGCTACCCCCCTTGTAGCTCCTCATTTCCAGCTTCTGGTCTCACCAGCCCCTCTCCCTTCCTCCTTTAGAGGACTAATTCCTGGCTGACAACCAGACTAGCCTTGGGCTTACAATATGCCTTTTCATTTCCTTGCAGGCAAAGAGAATGGATACCTCACTGTTATATCAGTATTGCATGTGTGAAAATTAAGAAAAGGCAGGGGGGAATATATGTTTTTTAACTGCTTGTTTCCACAGGTTTTTTTCCTCCCTGGATCATTAAAGAGGAGTGTCAGAGATTTAGTGAGTGAGCACAACTTTGCTCTCTAACTACATAGCCCCAGCTTTTTGTGTAAAGGAGGTTTTCTTTTTGACTCTGAAACCAAAGGAACAGTTCTTCTCTATGAGGGAAGGAATGAAGAACAGAGGGAATCAGATATGTCAGCAATACTGCTGGAAGGACCTCTAATGTGTTTCAGAAGGAAATGTCTATGTATAAAGCATCTCAGTGTACACAGGTGTAAGTGACAACACACTGTCAACATTAAAATATTTTTATTTTAAGGTGAAGGTCAATCCTCAAGTTATAGACTGCCAGACATCTATAGATGCATTGTTCAAAATGAACCAGAGACAACTGATTTTAAGAACCATCTCATTTAGTGGCATATTTGTGAGAAGCTGAGCAGTCAAGATGAAACCTGTCAAGTCCTTACACAAATTGCTTTGCTGCAGCACCTAAAGGTTCCATCAGAAACTGAGCACCAAGACGAGCATAGGAACATGTAATAAAAGACATGGATACTGCCTGGAAAAAATCCAGTCTATGGGAAAGGGTTCTCCCACCCTTAGCCTTTATCAAAGCATTTTGCAGAACAGCTCCCTTGCTGTCAACTTAGAACAAAAGTCCAGAGGAGCACACAGAGGAAAGCTATTATTCCAGATAGATCTGCTTTAATTCCCCTAGGTGCCATCTCAGGAACTTGAACAAGCATTGGGGATGTCTCTCCAGCTTCTCCCTGTCTTATTTAAGGGCACACATGGTCTGCATGCATTCAAGCTTTCCCATCACAATTTCATAGTTTCTCTCTCTTATAGAGAAACTTTGACAGAGCTCATGGGGCAAAGGAGTTGAAAGGAAAGTACTTCCAGCCCCTTGACCAAACACCTGCACCATGACAAAACACATTTCCTGGTGCATTACTCTGATTTGAAAGAAAACAACACTAACATTCAGATGTCTAGATTGTATAGAGTATGAGAATAATAATATCAGCAACTCTTTAAAAAGAGAAAAGGATTTGAGCCTATATAAAGTATTTTAACAACAAAAACAACTGACAGACCCCAAATTTATTCCATTTCTATGCAAGCTGTAATGATCAGACACCAGAAATCCATGTATAGCACATAAACAGTTAATAATACCTTAACAGATGTTGTTTAATCAATTGTTACTTGACTTATTAGATCTACTCACCAGGTTGTTCAATACTATGACTTAATAATTTAAAAACCTTTACAGCTGTTCTTAAGACATTACAGACAGGAGTTGTCTGTAGATTGCTATAATAACACTTGTAAACTACAATTTTATTAAGTCATATTATATAGACTAAGCTACCAATTGGAACTGCTACTTTATAGATGAAAGCAGAATTCTTGCATTGTATCAAACAAAATACACTTTAAAACAGAATTTGACTTTTTATACTTGCCAATGAAACTTTCTTCAGTCTCAAATTTGATACATATGTTCTGAGGCCCACAAAAAAGTCTTGATGAAAACTAAACAATTTCAGACATGGCAGTGATGTGGGGAACCAAAAGGATTGTTTTTAGTTCTACTGTTTATGTAACAAATTTGAGGTTTTACTTCTAGACCTTAATATTTCAAAAATCTGTTTGCTTCATGTGATATATCTAAGTACTTTTTAGAACATTGCTCTGCTCTGGGAAAGTGATCCAATATACACAGTATTGTAAAATTACATTCCTCTGTTCTCAAAAAATTGATCAGAATTCCAATTTAAAAGCTGGGTTCTTGCTATCTAATAAAATCTGTCATATTGGCAAACTACAGTCTACCATACCTGTGAAATTCACTTGCTTTCTAGAGTTACATTTAATTAGAATTTAATAAATAATTTTGTAGATGATATACAATATAGAGATAGCAATAGGAACCAGAGAGAATTCTGACTATTTACAAGCTGGCAAACCTACTGATTAAGTTAATAGAATTTTTTACAGAACTATTCATTTAATAGGGAAGGAAAACTCAATTCCACTGCTAAGTTTGCTTGGAAATATGAGCTAACCAAAATCTTATGTGCAACAAATTCCATCTACAGAAATTTTGCTCACATCCCACTTGAGCTGTTGCAGGACAGCTTTTGTTACACTAATCTCTCCCCATAAATTTTCAGTCCACTGAATTTTTGTCCTAGTTTCATGAAAAGAAGTACATGTTCATGCTTCTCCCATAGATTGTTTCCTAAATCCATCAGGGTAGACTGAGAAACTGTCACCATCAGTGTGTGGTAGAACAAATCAAGCTTTTGCACATCTGAAGGACTTGCAGCACTCTTGTAGCACACACACATAGCAAACCAGTTGCTTTCAGGAAGCAGATTATTACATATGCATAGTACAGCCTCACTTTTCATGGAGCTGCACTACACACCCAGCTCCATCCAAAAGCATCAAATTGCTTGTGCACATTTCCAGCAAACGTGTATATATATATTTTACCCAGAAAATACCTGACAAACACATCGATCCTGGTCTAGGAGTATTACATCATGAAGTTAAACAGTTCAGAAAATTATACTCGCAGGAAAATTCTCCTTCATTTGGATTTTTAAATTAGCATCTCCTTTCTATTTAAATAAATAAACACTTAACATAAGGGATTCAGATGAATTGTTTGGGTAGCACTTTCAGACTTGCTACCAGCCAATGTTCTACAAAAAATTAAATATAAGATGATGTTCACCAACTAGAATCATCACTTGACTTCATACTGCCTTGGTAAACTTGTATTTACTTCATCTTACTGATGAAGGCCACACAATAGTTCTCTTTCTTTCCTGTATTCTCCACAAACTGCTTAAGACATCAAAGCATTTTCTCAGTGTTTATGAGGCTGGAGACATAGTTGAAGCTCAATCTGTGTAACAGCACAGTTGTGTTTCAGATTTGATCAGCACTGAGTTGAATCCAGAAAGATCTGGAGAAGGTGAAGACCAAAGTCCTGGTCTGATGTTTTAGTCACATTTCAACTTGTTTGTTTTGTTTGTTTGGTTGGGTTTTTTTTGTTTTTTCGGGTTTTTTTGGGTTTTTTTTGGTTTTTTTTGTTTGTGGGTTTTTTTTTTTTTTTTTTTTTTTTTTTTTTTTTTTTTTTTTTTTTTTGTTTTGTTTTGTTTTGTTTTGTTTTTGTTTTTGTTTTCTTTTTGGTCAAGGTATTATCTGTCTTCTGTGAGACATTGTAGCCCCTGTGGAGACTCTCTCCCTCAAGCTGAGGGCAGGTGAATTAGGGCCAGCTGCACCTGACTTCTTACCACCAGCAGACAAAGCTTCCAGCTCCCCAGGTACAAGCAGCTCCATTTATTTTCATCAGCACAAGGCTCCTCCACTTGGGTTTGCCTGAGGAGAGTGTTCTCCCTTTACTGCTCAGCCTAATTACTGACTCACACTAATGGCTCATTACTGATTCAAATTTCTCAGTCTGTTGGCTGCATAACTGGGCCATTAGCATTTTCTAGAGGTAAGACTCTTGGAAAACTGCATGAAAAATGCCACAGAATGGGCCAACTTGCCCACAATTGCAGCCCAGAATTTTCCTGCCAACAAAGCCTGCCTTTAAACCAATTTCTGACAGTTAAACCCACAAAAAGGTACCCTATTCTACATGCTTAATTGGCAGGAATTTTAAGTTGCTCATCTTAGGTTTCTCAAACTGCTTCAGTGTTTTCTTGTAGGCTGCAAAAGTCATTGAGGAAAGCTTTTTGCAGCTCCACACAAGAGTCATGTCTACACATAAGATAGTGAGTGTACAACAAGCTCAGCCTGGGCTTTGCTTTCTGCAGGGCCATCAGAGCTTACATTTCACCAACAACTGTTCAGAGAATTGCAGATGCTGTTATCAGCTTTTACAATAGGGAAACAAGACATGTCAAGACAGGCCTGAAGCTTTTCGCACTGCTAAAGACTTTATTTTAAAAAAAGGGAGTTCATACCACTCAAGGCTCTTCATGACTGACACTGAAAGGTACTCCAGCCCAAATTTACCCTGCTGTTGCATCATCTCTAAATCCCAGATTACTGAGCCAACCATCCTTTTCCACTTCCTCCCTTTAGTTGGTTTAAAAGTGGCATCATACAGTATCCAGAACAGAAAACTACCACTGATGAACCAGTATCCCACTTCAATATATTTCCTTTTCACTCACTTTTAATTCACTCCATTTCCAGTTTGAAGAAGGAAGACCAAGTGACTTTACAGAGATAAGCAGTTACATGGCTGTATTTTACATCCCTCTGATTCCTAACCAGACTACTTTTAAAACCTTCTTGGTGACTGTAGAAGACACTACTCCTGACTGCAATATGCTAAATCTGAGCTAAAGCCCCAACACTTCCCAGATAAAGAAAATAAAACTTTGTTTTGTTTCATGCTTACTTCTTTTGTCTCAAAGTATGGCACAATTTCCCTTTGGCTGGAAAGGAATGTTCTGCATTCTTTAGGCAGGGAAGAAATCCAGTTATGTTGGCTCCAAGGATGCCTTTCACTGCTTTTTAAAACATTAAAAATGTCCTAGTGGGAGACACTGGGGGGATCCAGACCCCTAGAGGACAGCATGCATTTTTCAAGTGTCTCAGGACCTCCAAACTAAGCAGCAACTGGAGCAAATTAATGCAAGAATCTCCTTATCCAAAAGGACTGTACAAAAAGCTACAGAAATCTGCAGGTTCTGGATATCCTAGTCTCACAGAAGAGTAATTGCATTCCTTGGCAAAGTTCTTGGGAACTTTTTCTTCACTTGTGGGACAAATTCAGCATAAAAAGGACAGTGATAAGTGTCTGAGCTGCAAAGTCACAAAGCAAGCATGCCCTGGAGGGCCTGGATTTCTATTCCACCTCATGCAAACATGCCTCCATCTCCCCAGGCCCAGGTCTGCTCTGCCTTCCAGCAACTGAATGCTTCTCAGACACAGAACAAATCAATATGGTCTACTTTAAGTTTGGTGCCAATTTAATTTGATTTAAATTACCTTATGGGGCAAATTCTTTGTCTAACTGGCCTTGCATCATATAGCAATAGCAGCAATGTTAATATGAATAACCAGAGCATGGAATTTTAAAATAAGAAGTATCTCTTGCCAGCATGCTTGTTTGTTCTCTGCAGAAAGCTCCACAGAACCACTTCTGGATCTACATGCCAAGCCACATGAACATAAAGTCATTTTGTTTTCTTCTCATCAGTAGAGAGGGCTTGTGAGCAGAATCATGTTACCTCACATCTTCTGGTACTCCAACATACCCACTGAGCCCCAGAAATCAGAGCTAAATAGGAAGGAAAAGAGGACAAAAAATCTGGAGAAAGCATTATTACCAATAACCAGCCTTTTTCTCCTTCCAACATTAATTTGCCTCTTCTAAAGGAGAGCTAATATGCTAGTAAAGTCTTCATTTATTGCCCAGCAGCATACGCCTACCCATCCACACTGTTTCCAAGGCAGAGCAGCCTCCACCCTTTTGCCCTGAAGACTTGAAAGGCACGAAGTTTATTAGCTCATATTTTACATTCCTTTATGAATGAGAAAAAAGAAAACACTTTTGAGAGTCTTAGCTATTCTTTGTCCTCCTCAGAGTACCTATTCTGTGCCAGATATGCTTTTTGAGTATAAGACCCTCACTCAGGGATGGAGAGAAGGTGTCGCTGTGCAATGGGAAAATTCCCAAAGCTCCCAAATCAGATGGTAGTTGCCCAAAGAAATATCAGAAGCTTCCAGGCTGTGCCTCTACAACAGAAAATCATCACTGACCCAGTTCCTGCTGGACCTCTCCTCATCCTGCCCTTTCTGTCACCTTGCAAAGGCAGTCTGTGCAAGAAGTGTCTGAACTCTCAGCTAGAATAGATGGTTATGTGCATGCTGGTTTGCCATCAGTCTTCAGAGAAGCCAGACCAGCAGCAACCACCTTGTTTCAAAAAAGCCAAAGCCAGGCTGTTCTTGATTACAGCTTCCTTCCAACAGGACCTGGTAATGGAATTTTGAATCAGGGTAACTTAAGATAAGAAAAAACACTGATAAGGACAAATTCATTTTTAGATTAGTAATTTTCACCACTAGATGAAAAAGTAATTCTATGTCCATCAAATTTTAAACCAAATTATTACAGCTTCTAAAAGTCCTTTTGATTTTAAAAGACCCATTAAATAGCTGCTCATAAGTATTTTTCTAACATGATGGAATAGGGCCAGACTTGCTTATGTGTGGGTTTCTAGCAGATAGGAACAGATTCAGAACTGCAGGAGACAGAAAGTTTATATGATTGCTTGAACCATGCTGGCCCAAAGAGAAACATTTCCCCTTTGACAGCTATTGCACAGGAAGTTTCTGCAGCCACATGACCAAGCATACCATAGGCAGCACCAAAGGGAATCAATTTATATTACAAATTTTAAATTAATTCATAACATTTACAGTTTTCTTTTTGAATGTTCCAACCTCTGAGTTAATAAAGGGAGTGAAGAAGAAAAAACGAGCTCAGATGGTTTTCCCTTTTGCTCCTGTTTCTTGTGAAATCCAATGTCAGCTGCTTTCAATTCTAGAACAGCAGACCAGGACTACCCAGGTAAAAAGTCTACATATAACTCAAAAATAATGCATATTTCAATAGTGATTTGATTTGCTTGTACTTCAGGCTAGACTGGCAGTGATTGCATTAACAGAATTATAACCATGTGTTCAGGTGCCAATTAGACATTAATGCATAATTACAGGTTTAAAGAGACATATCCTTACCTAAAATAAGAAACAGGCTGAAACATTCAGTTTAACTAAGTAATTTTCCTCAGATACTTCTTCTCCTTACCTTTTCTGGAGCTATTATATACAAGCAGTTGGCTGAAGAGCAGATATGCTCAAAATATATCACTACTCTGAACAGAGCAATCAAATCCCTATTAAGTGCTTTCAGGACCTGATTGACATTCCCAGGCATGGAAGATGTCCCTCAAATTCTAGTACTGGCAACGAAGCTAGTGTTTTCCTTGGTTTTGATGCATCAGGAATAAGTGGTTTAGAGAGTTAGCACTAAAAATCCTACTTCAGTTATCAAAACACCTCCCAGAAAAGAGCATTCATCCTCATCAGCAGAAGTGAGGATAAATTCAGCACAGTTTTCCTGGAGTATTGAGACAAACTCAAAAGTTGACTCTCAGCTGGGGCTAGAGGGGAAAAAGGCTGAAAATTAGGGTGTGGAAAAGGCCTAAAGACATATTTGACTGCTCTTCAATGTATACTTCAGTAGTCCACCCTCCCAAAACCATTTCAGTGAATGCAAACCAGAGGACACAGGGAAGAGCTGTGAATACTCATAGGAGAACAACAACCACCCAGCTAATGCCTTGCTCAGGAAAGGCAAGGACTGAAGACAGGAGTGTAAAGAAGATGACTCAATGCCTGTGAGTTTCCAAGCATTGTTAAGATTTAATCCAGCACTGCTCCAGCTGGCCAGAGGGTTTTATGCACTGTTAAAAAATCCTACCTTTCAATGCACACAAAGCCACAACCATGACATTGGCACTCCTGTTTCCTGGAATACAAATCATACTGACAGCCTTCCTAATCTCTAGGGATTTCACTGAGAAATGCTCAGTATGTTACTTCAAGGTGAACAAGCAGAGGTTACTCTGGACCAGCCACTTCTTAGGGAAGCTCAGCTTTCTTGTACTTCAACTCAGCTGAACAGCACAGAGCAGAGCACACCTTTTTCTACTCCACAGGGAGCAGAACAGTCATCTTACTCCTCCTGAAGGAGAGCTCTAGTGGCACATCCACCCCTGCACCCTGGAGCTGGTTAGGAACCCATGTTCTGAGCTATCTTAAAGGACTTGGCTGGGCAGCTGCTATTACAAAACAAACTGGTGAAGCACAGGACTCCACTCACCTTTCCTTCCTGAATTACCCTGGCTTGATGGCTTATCAGTTACAGAACCTAAAGGGGAGAGAAAAAAAAGAAGAAAAAAAGACATCCATTTAGATGCTGCACAATCACACAGAGCATATGATGTCACATTAATACAGTCAATCTCTCAACCCATAAAGCATCTGTTTGACTTGTCAACAGCTCCATTTAAGACTCAGAGAGCCTGTGGCTTCAACCAAGGTGAAAAGTATAAGGAAGTTTTATGCATTAAGGCATTAAATTGGGATAAGGGTAAACAAGAAATCTTTAGTAGCTGGATCTAGTGATTTTAAAGACCTCACCAGAGCATCATGCTAGTAAGAAATCTGGAATAAATCCAAGGGCAAGAAGGAAAGATCAATAGGAGTCACTTCTTTCATTTGCAAATGTCAGGAAGAACAAATCAAAAGCAGATGGGGAGAGTGTGCAGGGAATGCAAGCACAGTATTCTAGAGGAAAGGGATTAAGTGGACAATTTGCAGAAAATGGATTTCAACCAACCCCTGAACATCCCCAGCTGTTTGAAATGGGACAGTGAATAAGATCCAGCATGTACTTGAACAGAACACAACTTGGGTTGTTTACTATAACTTAGATCTTCACATAGTATGTATGATTCTATGCTTGTTTTTGCACTCTGCTTTAGTGCTTCAGTTTTCCACTAAAACTTGAATAGGTAAAAGCTTTTCAAATAAATCAATTACCAAAGTGTATAAAAATTTATGACAAGTTTTTTTGTTATTTTGTTTTCTTTTTTAATAGCTTTATTCACAGGAAACTGATTCTTCCATGCACCATTATTAAACAGTTCTAGTGATTACTAAACATTCAGGAAACATGGATCAAAAGTCAGCTTTAAAGGAGGCAGCTCTGACAGGCCTAAGAATCTGATCAAGACAAACTCTGAAGGTAAACAATTGCCTGGACACTTTCACTTGCAGATCAGCTCATCACAGATATACTGCTGAATGGCAAACAGTAAGCACAAACTCAGTATTAGTCATCATATGTCTAACATCTGTATCCTACAGTACAACATGACTTTACTTTTCTGCAACAAAATTTTATAAACAGCACAAGACAAATTGAATAGATCAATAAAAGTCTAAAACATGCCCTACCAAAATGATATCCTGGAAATGGTGTCAAAGTCATATTCAAATGGTTTAAGCCAAATTACTGTAGGATTGCACCTTACACTAAAATAGGATATTAATTTTTTTTTTCTTTCCACATGCCTGTGAAAACCAAGCATCTCCTCAAGGCACATTGGCTCACTGGTTCTTAGCTCTCCTACTCAATTCAAACCCTTATGCAAATCACTTATGTTTGCTAATTACCACAGTCCTACAGCTGAGAGGACACCAGATGAGAAAAATTCAAAATCCCAAAGGTTTGACTGCTGTCATGCTCCCACCTAATGGGAAAATGCTGCAAGGTGTGAGAGGAGAACTATACTCAAAACCCCTGAGGTGCAGATTGCATTGAGCAAGAAGCCAAACACAGCAGCAGTGCTTATGTGGCATCACTGAACATGTTAGAAACACACTCCTATGCTTACTGCCTTTTCCTTCTTCTTTAATTTATTTGTAGGGAGAAAGCAAAGTGAGAAGGGCAGCACAATTGTAGTGTTTCCCTTCAATTCTCCCCAAAGTACAGAACAGCTTCCCAACCCTGCCTGCTGCTGTGTCACAGCAGCACTGTTCACCACAGCTCACAAAGCTAGACCATTATTGATCAGGGCAATATGAAAATCTAGATCCCAATCTCATTCCAATTGAGTTATGGACCACCATATTGAATGGTGAGGAGAAGAAAGAAAAACAATATTACTCTGTTTTAAAGAAACTTGTGGATTTGGTCTCAATGAACTGCTGGGCAACAAAGTAATGTCAGGCTGAGTGCGCAGAAACACATCATTTAATAAACATGAGCAACAGCCCAGATCTGCACCTCCCTCTTGTGAGCCTGTGGTGCAAGCTCAGTGCTGCCCACCCCATGACACAAACACAGGGATCCTAAACTACACAATTGGTCAAAAGACCCAAATTCATTATAACAGCAGGACCCCAGAAACCAACAGTTTTGCACAGAACCACCCCCAGGAATTAACTGAAATTACTCGGTACAAAAAAATTACTCCATGTGCCATGAGATACAGCCCAAGAACCATTTCTTTAAAATACAGCTCATGGAAAAAAGTTATCCCATCTGTTCAGCAAATCTTTGGTGTTGGTGTATGAAGCAACTCTGACTCTTGCCTTGGCTGCCACCTTAGACACTTCTTACTGAGCCTTGCAGAAGTCTGTATCCCAACTGCAGGCGGACATGCCAGAGCCCAAAGAGCAGTGTTAAGTGGAGTAAACTGGCCAAGTCCCCTGAAAAGGTGAGGCTCTCTCAAAAGGATGCATTCACCCCAACCCTCTTTGGTTATACAGTTAGTATTTGCTGAAGCCACTCCCACAGTACCTGAACATACAGGAGTTTTGTTCTGTACAGAAGAGCCGCTGATAGGCTTGCCATCAGGTGTCACACACCAGCAGTATCCAGTGTAGGTATGGCACTGCACCTGTTTAATAAAACAAAGAGCAGGCGTTTCATTTCTCACTATCACCAACCACTTCATTGTCATTCAGCATCTTATTGGAAGTCACAACCCAGAAGTATCATAAATACATGCTTCAGAGTGAGGAGGTCTTACAAAAGACTACCTTTGACATCATTACCTTTTCTTCCCTCACCTCCCCCCCCACCCAAAGAAAGGTGATTTCTCCAACTCCTGTAGCTGAAATTCAGGAGTCAAAAGAGGTTACAACCATCTGAGACACACTTTAGTTGGGGGATTCAGCAGTTCATCATGCCCTCTGCTACATCCCACTTACTGTTTACTATTAAAACTTGTCCCTGCTGCATCCCAGCTGGGTAATGGAAAGACCATCCTATCCTAAATTTCATAGTCACTGCTTGACAGCAGCACCTGTAGGCATTTCAAAAGCATTTTGTTCAGTAACACGGCTGGAAAAACATAATACTGGCTTGGTTAACAAACCTTCTCCAGATAGATTTAAGCCCTAGTCTGTTACTATGTCAAACTACCCAGCAGGAGCAAGATCCAACATGCTTGCTCCTCATATATTGTCATGGAGTTAAGAACATTTGATGAAAGTTCTAGTGAGTCAAAAGGTACACAATATAAACTTCATCTTGATTGACTTTAAAGCTCTACTTCTGAACTGAACATCTAGAGTTGCCCAGTTCCTTCCTCCACCACAGAAAGACACCAGAATTACTAATTCAGAAACAGAACCTCTCAAGTAAGAATAGGTAAGTCCTGAGCTAGCAGACTGATCTTAGTAACATCTGTGGAGATATTAATTCAGCAGCGCTAAAATTCCATTCAGCCTAACAAATCTAATGACAGCCTTTGCCTCAGCTTTCAGAGTAGCCAGCAACTGGATGAAATTCAGGATGCATTTGACATCTTTGAGATAAAAGTAAACTATCATTGTACAGTGATCTGTGTAAATACTAACATATTCCAAAATTCTTCCCAACAAGCATACCTTCAGCTGTAGTGAAATGTGCACATCAGTACCTTGAAAAATCATTCTGTTACTATAAACTAGAGATGGTTCCTTCAACACATTAATTTAAAAAATGAAATTAAATGACACCATTTCAGAAACTGCCTTTTTATTTTACTTTTAAAATGAATTCTGTCCATTCTCTTTTTTTCCAAACAAATTTATTGAAACCAATTTCTAATTCCAGACCTCTTCACACAGAAGAGTGATGGGGTGTTTATGCTGGTCCCCTCATTAGGGATCCTTCAGAGCAAAACCAGTCATTGCCCCTCGCTGACAGCTGGCTTCAATGCCCTAAGGTAGCAAAGTTTGTTGAGAGACTTAATGACAGTTTTTTTAAAAGGCTTTGAATATCACATAAAACATGATCTAAGAGCAATTATAACATGGCACGTCGTGTTTATCTTGGGTTTTACTTGTTTATCTTGGGTTTTACTAAAGTGCAAATCAATCATTTTGCCTCAAGCATTTACTTTTAGAAGCCAAAATCAACAGCAATCTCATGTACCCATGGTACTGCAGCCACTGTCACTGCTATTTAGAGTTTCACTTTTCTCTCAATATATCACAATATTGATTGCAAATTACTCAAAAGTACTATGACTATAATAAGCAATAATCAAGTTAGAAAATACTTGTTATTGCTCAGTGTAGTCAACTGAACACTCAAAACAAATGTTATGGAACTGCTTGGGTTTGTGTTTAGAGTTTATCTTCACAGATCTCACACACACAAGACTGCATTCTCAACAGCACAAGAAGCTGTCTCTCCATCTGAGCACTAATTGTAAAAATCTTACCAAGGGATAGAGCTAAATGCCAGGATAGGGTCTCGAATCTGTAGGGCAAAACTATTCCATGTTACATTATATAAAAAAATCCTGTGTGCCCAGCAATTAAAAAACTCAAGTATTAGTCACTCAATAGTCTTTTAGCCAAGCATTTAGAAAAATAACAAAGTACATGGCAGAGGAGTGAAAAAAAAAACATGTATTGACACAAATTCAGGATAGATGCATTAACTAAGAGTATGTTTTGTGTTCTCCACTGAGGTGAGTTACATATTATATACGCTCCTTTATGCAAGCCAAGCACACTACATCCATAAAAAAGTGAAGCAATTTTGTAAATAACTAGGCTAAGAAATGCTAGTCTTCCTTGGACTGGAACCCCATGACCTTTTCTTCCCCCATGATGCCATTAAAAAAACAAAGAAAAAAAAAAAAAATCTGAGACTGACAGCACTCAGCACTTTCACAACAACCACAACCACATGTTTTACTGCAGTACCAAAGGACTTCCCTTCTACAGATAACAACTGCAATTAAATCCCACCATTATCCTAAAGGCCAGACAGCTACCTTGAAGAATGGCACTTCAGAAATCTCAAGAATCAGTGCAGTTGTTTTCCCTGAATGTCTTCACATTGAGACACTCTACCTTTCACCATGATACCTGCCCATGTGTCAGCACAATTTAGGGTCATAACAGTGGCCTACAGCCTAGAGTTGGCAGCTTAAAGGCTGGGAGGGAAGGTATGCTCTTCATCACTTACATAGGACTGGTATGACACCAAAAAAGTGTAAAGGAAATAGCTGATCCAATACCCTCTCTAAGCACTGTGTGTAAACAAACACAATGTCAACTATTTCAGAGCACCAATGGTAATGAATATCCAAAATGTGAGGGTTTACTTTAAAATTTTCCATTTATCTTACATTTGAACTTTTATTTCTAAATAAAATTTCAATTGTACCCCAAATTCAACCTCATTCTCATCCTACTCCCAAAGTAGTGAGATTTTTAAAAACACTTAACATCAGAAGAGTAAGTATGCAAGCATGACTAATGTTTACTGTACAGATCTAATATCTTCAGTTATTGAGTTAATTTTGACCATCAAAATACATGTTAGAAAAAGTGTGTTTGATTTTTTTGGCTCTCAATCTTCTAAGCATTGAGGCAGAGGAAATATTATTTTAAATACTAAAATACAATCTTATGTACTTAATAGACTCAATTGTTAACCAAGTTACAGCTACAGAAAGCCTGTTACTGCTGGAAGGCACATGACAGAATTTGGTATCTCAGATTAACATACATCTGTCCAGCAGCTGAACATTGTAAGTTACATAATAGGAAATCAGACAAATAAAACCTGTAAATTATTTGAGGTCTTCAACAGATTCCTCATTGACATCTGCATTAAAAGAAAAACAAAATCCAATTGCATTTAAAGCACTGCAAGCAGCCAAATCTCTGATCATGCAGAAGGACACTGTTCCTATTTTTCATGGAGAGATAGGATATCTTTCCTGTGTCTCAACTGAAGGATGAAAAGCATGAGGGACAAACCCAAGAAAAATTCCTCCATATCACCACTCCTCAAATTAAAAGTGTAGAGCAGCTTCTTTATTCCACCCTGCCATTACAATGTGTGAAATCAAACAGCAGCCAATATAGTGGCCATATGATTAAATAGCTGTTCTCACAGAATTCCTTACAATAATATGTAAACATTAAATGAGGAGTCACTGGGAGATGACTCTGCCTCTTAACTTCCTCAGGGGAAAAAGAAGCCATTCTTTGGGTTTCTTCAGTATCTCACTGGCAATGCTGGAACCAGATTCCCAAATAAAGCTTCTAAACAAGCAAGCAGCATCTCTTTAGAACTATTTGACAAATGAGGATCAAGGGGATGTTGCTCAAATAGAAACTGGAAGTGAGAGAGAAATTGTATAAACATATGACAGAGAGAACAGAAGCAAAGCAGCAGTTCTGTGGCTGAAACCAGCTTCCATGGAGTTACAGAAAGAGGCAGTTTGCTGCAAGAGGCTCAAAAGCACCTTAGACAAGCACTGGGCTGGCCACAGGAACAGCAATATTCAGACTAGCCTCTCACTGCTGTTCAGATGAAAAGTTTAGCAACCCATTCCTATCTCCTCACAGATGAAACAAACATTTCCTGGCTTCTTCCACAACGGAGGGCAGAGATGCTAAGGGAAGAACATTCATTCTGTATGGAAAGATAAATGTCTATGAGAAAAGAAAAAACACATCTTGTTTTTGAATAGCACTGCTGAGGCTAAGGGCAAGCAGCAGAGATACTGACTGCACTCACAGCATCAGGCAAGGCTCCAAATCCAGGTTACATTCAGGTGCTCCTTGTAAACACTGTAAAAACAGCTAAGTAAATAGCTCCAAGCCAGCAGGTCATCTAGTCTGACCCAGGGAGCAGAAGCCAGTGTGATACAGCAATTCTTTAATCAAGTCTTCCCTTTGTTCAAGCCATTGAGGCTCAGCTAGAAAGTCTGAACCCAAGTTAGTGGTACACAACTGGCACACTGGCCTGATGGCTGTTTATCTTAACTCTACATGGTGATGCCTCTGTTCTGGTTCACGTCTTGCTGTAATGCTTAGACCCTGCATCTTTTCATACTTTTTGCTACATTAAGAGTCAGTTGATTATTGTCAGAAGCTTGCCTTACCTTTACAGGCAATTTTAGGGGAGCTATGAATCAGTCTGTATCCTGTGTTTAAGCCTCTTTGGAACTGCAGCCCCTTAAACAATGTTCATCACTTTCTGTTCTCCACTCATGTTTAATTCTCCACAAATGGTGTTGTGCAAATATTCCCAAATATGCAGCACCCACCTCCCTCAAGCCTATGCACCACTCAAATGCTTGCTCCACAGCACTTCCACTGTTCATATAACCAAGGAAAGAAATGATATGAAGCAAAAAGAATCTTAGTCATTCCCATCACACACGCTGACACATATATTATTTTTAGTTTGGGAAAAGGGAGAGGCTTTCTGCTTCTGACACAGAATATGACACTTTGAAGCAAAGAATGACCTTGCATCGTCACTTTCCTTAAGTATGTCCCCTCCTGCTTTAAGAACCCATTCCTTTGCTATCTTGACTGGCACTTCTTTGAAGAAACACCATAAATAACCAAAGTTCTTCCCTCCTTACCCACTCATGGTTTATCTTTAGCACAACATACAAATGAGAAAAACAATGAAAGCCACAGGAAGAAAGCAAGTGTTTAAGTAGCAAACCTGCAGAGCAGTACTCAGAGAAAGCTACAGCTACCATCTTTTATAGAAGGGATGTTTTCTAATTAAAAAAAAAAAATCCAGAACAACCTACCATTTAAGAACCAGATGCTTTATAAAGAGGGTTTTTTAAAATCTAGCAAAATAGACTGTGTTATTCTGAAAGGAGAGGTGAATTCATTGAGACCTTAGTATTGCTGGAATATGAGCACTGAATAATTGAATAACAGACAGCATGCAGGGAATGCAGGAGATGTCTACACAGTACCTTGCTGCATTAAGAAGTGAGTTTGCAATTCAGCATCATGCTACACTAGCCAATACAGAGGAGCAGACTTGGATTATGAAGTCACACTGAAGGCTGAAAAGGTTCCCCACATCTTTAGAAAGGGCTGTTTGTGGAAGTTGGGAGAAAACAGAAGTTTGTGTGAACTTTGTGGAGTGAAACTACTGCTATGGACCATAATATAGATCACTCTTTCCAAGCAGACTTATGAGATGTGGGAATGCTCTGGAAGCTATGTAATAATGCAGAACTGCTCTGATAATCAGCCCCTCACTGATCCTATCATAAGATCACAGGTTTGACTGATGCACTGACTTTAAGAGAAATCTCAGTGCTGTGTCATAACTGCACCAGGAACCATGTTTTAAGAACCCTAAACTCAAAGAAACTCTCCAAGGAGATTTGCCCTCAGACATTTGTATGCAGACTTGTGAGGAAAAGAAACCACTACTAGACAGTGGAAGGTGGCAGCAAATAGCAAGACATACCACAAAGTCCCACAAAACTACACCCTCAAGGCAGGATTAACATTATTCATGTTCATATTAATCTGTCTGAAACAGATCCCATTTAAAATCTCAGCAACCTTTTCTGAAAAACTGCTTGGGGGAAAACTATGAAGAATGCAAGTCTCCCTCAGCCCATGGCAACAAGCCCAATGGCACTAGGCAGCAAAAGAAAGTGTGCAGATTACCCACTAGTGCCTGTTGTTTATGAAGAACAGATCACAGCAGGTTAAGTGCAGCATGGAAAAGGAATGGCATTTATGGAAAATACAGCATAACAGCAAACAGGCAAAAGTCTTGGGAACAGAAACTGCTTTTAGTCATGTTCAATTCTGCTCAACAGTACATGACAGTACATTTTCTACAATTAATCAAATTACTCATACCTAACAAACATTCTTATGTTGCAAATAATTCGAATTTTATCTGCCTGTTATTTACTGTGGGCTAAGTGTAGAGAGATTTTGTTATAGGAAGTAATATTCCCCATAGACTGAAATATAAAGACAGAGCAATTCCAAAGGAATTAATCAGGTCTGCTTCCCCATTTACAGTCATCCCATCATGCCTACAGTGGCACCACTTCTTCATGCTGCAGATCCATGTTACATTTTTAGGTGCAACAGTAGCACTAAAAGGGGATTTGCTAAGATCTTTGCAATACACATACTCAACAATAAGGGAAGCAACACACACATTGCATAGAAACACTTATGACAACCAGTGAATTGACAAGTGCCAGCTCCTCTGTGCAGTATACAAGCCCCATTATATCCAGTCATGTATAGGAAAACTGATCAGCTGAGCAGAATCGGTGGCAACACTGCGTTCAGTCTAAATTTCACAGGCAATGAAAACCAGACAGATCATACAAGTGTTTTAAGACATGCATGATGTCTCTCTATGAAAGGGTTTAAAATGCAAGCCAAACCAAGGCCTTTGCCTTTAGCCCCTCTCCCTTTCACCCTTGCTGCCACACCTAAGTGTGGCAGACCCAGCCCTGCAGGAAAGCAGGAGGATGGTGAGCGTGGTCTTCTCCTGCAGTTGCTGCCCATGTGGTGATGCTCCTGCTCACAGAGCAGCAGAGAGCTGTGTTCTCATCACCACCCTACAGCCCCATCCAATCTGCAGTGGAACCAGCCCCAAATTCAGTGCTGAACTGGGTACAGCTCCAGCAGCTGGAAAGGGCAAACTTGAGCTGCTTTCAGAGGAACAGCCCCACCTTCTGTGTTTACCCAGAGTGATTGCAATTTAGTTTCTAATCAAGATAATTATGATGAACTACAAAAGCAACAGTTCAATCCAGTTAAGGCCAAGAAGGTTCTCTGAACATAGTTACTACCACCAAATTCTCCCACATCTGTACTGCTCTCATTTTTCAGTCCTACAAATATTTCAAGAATGTCCAACAATTAATTAATTAGTTACATTAAAAATCAGACTCTTTTGAAGTCTGATGGCAAGTACAGCAATGTGGGCCTGAACACCTACTGTGTTCAGTAGGCTCAGCAAGATGACCTGAAAGCAAGTAATCTATATCTTGAATAAGTGCTGTAACAATTCAGACATTTGATGTTCTAAATATATACATACATCTTTGCTTCTTCTCCGATCAGAATTTTTCTTCTACATAAAACTCCCTTTCAATAACAGTTAAACAGAAAGGGGGAAGTTGTTGGTAAAGTCTCCCTAGCCAACTTTACATACACAATCTATACCCTGAAATGTATGCATCTGCTTAGACTCTTGTTGGGATAGAGATTCCATGGGCATTTTTCCTAGAAACTTCCTTGAAAGATGCTGTCCTGTTGCAGACTTCCCAACTGAGATTTTGGAGTCTAGAAGAAGCAACACTCTGGGTATTGAACCAGAATAAACCAACAGTCCAGAGCTGACTTCAGCAAGGCCTCAGGGACTTCACAAGAACACAGCCTCCCTGTAGAGCAGAACCCAGGAGCCTCAGTTCTCTGCACAAGAGATGCAATATCAAAAATACCTCCATCAAATGAGATCTATTCATGAGTTGCTGGAAGCCAAACTGTTTCCAGTGTTCACCAAAATTCTAGTCTTTATACATCTATTTTTAAAATCAAAATTTAACTCATTTTGACCACAAGCTAAAGGAAATATTTGTCTCAAATGCAGATTGAAACTAGTAAGTTTTCTTGGGCATTATTTTTCACTTAAATCTTATGCAGGGACAATTACCTTAAATGCTGCAATATAACTGATGAAGTTTGGTCACGAGGTATGTGGAACACAGGGTATTTTTATGAACCAAGGAATTATATGGATTTCAGTTAATTCCAGATACAAAGAGACCAGAGGCTTCCTTCATGATGCCAGGTAAAACAAAAGCACTGTAGTGTTCACAGATAGAACTGGATGGAGGAAGAAGGTGAAATATCACTTGGCTGCCAGCTGACACCACACAATTTTTGTAAGCAGTCTCATGCTGCCCCTCAACTGGCAACCAGCACTGGCTAAGGAATGTGCCAAGGAAAAGTCCAACTTCTCCACAATCCAGACACTGGTATCAACCTTCAAAAAGAAACCTGTCTGAAACAAAGCTTTATCAACTATACTATCAGTCCAGCTTATAAGGATAAGAATTTCACCTGCTTTTCTCTCCAGGAGGTTGATGGACAGGTGATAGACATTTCAAAGTTTGCTTTCCTTACCATTTTTTTCTTGAACTATGAAGTTTAACATGGAACACTTTGTTCCATTTTGGCCCACTGTGCTAGCTTTTATAAACATTAGCCTCCAGTGCCAACACAATCTGAGAAGCTCTACACAAAATCAAATTTCAACAATTGAAAGTTCAGTTAAACTGCAAGAAACTGCAGCCATCTTCTCTTATCCCAGCCTTCCCATGATGGTCCACACAGTACAGAAGCATAATGCTGCTCTAAAGAAGCATGAAAAGTTTGCAGGATGAATACAACTTTTTCTATTTCATCATCAAAAAACAAAAACAAAACAGAAACACTCCCACACAGCAGATAATAGGAGGGTAAGGCTGAGGAGGGGAATAAATTTTTTGGTGGGTTATCACAGAAAAAAAATCTTTCCTCTTCTATTCCCTCAGGCATCACAAAATGTTTGAACCAAATCCAAAGTTCTCTGCCTCTCTCATCTTTTTTAAGCCAATATTGATTCTGTTTTGGAATTTCTTTTACCTTCAGAAGACCTTGCAATCAACCATTGTATCCTAAAATTTGTCCAAGAAAAAAGATATCTAGAGTAACATTAGATGTATGGAAGCTTAGGCAAAAAACATTTTGTGATTCACCTAAATCCACAAAGTAGAGGTCACAGGGTTGCAGGTTTTTGGCTTTTTAGATGCATGCAAAACTGAGCAGAGAGCATGAAACTGTGTCAGGAAACTGTGCATGAGGCATTTCTAACACACAGTCAGCACTAGGACACTACTCAATGTTACTTTGTGGTAACAGAAGCAGGTATCACTCTTCGTTTCTACCCTGCTTTGGCAAACTTCAGCAACTGAACAGGGAAGAATCAAAAACCCAGACAAAGCAGTCTCATCTCCTCCCTGCCAGTCCTCCAAATCACTGCAGGACATACAGTACAAGAAGTACCCTGAAGAAGGAACAGGCTGAATAGACTGCTTTTTATCCCTGGGATAGATGAAGCAGAGCTAATGGCAGAATCAGCTGTATCCAACCTGCTCTGTGTAAGCCACAGCTTTCTTTACAGCCCCTCTCCATGGAAATATTGACCTCACCTGCAACTGCTTTTCTTTCTATGCAATGCTGAAGATTAATGGCATTTGTTTCTGTACTATGCTGGAGCTGGATGCTATTGCCTATGTGTATGTCTTTAAGGTATTGTGACTGAATCAAAACTTCCATTTGGTTAAAGAAGTTCCCAGCATTCAAACTTTTACCTGAGTGAGTCAGAGTGTGCACTCACTCTGCTATCATCACTTGGGCTCATGCCTTAACACTGAATCTCCCACAGACATCTGAAGCCTGGCTGAATGAAGCAAATAGACATTTTACCTGCATGAATGATCCATCCTCATTGCATTCTGGGATGAAAACTGCTTCCTGGGGCTTCTTTGCCTGTTCCAGTGCTTGAGCTCTCTCTAATCGACACTTGCTTTGGCCAGCATCTACACAGAGAAAAGCAAAACTCACTCACATTGCAATTTGGCCTCTCCAAAAGCTACCAGCTGACCCACACAGCTGCAAGGTGAAAACCCCCAAAACAAATAAACATAAAGCATAAAAGACACATTCATAAGGTAGATACAGAATTACCACTCATGATCGACAAGACAAATATGAACCTAGACAATCAAAATACAAGACAATTAATTAAGAGCTGCTTAATTTCCTAATCAATAGTTTTTATGGTCATCTAAGGATCCTGGAAGCTTCTTTCAGCCAGCACTGGAGCACAATGTCCACAGAATGAAAGGCCAGTAACATTAACAGACTGAAACTGGGGGGCTGAGTATAAACCAAATAATTCAGGCTGAGCAGTGAGCAATGTGAAAAAGTGACAACCCCCTCTCCTCCGAGCAACTCTCCCAGGAAGATACTAAAACAGCCAGCCATCATATGGACTTCCACCTTTGTGTGGTTCAAATGAGGCAGATATGCCCTTTCTTGTGCTTTCCTGAAACTCAGCTTTTACCTCTAGTTCCAGTGCTTATAGCCAGGTGTGCATTACAACTCTCAAATCAGTTACTCACTTTGGAGACAAGAAAAAACTTGTTCTGCAAGCAGAGTTTGAAGGGGTTAAGATCTCCATTCTTACTTCAGATGATGGCAAAGTCTAGCATGACCTTAACCCCTTCCAGGCTGAGCTCACTGGGAATATACCCAGATAAGTGTAAGTCTTATGACTGATGAGTTAAAAGAGTAAGTTCTGCCTTGTAGAGATCCAGACTGACTTGGTGTTTGCATTTAAAAACATCAGGTCTAACAATACTGCTGTTCAGCCTAGAAAGAGAAGGAAAACAGTGAACATCTGTTTCCATGGCACTCTGACACCAGAACTAGCACCTTCTTTCTTCTCCCATTAATCCACTGACTAAAGCTTTTCAGTGCAGAAACTTCAAAATATTTTAGCAGCACCATACAGAGCGAACAAGTTTCAATCCTCATTGTACCAGGCATGGAAATCATATTAGTTAACAAAAAATTCCATTGGATCCCCGAAGATCACATCGTCTTTCACAGGTCACATGAACTTTGACAACAGAATCATTAATACCAGCATTAAATTATAATTTATTTTAAACAGTCTGGGTTCTTAGAGCAATTGAATTTACATTGTGTGGCAATAGAAGTAACTTCCATCTAGGCATCTCTAGACACAGAAATCAATGAGAATGCTGTAAATAGTTTTGATAAAGACAGACCAAAGCTTTCAAGGACTTTATTTACACAACTGATGACTCAAGAGATTAAGTTTCCAGTTTGTCAATACAGTTTCATTTTAAACATATCCCATTACTTCCCAAGAAGGATTTCACAAGGCTTCTGAAATTATGAAAATCAAACTGTTCTCCTTGCAAAAAGAATGATTCATAGCAATAGTATATAGTACAGATGCCAGCTGCTTAGGCATTGGGGTAGAAAGTATCAGTACCTGTATCAATTCTGTCAATGACCACTGGAAGGCTACAAGCTGGTTACCTCACTCCCTCACTTCTGATCTTATGTCCCTTATCTTTAGATTAATTTGTTTGTTGGGTGTCTGCACAATACCAAAGCACATGGAGCTTTGATCTCGGGTGGGCCCATTAAGCACCTGAGTGAAATTGTTACAGGACTTGAATAAAATTTACACTCTATTTTTTTTTTCTAATTATCCATAAGCTTTGACATGGAATTTCTTTTTCACCTGCTTGCCAAAGTGATCAGATGATCAGACCTTGTTTGCACATCTCCAGTTGAGGATAGCCCTGCCAGCTGATCCTTCCAAACACATGCTCACTCTTTCAGCTGAAAAGGAAGCACTGGCAATGCTTTTAACTGGAACACCTATCACCTGCAGATCTCCTGTTCAAGCTTAAGAGTCTAATCTTGCTTGGCATGACAGAGGACATTACTACAAAACCAGATGGTGTGCCTGCACTTTGTTTCATAGCTGCTTGACTGAAAATACTTTCAACTTCTGCTTCACAGAAGACAGCTAGGTAGCAAAAAAAAAAAAAAAAAAAAAAAAAAAAAAAAAAAAAAAAAAAAAAATCAGCATAGATTATGGAGATGTGCACTTGCAAGGAAAAAAAACAGGTGTCAATTTCCTACATGACAATCAAATCACAAATTCCCAAATGAAAGTGTTTTCTAGTCTCTATATATGAGGATACAAGACTGCAGACAGGCATTTCTGGTTCCTCTCCTGAACATAAAACAGAAACAAAGTACTTCCACATAGCATCTGCTTTAATGCTGGCACACTCACAACTACACGACTGAAACTGGATGCTTCAGCACAGAGCTGGTAGAAACAAACATTCTGTGATATCCCCTGCAGTACAAATACATTAGAAGCCCAGGCAGAAGGGAAACAATCCCAGATCTTTGTCCAATTTGTCTAATGAACAAAGAAACACTCACAGGATGAAGCTCTTACTTTAAGAAGATAATATAAACGTGTTACTGCTAAGGCTACCATGTCCCTCCCAGCAATTTTAACTGGCCTTTATAGATTGAACTCTCTGCTCCCACCCAGCAGAGCCCACTTCATAGCACACCCCCACTACACCACCAGGTGTTCAAGAGCTCATCATTGTTGCAGCATCCTTTGCACTTCAATTGTTGGCTCAAGTGGTGACTCTTCACAAATTGCTGCTGAAGCACAGAGAAGACAGAGTTTTTCTTCTGTTCACAAACACTCAGGACTGATTACTTCTCCCATCCTCCCTCATTGATTTCCAAAGGTCATGCCAGTCCTTTTAAAGCCTTGATTTGGAACAAACACCTGCATACCACGCTGGGTGGAGAGGTGCTTGCATATTGCTATCTTTTTTGTCAGTCTTCCACAGATCAGTTCCAGTAAAAACAGTGCCTTGAAGATCAACATTTACCAGTTTGTTTTTAAAAGGACTGTCAATCCTTCTCTTCTTCACTCCACAGGCTGGTATTTTTATAATGTTTGCATCAACATGTGATTTCAGTGGGATGACTTCACCTTGCTATTTTTGCTTTGTTAATTAGAAAATGTAAAGTATTACATAAGTGCCAAGTGTTTAAAAAGTAGCTGTCAAATAGCTCACCCCAAAAAAGATGCATTACAAATTTTACTAAAGCCTGATCTTATGATTGTAGGTTCATATACCCTATTCTGCATTTTGACTGCTTACCCAAGTGTTTCAGCACTTTCTTCCCTGTTTTTGGAAATGTTCTCTGGAATATCAAACACCATGTTTATAAACCAGAATGGCATTAATGCATTCCAGTTTCATGGTTCAAGCAGACTAAATTGGACATTTTTCCCTCCATTACATTAGGTGATAAACCAAAACAGCATAACTTCTTTTGAAAGCAGACCTGCTTGATTTTACTTTAAATATCTTCAAACTTGGGACGGATTTACTGCAGCTCAGAAAGCTGCCTTTTAAAGAAAATTAATTCTCAAGCTGGCAGCTGGCAACCAGGAGATTGTTAACTACAAGTGATGTTTTTGACATCCCTGGCCTAATCAGCACAATGCAGGTGCACATAATTTTGGATTTTGCAATGAAATTGGCTAGTTACCATGGCTGATCTTATCCATGAATAGTTTATTCAAACAAGACCACCGTGTCCCTCATAATATACACACCGCGCTCCTGAATAGGCTCCAAGAATTCCAGCATCCTCTCTTCAACAGGCAGAGGCAGTATTGGCACCACACAACATCACAGTATAAAAACCCAAGCTCTCCTAATAACACAAGGTAAAACATCTCCAGGATTCACACAACACTAGCAGCAAATCAATACAATGCAACGACCAAGATCTATTAAAGCTACTTAATTTAAATTCTCCTATGTTTGTATCCAAAGTTCAAATAGCAAAACTTTGATCCAAGCAGCTTTTTAACTATTTTCAGTTCCATTAGGTAACTGTCTCACATATAGGCCAGGTCTCCACCAGACATGAAGCAGCTCAGCTACACTGAAGTCAGCAGGTTCATACCAACTTACTCAATTATCTGTGTATTTGTGTAAAACATGCAAAAATGGATCTCAGCAAACTACAAAAACATGCCTATCTATTGTATAGGATATCAATCATTATTCACTCTCCTCACTGTTTTCCAATTCATTTGGGTCAAGTTCTACACCTGGAATCTCAAACTTCTTTCACCCACAGAGAATGGTTCAGGTTGGTAGGGACCACTGGAGGTCATCTTGTCCAAACTCACTGCTAATGCAGGGTCCCTTGGAGCACACTACTCAGGATTGAGTACAGACAGCTACAAATATCTCCAGGGGAAGAGACTCTACAGCCTCTTTGGGCAGCTGTTTCAGTGTTCAGTTACCTTCACAGTAAAAATGCTCTTATGTTCAGGTGGAACCAGCTCTGTTCCAGTTTCTGCCCACTGACTCTTGTCCTATTGCTTGGCACGCCTGGGTCCATCCTGTGACACCATCCTTTCAAGATACTTATATACATTGATGAGATCCCCTCTCAGTCATATCTTCTCCAGGACAAACAGGCTCAGATCCCTCAGTGTTTTCTCATAAGTAAGATGTTTCAGTCCCCTCATTATCTTTGTCACCCTCTGCTGGACCCTCTCCAGAATCTCCCTGTCTCTCTAGTACTGAGGAGCCCAGAACTAGAACAGCACTAGTGCCTAGGACAACACTCCAGATGTGGCCTCACAAGGGCTGAGCAGAGGGGCAGGATCACCTCCCTTGACCTGCTGGCAGCTCAGGATCCCTTTGGCCTCGGTCACAAGGGCCCTGCTGGCTCAGGGACACCTTGTTGTCTACCAGGGCTCCCAGACACTTCTCTACAGAGCTCTTTCCCAGCAGGTCTGCCCCAGCCTGCACTGGTGCAGGACCCCATACTCTGCTGAATTTCAATAAGGTTCCATGCTCTTCATCCCTCCAACCCTCAGATCTTTCTGACGAGTTCCACAGCCCTCCCAGTTTGGAATCCTCAACAAATTTGCTCAAGAGGCATCTGTCCCTTCAAGTCACTGATGAACAAGTTAAATAATAATGGACCCAGTACTGAACCTTGGGGGACACCACTAGTGACAGGCCTCCAACCACACGTGTGCCACTGATCCCAATCCCCTGAGATCTGCTGCTCAAACTACCTCACTGTCCACCTGTCCAGTCTGCACTCCCTGAGCTTTCCTGTGAGGATATCACAGAAGAGAGTGCCAAAAGCCTTCCTCAAGTCCAGGTGGACAACACCCACTTCTCTTCCCTCATCCATCCAGCCAGTTGTCCCACTGTAAAAGGCAATCTGGTTGGTTAAGCATGACTTCCCCACCCATGCTCACTGCTCCTGATCACCTTCTTGTCTTGCTTTCACACCAATGCACTTTGTTACGTTTTTGATATCCACATTGCATTTCTACTCCAGAGTTCCCTAATTTATTCATTGCCTAGATTTGCAAAGTGATTGAAAGTGACATTTTAGATTTTACTAACTGCTGCCAAGGAAGGACATTCTTATTCACAGTCAAGGGAGACTAAAGCAAGTTTGAAGACAAAACACATAGATCTAGTGAGCAGACAAACTGGTTCCAAAACATCATCTCCTGTCCAACGAAAATAGTAGGTAGAGAAGATTATCTTCAAATAACCCATCAGTCAGAAGACCTGCCTTTCTAGCACATTAGCCAAAAGCAGTGTTCATTTCCTGTGTCACAGGAGAAAGGCTGAAGGTCCTGCTACAATCTCCATGTAGATAGGTTCACTCTACACAGTGACTTGTGATCTAAGAACTCTCTACCAGCAGACTTATTAATCAATTAATAAATCCAAAGAACGTTTAGAACACTCCCACACTGTAATTAAATAAGCCAAAGAAACTCCTAGAAATTAACCAGTTAACACAGAACTTAAATGTGTTCTAAGCCACAGATATATATCAATAAAACAATCTCTGTGTAAATGTCTCTTGGCAAGCTGTCAAGATTAACAAGTATTCCTTCACTCCTGCAAAGTTTTGAGGTATAACTCTTATTTAACATCAGATATTATGACACCTCCTGAGAAAAGATCCAGGTAGCATTGCTTGGCTGTGTAGTTTAGACACAGCTATACCATCTGGAACTACCCTCTAAAATCTCATCAGTGAGGCTCCATTTGTCAGGGATGCCATAATTTGATCATTTTAAGCTACTCCTGACTTTAACCCTTTGTGATGTGTGAGGGTTTGGAGGGATTTCAGATAATTTAGCACTGAAAGAATTTCATTGAAAACCACGTGAGGAAGCTAGCAACAAATGAGAGCTGAATAAGGGTTATAGTTCTCAAAGGGCTGGCAAGATTTCATCTTTAAAGGTCCTTAGTTTCTTGAGAGAGAACAGAGCATTAAGCTGAATCAAAAAGGTTCTGTTCTCACTATGGAAACCATTCTGTTTTCCTTGGCACAAGCACAGTTCAAGTCATCAGCATACACACTGGAAGCCTACGATAATCTGGGCTGCAGAACTATGCCTTGCTGTCCACAATATACTTTCCCTTTTACTTATTTTAGTTGCCTGCTGTTTTTCCGTTTCAGAGAGTGAATTGCAAGTTAAAACTTCCCATTCCACAAGGATAAGTTGTTGGATACAGTATCTTTCACAACTGTACGTGACTGAGCTCGATGGCCCATGGGATCCCTTACAGTTCCATGAGAGCTCTCCTGCAGAGCTCATGCAGGAGGAGTGAAGGCTGTTCAGAGTACAGCCAGTGTCCTGATGCAGTACAAGGTGCTCAAACATTATTGGCAATACTTTCCTTTTTGCAAGTACACAATACAAACCCAGCCAATAGCCATTAGTTCAGCACAGCTGTCTCACAACTGCCTGGATTTGCCAACAAGTGTGATCTTTAAGCACTAGAGGTCATGCTCCTAATGCAGCCAGAAAAACAAAATACCTTTCAAGAGCAGCAGATATGGAAATTACCAGTTAGGTTAAATTTGCATAGTTTGAAAGAATATTCCTACTTCACAGGGATTGGCAGGAGTGTCAGTTTACAAACACTCCCAGGTTGTTAGGTACTGTATAGGACCACAGTGTAAGAGGAAAAAGGAAAGGAGAATGCAAGTCAGCTTCAACTAAACATTTTGGTTGCACCAGAGAGAACAGAAAGAAAATGTACTTTACCTGTGCCCAAGACAAAAAAAAAAGTCTCAGTTACTTCTTCAGGACTCTGGAATCACAACAAGCAGTAGGCCATGTAGGTTGGGAAGCAAATTTTGTCCACTTCATAAACAGACAGTTTAGTATACAGAAATGTAGTAGTACTGCATTTCAGATCTCATGTTTTAAACAACTGAACAGTGCCAGTTTATATGCCAATATCAGCTATGGAGCTGCTTACCTAAGACACTCTGCTCAAGGGATGAAAGTAAAAACTTTCAAAAGTCAGGAAAAGGACTCTCACCATGCTGCTTCTTATTGTGATACTCAAAAATGCATCACTTGCATGAACAATCCAAGTGCTTCTCAAGCTCTGTGAAGAAAGGTTCTGGGTTTCCAATATTTAGAAAGAAGCCTGATTCAAAGGCCCCAGTCTGTGCTATGGCAGAAGATGCCATAAACCAACCCAGAAGTGGTAAAAAACAAACTAAAAAAAAAAAAATAAGTTTTTTCCAATTAAAAACTGTTTAAAAGAGAGCAATATTTGAAGTTAGGCTCATAATTCACTTAAACTATAGTCTGCCAATACTGAAAAGGGATTTCCATTTTATATCAAGTAATTCTAACAAAGATATGTTTTTAAAATAGCAAAAAAGCCTTTATAAACAAATGCCAAGGTTAAATGAATGATTTTTATTATGTCACATGGATTTTAATGAGTTTCTCCTGTCACTTTAATCCACTGCCAGAAACACCTGTGCCATCTGCCCTCTGAGCCAATTGTGCTCTGAGAAAATGGACTCCACTTTATTTTTCACTCCATGGCAAATGCAAACCATTTGTGTGACAAGACATCAACAATCCTTTAAAAAGTTTCAACTTCATCTTTAGACTATGTCAAACAGCTGAATTGAGGGACAGTATTTGCACTTCTAAGTAGATGAATGACAGCAAACAAAAGAAAAAAAAAAGCCACGTAAAGCCTTGCAAGCACTATTTTAATTAGCTCAGCACAGAAAGGTTGTGTATGACTGAAAAAGTACTAGACATCAAATGTGCATCATATTCTTCCCCACTCCAAATTGCTGTCAGTCAAAGGAGTCCTGATTCCTCATCAGCACAGGTAGCAAGGAAGAAGTCTAATTTCAGGATTTGGTTTTGTACTTCCATGGGGCCAGTTGTTTCTGTCTGCAGACATATATTTCAGCGATGTCTGTGCTCCTTTGCCTTCTTTCATCGATAATTCAGCCAGCTCATACTCTGCTGCCTAAACCGGCACTCAGACACTCGTGCTTGCAGGAATGCACAACCCCAAACCAGACCACTGTCAGAGCACAGTACCAAACCCACGGGTGCACAAACCCAGTTTACTAGGAGGCAGCCCCCACTGGTCCCTCCTACCTTTGCAGCGGCCGCGGTGCGTGACGCTCAGGCTGGGCTCGCGGCACTTGGCTCTCTGGTAGTCGCACATGGACTCGTACGTCCTGCCGTCGGAGGCACACAGCGGCTTGGACTGCGACCTGGAGCAGTGCAGGTTACACTGCGGGTCTCTGTCACGGTCGCTTATTAAAAACTGAAGGAAGTGAAAAAAGGAGGGAGAAAAAAAAAAACAAACAGTGGTTTTGTTTGGTTTCCCAAAACTGAGCGTGGTGTATATTTTTCTTTATGACAATATCAATATGACTATAATGCATTTTAAGCTGCCCAAAAAAGTTGACTTTGCCTGAAGGGAACTTTAAATGAAACACGTACATCTTTTAAAAAAAATTAACGGTCTTTGCCATTCCATTCTCTTTAATAAAATGGAAACATTACTCACTCTGCCTCACCTCTAAAAAAGTAAGATGTGCAAAGCCAAACACAACCAACACGGGAAGGGCAATACTGAGTCACAACAGCCTAGCTTGCCCAGTGCTGGGCCACAAACTGTATCTGGTACTAGACAATTTTAGTCAGAGACACAAAAAGTTCATCATCAAAGACAGAGGAATACAAATAAAATATCAAGATTGGTCTTAGTAGTTTAACCACACATGTGACCAGTTTTATTTTAGCAGTGATGTTTTTGAAAGCATTGTTAATATCATCTGTAAATACCACTTGTAAGAGCATACCTGCACACTCCCAAAGTCACCTTTTGTTCCTTCCTGATGACACCCAGCACAGCTGGCACTTGCACTCCATGCAGCCCACAATCTCATTACACACTATGTGAAAGCCTATTTCCTTTCAGAAGTTTGAATTTATATCATCTTTCTGCATACCTCTTCCTCCCAAGCATTCCATTGTGATGCAATCCATTTTGTACAAATGTGTCATTCCTTGTCAGTCCTCTGCAGTTTGAATCATCTCAACCTTCCAATTTCCCAACCAGACCACTTCTCTTCATATCGTGATCACTGTTTTCCTTGGCGTTCTGCCTTATTTTTGATGATGGGGAAACCCACAGTACATGAGTCCCCATCTTCTGTCTGCTTGTTCCCTGCAAATCCCAACATCTGGAAGTAGTTTGCTGCTGTACCCTCAACTCAACTCTGAGAGGTCTGTAGGGACACCCAGGTCTCCTTCCCAAGTTCATGGTCTTTTCCTGAGGATCCAAACTGATTGTCATCTTTCCATAACCATTTGCAGAAATTTTTGGCAAGTCATGACAGTAGCATCCTTTTTCTCTTCCCATATTACTCCATTTAGTGGTTCTTCAGACCTTTAATTACTACACAAACCCAATCACCTGCTCACAGGAAGATTTTAGAGGACTCTTCAAACAAGTTCCATGAGGATTAAGCAAAGAAAAGACAAGTTAAACCTGCCTTGCACTTCCCCATCCCTCCCTCCCATTTGTACAGCCTCCTGCAAGCCTGGGGGTACCAAAGCTGTTCTCTAACACACTGATATCCCAGCTCACTGTCAAAGCAGCTCTGAGCTCAGCAGTTCAGAGCTGGCTGGCAAATGGGCACTGACTGACACCCTGCCTGTATGCACAAAGGCACAGCTCTCCAAGTGTGTTGATAGCTGGATGCCTTACAGGGAAGTGTGAGTCACTGCCATAATCACCTTGGTGTTACAGTTTCCTACAAAGCTGTCTACTCTATGCTTTGAGGTTAAAGCTGTTGAAAAAACATTGCCTGAAGCCTAGTTTGGGTTGGTTTTTAACCACTCCAAGAACAAGCATCTCTGAAATTTGGTTGGTGGTGGGTTTTTTCATTACAAAAAAAAAAAAAAAAAATTCGCCCCAGTTAAATGAAAAACAATTGAGAAGTTTCATATTTTCATACTGTACTGCTGGATCTTTTGAAGATTAATGCATTACTAAGCCCCCTATTTAAACATGACAGCTGAGGAAAGTAAGCAAGTTTTGCATTCATTTCACTTTTGGTCACAGACTTGACATATTTGTTACAGCACAGTGCTTTTGAAATGTTTTTGTTCCTTTTCTGCAACACATTCTATAACCTGGCAACACCTGCTCCAAATGGGAAATTGGAACATTTAAACCTGAAGGCAATTTTAAATTGTTTATAGAGACCTGGACTAGACTATAAAAACACTGTAAAGCTGGACCAGACTTTTTTCTTTTCAGTGGTTGGACTATCTCAACTTGGAATTGCTCTGGCTACAGTAATGTCTTTCTGTCGCCCTCAAAGCGCAAAGATCGGTAGTGGCTGTAAACATACAGCAAAAAGCAACAGACTGAAGATGCTGAAGCCTCCTCCCAGGATGTGATGTCAGACACTGAAAGACTCACAACGCTTTTCAGGTTTCTGTATGCATAAACAGACTTTCAAAGCAGAGCTGCCTGATAGGATGTATGGTGCACATGCAGCAATTAAGTATTCAGTTCAACACCGGAGCCATTCTGATTTAGAAGGAACACACAGATCTCCCATTTATCACAACTGGAGATTTGAGCTACTAGCATGAAACTTTTTGCAAATTCCTCATCAGAAGTTGAGTTCCACAGGTATGAGTTATTCAGAGGTTCAACAAAAAATCTAGAATACTGGTTCTCAGCATCAAACCATATTACCAACTTATTGAAAGTCATCTTGTATCACGAAAACTCACTTGAGCCTTCTGCAGCCTGTACCAAAATATTTAGTATAGAGGGGGCTTAAACATCCAGAACACCCCTTCTTCATTCTAAACAATGGAAAGTTGTTTTCAGGGCTGACAAACAAGTTAAATCTAAGGCTGTGGAAGAGCTTTCCTCAGGTGCCTCCTTGCAGACAGAGAAACAACTCGACATTGATTAATTATGAGGGCCTGAGAAAACATGCAGAGCACCCCAATGCAGTCTGTGAAGTTCTTGCCTACCCAAATTAAGCCAAGAACCACGTTAATAGGGGAAAAAAAAAAATCAAAAGCCTTTTTAGCATTTGTAATTTGGATTACAGTAGGGCGCCCACACAGCATGTTAGGTGCTTTCCAGACACTGAAGATGCCACACCTGCCTCACCAAAAAAGTTTATGGTTTACGTAGTTGCACAAGATGGTGCTTGTTTCCTTCAGGTAGATTGTAACTGGGTAAGTCTGCATTGAATTCAAGCAGGATCCAGGATCACACCTGTCTGATCAGAGTTCTTCTCAGGCAAGCAAACTGCACTGCCAGAAAGGCCAGCAATATCTCCAGGAAATCCAAAGGGCTTCAAAAACTCCCCCTAAGAGTGGAGTACCTGCTCTGCTGTATCTCACAGCCCATATCTCTGCTCAGCAGCTCTGACAGCATGAAGGTATAAAATGGTGGCAGTTTGTCCCCTTTCTAGCAGGTAAGCATTCATGCTACAGAAATGATGGTCAATACAGATCACCCACAGACATTTACCATACTACGTGTACACCCCCTCCCACTCAGCACAAAAAGTCTTCCTTTAGCATTTTGCCCATCTAAGAGCATGACCTCGACTGCAAGCAACCTCAGCTGCATGAAGAAAAAGAATAGATGAATGCTAAAACATGTCTGCTGTGGGAGACCCCTTGGTTCTGTAATTTTAACAGCTAGGATCACAGTCCATATGTAGTCAGTTTGATTTTTATTTTATAATTGCTACTTTGAGCAAGCAGGCACTGTTTTCCCAAGGGCACAACCCTGCTCCAGAAGAGCCCTTTGGTCACTGCTGAGGTACTGCTGAGCTGGGCTCAGGGCTGTGAGCAACGTGCCCTAATGCCTGGTACCCACTCTGCCCAGACAGGAAATGGATTCTCTGGTCTTTCCAGGAGGAGAGCAACAAGGTAAATGTTCTGTCTTTAATGCCAAATGTCCCACAATGACCTTCAAAGCTAAAATCAAAGCCTGATGTCCCAACAGGACAGGATGCACATAGAAACAGGTTTTGCAAATAACAGAATCACTACTCACAAAGCAGTGCTCAATGCTCTATACACAGACACACAATGCAAGCAAATCTGGACTCAGGTAAAAAGCAAACCTGCAAACATGTGCAGCACCAGCAGGTTTCCAAGCTTCATCTAGAAAGTAGAGGAAAATAATTATCTTAGCTCTGAAATTTCTCAAAGCTTCTTCTTGATTTCTGTGTTCCCATTTGTTTCAGAACAGACTACATCCAAAGCAAATGGGATTGGAGACAGCTTATCAGTTCTTTATCTCCTCCCCTTTCCTTCATGAGAAGAAAGCTATTAAAAGTAGAACTAAAAGGAAAACAAACAAACCACCACAAACACCAAAAACAAACATCAAAGCAAGCAATCCCCCTTCCAAAACTAGAAGGAATAATCTATTATACAGGAAAAAGTTAATATTGACCAGATTGCAATTGTGATCTGTTGAATATAGACTCAATACTAAGATAAGTAACATTAGTATTAAGCAACAGTATTTGCATTTATTTACACTAAGGGAGCCTGCACAGGGCCTATTCCAGCCAGTTTGAGTCCCTACCCTAAAGAGTTTCCACTTCAATGCTCTCAGAGCATCTTTTTATGTCAAATGTTGTATCTGTATAAGGACACAAACCTCCTCCTTTAGCAAATACATTTACACAGGTGCTTGCAGAAACCACTTCCCAAACTGCTTTCTGCTTCTTCAGACTTGAAAAGAAAAAGGAAAGATAAGAGGTCAGAATGAAGTTAACTTTGCCAACAAAGCATATCTGTTCTTTTTCTCCACACCTCAACACCACTGCTGACAAACAACAAACACTGATTAAAGGGTTTTTAATGCCTGTGAAGGAAAGCAGACTCCCTGCAGCTGCACAGCAGCTGGGAACACTTGTGTTATTTAGCAGAAAAAGGTCTGACCCCACAAGTGAAAATGAGCTTGGTGGTCACTCATTCTATTCACCATCTGGGTACATTATAAGCACAAACAGAACAGCACAGCCTTTTGTGATGGAGGTAACGAGAAATGGCCAAGGCATTGTAGTACCACAGTAACATGCCTTAGCAAGGCTTCAGGGAAAAGAGGGAGCAAGGGACACAAATGACATGAACGTGAGAAAGTGGAAATCTATTGAGAAACAAATCTAGAGTTCACTACAGATCAAAACAGAGGTGCCTCTGCTATTTAACAGCTTCACTTCTGATTAGTACTGCAGAGTGCTGCAGCCTAACAAAACTGAGATAGACAAAACAGCACATGCAATACTTCACTCCTGTTTTGGCAGATTTCAAGTTTGAAGACCCTTAGAACACGTCTTGGGAAAGTGTGATTCATCTACTTATATTCATATGGCACAGATCACCCACTCATTAGTCAAAGTACTTAGACTGGCCTGACTTAAGCACAAATGAGCAAGTCCTTCCCAGAGAGAATTCCCCAGGAAAGCCATACCATTTTACACATTAAGAGAGACTATAAACTTCTCGACATTTTTGTTGCTGTTGGAAAGAATCACTTCACATTTTTATGCCTTGGTTTCAGGCTTCAAACTGGTGCAACCAGCCATTCTGGAGGCAGAACTGGAGCCAAGCTCCAGTTTTAATCACGCCTAGACTCTCAGCCCCATGGCAGGTTGCCTACAGGGCACAAGCACTCCAATTTCAACCATTGGTTTTGGACTTCAGCCAAGTCCAAGCCATGGAACCATAAGCCTAGCAGGTTTCACAGGGGTCAGAGATCCTGCTCTGAGCCAGAGACCAAAATGCCTCACTTCTAGGAACACAAAGAGGAAAATCTGAAAGTCTTCAATCTCTCTCAGGGTTTGCAGTCTTACACATGCAGAAAAATATTGACCAGCCAGAGCCACCAAACTCCCAACAGCTGTCCAGCCTCTGTTCTGAAAGCTCAGAATCTAGCAAGTGAAAAAAGGCTTTTGAAGCGAGCTTCCTGGGAAGGTTGTCTTGTGTTTTGGGGCAGGGGAAGGAAAAGATTGATTTATTTTAATATACTCTTTTTGGAAATGCTCACAAGTTTGTACTTTGCTGGCACCTGGATAACTTTTTTAAGACAAAGGTTCTCAAAGTCCTGAATCTTAAGAAGTTCCAGTCCTTGGGTGGGGTTTTTTAGCATTCTACAATTTTATACCAAGACATACAACTTTCCCAATGAATTTCAGAAGGGCACTTCTCCCAGGCAGAAGGTACTTACAAGAAAGATATTGTAATAGTTTTATTTCTTGAGTCACCCCTCCTGCAAAGTGAAGAGTGTAGCCTAAGTTAAAGCACCACGTATGTTTCAACCCCAAGCCTCCAGCTGTGCAAATAAGAATGGGTTCAAAGCACAGAGCCTATGCTTGAGGATGGTAAAGGCTGAGCAAATGTATGGGATCACACTGCAAAGCCAGCAAACTCTAGAGTTATTTGCATGAGTTGAATTCAAGACAGTTTTTTGCTCTTACAGGCTAGAAATCTCATTTTTCCTTCCCTCAAACCATCCTCCCTCAATCCTTGCTTTGTGTAAGCCACTAGAATGAAGGGCAGCACTTAAGTATTATGCTTCATCTGTTAGATGACTTTTAGCTAGGAAATAATACTTTTGTTTTCTTTGCCAACTGATCCCTAAACATGATGCAGCATCTGCCTTCTGTTTTTAAAAGAGGAGGTACTGGATCCAGAGAAGCTGCCTAATGGAATATTTGAATACCTCACCAAAGGTTTGGGAGAAAAGCTCACCAAGGGTTTGGGAGAAACCCTTAGAATTGCACTTTATCTCAGAGCAGCTCTCTGGGTTTTTCTTGTGATTTTGTTGTTCATAGAAAAAAAAAGTCATTGCAGTCAGAGAGTGAACTTTGAAAATTTTCTCTTTTTGCTTTTGACATTCAAGTTTATGAAAGTGCTTAACTACATTTACTTGTGAGAAAGAAAATGCCAGAGACACCAGGGACAAGAAATCCATTTCATATTTTAAAATAATCCCTTCTCCCACACAATTTTTATATCCACATGCCTGTATCACCTTCATAAAATCCAACTTCAGTTTTGTAAGTCACAAGTTTAAGCATCTCATAAGTTCAGTATACCAATCATCTGAACAGAGGAGGAAACCAAAACTTAAACACAAAACAGAAACTTCATCTTAAGTCTCACATTACTAACACACAACTTCTAAATCTTTCTAGTAAGTCTGACAGTATTAAGGCAGAGGCTGATTTAATTTATTTGAAGTAATTACTTCAGTTTCTGTCAAAACTCTCCGACTCAGAGTATTTCTGCAGCCAAGGTAACATATAAGCCTAGAACAAATTTAAGATTAAATTTAATTTGTCAAACACATTGACAAGAAAAGGTATGTTTAACTTGGACCATTTCTCCTCTTTACCTTTGCTACTATGTATGTTGAACCAGATAGAAAATCCAAATGTTTGAACAGTCAGGCAATGAGCTTCTTGTCCCAAAACAATAACAGCAAAACTTCCATTAATATAAAATTGTGGAATCTTGTCTTCACTAAACTGTAATGTTTAATAATACAATCCAGTCTTTCAAGTATACTCAGCATAACTCAAAAAACAAACCCACATACCTTATCCCCTACTTTAGTCTGTCATAATGATAGTTGAAGCTGTTGATCTCCACTAGCAAATGCAGCAGGATTACAACTTCGTGCTGTCACTAGGTGAGCAGTCAGCTATTCCATTGTAATGGGATATGTTTTTCTCAAAAGAAGCTCTCAGAAAAGCAGGAGGGTTGAAGTAATACCAGGTGTATACTCAACAAAGCTCAGTAAACCAAGCAAGATTTCCATGAAGAGTGATCCCCATGCTTACCCAAACACTAGCATACTGAATGCTTCAAACCATTGCATAGACTCTTCCCTCCTGGCCCCAGTTCTCTCAAACCATAGAGACTGAAGTATGTACTTTCTTACCCTCCACTATGTAAACAACTAAAACTCACTTCCAGGATCTATGGAGTTCTGTGCACTGGCATGGGAAGTCTAGCCACTTACACTTTCCTGAGCCTATTCTTGTACTACTTTTAGCAGGATTGGCTATGCAGTCAGCCTAGAAATCCTTCTTCCCCATTTGCAAGAGCTTCTTCCCCATTTGCAATAGTCTCAATATAAGCTTTGACTGTGTCTTTGGTATGTTCTGTGGGGTTACCCATAAACTGCAAGCACATCTGAGAACTAAGTTTTGCTGAAACATTCTTAAATGAACAAGATGTTTGATGAAGTACAAATTATCTGCTGATTTTCCATCAGTAATCCTTACAGGTATAAGGGGCTTCCTTTTAAAATCAAAGCCCCTAAAATTTCTTCATCACCTGACATCAATTTATCCAGACCTCTATCTCTTAAGCACCTTCTCATGTTGTATTTCTCTCAACAACTCAGAGTACTTTGCCCTTGACTTGCACAGTGTTATTGCTGAAGAGTGGGCACCTACTCTAAGTGGAGTCTCCAAGTTAGTTGATAAGCTTTCTAAATACCCCAAACTAGCAAGATAAAAATGACATCTCCTCCCATAACCCCTTCTTCCCAATCAGACAAAAGTTTCTAGCCATGCCAGAGACTGCTCACTACAAAAAGCAGATATCAAGTCTTACCAAAGATGCTTTGTAACCTCCTGAACACTGTCTCCTACGTAAGTACCATTCCCTTTGGCATGCACACAAGGCACATGATGCAAGTACTCACAGCAAGACAGATACAGCTGAGTTTGCCTCAAGCCAGATATCCTTTTCCCACTTTCTAGTCTACACCACAACCATTGTCGCCCTTCAGTCACAGCCATATGTATTAGATAATATTACTGTAGACAAAGCAGGTGTATGAAGACCACCACCACCTCTGGAACTGCTCTATTCTGCTAGAAGATAATCTTGTAAGGAGACATGATGATTGAACACAGTTTACACAGTTTGGCAGCCACATCTTCATGGTTGAGCTCCAATGAAAATAAAATTATACAAAGGCACTTCTTCCATCACAAATTATTTGTCTTTGTAGAACTTTCAGGATGGAGAATGCCACCCATTGAAACTCGATAGTTCTACAAACTTTGGTCCTTAAATCAATTCCTCAAAAATGCTGAAAGAGGAATTCAAATTGAAGCTGGCATCCAGCCTTCATTATGTTTAGTGTAACTGCTGCCAACAGCAGAACCAAGAATTAGATATTAGAAATAACTGATCTCATTAGTTCAAAACCTATCAAGAGCTGGCTGCCCATCAGGAGACACATACTAAATGAATGCCAAGTCTGAAATTCCATTGCACAGAAGGGATATTAAAAAAAGAGGAACACTCAAGGGTTCACTTTCCTGAACTCTACTCTTATCCCTTTATGATCCAAAGACAGTGCTTAACTGAAGGTGGTTGTATCAGGAGCTTCTCCCCATTTCATGCAGCTCCACGTGTACTACCATCAGCACTCCAGTGCCAAAGCTTCTGAAGCACTCTCTGGGGACAGAACTGACTTGACTCCTTCTACAGGCCTACCTTGCCATCTCCAGAGAGAAGTTCAGAGTGGGGTTCTGGCCTAGTCAGCTATACAGAGTAATAGCCTTCACAGCCCATAGGCTTCAAAGATATACAGAGTAAGAAAGGAAGTTGCCCCTATTACTCTATTACTCCTCTGAAGTGTCAGAGAGAGCAAAACTGAAGAAAAGACTGGAATTTCACCTTTTTCATACACATCATGTACTCTTATTAAATACAGTGTATTTACAGAGCTTGTGAAAGCAGCAGCAGCTCTCTTACATTTATTACTAACATTATTATTCCAATACTGTTAAAAATAAAGTTTTTCTACAATCACAGAGGATGTGTTATCCCTGGACTTCAAGTATATAGATTAAGAGGCAAAGACATATTCTCCATACCAGAAGAGAAGTGTTCAGTTAATAGCTAAATTAACTATTCAGTTAATTGCCATTAAGTACTGCTCACTCCCCCTACAAATCACTGCAGTGGTGATGTGCACCTACCAACACATGCAGTTATTTGACATTAAGATCATATGCATCTGATCTACAGAAGAGTTGTATCAGAGACTCAGCTTTTTACAAGTCAGATGATAACTTTCAAAAACATCATTGAGAAATCTTAACTCTTGCTTCAGCAGGCCAGCAGAGAGTCTTCTGAATAGCCCTTCAGTAGGATGCTGTTGACATCATAAGGACCTCAGGCTTGGCTTAATACTCACTGCTTCAAGTGCCAAACCCACCTTGGTGTATTCCACAGTGACCCAGACAGACACATTAAATGCAAGGCAAGTTTTAAATTCAGAGTGAAATAACCCAACCGTGTTAACAAAAAAGTACCACGCAGGAGGGAAAGAATTAGGAAAGGAAATACAAAACAGAAACGAAACTCCTGTCAAAAGTCAGAAGAAAATAAACTTTTCCTCCTAACTCCCCAAGGGAAAGATTCATTGTTTCATTACTTCATTCTGTAGTTCTGCTTGTATTGTATTTTACAGTGTTTAAAATTATTCTCATCTTTCAACTTACATTTAAACTAAATGCCTCCCTCAGTTTTGTAGGCATAACCATCCAGAGTTTAGCCCTGTGAACAAAGTGCTGGACAATGCTTTCTTGGACTGTCAGGCAGTTACAGCCTTTGGGGACAGCACAGGCAGTAGCTGAGATGATTTCCCCACTACCAGAGTCTTTCTGGATCACAAACTGAAGAAGCTGCTGTGCACAAAAGATCCAAGATAGGAACTTCCATTCTGCTGGTATGAAACTAATTCTCTGCTCTCTACTCCCGCCTCCAAAAAAAACAGTTAATATGACAGTCTAAATATATTATAAAAACCTTTCCATAAAAGACAAGATGCATGAACTGGTTGCTTCAGGAGCTGGAAGTGCTACAGAGAAACACTTCTAAGATAAAATGCTTGTGTGAGGCAAGAAGGAAGGACCCTTGTTAGTGGCACCATGGTTAGTTCTAATGCCATCACCTGTCAGTGACAGGCAACATTCAGAAGCATAAACATACTTTCCAATTTCTGCAGACACAATTTGTTTACAGTAATTACTTGTGCCTTTCTTAAAAACTGTAGCAGTAACCTAGGTCCTAACTGCTGAACTTTGAGAGGAAAGAAAAACAGGTCAAGAATCTCTACAGCACTACCATTCACTCAAGAGCCAAACCAGGCAACACCACTTCAAACTAGTAAGTTGTTAGTGTGCAAGGTTTTCCAGACTGTTCAAGTACAGTTCACATGCCTTGCAATAGCTTGGGAGTAAGATGTTGCATTCTATCACTGCTGCTGAACTACCCAGCAATATTACTACACACTGGCATAAAAAACCTGCTTGTACATGAAAATCTGTTTACCCAGGTCAGGCATATTTTCCATACTGAAGTGACAGATGTGGTTGGTATGATGCTCCCAGCAGAACCTCTCCTGCTGAGCTCTACAAGGAATCATAGAACAGAATCATTTAGTTTGGAAAAGACCTCTATAATCAAGTCCAACCATTAACCCAGCACTGCCAAGTTCTCCACTAAACCATGTCCCTAAACACTGTATCTACACATCTTTTAAATGCCTCCAGGGATGGTAACTCAACCACTTCCCCAGGCTGCCTGTTCCAATACTTGGCAACAATTTCAGTGAAAATATTTTTCCTAATATCCAATCTAAGCCTCTCCTGGTGTAACTTTAGGCCATTTCCTTTGGTGCTGTCACCTGCTACCTGAAAGAAGAGACCAACCACCACCTGGCTACAACCTCCTTTCAGGGAGCTGTAGAGAGCAATAAGGTAATCCTGAGCCTCCTTTTCTCCAGGCTAAACAACCCCAGTTCCCTCAGCTGCTCCTCAGACTTGTGCTCAAGAACCTTCCCCAGCTTCATTGCCATTCTCTGGACACACTTCAGCCCTTCAGTGTCTTTCTTGTAGCAAGGGAAAACATCTCTAACCTGTCAGATTGCTGCTATGAAGTCTGCAGTTTTATTATGTAGAATGGGAAGCAAGGACAGTGGTGTCTTCAAAAGAAGAAATATTTACAGGTATCTTGATGCTGTTGATATGAGTTTCCCCAGCAAGACAGAAAATCTCTTTTCCACCAAAGCACTTCCCTTTCTGCCCCCAGTGTTATACATACATTTAACCCCCACATCCAAGAAGAAAGGTATTAGTGATCTTCATACAGGCTGCTCACTCTCAGGTTGACAGCCTTTTCACAACATTTTGTACTATGGAACTGTTTATTTTAGTGTGTTTACTTTCAAGCTGCAGAAAGGGCTATTATAGCTACACTGAACTATTTTTCATACTTTTGGTGAGGAGCTGCAGAATACTCATCCTGCTTCCTCACTGCTAAAAGCAGACATGCTTTCATTATTTTCTGGGGAAATGAGTTTTGACTATTTCCAGTTCTACAGTATTTCACTTTAAACACAAGTAAAGTTAACTTTTATTGTCACGAAGCCCCTTGCAGTTAAAAGCTATCCAAGCCAGTTGGCTTGGATATCTCTGGTTATCATAGGTATCTTTTTTGGTATTTTCATACATGAGTTGTTCTGTTGAGGACTAACAGCATTCCATACAAGTAGCCATTTCTAATCCAAATCCACACAGCACTCACCAGGTTAACTTTCCTCTAGTTGCACTTCACTGGGGTTGTGCCAACTTTGTGCATCTCTCCAGTGGAAGCTAAAAAAATTTATAATATACATATCAGTCTATTTTTGCTGTCTGCCTCCCTGAAGGGAGCAGGATATCAGTCTTAATATAAGCAAATATGAGACCTTTGCACAATAAATCTTTGACACAGATAATTGGCAAGATTATTGCAGTCTCTCATCTTCCTTTTCAGGGCATGTTATTGAAAAAGCTATGGGAAAACATCTGCGGTTTTATCTGGATTCCTCAGATTTTCTGGATCTCTTTCCGTCTGGTCTAAGACCTGGCCTCAGTACAAACACATACTCAGGCTTACTGGTCAGGCTTCTCACAGTGGACAAACACCAAACTGACATTCTTAGCCAACAAACTAAAAGCAGGCTCTTATACCAGCTTCCACGTACAGCTTTTTGAGTAGTACTCACATCATCACCACATCTAGAAGAGTACAATGAGCTTCTGTAAAGGGTTAAGCAGTTTTATTTCTTTCTTCCTGCATTCTATAGCTTAAGAGGTTACTGGGCCAGTTTCATCTGGAAAAATTTGCTTTTCTGACCCGAATAAATGAGGTTCCTCTTCTTATTAGAGGATACTGCCCACCTTCCCAGCAGCCTGGACTGTGGCCAGTAAGATGATCCCAGGAAGAAGTGACACAGCAGAAGAGTCAGAAGAAGCAGGACTTGCTTGATCACAGAACAGCACAACTGAAAGGTAGGCTGCTTACTGCTCATGCAATACTACAGTGCTTGAGGGGATAGCAGACAAGCATTGGCAGGGAACAAGGGAGGTGAAGCAGTAGCAATCACTGCTCCCCATTCACCTGCAGCCACCCATGCAAGAATTACACCATGCATTTTTCCTCATCCAAACAAGACAACAACAAATTACACACCCGCACTCTGCTCAAATGTAAACCCCAGGAGAGCTCTAGTTACTAGAGCTATAAAGTGCTGCATGCCCCAGTTGAGGTTTATTTAAAAATTGCTAGATAGATGGCAATAAGGCCTAGATTGTGGTGATTGACATGCACTGCCCAAAAAGCAGCTCAGAACTGTATAAATATTAGCAAGACTGTTCTCAGCAGACTTCTGGCTGAGGAGGAGCCTGCTCTGGTGCAAAGGGCCTCTCTCTTCTCCTCTCCCCTGAGTTTGGGAACCTCTTCAAGCTGAAGAGTTATCCCAGGCACTAGCTGTCTTAGCAAACATTGCTAAATCCTAGTTTCATCTGAAAAAAATCTTGACATGTGGAATCAGATATCATTCCACTATTTACAAACTTTTTGGTCTATACTAGGAGGCAAGAGATAATTGAAGGAATAATTGACTTTAAGAAATTTAAGGAAATCCAGCTGTACAAATAGGAAGGGAAGAGTTAAGAAAAAATGATTTTATGTTGTTTGATAGGACTCCTGGTCAGTTTAGGTCAACTGTGACCCAAGAAAAAAAAAAATCTGGTTTTAAGAACTTGGAGTGAGTTTCATTAAAATTGGTTTAATGGGTGCATGAGAAATGGCTGTGTGTCACCTTGCTGTAAGGTTTCCTGGACTTTAAAGATGCAGGCACCAGTAAAGATTCCAGACTGAATCAAGTTGCTTATCCTTATCAATTCTGATTTTTGGCATGACTGTTCACTCCACACATTTCTCCACTCAAGTCTTCTTCTAACTTGACACTTCTCTTTCCTCACTCTTACTTGCTCACACTTTGTCTTTGCTCCTTTTAAATTCCAAATCTTTCAAGATTCAGACAGGTCTTACACATTCCATCTGCTATCTTTCAGTGCCTAATTGGAAAACACTGAAACCTTTGAGGAAACTACTAAAATCAAGAAGAGCCATCGCTGATCCTCCCAGCTCTCACACAGAAAGACCACTCTGTACCTTACTCTGGAAATACATTTTCCCCCTAGCAATTACATTAACATCTTACATAGACAAATATTGTTACCAGCTCCTGCACCAAGCATCTTCTCCCCAGGTTTATTTGCATGCCAGGCTGCCAATTGCCTTCTATCCTTCATCACTGTTCTAGGTCCTCCACGTTCATTTGAACTTCTCCAGCTTCCTAGGCTTTTTTCTCCTCCCAGTTAGTTACAAACCCAAACAATTTCACTAGCCAGCTTCTCAATTAGAATTCAAGTAGAAGGAGGAAATTATTAACCAGTCCCTCAAACACACTAATTATATTCAATAATCCAGCTCTATCACTGGATCCTATTTTGATCCCCAACCCAGCTCAAGTACCCCCATATTCCTTTGTTTTCCAGGACTCCAGACTACAGAGAAATAAGTCAGTTCAATGTTGGTGTGTTTTTGATCAATCAAGCCAAATGACAAATTTTACATCTTGAAATCTGATATTTTATTCCTATTAGTTTTCAGTGAGAGAGACAGGTAAGCGTAGCCTAGTTTCCAATTACTAACAAGCCCTTGGATGACAGAGTTGTTGGCCACAGGGCAGTGAATCAGTAGCTTAGTTTCTTGCAAAGATTTTTAGAAGCACCCCACTACAGTTACATCTGGATATCAAGACAGTGTCAAGAAAACATTAGAATTACCCAAAATAAAAGCAGAATTGAAAAGAACATGAACAAAAAAAAAAGTGAACTTGAATTATTCTTAAGAAAACACAAATAATCAGAAAACAATATTAAGCTATCCTACAGAGAATCCACTCTCTGGACTCAGCTAGCTTCATCCTGTGTCACCAGAGCCTGCTAAGAGCACAAATATATTAGGGATCACACAGGACTAGGATTTATTGCAATTTCCAAGTCTGTCTGTGAGGCTTGGCCAAGGAGCTTCCTTCTTCCCTCTCCCTCCCTCACTGGAATTCCCTCATTAGTAAGCAGAGCCCAACACAAACTTCTTAGAAAGATGTTTGCAATAAAATTTAGTCATCATTAACCCCTAGGTAAAAGGGAGGGAACACTTTAGGACGTAAAACCAGAGCCAGATTTTGAACACCTGTGAGCAAGGTTTAAGGGAGGAAAGTCTGAAGTTTGCACGCAAAGAGGTTGACAGTAGCTTTTGGCTACAATACAGATTTATATCCCGTGCTTTTTTCACCATTCTCCATGCTCATACCCAGAAATAGATTCCATTACAGAGTGCAAGGACTGCATCAGAGAGGTATATCTTCATCTGAGAATTTTTCTTAAAATGGAACCACTTGAAGTTTTCCAAATTAGATACACCTCGGGTTTGCACTCAACAAATAGACTAGTTCCATGAGTCAACTTCCATGAGAAAGCCTGAAGCAGGACATATATATATATATATATATAGATAGATAGATAGATAGATAGATAGATAGATAGATAGATAGATATATATATATCCTTGAGCATAGAAAGAAGCTTTTACAGAAGTGCCAGAATATAAGTATGAATCCTTAAAAGCCTGTTACTAAATGAATTGCTAAGGAGAACAAAGCAAAGCTGGAGTGCCTGGTTGCCCCAAAACACAGGTCACCTTGTGATGATAACACCTGCACCAAACAATTTTCTTCAAGTCAGTTCTCTGAATTGGCATGCTCTGAAGGTGTGTAATGCTTCAGGTGACTAAGTACTAATAAAAAGAGGCTTAGCTTGAACTGGGAAGAGATCAAACCAAATAATGAAAACAACATCCTCACAGAAACTCAGTATAATGTGAACTTAGAGATGAGATTTTTGTTAGAAGATGATTACTGTTGCTTTCCCAGGAAAGTTCAAGGACCTGACAATTCTGTGAAATGGCAGCAGCTCTTATTTTAATATTTCTGTACAGAAAAGTGCTCTTGTCCAGTATTTATGTCAACTCAAGGAGGCAGAAATAATGTACTTTCACCAAAACAGCACTCTGCAAGGAAAAAGAGCCAGAAGTCCCATTTCTAGCTCAAAACTAGAAGTTTGCTGTTATAGGATGACACATAAATCACCTGGCCTTTGCAAAATTTTACAATTAGCATAATTTGGGTATCAATTAACTGAAATTATTAGTCAAATTTATTAGGCACATAGTAAGTACATAGGAAAGACAACCCCATCCTATTCTTTCCTCATCTTTTTTCTACAACCGTAAGTCATCTTTAGCAGCAGAGGCAGCCCATGACAAACATTATTTTCAGACAAAATTCTTCCCACTCGTATTAGATAGCTCATGCAGAAGGAGATTGTTACTGGTTTGGAGTAGCACTATTCCTCATAGCAGCGCCATGTGATACATTCATAACTAGATACTGGAACTGCTCATCTTCTCAGTAGTCAGCCAGGATTCCTCAAAACATGGAGTCAACATCCATAGCAATGGCTACCCAAATGGACTTGAGCCATAATGGATTCATGCAGGCAATCTATAACTGGGGACCTGCCTGGAAGGCTCACTCTAGCTAGCTTGTTGACTTAAGACTTGTGGCCTTGTCCCTGAGCATCTCGCTACTTAAAATCATTTCCCCAGTGTAACAGTATTTTCTGATCAGGTTTACCCCTTTCAGGCTTACACCAATCATTCTTCTCCCCATGAGACCAAAAATCAGATATTCTTGCACCTCTTTGATCAACACCAGCCCATCAAAGCAGCAATCCTGAACACACTGCTTTTTACACTGACAGTCTAGTTTCACTAACTGGATTACAAGATGCTAGAGCCACAGTAAACTGTCCCCCACAAATATATAACACACTTCCACTGCAGAAATATCACTTAAGGTCTGTTTTGAGGTACCTAATAAGCACTTGACAAGCTCCTCCAATAACTTTCTTCACAGATGTTCTGGCTACTCAGCTACATATTTCTATTACCTTTACACAATGTCCATGTATGCAAAGGATATTTCTCCAAATGCAGAAGTTACTTTCATTTTTGTAGAGTCAGATATCAAAGAATTAAACTAGTAGTCAGAAAACAGTAGGTAGTTGAATGGGGCAATCCCCCAAGCTTTTTGTCACTATGTGCTTTTTTAATTAAGGAATCAGCTCGAGGTTTTTTCAACAGCTTTTTTGTGAGAGAACTTATTTTTACAGTCATCATGAGCAGAACCATTCACTAACCTCTAGAATTCCTCCCACAACCTAAACTGTCTGCACTGGGTTCAGGTGCTAGAAGAATATGTGTCCTAACCACATCGAATTGGGATTCTCAAGTCCACTGACCTCTTCAGCTTGCTAAGCTTAAATTCTCTTTCCCAAGAAGAGTGGAGAAATATTGCCTGAGAAAGGCAATTTATTTATTCTTAAAGAAATTAAACTGTTAATAAATCAGAAACAGTAGAGAAATCCTGTAATTTTTTACTGTCTTAAAAATTTTATTACATGGTGATAATATGTGGCACAACTTGGTACCCAGGCCTACAAGAATAAGGAGCTTCAACTTTGCTTTAAGGAAAAAGTATCACACCTGCAAAGAGAAATTGCAGCAAAAACAAACTGAGTATCAGGAAAGGCAGAGATTTAAAGGATAGCAGGCAAAATGGCAAAGGAAAGGGTCAAACCAAAGCCCAGTAAGAGAGTCACAGAATTCAACTATGAAGATCTTCACGAAGACTGTATGAAGTTTTGCAAACAATGCCCACTGCAAAGGATTTTTTAACAACCCATCTCTAGCCAACCCAAATATGGTTTATCAGCAGTGATCTCTATCTGCTTGAGCCTCAGTAAAAGGCCTTGTCCACAATCTTAAGATTTAGCCTCTTGCATTTTACAATAAGGAGGAAACAAGGCCAAAAATAAGCCTTTCTCCTTCTGAGATGTTTTAGAAACAGTGAGGACAGCACATCTAGTGCCAAGGCAGCTCATAGATAGTATCTCTCTTCTAGCTCTAAACTTCTTCCCCTCTGTAGGAATTCTTACAAAGCAAGCATGTCCTTCTGCAGCAAATCAATACATCCATTAGCATGAACTCTGTTTCAGACACTCTGTCTATAAATAGGTAGCCCAAAATAACTGAGGATTACAGAAAACAGTGAGAGACTACTGCCATCTCAGGCATAATAACTTGTCAGAACTCTTCAGCTGGTAGCCTACAAGCTGCATCATCCAGGCAAGATGGCCAAGTCATCTCCTGTCACTCAGCAAGCTTACTCCTGGCACTGGGGCTCTGTGGTGTGGAGGGGAAGGGCAACCTCTACAATATTAACCTGTCCCTTGACTAACCAGCACCTCTGAGTGAACGAGCATTGCTGCATACTCATGCAATGGAAATGGTGCTCCCAGTAACACCCTCCAGAAGAAACTGGGAGGGACAGACATCTGTGCTTCCACTCCAGGGCATTGCTATCTCAGAGCGAGCCAGTCTCAAGGCACCAGCCTGGGACTGCCTGTAGGCAAAGCTTTATGCACCAGCTATGCTCCCCTCCTCATTCTTGTCACTCTCAAGCCTGTCTTCCTTTCCCAATAGCCAGTGGCTTCAGTAGATACCAATCCTCCAGTTCTCTCAGACACCAGACTTCACCCCTGACATACATTTCCTGTCTGTGCAAAAATCTTCATTTTCTCTTTCAATTACAAAGGACTGTGCTTACTTACATCAGCATCTTTATCAAGTTCAGATTTATTAGAAAGCATGAGATGCTTTGGTGATTATGTGGAGAAGCAGTTTTTCCTAGAGAACATTCCCACTCCTAAATTTAAAGTGAGGACAAACCAGACATCCTAGAATATTTTATTCCAAGTTTTAGCAGATTGCAGGAATGAGACTGGCAGAGTTTCTCCTCTGCAGTTCCCAAGCCAACACAGACACAAAAACACCCTAAACGTTTTTTGCTTTTGTTTGAGCTTTCAGGCAGGAATTCTCTTAGGTGCTGTGCATCACTTGAACAAGAATAATTTGAGGTCCTGCTTAGGAACAGGAATGACTAGGATCCCATCAAATACAACGGGATACATACTTGGCTGCCTCTTATGAAATAAAGAAGACTTGTAAAAAAAACTAGTTTAAAACATCCCTCATTAACTGGAAATTGCATTAGACATTGCCAAACAGCTGTTTAATGGGGATATATTATACACATACTGTGCAGCTTCAGAGGTTTTGCACTTCTGAGACTTTTTATCTGTGGACTACAGCACATTTACTAGGAAAAGGGCTCTGACACATACTTGTAAGGCAGGCATTATCCCACTCAAGGTGTAAAGCTTTAGAGATGGTAACACTCAAATTCACAAAACAAGCTAGTAGAAAAGATAAAAGACAGCACAACCTACCACCATTTTTCAGGCATTTAAGTGAAGCAGTGCTATTGCTTTAACTTAAAGTATAGCCAACCCCCTTCAAGACAGAGTGTTAACCAAAAACCTATCACTGTTCTCTAATACACCTGCATGAGTATTGCACTGTGGACAAGACAGATTACCACTATGTAGTGACCTCAATTTTTTATCTGTCAAGGAAAGGTTAAGTACAAATACAAAGAAAGGAACCAAAGGTACCAAAGCTAGAGTCAGTCCAGTTGAGTGACTATGTGGCATGATTATTGTGCAATTACTTGACTTCTTTGGGCTTTTAAAGAGGTTATTTTTGTAATAATCTAAGCACAAGAACTGCATGAATCCAAGACTCAAATTCCACCTAAGAGTAACAGGCCAGTTTTTGTTATAAAACTAACTTAAGATTTTATTAGTAGCTTACCCAAAAATCATAAAATACTAACCCTCATTAGCAGAGAGGCAAGTTATTCCTTTACTAAGCTGCAATAGTCTCCTTGCCCTTCTGACAAAAGTTGGTACCTTCCCCATCACAGGAGACTGCTCAAAACTAGAAATTCAACACTATCCTGATGCTCCAATTTTGACAAAGAGAGCATCCATGTAGTCACATCCTCTGGCAAGTTGAAGATACTTGATATTCTTGCCTTCTCTTTCAAACTAAGGGTAAACAGGACATCAACACAACTACAGCAGAGTCAAGTGCCATTTAGGATCTCCAAGGAGTACCCTTTGAGGTTAGCACAACACAAGATGCAGGCACTGTTCTTTCCTATTACCTAACCAACCTGTGGGATAGAAAGCACTGGGAGAGGCAATGAAGGATGACTTTGGTTTTGCTTCCAGTGATGGCACTTCCTCTCAGCTCTATGTCTAGAAACACATGGTAACTCCTCTGCAAAAGAAAAAATAAACAGTTATCCACTTAACTAGTAACAGAAATAGTGTAAGGCACCCCAAAACGAGCAATGGGGAAGCACATTCGAAAAGGCAAAGATCTCTTTCAAATTCTCAATCTAAAAGGGGCAGACAAGAACAGAAGAAGTACCCAGTCTGATGTGGCATTTAATTCTCAAGATGGTTTACAACTTGCATAGGTTCTTCCTGAAACCTTTCAGGGCAATTCCTTTGGATTGTTCCCATTCTACAGATTTGTGGCACAATATACACAGGGTTGACAATCCAGCTTAGTACACTTATGCAGGAAGAGAAGTTCAAGTAGAAGTACTGTTGACATCATTCCCTTTCACAAGGAAATCCACTCAGCTGCTGACAAGCTCAGAGTTGAAATATCACATCAGGCATGTACCTTTCTGGTAGATCAGCTTGGCAGATAGGCTTTGGCAGATGCAACCAAGCCAACTGCTCAAAGAGGCTAAAGAAGGTGCATGCCTGCTTTAGGAACTGTTTTGCCTTCTCAGTACTGCTGTTCCCCATCCAGCACTGTCCACCAAGTACAGTATCAAACAGGGCTGGCTGGATAAATGCAGCCACACAACCTTAATCAAGTGCAGCATCCATTATAAAACCAGAAGCAGAACAGTTCCAATTCAACACTTAATTACTGGAGCAAAGATCTGCTGAAAAAGTGATTGAGAGCCTTAAAAGATTTTCTCACCTGCTAAATTCAGTTACTAGACTTGGGTAGAAGTTTCTATCTTCACCTATTTCTTATTTGGATAGGCCCACATTATAGAGACTGACACAGTAGTCAGCATCTACTTGAACTCCTCAGTCCTCCAGCCCTGTCCCTGTTAAGTTTAGATACTCTATAACTATGAAATTCAAAGCTGCAGTAGGCTTGATAGGAAAAAGAGACACCACACTGAGTTTGTTCAAAAACTTTATTCTCTTACTACTGAAGTAAACAAACCACTGAACAGAAAAAATAAGCATCAGGTATATATTTTGGCAATTATACATCCACTATATTGGTATAGGACAAGGTACCCTAAAAGTTCTTATCAAGCCTGTGATTTACTTCATTGAAGAGTAAAGATTCTAAAGATCCTAAGGCTAGTGAATTTAAATCCTTCAACTCTTTGTATAAAGCCTTAACACACTGGGGAAGCACCACTTCAAAAACACAATCTAAAGATAAAATATAAGTCGTACTGCATTTTAGGCTTAGGTTTTTAACCATGTTGAAGCTGTTTAGGAGTTGTCCAACTAAAAATCACCTGAGCAAGTTACCAGAACAGAGATCCTCCTATCCAAAAGCACACTCAGATGGGACTTGAGTGTCTTCAAAAGCCAGATGCATAACCCAATCTTTGTTCATTCAGTACTATCATCCAGCTACAACTCCCACTTGCCTTTTTTAGTTGCTTCCAAAGGTAACTGATCAATTTCCAGTTCAAAGCACTCTATAGCTAAGCATGCAAGAAGGCCATCTCTAAGATACCTTATCAGTATGCTGCACACCAATACCTACACCTCTAAATGGCATCAATGGTCAGTTAATTATATTATTGGTCAGGCAGACTATTCAAGTGGAATTAAAGCATCTAATTAACTTTCAGCAACAGCATACTGAATGAAAGTTGAACTAATACATCATTACTAGAAGCCACAGAAAATTTAAAGATTAGATTTAAAGGAAGAGTCTTGCAAGCAGTTTTGATCTTGGAAAGCAAAGGCATATACTAGTTTTCCTTCTTGGTAGTAAGCAAGTACAGACAGCCAATTATGCAACCAAACACCTTTTAACCTTCTATAGCCACACAAACACTGAACATCCTAAGTTTTCTTCTTCAAAGAACAATAAAGTGTTAGAGAGCACACAGGCTACAGCATTCAAAGCTAAGCAGCTCCTTTAGGAGATCAGCCTAAAGGTTAGAGAGCACACCTGTAGCTAACTTGCACATACAGAGCTCCAGCTGCTCCAAGATCCCAAGCCTGTACAGTTATAGCACTGTAAATAAAATGATGTGCACTTTATCTACATAGTTTGAGGTAAAACAGGTTTTACCACACTGCTGATGCAGTTCTGCACTGTGTGATTCTGAAATTTTTGTCTTGGCTAGCTTTCCATTTTACCATCAAAGTATCTGATTCTTTGCTCAACCCTCCAGGCTCTTAGAGAAGAGAATGCTGCCACTCTTCCACAGTGGGCCCCTCTCAGAAAAGGTTTATCCACAGACTAAACAGGTGTGAGTACCCCCAGATCTTGCTTCTGGATGGCATCCCATAATATTTAATAATTCAGCTTGGGAAGTGTTTCCCGTTGTTCCTCCCCACATCTCTCCCACATCACTAGAGCACAGCTGTGTGCCCAGCACTCCCCCTCCAGCCCCCTGTCCTGCTGATCAGCACACCCAGCCTGGTGCTGGGGGTCACAGGCAGCCACTCCCTGCACAGCCAGGGCCACCAGAGGGCAGGGGACACACCTGGCCCCCTGCTTCACAGGGAACTCAGACTGCCCCATCTGCTCCCCCTACACGAAGGGGATCCCTCTCCACAGCATCACTGGATGCTCGTGCCTAGAACCACGTGAAAAACATCCTATGGTTATCATAACTGCCTCCATGCAAGACTTCAGCCTTTAGCTTACATCAGCCAACTCCCCTAACCAAGCCAGAAATCACAACAATCCATATATTCCTACCGACACACTGCTGCCTACGTTGGTCAAGTTTTTGCCATCTCAAGTTGTTCGGTAATTTAGACAGCAGAAAGGATTTCTGAGCATTCTCTGCCTCATATGCAGACAGCAATAGCCTCTTCTTTCCTTCCAGACTAAATTCAACATCACTACAAATTCCAGATCTACTTCCCCTCATTTCCATCAAGGGCCTTGTTCACACTTGCAAACAATATTTTAACATACTGTTTATAGACACCCACGATAGATTTCCACTTTTCCATGCTGCAAACCTAAACAAGAAGAACTGAAGGCAACTGATGATCCTGCATTCACATTTAACAAGCAACAGATGAACAGAGAAGCCCTGCACTCACCAGAATTATCTCTCTGTTCTATTTTGAGGAAGTACTTAGTTATTTGACAATGGAAAATAAAAAGCAGCTCTCAAGAGCTTTGCACAGGTTGGCCATAGGACTTAATAGCAGAGAGAATGTAGATGTTAACAGCCTAAATTAATAGCATGACCCAGCTAGGCTAGATCTAGTTCATCACACCCAAGGGCTTGGTTTCCTTTCCCTATTCAGACAAAGACTTGTCAGGGTACATATGGGGCTAAAGCCATTCACCAACAGCTCTTGAAAATTCAGTTCCTCGTGCAATGTGGATAATTCTTCCATGTTCTGAGGAGCCACACCATCCCCTCAAGTGCTGCTCCACACTCCATTTGAAACCAGGGCAGCACACAGCAGTGTCATAACCAGTGTGATACAATCCCACTGTGCAGTTCACTAAATGGAAGTGCAACATGACCAGGCAATACCAATACCCTTATCAGATCACAGATATGTCTTCGACAGTTGCTGGCAAAGGTGGGCATCCTTTCAGAGTTCAAAAGTACATGTAAATAATCTGGATCTACCCACCAACCTCTGTACCAGGTTTGCAGGGGAAGCATCCCAAAAAGTGGCAGGATAAAACTAATTATAGTGGCAAGTTCGGGACATACCAGTCACCCCAGATGTCTGCTGGAGAGATGGACAGCTTTCTTTTAGAAGATAAACTCTTGTAGATAGCCCTGTGTGCAATTAGACCTACACTAGGTGCAGTGCAGATAGGAAGTTTCACCAGCACAGGACACCAGCACAGTGTGCCTGTGTGCAAGTACAGTCTTCAACCTAAGTCAGCCAAGACACCCTTAACTAGTCTCACATTGAGCTGGTCATCATTGCACATTAGCAAAGAAATCTGCTCTTGCTTTGAGACATAGACCCTATTCATGGGGAAGTGGGGAAAAAAAATCCTCTTATTCAGCAAGTTCCACATAGAGCCTTAGCCTACTCCAAAAGGCTAAAGAAATAGTTTGTCTTACACTTCCTTGGAAATAAAATTACTTCTCACGCATGTAACACTTGGCTGGAACATCGTAACAGAACACTGCAACTTAACACAAATCTGGGTGGACTAGAGGTCTGTTGTGATTTTAGTAGACATTAACATTTGTTCCTGTTCTCAGATATCAACTCATGGTGACTACACACAAGTTCTTCTTTCTCTATGGAGCCAGCATGAAGAACTTTGTATTACAAACAGAAAAAAAAAAAAAAAAATTGGAACTCATTACTCTGAACAGAGGGTAAGAAGCATAGCTGTATCAGTTATAGCTCCTAAGAGTACAGGAAAGGAAAGCAGTGTTTTATCTTTAACTTGCAGTGGAACCTCAGAGTTGTAAATTCTTTTTTCACAGGAGTTATATAATAGGGCAGCAATAAAGTTCATAACTAGCACTTCCAGACTTCAGCTGGTGCACTTAAACTGCTCCCAAGTCACACCATCACCTCTTGCTTAGAGCCAAACACCAGGTACTATCATTGCACCAACACCTCTAGTCCAGTGACATACAAGCATATGGATGGTGGGATGAATTAATAAACTAGTCTTTGAGAACAAAGAAGAAGCTGGGTTTCTGAAACAGGAGAAATGCACCTCTGTCACTAAGTTGAGCGTCTGGTCTCCCGAAGATAACAGCTGTAAGCAGCAATGCATTTTTTTTAATTACTGTGCTCTTAGAAGACATTTCAAAAGTTAACTTCACTTAATTCACTAGTATGTGGCACAGAAGGAACACCTGAAACACTTTCAAGGGTTGTAAACTTCCTGATAACTAGAGGTGCTAAGCCAGTAGAAACAAAGAGCCCATTTTCAGCATGGTCCATCCCTACAGCCAGCACAGGCTGGCTGTCAGAAACTGCAGTATCGTGATGAGAGCTCTACACTCTAAAAGGTGCTCCACTTCCACAATATGTCAGCACTTCAATCAGAAGATTAGAGCTGTCTAGATCACCTTCAGTAGCTGTCCTCTGTCTGGACGTGACCACCAAGACAAGTGACTAAATCCAACTCCAGCCACACAACTCGTAGACAAAATTGGTCAGTCCAGCCACAGCAGTTGTCTGGCTGTAACTCACAGCAGGCCAAAGCAACATATTCAACACACAGCCAGGGATCAGAAAACATGCCTGGGCATGAGCTTGGAAACACATACCACAGAATGCATGCAGCATAAATTATTGTTTATGGGCAGAAAAACAACCTGGAAACAGGAGGCTGTTACAGCTTGAGAGTATCCAGCTAGTTGCTTGTTGCACTTAAATGCCAACAATCTTAACTCAAGGAGTGGCACTCCTGTAGCTAGAATAATTTTTTTTTTAATTACTACATTTTACCTAAAGTTTGTACTTCCCACTATATCCTACCAAAAGGACACACTCAATGCAAGTAAAGTAATAGAGTTTCATTAGTGCTTTAAAGTGAAAGCTCAGCAACTGTTTGTGAAATACTACAGTGGCTTAGTCTTCATGGGGCTTTGAGAAACTATTTGTAAAGTCTTAAACCCTCAGATTCAAATGTTAAAAGTTGTCCGATTCTGAAAGCTTAAAAATATTTATTGCTATCCTGTTTGGAGATTGTTGATGACTATAATTACTAGCTTCTATAAGTTTCCCAGGTCAAAGTTTGTCAGGAGATGCAGTATTTGGCAGTCCTTTTTCAGAATTATTCAGTACCATGATCAGCTATAGCACTTACCATTAACTGTATGGTCTCTTCCCCTTCCAAAGGGGGAAGATGAAAACCCAGTCCCTACATTTGGATGTGACAGTCCTGCCATATCAAAATTTTCACAGGCTCTTCATGGAGCCAGAAATTAATAGCAGTAAGTGCCTGAATTCATGTGGGATTTAGCACTGAGCTCACTACCAGAGAACCTGCATATATGCCATGATCTGAAACACCTGTAGTGTGTAGAATCTAGAACCCCAAAGAACTTCAAGGCAACTAGCCTTCCCCCTTCCTTACTATGAAAGTCACCCCTCACAAGTCACACACGTGCCTGCAAAGCAGCTGTTTGCAAATTGTACAGAACTGCAGTGCTCTGGAGGTAAAGGCACTCACATGGAAAAAACAGAGTAACACAATCAACCTGAAATCTACATTCATATGGGAATAGAACTTTAAAGTACTCTGTCAATTTGAGGCTACATCTTAAAAAATTAAGAGCACAGAATAGAACTCAGGCTAGACTACATCTTCTCTGATACTGCTTAGTTGGACTGTCACCTTTCACAGCAAAACTACATGGAGCCTCTCCTAGACATCCACACTGCCTTGACAAGGATTGAAACAGGTGACTTCAAGGCACAAGTTTGACTGATGGGTGAACTCCATGCTGGTGGTACCTTCAGAAGCATGGCAAAACCACTGCTAACTCTGGCAGCTTTACAATCCAAGGCAATGTTTCAGAAGCAGCAATGCTGACTCACAGTGGAATCTTGTCTGACCATCTGTACTGAGTGTACATGGTAATGTTTTGGTAGAAGCTGCAGAGATGGTCTCAGTGAGAAGTCAGGGGTTGCCCTGTGCTGGGCACAGCTGGCTCCATACCACACCCCCTGCAGGGCAAAGACCAGCCCACCAGCCAGGCTCAGAGTGCCTCTGAAAGCAAACTTAAAGGGCAAAATGTCACATGGCATGGGCAGCAGGGTGGGAAGTGAGAAGCACAATCAACATCAGTGAAGGAGGTGCTCTAGATACCAAAGCAGAGGTTCCTCTACAGCCCACAGAAAAAAACACACAGGAGTAGGTATTGCCCTGCAGCCCCTGGAAAGGATGCCATGGCAGCACAGGTCAGCATTTTAGGAAGGAAGCTGCAGCCCATGGAGAGGGCATGAGGCAGCAGATTTTTTCTGGAAGACTGAAGTCTAAGAAAAACACATGCTGAAGCATAGGAAGTAGTGAGGAGGGGTCTGGCAGCTGGGCAAGGTTAACCAACCACACAAGCAAGGATAAAAACAGAAACATTTCCAGTTTGTAGATTCTAGGCACAAATGTCACATCCCAGTCAAGAACAGCCCATGTTGTTTGGTCCTGTGGATAACTTGGTGCTTGCTCATCATTAGAAGTACTGTAACATCAGTGAGGCTTAAGAAACACAGGGTCTGAAATCCAGAAAGGCAGCTTTCCCTGGCATAAGCAAATAAACCAGTAAATTAATCTAACAAGGGAAGGAATGGGGAATTAAGTGAATACAAGTGATATTTACAGTTCTGTTAATTTTGTTACTGTCTGACACCAACTCAGAGATTTTGAGCTATCTTTTCTTTCCAGAACTGTTGACCTGTTCTAGCCCAAGAGCTTGTTGCAATAACCAAAGTGGATTACAACCTTCAACTGAGACAGACACTTGCCAGATATTCATTCAGCCCTTCACAATCGTCTCTTTGCAGCATTTGTTGAATCAGTGCCCTTTGAGCTTTAAAGTGGGATGACTTTATAATCTTACTCAATTTTCACAAAAACTTCCCCAAACAGATATGACATTTGAAGGGAAGCCACCTACAAAGTCAAGCTCACTGTCTGAAAGCAGTAGGTCCAACTAAAACTGTCCAAGCCAAGCAGACTCTGCATACAGCACTAGATATAACATAGATGTTGCCCTATAATACATCCAGAAAGATTTCTCAAGAGTCAGCTGTACATTCTAATAATCCCCAACTGAGAACAAGATGTCACATCAACTTCCTCCCCAAATAATACCTAAGATAGAGGCATGTTGCTCCCTAAAGTAAGGTGAAACTTCCTGGTGTTTTTCCTTCATTTCAGGGATGTAAAGCTCTAAGCCAAGTGCTCAAGATGAATAAGAAGCCAGAGCAGCAGTTTGATATGAGTTTCAGTTAGAGTTGATACTGCAGCAGCTGCTTCATCAGAAAAAAACAAGGTAGGAGCTGGGGAAAGTAAAAGAAAGTACTCCTAGCTCTTTGGGTAAGAAACACTTCCTCAAACTCTCTACCTTGCCTATATTAAGAGGTTTCCTCTATTCAAATCCATCAAATCCTGACTGCAATTTAGTACAGGTCATCAACTAAACCAGCTTCATCAGTTTCAGCATTTATAAGTAGTGTCTTCACTTAGTATCTTGTTGAATCCAGCTGTGACTACATTCAGATGTTTTGTGTAAACAATACCTAGCACTGGTGTCAATCACCTCACAATAAAACAGATGCCAAAAGAGTCTTGTATTTTTACATCAACATCTGCTAGTGAAAAAAAAGCCACTTGCAAGTCCCACTAAAGCAATCTTAGATAAGTACAGTTCTACCCATCTGAACACTGGCATGAGATTTAACAAGATTATCTCTTCTCATTTGATCCTAATTGGTTGCCTTAGGAAATGCATGGATATGTGTGAACATCAGTCTACCATACACTGAAGAACTGACATGCTTGGCTTAGGCTGCTTGTGGTAATCCCTAGGTTTGCTTTCTAATAAATACTAACCAGAGACAAGCCAAAGATAACACCCTATTTTGTCCTCTTAATCTGAGGTGACTTCATCATGTCTATAATCAGCCTTCTGGCACTTCCTGAATACAAGTGCTTATATTCTTCACAGTTTCATGCAAGGTAAAGACAGGGAAAGAACTGAAAGTCATTTTTAGCTTTTGCTCTGACATGCAACACTTAATCATTGCCCTGAAAGTTGGTTATACCTTTACAAGTGAGTTTATCAATGCTGAACAAACTGAAGGAAAACATGTCAAGTGGAATATATATATAGTTTAACTTGATTTACTTGCACCAGTGATTCCAAAGAAAAGTATGAATTCCTGAAATTGGACACACCTTTACCAGAAGGAAGGCTTGAGGCAGAGTTCAGCACAAACTACCAAGTTCAGAATTGTTCTCCCGTTGTCCTGCCTGAACAGAGACACCCAGAAAGTATGTATCTTAGAGGGATTGAAGTAGATTTGACAGGAGTCTAGACAAAGGAAAAGCTAGTCAGAAGCTATTCTGTAGGTGACACTATTAATGGGCAGGCTACCTTGGAAGTAGTTATACTAGAGGCTTTCCAGTTAAGGTCAGATGTGAAAATTTCCTTAACAAAAGCAATAAAGAGCTAAAAGTTGCATGGGATACCTGAGAAAGTTTGAAGTTTAACAGGAAGAACAGTTACTATGCTAAAATACCTAGCTTTTTTAAACATGGGGGGGAAAAAAGAGCTATGCCTCTGTAGCTCACTGATCTTTGCTACAGAGAAAATCTTGCCTAGAGCTGAAGTTAAACTTTTTATTTGGGACTGCCATTCAGATAAGAGCCCACTGTTTCTTGATTTTTTTTTTTTTATCAAACCTTTCTCTTCATACTGCATGAGGTTCTACTACTGAACTCTTCCCAGTTTTGGGACTTCAGCAGGGGCCAGGGAAAAATTCCCTTGATTATGTGAAGCAACTGTGGAAACATTTCTTGGTTTTGTTTGCCAACAAAACTAGAAGCAAAACTTAAAGACTTTTAGGTAAATTCTGAGAGTTCAAACAGGAAACTTAAAGACTTAGTTTGCTTATGACACCAGCTATTCAAGCTAAATCCAATTCTCAAATTGTGGTTCAAAATGTACATGTCATACAAGTGGGCCAAATCCAGTTGTAGAAATATTGAGGGACACATTTTAGGAATGCTTGAATTTATTCAAGTGTGGTAAATTTTCCCCCCACTAAGTTCCAGTTTCAGCACTGTATTTTTCTTAAGTTAATTATACAGGCAAAACTTGATTTGGAAGTTGGGACTGACTTCTTTTTTCCCAATTACTTTCATGCAAGAACCACATACACATGAACCAGGACAGCTTCATCCTCCTAGGGTAAAAGCTGACAGCTACACATCATACCTGTTTACACACCAACAGATTTTACAAAACAGTGCAGATGGGTTAGGATGTTTCATCCCATGGGTGCATTCAAATCCAGATTAGAAATCTGCAAAACACACTGCAGTATGTTAATGAGCAACAGCTAGTTTCTGCTCCAATACTGCTGCCAAAGTGCTTCAGGTGAAGAAGCACTTTCATGGTAAGGAAAAGCTCAACTTCTCTTCACAACCCAGCTAGTTTGGAACTCCTTTAGATATCCATTGTTCACAATAAAAATCCTAAAATTATTATAGTCTCACTGACAACTGAAGACAAAGACAAGAAAAGCCAAAGTTTCACACTGCTGTTTTCCACTCCCTGTCCTATTCACCCTTAAGAGACACCCCATTTTAGTAACAAAATGGCAAATGTTTGCCTTGTCCAGTTATTTAAATCTCTTTTAGCCACCTTAAATTTAATCCTGATTTTTCAGGGTATACATAACTAATAGGTGAGATGGCAAGTTCAGGAGAGTTCCAACAGTTAGATTTTAACAACCCTTCACATTTTAAGAAGGGTAGTAGCTTAGGTTACAGCTCAAATCCAGCAGAACACAGGTTTTTTTCTACTAATACATTTGTTACTTCAGGGGGACTGAGGAGAGGAGAAAACCTGATAGCCTTGGAAAACTTAAGTCTTCAACAGCTACAACTAGAAACATCCAGATTACTTCAGAGCCAACTGGACTACCTCAATGTAAGCATCCTTAATTTAGAAAAATAAAACCACCACCAAGTTGGAGCATAAAGCACTTTCTTAGTTCACCGTGAAGATAACACTCAGCTCCCTGGAAGCTCCTGAAGAAGAACAAAACCAAAAACTTTGGGCTGACATACTTCGCCGTACTTCTAGACAATGGATTTAGCAATCACTAATACACTACCACCAGCAAATTATGTCCATTTTGTAAAAGTCTGTAGAAATTGAAACTACTACTCCTTCTACAGTTCAAGCTTAAACTGGGCAAGTAAAGGGAGTCCAAGAGCAGTAACAGCCACTGAGAGAACATCCTGGCTCTATGAAGCAGAACATCCCCAGCTCTACAGAGCACCCAACAAGATAAAGCCCATAGAAGACAGCTTTGACTTCCAAACCTAGACCTAGAGGTATGATTCCAGCTCATAAAAATACTCTGCACCTCTGCAATAATAAAGAAGGAAAGACAACTCACAGACACCAACAAGGTCAGGGGAATGCTAGTGCAGCAATCCTGATAAAAAAAATCATAGCAAAAGTCTTCAATGTTCACCACCTTAATGGAAAGCATGAGACATGAGAGATAGCACAGCCACCAGCCACCACTGAGATACCTTACCCCACCATGAGGTATTACCTGTCCAGAAAAGGAGTGCCACTTGGCCATCACTCCAGATTTTTACCTACAAAGCTGCAGGATAGCACCTCTAGAATAACCTGAGGCTTGCAGGTACAGCAGCCAGAAGCACCATTCTCTTACAGTCAAAAACTAAACCCCTGGACTTCTACATGTGTGCAGTGCATTTAAAAAAATCCTATCCCATGGCAAGCACTTTCAGAAGTTATGTTAAAGCTCTAGTCAGATTTCTTCAGCTAGCTTAATTTCCAGGAATACTTCAGATGCTGCAGCTAACTGAGGGCAAATAACACCATGAGCAGAAGCACTGACAATCCAGCTGGCTACAGTTTACTACAACAGTAGGAAGATACAGCAGCACTTACACTCAATCCCTTACCTGACAGAACTCCAAAGCCTTGGCTGTAGATACTGGTATTGTTTTTAAATTTAAAAGGTGGATCAAGTTCTTCCAGATTTATATATTTTGAGGTTAAGCTAATCTCTAGAACTGCGGAGCAAAAAAATTATTGAATTAACACCCCTGTTCATTTTACACATACCAGTCTCACAGATTTCTATATTAAAAGTAATTTGCTTCCGCTAAGCCTAGATGCACACACATTAAAATTCACATTTCCCTACAAGTTTGGAGTTGATAATCCTCTAGTGTTCCAGATGCATATACATTTTTAAAAGCTAATTTTGCACACAGCTTATCTACTTTTGCAACACTTGTCTGCTTACTTTTAAGGGCAAAGGAATAAGCCAAATGCAAAACTCCAGGCAGAAGCCAACAACAGTTACCACCATTCTGTATGGTAACTAGACACAAATCAGAAGCAGCTTCTTGGCTCAGGCAGAAACCCCTTTATCTGGCTAGTATCCACAAACTCCAACTCATTTAATATCCTCCACTTGGAAATTACACTCAAGAGCTTCTGGCTTTTTAGTTCTTAACTTGCACCTAGTTCTACCACGTATTTGTTTAAGCCCAAGTGTAGAATGTATATAAATCTGCTTCAAAGAAATGGGATGGGAAGTGGTTTGATGTCCTAGCTAGAGTAGGTCCTTTAATCTTCATGATTCTCAAGGGAGTCTACGCTGCAACAGAAGATTACCATACTACCTGTTTCTGACTAGCATGTATATGGTACACACAGAAGCAAGATCTAGAGATAGTGTACATCTGGACATTAAAGGATACCACTACTTCTGCCAGGTGTTTTCACCTGAGGATGCTTCCTTATCTATTTGATTCCCAGTTCACTCCTCCTCCATAGCATATGTGGTCACACTGCAACCCACAACTTATGCAACCCACAATAGCCATAGAATCTGAGACAGTTACCTTTACATTAAGGTTGTGTTGGATTGTTTTACTTTGTTGGAGCATCAAGCCCTAAAGTACTAGAATTACAACTGAAGGATCATATGATCTTATATTTTGGGTTGACTGTATAACTAAAGAAAAAGTTGTTAATCAACTGTTCTGGACACCGTGAAATTAAAGAACAAGCCTATTCCATGTATCACAAGCCTACATACAGCAGCTAAGTTAGTGGACTTTGCTCATCAGAAGGCAGAATATGGCTTCCCTGTGCAATCCAAGTGATAATTCTCAGTCATGGAACAGGGAAGAGAACATGGATGGACAACATTTTCCACATTCCTTCTAGCCTGTGACCCAAGTAATGGTAACAGAGGACTGGTGGCCAAGAGAAACTCTGAAACAGAATCTGCCCACTAAGTGTTTGGAACTTCTCCTTATTTGAGGATCAGCACTTCCCTCTGGATATGATTCCAACTATCATTAACTGGACCAGAGGCCAAGAAAAATTTTAGAAAAACAAGTTATTTAATCTGTCCTACTTCCCCATCTTTCCTATCCCTACACACCTTCCCTTCCACTTACTATGATTGTATCTGTCAGAGGCTCTCCCATGAGAAAGCCCTCACTTTTATCACCCCCTTAACCCCAGCTCTAATCAACATCTCAGTGGCACAGAAAGAGCACACTTCTTCCACTCTGAATAGGGTAAAATTACATTTGTCATGAGACTCAGAATAGAGAAAAATTATATTAGGCCAATGCTCTTACAGCAGTGAATCAAATTTAACTTCAGACTGCCATGTAACCTACAGAGCCAATCGCAACAGATTCATAGAACAGAACCTCAATAGTCTATGCCTTGCACAGGAGGAATGTTGCACACAGACTGCTTCCTTCTCCTTAGTCAATTCAAGTCAAAGTGTATAGGGCAAGGCAACCCAGTTTACAGAAGCCTGGCACATGTTCTGGGTCTATAGTCAAGCAGTGAGCAGCATGGTCCTCTGTGGCAGCTACTCAGGTACGATGCCCTGCTCACATTCATTCATTTACTTCATCCAGAGGCAGCACAACTCCAGCTCCAGCCCAGGAGGGGAGCCTAGGTGCCCATGGCAGAGCGAGTTATCTGCCTACACACACCAGTTTCTGTATGACTTCCTCCACCTGCATGAAGAGTCTGCCAGCAGCACCGGTGGGTTGCTTGTCTAGGCTTTGCTGCCAGACTCTACTTGCCAAAACCCTGAGCCAACCTTTAATGATGCAGCCTCTGTTGCTATAGTAACTAGTGTTATTTTCCTATCTCTAGGCGAAGGCCTTGAGGGGAAGTACTTAAGTTTGTTCTCATTTCACACCTACCACTCACTTGCCCACTGCATAGCTACGTGCCACTCCAAATGAAAACCTCTGTCAGTGGACCCTCAAAAGCAGCTGGCCCAGCCACAAGCCAGTGGGAGGCAAAAATGCACAAACCCAACCTGCAGGCATATCCTTCTGAGCAGGCTACAGCTGGGAGACCACCAGCAAAGAGTTTGACAGTCCAGGCAGCTGGAGGCTTAAGGGCCTTCCAGGCCACTGCTCTAAGGACAGATGGACAACAGAAACATCTGACAATTACAGAGTGGGCCAGGTTGGGAGGGACCACCGTGGTCACCTGGTCCCACCTCCCTGCTCAAGCAGGGTCATCTTAGAGCACATGGCACAGGACTGCATCCAGCTAGTTCCTGAGTATCTCCAGTGAGGTAGACAGAACAGCCTTCCACCAAGGATGTTACTCCAGGCTGCTGCTGACGCCCTGGCATCATGCAGTCAGGCTCAGGCCAGACTTGGAGCACCCTGAAAGTGTCACACAGGCTAGAGTGAATCCCTTCATAAACCAAAGCCAGTCTGCTCCATCGTCACACATGACACTGCAGGGGCTGTACTTTCAGCAGGAAGCCCTTTGACTCAGGTAGCAAAGACTTCCCTTGGAGCAGTTCTTGTAGAAAACCATAACAACCATATTTGTCACCTTGAGGTTTTAAGAAATAGCACTGGTCAGAGTGCAGGCCCACTATATGAGGGAATGTTTTCCTCAGCAAACAAGCAGATGACTCTTCTAAAACCCATGAATATTGTTAACATTATCTGTAATGTTACTGCAGCATCCCACAGGAGCCTAAGTTGCATACCTACTTTAATAAAGAGAAAAAACATCCAGGATAGGAGGCATGAGGTTGGTTTCAAGGTAAGGCCTTATCTTGGGGAAGCTTCTTTCAGGCTGAAGAGCTGCTGATAGCCTGCATGAGGTCATATACAAAGAACTCTTTTGTATGGTGGGTGGGTTTCACTGTCCTGAATAAAACTTTACACCCTGGTGTGACTAGCTATGCTTTCCTGTTGTTACTCTCTTAAAGCTACAATGCCTCCTCCCCACAACACAAAAAAAAAGAAAGAAAAAAAAAAAAAAGCACAGAGTTGCATTCTCAGTCAGGGTTTTGGTGCCAGAATACTCCTTCCTCATACCTCCAAGCAGTAAAGTCATCACACACAGAAAGCTTCACATGGTTCACATCTAAGCTGCTGAACACAACTTGTAACTGCTCATGTGAGCCAGTCAAAAGATGCAGCGAGTTCCATACCACTCCCATCACATCCTGGTAGTTTCTCTGCATAAGCAAACATCTGACAGTGACCTCCCACTTTATCCAGAAAGCTCCAGCATGGAATGGATTCACCCACAGCAATGGCTGCCCTCCCTGTTAGAGCAAGAATTTCACAAACAAGAGCTTCTCACAAATGAGCATAGGAAGCTTAGAGTCCTGCCAATGCAATAACAGTACTTACACTTGTGAGCTTCACAGGTCGTGTCACAAAAGCTGCTACTCTTCCAGAGTGTCCCTTGAGGACCAAAGCAGTTAACTACTCCCACTGCACACCAAGCTCAGCTCAAGGTCTGCTGTGCCACAAAGGCCCTGGATGGTGCATCAGCACCAGAGACCTCGTGCCAGCTGCCAGGGCACTCTGACAGGAAGCCACCACGCTGTCACACAGGATGCTAAAGTACAACAGTCAGCACAGAAGCCTTCAGGGATCAGCTTTAGTTCCACCTGTGTTGCTTCCACGTTTAGCTTTTAATGTTAGCATGAAGTTTATTGTGTAACACTTAACTGCGCTGTCAGATGTGCCAGCACCAGAAGAACTGGGATTCACCAGCCAAGGAAGAGACAAATGGGGTTTTGTTTGTTTGGGGTTTTTTTGACATAGTAATGTCGCAATTAGTTTGAGATGGCAGGATAAGAACATCTAAGATATTTAAATAGCAGTATTAATATTTCAGAGCTACTACACTACTGAAATGAGTTTACAGTCATCTTACCAATTGCTTCAGGCCATCTGGAAATGAAAGAAGCCAAGAGAGCATCTGCTCTGCACTGTGAAGATTTCCTTAGCACACTAGAGCTAGAAACTAGAAAACTAGTCCAAGAGGTTATCATTGTAGGTGTTCCACCAGCTACAGAGCTTGCTGCCACCACCAGCAAAAATGCATAAGCAATTTCTTTTTCTGTACCTAATCTTTTGCTGGCCAGAAATCTTTCATTGACAGCACAGCTCATTAACATGAGTGGAAATATTCTTGTAGCCAACTTTGAAACTCAGGCAGTTAAAACACCAGCTCTAAGACTACACAAAGCAAGTAAAATCCTACAACATTCTTCTATTTAGAACAGGTCCTGCTGTTCCAATAAGAACATAATGTTTTAATACTTCCCTACACAAGAATTAATGCTGTTCTTCAACACAGTTACATACTGTTTAAAAAACACAAGTCAGAACAGTTTCTTTACTAAACATAAATGAATTCAGCTAACATTAAAGGTCTAAATAGGAGCAAGGAGAAGGAGAAATAAGAAATATAGCTCCATATATAATTAGTTTCCACTTGAGTAAAAAACATCCCTCACCCAACCAAAAGAAGGTATCTGTTTGCCATAGAGTAACAAATCTGTCCTGTTTCTTTTCTAAAGACTTGCTTTTAAATGAATCTCTCCAATGGTAAAGAAATTTAAAAGCATTAAAGTGCTTCAGTTGCTAGTTACTAGCTTAGACTTTGCAATGCAGCATGGTGATTAAGCTCAAACAAGAAACAAAATTCAGCCATTGAAAACCTATCCTAATGTTCATTCTTCTGTTCTAGGCCTCCCATGTGTGAAGCCCTCTACCTTATATTCTTATTACACATGCTTTTGTAATTTCTTCCCACCATAGAGAACACAGGCTCCCTAATATTGGTATGCATAAAGACACCTGTTTTTTGGAACCCTCCCTGTGGGGTTGCAGTGAACATGGAGCAGAATACACTCCATGTGCCACATAAGCTGCAATGCTGCTTCCTCCTCTCAGAGGAGAGAACAAAGCTGCAGGAGCCTTTTCACCACTTTTTACCGAGATTCCTATTTGGTCTTCTAGCTAGTAGCCAATTGCAGCAGGAAATTCCCAGTGCTCTGTGGCACTCCAATTTATTCACTGGAATCTGTTGGTAGCTTCACAATTTTACTATTTACTACTTTCCTTTGCAACAGCACTGAACTGTAAGATCCTCCCCCATCTCCAACCAGCATGCCTTTCAAGGGAGAATATGACACATTTCCATGCATAAAACTAGGAAGAGCATTATAGTGACTACCCTGTCCTCCCCTCCTATTGTATTTTAGTCCTCTGAAGTCAATGGAGAGATACAGGTCCCCAGTCTTCCAGAACTCCAAGACCATTCATAGGACAGCTTTTGACTGATCTCTCAACACAGATCTCTCCCTGAACAAGAAAAAACAAAGGCCACATTTAATTGTCCAGATGAGGAAAACAAAGATTAGTGGCACAATCTATTTAATCTTCTATAAAAGAATACTGCTTAAATGCACCACACAGTAGGAGATGCAAGAGCCAGCCTGGTCAAGCTCCCCATCTCTCACTTTGGGTTCAAGAAAGAGGGAAACAGCAAGACTTGGCTTGTCACACACCCCACATCTCATGCCAGCAGAGAGAAAGAGGCACACAGGAAGATAATAGGAATAGAAAACAAAGCCTGATTATCTTTTTCCTGAAGTTAGCATCCTTCAAACAGACATTTTTCTGTATAATCCCACAATGTTCTCCTAAGCTACAAAAGCAGAAGTGACCAGGTGACTGTGTAACACAGCAGCTTTCTTAGAGTCTGTCAAGTGAGGAAACAAGTCACACTGCAGCCTTAGGCTTCCAAGTTATTTCTAGGACAAGATATTGGACTTCCTATGGGGCTTCATTTGGGACAGTTGTTATTAACTGTCATTGGGCAGCAGCATATATGCAAGAGCCAGATGTTTCCTACAAGTCACTGACACCAAGCCTAAGGAATTCATATCACTGCTCATAGTTTCACTATAACAAGAAACAGCAAGCTTCATACATCTTTTGAGAGCCAGAAGTTCCTCAACAGACCTGTAGGTACTAGCTGCACTTTTAATTTACCTTGGTATTCAAGTAATTATCCTGAACTCACTTAATCTGAAAGCTCCATCCCTAATTGGCACAAGGGATGTAGATACACCTATTTCTCTTCAATACACCTAGTTTTTCAACATTTACTGCAAACAGTAGCAAGCCATTCTCTTTGACTTATGTATTTAGTAACAATATTGGCTGCCTATCTTAGAACACTACTGTAGCAATAAAAATTCAAGGAGGAAGATCTAGAACTTGATTCAAGCATTATTGCTGGTCATTTGAATTCACTGAGTAGGGCTAAAAACTGTTGTTCACCCTTAAAAAGAATTTCAGCTTGCAAATATTGTAGTTCAAGTGCTTACCATATAGAAAAGAGTGAGAAAGAACAGGTATCACACTCAGCAATTAAACACCTACAAGATCAGATCCCCAGAACTGCAACACCAACACCTGGCCAGGGAGGTGCTCATTATTTAAGAAATTAATAATAAAGTATTTCTGTCTTTATTGGAATATAAAGTATGCACATTTATACTAGTGACAATTTTACTGACAATGTCTAATTGCTGCAAGAGACGAAGCTCAGGGGCTTATATCAACCAACCTGGTTGCAACCAAGCAAACTAAATTTCTCACCTTCACATGCACTTAATCATGATACTTTGAGGGGCAAAAAGGCAGATTTGATGAGTAAGACATCCTGGAAATATACAGGTTTCCATTTAAGAGCTTGTAAGTTAAAACTTCAAGGCACATCTTCCAACAGAACTAGAGATGTTAGTGCTCACAGCTGATATTCTCCCCAGTCACGAAGGAAGAAATAGCAAAGTCAGTTTACTTACTTCAAGCAAAAAGTAAATCAGTAGTCCTTTGTATTTGGTTTTCCACTCTCCTGAAGTAGCTCCCATTCCAAGACAGCACAGCACAGGGAGCAATTAAACTGCCTTGTAAAGTACAGTATAAAAAATGGCATATATGAAAACTGTTTGGTATACAGGCTCATTGTACAGTCATGCATTACCATGCATTTTTTTTTATTTTGTTGTTTCAACTGCACTTCATTAAAGCAGTTAGATGATGCTGGTGCTGACCCTAGTCATCCAGGCAGACTCTTACTTACCACTTTTAAAGTTCCCTTCTATTTGGAATCACTCTGATTTTGAGGTTTATGTTTGATATCAGGCAATAAAGATATATGCATAAGCCCCCCTGTGCTTCCTGATCCTTTAAAGCAGGTCTCAGTAATTTATGGCACACACCAGTTCTGACTTAGAACTAGTGAGATCAGAACTAACAGCTGCTGTTACACATCTGGCCATAAAAGAGGCTACACAGCACAGCTGAACACAACAACATCAGTGCAGCCAGTAGTACCCTTTCCATAGCTCTGAGAAGCATTTAATAGCCATCATGGTCAAACAACACTTCCATTAGGAAAAAAAAAAAAAAAAAAAAGAACATTTCACTAAAATCCCTTGTTGTTATACTTTGGCCAAGTATGCATTTCAAAGACTCCTGGTCTTGCCTAACTATGGTCTAAATTAATTAGGTACTATACTTCTGGCATTTTAGACAGCTGGGTCAAGAATGCACATGGCCGGCGCATCCAACATGCCTACAGAGAGGTGAGTACTTTCCACTTCCCCAGAGCTGTGCTTTCATTGCAGCAGTGGCTGAAGAACAGCTACTGTTTTGCAGCTTTATAATTGAAAACTCTCACGCTACTCCGTAGTGGTGCTGCAGTGGTAACACTCACTCACTGGGAGAACCATATTTAGAAAAATGTTGGGTTCTCCCCCAGAGCAATGTAGTAGTTTGGTAAGTGAAATGAACAGCCCCAGTAAGAGTCAAACACTGTCAGATTAAAAAAAACAGAGCTAGACTCCTACAGGGAGAAGCCTGGGCTGAAGGCATCTAGCTTTATTGCAAGGATTCATTTAATCCCCGCTCGGGAGCATAAAAAAAAAAGAAAAGTCCTAAAGCTATGTGCTGAGAAGAGGGGCTACATTAAACCCAAGTCGAGCAATATAAAAGCACAGCCTGCCAACCTCCCCCCTCCCGTGTTTTTCTGCAATAAAACCGAGTTAATACCGGCGTACGAAGCTCTCGCACGCAGCCGATACCCGGCTGGCAGCAGGCGAGCGGGGAGGCCCGTGCGGGGTGCGCCGGGAGCGGGGCCGGGGCGCTGCCCGGGCCGGGCTCCACCTGCGGCGCTGACAGCGCCGGCGGGGCTGCAACCTGCCGCGCCGGGCGGCCTCACTTACCCGGGGCCCCGAGGCTCGGTGGCCGCGACCCGGCGGCAGATGCACCAGCAGCAGCGCCAGCAGGAGCGGGCGAGCGCCCGCGCTGCGCCAGGCCCGCGGCATCATCGTCCCTCGGGGCGGCGCGGCTCCGCGGCCACCGGAGGCGGCTGTCCCGGGCGGTGCGGCGGTGCCCGTGCCGCCGCGGCAGGTTCCCCGCCTCGGCCATGGGGATGCCCGTTATAAAGCCGCGGCGGGGCGGGGCGGGCCGGCACTGACCGCGCCGTGCGCCTATCGCCGTGCGGCCTGCTGCCGATGGCGGGGCCGCGCCGCCTCTCGCCCGGCCCCCGGCACCGGGCGGGCGCCGCAGGTTGGCCGCGGGCGGCGGGCGCGGGGCGGGCGGCGTCCCCTGCCCGCGGCACCTGGAGCCCTCGGTGGCACCTGGGGATGCCGGCGGCACCTGGAGCCCTCGGTGGCACCTGGGGATGCCGGCGGCCGGGCAGCCCCGGCAGCCCCGCGGGTACGGGCGGCGCTGCCCGCCCCAAAGCCGTGCAGGGCATACCCGGCCCCAGCCCCGGGCGGGGCAGTGACAGCTGAGCCGTGCAGCGAGCCGGGGTAGCCAGCAAGGAAATTGGGCGGAGGAAATCACCGCATGGTCCACAAGCATTTGGTCCTGCGGTCTGGGGCCAAGGCTGCTGTGGGAGCGAGCTCGTGTCTCAGGAGTTCAGGCCCTCCTGTCACCCCCGTGCCGAGGCTCGGGCCATGGCTGACCCACAGCCGCTGAGTCTGCCTCTCCCTAAAGATCTTCCTCTGCGTTCCCGGCTGCACAAGCAGCCCCAGAGCCCATTGCCCAGCAAATCCTTCAGATCCCATGCAGGTGATGTGTTCGGGGTCCTTGGTAATATATGCCTTGCACCCGGAAAAATATCCCAAGTCCAAGTTTGGTACCTCTCGAGATGACAAGCCCTTAGAGACTCCCAGTTCATCCAAGCACCAGGCACTCAGTAATGGGAAGTGAGCATCGTCATACATCAGGCAGGTTAGTGCAGCTGTGGCCCAGAAACAGGAGAAGAGGGGAAAATGAAGGTGGATCTACCAGCAAGGCCCAGTCTCTACAGGCATGTCCAAAGAGGGAGCAGTACCATGACACTGTGATGGCAGCAAGCTGTAGACCCTGAGCACTGGAGACAGCAAGTAATGCCAAGCCCTCTACCTGACAGAGGGACTGAGCAGTGGAGATATCTTGTGAACTAGACTGGCTTGCATTTGCATCAAGTCCTCAATTTTCAAATTACCGGCTTAAGTTTGATGGTAACATGCATGGGAGGTCATGGCTGTGCATGCAATAGTGATAATAACCATTAGGTAGGACTGTTTTTCAGTGCTTTTTTGGAAACACACAAAACATCAAAACATGACATTTTTTCACGCAATGGATTAACTTTCTTTACTCAGTGACCTTACAAGAGGCAATACTGGCACTTGAAAAAATTCCCTAGAGTGTATCCGCTAGGTATGGGGAGGGGTTGCTACACCCACACAACCAACCTTGTTACACAGTAGAAGTCATATAATTCTGGCATCTTATCAGAGCAAAGCAGAGTGGTTAGGTATAGCGGTTGCTTTAATCTTTCTTTCCTAAAAAAAAAAAAAAAAAAAAAAAAAAATTTAAAAATAATTAAAATGCCAATATGTAACATTTTGTCATTAGCCTAGACAGGATAAGCTGTTTGTTACTCACATGGAACTCTGCCAATATTCATTATTCTTGGCTTACAGATTTCTCTGGGACTCCAAACACAGCACCCCATACAAGCCTACCTTAGTCCTAACCCTCACCACTCTGCCAGCCTGGTTCTAGCTTTGCCAGCTCTTCTCCAGTATGGCCTGTGGTATTCTCTGATTTTCCATTTCAAAGTCTCTCTGATCCACACCTGAACACATGCCATTCCACATGACTCGAGCAGAGAGACCTTGAAGGGAAGAGGAGGGGAAGAGCTGGGAAATCTGAATATGAGTGTCCTTGTGGATATCAGGATCAGCTCAGTTGAGGCTGAGCAAGTTATACCGGTGCACACCTGAATCTGTGAAAAGACAGGCAGAATCTAGTACAGTTTTGTTGAGGCAGTGATCCCACCACATCACCTCATACTTAAGTCTTGATTAAATTCCAGTCCAGATAACAATATTACACTTGCCTACATTCTCCTCTCCAATTTCATAGGGGGATTTTTGCATCTGACCTATTTCATGTTTTGCCTTCATGTGTTCTTCATCACTTGTACTTTATACATGAATGCCTTTCTTTGGTGTTTTCACACACAAGCATATCAGGATCTCTATCCTAAATTAATGTTTGTTACCACCATGAAAAAGTAATTGTTTTCTTGCTCCCTAGTAGAGAACACCAGCTACACTGGAAACCTACCCACCAATGCCTGTGAGGCTCCAACACCAGCAGCACCTTAGCACCAAGCAGGGGTTCCAGAGAGGGTCAGAAATCCCCAGTAACAGAAACCTTTGACCCCTTAGTGGTTGAAGCTGTTCATAACCTTGCCACATGTACTCCCAGCCATCACCAGGTATTTCTCTATAGGGAGAAATATTTCCTTTGTGGACAGTAACAGCCTTAGTGCAGAACAGACTTCACAGCCTGGCCTACATATCACCACTAAACTTTACTGACCTGTTCCGAGCACAAAAATCTCAACAAGTCACCATTCAGGAGGTGGGAGGGACATCCAATATCCAAGTTGGAAGATACCATTAAGAGAGAAAATACATGGGTCTTTTCCAGGAGTTACTTTCACCACTGAAAATGTGTGCCTAACTCTTTGGCATACTGGGCCTGGTATCTAGTTGGTATAGGTGCACTTTACTGGTGTGTCATCAAAGAAAAATCTAGGTAACTAGAATAAACTACAGAAACAGAAAGCTTTGGGCCATTAAATTGTCTGTTGTTTCTCTCAAGTTGCTGACAAGTAGGATGTGCCTGCACTGGGCATCAGTGATATTGCAGAGATGTTGATGAGCCAAGAGAAGGCTACTGACCTACATAAGAGGAATTGGGCACCTAATCTTCTCACTTGAACTCTTCTGCAAAACCCTGCCATCACTCAGAGTGTCAAATACTGCTGTCACAGTGCCACTTCAATCAGTGATGTCTCACTAGCAAAGAACTTGCCCAGAGCCTGTAACTCAAAACCACAAAAAGAGAGGGACACAGAACTGGAAGAGAAGTTGTTCTTCATGTCCAGGCATTTGTATACCAGGCCCAACACAAGGATCCTTCAGAGAAAGACATAAGCTCAGCCATAATGAATTCAACTCTGCAATGTTGGTAAGGTAGTGCTGAAGCTGGTACCGTTGGGGCTTGTTGTGTACACGAGATACAGCCTACAACTTGCACCTCTGAAGACTTACCCCAGCCTGTGCCCATCTGTGTTGATGATTAATATCTTGTTGCTATGGTGCTTGCATATCACATGCATCACCACAAACTCATGGCACAGGACGTGTATATTGGTGGTCTTGTCAACTGTTCAGGGAGAACTGTTTGATCACTTTGATTATTTGCCTCTGCTTCTACTTGTCTTGTCCTAAACAAGTTTCAGAAGATCACTGGCCTCTTTTAAACAGTATTGAGACTCAGAACCATCATGGGATTTATCTGCCACAACTTCCATCAGGGCACAAATCCCCTTTTGCACATATTTAGTAGACATTATTATTCAACTTTCAATAGAGACTAGATGACACTTGTCACAATTTTAAAAAGAGGTAAAGAAGAGCTTGGGAAATTTGCTGTAAGATTTGTTTTTGTGGGTTGTAACAATGCAGAATTTAGATATTTTTGGGTTTGTTTGGTTTATTTTGGTTTTTTTTTTTTTTTTGTTTTGTTTTTTTTTGTTTTGTTTTTTTTGTTTTTTTTTGTTTTTTGTGGGGTTTGTTTTTCTTTGTTTGCTAATGTTGTGCCCATTGAAATCATTTGGACCATTTTAATCAGAGAATTATCCATTGCTGCCAGGTCTTATTTGCTGAGAACCTGCAGTAGCAGAAGAACCTTTTCTACTATGCTGACACCTGCAAATCTCCTACAATAGAGGCAAGTTTGGGGCAGTCCAGAGTAAAGACTGAAAAGCCACAGCTGAGCACATTCACAACCCTATGAAGTTAAGAATAGCAGCTGTAAGAAGATACAGTTTGTTCAGTCAGCCTAAAATGAGGTGTAATACAATTTCCCCAGCTTCCCAGACATAGGTAGAGAGTAAGGGGAGTACGGGGAGGAGCAAGTTTGACTCATTGATTATGAGGGCAGAAATCAGAAATCACTGGGATCTTAAAAATTCAAATCACAGCATACAGCAATTTTACAGTGCCATCCCACTATCAACACAGCATTTTACTACATCTTGCACTATACTGCATTCTATTCTTTTTTGTTTTCATACTAATATTGGTGTATGGCAAACAACTTCTACCCACGATGGAATAGCAGTTGCTGCTGAGGCCCAAGTATTCACACTTGTTAAGAAGCAGAGACACATTGCTTTTTGGGGTGTGTTTACTGGAGTATGTTAAAAAAAGAGACTCTCAGCTTTTTATGGAAGCTAATTATATGTATGTATGTATGTATGTATGTATATGCTTGAATTAAACAGAAACCCTGTTAGTAAAAAATAAGCATCCTATTGGGCTTTTCATCCTGGAAGCTCTTTGCAGAATATTCACATATACTGTAATGAAAAGCTTTGTCAAAAATATTACAGGATTTCAAGCCTTTTCCCATGAGATCCATTTTGAGTCTGCCATTATATCTCATATAGAGACTTTTTCTCTATGAAGTATATTAAATTGTTTTGTCCTAGCTGCACTACTTTGTTTTCCCAAAGGGTTGTTAGTAGTCCTGATTAGTTCCCACCACTGCCAGACCCTCACCTTTCACTAATGCCCATCCATCTGATCCTAATATCCAGTCATACCTTCATGCACCTATATGATTCCATCATGGGAAGAGGCTGTTGGCCATACACAAGTATTATGAAAACAGAACAAAATAAAACCAAAAAGAAAGAAATGGAGTAAAGTGCAAGATGTAGTAGAGGCAGTAACATTCCTTTGATCTTCAGGATGGTTTTCACAGTACATCAGCACATACCTATTTTTAAGGGTGGAACCACTACAATGACATAGCTGCTGTTAGTCTGTAATCTGCCAGCTCTTTGGAAACAAGGGTATTCTCATTTTTTGTCCATTTTACTCTTACTTATGTTTTGCAAATTACAGGGTATAATGCTAAAAATCAATATGAGGCCCACTGCAATGGTGGTGAACAATGGGTATATGTGGCCCTGGAAAATTGAGTGATTCTTCCAAATATCTATCGGATAGATTTCTAATGTTAATTGTGCACTCTTTTGAATTCTGTAAAGCAAATATAACATCACTCCAGGCTCTAAACAGAATGCCAATCGACCATATCTTTAACCTTTAAAATCTTTAAAAATACTTAGGCACTTGCCAATTTTTATTTTTTTTTTATTTTGTCAGCTATGAGTTTGAAGTTGGGTTGGACTCCATATGGACTCCAGAAAAGAGGAGATCTGTTCCAACCTCATTTATCAATCTTATCAAGGCAAGGATTCTTTCTGATCATCCTGTCTACCTGGGTGGGATAGATGGAAAGTGGGTGGGGAAAAACTACCTCTGCACTGAAATTTCGAGGACTTGGTACTCTGGGCTGCAAATGCAGAGGAGAACAACTGATGAATCCTCCATATGTGAAAATTCTCTGCCCATGCAGAATGGGATTACCATCGAAAGTGCAAAAGAAGAGTGTGTGTGGGAATCAGGCCAGGGCTCATGGAAGGCAACCTGACCTCCCCTCCATGTGATCCTCCACCAGCATAGACAACAACAAAAAGAAGGAAGCAACTGAGGACCAGGCCCTGTGAGCTCAACAAGTTATGATATTGAGCCTGTATTTTTTTGCTTGAGCACATTTATCTTTCCTCACAGAAACACTCAGATGAATGCAATAAAGTATTTTGTCTCACAAAATACTCATCAAAATTGTCTCATCTGCCTCTCTTCTTTAGCAGCCCATAGCTTCAGGAAACTCAGATTTGTGTTCTAAATGGCATGAAACAGCTCAGAAGAATACTCCAGCAAAAAAAAAAACCCTGACATCAAAATAGATACTCTTTTTCTTCTTGGTTGTGGAGGTAAAATGGTGACAAAACAGCAGAATACATTTTAAGATGCCTTGACCCCACAATTTTTCATCAGGGCCAAGGGTAACACTCGTTATCAGACAGGCAAAGTTTGTTTTTTCTTCCCTACCAGTTTCTTAACACTGATTTAAGTTTCACACTGACACCAGCGAAACGGCACTTAAATCACAGCCCTGAGAACCAGCTACACGTATCCAAAGCTGAGCAGAGTTCAAACCTCAGCCCTGTGCTGATACAGAGTCTTTTCTGTTTTAAATTGCCCACCCACTCACTATTCCCAGCTGCCGAGCCACATAACGTTCAAAGACCACACACAAGGTGCAAGAGCAATAGGGGCCTGTTGAAAATTAAAGTGCAACAGCTTAGTCAAGAGGATAGACTCCAGCATTGCTGCCTAGAAAATGGGGCAAGGAACAAGACGGAAGGGCAGACAGGACCGTGGGAGATCCATACAGAAAGCGATGGGAATCTACACTGGAGTGTATTTTGCAGAAATCCCCTACCCTCAGCTCAACAGATAACAGAGACACACACAGAGCTTCCTGGATGGAGACAGGCGAGAATCAGCTCAGAAAAAGAGCTGCTGCTTTCCAGAAGCTAGACAAGATACTAGGGTCCCAGAGTTTGTTCTCAGCTTGGCTGAAAGCCCCTAGAGCCGGTCAAAACCCCCCACCCGTGCCTTATTTCCCCTTTCTGAGCAAATGTAAAGAAGTATAAGACATGTTTTGCTATGTCCCATTGCCCCCAACAGACAACAAAACTGTCAAAGAGCTCTGGTTTCTTTTCTCCAGTGCTGCTGCTGAAGGGACCTTGCTCTGAAATGCACTCATTTGAATGCCATATAGTAGTGTCACCTATTTATCTTCATCCCATTGTAGGAGCATATTGCTATTGAAAACTGTGGAGTGTTGCATTACCACTCAGTGGTGACACAAGGGCAGGAGTGGGTCAGCCCCATCACACATCACAGCGCACACACCCATATTTAGAAAAGAGTGTGGTCCTCCTGCTGACTCCTGGCTAGTGCTCACAGGGTTTGAGGCAAGCTGGTGAAAATTGACTGTATCCTGAAACTATTCTGCTCATGTGGCCAAATTTGCCAGGAGTTTTGCACAAGAGGAGACTGTTCACCTCAAAACATTTTAAAAACATTCTTAGGTTTTGTCCTGTTGCTTCTATACATAAAGAATGTGTCTTTATACATCACGATTTTGTGCTTTGTCACTAACCAACGCTGAATACTTAGAGGCTGAGTCAAGCTGTACTCTAAGTACAGGCTGTTTCATCCATCACTAAATGAAAGGGCTTCACTGCTGAGACAAGGCAATGTTGTAACAGCACACGGCACAGCCCGGCAGACAGAGCAAGAAACAGCGAAGGTGGTTTCTAACAGAAAGCACGCAGCATGTTTGAAGAGGCAGGCTGCCAGTGCTCTATGGTGTCATCCCACTCCCTACTTCTCAGCTGGGACAGCAGCTAAGAAGAGAAGAAAGGAGGAAAGATGAAACACAACATGCCATGAACCTTCTCACTGCAACTCTGATTACTACTAGCAACAGAAAGCAAGTCAAAGAGGCACTTGAAGGAAAGACTCAGTGAAGTACCCCATACCAAGTACTCTGAGGTGGTGGTTTGAACCCAGAACCACACAGGGTAGCTAGCATGTGTCCCTGTAGTGATCTAGAATAGAAGCACAGATACAAAAGTGCTTGCAGCATTGTCAGGTTCTTACATGTGATCCCAGGTTTGCGCTTCAGAACATGCACAAACATTAAACAAAAGTTACCAAGACGGGAATTTTGGTAGTTAACTGTATTGCTCTAATAATTTCACTACCTTCTTAAAAAAAATGGGAAATGTGAATTAAAAAGTACACATGCACACCATTTTGATCTTTTGATTCCTGTCAGAAACTCAGAATAAAACCTTCCAGCGCACAATTGCTTGCATCCAGCTTTTTGAAGTATCCCACTGTGATACATATCAACCTTTTCCTTTTGATTGATAGAGTTTGCTGGGGAAACACAGCAGAACAGATGTGTGTGCATGGGTGCCATCAAATTAATTTTAACGCTCTTTTTTTTTCCTGCTCCCCCCTCCCACCCACAGGCTTATAAAGTTATTCTGAAAGACATGAGAACTCTAAATAATGGGGGGAGGGAGAGTGGGGATTAAAGCACATCTGAAGAAAGTAGTATAAAATTGCACTGAAAGCAAAAAATCCTCCCACCATAACCTACCCTTGTCCACCCCTGTGTCAACAAATATGCAACCAATTAATGTAATTGCAGAGTTATTTATGGCGCACAGGAAAGTGTAGTCAGGGACCCTGAGAAACAAGGTTGTAGGGATAGGAACGCCTGGGTTTCCCCCTCACCCCCTCCTTTGCAGATGTTTGACTTGTGGTGTCCATGTGTCTCATAACCAACAGCCTGTCTACTTTGCAGGTGTTGCTTGCTGTATGGGGGTGGGTAAACTGGATGAAAGGAGACCTGGAAAAAAGTTGGCGTCTTCTGATTTCAAACTGTGACCAAAAGATATTGGTTGGGTTTAGATATTCCCCCGCCTACTCCCACCAACTTTGCAGGCTACAAAAGCCCCATACTTAATCCCTTCAGATGACCCCTCCGACAGCAGCAACAACATTTGAACAACAGGGGGAAAAAAATTTCTTAGCTCCATTATTTGATTGTTCAGGGTGACAGTTTTGTTACTGTTCAGTGCCCTGCACAAGAGAGGTTTTAATTAGAGCTATTGAGTGGTTTGAATTGGCACAATTAGGGTCAGCATTAATGATTGCTGCATGTGTTCTTTTGAACAGTAAGGGCTTTTTTTTGCCCATGGACAGGAGGGGGTAGCAGCTAATGAACTAGGAGAGTGCAAATTATCTCTGCAAAGCTGGGGCAAGTGTAATACACACTGGGGATAAAGTAGAGAGCAGGAAGAGAGAACACAGCTTATGAGGCTGATCAAGAAGACTTCCCAAGAGTGTGCTGAGCACCATCAGTCTCCAGTGCTTGCCATTTGCTTCCTCAGGTGTTAAGGCTACATAAAGCACTGACAAATATGTGTTTCTTGTATTGCAAGGAGCCCCTCAGAGAGGCAAAGTATATGCAGTGTTTTCATACTGAAAAATACAAAAGGAGAAGAAAAGGCTGCAGTCTGCTGAACAGTAGTCTGCTTCAAAACAAGGACATGCTCATGCAAATTGGTACTCCCATGTGTGGGCTTGTAGGCTTCACCCACCTCCCATTCACTTCAGTGTGATACTGGATCAGTTCAAAGAACACAGCCACATAAGAGACAGACATATACATTTGTGTACAAGCACCCTCCTGTGTGTGTAGAAATGCCTCCCAAATACACACACCTGCTTTAGCAGCACAGCACTGGATGCCAGAGCCCCATGCACATGGCACCTCTGCCAAAGGCTGCTCCTTAGAAAACAAGAGTTCTCACAGGATGTGCCACTTGACTTAAAGAATAGACCTCTTGGGGGGCATACCTGTGTCTCCTTAGAACTTGTAGATCTCCTGAAATGTGTTCATTACAGAGTCACTTCCCAATCCACACAGTCTGTGAAGCTCTTCAGAAATACTCCTGGTCTGCAGGAGGAATACACTCCAGTGTCATTCCAGCATGGCCAATGAGACTTCTGTTCCACAAAACCACTTGTTAGGGAAGAGGCATGTAAGTGATAGTGACAGCACCCGTGTGGGTGCAGGGGCTCACTGGCAGCACAGGACCTGCCCCACTCCCATGAAGAACCTCCATTGCTTCTGGACGTGCATGTCCTTCCCAGAGCATGGGCTGTTTTGCCTCAGGCCTGCATCAAAGCATTCTCCATTCATTAAAACAAGCTTTTGGTCAGGCATTATAATAGAACCACAGGCCTCCCTTCACCTTCAAGGTACAGAAAGAGTTTGTTCATGTGCCAGCTCTGCAGTGGTGGAGCTGCCCTCCCTCCAGAGACAGTCATTCCCCACTCATATGTGCAACACATCCCTTTTTACTGATGGTGGGTTGACTCTCTGATACCTGAATCAGCCTAGAAGTCCCTCCCCAAAGCCCAAATAGGACATCAATGCTAGGGGCACCTGTGGGGCTATCTCAGATACTGGCACTGATCTCTGGCCTGTCCCTGAATCCCTATGCAAGCAATCAGGCCTGCTGTAAAATATCCTTTCTCATTGCCTGCAGTAATAAAGTCTCCTGAATGTCACCCAAAGATGGAAATTGCCAGGCACCATGCATCAAAGAAGAAGTTGATTCTTCAGTAAGTTTAGCTGGTAGAGTAGAAATGTATATGCTGTATGATCCTTGTACATTTTTCAGAAAGCATTTTCAGCCAAACTTTCTGCAGCCATCCCAGAGTGTGGCCACCAACACCTAACCACTCAAATTCTTGAGGCTGAGCATTGGCACCAGCCAAGGCTGCACAACCCACCAGTTCCTTCATTGGCAAAACAGGTAAAGCTGTGTGCACGACTGGAGTGAAGAAGCTGGGTGGAATCCTGGGTGTGCAGTCTTGGCTGGGAACTAGCCAAATACTTCACCTTTTATATATGCAAAGAAGACAAAGGTGCTCAAAATATGGAGAGAATGAGACTCTTTGGTGTGGTAAAAAAGAGCTTTCTGTGCATTTCTAGTATGAGATATTTTCAGATCTTTCAGCATCTAACTCTCTCTCTAAACATTACCTTCTCTTAAAAAAAAAAATCCAATTTCTCTGGCTTTTTAAAATAGGTGATATAAATTATGTTATTATTACCTAGGATACACGTAGCCCAACATATTTGGGAAATAATTACAGGCCAAAATCTTGCCATGCAAACAGAGGTCAAACAGACTGTGCATAAAGAGCTCATATACTCTAATAGGCTTAATCCAGTAGGCATTTATTATGCAACATGAAGATTTAAGCTGCAATCCATTTGAAGCCTATAGATGGATACAAATCTAATGGGCACTCACAGCTAGGATAATCTCACTTAGTTTCCAAGGCATTCCCCTCAGGTGTGGGTTACTCACAGCAAGTTCTTTACATTATGACAAATTTTGTGGTCCTCATGTCACGCACAAGTGTCTGTCTCGTACAGGGTCTTTCCCCAGGTGTGCCAACCTCCAGGGCATAAAGAGCCAGCAGTGCCTGGCAGAGGTCTGTGGCTGCCAGCAGGAGTGGAGGTGAGCAGGTGGATGGCAGCAGGGAGAGCAGAGCTGCAGCAGTTCTCTCCTGGGAGCAGCAGTGTGGCTGCAGGTGCTTCTGCTCACCAGCACCCCAGCATGGAGAACAGCTCTCCCTGCCCTTGGCTGGCCAGGAGGAGCTGGTTCCACTGGGGCTCAGCAGAGGTGCAAAGCTGGGTGCAGAGGGAAGGGCAGAGACACAGGCAAACACCTCCTGGGTGCTTCTGCCATTGCCTGCTTTCACACCCTCTGCCCCAGACCTCTCTCATAAGGACTTCAAATGTTCCCATGGCCAGCAACTTTGTTTGGGCAGGCATCCAGCATTGCTTAGCAGATCCAAAATGACACCTCACACATTCCTGAAGGTGTGAAAGAAACAACCAAGCTGAATCACTTCACCACCCTCAGGGTACTAGAGGTGATACCACAGACTTGCCAAGGACATCCACAAACATTTCACGACCACCTTCTTTGAGTCTGCTTTGTTATTAAACAGTCCTGGCTTTTGGCATGAGCTGGAAAGCAGAACATACAACTGCTCAGACAGGACCTCTGCCTTGGCTTTCTTGTCATACATCCTCAAAAAGGCAAGACTTTTCAGTAAAAAGTTGATTTATGTCACCCAATAAATATATTAATAGTCTTTGTATGGATCATTTACAAGCAAATAATAACTCCACAGGTGGGAGGATGGGGCTAATACCCACCAAGCTGCCAGCAGGGCCATGGCCCGAGGTTGAGCTTCCTGGAAAGAGTCTGGAAGCTGATGGGCAAGAAAGTGGATGTGATGTGGAAAGCTGAACATAAGAGGGAATGTTGTGAGAAGCTGGCAAAAGGTACAGGTGGTGCTGTGGGGCTGGCTGGATCCCTTATGTGGTTATGGGAATGTGTGTGAGCAACAGCTGAACCACAAGGGAGCTGGAGTGGAGCACTGGGGACATCCTGGGAAATGGGGCCTTGCCAGGCCAGCATGCCTGGTGACCATACCTGCAATAGCACATAAGCCTGAGATAACCTGGTTAGCAGGATCAGAAATAGCTAACTCAGAGATGGATATGTGGCAAAACCAGGACTACAAGAGAAAACTAGTTAGGTGCAGGTTGTCTCTCTCGATTGAGGAATGGAAATGGGGATGCAAGGGTGCTAAAGAAAGAGTTCAAGAAACGCAGGAATGGGTAATAAGACACACAATTCATGTGTCTGGGAGCATTGGCCAAGCAGCCCTATGCTTGACCACTGCAGCTGGAGCCAGCAATGAACCAAACCCTGTGTTTCTGACCATGCCACCAGAGTCAGACCTGCTTCCACCTCAGCCAGAGGACAGGGCTTGGCAGTGCAGGGGATTAGCTTTCACTAGCTGGACAGACAGATTGAGTACCCCAGCATAACCAGTTTGGTGCCTGTTCCAGAGAGGATGGCATTAGCAGCCACTGTGTAACAGGATTAAGTGTTTTTTTGGGTCTTAGTTCAATTAATACAGATAAACCATTAGAACTATAGAAGGTGCCTTGTTTACCTTCAAACTCATAGTCTACACCCAAGAAAAATATTTTCCAGGAAAACCATTTGCATTGAGAAATCAGAAATGCATGTCCTCTGCCTTAGTGTTGGCACAAATTAGGAAATAGAAAATATGCAATGAGCTTTTCTACGAAGTGATGCTTAGAAGTTTTGCAAGCACTCCCAGCAGAAGCTATAAATGCAGACTTCAAAACCTTGTCAGAAAAAAAGCAAATTACTCGGGATGTACTTCATCTGAGCATTGGCTGAAGGTTTGATATAGACTTATTTTACTGAAGTTAGTCAGCCCTTCTCCAAATTGAGAGAAATACAACTCGTCTTTAACATTTAATTGTACCTCAGATCACCCATAAACCAGCAGAGGCTGTGCTTTTTGTAATTTCTCTCAGTGTTGCCATACCACTGTGTTTCTGTGCTGCAGCCAGACCAGCTAAGAAAAGGTGATGAACAACCCCACAGAGACTAAGCTGTGAGATATCTCTCATTGGCCTGACTATTGAGCAGTGAATTCACCCTTGCAGCCTTTTCTCCATGTTCCCAAGTCTCCTTCCCCTGGCAGATCCAGGGCTTGTCCCAGCCTGGTGCCAGTGGCCAATGCACCCAGAGCTTCAGGTTTCTTTCCTAGGACAGACTGCTCCATATCACTTTAGAGCTCCTGATTCCTTGCTCTCTGCTGTAACCTCTTCTGAAGGCACCTTTTACTCTAGTCTCACTGCAAGGAAAATAAGTTACTTAGATTCTGTGTCTAAGAGCACTTTGGAAAACTCCAGTGTTGCCAAGGCAGGAGGCTGAAAGAAGCCAAGTTTTTTTTTTTTGCTGAATGCTCTCTCACAGCACAAAAGCATGTGCAAAGCTGGACTCAGTATATCATCAAATTCATCAGACATGATAATCAGTATCAACTGCAGAAGTGTTTGTGAGAAAGCAAGAGAAACCTGTGGACCTTTAGCAGAGCTGGGCAAATGAGCCACCATTAAGAATTCTACACAATTTGAGCTGTTTATCCAGTTGACTATTTGATTTTAAGCAACATCTCTTTTGCTGCATCAGAGATTATTCTTTCCCACCATTTATTGGGATTTTTCAATATTGTTGCCTTGATTTGGGAGAAGGGTACATTTCTCCTTTTGTCACATCAAGCTACATTCTCACATTAAAAAGAAAAGTCAGGCAACCAAGTTGATTTTCAGCTATATCTGCTTTTAGATCAGAGCTCTTCCCCTGGTTAACTAGTGGGAGAGGTCTGAAGTCTTGGCTCAGGATGCTTGGGGGCCTAGGCTTGATCAATAAGCTGATAGGCCTGAAGGAGGGCACCTGCTGTGAGGAAAAAGCACTAAGAAAAGGAGCAACATGCACTGCACAATAATTTGGTTACAGCATCAGGAATTCCAATGCAAACAGTTCAAATTTTTGTGGGTAAATCCATCACTCTACTCACAGTCACAATGAGCTTGTATTGAAGAGTTTCTGCAGCCCAGAAGGGCAGCAGATGTTCCCACCTGCACCACGCCTCAACCAGCCCCTCTGCAAAGATCACAGTGCCCAGGAGCCCAGCCCCTTCATCTTCTGATCCATCAGATCCATCACCTGAGCCATGCCCAGACCCCATGCTTGGTGCCATAGACAATAACAGAACTGCCATGAGAAGGGGCACATCCCTTTATGACTTCTGAACTTCCCTCCTTGCTCTGGTTTCCCATGAAGCCTGAGAACCTCTGCACTAACTGGACATCCTTACAAGAAAGGGCAATTTGTTACCACAGGAGCATATTTCACAAGCAGCACTGTGTTAAACACCTGGTGTGAGGATTCTGTAAAATTCCAAGCTAGAGCTATGGTCTGAAGTTTAGCACAAGTATCTGGGGATACACATCCTCACTTTCATCAGCTGTCTCATTTTCACTGCTTGCAAATTACTGACCTTCCCTTAGCCCCATCTCCTCCATGCCTGAACTATCACAACTCATCACAGCCCTTCTGTGGGCCTGTACTGCATAAAGCCTCTGCCATTATTTCTTATGGGCTTAACAGCAATCAAGTTCTGCCCTGCCAACAATCTAACTGAGCATACAAGCATTGCCAGTTTACCTTTCCCATATAACCATTGCTGTTTTCCAGAGATTTATCACAGGAATCATCTCCAATTGCCACAATCAGGACTAAAGGCATAACTTCTACTGTCCAAGCACAGAAGTTCTGTGTTCCCTCAGCCCCACAATATGCCTTGGAGGCAGCAATAGTCACCACCAGCCTTTTCTCAAAAGGATGCTGAGCTAGTCTGTCATATAATTATGCTACTAAGCAAAATAAGTAGGTAGTTTTCCAACAGTGACTAAGTGCAATTCTGCATTTGGGGTGGGATCCCTACACTTGCCTTCATGATTTCTGTGATGATATTTCATGTCACCCCCTCTCCATCTATTTCATCTCTCCAAGCTGAAACAGCCTAGGAAGGAGCTGATCCACTTTGCCACCCACACAGTGTCTGCACTGCCAAATCAGCACCAATGGCTATGCCCTTTTTCATCACCAGGACAGCAAGAATCCAACCTCTCCTTCACATCCACAAGTATGTTTGCAATTAGAGTAACTTTTATTTTTGTTATATTATGTGAGACCCAAGTCTTTGGGCTGCAGGGATCTAGGGAGTGCAGAGCTGTGAATCTCAGCAGGCACCTATACTGCACTTCTGCCATGCTGCCCAAGTCACAAGACAGGCAGGGAAAGGATTTCCAGCGAGGAAGAAAGAGCATAATAGAATCCAGCAGAGGTACTGGTATTTATTGCAGTTCTCATCAAGTTGCATCCTTCCCCTTGCATCATTCTTATGAGTAGGAAAAGATATCAGTAACCTTGTCTACTCTCTGCATGTAACTCCCCTGCTTGGATGCAAAAAGCCAGGCTGGCACAAGGAACATCATTTAAGAGCATCTGACCTCAGGCTTGGTAAATTGGGCCCATTGTACAACCCCCTGTCTGTATCACTGTACATCTAGAGTACATAATTGTGAAGCAGCATTTTTGCCTTCTGAACAATCTCCATATGATACCCAAGAGATACTTCCTGTTCTCAGCACTGTTGCATCATTAACTTTCCTGCTTATTTTGACCATTTATCTCTCAAGCTGAAGTGTCTAGAACTGGAAAAGCCACAGCCAAGGAATGCCATTAATACAAACATCACTAATATTTATGATGGACACTCAAAGAGAAGTATTCCACAATGCATTATCTTGTTTTCCACATAGCTCAGTAAGGGCTGGAGTGCCTCAGAGCTCTATTCTGCTTCGGCTCCCTTCCATTTTCCTCCAAGCAGCGAGGGCACCTCAGAGCAATGAGGATTTTCTGGCCCTTTAACAATCCCCTTGTCCGCCAGACTTCCTCCTTTCATAGCCCCCGTGTGCTCCCTCCCCTCTTCCCCAGGGCTAGTTAATATGTGCCAAATCCTGACACCCTGAATGGTTTCCCAACGCCGACACTAATCACGTTTTCGGGAGCAGGTCAGCAGTGAAGGAGCTGAAATTCGTGTGAAAAAGTCCCTGGGATGGCCCCGGTGCCTCACACCTGCATGCCCTATTCATCTGCACTGTTTACACATTGTCATCCACAATTAATTCTTTCCAGGGACGCTCCACTGCCTGCCCTCCCGTTGCACAGGGACCCCATTCTGAGCTGTTGTGTCTGTTAAATTGAGCATGGGGTGCTGCAATTAAATTAAGTTTTGTGGCACTCTCTCTCTTTCTCTCCCTCCCTTCCCTTCTCTTTTCTCTCCATTAATAACGATGCCTGATGGAAGATTGCTGGCACTAGAGTAAAGAAGTAATTACAGGCACTAAAAGTAGGGAAAGAAAAGTTGCTGTGTGGAAATGTGAATGGGGACATCTTTTCTGGCTAGCCGACATTTCTCTCAGCCCGAGGTGGGAACCACAGCCGCATGCAATTCCAGGGGACAAGCAGGAGAAAGGAGAGGAGGGCATGGGGGCACACGTGATTATCTCCCAGAGAGCAAACTGCCAAAATTTGGATCTGTGAGAGTCTTCAGCCACTGGCCTGAATATAGGTTTTCTTCAGCAATTGGCATTCTCACCTTCTGCTGCAGCCACGTTTGTGCATATACACGGCATACACCAGCCTGGCTGCTCTTCTCACAATGTATCCTACCCAAAGGCACAGGGAGAAATTCCCTGGCCAACAGGCTAGCAAGCCACCTCCTCACACTGGCACACTTCTGCATAAAACATGGGATAAGAATTGCTCACTGGAGATGAGGAGAAAAACAAGAGGACAGGAATTTGACCAGCTTCTGCAAAACCTCAAGGCAGCAGCTTTTTTTGCCAAGTATTTTGCTCATGCATGTAGTGGACAACTGGTTTTTATTACTGGGACCTCTTCAAAGTTGAAGAGCCATTTTTGCTGAAAACAGAAAAGTGCAGTTTTCCAAGCAAGTGGAGCTGGGTGGATTTGGCTTGACATCTTTGTTCAGCTACCTGCAGGACTCACTGCCACAACAGGCTGCAGTCCCACAGCATAGCACATGAAATGTCCCCTTGTCAGAAGGGCAGAGCTCAGACCCTCCCAGCCAGCAGCCTGGATTAGAGCTACAGCCTAACTAAAGAGCAACCTCTTGTTTGCTCATGTCAACCATACACCAAAAAAAAAAAATCAAACCAAACCCAACCCTGTAAATTGCCTGAAGTTCTGAAGCCCCAATATCCAAGACACACATGAAACATAACAAAATTAATTGACTACAAGCACAGTCCTTTAAGGCTTGGCAAATAGCAGCCTCTCTGATTTTTATCCTATGCAAGAAAATTGCCCCTGCAAGACAAAAATCTTTATGTTGGCAATTAAAGAAACAGCCTCCTCATAAACACCACTGTAAAATATTGTTGCATGCACAGAGGAGACCTGCTGGATGTAAAGCATGTGCTACATCCCCCTCTAGTGCTGAACTACCACAGAATAACAACCTAATACTGATACTGCTTTCTTCAGGTGGAGCAGAGACTTTTCTGCAACAATCCATAGTTAAACTGCATAGAAAAACCTGAAGGGTGGCTGCCACATGTGAAGCCACCTATATGGGATGATTGCTCTACAGAAGATGGATTCATGTGGGCTGAGAAGTGCTAGAATCCTTAAAATTAACAAGATTTTGATACTTCCTAAATACCAGTGTGAATCCAGGACAAATTTGTTTCATTTAGCAAGTCTCCTTATTTCTTCTGTACTTCCTCTTAACAATAGGGAGCTGTACACATCACACACCTGATCAACACCTATCCCATGGCAACCTGGGCAGAACAGTCCATTCAAGAGCACCAGCTACAATTATTACCCTCCCAATCCTCCTCCACCACAGCAGCCATGGTCTTGCAGGCCTTATTCAGGTAAGGAGCCTGGCTGGGCTGGGCAGGGAGCACCAGCCTTCATCAGCTGCCTGTACTCTATCACATTCCCTGCCTCACCTGCAAGGACCACTGAGGGTGTACCAGCCCTACAGGTCTGCAAGGTGCTCGACAGCTCACACCAAAACCACGCTGACTGCAAGCCCTAGTTCTCAAGCACACGTGGCAGTGTGTGTTGCATGGCCCAGACTCTCCCATGCTTAGTGACACAGAGCCCTTCAGGTGACCAAGATTGCCTTGCATCCCAAGAGTCACAGCTTGTTTACAGGAGAGGGAGGAAGAGAGAGCACTCAGGCATCAGGGAAAGTCAGACCCAAAGAAAGCCCTGGGGGCTGGAGGGAGCAGAAGCAGGCTGGCTTCAGCAGGTTACCTGGGTCAGGCTGGGTGGAGCTCAGGATTTACAATCAGCCCAGGCAAGGATCCTGGTCTAGCTGGCATCCCCAGCTGGATGTGGGAACACAGCAGTACACCACAACACCATGCTCCTCACCCCATCCCTTCCTCATCAGCTGACACAGCCTGTTCACACAGTCCTTCCAACCTGATTCTACAGGCACAGAGCACCCAATTTTTATCAAAATACCTCCATGGCCTTCTGGCAAAAACATCACCCCATGGCTTCTGTACCAGCCAGCCATGTTTCACCACCAGCTGCAAACACTCTCTGCCTCCTCTTTTTATTCACCCTTTAGGAGCAGTAAGCTCAGTGCTTCTTTCCAGGTGGGTGAAACTTGCCAAAGAGCAGCTGAACACAGGTCTTTATAATGGAGGTGTTTGAGTAACCTTGGTGACAGGTGTTGAGAGCAGCCCTGCCTATGAAAACTTGAGGTGAAGGCCCTTAATTTAAATCACTTTCCTGAAGCAGAACTACTAGTACTCTTAGCAATATAACTATTACAAAACCTGCAAGCTGCCTCCTATTGAAACAATGAGAGTGGAGGATGTTCAGCAAATTACACCACTTGCCCAGTTAACAAACAACTCACAAAATCACTTTGGAAGTGCTCGGTAAACATACGTTAATCAATCATTAAATAATTAAGATAGCTGCCTGTTCTTTTTCTCTGGCACTCCCGAGTTGATGGATGTTCCCATAGCAACGCAGCAGCGGGATGAGGGCAGGGGGAGCACGGGGCTGGGGAGGTGATGCTAGCCCAGGACCTTTGCTCTCCAGCCCTCCCAAAGTCACCAGGGCAAGCGGAAGGGGGCTGCCAGAGGTGACATGCAGGAAGGAGGCTTTCGATTTTAATGGAAATTCTAACGATGACAGTCTATGCAAATAGGTACATGAAAGGGGAGAGGAAACAGACAGGGGGGAAGGGGGAGAGAAATTAACCCTGGTTCGGATTTCAAAGCAAAGCCAGGAATAATTTCTGGAGCTAAGAATAGTTGCAGTGCACCTTGTTCTCACTGGGCTCGAGCCTTGCATAATCCTGAGACTCAGGGTCTGAAATTACAGCTGGGAGGGGGAGGGAAGCCAGTCTGCATGGTCCAGGAAACGTGGCTGTCCAGTCTGCAGCTCCATCACCTTTATGATTCCTTTGTGTCACCAAAAGGCACTGTTTAACAAAGGAGCTGTCCTTCTGCTTTTGCAGGGCCCTTGCAGTTGTTTTGCAAATGAGATTGCTTGATTGGTGAGCAAAATCAGAGATCTTTTGAAGCTGCTGCCCAGGAAAGGGGGAGGGCAAGGAGTTCAATTATCCCTCACAGTAAGTAGTAGGATCTGCTTCATCCCATAAAGAGCTGTTGAGAAGGAACCAAAGCAACTCCTGAACTGACTTTTATGTAAATTTCACCAGAAATCCCAGGAAGACCTTAAAGCCACCTGCAGAAAAGAGCAGAGTCTGCAATTGCCAGGAGACACTCCTGTCCCTATTGCAGCCCCCTCACCTCCCTTGGGGACAGCCCCAGCCAGCCCCCAAGCAGGCAAATGGGGCTTTAGGGTCCCTAGCTTGTTGGGAAATCTGCCCAACCAGCACCCAAGGCAGCCCCTCCACTACATCCCAGCTCATTGGTGCAGATCACATCAGCACCTGGTGAGTGGGCACTCACTGGGAGATCTTGTTAATCAGAAAACAGTTTCTGCATCACAAGAAGTGCCTGTGGGAAGACAGGGATGCTGCTGACAAGGAAGGATGTTTTGTCACAGTGAACTGGAGCCGAGCACTTTGCTTCAATTGCCACAAATTTTTGCATTTCAGTTGAGTTCAGCATGGAAAGGAACTTTCCCGAAAAACCTCTTTTTTTTTTCCCTGTGCAAGGGGCTTGTGGCTGAGCACTCACTGAGATCCACAAGGTGTATCTTGCCCAAGCTTTATGGGAGCTGGGCAGAGCTCCCAGGGAGCACAGCCCAGAGGAGAGAATGGGACCCAAACCCCAGGAAAGGCACTGCCTGTTTTAATGTTAAGCAGGCTTGAAACTAAACATTTCATGTCAGTTCAACAAATTGAAACAAAACATTCCTACCTCAGAAATGCCAAAATGCTTAACTTTGATCCAAAAAAATGTCAAAACAGAACACGGAAACATTTCTGAACATGACTGATATAATTCCAGGAAACAATTTTTCCTATTTTTTGCCCCAGTTTGTTCTGTTCTGAAAAACAGAAATTCAAAATTTCACAAAGCTGTACTTAGAGCTGTTTATCACAGGAGGGACCAATACTGCCTATACATGCATGTGTGTGTGAGCACTCTCAGTCCCACACACAGCACATCCACAGTGCTTTCAGTGGCACCCCCAGGGCTCCCTCGGGGCTGGTTTCACCACCAAAGAGCTGCCAAGCCTCCAGCTCCATGACCAGAGGATGCCCTTCAGCCTGTGCACAAGATACCTTCCAAACAGGGTGGGTAGGGCTGGCAGAGCCATCACTGCCATCACCACAGGGCTCACACACAGCTCAGTTTAGAGTCCTCCTGCTCTCTTGGCCTGACTCATTTCAGACCTCATAGTTTGGTGCTGATGTGAATAACAAGAAACTGGTTTGCATAATCTCCTGTCTTGGGAACAAGTGTTAAAAACAGCACCTACTTAAAGAAAGAGGGAAGGGTGTAGGAATTTCACAGCTTCACTGTTATTTGACCTGTGATGTTAATTTATATTGCTGAGGATCCTCTCCCCTGAGCACAGTTAAGAACATGCTAATATGGAGAAAGATGACATGCTCCTAGTCATGCACTGCATGCCCAAGGTGGATCCATGCATCTGCTTTCACGTCAATAGGTGTAATCCTAATGCTGCACCCAGTAACAGCTGGGTGACTTTGTATGGACACCTACAGCGTTCTTGCTGTCCAGCTCAGGGCCACAACACGGCTGGCTGTGTCACTGGCCCCTTGGAAAGTGCTCCTGGGAGTTCTCTGTGCCAAGTAACAGCCAAACCAGGGAATAAAATCTTCCCCTCTGCTCCCCCTCTGCCCGCCAAAGCTTTTTAGCTGTTCTGTTTCCCATTTGCCTAGCATAGCCTTCTTCTTCCAAAAATCTTTGCACATCTATTTTTCACAGTCTTTCAGTGTTTTCCTCTCCATGACATATCTTCAGAGTCCCCTGGTGCCAGGCCCTGTCTTGTTTCTGTAAAGGGAGGGCACTGTAAGGGTCTTGCACTGGTGGGATAGCTGACATGACCAGATCAGCCACATACACCTCAGCCCTCTGGAGCAAACTGGCCAGGACTGAGGCTCCATGCTCCTCTCTGCCAGACTCTCAGCACCCATTGCCTCAGTTTCCCTGCTATAGACCAGTCTTTCCCTGGTACCTTCACCTGGGGGAACTTTCTATTTCTTGGTCTCCTCCTTACTCAGGGAAAAAACCTTTTTAAATATTTCCCAGTGGCATTTCTGCAAAAGCAGCACCTATCATCATCCCTGGACATGCAGTGTTGCACCAAGGAATCATATTTCTCTCTTTTTGCATAAATAATGCATAATAATAATTCATTCTGCTAATTCTCAGATTCTCTCCAACACTTCCAAACTCATTCACCCTCTAAGCATGTAAAAATAAACTGCAGGGACAATTCATGTTGCACCTACAGCTAAAGACTATCTTGTGTTCCACTGTTGCCCAAACAGTACCTGCTGGACTCATTCCCTGTGGGCTGGCAGTAGCTCAGGGCTTACAGGCTCTCTGAGGCTTGTATCTGATGCAAAATCAGATTTTTTGTTTTGCTGAGACCTTGCAGCTCTTCAGAAGGCTTCTGCAAAAGCCTAAAAGAACATGCAGAAGACTTTATCCATCACAGGGCTGCAAGAGAAGAGTGGATCTGAGATGGGTTGCCTTCCAGGAGATGAGTGTGGCCACCTCCTAGAAACAGCTAGCCTTGCCAATTGATGGGTTTCATCCCTAAATATAGGAAGATTTTAGGCTTTATAAAGTGATGAAGATGAATAAGAAATCTTCCTTGTAAGGACAAAAGTGTACTGACACTTTGAGGAAGCAGTATATCACCATTGAGAACCAAGGTATGCATTGTTTTAAAAATAGAAGAAACTAAAATAAAGAATAACCACAGGAGCAGATAAAATTGGTGTGTAGGTTATGTTCCAAAAGTCTCAGTGAAGCTTCAGACATTGCCATCATCCTCCTTGAAGATTATTTCAAGACTGTACCAACATATGGATCTCCAGTGTGGCTGTTCCCATGGGCACATACCTAATCAAATGGGGTTTAATTATGTATATTACCCAATTTGGCATTTGGGAGCACTTCAGTGATCATACTTCTGCTTATCTGACAAATAACATAATTATTCAGTAAAAGCTGCATATGTTTTAATGTTGGATTTTTGTTCTTTGATAAGAAACAGTCTAGCTAACCAAAAGTGCTTTTCACTTGCAAACTCATAGTCATTAGCAACCAAATTCAATTAATTATGTTTGATAAGCTAATAAATATATTTAGGACTTTTTGTGCTATGCTCAGTCACCTTTAGAAAACACTTCATCATTAGTCACCAAAAATTGAAGTGTTCTTTTTTTTTCCAAGGATGAGAGCACTTCAAAAACTTCAGTTTAACATTATAAATTACAATGCTATTTGCTTTAAAAATAGATTTTAAAATTGATGCTTGCCTTCAGCTTCAAGACTGAAAACAGATTCTTTATATATGCCTGGGATTTATGGGAAAAGAAAGGAATTTTTCAGAATCATGTCAGAAAAAAGTTGGCTATGCTCATTCTCATGGCCTCACTATATTAAAAATGTGTTTTCCCACCCTGCTACAGTGCCCCAGACACAAGCAGAAGGCAAGATTTTTTCCAGTGACAGCCACAGAAGAGGAGATTACTAGCAGAAGGACAGAGGGATGGGTAGTGGCAGAGCTGCAGAGCTGGGCCATGTTTGAGATAATCTGTGGCAGTGAGCCAGGAGACAAGACTGGAGACTTGGGTCAAGGTCCTGGGGAGAGGAGCAATCCTACCTGTGCATACAGCAATGTGCTCTCCTTCTCTGTGTTTCTGCCAACACCACTTCACTATTTTTCTTATAACTATATTTAGGAAAAGGACAGAGAAATTTCCTCTGGAATTGTGTTGTTTTGCCTTCAATCCCACAGAGCTGCTGGAAGGACACGTGGCTGGGAGAACCTGCCAGTCAGAGCAGCCTCTTTCTTCCCCTCTTCTCTGCACTGAAATGATAATGGGAGAAGAAAGACCTTGTAAGTAAATCACCAGGTGACCAGAAGCATATCACCTTCCCCTGACAAGGATTCCTCAATTCTGCAAGAGAGAAACATGCAGAGTTGAATACAGGAGTGAAAGAAACTCCTGAGCTGCAGGAGGAACTGGTAGAAAGGACAGAAAACCACCCAAACTGGAGGTGTCAAGTCAAGACTGTCAGTAAAAAAGTGTCTCTACCAGAGTCAGCAATGAGCAGGTCAGACCATGACAAGACAGAGGAAGTACTTGGCAGGATGAACCATGGGATGTCCAGATGAGAGATCACTGATATCAGCACAAGTTGTGGCAGGTTGGCTTTGGCACAATTCTTTTAGAAACCCACAACTGCTGGTCAGAAAGGAGACAGGGACCCTCTTCTGCAGCCCCAGTGTGGATGTAGGAAAGACAGGAAAGACCCCCAGGTGTCCTCTATCCTCATATCCTCAGCAGCAGGATACCTGCCCCAAGCACTAGGCAGGTGGTCTGCAAGGGCAGGACTTACCTGCTGCAGTGCTGAGTGCTCCTGCTCCAGCTGCTCAGTTAGCTGGGGAGGGAGCTGGTACAATTGGAGTCTGTATAGCTGCCAGTCTAACTTAGGTTAGGTGCCATTTATGTAAAACTGAAGCATTAATGATAAACCACAAAACAGTAGTTGGAGTATGGAGTAGCTAAAGGTGGGAGTGTATCATTTAATTCTGGTTGTCATCTGATTCAGCCAGCAGATTCTGTGCAAATCCATTTTGAAATTCCCAGCTTCAGCTGCCCTGTGACACCAGGCACCACACAGCCTCTCTCCCTCCCCCAGCACCCCACATCATTAAAAATAATTAAACCTCGTCCCAGGGTGTCCAGGTGTCAGGGACACCTGGTCAGTCTCACCTCTACCTGCCCCGTGGCTGTGCTGCAGGTGCTGCCTGTGGGGCACCCAGCTCTGCCTGGCTTCCAGGGCACGCAAGTTAATCAGCAGTGCCCCACACCCAGCTATCTGTGTTTTCCCTTGTTTGTCATTTTCCATCAGCCTCCATTTTCCTCCAAACCTCTTTGGTGTACCAATTAATGCAGAGGGTTTTCATTTGCTCCGGCCGCCCAAATCAGCAACACACGAATACCCCCCACAATCGCTGCCAACAGCTCATAATACATTTTAACTGCTCCTTGGCCTTTGATGTGTTTGCCTTCTGGGCAACATTATCATTACCCTTTATATCCCTCTGTAGGCTAATGCAGCCCTGCACATGCTAAGTGCAACGGGTTTGCCTGTGCCTGAAATAAAGCACACTGTCCTAAGGACCTGCAAGAGCTGTGTCCTCTTTCCTAGCAAAGCCCTGAACCAGCCCAAAACAAACATGAACAATATCCTGGGTTATGGAGAGCTTATTTTCAAAGTGGATGAGCAAATACAGGGAGGAAGGGGACAAACCAAAATAGGTGTTTGCCTAGGGAGAAGCCTTAGTGGGAGAAAGGAGCCCTGGTGTAGTCTGGAGGTGTGGGCATCATGTCAGGGGGAGCAGATAGTGTGCCATGCAGATGTGCACATGCTGGAAGCATGTATGAAATACATCATTCCAAAGTATCAGATATAGGCAAATTCAGGAAAATAGAATGGAAAAAATCTAGGCAGGATTATTATGGTCCCAGACTGGAGGATTCTTCACAGCTTTGGAGACATTTACGGTTTGGAGGTCTCTTGTAATTGAAATAGTTACAATTGTATTTCTCAGGGAATATAAAACAGTGTGTGTGACACCAGGCTGACAATTTGGAAGGGCACTAAGACCGGCTGGGAAAATGTAAAAAATATTTCAGTCAGAGCCCGAAAGATTAGTTAGAGGTGGATTAGCTAAGGTTGGTATCTCAGGACCCACAGGTGCTTACAATAGAGGGGTGGAGAAACAAGCTGTCTGTAATAAGATATTTTTATGGAAATGATAGATATACAAAGTTAATATGGGTGCACCATATTAACAGAGAGTCCCCAAGCCCAGCCAGTGACAGAGGGCATCAGGACTTTGCCCAGCCAGCCTGTAGCCTCTGAAGTTTTCTACTTGTCTTGCCAATTCTCTTGCCAAAGGTAATAAATGGCTCCCCTGGTCTCCATGGTCACCCTCCAGCTGTAAAACAAAGTGCTGGTCATTGTTGCCCTCCTTTATCCAGAGGTTGATTTTTATTTTTTTTTTAATAAATTCAAATCATAACTTCCCTGTTTGCAGGCATCATTCTGTAAAGGATGGCTGACCCATGCTCACGCAGCACAGACCTTGGTATAGTGAGCATGGCCAGCCTCCAGAATCTCCAGTTCTGCAAGGGGGTTATGCTAGATTCAATTAGGACAACCTCAGGAAGCTGAGAGGCAGAGAAAGGGGCTGCTTGCAGCATGTTGGTGCATTGGTCCCTAAGATAGGAATGAGCTGTTCCCCCCTCCCCCTGAAAGCACAGGAGGATAAACAGATCACAGAGAAGAGCTATTGAAACGTGTCTGGGGGAGGCCTGGTTTCAAACAGGGCATGGGACACTGAACCTGCCATTTTGAAGCAGCTAGAGTCCAGAGTGCTCTTGAGGAGGTGATGGAAAACCCTGTCACAGAGTATGACCCTTGCTTGTGAAATAAATGGCCCCTGAGAGTTGGTTGTGCAATGGCTGCATGTGCAGAGACAGCACTGAAATACATCAACTGTGCTTTCTAAAAATATGGGAAAGCATGCCCAGGGGAGGTGGCTTGGGAAGGGAGAAGCAGAGGGAAGAGCCCAGCAGTGCTGCTGCATCCCTGCAGGATTTCTGGGAAGGCACTGTGCCCTCCTGTGCCCTGCTGGAAGCAGGGTCCCTCTGGAGCCTGCTCATGGGAGTCACCAGCCATGCAAACAAGCCCCTGCAGGAAAGAGCCCCTGCTCCTCAGGGAGGGTCACATCCCTACAGCAAGCTCTGCAGTGGGAGACAATCCTCAGGCTAAGCTGTTCATGCACTCTGCCTGTGGCTGAGGGAGGACAAGGGGTGCTGGTGCCCCTGCTGAGCTCCCAGACCTTCCCACCAGGACAGCAGGCTGCAGGACCTTGGACAGGCTTTGCTGCCCTGCAGGTCTGAAGGATGTGGCCAGACACAGCCAGGCAGGGCAGCCCAGCCTCTGCCACTGGGGCAATCCTGGCCACTGTCAGCACCTCTGGCTGTCCTTCCTGTCCCCCAGAGATGGGGAAGGCTCCTCAGCTGCAGGACAGGCCAGCCAGGAAAAAGGTGCAGAAACAGTTAAAGCTGGCAATTAAAATTCCCAGCAGGAAAATATGATCTGGGGAGAGAAAAGCATCTTTTCCAGCACTGTCAACCCCATATACTCAAAAATTATGCATCAGGCTCCAGAGAATAACAGCTTTAAAATTGCAAGGTATTTTGTTCTATTTTTTAAAGAAAATTATAAACATTTGAGCTTTTCCTACTTGCAGAGGAGCACACAGTTTCTAGGACCCTATGGTGTGCTCAACATTGCTGCTGCTTGTGGAGCAGGGAAGGCTGTGAAACATTATCCAATGTCAAGCCCAGACCTGGACTTCCATCTTTAGCCTGGCCCATACAGAAATGTCTTGGCCAAAAGGGGCAGGTGGGTGCCATCAACTTACTTTCTTTGTGTCTGAAGGCACTGAAAGAACTGCCACATGTCTTACAGGGAGGCTTGTGTCACAGAGCAGGTAGACTGTGGGAAATACATCAGCCAGTAAAGAGGTCAGTGATCCTCCAAGATTAAAGGCTGATCTGAGTGTGAACTCGCTGTCTTGCCTCCTGAAAGGATTTGGCATGTAACATCCTGATTATCCATTGCTGTCCTTAAGAGAATGTGATCCTCTCCTCTGCACTGATCCTGTTAGCTTTATTTACCATAACACTTGCTGGAACTTCCTCTTGCAGAGATAATGGCTTCCTTTGGTTGCTGTCAGAATGAACAAATGGAAACAAAAACACGCTGCTAATAATTGTGTCCTACTCTAATTAATTAAAGCAAGACAAAAGCACTGCACTGCTGGGTTTGGCTTGCCATTGCCTGGGTGCCTGGACAAGCCCCAAGCACAGGGGCTGACCACAGGAATACCAATAACACAGCAGTGCCTAATACACGAGATTTCCACCAGCCCAGAAACTCAGCAAAACATTCATGAGCAATAGGAACATGTTTGGCACCCAAACTGGGATCCAGCCACCCAGAGGCTGCTGCTCTAGACAGACCTCAGCCCACGTGGGGCTAAGGAGCTGCCAAAGATGGCAGATGGGTAAAGTACACAAATAAGCAAAGGGTTTCCAACAGTCCTCTTGAAATTTTTGTGGCACATCTGCACCATGCAGAAAGGCCAAAAGCTCAGCCCAGGCAGGCAGGAACAGCTTTAGCAGGATGGTGGAAGAGAGGCAGATGTTGGCTTGCCTGCATCCTACAGCAGGATGCTAAGCAAGGAAGTAAGTCCAGCTCTCTTCCCCTGCAAGTGAAGACCATAAACTCTGCACATCCTGCCTCTTCAGGCTGGATCAGGGTCCAGTCACAACAAATACAAGTTGAAGAAAAAGGGAACAAAGTGAATGGAGTGCAGAAATCCAAACTAAAAAGCAGTGGCATAGCCACAGCACTGAGTTTGCACTGTGAACAGACAGGTCCCCATATCCAAGTGCTGCTGAACTCACAGATACTTATTTAGGATTTCTCCACTGATGGGCTGTGGATCACAAGAGCTTGGCCAGCAGTCCAGGACTATCCAGACTCAAACATCCCTTGTGGATGGTTTCAGGTGCCCCACCCCAGCTCTGGAGCTGCCCTGTGAATCCCTGCTCTCCTCCATGCCCACTTGGGGTGCTCCCTTGGGCTGGAGCACTCAGGACACCCCAGTGAGTGTCCTATGGGAGCCAGGCTTTCACTCCAGCCTTTCTGTGCATGCATAAGGGTCTTGGACACTCATTAGTCCTTGGCTATTCCTGAATACCTTGTTTCTTACTTTCCACTCTCCTATCTCCTATATCAAATCTTCATATTCATTATGTAGGAAGGAGGACCAGTGCAAGCCACTAATTGTGCAGTTTAAAGCTATGATGTTAGAACTTGAGCACAACCTCCTGAATGAAATCATTTAGAATATAAGCTTTGATACAAAATAAGCACACTCACCTCAGCTCAAGGTGCAAGTGCCCTTTGTGGGTGTGCAGCATCCACAGCTGGAAGTCAGGCAAGCAACTGGGCAAACTTCTGCTGCCCACAGCAGCTCTCACAAGCTCATGCCAGAGGCTTCTCATGTGACCCAGAGAGAACATAGAAATTTCTGTATAGTTTTCACCCTGCAAAGGTCAAAGAACAGTAGCCAAGGTTCATTTCTCCTGTGAAGCTAAGAGCAATACTCAAGGTTATACAGGTTGGAAACAGGTTTAGAGAAATGTCCTGCTGACAACATTTTATCAAAGTTGCAAGAAGACTTAAGCTGTCAAATTTTTCTGAAGCTGTCTTTGACATCTGGGCCCTAAAGAAATTAAGCATTCAAGGCTAACTAGACCCACTAATAACATAATAAATAACTAAGTACAATGGACAGTAAAAATATCTCTTCCTACAGAGGAAAATATGCATCACAGACATGAATATACTTCCTGCTCCAGAGTTTTTAATTAAAAAATCTGCTCTTGAGGTGAACCTGCTTCAACACTGGGCTGACACCCTTCCTGGGTGAAGAGACATCCTTTGTATCTGGGAGCATGGGGTGCCCCCAGTGCTCCCCTCAACCCAGCAGCAAGGGGGTTTCTGCCCCAGACCTGCAGCTTGCTTCCCACCAAGGGAAAACAGAGTCTTTCCCAAGTATCATCACACTGCCCTCTGCTACAGGTTCCTTTGGGAAACAGAAAATCTGTCACAGCAGCCAGAAATCCATGGCAACCTGGGCTTGCCACCATAAACATACCCCTTCTGCAGAGCTCTCTGTCTGGAGTAACTTAAAGTCTCTTAGGGTAGTGACACCACTGGAAGGATGGGTAGGACCCTTCCCACCCACCAAGGCCCTTAGGTATTTCCCAGTGCTGGTGGAAATCCTCACTCTGGAAATTCAGAGGAAGATTCAGTGTACTGATATGATAGAAATGCTGGTCTAAATTACTGAAGCACCTTACACTCTCAGGAGCAGCATTTCTTTTGACAGAGTTTCCTGTACTCAAGGTATAAACAATGCCTACATGCCCAGCAAACTCAAATTTAAAATAACCTTTTGGGCAAATTGCCTTAAAATCACACAAAAATGAACAAGTTGATTTGCCAAGCACATAACAGTACAGTTCTCACTGTTTTCACAAGCCTTACCTGAGAAAATGTGGGCACCAGAGGTCAAAGACATGTCTTGTATTGTGAGCCAGCAGTGGGAAATCTGACATAATCAACCACCACTGCTCCTGTGGGGCACACCTGCTGAAACTGGGCCTTTGGGCAGCCACTGGACTGGGCTCAGGTTATGTTAAATGCTGTAAAAACACAGGAGAGATTATATCCCAAACTAAGAAATTGGACTTCACCCCCCCACCACTGAAAAGGGCACATAAGCCATTTTGTATTTATCAGATGAATTTAGGAGACTGCATTATGAAAGCATAGAGCATTAACTCCTTCCAAAAAGAAAAAAAAAAAAAATAAATAAAAAAGAAAAAATCCACAACACAGCTCATTTCGTAGCTGTGAATTTGGGAATACCTTTCTTGGTGCCAGCCATCTGAGCAGGGTGAGGTGAGTTTTGGATGCTGAGTTTTGGGTGCTGAGTTTTGGGGGCTGAGTTTCTGGCAGTGTGTTTCGGGCTCTGTGCTTTGGGCAGTGAGTTTTGGATGCTGTGTTTCGGGCAGTGTGTTTCTGGCAGTGAGTTTTGGATGCTGAGTTTCGGGCAGCGCGCTCTGTCCCGCACACTCCGCGGCTCCGGCCGTGCCACCGCTGCCCTCCAGCGGCACAAACACTGAAATATTGAGCCCAAACCACCGCCCTGGCCCCGGGCCAGCTAGGACCGAGCCCCGCTGTGAGCCCTCGGCACCGCAGCAATCCCTGGAAGGTCACTTTTTAGGAACTGAGCCCTTATTCTGCTTTATTCGACCGGTCTCTTCCTTGGCTCCCGCGGCGTTTCCTCTGTTAACTACCGGGAATCGGTAGGATTGCTTTAACAATGAACAACTAGCAGGCATTTTTTAATTATTAGAATCATTGAAACATCCTTCTACAGTCCTGCAAAGGGTAAGAATGTTAGCACACTGTCATTTTAAAAACGGAGTTTAGGGGCAGTGACACTTTATAGGCACTCTATTGCTTGGCTGGACTCTTTCTGCCTTTCTTACAAAATTCTGCACACAGCTAAAAGACAAACACTGTGAAAAACAAGCATTTCTTTAGGAAGGCTGGGAATTCATAGGGAAAAAAAATCCTGAAGAGAGGGATGGAAAGAGATAAAGAATTGCTGTGGATCTTGCCCGTGTGCTACTTGGCAGCCCTTGCTTGTGCCTGGTAGTCCTGTAGATGCACACGGGGCTGCAGGCACCTCGCCCGCTGCTCAGCCAGGAGCCAGCAACGAGGTGGCACTACTCTGCCACCACGGTGACACAGGGGGCTCAAGGCACCCCTGTGACTTACTGAGGGCCCTTGTCCCCAGGAGCAGCCATGTGGAGCTCGCAAAGGTGCAGGAGCCATGGGCACGGGTGTGCAGGTCACTGGGAGCCACAGGCACTGCTCTTTCCCACCCCAGGGGGATGCCTCCTGAGCTGCTGCTGGTGCTTTCCCAGCCTGGCTGCCAGCCTGGAAAACAAAGTTCCCAACCAAAGCAAGAGCAAGTGGGGAGGAACACAGAGAACAGCTCTGACATTCCTGCCTGCCTCCAGCCGTGTTTCCAGAGCAATAGGGTGCAGAGGCTGAGCCTGCTGAGCTCCCAGATGAATAGGAGCAATGGATATGCTACTGCAGCATCATAATAACTTCAGCAAAGGAATTAGAGCTCAGCCATAGTGCAGCAAATCTCCCCAGTTAAAATCCCTTCCCAGTTAGTCCTGTTAGCACTGCTACCAAATAACAGCTTCCCTCTCTGAGAGGCTCTTTTACACCCAGGCTTTATACCATGCAAGCAGAGGACAGGATTTTACCGAGGGGGATTTCTTGAAGCAGGAGGACTGAAGAGCTCACCAAGCTCAGCCAGGAAAGGACAGAGCAGTGACCTGCCAAAGCTTCCTACAGCTGCATCCACTGGCACTAAGGTAACAGCATTTTGCTCTAGTTTAACATGCTCAGCTCTGTCTCTGTTTCTAGAGTCCCTCTCCTGACTAGGGAATGGCTCAGGCAACGTGCCATTCCCCAGCCTGGCAGGTGTAGGGAGGCACATCCCTGTCACAGCCAGGACAGGGAGCAGAGGCAGTATGAGCAGTATTCACCTTGCAGAAGCTGGAGGATCAACCACCTTTCCAGCCCCTCTTCCTGCCCCAGCAGCAGCTGCCCAGGCCCTGCTTCCCTGCACACCAGAGCACTGGTGCATGTCAGGGCTGCAGCCTTGCACTGAAAGCACAGGGCAGGTACAGTCTGGGGTGGGGAACAGCTGCCTGTGTGGCTTTGCTTGGAGAGTTTGTGTGATGCCTGCAGCCCCAGCTGGACCACAATGCAGAACACCCCAGGTCCTGAATGTGGCACTGCTGTGCCCATCCAGCCCAGCCTTGCACTGCAGAGGTCAGTAGAGGTACCTACCGTGCAGAACCTTCCCTCAGCACTGAGAGGGAATATTTTCAACGTTGGTAAGGCTTGGAGAATTAATTCCTATATGCAACCAAACAATTTCTAGACAGTGTCAGACTTAACACATCAGGAAAAGAGACATGAAGGCCCCTAAGAGTTTGCTAGAGAAATTACTCATCCAGATAGTAATATCTTCCTAGATCTCACTATCAAAAGCTTTATTTATGGTCAGAAGAAGTGTTTTATAATCTCATTAAAAACAAATTACCTGGGATGCATCATGTTTTCAAGTATTGGCCTCAGCAGTATCTTGCTCATGAGAGGAGCTCTGGTTCATTTTCCTTTGTATGAAGTGCCCTTCTTTTACCTGTCTTCTCTACCTACCTTGAGCTGTCTCCCTCTTGCTTTCAACCAGCTGTCTCCCTGTGAGGGTGGATGCTGCAAGAAGTGAAGGACCAGAGCAGA